>NW_022988043.1:13155687-15873357 GCF_902827165.1 Trematomus bernacchii
AGGATGTTAGGTCCCCCCCCCCCACTTAAATCATGTCCACATGGATAAGAAACTAAATAATTTGCACACATCTGTGTCCATATCTTTCTGTTTTGGTGGTCATGCCACAACCGTGCGTGCATGCATGCGCGGTCATGGTAAGATATCTGGATTAAGAGGTTTTTTCTTTGCACAGCATGAAAGAAGGCGAAATGAATGGGCTGTGATTTTAGTATTTTTAAGCAGAGGTCAATAATTTGTACGGCCCTCGGAGGATGTTGAAAAAATGTAAATGGCCCTTGAGAGGAAAAAGGTTCCCCACCCCTGGTTTAGATTCTAGGCTTGAAGAGGCTAGTGAAACTCAGTAGTTCACAATAAAAATGCCAAGAATAAAGAAATGATGGATAATTATCTCATGACCCCTCAAATGTATCTTGTGACCCAACAGCCAGACTGGAACCAGATGTTTTAAAATAATACAAAAACCTTAGTTAGTTATATCTCACCCAGCTGGTTTTAGCAAGTGAGTTCTCTCTTGAAACATTACCCACACAAGAATTACAAATAAGGTTCACTGATACAATCACTTCTCTCTGGATAATAGTTCTTTGATTCTTAAAACTCAGGTCCCTATCCAAACCATTGTGTTTTTTCCCAAAGGAATATATAAACCAATATTGCACCTCGGACAGTTCTGTTGCCCAATGTGACTGGATACATGTAGATAAACAGTGAATTTTCTTTTCTTATTTTTTATATGGGACATGCTTGGGTGATATTAGTGCTTGAAAACTTAGTATGGCCTGCCAATATCGATCTGGTTGATCCCAACATGTAACATCTGCAAATGTGGAGATAAAAATATCAGACTCCGATTCACTAGAGGAACCACGCCAAAACAGTGTGATGTTTGTACATTTATTGAGTGAGTAACATGTCTCGGCATGATCTGCGTGGACTGATTACGGGCCCCCAGACGATACTGGAATGAATGTTAGTATACGCAGTATATGAATATGCACCGTTTAAATATAAATGGTGATGGGCGGAGGATGTTGGGATGAAGGGATGGAGGGATGAGGGATGAGGGATGGAGGGATGAGGGATGGAGGGATGAGGGATGGAGGGATGAGGGATGAGGGATGGAGGGATGAGGGATGGAGGGATGAGGGATGAAGGATGAAGGTATGAGGGATGAAGGGATGTAGGGATGAGGGATGTAGGGATGAGGGATGGAGGGATGAAGGGATGAAGGATGAAGGATGAGGGATGAAGGGATGTAGGGATGAAGGGATGTAGGGATGTTGAGGGGAGGGAGGGAAGAAGGGATGGATGGATGAAGGGATGTAGGGATGAGGGATGAAGGGGTGAGGGATGGAGGGATGAAGGGATCAAGGGATGTAGGGATGAAGGGGTGAGGGATGAAGGGATGTAGGGATGAGGGATGAAGGGATGAGGGATGAGGGATGTAGGGATGAGGGATGTAGGGATGAGGGATGGGGATGAAGGGATGGGGGATGAAGGGATGAAGGGATGAGGGGATGAAGGGATGAGGGATGAGGGATGAGGGATGAAGGGATGTGTAGGGATGAGGGTGTAGGGATGAGGGATGGAGGGATGAAGGGATGTAGGGATGAGGGATGAGGGACGTAGGGATGAGGGATGAGGGATGGAGGGATGAGGGATGTAGGGATGGAGGGATGAGGGATGTAGGGATGAGGGATGAAGGGATGTAGGGATGAAGGGATGTGAGGGGAGGGAGGGAAGAGGGATGGATGGATGGATGTATTGCTCGGTATGAGACGGAAGGGGAACTGTATAGGTAGAAAGGGAGAGGGGGGTGGGTTGAAAGGATGGAGACAAGCGGTGGCCGGAAGTTTTGCCGGATATAAAATAGGGGTGGCCGTGGTTTGAGGCGGAGTTTTAGGCGTGGCCATGCTCCTGAACCTATGTTAACATTTTAACCTCATTTCACTAGCAGGAACCACGCCACAACAGTGTGATGTTTGTACATTTATTGAAGTAGTACATTGTGAATGATATGAGGGGGGTGAAGGGATGATCTGGGAGGACGAGCTATGGTCCGTGCAGTGGGAGACTCAGAGTGGGGGTTCCGTCTCCGGCATGATCTGCGTGGACTGATTACGGGCCCCCAAAAGAGTCGGATTAAAAGCAGCTGACTTAAGCGTGTACATGTCAGACGTCGTTTAGATTGTTGCGGATGTAAGCGTGTTACGCTTGGGATGACGAGCGGCCGAGGGCCTAGATGGTTGGATAAGAGATGCCTGGTCTAGCTGCTGTGGACGCTGAGCCGATGCGGGAGGGAGAAATGGCTCTAATTCTGAGAGTGCCCAAAATGTGCGGGATGTTCTGAAAGTGTTCTGGACCAGAAACGTGTGGCTTGAAGTAACGTGCCCGGAACGAGTGACTACATCTTCACTTCTAAATCCAACTAAACATTACCTTTGAGGAGTTAGAATGATGCACGTGCGGTTTGCCCAGAACCGGGCCTCCGTTACACTCTAAGGGAAGATACGTTTATGCCATAAATGTTAGGTTGGGTTGTGGGGGCAGGTGCTCCTGGTATGAGCGACGCCACGGAAAGAGCAGATGTGAATTAGGTGGTGGTTAGAGAGCAAGCAGCCTCGTTCGTTGAAGTTATTACACGCCGTCCTGCCTCCCTGCGGGTGATAGACGGTTAAAGTCTGAGGCGTTGCGTGATGGAGAGGAAAGTGAGTGAGGTGTTTGAGATGGTGGAGCGCTGACTAAGCATGCTGAGGCCGGGTGGGAGGGGGCTCCACATAATTGGCAAGAGAGGGATGCGCGTGCAGCGAAGATGCGGCAGTAAAGCTCGGAGTCTAGAGCGCCCCGGTATGTTGAACTGCTTGATGCGGCCGGCGGCATGGCTAACGAAGTTTATTTTTATTTTTTTTTATTTATTTATTTTTTATTTATTTATTTTTTTCCAGAGAGAGAGACCAGAGCGTCTGCTCACAGCGAGGGTCAGAGAGAGAGACCGGAGCGTCTGCTCACTGCGAGGGCCAGAGAGAGAGAGACCGGAGCGTCTGCTCACTGCGAGGGTCGGAGAGAGAGAGACCGGAGCGTCTGCTCACTGCGAGGGTCAGAGGGAGAGAGACCGGAGCGTCTGCTCACGGCGAGGGTCGGAGAGGGAGAGACCGAAGCGTCTGCTCACAGCGAGGGTCGGAGAGAGAGAGACCGAAGCGTCTACTCGCTGCGAGGGTCGGAGAGAGAGAGACCGGAGCGTCTGCTCGCTGCGAGGGTCGGAGAGAGAGAGACCGGAGCGTCTGCTCGCTGCGAGGGTCGGAGAGAGAGAGACCGGAGCGTCTGCTCGCTGCGAGGGTCGGAGAGAGAGAGACCGGAGCGTCTGCTCGCTGCGAGGGTCAGAGAGAGAGAGACCGGTGCGTCTGCTCACTGCGAGGGTCAGAGGAGAGGACCGGAGCGTCTGCTCACTTGCGAGGGTCAGAGAGAGAGAGAGACCGGAGCGTCTGCTCACTGCGAGGGTCGGAGAGGGAGAGGACTGGAGCGTATGCTCACTGCGAGGGTCAGGAGGAGAGAAGAGACCGGAGCGTCTGCTCACTGAGAGGGTCGGGGGAGAGACCGGAGCGTCTGCTCACTGCGAGGGTCGGAGAGAGAGAGACCGGACGTCTGCTCGCTGATGAGGGTCGGAGAGAGAGAGACCGGAGCGTCTGCTCGCTGCGAGGGTCAGAGAGAGAGGGACCGGAGCGGTCTGCTCGCTGGGGGTCAGAGAGAGAGAGACCGGAGCGTCTGCTCCTGCGAGGGTCGGAGAGAGAGAGACGGAGCGTCTGCTCGCTGCAGGGTCGGAGAGAGAGAGACGGAGCGTCTGCCTGCGAGGGTCAGAGAGAGAGACCGGAGCGTCTGCTCACTGCGAGGGTCAGAGAGAGAGAGAGACCGGAGCGTCTGCTCATGCGAGGGTCGGAGAGGGAAGAGACCGGAGCGTTGCTCACTGCGAGGGGTCAGAGAGAGAGAGAGACCGGAGCGTCTGCTCGCTGCGAGGGTCAGAGAGAGAGAGAGACCGGAGCGTCTGCTCGCTGTGAGGGTCAAAGGGAGAGAGACCGGAGCGTCTGCTCGCTGCGAGGGTCAGAGAGAGAGACCGGAGCGTCTGCTCACTGCGAGGGTCAGAGAGAGAGAGAGACCGGAGCGTCTGCTCACTGCGAGGGTCAGAGAGAGAGACCGGAGCGTCTGCTCACTGCGAGGGCCAGAGAGAGAGAGACCGGAGCGTCTGCTCACTGCGAGGGTCGGAGAGAGGGAGACCGGAGCGTCTGCTCACTGCGAGGGCCAGAGAGAGAGAGACCGGAGCGTCTGCTCACTGCGAGGGTCGGAGAGAGAGAGACCGGAGCGTCTGCTCACTGCGAGGGTCGGAGAGAGAGAAACCGGAGCGGTCTGCTCACTGCGAGGGTCGGAGAGAGAGAGACCGGAGCGTCTGCTCACTGCGAGGGTCAGAGAGAGAGACCGGAGCGTCTGCTCACTGCGAGGGCCAGAGAGAGAGAGACCGGAGCGTCTGCTCACTGCGAGGGTCGGAGAGAGAGAGACCGGAGCGTCTGCTCACAGCGAGGGTCAGAGAGAGAGACCGGAGCGTCTGCTCACTGCGAGGGCCAGAGAGATGGAGACAGGAGCGTCTGCTCACTGCGAGGGTCGGAGAGAGAGAGACCGGAGCGTCTGCTCACTGCGAGGGTCAGAGGGAGAGAGACCGGAGCGTCTGCTCACGGCGAGGGTCGGAGAGGGAGAGACCGAAGCGTCTGCTCACAGCGAGGGTCGGAGAGAGAGAGACCGAAGCGTCTGCTCGCTGCGAGGGTCGGAGAGAGAGAGACCCGGAGCGTCTGCTCGCTGCGAGGGTCGGAGAGAGAGAGACCGGAGCGTCTGCCTCGCTGCGAGGGTCGGAGAGAGAGAGACCGGAGCGTCTGCTCGCTGCGAGGGTCGGAGAGAGAGAGAACCGGAGCGTCTGCTCGCTGCGAGGGTCAGAGAGAGAGAGACCGGTGGCGTCTGCTCACTGCGAGGTTCAGAGAGAGAGACCGGAGCTTCTTCTGCTCACTGCGAGGGTCAGAGGGAGAGAGAGACCGGAGCGTCTGCTCACTGCGAGGGTCGGAGAGGGAGAGACTGGAGCGTCTGCTTCACTGCGAGGGTCGGAGGGAGAGAGAACCGGAGCGTCTGCTCACTGAGAGGGTCGGAGGGGGAGAGACCGGAGCGTCTGCTCACTGTGAGGGTCGGAGAGAGAGAGACCGGAACGTCTGCTCGCTGCGAGGGTCGGAGAGAGAGAGACCGGAGCGTCTGCTCGCTTGCGAGGGTCAGAGAGAGAGGGACCGGAGCGTCTGCTCGCTGCGAGGGTCAGAGAGAGAGACCGGAAGCGTCTGCTCACTGTGAGGGTCAAATGGAGAGAGACCGGAGCGTCTGCTCGCTGCGAGGGTCAGAGAGAGAGAGACCGGAGCGTCTGCTCACTGCGAGGGTCGGAGAGAGAGAGACCGGAGCGTCTGCTCGCTGCAAGGGTCGGAGAGAGAGAGACCGGAGCGTCTGCTCACTGCGAGGGTCAGAGAGAGAGACCGGAGCGTCTGCTCACTGCGAGGGTCAGATAGAGAGAGAGAGACCGGAGCGTCTGCTCACTGCGAGGGTCGGAGAGGGAGAGACCGGAGCGTCTGCTCACTGCGAGGGTCAGAGAGAGAGAGAGACCGGAGCGTCTGCTCGCTGCGAGGGTCAGAGAGAGAGAGACCGGAGCGTCTGCTCACTGCGAGGGTCAGAGAGAGAGAGACCGGAGCGTCTGCTCACTGTGAGGGTCAAAGGGAGAGAGACCGGAGCGTCTGCTCGCTGCGAGGGTCAGAGAGAGAGAGACCGGAGCGTCTGCTCACTGCGAGGGTCGGAGAGAAAGAGACCGGAGCGTCTGCTCGCTGCAAGGGTCGGAGAGAGAGAGACTGGAGCGTCTGCTCGCTGCGAGGGTCAGAGAGGGAGAGACCGGAGCGTCTGCTCACTGCGAGGGTCAGAGAGAGAGAGAGACCGGAGCGTCTGCTCACTGCGAGGGTCGGAGAGGGGGAGAGACCGGAGCGTTGCTCACTGTGAGGGTCAAAGGGAGAGAGACCGGGAGCGTCTGCTCGCTGCGAGTGGTCAGAGAGAGAGGACCGGAGCGTCTGCTCACTGCGAGGGTCAGAGAGAGAGAGAGACCGGAGCGTCTGCTCACTGCGAGGGTCGGAGAGGGAGCGACCGGAGCGTCTGCTCACTGTGAGGGTCAAAGGGAGAGAGACCGGAGCGTCTGCTCGCTGCGAGGGTCAGAGAGAGAGAGACCGGAGCGTCTGCTCACTGAGACGGTCGGAGGGGGAGAGACCGGAGCGTCTGCTCACTGCGAGGGTCGGAGAGAGAGAGACCGGAGCGTCTGCTCGCTGCGAGGGTCAGAGAGAGAGAGAGACCGGAGCGTCTGCTCGCTGTGAGGGTCAAAGGGAGAGAGACCAGAGCGTCTGCTCGCTGCGAGGGTCAGAGAGAGAGACCGGAGCGTCTGCTCACTGCGAGGGTCAGAGAGAGAGAGAGACCGGATCGTCTGCTCACTGCGAGGGTCGGAGAGGGAGCGACCGGAGCGTCTGCTCACTGTGAGGGTCAAAGGGAGAGAGACCGGAGCGTCTGCTCGCTGCGAGGGTCAGAGAGAGAGAGACCGGAGCGTCTGCTCACTGAGAGGGTCGGAGGGGGAGAGACCGGAGCGTCTGCTCACTGCGAGGGTCGGGGAGGAGATGAGACCGGAGCGTCTGCTCGCTGCGAGGGTCGGAGAGAGAGAGACCGGAGCGTCTGCTCGCTGCGAGGGTCAGATAGAGAGGGACCGGAGCGTCTGCTCGCTGCGAGGGTCAGAGAGAGAGAGACCGGAGCGTCTGCTCGCTGCGAGGGTCAGAGAGAGAGAGACCGGAGCGTCTACTCACTGCGAGGGTCAGAGAGAGAGACCGGAGCTTCTGCTCACTGCGAGGGTCAGAGAGAGAGAGAGACCGGAGCGTCTGCTCACTGCGAGGGTCGGAGAGGGAGAGACTGGAGCGTCTGCTCACTGCGAGGGTCGGAGGGAGAGAGACCGGAGCGTCTGCTCACTGAGAGGGTCGGAGGGGGAGAGACCGGAGCGTCTGCTCACTGTGAGGGTCGGAGAGAGAGAGACCGGAACGTCTGCTCGCTGCGAGGGTCGGAGAGAGAGAGACCGGAGCGTCTGCTCGCTGCGAGGGTCAGAGAGAGAGGGACCGGAGCGTCTGCTCGCTGCGAGGGTCAGAGAGAGAGAGACCGGAGCGTCTGCTCACTGTGAGGGTCAAATGGAGAGAGACCGGAGCGTCTGCTCGCTGCGAGGGTCAGAGAGAGAGAGACCGGAGCGTCTGCTCACTGCGAGGGTCGGAGAGAGAGAGACCGGAGCGTCTGCTCGCTGCGAGGGTCGGAGAGAGAGAGACCGGAGCGTCTGCTCACTGCGAGGGTCAGAGAGAGAGACCGGAGCGTCTGCTCACTGCGAGGGTCAGATAGAGAGAGAGAGACCGGAGCGTCTGCTCACTGCGAGGGTCGGAGAGGGAGAGACCGGAGCGTCTGCTCACTGCGAGGGTCAGAGAGAGAGAGAGACCGGAGCGTCTGCTCGCTGCGAAGGTCAGAGAGAGAGAGACCGGAGCGTCTGCTCACTGCGAGGGTCAGAGAGAGAGAGACCGGAGCGTCTGCTCACTGTGAGGGTCAAAGGGAGAGAGACCGGAGCGTCTGCTCGCTGCGAGGGTCAGAGAGAGAGAGACCGGAGCGTCTGCTCACTGCGAGGGTCGGAGAGAAAGAGACCGGAGCGTCTGCTCGCTGCAAGGGTCGGAGAGAGAGAGACTGGAGCGTCTGCTCGCTGCGAGGGTCAGAGAGGGAGAGACCGGAGCGTCTGCTCACTGCGAGGGTCAGAGAGAGAGAGAGACCGGAGCGTCTGCTCACTGCGAGGGTCGGAGAGGGAGAGACCGGAGCGTCTGCTCACTGTGAGGGTCAAAGGGAGAGAGACCGGAGCGTCTGCTCGCTGCGAGTGTCAGAGAGAGAGACCGGAGCGTCTGCTCACTGCGAGGGTCAGAGAGGAGAGAGAGACCGGACCGTCTGCTCAACTGCGAGGGTCGGAGAGGGAGCGACCGGAGCGTCTGCTCACTGTGAGGGTCAAAGGGAGAGAGACCGGAGCGTCTGCTCGCTGCGAAGGGTCAGAGAGAGAGAGACCGGAGCGTCTGCTCACTGAGACGGTCGGAGGGGGAGAGACCGGAGCGTCTGCTCACTGCGAGGGTCGGAGAGAGAGAGACCGGAGCGTCTGCTCGCTGCGAGGGTCAGAGAGAGAGAGAGACCGGAGCGTCTGCTCGCTGTGAGGGTCAAAGGGAGAGAGACCAGAGAGTCTGCTCGCTGCGAGGGTCAGAGAGAGAGACCGGAGCGTCTGCTCACTGCGAGGGTCAGAGAGAGAGAGAGACCGGAGCGTCTGCTCACTGCGAGGGTCGGAGAGGGAGCGACCGGAGCGTCTGCTCACTGTGAGGGTCAAAGGGAGAGAGAGACCGGAGCGTCTTGCTCGCTGCGAGGGTCAGAGAGAGAGAGACCGGAGCGTCTGCTCACTGAGAGGGTCGGGAGGGGGAGAGACCGGAGCGTCTGCTCACTGCGAGGTCGGGGAGAGAGAGACCGGAGCGTCTGCTCGCTGCGAGGGTCGGAGAGAGAGAGACCGGAGCGTCTGCTCGCTGCGAGGGTCAGATAGAGAGGGACCGGAGCGTCTGCTCGCTGCGAGGGTCAGAGAGAGAGAGACCGGAGCGTCTGCTCACTGTGAGGGTCAAAGGGAGAGAGATCGGAGCGTCTGCTCGCTGCGAGGGTCAGAGAGAGAGAGACCAGAGCGTCTGCTCACCGCGAGGGTCGGAGGGGGAGAGACCGGAGCGTCTGCTCGCTGCGAGGGTCAGAGAGAGAGAGACCGGAGCGTCTGCTCACTGCGAGGGTCGGAGAGAAAGAGACCGGAGCATCTGCTCGCTGCAAGGGTCGGAGAGAGAGAGACTGGAGCGTCTGCTCGCTGCGAGGGTCAGAGAGGGAGAGACCGGAGCGTCTGCTCACTGCGAGGGTCCGAGAGAGAGAGAGACCGGAACGTCTGCTCACTGCGAGGGTCGGAGAGGGAGAGACCGGAGCGTCTGCTCACTGTGAGGGTCAAAGGGAGAGAGACCGGAGCGTCTGCTCGCTGCGAGTGTCAGAGAGAGAGACCGGAGCGTCTGCTCACTGCGAGGGTCAGAGAGAGAGAGAGACCGGAGCGTCTGCTCACTGCGAGGGTCGGAGAGGGAGCGACCGGAGCGTCTGCTCACTGTGAGGGTCAAAGGGAGAGAGACCGGAGCGTCTGCTCGCTGCGAGGGGTCAGAGAGAGAGAGACCGGAGCGTCTGCTCACTGAGACGGTCGGAGGGGGAGAGACCGGAGCGTCTGCTCACTTGCGAGGGTCGGAGAGAGAGAGACCGGAGCGTCTGCTCGCTGCGAGGGTCGGAGGGAGAGAGACCGGAGCGTCTGACTCGCTGTGAGGGTCAAAGGGAGAGAGACCGGAGCGGTCTGCTCGCTGCGAGGGTCAGAGAGAGAGACCGGAGCGTCTGCTCACTGCGAGGGTCAGAGAGAGAGAGAGACCGGAGCGGTCTGCTCACTGCGAGGGTCGGAGAGGGAGCGACCGGAGCTTCTGCTCACTGTGAGGGTCAAAGGGAGAGAGACCGGAGCGTCTGCTCGCTGCGAGGGTCAGAGAGAGAGAGACCGGAGCGTCTGCTCACTGAGAGGGTCGGAGGGGGAGAGACCGGAGCGTCTGCTCACTGCGAGGGTCGGGGAGAGAGAGACCGGAGCGTCTGCTCGCTGCGAGGGTCGGAGAGAGAGAGACCGGAGCGTCTGCTCGCTGCGAGGGTCAGAGAGAGAGAGACCGGAGCGTCTGCTCACTGCGAGGGTCGGAGAGAGAGAGACCGGAGCGTCTGCTCGCTGCAAGAGTCGGAGAGAGAGAGACTGGAGCGTCTGCTCGCTGCGAGGGTCAGAGAGGGAGAGACCCGGAGCGTCTGCTCACTGCGAGGGTCAGAGAGAGAGAGAGACCGGAGCGTCTGCTCACTGCGAGGGTCGGAGAGGGAGAGACCGGAGCGTCTGCTCACTGTGAGGGTCAAAGGGAGAGAGACCGGAGCGTCTGCTCGCTGCGAGTGTCAGAGAGAGAGACCGGAGCGTCTGCTCACTGCGAGGGTCAGAGAGAGAGAGAGACCGGAGCGTCTGCTCACTGCGAGGGTCGCAGAGGGAGCGACCGGAGCGTCTGCTCACTGTGAGGGTCAAAGGGAGAGAGACCGGAGCGTCTGCTCGCTACGAGGGTCAGAGAGAGAGAGACCGGAGCGTCTGCTCACTGAGACGGTCGGAGGGGGAGAGACCGGAGCGTCTGCTCACTGCGAGGGTCGGAGAGAGAGAGACCGGAGCGTCTGCTCGCTGCGAAGGTCGGAGAGAGAGAGACCGGAGCGTCTGCTCGCTGTGAGGGTCAAAGGGAGAGAGACCGGAGCGTCTGCTCGCTGCGAGGGTCGGAGAGGGAGCGACCGGAGCGTCTGCTCACTGTGAGGGTCAAAGGGAGAGAGACCGGAGCGTCTGCTCGCTGCGAGGGTCAGAGAGAGAGAGACCGGAGCGTCTGCTCGCTGAGAGGGTCGGAGGGGGAGAGACCGGAGCGTCTGCTCGCTGCGAGGGTCGGAGAGAGAGAGACCGGAGCGTCTGCTCACTGCGAGGGTCAGATAGAGAGGGACCGGAGCGTCTGCTCGCTGCGAGGGTCAGAGAGAGAGAGACCGGAGCATCTGCTCACTGTGAGGGTCAAAGGGAGAGAGACCGGAGCGTCTGCTCGCTGCGAGGGTCAGAGAGAGAGAGACCAGAGCGTCTGCTCACTGCGAGGGTCGGAGGGGGAGAGACCGGAGCGTCTGCTCGCTGCGAGGGTCAGAGAGAAAGACCGGAGCGTCTGCTCACGGCGAGGGTCAGAGAGGGAGAGACCGGAGCGTCTGCTCGCTGCGAGGGTCGGAGAGAGAGAGACCGGAGCGTCTGCTCACAGCGAGGGTCGGAGAGAGAGAGACCGGAGCGTCTGCTCGCTGCGAGGGTCGGAGAGGGAGAGACCGGAGCGTCAGCTCGCTGCGAGGGTAGGAGAGGGAGAGACCGGAGCGTCTGCTCACAGCGAGGGTCGGAGAGAGAGAGAGACCGAAGCGTCTACTCGCTGCGAGGGTCGGAGAGAGAGAGACCGGAGCGTCTGCTCGCTGCGAGGGTCGGAGAGAGAGAGAGACCGGAGCGTCTGCTCGCTACGAGGGTCGGAGAGAGAGAGACCGGAGCGTCTGCTCGCTGCGAGGGTCGGAGAGAGAGAGACCGGAGCGTCTGCTCGCTGCAAGGGTCGGAGAGAGAGAGACCGGAGCGTCTGCTCGCTGCGAGGTTCAGAGAGAGAGAGACCGGAGCGTCTGCTCACTGCGAGGGTCAGAGAGAGAGAGAGACCGGAGCGTCTGCTCACGGCGAGGGTCAAGAGAGGGAGAGACCGGAGCGTCTGCTCGCTGCGAGGGTCGGAGAGAGAGAGACCGGAGCGTCTGCTCACAGCGAGGGTCGGAGAGAGAGAGACCGGAGCGTCTGCTCGCTGCGAGGGTCGGAGAGGGAGAGACCGGAGCGTCAGCTCGCTGCGAGGGTCGGAGAGAGAGAGACCGGAGCGTCTGCTCGCTGCGAGGGTCAGAGAGAGAGAGACCAGAGCGTCTGCTCACTGCGAGGGTCGGAGGGGGAGAGACCGGAGCGTCTGCTCGCTGCGAGGGTCAGAGAGAAAGACCGGAGCGTCTGCTCACGGCGAGGGTCAGAGAGGGAGAGACCGGAGCGTCTGCTCGCTGCGAGGGTCGGAGAGAGAGAGACCGGAGCGTCTGCTCACAGCGAGGGTCGGAGAGAGAGAGACCGGAGCGTCTGCTCGCTGCGAGGGTCGGAGAGGGAGAGACCGGAGCGTCAGCTCGCTGCGAGGGTAGGAGAGGGAGAGACCGGAGCGTCTGCTCACAGCGAGGGTCGGAGAGAGAGAGACCGAAGCGTCTACTCGCTGCGAGGGTCGGAGAGAGAGAGACCGGAGCGTCTGCTCGCTGCGAGGGTCGGAGAGAGAGAGACCGGAGCGTCTGCTCGCTGCGAGGGTCGGAGAGAGAGAGACCGGAGCGTCTGCTCGCTGCGAGGGTCGGAGAGAAAGAGACCGGAGCGTCTGCTCGCTGCGAGGGTCGGAGAGAGAGAGACCGGAGCGTCTGCTCGCTGCGAGGTTCAGAGAGAGAGAGACCGGAGCGTCTGCTCACTGCGAGGGTCAGAGAGAGAGAGAGACCGGAGCGTCTGCTCACGGCGAGGGTCAGAGAGGGAGAGACCGGAGCGTCTGCTCGCTGCGAGGGTCGGAGAGAGAGAGACCGGAGCGTCTGCTCACAGCGAGGGTCGGAGAGAGAGAGACCGGAGCGTCTGCTCGCTGCGAGGGTCGGAGAGGGAGAGACCGGAGCGTCAGCTCGCTGCGAGGGTCGGAGAGAGAGAGACCGGAGCGTCTGCTCACAGCGAGGGTCGGAGAGAGAGAGACCGGAGCGTCTGCTCGCTGCGAGGGTCGGAGAGGGAGAGACCGGAGCGTCAGCTCGCTGCGAGGGTAGGAGAGGGAGAGACCGGAGCGTCTGCTCACAGCGAGGGTCGGAGAGAGAGAGACCGAAGCGTCTACTCGCTGCGAGGGTCGGAGAGAGAGAGACCGGAGCGTCTGCTCGCTGCGAGGGTCGGAGAGAGAGAGACCGGAGCGTCTGCTCGCTACGAGGGTCGGAGAGAGAGAGACCGGAGCGTCTGCTCGCTGCGAGGGTCGGAGAGAAAGAGACCGGAGCGTCTGCTCGCTGCAAGGGTCGGAGAGAGAGAGACCGGAGCGTCTGCTCGCTGCGAGGTTCAGAGAGAGAGAGACCGGAGCGTCTGCTCACTGCGAGGGTCAGAGAGAGAGAGAGACCGGAGCGTCTGCTCACTGCGAGGGTCGGAGAGGGAGAGACCGGAGCGTCTGCTCACTGTGAGGGTCAAAGGGAGAGAGACCGGAGCGTCTGCTCGCTGCGAGTGTCAGAGAGAGAGACCGGAGCGTCTGCTCACTGCGAGGGTCGGAGAGAGAGAAACCGGAGCGTCTGCTCACTGCGAGGGTCAGAGAGAGAGAGAGACCGGAGCGTCCTGCTCGCTGCGAGGGTCAGAGAGAGAGGGACCGGAGCGTCTGCTCGCTGCGAGGGTCAGAGGAGAGAGAGACCGGAGCGTCTGCTCACTGTGAGGGTCAAAGGGAGAGAGACCGGAGCGTCTGCTCGCTGCGAGGGTCAGAGAGAGAGAGACCCGAGCGTCTGCTCACTGCGAGGGTCGGAGAGAGAGAGACCGGAGCGTCTGCTCGCTGCGAGGGTCAGAGAGAGAGACCGGAGCGTCTGCTCACTGCGAGGGTCGGAGAGGGAGAGACCGGAGCGTCTGCTCACTGTGAGGGTCAAAGGGAGAGAGACCGGAGCGTCTGCTCGCTGCGAGTGTCAGAGAGAGAGACCGGAGCGTCTGCTCACTGCGAGGGTCGGAGAGAGAGAAACCGGAGCGTCTGCTCACTGCGAGGGTCGGGAGAGAGAGAGAGACCGGAGCGTCTGCTCGCTGCGAGGGTCAGAGAGAGAGGGGACCGGAGCGTCTGCTCGCTGCGAGGGTCAGAGAGAGAGAGACCGGAGCGTCTGCTCACTGTGAGGGTCAAAGGGAGAGAGACCGGAGCGTCTGCTCGCTGCGAGGGTCAGAGAGAG
This sequence comes from Trematomus bernacchii, assembly GCF_902827165.1. Classification (NCBI taxonomy): domain Eukaryota; kingdom Metazoa; phylum Chordata; class Actinopteri; order Perciformes; family Nototheniidae; genus Trematomus; species Trematomus bernacchii. Next base: position 13,169,407 of record NW_022988043.1, read on the forward strand.
AGAGACCCGAGCGTCTGCTCACTGCGAGGGTCGGAGAGAGAGAGACCGGAGCGTCTGCTCACTGCGAGGGTCGGAGAGGGAGAGACCGGAGCGTCTGCTCACTGTGAGGGTCAAAGGGAGAGAGACCGGAGCGTCTGCTCGCTGCGAGGGTCAGAGAGAGAGACCGGAGCGTCTGCTCACTGCGAGGGTCAGAGAGAGAGAGAGACCGGAGCGTCTGCTCACTGCGAGGGTCGGAGAGAGAGAGACCGGAGCGTCTGCTTGCTGCGAGGGTCAGAGAGAGAGAGACCGGAGCGTCTGCTCACTGAGAGGGTCGGAGGGGGAGAGACCGGAGCGTCTGCTCACTGCGAGGGTCGGAGAGAGAGAGACCGGAGCGTCTGCTCGCTGCGAGGGTCAGGGAGAGAGGGACCGGAGCGTCTGCTCGCTGCGAGGGTCAGAGAGAGAGAGACCGGAGCGTCTGCTCACTGTGAGGGTCAAAGGGAGAGAGACCGGAGCGTCTGCTCGCTGCGAGGGTCAGAGAGAGAGAGACCGGAGAGTCTGCTCACTGCAAGGGTCGGAGGGGGAGAGACCGGAGCGTCTGCTCGCTGCGAGGGTCAGAGAGAGAGACCGGAGCGTCTGCTCACGGCAAGGGTCAGAGAGGGAGAGACCGGAGCGTCTGCTCGCTGCGAGGGTCAGGGAGGGAGAGACCGGAGCGTCTGCTCGCTGCGAGGGTCAGAGAGAGAGAGACCGGAGCGTCTGCTCACTGCGAGGGTCGGAGAGAGAGAAACCAGAGCGTCTGCTCACTGCGAGGGTCAGAGAGAGAGAGAGACCGGAGCGTCTGCTCACTGCGAGGGTCGGAGGGGGGGAGACCGGAGCGTCTGCTCACTGCGAGGGTCAGAGATAGAGACCGGAGCGTCTGCTCACTGCGAGGGTCAGAGGGAGAGAGACCGGAGCGTCTGCTCACAGCGAGGGTCGGAGAGAGAGAGACCGGAGCGTCTGCTCGCTGCGAGGGTCAGAGAGAGAGACCTGAGCGTCTGCTCGCTGCGAGGGTCAGAGATAGCTGTGGCTAGGTTGTAGCTGGTTGCACAGGGAGGAAAAACATTGGGTGTTGGGGAAGGGATGGAGGGATGAAGGGATGTATGTGCACGGGGATTTTGTGACACAGAGGGTAGGGCGATACTACCTGGCCCCCACCAGGGGGTGCTGGTGAGTCGGGCTGTGTCCGTGGAGGAGGACGGAGGCCTGTGACGTCACGACCCGTGGTGCGCGCGCGCGGTGGTTGACTCTGGAGCGGGAAGAGCTGTGTGTGTTGTTGTTCTTGCCGTTGTGCTGCTGTAGGCTTTGTAGAGGTTGAACAGTCTAGCCTTGTTGTCATTTCGGTGAAAGTGGATGCCGTTTTCCTTCAGGAAACGTTGAAGTTGAATGACTGTCCACCTCCGTAGTTCGGGCTCCGTAGTTCGGGCTCCGTAGTTCGGGCTCCGTTTCGGAGCGCGGCTCCGTCCGAGAGGCGTGTCGAGTGCGCCGCTGCGAGTGGCCGGGGGCTGCGAGTGAGGCAGGCTGCCGGTGGTGGGGAGATTGGAGCTGGCTGTGCCTGTTGTGGCCCCGGCTGTTTGCCCTCGCTGGCGGAGCAGACGAAGCCTGGGACCTGTCTGGAGTTGGAGGTATCTCGTTGGGGGAGCTTGAGTGGGAGCGGTGGCGGCTGGTGTGTGGGACACTGATTGCCGAGCGCACGCGGCTCCGTTCGGATGCTTGGCTTGGATCCGACTGCTGACCCGAGGATGGCGGGTAGCCGATGTCGAAGAGATCTTCATCTGACTCCGGCGAGTTGATCAGCAGTTCGGGATCCATGGTGAGTAGAATTTCTCGTGGTAGCGTTTGCTTGTGTTGAACCGTGACGACGCGCAGCGTGAATCACGGTCTGCCTGTCAGTCTTTGAAAGGATGGAGACAAGCGGTGGCCGGAAGTTTTGCCGGATATAAATAGGGGTGGCCGTGGTTTGAGGCAGAGTTTTAGGCGTGGCCATGCTCCTGAACCTATGTTAACATTTTAACCTCATTAATGTTCACCTTTATGCCCTGCAGGACTTCACCATCCACTGGCTGGAACTTAACACAGAAACTACTGATATGAACACGTTTCCCATCTGTGAAGGAGAAAAGCACAGGACTGTTAGGACTCCTTGCTAAAATGACAGACAAATAAAAAAACACATTAGCATACAACAGTAGGCCCAAATTCAATTATTTCAAAAATCTTGTTTTTGTGGAGTGATGCAAGACTCCTAATCAAAATAATTACATATTTTACTGGATGTCATTACTAGTCCATATCCTCATATCTGTAGCTTCTTTCTCTCTTTTCACTGGTATTTCACTTTGTTTCTAGTACAATTTACATCCCCTGGTCCCTCTATTTACCTTTTCTGTTCTCTTATTTTTCTGTTTTCCTGTTATTTCTCATCTCAACAGCCCTCTGAGCACTTTTTTCCAGAAATCTGCAACAATAAAAGAAACAGAAAAATCACACCCAGGCTGTACGTGTTTTTCTTTCTTTCTTTTCCCTCATAGTCGTCTGTCTTCCCAAACAATATTGCAGAAGCAATTCCACACAAGTCAATATGCTCCAGGATTGGCTCTCATCCGCCTCGTCCCATAAGGGCTGCCATATCATCAATACAGATTTATACTGTAGCCTGGTAGCTAATATACACAAATGCCAATACACCCGCTCTCTCTAGCCGGTAAAAATACATGGAGCAATCTGGGCCAATTTCATGAACAGTACTAAAAGATTGGCAGAGGAAAAGACAACAAGCAGGAGAGACCATGGGAAAAACAGAGAGTAAGCCGTATAAATTAACATTGTAAAGTTACATGCAGCACAATCTTCAAGTTGTTATAACGCCACTGTATAGTTGTAGTCTTTAGGGCTTTAAAAATAACTTTAAAGAAAACACAATCCCCCAGAAATCCTGTAATGGAGTTATTTCTTCCCCACTTTTTTTTTAATGCATTCGATAGTCATTAACTATCGTCAAGTTTCCGTCCATCCAACATAGCATATATTTACCAGGAAATCCATAAAAGGAAATGCTAAATAACCTACGTTTCCATACAACACTGTTATGCACATTAACAGTAAGAGTTAAACAGCTAGTGGCTGTTATTCCTTAACCGGATGTCACTCAACCAATTCAGAAGTGTGTAGCAATCTAAAGTCCAAGCTTAAACAAAGGGAAACAATGATAGAAAAACCATTTACTTCTTGTTTTCACATCTGACTGACTGACAGATTACCCTCCCGGTGACCTTCATGTCTTTACGGTGTCTTTCGTTCAAAAGGCCATTTTCATTTCAGGTAACAGAGGAAACGTAATCTCTGTTTTGATGATAACGCCTGCAAACGACTGTTTTCCTGTAACTGTCCATACCAGGAAGCAGAAAAAAAGAGCACAGAGGAAGTATCCAGCTGTGATGATGGCCTCGGATTGTGATTTAAGACACACAGACAAACACATGTGACAGGAAATTATTGACGTTGCAAGCTGGGACCAGATGTTAGGAACACGTGCTGAGGTGTGTATGTTTGTGTGTGTGTGTGTGTGTGTGTGTGTGTGTGTGTGTGTGTGTGTGTGTGTGTGTGTGTGTTTTTCTATAGTGAAGGTCTTTGTTGCAAGGGGGGGCAGCTTAATGAGGCTTTCCAAACCTGGGGAGCCAGGAAGGGATAAGGTGTGTGTTTGTGTGTGTGGAGAAGGTCCATATGTAGTAATATCACCTTGGACCATTTTCAAAGTGCTCTCCCTCACACATACACACCCACACACACACACACACACACACACACACACACACACACACACACACACACACACACACACACACACACACACACACACAGGGAGTCGTTCTCCTTAGATGCGCTGCTAACAACAGCAGGATCACAGTAGGACAACGTAACTGGGATCTGAAGCAGGAAGGGAGAACAGATGGAGGGAAACATTACACACACACACACAAATGCACAATAAAAGTAATTGAGGGACATCTACATACACACACACAAGTTACACTTTATATGCACTCGTCACAAAGATGCCCTCATATACCCTCAAAACAGATTATGACACACACACACACACACACACACACACACACACACACACACACACACACACACACACACACACACACGCACTGACCCCCTTCTGCATTCCTCTCTGTACAGAAACCTTCTGTTGCTTTAGCTGATAGCATCTACCTTCTTGTTACTGTGTGTGCGTGTTTGTGTGTTTACAACCTGCATACAGCTGTCATTGTGCAGAAGGCACCTTCTACAAGACATGCTTCATCTCACAGCCTCTCCATATGTGAGCTTATTCCAGCTCACTGTCTCATAGTGTGTAGCGACGAGTGTAATGTGTCATGGTAAAATCATGCACAGATGTAGCTATTACACACTCATTGCTTCTGTCTTCATGCTGGATTGCTGCCACTATAAGAGGAAGTGTTCTAGTATAGCTGTTTTCTAATTCTGCAACTGAGACAACACTTTTAGGTCAATATTTTAAAAGTGTTTTTTGTCTGCTGTGGAGTAGGTGTAGCTGTTGTCCTTGAGAAACATACCTAAAAAAGGGCCTTGAGAAAAATGTATAATGCTTTGCCGCTATTTCTTTTGTGGTTGTCGAACAATATTGTTCTCAATAAGTATTCATGCATTTTTTTCCCTCTTTGTCTCTTGACATCTTGAACCTGAATAAATCATTCAACATAAAATACAGTATTTTACCTTTTTCCAAGAAAGTTACAATGAATTTTGATGACATTATGAAAACGTACTTTGCAGCCTATAATGTTTTTTTATGAGCTTAAATAATAAATCAAGTATCATGAGCCAGAATATCAGTCTCTAATAAAATTGGGGTTATGAATCTGACATCTTTGTAGGTGTAAGTTTTGGGACTAACTAAGATGGCAGTTTTGTTAAGTTTTTATGAGTACTTTACTCAAAATGCTCTGAAGGTTAGGAACATTTGACCAAATGGCCAAACCTTAGCATGTAGCATCAGAGATGGAGTACTCGAGTCCTGGACTCGGACTCGAGTCGGACTCGAGTGCCGATTTTCGGGACTCGTGACTCGACTCGGACTCGCGCACTGATTGACGCGACTCGGACTTGGACTCGTGAATTCTCGCACACGATGACTTGGACTCGGACTCGGACTCGTGAATTATCGCGTACGCTGACTTGGACTCGGACTCGGACTCGTGCATTTTTCCCCCCACGATGACTCGGACTCGACTTGTACATTGACGCTCCGACTTGGACTCGGACTCGGACTCGAGCAAGTTTTCTATGGAGTCTGATGTCCTCTATCCTGGCGTGTGCACCGGCTGCGAGGCGAGTTCACGTACTGGGCCCCGCTATTCCAGTCTAAAGATGTCTAGAGACACACCCCGCATCGTGCTGTATGCTTTCACACATTCTGCTTCCACATTGGAAAAGAGCAGCGCAAAATGCTCTATGTGGAAACAATATTGAAGAGAAGGCTCCGTAACACATTACTCTAAACATCGAGTTCAGACATATAGGCTGTCTTGAACACTATCATCAGAGTAACGTGATCTAATCAATAAATAAAGATTCAGCCGATAACACGAAAGCACACGGCTACTTAACATGCAGAATGACGTCATTTTGCATGCTAAGTAGCCATGTGCTTTCTGGGGCTAAATCTTTATCAGTAAACCGATTTAACCGGTAAAAGTTCCTTCAAAATAAGAGTCCCGATCTTATTACTATCAAAATAAAAGTGCAAAACGAAAACTTTACCATAGGAAAATATTGGCATACAAATATAATCACTTCTCTAAAAGGTAACTCATTTTAAACATAGTTTATTTATATATAATAATAATAATAATATTAATATTAGTAATAAGCTTTATATTTGTATAGCACCTATTACAAGAATTGTAGCCAAACTCGCTTCACAGCAGTTCAATAGACAGATTAGTATAACATGACAGGATAAAAGCAATGTAGAGGAGCAGCTACATTTCAACACATATATCCACGAAGATTAATACATGAAGACTTGTGACTCGGACTTGACTTGGACTCTTCTTAGGTGACTCGGACTTGGACTCAGACTCGAACACAGGTAATGATGACTCGGACTCGGACTCGACTCGGACACTCCTTGGGTGACTCGGACTTGGACTCGGACTCGAACACAGGTAATGATGACTCGGACTCGGACTCGACTCGGACACTCCTTGGGTGACTCGGACTTGGACTCGGACTCGACTACGACTCTCCCTTGGTGACTCGGACTTGGACTCGGACTCGAAGAGTGGTGACTCGAGAGTGACTTGGACTCGTGAATTGGTGACTTGACTACAACACTGTGTAGCATACAGTGGGTTAATCTGCATTTTTTACTGGGGCCAAATCAGTTGATATACGCCCATAAAACCAAAGCAGCTGGTAATTATGTGTAGCTTTGACCCTACAAGTGACTCTTTTTACATCGTACATCCTGATGTTTGTTAATATTGAAAAGATTAAGTATATATATTTATATATATAAAAATGTATATTATTACAGCTTTAAGGTGGACTGAATCTCGGTGCGGCTGTTGAATGATTGGCAGCCACTTTTGTAATGGCTTCCAACATGGACATTTGGTTGACAAAGACTCATTTATAACAAAAACATTTTTTTAAACAACCAAAGATTATTTTGACATAGGGAAATGAGCTTAGATATCCAAATATGTTGGCTCCAGGCACCAACAATAATCATGTAGAAAAGCGCCACAGATCTTTGGCACACATTGTTTTTCCCCCTCGGTGTTCCTAGGGCCTGCAGTTCAACATCTAATTTCTTCCCTTTCATTCATCTTCATTTCTGCCACGCATTTTTCTGTCCCCATCTTACGCTTGCCATCATATTCATCTGCCAACAAGGCATAACTGAGCCTTCATGACAATCCAGCTCATGTGTGTATGTGCATGTCTATGATAATTTGAACACACGATAATTGAATGTTTCCAGTGTGTGATGCATGTGAGCGTTAGTGAATGAGAAGCAGAGAGAGGGAAAATGCATTCCATATTGTCTCGGTTTGTGTCTGATAGTGCCAGAGTGTGTGTGTTTGTAGAAGTGTATGTGTGCGTGTTTTGCTGATCTTTAGTGTCCCGACAATGCCGGTACTAAGCCCGCCTCACACGCTTTCTCATAATTCCCTACTCTCTGTCTCTTCAAATACACTGCCGCCTTTATCATCACCTAAAACAAATAGCCTCATGCTCCCCAGACAGACAGCGCACGCACATACACACCGCAAATCATTCTTGTGAGGACCAACCGGTGATAAATACACTAACCCTTGAACCCCAAAGTACTTAAACTACTTTACCCCGGCAGTAATCTAACCCAACGCCCACATATTAGTCATGTGTGTTAAAGTGAAGACCAATAAAATTGCACTTTAGAAAACTTTCATGCCTCTAAAATCTGTCCTCGAAAGGATAAGAGTGCACACACACACACACACACACACGCACGCACGCACGCACGCACGCACGCACGCACGCACGCACGCACGCACGCACGCACGCACGCACGCACGCACGCACGCACCATGCACACACACACACACACACACACACACACACACACACACACACACACACAGAGACCAGTGGGAATGATTTCAGTGTGTAATGTTTCCCCATTCGCTGCTGGTTGAGTGGGCTGTTTGATTGGTTGCTGCAGTGATAGATGCCTGGCCAGTTTTCTGATTACTACAATCTTCGATCTCCAGGGCCCAACATAATCAGAATAAATGTCCCCTACTGTAGAGGGAATAAAGGTGTGTGTCTGAAAGGGAAGAAGAGGGATAGAAAAGAAAATGGGTAAGAGTGTGTATCGTGACAGGGTGGTGTGAGGGTTTGTGTGAGAGTGAGTGACACACGGTTTTGTGTGTATGTGTATGTGTGTGTGTGTGTGTGTGAAGCACTGATGTAGCCGGACAAATTGATTTTAGTTTGTTTTTGGGGTACCCCCTCCCCCTCACTGTTGTTTTGTTGTGTTTGTTGCTTCAGACATTTTTCTTGTTGCTTTTTTAATCGTTTTTTCCACTTCCAAATCTCAGCAGGTGACTTTATACATGATGGTGCCTAGTAACTGATTTCAAGTTTGAGTGATCACGTGTAAATTGATCCAGTTTTAGGTAAAAGAAACCTGCTCACTATCATCATCAATATATATAATCCATCAGTTTAATATACTTATTACAATTGTGTCTTTGGCTTCAGTGTAGGAGGTCAGCATGACTTCAAAACAACAGGAGATGCATACAAAAAAAAGTGATTTCATATTTTTGTTCCTGTCCTTTGACAAATTTGATTACACTTGATAAATCGGAGTAAAATCTGATTAAACAAGTTTGGGGCTTCCAGTCATCATTTGAATTACAAACTCACTATTTATTGTTGCTGTAAAGCCTCAAACTCATTTATCATGGGCCACCAGTCACTTTTGTATCCACTCTAAAGAGGATGTATGGTGATGTTCAGGATATTGCTCCACTGTCAGCGTTTTGTCTACAGGCATGTAATGAGACTACAATGCCAGACGACATCCATCATCAGAAAAACTGATTTTCAAGTTGAAAAGTACTTGTGTGAAACCCCTCATTTCCACCAAAAGTGGTTATAATATATTCTGTGAGACAAAACAAACAAACAATATAACACATTTAATTTGAATACCCAAACTTGTGATCATTCCAACGGTTTAACTCTCCCAGTACTCTTTTACAATTTCTTATGAGTAAATAAAAGAGTTAATTGTGAAAATACAAAAAAAACTCGTAACACAGGAGTCGTCAGTTGTTTTCGTTCAACTGTCTGAAGAATCATGTCATTGTTTTACAACTAACGCTCTTATTGCTTGTTACTTTGTCTCGTGGTGAAACACTCTAAGAAAGAAAGCTTGTTGAAATCATATTGAAAGTATAAATAAATATGGATTACATTTTTTTTTTTAACTAAAATGTAACATAAATAATGTTTCTAAAAGTTTTCTTTGGTGCACTCAAAAATCACTTTAACAACAGCATGTACTACTGTAAGACTTTCCCATACATATTATTATATTTAAATGTTATTTTATTGCCGTTATATTCAATCAGGCAGTGAACGCTTACTGTTTAAGCAATGATGTATTGGGTCAAACATACACACACCTCCGACCAGTGGCGAGCCGTGAGCTTTATACCTAGGCCCTCTGACCCCCACCCCTTCCCTCGAAAAAAAGAAAAAAAAAGAGTTATTACGTCACAGCGTATACTTCAGCGGAATATCAAAACAACGGCCCAGGGTGCAAAACGCATCAATGACAGCGACCCTCTACCACACAAAACAACACCTGTGAACCCAATTTGTGTTCTTTGACATTGAAAATGATATTGCATTGTGTTTGTTACTTTCGTTGCAGTTGTATGTCTTAAGTGTAATTTGGCATGCTTTTATTTTGAAGGCGAGTTCACGCTGTTGACAGGAAGTTGTTGTTGCTATGGAAACAAGAAAAGTTTCACAGCGGGTGGAACTCGTCATAAAGTCCGCGATAATAAAACCCACCCATTTAGAGGGAAGATATGATTGGTCAATTGTACTGTCATTTGACATTACTCTCTCGTTCAGTTACTATAGCGGGCCCTCTGTGAATCGCAGAGAGGCCCGCTATAGTAACTGACATTCAAACAGAGACTGAACAGGCAGATTCGAAGGATTTATTTCTTTGGAAATGTTATTTTATTAAATTAAGTTTTTTTTCGGTAAAACTAATGAAAAATATAACAAAAATAATATTAAAAAAATATATATTTTAAAAAAATATATTTTTTTTTAATGTTTTTAAATATTATTTTTTGGAATATCTTAGGCCCTCACAGAGTAGTCTAGTGGGTAGAAGGGGGTATCATGCACCCCCCTGAAATATACTTCTAATCAGCTTTTCTAGATTGGAAAAATTGTGTAGAAAACGATTAGCTATGTTAAAAAGTTGGCAAATTGTCCCACGTATATTTTTTTCCCAAATTAGTGTTTATTTACCCTAAAAATCGAGTTTCACTCTTTTTACACCTTTCACTATATCTCAGCCATTATTGCAGATAACTGAACAAATAAGGTATCCAGATCCATGTTTTGAGGGTCAAGGAACACAATAAAACTATTCTTAAAGTGATCACATGTGTCTGTGGCATGCTATTATGCTAATTAGTGCCGCCATTACAAGAAAATAGCATTTTAGTCTTGTACGAAGAACGGTGTATTTTGCACCGACACAGAAATATACTTATAATCAGTGTTTCCTAAGTGGAAAAAGTATGTAGAAAATGATGAGCTATGTTAAAATGTTGTCTGGATGTCCCACATGTATTCTTTATGCAAATTAGTGTCACCATTACCAAAAACGGAATTTTCACATTTTTCACTCTATCTCAGCCAATATTGCAGATAAATGAACAAATAATGTGTCTAGACCCATGTTTTGATGGTCAAAGATCACAATAAAACTATTCCCAAAGTGATCACATGTATCTGTGGCATGCTAGTATACAGCGCTGGCAGTAGTGAAGATTCCCGCCTTTTTTCCCGCCAAAAACAAACAAGTAGCTGACTTGGCTACACACACACACACATTCAACCTTCAAACAAACAAGGTAAGTAGCTAACTCAACTAGACTCATGTGTTTTGTATGTTTTATATAGGTTTCTAGCTTAATTGTTGTTAACACATCATTTTGCAGCCCAAAGTAGGCTACACACTAGAACATGTGTTAGTGTTATTCTGCCCTGCAGAGGCTAACTGCAGTAAAATATGGTAAACTATTAGCTAGCTAACGTTAGCTAACTAACTAACAGTGACGTGAATGAGGGATAGCTAATGGTGTAGCTTGTTGAATAAAGCTATTAGCTAGGTAGTGCTAGGTAGCTAGCTAGCTGTACAGCTAGCTAGGCTTAATGAACTCATAAGCTAGCTAATGTTAATTAAAAAAAAGGCAGTAATTGTAATGCAAAACTGCAGGGCAGTATTCTTAACCCATTAAGCCCGATTTCCCCCGGTACCACAGCGTCCCAGGGCTTGTTACAATGTAACAACCTATTAACGTTGCATACCCACTTAACGGGAAGAAACTAAGCTAACAGATGATAATAACCATTTTAACCTAAACGAAACACAATTCCAACACCAAGCGTCTAAATCAGCACTTAACGAACGCTAACGCTAACGCCACATTAGGTATGACTGGCGATTTTTCTACTTCATGCTATCTGCATAAATGACATATCATATGAAAGCTGAGATTCATCAGATTCCATTGGTATAAGTCTCATCACTGTACGACAAAACTCACTGAATTAGCAGCCAGGAAAGAGGGTTTCCATCATTAAGGGGTAGTTTTCACTATAAATAGTGAAATAGGTTATAGGTTTTTTTAGGCGGAGATTAGAATATTTTTTTTTTGACTATGTTTAATCTGAATTTACTCTGACACAGCAAGATCTATATTGATTCTGACACTTCTACAGCCAACTCACAGGTGTATCATTGCTTTGATAAAAAATATTATTCATATACCCCTTATAGTTGTGAAGATATAATCATTCATTCTGGGCATGTCATTTTTCGAGCCTGAGGCCTGGGCTTAACAGGTTAAACTGTGGAACATGATGGCTGCTCTCAGAACATCTGTTATAATTTTCAAAAGTTCTGATTGTATAACAGATTGTCTTCAGGCGCAGAAATGGCAGTGCTGATCGTGGAAGGGAGAGCCCATCAACTTCTCTCCTCAAACGGCAAGGTAAATTGAAAGCCCATATTAAAAGTGATTGATGGTTAAATTATACTCTAAGTGATTATCTGTGATTTGTGTCTAGTCTCTGTCATTGTTGATCAAAGTGCAATATCCCATTGTGTATCAGGTTGAGGTACGTGAGCTCCCCACAATCTACAGCAACCAGGAAGAGACTGATACAAGGGTGGTACTCTACATTCATCATGCTGCTGCCATTGGGTACAAGAATGCTGTAGTCAGAACACCTGACACAGATATCTTTGTGATTCTTCTTTACCACGCTCATGCCATCAGGCTGACTATATACCTGGATACGGGGTCAGGGAAACATAGACAACTTCTCAACCTCTCTGAGCTCGCAGAATCCCTGGGAGAAGACTACTGTGCCACACTTCTTGGATTCCATGTGTTCAGCGGAGAAGACTGCACCAGTGCCTTCAAAGGGAAGGGGAAGGTGGGGCCCTTGAAAAAGCTGGAGAAGAACCCAAAGTTTCACAGGGCGTTCAGTCAACTCGGTGACAACTGGAATGTCAAGCCTGAGGTGCTGAAGCAGTTGGAGCAATTCACCTGTCTGATATATGGAGAGAGTCGTGAGTCTTCAGTGGACGTAGTCCGTGCCAAGTTGCTGCGCAAAATGGTGGGGCAGGACGATAAACTCACTGCCAAGTCTAAGGTTGACCTGGCTCGCCTTCCTCCATGCTATGATGCTCTGAAGCCGCACGTCCAACGTGTGAACCATCGCGTCGCCCTGAACAAGCGAGCTGATTAATCAATTTTAGAAAAACCAAACCCCTATGATGAGGAGCAGGGATGGATGAGGACTGATGGAGTGTTGAGACCGGTGTGGTCCTGTGGTCCTGTCCTGCCAACCTCCCTGGTTGATCTCCTGGACACGACAGAGCGTGAACAGGAAGACGAGGAGGAAGAGGAAGAGGAAGAGGAATTTGACTCTGATGATAGCATTGAAAACGATGATTGAGTATTAATCAGATAGTGGAGAGCCAAACCTTGACTGCTTATCTGGAATGGGAAAGAGTAGTCACATCAATACTTATATTATGATGTTTGACCCTTGCTGTAGGCTAGTACAAAACAAATAAATATTGGTTAAATACACAACATCTGTCTCGACACCTTATTTGTTCACTTACTGTACTGCAATATTGGCGTCTCTTAATTTGCATAGCATGCCACAGATACATGTGATCACTTTGGGAATAGTTTTATTGTGATCTTTGACCATCAAAACATGGGTCTAGACACATTATTTGTTCATTTATCTGCAATATTGGCTGAGATAGAGTGAAAAGTGTGAAAATTCCGTTTTTGGTAATGGTGAAACTAATTTGCATAAAAAATACATGTGGGACATCCAGACAACATTTTAACATAGCTCATCCTTTTCTACATACTTTTTCCACTTAGGAAACACTGATTATAAGTATATTTCTGTGTCGGTGCAAAATACACCGTTCTTGGTACAAGACTAAAATGCTATTTTCTTGTAATGGCGGCACTAATTAGCATAATAGAATGCCACAGACACATGTGATCACTTTAAGAATAGTTTTATTGTGTTCCTTGACCCTCAAAACATGGATCTGGATACCTTATTTGTTCAGTTATCTGCAATAATGGCTGAGATATAGTGAAAGGTGTAAAAAGAGTGAAACTCGATTTTTAGGGTAAATAAACACTAATTTGGGAAAAATTATACGTGGGACAATTTGCCAACTTTTTAACATAGCTAATAGTTTTCTACACAATTTTTCCAATCTAGAAAAGCTGATTAGAAGTATATTTCAGGGGGGTGCATGATACCCCCTTCTACCCACCCAACTAGAGGGCCTAGAGGGCCCTGACGGCTCGCCACTGCCTCCGACCCACATTTTAGATTTCAATAAAGCTTTTGGCATTAAATAGATCAATATTTATGAAATCAATATTTATTAGCCTTGAATTGACTGTGGTGTCAACCTAAGAATGTTGTATTGGTCGAAATATTGGAGTGTCACCTTTAACACTTCAGAATTTATGACGTAAGTATGAGTAATGGGAAATAGGAGTGAGTGGTTAACATAAGCAAGGTTAGAGGTTTAAATCTCAGTCTCATTTCCATTACAGAACTAGAGATTCTCAGCAGTTTGGAGTGTAAAGAGCTGTTCCCAGCAAATATAAAACGAATAGCCTATCGTATTTATAAATTGTATACATTTGTGTGCATGTGCATTAACGTCAGGCCTCAGTTTGGACCTGCTTTTGTGTATGGGTTTAATTAAGGCAATACTCTGGATCAATACTGGAATCATCTTTATAGAAGTGTTTCTCGCCAAGACCTTTGGAAGCGACATAAAAAGCGGGCGTTATGTGGAATAGAGTAACGGGGAGTGGCAAAAACATAATGTAATATTGATTAATTATTGATTCCTTTAGAGAAATTCTCTACCCACTTTTAACAACCAAGCCAGCCTTTCAGGATAATATACTCCCCTTCTCTCAAAAATGACTTTAAGTTTCATCAACAACATAGCGTTAGTTATCAATCGTTAAACATTTTTCCTTTTTCTAAATCATTCAGCTATATTTATATGTTAGGCTAGCTGTCTTAGCTTGCTACAATAGCCCTTCTGAAAGTTGAAAAATGTTGAGGCTTAGACGTTAGCACTGATCCTAATGGACATTATGTTACATTGATGTTATTTTAATACCTGCCTATTGTCATAGTAAAGCTCCTGAACTCTTACTTATTTATAAAGATAAGGGGGTCTTGGAAGCATAACCAGTTCTCCTCTCATGTTTCTCGATGTGGTAATGGCAAATTACCAGACTGTCAAAACACAAAGTAACCTGTCAGCAACAGCGTAAGACCCCTCGTTAACTACCTGTACTGTTGTTTGAAATAATGTAATGTTACGTCAACATAGCTAGTGTTTTGCATCAAGGCCTCAAGAAAAACAGGCTATTTTGAGGTCAACTATGATACTGCATTTACAGGGTTGATTATATTGGTGTGTGTGTGTGTGTGTGTGTGTGTGTGTGTGTGTGTGTGTGTGTGTGTGTGTGTGTGTGTGTGTGTGTGTGTGTGTGTGTGTGTGTGTGTTTGTGTGTGTGTGTGTGTGTGTGTGTGTGTGTGTGTGTGTGTGTGTGTGTGTGTGTGTGACAGTAACTCTAATTGCTCTTCACCTCTACTTCAAAAGCTTTTAGCCTGGTCAGCACTCAGCCAATCAGAATGCCCGCACAAAAGAGTCAGTCTTTGAGCAGAGGAGAGAGTGGCGACAGGACTGTCTCTCAACTAACTGGATTACCTTCACACACTCTCTCTGTCACACTGTGCTGAATGCTCTGATACACAACCCAAATTAGCTAAATGAAGTGACAAAAAATTGTCACTTTCTATGATTTCTCTTCTCCTGTCTCTCTCCCAGCAGTGTGAGCACTGATTGGTTTCATTGTGGATTTTCTCTACCCTTCTGTTTTTTGAATCCGTCTCCCCTCTTCTCCTTCTCTCACAGCGCTCACTTCATTTGCATTGATAAGTATGTTTCTCAATTTGGGGAATAAATAATAAGTGTCTGAAACTGCCTCCTGCTATCTAGACGCAGCTGTGAATAAGCCAGCTACAAAGCTGGAATAAATGTGTTTGCAATTACAGAGGAGAAAGAGAGAAAAAGGAGACAGAAAGCTTCAGCTGTCAGCGAGATATATGGGTGCCTCATTTCTTCTCTCTCACTCGAACAAATTCAAAGATGCCTTACTCTGTATCACTGTCAGAAAAATAAACAACATTTCCAAAGTGGTTTACATTACAATGCTCAGTGATAAAGGATACTCACAAATCCAAATAATGAGATTTTTCCAATGACCTTTCAGTCACTCCCTACATCTGTCACTGAAAGCATTCTAAAGGAGCACTGGCTACTGTAAAGTCAGTGACATTTCTACCGCTACTGTGGTTTAGTTTGCTATTTGCTTTTCTGCCATAAGCAGCCACAGCGACAGTATAGACAGGCAAGCTAACCCTACATAAGCTATACTCAACTTGTAGCTATGCAGAACACAGATATTTATGGCTCAATTTAAAGATTACGCAGTCCTTTTACACAGAAGATATTTTGACATGTCACAGTCCGAAACGCACAGATGTAAATAATGAAATTCATGATGGTTGAAATCCATTTAGATGCTTCAATTTTAGGGTTATCGAATTGTGAATGCTGGCTCACTGTGCAATTGTCGATCCACCATTTTGGTCGAGACAGAAATACCTCGACAACTATTGAATAGATGTGAAGACATTTATGATCCCCTGGGGACATATCCTATTATTTTGGTGATCCTCTCACTTGGCTAGAATCGAACCGGTTGCTAAATGTGGTTCCAACTGAAAAGTCTCTACAACTGTTTACTGTATTGCCATGAAATCTAAAATTAATTCATGCCCCGCTCAGGATTACTTTAGCCTTATGTGCAGCGCCATCATCAAGACAGAAATCACTCCACAAGCTGAAATCAACTATGGCAATATTAGCAGCATTTGTGGACAAAAGAAGAGTTTCTTTGAGCATTGCCTCTTTTTGCCCTTAGGATGTTAGTGTAGCTATTATGTGTATTTGTTTTGGAAGCAAGTGAGATAAAGAAATAACCTTGTCATAAATAGATTTACTCAGTTCCGGGTTCAAGCCTCTAAACATGCAGCTAATAATAGCCACAGCAATAGCTTTGATTCAGCCACCAAGGTAAATGTATATATGTGAAACTATGTGTTGCAATGTATCTCATTAATAATACAGACTTATTATATACCAGTCAATGGGAAGGAGGGCCAATTAAGGATCACTTTCACATTTCAAATCTAGCAATTTTACCCATCTGTTGCTTCTCCCAGTATCGGCCATAAGCACACAATATAATTAAAAATAGTAATTTTGTAAAGAAAAAGCAACAACTACACAAACTGGACACACTCTCAAACACTTTACAATTAAATACTTTTAATAACTGATGACCACCACTTCAGTAACTGCTAATCCCTTTCTAAATTCCTCCACAGCTGTAGGTGTTTTCTCGATAACTGTGCAGTATACTTTTTTCCACTTTTCCAATTTACGCTTTGATAAAGTTGCCTTTGTAAGAGCTCATTTCCCCCTCGGTCAAACTGTTTCTGCACAGAATTACATTACACATCTAACATCTCTACTCCTCCATCCTCCCGTCTTTTTCTCTCTGGATCTACACCTCACCTCTGTCGTATTTTCTTTCTCTGACTCCTTTTGGTTTTTTCTCCGTCTCTCTTTTTGCCACCTCCAACTCTCCACTGATTAACAAAGAGAGGAGAAAAGAGAGAAGGAAAAAACAGTCAGTAGATTGGTGGGAAAGTTCAATTAAACTGTGGGCCTTTGGGCTTTTTGTATTGGTGTGTACATGTGTTTGTGTGTGCACGCTTTTGTGTTTATAGATGTCTATGCTTCTTTGGTGTGTGTGTGAATGTGCACGTATTCAAATGTCTGTGGGTGTGTGTGCCCACTTTGCATCTTGCTGGTGTGTGTTTCAGTCTCAGCTCTCCAGGAGTATTTTTTTGTTCTCCTTAATCAAGTAAGAAAGAAGCCCACAGGTAATTACAGCTTCTCTCTAAAAACACCAACTGTGCTTCTGCTTTCCTGTTGGACTCCATCACAGTCAAATCAAGCCTCAAGCTACAATTCTAAAGGAAAAACAAAGTCACAAAGTTTGTTTTATCATCCGTATCCTTATTTTAGGCCTGCAGATATTTGAAAATATATCAAAGAACATGGACTAGATGTTAATTATAATGTTAATCAACAGCACAGCTATATATTGGATCAAAATAACAGTTGAGGGGTCCTTTTCGGCAGGTCACTCTAAATCAATGATCTTCGTTTTTTCAGTGTTAAAACCCTTTCATATTTATAGGTATAAGTTTCTCATTATTTACCAGTTTTGAGTAAAAACAAATATTTCTTCTAGTGTATATATTTGTTTAAACCAGCTGGTTGGTCAGATAAGAAGCTGTTTATAGTACAGTATTATCAAAGTTTGGTTTTCAAAGCTTTACAATAAAGTTTTTGCTGTGAATATGAAAATAAATAGTAAAAGGTAATATGATGTAATTACGATTTTTAGAGCGTCATTAGCCAACTTTGTAAGGCTTCACAGCAAACTTACTTAGAGCACTTCTAAAGGTATATGGAGAAGTTTAAAGAAACTATACTGTGAGTGTTCACACCTCAATCTTAAATTACATTTAGAACAATCTTACAGTTGTTTTGAATCCATCTGCTCACAATCTCTGACCTCAAATAAACAAACTATTGGTATTCTTGCAATTGTTTACGAGCTGTGGTTTAATTTATGCTATATTTAACGTCGGATGATTAAACCTTTATTTCATGGTTCAGACTCAGTGAACTGTATGCACGACAGCATCTTCAGAAGCCTGATACACAAAGATTTCTATCTAATTTCAGAGCCTTTGTGTTTATCATTATGTCTGTCGGCTCCTTTTGGCATGTACTCGCACATTTTTTGTAAAACTGTGTTTGTTAATATCAACTCCATCCTCGCATCCCCAAGCAGCCTGTGATTTATCTGTCTTGTTGTCCA
Source organism: Trematomus bernacchii (assembly GCF_902827165.1). Lineage (NCBI taxonomy): Eukaryota > Metazoa > Chordata > Actinopteri > Perciformes > Nototheniidae > Trematomus > Trematomus bernacchii. Next base: position 13,187,874 of record NW_022988043.1, read on the forward strand.
AATACTTTAATTAAGCTAATTTGTTGCCAGTAATTAGCTCTAATATGTGATGAAAGAAAACCTACTACTGTAAGACCTAATTTACCGAGTGTGCTTGTTTTACCGGTAGCATCAACAAAGACACTAATAGTGCGGGCGAGAGGGAGGTAGGGAGGGAGGGAGGGAGGGAGGATGCTTTTTCTCAATGATAACCATTCTCAAAAAGGATAATTAATGCAGCGACACCATTAGTCCTGCATTTAGCCCATATGATTATGATCCCCAAGCTGCTAAACCAGTAAATGTACACCTTCTTTCACAGTACCAAATGATGTTGTATCTCGTCATTGATTGAAATGGCCTTAATACTCAATGCAGCTTTTTTTTTCGGCCATTAAACAGCTTCACAGAAAAAAATCATTAACAGTAATTGCCGTGCTCACAGGCAGGTCAAGTGTAGTTTTTGAAAAGCACAACAATGCTTACTCTCATTTGCTGTAACTGTTGCACAGCTGTTGTCCACTAAAGATGATTCATATAGTCATAAGTGTCTTCACACCAGATGTATCTACATTTTTGTCTGGCACATTGGCTTCTAGTAGTCTACTTATCCAAAAGGTTGTTTGTTTTTGTTGCTTTTCCCTCCACAGGGAGGTCAGAGTACAGCGTGGGATACAAACAGCATGCCTGGAGCTGCAGAGGATTCACTGTGTGGCTCAAGGATACTTCAAAAAGGACATATGCCTGCTGTCACTGTGGCTTGAACCCAGGTCCTCAAGTTGAAGGTCAGCCCACTTAATCATTGCTTCCACTGTAAATCCTTATCAGGGCAGTATTAGGATTTAGAAGCCAGCATGAGATATATATCTACACCACTGACAGGGGAGAAAGAGCCCAGCAGAGAAGTATAGGACATGGTTCTCTGTTAAATAATTTTTTAGCTCAAGTAAATATAGGTCTGTGGTGAGTGTTCAAATGTGTACTTTTTTTTGACAAATGTTGGTTCACTTTATAAAGAGCCCTCCATCCATTAAATATGATTACTTTAACATTATCAAATAATACCTTTTGAAATTCCATACATTCTCGTTTCTTGTCAAATCTGGCATCTACATTACCCATGGTGCAACTGGTCGGCGGAGAGTTCAGTTTAAGATTTGATTTAAACTAGAAGCAAATAATATAGCCTTCAGCCAACACCCTCAAACAGAGGTCAGTAAAGTGGTTACGAATATCTTTATATCTTCACAACACAACATTATCCCTTTCTCAAACTTGTAATCTTCAACGAAATGACATCACTTATCAAACTGTGTTCCCTTTGGTACCACAAGAAAGGCTTTATTTATAACACATTTTTTTCACATATGCACTAGAACTCGAGAACTATAAACAAATAAATTAAGAATTGGTTTATTTCCCTTTTTAAAGTGTATGCTCTGACCAAGACCTTGCAAGCTTTCCCACCTGCAGTAAATACAACAACACTCAAATACAGGCTGCAGTCAAAAGTCTTTTTCTAACTACTTTTCAACAAGCTCCAGTCCAGTGTACCCTATGCTAAAGTAGGTAAGAAAGCAAGTATTTTAGCATTTTTCCTTAGCCTTTAAATCATTGGACCAGCCTTTATCACGGCTGCCACTTAGAAACTTAGTTAACAATCTTCCAAAAAAAGAAATCCACAGCCCTAGATCCTGATAAAAGCTAGTATTAAGAGTGGTTAGTTAAAACAAACAATAAGGAAATACAAAACACATTTTTACGTGTATTTCTTGTTTGTAAAGCTATAGTTACAATCTGTCCCTTAAAGGGGCCCTATCTGCTCATTTTCAGGTTCACATTTGTATTTTGTTCTGCTACTGTGACATGTTTCATGCTTTAATGTTCAAAAAAGTCTTTGAGTTTGAGTGTAACATAGTGATGTCAATAGTTTATTAAAAAAAGGAGTCCAATTGAGGCGTTTCATACAGGGGCGTGTGAGAGAAACTGGAGGGAACTTTTGGATTTTAGCCTTTGCAGACCATTAACATGCACAAAATCCTATATAACACAAAGAGAAACCCCAAAAGGAATACTAAAAGGCCCCTTTAAAACTGCTGACGGTAAATCACAATTGTAACTTAAGTCATTCGAAGAGTCCTTCCTGCTGGTTAGACAAAATTAACTTTTTTATTATGAAATGTTGTCAGTCATGGCTCCCCTTAGCATCTCATCGCTGATAAGCTCCACCCATGTTTCCACCTCCAAGTTGTGATTGTACAGATTGAAACATTTTCTCTTTGGCATATAGATAGTGTGTCTCTATCTTGTGCCAACAAGTTTATTGCTGCTCTCTGCTGGACAGCACATTGTTTTCTTGGTTTGGATTTTATTTAAATATCCAGAATGGACAGATGTATTGTTTTGAAATACTTGACAATTCTCTTATATCTTCCCGTCAGAAAATCCTTCAAACATATGACAAGCACTGACAATATGGTCTTTTCAGTAGTGTACAATCCAGTTGTTGGCTTATAGCAGTGGTTCTCAAACCTTTTCTGTCGTTCCCCACTTTGAACAGGTGGGTTTTCCTCATCGCTCCAATAAAATGGTAGCGATAGCGAAACGTATTGTTCGATAACAGGGGTCTCCAACCTTTTTTAGGACGAGAGCTACTTTAAAAAAATAAAACAAGTCGTGAGCTACTTTTACTCCTCTTTTTTTTGCAGTGTATATATTTAGCACATTTTAACATTATTATATGCTGACCTTTAACCTTTGTGTACTGTTTGGGTCTGTGGGACCCGTTTTCAGTGTTTACTAAAAGAAAATGTATGCAATTTAATTATTTGAACCTGCTTTATTTGGGGGTGGACCTCACATCCTCTAGGGGGGTCCGGGGGCATGCACCCCCGGGAAGATTTTCTTTTAAATGTTGAAGTGAAAAGCATCAATCTGGTGCACTTTGAGCACAAAATGAATTTATGGATACAGCTCTCAACACTCAGATGAAAGGGAGATGTATACTTTTCAATAATCCAAACATCTTTAGAATATGATCTCAACCAATAACAAATAATTTCAACTGGTTTATTCTTATCTTATGTTACCTAGTTAGCATTCTTTCTTTTTATTTATGCATATTTTACTAATCACTCCCCTTTTAAACTGTTTTTTTTTTTTACTGTCCTACTGTATAGTACACATTGGAATGATTTCTTACTTTATTTTTTACAACTATATTAAATAGATAAAGGTGTGCTCTCTCGCTCTCTCTCTCTCTCTCTCGCTCTCTCGCTCTCTCTCTCTCTGTCTCGCTCGCTCACAGCGGCTGTGTGCTGCTCCGTGGCGATGACGGCTTGCGTTAAAAAATAATAATAAACATAGGTCTATTTGTAAAGTGGGGGGACACAAACGGGATTTCGAAAAGTGTCACAGTTAAACTCCTTATGATGTGGTGAGGTGCCGCTCCACATTGCTTTTCTTCCCGACTGCAACGCTGTTGTGTGTGTGTGTGTGTGTGTGTGTGTGTGTGTGTGTGTGTGTGTGTGTGTGTGTGTGTGTGTGTGTGTGTGTGTGTGTGAGAGCATTTCACATGTGTGTATGAGAGATTTTTACATATGTCTGTAAATTATTTTGGTTTCAGGTGTGTGTGTGTGAGCAGGCCCGGATTGACCATCGGAAGATTCGGGACTTTTCCCGGTGGGCCGCTGGTGGGCTGCTGCCATCGGTGGGCCGCTGGCTCTGGCATAGGTGGGCCGTGGACTTTCACAGCGCCGCTGCGCCGGTATCGCAACCGCCACCGCAACCGCCACCGCAAACACCCGCCGTTGCGAGGCTCCGGTGGTTCCGGCGGGTCCGGCGCAGCGGCGCTGTGAAAGTCCACCGCAGGTGCGAGTCTCCGGCTGTAACAGTCCACTACCGCCCGCGAGGACCCAGGTTCGATTCCGGCCTGAGGTCCAAAAAATGTATTAAAAAAAATTAAATAATAATAATAATCTCCCATTCATCGCGTCCATTCGCGACCCACCTATCACATCTCTGCTTCCCACCAGTGGGGCGCGCCCCACACTTTGAGAAACGCTGGCTTATAGAGTTCACGGCAAAAGAAACAATTTATACAACGTTTCAGTACTCTACATGAACAACAGTTTCTTTGCAATGTAGGCTCTGTTTCTGTTGACAAGTGTGTTCTGCTTTCTCTCATATCTCCCCTTGTTTGTCTTTGTATGACAATATGTGACTTCTTTTCTACTTTTACTCTATTATAGATTTGCCTCTTTGTATTGGCACGTCTGATGTTGTATTCATACCTCCTGAAACCCATCCAAAAATTGAAGTAGCTTGAGGGCTCTGTCACCCTGAGCCTTGGCTGATATTTTTATTGACTTATTATACTGTGTTTAATGGTTTGCAAAATGTCTATTTTCTGTAAGTGCAAAGACAAACAGAAATCATTTGAGCGGTGTGATTATTTTCTGAAGATGAAATGCTAAATTGAATGGACCCTTTGTGCAGGTCTTAGCCTAATGGGCCTCATTTGGATGCCATTATTATTATTATTACGTTTAATGCGCTCTTTTCGGTAGTTTGTCTCTCACCTGCCCAAATTGTATTATATTGTGGATATTCCCAGATTGACGTTTCAACAATGAGATTCATTTGACATTTTATAATCAACCAGTCACTGAAGAAGTGATTTCCATAAACATTGTTTGTAATTAAGATAGAACAAGTGACCTTACCTTTTTTTCTCCCATAAAGAAGAAGACGGACATCAAAATAATACTTTGAAAATAATACTTTTCCATTCCCGTAAGGCAGAACACAGAAAAGGCTCTTTGATATAACAAACTAAGTGAATTATAGAAAGTAGCACAGCAAGAGTCTGTGCTAAGTCAGGCAGTACAAACCATGTGATACTGATTCATCTGTCCATTATTTGTCAGAACTTTGGCAAAACAATGGCATACAGAAATTAAAGAAATGGCAATGCAGTCTGCTGAATACACTCTGTGGCAATTATACATATTCCAAAATTGACTTTTCTACATTTTATATTTTATTTCGACATAGGATTGTTTTGGGTGCTACTGTATGACTGATAACTCTAAGTTATAATTCAATATGCTCTGTTCTCAGAGTGACCCTTTGTTAATTTTTGCTTTTGCTCGAGCTACAGTATAAAGGAAGTTTAGCTTATTATACAGTTATTTGTTGCATTGGACATCATTCAGATTAGCTCTCTCTAAATCATTTTTGTTCAAATGAATCCAAACTCAAACAACCACAGCGCATTCCTGCCAAGTTGTTCCTCTCAGCCAGCTTGGGGTCCAGGCTGAAGGAGGCAGGGGTCCCCCAGTCTGAGACCCAGTGGGAGCACGGGGCCGTGAAGCTGCAGGACTGGAAGCAGAGATCAGTTAAAGGTCGTGTCTGTTGGCTCCGCAGGCTGTGGTTGGCGTTCCCACCACGTGCCCTGGCTCAGCCGAAGCATTAGTTGCTACGGCGGGACTGTCTGGATATTGATATTCTGAATACAATTGGGAGATATTAGGCAAAGTGTAAAAGAAAGCGCCTGGTGCAGCATCAGTGAAGGTTAACCACCAGGCTGCTCTGAGGGGGATCAAGCCATCTGGGCCTTCAGAGGGTTTGGAGCTCCTCTCAGCTCTGAGGATGCGGTATAAAGCTTCCAAATGAAAGCACGTTGTACATTTGAGGGCGAGTCACGAGGTTATCAGACACACCTTGATCTCTCCACAGGGGAGGGCTGTCTGCTCTGCAGGGAGGCAGGGAGGAAGCAACATTTGCCCACAGACTGTGGGAGGTGGAAATGATTGCAGGAGGCTTTTCCTTCTCCTGTATGTAGCACAGTAAACACACATTATACAGCCTACAGGTGGGGGGTCAAGCTGTTCACATTGAAAACTATGGAGAACTATTGTTCTGCCTAGTGAATCATATTTTAAAAATATACATTTTAGATGTGTTATGCATGGTTACTTGAGAGATGTTACCAAACTTTGAGTAAAGTCTTTCTCAACAAATATATATATTTTAAATTATGAAAACAAAGACCTTAAAAAAAGAAGAATGTTGGAACTGATTAATTGATATAACTCTTATCCTGTCATAGTATTAGGTCATAAACTAGTACTGAAAAGACGAAAAGTCGGAAATCCTTCAAAAGACAAATGTAATATACATGAAGAAATACAACACAGAATATAATAAATAAAATAGAATCAAAATAGAATAATTAAATAATCATTGAATTTAATAAAACTAAAATCTAATGACACAAATTGTAAGGTAATATATAATAATTAAAAAAGTTAAAATAAATAATATCCAGCTATAACACAGTAGATATGTCCTCTTTTCTGTATAATGAGGAGACTACATATAACAGTTACATTTTGAACCTCTCTCACTTATCAGACTATCTATCTTGCTGCAAAGAAAGAACAACATGGCTCCCAACAACAAATCGTTCTGGGTTGACACCAAAGTTCAGCAGCATCTCAGAAGAGAAAAGAAAAACAGGGACGTATACAAAAGCTCCTCGCTGCTTGTAAGTCTGCACTGAAGCTAAAATAACTTTCTAATGGTGTTCTTTTTTTTAAGAAACTTCATCTTCGATTTAGCGCTCTCACTTGGATTGACACACTCAAATTCTAATCATCAAAAGTTGACAGGAATGTATAATAAGTTCCACCTCAGCAATGTGACCCCGGCGATAACTCCAGCAGATATAAGAACAGTTCAAATCAGTTCTCCCCTGCTCCCACACAAAGAAAATATTTCACATTATATCTCTTGCTTCCAATATAACCCCATGTAACTCCAACCAAAGCAGTGTCTGGCATCTGTGTCTGCTAATAGGGTCATTAATATTCATATCTTCACACAGAAGAGATGAGAAACACACTGGCGAGCACCAATTCACACTCGCAGGAGAAAGTACACACACACACACCACAAAGAGAAATCAGTTGGCTGCTCAAATATAATTACTTGACTGGCTGCCATTCAGGGGCGATGCCTAGATAGATTATTTTATGTCTATCTCCTTCTCTATCTTTCTGTCTCTTGTCTCCGTTCCTCTTGATTTTTGTTTTCTCTGTCACTGGATGCCTTTTCTCTTTTTCTCCACCATCTGTCTTCTCTGAAACATTGCTTAGCTGATCCAACAATGCTGATTTGATTCATTTTACAAGTGTTACATTGATATTTAATTTTCAACATGAGCTACATCTGAAAGCTGAGTACTGTTTGGCGCGGTGTCTGCCAGTTACACAGAGGCTTTCAAGCTATGAAACAATGATGAAGGCCATGAGTGACAATACATGCAGTGTTTATTTCCACTCAACCTTTGTCTGTTTCCAAGCGCATTCATTTCTATATGATGGAATTTCACAGCATTGTCGGTTTTATATTATTGCATTGTAATCGTGACTTCTTCCTAAGTCCTTCAGTGGCAGTGTTTTACATTGGATATCACAAAGGCAACTCTTGACCTTGTTGACAACAGTTGACAAAAACAATCTCACCACCAGGTTTATTTTCTCGCTGTTCAGGACATAAAGCATAAAAAGCTTAACTTTAAGATAACCTTGTAACATGATGTTGTTCTACTCTTAAACGTGCAGTTCTCGTGAGACTGTATAAGCTTCATAGAATAAATTACCATGTTTACAGCCTGTTACAAACCATGTTTAAAGGCAGAGGTTGTTATATTGAATTTATGAATACTTCACATGCAGATGTTATTCAAGTGGCATTTAAATGCTATGGCTAGAGTTTCTCCTGGCTATACTCTGTGGCTCTATATCAAAATGTTGCTGTATATTTGTTTCGTATGTCTATATTCTTTTATGTTTTTACTAGAAATAACCAAAGAAAAATAATTAATTTGAACTTAATTAGAAAAGTATTCAAATCAACACATTAGTGAGGAATACATTATAACATCAATCAATTAATTTGAAATTGAAAGTCTTAACTTAATCAAATGTCTCTTTATCCTCTCTTTCATCTTTCTTTTGCCTCTCCCTTCATTCTTGTCTGATAAATTGAGGGGAAAATAGTATTTAATTGTTATTTTTAGAAGCATCATTTATTGTCATCATTTTTTTTAAATGAATGTGACCCACCAAGTTGATTCAGTTTCCTGGGAAATCTAATTCTTGATAATTCAGGCATGACACGAGCACCACAGTTTACACAAGTGACTGGAATAAGTCAATTTATAAACTTGTATTCTACTTTTGCATGAGTTTATTGTTTGTTGAATATATTGTCAAGTGGAGTGGGCATATTACTTTTAGCAATTTATGGATGATAGGTGACTCTTATGCTTTTGCAAATGAAACCTTCATTATCTTTGGCTGGGAGCAACTTAAAAAAAAATGAAGTTCTTACAATTTTCACATATAAAATCACTATCTCAGGCATTTGCATGTGAACAAATTGAAAGAAACAGTCAAAGAGCAACACATTTACCCCACACAAGTGCAATGAAAACTCTCCTGATAGATATGTTTGAACATGATCCGTTCTCCTTTCACATTGGATGAAATCTGCAACACCTCTTCACTCTGTGTGCATGTGTTTGCCAGAATGTATAATACATCTTTACAAGTATGTTTGTCTATGCCAATACAAATGAGAGAGACATAGAGGGAGCAAAGGGACCACACTCTGATTTCCCCTTGTCTAAACATGGTGACTGTTTACCTTCGAAGATTGGAAACCCCTGCCAGTCCTGGTCATCGAGACGTGTGTGTGTGTGTGTGTGTGTGTGTGTGCGTGCGTGCGTGCGTGCGTGCGTGCGTGCGTGCGTGCGTGCGTGCGTGCGTGCGTGCGTGCGTGCGTGCGTGCGTGCGTGCGTGCGTGCGTGCGTGGGTGCGTGCGTGCGTGCGTGCGTGCGTGCGTGCGTGCGTGCGTGCGTGTGGTCAGGCTGGTAGGAACATAGTTAGACAGACTTTAAGCAAAAGAGGAGAAAAGAAAGTTCTTTAAAATGTGTTGTGCCAACAATTATGTTAAAAAAACGTCTTGCAATACAACAATAGATGGAATTAGTTATTATTAAAAAAAAAAGCAAACATCTTGAGCTTTGTCCTCGGCAAATCCTGTGTTAGCAGACAGCTGGCCGGTGTTTTTGAAATTATAACTGGTTGAATTGTTTTCATCCCCCAAATGGATTTACAGTGGTTGGAATTTAATGCTTCAAGTATTCCATTACAGGCTGACACAATTCCCCAAAAACAATAAGAGCTTTCTTGTTTGAACTTATACTTCATGTGGTGGCTGCCAGTTTTGATGGTTGTTCAAATACCTAGAGGATTGAACCAAGAACTCACAGGGTGTTCAAATATTTGACAATTTCAGATCGATATCCGCTCTGAGCTGACTCGCACAGAAATGGTCTCTCTTTTTCACACGGCCCAATGAATGTTTTAGATCTGTTGCAGCACAATATTAACTCCATTAGTCATTCAGTCACATTAGAATTGTGTATAATGAATAAACAATAAGAGAGTATGAGAATATTTCCGGCTGGAAAAAAGTGCCCTGAGGTGATGACAACTCCCAAATCGATGCCAAGTCAGACCTCTCAGTGTTGATTTGTGTTAGTATCTTAGTGAAACCAAATCATTGTCCAGATTATTCCATTTAAAGTGGACCTATCATGCTATATTTGAATAATATATTGTAGGGCCATACCTATATAAAACATGCCTGTCAAGTCTTTTTTCAAAATACCAAACAGATCATGCATTTTAGCCATGCCTCATTTTGCTCTATTTTGCTCTCCTCCAGCCCTGTCTTTGCATGAGCTGCAGCTGACCACGCCCCCCTGCAAAGGAGGGGGGCGAGGCACGAGCGTCATGTTACCATGCTGTTACCATGCTGTTACCATGCCACAGCAACCTCTCATTCCCCTGATAAGTGGAGAGTTGGCCATATAGGCGGAGCTCCTTGTTTCTGACGTCAGAGATATTTCAAATCTGTATCAGTCTGTATCAGATCCGTTGCAACCCCGTTTTTAGAGATTTGGGTATGGAGGAAAAGAGAGAGGGTTGTGTTTTCTGACACTTGGTGAGTTCCCTGACACACCGGGGACACATATTCATGTATAAAAGACGTACAAAAGTGCATTTTGCATGATAGGTCCCCTTTAATTTAATTTATATAAAGTCTCCCCAGTATTTAACTTATAATTAGTCTTTGTAAGTACATTGCAGCAGGAGACCTGTACCTGTACACAGACCTCTCAAAAGTCACATCTCTAGAAATGTCTTACAGAGGAAAGGTTTAGTGTTTATTTCACTCGCTTAACTCAGGGGATATATGAAAGTCTGGATGTCAAGACCTCCAAATTGGCTTTTAGGACCATGAGTGAGAAAAATAGACGCCGAGAGAGCACTGAAGTGTTTCCTGTGGGTGGTGAATGTAAGAAGTGTGTAGACATAGATGGAGAAGAAAAAAAAGAGTTATAAAGGGTTTTTAAAGAGAGGGAATAAGATACAAAGAAAGAAAAAGTGAGAGAGAAATAGAGTTTAAGTATTTCCTCAGGGGTGAGAGCTGTCTTTTAGACGGGTGTTTGGAGATTGTGAATCCATTCTCTATGGATATTTATCATTTCCCCGTGGATGTGCATTCCCAACCAGCTGCAATTTATCAAGGTAGACAGACAGGGAGAAAGAGGGCGTGGCTGCAGGGAAGATAGAGAGGGAAACAGGGGTAGAGATAAGTGCTATTTGGATGGAAACAGCGTACAAGTAATTGTTAACACAGGACATCTGCAATATGAATGGATGATTTGCACGAGATAAGAGCTCCCTGTAATTACCGTCACAAATTACAGAGATGGGAGCCTTGACTGCTCCGATTCCATCACACAAAAAATGTAAGAAACATCAAACAGCATATGAATTCAATGAATAAAAATGACAGGCTTGTACATTAATAATAAACCATGGCTGCAAAAGAGAGGAAAATTCAAATTATTGGACAACTCAAGGTGACGATATATATTCAGTGTTAGTTGGGTAATGGTTGAACAAGACTAAACGTCTACAGTCCAACACCTCTGGGCTCCAGAGGCTGGACTTGAAGCACTGCTGAGTTAGAATGCTAACATGCTCTCAATAATAAAATGTACATGCTAGCAGGTTTAGATGTGTTAGTTAGTGATAATGTGCAGCAAGGCGATCATTTATGAGAAAATAACATAAACAGCAGGATTCCGACGCATTACCTGAATGGTGCATTCAATCAAAACATTGTACAAACTGAAATGTTGTTCGTATGATAGCACTTAATGGGAATGTAATTCTTCCTGAGGGTGGCATAAATGTTTGTATCAGAGTTCATGGCACTCCATCCAATAATTGTGCACATTAGACTTTAAACCACAACTTTCAAGCACCTGGTAATAGGGATAAACCATTAACGTTTGTACGCATATTTACAAGGAACATTTGTCAGGGGATGACCTAAATCTAGAGGGTTTATCATCTTGGGAAAATAGTGTCTGTATAAAATGTATTTGCAATCCATCTAACAGTTAGTCTGGTAACAGGTGATCTGACCAACAGAGCCATTCTTTCAGGTTTGCATGCTTGACATGCTTAACAAAACTGGAATCATTCATCATCTTGCACAGTAAAAGTCTTCTTTTATAAATGTTTTTTCACACAATTTAAAACAGTTAAAGGTGCAATGTGTAGCAACTTTTGGAGCTATTGCAGCTATAGCTTCTTTTATAAAGAAAATAAAAAAGTTGTCTACATTGTGCAGGGTTGTTTGGGTGGATAAATTACTCATCTAGTTTACTCTTGCTGGCTTCTCCAATGTTATCATACAGACCATAAAACATCAGCAATGTTTTTCAGGCACTTTTGTGTGTTATTAACGTCAAGTCAGTTTATTTAACACGAGTCATGATCACAACTTGAATGTTAACATGAACTATTTATAAAGCAGAAACTGTTGACATGAACACAGCATAATATACTTTACTTCATTCCACTTTAAAACCTGTACTTGTCCCAACCAGGAATAAAGAAACATAAAAAGACAGATAGGGTGGACGTACGGTGTATAAGGAAAGAATAACGTTTACATGAGGACACAAAAGATGATTATCAGGCCAATTTTTCCATAAAGAGAAGAGAGTCGGTTGGGATTGATAGTCAGCAAATATTATCTGGCAGAGGGAAGGGTTCATAGATTAAATCTTACTCAACTTAATTGAATCGCTACGGCAATCATATCAAACATGCTTTAGATTTATTACCTACCACTCGCAGCTTCCTGAAATGTGTGGAGGGTGGAGGATGTGGACATACCCAGGTATCTCAGGAATGGAAAACACCAGCCTGTGAGAATGAGAGAGAAAAACAGTTCCTCATATCAGTGACAGTTCAGGTGAGTGAGGAGGATATCTTCAATGTGTTTACAGGTAAGAGACAAACAAATCTGTCAGATTAGTTGTTGTGTATGTGTTCAAATCAACAAGTCCTCCAACTCATACGACCAAATAGGTCGATTGTTCAAGCCCTTATTACGACCTATAATCACGTTTTAAAGTTTTCGACCTCCCGTTGAATGCAAACGCTCCGGAGGGTCATATATTCACAAATAACCCTCTCTGGAAAATCCTAAATTGTGGAATAGTTTGGCCATTAAAATGCTTTTTGATTAGATTTCTAGTGAGAAGTGTATATTGTACTTTCAGAATCCACGTCCAGGGGATGTGTAGGATCTGTAGTTTGATAGATATTACGAAAATGATTTGAGGTCTCTCCAGGAGAACGTGTATATGCGGCAGCGTCCATGTAAAGTAAGCGTCAACCCTCACGGGGTGAAAACAGTATTTCCGGTCTCGAAGTTTTCATAATAAAACCGGAAGTATTCCCCTCACTGTCAAATGACTTTACAGTGATATCTGCAGTACTCATCCACTAAAAACATCAGTTTATCCTTGTTAATTACACAACATTAATTGGTTTAAATTGTGTAGAATGCTTTTATGTTTTCCCATAGGTTTTTCCCTTTCGATTCTGAGAGACACATTTCTTTTTTCAGATGTTTTGATAGGCTAAAACATCGAACTACCCATAATAATCAGCTATTATTCAAGCTCGGTGATTGGATGTTTTAGCCGCAATGCACGTTGGGATATGATGTTTATGCGATATGAAATCCGAAAACATAAAAAAATAAAATAATAATACTTTTTTCCGAGTGTGCTTGCTTTTCTCTTTGAAAGTCATCACATAACGGCATTGTAATACACGGTTCGGCTGCATTAAATATTACATATCTGCCGTAGTTCTTTATTTATAGAGCCCTGATTAGAAGACTTTTGGACAAACTGGAAGAAATGCCGCCGAAACTGAATACGTGACGTGGATCATAAATATATCAGCAATTAAACAACATCTTCAATTTCTCTTCACACAATACGTCTCCTTGCAGTATCAACACTAATTCGGCTGACTTTTACATTTGATCCAATTGGTAAATCGGCTGTATTTACACCATAACGGTGCACAGCTGATAGAATGGGACTTGTCGTTTTTAAAGATATTACTGATTGTCTTTGAATTAAAGAATGTAAATACTGAGTTGAGAGAATAGTCAGGGGATTTGGGTGATGGGAGACACATCTATGGAATCAGAATTTCAATAGCTTACCATTAAATGACGGATATACCTTTCTGTCTGTGATGTTTTACAAATCAGATATTAATGTGTATACACAGATGTTTGACAAGCTAGATGAGCTGGATAGCATCGATGCTATCAAAGCTGAGCATGAAGCTGCACTATGTGTACAGAGAGAGCTCGAAGCACAGATTGAAGAGGTGCGTTCATCGATCCAAAGCTATTCTGCTGCAGAGGAAGCACTCGATGCATTGAGAAGTGACGCAGAGGAAATCATCAGAGTAAATGGTGGCCTTGAGGAAGAACTTGAGTGTCTCAAGCAAAGGAAAGAGCAACTTCAGGATTGTTTCCAAGTGTCTAAGGCAGAGATAGAGACGGTTTTCCAGAAGAACGAGGCTCTGCAGCAGGAAGTGGATCTCTGCAGGGAGCTTGAAAATGAAAGCGAAATGAACCAGTCGAAATATGAGGAAAGGAGCCAAACTGAAGACTTGCAAGAAGAGATCTTTGAGCTTTCAAAGAGGCTTCTGGGTTTGGAGGATCTTCAGGGGTCATACAACATTGCGAAGGAAGAAAAAGAGTTGATTTTCCAGCGAAATCAATTGTTGCAACAAAAGAAACACGAGTTGTGCCAAGAACTTCAGAATGAGGACACCATTAGGGAAAGTTACAACGCAATGGTGACAGAAAAAGCCGCCATGAGTCTCGAACATGTCTCCCTGCGAGAAGAAGTTTTGCAGCTCAAGGAAAGGCATCTGCTTTTCATGAAGCTCGAGGACTCTTACAAGGAGGCGAAAGCTGAGAGAGAGGACGTTATGAGGAAGAACGAGGCTTTAATGAACAAGATCCAGGGTGTGAGCAATGAGGTTCACAAGGAAAATGATCTCATGATCAAGTATGAGGCTTTGAAGGCATCCAACGAGACCTTGAGGTGTGATAGTGCCGCCATGGGGACCCTAACCAGTGAATCAGCCTTCCAGGTGAAGCCGCTGAGCGACAAAACCACAGCGGTTCAGAATCCAAACGGCGATCAGGACCAAATTAACGGCTTGAATGTGAAGAACGTCACCGTTCTCGATGACTTCCTTGAATTCAAGAAAACGTTTCAGGAGAATGAAGCTGCACTATGTGGACAGAGAGAGCTCGAAGCACAGATTACAGAGGAAATGGGAGGTGACTACGCTGGAGTTAGAAGGAGTCTTGGGGCAGTTCAAGAACATCTCAAGACCCTACATGTGGAAATGCAATCCATACAAAGACAGCTCAGCAGCTTTCCAGCGCTGGGGGAGCAGTTTGACGCTCTGAAGGCCGAGGAACGTGTTGTGAAGCGCAAATGTGCCTACCTTGAAAAAGTAGGGAGGGTTCTTAGTGAGAAGATCGAAAATAACGTTACCGTAGAGGCGATGTTCCAGGGACTAATCCAGACAAACAAGGAATTGGAGCGTGAACGACAGATCCTCTAGGGACAGATGTTTGACAAGCTAGATGAGCTGGATAGCATCGATGCTATCAAAGCTGAGCATGAAGCTGCACTATGTGTACAGAGAGAGCTCGAAGCACAGATTGAAGAGGTGCGTTCATCGATCCAAAGCTATTCTGCTGCAGAGGAAGCACTCGATGCATTGAGAAGTGACGCAGAGGAAATCATCAGAGTAAATGGTGGCCTTGAGGAAGAACTTGAGTGTCTCAAGCAAAGGAAAGAGCAACTTCAGGATTGTTTCCAAGTGTCTAAGGCAGAGATGGAGACGGTTTTCCAGAAGAACGAGGCTCTGCAGCAGGAAGTGGATCTCTGCAGGGAGCTTGAAAATGAAAGCACGGTGCAGTTTGAGATAGACGAAATGAACCAGTCGAAATATGAGGAAAGGAGCCAAACTGAAGACTTGCAAGAAGAGATCTTTGAGCTTTCAAAGAGGCTTCTGGGTTTAGAGGATCTTCAGGGGTCATACGACATTGTGAAGGAAGAAAAAGAGTTGATTTTCCAGCGAAATCAATTGTTGCAACAAAAGAAACACGAGTTGTGCCAAGAACTTCAGAATGAGGACACCATTAGGGAAAGTTACAGCGCAATGGTGACAGAAAAAGCCGCCATGAGTCTCGAACATGTCTCCCTGCGAGAAGAAGTTTTGCAGCTCAAGGAAAGGCATCTGCTTTTCATGAAGCTCGAGGACTCTTACAAGGAGGCGAAAGCTGAGAGAGAGGACGTTATGAAGAAGAACGAGGCTTTAATGAACAAGATCCAGGGTGTGAGCAATGAGGTTCACAAGGAAAATGATCTCATGATCAAGTATGAGGCTTTGAAGGCATCCAACGAGACCTTGAGGTGTGATAGTGCCGCCATGGGGACCCTAACCAGTGAATCAGCCTTCCAGGTGAAGCCGCTGAGGGACAAAAACACAGCGGTTCAGAATCCAAACGGCGATCAGGACCAAATTAACGGCTTGAATGTGAAGAACGTCACCGTTGACAATGACTTCCTTGAACACATGAAAACGGTTCAGGAGAATCAAGCTCAGCAGGCCAGGAGATAAAAGCCACTAATTTATCTGTGGGTTAATTCGTCAAAAGCATAAATAAATAAACAAATGTTTTTATTTAATTTAAATTTCTATGTTGGTTTGTTTCTCTTTAATCATGCAGTGTCAAATGTTGTCTTTAAAAATGTCAAAAACCTAACCCTAAACCTAACTCTAAACCTAAACCTAACCCTTATAATCTTCATACTCCTTGACTTTTTTCTGATAGTTTCTTCTACAAATGATTTTCGGTGAGAAAAACAATAAAAACTAAAATAAGTAATAACTTAAGTCTATTGGTGTATCTTGTATTGGCATATAATACCATACTGCACATACTCAACTCATATTAGGTATTAAAGCACATGTGTCAAACTCAAGGCCCGTGGTGGATTTAATTTCGGCCCGCAGGATAATTTCTAATGACTATTAGATCTGGCCCGCCGGTATATTGCACACACACCTTCACTCAATCCTGAGGGTTTCCTCAGCTCAGAGCCTGAGCCCAAACATTGATGAACTTGCACCCAAGATGAGATGCCAAGTATCTGAACTAGCATCACAGAGCAGCACACTGAGTTTCAATGGATGTTTCCTTCTGCACTTTTTCTCTCACGACAACAGGGCATGTTTGTTTTCTCTTGAGGGAAATAGTTTTTTTGAAGCTGTTGTAAAAATGTAATCATAAGAAAAAACTCGGGAAAAGCTGCAGATAGAGCCATAAGAAATGAATGCAACTGATTATTTAATGTTTAATGTTGTTTTTATAGGCAATAATTTAAGCTTTGTTAGTTCCAGGTTTAATATGTGCAATAAGTTCATTTCAATAAGTTTTGCAATAAACATTGAACCAGTCCGGCCTTCGACTAGTACCCATTTTTTTATTTTGGCCCACTTTGTATTTGAGTTTGACACACCTTGTAGTGGCATCCAAGGTTTCCTTTTGCCACTATAGAGCGGGGTTGACGACACACAATCCAAAGCAATAAGCAGCCGAAGGTTTTCAGTCAAAAAATGTAATTTATTAACAAAAAAGTATTGACTTAAATAGTCTCAAAATAACAAATCTAAATCAATATTTCGGCGATATACTTTCTTATATAAACTATACTTTGCAGTCCAATTTGCAACACTAATTTCGGTTTACAATTTGTGGTCGAAAAACTGTTCCGCTCCCCGTCTCATCAGGTCTCAGAGCACCGCGGCTGTCTTCAATTGCCTCACTTAAAGTGGACCTATCATGCTATATTTGAATAATATAGTGTAGGACCATACCTATATAAGGCATATTTATACTTTTTTTTTTTCAAAACACCAAACAGATCATGCATTTTAGCCATGCCTCATTTTGCTCAATTTGACATTTTTTAGCTCTGTGTTTGCAAGGGCAGATTCTGTGAGAACAGCACCACATACAGGCCTGGCATATGTACTACAGCGTCTCCAGCGCTTTCGAACGGCAATGCCGTGGTTGTCTCCTCCTGATTGGTGGAGTTGGCCCAATAGCCATAGCGCCACCGTCCTGACGTCAGGACAGTGTTCAAATCTGGATCAGTTTTTATCAGATCCGTTGCAGCCCCTTTTTTAGAGATTTGGGTATGGAGGAAAATAGAGAGGGTTGTGTTTTCTGACACTTGGTGCAACCCTGTCTCCTAGAAATTACGTTCCCACAAAACTAAACTGCATTCTCAAATACGTTTTGCAAGAAACGTATTTCCTTCCACGTTACGTTTGTTATGAACATATCTTAAATACGTTTATTTTCTACATATCTTCTAGAAACCTATTTTCTCTCACATGACGTTTGTTATGAACGTATCTTAAATACGTTTGCTTTCTACCTATATTTGCCATTTCTTTTCTAGCTTATAATAATGATAATAGTCATTTATTAATATCATTTTAGAGCAAACTTATTTTCGCGCTGGCTGGCGGCTGACTTTTGAGTTGACCAAATCCGTTATTATGCTGGTTAATGGTTAATAATCACAATATTGTTTGTAGTCGTTTCATACAGCATTCTCAATTACGTTTAATTTTGTCCCACGTTACGTTTGTTCTGAACATATCTTAAATACGTTTATTTTCTACATATCTTCTAGAAACCTATTTTCTCTCACATGACGTTTGTTATGAACGTATCTTAAATACGTTTGCTTTCTACCTATATTTGCCATTTCTTTTCTAGCTTATAATAATGATAATAGTCATTTATTAATATCATTTTAGAGCAAACTTATTTTCGCGCTGGCTGGCGGCTGACTTTTGAGTTGACCAAATCCGTTATTATGCTGGTTAATGGTTAATAATCACAATATTGTTTGTAGTCGTTTCATACAGCATTCTCAATTACGTTTAATTTTGTCCCACGTTACGTTTGTTCTGAACATATCTTAAATACGTTTATTTTCTACATATCTTCTAGAAACCTATTTTCTCTCACATGACGTTTGTTATGAACGTATCTTAAATACGTTTGCTTTCTACCTATATTTGCCATTTCTTTTCTAGCTTATAATAATGATAATAGTCATTTATTAATATCATTTTAGAGCAAACTTATTTTCGCGCTGGCTGGCGGCTGACTTTTCAGTTGACCAAATCCGTTATTATGCTGGTTAATGGTTAATAATCACAATATTGTTTGTAGTCGTTTCATACAGCATTCTCAATTACGTTTAATTTTGTCCCACGTTACGTTTGTTCTGAACATATCTTAAATACGTTTGCTTTCTACCTATCTTTGACATTTATTTTCTAGCTTATAATAATGATAATAGTAATTTATTAATATCATTTTAGAGCACACATTTGAAATCGACGATCGGGCTTGATATCCTATGGTTAAATTAAAATCAGTAGGCGAGGCTGTAATTTCGCCAGCTGCGAGGCAGAAAATAATAGTTTTAACATGCCAAAAAGCTGCTGTGTCGTTTATTGCACCTCAAACATTAAAACAAATCCAGAGTTACGTGTTTCTGTACTTCCTCTAAGAAGAAAGGACAGTATACAACAGAAGAGCTCTGTGGCTTCAGGCTTGATCGCCGTTCAAATGACAGCTGGTTTCCCCAAAAGTGAGCAGGGCTGTAAAGTGACGTAGGAAAGATCATCAGCTCGCTGATTGGATGTTTTAGCCGCAATGCACGTCGGGATATGGTGTTAATGCGATATGAAATCCGAAAAAAGAATCAGAGTTTAGGATGGCCGAAGACACTACACTACCCATAATCCCCAGCTATCGTTTGGGACTACAGTCCTGTTGACAAACCCCGTGATTAATCTTCAAGCTCTGGGATTGGATGTTGGAGTGGCAGTGCGCCAAGGTTACGCCGAGCGCCAAACAGCTCTTTGAAATGGAACGAAACCACGGCAGACTTTCCAAAACTGGACTCGAACGCCCCCCCCAGAACTACAAATGCTGGCTATTGTGTTTCGCAACATGTTCTATAGCGTCTCTACTGGGAATTGTAGTTTTAAAAGACGTTTTCGTTTTTCCCAAAATTAGAAGTTGACAGTATTAAACTGTGTACAGCCCTGGAGGTTTAGGGGATAGGAAACAAATTGGTGTGTACAAATGTAAAACATGTAATTAATAAATGGGTGAAAATCGCTTGTGTCCATAATGGGAAGCATTAATATATACCCCCATGCCAGCTCATTGTTACTTTGGAATTCTACTCCACTACAATTCAGAGGTTAACCTGGTATTTTTACTCCACTACATTTATTTTAGTTACTTTGCAGATTCTGATTAATGATGTGAAATATAAACAACCCTTAAAGCAGACTTTAGTTACACCTGAGTAAAATTCAGGGAAAGGTGATTGTCAAGTGCCAACAATCAGGAGAGATATTAGTTGGTGCTTGAGAAGACTAAACATTTATCTGCAGATCTCTATAAAGTATATTCATTACTCGTTATTCTCTACTAATAGTTAATTAAAAACTGTATATAATAGCTATTTTGCACATCCCTTTCAAGATTTTCTAAGGTTTATTGACATATCATATACACCACGATGTTGAAGTTATGCAATTAATGAAAAACTTGGGTCACAGGTTCCTCAACAGTGCATTACAAGACATCTATCAATATGTGTGTATTCCTCCACCATTAAACTCAAATTCTGCACATGTCTTATACTATCTACATACATAAGAGTATAATTAATATATATATAATATCAGTTAAAATAAGTGCTTCAACACAGTTAACATTGCAGGAAAGCAATATATTAGACGCTAAGTACTTTGTCAGGCCTAATATTTATCTGTAGATAGATACCCCCAAAGCTTTTTTCTTATTTGAAAGAAAACCTAAAGTATTGTTTAATGTGTTAATAAAGGTTAATTAGTTTGTCTGTTTTGCACATCCTCATATTAATATCTTTGTACATCAGGCACTAAACTGTTTTATTGTAGAGATCACTTACAGTATCTTCTTGATTTTTTATATTCTATATTTCTATCATTGACCTTCTACTTTCCCCCTATGAAAGTATGTACTCTTAATATTTTATTCATCAAATAACATTATTCAACAAAAATAACATTATTCAACAAAAATGATTAAATAACGTGCTTTAACCACTAGGCGGTGCACACAAGGTACACACAGTATACTAATAATAACTTTGTATTATTAGTGTAGGACACTTATGTATGTATAACATCTGAAGATGTGTAGTTTTATTCATGTTTTTACATAATTGTACAGGATATTGCTATATTATTTCTCATGTTTACTTCTACACATTAATATCTGATTTGTAAAACATCACAGACAGAAAGGTATATCCGTCATTTAATGGTAAGCTATTGAAATTGTGATTCCATAGATGTGTCTCCCATCACCCAAATCCCCTGACTATTCTCTCAACTCAGTATTTACATTCTTATATTCAAAGAAAATCAGTAATATCTTTAAAAACTACAAGTCCTTTTCTATCAGCTGTGCACCGTTATGGTGTAAATATAACCTATCTACCAATTGGATCAAATATAAAAGTCAGCCGTATTAGTATTGATACTGCAAGGAGACGTATTTTGTGAAAAGAAATGTAAGATGTTGTTTAATTGTTGATATATTTATGATCCACGACACGTATTCAGTTTCGGCGGCAGTTCTTCCAGAACTTCAGTCCAGAAGTCTTCTCATCAGGGCTCTATAAATAAAGAACTATGGCAGATGTGTAATATTTAATGTAGCCGAACCGTGTATTACAATGCCGTTATGTGATGACTTTCAAAGAGAAAAGCAAGAACACTCAGAATAAAGTATTATTATTTTTTTTTTTAATGTTTTCGGATTTCACATCGCATAAACACCATATCCCAACGTGCATTGCGGCTAAAACATCCAATCAGCGAGCTGAGGATCTTTCCTACGTCTGTTTCCGGTATTGTTCCTGTAATGAGAGTTCACATTTATGCTACATTGAAGGGTGGAATTGACTACACATCTTCAGAAACATAATTTGCTTCAGATATATACTGTAACTCATAGCAATATTGTAACCATTAAGAAAAGCCAACTGCATTAAAAACCCAGTTAACAAACACAAGGTAAAGTATTTTTCCTTCAGTAATGAAGATGTAATTCCAATGTAGACACACCTGGGGTCGCTGTTCAGTCTGTTACGCTGAGCCATGCATTGTCTGGAACGTAAAAGGGACGAAGAAGACAAAGTGAAGTGACGTACTTCCGGTTCAATGTGAAAACATTCCCAGTTAAACCATAGATATATATAAAAACATATGTTTATATATATCTATGAGTTAAACAACATAAACAAATCGCTTAATAAAAAGATAAAACACTGGCATGTAATTTACGTTTGGATTAAATAGAATGGTTTTGAATAATAGATGAGAGTAAAATCTACGTCACAGCCCCACCCACTTTTGGGGAAACCAACGCTGTCATTTGAACGGCGATCAAGCCTGAAGCCACAGAGCTCTTCTGTTGTATACTGTCCTTTCTTCTTAGAGGAAGTACAGAAACACGTAACTCTGGATTTGTTTTAATGTTTGAGGTGCAATAAACGACACAGCAGCTTTTTGGCATGTTAAAACTATTATTTTCTGCCTCGCAGCTGGCGAAATTACAGCCTCGCCTACTGATTTTAATTTAACCATAGGATATCAAGCCCGATCGTCGATTTCAAATGTGTGCTCTAAAATGATATTAATAAATTACTATTATCATTATTATAAGCTAGAAAAGAAATGTCAAAGATAGGTAGAAAGCAAACGTATTTAAGATATGTTCAGAACAAACGTAACGTGGGACAAAATTAAACGTAATTGAGAATGCTGTATGAAACGACTACAAACAATATTGTGATTATTAACCATTAACCAGCATAATAACGGATTTGGTCAACTGAAAAGTCAGCCGCCAGCCAGCGCGAAAATAAGTTTGCTCTAAAATGATATTAATAAATGACTATTATCATTATTATAAGCTAGAAAAGAAATGGCAAATATAGGTAGAAAGCAAACGTATTTAAGATACGTTCATAACAAACGTCATGTGAGAGAAAATAGGTTTCTAGAAGATATGTAGAAAATAAACGTATTTAAGATATGTTCAGAACAAACGTAACGTGGGACAAAATTAAACGTAATTGAGAATGCTGTATGAAACGACTACAAACAATATTGTGATTATTAACCATTAACCAGCATAATAACGGATTTGGTCAACTCAAAAGTCAGCCGCCAGCCAGCGCGAAAATAAGTTTGCTCTAAAATGATATTAATAAATGACTATTATCATTATTATAAGCTAGAAAAGAAATGGCAAATATAGGTAGAAAGCAAACGTATTTAAGATACGTTCATAACAAACGTCATGTGAGAGAAAATAGGTTTCTAGAAGATATGTAGAAAATAAACGTATTTAAGATATGTTCAGAACAAACGTAACGTGGAAGGAAATACGTTTCTTGCAAAACGTATTTGAGAATGCAGTTTAGTTTTGTGGGAACGTAATTTCTAGGAGACAGGGTTGCTTGGTGAGTTCCCTGGAACACCGGGGACACATATTCATGTATAAAAGACGTACCAAAGTGCATTTTGCATGATAGGTCCCCTTTAAATAAACACCGGAAGGTACAAGGAAACAGATCATAATTACGATTTTAAATGATTAATCATTTCATCAAAAGATATTCACCATGGCAATATAAATCATTTTCCATCATTAATTCATTTATCAAATTATGAATCTAAATAATAACTTTGACTTCATTGTGGGTCTAACACCCCTGCTTTAAAGAGTTCATTATTCTGTGTCATAATAATGCTTCGTGGTCATTTGAGAGCGTCTTCCCGTGTTAAACTGTTACAGCCCACATGCTCCAATACTTCAACATATTGGTGTTTAATAAGGTCAAAAGAAACGTATATAAAGGAGGTAAAAGACTGACAGTTATGCACCAGAAAATCTCGATTAGTGCCGTCGTCATTTTAAGTTAAGTTGCTACGCCATAAAACACACAATTATATCTTAGCGAAAGCAAAACGATCATTTTCAAATATATGAAATCATTTTTAAAATAATTAGTTATGTCAAATCCTCAATTGATTTGGTTATCAGCCGTGTAATAAGCGGGTTTAAAGGCAGCTAGCCCGTCTTTAGCTATAACCAGGGGTGCACATAACTTTTTTAGTGAGTTACTCAGATGAGTACCAAGAGACAGCGTTTGGTACTCACCCCACACGAAGCGTGGTCCTCCTCAGTGTCTCCTTCACTGTCCTCAATTTACACTTATTGCATGCTAGATGATGAAGATGATGAAGATGCACCTCCCTGTCTCTTTTTAAGCCTCCGATTTGCTTTCTCCAAAACTTGTTGCCAAAACTGTGAAGTCCTTGCATTTCCTGAGGCCAAGTTGAAGGATCAAATACTAAGAAATTATCACATGACTTGAAGTCATATCTGATTTCAAATGTGGGAAGTAACAAAGCACACTTATTTACTCAAGTACAATTTTGAGATACTTGTAGTTGACTTGAGTATTTCTATGTTATGCTACTTTGTACTTCTACTTTTACTCCACTACATGTATTTAATCCCTTTAGTTACTTTACAGATGTGGATGAATGATGTGAAATATACTCAAGTGTTAAAGTTCTTTAGTTCCACCTGGAGTAAATTCACAAGCTACCCTGCAGTATACAAAGTCATTCAAACTAGCTGCTCCTTTACCAGCTTTGAGAACACTTTCATGATCAATCATTATAAAACATATCATATATATTATTCTGAAATGGACCAATCTGCACAATGAATACTTTTACTGTCGCTACTTTCACTATATTTTGATAATACTTTTCTAATTTTACTTGAGTAACATTTTGAATGCAGGACTTTTACTGTAACAGAGTATTCCTACACAAGATCTGAGTACTTCTTCCACCTCTGTCTGATTTCAAACTCTTCCATAACACCCTGAGTAAGTTTGCAGCTGTGTGTTTCACTCCACTTTGGTGTAAATAAAACTGCAGCAGCTTGACCACAGAGCGTGAACGTTGTGATCAGATGATTTTGCGCAGTTCTCCAGTGTGTGCGCGGGGCACAGAATGTGCACAGGGGAGTCTCCCACCGCAGCCAGTTGGCGGACTTTTGCCACAATTCTGTTGTTTATACCGACGTTAACCCTGTCTGTGCACACGGCGACCAACTCTGTCGTCCAGTGATCTAAGCCTCTGCCTCCTGGAAAGCTTCACAGGTCCGTCGGTTATGTCCTGCGCGGCTCACCCAGCTCCAGTTCAATCAGTCATAGAAAGATTTTTTGCAGGGAGCGAAACGGCAACGTAGCTGCTTAATGTCTTTGGGTTTTTTGACATGCCTAGTAGTTTACTCCATTGAGTGTTGACAAGAAACACGTGTAGACGAAATATGTGTTTTGTTTTGATGTTTTGAGGTACGCAAAGGCGCGTAGTGACACAAGTGACGTTACGCAATTCAGATTTGTGCCGCGCATGCGTACCTGCGTACCAGTTATGTGCACCCCTGTTTATACAGGTTCATGGTACAATGCATAAGCTTCAAATCGAGAGACTGAAACTTTTTCTTTACCGTTCTGTTTTAATTTCGCAAAAAAAGTTAATAGTAATATTATGTTTGATATTATTATGTTTTATTAACTAGACCACTGGTTTTTTAACCCGCACCGCCTAGTGGTTAAAGCACGTTATTGAATTTTGTTGTTGAATATGTTATATTTGATGAAAACATTTAAATATTAAGAGTAGCCTACATACAAAATACGGGGAAAGTAGAAGGTCAATGACAGAAATATAGAATAGAAAATATCAAAAAGATACTGGAGTGATCTCTACAATAAAACAGCTAGTGCAGGACGTCCAAAGATATTAATAGGAGGATGTGCAAAACAGACAAACTAATAAGGCTTTACTTAAACATTAAAGAATACTTTAAGTTAAGGTCTTCTTTTGAATAAGAAAAAAACGTTGGGGGTATCAACAGATAAATATTAAGTCTGACAAAGTACTTAACGTCTAATATATTGCATAGTTTATTTTGGCACTTGACAATCACCTTCCCTGAATTTTACTCCGGTGTAACTAAAGTCTGATTCAAGGGTTGTATATATTTCACATCATTAATCAGAATCTGCAAAGTAACTAAAATAAATGTAGTGGGGTAAAAATACCAGGTTAACCTCTGAATTGTAGTGGAGTAGAACAAAGTAGTACATGCTGCTGGACCCGTTCGAGTCCAGTTTTGGATAGTCTGCCGTGGTTACATTCCATTTCAAAGAGCTGTTTGACGCTCCGCGTAACCTTGTCGCACTGCCACTCCAACATCCAATCACAGAGCTTGAGGACTAATCATGGGGTTTTTAAAGCAAAGCGGATGTTGTAGTCCCAAACGATAGCTGAGGATTCTGGGTAGTGTAGTGTCTTCGGAAACTCTGTAGTGTCTAAACTCCGAAAAAACAATTTGTTTCTCCGAATCGAAAGGGAAAAACACAAAAGCATTGTACACAATTTAAACCAATCAATATTGTGTAATTAACTAGGATAAACTGATGTTTTTTAGTGGATGAGTAATGCAGATATCACTGTGTAATCATTTGACAGTGAGGGGAATACTTCCGGTTTTATTATGAAAACTTCGAGACCGGAAATACTGTTTTCACCCCGTGAGGGTTGATGCCAACTTTACATGGACGCTGCGGAAAGACGTAGTATACTGTATACACGTTCTCCTGGCGAGACCTCAAATCATCTTCGTAATATCTATCAAACTATACATCCTACACATCCACTGGACGTAGATTCTAAAAGTACAATATACACTTCTCGCTAGACATTTAATCAAAAAGCATTTTAATGGCCAAACTATTCCACAATTTAGGATTTTCCAGAGAGGGTTATTTGTGAATAAACGACCCTCCGGAGCGTTTGCAATCAACAGCAGCATGTTGTTTCTTACACGACCACTAGAGGTGCTACACTTTAAAACGTGACTATGGGTCGTAATAAGCTGCTAAACAATCAACCTATTTGGTCGTTTTTTGTAGGAGGACAGGCTGGTTCAAATACACTTTTGAAATCTGATTCTTTGAAAGGATTTTTCTAGTTTCTCAGCAGCCTTTTGTCATCTCTCGCAAATTATGTTAGTTTAGTTTAGTGTTTTTGTCTTTGTCTAGTGATTTTCCCCTTTATCTTTTAATAGTAACCTTCACTCTCGTTTCAGATACTCTGACCTCCCTTCCTTGTGTGTCTCCCACACCTGTGATTGTCGACCCCGCCCCTGATTGTTTCCACCTGTTCCCCATTACCTGGTGTATTTATTGTCCTCGTCTCCCTTTGTCCTGTGCCAGTTCGTTTTGTTTCCTGTGACTAACCACCAGTGTATCTTGCCAGGTAAAATCCCAAGCAGAGCTTTGAGCCACGTCTTGTTTTCTGAGAATTTAGTTATCCATGCTCCTAGTGTTTTTTCCTCATTGAAGTAATTTTGTTTTGTTAGTGTTTTTCCTCATTAAAGAGTGACTTTGTTTTGAAACTGTTTTTCCTCGTTAAGAGTTATTTAGTTTTGTTACCTCTGTAGTAGAGCTTTGGTTTGAATAAACCTTTTTTGTTAAAACCTGTGTGAGTCGTGCATTTGAGTTCAAACCCGTTTATTCAGTCGTAACACCTTTGGCAGAAGAAGGAAGCAAAAAAATAGCTACTTGATAGAAATAGTCAGGTCACATTGGGCAGAGTGCAATGCTCCCTAAAAATAGTCTCTAATGTGTTGTTTGATGCTTCACTCTCCAGCAGTTAGTAGGCAAACCTGAATCTTTGGAGTATTGTGGCATCTTTTATTGGAGAATAACTTGTTGTGAGAGTTGTATTTCTAAAAGAAAGAAAGTGCACATAATGACAGTTCTAACATCAGAATCAGAATCAGAACATGGGTAAAAATCTTATTGCAAAATACTGTTACAAGTCACTCACAAGTCCTGTCTTGCTAAACAAATTGTCTCAAGTAAATTGATAAAGGCAATTAGTTCAGTGGTGTAGTGATGTCGTGTAGGTCGCTATGCTTGAAATGTACAATCTACCTGTTGAGGTTTAAGTGGTCAAAGTAAGGAAAACTGCAACGGTTGATGTCACATTGTCACTTATTATTTCCGTCTTTTCTATTTTTTAAAGATATTTTCGTCAGACAATTTTTATTTCTTTTTGTAGAAGTTTAAGAATGTACTAGGGTGTTTTTGCTTAAGAGTTCCTGTGTGAAATGTATGTTATTTAAAACCCCTTGCAAGCATGCAAACTCTTTAGCAGAAGAAAAGGTAGAAAGTTGTTCCGCACGGTTATACTTACATTTCAGATTGACCAAAAAAGTAGGAGCCTCATTAATTTCGGTCAAAACATTGCGTTAGCACAGCGGTTGTGGAAGAAAACTGTTGCTGCAACACAATGCAACTTCAACCGAGGTGCTGTGTTTGTTAATCAAATAAAAGCAAGCACACATTCTTTGTAGGTGCAAGAACAACATCCTTTTAAAGATTACCTTGCTATCAAAATATAGAATTATTGCTGGTCCAGATTTGTAAAATAACATCTCGTAGTACTATTAAACCAGGTATAGCTTCTACCGTCACGCAACTGGGATGTAAATGAAGTCACTGCCTAAGACTTACCCCCAGCCCCATGCCAAAAAACTATCTTATTTCAACGATTTCAATGTGCCATTTAAAGAAACTGGATATTGTTTAATTAACTTCAAATAACAGTGATGGATTGAAACTCATGGATCTGTTAATCAAACAGACCTTTAAATCACATAGTGAAACCGTGTGCCCAGTATATCTTATATATACTTTCGCATACACAACATCTCTGCTTACATTGCCCCTGTTGTTTTGGGAAAGTCAACAAACCTTCAATTGGCGTTCATGTAGTCTGTCAGGGTTCCTCCTCCTCTCCATGTTTTCTTTCTTTCTCAATCCGTTCCCACAATTTTGTCTCTCACTCTGAATCTCCCCTCTCCATCTGTTGCTTTCTCTCTGTGTGTCTTGTTCCTTCCTCTCCCTCAATCTGAGAGGAGGTTTCACTAACAGGGTACTTGACAGGAGAGAAGAGTGCAGGGAAAGCGGCTTTTTTCTAGCAAGTCAGCTAGTCATCCAAGGCTAATTAAATATCGCTTCTGAGTGCTCAAGTCTCCCTCTCTCCCGTCTATCGCCGTCTCTCTCGCTGTCTTCTTTAGAGTTTGTGCTTTTCCTGAACTGAATTAGCTCTCTTCCCTCCTTCTCTCTTTACTTTCTCTCTCTCTCTCTCTCTCTTTATCTCTTACACTCAAATTAACCTTTCACTACCAAACTTGGACAGGGGGTGTGTGTGTGTGTGTGTGTGTGTGTGTGTGTGTGTGTGTGTGTGTGTGTGTGTTGTGTGTGTGTGTGTGTGTGTGTGTGTGTGTGTGTGTGTGTGTGTGTGTGTGTGTGTGTGTGTGTGTGTGTGTGTGTGTGTGTGTGTGTGTGTGTGTGTGTGTGTGTGTGTGTGTGTGTGTGTGTGTGTGTGTGTGTGTTTTCAGGTGACTGGTTGGTAGGTGTTTGAGGTAAATGAAAAAGAGATAGAGAGACGAAAGAGGGAAGACATTTGCAAAAGATAAAGACAAGACACCAAATGTGGACTATGGAAGTTAGATGGCTGCAAAAATGGTGGCAGTGTTGTTTTGTGTGAAGTCCTCACTAGTGACTCCTCCTGGCTGGTCATACACAGTGTGGCTCCTCGCCGGTAAGAAGCTGACATTGCGGAAGAAGCACACTGTTGTTGAGCAACTCTCTGGGCTATCACTGGAGTTAAAAGTCACGACCACGATGCAAAGTGGTCATGTTAAAGGGGACCTATCATGCAAAATGCACTTTTGTACGTCTTTTATACATGAATATGTGTCCCCGGTGTGTCAGGGAACTCACCAAGTGTCAGAAAACACAACCCTCTCTCTTTTCCTCCATACCCAAATCTCTTTGAATTGTTCTGACGTCAGAAAAGGGGTGCTCCGCCTATATGGCCAACTCTCCACCTATCAGGGGAATGGGGGGTTGGGCCACGGCCATTGCCGCTCGAAAGCGCTGGAGACGCTGTAGTACATATGCCAGGCCTGTAAGTGGCGCTGTAGTCTGCCATAAAAGCAGCGAAGAAGACTTCCCGTGCATGGTTGCCATGGTTGCCCTTCTGTTTATTCTCCGCTGTGGGCGCTCTGGCTCTTTTTCTCCCTCCCCGAGGCAAGCGTTTGCTCCTGCTGCTGTAATTCAATGCAATCCCTCCCTCGCTGTAATTCTCTCCGGTAGTCCACCAGCAGATGACAAACACCCACCTCTCCGCCTCTCCCAAGGGAAGAGGGGACCGTGCGGCAGAGTTTCAGTTCGATTTTTTTTCGCTGGTCAACATGTCCGTTAAAGTTTAAATCTTCCGGACAAAATTAGAAAAGTGCCGGTTAAAGGTCTTCTTTGTTATTTATTGAGCTTTAAAACAAATGAATAACGACTCTATATAATAATATAAGAATAAAACACGGAGGACGGAGCCTCTCTTTTCCTCCCCCTCTTCTGAGAGCCCAGCAGCTGATCAGAGCACGCTCCCCTCTCCTGCAGGGGGGCGTGGTCACCTGCAGCTCATTTGCATTAAAGCTACGTCACAGAATCAGCCCTTGCAAAAACAGGGCTGGAAAGAGCAACTAGAGCGAAATGAGGCATGGCTAAAATGCATGATCTGTTTGGTATTTTGAAAAAATAACTTCACAGACATGTTTTATATAGGTATGGCCCTACAATATATTTGTCAAATATAGCATGATAGGTCCACTTTAATGTTGGGAACGTGCTTAAGACAAATCACACTGAATAAATGCAGCCCAGTCTGGGAGCAAAACAAAAGTGACCTGTTAAAGCTGGCAGCCAGTTCCTGTTCACAGTTTGCCTTCTTCATTAAGTACCTTAATTTCTGCCAGTACATTCAGCAATAAGGACTTGGCGTTTAAATATCCAGTTCTAGCTCCTGGGTCCTCAAACTGAAATTAAAAAAGTTGTAGATACATCAAGAACGTTCAACAAAATGTATTTGTGCTGCAATGCGTTTTTTTCCTGTGCATGTGGCCTGCCATCAGCTCAGCTGGCAAACCAGACATTTGTACATTAGAGCTGAATATGTTTCACCAGTAACTATAATAGTCACAGTATGCCTTTCCCACCTTTACCACCAAAACCTCTACTTACTTTCCCTACCACGTAAGATCCCTCGAAGCAATCCAAGCCGCAGCCCACTCATCTGCCCAAGACAATTAATAAAATCCTGTACAACCGTCTGTCTGTTGACATTTTCAACAGGAGTTGATTCTGTGGTTGCATTTTGGTATGGAGAGCCAAGCTTGCCTCCAGGGCTGGAAATTAAGCTTTCCCACTTATAAATGTTACATGCTACTGACAGGCTGTGTCCAACAGGCTGAACACCACACTGTCAGCCTGTTGGACACAGCAGCCAAGAGTGGGCGGCTGGAAATTAGACCATCCAATTTCCAAGTGTTGGAGATGCAAGGGGAGCAGAGGGGGAGGCAAAAGAGGACAGAAGGGGCAGGAGCCACGGGAATGCAAGAAGTGCCGTGAATTTTTAAAACATCGACTTCTTGTCTCTTTGACTTCTTGGCTTCGCGTGGCTTTTTTCAAAGAAATATGATTTGCATGCAACGAAAGCCAAAACTAAGGAAAAAGGAAAAGGGTGTCCGGAAGATCAAATACCCAAACTTGTCATACAGATGTCGTACAGAAATGTGGACATTATGTCTATTAAAAGACTTATGTTAATGAAAAGATGTCAAACCTACCTACTAATTGACCAACCGGTAAGTCTGAATTTCTGGTCATTGGAACGATGCAAAAAAAGTGTTATCACCCTTTTTATTATTAAACAACTTTTAACATGAAAATTATAGAGGAAATGTATCTCCCACCAAGAATAGCAAGCCTTCCAAACTAGTAAGCACATCCTAAAAAAAACTTAACTTAAGTTGACAAAAACTCAGTCAGAATTTGACCTTGGTGTACAGTATGAACAACACAGTGTAAAAAGTACAGAAATGTTCTCCAAAATATACTGCAACCTACTTAATCCGCAAATGTATGGAGCCCATTTATATTCTCCATTAATGAGTGTGAGTTTGTATGTGTGTGTGTGTGTGTGTGTGTTTATGTGAATTGATGTATAAGAAGCAATCACTGGCATAAAAGATAAAGATTAGGGGTTGGAAACATTTCATACCCTACAAGGTACTTTTTGCCATGTATGTTAAAATCCATCAATCTGTTGACAACATAAAAGGAAACATCCCAATGTTTTCAAATCTCTTATTCAATTTTTACATTAAAGGTGGGGTAGGTAAGTTTGAGAAACCGGCTCGAGATACACTTTTTGTTATATTCCATACTCTTAACATCCCGATAGCAATGAATATCTTAAGTGCTTTGACAAAAAAATCCATACAAAAATGTCATCTGTGGAAGCCGTAGTACTGTAAAAAGCACGACCAATCATTTTAGCCGGCCCGGCTAAAATAACTGGATGGCCTACCTGCCTGTCAGCCTTCCATCTGTGCACAAACTTATCTCGTGCCCTCATTGGTCATGTGCGCGTTCGTGTGTGTTGGAGGAGGGGCTCTGTAAGGAAGTGGCAGATTTTTTACGGCTGTGTATTTTCAAATTCTAGCGCACTCGAGCTGGTTTCTCCAAAATTACCTACCCCACCTTTAAGCTCCATACAATTATATAAATTGGTATATGTCTTATTCTCCCTCTAATTGGCTGTCTGTGCTTTTCTCTCTAAAAAAGTGGCACTCTATTTCTCTTTGACTTGCTGTGTGTGTGTGTGTGTGTGTGTGTGTGTGTGTGTGTGTGTGTGTGTGTGTGTGTGTGTGTGTGTGTGTGTGTGTGTGTGTGTGTGTGTGTGTGTGTGTGTGTGTGTGTGTGTGTGTGTGTGTGTGTGTGTGTGTGTGTTAGAAAGTGAGAGAGCGTCATGTTGGGCACACAGATGGGCGAGCAGAGGATGATTAGAGTGGTATTACATTGTCGCTGGGTTGGCACACACTGCCTCATTTACGAAGTGCGGCAAACACACACACTCAGACATTTAGATACACACATATTTACTGAAACAGATACACACTGACATAAGCATGTTCAATATATAGATAACACATTGATACACAACAAGATTTAATACACAACATTGAGTGGAGCCAACTGACTTCTATCGCAGCTTCTACAGTAGATTTCCAAATA
The DNA here is from genome assembly GCF_902827165.1 of Trematomus bernacchii. Lineage (NCBI taxonomy): Eukaryota > Metazoa > Chordata > Actinopteri > Perciformes > Nototheniidae > Trematomus > Trematomus bernacchii. The sequence continues at coordinate 13,220,815 of NW_022988043.1, forward strand.
AAAATAATGTGTTTAAATTCAAAGGTTTTACATACTGAAAACTAATTGGTGATACCCAATCCGAAAATGATTTGCTTCTGAGTTTCAAAATGGCAACCAATCAGCTTTAAATGTGACATTAGTTGATTTTGCATGAGTTTTAAAGGTGTGTTAGATCTGTAATGGTTCCTGAGAGTATTGGATTCATGTAACTGAGGCGAGTGACAGGAGTATCATCAGTATTTCGATTTGATTCCCGGGTGCTCCTGTGTCGCGTTGGGTAAGATACTGAAATCTTACATTTCTCCCTGAATGGCAACACAGTCTCACTTCCTGATAGTCTAATAGCGACGCTTGGTCAGGGTCCTTTCGCGTGCAGTTGTGACGCACCGAGTCTCCTTCAGCTTCATAAATGGACGCAAAGAGCTTTCAACTGATTGCAATGTATTCCCATCGGCGGCGGTATTTGACGCTCAGGGAAGCACCGCATCGGTCTATGTCGGCGGCAGTTAAAGGCAATGTGAGCGTCCATTCCCATTGGATAACGGAGATTTTTACACCCGGAAATAAGTATTCTCCTGTCGATTGATTTTACAGTGATATCTGCACTACTCATCAACTCAAAAACACCAGATTATCCTGGTTACACAACATTGATTGGTTTAAATTGTGTACAATGGTTTTGTGTTTTTCCCCTTCGACTCTGAGAAACAAATAGTTGTATTGGAGTTTAGGATGGCAGAAGACACTACACTACCCATAATCCTCAGCTATCGTTTAGGACTACACCATGCGCTTTGCTCGACAAACCCCGTGATTAGTCCTCAAGTTCTGTGATTGGATGTTGGAGTGGCAGTGCGCGAAGTTTACGCCGAGCGTCAAACAGCACTTTGAAATTACCCATCGAAGGCACCACTATCCAAAACTGGACTCGAACGTGTTCGTGGCTGGGGTGTTGGGGGTCTTTTGTAATCCTGAGGGCTTTCTTTAAGGTTAACCTGGTATTTTTACTCCACTACATTTATTTTAGTTACTTTACAGTAACATTTAATCAATGTTGTGTAATTATCAAGGATAATCTGGTGTTTTTGAGTTGACGAGTAGTGCAGATATCACTGTAAAATCAATCGACAGTAAGGAGAATACTTACTTCCGGGTGTAAAATTCTCCGTCATCCAATGGGAATGGACGCTCACATTGCCTTTAACTGCCACCGACATGGACCGATGCGGTGCTTCCCTGAGCGTCAAATACTGCCGCCGATGGGAATACATTGCAATCAGTCGAAAGCTGTTTGCGTCCGTTTATGAAGCTGAAGGAGACTCGGCGGGTCACAACTGCACGCCACGGGACCCTGACCAAGCGTCGCTATTGGACTATCAGGGAGTGAGACTGTGTTGTAAATGGCTGAAAAAAGACAAATTCATTTTGGACAAAAGGAGATGCCATTAATCAATCCGTCTGCTCTCTACTGAAAAATATAATCGTCAACAATAATTCCTTCTCCTTCTTGTGTGTTTTCTCTCAAAACTGAGCTTTCAGTTGAATTATTTAGTAAATTATAATAACATGAACCGTTCTGTTGTTTTTCATCATGAACCAAATGCATCATAATGTCTCATTGAGACATAATGATGTCTCAAAATGTTTCTCAATATTTATTATGCAGTCTGATCCATCATACAACTACAATAGGTTGCAGAAATGTGACAGTATGAACAGCTTCATTGAAACAAATATGCTGTTTACACTGTGGGCCATTCTTGTTTTATCTCACTCACACACTTTATGTTAAATTATAAGATATAAGACTGTTTGATTTGCTCTTGTAGACACATAAACTGATATTTGAGATACAATGTGAGTGAAGAGAAGAATTAAAGAAGAAATGAGAGCCTGGTGGATTGTGATACTGTGGTATCGTAAAAACTTGTATGAGGATTAAACCTCACTACCGTTTTGGTACTGACTGGTAGTTTTTTTTTTTTTTTTATCTTTCCTAGGAAGGAAGGAAAGAAAGGCATCAAAATGTACTAATTCAGTAGAGAAACTGGTCATTATATTGTCAATGGTTTCTAACCAGTTTTTTATTCGCAATAAGTATTCTTTTTTTCAAACCTGTGGCGGCCACAGATGACTGGACATGTTGAACTTAAACACAGACTAAGCAAAAATTGTAAATAAAATTGGTTTTAGGAACGAAATTAAACATATGAGGAACACACTTTTTTCTTTGCCAGGAATTCATCTAGATAGGGTTCAATGAAGGAGGAAAAAAGAGGTTTAGAAAAAAAGCGAGAAGGAAGGGGGGGTCAAGAGCTCAATCTATTCCTTAGATGAAAAGCAAACGGCAATCCGTGAGGCGCAAACATGCGTGTCATCCCCGGGAATTGGCTGACGGTTGGTGGCTCATCAGGGTCCTTCTTTCTCTTTTCCTGTGCAAATGGGAGAGAGATGGAGGAAGAGAATGAGCAAGGGAGAGACAGACATTTATATTTCATTGGACTAGATGCTGCCATGCCAGTTAAACTGATGTCGCATCTCTCTAGAGGAAGGAGAGCACAGATGAAGAGCAAAAGAGCAAAAGAAAAAAGGGGCAAAGAAAGCGGGCGAGATGCAAAAGAAATGGTGAGGGCTGAGTGAAAAGCCAAGAGAGAGGAGAAAGAGAGGAGGGAGGGAGCGTGAGAGGTTAATCTAGAACAAATATCCATAGTGACAGAACAAGAGGGCCGGATGCGGCGAGTTGTTACTGGGAGTGGATAACAGAGGATTTACACTGCGAGAGGAGAGGGAGGCAGTGAAATTGGAAAACAGAGAGAGAGAGATGGCAAAAAAACCAAGGCAATGAGGAGAGACATGAGGAGAAGGAGAGAGAATATAAGACACAGAGAGACAGCAACAGTATGAGTGCGACAGAGGGAGAGACATGTTGAGATGATGAAAGAAGTGCATGAGAGCAATCAAAGGACAAATGCATAGAGACACAACCTGGGAGAGAGTGGAGGGAGGCAGAGAGACAAGAGAAGGATGGAGCCCATAAGTCTGTCACACACTGAGAAGGAACGCCGAGCGTGGAGCAGATGAAGACAGACTGAGATGCTGCAGTTTCTTGATCCTCTGGTGCCACTCGAAGGTATTAAAGGCTGATCTGAAAGTCGATAAGAAAGCTGTGGTTAAGGGAGTGAGGTTTTTACAGGAAGGGTTGAGGACCACAAATCACTGCATCCTCCATGGCCCCCAAACATTTATGATATGAGATATCTGTCCATAGAGGGGAAAGATAAGAGTGCAAAATAGTTATACCGAGATTACGAATTATTTATCACAAAGGAATCGTCATCACTATTGATACTTGTGCGTGCATGCATTTAACGCCAGCTTTTTGCTGTAACCTGATTTCTAAAAGCTGTATTGATTGACTTTTTAGCTTCTTTGGGGCAGTGGGAACCAGCTGCAAACACACAAAAACACTTAAACTATCACAATACTGTAGAATAGGGTTGATACGGCAAAACATTTTTGAAAACAGGCGCCTATTTAAAGGGGACCTTATGCAAAATCCACTTGTTCATGTATTTTATACATAAACATGTGTCCCCTCTGTGTAAAGAGACTCTGAAGGTTTCAGGAAAAAAGATTTGCTCACTTTTTGACCTGGTCCATTTTTATAAAGACCTGTCTGAAAATGAGCTGGTCAGAATTTGGCCACTTTATGATGTCATAATGATTTTTTGGCTTGTGTAACCATTAGCCCAGCGGTTCCCAACCTTTTTCAACTCAGGGCCCACTTAAGAATCAAACATGTTTTTGCGGCCCACATTCAACCATAAACAATACGGAGGCTAAATAAAGTTCTGATTGGTCAATTCAGAACATGTGACACGTTATAAATCCAGTAGAACAGACCGTTGCTAAGGAGGATCAAGAAAGAGAAAGGAAAAGAGGTTCAAATTAAAAACAATCGTAATAATGAAAATGTTTCCACAAATCATAATGTTTTGCAAATTATTTGGCGGGAAATATTGAATTTACATTTACAACCTTTAATATTTTATTTGGGCTTTTAGATGAAGACCGAACACAGTTAATAAATACAACTATTCTTCTGGCTAAAATACATATTTTTCAAAGTCAATCAAGGAGTAATCTTAATTGAAGGTGTTTGAAGAGTAGATTAAAAATACACTTTAGTTCGAAGAAATTTATTGCCACAAAAAATCAAAGGCTGCGTTTCACTTCTCTTATTTTTCATTTCCTCGCTCCTCGGTCTCGGTCTCACCGGAAGTTGATTTGTCTGCGCCATCTTGAGTAGCGTCCCAATGGCCTTATTTTTGCCGGAGGACCGAGGACCGAGGAACGAGGAGCGATAATGGAGGAGCTATAATCGAGGAACCACCAGACCATCCTTCGATGAAATCCTCAGACACTCGCCCCACCCCCTTACTGTGTATCGCTCACTGATTGGACGATGCAGCGCATGCACTGATCTGATGCTTCTTGACATGAGAGCAGTTTACCAGCGGAGTGAAGAAAATACATGAAACTCAGGGGACTCACTCCTCAGTTTATACAGTGTTTTGTCAATGAATGTATCATTTAGTTACAAATATGTGATATATCTGAACAACAAAGTGGACAAAAAATATTTTATTCATTTATTGGAAACATTTTCATGATCGCTTTTTTCGTTTTACATTTTCATTTATTGTCATTCATTTCCATTCAGTCAGTCATTAAGTGCTATTTAACATGTTAATTTGCTACATATCCACACAAACAAACAAAGTGTGCAATCCAATGAATGTTAATCTAACTGGGTTTTGATAGATAACATATCTCTTTTTCTTCTCTCAATTATTTTATTTATTTGGTGCACTCTAATCAATATTAATCTAACTAATGTTCGTTTATACATTTTAAGAATGGCGTTTATCTTTTTTGAGAATGAGTTCTTATTTGATTTTATTTATTTGGGTCTACAACAGATGATACAAATGTTTGTGTCAGTAAATGTGTACTAACAGAGGCGGGGGTGTTTGTGAAAACAACGGGGACAGAGCTGCTGTCAGACGAACAGCTGTGCGGCGTCATCACAAACGGACGTCGCTTCACGTGACGCTCCGGAGGAAAGGACGTCCCATTGTTCTTAAAACTCATTTCCCTGCTTCTCGTGGTTTCCTTGCGTCTCTCCATGCTTCCCTGGTGGGAGGGACTAAACGCAGGGAAACAACGCAAGTGAGGGACGCAAGGAATCCATTTAACCGAAGTGAAACGCAGCCATAGGCTCATCACACCATGAAATGGGAAATAATCAGCTTTAACAAAGAGTGGGATTAAAGGAACAATAAATATGCTTTCCATGTTGTGTTTTTGGTGGTTTTTGGTTGTCAACCTATTTTTGTTTGTGAAATGTTGAAGTGATCCTACTGACTGTATCTTTATTTCTTCTGTTTTTGTTTTGTTTTTGTCTGAGATGGGGATGTCATCTCCTATATGTTATTGTTATGTCCATGTTTGTGTCTTTAGCCTGTACAAAATAAAAATAAAAATATTTGGCAGCCCACTTGCAATGCCTTCGCCCACAGGTTGGGAACCGCTGCATTAGCCAATAACCAACCAAGGTAATTCCCCCCACACCTTATCACCTGAATCTCCTCCTAGAGCACCATTGTGTTCTTTTTAACCAAATATCTCTCAGAGGGGCGTGGGGAGTGGCTCCTTATTTTCATCTAAAGTAACAGACAGAGAATCAGCACTTTTGAAACAGGGCTGAAACAGAGGGGTTTATGGGATGCTACAATGATCTGTTTGGTATTTGGAGCCAAACACTTCAGAGACATGTTTTTAATATATCTGAGACCTATAATATATTGATTAAAAACAGTATAATAGGGGACCTTTAAACATCCAGCAGACTCTGAGTCATGTTCCTAGAATACTGGCATGTGTTTATAGTAAATAAGGTTACTGCAATTCCTGCATAACCTGTACATAGATTAATTTAATAACCCAAACTGAAAATGAAAATAAAAATGTATGCTATTGTTACATTACATTACATTTCATTTAGCTGACGCTTTTATCCAAAGCGACTTATAATTACCAATTACAGGGACATTCTCCCTGGAGTAACTGAGGACTAAGTGCCTTACTCAAGGGCACACTAGTGGTGGTGTTCCTGGCGGGATTTGAACTCACAACCTTCCGATCTTCAGCCCACCTCACTGTCCATTTGATTAGACCACCACTATCCCATATTGTTGCTATGCTAACGGCTACCCCTATTCTTCCTCTTCAGCCTCAGACTTTCTCCATTTGCCAAACCTGTCATACGTTACCCCTCAACTAGTCTCTCTCTTTAGGTTTCTTAACGACTCAAACTTCTAATTTCTTGAATTTTAACTAGATGCTATTATCAGCTGTTCTCATGTCAATTATCGTGGTTTGGGATGCAGAACCCCAAGCAAAGGTTTTCCTCGCCTGCTCCACTGCTGGCTGGCCTTCTGCTCGTGTCTCATGCAGTCAGCTCCCTGTTGCCCTGTTGTGTCTCACTCTACAAACTCCACATTTGCTCAATCCCACAGCCTGTTGCTCAGACTGCCAAGCTTTCAGCAAGCAAGTCACAAACACACGTGAGTACGAGCGAGCATCGTCTGTGAGTTCTTGGCTTCCTGTTGCCTCAGAGTTCAGAGGTACAAGCGTCACCCTGCGTGTTGCCAAAATGTTTCCTGTGTCCTAAACAAGCCTGTTATCTACTATCAAGTGCACTAGAATGACATGTATCAAAAGGGAATGACATAGAATAGCTTAAATGTGTGTTATTTAGTTGAGGTAAATAGATAGTTCGGGGATACAAAGGTTTGGGGGAAATTTGAATGTTTTCTTACTTTCCCAGGAGTAAAAAACAAATCAATTCCTTCTGACAGCAATATGAGGTTTTTTGGATCAATAATTGGATGTCTATTGGATCAAATGACATAATCATGATCACATAGGCATCCAGGAATATAGCAACTCAAAAACTAAGGTGGGATGATGGAGTGCCTTTTTCCAAGCTTTGTCTTATGGGAGGCCCCAAGTTCCAGACTTTGGAGCCCCTGCATTTGATTTCACGACAGTGTGCTGCAGAGCCAACATTTTTCATTTATGATCTCTCGCTGCGGACAGAAAATAATCTTTGCACTTAGTTTCAACCGACAAAGATGTCCACAGGCCAAATTCCATAAATGAGCCTTGTGTCAAAATGTAACTTCTTAAAAGACTTCCAACTTCAGATACAAACTCATAGGTGTCATTTTCAACGTCTGGAGACAACTAGTAACAACACTCACCATCTCAGGTAACATTTGTTGATTGTTCACTTCTCACTTGGCCACTATTCCAATTTTCTGCCTCTTGAACAGGACTTGAATTTGAAGTACTGTCCACACTGAAATCACTTGCAGCAGATGGTTACTGGGGGACCTTGTATTTTAAGACTTTGACTTGTTTGAAAGTGCATCTGTCTTGTTACTGTGTATAACTGTCCAAATATAGATAATGGGACATATTGTTATACTTGCAGAGCAGATGCTGAGGTTAAATCACTCAAGCATCCACTGTAAATTACTCTTTTGTTACTTTGGATGCCTCTGTGCAGGGTTGTAGGCAATGCCAGGGGCATTCTGTTTTTGGGTTGTCCGTCCATACCATTACGTAAATGCAATGTCTCACTAACACAATGGGAGAGTTTTGTTCAATTTGCCACAAATGTCCACTTGGACTAAAAAATGAACCAGATTCAGAACTTGGTTACAAAAATCAAGGTCCTCACAAAACATAATTGTGGCCATAACCTTATAATTCAAATGAAAAATGTATGAAATACATGGATGCAATTACAATGGGGAGGGTGTCAGGAACTAACCCTACTATAATTTAAGTCAGACCTGACCAATTTCACAATGTTGACAGACCAATGCAGTGCAGTCTTAGAACACGCTCTGTTTTCTCTTTATCTTGTTAATTCTATAAAGTCAATGACAAAACCACTTTCTTAACAATATTTATAAACCACAGTTGAATGCAAAAACATTGCACCTGTTCTCTGAGGGTTGTTGAAAAATAATTAACAGTGCAGGAATATCTGCAGGTGTTATTTCTATATTTCCCTTTGCCTGCCACCCCTCTTTGTAAAAACAAACCCTCACTATGAAGGATTTTCTCATAAATTCACTTTGAAATCTGTTTAATTGAAAACAGCGAGACACACAGGATAAGACAGACAGACAGGTGACCAGATGCACACATAAGTAGACAGCGGAGAAAGAGAGACAGATGCGGTCAGATCCAGATTATGAGAGAAGAGGGAGACAGATGGAGAGATTGAGATAGATGGAGACAGCAACTCAGGGAGGATATTGGAGCATTTGGCCTTGAGCCTGAATCAACACAGCAAGCTGACAGCTATATCTGTAGGCTTTATTAACATGGAAAGGCGCAAATCCATGTGCACACACACACACACACACACACACACACACACACACACACACACACACACACACACACACACACACACACACACACACACACACACACACACACACACGCACACACACACACACACACACACTCATGTACAAACACACACACACATTAGGGACTAAGAACTTCTAGGAATATGTAAGCAGAGGTTTGCATGCCACGTGAAATGAACTCTGAGATGTAGCCAAGATTCAGGCTGTGTGTGTGTGTGTGTGTGTGTGTGTGTGTGTGTGTGTGTGTGTGTGTGTGTGTGTGTGTGTGTGTGTGTGTGTGTGTGTGTGTGTGTGTGTGTGTGTGTGTGTTGGCGCGAGGGAATTGGCAGTCATGTGTAAATGTGCGAGATCAGGTATCCAGGTGCATCATTTATCCTCTCAGCAGATGTTTTGAAGACAACCTCCAACATTTGCAAACACACACACCTCCTTCGCCTTTCTGCACACACCCACATCCACCAAGCCAACTGTAATGGCTTTCCGCGATGGAGAGACAATATCAATAAAAGTGGGGAAAAAAACAGGTGCAAAAGCAGGACAGCAAGGTGCCTTAGTACAGTCAATTTGAGTGTGTATTTTGCAGAGGTGGGGACTCGAGTCACATGACTTGACTCGAGTCAGACTCGAGTCGCATATTTTTTGACTTGAGACTTGCTTGACTAACATTGATAAAAGACTTGACTTGACTTTGACTTGGTATTCATGACTTGAGACTTGACTTAAGCTTGAGACAGATGACTTGAAAGGACTTGACTGTTTAAAATTCAATATTTGCGTTTGTTTTTGTAGTGAGATATTACGTTTAGTTTTTTCGAAAAACGTGATTGGGTGATTATAGCGCCATGCGTGCAAACCTGGCAACCCACTAGACGGCAGGAGTGTCAGTTAACATGGCAGCGGCTAGCGTTACTCCAAATATAGTGAAGTTTGGATTCAAGGATTATGTTGTCGATGACGCTAATAAGAAGAGAACAGTGGTATGCAGGGTCTGCAGCATAAAGATCAGTGACACGACCACCAAAACATCCAACTTCATTCGTCACTACAAAAAAACCCACAGAGAAAGGTACGTGAATGTGTTGTGTTAGCTAGAAAGCTAACGTTAAGTTTAAGCTACGTTAGACTTGGTTTCAAATCGATTAAGCATTACAAAGAGAAGACAAAACGGTAAATTAACACTAGAACCTCCAAGGGATTCATTTTGACTAACCCCGATACTGACGGGCTGTCAGGAGAGGGAGAGAGAGAGAGGAAAAGAGATGCCTCATTTATTTCCCCTGTGTTATTATCAGAAGTTACTGTACACTTTTGAATAATGTAGTTCATCTACTTTTAGTAGTTTGTTTAAATGTTTTAATTATGTTGTTTTTGTTTGTAGAAGTGCATCATTCCTTGATTTATTGTAAAATGAATCTGAACTTTTTGATCTGTTACGATGATAAACTGAAGCCATTTCAAAATTAACCCAATTAAGTGAGTTTTAAATGTCCTACTTAGTTTATAAGGAAATTATGAAGAGGAACAAATTAAATGATTTGAAAATGATATCTATGTAGGTGCTGATGCTGTTGGCGGTTCTAGTGTTAACAGACATTTAAATTAAATATGTGTAATGGCAAATGCCATATATGATTTTCTTACCTGGAATTCTGCCTTTTTGAACAGACTTTTTGATTGAGTCCTAGCTATATTGTCTGCAGTTCTAGGGTTAATATGAATCTAATATGATTGTCATCGGTCTAACTTAGATTTCAAATGATTAACTGTGTATGTAATGAAGATCATAGTCTGGGTTAAATCCATTTTCATAACCACTGTCTTTTAACTGATTTAAATGCGGAAACTGGGCTTATTCATCAGAATTTCGTATGACTTGACTTGACTTGACCTGAGCAATGACTTGACTTGACTTGCTTGACTCTCATCACAGTGACTTGGGACTTGCTTGATACTTGTAGGTCAAGACTTGAGACTTGCTCATGACTTGCACATGTAGGACTTACTCCCACCTCATACATATGAAAGTCTAAAGACAGATACAAAACTGATAGTTTTTGCAACATTTAGTTCAAACATGATGTAGATAAAAATCTGCTGATTAAATTAAAACAATGTACTCTTAGTACTGTCTGTATGTCAGTACTGTCTGTATGTCAGCACTGCTTGCTGCGCTTCTTTCCATGAACCAGATCCTGCTGCTGTCAGGCAGAGACTTAATCAGATGTTTATGTAAACTGTTGTGAAATCGCTCTGTGGAATATTCGTAACCATTTTATTGTGTTATGTTCTAATACGTGCAAAGTGAGTTCAGCCAGCCCTTTTATGGTTGCTTTTCTCTAATCCATAACAACTTTGCATGCAATTAGAGTTTCTGCCATCTGCCATCTACATAGCTGCTTCTTGCTAGCATATTTTATATTCCACCTTGTTTGTAGTTTTTACTTATTTGTTATATTGAGGTGTCTCAAAAAGTGTTGGATGAACTGTAATTCACTCCCTTAACCGTGTGGTTCAAAAATGTTTTGAGAAACACTTTGATTTAAGTTAATAAATACAGTATATCACCTGCTTTGGATGTTTCTAGCCAAGAAAGAGAGAATTTAGGTGTGTGTCTGCATGAGAGAGAGCGGGAGACGTGGCAGCTGGTTTACACAGTGGGCAATGGATGGTTTTCCCTCGCAGTTGGCACAGGGATTTGACATCACCTGTCACAATGTTTAATTAACACCTAGTGTGTGTATGTATGTGTGTGTGCTGATGCGTGTGTATGTGTTCATGTGTGTGTTCACATGTATGTGTATGGATTAATTAGAACCGTGGCAGGTGCATGTAAAGTCATGTATGTGTAAACTTTGTTTAGCAAAACAGTGTGTTATTTGTGAGAGTTGGTTCTATGTAGGTGTGTGAGCGTGTGCGTGCGTCTGTGTCAATGACAGCTGAGGTCATTCCTGGGGGTTTTAATCTGGACTCGCATCAGGAAGTTGGATGGCTTCAGCTGGTCTGATTGGAGTTTCCGTTGGCAACCCAGAGGTTCACCAGCTGTACCGATGATACGCTTCCTGTAACTAAACTGGAATCTTCTCCCTCTCTCGCTCTCACACACCGGCTCACTCACACTCCCACTTTCTCTCTCATTATCCAGCAGTGAAATCGACCTAAAGACAGCCAGCATAACACTTGGGAGGGCTGATTAGGTTCCCATTTGCTCACCTTTTCCGTACAATAAATGTTTTTCACATCACACTTTTATTTACATATAACTGAAACCTGGCTTTAGTTTAACAACTACGGCGATAGTGATGTAGCTTAGTTGGTATCCAGAGAGATCTTCTGAAGGTCAAACTGATCTAATATATATAATTATTTATATACGTAAATTGATGCTTTATTCTCACGTTCATTAGCAATGCCTCCTCATAAGAGATCAGAGACTCAAACATAGAATTTTCTTTATTCTCTTTCTTTCTTATGATGAGGACTGTATTCTTTCAAGCCACCCATTAAACGTTATTGTTTGAATTATTCTAAATTATCGGTATTGTGCCCTCTGTTTATCTGCCTCCATTGTTATTCTCCTTAGTGGTTGTCTCTAAATAGCTTGCACAACCATTTCTGAAGGATCTTGCATGTCTCTTTACACAGCCCCTGAAGTTGTGACTCTCATATTTAATATTATTTTCGTTGATCGTGAAGAAGTATTTATTATTTTACTCAAGCTCTTTTTTTGTCTGCCTTTTGGTCCAAGACAAACAAACAACAATTACACTTCGCCTCGTTCAAAAGGGGATACAGGCCTGGGATATCGTTCATGATTAACAGAGGTTTTTCTTTCTGTAAAAGGCAGAAATATCTTCTCCTTGATCTTTTGCCTCTTTTTCATCTGTCCACATCTTCTCTCTCTCTCATTCAGACTTTTATATTCTTTCCATCTTCCTGTGGTTTGACTACTTCATCATCTGGGGCCCTTTGACAGCAAGGCATTAATCCTGGCCCCTCACACACACACACACACACACACACACACACACACACACACACACACACACACACACACACACACACACACACACAACCCTCATGCATGTGCCCACACACAATATCACCACACCTGTGCACACATAAACACACATATGTACCTGCACATGTTTATGTGAACACACATCCATACACCTAACGTGCCCATACGCACATACAATTGCATGAATAAGCACACAAACTGGGTATGGATGACAGATTTGGAAAGAGATGCAATCCCTCTTCGGGCGTAGTTCATGTTCATTTTATTGCCACACAGTCTGGCCGCTGGATTGAAAGATGTAAAATGAAAAACAGCTCTGACATTTACAACATAACACAACAAACTTCAGTGCAGCAATGAAAGGTAACACAATCAATAGTGCAAAGTGCTACAGACAGTCTCATACATTATCATATACAACACATTCAGTTTTACTGATTCATACTGCGATGGCTCGGCAAGAGGCAACTCCCATATTCAAAAACTGAATCCAATAAGAAAGTACCTTGTGTTTCAACACCATAAATGTACACTACAGTCGAATCCAAAATGATAAATAATTGAAATGCAACATTTTTTAGAGAAGAACCGAGGCTAACCTGAAGTGGGGCACAACTTTAGCTACAAACTGCCTAAAAATAAATAAATAATATGTAAAGCCAACCCTTGAGCTTTAAACCTTACCCTCCTTACTTTTTAACATTCAATTTAAAATACAGTTTGTAGGATTCTTGCGCAGGTATCCATAATAACCAGGGTATATAGAATCCATCAGAGTGAGAGGAAGAGAGACAATCATTATTAAATATTCCAGGTGTGGAACTAATTGCTCAGCTGCAGCAATTACCCTGATACATATCAACACCTGATACTCATATTATCATCTCATCAACTTCTTCAGACGTTTTCAGAACACAGTTCCAATCAAATGTATGTTAATTGTATAAGCCTTTTCAATAAGTAAGATGAGGTAGGATATATGAGTCTTTACGTGTAGTTGTTGGCGCTCCTCTTTTTTCCCCTACCTTTTCCTGTTGAGCAGCAAAAGTTTGATAAAGCAATTGTTCTCCATGTATTCTTTCTGATGTACTTTATTATTAAATGACACATGGATTATTAGTCAATCTGCAAGAAAAACTATGTGTTGGTTTCATATCATATCTGACAAGATAAATGTTAGTTTTTCATGATGCTACTCTTTAATCAAGCATTACTCATCCAGACCACATAAACTAAAAATAGTGTGTTTTCAGTAGCAATGCTTTTCATTTGGTCATCCATTCGTTCCATCCGTCTCAATACTCACAGTGACAGGGAGCCATTTCCAGCAGGCATTTAGTAAAAGGGGATAAAACAGACGAACAAATATATAACCCATTTGCACCAAGCTGAATTTCTTGGGAGGAAGTAAGGATTGTGGGACTTTGGCAGGGAACCAGAAGTGAGATGACCAGGGCGTATACGGAGCTGCTTGGTGGCCGAGTTTATCAGACTTCAGAGCAGTAAGCAGCCCCCCCACAGCAGCTATCACTGTGCCTTTGAGCATTGACTTAATTAGCAGCTGAGCTCCCAGAGTCATATCAAGGTGTGAGCAGAGCTTTCTCCATCACTCTCCCCACACGTCTGACTTAGGCCAGGATGTGTGCAGGCTGCCCTATGTTCACAGTTGTGCTGCTCTAACTCTGCCAACTCCTGAATAACCTTTTTTTATATCAGAGTCAATGCTGCATCTCAGTGCAGTCCTTACAAGGGCATACTAGATTAAAAACCCAGTCAGTCAGAAATTGAATAGCAACATTATAATGAGAATACATGTAAATATAGATTTTATTTTGGCATGAGGGCTCTGTTTCATATCACTCCCTGTGAAGGCTAATTTAAAGACAGCAGAAAGCGAGAGCAGGGAGAGATCAATGCAACCCCCGAGGGGAAACCATAAAGAAACGGCAGGATTTTAAATAGACCGCTCAGCTGGTGATAGTAATGTGAAAGCTAAGAACACATATCAGCTGATACCGAGCCTTCCAGTCGGCTGAGTTAAGTAGCTTGAATTCCTGGTATTTATGCACACTGCTGTTTAAAAAGCGACAAAGTAAAGGTCCGCAGCACAACAAATGCAGTTTCTAAGATGGCAGATTCAACTCATATACAGTAGTCAGACTTTGTGTAGGCTGTGAGTTAGTCTTATATTTATTTACACATTTGTTTTGGACACAGTTTTAAAAATGGTCTTTTGTAGCAGATTTATGATTATTTAAAAAGAAAATAATGGACTGAAATGACTTTTTGCCAATAGAGTGGCTTTGAGGTGAGCAGTATTTTTATAGTTTGTACGTTTATAGATTTTAATTATCGTCCACATCCCTGTTGATTTTCTTAATTATATCAATGACAAATGCCGATCAGAGTTGAATCCGATATATAGTCGTGACTGCTGCTTAGTTATTTGTCCAGGAAATAAATACCAATGTTATACTCTTTACCAGACAAGAGTCAGACCTTAGTGGGTGTTTGAGAAGAAAGTCCTCATTGGAATCATGTTTTAGCAACATAATAACGTCTATTTCTATGGATTCAACTGCTGCGTGTGTGCAGCACTGTGTGCGTGAGCTACTGTATTTATTTTAATGTAAAAGTAACTGTTCAATAAAATGACCTTCAGTTCAGAGAAAGCATCTACGTAGGTATGTGTGTTTATGGTGGACCTACAATGCTATATAAAAGGCCTCTTTCACTAGTGTGCAAAATCTCAACATGTACCGTGTACTTCTAAACACGTAAAGAAGAAAAAAGAAGGCAGGTTAAAAGAGAGCGGGTCAGTCATTAAGTACTTATTATTCCATCAGTTAAAAGAAATAGTTATAGCTCTTTTTAGAAAATGGACAAAGAAGCCCCCCATCTCAACACCTCAACAAGGGTAGGTCAGACCATGTGGGTTTTAATTTGGCTTTTAAAAGTCTCCGCTGAGATCAATTCCTGTGGGAATTATTTGTAAGTCTGGAAGTAACAACTTCAAAAGCATAAAGCCAAGCGCCTTTGATACTAAGTCTGGAGCGAGGTACAACTAACAAGCCCTGGGCTGTAGTAATGTGAGAGGGAGCTTGACCATGCAAAGCTTCAAAGTGATAACCAGGTTTTCTGAATTAAATTCAAGTCTGATAAAAGAGGAAAGAGGAATTAGACAGATAAAAGGAGGTTCCAAGGAGACAATAAGAAAGAAAGGGACACAATGAAAGAGAGAGAGAGATGGCAGTGAACAGACAAATGACTCTCTGAGCTGCGAGCTAGCTCGATAAAAGACAGGTCTTAAACTATGACCAAGGTCAACTCCCCTGCTTCCCACCTCGGCCACACTGACATATTTACACCGCTATTACCACCATCTCTGTGTCTCTGCTGCTCCATCTGTACCTGCCTCTGCCTCTCTCAATCTCTCACTCACTGCAACACAACAACGCTGCAGCTGCCGGGCACAATGTCGTTGGCAAGTAACAAATGTGTTTTTCGTCACTTCAACAAATCCAATGAATTGAAAGCTGCTTAGTAGCAAATAAATATACATGGTAAACCCCCACATGCATTTATCATGCAACTACATCCTGCAGTGATGCTTAAAGTCATTGTTGTTTACCCTTTTGTCCTTGTGAGAAAACTGAGGTCATTTTTTATTTAATGGGAATTTTTGGGGGAGGTTACAGTCCATAATTAAAAGGATAAGAATACATTTTATTGTCATTTTCATATTTAGTGGATTCCAATAATATTTGATTATATTCTGATACCAAAATACCTTAAAAACAGAGATTCCACAGTGTGGAGAAGCCTTTAAAAAAGATTTTGACCTTCATGTTTTGAATAAGACTTGAAGTTCCCTTCAACTAAAGAAATGTCCCAACAAATGTCCCCAATAAAACATAACTTTTAAACCAATTGAAAGACAGAAAACAACATTTTTTTCTGAATAGTTCTTAGTGATTTAACTGAAGTGCAGTATGCGCACAGTAAAAGTCTAATTATTGATATTTTCATAACTATTGATGTGTTGCAAAAGAGAGCTCAACGGCAGACACTTTGCAGTCATATCTCTTCATTATGTCTTCATAATTACAGACGTTAAATGTTGCACTAATTAAAAACATCAGCTCTCGTCATGATATATGGTGCCCTGTTGTTTGTCAGCTTTCTATAAATAGCTTGTTTAGCAATGGCCTTAATTGATTTCCTAGTACGCTAATTGAAGGCGAGGCTGGAGGGTGAATGAAGTTGATTGTCTGAGAGTTTGAAACAAAAATGACATTTATGTCACACAAGCAATTGAGACTGAGACCCCCGCTAACAATGACAGATTACAAGTATGAAACTTAGCTGCACATTGTTTACTAAACGTACCCAACTTTAAATATCGTTCTGCTTTTCATTTTTATCTTCGTAAACCTTCATTTGTGTCTAATTAATCGTTCATCTGGCATCATGGGACAACTGGAACCTATACTCCAGTTAACAATAATTGATAGAACACTTGTGGGGGAGTTTTAGAATTAAAAGGAAGCACAGCCTGGTTCAATTCAGTCTGCATTTAGGAAACTTTAACAATCTCACAACAGGCCTGGTTTTACAAATGAATCTCTGGTTGATCACATGGAACTCTGCCAAACTTCCCATGCCATTTATCCCTTTAGTGTTCAAGTGTTAGAAGTACTGCTCAATTAAATCCACACTGGGAAACAAAAGCTTCATTTCAAATGCTGCCTGTGGGAATATAGCCTGTTTGTTTGACTGTGTGCTTCTCCGATCTTTTGTGCAACATGGAGAGCTCTATTAGCTAAATGTGTTGCAAATGATATGCAAATACTACGGATTGCATTAGTTGTTCACTGGCATCTCGTGAACAATAAATTATTATTACATTAATCCTTGTAAACCAGCTTGTTCACGTCTAAATTAAGCACACGCAGTCTTTATTAGATTATTACTTTAATGTGATTACACCAGATTACGGGGGTTTTGTGTTCCCTGAAAGGGATCAATTAAGGATATAACTATCTCAGGACCATCAGTGCAGTCACAGTGGCAAATAAAGTTCTCGCCAATTCTCTGTGCAACCTTGCTAAATCTACTAAAGTACCAGTCACTCTGCTGATCCCAATGAATATTTCAAAACCTTTTATACCTAACACAATAGCAAAATAAAACAATTAGTCCTGAACATCATAATGCACTCTAATGCACTAATGTTTGCATACAGTTTTTTGTTAAGCAGTCAGAGTTCTCTTTCTTAAATGTGTTTTGTATTGAAAACATATATTTTCTCAGTTAGTGTTGTTGCTGGTGGCACTGCGATTTAGCCAAGAAGGACTGTGCTGCCCCACAAATGCCAAAAGCTAACGTTTATTAGCTCTACTCCTGCAGATTTCAATTAGTTAGACTACTAGGCACCAGGGGAAGATCACTTCTAGTCCCAGCATGTTTATCATTGGGTACTCTTCTTATGGCCAGTCGTTATGACATCCCTCATCCAACATGGACATCCAACAATTAAGTACAGATTTGTTGTGCCATCTGAGCTACTGCTTGCCACAAATTATTGCAATGGAAGTATACATTAAAATTGGCAGTATTTCTTAGGATTGTTACAGCATCACAAAACATTATTTTGTAATAATCAACTGTGTCGATATTTTCTTGACATCCTTATTGTTTAGCTCACTGTACAACTGCAAAAATAGGTCCAAACTGTGGTCTGCGCTTCCATTACACAACTTCCTGTAGTAGTCTTCCTTCTTTCACCTTTCTGTCTGCGTTCTTTCTTACTGTCTCTCCTCCCTCACTAGATCTATCCAAGGGGAGGTCGTCTTAATGTTCCCTTCTTCACTAGAAAACATTTTACCTAAAGCAAGTGTCAAACACCTCACCTTGGGAAGATGGATTTAGGGAAGAAAAAGGAAGAGATAAGATGGGAGGAGAGAGTGAGGAAAGACAAAAAACAGAGTGAAGGTATGAAATGAAAATAAAAATAAATGAGCAGGTCACGGGTTCTATGTGAGCACATATCAGAGAGTGTGTTTGAGCGCGTGTGTGTGTGTTTATGTGCACGCACATATCATTTAGCATCGGTGCGTTGTTCTTCTGGTCCGCATTTCCCACAAGGCCATGCATGAGCGGGCGAGCGGATGGTCTCCGGGGACGATGACAACGGCAGTTCCATTGTTGCTGCTGTGATATATTGCTAGGGAACCCCTGGGGGCAGGAACCACTTATTTAGACATCAAATTAAGGCTGAAGATACACAAACACACGTATATATACACACACACACACACACACACACACACACACACACACACACACACACACACACACACACACACACACACACAGTCTCTGCAGGAATCACTCTGCAGAGTACGCAGACACATTGCAGCGAAAATCGTGAGATTCCGTGGCTAATGTTTATAGTGATCCCTATAGTGAACGAAAACGAAAAATACATATTAAAGTGCATGTACACTTACCTCACAGCATTATTATGATGAAACTATCTGCTGATAAAAGTGTTGATATTATATATAATACACAATGGATATATAAGTCAATGATTGTAATCGTTGACTTTACTTCATTTTAAGGATTGTAACAGTTGCTCGGTTTGGATAATGAATCCAAATATATCAATACCTATCAAACCTGCCGTGTGTTTTCCCAGCTGCTACAAGAGCCTTGTATCATGGATACGCTTTATTTATGCATGGCTAATAGATGATGACTGTGTAGAGACTTTTAATGGACCACATTTGTGTTTAACCAGGGTAAGAGCTTCAATTACTGAAGTTAATATTGCTCACCATGGCATACCAGTTTCCCTTTTGCTGACTCTCTGCACGAATCACATTAAAATAATAACTTTTTTATTTGACTTAATAGCTCACGTTCATAACAGTAATTAACTCTTAATAGGGTTTTTTCGTTGTTTAACCATGGTTTATTTTGTTCTTAATAAATGATCATTTGTATGGGAAAGGGGAATCTACAATTATTGACTATTTCATTAGGCAGGGGCTAGACATCCCAGTAGACCCTCACTTTCATATCTCAGCAAGTGTCCTTCCTTTTTCCTTCCTGTGTTTCTGCCCCTTATCCGTCAAATTCAGTCAATAAAGAAAATAGTCACCTGGTTAAATGCTGCCCAGTATTTCAGAATTGTTCCATGTTTTTGGGAAACAATGCCTTTACAGTTACTCATACAGTATGGTTGAGAAACTGATGTGGTCCTGGAAGTCATCTCACACCAGTTCAATTACCCACAAAAAAATCCATAATTTCAGTCCAATAGTTGCATGGAAAGTTCACCAAAAGGCACCCACACAACCCGTTCATCTTGAATGATTTTTTTCTACACAATAACAGCCTGACTGCCTTAGAGTTGAAAAGTTGTTACATAATGTAATGTGGTGTTGGAACTAGACAAGGTTCATGACTTATTAGTGAAGACAGGGACAGACATGGTCAGGACTCAAAAGACACATGGTCAACCAGAACTTTAAGAAACTCTCCATTAGAGGTGAGAGGTTTTCCCATAGTGTTGTGCTCACATCGACACACTGTAATAGTTTTCATTACAGGATTCCCACAGGACATATTCAGGTCCCTATCTCATGTCAGAATCTGCTCTGCACACACCTCCAGGTCATGGTCCAGTTCGTCACGTGGGTCCCTGATGTTTGTCACGTTGGGCAGCTCTACTTCTACTTTCTATACACACATACGTCCTCACCTGGGAAACAACTATTTAATATTCTATCTCACACTTCTGGTTTCTTTAGAAAATAATTTAAAATCAATTGCACACTAGTGTTTTCTTCCTAACTCAGCCTTTGCATCATCTGCTTCTCTCTCTCGATGCCTTATGTTAAAAAAAAATGTAGTGTTCTCTCAGACAGCTTTTACTTTCTGACTGCTAACCAGTGCCGACTTGTTTGTAATTATACCAGCGTTTTAGTTGTAAACAACAGAGTATTACCAATTACATCAGAAAATGATCATTTTAAGACCCAGACGTGACCCATATGTCTAATCAAACATGAAAGAGCCAACTCTTATAAATGCTAGCCGCTGTCTTTAATTCAGTCTGAGAAAAACTCCACTTACCTGCATATAGTTCAGAGTTCAGTAGCTTTTTGTAGCTCACTTAAAATGAGGGAATATAATTGTCTCCGTCTTCCTCACCAATACAACAAAAGATAAGAAGTCGGAATAAGGGCCTGGTGCCCCGAAGCATTGCACTGGATATTTAAATCTCTCTAAAAGGATTTAAAACTTGAATTGCATTTGAAACTCAGTCTTCTTTTCCTCCGTGCATCTCTTTTCCTTCTACAATGTTTGTGTACATTGATAAAAAATATACTGCTGCATCTATCCGGAAAACATTAAGCCAACTTTTTCCATCATTGTTTTATGTTGATTAAGCAATATACATAAGAAGATTAAAATCACACACTGTTGATTAAAAATGAATAACACCAATTTCCAATAAGATACTAATTAAAGGTCGGGTAGGTAAGTTTGAGAAACCGGCTCGAGAAAAACTTTTTGTTATATTCCATGGAATGCTCTTAACATCCCGATAGCAATGAATATCTGAAGTGCTTTGACAAAAAATCCATAAAAAAATGTCATCTGTGGAAGCCGTAATACTGTAAAAAGTACGACCAATCATTTTAGCCGGCCCGGCTAAAGTAACTGGATGGCCTACCTGCCTGTCAGCCTTCCATCTGTGCACAAACTTATCTCGTGCCCTCATTGGTCATGTGCGCGTTCATGTGTGTTGGAGGAGGGGCTCTGTAAGGAAGTGGCAGATTTTCTCCGGTTGTGTATTTTCAAATTCTAGCGCACTCGAGCTGGTTTCTCCAAAATGACCTACCCCACCTTTAAGGGATCACAACTAAGTGATCCAAAGGTGGCTTCTCTCACCTTGCATTTATGTCTGAACAGAGTAAACAAAACATGTAAATGTTTCCGTGAGTGTGTACACGAATAAATTGTATACACCTTGTCAAGGAAAACATGTACAATGTCTTGTGTTTTGAACCATTAAAAAATTGATAGTTTCTTGTAAAGATAAAAAAAAGAATATATGTTAATATCAAATATTTAATTATTTTACATTTAAAGTACATCTGATTAGATGCTTTTTTTGTATATGGTCCTCTTATCTTTACTCTCCTAACATATACTCTCCATCTTTATACAACCTCACATTCTGTTCTTGATGTTATTTACTCCATGTGTCCTGTAGTATATGTGTCCCTCCTTTTTCTGCCATCCATCCATCTCGTCATTACTTTAACAACTTGTCCGATAAAACAACATTATCCCTCAGAATCAGATGCAGGAGTGACATGAGGTAGCAAATGAAAGCGGTGATGGGATAGACTGAGTGGTGATCAGATGTAAGGTGCTTGTACTACTCTTTTAATAAGCAATAACAGGGCTGTCTATGAAGTGAATTAAAGCTGAGTCCTGAAAATGCAAAGCCCTTGTACAATATTGGCTTTTCAACTCACATCAAAATATGGCGTCTCTCAGAGCGACAGTGATTGATTTTCTGCGTCAAATGTGTCGGAACGGAAATGACACCAAAATACAAAACAGAAGTCATTACAAGCTGGGAGTGTAGGCTAAACACTCCCTACACTTCTAGGTCAAGATGCATATCAAAAGGAGAAAAAGACTCAGGGAAAGAACAAAGTATTTTAGATGAGTGATGACACCACAAGAAGTAAAAAGACATTAGAGGGACTTTTCTTCAAATTTGTTCTCAGTCTGCTCTTTTCTTTCCCTCTGTTTGATCGTGTTCATCAGAAAATCAGCCACGGTGGCTCGAGCGCTTCCTAGTAGATGACTTTCCTGAAATTGAAAATGAAAAATACACCCCTAGGCCACAACAGTCCCTGTGAGTTTTACGTTATGATTTAATTACAGGTTTCTGCTGTTTAATAATCAGGAATGAATTTGCTGAAGAAAGTAGCCACTTACAGCAACTCCGTTATACTGCTACTTCTACATTGTGATAGAAAGTTAGGAAGTAAAGTAGGAACTGCTTGGTATGGTGAGGTTGGATGGCATGAAGTTAACCTTATATCCACTGGACTCCCACTCGCGACCTGAGACTGGAACACGTGGGAAGGTGAAATGAAATGGTAATACTGGAGCACTTCAGTCCCAGCAGAAGAGAATGAAGATATAATTCTGATGTGACTTCAGAGGAGTGGGGGATAGCGAGGGGATATAAAAGGTGTGTGTGTTAAATTGACTGTGAAGGTGAGTGAGGGAGGTGAAGAGGTGCATAGTGGGTGATATGCCCAACAGTCAGCGCACTGATTGGATAATTGGATGACTGGACCTCCAACGTTGCTAACATGTTAAGAGAAAATACATGGAGAGCTGAGTAGATTAATGTGCAAGCCTCTAGGGTCTGAAGAATAGTGAAGTATTAGATTCTGGAATGTCATTATCATCTGCATTTATGAGGCGCATCTATTGCAGGAATATGGATCCCTTCGATGCTGGTCTTTCTGAGTTTTTTCCTAATGTCCGTGGTAAAGATTTGTTGGTGGAGTTTTCCATTTTTCAATCAAAGCTCTGAGAATAGCAGTTGTTACATCCTGTTCAGATTCCACTGAGCAGCCTGATTGCATTTTGTTCCATTTTACTAAAAGAAGATATCAATGTTCTCCTTGGGCC
Organism: Trematomus bernacchii; assembly: GCF_902827165.1. Classification (NCBI taxonomy): domain Eukaryota; kingdom Metazoa; phylum Chordata; class Actinopteri; order Perciformes; family Nototheniidae; genus Trematomus; species Trematomus bernacchii. The sequence goes on from NW_022988043.1 coordinate 13,244,071, forward strand.
ATTAGAAAAAAAGCAGGAGGATGGGTTTTTAATAGACCTTGGAATTATTTTGTGCTAATTGAGGTACACAATTACATCTGATACAAAGGTTGCCAATGCACATCTGGGTTATACAACTTCACATCCAACATATAATGGTTGCATTACAAGCAAAGATAATACAGTTCTTCTTTTGAGCAGCATCTACAGCACTCTCTCTTGCTACCCAGAGGTAGAGACCAGAAATCTAAGCTGAAGTACTTTTTAGATCTTCACTGCCACGTCATCAACGAATTGGCCAATGTGGTCAGAGAAAACACAGAAAATATCTGCAAGCGTTTATCACACAGTAGACAAGGTTGGAAATCTGTCAAATGTCCCTATATTTAAACATGTGTCTTGGTAGACAATGTAAGTCCACCTTATAATACAATCGGGTAATCAGCATCTACTTACCAAAATAATAAACTTTAATAATTCATAATTCAAGTCTGCTCAACTATTCAGCATTACAATGATGAAATTAGTTATGGCGTCATTATAGGAGAAACAGCCTATTGACCTTCCACTAAATTCACTTCACTTAAGATTTTACATTGCATATGAAACTCTTCAAATGAAACCCTTCAATGCAACTAATGATTTCCTGTCTGTGGATACAAAAGCAATACTTTTGACACTGCAGGAGATAAACTTTGAAGTCACTTGTCATTTCCGATGTTCACGCAGCTGGGGCTCTTTGGTTTGCAAAGCTAGGGGTAGGGTGGCACGTTTCTAAGCACCACAGGTAGAAGCACCTGCTTTTCTCCACAATAACAGCATTTTCAGTCCGTGTGTTGTTTTAGCCACACAAAAAAGAACAATTTCATCACTGCAGGGAATTTAAATTGCAAATGTGTACGTTTGACTCTTATTAGCAGAGAATACGCATGACCAGAAAAGCAGGATTCTGAAGGACTGAGTTGGATTGACCGATTGATTTTCTGCACAAGTTGTGTTTGTGCATTTCTGTGTGACCTTATGTATGACTGAGAACGCATGCGTGTGTGTGTGTGTGAACTGTGATTGGCGAATTAAAGTACTGGCCAGGGCTGAGCAGGTCTATCAGGAATTTGCTGATTCAGCACTCCACTGCTCAGAAAAAGAATTAGGAAGTGGACACATTCACATGCACACACGCTCAAACTTTCTTCTGCCAACTGGCCCTAAAGCATGTAGGCTCATATAGACGCTATCTCAGTCCTCACACACACACACACACACACACACACACACACACACACACACACACACACACACACACACACACACACACACACACTACCTTCAGGAGCATACACCTAATGGAAATAGGATTAGATGTAGCACTAGCTATTACAGCAAAGTGGTGTGTAGCTTTAAGCTCACACAGGTCGCACTGTCCTCATTGGCATGTGTGTACGTGTGTGTGTCAGAGACAGGTGGGTGTGTCCCTGCGCTCTCTATTCTCTATGCGTTAAACATTAGTGTAAATGAGCGTGGCTTTCCCCTGTCACAGCAAATTAATGTACTGTATGTTAATCTGTGCTGATGGCATGGTTGGTTTGGTGACAGCGCTGCAAACATGTCTGCCTCATTGGGAGAGGCAACTCCGGTGTGGGAGAAGGTCTGCTTCCAGCTAACTATGCATATATTTGCATTTGTGTTTAGGTGAGGGGATCCTGCAGTGCGTGTGTGTGTTTATGGTTAGTGAAGAAATATGTTTGTGTATCAAAACCTGTGTGTAGATGCTCAAGTGTATGTGAATGTGCCCAGCTGTGTGTGTGTGGGTGAAGATGGGAAAGTGTGTGCGTGATGGGTGTGTGTGTGTGTCCCATGGGGATAATGTGACAAAGCCTGTGGTGTGATGTGTGATGTAAACAGGGATCATTAGCATAGCGATAGCCACTAGCATTCACACTGTGTCTACACCACCTGGGAGCTGATAAACACACACACAAACACACAGGAAAATGTGCATTAAGATACGCACCTGGAAGGTAATACGCCGTCACTGCATGTACAATATAAGTAAACAGAACTGACTTACACACATACACCCACATTTTACATTTCACATTACATACATTCAATCCCATCTCATCTCTTCCTGGAGCATCCCCCTTGTATCTTTATGGAAATTGACTGCAGACAGGGATTGGCTTTTTATGTCTGATTTATGTTGCTGCTGCGTGTGTGTGTGTGAGTGTGTGCGTGTTTGTGTGTGTGTAAATTGAACCCAGACAGGGATTGCGTTTTTATGCCTGTTTTATTGGACAGCCTATATTGCTGTCAGGGGGGGATAAAGAGAAAAGAGGAGACACGGGAGAATGAAGGTGAGGAGAGGAGAAGAGAGACATAGAAGAGAGACAGAGAAGAGAGACATGGGCAGAGGAAGTCAGTGGTAAGAAGAGGAAAAGAAGAGAGGAAGTATTCATGCTGTAGGGAAAAGAGCGAAAAGAGTAAAAACTGGAGGTAAAGACAACGAGGAAAGGAAATGTGCGAGGAGAAGCAGGAGTTTAGGAGGCAAATTAGTCATTGTGAAAAAATAGAGAAGTTAAAGACAGGAAGTGAGAACTGAGAAAAAAAGAAGACAGTATACAATAACAGGAGGAAGCATAAGATGAGGAGAGGAAGAGAATGGAAACACGAGAGAAGAGGGAGAGGAGACGAGAAGATCAGAGAGGTATCGGGTGATCAATCCTCGCCTACTCTGGGGAGCGGCCCATTTCTCAACCCCTTGTTAGCAACCTGTGGCGCTACACAATGGAACGCAGCACACCGCACTCCTGAACGACCCCGTGCACACGCCACTAGCTGTGTGTTGTGGTTGTGTGTGGTGTGTGTGTGTGTGTGTGTGTGTGTGTGTGTGTGTGTGTGTGTGTGTGTGTGTGTGTGTGTGTGTGTGTGTGTGTGTGTGTGTGTGTGTGTGTGTGTGTGTGTGTGTGTGTGTGTGTGTGTGTGTGTGTGTGTGTGATGTGTGTGTGTGTGTGTGTGTGTGTGTGTGTGTGTGAGTGTGTGTGTGTGTGTGTGTTGTGTGTGTGTGGTGTGTGTGTGTGTGTGTGTGTGTGTGTGTGTGTGTGTGTGTGTGTGTGTGTGTGTGTGTGTGTGAGAGAAAGAGAGAGAGAGAGAGAGAGAGACAGAGACAGAGGAAGAGAGGACGCTTCCCTTTTTGCTGTTTATTGATATTCTGCTTCCCTAAATACAGACCAATCCGTCTCTACTGTCACACACATGCGGAGTTGCTTACAAGCATGCCGTATGCAGACACACTCGCAGCTCGTCAATGCGTCTGGAGGGTTAGAAAATTGAGGAAGACGAGAGGATAGAAGGGAGGTAAAGAGGAGAGGAGGGATACAGAAGTGAAGAGGAAGATTAGGGAGGAGATAGACACAGAGGACAGAGAAAAGAGAGAGGAAGAGGAGAGATAAAAAAGGGACAAGAGGAAAGTGAAGAGGAAACGACGTAAGCAGAAGGTGAAGAGGAGAAACACAATCCAGAGTGATTGATAGGCAGTATGCACGTCTGTCAGCCACGGCCTCCTCACCGATAGAAAACAAGGATGACTTGATCACTCTTCTCTCCTATATTTCTCTAACATTTCTAATTTCCACACACTCCTCTATTTTCCGTGTTATCATTATATGCTTGCTCTCTCTACAGAGTAAGAGGCATTCATTTGCTTCAGTTGATTGCTTTGGAGCATTTCATGGAGCAAACATCCTCATCATAACTCTCCTCTTTCCTTCTCCTCCCCCTTTCTTCTCCCTCCAGTCACTTTTTCTCTTTTTGCATAATTTCTAATTTCCTTCCTCACTCAAAATGAAACACTCAGCAGCAGCCACTGTCTTTCTACTCACATGTGAGTCTCTGCACGCTTTTTTCAGAATTAATCTTTTAATTATTTAATTGCGGAAAAATGTGAACAATATCTTCAAAACCGGAATACCAAACATGTTCAAGTCTCAAGTAGGAATTGTGTATAGTGCAAAATGTACACACAATAAATGGTTCTAGTTAACTGATAAAATGGTTATGTTAAGGGACGTCCTGGTAGCCCACTTGGATGAGGAGACGCTCCGTGATGCGTTCACACCAAATCCCAAGCGATGTGAATGTGAAACAAACAACAATCAGAATCAGAATACCTTTATTCGTCCCACAGAGGGGACATTTGCATTTGTTACAGCAAGAAAAGAGCCAAAGACAGCTTAATGTTACCCAAGAAGCATGCATTAAAACATATTAAAGATACAACATTTAAAAGAAAAATTACACAATTTACAAAATACACATCCTGTAACAGTTCTGAGATATACTGTAGCAGCCATGCAGGTATATATTGCACAGTTATTAACGGCATATATATATATATTGCACATATTGCACATCATTGCTATTACACAACAAGGGGTGTTATAGTCTGTGTTGTTGTGTGTGTGGGGGTCTAACATTTGCAGATTCCCAAAACATTTCAACTTGAGCGAGATATTCATGTGTTGCTGTTTCACAAAAGCCTAACACCATTACGTTTCTCTTCTTTTTCGCCACTGACGTAGATTAAGAAATGTATGAAAACAGGAGTAACAGGTACTGTATGGTGAGTTTCCAGAGTTACTTTGCTAAAGCTTCAAAATGACAGTATACAATAGGAACTGTGGGAGTAGAGCAGAAGAGTAAAGTTGTGGGCCAGGTAGCAATACAATGAGCTGAAAGTTATTATAAGCTCTGTGTGGAGAGAAGAGCTGCAGATTCAGGCGTTAGTCCTCTAAGCTTCATCCCTACGAGTGCTCCCTTTTACATTTTGATTTGATACACTGTTATTTAAAAAAAAAAAAAAATGCCACCGGAAAATCATCAAATTGGCAAAGCTTTCATGGCTACTAAATACAGTATATTCACTGTCTATGTGATTGTAGAACATAACAAAACTAATTAAATTGGGTTTTATAAAAATGTCACACTTGCGTAAACATTTTTTTTTCAATTAACTATATCTACTCTTTCCTTTCTTATGAATATCACCCAATGGAGATTTGTTCTGACCCTGACAAAGAAAGCTTTTTTTGATACACTGAATAAATGATAGATTTGCATAATGGTTACTGTTATGCAGCAGCATCCTGCTATTGAAGAAGCACTCTTTTGATAGACAGGGACAAAGGAGGCTGGAGGGATGTGGGGACGGGAAAGGAGAGGGAAAAGAGGAAGGGATAGAAAGACAGACAGTCACAGAGAGGTGAAATGTATGTATAGATATTAAGTATGAGGGCAATGGGGGGGTAAAGGAAGAGAGAGATAAGAGAGGAAGGTGAGTTAAGGAGAGAATGCGTACAGTATAAGACTATAGAGGAAACAACAGGAAAGAGAATAAAATGGACGTGCACAAAATATATATAGTGGGAACACAACATGTTATGCCAGTTTGCCCGAGCAAATGGGCAAACATTTAGCTCTTACAATAGAATAAATAAGTTAATGATTAAAACAGGCCTGAAATAACACAAGTATACAATAACAAATAGCAGGTACGATAATTAGTACAGAAACATTAAAAAAGAAAGTTAAAGTTCCCATGTCATGCTTTTCCGGTTATTACCCGTCCCCTTGTGTGTTATGAAGGTTCTTCTGCATGTAAACGGTCTGCAGAGTCACAAACCCTCAAAGTACACCCTGTAGCGAGTAAAACTCTAACACAGAAAAGACCTGTCTATGCTGCCCCAGAACGCCTCGTTGGAGATTTTTCATTTTCCATTGTTTGCTTCCTGGGTTCTGTGACGTGTGAACACCCAAATCAACAACAAATGACCGGTTGGCCCAAATGGACCAATCCGTCCAAATTGGCCCAAATGGACCAATCCGCAGAGCACCTCACACACCAGGGTCCCTTGGCTAACTAACAGGGAGTCCCCATTGACTTGCATAGAGCTCCCTGAACGCTGGTAATAGACGAGTTGGGATTGCGGAGAAATGCTCTCCGCAGACCCATTCTCACAGCGTTATAAACCTTTTTCTTACTGAATATCAAGCCACACTTATTGTTTTTAATTCGGCTGTGAGTGTTTGTGTGTGCTCAGGATGAATTTCGCTGTGTCTCGCTGTATCGCGGACCCGGAAGCCTGTCCGCTCCTCGCAGCAGTGGCGAGCAGCAGCGAGCCTCGCAACGTCCCGACCAATCAGAGCACACTGGGCTCACAGGGAGGGGGGGCAGGAGCTCCAACAAGCCGTTTAGGACAGAGAGTGAATACCGGTGAATACACATACTTTACAGAGATGCTGTATGAGAAACCAATGTGAGTTTGGAAAATTGCACAGTATAAATCTATTCTAGTATACCTCAACAATGGAATTATGATCAGTAGAAATGGCCATGACATGGGACCTTTAATTTTTTCTATAACAATATCCACCTGCTGCAGTATTGTCCTACTTGATGAGTGGTAACCATAAACTATACATGACGAAACTTCAAATCCTCTTGACTATAAAGCCCTTCAATACTTCTACTTCGTTCGTTAAGGTTTTCAAAACATCTGTCTTCATTATTTTCAGATAACGACTGGCCTTGTTAGCTTACTGTAACTTAGGTCAACAAAAAGCAGAGACTCCATCAGAATAAGAAAGTGAAGGTTAAATAGAGAGTAGAATGACTTTGAATACATTTGTCTAAAGGTGTACGTTTTTTTTTTTAATGATTGTGTTGAGGTCATACAGTACTGTGAATACAGTTAAAACTCTCACTGGAAATGCAACACACACACACACACACACACACACACACACACACACATCTTGACATTGATGTATTTGCAATAGGACACAGTTCACTTAGCTGTAACAGTAATCTTCTATGAGCTTTCTCCCTGGGGTTTCCCCCCTTGAGATGCAGGGGCTGCACTCCTCCACTCTATAAGTGTCTGTACATGAGTCTGTGTGCCGGTGTATGCGTCTTCTACCTATGTGCATATAAACAGTAACCTTGAAATCATTCTGACATGATCCTTTATTGGCTATATTAAATGCCAGTACATGCTTTTTATTTCACTGTCCCTTCTCCTTATCATTCACAGCCTCACATTTCCTCTCCAACTCCCCTATCCTCTTAAATAAGTCAATCTCTCATTCAAGTCGAGTCCTCTTGTCCATCTCTTCTCCTCTCTTCAGCTGCTGTTGACACTCATATCTGCCTGTCTACATCTCTTTTCTTCTCCATGTGTCTTTCAGCTTTTCTCACTCCCTATCTCTTTCTCTTCACTTTCTTTCCCTCTCAATGTCACTGTATGACATTGTCATGAATTGGCAGTTTCTCTTTTTTTCTTCTTGCTGCTAATTCAATTAACAAGATGCCATCTCCCCAATTAAGCTTTCCAATTACTGCTCCGCTCTCGGTCCGGATGAGAGTTGTCCCCCGTTTGGTGAAGGTTTTTCTTTGTGCTGGTTGTTGAATTGAAATGGACTTGCAGTCTGTGTGATAAGACCTGCTCATCATCATCAAAAAAAGAGAAACCATTTAAAAATGTTCACAGCTCACTCACTCTGATTGCTCTCACTCATTACTGTTCTCATCGCTTTGGTTCCACTGTACCCCGACCTCTTTCCAAGGCATCGTCTTGTACATTTACCTGTGGAAGAAAATCCATGTAGGAAGTGTCATCGCATAAAGCTTTATAATGGGTTATAGAAATTGTTGCATTTCAATACTCATCAATTATATGTTACAGTAGTTGCGAATCACTTCCAAGTACTTAATAAGAAAAATAACCTTCCAGTTATTGTGCTCTTTTGCAATATTTCAGCAAAATTACACTCATGGCAATGTCAGAAAAGAGGAAGGAAATATTATTACAGCATTGTAAGCTGTGATTATAAATCAGGGTTATTCCACCAATTAAGGATTTTCTAACCTCTTCCTTAGTCAAAACATTATTATTGTGGTGTTTTAAAATGATTATGAACTTGTTTTCTTTCCATGTTTCAAGGTCTGCACCAGTGCATATTTTGTGGTGCTTTGACCAGTTCAGTTTCAGCAAAAAAATTCTCCTCATGACAGTGTTTTTATTTGAAATTAGCCTTCATTAGAACGTTCACAGTGTGCCTGTTCAGTGCAAGGATTTAAACACCTCTGTTTATTTACAGATATCTGTAGAAATTGTTCAAGCGAATATTAAGGCAGCTGGTCAATAGGGAGCCAGAGATCTGTTTTCAGCTTTTCAAATGAACTGATAATTAATTCGGACTACATGTCATCATCAACCCAAATGCACCATGAGACTGGGCACTGTTGTTGTTGTTATTTTTGGCGAGGAGAGGCTACGTCTACCTTTCAACCTTCATTATCTTTGGTGTTTGTCAGAGTAACAGTGTATAAAGCAGCAGCAGGTGCAGAGCGCTGATGAGAATCTGGCACAGTCACCTGATGATGACTCATCGAAACACAAGACGAGGAGGAAGAGGAAACGGAGGGGAGGACCGAGTCTTTGACTGACTTTGACAAAAGGCACACAGATTAAGAAAAACAGCGCTAATTAAAACTTTTGTGTAAAACTGAATCTGATTGAGTGTGCTGATTAAGTAGCTCTTCAGATGTACGCAAGGCCATCGACTTGCCAGAGCTACGAGCAAGGGTAAAAAACTGCATCAGCTCGGATGGGATCTGAGGTTGTCAAAACATGGCCCAATTAAAAAAGTTAATTCATTAAAACTTGCCGGACTTGTAGACAGACCTGCGAGATGACTGATTTATCTGATGTTTATTTCAGTAGGCTACAGCTCCCATTCAGTTTTTTTTTCTGAGCAGCTTCGTATCCTTGGTCTCTCAGAACAGGATAAGAAAGACTGTACCTCTCAGCAATTTAATGTGTGGTCTAATTAAGATGTTGAGAACACAGTGGGCTCGCAGACATATGAGATTACTTTTCTGCTACAATGTGCAGCGGCAGCCATTTTAGTCCACCTTGAAGCATTTATCACAACTATCTGACATGATTGCTACAAAAAGGTATTTTTTGGATTTCACGCAGTAGTGCTAAATTGGAATACTTAATAAATTAAAATACAGAGAAGCAGCGGAAACAAGGGCGACAGCTATATGTTATATATATATATAAGTTCAAGTTCAGCATAGTTATAACTGGGTTTCCATTTAGTGGAGGATTACGCTTTGTTAAACTAATTTTTGGTTAGTCTCAGAAAATAAGCTAATTCTTAGAGATCAACTGTTAGTTATTTTAAATATATACACACAGTTTCTGTCATGTGTTGCATAGCTATTGCGATCAACGGACTTAGCTAGTAAGAAAGCAAGTTTTTTCTAAAATATGACATGATCTGGCCTTTTGAATGTTTGAAACATACCTCAAATTTCAAAACCATGTGCCAGTAATTTGAGGCTAAGTGATGAACACATCAGTGAGGTTAGTATAACTAAACATTTCCTTTTCATTTGTTTTAAATTACATGAATGCTAAAAACTTGAAACACACATTTCTCAATAAAAGCAAATAAAATATTATTTACCTAGTTAAATAAAAACATACCTAGTTTGCTAAGCACTGACATTTAGGTTTAAACCTCATAACTGATTTTTTTTGTTGACCACTTGGGGCAGCAGAAAAAAGGTTTGAACAGAACATTGACATATTATCAAATGTTGAATGTATGGCAAACTTGTTTGTAAACAAGATATGAGTATGCATCTTTATTTAAGCTTCAGCAGTTTAACAGATTAAGCCGTTTTGGTGACTTTTCGTGGAGTGTTTGTGGAGACCCAAAACAGAGCTTTAAGACAGTTAATATTAGAAACACATTCAACAAGTGGTCTGAAACATGACTCGATGTTAAAATAATGTTGCTGTTGGATCTGAACTGCTTGCTAACAAGTCGACACATCAACCTAAACTGTGGTAATGAGTCAAAATGTCACAATTTCTCTTTGCTGACCTCAAGTGGCAAAATATTACCAAAAGATAAACGTCATTTATTAAAAACGCAGTTGATACACTCTGTAATCCTGTTGAAAGACCAACAAACAAGTAGACTAAGAAACCGAGTCAAAATGAAATAAAATAAATATTTCAAAGTGCTTCTTGAATACCATGTGGAGGTTTGAAGTCCCAGAACAATAAAGTAAGAATTGTATGCATATATTCTCCCTGCAGATATTGACAGCAATAATCAGCACACCTCAATGAGTAAAGAAATGAACAAACAGTGCGAGGATTAGAGCCTCTAACTCCTGCTGGGCCCAGCATGCTCAAACTGAATGCTCTTGTGCTACAGTACCATGCATCACTCTGGATTGGAGCGTCCACCAGATGGCACCGATATGTTCAGAAATGACAGACAGCCGCAGATGGAGAGGGAAGCACTCAAGACGACATACTGAAAGAGAGGGAGAACGGCAGAAGGGAACAGATGGAGAGACTTACACAGAGGAGAGCAAAAGGATATCAGAGTAAAAAATAAATAAATGTCTGTGTACAGAATTACACAGAAGAGGCAATGTGGAAGGTCATGTGACAGATTGATTTAAGAGCAGTGATATTACTATACCTAAGGAAGCTTTCTTTCTTTAAATACATATACAGTATTCCACTAAGATGCAGATTGATCTGCAACAGACCTGTGTTATTCCAGTGTCTCGAGACATTAACAAGCTGAGGCTTTGGCAAAACTTAAGAAAGAAATTGCTGTAACAAAAAGTTTGTTCACGATTGAAGCTAAAAAGGACACTCAGATGTATTTCCCTCTCAAAATGTGCTTCTGTGTGCAATATTGTTTGCACAAGGAAGAGTTGAACTTTAGGCCTAATGTAGTGTTTCTGTGTTAGTGTAATTTGCCTGTGCCGATGCTTCTTATTTACTACGCGGTTTAAAACGCTTTTTAGATATTCCTATTGTACCATGTAGTTGTGGGTATTCCTTAAGGCAAAGTCTGTGAGTGTGGAGATCGGAATCTACATTGGACAACCTCAGACAAAATGTGATACCTGTGATGACCTTCTTCGTCTTCTATGGCAGTGCTTTCTTTCACTATAGACATATTAAACCACAATAGAACAAAAATAATAGAATTAAATCTGGAAAACTAATTGTGTAGGTTAGCCCTTCCCCCTCTGCTTATAAATGAGTTGGTCATTTAGTACACTACAAATTAACCTACACTTCTCTTCTCTCAGAAATGTTAACAAGAAATGTTGTCGATTTCTATAAAGGGACTGATCAACATGTGAACAACCTGGCATCTGCTGTGACAAAATGATTCCTGGCATAGTGAAGCAGAGACTATTATTAAAGTGATGAGACGCCCAAATATATTCTACCAGAAAATGCTTGTTTTAACCTTTAGACCATCTGTGTTTCTGAAATGAGTTAAGAAAAATAATTTCTTCAGAAAGACAGAAGTTACATTTGCTGTACAGATGTAGCACTCCAGATAGGACTCCAGCTTACAGCTTCCTGCCTAAGACCGGCCTAAGACCAGCGTCTGGGAATGTTAAGCCCTCCCACTATTTTCCAAGAGGGCGTTGCCAGATTTTCAATTTCAGGATTTAACCAGGAGATGGCGCTTCATTCACAAATACAGAAAGACACATTTTCATGGACTTTCAGTTGTGTTTTGAAGAGCATTTGAACACATCAATATTTTAGATCAAATAAAGTATATCTAATCTTGTAATTCAATAATATATAGTCTTTATATATTAAATAATCATAATAATAATGTAAATGTTTACATTCAGAAGGCTCACAGGTCACATTCCGACCATTATTTAAGGTAATTAGGTAGAAGCCCTTTTTTATCAGTAACGAATTTAGCAGTTGAACATAAAAGTCAACTAACTCAGTGTCACTTGCAATGACAGTGTTGTGTTTTTATTTTATGAACCTTTTACATTAAAAATGGTTGTTGAATATATAAATAGTATTATGAATATGGATAAATACTAGGCTATTTATTATAAACGTTAGTCCTTAACATCTATCACTGTGTATATCACCATTCTTTAATTACATGTTTGATAAGTTTCTATGAAATAAGAAATGAATACAATTAAAATGTAATTATCATATCATATATTATAATGTATTGTATTATTAAGTAATTAACCCAATTATAGCAGATGCCACATTGAATGGATGAACACATTTATGCATCAATAATTACAACGGAGTATTTCTAAATACAAGTTGTAAAAATACTTATATGTATTTAATACTAATAACATAATGATTCATTTTACTTTCAGATGATAATGCTTTTCAGGGTTAGGGTTAGGTCCGGTCTGACAACGCTTAGCTCTCTGCTGCAGAGAGGAAGAGAAGATCACTGCTCTAAACAAAGTCAAAAATCGTACATCCAAACAGAATAAATACAATTAATTATTATTAATACGTTAAGTCTTGTTCATTGTTTTTCACTTTTATTAAATGTTTGATATTTCCGGCACAGACCCTTTCATACCGGCAATGCGCGATAGAAACAACAGGAACTGCGACAGCATAAATATGCGAACACAAACCTACAGACTGCTGGAGAAGAGAGATTACAGGGGGGGTTGGGACACACACATTCCGATGGCCAATTAGTTTTAAACAAAGAGTATACTCAACATAGGCTACAGTAGGCATAGGGGGGTGGGGGGTGGTGAACGGTATGGTCAATGTTTGTAAACACTGACATTTTGACTTTATTTGATAATTTCAGTTAAAAACTAACGTTCATATTTCTCTTTTTGAGAAGAGCAATATGAATATGTTAGTGGCTGACCCAGCCCCATGGTCTGTCACAGTAGTGCGGGAAAGAGAAGTGCACTGTTTTGCCTGGCTGGACCTGTAATTTACAGGAAAGGAGTGCGCGCTACTAAAGAGACGCGCTACTAAAGAGACGCGCTACTAAATACTTTCTGTGCTTTGGAGCAATTTCACATGAAAGTAAGCGTCCTTCAGGTCGATGGTTGTGAACCAATCACCTGGCTGCACCAGTCCCAGTAACTGTTTCATAGTTAACATATGGAACTTCTTGCATGCAATGTGCCGGTTCAGGCATCGAAGATCCAGAATGGGCCTGAATTCTCCTGTCTTCTTGGGAACCAGGAAGTACAGGGAATAGTGCCCCTTCTCTCTGTCTTGAGAGTGCACAACAGACACCGCCTGTTTCTGCAACAGGGCCTGAATCTCTGCAGAGAGGAAACCTATCTCCTCTTGGGATGACAGATGTGCCTCTCTCATGCCTCTGAACGGAGGAGGGATGCTGCAAAACTGGAGTGAATAACCCAGTCTCAGTGTCCTGTCCATCCACTCTGTTAACACACAACTGATTGACGACCTAACATTGTGTTAGGGGATGTGCAATCAGCTGCGGAGCTGCAGCTATGAAGCTGTGATACTCTCTGGTGGCCCACTCCGCCGTCAAACCCTCCATAAAAGGAAGTTTGACCCATGGGGGGCTGACACAGAAAGGGCCGTTTTTCAATAATGCAGTTTTCACTCAGAGAAAAAAACCACCGATTTTCCACTGAGGTCCCTGAACGCACCACAGCACGCTCCCGGCTGGGCCGGCTGGACCGGGCCATAAAAACCCTGACGGAGTCGGCTCACCGGTCTGGGTGGTAGCGGAGGAGGAAGCGGCAGGCCCACACGCTCCGCTGCCATGGCCATCACCAGCGGGAAATCCTGGCGGGCAGATCTGTGTGGTGGACCCTCGTGGCCACCGGACCCAGAAGCGCCCGACAGCGAGAAGTCCTCCTCTTCCTCCTCCTCGACAAACGGGGCCGCGCGGAAAGGTGAAGACGAAGGGCACCTCCTCGGTCACCTCCTGGGATCTTGATCTGCCTGACAAGGCTCCATTAAAATATAAATATTTTTAGTGAATTACTGAGTTTAGGCACGTTAATAACATTTTAATGAAGTTGAATACAGTATATTCATATTTGTCAGTGATTTCATGTCAATTCGGCGAACATAAACATAAATGATCGTGGTGAAGATGATGATTAAATTAGGATTAAAAATCGAGAGCCGGCTGCATTTCCTCTCGTTCGTTTTTTTCGACTAAACAACATTATTTTGTTAAATAACAACATGGTGATGTTTTGTAAATGATTACATGTCTTATTTAGCACAGACTATGATCCTATCCGTGACATATGGATCTTAACAAAGATCCGCTATACATTAGTACCAGACATACTGTACATCCAGTTTACTGTATCGAAGTTGATTTCACATGAGCTCCAGTGTGGAACCCCACTGCACCCCCTGGTGGATCAATGATCCATTGCAGCTGGCTTCACAATAATTAAATGTATTTATCACGGGGGCGATATCAAGTCAGACTGGGGGCCGGCTCTTCATCACGAACCGATCACGGGCCGATCACGGACCAATCACGACCCAATCACGACCCTCGCGTTGCAAACTGTCTGAAATAAGATGCTCCATCTGTACAGGGTGAAACGTTATGCTGCTTGTACTAATTAGACTTATCATATAAGCCACACAGGTTTTAATAGGATTTATTAATTAACTTTACTTATGTTGCGGTCTTTTCAGCAGCTCCATCTCTAAAACGGCGATACAGTCACTACCCATCATTTACATTTCACCGTGACATGGACAAAAATGTAACGTCAGCTTACCTCATAGCACGAATCCAGACTCTCCTTTGGAAAACATTGGCCGGGAAACGATAGAACTAGCAAGTTCCATGCGAAGACCTGTGGCTGCAACCCGGAGCAAAGCAACAAACCATTGCGTAGCAATAGTAGCTAATCGCTAGCTTAGCTAACGTTAGCTAACAAAACGAACTGCAGAGTAAAATTGGAAAACACTGGTAATTAATTATTCTATAATTTGTAAAACTACGGTGTTAAAAACGACAATTTCAAAAATACAGATTCTAAATGGTCCAAGTTGAAGCGTTTGTTTCAACAGTTTGCAGGAGGCAGGTACTTGCTTTCAAGCAGAACAGGGCAAACAAACTTAGAGGAGTGTTTACGTGTTCGGCGTAATGACGTACCACGTGCTCGACAATTTCTGTGGTCCTATTCAGCCACTAGGTAACAACCATTGTTTTTCAGACACGTAAACTCTTCAAAAATCACCAGTGGGGTCACCGCTGATGTATTTAATGTCGTAGAACAAAACGTGATCTGTCTCTTCAATTTGTGTCAAACCAAAATCCTATGGAGAAATTGCATTGCTTTTTGTCGAAGTGTTAAAAATGCTAACTTACTTCCGGGTTTTAGGACGCGTCACTGTGGCACTCTATTAGCTTTTGCTCTTGACAAACGCTACTCTTCCTGGGGTCCGACACTTAAAACAATACAACAATACTCAACACAACAACATTCAAGACATAAGTCCTGACATCATTAACAACATCACCAACATCATCAACAATCTCCAACATCATCAACAATCTCATCCACTTTCAACATGTCAGATGTCCCTGTTAATTTGGTCCCCAGTGGATGATGTAAGCTTGGATCTTTTGTGTTGTCTTCTTGCACTTCTCATATTTGTTATTGGTTCAAAATCTTTATACAATAATATCTAACGTGAGCAAAAGCTACTTGTCACACCAGACCAGGTAAGGTTGTATCAACCTGTGAGATTATTGAATTGATGAATGGTGCAATTAAATGTGTCTTTTATTTTTAAGGAGGATGATTCACTCACTTAAAACGTGATGAATGAAGTTGGCCAATTATTAATCCTTCAGTTGAGTTAACTAGGTACATAAATACTAGGAGAGTCACAGACATGCAATTTGGAACAATCCTGAGAAAAGGGCTAACCAGGCAAAAAATCCAAAATGATCTGCGTTGGTGGGAGTGTGTGACCTTTGACCAAGGCACAGGACTCCAAACATCTTAACTGTCCTTTAACCAAGGACAAAAGTCCTTATAAAACATATAAACATACGTACTGGCCTTTCATTGCCCTTTCCACAAGCCTCTCTTATGCCTCCCCTTGTCATTTTAAGTGCCTTGAAGAGGCCATGTCACGAGTAGCTTGGATATGAGGCTCTCTGTATGTAAGAGGCTGAAGAGGCTGCCTCTTCTCAGAGACGTGTTGAGTTGTATATGAGCTGGTCTGGACTGCTCATAACATTTACAGCAGGAGTCCTAGACTGCTAATACTGTCACGCTGAGAGAGAGTCAAGCAGGGAGAGAGGGAAGAAGAGGTGTGAGTGTGTGCCGCACTTAAATTACAACACAACACAGCTCATTGGTTGATGGTGACACGCAGGGAATCACAGAGAGAAGCGCTGATGTTGTTGTGTGTGACCGCACATGTGATTGTTTGGGGGGTTTGTGGACCATATTCTTAATGTGTCGGTTACACAAACACTAATACAAACAACCACAGCAGGTAGTACTTCTTAAATCTGTGTGTGTGTGTGTGTGTGTGTGTGTGTGTGTGTGTGTGTGTGTGTGTGTGTGTGTGTGTGTGTGTGTGTGTGTGTGTGTGTGTGTGTGTGTGTGTGTGTGTGTGTGTGTGTGTGTGTGTGTGTGTGTGTGTGTGTGTGTGTGTGTGTGTGTGTGTGTGTGTGTGTGTGTGTGTGTGTGTGTGTGTGTGTGTGTGTGTGTGAGTGATACTTAATATAATCACACTGTGGAAGCCATGCACACGCAGGGAGCGCACACAGAGACATACTCAGGGGTGTCTGTGGGATGAATTACATGGCCAGGTGTGTAATTTACACATTCTGCGGGTCAATATTTTTCTATTTGTTTTAAAATTCAAGAAGATTGATTGATTTATCTTATGCAAATACATTTTTGTTTGTAGAAAGTATTTCTTTATTTCGGTTTTTGCTGTTTCTCATCAGCTAAAATGTCTTTCTTGTTGACAATCAGTTTTGTCTACCTTGTGCCTCCCATTTACTGCATTAAAGTTCAAAAGGGCATACATTGGAATTGAAACACTGTTGGTAGCCTTCAGTTTAAGGGTGTGTTTTTATCAACACACTCTCACTCCCTAAACGTCCAGGAGCGACGCTTGGTCAGGGTCCCGTGGCGTGCAGTTGGGACGCGCCGAGGCTCCTTCAGCTTCATAAACGGACGCAAAGAGCTTTCAACTGATTGCAATGTATTCCCATCGGCGGTGGTATTTGACGCTCAGGGAAGCACCGCATCGGTCCATGTCGGCGGCATTTAAAGGCAATGTGAGCGTCCATTCCCATTCGATAACGGAGGATTTTACACCTGGAAGTGACTATTCTCCTTACTGTCGATTGATTTTACAGTGATATCTGCACTACTCATCAACTCAAAAACACCAGATTATCCTTGTTAATTACACAACATTGATTGGTTTAAATTGTGTGCAATGCTTTTGTGTTTTTCCCCTTCGATTCGGAGAAACAAATATTTTTTCGGAGTTTAGGATGGCAGAAGACACTACACTACCCAGAATCCTCAGCTATCGTTTGGGACTACACCATGTGCTTTGTTTGACAAACCCCGTGATTAGTTCTCAAGCTCTGCGATTGGATGTTAGAGTGGCAGTGCGCGAAGTTTACACCGCGTCAAACAGCACTTTGAAATGGAATGAAACCCATCAACGGCACACTATCCAAATCGAGACTCGAACGTGTCCTACCCCCCCCCCCCCCCCCAAGTGATTGGAATATGATATTTTAGACAAATAATTTCTAAGTAGCAGCCAGATGAATGTTATGGATGTTGTTTCAAAGTTCAGGTGTTTAATAGTCTTCTGGCCTGTGGGATGAAGCTGTCCCTGAGTCTGGTGGTTTTAGTCCGGATGCTGCGGTACCGCCTGCCAGACGGCAGCAGACAGAACAGTTTGTGGCTGGGGTGATGGGGCTCTTTTATAATCCTGAGGGCTTTCTTTAAGGTTAACATGGTATTTTTACTACATTTATTTTAGTTACTTTACAGATTTGGATTAATGATGTGAAATATAAACAACCCTTAAATCAGACTTTAGTTACACCTGAGTAACATTCAGTGAAGGTGATTGTCAAGTGCAAACAATCAGGCAAGATATTTGATAGTTGGTGCTTGAGAAGACAAAAAATGTATCTGTAGATACTCGTTATTCTCTAATCGTTCATCAAAAACTGTATATAATGGCTATTTTGCACATCCCTTTCAAGATTTCAAGATTTTCAAAGGTTTATTGAAATATCATATACACAACTACGGTGTAGTTATGCAATGATGACAAACTTGGGTCATAGGTTCCTCAACAAGAGATCTATCAATATGTGTGTACCTCCACCATTAAACTGTCATATTCTGCACATTTCTTATTCTATCTACATACATATTATAAGAGTATAATAAATATGTATAATATCGGTTAAAATAAGTGCTTCAACATAGTTAACATTGCAGGAAAGTTGATTGTCAAGTCCCAAAACAAACCATGCAATATATTAAACGTTAAGTAATTTGTCAGGCTTAATATAGATACCCCCAAAGCTTTTTGCTTACGTGTATTTAAAAGAAGACCTTAACCTAAAGTATTATTTAATGTTTAAATAAAGCCTAATTAGTTTGTCTGTTTTGCACATCCTCCTATTAATATCTTTGTACATCCGGCAATAAACTGTTTTATTCTAGATACCATTTACAGTATCTTCTTGATATTTTCTATTCTATATTTCTATCATTGACCTTCTACTTTCCTCCTATTTTGTATATACTCTTAATATTTAAATGTTTTCATAAAATATAACACATTCAAAAGTGTTTACAAAAATGAAAGACATTAAGAAAAAGGCATTTTAAACAGTCATTAAAAAGCAACCAATCTACCTGCATTGCAATTACTCTAAACGTGTAATAACGTGCTTTAACCAGTAGGTGGTTTGGGTTAAAAAGCTGTCAAGTTTACAGTGTTAACAAAATAAAATATACTGCTGTTTCCGGTTTAGTTTACGACGGATATATTTTGTTATTGTTTTGATATTTGTAACACAAAAGCGATGTAAAAAACCCACAGCAACACAGAAAAGATGGTCTTAACATGACCCAGCGGTCTAGTAGTTAATAAAAAACAATAATATCAAAACAAAATATTACTACTAACTTTATTGTGAAATTAAATCAGAACGGTAAAAGAATAGTTTCTGGTCTATTCTGAGGCCCGGGCTGAAGTCGAATAGTCCATTTAGCTTAGGAACCTTCCTAACGGAGTGAAATGACCCGGAAGTCCCTCAGTGGCAGCCATGATAAGTGCCGTTCGAATTCTCTAGATGAAAGGAAAGGAGGTTTCAAACTTCCTTTATAACCTCCTTTAGCTTAGGAACCACTGGACCTCCCTTGACGAAAGGAGAGGAGAAAATGCTGCCCCACAATGCCTTGCAGCTGCAGCATTTGCTGTCACACAACAGTCGGCCGTTCACGGAAACAACCGATTATGACCGATAAATGATATCATGAAAGTTACGGTGCTTATTAAGCATTTTAAAACGTATGTGGTAAGTTGCCAAAGTGCTTTGTTTTGAACGTTCATCAGTATTATAATCAAAAAGAGAAATATGAACGTTAGTTTTAACTGAAATGATCAAATAAAGTCAACATTTCACAGTCTTTACTGAGCTGTGTGGGGTTTGTTCAACTTTTAAAAGATGTTTGAATGGTGATGTACACAGTGATAGATGTTAAGGACTAACGTTTATAATAAATACATTTGTATTGATTTTAAGATATTTTCATAGTTAATACAATCATACGTATTGGGATCATTTGTATCAATGTGGACCGGAGGGAGAGGGTGACGAGCATAAGTTTCACTTTCCTTTTTTATTTAAATTCCAACTTTGGTCATGAAGAATATGTTTCTCTGTTGTCCCCGTTCATAAAGCATAAAACAACAGCATCAGAGCACGGTGCAGAGTCTCTAGATGAGTTTACAGTAGTCCCTCGTTCTTATTAAACATCCATGTTGTAGTCCACTGTATAGAAAACTGTAGTTTCCATAGTTTCCCCACAGCAGCAGACGCACATTTATGACCTCCGCTGGCGCATCATAAACACGTCGGATAGTGAAAGTGCAGTCGGATTCTCTAAAGTACCGCAGTCTCTTCTCCTAAATCCTTTTGAATTCTCCTATCCACTATCCCTTAACCCCGTGACGTTTCACTCAGAGGTCAAGGAATAGACGATAGGGTTAGACGTTAGGAGCTGATCTTTGGATTATCCGACCGCAACCTCGATCTCTGTAGATAAATAAAGAACTACGACAGATGTGTAATATTTAATGCAGCCGAACCATTTATTACAATGCATTCATGTGATGACTTTCAAAGAGTAAAGCAAGCACTGCTGAATAAAGTATGATTTTATCTTTTACGAAAAATATTTGTTTCTCCGAATCGAAGGGGAAAAATACAAAAGCATTGCACACAATTTAAACCAATCAATGTTGTGTAATTAACAAGGATAATCTGGTGTTTTTGAGTTGATGAGTAGTGTAGATATCACTGTAACATCAATCGACAGTAAGGAGAATAGTTACTTCCGGGTGTAAAATCCTCCGTTATCCAATGGGAATGGACACTCACATTGCCTTTAAACAGCCGCCGACATAAACGGATGCGGTGCTTCCATGAGCGTCAAATACCGCCGCCGATGGGAATACATTGCAATCAGTTGAAAGCTCTTTGCGTCCGTTTATGAAGCTGAAGGAGCCTCGACGCGTCCCAACTGCACGCCACGGGACCCTGACCAAGCGTCGCTCCTGGACGTTTAGGGAGTAGAGTGTGTTGGTTTTTATATAGTTGAAGGCATTATCCACACTGGATAGCATATATACTGGGAGGCTGTGGCTCAGTGGGTAGTGTGCTGGACTTGGAATCAGGGGATAGCAAGTTCAAGTCCCACTGCAGTCAGCATGTCATTGGGTCCCTGGGCAAGACACTTCACCCCAAATTGCTCCTGTGGGGATTGTCCACAGTACTGAATGTATGTAAGTCGCTTTGGCTAAAAGCGTCTAACAAATTACATGTAATATACTGAGATGCTGCGGCAGTTTCCTTCCACCAAAATAAAGATTTATGAATGTCAGGTTTCTGAGCAATGTGTTCTATTTATATATTCTGTTAACAAGTGGTTTAATGTTGGTTATGTGAAATAATGTGTGATCAGATGTTCCTTCACTTTAATTGTTATCAACTCAGTTATTTGCCTTTTGTGGCGTTTATATTTCTAAAATCTTTCTATTTTGCAGGTGAGATGTAGAATTGGAAGGGAATTAATTATTTGGATCTAAATACTTTTTTTTCCATACAAACATTTCTTATATGACGCAGAAGTGAAACAGGTGTGGTAGAAGGAGTGGCGTAACAAGGTTGTGATTGGCCCTGGTGCAAATATTGTTTTGGGGCCCCCCCCCATCGCCCCAAACATAAGCGCACACTGATGAGCTCACACACGCACGGACATACACAACCACTCAGAAGCGCCACATGTATAGGCTATCAACAACAGCCTGCCCTGGCCTCAGACCACCACAGCCTGACAACGGCACAGCAAACTAAGAAGAGGATTACACCTGTTTCCTTGATGTTTGTCTCTGGGGAATGGGCCGGTAGGCCTACATAGACCAGTTGCTATAATATAGCTTTTGATCTTGGCGTCAGGGGTCTCAATAGCGCCATAGAGTCCCCTATCGGTTGGGGCCCTTGGGGGAACTGTTGGACCACCGCCGGGCACAGCTAAATCCAGCCTCTCCTCCTGGCTGGCTGGAGAAGAAGGTTGCACAGCCACGGCCACGGATACAGCTTCACTTGTGGAGCTAGATGGCAATGATGGTGGTGATGCCGCTGCACGTCAACATCGCTAACGTTAGCGCTCGATTTCGAGGACGATGTATGACAAAAAAAACGGTCTAATTTTGTCAATTTAGCTGTTACATCTCCTTGTTCTCTCTTGCCCTTTCTCTTTTGAGCGCCGCTCTTGTGCTTTGGTTTGATGTACATTATAAATGCAAGCTATTACATTTTGTATAATGCTACCGAACTTGCTGCTGCTAGCTACAGGTTGATTAAACGGTTCGCTCGTCACGCACGGTATCACATGACATGAAAGGGAGCAAGGTCATTGGACAGACAAATTACAAATTAATTTAGGTTGCTTGGTTACTTTGAAGACTGCGTGAACCGGTCAATGCCAGTTTGCATGGGCCCCTGGCCGGCTCTGGGCCCCGGCGTTGCACCGGCTGCACCGTCGATAGTTACGCCACTGAGTCAAGAAGCTATGATTTATAGAAAGCACAAAAGCATAAATTAGTGAAAATAAAACACAAGCTCATTTAAAATAAGAGGGGACACATGACTGTGATGCCATACTAATGCTCGTAAAAACCAAAATTAAAGAACAGTGATAATCAAAATGTTGACCTGAAAATGGATAAAAGCTCAGGCCAAAGTTGGATGAAAATGGTGGCCACACAAGTTGGTCGATCAACTTACTGAATGACTATAAGCTGAGCCACGAGCGTAACGGTCATGAGTTTTTAACTGTAGGTTGGTATTCCAATCTTTCAAAAAGATAGTAATTGTAGCTCCTCAGATGCTTTTTAAAATATTCAACTGATCCAAGGCCCGAGCTGCCATATTGATTTTGTTTTTTTCACACAGACCATCCCTAAGTTACCAGGCTTCAACAAAGCAAGCCCCTCAAGATAGCACTTAAAAAGGTCACTGGTTTAATAACTGGCTACACTGGTTCACCCTGCAGGCTCTTAAGATGTACTATCTCGTCTCCTTTTGCTCATTAAGTTGGGTCTTAATGTAAAACGTTAACATTTACATATATATGCTGCCAATTACTGTCAGCTTTTGAAGAAGAGTGGGAGCTGGATTGCCTGCTTTATTGGTTACCATGGTGAGACTGGAATAGAAGGTCAGGATTTTGAACCAATAAGAAGAGAGAACAGGAGGGAGCGGTTTTTGATGTTTCATTGTACAATTGTTTTTGTTATAGGTCGTTGGACTTCTAAGTGCATTGGATGATGGGAGTTGAAGTATTTAAATCTTTTGTTTCGACAAAAAAAGCTAAATAGTACTAAAAAAGTAAGTAAAAAACATATTTACATGTAACAAGCCGAATATAATCAGCAGGTAATAGTTCAACAGGGAGCAATGTAAAGTCGCTCATCAGTGCAACATACACAGTACTTACACAGGGATACGATGCTACTTCATTTCATGTGCAAATTAGGCAATCTAAATGCAGTGATGACAGAATGTGACGCTGCTTCTGTTGTACTTTTGGTTGCAGATTTTATACAAAAGGCCTCATCACTTTTATCCATCCACCCTTTTGCAATGAGCCTCGGCTACTCATAGTTCTTCCTGTCCCCTTTTGTCTGTGGAAAAACACTCACAAGGACCAGCCTGTGTGCAGACACACACACACACACACACACACACACACACACACACACACACACAGTCACAGTCACCAGCCATTCATTTAAAAGACTAGTATTAGAGGAGTCAGACTTTGAGTAGTTCCAGGTTTTTACAGTCACTCACGTTTGAAATGTTACGAAAATGTCACATGAAGGGTATTGTTTCAAAATACCACAGATCCATTTTACAAAATAGAGTGCCACCTGAAATGACTGGTTACCTTGGTTGGTTATTGTCTGATGGTTACACAAGCCAAAAAAACTTTATTACATCATAAAGGGGCCAAAATCTGATCAGCTCATTTTCAGACAGGATTTTATATAAATGGATCAGGACAAAAAGAGGGTGAATCTTTTTTCCTGAAACTTTCAGAATCTCTTCACACAGAGGGGACACATGTTGATGTAGAAAAGACATGAAGAAGTGGATTTTACATAATAGGTGACCTTCAAGTAATATATTTTTTCCAAGTGTACAATACTTAAAACTCAGTTATTCTGTTTCTCGTGAATATTATAAATGTTGTGTAAGCAATAATTCAGTTAGCTAATACAGTTTGAGTCAAATGTAATTACGAACACAGTTTTCTTCAACATAATGAGGAAACATTTATCAACAACGTATCTGCAAAGTCACAAAATGTTCTCAGTGATCAGCATTTATATAAATAACATGTGTTCCTATGTTGTCCTTTTTTCAAATACAATCTCGGCTTATATCAACCAAAGCATAATTTATGTTTTCTTTGGTTATCTTTCGCAGCCCTTGGTTAGGGTTAGGGAAAAGTTGGAGTCAGGGTTAAATGTTGAACTTAAAGCAAGCTCCATATATCTCTAACCTTAAACAGGAATGTTGTTGCCTTAACCTAACCACAGGCAGGTTGCCTTTTAAAGTCCTAAGCTTTATGTCCATCCTCTACTCTGACCAACTAGTGTAAGATAACACAGGACTGTGTTCTTCTACCCCTAAAAAGGATAAAACAGATTAATTGTATATATCTTGCGTAGTTTTCAGAAGACAGGGTTGGTATTACTCAGTTGGTTCTTGGCATGCTTAGCTTAATTTGACATTGTTGGTGACCAGAGTTACACAATAGGCTAACTGTAGCTTGGATATGCTTTCATCTAAAAATGATCCCAAACATTAAAGCCGCACAAGCTACAGAGATACTCGTTTGGATTGTGATGGGTTGGTTGTTTTTCCCAACAACTGTTGGATGCCTGATGGAGATTATTGATAGTGAAAAAGATGTAAAGAAGGGTCAAGGATAACTCAGTAATGTTCTCCTTTTCAGTTTCAAGTTCATCTTACAAAAAGCATCAGCATCTTGATGGTCTCTTAATGTACTATAGGTACCATTGTTTTATTTTTGCGTCAGTTAGCTTTAGGATTTCTCTGTTCCTTTGTTCCGTTAGAATCGTTTTTCACCGTAGTTTTGCAAATACATATTTTCATAGAAGTTGCAGTTTAAATGAGGCAGTTGTCACTGAGTGTGCTGCCAAGTCACCAGAGTTTAATTACCAGGCACAGCAGGGAGCATTGTTTCACTTTGAAACACACTTCAGACAAATCTGCATTCCAGTAAATTGGAGATACCTCAAGTATTTGAGGAAATTGTCATTAAGTGTGCATCTAAATTGATCCAAGGGTTTCAACATGTGCCTGCAGGAAAATAGAAATTGAAAAAGTGCCTGTTAGAGATGCTTGAAAGGTAGCCATTACAAAGCAGGAGTGTCGGAGAGAGAGAGGGAATGAAAAGGAGAAAATGTGAGTTACAGAAAGTAAGACGAGGACAAATAAAAAGGGAGAGCAGGAAAGTTAGGAATGTAGTCAGAATAATGAAAAGGGAAAATGCTAATCTCTTCATGCCGCATGCAAGTCCCGGATTGATGAGGTGCCTCCTGGCCTTGAGGAGCAACTAAGTCAGAATGAAGCATTTTCTTATTTAACTAGTGGTAAAAACACACACACGCACACACAAACATCAAGATACAAATTATAAATGTAGAATAACCAACTGAATATACACAGACACAAAGAACAAGTACCTTTATCAACATGTTTCGACATTCATAACCACAATGTTGCTGCATCATGCATGCAACACACAAACACACGTGCCAAGCAGTTCATCCTTTATTAATGTGCGATAGACTCAGTAACTCCACATATTTCTGGTTAGAAAGTCCTCTGATTGTTAATTCACTGCAAGGAAATTAACCAAACAACGGACAGAAGGATAGATGGATTCCAACAATCTCTCTAGCAACACTAGGAGCATTAGTTTGAATTGGTTTTTGATAACTAAAAACTATGACTACATTTGATTTTATATTTATAAGGTTCCTCAAATATGTGCCATTCTGCAGGTTTTGTTTCCTTCATAACAATAATGTCTATTGAGGTTTGTTGGTGAAGTGTTTAATCAGAAAGCTAGTGTGGCTTTTGAGTGGAGGATGAAGAAGTGGAACGAGCCACATTGATGACACCCATTGGTCTGTGGATTACATTTTGAAGCCATTCCCGTCCTTGTTTTTGGACGTAGCCATCTTGTTTTTAGAACCAGAAGTGACAGGAGTTATTACAACTAAATGCTGAAAAGGACACTGTGATTCCATCAATAATGTTGATGAACTGAAAACGAATTGTGAAAAGGTTAACGTTCTTAGCCTCTTAAGCACGGCGGTCCCCCCATTGGACCCCTCCCACCGTTTTTTTTTCGAGATAATGTCTCAGGGCTTCTTAACATTTATGAAACTATTAATGTGTAGCACCAGATTAACGGGAAGAATCTCAGCTAACTGAAGATATGAACCATTTTTACCAAAACAAAACACAAGTCTCATAAGAAGCGTCTAAATGACCCCTGAGCAAAAAAATTCTAATGCACTGCGGCACACAATTCAAGATAAAGATACCCTTATTACTTATCGTAGCTGCACATACAATATAGCCGATTAAAGCTGAGACTCCACTGATTATTCAGGTATAGTATCATCACTGAGCGATCCGAACTTGCGACAGGGGAAGCAAACACAGACATCACAACACGTACCTTTACGGAGCTTTTACGGCAGATCGTCTCACCGTAGCTGTCAATTAGGTCAAAAGACGTGTTCAATGGCATTAAAACGGAAAAAAAAAAATGCTACAACTGTTGATCCATAGGTTGATAATGTACCTGTGCCTTTTAAAAAATTATTTATAATCCATAATTCCATTTTTTATGTAAAGATCGGAGCGGAAAAGTTAGCTGCTAATGGTAGCCACCAGAGTGTATGCAGCTTCCGGTTTTGGTAACGCATCACTCTCACTCCTTATTTGTTAACGTTTTGGTGTGTATATAACTTTCCCTCGATTCCATTGGCTCTAGCGGTTATAAAGAGATTGCATTCATCAAAATCAAGTAAGGGGGGCCAGAGATAGGTCAAATCCACCCAAATGATCCCAGAAGTGGGGTTTTTTGGCTAAATCTCTCTAAAAAGGTCAAATTTCACTTGTTTTGCATCAATCTTGATACAGGGTACTTATTATATGTTGTACTTTGGATTCCTACAGCTTTTAGTCTACTAACCCATCATCCAAGGGTAGTTTTCACTATAAGTAAAAAATAATTTTTGGACGGACACTGTAATTTACAGTTTTTTACTATGTAAAATCTGAATTTTCTTTAAAATAAAAAACATCTATATTGATTCTGACTTTTCTACATCCAACTCACAGGTTTATCATTACTTTGAGAATAAAGATTATTAATTTAACCCTTTTAGAAGGGAAGATATGGTCATTTGTTCTGGGAATGTCATTTTCGAGCCTGAGACCTGAAAAACAGGCTCAGGGCTTAAGAGGTTAGACAAAGACAACTCTGCTTCGTCACAAGGTAGCCTTATCTTGTAGCAAAAGCTGCTTAAATATATTGTTGCACTCTCAATGGGGCCATTACTTGCAAAATGACCATCATGCTGTATTTAAGAAGACTTGAAACAAATTAACTCATTGGGTCAATGTTTACTGAGATAATAAATCAAATGAGATATAGGGCCATTTTCTCATAGACTTCTTGACAATCTTACTTTTTTCACAAACAGTGGAATTGGCTATTCAATGCCATTTTAAATCACAGTCAGTTTTCAGTGAGTGTTTGGGTACAAGTTCAATGGTGGACAATGCCCCCGTGACAGTAAGCTGATGACGAGCAATCACACTGGTATCTCACATGTTTGTCTTCCCATTTCCAAATTCCTGCCAGAGCCAATTAGAAACTCATACTTCAGGGTTAAAAAGACTGGCCTGAACAGACAGCTGGCCCTCGTCTGGCCCCTGTGGTGTAAATGTGCAGAACTGCCACTGTTTGTCTCCTCTTTGTCTTGGTCTCTTGACTGATCTGTTGTTTCTGATCTGAAGTTCACATCCACTAGAAGCTCTCAAGGCCCAGAGTCTGCTTTAAAGAGCTTATTATCTCAGCCTCTACTGTTTTGGTTTGCCTTTAGGTCACTTTTTTTTAAATAGCCCAATGGGAAGCTCACAAATATGCTCACACCAGGGTAGAAATTAATGGGTTCTCGAGGCAAAACTGACTTGAAAGTTTATAAAGTGCCTGTGAAATTTTAAATCAGGAGCAAACATGGCCCACGATATTAGTGCTCCACTGGTGTGAGCACAGCCTGTGGTAAAAGTGAATGTTCAAAACGATTTAGTTAATGATTGATAGATAGATAGATAGATAGATAGATAGATAGATAGATAGATAGATACATAGATAGATAGATAGATAGATAGATAGATAGATTGATTTGGACAGGCATGTATACTGTTATGTGTTGACGTGATGCCACTGAATGGGAAGGAGCCTATTGCGGCAGTAATATTCCAAACAAAGTGCCATGAGGGACTAAACAAGAGAAAAACATTGTGGACGCGCAAAAACTCAGTCTTTCCAACAGTATGCGTTTGACCTTTTATTTCCAAAGCAAACATTCAATAGTCCATATCCATTATGCGTATGCGTATATTCTTTTATGCGTGCATGTGTTACGGGTCCCCGATATGAGGACCACAGTAACAGTAATGATATCTGTAATGAGCAGGTGAGACAGGAGCAATGAGGACACGGGTTATTGGGTTTCCTTCCAGATTGCTTCTACTGGTAGTTTTATTACACAAACTTATTTAAACATCTTAATTCTCTAATGCATTTCAGTGTATTTACTTAATCATTCACTTTTCTGACAGCTCCATCAACACACATCCACTGTCAATAACCCCTTCTGTGAAAAACACACATTTAAGCTGAACTTTACATTCACTAATCTTTTGTACCTTTCATACATCTTGTTTTACAGTATTAAACCTGTATTAAATATCCCTTGAAACTGTAATTTCGACTATTACCCTTCTGCCATTCATTGCAGGTCACTAAAATGCATTTAAACTAGAGAATCATAATGCT
The DNA here is from genome assembly GCF_902827165.1 of Trematomus bernacchii. Taxonomy (NCBI): domain Eukaryota; kingdom Metazoa; phylum Chordata; class Actinopteri; order Perciformes; family Nototheniidae; genus Trematomus; species Trematomus bernacchii. Next base: position 13,272,911 of record NW_022988043.1, read on the forward strand.
ACAAACACTAGAGCAGGGGTGGGGAACCTTTTTCCTCTCAAGGGCCATTTCAATTTTTTCAACATCCTCCGAGGGCCGTACAAATGATTGACCTCTGCTTAAAAAAACTAAAATCACAGCCCATTAATTTCGCCTTTCTTTCATGCTGTGCAAAGAAAAAGCAACCTCTTAATCCAGATATCTTGCCATGACTCACGCATGCATGCACGTGCACGGTTGTGGCATGACCACCAAAACAGAAATATATGAACACAAGATGTGTGCAAATTTATTTAGTTTCCTATCCATATGGACATGATTTAAGTGGGGGGGGTGACCTAACCTCCTCTAGGGGGGTCCGGGGGGCATGCTCCCCCGGGAAGATATGTTTTTAAATGTTGAAGTTAAAAGCATCAATCTGGTGCACTGAGAGCAACATGAAGAGATCTATGGATACATCTCTCAACACCCATATGAAACAGAACTGTAAACAGATTTATTTTTCTTTATGGATATTTTACAAATCACTCACCTTTTAAACTGTATTCTTGTTTATTAATAACAACTTTTTGTTACTGTCATATAGTATTTTATACCTGTTTACTTTATTCTCTTATTTTTTTATAACTATAATGATCATATAAAGATGTGCCTTTACCTCACTGGTTGGAGAAAAAGCTTCTTATATTAGTTAGCATAGCTAGCTAACCAGATGCTAATAACAACAAAGTTATTGACTGTATGATCAGTATGACAGATGAACAGATCGCCACTGGGCTTTCAACTAAAGACACAGCCACGCAAAAACTGCGGCATTTGTACGGCTCCTTATGGGTACTGCAATTTTTGGAAGTGGCGGAGTGGTGTTCTGGTGCTCTCCGTCAGAACTGCACCCCTGTCAGACCAGACATATACCACGTGATGACACGTTAGGCTCGTGTTGTGTTCAAGGACCCTGACCTTGGCCAGGAAAAACAGGCACTCGCTTGTTTAATTTTTTTGCGGTCGAGATTTCTTAATTTTCTTTCTTTTTTGCGTGTGTTTATAAATTACCTCGAGGGCCCTACCAAATGGTCTCGCGGGCCGTATACGGCCCGGGGGCCGGAGGTTCCCCACCCCTGCACTAGAGCATACCTGTGTAACAAACATCCAGTATAACACTAACTAAACTATACCTTTCATAAGGTGCATATTTATTCATAACTTCATTCATAACTACACATGTATGGAAATATTCAGTGGGCGGGAGCCTTCAGACACACTATCTCACTCGCACCATCTCCGTGTCAGACCACGTTATCCCCAAGATGGCGCCGCACGGGGGAAGCTAAGCTAATACGCACACACATTCATACACTCTTTTAAACATGTAAACAGCGCTACAAACACTCCACACTTTCAGTGGGCCGTCACACCATATACGTGAACATTAAGGGGGGGTTCGTATGATTTCTGCACCTTTTACCAACCTGTAATGAGCAGGTGAGACAGGAGCAATGAGGACACAGGTTATTGGGTTTCCAATAGAAAATAAAAAATAAAATAAAAATATATAGTTTGTTCGCCTATGAAGGAGAGATCTTTACTATCACTTAGTAAAAGTCGGGAAAAACGTCAATGTCAAGGTCTATGAAGTTCAATAACCCACTAATTTTCTCACGGCTCTTCTGCTTCCTGTAGAAGGCAAATATTTGTGATAGGCCTGTCCAGATAGCTAGTTTTTGTCTTCACTCGCACCTGACGTACAAGTCCTCTTCTGTCTGGGATGGTTTGCACAATCCTTCCTGTAAGCCATGAGTTGCGAGGTGCTGAGTCATCGACTATGAGCACAATTAGGGATGTCCCGATCACCTTTTTTTGCTCCCGATCCGATTCCGATCATTTGATTTTGACAATCTGCCGATACCGATTTTTCCCGATCCGATTTTTATGCAATGCATTAAGAGGAAAAAAAAGGTAACAGATAACGGCTGGTCATCCAACGCGATGAATTCAGCTATCTTGGCTGTTATTTTTTTGGCCTTTTCACTGTTCTGGGGTAGTTTCTCTTTCCTTTTAAAAGTCTCTGAAAGTGTCGGTTGTTTCAGTGCCGTTACCTGAGTGGCCGCTGTGTACTCGTCGTGTTGTTGTTGGTGGTGTTTGTATTAGATTGGTCATGTTGAACGTAGCTCTGTTCTTTCCACCACGCGGAACCTCCGCCTTGCAAACATTGCATCTGGCTGTTACACTGCCTTCGCTTTCAATTTTATAATACTTCCAAACTCCTGACATTTTCTCTGTCCCGACTCCCGAGTCACCAGCTGAACGTAGCCTCTTGTTAGCTTACTGCTACTATTAGACACTGCGCCCACTCTGTTGCCAGATTTGAGAGAAATAAGCAACCAGGTCTATGAAAACAAGCCCAAAAGAAGCAACACATACATGATGTTGTGTAATTTTAACCCAAAACTAAGGCCTCAGGATGACTTTAAGACGTGAACATGGTCATTTTTGTTTTGTAACATTAAATAAAATGTATAAAAATATTTTATAAAAAAAAAAAAAAAAAAAAAAAAAAGAATTCCGATCCCCGATTTTTTTCTCCCGATCCCCGATCACGTGAAAATCACGTGATCGGCTCCGATCCCCGATCACGTGATCGGATTGGGACATCCCTAAGCACAATATCTCCTGGTATGAAGTTGCGCTTGACATTTGACCACTTCTGTCGTTCCTGGAGTAGAGGCAAGTATTCCTTAATGCATCGCTTCCTAAACAAGTCTGAGATGTACTGAACTTGTTTCCATCTTCAACAAGCATATATGTCCTCTTTAAGGACAGAGGGTGTCGTTTTTTCTCATACTGATATTCTGAACAAACTGTGCTGTTGTATTAGCAGTAAAATGTCTTTACTGTAGGGTATTTTTATTATTTGTACAGCACTTTGGCTCGACCAAAAATCGTTTATAAATGTGCTATATAAATAAAACTTGATTTGATTTGATTTGATTTATGAAACAGTCCAGGTGGCAAAGATGGCTTGGTTTTTAGCAGCAAAAGATGGTTAGGGGTTAGTGCTTCCAAGTCATTGGGATCTGTGGATGCTCTTGTTATGGGACGGCTGTTGATGATGGATTCGGCTTCACAAAGAACCGTGTGAAGACACTCTTCATCAAGGTTCTGTACCTTCAGGCTGGAATTCAGAACCTTCCTCACAGATCTGATCAACCTTTCCCATACTCCTCCACGATGGGAACCAGTAGGGGGATTGAAAGTCCACTTTATTCCTTTCTGAAGGAGGGTGTTGTTGATTTTAGCAATATTCACCCTTTCTATTGCCTCTCTCAATTCACGCTCAGCTCCGACGAAGTTGGTTCCATTATCTGAGCGTAATTCCAATACTTGTCCACATCTTGCGATGAAGCGTCGAAGAGCATTAACAAAGGAATCTGTATCCAAGGATGAAGCTACTTCAATGTGGATGGCTCTTACTGTTAAGCATGTGAAGAGAACACCATACTTCTTAACTGTACTCCTTCCTCGCTTCACCTCAAAAGGTCCAAAATAGTCAACTCCAACACGAGTGAATGGAGGTTCATCTGGAGAAACTCTGTCTCGAGGTAAATCTGCCATTTGCTGCATTCCTGGAGCTCCATTTAGTCGCCGACAACCAATACATTTTGACAGGGCTTTCCTTATAGCCACACTAGCACCAGGAATCCAGTATCTTTGTTGCAGGCTAGATAGCATGTGGGTACGACCACCGTGTCCCACATCTTGGTGTACTTGCCGTAGAATGATGTCAGAAATGTTCCTACAGAGCCTTCCAGCTCCGATATGGATACAAATACAATCACTCACATGTACATGTACACACAAACACATCCTTTCTCACTCATAAACAGTTATGCAAACACAACGAACACACTTCGGCCTCCCTTGCTCAAGTGTGTGATTGCAGCAATTGCTGTGTGCCTGTCAGTTTGCAGGGTAGCATCATTCTTGAAAGCCTTATGAATTTTGATAGCATTTTTGCGCGTTTTCCTTTAACTCTCTTTCTCCATCTGAACCATAATTCAACAGTAAAATGTATATGTACTTCATATATATATATATATATATATATATATATACATGTATGTTGAACATACTCCCTTTTGGTGAGATTAATTATTGAATGGATATAGCCGGCAAGCTAGCAGATGAAAGGCAAGCATGCTAGCACTTGGCTAGACAGTCACAATAGCCCTTATATATTTGTTCTATTTTCTCTGTATTGTACACTATTTAGTTTGATATCATTTTGAAACATTGGAAAAAAGTTTAGCTAGCGAGCTTGAGGTAAAACAGTTTCGCATGGAATTCCTTTGCAAAGATGATAATGATACATTTAGATTGTCCGTTTATCCAAATAGCTCACAATGATATTGCAATATTTATCAATTAACAGACACATGTAAATATTTCAGGATCTCTACTGACCCTTAACTGAGTATACGTTGTATACATTATTAGCATGGACAAAAAGGAAATGTACATCTGCATGAAAGACAGTCAAATTATTAAAATAGATTTAATAAGAAAAGGAAGACTGAATGATAATCTTGCTTGTTAAATATCTATTATTCCAGTCAAAACATAAATTACTATTTGATTAAAGGTAGGGTAGGTAAGTTTGAGAAACCGGCTCGAGATCGCTAGAATTTGAAAATACACAACCGGAGAAAATCTGCCACTTCCTTATAGAGCCCCTCCTCCAACACACACGAACGCGCACATGACCAATGAGGGCACGAGATAAGTTTGTGCACAGATGGAAGGCTGACAGGCAGGTAGGCCATCCAGTTATTTTAGCCGGCCCGGCTAAAATGATTGGTCGTACTTTTTACAGTATTACGGCTTCCACATATGAATTTTTTTTATGGATTTTTTGTCAAAGCACTTAAGATATTCATCAAAATAAAGTCATTTCATCTGTGTCATTTTGAAATAGTACCCATTGAAGAATTATATAACAAAGCTAATAGTTACTTCTCAAAAAAACGAAAAGACCAGAAATGCTCAAGACAGAGAATAAGTAGAGACTAAACTTAAAAGAAGTATAAGTTCCCCTCTCCCCTAAACCAACTTCCCAGGACTTCACTAATTGTCTATCTTAAATGACTCAGTCTTCATTTTAAGTTTTTCTCAGAACTCATCTTGAAACTGAATGCTTCACGCAACACGGAAATAAATCAAGTAAATGCATTCCTAATCTCATTACTGAGACGCCGGGGTCTTCACCAGGATGTGAGATATGGACTCCGTTCTAAATTATATCAATAATTCAGTTTTGCCCTCAAACCATCACTGGACGTAGACTCAACAAAAACAAACGTTCAACTTGTGTTAATGTCAATTTATCACACATTTGGGATGCAATGTGTAAATGAACCTCAGGATGAGAAATCAGTGTTCGGCTAGTTTAATGATAAACTGTTTATCAACTGCAGTCTCTCTCATACTCACAAACACATGAACACACACTACAAGTGTAATCTGAGCTTTAGTTGGTGTGTCTAAATCTGTAAATCTCTTCCTACCTGTCATCATAGTGTTGCAGCTCAGTGAATGACTGATTGTGTGCTCTGATTGGATCCCGGTTGCCAAGATGCGGGACATTAGCTCTGATTGGTGGATAGACAGAACTTTTTTTTTCACTTTTTTTTCTGGCACAACACAGTTAAAGGACACTGTAAGAAAAGCATTAATGATAGTGATGGAGGGATTATTTTCTCTTATAGAAGAGTAACATCTATGGATTTATTTTGATAACAACTTTTTTAGAAGTTCAAGGAGGATTTGAGTTTTATTTATTCACTTCAACATGTGGCTTTACACATATTGGATCGGGGCTTCTAGTTCTAACACCAATAAATGAGAGACTAACGAATCAGTGCCTCTTCAGCAGTCTTAGTCATCAAAAGCAACTTAATGTTTAAATTCGAGCAGCAATTCACAACATCCTGGCATCTAGTGGTGCCCGGATAACATGACATCACTCACAATACTCCTAATGACCCCATTCGCAGAAGTGATTAGTTGCAAATGAACTAATCACTCGCGAGTTGCACATTGCTACAGGGAGAAGGAGAAAAAAATTGGGTGAATTAGTAAGCAGTTATGATGATGGAGAGCAACTGACAGTTTGTTATGCAGCGAGAGACATTCAAAGTTGTGTTTACCCGACTGTTTTATGTCTTCTCTGCATGTCTTTCTGCTCCGATGAGAGAACCTTCACAGGGCTTAATGAGTTTGGAGCCTTGGCCGCTTTAGATTGATGTGATCTGGGTTGTGGAGGTAACTTTTTAAATGTATAGTGCAGTGTAATCATCAGCTTAAGTCATCTAGTTAGTCTCAATTGACATCTAGGTGGACATGGAAGACATAGCATGTCTAGCAACATTCATATGAAATGCTTGCAGTAAACATAACAGACAACATACTGTGAGTTTTGCAGATTTTTGTAATTTGGGCATAGATTGTACTTTGTATTTCTTTATTGATCAATGAGCGCTGTCCCTGACAAATAAACCAAGCTTAATATAATAAAAAAACATTCCCATAAAGTAAAAACCACAAATCAGCCTCGATTATTCACCCTCATTAAGATTTCTAAAAGCACTGTTCAACATTTGAACAATGTTCCAAATGTAACAAGAAAATGTACAAGAAATGTACAAATTAGGAACTTAAGATAGTTGATATGAAAGATCCTATTATATCCGTTGCAACAAGTCCTCCAACTCATACGACCAAATAGGTCGATTGTTCAAGCCCTCATTACGACCAAATAGGTCAAGTGCTTATTACAACCTATAATCACGTTTTAAAGCTTTCGACTAGTGCTCCCGTAGAATGCAAACGCTACGGAGGGTCGTATATTCACAAATAACCCTCTCTGGAAAATCCTACATTGTAGGATATTTTGGCCAATAAAATGCTTTTTGATTAGATTTCTAGCAAGAAGTGTATATTGTACATTCAGAATCCACATCCAGTGGATGTGTAGGATCTATAGTTTGATAGATATTACGAAGATGATTTGAGGTCTCGCCAGGAGAACTTGTATATGCGGCAGCGTCCATGTAAAGTTAGCGTCAACCCTCACGGGGTGAAAACAGTATTTCCAGTACTACATGAGTACTACATGAGTTTTACCTTTACCTTTACCCATGGATGCACAATAAGAACGGATTATATTATATGGTTATATGAATACTTTCGTGACGTTTCGCTCTCTCAAAAGTTGGGCCATTTTGTCTTCATGCGCCAATGAGCAACTCTCATAGGAATGAACGAGGCCCCGCCTCCCACGCTGTATCCAGTTCTTATTATACATCCATGGGGTTGACGCCAACTTTACATGGACGCTGCGGAAAGACGTAGTATACTGTATACACGTTCTCCTGGCGAGACCTCAAATCATCTTCGTAATATCTATCAAACTATAGATCCTACACATCCACTGGACGTAGATTTTAAAAGTAAAATATACACTTCTCGCTAGAAATCTAATCAAAAAGCATTTTAATGGCCAAACTATTCCACAATTTAGGATTTTCCAGAGAGGCTTATTTGTGAATAAACGACCCTCCGGAGCGTTTGCAATCAACGGGAGCATGTTGTTTCTTACACGACCACTAGAGGTGCTACACTTTAAAACGTGACTATGGGTCGTAATAGAGTGGCGAAGTCCCGCCCATACTTCCGACCCATGGGACCTTATTTCGGAAAACTTATGTATTGAAGTCAATGGGGAGAGAAAGATTATCTTTCGATCCCGTTTGAATTGTGCCACGAATTACACATATGATGTTTGTCAATCTTAAATAATAATTTCCATGTAAAAAAAGTCACAGTTTGTCGTAAAACTGTTGAAATATAAGACTATGAAAAATACGCAACTAGAAAGACTACAAATCCCAGAATCCCGGTCCTGCATGCTGGCTCTTACGAACCGACTAACTCCCCTTGTGTGTATGTACAGCTCTCAACATGCCAGAGTAGTGATTTTCACCTCTTTTAATACTTTTCGCCTCATTCTGAAAGAAAGAAGTGAAATGTGCCAACTATATTACTCATGAAATATTTATTAACGAAATATTTCAGAAATTAATTTGAAACTTTATCAAATTAGGCTTCATCAAAGCAGCAACACACTCATTTAAACCAGACAGGTCACAACATTTAAAATTGTGGAAGATCAGGCTTTGGTGGTCGGCTCCCATCTCGGCGCACAGCTGGGAGAAGAGGCGAGATTTCAGGGGCCTTGATTTGATGTAATTCACCATCTGCACAGCCTGATTCAGCACCTCAGTCAACTCCGGGGGCATGGTTTTGGCAACTAATGCCTCTCTATGCAAAATGCAGTGGTTTGTCACGATATGTGGGTTTTGTGCTCTCACCTTAGCAATAAATCCTTTCACTCTCCCCGACATGCTTGCCGCACCATCTGTGCAAAGACTGACGCACATATTCCAATCCAACAAACGGTCTTGCTGCCTCTGGTTCAGATCCCGCCCTCTTTTGAAGTAGGCCAAGTTTCTCTGAACATGGAAGGGATGTTTGGTTTAGGGATGCCAGCGATTATTCGATTTTTCGAATATTCGTTACAGTCTCCATAATCGAAAATTATTTTTAAAATTCGATTTTATTTATATTTTTTTTTTTTTATTATTTATGTTTTTCTTTTTTTTCCTGGCTTAGTTTCAACCAAAATATAGACTAATGCTAATAATAGTAATAGTATTAATAATTGTAAATGGCCATTGGTCACACCACCAGTTTGTTTTACTGTAAACTTGGAGGAAGCCAGCAGCGCAGGCTGCGCAGAGTGCAGACTGCTGCTGCAGCCTGCTACACACCGACCCCGCCCCCCTTCTCCGTCACACGTGCGATTGATTTATTGGCGATATACAGAACAGTGAGAACAATACAACTAAAGATGAACAAAGAAGAGTTCCTCGTGGAACTACTTCGAACTGACAAGTGCAAATGAAGTAAAATGCAAGCTCTGCGAAAATGCTTCTTTTTTTTTTCTCTCCCGCGGGGGGGGGCGAATAATCGATTAATATTCGCCAGGGCTGTCCGATTTTCGAATTTGATCATGGTCAGTTTCTGGCATCCCTAGTTTGGTTTCCAAGTGCCTCTTCAGCTTGCTTGGAACCATGTTCGCATTAGCTAACTTCTCCCGACAGACGACGCACTCGGGCTGAGGATTGTTGACATCCCCGGTCCAACTGAAGCCATAAGACAGGTAACTTTCATGATACTGTCTGCTGACAGTTTTTTTCCTCTTTTCTTTCGGTGGTGGGTTGTCGGCAGTCTCTGGTGGTTGGTGGTTTGCTCCGCACAAGAAAGCGCTCCATTTTCCCTCTTGCGTGTTTCTCTGTTTTAATGTTGTCCTTCAGCCTTCGATGTGTCACGGTCTTATAATTCCCACCTGCAACTGCGTTAACAGCGAAATATGGGGTTCTGTGAGGATTTTTTTTTAAAGAATTGTTTTTAGGTATAGAGTTTGCCTCTGTATTATGAAATGAGTGCATACAAAGTACTGATATAGTAAATTAAAAAATTATTATTTTTGTGTAGTTGTATATTGCAATAATAACGTATGGTTGTCACAAAATCCCACGGCACATCCGGACTTGCCTCACGGCACACCAGTGTGCCGCGGCACACCGTTTGGGAACCACTGGTTTAGAGGGAGGAGTTTGACAGTCAAATTTTAAGTTACCAATTTACTTTTTTGTTTTAATGAATTCAATTTTAATCCAATTGAACCTTTTTTATGTTTACGTCTTATTTATATTTACAAAAATAATTCTAAAACCTTTTGATGATATGATTGAAAGCTCCAAAGCAACTTTAATGCTAAAAAGACCTTGTGTCGAGACTGTTTTGACATCTGTTGTTTCTGTGATCAAGAAAGACCTGAATTGAAATACATTAAAGAGACAACAAACCCTATCAAAATTTAAAAAAATAAAGCATTAGAAAGAACAATTGATTTATTGACACGGAGAGGTGACTTCCAGGTTCTTTAACTTTAAGTTTGGGGATTATCGATGCGTTCAGGGTCAAGGACTTTTGTCTCAGCAGAGTCAGATGTCTGGAGGCTGGGTGACAGCTTGGATAACACCCACACACACACACACACACACACACACACACACACACACACACACACACACACACACACACAATGTCTGTCACACTCTCCTGCTTTCAATCTGTTTTATCCACATACACACACACATACCAACACACACAGCACAGAGTAGTTAGCAGTGTGGCTAGCACTATCAGACCATGTGATGTGGTGTTAATCACACCTATGTCCATTAGCACTTTAGCACAAGGCGCACTTAGCATGGCTATACATGCACACACACACACACACACACACACACACACACACACACACACACACAAACACACACCCTAGAGAGCGAGAATATATAGTGATGGGAGTGTGGATATATTGACAAAGACAGGGACTGATTGCTCCTCAGTTTAACTTCAGTATGACTGGAAGAAGCAACACATATTTCTTTTTTCACAGCATAGTAAAACAATTGTCAAATATTTGTAACATCTTATAAATTGAACGAATCTAAGTGGTTACATTGTTTAATGGTTTATGGTTCTGGCCATCAGAGAGTTCCAGTCTTCTTTTTGTTTTCCACCATCTCCTGAGGGCTACATGTGTCTCTTTAGCTGCTTAATGCTTCATTGGGTTCACTGGCTATCTCCATAATTTGTCTTTTTTATATTTTGTGCTCAGCAGGCAACTTATGGGGCATTTCCACCATGGCGCGGAGCGCGGTTTAAGCGTGCCGTGTTGTGCCGGGCCCGTTTTTGGTTGCGCTTCCACTAGGCCTAGTTCCGGCCCGGGGGTACTTTTTCACCTCTTTTCTGGCCCGACAAAATCGTGGTTCTATCGGGGCCAACAAACAGGGCTGAGTCGGGCTGAGTTTGCTAAACTAGAGAGAGAATCGCTGGCAAGGGGGCTACAACTACAACAAGATGAACATATTTGACCGTGATTTAATTGTAATACACGTTTCAAAATGATGCCGAAGTAACAACATACTGATACCGGTTAGTAAAAACCATGAATTAATGCTTTGACAAGTCTGCAGACAGACGGCAGGCGAAAAACCTTTTAAAATGCGTGTTTTCTAAATGGAGATTGGCTAAGCTAACGCAATATATGCTCCGACCGTCCACACTCACAACAACGGCCTATACAGACATAAATAAAGCAGCGACTGTATTCACCATGACACAGGCAGTCTGTGGTTTGTACTTGTTTAACTTTTGTCTAGTTTCTGAACAGATATGAGGAGCTGTGAGCTTGAGTGCTAACAGCTAACGGCTGTGTTGTTTTTCTGGGGTTCTCATTGAAGATGACGTCACGGCTCCGCCTACACTGCGTTACTATAGTAACTACCCCAGTTCCTAAACTGTAATGGAGGCGCAGCATGAAGTGAGCCGGCCCTAACAAGGCCCAACGCGGCCTAGCAGTACCGAGCGAGGCCGAGGCCGACCGTGTGGTGGAAATGCGCCATTACAGTCTGTTTATCAAAGTTAATATATGTATTAAAATGAGAACAGTGAGAGTGAAAACAGTTGAGTTGTGGGCAATCAAACCAAAGTAATGAGTTGAAAGGTGCTGAAAAGCTCTGTAGGGCTGATGGGTTATAATTATGTGTGGCTTGTCACTACTAGCGACATCTTACATAAGCCCCTTTCACACATGCACTGCAACCCTGGAGGGGCTGTATGTAAGAACACAATGTCCAATTCATTCAGACCACACTTTAAACAGACTTAACAGACAAACATAACAAATACAGAATGAGTTGTATGTGACCAAATTAAAAATCAACTGAGCACTGTGTAACCCTCATCATGTTGCTAAAGTCTATGAAAAGCACTATTTAAATACACTGTTCTTACTTACGATAAAAGTTAGACTGAAATATCAAAATCTGTTACTGTTTAATCTAAAGTAGCCAAACCTAAATTAATACCTTTTAGTTTCAAATAGTGCTAAAGATGTTTCATTTTAAAATTAGGTTTCATAACAACATTGTTTTGAACATCCACCTTCTAGTACACTTGCTGATTACATATCTATAAGCTCTGCGGCTCTGCCTAATAGAACTTACCCACGGATGAGCTTTCAAAGTAATAATACATCTCAGCAGCATCCTAGGTGTCTGTTATTGTAGCTTCATTACAATTTCTCATTTCTGCTGTGTTGCAGGTCTCTGCTGGTCAGTTTGAATTTACATTGATTCTGTATGCATCGTTGTCATGTTTTATTGTCCAAACAAGGCAATTATTAAAACAGGAAAGAGCTGTGATGTGTTTTTTGATTGGATGCTAAAAGGCTACAGCCGTGATGAATAAGGAAATCAGATGCACTAATATGTGGCTCTTCTGGAATTACAAATGATGGGCTATCCTGAGACTGAAACAGAGCAAAAAGCGTACATTTGTAGACTGAAAATAATCAAATGTATGCTTGATTATGTAAACACAGAGGAAGTATCCACATGTGATAGCCTGCTTCCTGAACTACTTTCTGCCTTTCTTTCCAATAAGAACATTCTGGGTAATATATATTCCTTCCCTTTCTTCTTTCAAAAGGCAAAATATGTTTGTCTTTGTTAACAATGTAGCTTCAACTTCAAATATTTGGACTAGTTCTGGGGCACTTGATTTACCTCAGCAGACTGGAACAGCAGCCAAAGCAGGCACATTATTGGTGAGATTAAACTAAATCAAGCACTTCAGTTTCTGCTGTGTTTGCTGTAGGATCAAGCAGCAGGGAAGGAATGGAGCTTACTGTCTTGATCAAGATTTAAAAGGCTGCTGTGTTTGTGTGTGTGTGCGTGCGTGCGTGCGTGTGTGTTTAGAAAGTTATACTTTCAGTTCTACAAGGTTAAGACCAGCACTCACCACCTCCTGCATGTTTCCCATCCTTCTCATTTGTGTCACCGTCTGCTGTATGCTTTTGAAAAGTAAATCCCAGTACCGTGAAATAATCTTTTCAATAATTGACCTGTTTTGGTTATGGAAGGGCCTCAGTAAAGCCAGGCTCCCTACATCCGGAGTTAAAAGAGACTGCTGAACTAAATAAAAAATCCACATCTCTTCACTTCACAAGATGTTTTGACTCAGAGACAAAATTTCACACCATTACAATGCCGGGGCCTTTCATATACATTTACAGTAGCCTGAGCGCATAAAAGGCTTGTGATTGGTCACACAGGTAGTGAGTGCCACTGCTCTAGGATTTGACTGTACACCTCCCAGTATCACTCCAGTGTGGTTATGCTCACGTACATTTGTGTGAGTATATATGGGGATCGATATAGCACCGAGCCAAAGCCCTCTACTACCCTCAAGTGGTGAAAATGGAGGACTGGTAGGACTTACCTGAGGTACAGGATCCTGTGTGCAGTATGACTTTGTGTTTATGTCCACACTTATTTGTATTTGGGTCTTACTCACTTCTGCGCCACTGTGTGTGTTACTATGTCACGCTTGCTTGCATGTCTGTGAGTGTGTTTAGGCCTGTGTGTGTGCATGTGTATGTGTTTGTTTGTGCACTGTGCATGTCCATGCCCCTTATTTAAACTAGAGATGTGCAGATAGAGAGGGAGCTGTAGAGCAAAACAAACAAATACACAAACACTGTGGTGTAGAGGTGGAAATGGATAGATATAGAGGAGTGGAACGGGGGGGATGGATGGATTAGGAAAAATGAAAATGCTCTTATATTTCTGGACATCCAGCATTTTAAACAGGCTGCATTGTTTGGTGGCATGTTACTTAAGATACCTGCGAAACAAAACATGAACGTTTCTTTCAAAACAGTAGAAATAAAGCATCGAGTCATGGGTAAACTCGGTGGCAGCTTTTTCAAATTTGCACCGAAGCAGCTGCATCTATGAAGCGAACCACGAATGAAAGGGCTGCAATTTTTCAGGCATGCCGGTTTTCCGCTTGATCGGTGACTTAAAGAGAGAGAGAGAGTGCTGATACATCGTTTTTCAATATGGGATATGTATTTGCATAAGGTGCAACCCTTCATATCCTATGTTCCGCTTGTTCACATCCTCTGATATTAAAGCTATGGTGCACACTTTGCAGGGGCACAGGGACAGTAGGGCCAGTCTGCCTGTACGTGAGATAAGGACAGCAGCAGAGTTTGGCGAAAAGATGACGCCTAGATACTTGCAAATCCTCCAGTGCATAAGCTAAAAGTGAGAAGGAGGAGCCACCTACTAGTTAATTCTTTCAGTAAAAAAAGCGCACTGGCAGGTAAACCATGTCCCAGTCTCAAGATATATCTAAGTGTTGGTAAAATGATTGCCTCAAGACAGACAAAAACGTGCAAGGAAACAGAAAAAGGGTGGATATGTGGAGAAGGCAGAGCAAAGCTGAGAGTTGGGAAGAGAGATTAGGACAAAATGTCACTGGAGAAGAAGAGAATGAATAAAATAAAGAGGTGGCCTGAAATGAAAAGAAAAATTGAGAAACAGGACAAAGTGAACACAAGGGCAAATGGAAACATCCAAGTGAGCTGTAAGACAGAAGGAACAGAGGAGAGACACAGAAAAGAGGATTTAAAGGGAGAAAGGTTAAGTGGACAGAGAAAATAGAAGAGCAAGAAGGATGTGGGCCAAAAAAGAAAACACAGACAGACAGAATGAAGTGGACAAAAAACAGCAACTGTGAGTGTGAGATGGAAAGAGCTGTCGAGAGAGGGAATAGAAAGAGGAAGAGAGGAAGGGATGGATGGAGTGAGAAAAGCGAGACAGAGGTGGTGAACCGTTCATGTGGAACTCATCCCTTTCCATTGTTGACACTCTGTGACCTGTATCACACACACACACACACACACACACTCAAACACACAGAGATAGTGCTTGGTGAACAGGTTGGAACGTACACACAAATATGCAGCCAAAAACTGGAGGGACAGAAAATAACTGCAAAATCATTTAGTCTAACTGACATCAACCAAAACTGGATTTCTGTTGATCTAAAACTAAACCTGGTTAGGAGAGAAATGGTTCAAATAATTCAATTTCCAATGTGAAAGCACAATACAAGTTTGTTTGCTTGTTTTTTCCTGCAGAATCTGGAAAAGACCAGGAAACATTGTTTTCAACCACACAGATGCAACGCAATACCAAGTAATTATAACAAAACATTTGGTCTGGGTCTACATCAAGCATTGGTGTATGAAAGAGGCTGTGGCTCAGTGGGAAGGTGCGCTGATTTTTCAAATCAGGGTTGCACTGGTTCAATCCCCGCTGCAGTCAGCATGTCGTTGTGTCCCTGGGCGAGACACTTCACCCCACATTTCTCCAGTGGGGATTGACCACAGTATTGACTGTATGTAAGTTGCTTTTGGTAAACATGTCTAACAAGTGACATCGAATGTGTATGCATACTATTGATCTGTTTACAATGGATAAGTAGTTCCCTTGGTAATGCATTTATGATGGAGAATTTTTTTCTCTCTTGCATGGTGGCAGTCCTTTAATTAGAATGCAAATGTGTGTGTTCACGTATACATTTCATTGTCCTTGTGAAATATTTTCCTTGATGCCAAGTAAGTACGAATTACATAAATGTAATATAGGACAGGAGATATTGTCAGTTACTCTGGGAAAAGAATCCACTGTGCCCTTTACCTAAAGATGGTCTCTAGTTGTATGTGAATGCATTCATTTATTTAGGAATATTTAATAAACATATAGAGGTGATGTACAATTAGGGGAAACAAATGTATTCCCACAAATGTGTGTATTGTTTAATGAAGAGCTAGCTACACTTCTTAATGGAATTTGTGTTAGTGTGTTTTTCTTGTCTCTGATTTAGTTGCTGCTTTCAAACTACATCTCTGTGGTGTTAAAGGCACACACTCACAGACACACACACTTTCACACAGACACACACACACACTTTCACACAGACAAGGCTTTAAAAGGTTTCAGAGTGTAGTATAGTATAGCAGCACTTATACAGATTACCTCTATCTCTTCACGATAAAGCTCACACACACACACACAAAAACACACACAGTCTTTCTAACATTCAATTACCTTTATCCATTCACTTTACAAGCCCAAACGGACGCACACACAGACACACACACACACACACACACACACACACACACACACACACACACACACACACACACATAATCATTCAATTACACTAAACTTGCTCTATCGATTTTCATTCACAGTAGCATTCACCTTCTGTAGGTGTGTGTGTGTGTGTGTGTGTGTGTGTGTGTGTGTGTGTGTGTGTGTGTGTGTGTGTGTGTGTGTGTGTGTGTGTGTGTGTGTGTGTGTGTGTGTGTGTGTGTGTGTGTGTGTGTGTGTGTGTGTGTGTGTGTGTGTGTGTGTGTGTGTGTGTAGCTGTGTGTGTAGCTGTGTGTGTGTGTATGTGTGTGTGCGTGCTGTAGAAGCTGTTTGGTGTATGAATGGGGCAAGCAAATGGCGTGTGCCTATCTTGCATTCCTATCTTTGCTAGGACCGATTTGAGTTTAACACCTTTCGATCAATGTTGAGTGACGTTTTTTAACATTTGGTCCATCGTTAGACTTTTCTAACAAAGAAAATAGATTGATCGCTGCCTTCTTTCACACTTTAAAGGATTTAGAAAAATAATTATAGTAAAGCATTGCTGTTGATGCAAATAGGAGAACAATGCTGGCAAAACTAAAAATACTAATTGTATTAATTCACAAGAAACGCATTTATTTTACTAATAGAAAAATTCCTACCATTTACTCTAAAGGCACGGACACATCAGGCCGATTATCGGCGTCGGTGGGCGTCAGGCCGACGATGAGCGTCGACACGGCCTACTCAGATTGGTGTGTCCCGCACCGTCGGGTCTTTTCAGCCGGGCCGACGCCTTTTCGGCCGAAAACCCGCCGATTCAACATGTCGGCGGGCAGTCGGCCAAAGGCAGTCGGCAAAATAAATCACTCTGATTGGCTGTTCAGCTAGCGAATCAGTGCATGAGAAGCGAAACGGAAGTGAGGGACCCAAAAGAACTATTAAGAAGGCAAATCTGAGATTTAATTTAACTCCAGCCCCATGAGCTTCTCGTTGTAGAGTGAAAATGGAACGCACACGCTATTTGTTGTTTGTTTATATCACGCAGTCTGTTCTTCTTCTCACAGTGTATCACGCAGTCTGTCTTCTGGTTGTTGCCTCTTTTGAATGACGAATACACACTACCGCCGCCTGCTGGTAAGGAGAGTTATTGCCACTCACGCATGCACAGTTCGTACGTGCTTCTTGGCCGTCGGCTGAAGTCTTTGCGGTGTGTTCCAGTGCGACACATGGCCAAGACGCAGAGACGCGAGGCGACGCAACAGTCGGGGTCCGTCTGTGTCAGTTCTTTGTTGTCAGATTGGTGTGTCCGGGCCTTTACATGACAATCAGAATCAGAATACCTTTATTTGTCCCACAGAGGGCAAATTTGCATTTGTTACAGCAAGACAAGAGCCAAAGACAGCTTAGTATTAACCAAGAAGCATGCAAAAAATAATATTAAGATAAACAAAATTACACAATTTACAAAATACACAACTGCACATGCCACAGCCATTAAACTTGATGCAGTACATTCAAAAGTCATACTCAACAGCACCTTGCCACCAGTGATGCATCGCATATTCAGGCACTTAGTAGTTTTCTTTGCTACAGACAGATACTCATTCCCCAGGCACAGTATGCATGACACTGTGATGTTCTTTTACCGGATGCTGATCTGAAAACATAGCTAAATACTTATGATGTTGTTAGACATTTACTTGTGATGGTTAAATGCTTGGTTTATTTGCCATACTTGCTCCAGTAATAAAGACGAAAAGACAACAATCAGAAGAAGAATGTATAAGTTAATTGGAGCTACCGGCCTCTACATGCATCGTCGTCACCGTAGCAATAGATACATTCATTCAGTCTGAACAACTCTTTGTTGAATGTTTGCGGCTTTGGGTTGCATTTGTTCACTGAGAATCCTCACAAGAGACGCATGGGTGTATGTGCACACATGTTAGACCTTGAACGAACAATGTATCTGAAAGCCAGTTAAAGTAAACAAGAGAATACTCGTTTACCCGATTTGTGTTTGTTTGACGTCTATATGGCCCACACTCTATTGACACACACATGAACATCGACACACACAAGCTATATCAAGCAAATGAAACGCAAGGAAGCAATCATGAAGTGATTCTAACCCCCACATATAAGACATCTATCCACACACGCATGTATTCAGTAATTACAGGATAAAGCACACACACACACAAACACACACACACAAATCATCACCTTCTACCAAATAATCAGAGGGTAATTCCACTCAAACAGACTCAAACAGACTCAAACAGCTTTTCTTACCATATTTTCATCAGGAACTACTGTCCAGGAAAGGTTTTATAAAGCCCTAGGTCTAGGAAGGCGACAATCAGGTGTGTGTGTGTGTGTGTGTGTGTGTGTGTGTGTGTGTGTGTGTGTGTGTGTGTGTGTGTGTGTGTGTGTGTGTGTGTGTGTGTGTGTGTGTGTGTGTGTGTGTGTGTGTGTGTGTGTGTGTGTGTGTGTGTGTGTGTGTGTGTGTGTGTGTGTGTGTGTGTGTGTGTGTGTGTGTGTGTGTGTGTGTGTGTGTGTGTGTGTGTGTGTGTGTGTGTGTGTGTGTGTGTGTGTGTGTGTGTGTCACTGCTCTCAGATCAGGTCCTGCTCAGCACCGTTTTGATTTCCCCACTGAAATCACCAGCTGTACCTGCTGAGCGCAACACACACACACACACACACACAAACACACACACACATATTGTGTCTAATTGTAATGGGGATTTTTGTGAGTCACATAACAGGAGCTGTCTATTTCTCCATCACAGCTGAAACGAGGGGGAAATATCTCTTGTCAGTGTGAGGGAAACAAGTTTCTTTGCCACCTCTATTTTCCCTGGCCTCATTTTGTATCTCTCCCCGCTTAACTTTTCTTTTTATTGCTTTTTCCTTTTGTATATTGTGTTTTTACTCACCAATGGAATAAAATGCATGATGGAGATTGGCAAAGACCAATGCACCTCTGTTGCCATAGGAACTATACTTGATGAACAATCAAACTAAGAAAAATAGAGCGTCAGTAAAAGTTCTAATACTTATCTATTAAATAATAACTCTACTTCATAATCTGGTCCACCCATTCATGTGACACGTTTTTAGAAAAGCATCCTTTCAATGTTCCTCTCACCTGTGGCAAAAAGTATTTTCCTATTTTTCTATAGTAATGTTTGAGAACTTTGATGTGAATAAAAATCATTGTTGAACATCATTATGTTCAACAATTGATCTGTTTGTTGTTATTCCTGGCATTTCACATGTGCTTAGGTTGTGTTTTTCCTTATCCAAACCAAATGGATAAAAGGCGTCATATTTGGGGAGAACAGGTAAAAACGCCTCATTCTTACATCATTGGTGGTTGGATCCTTGACTGTTAAATGTTCAATTGTTCTTGAGCAAGACACTGAACCCCTAAATGCTCCAGATGGCTTGATTTATGTAAATGTAATGCAGTTACAAAAACCTAACACTATTGTTGCGGCTAAAGGCAGTCCAATTAAAAGCAGCCACGAGGGGCTAAATACGGGAAGATAAACACTTTGACACTCAAACAATTGCTCCACACCGTTTTGTTTGACCATTTATTGCAGGAAAAACCAACAAAAATACAATATATCCAGGTGCCGATAACCCTAAGTGCGATGACGATGCCACCGATGGTTAAGGATATTACAGTGGAAAAATGTTGCAGGATTGCAGTATATATTTGCGGTCAACAGAAAGTTTCGCGTCCCGACTCAACCCCTCTCTTTCCTTACAAAACCACACTTAGCAGGGGAGTGCAGCCAGGTGAAACAACCACTTACTTATCAATGATACGTAGAAAATACCACATAATAAATAGATACACATTAACCTTAAATTTGGCTCCTACATTCTGGCCCTTAATTATGCAAACTTTAATTACACAGCTGAAAAGTATTTTTGAAAAACTCCAATTGTTGTGCCTTTTTATGTTGAAGTAAAATCGATGATTAAGCCGTGGTGGAAATGAGGCCGTGGCGTCCAGATATCCTGCTGCATTACCGGACAAGGGAGGAGCTGTGACCTGATTAGAAACAATGCATTGAACAACTGACAGTGTACGTGCACTGACTTCCTGAATAACTCAAGGTTGAAAACAACTTAATGTGGCCTTCTTTTAAAAAACTTCCATGCATCTCATCAAGCAGAAGTAGGGCAGAAAATCACTAAATAACAGCCACACAGCTCCCCGCATGGCTGCAATAGTTTGCTCACGTAATGTCATGTTTTTCTTCCTTTCAGTGGCCCTCACAGATGTTGATAAGAGAAAAAAAGGCCCTTCAGTGTATTTGCTTGCTTGTTTGTTATGATAGGTGTTAAGTAAAACCCGAAGGCACGGTAGTTGGGCCTTACACCTGGATCCAGCTTAAACCCTGGAGTGTGTTTCTGCCTGATTCCTCATAGCTTAGCCGTTATTACTTTATTTCCCAACAGATGGATCCTAAATGCAACAGGAGAGCAATGAGAGAGAGAGGGAGAGGCGATGAGGGATAATGACTAGAGACACAAGAACATAGGAGATATAGAACAGCTAAGGAGACAGAGGAGGAGAGGACAGATGCGTCTAGAGGAAAACAGGCAGAAAGGCGAGAAAAGGGCTCAGCTTTGTTTATAACACCCTCCAACTATTGTTAGTGGATGGCTTCAGCCGCCCCAGGTGGGATTTATTACGCAGTGGTGTGTCCCAGTGCTACCTAAGGGTGTGTGTGTGTGTGTGTGTGTGTGTGTGTG
Organism: Trematomus bernacchii; assembly: GCF_902827165.1. Taxonomy (NCBI): domain Eukaryota; kingdom Metazoa; phylum Chordata; class Actinopteri; order Perciformes; family Nototheniidae; genus Trematomus; species Trematomus bernacchii. The sequence continues at coordinate 13,293,853 of NW_022988043.1, forward strand.
TGTGTGTGTGTGTGTGTGTGTGTGTGTGTGTGTGTGTGTGTGTGTGTGTGTGTGTGTGTGTGTGTGTGTGTGTGTGTGTGTGTGTGTGTGTGTGTGTGTGTGTGTGTGTGTGTGTGTGTGTCTGTGTCTGTGTCTGTGTCTGTGTCTGTGTCTGTGTCTGTGTGTTTTGTTTTGCTAATGTACAGATTGTAGTATTGAGAAGAGAAGTTGGTGTCAACAAAATATATAACAGTATGTCACGTTTATGGTGAAAATCAAATCTAAATGTTTTTTTAAGAGTAAAGAGAAAACTATGGTCCTCACTAGATTCTCAGACATTTTCTTCAAATAATTTTCAACATCAAGCATTAACGACAAGACGCACTGACATCAAATGCACATTTATACACTAAACTAAATCCCCTCAAGTTCCTTCCCATGATAACAACATAGGTTCTTATTTATGGTGCCTAGATATATTCAAATACATACACCTATATAGTTGGTGGGGGTCTAGGGGTTCTTACCCAGGAAAACTAATTTGTAGCATTTATACATCAGATAGCCTCTTGGATTAACCCTCCGCTACATCCTTAAACAGGACTAATGTAAAAATATATGTATACAGTGGCGGCCGGTCCATAGGGGCACTAGGGGCGCCGCCCCACCTCTTCCCATATTGAAAAAAAAATAAATAAATAATAATTAAAATTAAAATAAAAAAAAAAAAAATGTTTAAAAAAATATATATGTTTTTATTTTTATTTTTAATGAACAAGGTAAATATTATATAATTGGTATCAGTAAAATGTATAATCTACAATAAAATCTCGTTTAAAATTGTGTTACGATGTCTAAAGTTACTGATAAGTCACATGTTTCCTGCCTGGACTTGCCCATGCACCTTCTCTCGTCTGGGCGCTAAGAGAGGAGCCTTCAACCAGTGCAGCAGCAGCCACCAGCAGCTGACTGTTGCTATCTGTAACGTGTAAACTATGCCGCGAAAATATAATTTCAGCCAATCAGCGTCGTCAAAGATGACGGTCACCGGGCGCCAATGTCAGCGCCCAGTGCAGTCTGTGAGTAGTTTGGACAGTGACTCGTATCCGGTTGACGCAGTAGTTGATGAGGATGGCTTCGTGTGCAGGTGGAGTCTCCGGACCTCGGTCCCCGGCTAATTCTGTTCAAGAGCTAATCTCCAATCCTTTCGAAAGGAGAAGTTTGGCAGATAAATTGTTGCTTAAAGACCTTGCACCGGACCAACCCGATTTGAATATATCGCAGCAATCTCGTGAAAAAGACAACATTTATACACGAGGCTTAGTAGCTGGTACACAAGAAAGGCTTGGCTAGCTGGATGCAAACAGGTAAATGCTGTCTTTTGTTTCCCATGCTTGGATATCACTTTATATGTAGAGAGGAGGTTTCCCATGGTTGTTAGAAGTTTATTAATAAGTGGGCATTTATCACAGAAGTGATTGTTCTGTCTCCACGTTTGTTGCATTGTCTGTGATGTATTTTCCAACGGTTATAGCTCCTGTTCTGTCCCAGCAACACTACACGGTTTGCAGCTCCACCACATTTTTGGTTTATCTTCGGTGTCGCTTAAAATCTGCTTCCCATTGGACTAAAACCTCCACGTAATCTGAAGACAGATACTTGAAGTTATTTAAACCTTTTGCAAACTTTATGTTCTTTCTTGCTCTAGCCTTGCCAGTTACATTGTACATAACACATATATTATCATTATGCTAACTGGTTGTTCGTGTTAGACGATGTAGCTTTTTCATTTCTGAGTTATTGCTATATGTAAATAAGCCTGTTTGTAAATAATCCTCAGAGAAACAAAGAAAAAACACAATTTATGACATTTTGTGCTGTGGTTATTTTTTTTAAATTGCATTTATTCACAGTTCAGTTTGAAATGCTGTAGTGACTTGTATTGAACCACTTAAATATTTATAATTAATGCTACTGAAAAGATGCTATTAATTTTATATCTCACATGCAGTTCACTGTAAAGCTACTTGGTGAAGGTGTTGGTTCATAAAACATGAACAGTTTTAAGAAAGAAAAAAACAGACCAGTTCTGAGAACACAAATTCCTGGTCAAGTAGTAGATGTTCAGGTTGATAAATAATATTTTCCACACTGAAGATTATGGAGGTATTGATCAGTCTTCTCATATTTTTAAGCCTCGATTTCTCCTTTCCCCCCCCCTCTAACATCACCAGAAGTCATCATTTAAGGGGTCATTTCTCGAAAAAAAATTTCGGGGGGAAACCCCCCGGACCCCCCGGGTAGGTCACTTACGGTACGTCAAGAGCCCCACCAAAAAAAAAGACCACCGGCCGCCACTGTATGTATAACACGTTAGACAGAGCCAAGGCTAATGTACCATTTCAACAGCTGAATGCTGTCTGAACAGCAAGCTTCCATTAGTCTGTCTGGCTGGAAAATAAGTGCAGTCCTAAGTTTAGATCCTTTCAAACTTAACTGGACTTACTGGGCCAAGCAGCTTAATTCATCACATGCTAGAGTCTAGACCAGGGCTCTCCAACACGTCGATCGCGAGCTACCGGTAGCTCGCGGGCAGCTTTTCAGTAGCTCGCCGCTCGATTATCGATTATAGCGTAGTAAGGTTGCTTATTGATTTTTCGGCCGCGGCTGGACCATAACGTTTTTTTATTTTAGAATTTTTTCTGTCACATGAATATCAAATGGTCGGTGACGCAGAGATCAAGGAACAGACGTGACAGCAGCACAGCGACATCACACACGGAGCAGTCTGCTTTCTCCACCAACACCAGTCCAGAACCAACAGCAGAATGACCCGCTCTGAATCAGGCCCTGTCGCTGCGCCTCAGAGACACACAGGGAGGGATTTGTGTTTTTTGAAAAACACTCGTTATCGTCATGTCAGGTTTTTGGTGGATTTAATCAAGTCTTGGATTGCAGAGTATGAATGTCCTCTTGCTATTTTCAGTTGATAAATACTTGTGTAAAGTTTGTGAAGGCAGGAGGAAAGCTTCCGCGATCACCGTCTCCTCTCCGTTCCTCCAAACCCCGCCCCCTCCCTGAAAATAATGAGTGACAGGCTGATAGTGACCCGATAGAAACTTTATTATTCACTTAATCACTGATTGAGATATGATGAAGCTAACTTAATCTCATACATTCATGGGATTTATGTAACAGTAAGACAGATAATGTAAGTGTGCACCCACATGCACTATTTTTGTTTTTATAATGCTATTGTAAATACTCCTGCTGTTTTCAGACTCAAGTCATGTGTGTGATGCCACATTCAAGACATTCAGTGTCTTTTTTTTAACAGAAGACCGTAGCTAGAAGCTGCAGCTAGACTGCAGAAGTATTAGTTTTTTGTTTTTGAGAATGGAACCATTTTCACACACAGATATAGGGAGGCTAGACCTATACAATTGATTTATTATGGTTTATAATTGAATGTCAAGACGAAGAAGAAGAAGAAAAAGATGGCTGAACAACTGTTCAGTGTCAATCCTGTGGAGATCTCCAAAATAATGTTCAGCTTAAGTCTCAGCAAAACTCACAACATTTCTGGAGCCTTGTAGACCCAGAAAACTATAAGAACATTCACGAAAATGTCTGCTTTATTTGGTTCTGTTCTACATACCTTTGTGAAGCAGCTTTTTCTGACATGAATGAAATCTAAATACAGAACAAGACCGACTGATGAACATTTAAATGACTCTATTAAGTGAACCTAAGTGGGTCCAGCATACACCTCTATGGTGGACTGCATGCAGTGCCATTCATCTCACTAACAAAAGAGTGAAATGCTTGTAAGGTGGTGATTAAGGACACTTATGTGAATGTTCAGTGATGTACTTATTATGTGGGCCATAATAATATGTGAGAAATCTTCGTTTTCTTGGACCTTATTTTTGATAAGCTTTAGGTATTGCAATTTCACACGTGTACAAAAGTATAGCTTAATTCAACTGATGAGGGCTATGTGAATAAATGTAAGCGATGTGATGCAAGTAGCTCTTGGCCACTTTCATTTTTTGAAAGTAGCTCTCAGATGAAGAAAGGTTGGAGACCCCTGGTCTAGACTATGTTCTGTTTTCAAAGAAAGATGTTGGTTACCAATAATGCTCAATGTTCCATGTATTTATTAAGAGGTACCATATTATCTTTATTATAGCTCTTGAAATGTAGCACCAGTTCTTAAAATACTCAAAATAACAAACATGAGATAATAAGTCTTGGTTTTATTGGCAAGCAAAAGTTTTGATTCAAGCATTAGGGGGGGTATTGTAATTATCTGGATCATGTTGGTGAAGTGTCCAGGTACAGACAGCAGCTAACCCTGCTGCAGTGACAGACTATTATTATGCTTTTCAGCCTTTACAATGGCCTGATCTCCCAGCTGATGGGAACAAACGTATGCGGTTATCAATAAAGTATCGAAGTAGGTATCATAAAACGTAAAGTTAAGGAAAACTTGATATCAAAAACTGACAGGCTCGTTTTCTTTTTCTTAGGCTTTCACTTTTGCTGATAAATCCATATTCAAAAGAATAAAAGTACAGAGGAATAAAAGATCAAATTTGGCTGACTAATTCAACTCTTGCAAATAAAGCAAGGAGTGACATATATATACTCAGTTTCTGACAATACACTGATTGAAGTTCTGATGTATTTCAGATGTGTTTTAATCCACATTAATAAAAACATATTTGGTATTCTCTTTATCTTACTGTTATCATGCCTTGTTTTGCTTTTTATAGACCATTTTTCAATAAGGACTTTATAAAGCAGCCTATGCTTAGTACCCAAAACTCATCAGAAGATCAAACCGTGAAATCATCCAGCAGAGCGTTGCTTTATGTCACATGTGTGAGCGGCGTGGCTCACAGTTCAAGTCACTTCATGTTATTGCTTCCCAAAAGCAGTTTGGGTAATTATAAGGCTATATCAGATCTGCTGCGCTCCACGACTCAAACTAAAACTAATGAACGTCACCAGTGAATAACATTATTTCTGTTCCCCGCCGTTTCCTTTTTTCTCTCTGACAGAGACTCCCCTATTTATGCTTCCCTATTTCCTGTTTCTTTCATTTGGTAGGTTGTTCAGAAGCGGCTTAAAAAAAGCTTTGATAACCAGAAAAAAAGTCAGGAGACACTGGGTTATAGTACATCCTGTGACACAAACTTTGAAAAAGGGATTTGGCTACCAGGTCTATCTGCTTTTCTCTCTGCTTCTCCAGTCTCTATTATCACTTCTCTCTGTATTTGCCTGATGAGTTGTTTGCCAGCCTGTATTTGGGATCCCTTCCTGCCTATTGCTTCATTACATTTTGCAGTGGCAGACATCACAGGAACATGACAGAAAGGAAAGCAGGGGGTCACCTCCCATGACAATTAAAATGTCAGCATTGTCACGTTTGGCTTTCGAACCCGACAGAAGAGTGAGAAGACAGAGGCAGAGAAGCAGATTCTTTTTTTTAAGACAGTCAAAAATCTGCACAGCAGCCTTCTTTTACTCTGGTGTGGTTTATGACTGATGATGGCATTAATGCAAATAGTCCAAAAACAGTCTTTTCATATCGTTTTATGTCTCAGCTTTATACTGTAGACCAGATGCAGTTCAAGGTTTATCTTTTTCATGTGACCCCGTTCAGACGGTAATAGAAATAGGATTGTAGAAAAAGGGAGATGTTGTATATATATTGATTATTGTGTGCAAACAGAAACGTGTTGCTTCATGTCATATTGGTAAGTGTTAAGAAACGCTCCTTTGGGTCATCTTACTATATATTATTTGAAGGCCATTTCCATTTCCAGTCATACGACATTAGACGCAAAATAGTGTGCCAGGGTGGGTTAACAGATATCTGACACCTGAACCTTTTTGATTATGTCAACAATTTTTTGTAATAAAAATAAAGTTTGTTTAGAATAATAAATGACTTTAAAAAGTAGATTAATTTAAAGTGAAATAAAAAATATAAATAATCCTGCTATGACTTTCAGAGCACTGCAATGCAACATTTGCACATTAATTAATCAAAGGCTGTCTGTAACAAACCAGAGGAAGCAACAGGAACACAAATGGTAATCATCATTACTAAGGGTACACAAAATGAAAAGGGACAAGCAAGAACATTTTATTTTTTCATTTAGTTATTATTTTCATAATGCAAATGCTCTCATATTTTCTCATCTCTACACTTCTTACTCTCCATACCCTGCAGTCTTTATATCACTCTGCTGTTTGAACTGCATGTTGAACAACATTTAGCACAACCTTGGAAATCACCTTCAACAAGAGAAAAACACCAACCTAAATTCACAAATACATATGTGCAAGTATACATGCATGGCAGCACAGGCAAAACGAACATGAGTGACAGGCATCACAGTCTGTAGAGCACAAAAGATTACATGTGCAATAATCAAAACGTAGATACAAAGGCTTTACAAGGACAAAATGAAAAATGGAACACATTATGTAACATATGACTCACACATAAGCCAACCTGCATACACACATAACGACATTGAATATGGTTATATAAAAGGAGCCAATCAAAAGAAGATTTAGACTTTGCAAGCCTGGATATTCATACATGAATATCATGCGGAACCAGAGTCATCGGTTTTATGGTTTTATGCTTTCTGTTTGTTGTCTGACTAACAGTCACTTTGGCCCTGTGAAGATTGATGTCTAATCAGCCTTACACTGGCTAATCAAACACACACACATACACAAACTCGCAGACTATAATTGTCAGTGATTGCATTTGAATAGCTGCCCATGCTTTCACTGATTAACATAGTGGCACAAATAGCTGTTGGATCCCTTGTTCCTCAACCAGACTACAGAAACAAAGGTCCAAAACAGTGTTCTTTGTAAAGAAAAGAAAACTCTTGTATCTTCTTTGCAGATTGTTTCTTACAATTTCCATAAAAGCACAAGTACTCTTGTTGTTGTTGTTGTTTTCCAGTCTAAGTGGCTGCTGCCAGAGTTTCTCTGTTGTATATTCAAAGTGTTTCACAACCCAAAGATCTCCACAAACCACTGATAAGTCACTGCAAAAAGAAAAAAACATTTGTCACAGGTGTGCTTGTGAGAAAAACAACCTTTTTTCAATTGTTTTTATGAGATGCAGAGAAGCTGTCTTTTTGGAGACAGCATGTTTCCACAGGGCATCAGATACAACTGTGTGGCACATGTTGGCCTTTGGCTTGCAACGTTATTATCATGCTGATTGTACAATAATGTAATAAAGCTGTTATCATCCCTGAGAGACAAACAGCAAAGAGAGAGAGAGAAGTGGAAAGGAAGGGAATTACTCCTCCATTAAGATTCAAACTGCTCCTGCTCCTCTGGGAGTGCAAACAAGTGGGAGAGGCGAAGAGAGGAGGAGACGAATAAATGATGAGAGGAGAAAATGAAATGAGAGGACAGGAGATGATGGGCTGGTTGCGTTGATCAAAGTGTGAATATTCACAGCACTCTCCTCTCCAAGATTAAATACTAATTACTCTCAACAGCTGCTCAATGAGCTCGCTAAGACTCATTATCACAATGTACACGTGTACCACTTAAGAAACACAGAGCTTCATTGCTAAACAAGACGTCCACCAAGCGGAAATAAAAGCAGCACACATGGGTTCCTGCAGGAAAGTTAAAAACTGTATTATGGACCATTTGCCACTTATAAAGGTTATTCTGTCACATCTCCAGCATTACACATTTGGATCAAACTTTCCATGGCGGTCAAATCCTTTGATGAAAACCTCATACCTAAACTGTATGAGCTACCATACAATGTTTGTTTTTTAACAAATTCTATAATTTGTGTTCCTTTTCTAAGTGGGGTCGATTTTTGAACTCACATTTTGCAAAAGATAGGCCTACAATAAATAGTCCTGCACATAACCCTTTAATAAACCCATGACATGTAATTTATAAACGTTTCTGTTTCAGATACAACAAATTTGATACAATGTGTTAATTGGTGAGCTTTAGAGCTGTTGATAGGCAAGGAAGCAGGTTTTTTTCCCTTTTCCAGTCCAGTGACCATTTACTCTAACTCTAATCTCTTGTCATAACTTTTTCTTTAAAGCCGGAAAGGACCCTAATCCGGGTCCGGCGGGTAGTTTTTTAACGAAACTGTGTCTCAGGGCTTCTTAATATTTAAAAACCTATTAATGTATCATACTCACTTAACGGTTAGAAACTCAGCTAACTGAAGATATGAACCATTTCCACCAAAACAAAGCACAAGTCTCACAAGAAGCGTCTAAATGAGCCCTGAGCGAAAAAATGCTAACGGTCTTAGCACAGAACTCAAGGTAAAAATACCCTTATTACTTATCGTAACTGCACATATAAGATATCAGATTAAAGCTGAGATTCCACAGATTCTATAGGTATTGGTATCATCACTAAGCGATCAGAACTCGCGACAGGGGAACACAGACATCACAACACGTAGCTTTACGGAGCATTCACGGGAGATCGTCTCACCTTAGCTGTTATTCTGATCAAAAGTCGTGTTCAATGGCATTAAAACGATAAAAACGCTGCTGAAGGTTAATCCATAGGTTAATCCAATGTGTCTGTGTCACTTTGATGATGATTACTGATAATCCATCATTCCATTTTTATGTCAAAAACGGAGATTTCATATTAGCTGCTAATAGCCACCAGAGTGTATCGCAGCTTCCGGTTCCGAGGCATTCTGGCTGCGCATCACTCATTCACCAATGGGTAATGTTTAGATGGATTTTAGGAACTTCCCCTCGATTCTATTGGCTCTAACGGTTAAAAAGAGATGTCAATCATCAAAATCGAACAAGGGGGGCCAGAGATATGGAAAATGCACCCAAATGACCCCAGAAGTGGGTTTTTTTTCTAAATCTCTGTGTGTGTGTGTGTGTGTGTGTGTGTGTGTGTGTGTGTGTGTGTGTGTGTGTGTGTGTGTGTGTGTGTGTGTGTGTGTGTGTGTGTGTGTGTGTGTGTGTGTGTGTGTGTGTGTGTGTGTGTGTGTGTGTGTGTGTGTGTGTGTGTGTGTGTGTGCTTGTGTGCGTGCTTGTGTGAGTGTGTTAGAGGGGGTGCTCTTAAATTGCCAGTGGGTGGGGAGACTGGGAAGTGAGTTATGAAATCCAAAGTTCCAAGCAAGCACTTGGTGTTGAGTCATTGGTGCTGAGCAGCAACAGACTCCCACAGAAACTCAGTGTTTTAGAATGGTCATTTTGTGCTGGCAAAAATCTGACTTTGAGAAAACAAACCATCTCACCAACTACATCAGCTCCCCCACCCTGCACAGTATCCCAATGTAATGCAGAATCACCATAATAACATAAATAAACATAAAAGAACCCGGCAGATTGTCAAACTGCTGGGTTAGCATGTGAGAGAATAGACCAGACTGCACAGTGCAGCTGAAGTGGCACGCAAGAGGCTATAAAGGCCTCAGTATAGCAACAAGGAAGGCATGGTGAAATGAAGTTAATCAGAAACTGAGAAATAATGTGTTCAGCTGATGAAAGGTGTTCAGCTAAAACATGTTTCCCCACTCTTTCACTTATTTAAATCAACTGAAATAGTAGCAGTTCCTGCTGTTGTCACCATAACTGTGACAAGTTTGCTTAGTTCATAATGAATGGAAATAAAAGTGTGTGTGTGTGTGTGTGTGTGTGTGTGTGTGTGTGTGTGTGTGTGTGTGTGTGTGTGTGTGTGTGTGTGTGTGTGTGTGTGTGTGTGTGTGTGTGTGTGTGTGTGTGTGTGTGTGTGTGTGTGTGTGTGTGTGTGTGTGTGTGTGTGTGTGTGTGTGTGTGTGTGTGTGTGTGTGGCTGGCAGTCTTGCAGCATGAGAGTTGATGGCTAATCAGTGCGTCACTTCCTAATGGGCTAAAATGTACACATTCACTCACAAATACACAAATGCACACAAGCACAGCAAGGAGTATAATTGTCTGTGATTGCATCTGGATACCCATCCACACTCACGCTGATAAGCAATGTGGCGTTAACGGAGAGAGAGCTGCAGCGCGAACAAGGCTGGGACGACTTATTAGCTCACACAGTTGTCTGCATATTGCTATTAATGAGAAATTTTAACCAATTAAAGCTGGTCTGTATCCACTGAACAGGAGCCAAATATATTTGAACAGAGTAAATGAACTGAAAAACTGCTGCCAGTCTTCAGTTTTACAGCTTAAAGCTCTATTTAAAAAACATAATCTTTCGAGATAGACTGATAGATGACAGGGTGGCTAATAAATTAATGATAACTTTGTTTCTGTCAAGGAATCTATTGCAGCCTATTAAGTGTACCATACACTTTTATCTAACCTCCTCTGTCACAGTATAAATTGCTTCATAAAACAAGAACAGGTTGCAGACATTTACGAGACAATAGAACAAATAATATCTCTTCAACAGCTCCATTGGACAAAATACCAGAGGAGAGCAAACAACAAAGCACAAAGAAATTGAAGGAAGTTCTGAGAGCTATTGTGACTGACTTGGGGGCATCGTTGTGTTAAAAGTGGAAAGGGCTATTCTCGGCCATGTCATCAGGCTCCCAATAAGCAATGTTGGCAAAGTAACCAAAAATGTGCCAGCTAGCACGAAAGGTCCATGAAGACATTTTCTTCCTGAACTTGACTAACCTGCAGAGCTCTAAACTCAATCCCATATAACACATTTGGGAGGAATTAAACAGCAATATATAAATGTGTTGACAATATATTCCGCTCACAAATCCACACGTTGCTAATAATAACCCATATGAGGATTTCTCTCTAAACACTAATGTTGGCAGAACTGTGATTTGTTTTTAAGGCCATCTTTCACTATATCTATACCTCAAGGTGCTGTTGGCGTATACTATTCTGCATGCAATCAAGCGTACCAACCTCCATATTCACAGAAATTAAAACACCAAGCAGGTCCTCAGGGTTTAAACTTGAATGTGAAAGGCATATTTGTTTTTAAAATCTATCACTGTGCCGGAATTACATCAAATTATTATTAATGAGCAGATCCTGCGCAAGTCATCTCTGTGAAAAGATAAACCGTTTTCAACGCAGTCCCTCTCGGTCGATCTCATAAAAAGACTGAAGACGTCTCGCTCTTTCTATGTGCGCAGATGGGAACAGAGGAGGAGATTGAATGGGTGAGAGGGAGGGAGGGCAGAGAGGAAGTAGGAGAAAATGGGAGCGGGTGACAGAAAGATGAGAGTGGGCAGGAGAGGAGGAAGGAGAGCGGCAGAGATGAGGAGATGAGGGAGGGAGAGCAGAATGACAGCCTTAATGTGTCTATGAATGACAGCCATATGTGAATATTGCATGTGATGTGTGATTATGGAGCAGAGAAGATGGGGCTTAAATGAAGTGTAAAGTGGGCCCCTAAATACTGGCAGCGGGAGAGAAAGGAAGCAGAAAGGGGAGGAGCCACCAACAATACTGACAGAACGAAAGCTGAGAGCTAGGTGAGAAAAGAACATTATTGAAAAAAAGTGAAAGAAAAATGACTTGATTGTTTAGCTGGTATAGCAATACACAAAGAGAGCAGATCAGGAACAAAAGCATGTTTGTATCAACCAATCCCTTTTACATTACTGTTTTGAAAAACATACACATTTATTCTTCTTCACAACGCCCTTTGATACCTGTACAAGGGCAGGGTCTCTCCCACCATTGTTATGCTGACAACCATGAGCTATTCTTGTTATTTCCCCCCTTTGAGACTCTGCCACTCAAATCCAGTGTAAGACTCCTGTATTAGTTTACAAGGGCCTTGCCTTCAGCCTTACTACCTCCAAACTTTACACTCTGGTACAACCAATAGGGCGTCTCTGCCTTGGTCCAATCAGCCGCCCCTTTGATTTGACTTTTTTTTTTTAATTCTCACTAATTGCTGCACAACAGTAAACAAACAAACAACAAGCCCTTATTAAGTTTTCATTAGTGATTTTCTTATTATTGTTTTAATTGTTTAATGGGGATTCTGGAAACAATTTGGCCTTTATTTTTGTTTGCAGCATCTCAAACTTGTTTTTGGCAATATGGAGTTTCTCTCAGCACTCCAGACCCGTTTCTGGCAGTGCGGTAGCTGTGAATGGGCAGTGTTGAGCCATGCTAATCGAAAGAGGCTGCGTGCCAGTTTTGGCACCATGTCACATATCGACAGAGCAGCGGACACTTTCTCAACTCCAAATTCTTCCTGCAGGACATTTCCTGGCAGAGAGATTAGCTGCCCAAGCCAGACATGCACACACATGGGCACACAAACAGCACACAGTACCACACACACTATCACACACATACATACACACCGTCGTATGGACATTCACAGAAGTGCAGTGCAGAAAAGTGTGATTAGGAAGGACAAATGAGACACAGACTTATGGGGGTGGGCGGTTTAGGTGTGAACATGTACATGACAGGCGTATGGACAAGAATAGCCGGCCAATGTGTCCCTCTGTTTTCCTCCTCTCATTTCTATGAATAAAGAGGGACCTTTGAACACATCCAAAGTGATGTGGTCATATTACATAGGGTGATAATATGCCTTTTCTAGACATTAAATAGTTTGAGTTACACAGTGATAACCTCTGACCTTTTCAGCCTTCTATACATGTTATTACTATTCTTTCTCTCAACCCCGGCTTCTTTTTACTCATTTCTATTAGATTTGTATACCTTCAATTAAATGTTTATGTGAATATTTGGACTATTTTCACTTAGTATATACTGCCCTTTGTGTTTCCCTTTACCGTTGTTCTGTAGTCGCTGTTGCAAATGTCAGAGAAATGTTATAGCTGAACTGAAACAATCTCTCCAGTGGCCAGTGCAGCGGTTAAATAAAAGTTTAAACTACAGATAGTTTCCTAGAAGGTTTTACTAGCTGGAGCTCTTTTTAAAATACACTGTGTCCACTATAGAAGGTCACAACCATAGTTAAAACATCAGATGAAATAAGCATTTTTATACTATTTAAGTTTTGGCAATGACTCTATGACAACACTTTTGCATTTTGCCTCATTGAAAGCTAATCAAGTTGTGTAAGCATAATCTCTCATGCTGAGCTATCTCTTTCAGATTCAAAGTCATAAAGATAATTCCGGATACAAATATTTGTTATAGTTTTTGTCATGCTGTCAAGGGACATAGATGTGATTCAAAATAGGGCGTTCAAGGAGGAGGGGTCGCCTTCATGCTGTGTTTAAGAGGAATACATTGTGAGTAGTTGCAGTCATTAAAGTTCTCACTTATAATCAAACCCTTCCCCACCAAAGAAATGTCTACAAAGTGCCAACTTGCATATTCAATTCAAATCTATATCTAAAAAAGAAAAAGTGACAGCAGTGATCTTGTGTACGAATTCACCTTATTTCAGCATATGTTTTTGTCTATTCGCCACAGTGTGTAAGTTGCCAGGCTCTACACCAAAAAACAGGTTTACATTTCATCCACTCATACCAAAAAAAGACACACAGCCTGACTAATGAGTTGAAACCTTCGTGATATCTTTGTCAAACTCCGCTCGACAGATGCCAGCGCAGAAGCTTCTGCCAACAATGGGACAATTCTTCATTGTATGAGTTTTATTGCATTTTGAGTCTGAAATTAACCGTCTGGTCAAACAACATTTCAGTGTTGAGAGCGGCATTATAAGCTTTGAAAAGAGGCTTAGGCATTGAAAAATGCTTTTGACCAACTGTGGCAAAACCAAATAAATACAATTATAAATCACTCATGGGGCTTTGTTTATTGTGTATCCAAAAACTTGTCTTGTGATGTGATTAAAGCTGGAAATCTTGTATTTTAAAAGATGCTATCCAAAATGTTTTGCTTTCCAAATGTATATATAACATTACAAAGGACGAAATGCTGTTAAAGAACCTACTTTACACAGCCACATCACCCACCAATGGCCATTCCATTGGGAGCAATTTGGTGTTATGTGTCTTGCCCAAGGATACATTGACCTAGTTGACTGCAAGACTAGGATCAAACCCACAGCCTTCCGACTGGAAGATGACTAAACAGTTGAAATCCTAACCAGGATAGCCTGACTTTAATGACACAATGGTGTTGAAGACAACAAATTCCCACGCTAAGGCAACCACAAACTCTTGTTTTGATTGAGAGCCCCCTCATTGCAGTTAATAACATATTGTGATTTTAAATGTATTGACTAATCTATCAAAGTTGTTAGAGGTCCCGAAAAACTATAAGTACTAACTGACAAGACAAAAGGAATGATGTATTTGCAGAATGTTTCAGCAATGTCTCAAAATAATGTGTTAAATGTGTTTTTGTGAATGAACTGAAATGAACCTACATTTTTAAATGCAGCTCTTGCATGACTGTGATGGATAAGATCAACTATAATATGACATTTCCAAGTAAAATCCGAGATGCAGTGAAAGTTTGGGAGCTTTTATTCTGGAAGCTTGGAAAGAGCAAGTGAGACAGACAGATATTATAGAAGGAGATAAAGCAGCAGAGCACAGAGAAACAGATATTGGTGTGGGAAAATAAGAGAAAACAGTCAGAGGATAAAAATAAAAAGTTATATAAAAGTGCTTTAAGGAGCTTATCGCTCATGATAATCATCATTCGATTTGATCGGTTGCCAGATAGAAGTTCAAGAAGGCAGATACTCATAATTGTGCCTCCCAGCTCGCCCAACTGGGTCGTTTCAGGTACCTGGTATCATGTGCATCTGTGTGTGTTTGTGTGTTCTTGTTCTTCTACCTCTGTGAGGACCAATTTGAATAAAAGCGCTTGTAAGAAAGGGCATTTTTGGAAAGTGAGGACATTGTGGTTGTTAGCGGGTTAAAGCTGCTTACATGACAGTAAATGTTCTCACCGCGAGGTAAGGTACAGAGCCTTTTGTTGAATGCTGCTAGGGGGTTTTGTTTCCATGGTTGCCCCCCCTGCTTGTCTGTGTCGCCTCTAGCTATGTCACAAACAGCTGTTATCTCTTGATTGGCCTTTAAAAAGTCACCAGCAACCACTGTCGAAGTTGAGATAATTTAAAGTAAATGTCGAAATGGTTGAGTTTTAGGGTAAAGGACCAAATTTGGGGCAGGTAAGGAAGACCGAAGTCAAGGTCATCACATGAAAAGGAGTACAAATGTGTTTGTTTTTGTATCTTACAGCGAGATAGGTACAAATTAAGAGATAAAAGCCCTGACTCCTCAAAGAGATATCTAGAATGAGTAGTTACGTCGGCGACTGATGGATCGCCACACATTGCCTGCGCCAAAAGGTGCATTTGAACACACCACAAACACTACAGCTAACAGCCTATGCTATGACATATATAAAATGAAACAAATGTATGACACATTAAAACAAAGCAACGTTTGCCAAACATTTTTATACCATACTAACTTACAGATTTACTTCACTCTGCCATGTTATTGTGAACATATCTGAGTAGGCTATTCGAACACAGAAACTCTGTGTGACTTTATTTTCGTATTTTCTTTGCTTGCCTGTTTTCTGTGCACCGATTTGCTGAACGTCCAATCAGAGTGTTTTCTTTAGCTGACAGTCTGCCAGTTGGACCGGACAAACAGTGCTGACGGTGAGGGAAACACCACAAAAAACTAGGGCTACAGATGCTCACCGATGCCCCGACACTGACCCACAGTCGACCATCTGCTTGGTGTGTCAGGGCCTTAAGATAACGTCCAAGTCCACGCTTATCAGTAGCTGACGTTATCATTGATAGATAGAATGATTGATAGAGTCCTGTAAATCTGTGTGAGTCTTGAAAGCAGTTTGTTTGTAACAGTGCTTTCTCTCATCAATTGTACATTTCAGCAACTACATTTCTTTGTGAATTTGGAGAAAACCCAGCCAACCACTCACACTTTTTCTTTTGAGATTGTTGTTTCTGTTTTTTTCAGGTTTTTGGCGGGACAGTCAGCATCATCCAATCAGTATTTGTATGACTATGAGGAAAAATCTCTAGCAGTCCAGCCCTGCTCCTGGGTATCATCTCTGGGTTCACCTGATGAGGAAAGATAGCAATGCAGAGAGGGTAAATTGTCATTTAACAGTCTAAAATATTTATATAATGAACATGTTATTATTAATAAAACGGATGTAACAACAGTAGTATGGTAGAGCAAAGTGATGTTAGAAGTGCTACAAACACAGTTATATGTACTTAGTACTACTTGTGTCAGTAAAATCCAAAAGATCTAGTGAAATACATTCTGCTACTTTTTTCTGTATTGACATTACGTCATATGTATTTTTCCTAAAATAATTGCCATTGTGCACAACTGAGAGTCTACTATCATCTGTTAATGTTCACAACAATATGCAGGTATAAAGTTACTGAGAAAAAGGTCAAGCAGCAGTTCCCTTTTTTTCAGAATCAAATGTTATTTTCTAAAGAGGAACTAAAGTGTGATTTATGATTATTTAGTTTTATATTGTTGCCAGGTAATGACTTTTCTAAGTTGACATGGTACTACGTGCATATGTGTGTGTGTGTGTGTGTGTGTGTGTGTGTGTGTGTGTGTGTGTGTGTGTGTGTGTGTGTGTGTGTGTGTGTGTGTGTGTGTGTGTGTGTGTGTGTGTGTGTGTGTGTGTGTGTGTGTGTGTGTGTGTGTGTGTGTGTGTGTGTGTGTGTGTGTGTGTGTGTGTGGTGCGCAGATGGTGAGTTGCAGGCATGGAAAACCTTTGGAGACTGTTCAAATCACCAGGGAGCAAAACAACATTTCCATCACACCACTGTTATTTATTTCCCCCTCTCTTCACTCTGTTTTTCTCTCACTCTTCCTTTTACTCCATGTTTTTATTTATGTACTCTTGTCTTAGTTTTCCCTTCAGTTCAAGTTGTGTTCTTATAGCTCCATCTAGTGGTAAATCCTTAAAATGCCAAGTTTTAAGCTGGAGTCTGTAAAGAATCATGATCGAAGAAAAGGAGTTGGCAAATGTTTAGATAGGGAATATCTTACCTTTGCACCAACTGTCTAAAAAACTGTTTATTGTACAGCCCATACTGTAGGTTTGCATTAGATCAAAAGTGCCATGCAAGATGCCAAGCAATGATATTATAAATGAATGCAATTATTTGATATTTTCTTTACAAATGTATAGTTTGACCCTTTGAAAATGTTTTAATTAGCTTTCTTGTTGACGTTGAAATGAGATCATCACAACCCCTGTCATGTCTGTGTGTTAAGCATTGTGTTAAAGCCAGGCAAGTGGCTCAGTTTAGCATGAAGAAGGGAAGCAGGGTGACAACTTAAACCACCAAAAAAAAAAAGAGTCTATTTTACAGAAGTTTAATAAACTCAAGCTGAATGCATTTGTTTTGACTGCCCAACAACAAATCCATAGAGGACAACATGTAAACAAATAGGTCTACATTAATAGGCAACATTTCCCAGAGGGTCAGAATATTTGAATAAATAGTCATTTCTAAACTAGATCTAAATATTCAAAAATATGCCATGATGTCTTCCTTTTTATAACAACATAGCAGATTATGAGGTTTTCAGTATTGATACGGTGAAGTTCTTTGAATCTTGTTGAAATATAAATGATCAAAGGTGTCAGATAAAGATGCAAAGGACAACATCAACAACACGCAACAATTAAAGATGTGAATAATAATCTACATGAATAACGTGTTTTCCTGCTGCTCTCTCTTCAAGTCTTCCTCCCTTCCTCACTTCCCTTTTTTCCACAGCCCCACCCTTGTTTTGTCTTCTACTCTTTTTCTCGGTTCCTCCACTTGTTCTTCTTCCTCTTTCTGCATCCCTTGCTTTCGTTTCCTCCCTCCCCTCTCCTGCCTTCCACCTTCTTATTGTCTCATCTTTTCCCCCTCCATCTCTCCTCTCTCTGCCGTGGGCAACCCGGCTGTGATGCTGTTTCAGATCCACTAGAGGGGTAAAGTGTTGGAGCAGAACAAACTCCTGCGTGTGTGTGTGTGTGTGTGTGTGTGTGCGTGCATGAGTGCTCTCACCCAAAACACCTGAGGACATCTTTAAGACATTTTCTCAGTGTGCGCGTGTGTTCCACCTGAATGCCCCAGGACTCTCTTAACGCCTTTATTTATCAAAATATGTGTGTATCAGGTGCTTGCCCATGGGTCTCACCAAGAGAAACAAATGTTTGCCTTGCAGCAGCTTTTGATCTATCTCGCTATGTGTTAAGGAAAAGCCTAATGCTAAGAAAACAAAGCTGCAACATACAGTATGTATGGGTTGAGACCGGTTCAATCTGAAAATGCATTTTTTTGCTCCAGGGATAGCAACTTCAATCAGTTAAAATCCTCTGGTCTTCACTAAAGTATGTCAATAACGATTGGATATTTGGCCATGCTATATGGACATTCATGAGGTTTACATAATTACATTTCTCAACAATTACTGGATGGCTTCCTTAATAATGTAATACTTACATCTGTGTTCCTCTTAGGATGAATTGTAATGTATTGTAGTATTTCCCAGATTTCTAGTATTTTCATTTTTGAATATTTTCTATACTCTGAGGCAAAAAGAAAACAATCCTACAACCTCTCCTGAACAGAATAATTTGTGTCTTTTGTGCCTCTCTGAATCTTTTAGTAATTTATTGTCTTTGGTAGATTTGCGTGCTATTGTAGTCATGTCTACTTGTGGTAATTCTTTGTCTAATAATTGTGGGTTTCTTGTAGTCAAATATATGCTTCTTTAAGGTCATTTTGTCAGGACCTCTGATGAACTCAAATGCACGACCCAGAGACAAAGTCTTGAATATAAAAAAAGTATATTTTATTTTTTACAGTTCAGGTAATCCCTCTTAAAGGTGGGATATGTAATTTTGGAGAAACCAGCTCGAGTGCACTAGAATTTGAAAGTACACAACCGGAAAAATCTGCCTCTTCCTTCAGACTTCCTTACAGAGCCCCTCCTCCAACACACACGAACGTGCACAAGACCAATGAGGGCACGAGATAAGTTTGTGCACAGATGGAAGGCTGACAGGCAGGTAGGCCATCCAGTTATTTTAGCCGGGCCGGCTAAAATGATTGGTCGTGCTTTTTACAGTGGTACGGCTTCCACAGATGAATTTTTTTTAATGTATTTATTGTCAAAGCATTTCATATATTCATTGCCATCGGGATGTTAAAGGGCCCATGTCATGCTTTTCCGGTTATTACCCATCCCCTTGTGTGTTATGAAGGTCTTTATGCATGTAAACGGTGTGCAGAGTTAAAACCCAAAGTACACCCTGTAGCGAGTAAAACTCTAACACAGAAAATACCTCCCCAAAACGCCTCGTTGGAGATACGTCACTGCCCATTTGAGTCTTCCATTTAGTTCCGGGTACGGCATGATGTCATGCCGTACCCGGAACGAAATGGACCAATCCGGAAGAGCTATGGCCACACCCAGCGGTGCTGGCCACACCCTCTGCCAGCCTAACATTTACTGTTGGAAGCTCTGGTTCAGTTCACAATCGATCCAGTCATGCCAATGCCAAGGACCTGTTTCCTGAAATGTGAGGAGAAATCTGAGCTGTTTGTCCTACCGACGGAAGAACCACAACGAAGTCAGTGGTTGAAATTTCTGTTTAACACTGTTCCTTCAGAGGTTCGAAGAACGTTACTGTGTGCGCGGCATTTCACAGACGAAAGCTTCCAAAACATTGCCCAGTTTGAGGCCGGATATGCACAGCATTTGAAACTGAAGGACGATGCTATTCCTAGTTTGTTTGGACCGTTTGGAGCAGGGGAAGATTCGGGTACACAACCTGTAAGTTTGCATTGTTATTTGTGTATTTATCAAACAAGGTATCTACCACGACTGTTTAAATGTGTAAACGTGTGTCGGACTGCTAGCGTTTCCATATATCAACTCTAATATCAGCAGATGGCCTTACATACATGTATCTCATCGCAGGAGACTGTCTGCATTCACACACGAAATACTCATAGACAGTATACTCCGGGTGATTTACCGTACGGTCAGTCACGAAACGTAATTTACATTATAGCTGGCGTTCCTAGCGTGTATGCTACTGAGCTAAACATCGGAGCTAGACATGAGTTTGCTCGGGAAAACATTGTTGTTATGCCAGCTACAATGAATGTAGCAGACTACCCGTATAAGATTGCAATTGTAAACATGTTCTTGATAGCCTAATATGAACCACTATCTGTTGTTCATAGTATAGTATAGTATAGTAGCATATTACACTGAACAACTAGCAAACGTAGGTTAGCATTGTAATCCAGCTGGCAAGCTGACGAACATAAAACGACTAAGTTTCAATAATATTTTGTGATTGGCACTTCATTTCGTTAGGAATGTCTCCCAAACAAGGTATCTACCACGACTGTTTAAATGTGTAAACGTGTGTCGGACTGCTAAGCCATTGACACAGTGCTAACTGTGCTAACTAAGTTGCTAGCGTTTCCATATATCAACTCTAATATCAGCAGATGGCCTTACATACATGTATCTCATAGCAGGAGAATGTCTGCATTCACACACGAAATACTCATAGACAGTATACTCCGGGTGATTTACCGTACGGTCAGTACATTATAGTTGGCGTTCCTGGCGTGTATGCTACCAAGCTACCGTTCATAGCGTGTATGCTACATAGCTAAACAACTAGGCTACCTAGAGCTAGACATGCTAGGGAAAACATTGTTTTCATGCCAGCTACAATGAATGACCGAACGTAGCAGACTACCCATATAAGATTGCAATTGTAAACATGTTCTTGCTAGCCTAGACCAGCGCCATATTGAGAGATCTATCTATATGGCGCTGGCCTAGACTAGCTGTTGTTCATAGTAGATTGGCATATTACACTGAACAACTAGCAAACGTAGGTTAGCATATTAGCTGGCAAGCTAACTGTGTTGATTAGATAGATAGATTAGATAGATACACACTCCTACCACAACTACTACTAACGAATCTAAAACAACTAAGTTTCTCTAATATTTTGTGATTTGCATTTGATTTTGTCCAGCCAGATCAGGAAACTCCTGGCGTATCTGGCGGACAACACACACACGGGATGACCCACTCTGATGCTTCGTCCTAAAAAGCCCCGGCAGCCGCTTACAAAGCTGCGATAGGCAAGATGCCGAAAACGCCTATAAGGGGAGGAATGGATGATATACAGTGTATATATGTATATTTACGCATGTTCATTTTGTACATTTCTAAAAATAAAGTTTGATGGAAATACTTAGTAGGCCTATCCTTTCTTCCCTGAATTATTTGCTCCTATAACATATCATTCATATATAGCAAACCATGATTTGATTTCTCAAACAGTAGTAGTTTATTACAGGTAAAAATAACTTACTCTTCTATAACAACAGTTGTAGGTACAGTTCGGTTAGTTAGCGTATAAAATATACGGCTGTACTGAGGCCATTATAAGACTGTTGTTCCGCTGAGAGCGAGCCGAAAAAAGCACTGTTAGACATGGGCGGAGCCTCTCTGGTGGTTGACTAATCAGAACAGAGTGGCCGAGCTGACCAATCGGAGCACACTAGACTCACAGGGAGGGGGGGGCAAGAGTTCCAACGAGCCGTTTAGTGGAGAGTGTGAATACTGCTGAATACACATACTTTACAGAGATGCTGTATGCGAAACCAATGTGAGTTTGGAAAATTGCACAGTATAAATCTATTTTAGTATACCTCAACAATGGAATTATTATCAGTGGAAATGGCCATGACATGGGACCTTTAAGAGCATTCCATGGAATATAACAAAAAGTGTATCTTGAGCCGGTTTCTCAAACTTACCTACCCTACCTTTAAGCCAACAAAAATAAACAAAATAACAAAACCTGACACGAGTGAAAAGCAATCCTTTCAGAGCTGAGGCATGGCACGACCATTCGGGGAAACAAACAAGACGAACTGACACAGGACAGGGGAGAGACAGGACTACTTAAACATGAGGTGAGTGGGAACAGGTGGAAACAATCAGGGGCGGGGCAGACACTGATGAAGGCGGGAAAAACACACAAGGGGAGGAAGAACCAGGGCCTGACATGAAAGACAAGAGGTAAATACAAAATAAAACAGGAAATGACAGACAAAATACATAAACATAACTAACACATTTGACGAGACACAACACATTTTGAGTCTCTCTCCTAGTTGGTACAGTAGGTTTCCCTTTAAATTACCATTCGTAGGGGAAGACCAATCACCTGACACTTTTGGATCCTTGTCCTGTGCCTGGAAGGCCAGTTCAGAGATCTGCCCATATTTGCAACTCCTTGTGAGGGTCTTGAACCCCTGTTTCCCAACAACTGTCTTAGACAATAGTATGCTTCAACTTTGTTGGAAGTGTAGTCAGGGTAGTTTCCTGTTTTGACTGAACAATGCCATTGTGCAGAAAGTGAGGTCAGTAAAGAAATGGTTTCTCCATCTGGGAGAGGAGAACCTGACTGGCCTGCCTGCGCAGACTCTTTACCTCAACTCTAGCCAACACCCCTTAAATGAATTGGCTGTTTTACCCCCCTACATCAGATTATTTGTATGGTATGTATGTCATAATTATGTGAATTACAATTTGATAACACCAATTTTGCAGGCACACATCTTGGGGGTCTATGATTCCCTCTGTAGTTCTAACTTCTAACCATGATTAATTGGCAAACATTGATTTGTTAATCGACAACTGATCACCCAAAATCTGCTTGCATGTTTGTTTTCAATCATGTTAAGAGAATTTCAAAATCAGTATTCAATTATTTTACTGAAGTGTCGTCACGGTTAGTGAGAAATTGAAGGAAAGGTAAGTGATTTCACAATCTACAGTCCTAAATATTCTGCATTATTCACAGTCTTGAAATTACCCAGATTGCATATATATTGGCTCTATTTTGCGCTCCTGAATTCAGAATAACAGGCACTACAAAGCTTCATAGGAAACATTTAGTATGCCCACCATCTAAAATGTATATTTGCCAGGATTCCATTGTGTGTTTTGCAGAAGTGAAGAGTGTTGTCACAGTTAAATGAGAAATTCAAGGAAAGATCACAATCCACAGTCCTAAATGTTATAATAAAAGGGAAACAATATAATATTGAATACCTCCTCTGCCCCTCGGACACAGTTAACATCATAAGCTTTACTAAATTACACTTCTTCCAACGCTATTGCTCTTATTATATTTCAGTTTGAAGGAGTTTGGCATATTGGGTTCTGGACGTTCTTTTGTATAACAGTGGTGCATTATAAGCAACTCGTGGTTTATTGTATTTCTGTGGGTGGGTGTTTGTTTGTTGTCTGACAAGCCAGGGGACTGATTCAGTGTGCAAATGCTGCCTCCAAGTGCTCCTCGTAACCTCCAGACAAATAGACCGAAAGTTGTATAATAAGGTATACAATCAATAAATCAAGCTATAGTATGTGCAAATGAGAACCAGAAAGTATGCCCTAAAGTGGGGAATAGTATACATATAACGTAATATATGCGTAGCTTCCAAGTGACATTTTATAAAATCATAATATTTTATGGTAGCATTGTCTATGGGGAAAATGTTTGAACCACTGGCTTTTAAATCCGTTGTTGGCTATCAAACCTTTTTTTCTGCATGGTTTCTGTGTTTTATCATTTCGAATAAATTGAAAATAGACAAAAAGGTCTTCTGTTGTTATAAACATGAAATAGGTGTACAGTATATGCATACATACATGTCTTTCTACAATGTGATTAGATTTATATTTGGGAATGACATTGACATGTACATGTAAATATAATATTTGCAAAAATCAATAATAATAATAATAATAATACCTACAGTAACAAGAAGTGCAAGATTGCCTGGTATCAGTAGTCGAAAGTAGACACAATAAACTTGAAAAAGCATAATGATGCGATACGATAATACTTTATTGTCAAATCGAGTCTGACATTTGTCTTGCATCACAGCAGCTCCTGTTGCAACATCAACAAGGACAAATATTTAAGACAAGAATCAAGGAAACAGACATTTAACATGACATGACGATCATTGACAAGAAACATGCTCAAGACCCTCTATTGTACATTAGATCTGATATTTAACTCAGTTAAATTTGAGGATTGACTGGTGCACAAAAGAAGGCTTTAGTCTGACTTTATTACATTACTGATGGTTGTCAAAAATTACTGGGCTGCATTTTGTCTATTGGTAATACTGACATTTCCAACAGCCACTGAATGCATCATTAGTGTAGTGGGAGAGGTTGGTTTGTTGTCTGCTTGTTCTCCAGCTGCGCAGTAGCTGCCACTGACAAACTAGCTAGAGTTAAAGCCATTCAGTAGACAAGATGTCAATAATGTCACTGTCGCTGTACTGCTAAAACCCCAGTTTCTGGCTCAAGAAGATGAGTGCCAGCAGATGATTTCCGTGTGTTTGGGCCAATGTGAAAGCTAGCACGACGTGGTTCTAGCTAGCATTAGCTTAAGTTATAAGATTGACAAGATAGACGGCTAAAGTTCCTCCGGAGTGAGATGGGTAACACTGGGCTGACCAGAGGTAGTTCATGCAGCACGTTAGCCGGCTGAATGCGACATGGAAATAAGAACATTTCCGCATGGATTTCTCTTTTAAAACAGGTCGGTTTTTTAGGGCTGCAGTGTGAATACTGGTTTTAAAGAAGAAGCAGCGGTGTCTGGCCGTAGCTGTCAAAGTCTCGCTAGTCCTGGCTGCAGTGCTGGCCTAGGAAGCTAGCAGCAACACAGCTAGCTGCTCGCCTGGCTCTTCAACTAAAGTAAGTGTTTACACTCCTTTATTTCCACTGACAGCTTATATCTGCGTTATTACTGTGCACAAGAGTAAGTAGGGTCAGTAGGGCTCCTAGCATTAAGTTAATCTATTTAAGCTATAGCTAACAGTAGCACTCCAGATCACGGCCTTGGTGAGTTTGTTCTGCAGCTAAGTTTCTGATATTGGACTGGATAGCTGTCGATTATGGATTTTGCAATATTACATAACCCTAAAGTGAGCAATGAACTTATAACAACAACAACAACAACAACCAGAAACTGTTGCATGTGCTTCTTTAGTTCTGCATTATTCACAGTCTTGTAATTGCCCAGATTTCATATATATTGGACCTGTTTCGCGCTACTGAATTCAGTATAATGGATATTTAAAACTAGATAGGAAACATTTAGTGTGCCCTCCGTCTAAAGTGTATATTGCCAGGCTTCCATTGTGTGTTTTGCAGAAGCGAATAGAAAACACTGATTGTAATGTTGGAGGTGGCATGTCCTCTTTCACACCTCACACTGTGGGAAATGTCTTAAAACAGCATGCTGGGTGTAGTGTTCCTGTGCTCACCGACCGTACAGTGCTGAATCAATTAGACCATTAAAGGAGTAGACTTAAACGTGTACAGTTTAAGTCACTTGCCAAGTAAATGCTGACCTTTCACTATTTCCGTTCCTCAAATTTAAGGATTTGGTGCTTTTCTCAGTTTTTTGTTCTGAATGTATTCTCTTTATCGAGCTGAGAAATTATGATGGGTATTTAACACAATTTTCTGTAAGTTCCTACTGCACCATCAATGTATAGGTCATATAAATAATTCATAACGACTATAATCATTTATATCTAATTCTTTTAATTATTTAATTTCATCACTCCCTCAAACTTATATTTTTTGAGATGTCACCTCTGGCAGCGGTTATTGCTGCAGCTCTGCACATCTAAACCTGGGAAATGATCATGAAGTACCTGGGGAAAAAATAGTTTGACCCAGTGTCTCAGCCATAGAAATCTATGCTGAGACACTGTTTATTTATTTGAAACTTGATAACTGTGATGCAACTGGGCTGAAAAATCTCAATAGTAATATTCAGTGGAGTATTTTATAACTCTTACAGAGAGCCGCCCTATTTTTGAATTAGATTTACAGATTTAATTATCTTATTCCAGAAACAGATTCCTCTGCATGGCTGCTTTATGCAATGCTGGACTTTCAATAACAGTTTATGCAACAGTTGAGAAAATCAGATTTAGCTGAGCAGAATGCTAAACTCATCACACTATAATTAAAAAACATATGAAGCCTTCATTATTTCTGGTGACATTTCACATTAATCTGATTTCAGGTTACTAGTTGTTGATGGCCTCCCTGCCAGCCATGGACACTGTGACTGACACATGCCCTGCCGTGCACCAAAATGGAAACGCCCATCGGGAATCTCCGGACACAAGGCCAGTGTTGGCTGTTCTAAGGCTTCATTTCTACTACAGCGGCCAAGGAGTGGGCGACGGCAGCACTCTCAGCTACCCACCTGGAAACTATGTGGCTGAGGAGTTGTGTATAGATGCAGCCAAGGCATGCAGTAAGTTCTCCAACCGTGCAAAGCCTGCATAATGCATCCCCATTCATGTGTTTGCTGTAACCCGGGGCATAGGTCCCAAGATAAGGTTATCAAGAGGCCACAGTGAAACCTATCTGCAGAGAAATAGTTTGCTCGTTCAATATTCGCAATGCTTTGTTTACAGTTTGTCTACCTTGCTTTCCTCTGTTTATGGATAAGCAAAAATATGGTAGCTTTGCGTTGTCTTTCTTGTGATCATTGCATAGGTACAATTTAAGAGTCAATAAAAGTACGACGCAACTAGTACACAGAGGCTAGACTAACCCTCATAAATCACTAGTTTTTTGTTTGATGATAAAACAAACAGAACTGACATTTTAGACAATCTTTATTGACCTTTTGGTCCGCTTTGTTGTTACTACAGACATATTGTTTTCAAGTGTAGGTCCTAAAGAGTCATCTGTTATGCGCTCTGTGTTTACTTAAATAAACACAATTTCTTACATGTACGCATTTGTTTGTCAATCTAATTTATATAAATGAACAATGAACTCTGATTTGGTCGGAGTTTAAAGAACATAATGTATTTTTCTGCTTTAGGTATATCCCCTCTGTACTGCAACCTCTTTGGTCTCTTTCGAGAGCGAGACCGCTTGTGGTTTTCACCCAATCACATCTTCCAGCTGGACGAACATGCTTCTGAAGATGTGTTTTTCCGAATAAGGTAGCACACATTATAATTCCTATATTTGCCTCTGGAGTAGGGGTGGGTATCGAGAACCGGTACTAAGTCAGTACCGGTACCTGATTGGACGGTATTGGTATACCGTTAAGCCGCTGGACAAACGGTGCTGCTATCGGTATATGAATTACGCTACTTCCTTAGTTTAAACAATTCTGGTTGGTTGGGAACCCTCATCCCATGTGACGTATCCGGTTTGAGTACCACTCTGATTGGCCACTGTGAATGCCACTCGTCATCTCTCCTAACAGCGCTCTTCTTATTGTGAGACTCCCGGGGGCAGACCATAGGGGCAGACGCAACATCTTGCTAGAAACAGTGTCTCAAGGCTTCTTAACATTTAACAACCTATTAATGATGCATACCCACTTAACGGGAAGAAACTCACCTAACAGACGATATTAACCATTTTACCTACACGGAACAGAAGTCCAACACCAAGAGTCTAAATCAACACTTAGCAAAACGGGCTAACGGGGCTAACGACTACTTTAGCACATAACTGGCAAAAGCGATCTTTTCCACGTCATTGTATCTGCACAAACAACACATCACATGAAAGCTGAGATTCCACAGATTCCATTGGTATAAGTCTCATCACTGTACGGCCAAAACTCACTGAACTAGCAGCCAGGATGAGATGTGATCAAAAGTTGTGTTCAAGGGCATAAAAACAGTTAATCCAATGTCTCTGTGTAACTTTAAAATGATTACTGATAATCCATCATTACAATTATAAATAATAAACGCAATAAACGGATTATAATGGTTAGCCGACCGGAGCTTCCGGTTTAGGAGGTGCGCACGCAGCGTCTCGTTTTAACTGAATAATGGTCACGTTTACATGGATTTATGAACTGCCCCTAATTACCGCCCCCCTTCCAGAGACACACTGTCAAACACACTCATACCTGCTTGGTATGACATTGAAAAAGTTACATTAAAGGTAGGGTAGGTAAGAATGGAGAAACCAGCTCGAGTGTGCTAGAATTTGAAAGTACGCAGCCGAAAAAAATCTGCCCCTTCCTTCAGACTTCCTTACAGAGCCCCTCCTCCAACACACACGAACGCGCACATGACCAATGAGGGCATGAGATAAGTTTGTGCACAGATGGAAGGCTGACAGGCAGGTAGGCCATCCAGTTATTTTAGCCGGGCCGGCTAAAATAATTGGTCGTGCTTTTTACAGAACTACGGCTTCCACAGATGACATTTTTTAATGTATTTATTGTCAAAGAATTTAATGTATTCATTGCTATCGGGATGTTAAGAGCATTCCATGGAATATAACGAAAAGTGTTTCTGAAGTGAATTACCTACCCCACCTTTAAATAAAATAAAATTACAATAAAATGACTGTTGTTTAATCTTCACATCTTGTAATCATGTCTATAATTTTGAGCACCAAATTATTGAAAAGTATCGATAAGAGTAGAAAAATACCGGTATCGATAAGCAGTATCGGTATCGATAAAATCCTAACGATACCCATCCCTGCTCTGGAGTATCTTTTCCAGCAGAAACATTCTTGGTGACTTACTGCTTTCTCTTTATTACTGTTTCCTAAGGTACTACTTCCCTGGCTGGTACAGTGGAGGGGCATCCCGGGCGTATCGATTTGGGGTCACCAAGGGGTCAGAAAGCCCAGTCCTTGATGACTTTGTGATGTCATACCTCTTCTCTCAGGTGAGCACCTTACCATACAGCCACACTGGTTAGAAATGAATCCTTTTTTAAGGGGTTTAATACAATTATTTAAGAGAATGTTTTTAATAGCCCAGTGGTATACATTAAGCATCAGAAAACAAGCAGCTCATATCTTTAACAAGTACAGTAATATCAGTTTGTGAGATTGCTAGTAAGGTCACATCACCAAATGTAAGGTTTGAAAAAACCTTGTTAAAGATAAAGCAGTGACAAACTATGAAACCTATTTATTTTCCCAGAATGCGTGTGGTATCAGATGACATGCTGTAGGATGCATTATAACAAGGGCTGCCCATGTAAGAAAGTGGCACCAACAAGGCAGCTGACACGTAAAGTTATAGCCCCGTGTGACAGGGAACTGTTTTAACTGGCAATTTTGCAACTTGCATGCAAAAATCCGCACCTCTGTGTGCAACAAAATCCTGAGTTAGAGAACCAAATGAATGCCCATCACTGTTTATTGCACATAAAGCTTCAGCTGTGCAAAGGTTTTGTTTTTCTAATTTCTGTATTTTTTTATTGATGTATTATATACTGACTGACTGACTGTCATATTGCGTCAATGTAAATTCCAATATTACATAATCGCATCAACTGGATGGTCGTGTATTTATATAAAAAGTGTATTTATAACTTTCATTTATACTTACAGGCTTTTATCGTCATGCCTAAATTATATCTGTGCCGCAAAACAACTGGGGGCCACCTTCCATTACCTTTTCCCTGATACCCTCCAGATACAAAAACACATGCCCATATTCTCATACACTAAACACACGCCCTAAAGAGGGTCCTATGAGAATGAGAGGGAAAGTGCTGCTTGACATATGCCAGCTTACAAAAATGACGTGACAATTTTTAACAGATGACCACTGCCAAGGCCAGTTCCATATTTAAAGAAGAATGTGTATATTCACCACGTAATTAGACCCAAATGGATGTACACCCAGTAACCTCCTTAGCGGTGGTTTTAATGTTTGTAGTGTAGGTAAATCCAGGTGACTCAAGCCAGTATTATGACTGGAGTGAACCAAAGGATTATGTGGATTTATGCTTGTTGAAATCTGTCCTGGGACAAGCTTGAAAGGGAGACCAAAGCTTTACTGCAGCGGTCATTTGAGGGTATAGCTCATTGTGTGTTAGCAGCCATTAAACCATTACACATGCTTGCATTCTCTAGAAAGAGGTTGCGTTTTAATCTGTAAATTATATTTTGAATTCCTCGCAGTCTTATCTAGAGCTGAAGCGCTATGTGTGTTTGTGATGAAATACTTTAAGGCTACAATGACTCGCTTACCCCTAGATTCCACCGGGTCCGTCTGCGCCGCGGTTTTGGTCCGACCTCCTCCAGCGTCATAACCTACCGGGCGCGTTTCAGAAGCGGAGCGTCTTTTGTAGATTTGGGCATATTTCCTGGACAGGCTACTTTGTGCAGACAAAGTTAATAATAATTGTAATATCCCAGTTATAAACGACATGAATCAAAGATGTGTTGCTGTATTTTAGTGGTAAAAAAATGCATTCATCATCATAATTATTCTATATATATAATTTACACAGTGCCTGTAAACCGGAGGAGAACGCTGGCATTTCTCCTCCTACTTAAAAGACTATGGAGGGATAGGGTCTGCAAAATTAGTTTATTTTGGGAATTGACTGGATGCTCTGACCGGTCCACTTCCTGCCCGGCGCTATGCAACGCCTCGCGTCGAAAAATAGACTTGCATGCTATTTTTAGCGGAGCCCAGCGCCGAGACGCTTCTGGGACGCTTCTAGCCGTAACGCGGCGCGTCTGGTAGAATAGCACCCATTGACTAGAGTGGCCGCAATCGCTGTGAACGACGTAACGCGGCCGTAACGCGGCCGTAACGCGGCGCAGACGGACCCGGTGGAATCTAGGGGTTAGGGAAACATGTCTCTGTGTTCACCAGTTGTAGGTTAAATCATAGAACAACCAAAACAAATTCAGAGCCTCCGTGTTCAAACAATGTTAAAGACTGATAGCAGTTGCAGTGAATGTGTTACTCTCTGTATGCAGTGGAGGAATGACTTTGTCAATGGCTTGGTGAAGATCCCAAACTCCCATGAGACTCAGGAAGAGTGCCTCGGTATGGCTGTGCTGGACATGTCGAGAACAGCCAAAGAGAAACAGATGTCACCGCTGGACATCTACCACACCATAAGGTACTAGGGAAACTCAAAGGCTACCCTAACTAACTTTATTCTAAAATTAGCAAAGCAATTTCTTTAGCTCATCAAAGAATCTGAAAAAGCATTCAATGCAAGTGTCAATCAAGAAGAGATCTAGTCTTTGTGACTTAGTTCTTTTGAAAGTAACTTTTTTTTAAAATTTGACATAAGAAATTGTGTGTAATTTTAATGTACTTTTCTAATCTGTATTTCTCTGTGCATGATTTGTTGTTAAATGTTTCAGCGCACTAATTATCAGAACAAGACAGCATTAACATGATAAGAACTTGTCAATTTCAGTGAAAAAAAAGCTTTGTCCACTAAATATACTTGGGGTTTCTTTTATGTGTATGATTACATTGCAAAATATTTTTATAATCAAAATTAATTTAACTAATTTTCCTTTTGCTTACTTCTAGTTACAAGTCTTTCTTGCCAAAAGACATGAGAGCTCAGATCCAGGACTTCAACTTTGTGACACGCAAGCGAATCCGATTCCGCTTTAAGCGCTTTATCCAGCAGTTCAGTCAGTGTCGGACCACAGCGCGGGACCTCAAGCTCAAGTACCTGATCAGCATGGAGTCCCTGGAGAAGGCCTTCTACACGGAGACCTTCCAGGTCAGGGATCCGTCGAGCGGACAGCTCATCATCGTGGTGGCAGCGGACATCGGCATTCAGTGGTGTCGAGAGAAACTCAAAGATTCTGACGAGGTTGGTTTCATGAGCACTGTCAGTAGCCTCTGCTCCTTTTTAAAATGTCTACATGATGGACATTCAGCTGACTTTTAGAGGAGGGCAGTACTGAAGGCCTTTTAGTACCTACATCTCCAAATTAAAAGCAAGGGGCCATAACTCACAACGACCCTTAAAGTTCACTCAAAAAGATATCAAAAGAAAACATGTAGCAAAATAAATATGATGATTTAGAGCTTAAGGGAGTTGAAGAAATGAAACAGAAACACAGAATTGTGGCCTCAAGGACTTGTAGTTTTTCAGAATAAATGACTGGGTTTGTTATTTGTAATTTGGTTATTATATAGTAAGGTTTTCTTTGTTGGTTTGGTTACAAAAGTTGTTCCTTATGCTGTTTGTCCAGGAGCTGCAGACCTTGTGCGACTTCTCTGACGTCATCGACATGAGCATCAAACAGGCCATCAAGGAGGGGGCTGCAGAGAGTCGGGTGGTCACCATCACTAAACAAGATGGAAAGAATCTGGTAATTTCAATATTTTGAAAATATAAGTATGTCTTTACCCTTTTCTTTGTAACCAGATAAAGGAACTACTTTTTGAAAACAAACTGATTTAGTGACACTACTGGACTGTGCGAGTAGAACATCTTCACTCAAATTAGCTGTGGGTAAAAGAAGAAAGAGAGTAGAGAAACAAACTACTTGGAGATAATTGGAGAATGATGAACATTTACACGTGATGTCTAAAAGTGTTTTTATATATTTCAGGAGCTGGAGTTCCCCAGCCTTTATGAAGCCCTCTCCTTTGTGTCCCTCATCGACGGCTACTACCGGCTGACCACAGACGCACATCACTTCCTGTGTAAAGAAGTAGCTCCTCCCAGGCTGGTGGAGGCCATCGCTTCTCATTGCCAAGGCCCCATCTCGTAAGTGAAGAGTTACAGAGCTTCATTTATATCAAACCCACAGCATTCATAAGATAAATCTACATTGATTTAATTCATTTGAAGTAATCCTAAACGAAGTTAAAGGATTTCCTTGTTGCTCATTTGTGGTGCCATCCCTGTTCCAAGGGTCCACAGAGACGAGACTTGGTGAAATGGCACAGCTGCTAAATATACTTGTATTATTTATATGACATTATATATATATATATATTTTACTTTATTCACCCTCCTGCTGCCAAAATGTAAAGGAAGTATTTTTGATGCCAGGTGATACTGTATTTCTCTCTGGCGATGCAGGTTAACAACATGCTCTAACTCTTCTCTTTTTCTTTGTGTAATTGTTGCAGAATGGAGTTTGCGATCAACCGGCTTCAGAGGTGTGGGAACAAGCGAGGGTTGTACATTTTGAGGTGTAGCCCTAAAGATTTCAACAAGTATTTTCTGACTTTCCCTGTTGAGGTAGGCATCATTTTTGTATAATTTTTTTTTCTGTTGTTGCTGATTTTCACATGTCTTTTGGGAGTTAGGTTTCAAACTTCTCAGTGTTTAATGTTATATTGTGACAAATGGATAAACAAAAAAATGGATAGTATACTTAATAAGTAAACTATGGCCATGCTCACACAGATGATAGAATAGTGTCCAAAAACACAACCTCCTCAATTTTATGACGCAAACACCACCTGGGATGTATTTCATCTTGTTGCCGGAAATGTAGAAGGAGGCTTAAGCAACACAGTGGCTTGTTTATTTATTACTATCCAGTGCTATTGCCGTTTTAAACATTGGCATAAGAATCTGACCTCATTTATGTGCCAACTTAACTGTTTTCATTCAACTTGCTCCAAATCAGACTCTGTGTTGTTGTATTGCCCACTCTTCCACTGAAAGTCTTGGCACTTCTTTGTTTCTGCTCCCATAGGTGTACGACGCTGTAGAATACAAGCACTGCCAGATAACCAGATCTGACAGCAGGGAGTTTAACCTCAGTGGAACAAAAAGAAACTTCAGCAGCTTGCAGGAGCTTCTCAGCTGCTACCAAAAGGAAACTGTGCGCTCTGACAGCGTCATTTTCCAATTCAGCAAGTGCTGTCCACCTAAATCCAAAGGTAAAACTAACAGACTGGTTTGATACAGTATGTTTTTAAGAGGGATAGGAAACTTTAGCAATGGCTGTGTGCGTGCTTTTGTGTAAAGTCAAACATTAAGCCATTATATACTGCAATATGAATCATGGTAATTAAAGTTTAAGTGGGTTTAACTAATGGAAGGCCTCCCGCTTTATAGTGATCAAATGCTGCTGAATACAGACGGACAAAACCAATAATGAACTGCCATTTAAAAGTTAAAGCTCATTTAGAGAACCATAATATTATAGGAAAGTAAAGTCAGTACACTCGTCAATAGGGAGGGAGAGCGTTCACATTGAGTACACACATCCAGTTCAAACTAAACAATAGGATGACTCATAGGTGCTTCAGTCCTTGAGCTTGTGAAATTAAGTCAAAACTGGTCTGATCTAGTAATTCTAATAACGTTGCAGATCCATTTCCACAGAAAACATTGATGAAATAAATGCAGAGTGTACAACATTTCCAACGCTCCATCTCTGACTCACGTTTTCGTTTCTCAAGGTTCTCTGTTGGTTAGATCACTTTCAACTTTGGATTGCCATAAATCTTTTTCTTAAATGTTTCTTTTTGTCTCTCCACCAACAGAAAAGTCTTGCCTCCTTGTGTGCAGAAGCAACAAGGGCTCTGAAGTGCCTCTGTCTCCATCTCTACATCGACGAAACATCAGTCAGATGGTGTTTCACAAGATCAGGAAAGAAGATCTTGAATTTGTAAGCCTGGTTGTTCATATATCTCTGTTTTCCTCTTCTATCCAACAATGCACCATATTGCTATACTGTATACTATACTATACTATACT
Source organism: Trematomus bernacchii (assembly GCF_902827165.1). Taxonomy (NCBI): domain Eukaryota; kingdom Metazoa; phylum Chordata; class Actinopteri; order Perciformes; family Nototheniidae; genus Trematomus; species Trematomus bernacchii. Next base: position 13,328,373 of record NW_022988043.1, read on the forward strand.
ACAATCTTATTCTGCGCATTTTACTAACACTAGCTTGGAATTAATTACAATAATCACCCGTTAAAGGTTAACATTAAGAACTGCATTTATTGATCTTCCCTTCAGATGGAGAGTCTCGGCCAAGGGACATTTACCAAGATATTCAAAGGGGTCCGCAAAGAGGTGGGAGATTATGGACTCGTGCACCAAACTGAAGTTGTCATGAAAGTCCTGGACCAGGCCCACCGAAACTACTCTGAGGTCCGTGCCGTTTTGTTTGCAGGCACCCTTGGTTATTACTGAAAACAAAAATAAATCAAATATATTATTGGTTGGGGCAGATTTAGTTTGCATTGAGGCTGAGAAATAACTGCTTTTTAATTCAAGAATGGGCTCATAATGTTTTTTCTGGATGTTGTTTAGCATTCAGCCTCTTGGATCACATCAGTTTAGAGCTGAAATTATAAATCGATGAATTTATTTAGCCTGTTTAAATTGACCATAACCAATTAATTGTCATTTTGTCAAAAATTCACTGGATTGAGCCTCCCTAATTTCAGGATTTGTTGGTTTTCATTTTCATATTTAAGAACCTGTTTTTATCATATAGTATGCTGTTGTCTTTTTCACTATTTTCTGACATTTATAGACAACAAATTGATTCTAAAAATCCTCAAAATTCTTAATAACACTGAGTGATAGTTGACAAATTGAATAGCCGTTTTGAAAAGTTGTTCAGAAGTTGATATGAGGTGTCAGCAGTCTGAGTTTGACAAATCAAACATCTTCTTTTATTATAAAAAAAATGTATTTGTTGTTGGTGTTCCTTTTTTCTTTCATGGGCTCATACATAATTATTTTTTTCTATATTCTCTGTTGTTGTTTTTGTCCTGCAGTCTTTCTTTGAAGCTGCCAGCATGATAAGCCAGTTGTCCCATAAGCACCTGATCCTTAACTATGGTGTGTGTGTCTGCGGAGATGAAAGTAAGCCAGCCTGACACACACACTCTCACCCTGGTAGAAACACACTGCATGGCCTCATTTGTCCTGAGTCAGAGCGCACAGTAATACCCATTCATTTGACTGACATTGCAAGCCTATAGGACATGATGGTCTAATGATGCTTCGCTATAATCTTGAACAGAGTCTATAAGCTCAAGGCTCAGAGTAGTGATACAACAATGGGCACGGAGGGCTATTCTAGATTACGATACCCTGCACAAGAATATTTGACCTGACTTCCTCTCTTTACCTCACACTACTCCTGCTGCTACTGTAGACATCTGTTTGACTTTGATTAAGATGCCGCTGTTTACCCAGCATTTCTCAGATTGAGATTAAAATAATTATAGTACTGTAACTGAGGTTAAAAGGTCAAAGTTGCATACAATACATGAAATATAAAAATAAATATCATATAGACATCTATATCTCCTGCACCGTGGCCTTAGTTGTACATAGTTGTTTAAATAAATAAATAATTGCACATGGAACAAGACCACTCTCTCTTTATTAGTGTTACTTTGACCCTTTTTCTTTTTTGTCGAGTTTCTGTGTGCATCTTTGGTAACTAAGATGTACATATGTGTGTTAATGTATGTACTTGACATGCACTGTATTTCCAGTATAATTGCAATAGAACATTTTACCACAACATGTTTCCCTCTTTACTCTTTTTCCAAACTGGAAAGATGAAAAACACCCAGTCATTAAATATCAGTATTTATGTCAGTGGAAGATTATTTTGAGATTCTCAATTATCCTTAAGATTAGACTTTTTTTGATTGACCTCATCTGAAAAAAAAATTCTTTCAGATATCATGGTGCAGGAGCTTGTGAAATTTGGTTCTCTGGACACCTACCTGAAGAAGAACAAGAACTCCATAAACATCCTGTGGAAGCTGGAGGTGGCGAAGCAGCTGGCCTGGGCCATGAACTTCCTGGTAGGACTCTTTGATTGTTTTTTTATAATTGCTGTAGTTTTTATAGCTGCAAAATTAACCTGACTAATAGTTTAATTGGAGTTATTAAGAGACTGATCTGAATCTTTCCCGTTTTGAACCTGCAGGAGGAAAAGCATCTTGTCCACGGGAATGTCTGTGCAAAGAATGTTCTACTGATCAGAGAGGAGGACCGGCGGGCTGGGAACCCCCCCTTCATCAAACTGAGTGACCCTGGCATCAGCATCAATGTTCTGCCCAGAGAAAGTGAGTCTATGTCCATCCTTATCCACACTGTAATCAGCAAGAGGCAGCTTTTTTAATAGGTTGCTATAACAATGAATTGGTACCTTCTTCCAATCCAGGTTGCATTGGGTTACTACATTTTGCATGGTGTTTGAAAACACAGGTAAAATAAGCGTGGTATGCTATTTAAGTAAAGGAGAATCGTGTTATTCAATAATAGGAGTATTTCATCCCTGATCTGCGATTCAAAAATTCAAACTGAATCGACCTTGGCTGAACATTTTGAAAACTATGAATTTAGCGGTGTGTTAAATGTTTGTGTTTGTGATCAGTCCTGATAGAGAGGATCCCTTGGGTGCCGCCTGAATGTGTGGAGGACCCCGGCAGCCTGAGCCTGGCTGCAGACAAGTGGAGCTTTGGCACCACTCTCTGGGAGATCTGCAGCGGGGGGGAGAAACCGTTAGCAACACTGGACAACTCAAAGGTAAGCCTGGGAAATGTGACCTAAAATATACACTGTATGAATAGTTAATGAGTATTATACTGTGTATGTCATGTCAAGATTTATTTTCTTCTCTTACTTTAAAAAAAGCAGTGTTAAAAATGCAATTGGGGCTGAATTTCTAGATACCTCACAATTGTGCACAAATTCATTAAATCTGTTTGTATTGTTTGAACAAATACAATATGATTAGCGTATGTGTACTTCATATCATAATCTGCATATTGTTCATTATCTATCGCCTCAACATAATACAAACCCTTCATTTTGTATCACAGAAAACCCTGTTCTACGAGGATCACCACCAGCTCCCTGCTCCAAAGTGGACCGAGCTGGCCAACCTGATCACCAGCTGCATGGACTACGAGCCGGCGTTCAGGCCCACGTTTCGCGCTGTTATCCGTGACCTCCACAGCCTTTTCACACCAGGTTGGTGCTTTCGTCCCTAATGGTGTCACCACAGGGAATCTACGTCACACCAGGGTGGAATCTCAAAAGCCCCTGCCCACAAACACACACACACTCACACATTTCTCAACGTGTCTTGAGAAACATGTCAGTAAAAAGGCTCTTCATTAGCTTTCAATTGAAAATAGGTGAGGAATGGAACAGAGAAAGTATTCCAAGGTCAGCATTTTGGGAAGGTTTTCCCACAAAAGTTTAGATATGTAACTTGTTTTAATCTTTGTGTAATTAATTAAGAGATTGGTCCAATACATGAATAGCTTAGCTTGTAGATCTTGATTTACTTCATTTCTGAGCCGTCTGCTTATCTCTTGAATGCACATGGTTTCTGTCTTTGTGTCCCCAGACTATGAGTTGATTGTGGACAGTGACATCGTGCCAAACAGGACGGTGGGCTCCGGCTGGTCCACCGGGGGCTTTGAGAGTCAGGAGCCGGCCCAGTTTGAAGAGAGACACCTCATATTCCTGCAGCAACTGGGCAAGGTATAAACAACATTTTAACAACAAATCAACCCAAGCTCAGACTTGTGACCCCCCTCAGTTTTTGTTTTATGTTGTCATGGTCTTTTGTCTTAAATTCGAGCTACATGGTTCAGGGATGAGTAATACAACCCTTAATGGAGAATGCACAATGGAAAACATTCTGAAAAACAACATGTCTTTCTCAGTATGGTGTTTAGATTGCGATATGTTTTCTATCTGATATTCTAGTGTTTATTATTTTTAATGTGCATTTTCTCAGAAGGTATTGAGCCCTGAAAGCAGGAACAGTTTGTCCCATTTTTTACATTTTTGGTTAAATTAGGTTGCTCTTTTTCTTTAAATACAGGGTTTAATTAGTGGTATATCTAACATAGGATTCTTCATATTGTAAAAATATCAGTCACTTTTTTGTCTATACTTCATGTGACGTTGCATTTCTTTTAGTTGTATATCTAGTGATTTGTCAGCTGTTGCTAGTTTTTAAATATAGTAACAATAGTACATAAGTAAACTTAGACAACTTCTCTCAACCACTCCATGCCTAATCTCTTATTATTCCATCCCTTTTTGAGGGGTAGGGGTAGAAGACAGGGGATGTTCATTATAGTGAATGTACACCTAACATGTATTAATGGGCCAACAAATGGCCCAGTGAACATTGTTTGGATGTGCCTCAATGGTAAGGTAAATCACACACACATGAGTAATAAAGGACAGCTCACTTAAGTTGGTCTTCTTCTTTAAGGGTAACTTTGGCAGCGTGGAGATGTGTCGGTATGACCCGCTTCAGGACAACACCGGAGAAGTCGTGGCCGTAAAGAAACTCCAGCACAGCACTGCAGAACACATACGAGACTTTGAGCGAGAGATCGAGATCCTGAAATCTCTGCAGCATGAGAACATCGTCAAGTACAAAGGAGTCTGCTACAGCGCAGGTACAGGGAGGCGGGAGTTATGAAAAATGTACAAAGTCATCTAACTTTCGCCGCACTTTTCTTCACAGGTTTGCCATGTAATAAAATCAGAATCAGCTTATTACAAAGTAGATTTACACATATGTGGAATTTGCTTTGGTATAAATGGTGCATACAAAGAAAGAAGATGTAGCAAAAAAAGATCATCGTGCTATTATAAAAGCTATTTAAAAAAGAAAAGTAAGACTATTGTAACAAATTAAAAATTAAATCTACACAAAATATAATTATGTGACAAACTGAGTACAATAAAATATATAATAAAATATGACGAATACTATATTCAAAGTCTGTGCAGATTTAAAAAGAAGTAGTGTGGAGCAGAAACGTGCAACATGTTGTGCAGGATTTACAATATTAAAAATAAACAAGATATTGTTAGCATGCTGTGCATTAATGTAGTGTATAGTGTTTTTCTGGGGTGCATAAAAGTCAGTGTCAGTGGGGGTCCAGGCCTTGTTAATGAGGCCGGTAGCGGAGGGGAAGAAACTGTTCTGGTGGCGAGAGGTTTTGGTCCTGATGGAGGGGAGCGGGGCAAACTGTTGCTTCCAGGGTGGGAGGGGTCGGCCACTATCTTCCCTGCCCGCCTCAGGGTCCTGGAGGCGTGCAGGTCGTGGAGGGATGGCAGATTACAGCCGATCACCCTCTCTGCAGAGCGGATGACACGCTGCAGCCTGCCCTTATCCTTGTCTGTAGCTACAGCTAATACATTAACTTGCCTGTATGCTGTTTATTTGTTTTTTACCATTTCAACTGATTAGCAAAAAAATGCGTTTGTTGCCCAATGGTTTTAATAATTGAATCAGTTAAATCTTTGCAAATTTCAAACCTTTGTGGCTGCTGGGTTTCCTGGGTGAGACAGTTTTGTTTTGGCTTCTTTCAGGACGACGAAATCTCCGTCTCGTCATGGAATATCTGCCCTATGGAAGTCTGCGAGATTACCTCCTGAAAAATAAAGAGAGGATCAACCACAAGAAGCTCGTGCATTACACCTCGCAGATCTGCAAGGTACGTCCCTCTGCTCAGTTTGTCCCGTGCTTTGTTGCGCCACTGACCACTGGAGCTACAGATGCAAAACATATTTTTCTTTTGTGTTTACAGGGTATGGAGTACCTGTCCAGTAAGCGGTATATCCACAGAGACTTGGCAACTCGAAATATCCTCGTGGAGAGTGAGCTGAGGGTGAAGATCGGAGATTTTGGCCTTACCAAAATTCTGCCTCTGGACAAAGAGTACTACATGGTCAAAGAGCCAGGAGAGAGTCCCATATTTTGGTTTGTATTTTTATATTTACTAATTTTGTGCTTGTACTTAAGAAAATGTGATTTTACTTAGAAAATGAAACATTGTCATAATCCAAGTTAGGAATTATCATATTCATATGTTGAATGTATTTATGAGTTTCCTTTTGAATGATTTTGTTTTGAAGTAAAATATGAATAACATAAACTGTATTTATAGATCACCTTTCATGCTTGACGCAGCCCAAAGTGCTTTACAGAGTATGACAGGAAATGACAATAACAAATGAGGAACATAATTAAAAACAAGGTATAAAGTAGTGATGGCAAAATGAAGCTTTGAATGAAGCATCGAACCACTTGGACAATTGTGTCGGAAATAGGTTCATTTCTCGAAGCTTCAGTTACAGCGACCTCTCCTGGCGAAGTGCAAGGCTGCAGTGGGTTTAACGTATCTTTGCCTTGAAAAATATTCGATGCACACACACACTAAGACTGAATATCATGTTCTATTTGCAATTAAAGATTGATAATTGTGTGTATTGGGTTATTGAGAAGAGACTAGAGAGTGCTGGAAAAAATGTTTGGCGGAGAGGGCCTTTTATCAGTTATTAAAGTATTAAAGTTGAAAAGCAATGATTAAAAGTTCACCCACTCTGGGCTTTGAACCAGCTGCGCGGAGGACATCGCCGCATTAGGGCCAGCGGCTCTATCCACTGGGCTATCTATACCTTAAGCTATTAAACTGTTTTATATTAGTCATAATTGTCTTTTTGTTCACAACTTCTCCACATTTCGAAGTGTTTCCCGAGTCAGAACGACCTATCTTTCTTCCTGGCTTGCTCTATAATGATCCAATTCAAATGCAATACCAACAACAACTCAACAGCAACAACGCAAACTACGACAACAACCCACACATTGCTCATTGTTTAGAGCGGTTATAAAGTGTTGAAGCGCTCAAATTCGAAACTGTTTCAACCTGTCACCTGTCAGAATAGAGACGAGGCAGTGCATTGAATCACCTGATTGGACGGCGAACCAGTGAGTTGATTCATTCAAGAAATGAAGCAGTTACTGGTTCGGACGTCACATGTCACGTGATTTGAAGCAGTTGCTGCTTCTGACGTCATATGTCACGTGATTTGAAGCAGTTACTGGTTCGGACGTCATATGTCACGTGATTTGAAGCAAGCTTCGAATCACTGCTTCTATGGAATAGGAAGTCCAGGGTTGAAGCTCCGTTCGAAGCTTCAGTGTCAAACTGCCATCACTAGTATAAAGAGTTATATCACTGGAACCATAAAACAATAAAATAATAAAACATGAACAGTGAAACTACTAAAAAAGTACAATTGCCCCACATTTTAAGCCAAATTAAAAAGATAGGTCTTTAATTTACTTTTGAAAAATCCAATTGAGGTCGCTGTTTTAAGATCCAAAATACCTGTCCTACTGTTGAAATCAATGCGTAAACTCACAAGCTTCTTAAGAGAAAGCAGAACGGAGAGTGACACAGTGTGCTACTCCACAGGTATGCGCCTGAGTCGTTGACAGAGAGCAAGTTCTCTGTGGCGTCAGATGTCTGGAGCTTTGGAGTCGTGCTTTATGAGCTCTTCACCCACAGCGAGAAGAACTCCAGCCCTCCTGCAGTAAGTGTTCAACACACTGGCACGCATGCATGCTCACTCAGGCTTGATCAACTGGTTTATTGTCCCTGCTTCATCCACAAAGTGTAGAAAACAAAGAAATGATGTGCACAGTTGGGAGCCTTTTTCAAACATTCACAGTACAAAGATTGTTTTAAAGGGGCCCTATAATGCTCATTTTCAGGTTTCAGATTTGTATTTTGTGACTCTACTTTGACATGCTTATATGCTTGAATGTTAAAAAAAAGTATTTATTTTTCTCATACTGCCTGTGCTGCAACACCTCTTTTCACCCTCTGTCTGAGCCCAGTCTCGGATGTGTTTGGCTGGTCAGCTCTGTTATGATTGGTCAACAGCTTAGAGATGTCCCGCCCCTTAGCGTACAATCACGTACAATGTATTTGAGCCCTGTTACGAGTGTTACGTAGTCTCTGGAAGTGGGGGGGAGGGAATGTGTGGGAGAAAAACTCCCTCTGGAGGGAACTTTGGGATTTGTGCCTTTGCAGACCATTTACATGCACAGAAACCTACAGTATATAACACACTACAGGAAAGGGAAACCCCAACAAAGAATAATAGCAAAGAGGAGCATTGACAACTGCAGAAACCAATTATTGAAGAACCTTATGGTAAAAGGCTTATTTCTGTTTGGAATACTAACTATAAAGGACAAGCTGTAGTTTTAAGCAGGTGTATAAGACACCTGACACTGTTTGCAATTATAATGTTTTATCTTTTTGTTTTGCTTCCTTTATTTCACCAATTCATGCACACAAAGTGCAAAGGCAAAAACACATTTTGTATGTTAAAAAAGAAATATTGATTAATATAAACATAAAAAGGACAAAGATAATAGGTAATAGTTCAGGCATGAGTAGGGAAAAGGTAATACCTGAAGAAGAAAACAAGGTGAAGGTGCCTCTTAACTAGGGATGCCAGAAACTGACCATGATCAAATTCGAAAATCGGACAGCCCTGGCGAAAACAGGAAAAAAAAGAAAAACATAAATAATAATGAAAATATATATAAATAAAATCGAATTTTAAAAATAATTTTCGATTATGGAGACTGTAACGAATATTCGAAAAATCGAATAATCGCTGGCATCCCTACTCTTAACTGGTACTATGATTTCAAAATGCCTTTATTTAGAGTGGGAGGGTAGTGTAAATAAGTTAGAAGGCTCTTAAGACAAATACTCTGATATTTTCCTCAAGAAGGTTTGTCAGAAAATATATTCGAAGAGAGACATGTAGGAAACCTGCAGGCTAAACATATACAGTACATAGAACCCAAGGAGGAGACTTGCCTGTCGGTCAACTTCCTACAGTGTGGTTTCAGTGGTTCAGGGTGACTGAACCACGCCTGACTGCCCGGGGCGTGTTCCTCCTCTACCTGAACGTGTTCTATGTGATAATGATAATAATAAAAATACCATGTATTGTTTTTACATAGAACACGTTCAGGCCCTTTTCCAGGTGCTGAAAGATGCTTGAGATGTAATAGCTCACAGTCTTTGTGTGCTGTAGATACAGTATTTCCGCTCTCAGCCAGCTGAGCCAGGCGTCCAGTGTGATTCATGCATTAGTAACAACACTTGGGAAATCTTAAATATGCACGCTTTTTTACGCTGAACTTCACAAAGGGAAGTGACTCCCTTAGTGACGTCATGCTGTATTTTGCAATGTTGACAATCATAACATATCTCTGCCAGGGTTGCTCCACATGTTTTGCTTTGAGTTTGTCTTAATCACAACATGTTTATTACTCCACTATTCATTGCATCACATTTGTCTTTTTACATTTAGAGTCAGTTTTATTATCTGTTCGAATCTAGTTATTTTCTGTGAAACAGATAGATTTTAATATATGTTTACATCATGGCTGTCACTATTCTCCTCTTCAGGTTTTTATGTCCATGATGGGAAATGACAAGCAGGGACAGCTGATCGTCTATCACCTCATCGAGCTCCTCAAGTCAGGCAGCCGGCTGCCTCAACCCCTTGGGTGTCCCGCAGAGGTAAGAGCTGCTATTTTCTTTCTGACTAAATTCACGAGAAATAAACATAAATAGTTACACTATTTGACCTATATGTTATGCATAGTCATGTAGAGTAAATGAGCATATGCATGCATAAGTGCCGTTTTATCTGTTATTTTGGATACATTTGTTTGTTTAGTTGTTTGAACCTAAATATAAAAGCCTAAACAGGGACCAGGGCTGCAAATTGGCACATAGATATAATATATAATATATATTGAATTGTCTTTTTTTAATGTTAAGGCAAATGCATAGTTGAAAATATTACCAAAATTAAACTATGACCATCTTCTCAAAGCGCCTTACACCGTAACTGCACGGATAAATGGGAAATGTGTTTAACAATACACATTCAAACACACATACCGGTTTCAATCATCGATCATGTAATTTGATAAACAGGCACACTACTTTGGGACATCAATCATGCAGAGGCGTGAAACCAGTTTGCTCCTAATCACACTGGCCCAACCCAATGTCAAATTGTTGTCTGCTCATCTCAAGAACAACTCCCCTGACAGTTCCCTCTCCTCCTGCTCTCTCTCTCTCTCTCAGATACACGAGATCACAGAGGAGTGCTGGGACAACGACCCCAGCCTGCGTCCTTCTTTCAAGGAGCTTGCCCTTCGCATCGACCTGTTCAGGGACAGTAAGGAGTTTTAAACTGACAAATCACCCAAAGTGCCCGCTCCTCTTCAACCGAGTCACTCTTAACATTGTTGCCATGTTTGTGGCAAAGGGACAAGGCCATGATGAGGTCCTCCTCCTGCGGAGTGCCAGCATGTGGCAGAGCAGCTTGTGACTGGAAGAGTTGTGGTTCCAAACTGGGACCAGCTTGAAAACTACTGCCAAGGTGCCTTTAAGTAAGGCCCTCCATCCCCATTTCTAAAGTGGAGCGCCATTGGGGCTAGCAGCAGAATGGACATTTTCAAAGTACTGTTGAAGGTGATGTTGGTCAGATTAAGTGTTTAAAAAAAAAAAAAAAGAGTTCAAGAGTTTGTGGAGACTGTGAGTAGACTATTGCCAGGCCTAAAGCTAGAGATTCTTGTGTTGTGTGTGTGTGTGTGTGTGTGTGTGTGTGTGTGTGTGTGTGTGTGTGTGTGTGTGTGTGTGTGTGTGTGTGTGTGTGTGTGTGTGTGTGTGTGTGTGTGTGTGTGTGTGTGTGTGTGTGTGTGTGTGTGTGTGTGTGTGTGTGTGTGTGTGTGTGTGTGTGTGTGTGTGTGTGTGTGTGTGTGTGTGTGTGTGTGTGTGTGTGTGAGAAAGAGAGAGAGAGTGTAAGAGAGAGAGAGTGTGTGTGTTGTGTCCATATAAACAGCTAGCAGGGCTAGCTCTCGCTGTCCCCCTTTCCCCTCACCTGAAGAGAAATGGTCTAATAGAACAGAGTGTTTTCTATGCATGTGTGTATATACCTACAGTATAATTGTGTACATATGTCCAGAAAATTTTATAATTTTATAAAATGAAATATAGTTAATACTATATTTAAGCTCCCAGCAAGATGTCAGTTTAAATGAAGTACAGACAAAGGTGATTTAAAAATCTGTTATTGTTTTATGTTTTCATTGTCAGAGGTGGTGTGAAAATAAAAAAACTGATTAATTCAATTCATATATTCGAAGTCAATTCTTGTGATCTATCGCTTTGAAACTCGTTTTTTGCTGCATAAATGAATGTTAAATTGCAAAAGTGTATAGTATAAGATTTAAGGGGGAAAAAACACGATATCCGTATTTACAGAATGGGTTTGAATGAAGACATTTTCTTTACGTTTATCGATACACATGCAGATTCTAAAGCATTCATTTAGTACCACACACATTTTAATAATGTAATCCAGTAAATTGAGTGTGGCATCTTAAAAAGTCTGCAAACTGTATTAAGCATTCCAAAAGCTGTTAATTTGAAACATTTCATAAAGAACGAAAGATATTTTCGTGTCTGGATCATCATAGTAACTAAAATGTAGGGTTAAATGTGTCAAGCTTCAAAAAAGTAAAACTCTGTCCAAAGTGTGTGGGATATTTCACAAAAAGCTGGAGAAATATCAATGTCCAGTGTCATCTGTTGACACTTAGTCAACAGATGATTAGTATTATTTAAATGTTCAAAGGCATTCTTCATTAGCCTTGTTTGAAATAATGTTAATGAAATACTATTTACTGTAGCCAGGCCTTTCTCCAATGTGTGTTTTTAAATTCAGACTCAGGAAAATGATCCCTTTGAGCAGACCAGCATATAAATATATTTGTAGACTTTATTTTGAAAACCGGATGTTGCATACGCTGCGCATTAACGGCAGCTTCTTCTAAACCGGTGACATTTCACCGGTCAGTTAATTAACTTATAGCTTACAGCTGTGTGAACGAGTCTCCACCATGGACGTAACGGGAGCGTGCATGGACTTAGAAAAGGTTGAAGAAAAGGTGAAATAATAACTAAAACATCATCAGTTTAACAGTCGCCTGGGTGATGTTCTAACCATAGACTGTATAGGTTCTAACGTTCTAACGGGCTTTCCTTAAACTTCAGAATAAGAGCGCAGTGACATTTTAAAGTCAGCTGAGTTTGAACTCTTCACGGTGCTGGAGTCGTGTTTGAAGCTGCAACATGCTGAAGACGCCAGCAGTGGAACTGTAGCGAGGGGAAAAAGTGAGTAGACATTTAAATATCCTTTGTTTGATAATTTGTGCGTTATTTGTGAGCCAACAATAGTTTAATTTGGAAGAAAATGTAGGTTTAAAATATATTTTAGCATCCATGCACAAAAAGTGTCCGGAAAGACAGAAACATTTGAGCCCTCCAAAATGCCCTGACTTTATTCTAGATGTTTACTAAATGGTGCTGTTGTATCGGATTGGTATTTGTAGTCTTTTATACCCCTTTTATTAACAGTAGCCTAATAAGATGCAAAAAGGAAAAGATAAATTCCTAAAAAATACGAATTATTATGAACCCAACTGTGTGTTTAATTGCACGGACACTTTGTAATTCCCAGCAGTCAGTGGAAAGTAGCAAACACACAAATTAATACTTTGCTACTTTCCACTGACTGCTGGGAATTACAAAGTGTCCGTGCAATTAAACACACATTTGGGTTCATAATAATTCGTATTTTTTAGGAATTTATATATATATATATATATATATATATATATATATATATATATATATATATATATATATATATATATATATATATATATATATATATATATATATATATATATATATATATATATATATATATATATATATATATATATATAGTATATTAAACAATTTGGAGTCGATGCAGTTATTTATACTGAAAAGCCAAATACTTCTCTATTTACTCCACTGAACTTATCTTACAGCATGTGACTAGTTCCCAACACCTGTGGGTTGGGTCCTCTATACGTTGAAATATGACCCAGGTAGTTTCATTTAAACTTTTGTTAACAATCTCATATTGATAAATACTGTATGACAACACATGGGACATTTTACTAACTGGCCGGTTCTTCTACTTTTAGTACCTTGAGGGTTTTTCTTCTCATTTTAATTGAGAACAAAATAATTATGTTTAACAGGTCCTATGTTCAATATGCTTGAGAGTTACTAACTGCTGCTAGTTCTTGTATCTATGAATGTTTTGCATGCCCATTTACATCACCGAACCCTTAGGTTTATCTGATTGTTGGACTACAACCGTTCAGCACAGACAGCAGAGCGGCCTGCAGAGAGGAGCTGAAGATGAACTCCAGGAGACCTCCTGACGGGGGGTACGGCTGGGTTGTGGTCATGTCTGCCTTTTTTATCATGGGCCTCACTACTGCCGTTCTCAAGAACTTCGGCCTCTTCTTCCTCGACATCCAGAGTCACTTTCAAGTCATGACCAGCACTACCTCATGGGTCACCTCCACTACGATCGGCATGTTTCACCTAGGAGGTAAAGACATGGTTCTCAGTCTTTAGTTGTTTCTAAATCAAGATTGTTCTTATAGTAATGTTTTTAATTTCCTTCTCAGCTCCATTGGCCATTGTGCTTACCCTACATTTTTCTCAGAGGGTGGTCATCATACTAGGAGGTCTGCTGTCAGCCTCGGGAATGTTGCTGGCCTCTCTGGACCTCAGTCTGCCGTGGCTCTACCTCACCATGGGCGTCATGCAAGGTAACACACTCGAAGCATTTCCTCTCTTTTCACGTACTTTGTTTGGTCAGTTTTAGTCAGGGGAACACCAAACTTAAAGGTCCCCTATTATACTGTTTTTCATCCATATATTATAGGTCTCAGATATATACAAAACCTGTCTCTGAAGTGTTTGGCTCCAAATACCAAACAGATCATGCATTGTAGCATCCCATAAACCCCTCTGTTTCAAAAGTGCTGATTCTCTGTCTGTTACTTTAGATGAAAAATAAGGAGCCACTCCCCACGCCCCTCTGAGAGATATCTGGTTAAAAAGAACACAATGGTGCTCTAGGAGGAGATTCAGGTGATAAGGTGGGTGGGGGTGTTACCTTGGTTGGCCAATGGTTACACAAGCCAAAAGACCGTTATGACATCATAAAGTGGCCAAATCTGATAAGCTCATTTTCAGACAGGTTTTTAACTTTTTATATAATTGGATCAGGACAAAAAGAGAGTGAATCTTTTCTCCTGAAACTTTCAGAATCTATTTACACATGTTTATGTGTAAAATACATGAAAAAGTGGATTTTGCATAATAGGTGACCTTTTTAAATCTACAGACCATTAATACGCTTGTTGGGTCATTATGTCATGACACTTTATCCGTTAATGATAACGGGTCAGCAAAGTTAGGGTTGAGACTCCTCAGAGTGGTATCAAGATAAATGTGAGAGGTCACTAGCTAAGGTTTTTATCTTCGTTTTCCAGGACTGGGCATCTGCTTCGCGTGGATCCCTGCCAACAGCATGGTGAGCCACTACTTTGTGAAGTGGCGTCCCATCGCCTACGGCATCGCAAGCTCAGGAGAGTGCGTCTTTGCCATCCTGTTCAGCCCCTTCTTCCAGTGGCTGATCGAGACGTACAGCTGGCAGGGGGCCCTGATCATCATCGGGGGTCTCCAGCTCAACCTGTGTGTCTGCGGCGCCCTCATGAGACCGCTGGAGGCCCCCCAGAGCCCCATACAGAAAACCAAAGACAATCTAGAAGGCGATGCCGCTGAGCTCCCACCAAAGAGGAAGGTTATCTTCCAGTTCTCCCTCCTGAGAAAACCTGAACTACTATTCTACATCCTGTTTGCCATTTTTGCGGCAGCAGGGTTTTTTATCCCAGCTCTCTTTCTAGTGCCTTTCGCCAACAGTTTAGGGATGGATAAGTACTGGCCAGCATTAATCCTCTCCATCCTGGCATTAGCAGACCTGGCAGGGAGGCTGCTCTGCGGCTGGTTGGCCAACATGCGTGTGGTCAGGAACCTGCAGCTGCTCACCATGGTGGTCACTCTGCTCGGGGTGGTGCTCATGCTGCTCCCCATCAACCAAAGCTACTGGGCCATCATGGTGTGTGTCTGCCTCTACGGGTTCCTGTTCGGCTGCGTGGTGGCTATCCACGTCATCTCCATTGTGGACATTGTATCCCTGGAGGGCTTTGACAACGGACTTGGGCTCTTTATGCTGTTTAGGAGCTTCGGGGGCTTCATAGGACCACCTGCTGCAGGTGAGCAGTCTGTGTTTAAGTTGCTGCTAAAAAAAACTAAGCTATCAGATCCGATGTGCAGTCCTAGGTTAATGGGCTAATGTTGTCATGCAAGATGTCGGAATATCCATAACTATACAAAATAAATATAGGATGGAATGAACTTTTGGTGCCCTAATACAATACAGTACAATAATTGTATATGCAAATAAATGATATCAACGTGGTGAAAATGGTAAACATTATTCATGCAAAGCATCAACATGTTGGAATTGTCCTTGCTAGCATGTTTTTATGCTGCTGTAATTAAACTCAAAGCATCACTGTGCCTAACTGCAGCGTCACAGAGCGGCAGGATGTCAATTTAACACGGAAGTAATATCTACAAATATATTTAGTTGTATGTATTGCCTTTTCTGTAGGGCCTCCCCTTATGCTGACTTCCCATATTGTATGTCATAAAATGATACTGAAAATGCAATATTTTTGCCATTTAAAAAATCTTAATACAGTATAGTATTTCATTGAAATGTATTTAAAATATATGTATGTCAAAGTCATTATAGTCTTTCACTAAGAAGTTGTAGTATAGTTGTTAATAGTATGGTCATTTCCTTCTTCTACAGGAACGGTTACGTCTATTAATTTATGATCAGCACCAGCACACACTGATCTTCTGTTCCATGTTGTTCTGTGTTTCTTGCAGGCTGGCTGGTAGACCAGACGAACGACTACAGCTCTGCCTTCTACCTGTCAGGGGCTTGCCTCATTTCTTCAGCCGTGTTTGTCGTTCTGGTGGACCTCATTCTTCAGAAAAAGAAATGCATCGAGGCTGAGGGTCAAAGGTCAAACACCATGGACAACCCGGACGCAGAAAAGGTCAACTGAGACTCTTTTTACACACGGTTTGTTACCTCATCCTGAGCCTGAGGAGCAGAGAGACTCGTTCAGTATCTCATCACATACCAAGTGCTGGGTGGTTCCACTTCCTCTGACTTAAAGCACGGGGGGGTCATTAACCCCATCACAGTCCCTGCAGCAGCTCGCTGTCAATTAACAATCTATGGCACCTGTACTGGTATAAGTATCCATCATAAACCCTGATACAACTTTTAGAATCAAATATATCCCTTCCTTTCTTTTAACCTCTGCGTAACAGGATTGTTTTTAAGTAAAGTACCTTTTTTAAAAAGATGTAATTATTTTTTAATTTGTTCCTAGTGAACATTTTCCAATGCCTCTTGCTCGACTCATTGGCTGAGGTCTGTGAACAGACGCTAAATCAAATGCTTTCTCCTTTTTAAGCCTCACTACCATTGGCCAACTGTCGTTGTCAGATACATGATGTTTTCAGGTTTTATGTCCGTCCCTCCCATTCTCAGGAAAGCCATGTGGGAAATTCTTCAGATTTGCCTTAAACAACCACTTGTCCTCCGGGGTCAAGTTTACTGTGACCTCAAAAGCCATTTTGGTCATAACACAAACATTAAAATGCTTATTTTGATGATCTAAGATACATTTCATAACTTGGTTTTGTGCTTTTCATGGGATTTGTGGACAATAATAAACATCACCTCAGTGATCCTTTGACATTGTACTGTTGCTACAGTGAGGAGCCATGGCAGCTCTAGCTGTAAATAACTCGGTGTGGTAACCTAAGTGTTTGCTTTCCATGTGTTACTGGCTCATAAAGGGCATATTCTGTTGCACAGGTTATGGTGTAGCTTTTATGACTGTTAGGAATGAATTAAACATCTTAACGATTTTTGAACAATAACTTGAGATCCAGATAACTTTTGTCTGTCCTGATGCACTGTATTACTAATTCTCATACGCATACCTGCACCTTTCCGTACTTGGACAAAAATGTTACCTTGCCACTCGTGTAGCTCCTGTATGTGTAGAGTCATATTTTAAAAGTTTTTGTCTCTTAATATGTAATGTCAAAGTTTTCATGTTGCCAGGTCTTTTCCACTGTTAAAAATGCTTTTATAAATAAATCCTGTACTGATGCTTTTAAAGACGTCTTGACCTTTTCATTTATGTTTTGACTTATCTGCCTTAACATTGCCGAAGCTAAATGCAGATCTTGTAAAGCTGAGTACTCTCAGGAGCTGCCCACCACAACACGAAACTGATACCAGGATAAGGATATTTGTAGTAGCTTTAAGGAATCTGTGCTATGTGCAGGACCCGTTGCTAAGGAGTTAGGGTTGTGTAACAGTATAATCCTGTCCGTTTCAGCCCTCGCACTCAGCTTGTACTTTTGTTCGAGCTTAAATTATTAGATCAAAAGAAATTGAATTTTAATGGTTTGCCTTTTTTGCTTTAAAGCACCACGAAGACACTGATTCCAGGTTGTTAAATGTGTTGAGCTTTTCAGGTTTTTTGTTCTGACAACAGAACAGCCTTTTTTCTTCTAAAAACAAGCTGTCATTTTAGCGACCGAATGATTAGTTGAGAGACAATGACTAAAACATCTATAACTAAAATAAATTGTTGTCTTAGTGTATGCCATTACTTTGGCTACTTTTTTTTCTTTTAATTAAAGTTAGCAATTTCAGGACAACTCTGCAATGCTCTTTTTCCTTTTCTTTTTTTTTAAATACAATGGTCAAAGATCATAAATAGTCATTCAATAACATGCCATATAATAACATGCCAACCATTGTTACAGTAGGTTGAAAACATCTTGGTAGTATGTCACCAATGTCAAACAAGATTGTACTTAAAGGTGGGGTAGGTAAGTTTGAGAAACCGGCTCGAGATACACTTTTTGTTATATTCCATGGAATGCTCTTAACATCCTGATAGCAATGAATATCTTAAGTGCTTTGACAAAAAATCCATAAAAAAATGTCATCTGTGGAAGCCGTAGTACTGCCGGCCCGGCTAAAATAACTGGATAGAGTGGCGAAGTCACGCCCATCTACTTCCGGTCCATGGGACCTTATTTCGGAAAAATTATGCATTGAAGTCAATGGGGAAAGAAAACGTATCTTTCGATCCCGTTTGAATTGTGCCATGAATTATACATATGATGTTTGTCAATCTTAAAACACAATTTCCATGTCAAAAAAGTCACAGTTTGTCGTAAAACTGTTGAAATATAAGACTATGAAAAATACGCAACTAGAAAGACTACAAATCCCAGATGTGATGTCACAATTGTTTTCCTCCAGAGATAGCTAAGATCATTATTTATTTATGGCTAAGATAAGATAACTTTAACAAGATGCCTGTGTGCTTAGTACCAGGTTGTTATCATACCAGCAATGGGTCTTGCTCGTTCTTTCGCTTCCCGTCTGATGGAAGGACCAGGAGTGGCTTGATCAAGTTAGCTACATAGCTAGTAGCTAGCACGTTAGTTAGCATTACAGCCTTGTCATTTTTATTAGCCTTAACATGAAGTAACATTAAGTAACCCAAAATGTTAAACAGTAAGAGTAGTAGTCATATTTCGTGAACCCTTTGAAGAGTACTGTCACACCGGTGTGATCATTCTATAATACACAATTTAAGCCCAGGGGAGAAAGGCTGACGCTAACGCTACATTAGCATCGGCGATCTTTTGCACTTCATGCTATCTGCACAAATGGTTGACATTAAACATTAAAAAGACCAGGCAGTTCAGAGAGAATCAAAGGAAGGCAGGCAGCTTTGCATGACATTCATAGTGAGGGTAGTCAATCCTTTTTTTGACAAGACAGCAGTGACGGCCATCTTGGTGACGTGTGTTATTGTGCGAGACCGGAGATGTAGTTCATTGAGCGTTTCACACAAACAAATGTGTTACTTCACAGTTTTACGACATACTTTTTTTTTTTTGACTTGCAAAATTATCTTTTAAATTGACAAACATCATATGTGTAATTCGTGGCACAATTCAAACGGGATCGAAAGATAATCTTTCTCTCTCCATTGACTTCAATACATAATTTTTTCCGAAATAAGGTCCCATGGAGGTCCACCGGAAGGGGAGGGACTTCACCACTCTATGGCCTACCTGCCTGTCAGCTTTCCATCTGTGCACAAACTTATCTCGTGCCCTCATTGGTCACGAGCGCGTTCGTGTGTGTTGGAGGAGGGGCTCTGTAAGGAAGTGGCAGATTTTTTCCGGTTGTGTATTTTCAAATTCCAGCGCACTCGAGCTGGTTTCTCCAAAATCACCTACCCCACCTTTAAGTATGCTATGAAATATTTAATAAGTGTTGGATCACATAAAATAATTAATTAAAAGGTATTGAATATTCAATTAAAGTTGAATGAAATAAAAATGAAAATAAATTAAAGGACACCTATCATGCTGTATTTAAATGATATATTGTAGAGCCATACCTATATAAGGTATATTTATACGTTTCTGTTTTCAAAATACCAAACAGATCATGCATTTTAGCCATGCCTCATTTCGCTCTATGTGCTGTTTGCTGTCTACAGGGCTGATTCTGTCAGCTGCCACTGACCACGCCCCCCTGCAGGAGAGGGGAGCCGTGCTCTGATCAAGTCAAGAGGGGGAGAAAAAAAGATCTCCGTCCTCCGTGTTTTATTATATTATTATAGGCCTATAGAGTCGTTATTCATTTGTTTTAAAGCTCAATAAATAACAAAGAAGACCTTTGACCGGCACTTTTCTAATTTTGTCCGGCGAAAGAAACTGAAACTGAAACTCTGCCGCACGGTCCCCTCGTTCCTTGGAAGAGGCGGAGAGGTGGGTGTTTGTCATCTGCTGGTGGACTAACCGGAGAGAATTACAGTGCTTGCCTCGACGGGGAGGGATTGCATTGAATTAAAGCAGCGGGAGCAAACGCTTGCCTCGGGGAGGGAGAAAAAAAGCCACAGCGGAGAATAAACAGAAGGGTAACCATGGTAACTATGGGCGGGAAGTCTTCTTCGCTGCTTTTGTGGCAGACTACAGCGCCACTTACAGGCCTGGCATATGTACTACAGCGTCTCCAGCGCTTTCGAGCGGCAATGGCCGGCCGTGGCCCAACCCCACATTCCCCTGATAGGTGGAGAGTTGGCCCAATAGCCGTAGCGCCACTTTACTGACGTCAGGACAGTGTTCAAATCTGGATCAGTTTTTATCAGATCCGTTGCAGCCCCTTTTTTAGAGATTTGGGTATGGAGGAAAATAGAGAGGGTTGTGTTTTCTGACACTTAGATAGATAGATAGATAGATCGTACTTTATTGATCCCAAATTGGGAAATTGTTTTTGTTACAGCAGCATAAAAGGCATTTTACAATAAAACAAATATACAAGAATAGAAATAAAATAAAATATAAAATAAAATATAAAATATACATGTCAAAATACAAAATAGAAAATATACATACAGATATTATATATATATATATATATATACAAATATATATATATTCAAAATATATGGAATTATGGAGTATTAAATATGAAACAGATTATGTGTGGGTAAAATGTACAAGGTGGTTTTATTTCTAGAGAAACTATGGAGCAGAGAGTTCTCTTCCAGCCAGAGGTGATTTATTGTACAGTGTTATTGCAGTGGGCAGGAATGTTTTCCAGTATCTGTCCTTGTGACAGGGGAGCTGCAGCAGTCTGTTGGAGAAGGAACTCCGTTGACTGTCCAGCTGCAGGTGGAGAGGATGGGTGGGGTTATCCATGATGGACAACAGCCTGTTCAGTGTCCTCCTCTCCACCACAGCTTCAAAGGGTTCCAGCTTGATGCCGATGACTGACCCAGCTTTCCTGATCAGTTTATTGATCCTGCTGGTGTCACCGGCTCTGATGCTGCCCCCCCAGCAGACTGCAGCAAAGAAGAGTGCACTAGCCACAACAGACTGATAGAAGATCTCCAGCATCTTGCTGCATACGTTGAAGGATCTCAGCTTCCTCAGAAAATAGAGTCGGCTCATCCCCTTCTTGTACACAGCGTCAGTGTTGATCCTCCAGTTCAGCCCATTGTCTAAGTGCACTCCCAGGTACTTGTAGACCTCCACAACTGCCACATCCTCTCCCAGAATGCACAGGGGCAGAGGAGGAGATGTCCTCTTCCTCCTGAAATCAATGACCATCTCTCTGGTCTTGGCCACATTCAAAAGCAGATGATTTCTTCCAGTCCACTCAACAAAATCACCCACCAGCGCTCTGTACTCCTCCTCCCGTCCATCCCTTATACACCCTACCACTGCAGAGTCATCCGAAAACTTCTGCAGGTGGCATGACTCTGAGTTGTATAGAAAGTCAGAGGTGTATAAGGTGAACAGGAAAGGAGACAGCACAGTCCCCTGTGGGGCTCCAATACTACCAACCACCACATCAGACAGCACACTGCCCAGCCGGACGTACTGTGGTCTGTCCGTGAGGTAGTTGGTAATCCAGGAGATGGTGGACGAGTTTACCCTCATAGCCTGCAGCTTGTCACTCAGTAGCAATGCACTTGGTGAGTTCCCTGGAACACCGGGGACACATATTCATGTATAAAAGACGTACAAAAGTGCATTTTGCATGATAGGTCCCCTTTAAATAAAATGTCAAACTAATTAAAAGTAATAATGCCATAAAGTAGTGCAGTATCGAAGAGAAATATCATAAACATGGTATAGTTTGTCAGAGTATGTAATAAAAATGATGTATAGAAAAGTCATACTATTGTATGCCATTAAATATTGTATTATTACTTTTTTGATAAACTATACTGTGACATACTATAACAAAATATTAATTTTCAACATGTCCTTTTTTTAACTTTGTTCAACATACATTACTATGCCTTTTTTTCACTTTTTGCTACGTACTATACTATGAATTAGTGCTACAAAATTAAAAAGGGTGAAACAAAACAACAAAAACAATTAAAACAACAGAATAAAAGCAGTGACATTTATGCCGGCATGGCATAATGTGGGGGTTTTCAAAATCTAGTTAAAGGCTATTCTAAAAAGATGCGTTTTTAGGCCTTTTTTGAAAGCATCCACAGTCTGTGGTGTCCTCAGCTGGTTTGGGAGGGTATTCCACAGTCTCGGAGCAGTGGAGCAGAAGGCTCGGTCTCCCATGGTTTTCAGTTTTGTCCTTGGTGGGATGAGGAGGTTTGCCTTTTCTGAACGAAGGTTCCTCGGGGAGGGTATATCCAGTCTCTGATTGTGTTACGTTATTATGAGAGTGCTCTCATACTTGTTTGATTCTGGAATTGTATATAGTTATATAAATATATATGTGTGTGTGTCAGCATCTGTAGCCTGTTATTGTCTCATTATACCGCACTGTGAATTAATTAAAAGTAAATATATAACTTAAGTCGTCATGAACACATCTGTCCATCAGACAGAGGGCTGCTGTGCCTCCTGTCATCATTAATGGACGTCCCTTTAAAATGACTGCTCAGAGGAGAGGAGTTCTAATTTCTCTAAACGCCTGCTGCTTCCCCTCCTCTCTCCTCGGTTCCCCTCCTCGACTCCTCCGCTCGAGCGAGACTGACACGAGGATAGGAGTCGAGGAGAATTCGAGAAATGAGAAACGTTCATTGTCAATTGTTTGTTCATATTTTGTAAAGCTAAAATGTTTCATTTATAGTTTATCATGTTCAAAATGGGGTTTTTTTTGCAGTTAAAGTTGCTATAGTGTTTCCAGGACAAACCACTTGGCCAGTTATATTTTTTGTTCAGTTGGGTTGCTTAAGAGTTGTTCTTAGACAAAGTTGTGCTAATGCGTAGAGGCAGTTGATAAGAATGTATCCATTAACTTTTTTTCACTATTTTTGACATGAGATGTTTTCAAAGATGTACAACATAATACCATGACTTATTTTTCGACATACTATCAACACTTTTTTTTTTTAAATGCATTGAACTGACTATATGATTACCTTCTTTCTGTTATTTTCAACATACTTTTCATGCTCCGCAGACCAGGAACAAACTTGCTTTTAAATCGAGGCTTAAAACCTTTGTCTTTAATGCTGCTTTTCAAGATGACATTTAACTTTTTTTAATAATTTCACCTACATACTTTTTCAGCAGTATTTACAACATATACTTTAACCAATTTCTATCTCTTTAATAAATTGTTTTTTTGTTCAATTTATTTAGTTTTTCATGTGTTAATGCATATATAATCCACTTTGAATTGCCTTTGTCGGAAATCTACTATATAAATAAACTAACTAATTTACTATGACTAATATTTTTCACAATATACTATGATTTTCATATTATGGTATTACCTACAATGATTCATAAAAAGTCGATAAACATATGTTTAATAAAGTTTGAACATAACTACATTTGGGATAAAAATAAAAACCCTAATAAACACAGGTGAGTAGGGGAAGTGCTTTGATTTGTAGGAACTTTCCACCTTTTGAGATGCAGTTTATCAGGAGTGTTCCACAAATCACCACTGGGTGGCAGTGTTGACTAAAACGAGAATATAAAATCAGGTTTCTTCGTTGCTGTTTTGCAATGTTTATTTAAATCCTACCAGTCTTCAAACAAAACATGTAAACAGTTAGACAAAAATGTTTATTACACCTTTTTTTCTACAGACAAAACATTTTAGATTAGAAAATATTCAATTAAAAATGACCACTATCCATCTACTTGGTCAACAAATATCACAATACACATTAAAACATTTTCATACAACAGATGCATATTAACAAAAGACTACAATAAACTAGCTCCTATGTTTAACCATAGTATTTGAAAAAAGGGAAAGTCAAGGCAGCTATTTTACAAAACAGAATTGAGGCACCAAGGGCATTTCTTATATATAGTCTAGAATATATAGGAGTCTAGAAATTATCTGTACTTAACTTACAATACAGTGATTCAGAAGTGTGTTACAGAGCGGCTTGGTGTCCAAGGGTGCACATATTTTGCGACTCGGAAAAGCGTAAGTTGCACCTTTGGTCCATTGGAAGAGTTCGAGTAGGGGGAAACCCTGTGACCCCTGTAAAAGGGTTGAGATCAGAAAAGGAGCCAGATCCCAACGTCTACCTCACAGACTTTAACACTTATTTGTGATAAGCGGTATGCTTTTTCATTGTGAAATCCACAAGGGATATAGAGCGGTCTTACAGACTTTTCAGACACTTTTTGCTCTGCTTTAGTTAATTAACCTCAATTTATAGAGCAGTAATGTAAAGAGATGACTAGGAAAAGATTGAAATATTCAAATGTACAAACTTTGAAGCAAGCAAGAGCAGCACCATCCAGTTTTTTGTCCCATTGAGAGCCTGACAGTTTTGATTGGTTTTTGCCTGATTTCCTGGAACATACTATATTAATATACAGCCTATTGTTTTGAGCCGTTATACCTTCCAGTGTTAAAGTCTGTGAGGTGTGAGAGCTCCAGCCGGACGTTGGGAGCGTCTATGAAGAGGCTCTCTTCTCCTCGTACGGGGACTCGTAGGCCTCCATGGGGGGGCAGGTGCACACGAGGTGCTGGTCGCCGTAGATGTCGTCAATCCTGGAGATGCTCGGCCAGAATTTGGTCTCTGGCCTAATGAAGGGCTGAAAAGCGAGAAGGGAAGGTTTATTGTGAGAAAAATTATAATTTAATGGGGCTTAATAAGGAATGCCGATACTACTAAGTGATTTACTTGAAGTCATTTAAAAATAGATACATTAATTCAATTGAAATCAAAAAAGAAAAAAAAGTAAATCAATCCAACTAAATGGTTGTGAAGATGGGCTGTGAAATAAAAAAGAAATGTCTTAATCTGTGCCGAGGTTTCTCTTTACCCATATTATTTAATGAATAAACAGGGGTGGTTTAATGTTTGTTTAAAGAAAAAATTAAAAAGTTCAGAACAACACCTGAATAAACCTTTAAGTTGAAAAATAATTCAACTACTATTAAAATGCTGCAGCTTTTGGAGGCTGTTAACAGAATAAAACAACCCATAGATGAAACAGTTAATTGAAGCGTTTCCAGTTGCTAAAAAAAAAAAAAAAAAAAAACATTTTCCTCTAGGTTTTAAAGCCATTGTTATATACAATCCTGACCACTAGAGGTCGACACAGTCAACAAATTATCGTCAGCACTTAAGAAAGTTGAGTGTGTAATGAAGCTGCAGGAATGAGCGCACTCACCAAGGGGAAGGCAGCGTGCTCCCTGGTGTAGGGTCTGTCCCAGTTGTTGGACGAGATGCAGGCCAGAGAGTGAGGGGCCATCTGCAAACACACAGAGCTTTCTGTCAGCTGATGGAAGGACTCTTTCACCTCAAACTAAAGAGACAAATGAAGGCCACCACAGTGTACCTTGAGCGGGTTGATGCGGGAGTCCATCCTTCCCTCCTCGATGTCTGCGATCTCCTGTCGGATACCGAGCAGCGCGTCACAGTACCGGTCCATCTCAGCCTTGTCCTCTGACTCCGTGGGCTCGATCATCAGGGTCCCAGTAACCGGCCAGGACATGGTGGGTGCATGGAAACCTGAACACCAGAACGAAATAAAACCACATTCATTCATGAAAATTCTCATGTACAATTCAAAAGGTTGCTAAACATGTATCTCAGTATTATAAAGTATAATTTAACTGTGCCTGTGGCTATGTATCTATTATGTACAATTATATTCGGCCTTATGATGGCTAAAATTGGATGACCATTTTAGTTTTCACTTCATATAGCATTGTAAATTGCATGAAATAATGAGCCGTTTTGTGAGGACCCCAGGAAGAATAGCCAATGCTCATGCTAGTGCTAATGGGGATCCCAATAAAGAGCAAATAACCAATTTCTCTTAGTTTTAATAAATCAAAGAAAGTGTATGATCCTATTTATTCAAAGGCAAAAAAAAAGTGCTTCTCCATAATTACATTTTAAATTGAGGACTGTATATAATTCAGCCTACCATAATCTTGCAGCCTCTTGGCCACGTCAACAGCTTCAATGTTGGCCGTCTTCTTGAATGGCCTCACATCTAGAATGAACTCGTGGGCTACAAAACCTGTTCAAACCCAAGAAGGAACATTTTAAAAAGTGGCATAAGATTTGTTTTTCTTTGAAAATTGATTTGCAGTGATTAGGTGAACATGCTTCTCCCAGTAGTACCTTTGCTGCCTCTGAAGAGGATCTTATAGTGTTCTTCCAGCCTCTTGGCCATGTAGTTGGCATTGAGGATGGCCACCTCTGAAGCATGAACCAGTCCTTTGGATCCCATCATCTAAACACAGAACGCAGGAGAGCTGTTAGTGTTTGTTCACATGAAGAGTTTAATTTAAAACTATAAAAACTTAAACGGGACATATTTATGTAAGGAAGAAACAATTTAAAGGTCCCCTATTATACTGTTTTTCATTAATATATTATAGGTCTCAGATATATACAAAACATGTCTCTGAAGTGTTTGGCTCCAAATACCAAACAAATCATACATTGCAGCATCCCATAATCCCCTCTGTTTCAGCCCTGTTTCAAAAGTGCTGATTCTCTGTCTTTTACTTTAGATGAAAATAAGGAGCCACGCCCCTCTGAAAGATATTTGGTTAAAAAGAACACAATGGTGCTCGAGGAGGAGTTTCAGGTGATAAGGTGTGGGGGGGGGGGGGGGGGGGGTTACCTTGGTTGGTTATTGGCTAATGGTTACACAAGCCAAAAAAACGTTATGACATCATAAAGTGGCCAAATCTGATCTGCTCATTTTCAGACAGGTTTTTATATAAATGGATCAGGACAAAAAGAGAGTGAATCTTTTCTCCTGAAACGTTCAGAATCTCTTCACACAGAGGGGACACATGTTTATGTATAAAAGACATGAAAAAGTGAATTTTGCATAATAGGTGACCTTTAAGCTATTTACATATAAATAACTGGGCGTTTGGTTTAAGCTTTTGCCAAACGAGGTCACATGATGCTGCTAAGCCTGTCGCCTCGAGGAAAACATCTCCAGCTTTCCAATTTGTTCTTGCATCCAAATATTTCTCCGCCCCCCTCTTTCAGTGTTCTTTAGCTTCATTTTTTGTATACTTCATGTCTCGTGTCCTTCTTGCTTTCTGTGATCAAACTTTGTGAAACATTTTGAGTTGTTTTGTCAAGATGGCATCTCTGGTTTCATGAGCTGACCTTGATGTAGGCCCAGGAGATGGGCAGGATGGCGCTGGAGCCCCAGGGCGCGGCGCTGATGGTGCCCAGCGAGCTCTCGTTGTTCGTTGAGTACATGGGAACCACCGGGTGGCTCGGGAGGAAGGGGGCGAGGTGGGACTTCCTGATAGAGAGGAGATGCATTTAATTAGAACAGACAGTGACAAATAAAATGTGATTCTGGTTGATGGTGATCAAAGCCTCTCATTGCTTTCACAGAATAAAACATGCAGGTTTGGGCACAAACACTGAACTGGTAGCAGAGGTGGGGACTCGAGTCACATGACTTGACTCGAGTCAGACTCGAGTCGCATATTTTTTGACTTGAGACTTGCTTGACTAACATTGATAAAAGACTTGACTTGGACTTGGTATTCATGACTTGAGACTTGACTTAAGCTTGAGACAGATGACTTGAAAGGACTTGACTGTTTAAAATTAAATATTTGCGTTTGTAGTGAGATATTACGTTTAGTTTTTTCGAAAAACGTGATTGGATGATTATAGCGCCGTGCGCGCAAACCTGGCAACCCACTAGACGGCAGGAGTGTCAGTTAACATGGCAGCGGCTAGCGTTACTCCAAAAATAGTGAAGTTTGGATTCAAGGATTATGTTGTCGATGACGCTAATAAGAAGAGAACAGTGGTATGCAGGGTCTGCAGCATAAAGATCAGTGACACGACCACCACAACATCCAACTTCATTCGTCACTACAAAAAAACCCACAGAGAAAGGTGCGTGAATGTGTTGGGTTAGCTAGGAAGCTAACGTTAAGTTTAAGCTACGTTAGACTTGGTTTCAAATCGATTAAGCATTACAAAGAGAAGACAAAACGGTAAATGAACACTAGAACCTCAAAGGGATTCATTTTGACTAACCCCGATACTGACGGGCTGTCAGGAGAGGGGGAGAGAGAGGAAAAGAGATGCCTCGTTTATTTCCCCTGTGTTATTATCAGAAGTTACTGTAAACTGTTGAATAATGTAGTTCATCTACTTTTAGTAGTTTGTTTAAATGTTTTAATTATGTTGTTTTTGTTTGTAGAAGTGCATCATTCCTTGATTTATTGTAAAATGAATCTGAACTTTTTGATCTGTTACGATGATAAACTGAAGCAATTTCTAAATTAACCCAATTAAGTGAGTTTTAAATGTCCTACTTAGTTTATAAGGAAATTATGAAGAGGAACAAATTAAATGATTTGAAAATGATATCTATGTAGGTGCTGATGCTGTTGGCGGTTCTAGTGTTAACAGAAATTTAAATTAAATATGTGTAATGGCAAATGCCATATATGATTTTCTTACCTGGAATTCTGCCTTTTTGAACAGACTTTTTGATTGAGTCCTAGCTATATTGTCTGCAGTTCTAGGGTTAATATGAATCTGATATGATTGTCATCGGTCTAAATTGGATTTCAAATGATTAACTGTGTATGTAATGAAGATCATAGTGTGGGTTAAATCCATTTTCATAACCACTGTCTTTTAACTGATTTAAATGCGGAAACTGGGCTTATTCATCAGAATTTCGTATGACTTGACTTGACTTGACTTGACCTGAGCAATGACTTGACTTGCTTGACTCTCATCACAGTGACTTGGGACTTGCTTGATACTTGTAGGTCAAGACTTGAGACTTGCTCATGACTTGCACATGTAGGACTTACTCCCACCTCTGACTGGTAGACAGTACATTTAGCACCCTAGAATAAATGTATCAAATCAAAGTATTATTTTCCACTTTATCCAGTAAATCTGGATTATAATCTAAATTCAGACTCACACTCCAATTGGCCCCATGCCAGGTCCTCCTCCACCATGAGGGATGCAGAAGGTCTTGTGGAGGTTAAGATGAGACACGTCAGAGCCATAGTCTCCAGGACGACACAGGCCCACCTGGGAAACAGAGCGTGGAAGGAAAATGAACTGTGTGCAATATGGCCAAGAAATTCTCCCATAATGTTGTACGTGTAAGTAGACATTTAGACTGATAATGTGGATGGCGGATATGTAAAAAACGTCTTAACTCAACTTTATTGACTGATACTATAGTAAGCACCTTAAATCCAATCTCTTATGGAAACATTAGTTGACAACAAATAATAATATAATAACTATTTAAACTAACTTAGGGCATACGTTTAACTTTTTTTATCTGACCCGAAATGTATTTTGATCATAATTCACTAAGCACAAAGAAGGTCAAATAAAAACGTTATCTTGTCATCTTAGATTTATCCTCATTTGATCTGAAAAAAAAGACCAGTAAGAGTAAGTAAGTGTGCATTATGCAATTCATAGGGGGCAGGTCTGCATGTCTGTCAGTGATTGGTTGAGGTGATATTAGCTTGAAAACCATAATCTGCATATTATAGATTCCAAAGGTTATCTATTTACAGCATGATAACAGATACCTATTAACCTTCATTCTATTAGCCTTTAGTTTTCACTAGTAATAGTTTACTTTCTACGAAATGTAGATTCCAAAGAACAAAATAAAATATATTTTCACATTTCCTCTCTCACCTGGGCGTTCATGTTGGCACCATCCAGGTACACCTGGCCTCCGTTATTGTGAATAAGATCACATACGTCGCTGATCTTCTCCTCAAACACACCAAAGGTGGAAGGGTAGGTGATCATCATGGCGGCCAGATTCGCCTTGTGTTTATCCACCTGGAAGAGAGGACAGGGGAAACATCGTTGGTACTTGTATTATAGTGTTGACCCGTATCAATATCTCCTGGTGGTTTATTATTTTTGCTTTAATTCAAACAGCCATGGTGATGTATAAACTATTTTTGTTATCCACAGTGAGTGAGCACTCCAATGCAGGATTGCAAAACCATAACTTGATAATTTAAAATGTAAAAACGTATCCTGACTAGTTAGTGTGACAGTTGACCCATATTGAGTTACAAAAGTATTCATATACCTACCTGTAAAAGGTATTTCAGCAATTTAGCACTACACTATTAATGCAAAGTTGGGCGACTCAAACATTACTTTTATTTTCTGTCATAGACATTTACAAATGGTGCCTCTCAAACTTGTCTTAGACTTTCTGTAATTAAAAGCCTCAACATGTTTTGATGAGATGTCACCAATGCAAACAGTCGGCTCTCACCAGAGCTGTGAGGTGTGCCATGTCGATGTTTCCATCTCTGTCCACCTCCACCACCTGGACCTTCATGCCAGCCATCTGAGCGCTCGCTGGGTTGGTGCCGTGGGCGGACTTGGGGATCAGACACACCTGAACGTGGAAAAAAAATTAAATTCATTTAGCAAGACATAAAGTTGGGACACATTTGTAGCCTGAATGCAAAGTATGCTTTTATCAGTGTATGTAAAAATAGATTTTTGATAAGTGATATTCAGGCTATGATTGCAGGATGACTCTTCAATATCAACTAACAGCAGAACAGTATTATAATGTATCTCATTAAGCGTGAATCCAAAGTATTTACAGGAAATAAATACATATTGTTGTAATACTGTAAAATGAATATTACATTTTGTACAAAAAGAGCAGGACTATTCATGGTTAAGGCTGTGTGGGAAATGTTGCAACGCTTGAATTAGCCAACACCCACCACTGACACTTATGTGTAAACTGACAGGTCAGTAATTGATTTGTATCCCTTATTATGGCAACACTTCTGGAAACTGGGGCACTTAGACCTTTGGGTTTGATAACATTGACAAATGAGTGACTGGGAACACAAGGCCGAGCATGTCACCCCAGTGTGTCGCAGTTCCCAAAGTCTTAAAACCTCCAAATATGGAATCTTGAGAGCAACTAGCCTATAGTGGGATCACAGCGTTTTCTGCCCCTTTGTTTGCTCAAACGGTTGTTACTTTGGACCTTGACCGTTTCAAGGGATCAGGCCACTATCTAAGATGTACTCACGAGGGAGCAGTTAAAAACAAAAGGCCAATTTACAGTGAAGAAAATATACTTCAGTCAGCCAGTCTTTAATCTGAGGAGTGTGTCTTATCTCTCCTTGTCCTCCAGATCCTGCCAATCAGACAGTCAGGATACTGGAGGAATTTCTGAATACTTTAAACATGTTAATCTGTGGTGTCAAAGTGACATGTTGTAATATGGGAACAATACCACTGTCGGGGACTTTGATAGGGCTTACAACCTGTGGCTCATGTACTTTTGCTCTTTATTAACCTCAGTCAGCATGATCAAAGGAACCACTGGTGATAAATCAATCTGAGATATCAGCGCTCTAACTACGGTCATAATGAAGGATATGCAAGAATAGCAATGACATAATTGCTTTATTGCTTTAGAAGTACTTAAATCTTCTGCTTTTTAGTGCAGCTCGAGTGTGCTAGAATTTGAAACTACGCAGCCGAAAAAAATCTGCCACTTCCTTCAGACTTCCTTACAGAGCCCCTCCTCCAACACACACGAACGCGCACATGACCAATGAGGGCACGAGATAAGTTTGTGCACAGATGGAAGGCTGACAGGCAGGTAGGCCATCCAGTTATTTTAGCCGGGCCGGCTAAAATGATTGGTCGTGCTTTTTACAGTACTACGGCTTCCACAGATGACATTTTTTAATGTATTTATTTATTTATTGTCAAAGCATTTAATGTATTCATTGCTATGGGGATGTTACGAGCATTCCATGGAATACAACTAAAAGGGTTTCTGAAGTGAATTACCTACCCTACTTTTAATAGAATGTTCCTGTCCCTTCAAGTTTAATGATCAGACTGATATCACTTTTATTTGCATTAACATTGAAGCTACAGCCAGCAGAGGGTTAGCTTATCTTAGCATAAAGTCTAACCACCCGGTCCAAAGGTAACACAAACTACCTGCATCTTTACAGTTTATCTGCCTAATTAACTATTTATTAATAATTTGTTTAATCTTAATGATAAACTAAGATAACCGGGTGCTTGCTTTAGTTTGCTCAAGCTTTGACAAGATGGCAAATTATTTAGTATTTACCAAAATGTGCAAGCATATACCCAACTACTTATTTGTCTTTATTTTTAACTAGTATAACTAATGTGTCATTTTCTTCAATATATTAATATGTTAGCTTATTCTGTATTATTGCAAGCCTTTGTTTTGCTGTAACAATGTAAATTTCCCCGCTGTGCGACTAATAAACGATTTATAATTCTGGATTTCTGATTCATTTCTAGGTAGATAGATATTTTGTAAATTGCTGTGGGACGCTGAATATGGCTTTGCTTGTAATGTTAATTTGTATCAATTGCTTGTAGTGCAGATCATCTGGACATTGAAGCTTAATTAAATCAACTTTGTTATAAGGTAGCAGAATTATATAAAAGCCTCCAGTGCCAATATATCCTAATTAACCTACACACAACACTTATTTATTCTGACCGTTTTATAGTATGAGTGCAGTCCACTCAGGCAGCACACTTACACTTCTTGAACGCTCCCCCTTTGAGTTCAGGTAGGCTTTTATGGCAGCCAGCCCAGCATATTCTCCCTGAGCGCCACTGGAAGACAAGGAAACACACCATGGTTATGTACTACACACCTTCACATACATGCACAGTTCAAAGAGCAGTCTACAGACATTACCAAAAGGGGAGAAACCGATGGGATGTAAAGCCGTTTGATAATTCTCCAGGCCAATGTAGCATGGTGTGTTGTTCATAAACCCTCTGCTGCTGATAAAGTGCTGATAGCATTTGACTACTGGATACTGACTAAAGTCTGAAACCAGCTCCAAAGTCTTAGACAGAGAATAACTCAAGGTTTCTCAATTCCAATAAGATCTCATTTTCACTTTCCTGCCCTTAGGGAGACTTTCTGAAAATGTTATATCACTCTTTGTCAAGGAATGGATGTAGAAATATTTGAAAATATTGCGACTAATGTGTAAATTATGCATTCAAATACTATAACCCATTGTACAAATACTATAAGTTATAAGTCCCAAGACTTGTTATAGTTCAAAATACAGTCTGATCGAGTAATTCTCATCACTTCAGGGGTTATATTTTTATGGAAGGGGAAAATGTACACTTTTAACAGGAAATGCCTTAAATGTGTTAAAGGGATAAGTGTGGTTCACTAAGGTCCATGGTAGGTGTATTATCTTAAGTAGATGACGCACAGCCCCCATTGAAAGAACCAGACAAGAGTATGGGCACGGTAGCAAAGCAAAGTACTTATTTTAGCCACCTTAAGAGAACCCTAAACCTACGGGGAACTAAGGCTGGTATAATCAATGTATGGTCTCACCAAGGCAACCAACTTTTGCGTGACTTTCATGATTCTTAACCAAGCGTTTATACACCAAAGTCCCACAATAAAAACAAACAACAAATACTGTGTCATCTGTTGTAAACATGTGTTTTGCCAATGGAGTCTGGTGGCTTAAAAGAGAGCACATGGATTATAACAGCGTCAGTTCCCCGTAGGAAAGGGCTGTCCAAAGGAAAGGTCGATCAGTGAAAACATTCTTAATCGAGCCAACAATTAAACCGATACTGATTTATTAAGTGGCAATAATACATTTTACTGCTGCCCCTTTCCATCCAACCAACATCTACTGTAGATCATACACTGAAGTGGGGTTTTATTAGGTACTCAATTAAAGTCAAAATATCTGAACCATCCCTTTAAATTATGTAGCTTAAAGGTTTCTTGAGAACTGCCCGTTTACTTTTGTAAGCTACAAGCAGAGACACTAATAGACATCAGGGACTAATGCTTGATGAGTTGGTGTTGTTGATACTTGTATTTGCATAGTTGTGCTGCAAATGTTTGGTCATACATACCTGTTTGGCTGGAAGGAGATGTTGTCGTATCCTGTCACCTCACAGAGGTCCCTCTCCAGCTGTTTGAAGAGCTTCTGATAGCCTTCAGCCTGATCCAGAGGCACGAAGGGGTGGAGGTTGGCAAACTCCCTCCAGGTGATGGGCTAAAGAAGAGAGAGGACAGCAGTGAGCGGGGGGCACGCCCTTCCTAAAACAACTTTATGATAAGCCTGAAGGAGGAAGGCCATGAGAAATGACTTTGGGAAACACCAAATACCTCATGTTAGTTTTTAAGATATCTACGTGACATTATGTGACTTCTATAACTCACCATGAGCTCTGAAGAGCTGTTGAGCTTCATGGTGCAGGACCCCTGAAGAATAAAAACAACATTAAACACCACATAACCTTATAATATACATGCATGTAAAACTGAATATTTTGTCTGACATCAGGCAGTACTAACCAGTGGGATCATACTGTGCACCAGGGAGATGTCCTTGTTCTCCAGACGCTTCATGTATCTCACAATGTTGGTCTCAGAGTGATAACTGTGGACAAGATTAACCAGAAGGAGAATTAACTGAGAACATTTTATTTCCAACAGTTGGTATGTCACTTAATAATTGCAAAATTGACAGAAGTAACCTGCAAGGAAAGTGCATTAATAGGAAGTTTGACTAGCTTTATTCAAGGATGTTACAGTCATTATGTCAAGGACTTAACACATTAGAAACTGTTGCCAGTCCGCATGTATTGCGTATGGCTAAAAACCCATTTCTACTACAGATTGAACTTGCTTAAAACACACTCATGTTTTCTTCAAATATTCAATTATCTTGAAGGATTTGGCATAAAGACTTAGACCGGCTGCATGTTTATTACAGGCAGTAGGGGCATGACTTTTGTTTGAAAATGTAAATGTTTTTATTATAACATCATATACTTGTTTTAGTATGCAACAAGTACAGGAGGTTGTCATTAATGCGATAAGTATGAAAAGAGCTCTATATTTCTGTCTGTTATCTAATGTGGTGATTTGGTGTAGAGTGCAGCTGTGTTCGAAGCAGACAATCAAATGGAAATGATGATTATGAGACCATCATGTCATAAAGACATACATGCAGTTTGTTATCATTGACATAGTGTTATATTATGTGCTATGGGGGTTCAATTTAACCGAGAATACCAACCTGTTAAAGACCTGGTGCGTCAGATACTTGCTCGTTCTCTTGAAAGGACTTCCCAAGATCCCCTTCACCCGCTCACCCATCTTCTCAGCAATCAGCTCCTGAAAGATTGAAGCAGGTGGTTTTAAATGTTAAAGCTATTAACAGCAATCCCTATTCAACCTCAAGCAAGAACTCATTGAACTGTAATTAAAACGGCAACTATTAAAGAGATAAATAAGTGGATAACGTACAGCTGAAGATTCACAGCCAAAGACCCAGAGCAAGTCGTCCAAGTCCCTCTCGGTCACCGTCTCATCCAGAGAGACCCCCACCTGTTAAAGAGAACCATTTTAACAGCATGCTTAATTTAATCAACCACTGCCTAAAGTCTTATGATATATTTTAAATAAATTAGGTAATTGTGGGAAAGTGGATTATAAACATTGAGTTTTACCAACTTTTCACAAAAACTAAATGTTTTCTATGTTGTTATAGAGGTTCCTGGTTTTCAATTTGCCAGCTGTTTTTTTCTTTTTGTGTATGAGCTTGTTGCAGGTATGGATGTTGTTGTTGGTTTTTTCTCTTTTGGTTGCATCATCACTTTTTGGGGGAGGTTTCATGTAGTTGTATTAATGTGTGGCACTGCACTTCGGTGCTACAGCTACTGCAAAACATTGCTTATAAATACTATCGAAAAAAATGTCCACCCAGTAAAAAAAAGTGCACGCGGTTTCAAGGTTGTTCTCACCACTCCATCAGTGAAGACTCTCAGGTTTATCTCCCTCTGCGCAGCTCTCTCAAAGATGTCTTTGGCTGCAACACTGCAGGTAATCTTTAGAGTGTCGAAGAACATTTCGCTGTGCAGCCGGTGTCCCGCTCTCTTCAGACCTGAAACAAAGAGTGAGGGTAAACAGTTACACATGTGCATTTTTTGGATGCATAAATACCAGGATAAATGTGTGTTTATCTATTATTTATATGTTCCTTATTATTGGTCTATCATTGTATAATTTATCCACCAAGTGTCTGATCTGTGAAAATGATGCATCTCGCCACAAATTAATAACTTACAGTTACAAGAATGGCACTATACTTTCGGTAGGAAATGATCCTGGTGCTTCATCAATAAAAGCTTGATTTTAATCACAAAAAATATATAATGTACCTTCAGCTAGGATCAGAGCAGCGTTGTGTGTCCTCTCAGCAATGTGTTTGAGTCCCTGAGGACCGTGATACACTGCGAACATCGCAGCCATGTTGGCCAGCAGAGCCTAAAGTCACAGGTTAAACGTCAGGGATGAAAATGTTATTTCAAAGAAAAAAGCACAAAGTTTCAAATAAAACAAAACCCACAGTCTCCCATAATGTCTGTTCCAAAACACTTATTACTCACTTTTTTTTAATCTTTATGTTCAATAATAAGAGCAAGTCCAAATGTGAGTGTGGTCCTACCTGTGCAGTGCAGATGTTGCTGGTTGCTTTGTCTCTGCGAATGTGCTGCTCTCTGGTCTGCAAAGCAAGCCGGTACACCTCTTTACCAGCCGCATCCCTGTAAATTAAATAGGTTTTTTCCCAAAGTAAGATATTAAGGTTCCTCCTCAAGTTTTATTGTCTGTACAATAATCGTCCCACTATAAAATGTATATTTTGATGGAAGAGTGTCTTTCCTCACCTAGTGACTCCAACCATTCTGCCGGGCATCATCCGGATCAGGCTGTCTTTAACAGCGAAGAAGGCAGCGTGGGGGCCCCCGTAGCAGAGAGGAACTCCAAACCTCTGGGAGCTTCCAAGTGCGATATCAACACCAAACTCCCCGGGGGGGCGCAGGACGCAGAGGGCCAACAGATCAGTGGCACAGCATGCAAGAGCCTGCACAGGGAGAGGACCAGGTTACAACCAAGTCAATTAATATAGTTTCATATACACAGAGAATAGCACTTTTTGTGAAGGAATGGTCACACCAAATCTTTCTTAGTGGTATCAACACATCCCACTTTTCTATTCAAGTTGCAGAAAGCCAGTTCTTTGGTGTAAAAAAACACTACAGTGTCTTCAGATAAAACTTTAGGCAGTGCTGCCGACAAAATGGAATCTAGGACGTGCAATGTCGTGCATTACTTTACTTCCTTGTTACAGCTTAAGAATGAAGCGACACAGAAAGTTTCTTCGAGTGTGTGCTTCTCTTTTGGAATAAAAATAATCACCAACTTGCTGAGTAGCCTGAAATCAGATCCATAATGTTTTACAAAATGTTTGAGGCAAAAGCTCTCTTACCCCTCCCTTGTGCGCCCTGTCCACTAGTTCTGTGAAGTCTTCTACCCTGCCATCAGTGTCTGGATACTGGAAGAGCACACCGCTAATATCCTTCCCACTGAAGTCCATTTCATGGGGCAGCTTCAGGACGGTTTTCACCCCGATGTAGCTGAAAGATGAAAGTGAAAACTTAGAGGGGTGCTAAGAAATATGCATATACATAGTGGTAGAACAGGGGCACCTCAAAAGAGAAAGCTATCTGGAATAGCCTTTCTGTTTTCATACAAGAATAAATTCATGTTTCCTGTTTACCCAAATTGATTTATTTATGTAGAGCTCATACATTTTGTTCATGTGTAATACGTACTTGGCTCTGGTCTGCACCACTGCAATGGTCTGTGGATGGCAGCGTGGGTCAATGTAGAAGGTTCTTCTTTTGTTCTGTCTGTTAATATTAAAAACACAATTTACTCGTCAGACATGTTTATTAATAAAAAATGCATGCATTAGCTGAGCTTCTTGGCAAAGAGTTGGTGTTCAGCTTGTTTATACCTGTGGCACAGCTGCATTGCCTCAGCTGCAGCCGTTCCCTCGTCCAACAGGGATGCGTTGGCAACGGGCATGCCTGTGATGTCACAGATCATGGTCTGGTAGTTGAGGAGCGACTCCAGGCGACCTTGAGCAACTTCTGGTTGGTAGGGTGTGTACTGAGTCACCCTGAGGACAAGAGAGGCACAATAAAACAACAAAGGGAGTCTGGGTACGAAGACAAACGCAGAAAGTTGGTGGTATTCAATCACCCGAAACGGGAAGATTTTGGAAAAACCTTGAGCAAGGATGGCTGATTTGAATTTGTGCAAAAGAAAATTGTGTTAAGCAGAAAATAATGACATCATTAGAGATCATGTGATTCACCATGCTTCCTATTATGGCACATGACTCTGCAGCACTCCAATTAGGCTTTAAATGAGTAACCAAACCTTAGGAATAAACATGAATAGTTGTCACTAAGTGGAAACAAGCTCCCTGCCCTTTCAAATATCCATAGTGTTCTGCTAAGAGAGCGTCGAAGATCTTCACTCACCAGCCTGAATTCTCCAGGAGATTCCTCTGGA
This sequence comes from Trematomus bernacchii, assembly GCF_902827165.1. Classification (NCBI taxonomy): domain Eukaryota; kingdom Metazoa; phylum Chordata; class Actinopteri; order Perciformes; family Nototheniidae; genus Trematomus; species Trematomus bernacchii. The sequence continues at coordinate 13,366,913 of NW_022988043.1, forward strand.
TGGGTGGCGGTACGGTGCAGCTGTAGTAGCCCATGCCGATGTAGGACCTCCATATTTTGTTCTGTGAAGCGATCTTCTGTAGAGTGTCCAGAATCTCATTCTCACCTGTAAAAAATGCAATTTGTCATTTGAATACACTATTTGGCTTTACATCTCTGATTTATTGGACAACATAGGTCAATTTAATTTAAAAAGTATATTTCCTACTGCTCATTAGATAGCCATAAAAGGACATACCAATATTGGATTACTTGGGATTTTTGTCTTGTTTTCCAGGGTATTCCAGGCGCATTTCGTCAAATCCACCATATTAAACAAAACCAAACATTCCTTTGTGATTCCTCTTTCTATCTAATATATTATAGGTTTCTAGACATAAAGATGTCAACCTCCAACTAGATATATAGTTTCAACATATCACCAGAAAAGAAACCTAACAATAAAAACATACGAAGAGATAACAATGTGCATTCAAGAAATTTTTATCGAGTACACCCATGGTTTCTTTCCCAGTGGCCAGTTATTTATCTTCATTCCCCGGTGCTGTGAGGAAGCTCGGCAAATGCACAACCAGCCTCTGAGATTCCTCTGGCCTTCCTGGCTGCTTAGCAACTCCAAGGAATGGACAATACCGCCGTCTGAACCGAGAGCCCTAACTACTCCCGTTTTAGGAGGAAAGAAAGACACCTTTGAGCCTTTGCTGGTGGTGAGAGGGACTGTAGCCATTATGCAAGTCAATATTTACAGCTTCTTCCTAACAATATTGCACAATCCAAAATAATGATAAACCATTATCTACAGGTTCAGGGGGAGTGTGGATTTTGTGTTTGTGAGTTTCAGCATAGAGGACTGCTTTCCCATGATCCCAGAGTTCTACAGGGCAGCAAAAAAGCCTGAACATCCAGGAGGACTATTGTTGGGGAGAGAATCCCTCGCTGGCTTTGCAAACTGAAGCCCTCCAAAGCTGAACAAGCAGAAAACCAGCTCTGCCTCCACTATGTTCCTTCAGTACGGCTTGTTGTATTATGAAAGTATTATGTATGAGGGGATATAGAGAGTAGGTGAGGATTTTTAACTTCTGTACTTTCACAACAACAGTTTCTAAACGTGTACTTTTGGTGTAAAGCTGACAAATGATCTCTATTGTCAAATCAATGCGGCAAGTGTATGGATGCAGTCCTGCAAGTATGTCATGTCAGCATTTATTTGTTGTGGACTATCACACAAAAGGTTACATTAGATAGAATATGTAAAAAGGCAATTTTACATAGCCGGAAAAATGAATATATACAATTGATCAACTGAAAAATCTATCTAAAAAATGTGTTTTACAATTAATAATGCAAAGTTGCTTAAAATTGTGTTTGTTTCAAATAAACCGTGATTATAAAGCAAATACATTTAGTTCGGTATAATAAGGGCAGAGTTTGTCTTCCATATTAGTAGTAGTCTCAGGTAAACCAATATAAATGGAACAACATTCATTACATAGCACATCAATTTGTTTGTTTTGAATGTGATATATGTGGGATATCATGAGAAATACTGAGAGGTTGATTTCATCCGTACAGACAATCTCTATATTATTTTCTATTGCACAACTACACACAATGACAGCGCCAGTTCAGCAAATTAACATAAGCCTCCCTCAAAGGAGGAATCTATCCCCTTTTGGAAATGCATAATAGTCACGTAGTCATTCATAATGTATTCAGCTTCCACAAAGGCTCTCAACTACCAGAAGCTAATTTTATATGCTACTAGAGCTAATTTACTTCTCATTAAAAATCACTGCTGAACATCTTCAAAAGTCCCCTGTGATAGAACCGCCTCGTTCTCAGTTTCTAGCTTGTATTCTTAAAAAGGGGAAATAACGAAACTCGGTTTACTGGGAAAAGACTGTGTATCCAGGGCTAACACATTATTGCATACGAGAAAAAGAAAGAAAAAAACCCACATCCAGGCGAATCCTTATGCAAAAGTCACCTTATTAGGAACCCCCTCGGCTGTGATGTAATGTGAACGCTATAACCAGATTGAACTGGACTTGGGACCGGAGCTTCAAGGCTAAACTTTACACTCCAGTTGCCATCCTATGAGCATCGGCTTCCCAACAGGAGATTGGTGCCGCTCGCCGAGTTTCGCAAAAACAACTCCAAATATGTTCAAAGGAAGACTTAACAGGGACGAGCGCTCCACGGCACACAATAGAAGTGCAGCCTACATTCCTGCCACTCACTTGGCTTCACCAAACTGCCCGTTTTATGTGGAAAAACCTCCCCATGCAAAACAGATGTAGACACACTGTTTTTACATGCATTTAGATGATATGAAGCATTTTAAATCGGGTTTGGCACAAATGCGTCGAGGTTTAACCAGCAGCCTTTCGCCGTTATGATGACAGAGATACATAATACATACATTCAAATGAAGGTAAACTTACAGATTGGATCATCCATTTTCATAGTCCGTTTGATACGGATGGAAGATGGAACTGTGTTTTCGATCAACTGGGTGATCGACTGCGAGAAAAACATGATATAATCAATAAAAACGCGCAAAACATGGCTATGAAAACAGAATTATATCAATACAATGCACAAAGAAAATGCTTTAACATTAGAATGTTGTTTTAATGAAAATGAAATCGTGTTTTTGTGCCAGATTTCGGGATGAATGTGTAGCCCAAATCTTACCTCGAGTCCCAGAGCATCCAGCATTTCTCTCTTCTCCCTCTCACCTGGACCAATATGCCTCTCTGCAAAGTCATCATGCCTGGGTAAGAGTCTCTCGATCTGCCTGGAGGAGACGGCCGCAGAGGTCCTCAGACCCCGGGCTGCTGTCGGGAGGCATGCCTTGCTGTTTGGGACCCTGCACCGAAGTTTCCAAACCACGCGGCTCTTGTCACTCAGATGCCTGCACGGTGCGCTGGGATTCACCGACTTGGCTAAGAAGATCCCCCAGGACTTGGCGCAGCTCTGCATCTTTAAATCACTTCGCAAGACAAGTGTGCAGAAACTGGTGGAGCCTTTTCTTTACCCCCACAGAGACGGATGCGAAGCCTGCAGGAGACACTGCCAACTCCCAGTTCAAACTGGAGAGTTTATAACACTGCACAGTTGCACAAGAGCGGACCAATCAGAGCGCAGACGCTGCGTGACGCAGTGACGAGCCCCGGTTAAACAGCTGCTAAACTTTCTCACGTGCCCACTGAGCAAGAGAGGGGAATGTTGTATGACTCCACAGATATTTCAGGAGAAAGTTGCAATTTCAAAGTCCAACCTGAGCCTTCGCAGACTTTAGTCTTCGTCAAGGTGTGCTCAGTGATAATATGTGAGGGCAAGAGTCTGCAAGTATATGAGAGACCTCCAGAGGGCTCCTTATTTACATAAAACTACCCAAAAATACATATTGACTGCAAGTAAGCAGCTCTGAATTCAGGTTTGACAATTCACAAAGCATCTTGGATTAAAGGTGGGGTAGGTAATTTTCAGTGGCGGCTGGTGGAAAATATTTTAGGTGGGGCTGTGGAAATGGTGATCAAACAATACTAGGGGGGTCCGGTGGGATGCTCCCCCGGTAATTTTTTTTGAGAAAAGACCCCCTAAATTATGACTTCTGGTGATGTTATAGGGGGGGGGGGGGAGGACAATTTGAGGCTTAAAAATATGAGCAGACTGATCAATACCTCCATAACTTCAGTGTGGTTAGCTATGAATCTTCCAAAACTTCCAAATGTCCTAGACATAGTTTCTACAGCATAAACTGTGCTAACAAGCTGAGATTCCACAGATTCTAGAAATATAAGTATCATCACTGAGCGATCAGAACTCGCGACAGGGGAAGCAAATACAGACATCACACGACGTAGCTTTAGGTAGCAAAACACGGAGATATGCTCACCTTTTGCAGAATAACAATTCTGATCAAAAACGAGAAAAATGCAGCTGAAGGTTAATCCAATGTGTCTGTCACTTTGAAAAAAATGATTGATGATCCATAATATTTTTATGTCAAAAACTGAGTTTTCAAGAGCCGCGTTCACACCGGAGTACTTTCACCGTACTTTTCGCGTTTTAGTTCCGTGAGTCGCGTTCACACCAAAAATCGTACTTAATCTCGGGTACTTTTACCCCCATTTTTAGAGCCAACTCAGAGAGCGTACTTTTCTGTGGGTGAAAAGTTCTCCAAAAGTGCCCCAGTGCTGATTGGCTGGGCGAATTGCAAACCACGCCCGTACAACTCTGAAAATGTTGTGTAGAGCCGCCATTGTTTTTCCTCGCTACAAAAACACAACGCTCCGTGCGTTGTGTTTGTTTTTGAAAGCAGTTATGGCAAGCATCAAGAAATGATGAGGAGGTGTCGGCGCTTCTGGAGATCTACGCAGAGGACGCGACCCAGGGAATGCACTGAAGCCAGTTCAGTAGCTTTCACTCGACCTGGGAATGTGCACAGCCCCACGGCACACCGGCTAAAAATAAAGAAACTCGGGCAGGACTACAAACGGCGGATTCAGTGGCCAACGATGACGACCACGACGAAGGTAAAATCAACTACATGCACTGGGGTTTTAATCTGCACAATAATGGTCTCAGATGTACTTTTATTTGCTCAGTAGATCAAGCTAGCCATGCTAGCCATAATAGGCTAACACCGGCCCCGAGCACACAGTACACACACACTGTAACTTTGTCTTGAAAGAACGTTACGCATCGAACTGATGTTCACAATCATGTTTATTTCATAATATTCATCATATTTTATGTTTAACTTGCCTCAACAACATTAAACAAAGTTCAAGCATACATGAAGCACTCTTCAAAAAGGAACAATCCTCCGTGTTTGAACCTCTTAAATCGCTGCATAGCCGATTTATTTGGACTGGATTATCCCAGAGGGTCTAAACATTCTTTATAACACAGTTTCAGATTTGTGAAACCTTAATTCTATTTGTGAAAATACAAAAAACACATTCCTAGTATGTTGTAAAACTACATGGCGACTAAACTTGTATATTGTATATTGCTTATTTTCCCCTCTTAGGAAAGCGGACACGGGATGCGAATTTCTTTGACACCGCCCAGGCGTTGGAGGACCGGCGTGCCGTGGTGAATGAGTCGCTGCGTGGAGATCAGATGGTGCTGTTCACCAAGGCCCAGGAAACGGAGGACAAGATGCTCACCTCGATGGAGCGCCAGGCAGAAGTGTTCAAGCAGCAGATGGAGCGCCAGCAGCACCAGGATGAAGTGTGGGCGCTGCGCCATGAGGAAGCGTCGGCGCAGCGGCAGGATGAGCGACAAACTGCATTTAATAACAGTTTATTTGGTATAGTTTTTGTAAATACTGACACACGACACACAACGTTGCACTAAGGTGTGCATGCTGCTGAGAATATCCCTACACCTGGGACAGTTTATTTTATATTGTTATTACTGTTATGACTTTATTTTATATATAATGTTTACTGACATGTACAACTGACACTTTATTTACATTTAAAATTGTTCTATTTAATGTTATGTCTTGAGAGTGCAATAAAGAAAACCGACATGGCGATTAAGCTTATTTCTCCTGACACTTTATCTTTTGTGACCTGTGTAGCATCCTATACATCACATGTAAGTGATTATTCTGATACCATCATGTTTCATCGGTTATAAACTGGCAAAGCTTTATTTGTCATTTATTTATCATCAATGTTGCAACCTTGTGGGGGAATGGCAGGGGCACATACACAAATATGATAATTTATATCATTTTAAATATTATTTGACCTAAACTTTTAATTCCCCCCCATTTCACACAACACAACATGGAGTCCACTATGGGCCAAAACTAACATGTATGTTTGCATAGTGTTTATGGCAGACGGATGCAGTGGGTCTCAGGAAGATATATAATAAAGGTGGGTTTGCTGCTGAGACTCCCTACAGCTGGGAGTTTATTTTATATTGTTATTACTGTTATTATATAGTACAACTGACACTTTATTTTATATTGACAATGTTTACTGACATGTACAACTGACACTTTAGTTACATTTAAAATATTTCTATTTAATGTTATGTCTTGAGAGTGCAATAAAGAAAACCGACATGGCGATTAAACAGATCCTGTATCAGTTTTTCTTCTTCTCTTGTTTTGTAGCGGGTTGCAAACAACTTTAAGGTGCTTACCGCCACCTACTGTACTTGTAATCTTCCCTCAGGGAAAAGTACTCCGGTGTGAACGCGATCTGTACTAAGTACCCTGGGGTTAAAAGCGCCAGGGCTCTTAGTGCCGGAACTAAGTACAGGAAAGTACTTGGTGTGAACGCGGCTATTAGCTACTAATGGTAGCTTCCAGAGTGTATGACAGCTTCCTGTTTTGTCTCCTTGGATACGAGTCCAAACAACTCACAGACTGCACCGGGCGCTCACGTAGGAGCCCTGTGACCATCAGATTTGACGACGCTGATTGGCTGAAATTATGTTTCGGCGGCGTGGTTTAAAGATAGCAACAGTTGGCTTCTGCTGCACTTGCTGCACTCTCGTCTGGGCGCTGTGCATAGCGCCCAGACGAGAGGGAGTAATGATACACGGGCAAGGCCAGGCAGGAAACATGTGACTTATCAGTAACTTTAGACATCGTAACACAATTTTAAACGAGATTTTATTGTAGATTATACATTTTACTGATACCAATTATATAATATTTACCTTGTTCATTAAAAATAAAAATAAAAAATATATTTTTTAAATATATATATTTTTATCTTTTTTATTTATTTATTTTTTAATGTGGGAAGAGGGGGGGCGGCGCCCCTAGCGCCCCTATGGGCCGGCCGCCACTGGTAATTTTGGAGAAACCAGCTCGAGATCGCTAGAATTTGAAAATACACAGCCGGAAAAAATCTGCCACTTCCTTACAGAGCCCCTCCTCCAACACACACGAACACGCACATGACCAATGAGGGCACGAGATAAGTTTGTGCACAGATGGAAGGCTGACAGGCAGGTAGGCCATCCAGTTATTTTAGCCGGGCTGGCTAAAATGATTGGTCGTACTTTTTACAGTACTACGGCTTCCACAGATGACATTTTTTTATGGATTTTTTGTCAAAGCACTTAAGATATTTATTGCTATCGGGATGTTAAGAGCATTCCATGGAATATAACAAAAAGTGTATCTCGAGCCGGTTTCTCAAACTTACCTACCCCACCTTTAACCCAGTGTAACCCAGGAGGAAAAATACTAATAAAAAAAATCATAAATTCAAAAATTATTGATTTGAAAATAATATGCTACTGTACAGTACAAGTACGTCTGGGTCTCTGTGTTTCATTCAAGCTCGGCTCTGTGTGTGTGTGTGGAACGAGCCATTTTGTGTGCGTGCGCGAGCCAGAGAGAGAGAGAGAGCGCGCACCGGTACCGGAGATCGTTGTTGTTAGCTTCTGGTGCTAGCGAGCTACGCTAACGGATATAAAGAGCTTTTTCAACAACAAGGTGGAAGAGAGTCCTCTCCTGTCAGACTGAGAGGCTCAGTGAGCTAAAGGACTCTCTCATTGTTTAGATAGTTAACTTTAGTCTAAGTTATTAAAGTAACCTGTGTACACAGTGTTCAGCTATGAGTTGCTTAAGAATATGTGTGTGCTTAATTACACTGGTTCCTCTTTAATAGCAGTCTGCATAACAGGAAGCTAGAAATATGAGAAGTTAAGCATCCCTATCTTTAGTAGCAGACTGCATAACAGGAAGCTAGAAATATGAAGAGATAAAATATCACTATTGGGACACAGCGGGTCAACTATTGTGACACAGCGGGTCAACTATTGGACACAGCGGGTCAAACATCGGTTATGTGCAATTTGAATACGACTCCCAGCAGCGCCAGCCATCTCCTTGTAAGGAGATGGCGCGAACCAGACGGAGTCAACGGCTGCTGACTCATTGCCAGAGATGGGGTCGTTACTAAAAAAAAGTAATATATTACATATTACATATTACTTTAAAAAAAAATAATATATTACACCACTTCGTTACTCTCTACATAAAGTAACTCGTTACTTTACTCGTTACTTTACTCGTTACTTTACTCGCAGGGCCGGCCCGCCCCTCCCTACAGGCAGATCACGCAGACTGCTAAAGTTTCAAATGTTCTCTTTAGTTCAGTTTCCAATGTTCTCTTTAGTTCAGTTTCCATTGTCGCATAAGACTGATCCAGATAGCCTCTGACTATGGCTGTCCTCTGTCTCCTGCTATCTGTATTCTGCACAGTATATCTCTGAACGATGCATGGTGATTCCACTGTGCAAATGGGCAACATTACCTCTACTATGAAGGATGCTACCAGCCTGTCCATCTCTGCTTTGGTTACCGGTCCTCCAAATTCTAATTTGTGCTGCTTCGGAGTCGGCGGCAGCGCACTCACAACATCCTCACTCTGGGTTCGGGGGTCCTTAGCTATTAGCTTCACCTTAGCATGTGTTCTTTGCAGGTGTTTGTTGAGGTTTGACGTGGTGTTTACAGCAGTGGATAACAGCTTCTGGCCTGGACACAGTTTGCACCTCACCGTCATATTCCCGTCTATTCTTCGGACGAACTCAAAATAATGGGCATACCTCCACCCCTCGAAAGTTATCGCTGTCTCAGCCATGTTTATGCAGCACTGCACGTGGAGATGTGGACGCGCAAGTCGCGCAGATTACGTACATATAAACCTGCGGCGGAAACCCCTCTTGTCTGTCAGTGTGATTATGACTGATTTTATAAAAGTAACGAAGTAACGCGTGTCGGGGCAATGTTAGTAACTGTAGTGTGATTACTGAATTATAAAAGTAACGCGTTACACTACTCCGTTACCGACAAAAGTAATATTATTACAGTAACGCGTTACACCCAACTCTGCTCATTGCCTAGGGCCCGCCCAGGAGTGATGCCACCAATTAGAAATATGAAGGGAGGAGCAACCGACACAACTCCTCCCACAGAATCTGTATGTAAACTGCCCCAAGATTCATGTTCGGGGCTCTCTTCTGACTGACTGTCCTGATACGTATATCACACGGTAGTAAGACCAGAGCCCGAAGTACTTCGTATTATTGTACTGTTGCTTTTACCATTAAATCAGTTTATTGTTAACCTCATATCTTGGTGTCTGAGTCCTTCTTCTTATAGCAGACCACTCATCAACGAACGGCGCGGAGCAGGCTCGAACCTTCAACCACTCCAAAGGGTGGTGCTCCAACAATCTGGTGACCCCGACGTGATGAGTAGGGTCTCGTAGAAGGAACACCGGCAGCCAACCAGTGGACGAAAAAATCCAAGGGAGACACCTCGAATACCACTGACAACTAAAACCCGGGTGATCTAAATAAAAGGTAAACAGATACCTGTTGTTATCAAAATCTGTGATTGGATATACCACAACATTTTAGAGTTGTCAGCGGCATTTTCAGTGTTATAGTCATATGGTAAAAAATACAGTACTAGTCTGTTTAGTATAATAGAAGTGAAGAACGAGGTTGTAAGAAGAGGGTGAAAGGCCCCGTAGGCCTAATAGGGCCATACGGCTGACTAGTTGTAAGGTTCATGGTTTCTTAGCGAGAAATCCATCGGAACTAGATAAAGAATAACACTTTCCAGTCTCAAAAAGGAGCTGCAGTTGTGTTATATGTATACAAATAACTAGTCTGTTTAGTATAATAGAAGTGAAGAACGAGGTTGTAAGAAGACAGTGAAAGGCCCCGTAGGTCTAATAGGGCCATACGGCTAACTCGTTGAAAAGTTCATGTTTTTTTTAAAGGGAACTCCATGGGAACTAGATAAAGAATAACACTTTCCAGTCTCAAGAAGGAGCTGCAGTTGTGTTATATGTGGGGTATTACAAGAGGAGAAACGCAACTTTCAAAATCAATTTGAAACGACCGGATCTCGCAAACTCTTGTTGTGGGTTAATCTAGACGGCTAAACGTGACGATAAAGAGATTCTGTAGACTTGGGTTCCGACTCCTTGCTAAAAGCCACATCGCCGAAAGGGGGTGTTGAAGCGCTTTTAGAAGTCTCTCCATCTGTTGAAATAAACATCGCACTATAAAGGCCGGATAGACTGTACGGGGAATATAACTCTTTGTGAATAAATAGAATAAGTGAACATAAATCAACCTTAGTCAGATAAAGAAATACGAAGTCATAATGGAAGGAGAATTTGAACGAGAAGAAAGAGAACTAGGAGTGGCGGTCCCAGGAACATTAAGACAACAATGGGGACAGACAGGGAGATTGATCGTTAGTGGGATCAAACTGGGGGACCGGAAGAAGGCTGATATTTAATGACTGATATATAAGTAATAATAATATATAACTATATATAACTATATTATATAATATATAATAAATAACTGATATAAGTAATAATAATATATAACTATGTATGACTATATAATAATATATAATATATAACTGATATTTAATAACTGATATATAAGGCTCGATATTTCTGAAAATGAGAACACCGTAAACGGCGTTCTATTTCAGAAAAAAGGGGGATGTAGGTCAATACTGATGTACATAAGTATCACACTGGACAGAGTTGAGAACAGAGAACCTCCGTGCACAAGACATGCAGCCGGTACAGCGCGTATCTTAAAGCTCCCATGTCATGCTTTTCCGGTTATTACCCGTCCCCTTGTGTGTTATGAAAGTTTTTATGCATGTAAACGGTGTGCAGAGTCAAAACCCTCAAAGTACACCCTGTAGCGAGTAAAACTCTAACACAGAAAATACCTCCCCAAAACGCCTCGTTGGAGATACGTCACTGCCCATTTGAGTCTTCCATTTAGTTCCGGGTACGGCCTGATGTCATGCGGTACCCGGAACGAAATGGACCAATCCCGAAGAGCTATGGCCACACCCAGCGGCGCTGGCCGCACCCTCTGCCAGCCTAACATTTACTGTTGGAAGCTCTGGTTCAGTTCACAATCGATCCAGTCATGCCACTGCCAAGGACCTGTTTCCTGAAATGTGAGGAGAAATCTGAGCTGTTTGTCCTACCGACGGAAGAACCACGACGAAGTCAGTGGTTGAAATGTCTTTTTAACACTGTTCCTTCAGAGGTTCGAAGAACCGGCATTTCACAGACGAAAGCTTCCAAAACATTGCCCAGTTTGAGGCCGGATATGCACAGCTTGTTTGGACCGTTTGGAGCAGGGGAAGATTTGGGTACACAACCTGTAAGTTTGCATTGTTATTTGTGTATTTATCAAACAAGACTGTTTAAATGTGTAAACTGTGTTGGACTGCTAAGCCATTGACACAGTGCTAACCGTGCTAACTAAGTTGCTAGCGTTTCCATATATCAACTCTAATATCAGCAGATGGCCTTGCATACATGTATCTCATAGCAGGAGAATGTCTGCATTCACACACAAAATACCTATTGACAGTATACTCCGGGTGATTTGCCGTGCGGTCAGTCGCGAAACGTAATTACATTATAGCTGGCGTAGCGTGTATGCTACCGATCTAACCCACGGAGCTAGACCTAGGTTTGGTAGGAAAAACATTTTTGTTATGCTACGTTGCTAGCGTTTAAATATATCAACTACAATGTCAGCAGATGGCCTTACATGTTTGTCATGGCAGGAGAATGTCTGCAGTCACACACACGGAATACTCATACAGTATACTCCGGGTGATTTACCGTACATTGTGACAGTACATACTGCATGTATAGCTAACGAGGCTAGCTGTATGCTAGCGCAAAACAATGTATTCATGCAAGTTACAATGTATGACCGAACGTAGCAGAATACCCGTATAATATTGCAATTATAAACACGTTATTGCTAGCCTAATATGAACCACTAGCTTTTGTTCATAGTAGTTTTATTACACTACATTATAGTTGCTTCCTCCAAGCTAACGTTCATATCGTGTTAGCTACCAAGGTAAACAAAGCTAGGTTAGCATATTAGCAGGCAAGCTGTTCATTATATAGATCCACACTCCTACCACAACTACTACTAACGAATCTAAAACAACTACGTTTCTCTAATATTTTGTGATTTGCATTTTATTTCGTCCAGGTAGATCCTGCCGGACAATATATGACTGGACGACCACACTGAGGCATCGTCTCAAAAAGCCCCGGCTGCTATAGGCAAGATGCCGACAACAATATATGTATATTTACGTTCATTTTGTACATTTCTAAAAATAAAGTTTAATGGAAATACTTAGTAGGCCTATCCTTTCTTCCCTGAATTATTTGCTCCTATAACATATCATTCATATATAGCAAACCATGATTTGATTTCTCATCAAACAGTAGTAGTTTATAACGGGTAAAAATAACTTACTCTTTGTTATGACCGGCTCGTAGGCCACAACGGAAAGACAAGGAGACATACACGAGTTTACAAAACCACGGCACATTTATTGTGGTAAATGCAGAGATACGTGGTCAGGGAAGAGGATTGCTGTGCTGCTTGGAGGGAGAGAGGGGCTGCAGTTTGACTCCGGGCAGCTGGCTATAGCACCTCGGCTCCGGCCAGGTGTCCGTGATCGCGCTGATTAGCCTCTTCAGCTCCACCCCATCGTAAGACAAAGGCCCTGGGGCCGTCACACTCTTCTATAACAACAGTTAAAAATATATATATGTATATAAAATATACGGCTGTACCGACGCCATGATAAGACTGATGTTCGGCTGAGAGCAGCCGTTTAGACATGGGCGCAGCCTCTCTGGTGGTTGACTAATCAGAACAGAGTGGCCGAGCTGACCAATCGGAGCACACTAGGCTCACAGGGAGGGGGGGGCAAGAGCTCCAACGAGTCGTTTAGTGGAGAGAGTGAATACTGCTGAATACACATGCTTGACAGAGATGCTGTATGCGAAACCAATGTGAGTTTGGAAAATTGCACAGTATAAATCTATTTTAGTATACCTCAACAATGTAATTATGATCAGTGGAAATGGCCATGACATGGGCCCTTTAAACAAAATTTCACACATTGTTATGAGACATCCGTTGACGGTTCTGACCACACACAGCATTGTCTCATTTGTTAACTCAAGTGCATTCACCATGACATCCACCAGACAGACTAGGTTAGAGAAAACTCTGACCGAAGCACACATCACCTACACACATGAAGGAGTGAACAGTGCAGACACCATTGGAAGTGGAGAACCACACAGGTGTGAGGAAAGAGTCATCCAAGATGTGAAACTAAGAATAGACCTCAGAGATGAGCCCTTGCCACACGCAGAAAATCTATTCACAGATGGCTGTTGTTTTGGACACCCCACCTACGGGCTCCAAGCGGCTTATGCAGTGATAGGGCAAACAACAGAAGGGAAGTTGGAGGAAAAGGCAGCCGAGAAAGTGACAGGAAAAGTCTCAGCACAGTTGGCAGAAGTGATGGGGGTTACAGCAGCACTGGAACTATCAAAGGGGAAAAATGTAAATATCTACACTGACTCAGCTTATGTACATGGCGTCATTCATGTCGAAATGCGCCAATGGATGAGAGCAGGGTTTGTAACCTCTACCAATGTCCCCATCAAACACGAAAAAGAGATCAAGAGGCTCGCAGAAGCTGTCATGTTACCCAACAAACTAGCCTTGCTCAAATGCAAAGGCCACAGTACGGCAGACAACTACTTGGCCTGGGGTAACAATGCAGCAGATAGGGCGGCCAAAGCAAAGGCAGGGTATGTACCCCAGTTCCAAATGCTCGCCATGAAGTCCACTGACTTGCTGCCCGCCGTAACAGATGACACTCTTAAAGAAGCACAGGAAGCAGGCTCTTTACTGCTTTGCAGGAAATATAGTACTCAGAGAGGTGTGCTTTTCCAGACACTGAAGAAAGCAAAATTCCATGACTTGTCGCTATCAGGGCTGTTAGGGAAAAACATCAGGCAATATGTATGTGAGATTATTACGTTTTTAAGAGAAATTGATACATTTAAAATAATCTAGAGTTTTGGTTCTTTTTTGTTTTGTTTTGTTTTGTTTGTTTGTTTGTTTGTTTGTTTGTTTTTTGTTTGGTTTTGTTTTATTTCTTTTGTTTATTGTTTTCTGCATAGTCTCTTGTCCACACTCCAGTCCAGTTGGTGGCGGTAATGCACCTACAAGTTGGTTTGCCAACCGCCAATAAACACTAAAGAAGAAGAAGAAGAAGGCTCCCCACAGGATAAATCAGTATGGTTAGACAGGGGAGCTACCAAGAAGGACGGGATATGGTTCTCCCCAGATGGGAGACCTGTCCTGCCCCCAGGGTGGATAAGATCCATGCTTAAAGAAGCTCAGCAAGGCATGTGATGAAACAGGCATGAACTGGTTGGATGCTCTACCACTAGCCCTTATGTCAATCAGGAGCTCTATTAACCGAGGGACAGGTTTCTCCCCTTTTGAGTTGACCCACGGCCATCAGTTCCCAGGCCCGGAGCTCTGAGTGTAGGAAAAGAAGTAGAAGAGATGAGTTCAAAACCATATTTCCAGCAACTTAAGGGCTTGGTATCAGAATTCTCCACACAGGTTGCCGACGCCAAAGGGGGACCCGAGAAACACGAGGCCAACACAGCAGAGTTCGTCTGGCTGAAAGTCATCAGGCCTAAGTGGCTCAACCCCAGGTTCTCCGGACCGTACCGAGTGACCCAGAGGACCTCCCATGCCGTCCGCCTAGAAGGAAAGGGGGACAACTGGTACCACTGGAGCCAGTGCGCGGTGGGGAAACCTCCAGCTCGGTCTCTTGATGACATCAGAACTGATCTGGCCCTCATCACAGAAGTCGACCCGGAAGCCGCCATCAGCGGGCCGGAGGAAGAGGACTCATCTACCCCGGACAACCCATAAGCCGCCGTCAGCGGGCTGGAAGAAGCAGAAGAGGGACTCCACGGGGACTCCTGAAGCCCCTCCACCTAGGGGATCAGGTTGCTATAAACCACACCAGTGACTTTGTTTATTAGCCCATTTTTAAGGGATTTTGTTTTATCAACATATTGTTTAAGGGACTGTGTTTACTAACCCTTTTTACCTTGGTTAAATGAGTGTAGTATCGGGAAAGAAAAAGACTAATAGATTTAGAAAACGAATAAGAGACTTACACCAGATAAGTAATAAAACTCCCGTAGCACCCTCTCCCCAGTTAACGTGGGTCACTTGGTGGGACACTACTGATATATGTGGGGACCTTCATGTCCCTCTAAGACACCACGCTTTAGGCTCCATAACTAACCAAGATTGGGGTCATTCAGGTTATACCTTCCAAATTGGCCCGTTTGTCATCTCCCACCATTTAGACGAGGGTAGGTGCCGGTTTTTGAGATTCTCATATTCTAGGCGATTCTGGCATTTCTGGATCTCCATTTCATTAAGGGGCCATCTTTTATACTCTGGTAAACCACTGTATGATCGACACGTGCTGTCCAAACGCTACGCCCCAGGCTCCTTTGATTTGTCTGTCGACTCTCCCACTTACATGGACTCCATAGGGGTGCCACGGGGTGTTCCCAATGAGTATAAAATCGCTGATCAAATTGCCGCAGGTTTTGAGAACATTCCCTTCCTCGCAGCTATCTTCCCCATCACCCCTAACAAGAATGTAGACAGGATCAACTATGTACATTACAACGTACTCCGATTGGCCAGTCTCACTAGGGACGCGGTAGAAGGCCTGGCTGAACAATTGGGTCCAACGTCCCTTATGGCTGTCCAAAATAGGATGGCGTTGGATATGCTTCTGGCGGAGAAAGGGGGTGTTTGTGCGATGTTCGGTGATATGTGCTGCACGTTTATTCCCAACAACACGGCGCCTGACGGTTCCGTGACTAAAGCTTTAGAAGGTCTTCGCACCCTATCTAAAACCATGCATGAACAATCAGGGATCGACAGTCCTATGGAGGAATGGATGACAAACATGTTTGGTCAATGGAAAGGTTTAATAATGTCTCTTCTAATTTCAATTGCTACGTTCATTGCTATTTTGTTAACATGTGGGTGTTGTTGTGTACCCTGTATTCGCTCGTTGTATGTTCGACTCATCAGTTCAACCATTGAAGGGAAAGCCGCATCTCCCCCTCCCTATCAGATGCCCTTGTTGGCGTATTCCTTTGAGGGGGAGGAGGACCCTGATGATTCACCACACAAGGATACTGCTTTCTAGCACTCAGGTTACCCTCTCTAATAGTTCCTTCACTGCCATGGAAAGTTGTGTTCTGTCCCCATGAAGGTTTCAAGTACTCTAATGGCGCAGTTCCACTGCAGCGCGGAGCTCGCTTTAAGCGTGCCGTGTCGTGCCGTCCCCTTTTTTGGTTGTGCTTCCACTAGGCCAATTACCGGCGCGGCACGGCGCGGGGCCACTTTTTCACCTCTTTTCTGGCCCTAGAAAATGGTGGTTCTATCGGGGCCAACAAACAGGGCTGAGTCGGGCTGAGTATGCTAAACTAGAGAGAGGAGCGCTGGCAAGAGGGCTAGAACTACAACAAGATGGACATATTTGACCGTGATTTAATTGTAATACACGTTTCAAAATGATGCCGAAGTAACAACATACTGATACCGGTTAGTAAAAACCATGAATTAATGCTTTGTCAAGTCTGCAGACAGACGGCAGGCGAAAAACCTTTTAAAATTCGTGTTTTTCTAGATGGAGATTGGCTAAGCTAACGCAGTATATGCCCCGACCGTCCACACTCACAACAACGGCCTATACAGACATAAATAAAGCAGCGACTGTATTCACCATGACACAGGCAGTCTGTGGTGTGTACTTGTTTAACTTTTGTCGAGTTTCTGAACATATATAAGGAGCTGTGAGCTCTGAGTGCTAACAGCTAACAGCTGTGTTGTGTTTCTGGATTTCTCATTGAAGATGACGTCACGGCTCCGCCTACACTGCGTTACTATAGTAACTACCCCAGTTCCTAAACTGTAATGGAAGCGCAGCATGAAGTGAGTCGGCCCTGTTAAGGCCCAACGCGGCCAAGCCGTACCGAGCCGTACCGAGTGTGGCCGAGGCCGACCGTGTAGTGGAAATGCGCCATAAGTCTCAGCTTCTGATAGATCTATACAATAACGAAGAGCAGACACAGTAGAAAAGTTTTAAAGTGGTATGAACAAGTACACGGTATGGATCTCTTTAGGAGAGATCCAAAGGGGGATTAAAGGGTACACAGTGTTCAGCTATGAGTTGCTTAAGAATATGTGTGTGCTTAATTACACTGGTTCCTCTTTAATAGCATACTATACTCAATATATTGACTTACTATCTCAATATATTGACTTAGCTATCTCAATATATTGACTTACTATCTCAATATATTGACTTACTATCTCAATATATTGACTTAGCTATCTCAATATATTGACTTACTATCTCAATATATTGACTTAGCTATCTCATTATATTGAGTTATATATATATTTTTTTATTGAAACAACTATGTCAAATACTATGGAAGCCTGTTTGCGCCACAGGAAAAAAATAAAATAAATCCTGTAAATCAATATATTGACTTAGCCATCTCAATATATTGACTTACTATCTCAATATATTGACTTACTATCTCAATATATTGACTTAGCTATCTCAATATATTGACTTAGATATCTCAATATATTGACTTACTATCTCAATATATTGACTTAGATATCTCAATATATTGACTTACTATCTCAATGTATTGACTTAGCTATCTCAATATATTGACTTAGCTATCTCAATATATTGAGTTATATATATTTTTTTTTATTGAAACAATTATTTCAAATACAGAATAAGGCACATAGACATCAATGTTCATCATATAAGCGGTACAACTTCATATTAAGGTACACAAATTAACCATCAACTAGTCATTTGAAAAATGATTGATTCGAAAATGATATGCTACAGTACAGTACACAGTGGCGTTTTTATATGTACAAAAGTGGTGGGGCACAAAAAACTTAGATGTCTATATATAAGCTTCTGCAGTGACGTGCAGTGAGGTTCATGGCTGGTGAGGCACTGGCACTGACTCTTCAGGTTTACAAATATATTTTGACCTAAACCAAAATATAATATTATTTTCAAAAGCTTTTTTTGTCTGATGCTTCGATTAATTTTAAACAGACAGTTCAACAAAAGGATACCCAAAAAATGTAATTTTATCATTTAAATATTGAATTGTTCTCTCTTAGTAAGATCCCATTTTCAATAAAATGGCGGTCTTACCTTGACTTGAAGATGAAGTCCATTTTCCTATCCTTCTGGACAAACATTTCTATTACTTTTTTGTAAAAGTCCTCCTTATCTTCTTGTAGTTTCAAAAGTCTATCATAAATCTAATCCATAGATTTATGATAAAAAAATTATAAAAGTAGGGTAGACATGTGGATGTTATCCGGCTAATCAAAACGTGCATTTATCTAACAGGTACGTTTCCCACAGATCTTATTTCGAGCTATTTTCTAAAATCCTCTGGAGAAATCTCATTGCTTTTTTGTGCTTACTTCCTGGTTTTAGGACGCGCCACTGCAGCTCTCTCGTCTCCTCTTCACACAGCACACTTTTCGCGGCACACGTACTTACAGCCAATCAGCTCTGAATGATTTGAGATGACGTATGGTGGGGATGGTAGCTCCGTGCCCCTCTGGTCATTATTTTTTTGCCACACACATTACATTACAAAATACTCTGAGCATGCGCAGTGTAGTTTTTACAGTCACGTTCACTTCACAGCGAGAGGAAGGGGCATAATCAGGTTTTGTCCCACATGGCTCTAAACAGCTCAATAGGCACACACTGTGACTGTAGACACACTAATTAGAAGAACACAGACTAAAACAGCAATGTACAGACGAATCAGATGATTAAACATGATCTTAAAATATATTTTATATTTTTTTTATTTTTTTTTTTGCATTTTTGTAATCATTATTTGTAATACTTTCTGCTGACACTAGGTGGGGCTGTGCCCCACCTGCCCCTAATGACCAGTCGCCACTGCATACTATCCACATGCACAGGTACCAACAGCTTCCGATTCAGTAGCATCCAACCGAGCTTTAAAAACATTTAGTGGCACCAGATTGCTCAGTTTCCATTTTAATTGCAGACTATTCCAGGACAGTGGAGCTGCGCATCTAAATGCTATTTTCCCTAAAACAGTCCTAGCAGTTGGCACATTTAATAAAACCACAGCATGCGATCTCAGGCAGTAGCCACTTACAATTCGCGTTAAGAAAGCTTACTTAAATATCTGCCACAACATAAGTAACCGGATCAAAGTAACAGTACGTACAGTCCGCGGCACTGTGAGTGCAGACGGCGATGTGTCCCATTATCATTCATATCACATGATATCACATCATAATATATTTCCTTATCTGAGTCAGCTTCTTGAGCCGTATCTGGCGTGCAACACTCACAGTGTCACATACTGTATGCAGAAGTATTATTTTAAGCAACACATTAAGTTGACGAAACACTCGAGTCAAATGTAATTAAAGTCAGATCCACTCGTGTCTTAGACGGGGCAGCAGTGATATCATAAAACTGTTAATGAACGTATTCAAACACTTTTTCTTTTACCAGCAGTATTCACCTTGCAGCTGCAACTATGTGGCTTTTATCCTGGATAAAGTGTTTAAGTCATGGATGTTTAAAGTTTAACGTCTTCATATTTGTCTAATATTAGTTGACTTTTCATTCAGGAAATATATGACGCGCTGCGCTGTCAGTAGGCTACACGGCTTGTCCATGTTTGTGATTGGTCGAACACTCCAAATACCACCCCTTTCATGTGAACGCGCACCTAACTAGATAGGACACGGCTGGCTTGAGCGACCGAGTTGATAGCCAGCGTCGTAGGACCGTTTAGCGAGAGCGTTTTTTTTTGGATTTAGTCAACCGGATAACTCAAAACATATCCTGGATATGTACATGTCATAACTTTTCCTCAAATTAAATGAGACTAGGATAGGATAACTTCATCCTTATTTCTAGCTAATGGTGGGCATTTAGGACAGGGATATTATTCTGTTTGTAAAAATCAATGTGTCCTCAAGGGTTAAACACCACTGTGTCATATTCATTGTGTTTGTAGCTTTCATCGAGTGGCAACTCGTTTTCTGGCAGCAATTAAAATAATGGGGCAGTGAGACAAGAATACATCTAAATGTATTCTTGTCTCACTGGAATACACTGTTCCTTTAGCTGGAGTCAGGGTTCGAGTTATGTGGGAGCCAATGGGAGCTGAGCTCCCATAAGGAGGGGTCTGAGCTCCCACGGACGCAGTGAAATCATACATCTGTGGGGGTCGCTAATACATTACCAACAACCATTATTTTAATCACAAATAATGCATGTGTCAATGTAATGAGTATTATTGAAAAGAAAAACATGTTTTCCAAAAGAACAACGCATCTCTTGAATAACAATATGCCTGCACTGCACCTCTTGCACAATCTATGCCTGTGAGCATGCTGCGCGAGCCGAGATCATGTGTGTGTGCGTAGTTTAACCTTTTCATACAGGGCCGTGGTAAGTAGGGGTGCTGAGGGTGCTTGCAGCACCCCCTGATGGAGGACAGGGAATCTGCACGTCCACAAGATTAAATGGAAATATAATACAAATATAATACAAAAAAAAAAAATGTTCGGCCTTGATGTTCACATTCATAATTAAGTAAAGATAACACCCTTTTCACCCCGGTTACATTTGCCCTGAGAGGCTCAGTGAGGTAAAGGACTCTGAGTGTTTAGATAGTTCACTTTAGTCTAAGTTATCACAGTGTGTCTCAAACGGTTTTATCACAATTTATGTAAACAAATATTTCCAAGGCACACCTTTATAATTATTAGGATAAATAAAAACAGGTTTGAAATCATTCCAATGTATACTATAGGACAGTAAACCAACAATATCCTTTAAAACTGGAGAGATTAAAAAATATGGATGAATAAATAAATGTTAACTGATAAAATAAGATATAAATGAACCAGCAAAAATCTTGCCTAGGGCAGCAAATTGGTCAGAACCGGCCCTGGTGTCATCCCCACAGCACCCCCCATTTGAAACATGTTCCCACGGCTATGTTTTCATATTTAAGTTTGTAGCGAGTAGAGGGCTGCTGGCAGGCCCAGACTGGCCATCTGGAGGTTTCCCGATGGCCTTAATGTAGGCTATTGTGAATGCAACGCTGCGCAAATGTGGGTTTGCCTCACACAGGGTGACTGTCTGTCTACATGATGTGGCATCTGTTTCATATGGGTGTTTCCATAGATCAAGTCTCTTTATTTTCCCCTCAAAATGCACCAGATTGATGCATTTAACTCCAAAATTAAAAAAATATCTTACCAGGGGGGGCATGCCCCCGGACCCCCCTAGATGATTTGAGGTCCACCCCCAAAATATGTTCACATGGATAGGTTCCCAAATACATTTGCAATTTTTTTTAAATAGTAACCCCTGTCCATATGTTTATTATTGGTGTGTGTGTGTGTGTGTGTGTGTGTGTGTGTGTGTGTGGTGTGTGTGTGCGTGTGTGCGTGTGTGCGTGCGTGTGTGCGTGTGTGTGTGTGTGTGTGTGTGTGTGTGTGTGCGCGTTAGTTTCAAAGACCCCCATAGAGCTCAGTTTATAACTCGAACCCTGGCTGGAGTGGTATATTTTAGAATAATTTAGATCACGGTATATTTCAATCGATGAAGCACACGCTATATGTCACAGCAGCAGATAAGAGCATAAAGATCAAATAGCAAAGAAATAGACTAACATTGAGAGACATTAAACACAGAGCAAAGCATGAAAACAATCCTCAGTTCACTTCATTATATGTGTTGCACATATGGTAAGATTTCATGTCCACCTATGCATACTATAAGGAATGCGATTTCTAAGCAATACTAGCTATTTGAATCAGAAATATCTCTACAAATATTAATCAGATCGCTTGGAAATTGTGTTTATACGTTCTTAGTTCCTAGAAGTTGAACCCTAATGACTTTGTTGACATCTGACTTTTCCTCTTGCATCACTGAGACTATTTTGTATACATGTCAAAAAGAGATTTTAGGTATTCATGTCAAATTCTGTTAATAATGCAGTTGTATTATAAGTCTTTATCATTGTAACAAAACGTAAATGATTGCATGGCTTTGTAAGAAACATGTTTTCATTTTTTTTATGCGCATACATTTTTCTGTATGGTCACTAACTTTTTGAAACATAATTTAGAGAAAATGCTAAAATAATAACAACAAATATATTAAAGGTAGGGTAGGTAAGAATGAAGAAAACCAGCTCGACTTGCTTTTTACAGCGCCACGGCTTCCACAGATGGAATATTTGTATATATTTATTGACAAAGCATTTAATTTATTCATTGCTATTGGGATGTTAAGCATTCCATGGAATATAACAAAAAGTGTTTCTGAAGTGAATTACTTACCCTACCTTTAAGATAAGAAATGATGCAGTTGCAATGTTTCATCAGTAATCAGGGACACTAAATCCAGTGAGAGGCAAAGCGAAAGTTTTTGGTTTGTTGTTATACACTTCCATTCTTGCTATGAGTCTTGGCAAATGCTAACTTCCCGTGAACTGTGTTTCCCTTGTGGGATTATGTTCTGGCTGCCAGTAACTCAAGACGTGATTCATAGTTGGCAGTGACTGTAGTTGCCTCATGATGAGCACCAGAAAAACATGTTGACACTAGGCCCCACTCACACGGGAACATCAGACATGCATGTGTATTGCTCTTTAGAACATTTCCAAATATAACAATCTTTATTGTTTTTACAGCACTTTTCAAAACTAAATGTTGTGTAATATATATGTAACATACCAACTTAGTTTCGACATTTCCTTTTATCGAGGGTTGATCAAAACATACTACTAGAGAAAATATCTCTCTTAACAATTTGTAAACATCAGACATCTACTGTGCAAAGTTCAGAATATCAGTATCTTAAAGGTGGGGTAGGTACGTTTGAGAAACCGGCTCGAGATACACTTTTTGTTATATTCCATGGAATGCTCTTAACATCCCGATAGCAATGAATATCTTAAGTGCTTTGACAAAAAATCCATAAAAAAATGTCATCTGTGGAAGCCTGTAAGTACTGTAAAAAGTACGACCAATAATTTTAGCCGGCCCGGCTAAAATAACTGGATGGCCTACCTGCCTGTCAGCCTTCCATCTGTGCACAAACTTATCTCGTGCCCTCATTGGTCATGTGCACGTTCGTGTGTGTTGGAGGAGGCGCTCTGTAAGGAAGTGGCAGATTTTCTCCGGTTGTGTATTTTCAAATTCTAGCGATCTCGAGCCGGTTTCTCAAACTTACCTACCCTACCTTTAAGTTTGACTGTAAAAAACATGTAAAAAGGGCATTAGCTGATTCTGCATATGCAAATGCTGCAACTTTCACCATTGGGATAAAAAAAATTCCCAGGCACCCAAGGTGCTTACCTTTCCTTATTTCTTTGATATACCGCTTGATTTGTTTACAATAATTGTCCAAAAAAAAAAAAACTCTTTCATGCTTGTTGTATTTGGAATTTTTTAACCAGTTCCTATAATATCTTACGTACAGTAAATCCCTCTTGAGTAAGAGATTATGATTGTGGGACAGTTTGTTTAAAAACAGACTGGAATGAAAACAGACTTCCTGCGTTGCTATTTGTTTAATTTGAGGAAGGAAAGAAAACAGGTTTCTCTCTAGGGCAACTACAATATGGACTGATAAAAAGGCTTTTGAATCCCACAGCGCTGATAATGTTCAACAAAAGGAATCACTTTTATCAGTACATTGTGATCATGGTAAACAAAAGGGATAGCTTCATGCAGGCCTCAGGTGGAATGGCAAGACATTAAGTCTGTAAAACTAATATATCACCTCTTCAACAGGACAATCTGCTGCACATGTTAAATATCAGCGGCTTTGTTCTCCTGTCATATTCACACAGAGACTCAGATATGGGTTTGATGAGCAGCTTGTGGGAACAACATCAGTTTCTGATGCATCAATGCTTTTCACTTCCATTCGCATTTTTGTTTTATATTCTTGCTAAACGAGGATATCTGGGTTTGACGTACAGGTATGTATTTACAAGTTGATTGCTTATACATTTTATAAAAATCAAACTATGTCTCAAGTCATTCCAGATACTCCAGGAGCCTTGGATAATAATCTCATGTCATATCTTTCATTGAAGCCATATCTTAATATCTATTTGGATTGACATTTAAATAGGTTTATGAAGTTCGGTTTGTAAAACAAATGAAATATTTAATAATCACTCAAACTGTAACATAAAGCAATAACAGCACCATTGTGAAAATGAATGTATTTTTTATTTGTATTTGTTAATATTTAATTTATCTTCATTAAATCAATAGTTGTTTTTGAATGTTGTATTTCAATTATTGACAAGACAGATTGTAAAACAAAT
Organism: Trematomus bernacchii; assembly: GCF_902827165.1. Lineage (NCBI taxonomy): Eukaryota > Metazoa > Chordata > Actinopteri > Perciformes > Nototheniidae > Trematomus > Trematomus bernacchii. The sequence continues at coordinate 13,391,334 of NW_022988043.1, forward strand.
GAGCACCACTCTAAGTTAAAAGAAGTGCAAAAAGGTCAATGTGAAACACTATAATCATCTGTTTGTCAGGTTATATTGTAAAAAAAAGTAGAATGCCCGTCAGTTTAGAATTGTATAAAGCAGAGAAAAGCAGAAAGATGTTAATGTTGTAGAAGCTGCAGATAGTTATTTTTAAGCAAATGTTAAATCAACAATTGAAACAGTGTCTGACTACAAAAGGATTTCTGTGTGTGCAGGTACCTGTTTGTTTCAGTCGGAGGATGCGTCCTGGCAGTTGTCACTATGGGCGTCTACAGCCTGCTTCTCTTCACCTCCACCTCTGTCTTCATTCTGCTCGTGTGCTCTGTGGATCTCCGCCGTGTCCACAACTGGGTGTTTGCTGTCCAGATGTTGTGGCAAACCTTCTGGCACCTACTCATACAGTACAGGGAATACTACCTGCATGAGCCTGTCAGCATCAGGTACTAATCAGCTCATCTCTATGTTAAACAAGACATATACTTTATCATATTATATACAATATTCTATGTTTCTTATTCTCATCTAATTCCATTACACGTACAAAGACAACTATTAACTGATCCTACTAAAACATATATCTTGTTCCACTGTGCCATGCCGTAATATTTGTGTTGTGTAACTATATAGCTTATCATTGCAAGTTGTATAGATGGATACCCTTCCAAAAAAGATCCTTGAGTATTACATTAATGTCGGAAGCAAATAAACATATCAAAACAATGTAATTTAATATTTTAGGCCAATGCATGTTAAAGTAGAAAATCCTCTTTGAATATAATCAAGAGCAAAAGGAACAAAATATGGATTTCAGAATGAATCCATTTGTTTTCTGCCAGCTGGATAACAGATAATGAAGTTGACAAAAATGTTTGACATATGTTGTCAGAAAATGTCAGCTGCTTTTACAAAGAATTTGTGAGGTGACGTTTTTAAAACAGCTAATAAATGGACCTAAAGGTGAGTCTGTTTGGGCTAGTTCTTTGCACGATAAGCTTGGAGAATTGTTGTTAAACTGTATTATGCCCTTTGCTCTGGGTAAAAACATGAAATGCATACAGACAATTCATCCACAATTTCCCCTTCCAGGTTGTTTTTGGCAGTGTCCTCGTTGATGCTGCTGACTCAGAGAATCACTTCGCTGTCGATGGACCTCCAGGAGAAACGAGTTGTGCTAACATTTAATGCCTCATCCAAAAGCAAGGCGTGTGTGATGCTTCTCCCTCTCATCAGCTACATCCTCAATTTCACCACTCTGCTCGGCGGGCCTCTGTGCTCCTACAGACACTTTGTGTCTTTAATGGCAGGGATCAGCCTCCACGCTCCACCTAATCCACTGGGTGTATTCCTTCTAAAATTGATGCAGATTATTTTGCTGGAGTGCGTTAAGTTTTGTGTTGTCTATTTTCTAAAACACAGCTACTATGATTCCTCCTCCTCTATCTATGGTGTCCTGTGGGTTTGGGGTCTGGCGCTGGTTTTTAGAATACAATATTATTCTCATTGGAGGATCAGTGAATGCCTCAATAACGCAGCTGGGTTTGGCTTTTGGGAAAAAGAACCCGAAGACTCCCCAGACGGGTGCAAACCATCCGATGGAGATTTCTGCACCATCGAAGCCTCCAGCCGTATGTCTGAGTTTGCCCGTCGATGGAACGCAACAACAGCTTCATGGCTGCGTAGGCTGGTTTATATCAGATGCAAACGTTTTCCCGCTGTTCATGACTTTTAGTTTCTCACTGTGGTGGCATGGTTGTCATTTAGGTCACTTTGTGGGAATGTGGACCTGGGCAGCAACAGTGAAGGCAGATTATCATATACACAGGTACTTGCACCCAAAACTCTCATCTACACAAAGTAAAATATACAGTTGTTTAGGATGGATAAACACTCAGATGATTGTTGCTTGTATTGTTATTGCAGTAGAATTAAGGGATATGTCTGGTTTGAGACTTTTGTCTATAACATACATTGGTCTGTTTCCACTTCTTAATATAATGCTGCTCTTTATCTTATTAAAACTCAACAAAGTTTAGAAATGTAGTAATCTGAACACACTCCCAGACATACAACATACTTGTTCTATCATTAAAATATATGAATGAACATGTCTATACTTGTCTTAGTATTTTGTTGTTTGTCCTCTATATACTTTTTGTTGAATTTGGAAGAAATAATCAATGAAATGTCAACAAAGCTACATTATTCACACCATTTTATTTATCTCGAGTAGTCTTTGAGTAGGATGTAACTTGACTTCATAACATATTTCTATGTTTCAGTCAATGTTGCAAAATGAACTAGATTACAGTGCTAAAAGCAACAATACTTAACATTTAAACATTTCAAGGTTGGTCTCTGCTAGCATAAACTAAAAATACTTTTTGTAATTCAAATCTGTATATGGGGTCATTTTCTATGTCATTAAACCCTGCCATGTGAGTGAGCAGCTCCAGAGAGGAACAGAGAGCTGCAGGTGTGTTCCACATTGAACATCATTCATCCATTGTTTAGGGTTGAGAAACCTGCCAATATACTGTTTGGTTGAGTGTAACATAAAACCAAACCCTGATGCAAAATAATTGGCAGCGCAGTCCATCAAACAAGCTCAGGCATGGCAAGGGATCCTGTCTGACTCGCTGGACAAAAACTAGTGACTCAAAGTGAAAATGACAAATGACAAAAGTGAAAATAAAGCCAGATTTCTTTCTCAATAGTGGATTGACTCAAATGAAACTAGTGGTCAGCAACAACTTCATGAGGTGGGCTGTTTTACTGCTTCCTAGTGGTGAAAACGGTTTAATGCAGCTTTAAGGTGTAATGAGCAAGGATAACAAGACATTAACATTTCCCTGTAAATCCATGTTCATTGAAGGGATGGCAAATAACTCTTTGATGTCAAATACTAAAACCTCTCGTGTCTGCTGACACCGATACCAATCTAAACCCGGGTTTGTTCCCTCTCTCTAACAACAAAGATGTTAATAATACATTTGTATGGAGGCACTTTGCATAAGCCAGCCACTTAAAAAAACATTATTCTCAAACTGTAAAAACAAATAATCTACCCTCTAAAGGAAGAAACATGTGACTGACAACTGACTCGGTTATGTATTACTGATACTTCTTATTTTTATTTGAACTTCTTCACACACAGATCTTTTAGCAGCATTTTTGATTGGTCAGTACCAATTAAACATACACATGAAAAGTGTAAAATATGATATAATATGTCTATCGGGCCCATTACTCAGATAGTTGACAGACAATTTGGAATCGTACCTTTTTTGTTTGTTTCTTTTATACTTTATATTTATTTATGGTGATTTTGACAAGTTATAAACCAATACTGATACTGCCTATTGAAAAAAAAGAAGCAAATTTAGTCACAACAAATAAAGGATTTGCCTGGTTTATCGTCACTCCATTTAGCTGATTTTTGCGTGAATGTGTGCAGCCACTAGAGTTTCAATCAGCAGCACAAATTATATTTTGTATGTACCAAGAGGTGTTTCCCTCAGCAGCAGGGATATGAATGTAACTCCACCCATTTGCTCGTCTGACATACTCTCTCTTCCCTTTTCTCTGTACAATTGTTTTATCAATCAAAAGTCAAAGAAAAGTAACCAATAATATTACAGTCAGGGTTAAAATCAGTTCATCATGTTTCTCTCACAGAGCTTTGTTCCCAGAAGTATAATGTGAAGCATTGTGAAGTACTGAAAATGTAATACAATGAATAATTGTTCTGCTTGTGTCACTTATCTGACTTCCTCCTCATTTTGTAGCAAAGTCTCTCTTCTTTCTTTCCACAGATTTCCAGCGACAATGCCTAAAAACAGCAACAATCCAAGGTTTCGGTTTGACACAAATTTCTTCCAGCAGTCCTCTGGTTTGTGAATGTCCAATGTGTAAATCTAAAAAGAGAGGAGAGGAAATATCACCTTTTAATAGAAAACCCATATTTTTCACACTTTCGTTATATGTTCTTTGCTTTGTCATATCTCTCTGTACAATACATATCCACCCTTTTGGAGCCAGCATATAGACTGCACTGTACACCTCCATGTTCCTCACCTGATGCGTGAGGTGAACAGCCACTGTGGACAGAACAGCATAGTAAGGGAGGGTCTGTTCAGCATTGACTCCGGCTACCACCAGGCCTGACAACATGGCCACCGTGAAGCCACTCAGCCAAGGTTTGGTCTGCTCCTGGAATCTCAGCGCAGTAGACTTCACTCCGATCTTGACGTCGTCATCCTTATCCTAGTTAACAAAGAAAGAATAGAGGGAACTTAGTCTCAATCAATTATACACTACTTTAAATATGAGGCATTAAGCTTATGTTCTATTCCTACGTGACTAAATTCAATGTAATACAATGCAAGTGAAGCAATGGTTCAATGGTACAGCTCACTCAAAAATATAACATATTTGTTCTGTAACCAATAGTGCTATTCATGAACCTAGATTGTTTTGGTGTGAGTTGCTATGTGAAGGGAAATGTATATAAATGCATGTTTCCTTAAAGGTGGGGTAGGTACGTTTGAGAAACCGGCTCGAGATACACTTTTTGTTATATTCCATGGAATGCTCTTAACATCCCGATAGCAATGAATATCTGAAGTGCTTTGACAAAAAATCGTCATCTGTGGAAGCCGTAGTACTGTAAAAAGCACGACCAATCATTTTAGCCGGCTCGGCTAAAATAACTGGATGGACTGCCTGCCTGTCAGCCTTCCATCTGTGCACAAACTTCTCGTGCCCTCATTGGTCATGTGCGCGTTCGTGTGTGTTGGAGGAGGGGCTCTGTAAGGAAGTAGCAGATTTTTTCCGGCTGTGTATTTTCAAATTCTAGCGCACTCGAGCTGGTTTCTCCAAAATTACCTACCCCACCTTTAAGAGCAGTAATACCATAGACAGAAAATAGTTTCTACATGAAATTGCTCAGTGCAAGGTCTGTGGAAAATCTGAAGTAACCAAGTCATGTTTACTGGAAAGAGACAATGCTCATTACTTTTTAAATGTATTTTATGGTGCTTTACTCACACACAAGCCGAGTGCTTCTAGATCATAGACTGTATATATAAAGTTCTAGATCTATTACATTTGAGTGAAGGCAGATATCTCAACAGCAAATGTCGACAACATACGACAACTTACACCAAACCAAGCTAGATTGAAAAATTGTTTTGAACTATTTATTTACTAAATGTGAGCGGCTAACAATATATATGTCAACTAAGCGCTTCATACAAAACATAAATAGGAACTGTACACTTCACCTGATGTGCATATATTGTGTCATATATCAGCGTCCACATCACTCCTGAGAAATACAGCGGGAGGCACACAGACCAATCACAGAAGCCCTTGACGGCCGACCAGCCGAGCAGCGCCCCCCAGTTGAAAGTGAGGCCTGAACAGAAAGAACATTAGGAACATGAGACAGACTTCAGCCTGATGGGAAGAAGTATTACGATTTAAAACACCACAGGAGAGTCTTATACAGCTCATACCTAACACAAACTGCGGCCAGTAAGTGATCCTCTTCATCAGTGGATAGGAGATGACTAGAGACAACGAGGCAGCACCCAAGGCTATGCTGGGAAGAGTACATACGTGTCAAGCGATGAATATATGAACACATTTGCATTTAGGTCCATTTTAGTCAGCATTCTTACACAAATCCCTTGTTCTTGTGCATTAACACACTGCATGGCACAAGTCTATAAAAAGGTAGCTGGTAAACAGTTTGATTCAGTTATAACAGGCTGTTCTAAAACCAAAGGGGCCTATATGGAAATCGAAACAGATATGCTCATTGAAAACATCCCTTCTGTCCTGGACATTAAAGTGATTAGGGGCAGTATCCACAGTCCTTGTTTTGTAAAAAAAGGTTTATCTTAAGCTAATATGAGGCTTCATCAGCCTGGGTTATACAAATCCAGTGAACATCTTCCATAGTTACAGTCTTTTTAGTGCTAAATTCCTTCTGTGTGTTTCCAGAAAGTGTTTTCCTGCTGACCTGCAGTAGAGGGATTGTAACATAAAGAGGGATTTCTGCACTGAGACTGTAACTTTGGAAGACATTGACTCTTACTGAGACTTTTGAATGTGTTTCTGCAGAATCGTACAGTTTAGTTCTAAATCTTTTCTTTTACTTTTAGTACATAGAATAGCCAGAAAAGCATGCTAGCTTGCATACTTAAACATGTGATTAAACACATTAGAGCATCCTGTAATTTTTAGCCTACTATATTTGAACGTGGTTTGGAATGTGGATTTTGTCCCCCGGTGGGTAAAAGATCCCATTACAATTGTTGAACAAAGTCAAAGTAGATGGCAACATAACCAATGGGACAGTTCAATAAATAAAGTCTGAAGACAGTATTTGTTGTCTGACCTACACACTTGCTTCATCGTTCTGTCCTCTCTGCTATTCTCTTTAAACTGATAACTAAAATATACAGATCATATAATATTATATGATACAATATAAAGATCTAAGGAAAACACAGAGATCACTTGATACCTGTAATAGTTGAGACACAAGAGAACACAAAGTGCCAGAGAAAGCTGTCCTCCTAAGAAGACGAGGGCCTGCCTCTGAGAAATCTCTCCTGATGCAATGGGTCGAGTGGCCGTCCTGGACACCTTTATTAAAACATTATCACGTTTAATTAGTCATGACATAGGGAGGTCGTCATTGGCTGTGACTATGTGAGTGACGATAATGCAGATAAGTAAAAAACACAGCTTAAACAGCATCCTATTGTGTGTCATGGCATGTCATTTATAGCTATCAAAGAGAGGAAGGATTTAAAATAATTCTTGTTAATTCAAAATCTAGCTGAAAGGGCTAAGCAAAAAATAACAGTTAAAGCTGTTTGGTAAAAAAGTTTGACCAAAAGCCACCTGTATCTCTCAGCTATTTTGGAAATGGCTTTATATGAATTGTCTTATACCTTTTTGTCAAAGTCTTTATCCCACATGTCATTAATAGTGCAGCCCGCTCCTCTCATCAGCAGCGCACCCGTACCAAACAGGGTGAGTATGCCCAAATGTGGGAGGTGTCCAGGGTCTGCAGCCAATGCAATGCTCCATGCACATGGGAGGTAGAGCAGCCATGTTCCTGCAATACGCAGACACACCATCACTCACACATATTTCTAATATCCTATTGTATACTTATAAATATGGTTATTAAAAAATGTGTGAAATACTATAAAAAGGATCCCCAAAATGCAGGTTTGACAATATTCCAAGCACTTGAACTAAATGTAATACTAAACAATTCCAAACCTACAGTATCAAACTCTCTTTAAAAAAATGTCATACACATACACTGAAAGATGTAATGAAAGTGAATGTACTAACCAATAGGTTTGTCCAGCCTCATCAATCTGAGGTATGGCTGGATTGGCCTTGGTGCTGAGTTCACTATTGTAGCAGCGGATAGACTGATGGATCTTCTCCCATATTGCTGTGTGTCTCGTAGTCTAAATGTTGGACGGAAAGCACTCTGGCTGTAAAACCCTCTTCTCAGTGCACTGGAATCAGAGAGGAGACTTGCATCTCTCGTCCTCCCTCCCTCCGTGTGAAGGAAGACGTTCGACAGGGTGTAGAGACAGTGGTAAGAAGTTCCATGATGAATCCTCCTCAGGGCATCCAGAGGTAACTGGCTGGTCAGCTTGGCTGCGAGCATGTTGTTTTTCTGAGGTCAGATTGAAAAAAAATCTCAGAGAACAACACCCCTTTACACACAAAAAAAGCACACAATGTTTTGTCAATGGCTTTTTCAAAGAGGACTGATTTGCTGCAACAGGCATACCTTTTGTGTCAGAGATAATCAGATGCACAAAGACTGAAGTGTTCATGCGTCAGAGAGCTTTAGTGTGTGTGGGTGTAGCTGCATTATTAATTGCGTGTCCTTTGTCTGTGCACATTCTAGGTCAAAAGATATACAGAATGACAATTAAAAAAATCTCAAACGCATGTAATTACCATACATTTCTGGAAAATAAATCTGAACTTTGTATAAAGACAGGTTAAATAATCTTGTTTAATTTTGAAGTTATAATAGTCAGATATAAAATGAATGATATACTGACAAACATGTATGTTATAACCTTCAGAACTTTTAGAAATTAGACGTGTATGCTAATAGAAGATTTCTAGCTCTGACTATGAGGTAAGAACAATTTTGAATGCCTTGAAAATATGTGTTTTTTTAAGATTTCCATACATTTATAAAGACACTGCAGGTCATTATCAAAACAATTGGAGATGCCATGTTTTAAGATGCATTAGGCGTTAATCAATGCTGATTTGAAGTGAATTTGGGAAGAACATGGGCGCAAAAAGAGCTGCAGTTGAGCAGATTATTGGCACTTGATAAAGGTCAGTTAGTTTTGTAAATAGAATAATAATGAAAACGGCACACACTAATATGACAGAATACTGACATAATATTGTACCTAAAAGCACATCAACTATAAAGCTAACTCGGGCTTAAGCAAACGATTTGTATCAACGTTAACTTGTCTTAAACCGAATTCAGTGTGAGCCTCACGCTGTGAGGTAAAACTTACTACGTTTCTGCTCTCCTGTTATTGTCCGCCCGATATTCTTCCGGAGGAAACAATGGCAGTATGCGGAACCAATGACAGCGTTCTGCAAGATCCGTCGGCACATGTGTTTGAGAAAAAACACACTACAAAACTAAAACGAAATGTACATGGCCGTAATTATGTAATAGGTTATGACTTATTATTTATTTTGAATCAGTTAAATTAATAACTCAATCGATCAAAATGTTCTCTGAGCCAATCCGTAAAAAAATAAAAGCATTAAGACATTCAAATACATTTTAACAAGTGACCATTTTTTTCATGAAAAAGGTGTAAGTGTGGGTTAAAAATAAATAAATGTTAAACGGATATGGCTCCGGGGGTTACGTTACTCAAATGTCGAAGTAGCAGAACATCGCCTGTGCTCCATCAGCTCGTTATAAAAGTATGTAGCGGCTAGCCTATAACAATAATTCACTGGTAAATTAATGTTTCACCAGTTACTTTATCGTCTCCTCAAGTGCATTAAGTGATATTGTGTGTCCTTTGTCTGTGCAAAGTGCCCCAAATCTGTTTTATTTTGAAGGTTAAGAGGTTCTCGACGGAAGTGAAGTGACATCCTCTGATGTCGGACCGGAAGCAGGCCAGAGAGAGTTGGACTCGCGGGAAAAATGGCGGAAATGTGTCCTCTCTCTACGTTAACAACATCATCGATTCAAAATATTGTATTATAAGCCTACTCTTGGGCTTGTCTACATGCGTGAGTACTTTACTTATTTGCACATAGGTTTTAATTAGTTATATTTGTGTACTATGTCTTTTCATTGTGTTTTTCAAATAGTTTTTTTTGGTAAGGGGCTGCTGGGCTTGCTCTTCGTTTCCTTCCTGTTGAACATACCTGACTTTGGTCCCAAGTTGTTTCTTGGACCATTGGTGAACTGCTGTAGTAGCAGTATATCCCTTGTTGATATTGTTTTTTCCTTTTGAATCCATGTAGAAGCCCTCAGTAGAACACTTAACTTAAACAGTGTTAACAAAGTGGTTTTGTACCTTCAGCAACCCAATCATTTATGCTTTCAATCCTCTAGGCGGGTCACAGCTGTGTGTTCATTCTCTGTGTTTAGAGAGGAGTCCAAGATGCAACAAGGTATTTATCACTTTCTATTTAGTGACAATGCCGTTTCAGTGTAATGCATGTCATCACGTTGAGTTTTATTCAACAGTATCTGTTATTTACCTCCTTAGATTCAACACACTTTTCCTCTTCTGGCCACATGAAAGAGAACCCCGTTATCTCTCAAGAGACCACAACCAAGTCTGTCCAGTGTAGACAATGTACTGTCCCCTTTAAATCCAAGGTCTATCTTTTTGAACACCTCAAAAATGTGCATGGCTATGATGTAGAAGATGCTCTTAGAGAGTCTGGTTTAAAAAACCCTGGGACTAACAACGCAAATGTTGACTACAATTCCACAAATACAGAAGATGGTTTTGAATGCCAGCAGTGTGATTTTAAAGCTTTAAATTTGGACGTTTTCAAAAATCATGAGAAACATTGTCAAATAAAGACAGAAGATCAGAACGTGATTGGAAATGTAATCATCTCTGAAAACCCGGGTGCCGAGATATCTGAAGTCTCAAAAAAAGAGCGTGGTGATGCTGCTGTAGGAGCAAGTGAGATTCCCTCCTGTCTTTCAGTTATGTCTACCTCAAAATCAAAATCCACACTTAACACATCCAAGGATCGGAAGACATACAAGAGGCAATTGCAAACCATTACAAAGTACTTTGTGGCAGCATCGGGATCAAATGGGAAAACCACAGGGAAGTTAGCTGAAAGCGCAAAGCTTCCACAATGCACCAAAACGACCATTATTTTGCAGGAATCTCCCCCAAGCTCCAGTCCAAACAGCAGTGGTGTGTTTAAAGTAAATGCAAAGTCTATCATTGACTTAAACCATGTTTCTCAACAGTTTTTGCTGAATGACCACTTTTTAAGTACTGACCTGAAACCACCAAAGCCCAAGGATCAATCAAGAGACATGGTTCCTGACAAAGGTAGCCAGAGGACCAACAATGAAACATCAAGAAGCCCACCAGCTAAAAAATCAAAGACGAACAAAGAAATGACAAAGCTACCAGAGAAAGCAAACACAAGTAAACAAAAACCATCAAGCAACACAGAGTTTTCATTTGATGTGAGCGAAGATGAAGGAGAAAATAAACGTCATTGTGTCAATGGAGACACAGAAAATTCACTGGTTTATCTTTGTAAGCACTGTGAATACAGAGATGTGGGCATCACGAATGTGTCTACCCATTATCAGAACAACCACCCCTATGTAAGATACAATGTTGCTTACATAAAGGATCCAAGTGATGCGAGTGCTACCTTTCGCTGTCTGCAGTGTCCAGTTGAGTTTTTGAGTGTAGCTAACCTCAAGAAACACTACACTGAAAATCATCCAGAGGCCCCAAATGTCTTCAAGATGCATTCACGTGAACTCAGTTTGGTGTTCAAATGTTTTGTGTGTCTGTTTACGACCAATATGTTGGAGTCTTTGATAAAACATTACAAGGAAAATCACCCAACACATCGATTGGATAATTCCTTGATGTACTGCAGATACTCAGCCACTGGATGCCAAGAGGGATCATATCAGTCAAATACAATTGATAAAGCATCCAGTCCAGGAAGAAAAGAAGAGATTCCTCCTGAGAGTGCCTGTATAGCTAGTAAGGAAGTGCTAGCTGTACCCCAGCTAGCACCCTTACCCCAACATCCTACCCCTAACAGAGCAGACGTGATCCTGTATCATTGCAACACGTGCAAGTTTAGTCATAAGTCCGTTGTTGTTATGCATGTCCACTACCAAAAAATCCACCCAGGTGAAGAAGTCTCAATAGACAAAATCAAACAGTTAGCTCGCATCCCTTCGCCTACTACATCACAAATGACGCCAGATAAGTCTCCAAACCCTCTGACAATAACAAAAAAAGCTGCGCCTCAAACCAACATCTCAGATTCTTCTGAGCAAACAAAAGACAAAGCTGAGCCATCACAGCATACGCACCGGACAGACGCTTCTAAGACTTATTTAGAGTCTCCCAAAGTTGAGAAACAGGAATCTGTGGAAGAAGCAAGAAAAAGGTTGCCCACTAAACGCTACAGTGAAATGGATAGTTTATCCTGCAGTTCACCAAGTATACTGTTCTATTGTCAGTTTTGCGGTTATTCAAGTACCAAAATTAAAAGCGTTGTTGGTCATCATAACGCCAAACACTCTCTCCAAGCACTAACATGCATTGAAGAGATCCTAAGTCATAGTGTTGCTGTGCGGAAAAAGAAACTTCAAAGTGAAGCTGAGTCTCCAGGAAGTACTAAATCCTCTAAAACCAAAACCTGTCAACAAGCTGAGGTATATAGTGAAACAGCTCCACATATAGAGTATGACGAAGCAGGAAATGCTTATGCTTGTGCGGAAAATTTGTTTTACTGCCAAAAGTGCAACTATGGAAATCCATCTGCAAAAGGAATAGCAAACCATCAAAACCAACTTCACAGAGGCCTAACTTATGACAAGGAATGTATTCTTCAACATACAGCTTTGATTCGGGATGAAATTGAAAAATCTAAATCTCAAGCTAAGGAGTTCGCCTTCTCCACGCATCTACCACATCCCCTCATGAAAAAGGGCGATGAAGATATGTTTTTCTGCCACTATTGTAACTATAGACAGCGCACTGTGCAAGCAGTACTGAGGCATTACTCTAGAAAACATAGTGGATTTGTGATTACGAGCAAACAAGTTTGTCTGTATACCACTATTGTTTGTGAAAAGGCACAGAAATCAGACCTAAAAGCAAATGGAAGCCAAGAAGTAAATCTTGCAGAGGTAAAAAACAATGAAAAGAAAAAAACAAAAATGATTTGCAAATCTGTGTCAGTTTCATCACCAGCCTCACAGACCCAGAGGACCCTTCAGTGCCATAGATGCACATACACAACTCAATATGTATGTGTTTTGAAGAGGCATATAGGGAAAATCCACAAGACAAAGTGCACAGTCTCAAATGTTTTAAAATTGTGTTACGAACAAGGACATTTACAGACAGGCTATCACTGTGACATGTGTGTTTTCTCCTACAAAAACGCAGCAGCAGTCTTTGAACATCACAAGGAGCAACACCCAGGGCGTAAACGAAGCCTTGAATATGTGATTGATCGATTGTATGTTGGTCCCAAAAGAGAACCTAAAAGACAAAAACCTCAAGAGAAGTGCACTGATGATATTCCTGAAGGTAATGACAGCGTACCATCAAAAAGATCTGGACACACTGATACGTATTCATGCAGAGCATGTTCATTTAAGGGTGGCTCATTGTTAGTCATCGCACAACACTACCGTGATGTTCATCCATGGTCAGTAAAAGAAGACGGCTCTGTCATGGATGCGGCCAAAAGCAAAAAACAAAGTGCAAACAGGCAGATGGAAGACGACAATGAAATGCCTGAAACATTAGAATCCTACCAAGTGCCTCTGGAACTCGACATGCCACCTGTTTCACCCCCTAAAGCAACAGCATCATCAAAAATGCTCAGGTGCCCTTACTGCCCTGCAAAGTTTAACAAACCGCACGGCTTAAGCGTTCACTGTGGAATGAAACACTATGAAGCTGTGAATGAAAACCAAGAGGAAAAGCAAAAGCAAGAGCAAGAGCAAAGTGAAACACACATGCATGTCTTCAAGTGTCCGTATTGTACCTACGTCAATACCGGTTTCAAAGGAATTCAAACTCACTTCCAGATGAGGCATCCTACCCTCACAGTCAGGGCAGACAGTTTTCACTTGGAGACAGCACAATTAGCAAACTGGGACGACTGTTTGAAAATGAATGGTCCTGGTAACCCTGGCAATTTAAAAATTAGGGGCTATATGTGTCAAACCTGCCCCCATATCTGCTCAACGGTGGAGAGGCTGAAAAGGCACTGCAAGAGAGAGCATACGGAGACTGAAGAAAAGCCACCTAAACCCTCAGCTGTTAGCAAAATAAAACAATATAAGACCCTGGCCAATCGGCTGCCAGTTTCACAGATCTCCTTTTTATGTAAGAAAAAGTATGCAGTGGTTAAGTGCCAGTACTGCACTTACCATAGCAGCACAAAAATAGCGATTGATCGACATGTGCGTGTTCACCACAAGAAGGCTTCAGTTTTAAAGATTCAGGATAGTGTATACAAGTGCGAACTGTGTACCAATTCCTATTTCACAAAACCACTTCTTGGAAGCCATTATATCCACAAACATGGAAGGAGCAACTTCTTAAAATACTGTGCCCCAGTATACAAGAAGGGCCCAGAGAAGCCAGAGCCTCATCAACCAGAAAACACTGATGAGGCATGTAAGTCCGGCACAATTGAGGAAAACAACAAATTGATCTACAGGTGTCCAACTTGCCCCTATGTGAATTCAAGTTACCATGGCACTCTCACTCACTGCCAAATGAGGCATCCAAACATCCTTGCCAGGGCAGACAACCTTCCAACAGATGTAGTAGTTGCTAACAACATGGTGGGGAGTACGGTTGGAAACAATTCTAATGTGAAAGGGTACCTATGTGAAATGTGTCCACTCATTTTTGCATCAATGAAGAAACTGAAAATCCACTGTGTGAGGGACCACGATGGTGCTAAGCCAACAACTTCTGAACATTCAGCTGAAAAGCAACCTGATCAAGGCTCTAGTGTCTCAGTGTGGACGTCTTTAAAAAGTAATACCCCAGAAGTAAGCGCCACAGAAATGGGCTCCAGAGACCAGTTGAACACTCAGGAGACATGTCAGTCAGTACAGAACAAGCGAAAAGTATGGAAGTGCCACATGTGTTCCTACGAAGCAAACTATCGAAGATACCTGCAAACTCACTACAAAAAACGTCACAAATATGATCCACTTACCACACACAAGCTGCTAGAGAAATATAACTGTACAATCAGCAATGCCAGCATTCTACCTGTAGCTGAATCTGAAGAACCTACACCCACCGAATGTAAGAAGTGTCCAGAGTTGACGTTTCTCTCACCTCAGCTGCTTCTAGCCCACTATGATACTTTTCATAGCTCAGATTGCCTAGACTTCATTGTGCTATCACAAGGAACAAAGAAGGGCAGCACAGGTCTCTACAGGTGTGTGCACTGCAACAAACTGATGAATGGAACTAGGAAGCTGTGGTACCACCTGGATTGCCACAGAGAGAGGGCCAAAATGAGGGCAAAGCCTTCAAAGAAAACATCACCTGACACTATGACAACACCAGAGGCCAAATCCCTCAAAGTAAGTTCCTTGCAAATATTTCCATTTTTTATCCTTTGCTACATGCTTCAGTTCCAATTTGTTAACAACTGGGTTTAATTTTCAGCTTGGTGGGCAAGATAATCTTCTCATGTTAGAACCTGTGGAGGACCTGGCCCAGTGGAACGTGAGGCCAGTACAGACTTTGACTTTGCCACAGAGTCCTCTGTCGCCATCTCCAAACCAGGCTGATGTAGAGATGCCGCAGATGGAATCAAGTGAACACGCCTGCAAACTGTGTCGGCGGACTTTCATGTCACTGAAAGGTTTGCGTTCGCATGAGCGCAGCCATGCAGCTGTGGCAGCCATCAAGAAGCGGGATCATCTGCCTGCGTCATTATTAAAACACGGGTAGGAAAAACTTCAGCTGTTTGTTATTAGGGAATGTAGTGTTAACAAAAATGTAGCTTACACTCTAAAATAGATATATGACCTCTCCATTTGGGTTCACTTGCACATATTCAAATAGTACATTATCACAGTATTGTTCAGACGGCATTATTAGTATTTTAAATGCAAAGGTTTTAAATGTCACATACACTAATGTGATGTCCAGATCCCCTTAGACAGATTTACCTATTTATAAGCTGACTGATAATATCTGACTGATCTGACATTTTTTCATCCTCTTAACAGCATTAACAAATATGTTCAGTTCAAAGCTGGGACCGTGAGGCCTTTCCTCTGTAGCTTCTGTCCCTATCGGACCACTGTCATGGGCCTGTGGAGGAGTCATTTTATGAAAATACATAAAGGTGAGTAACGTGCAAATTACGCACCATTAGCAAACATTCAATGAACTGGTAAAGATCTCATATTGATGTGATGCGTCCTATACCTCCTGATATATATATTTTATTATCAGCAATACA
This sequence comes from Trematomus bernacchii, assembly GCF_902827165.1. Lineage (NCBI taxonomy): Eukaryota > Metazoa > Chordata > Actinopteri > Perciformes > Nototheniidae > Trematomus > Trematomus bernacchii. Next base: position 13,407,147 of record NW_022988043.1, read on the forward strand.
AGGACAATTTTAAATTACATGAATTTTCCATGCAAGCTTTTTCAGGCTACACGTTTACCAGAAAGTGTAGCCTGAATGTCATTATTTACCTTTACTCAAACCTTACACAGTTCGTATACACTGTGATATTGCACATTTTTCTGACTTTCATTCCATGTTTGTACCGCTGCTCAGGTGGCCTACTGGATTCTGATGAGAGTGATAATGAAGAAGAGGAGAGCGCTCAGATGACTGGCAAGGAGCTCTTAAGTTCATCAGAGGAATTGAACTATTGGCCTGAAAGTGATGAAAAACCTGAAATTACTAAAAGTAAGTCATCTGTTTTATTTTCAATAAATCACAAATATGTAGCTGGTAAAATGTTTATTTCATACTTAGTTTTTTGCATTAGTGGCTATAAGAGTGATTTATTGTGCTTTGACAGAGTCGCTTTACTTGGAGCCTCCAGATGTGCAGCGCCAGTTGAACCACTATAGTTCAATGGCAAAGACTAATGCCCTGTCCACAACACATAAGCAAGAAGCCATGTTACCTGACAACAGTCTTCTTCACTGTGAGTTCTGCAATTTCAACACTGAACACCGGTCTAGTATAGGACGTCACTACGTAAATCGCCATGGAAAGAAGATCTTCAGGTGTAAGGACTGCGAGTTCTTCACAGGTGTAAAGTAAGTTGCAATCACCGTGAGACGTTTTTTTAATATTCAAAAGAGAATGCGTCTTTCATTGTAAAAACTACTGTTGTTTTTTTCTATTAGGAAAACTTTTGAGATGCACATGGAGAGGGGCCACTCTACATGCCAATCACAACCTACTCATGACAAAGACCTGCGCTGCCCTTTCTGCCTGTACCAGACCAAGAATAAGAATAACATGATCGATCACATCATCTTGCATCGTGGTAGGTTAGATGCCCGTCAGGATTCGGTGTCCCACCCCCTGATATCGTAATCCATGACGTTATGTTCAGTCTTTGTTTCTTTTCTTTATAGAGGAACGTGTTGTGCCAATTGAAGTGTGTCGCTCGAAGCTGTCTCGTTGCCTTCAAGGCATCGTCTTCCGCTGTCACAAATGCACTTTCACGAGCGGAAGTGCTGAAAACTTGAATCTGCACATGACGAGGCACGATGACATCAAACCCTACAAGTGTCGGCTGTGCTACTTTGACTGCACTCAGCTGAGCGACCTCGAGGCGCACCTGAGTGATAAGCATCAGGTGAGGATTTGTTACTAAAGGCTTCAATGCATCACTGGGATTCCTTTCTGTGTGATGGAATTGTAAATGATACACTTTCAATGTACTGGAATTTGGCAAAAGTAATGCGCATCACAGACAGCTTCTTTGTTTCACATTTTCAGTTGCCATTGTAGAAATGTATTGTAGTAAATAAAAGTTACTAATTTAACGATTAGGCGGTTTAAGAAGTTGTTGCAGGTTTGACACATCGGCCCCTACTTGACCAAATAAAAGTTTGTTGCAAGGACCTATACGTCAAGCAGTGCAAATGGCAAGTCGGGTCATATTTTATTTATATAGCTCAATATAACTTATTTTCATAAGGGGTTTTTACATTATACAACTCTGTCCTTTTGACAGGCTTCTTAGCTGGACTAGAGTAAACAATAAGCTACTTTAAATCCTTGGTCCCGTGTAAGAAACAGGAAAAACACATCTATTAATAAATTGGAGGATAATGAAAAACCTAATGTAAGAAATCTCAGACCTTACTTAAAGCACACAGGGAGCAACAGGACCCGAGCAGCGAGTAGTAAACGCGAAATGACGGCCAAGAAACTAAATTAAAGTTGAATCTGTAGTCCCTGGGTGGAAGCCACTAGTGATGCACAGGTTAATGAGATAAAAGATCTGTTTTTGTGAATCCAATCCATACGCTTTGTTTACAGTCAATAAAACATCAGACAAACAATTAAAAAACAAGACAGAAAATAACAACCACCTCGAAACAAACAACACAATAGTAGATTCCCAGTGGAGAGCCCACAAACAGCAATAACATAAAAAGAAAACTGGTTTCAAATGTGCAATGTGGATTCTTGTTAATTTGAAGTTTGATCTTTATGGGTTTTGCTTTTTTGCAGGTTGTGAGGAACCACGAGCTTGTGGGTCAGGTCAGCCTCGATCAGCTACAGGCAAGGGTTGGGAAGATGCCAGAAGAGGAACAAGAACCTTCGTCTAACTTGGAGCATCAAAGCAACGAAAGCGATGATGCAGAAACAGATGAGTGTGTAACTGGCAGTAATGAAGGTCCGCATAAGACACAAGTTGAGGAACTGACAGAAAATGAGGTGAGGGACGAAGTGAAACCACAGACCGAGGCAGTAGTGTTCTCGCCGGCCCAACCGGTACTTGGAGAAAGTGAAGACAACTGCACAATGTTCAGGCAACTAAAAGAGCTGATGACACTGGGGAGCTCAACAAAATATGCTAAGATTCCCGCAAAAACACAGGACTGTAAGCCGCATAATGAGGCTCCTCAAGAAAAAGCATTTGGATCTACCTGTACGAAGGCAGATGAGAATAGAACGACAAAGACGGATGAGAACACTGAGTCCGAGGTTGTAGATAAAGTTCAAAGGGAGACAGTATTGCTGGGTGAAAAAAGTGGCAAATCTCTGGCAAATGACCCACAAAATCAAACTAATGCAGAGGCAATTTCAGCCGTTTGTATTGTGTCGCCCAAGTGTGAACAGCTCAAGATAAGCAATAAGGAAAGCTTAGATGTCTCACTGACCAACTACAAAAACCAACAGGTGCACAAAAACATTGTGGAAGTGAGAGACCCTTACGGGGACATGCCAGTACTCGAGAAGGAATATCTCAAAGAAGAAAAGCAGCCTCTTGGTTGTTTCAAGGCGAAAGATCAGAGTGACCATCTTCAGCAAAAGCAGGACAAAACAGATGAGACGATCGCTGACGATGAGAACCGATGCGAGGATGAGCAGGGTGACGGGAGGAAGGAAGATCCTTATGTGCCCAAAGGTAAGATACTGATCACATTGAGTACAAATATACAATTCTAAACATTTACAGATGAGTTGTTGCAGAGCTAAGAAAAACATAACAACACTGCTGCCCTCATTGCTTTCATTGCAAGTCTGTTCTCAGTCTGGATGCCTAACTTTTTCACTGCCTGAGTGAAAGGGGCCCAACAAAAAACGTTTATTGTCATTATCTTTTAACCAGCTGATTATATTGATACCTTGTTTATTTAGTATGAAGACACATCTTCATCCTGTTTTGTTTGACCAACAGTCAGAAGGTGTTTCGTAAAACAGAAAGGCCTCAAATGATCACAGTGGAAGCAACTAAATACTTAATGTGAAAAGTATGCCTGTCTTTTTCTGTGATTTTGATTTTCAGTCATGTATGCTCTCATGCAAAAATGTTAAACATTTGTAGGGTCTCTGTTTGATGATAACCTTTTACTGTTTGACTGCCAAAACATGAAAGTCATCTTATCATCCTGAAAATATTTATTGTCGCTATTTTCTGGACGTTTTAGACTAAATAATTAATCGTTTCATGGCGGAACAACACATTTAATTGTTAGTTAGCAGCCTTAATTAGGTTTTGGAAACTGCATGTTACACCAGCTGAATTATTTCTGTTTTCCTTTAGATGCACTCACAGGGGGAGATGCTGACGCTCTTTGCCCAGCAGCCACAGAGGAGCAGCCATTTACCTGCCAGTTGTGTGGACGAAACCTCATGAACAGCTCTGAGCTGCAGCGTCACATCCTTCGACATGGAATATAATGTTTTTTGTTTCAGTAACGAGAGGCGTTCACCCTTGATTTTCTCCATGTGGATCTAGATTTGTTTTCATCATCCGTCCTCTACTCTGTTACTCTGTTATCTGTTTAACCAGGTAACATATACATGTTTTATAGATTTTAACCTTTTTTATAATTAAATGTTTTATTTGGTACAGCTGTTATGCTTATGCTTATTTTAATTTGTGTGATTAAGCAAATCAAACTTTGGAGCTAAGATGGTGGATGTATAAAGTGTGACGCTTTGTCAAAAAGACATTAATGGATATGCATGAATAACTCATGCGAAGATCCTTGTTTCTTCTTTTTTTAATTATTCCTGCTGTTATAACAACAATATTTACACTGTGAACTTTTGTTACATATGGAACATTTATGTTCAGTATGAAGAACTGCTAGACCAACCTCAAAACCATTGATTGTGAAAATGCTGGTGCTGCATTCAGGTGCTGTTGGGTATTTGATACCAGGAAGAGCTGTTGTTATCTGTCAGGCAACTTATTTTCATTCAGCATCAGTAACACAACTGGATTATAACCAATTGCATTTCCTCAATACTGTATTTAGGTTTTTTTTATTCAATGCAACTTCATAATTTTACTCAACAGAGGCAAATATTCCATGGACACTAACTTTGTCTGACCGCTTTAGTTACCTTCAGGATTACAATAGTTTCCTTTTCAGTGAAAATCATGTAAATCCAGATGTATTGATTTTGAATGTTTGTGATGAACAGAATGATATGTGTTGTGATAATTCTACTTCTTCTTATGCTAAATAAACTTTTTTTTAAAGCCTCTTGGATCAGCTGAATGAATCATAGTCACAAAGCAGAACACAGCTGTTTTCCTGAGAAACTTGAAATATTGAGAAACGTGGTTCTCTGAGGACAGCAACAACGCTACATAAAAATGCTCATGTAGAATATGATGCATTGCTGTAGATTCAAGTACCAAACACTGTAAAATAGTTAAAATAGGCACAATGTAAAAAGTGGGACCTTAAAGGTAAACGATTATGATATTATAAATGAATTGTGAATGATGCGAAGCTTCACTTGGTTGATATAAATGAAAATAGAGAAATCATCATCTTGTTTTATTGAAACAAAACATTTGTTCTTTCTACTTTTTTAGAACTTAAAGCTTTCATTTGTGTTTTAGATTTTTTTCGTTAAACAAACTAAAACCATGAGAGCAGATAAACACTGGAAGAGAACAGATCAGACGGTTCTGTAAATGCTTGATGTATTACTTTAGAAGATCAAGAAATCAGTGTGAAAAGAGCAAGGCATGAATTAATTTTTTTTTTTATGTTTTCTAAACAAAACAATTATTTAAACTGAGCTAATGTCATAAGGTACACAACACAACGTGAAAAATGCCCCTTATGCAGATTAGATGAGTATTAATAGGGTTATCTGGTTAACTAATTATTTTTCTTTTTTTTAACAATTCATTATTTTTATTATTTGTGGATTGTTGTTTGTGTATTTTAACTGTTTTGATTTTGTTGTGTAGTATAACCCCTTACCATATACTTTCTTAAAATACAAATAAAAGAAGAATCATGGTGATGCCTTCAGGTTGCGCAGGGCTCCCCATACGCGGAGGAGACTCGCATTAGTTGTACGGGACCATGACAGGTAAATCGTAATATTGAAATATCGAGTCGTAATAATGAACTAATAAGATGCTATACTAATACAAAACATTGAGATTAAAAGACAAATATGGAGTTTCTTAGGATTTTGTGATTCTTTTTTAAAAATAGTTTCTCGTTCAAATGACATACAGGACATTGTTTCCTTCTCGTTAGCGGAAATGGGTTTCCAAACCAGTAGCCTACGGTGGGTAAGTAGATTAGCTTTTAGTCCACCTCTGCCACACGAAAGAGTGCGCATCGCGGAAATACGAGTTTACGAGGAACACGTGAAGGCATCATTTTCTTCTGCATATGGTTACGACACATTCTTGTCATCCAAATGAAAGAGGAGCCAGCTTCCTGGTGTGGACTTATAAAAATGGACTGGTGAGAAAGAGTAGACAGGTCTTGGTGTGATCTGCGGCGGTAGTGTAAGTATAGAAGCTGTTCAAATGTTTCTGTGGTCTTTGTTAAATACACTGCCTGTCCGAGGAGAGGTGATGCTGGTAGGTGCGGATCGATATCAGAACATAACTGCGGAGGCAACCACTTGTAGGACATCTGATTTAAGTTATTGGAGCTATAGTTGTTGGACTTATTGTAGTTAATATAATCTTTGCATGTGTGCATTTACTGAGGAGTTATAAACTGAGAAAAACTTTGATCCGAGCATTTTCCTTCCTGCTTGAGCTACACCTTGTGTCTCTCTTTCCTGATGAGTTACTGTAAGAAGTAGTAAAGACTATAGATTGCAACATTCAAGGCACATCTACTTTTGTAAACATCTAGCTACTTACATATGGCATATCTGAGTCACTTTGCCATATTGAAAACTTTCACATTTTCGCTGTCATGCTGCACTTGGAATTAAACTTCTCACCTGTTCATTTTTCCACTAAAATGTATCCCTTTATCTTGATGCCAGTCTACTGCCTTTGTTAGTGCTTCAGTTTACATGTGCCTGGTTAACGTATATTTACTAAACACTAACTGACATACTGTAAAGAGGACTTTTCCAGGACTGAACGATGCAGTGTGCTGCTAATACATTATAGAGAAAATTGAGACTATGTTTAGTTGATTCACTTTTAGTACTACTAATAATTCAAATCTATTTTGGACATGCACAATTGTAAAAAGGTGTGTCAACTGTGTTGCTTGTAATTTAGATTAGATTATAGTGCATATTAATGTAGAAATATAAATGTTGTGTTTTTGTTATTATTGCTATTTTGCTTCATTAAGCAAAAAGTGACAATGTGTATTAAAAAAAACAATTGAATACTTATTTTAAAAACTGTCTCTAAAATCTAAATATTTTGAGAATAAAATGTCCAATAATGATTTGTAAGTGATTGAAAGTTTTACGGGGTCTTAAACGAAGCAGGTCTTTTGAGGAAATGTACGTTTTTTTTGGAGGAAGCTCTCATTGAAGTTATTAGGAAATAACAGACCTGTGAGATCTGTCTGTGTGTAGTAATTGTGATACTTCTGCTTTTAACTTGTTCTTTGGGATACAAATGCAGATCTGTTGGCATGCTTTGAAAATTGAATTTACTATGATTTAATTTTCATGTCAGTGCAGCTCTTCTAATGAATACCATATGTGTTTTACTTGTGAACAGAACCAGTAAGGACACCGACTTCAGTCTGAGGAATGTCAGGGATAAACAAATCTGCAGAGGATGGTGGAGCCTTCTCCTCGAAGGTCATAAACATTGTGTTTATCACACTGCTGTTGGACCTGCTGGGATTTACACTGATTCTACCTCTACTACCATCCATTTTAGACCATTATGCACAAACCGGGGTTAGTTTTGCTTGCTTTATTTCAATATATAACCCCTACAAGGTACTGTTACAGCAGTCTGCTGACTCCAAATGTGCTTTTGAAATGTGTTGGCTCATTAATATCAGAGATAATATTAGAGTTGAAAAATAAAAGGCAACCATTTTGATAATATATTAACTAGAACAGAATGTAGTAGGCTTATGATCAAATTGGGTAAAAAAGAGTAACAAATGTGAAAACATATGGTAAACCTTTCGGTAATATGTTAAGTGGGCCACAATAAAATAAGCAAAACATATATAAAGAGTTATCAACAACTGTTGTAGAAATCTAATAAGAAAACATTTGAAATCAGGATAAACCTTCTAATAGTTACTTTTAACAGACAATCCCCGAGCCGATCAGAGTTACTAGTCTTGCTTTCTTACTTCTTAAGTGTAATTGATTTCCTGAAGATTAGAGATATCATTATCACATGACAATTATTTTTTTGTAAGTTTGAATCCCAGAATAGTTTAGAGGGTATGGATGCCAGACAATAAGCGCTGGCCCCGGAGCAAGATCAGTTTCACCGGCGTGACAGTGTTTATAGTTTCAAACTTTAGAAACTGATTCTACTGTGGTTAAAAAATGATTTTGAGTGTTGTATTTTGGCCAGATGATGTGCAGAAGTGAACAAAGGAAGCCTTATGTGAAGAATATGATCCATGAAAACCAACTCAGGAGTTGTTAGATTATCAGCCATTGGCTGCGTGTGTGAGTGTCTGTGTGCTGACTCATGCTGAGTGGACCTCTGTTATTATTCTCCTGTGTGATGTTGTATTTTCCTCGACTTGTTGGACAGGATGGCGTATATCAGTCTCTGCAGAGTCTTGTGGACTTGTTTAGGGAGGCCTTGGGGATCCCTATGGAAGAAAAATACAACAGTGTCCTGTTTGGAGGTATACCTAGCCTATGTGGAGCTCTATCTTTTATGACACTATAAACAATACAAATATTATTTATGCAAAGAGAGTTAATTAATTACGTGCTCCTTGATGAATTTCAGGTCTGATAGGGTCGCTGTTCTCACTGCTGCAGTTCCTGTCATCACCTGTAACCGGAGCCCTGTCCGACCGTTATGGCAGGCGGCCCCTGCTCATTCTTACCACAGTGAGTAAAACGACATATTATACCTTTTTTAATAACTTCTATATATAAGTATCCCTCCACATTGGATACAACTAGAATCATTCACTTGGCACTACTCACACTTCATTTGTGAAGAAGAAACCATGCAGCCTTTTCCATCCGCTGTGATTCAACAAGGTCTAATTGGGTTCCTTGTGTTCCAGTTGGGGCTGATGTCCTCCTATGCGGTCTGGGCCGTTTCCCGGAGCTTCAGCATGTTCCTTTTGTTTCGAGTAATTGGTGGCATTTGTAAGGGCAACGTCAGCCTCTGCACTGCCATCGTTGCAGACTTGCCTTGCCCAAAAGCACGGAACAGAGGAATGGTAAGCACAGACTTTCTTTGTCCATAACAGGAAATTTATTGTAATAATATGATATCTTAAAACTACATAATGTGATTGAATGCATGCTCGATCTTTTGCTAGATGTGTGAAAGTACTGCTAGTTTTGATTTGAATCTTTAACCAGGGCTCTGACTCCAACATTTCGCTAGTGGACATGAAGTTGCTGAATATCCACTCTTGCTGTCTATTTATCTGTTGGATGATCAGGTAAATGTCCTTAATCTAACTTTATTTGTATCCTCACCAGGCTATGATCGGCATCGCCTTCTCCCTAGGCTTCACTGTGGGCCCGTTGATGGGAGCCTACTTTGCCCTCCGCTCCAGAACAACGGGAAATGTCTTCTACCAAACTCCAGCTCTGCTCGCCTTGGCCTTCAGTGTTGCTGACCTGCTCTTTATTTGGGTCATGATGCCAGAGACGCTCACAAAGGATGCCAAGGTTGGTTATGAAAACATTTTGGAAACATTCACTCAGCCAAGTGACAAACTTAGCCAGACACAGGAACTACGCGTTCTATTGTTGTTATATCTCTTCATAGCTTAGCAAAAAGTCTGTACGCAGGAGATAACAGCTTGTCTGGCTTTTATCCAAAGTTAAAAAAATGTTGGCTCTCTAGGGCTCACTAATTAACTTATTTGTTTAATCCGTGCAAAAACTTGTAAAAACGTCACATTGATGTTGGGTAATGCCAGACTACTTCTTGGAACTTCTTAAATAGACTCCAGGAAGTGATTTGTATTTAGACGTCTTGTCAGTCTGACGCTGGGTGTAGGTATGCTTGGAATTACCTGGTGTTGCCAAACTTTATGAGCTAAGAACAATGACAGTGTACATTGTCTTGCACTAAAAAGTACTACAAAGATAAAGGAAACACTGACAGAGCTGTCAATCAAGTACAGTTTGTACAAGCCCACACAGAAGAAAAAACAAGGCAACATAATTTAAAAGCTATGTGTGGGCATTTTGGAGCTTGAAAACATACAATATTTATAAATAAAATATATTTTTTTTAAAGTACACTCTCTAACAAATATGTATAAAGTATCTTTTGGTTTTTCTGTTTGCATCCTAGGCTTCATCTTCTAAGTTTGGGGACTCCAGTGACTTTCTCAACCCGTTATCGTTGTTCCATTTTTCAGCTGTTAGCAGAACAAAAGATCCACCTCCAAAACAAAGTGAGTGCAGCACAGACTGGATTCCTCTGTGAGGCAAAAGCTTACACTTATTTGACCAATTTATAATGCATGGATGAACTTTGGCCCATTGATGGATAAAAGGTGGAAATGTCTTTACAGGAATGCAGAAACTTCAAGCGTTGGGTCTGGTTTATTTCTGCTACCTCTTCCTGTTCTCTGGTCTGGAGTTCACTCTGAGTTTTCTGACTCACCAACGCTTCCACTTTACAAGGTATGAACTCAAAGATAAAGCTTTGGCCTCCCTCAGTAACAGTAAACACACCTGAACAGCAACCCTGTTACAAGGTTCATACAAAGTCTTAAAAGTTTAGGGAATTAATTGAACTTATATGTCTTCGAGGTTAGGAGTATGCTTTAATACACATTTACTCCTGGAAAAATGCTTAATTGTTCAAGATCATGTAGTGTTTGATTCACACAAACCAAAAGTATTTTTATCAAACAATCCCATCATCATATTTGTTTGTTACGGCATCTCACACTAGTAGTAGAGACAATATACATTGTTTGCTTCGATTATAGAGGAATTATGTACATATATATATATATTTGCAATACAATTTTTTTCATGACAAAAAAGCCCTTTGAACATTTGAACCTATAGAGGAATTATATATTATAAGTACAATATTCGCTATACCATTTTTGCTATCAATCAAGGTTTCCAGAATCTGGGCTTTTTTTGGTTTAGGTTCCTTAAAAGCGCTTGAATGTTACACTTAAAAAGCTGTACAACCTGTGTTCTTACTTTTTCAAGTATGCAGCAGGGAAAGATGTTCTTCTTCATCGGTGTCATCATGGCCTCCATACAGGGGGGTTATGCTCGCAGAATCAAACCTGGGCAGCATATCCGGGCTGTTCAAGTGGTAGGAGTTCCTTCTGTTTACATGACAAATAGCTGCACAATAAAATACTCTTTACATTGCTGCAAATACATGATAAACCACAGTTCTTTAATTAACTTTTTTTTCTTCTTTTAGGCAATCATTGCATTAATCCCAGCGTTTATCCTCATTGGGCTCTCATGGAATATTACAATGCTTTATGTTGGATTGGCGTTATACTCATTTGGTGAGCTCATTTTTCATTTTGTGTCATGTTCAGACTAGTTAGACCTAGGAATGTAGGGAATTTGTGAAATATAATTGATAAAAAATTGTTTAATACATGAACTGTAAGTAGATTTACAATTTGAAATAAATGAGAAAATGAAAATATAATACCAAACCACATAGCAAAAAAGTAAGACTTTTCAACAGTGAACATAGATAAACTACACCTTTTTAATCAAATTCACACAAAAAGAATACTGTTCAATATATCAATATTGATGTACCCTGTGTTTACATCTAATGTAATTTACTTTTGTAACAGCGGCTGCAATAGTTGTTCCATGCCTGTCTACGCTTGTTTCTGACCACGGTTAGCATCTTAATTATTTTATATTTATGAAAACGTACAAACTATTTCAATTCAACTATAATGTCCACAATGTTGCTGATTATCTACTGTGGATGAATCTACAGGGTCAGCCAATCAGAAGGGCACAGTGATGGGGATTCTGCGAAGTTTGGGCGCTCTGGCCAGAGCACTGGGACCAGTTGTATCATCCTCTGGTAAGTAAGACAGCAATGGCAACAAATGCTGCTAAAATCCAAAATATGACATATTGTTCCTACTGTATGTGTGCACTGTGTATGAATATGTTTGCCTTGTAAAATAAGCTCTTTGCAGTGTACTTATAATAACTGTTGTGTTTTTCTTCACAGTATACTGGATAGCTGGAGCTCAGATCTGCTTTCTCCTTACATCGGCCTCTTTCATTATTCCTCTGGCTCTCCTGAGAACAGCCAGCAGGCTAAAGGAGGAGTGAAAGACTGATTGCAGACATTTTTTGTGTTTGAATTAATGTTATAATGTTTACATCTGCTGGGAGAAAAAGCATTAATGTCTTACTCTGATACATACAAACATAATAATGAGATGTATACCCTTTGCACTGTTTGCAAAGTATCCTCACATGAAATAAATCTTTCATGATGCAGATGCCAAAAACCAAGTGCTAATATTAAACAAATTACATTTTACCTTTTTAATGTGCACATGTATGGGATAGCGTGGGTTACAGAGAACAACTATGCTTGTAGATATTTTTTTATAATGCATTTTTTAAGAATTCACAAGCAGCATTTTACTTTAGTTTAAAGTTTAATTATTTTATGTTTTTCTTATTGTTTTGGATATATATTTTATCACACTTAAAGATTGCACAAAAATGTTTTTAATAAACTTTCATTTAGTATTTTCATGTTTTGCTTCTTTACACTATAACTTGACAACATATTGTTATTCCAAAACATATATCTAAGATTTAAACTAAACAAGGACATATCAAGAAAAATATGTCAAGGTTAACAGTGGTATTGTTCAAGTGAGAGTAGTGATAAATAGCAGCAGAGTTACCAAATGTATGTTAACAATGTAAACCCGACTGATGATATGGTTAAATAATGGCATCAATAACACATAATACGAGGGAACAGAAAAGACTACCAAATACAACAGTATAATTCAATATAAAATGTCATCAAGGATGCAAAGATATTAAAAACACACATGCATCTGATTGACAGAGAGCTGTGACACTGTTTGGTAACCACTTGTGGTACTACTGATTTTGTATTTCCATCATCAATTTGACAGCGCTTTATGTTATCACAACTGGCTAAAGTCTTGACTCAGTGTTATTTGTGCTTTCTTTATTCAAACTAGTTAAATGGTGACACAATATTGTTTTATTCATACTCTTAATATATTATTATTTGTAGATATTATTATAGTTAATGTTGTTTGGAGCTTCTGAAGATGTGTTAGTTGGGATGTAAACCAGAAGATGTCGCTGTTAGCTCTCCTCACTGCACACACACTCATCAGCAGTTTCAGGCTGAACTAAGCTAGCTGCTATGCTATGCTATGAAACAGGTTGTTAGCCCGTAGAGCTTACACACTGTTGAAGTAGTTATAAACGCAGCAGCGTTGTGACAGGGAGCCTGACAACACGTGGAAGTCAGACAGAGTGAACATGCGGATATGTGACTACATATAGGAAAATCCGAATATGGACAAGGTAGTTTACCAGAAATAACGTTACGATTGTTTTTTAGCTAGCAAGTTAGCCAGTAACGCTAAAAAACGCTGTCGTGTGTAGCTAACTGCTAACTTTTGGATAACTTAAGTGGTTGTGTAGATGTTACTTTAAGTTAACAGCCATATTACCAGATCAATATGCTGTTTTTTAAGACTTTTTGTAATGCATTTAGCTTTGAAAGTATACTCAAAAGTTAGGTCTATGTCACGTTAGCTAACCTAGATGTTGATTTGAGCTAACGCGGCTAAATAGTTTAATCTTTAACTGAACTAGAAACAAAAGTTGAGACTAACCAACTATTTAGTCTGAGAGAAGTGTGTGTCTAAAGTGATCTAGTAGTTTTGATATAAGTGTGGCAATACAAGGCTTCACTTGAATAACTAGCCAAAGGTCGTATTCCAGCAGACTGTTGACAATCTTTATTTTTCCCAGGAGAGCAAACTGTCATCTGCTGCCCTGCAGTCTCCTGACTTGAGGCAGCAGTGGAGACAGAGAAAGGATCCTGCAGAGCCACACACAGCCTCATCCCCACCTCTAATGCTGCCAAATCCTTATGTGTCCGAACAGAGTTTAAGAGGGTAGGCGTATGATCAGAGATTTTGTTTTAATATCTTGATTTGGGCAATCAATCACTTTTTGGTGTGTCTTTATTGTTTGTGCATGGTGTTTGTTTTATTAGTGCAAGTAGTCAAAGGTCTTTCAAAGATAGTAACAGACCGACAGTCAACTGAAATAAAGTCAACTGTTCTCTTAAATCTGTATCAGGATTTGTTTCTAAAAAGATTGCAATACTGGATGTATGATAAGGGATAGTCTTTACATTGCTTTTCATTTAGATTATGCTTTTATCCAAAGTGACTAACAAAAACTGCAATGAAACATGAAGACACAAACTCAGAACCATAAGAATTCTGCAAGTACTTAAGCTTTCATTAGCCAGACCATTTTAAGTCTTACTTCTATTGTGTTGTGAACATTTTATTTATACACTTATGTTGATCAATTGATTGTGAAAATGTAATTATAATAGCCTTCAACGAGCATACACAAACTGACAAAAGGTATTTGTCTCCTTGTGGAAAAATGAAACAAAACAAAGAAAAAGGGAATTCATAGACCGACCTCTAGCCCCTTATTTGTGTAAATATCCAAACTTTGTTAAGGAACTGGTCGTCAGGTCAGAGCCAGAAGCAGAATCCATCAAATACAAATGGAGCAACAGCAGAGGGAAAAGTAGTAGGCGTGTCAAGAATTCATGGCTACAGCAGCAGCCGTCGAGTTAAAGACACCAGGGAGGATGTCCTGCAGAGAGAAAGGTCCACACAGGATGCACAAGCAAAGGTTAGTTTAATTTGAACCTCTATCATTTTACAGGAAAAAGAATTCTTTGTGAAAGTAATTTCAGCGATTTTTTTCCAACTTCACAGACATCAAAAGGCAACATTGGCTTCCCTGCGCAAGCCAGATTTCTGGGCAAGAACTCACTGGAAGCCCAGAAAAAAGGTACTAGGCATCACCCATGGCTTTGTTGAATTATTCCTGAATAATTGTAATAATGTTTATTAAACTTTGCTTGTTATTGCACCTTTTAGGTTTTAGAAGTGCCAGGTCTGCCCCAAACTCTGAAGGGAAGTCCAAACCAGCAAAGGAAGACTTGGCCCCATTTGAAGTGAAGATGACTGACTTCCCAGAGTTAGCTGGGGGTCCGATGGGCAAACCGGGCCCTCCGATTGCTTCAAGAGAAGGCTGGGGTCTAACTCCTCCTCCAACCCTGAGCCCACAAACACAAACATCAGCATCTTCATGGAAGGTGTGAAATGAAATGTGATGTTGTGCAGTTCGCACTGAATGCTCCACAAACGTAGAGTTCTACTCATACATTTGGTGTTACTGTAATTTTCTATTGAATAGTCTGCCAGGAAAGAATCCCCAACACAGACTGACCCCCGAAAAATGTACACCAATGCTAAGCCAGATTCATCAGCTATGTCAACAGGTAAGAGAAAGTACCCGTAGTCAGCCTTTCAATGACTATAAGGCAGTGTCAGTTATATTTCATTTCATCTATGTGTTTATTTCTGTGAGCAGGTCAGCCTGAGGTAACCTCCTGGGCTAATGTTGCCTCTCAGCCTCCAAAGAAACCTGTTCCTAAAGAGAAGACCATCAACAGCAACCACATGCAGGTTAGATTACATTTATATTTGAATTCAGCCTAGGATATTGATTTTTACAGGGTGTTGCAGATTTTGAAAAGTCTTAAAAATTGTTTTATTTAGTTTTAAAAGTATTTGAACTTGATCTTTCTTGCCTGATAAATGGCTTTTTATTCTGTTAAAGGTGTCAGTACCTTTTAAGTATTACATGTCTTTGTCAGGTAATTATCTGGGTTTTTCTGCAGTCCCTTGTGCAACATTGTTTTCTGTCCCTTCTCTTCAGACGGAAGAAATGACTGCACAGCAGGAAGAGGGAGCTCCAGGGAAGAAAAAGAGAAAGAAAAAGAAGAAGAAGTCTAAAGGTGCTGGTGAAGATGCAGAAGCTGAGGCCGAAGAGCCAGCAATGTATCAGGCACCTCCCAAATTTGAGGTAAATGAAAATGATGTCTCTTTTTCTATATATAATATATTTAAAGGGCCCATGTCATGGCCATTTCCACTGATCATAATTCCATTGTTGAGGTCTACTAGAATAGATTTATACTGTGCATTTTTCCAAACTCACATTGGTTTCTCATACAGCATCTCTGTAAACTACGTGTATTCACTGAATTTCACTCTCTGCCTTTAACGGCTTGTTGTAGCTCCAATAGCTCCAGCCCCCACCCTCCCTGTGAGCACAGTGTGCTCTGATTGGTCGGGACGTTCTGAATCGCGCTGAGCTCCGTGGAGGTGTTGTTTCCTTGTTTAGGATACATAGCGAAACACAGCCAAACTCATCTTGAGCACACACAAAGTCACAGCCGAAGTAAGAACAATAAGTGTGGCTTGATATTGAGTAAGAAAAAGGTTGATAAACGCTGTGAGAATGGGTCTGCAGAGAGAATTTCGCCGCGATCCCAACTGCCTGTTATCAGCCTGCAGCCAGGGAGGAGAAATCAGCTGAGCTGCTGCCTGCACATAGTGTGTGTGTGTGTGTGCGAGGAAGTCCGTGGATTGGTCAATTTGAACCAATCAGCGGGGGCTTAACGTAACGGCTTCGCGGACGTAACGTAACGGCTCCACGGATTGGTCCATTTCGTTCCGGGTACGGCATGACATCATGCCGTACCCGGAACGAAATGGAAGAATCAAATGGACAATGACGTATCTCCAACGAGGCGTTTTGGGGAGGTATTTTCTGTGTTAGAGTTTTACTCGCTACAGGGTGTACTTTGAGGGTTTTGACTCTGCACACCGTTTACATGCATAAAAACCTTCATAACACACAAGGGGACGGGTAATAACCGGAAAAGCATGACATGGGCCCTTTAAGTATATTTGTGTACGTGTAGGATGGAGGATGATTTTGTTGCATTTTGTCTTCTCAGGATGAGGAAGAGTTCCCAGGCTTGACTCCTGCTCTGACTGGGGCAGATAGATTGACAACCAGCAGCTATGCAGCAAAACTATGCAATGAGGTAGAAATCAGTTATTTCTTCTCCCAGATGGGTTCACATAATCAAAACACTGAGTCTTTGTCTGGTTTTGCTAATATGAAATTACATAGGTGGAAAATCCACAGGTTCATGTCTTTTAAAATGATGCAGTACTAGTGCAAGGCCTCTCAGGGCTTTGTAAGTAATCAGTTACTTTTTAAAATCAATTCGCAAGGATCGGTTTGATATGTTCATGTTTGGAGTCTCAGGAAAAGCCAGAAAAGCATAAACCGAGGGGACAAAATAGAACTAAGCCCCTAACTCTTAAGCCCCCTATTGGCAACGGGCTTGCTCATACTGCAGCTACCAACTAGAGCATGTAGGGATTTAATTAGTAGAATCGGAATTAGCTTTTTTTATTTAAAAATGTAGTTGATCAATATTGAATGCTCACCTAGTCAGGACAGCGCATGCCCTTGGGTCCTCAGCAAAACTCCTGCCAAGTGTAAAGTAGCCGAGATTAACCAACAGAGACAGAGATTCCTTGCTTTGTAGTTGGAAGTCATTTGCAAAACACATATTGTGTTATTTCTTTTCCTTTTTAAGGAAAACCAAAGAGAAATTGTTCAGCATCAGTCTGCTGACCAAACCAAGGAAAAATCAGCTGCTGGAAAATCTCAGCCAACAGAGACATCTAAGAAAGGACAGGTTGGTATTTTTATCACAAATAAAAGTGTGAATTGTTTTCAAACTGTGTGTATCCTTAAGGAAACTGTACAAGCAAAAAAAGTGGGTTTTCAGTTTCGACACAGGATATGTAGACTTTCGGTCCTGATGTCAATGGAAAGCTCATTCCACCATTTTGCCAAACCATGTTAAGTGTTTTCATAAGTCTTACTTCTATTGTGTTGTGAACATTTTATTTATACACTTATGTTGATCAATTGATTGTGAAAATGTAATGTACCATAGAAAAGTGCCGTGTTCGGGGACCTTGGTCCAGCTTGCAGTGATGGAGTAGCAATCTGATTGGCTGATGCAGAGTGAAGTACACAAATTGTTGAGATGATTTTTGGTCTCCTGATTTTTAGAAAGCTGAAAAGGTGTCTGGGAAGAAAAGCAAAGTTCCTGTTCAGCTGGACATCGGAAACATGTTGGCCGCTTTGGAAAAGAGGCAATCTCAAAAGGTCAAGCAGGACGCCAAACCACTCGTTCTCTCAGGTGGGCATCTTGGACTATAATTTAATGGCTTTCTATTTCTCTTTCTTTCTTTATCTCTCTGTTAAATACTATTTTAAGTATATGTTGTTTGATTACACTTGCATTCCTGGGACAATGCTTATTGATCTGTTGGTGTAAGGCATGTAAAATAAAATGATTTCTCTGTAGTTGGTGGAGGACTACCAGTTGTCCAGAAGCAACCATTAGTCCAGAAAAAGCCTCCCTGGCAGCAGGATAAAATTGCACACAATCCCCTGGATTCCACCAGCCCTTTGGTGAAGAAAGGAAAGCAGAGAGAGGTGCCAAAAGCCAAGAAACCCACTCCTCTTAAAAAGGTAAGTCAATCTCTGACTCTGGAACAAACACAGATATTTCAGCCTTTGTTTTGTCTCTTATATTTCTGTCTTATATTCAGGTCATTTTAAAAGAAAGAGAGGAGAGGAAACAAAAGCGTTTGCTGGAGGAGAGAGGGCTGCTGCCGGAAAATGAGTTAAAACCTACCAGTGATGCAGAAAAAGAAGAGCAGTGTGACACAAATGTACCAGGTCAGATCAAGCATTAGAAACAACACATAACATTAGATCTTTGATTACAGCTGATAACTGATGTATTTGGTATTTTGTGCTTCTGCAGGTGAGCTCCGGAGTCCTACACCTACAGAAGAACTTGAAGATCAGTCAGAGATGAACTGCACAAGCCAAATGGTGAAAGAGGGCGATGAAGAGGAGGAGAAAGAGGAGATTGTAGAGCAACAACCCATCTCACCTGTGCCCTGCCAACCCAGTCGACCCAAAATCCACAGCAGGAAGTTCAGAGAGTAAGACCGAAACCTGCACATCCAGTCTCAAGTTGTAAACTATGTTTGTTCTCTGTCTAAAACATTTGATCTCACACAATTACTTAATGAATCACTGTTTGTCTCACATTTATCTTGTATATTTGTTGTACAGCTATTGCAACCAGATGCTGAGCAAAACCGTGGATGAGTGTGTAACGACTCTGCTGAAGGAGCTGGTTCGATTCCAGGACCGCCTTTACCAGAAGGACCCCATGAAGGCCCGCATGAAAAGACGCATTGTGATGGGGCTCAGAGAAGTCCTGAAGCACCTCAAACTCAGGAAGGTCAAGTGTGTCGTCATCTCACCCAACTGTGAACGCATCCAGTCCAAAGGCGGCCTGGACGAGGCTCTTTACACCATCATCGACACTTGTCGTGAACAAGGGGTGCCGTTTGTGTTTGCCCTCTCCAGGAAAGCTTTGGGTCGCTGCGTCAACAAGGCAGTGCCTGTCAGCCTGGTGGGCATCTTCAACTATGATGGTGCACAGGTGGGGTTTATATTCATGTTCTGCGTACTTATCACTTAAAAGAAAGATGTCCTTGAAATGAGCCTTAAAGCTGTTTAAAATAAGCATATACAAAGTTGTTTTAACAAGCTGAAACTTTCTTACCCACAGGACTTCTATCATAAGATGATAGAGTTGTCGTCTGAGGCCAGGAAAGCCTATGAGACGATGGTGTCAAGCCTGGAGCAGACAGGCCAGGAAGAGGCAGAGGAGGCAGGGAACAATGAGGAAGAGCTGCAGATCAGCAGCCCGGCTGAGGAGGCGGAGCCCAGTCCTGACCCCACACAGCCAGAGGAGCCGGAGTACAGTAAGTGTCTGCTGTGATGCCATCTTTATATGAATGGGTCTAACAAAGTAAAAATAAGTGAAAGCTTTAAAGGTCCCCTAAACTATTTTTCTAAAATGTATTAGAGGGCTCAGATATATACAAAACATGTCTCTGAAGTGTTTGGCTCGAAATACCAAACAGATCATGCATTGTAGCATCCCATAATCCCCTCTGTTTCAAAGGTGCTGATCTTCTGTCTGTAGCTTTAAATGCAATTGAGCTGCTGCTGGCCACTACCCTCTGAGAGATGATTGGTTAAAAAAACACAATGGTACTCTAGGAGGATATTCAGGTGATACGGTTGGCGGGTGTTACCTTGGTTGTTTTATTGGCTAATGGTTACACAAGCCAAAAAACAGTTGTGACATCACAAAGTGGAACGTTTCTATATAAATGGATTGGGACAAAAATAGAGAGAATATATTTTCCTGAAACTTTCAGAACCTCTTTACACAGAGGGAACACATATTTGTTAGGGCTGTCAAGTTAACGCGTTAATAACCCGTTAATAACGCGTTAACGCAATTTTTTTTTAACGCCACTAATTATTTTAACGTGCGATTAACGCATGTGCATTTGTCCTCGGCCCGCCCCGTAGTTTCAGAGCCCAAAGGCTTGACGTTGTTGTTGTTAGTTGGATGGTGGGAGATTCTAGCGAGAGATATGGATACAAGAAAAGGTGTTTTTAAACAGCAAGCCAAGCACACAGCTGATGCTGACAGCCCCGCTCCTGCCGCTCGCTTGCGGCAGACCACGCTTGAAAGTTTGCCGGGGAGACGCCTGGACAACAACAGCGATAGCTAAATGGGTGGCTACAGCTTAACATTGTGGAGGACGAGGGGCTGCGTTAGATAATTCGGATCGCATCCAACGTGTCGACTGCACATCACAGCGCATTATTTTGACCCACAGTGGGAACTTCTGAAGACAGAGGAGCGGCATTTCGCCGACAACTGTAAACAGGCTTGTCTGTTTGAGCAACTGGCTCAGAGCAAAGAAGTAGACAGGATTGGGAGAGAGAGAGAAGAGAGAGGTTCCAGGTTGTTGTGTTGAGAATATTCAGGAGAATATTTGTCATTGTTCCAATGATAATAAACAAACATTTGCATAAAGCATATTTGTCCACTCATATGTTGATAAGAGTATTATAAACTTAAAAAATATTCCTCTAAGGTACATTTAGAACAGATAAAAAATGTGCGATTAATCGCGATTAACTATGGACATCATGCGATTAATCGCGATTTAAATATTTTAATCGACTGACAGCCCTAATATTTATGTATAAAAGACATGAAAAAGTGGATTTTGCATAATAGGTGACCTTTTAATACAATAACAGAATGCACTGCTGAAAGTCAAATAATTATCTTTTTGTATTTCTCCTTCCAGTGAAAATTTGGAAGAAAATGTTGGAGAAGGATTGCAACCACACATTTCTGAACTTTGAAGAGCAGCTAAGCACCAAGCGCGTAGACAGTGAATGTACAGAAAACACTGAAGAAGATGAGAAGAGTTGACAGTGGCCAATCTCTCTGTGCCTAAACAAATAATGAACTTAATCGTGCTGATTATATGTTTGGAAGAAACTTGGATGGGATAATCCAACATGCAGAAAAGGATTCATGCAAGCCGTTCTGCTTCAGTGATTCATCTCAACCTTAGGATTTTGTCAGGAAGTTAATCATTTTGGTAAAGTTGCAATGAATGTCTTATTTTCTTTTAGAAAATCTTAAGTAATATTTTAGTTTTGAGCTGAAGATAATCAGGCAGAGCAGTGTATGTTAGAGTTTGTGTGGGTTAGAAACTGGAGAGGATTAATCACTGACTTTATAGGACCAAACCACTCACTTGAAGAAATCCCACAATATGAATTTTGAACCATGTGGTCTGTGATCAGAGTAGAGGACGTAAAGGGGTTTATGTACCGTGTGTAGAAAATCAACCAGTTACACAGTACAAAGAAATGACCAGTGGTGACTTCTGCCCTGAAACCATTATGGTGCTTTTTGACCTCTTGTCAATTCAGTTTAAAGTATATCCTGTCTGCGATTATTCAGGGACATTAGAGTTAGAACAGGAAATGTAGAAATGAACAAGGTGAATGACATGCTACGAAAGTGCCCTGCCAAACGCAAACTGAAATAGGGCTTAAATAAAGTCAAATAAGATTTACAACTTGTGAAATGGGAGGAGGAAACTAAATACGATATTCAAGCTTTTGAATTCAAATATAATGTTTCTTGTTAGGAAAATATATTGAGAAACTCAATGCATCCACCCTGTACATGACACTGAAGTTGTCACCTTTTATAGTATACTGTTTTTGCTTTTAGTATAAAAACAACAGCATATTAAACCAATATACACTAACAATACATTATAACAAAGATGAAACTTAAAAAAAGCCACACTTTTAGGTTTCAGATTTCCTTTGTGCACTGCGTTGATGGGGAAGTGTTGGATGTGGATTCAGTGTCACACACTGTGGGAAGTTGGAGCACTGAGTTTCTCACACAGTCTGTACTCATTATTATTTGTTCTTATTGTTTGTGTTCCCTCCCATTGATGAAATACGTGGAATCATCTATTTACCCATTTTCAAAATAATTACACATTTTCCTGTACATTTTTGCACAGATTTTTACAGGTTTACAAAGCGTCTAATTTATTTTCATTTCACAAGCTCAAAATCCTATTGATCTTAGATCATCCATCTTTGAGTCCAAAGTGCCCCTTCTTGCATAGGAATGAAAATGCACTACATAGTAGAGCCTGTATTTTTAGTTGTTCCCTCGTTTGTAGAACTACCTGTGATTAGGTGTGAATGGCAGCATATGATAATGTTAAGGAACATTACAAGCTGTTCATTTAATTTAAATGGTTGTTTTGTGAGTTATCTTTGAACCCACATAGTAAGGAATTATACAATTATAAAATAGCCTAATGATACAACAGGAAGAATCCCAAAGTGATAGGTGTCAATCACGCTTTGAAAAAAGCAATAAATGGCAACATTTGAAATTTTAAAACTAATTTAAATTAGTTCAATTTCAGAGGACTCAGATGAACACTGTACAGAAGAGAATACTTACATTGTGACTTATGAATATTGAGAAATAATTAATATGTTTAAATTGTGAAAGAAGATGTAATGTCAACTTGTTTCTAAAATGTCTTAAACAATTTTCAGGGAACAGCAGAAAGACTTTCCTTAGGAAGTTGCCTCAACATTTTGAATGAATCTTAGACTACAGCCACCAGCTGCTCAGATCAAGCATCATGGGAGTGAGCACAGCCTTTAAAGCTTCATAACTAACACATAATGTCTTCATTTGCTTTGTCATTGCAAACTGTCGTGTAAAGATGAACATGAACCGGTTTATGGTTTTGTGGGCTCTGACTATTTCTTGGCTCTAAGGAATTACAAATGAAAGAAAAGTGAAATAGCCCTAGGGAAAAGACTACCTGTAAAGTGGCAAAGTTCTGTGGTGGTGAGAGACCAAACTGTGATTCAATGGGAATTTAAAACTGCATGAAGATTTTAACCAATTCCAGTGGGATGAAAACTAATGTGAAAGTATACATTCTCAAGGAAAGGGTGGGTATGGAAAACATTTCCTGTGAGTATCAAGATACAAGCAATATCTTTTCTTTTATAGATTTGTCAGTCCCATGTAAAACAGGAAATAAAAATTCAGGTTATAGTTGATACATTTTTTTTTAAATTCAAGCTGAATTGTACGGTGTCAATTGAATTGAATAAATGCAGTGTTTACTAAAAGTTAGTGGGGGTCATTAATAAACATGAGTAAGAGAAGTGGACCGAGTACGCTTTCCTGAGGAATCCCCAAACTCGGAGAGAGTCTTCTAAAAGTTCTAAAAGTTTAAAATGAAAAAGATATAGAACATTCTTTTGATATTTTTTGATATTTTAATTATGTGTCATGTGTAAGAGTAAATAGTTGAACTCTTGACTTAAATAAAGAATCTTGGAAATGTTGAATTATAGAAGAAACTGTTTATTTGGGGAAAAGAGGTAAAACATCTTATGACAGAGCTGGAAAAAAGTAGATGGAAAATAAACCAGTGAAAAACAAAATGCATGCACTCTTCTTTTGTCCTTAAACTGAGGCAATCCAGGGCTTACACTCAGCCATACAAAAGTGCAACAATAAACAAACCTTTCAAATGCACTGTCTGCTATCTTTGTTTCTTTAAAAACAGATTCATAAAAAGATATCACCCGTGTCAAGACATTGGAATACTCTATCGTTACATGGAGCACCCCCATCTGCGAGGCTCCACTAGCACCCGCACAATTTTGATCTCAAGCTTTTTCAATGTATAAGTAAATAGTTTGAATCATTGGAAGCAGGAGAGCAGTCAATGTCATTAGAGTATATCATAAAAAAAAAAACTTTTAAAAATCTAACACATTTTACAGAAATCTATCCCATGGTTGTTACATTTTCACTCTAACACTAAAATATCAATATCATGGATGTTGTAAAAAGGAAAAGGTCGGTTTATCTTCTGTTGAACATGAATGTCTGTTCCAAATTTCAATGCAATCCAGACAATAATTATGACAACAAATATAGAATATTTGCAGCCTTTTTCTTTAACTCTCAACAATAAATCAGGACATATTACTTTTATATTTGTACACTGAATATAAAACAAAAACTTTACATCAAAGGTGGTGCAGGGATTGTATCTACATATCCACTATCGCTGAGTTCTGTGCATACATGAGGTTTTCTTGGCTTGTGAAGGGCACAGTCTGTGTAGTGGTTTCCCTCGTCTTTACAGGACATGTCAGCTGCATTCTGTTTCTGCAGGACGACCAAATGATCACTCTCCACCTCTTTCACCCTGCTGTAGTCCTCTGGTATTCCCTCTTGTCTCTGAAAGTCCATGTAGCCAGAGCTCTGGACCTTTTCTTTCTCGAGGAAAAGAACATTGTCACCTTTCACCTCTTTAACTCTGCTGTAGTCCACATGCTTCACATCTGCCTCCTGTACGTTTTCCACATGTCTCTGAAAATCCACATAACCTGTGTTTGTGAATGGTTTGTTGTTGTTATCCACTTGGCTCATTTCCTCATCCTTTTCCCAGTCATTTTGGTGGCAGGGTGACTGTTTAGAATGGATTTCCGAATCGAAGTGGAAGCAAGCAGGAATCAAGCTTTTCTTCCTTTTCTGAGAGTTGGACGAAAGCCAATCTTCATTTTCAGTCACAATTAGGTAATCCTCCATCTGGTCCTCCCAGACAAAGTAAATAGGAGGAAAGCTCTGTTTGATGATCAGGGCATTGCCGACGTCGTCAGATCCCCCACTCTGGAAGTTATTTAGAGTAATTTCAGTACATTATGACCTCAACAAAATCCCCAAAAGTGGGAAATCATGATTCAGTGTTACCTGGAGAAGTTGAGAATTGATTCCTCTTATCTTTGGACCAGGAACAGGAGGGAGAACCCACTGCTTTACCCTGGGGAACAAAGGGGAGTCAGTCAAAGTATCCTCATCTTGACTCTCTATTAAGAGTTATACATATGTTTTGCCGGAGATACATACGATTTCCTCTTCGCGATTAAAATCAACCCTGCCATTATGAATAAGATGGCAGAGAGGATAGAAATCAACATCGACAACGGTCTCTCATTCTGAAGATCTACGTACAACAGGACAAAATAAAAAACATTTTCAGTAATTAGTCATGCTTGCAACAGTGGCTACCTCACCAAAGAGCTTCCTAGACTTACAGTTGGAGATTTTCACAAAGGTGGTGTTGCTCCACTCGCTCCAGGAGCCGTGATCTAGTAAGCAGCGGACCTGCACCGTGTACACCCCCCCAGGACTGACGCTGTACAGGCTGAAGTGAGTTTGCGTGCCTGACGTGTACTCCTAGAGAAATACAGAAGACAAAAATCACCACGTTGACCTCATACCCAGATTAAGGTCAGATTTTGGTCAAATGGTAGTTGCAAACAAAAATGGCTAAAAGTATTGCAATATTATATAAACCAACACAATATGTATCAACTATAGCTTGTTTTTACTTTGTGTGATCTTAAAAACTGCACAGATAATGAAAACTACCCTCGTTTTTGTTAGTTAGGAATCAAATGATTTTGTGATTCCTAACTAACAAAAACGACGGTAGGGAGAAATAAAAGAAAGAAATGTTTTTTTTCAAAAGGAGTAAAAATAAGGTGAAACAATTTATTTGTATAGTTTTGTTTTTCTTTCATTTAATGTCCTTATGTTATTCAATTATTCTAATGGGCATTCTTTTTTAGAAAGGTATCATAATGACTCCAATGAATTATTACTGCTGCAATACATTTATTTTAACTGAATTACAGTAGGATGATTAAAATATGCTGAATGAAACAGAAACAGAGTCTGTAGAATAGAATTGGGTCAAAGTTGAAACTCCTGTTGACAGTCCTGGAGGAGACTGTTATTGCCCTCTACTGGATTGACCAAACGACTGTTTAAAAGTGTACCTGATTTCAAGAGAAGTTATAGATAATTACAACTTTCACGAGTTTGGTCAGACAACTTTGGGTCCCAAATGCCCCCAAATGCCTCCTAAAATAATGAACATTTTTATTCCAACTCTGTACTTTTCCAGTTTTTTCTACCAGCCAGTTGCTTGTTTTAATTTGTGTTAATCATGTTTCCTAAAGGAAAATTAAGTGAAAGAGGCAAATTTAGTCTTGACCTGTTTCACACTTCACTTTGCAAATGATGACTTGAATACAGTCAGTCACATTATCTTATATAGTTTGTCAACTGATTATAATTGCAAAACAAAAGGGCTTATTACTGTTCATACAAACATACAGTAAGTGATGAAGAAGAAAGTAGTGCTGAAACTTATCTGCATATAATCTTTCTCTGACTAATTATCTGTGCCATAAAATGGCAATAAAGTGTTTTTATTTTTTTACAACCCTTAGTCCAAAAGTGAAAGATATTCAGTTGGCTATCATATAGGACTAAGCAAATGATCACCATTGAGAAGCAGGTACCTTTGTACTCAATCAATTCATCAGCTTATGGTTTCAGCTCTAAAACAAACCTCTAAAAGAATCTGAAAACATTTATAACAGATTTAAAATCATGGATTGTCTAGTTTTGGCCCTCGTGGTGAAACACTGTCCTGCACAACAAACACACTGTGAAGCATCCCATGAGTCCACATTTAGTTTTGGGAACTCAAAAGGGTAAAAACACAACCGTAATACTACTTGATGCCACTGTGAAGGATGTGTTTGTGTGAAAATTATTTTGTAGGAATTCAGTTTTTACAATTTCAAACCCACCTTCCAGTTGTTGCTGTTATCTTTTTTGACCCTTAGTTCATATTTAATAGTGACCCAACCGGACTTGGTGTCTGTGTTAGAGGGAGGCATCCATCTGACGTGGAGACATGGACTGGCCTCTCTCTCTTCCACCCGCAGCGTTACATTTCCAGGAGCATCGGGCTTCACTGTCGAGACAGAACAACAGTCTGAGCCCAGAGTCATACAAGAAATGCTGTGCGCTAAATGATTAAGCCAACATGCTAATATATTCAAAACAACAATGCAAAACTTACTTAAAAATAAAATAGATCCTGTCAGTCATTGTTAAGAGAAAACATCCCCGAAATAATTAGAAACAATATAACCAACGTATTGGACAAATACAACTGTTTACCTGACGAAAATTTGAGTGATCACAAAATAAGATCAGCATTCCTCCTGAGAGGGACATTTTGTGTGGACCAAGTTTTATATCAATCCATCCAATATTTGTTGAAATATTTCAGTGGATAAGTGGAAACTGACATATAGCAGTGGGGCTATAGAAAGGTACATTTCATGTCAATCCATACAATAGTTGTCGAGGTATTTCTGTAAGTTAAGATCCCTCAGACAAAATCTAATTAAGTTTATTCCTTATTTTCCTGCATGCAACGTGTTCCCTGCTCCACATGTACAGTAGTAAGGAGACCGCATTCAAACACCAAACTAAAACTGTGAAATCTGATCCTGGACTGTACACAAGTTTCACACCAGTCCCAAACCAGTTCCTCCTCATTCTGTTCAGGCTTTTCTTCTGTGCCTCTTTTCCATCTGTCAGTCATTTTCCATTCTTCTAAACTCAATAAGGCTGCACAGCCAATAAAACTGATTAGCTGAATCATTACAGATCATTTTCTGCTGCTTGCTGTCTTCTACTCTAAGGAATACACAGATCGAGGGGCTGTCAATAGGTCAAAGGGTATCTCTTCAAGTGTGACACAAAAACACCAGTGAGCAAGGAAGATATTCTATAAATATTCTGGATTATAAATAATTCAATACTCTAATATAATTGAATGAGTAATTAAACATGTTTTAACTTCATTTGATTTAATCAGTGGCAGAAAACCTCAACTATTTCCTTTGTGGTTCGTTGTTGTCAAGCAACAGACCATAAAGGAATGTGACCATTGATAAAGACATTATAGTAAGTAGTTCAGTGAAGAGCCAAATCCACTGGATTCATATCTTTATTTTTACTTATGTTTGGTAGAAACATACCGATTTCCATCACATCCATCTTGAAGGGGTCTGAAGTGGCATTACCGAGGGCATTGGAGGCCATTACAGTCAGGTAGTAGTCGACCCAGATGGAGGTGTGGTTCTTGTCAAAGAAGCAGGAGTTCCTCCCAGCTGACAGATAGTCCGGACACTCGTACGTCCCCTCCAATCTGTACGTAGACAAATAAGACCTTCAGTGACCAGTGAACACTGCTCAGGGCATTCTGCTGACAGGACAGCAAGTCAGCATCGTAAAACTGTGCTGTGGGCAGTAAATAAATGTTGACATTCAATAAACAAGTACAAGGCTGGACTTGATGTCTACACAGTCTGTTCATTAACCACTACAACATCATCCTTAATGTCAGACTTTTTGTCATTAAAAACAATGCCATGTATTGTGGCCTTTTTTAAGATTGGAATTAGGCAAATATACATGCTAACATCAATTAACTAACATGCTGATGACAAGCACTAAACACAAGCTACAGCTGAGGGTGAGTATTGAAGTTATTCGGGCATTAACCAAAGTATTGGTTGACATCAATGGCATTGGGGATCCCTAGTAAGGATTCATCCTCAGGGGACCTTGTCTGTATAACGTTTTATGGCAATCCTTACAGTAGTTGTCGCGATATTTCGAACCAAACTAGTGGACCTAACAATTTATGCTGCCAACATTTGAAAAATGTTTAACCAGCAGCTTTTTTACATTTTCTCAGGCCAGGACGAGTGAGGGTCACACAGGTGAAACGTTTTGGAGTCTACTTGCACAGCAACAAAGATTCGTGCCCAGCTGACCGAGCACTACTGTGTCCGCAAGAGAGCCGGTAGTTTTCCACTCGCCTGTCTCCAACACTACAACTCAACAACAGAAGCTTCACTTTCACTGGTGTGGGTGATAAACTCCTTGGTCTTTATGGGGCTTCTGGGGGTCAAAACATACCTTGAGTACTGGTTCGATGTTTTGTTTTGGGTCATTCACCTCGATCTCACCTTTCCTACAACTTTTACTGTGACCTGTTGAATCCATGCACAATTCTCAAATTCCAAGTACATTAAAAACAAAGCTAATTGGACTGACCTTTCTCTCTCGTAATACAGGTGGTGGGTGGTGGGCAGCGCCCCGTCAGAGCCTGGCTCCCACCAGCAGGTGAACGTCTCCTTCTCTGGGGACCTGCAGCTGAGCAGGACCGGTTTCCCTGGTGCAGACATGCCTGTCAACACATGAGACAAACAAACCTCAGCGCGTAAATCCAAACTCAGTAGCAGTAATATATGAAACAACAGAAACACATTTAAAACGACAAGTTAATGGGCTGTTTTGAACCTTTGTTTAATGAAACTGCACAAGTTTTTGAAATATGTGTATCTAAGATTTCTTCATCCAACCAACAACCCAGGAAGATTGAATTTGTTTCTGCACACAGTATTGAATAAGTTGTTCTTGCAACGGTGACATCTATTTTGTATAATGCATTTTGCCGGCATGGTGGATAATCTAGAGAAGATACTGTGAGCAGTTTATTAACATAGTTTGGTTTAATTTATTTTATAGAATAAAATTATCTTAGGTACTTTTCATTCAGCAGTAATGGAACAATTTGTAATGCTGTGGGCACTGAAAAAATATCAGAGGTAGATCTCCAAACTTATACAAATAAATCCAAAATCTGTTTGTCTAGTTACATATATATATATTAGTGGAGGAAAGTATTTTTATAAAAAAAATTGTAAACAGACCCACAACTAACCAAACAACTAACCAAACAACTCACCAAACAACTCACCAAACAACTCACCAAACAACTCACCAAACAACTCACCAAACAACTCACCAAACAACTCACCAAACAACTAACCAAAAACAACTAACTAAAGAGCCTTTCCACTTACTGCTGGACTGCACAGCTAGCAGCAGGAGCAGTGCCCCCCGAAGATCTCTCCTCATCCTGGCACAAACCGTCACACTGCTTGGTGCGAAACAGGAAGTGACATTACCAACAAGCGGTTAATGATGCGATATAAACCCGTGGCTTGGCTGCGTGCCTTGTTTTGACCTAAAACAAGGAGATATAAAGGGAAAACAACGAGGAGAAGCAATAATTGTTTGTACATGTTGTAGCCAATACATAAAGGCCCTCACCAGATGCAATCGTAACATGATATACTATGAAGAAATATGTGAGAATCAACACGACAGTATAATTTCATCAACTCTTTCATCGAGGGGATCTGCAACATTACCCAAAATAAGCTTATAGAGTTGTGAAGGCGAGACTGGTTTCAAATATCGATTTACCAGAATTAACTCCAAATAGGATTCAACTATAAACTGGTGGTATTGTGTTAAATTAGTCAAACAAAACATAAATGTTCAGTTTATATATAATACACAGAAATATAATTTACAAATATTTCACAACTTACATTTTTTGTTTTTTTAGCTCATCTCACTCACTGGTGTAAAAGTGAACATTGGAAATAGCTGTAATGGACTTTAGACCACTTTTATGCACTTCCCTATTTCATAAAGCTCAAACGCACACATACAAACACACACACACACACACACACACACACACACACACACACACACACACACACACACACGCACACACACACACACACACACACAAATGCACGCACGCACACACACAGACAGGCATATGTGACAGTCCACTCAGCCCCTAGAAGCTTAACTGCTTGCAAGTCTTGTGTTGAATTCCTGCTGTTTTTGGACTTGTTAAAAATGTTCTGAGGTAGCCTGATTGGCAGATTTATGCTCCCTGGATCAGACTGCCTGATCTTTTTAACAACACTGAACTGCTTGATGCAATTATTCACCTGAAAAGGTGTGGGAAAGCTTCCTCCAGCATGTCATTTACAGGATGCCACAATGGTAGGAGGTTACACCTTTGTAATTGTGTTTTTCTTGTTTTTTATACAATAACCTCAGTGAAAACTAGTTCAGTTTCATGAGTTTGAACAAAATTGCTTGAGCAAGGCGGGCTACAGGAGGCATTTCTTTCAGTTCTGACAGAAGACAAGCAGAGATTGACATTTTAAAAATAATAAGCTAAATATTCAGCATTAAACTTGAATTTAGCAGTTTGTCTGTGGTATTATGAATGTTATATGCACATGGCAGCCATTCTTACAAATGATCAAATCACATATAAATGCATCACAATTTATCTTTGCGTTCATATATCAGACACAACAAGTTTAAATCCTCAATTTTTCTGTGCCAAGACAAAAAATAATAATATCAGGATTGGCTTGGAATTTAAGATTTTCATTGCTATATCTACACTGGAGCTACTGTGCATGTGACAATAATGCCTTTGAATCTTAAATGGAAGGATGCCTCAGTGCCCCACCATAATGTAAGTATTACTTTAGACAACAAGCCACAGAGATTAAGAACACAAAAAGCAACTGTGATAATATAGCCTATCCTTAAATAATCAAATAAAGAAATGCTCTGTTCAGTTTAATCATACAGTGTTTTGTTTTTGTTATAGTTATCAAAATAATAAAACAATACACAGCAATCAAATGTGTCATTAGCCTATGTGATCACAGAATATGTGAAAAATAACAGGGCTTTACACTGCTTTTAATAGAAACTGAGAACTACACACAGCTACTCGAAGGTAATAATAAGTATGTTTAATGCATATTATTACATACAGCACACAAACTCAATGAACATTATTAAATCTGTTTACTTACCTCTTCAGGGCGGGTTTTGCTACATAAAACTGGTGTTGACACATCGACAGAGACGAGAAGCCTTCTTCAGTTTTACATTACATGGACGATCTCTTCACACCTGACAACCGGTGTGTCCGGCACCTCAGGTATGAAATGATTTTGGGGAGGAGGTGTCCTGTGAGACATGGAAGGGGAGGGGCTTGTTGTCGTCACAAATTGCCCAGCTGATCTGAGTACAGTACTAGCCTACTTTCTCTATGTGACCACTACAAACATTGATTACACACCGAAAACGCTGCTGTTATGATTTATTTTTCAAACATGTTTGCCACCCTACAAAAAACATTCAAATGCTCAACGTTTTACTGTGATAGCTTGTTTCAACAGTTACTTAATCACTTTATCACTTTATTTGTATTCTATTTTATCTTTATTTTTACCTTGTGTGAATTCTGTTTTTCACTCTGACCCTGGTTCTGCTATAAACGCCTGCATTTCCCCACGGGGCTAAATAAAGTTCCATCTTCTTATCTTATCTTATATAAATAAAATAAATTGAACTGATTAATACACATATGTTTATAGTTTGTGTGTGCGTGTGTGTGTGTGTGTGTGTGTGCGTGCGTGCGTGTGTGTGTCTGTGTGTGTGCGCGCGTGCGTGCGTATGTGTGTGTGTGTGTGTGTGTGTGCGACTCAGGTAGTGTAAGGGATGTGTCATGAAAAAGGGGAGAGTTTTCATTTTTCCAAGACTTCACCGAGTACATTACAGCCAAAGAGTGCAGATACCACAAGATGTCGGTGTTTCAATATTGAATTTATTTTACTCAACATTTCATTTGTGAAATGTATCCTGATCTATCTTCCCAAGATGGCAGCCTTTTGCATACTCTTGGGCAACACAAAATCCAACCTGCAAATGTACTTCATCTTGATGCATACACACTCTTCGGCAGGAGAAGCGCGCAGCTGCGTGGGGGAAAAACCAAAACGGCGCAGTAGGAGGGTCTGTATCACTTTTACCATTTCTTTCAGGAAGTCAACTTTTTTTGGTCGTGAAGTGAAGTGTTGTCAGGTGTAACACTAGTGTCTTCAGTCTAATTAGCGTTGATGGTAAACTTTTCTTGCCTGGCTCCATCATGTCGGACTCTTCTTTGGAGCGGTCCACGAAGATCAACTTGTTGAAGGAGCCGGCGGTGAAGAAGCTCTGCGATGTGTTGGACAAATCCAGCAAGAAAGGATGGCGAAAACTTGGAGAGATAGTCGGCAATGACAGACGGTTCAGAGTCAGGTAGGCTGAAATTAATACATTAAGAATTGACATGGTTAACCGATTAAAATCACAAAGATATTGTTGTTAAAACAATCCAAGCGTGTCTGACTCCTAGCGTTGCAGGCTGTATTATGGTATGATATATGAAATGTTTATTTTCTCATATAGATGAATTTACCTGGTTACTATAATAGCATTGTGCTTTATGCATTTGATGTTCTACACATTTAGTATTAAAGTGCCCAACTGTACGTTATAAGTTACAATTAAGTAGATAATAGGCTACTAGCCTACATATTAAGCAAGGTGCTGGATTGTTATTGTGAAAAACGTAAAAGACACAAAGGACATTCATGTTAATAATGCGTAACTCCTATAGATGGTTATGTGTCCACATCCTGTAAATGAACACATAGTTACATACAATAAGATTCTGTGCATAAAGTCTAAATCTGTTTGTATTTTTACTGTTTGTATTATAGGTTTATTATCACATAATATGACATATTGAGACAAAGACACATTTTACACCGAAAATGATGTAAACAAGCATTTTCAACAGCATCAGAATATATAATAACCTATTTTTTGGTGTCTTTTTAGAAAACAATTTAGGATTAAAAGAAGTTTCCAGCTCTGTGTTTCGATTTGGAATATCTGTGCTGAAGCTGAAACCTTGTTCTTACATTTAGATCATAGTTGAATATTTTGGTCAAAAAACAAGGTCAAAAGAATTGCACGTAATCCATTAATAAATCTATAAAGCCATCACCATGTAGATTTGACGTTATCTACTATTACTGTCCCCTATGCGGTGTTATTGCTGTTCAGCTATTGCCTGTTTATTTTGAATATGTCTATGTTTCATTAATTATCCTATATAAACCAGAGGGAAATTCCTTGTATGTGTCGACATACTTGGTAAAAAATGTGATTGTTATTTCTAAAATATGACGTGCTGTCCTCCTCTTGCTTCTTTCTCCAGCTCAGACGACATGGAGATGTGCTCTCTGAAGGTGCTGGAGCTGGAGGGAAGCCCGAGCCGCATGCTGCTGAGGCTCATGGGAGAACGAGGCTGCACCACGGGTCAGCTGGCCGACTACCTCCAAACTGTGGGCAACTCTGAGGCCCTGCAGTGCCTGAAACCTCCAGGTACAGGAACAACGCCTCCAGACTTTTGTTATCATGATATCAAGTATCCAAATCAGGGAGATCTTTGTTCTCTGTATTTGTAACTTTAGCTTTAAAGGTAAAGTATGACTCACCCTTACAGTACAACTGCCAGCCAGATTACAGTGAGTAAAAAAGCTCCTCATTCAAGTAAGGTTCAATCAGTTTTAGTTTTGTATTTATTTATTGATACTCTATTATTGTTAAAGTAATCTTTCTTAATTCAAAAATGCAGTTATAAGTCTCTGGAGATTTCCTGCTTTTCTTTGTCTTCTATCACATTGAACTGAACGGTTTAGGTGCTTGCCCCACGGGAACGCATACGGCAAAACGCATAGGATTAACGCAATCGTGGCGCTGTAACTTCCTCCACAAAAGCAGCGAAGAAGCATGGTTGTCATGGTTGCCCTTCTGTTTATTCACCGTGGTGGGGGCCGAGGGAACCGGGCAGAGTTTTTCGCCGGTCAACGTGTGTAAAAGTTTAAATCTTCCGGACAAAATTATAAAAGTGCCGGTCAAAGGTCTTCTTTGTTATTTATTAAGCTTTAAAACAAATGAATAACGACTATATATAATAATAAAATACACGGAGCCTGGCCTCTCTTTTTCCTCTCTTCTGACAGCGTCAGTGTCTGTCTCATGCAGCAGCTGATCCAGTAATGAGTGACCCGACAGTAAAAAATAAACATATTTATAACTAGTTTAGGTAGTTTGAGAGGTAATTAAAAATAGCTAAGGGTGATGATCTGACTTGAAGTGTGTGTTTTCCTGTGTAGCTGCTGACATGGAAGCAAGTTTCACATCTTTTCTTTGGTGTTTATTTTGAGGGTAGAACTGACAAAGATCCTGATATCAGACAGTTACAAAGCTGACATACAGAGGAACTGTGCGTCAGCCATATAAATCAGCCATATAAATCACTAAAATACGTAAGGGGAAAAAACAGGTTAACAATAAAGTGGTCATATATTTATGATTCACCAACACAATTAAAGGTGGGGTAGGTAAGTTTGAGAAACCGGCTCGAGATACACTTTTTGTTATATTCCATGGAATGCTCTTAACATCCCGATAGCAATGAATATCTTAAGTGCTTTGACAAAAAATCCATAAAAAAATGTCATCTGTGGAAGCCGTAATACTGTAATACTGCCGGCCCGGCTAAAATAACTGGATGGCCTACCTGCCTGTCAGCCTTCCATCTGTGCACAAACTTATCTCGTGCCCTCATTGGTCATGTGCGCGTTCGTGTGTGTTGGAGGAGGGGCTCTGTAAGGAAGTAGCAGATTTTCTCCGGTTGTGTATTTTCAAATTCTACGCACTCGAGCTGGTTTCTCCGAAATTACCTACCCCACCTTTAAATGAAATGAACAGACACTTACCATAAAGATGATCAGCGGGAGGAGCTGCGTGTCTCCGTCCTGTCAGATTAGACTTCACTCGCGTTTATGTCCATATCGAGAGAAAGATAAATAATCTGAATTCAGTGTGCAGTTTACTTTTGCGGGGGTGAGCAGCAGAGGTGGGGGGAGGCAGGGCTATTGCGTCATCATTACCACAAAATGATCGTATAGGTCCTACACACAGAGCCGTTGGACCCCCCCAGAGCGTTGCGTATGCCGTTCTATCCACCTTGGGACCCGTTATCGTTACCGCAGTTGTTTACTGCCATATTCGGTCATCCTAGTGTGGCAGAACGGTCTATATGACACTAAACAGTTACGCAAACGGCCGTATGCGTTCCCGTGGGGCAAGCACCTTAGACTGACACAACAAATCACTTACAGACATCACCTTTGCCATTTTTCACAATTCCTAAACCCTTACATTTCATAGATTGAAAAATAATCAATTAATCTAGGAAATAGTCATAATGTTAATTGCTTAAGTACAGTGAGACTGCATTAACACTTTTATGGGGAACCACCACCACATATAAACCCAATTGGGTGATTTTTACATTTTGTATTTAGTGTTGTCTTTGCTACAGATGTCTTTCAAATTAAAACAAAGCATGAATTAAAATACAAATTCTCCTAAAGCCCTGCAGATCCTCCTTCAGCCCCAGTCGGTGGCTCTTATATCCGGTCACAATCTTCGGCTGAGCTGCCTTGCTTCGGGCAGATCTCCAGTTCAGTACCAGTGGTTCAAGACCAAGGAAGAGGTGAGCTGCCACCCCTCCTACCCATACACTAACAACTTTAAAGGAAGGTTTTTTTGGATAAAATATGTGTGTGTTTCTTTGTTTTGTTTTTTGAAAGATGGCACTGTTTTGCCAGAGTCTGATCATTTTAATGCACAAACACAGACACGGATTCCTTCTGCATAATGTTCTCTGATCTTGAAAAATAACTAAAAACCTACAATGCACCTTGTGTATTCAACAAGATACACAGCCCTGGAAAAAATATCTTTTGATAAATAAAGTAGAGCCAATGGGGGATGAAGACAAAAGACCTAATAGTAAATGCTAAAGAGGCCATTCATTTTTTTCAAGTTAGTAAACAGTCTTCATATTTTCCACAACCACAGGTACCAAACAGCTTCTCTGCGGATCTGGTGATAAGTCCAGTCCATCTGAAGGATGCTGGCTTTTACATCTGCAGGGTCAACTCTGGAGATGCTTTTGAATTCAGCCGTTGGGCTCAGGTGGAAGTCATGGATGTCACTGTGTCTTGCGGTAAGATATTACACATGTTAAACTGCTGCTCTGTTTAACACTATATTTTCCCAACGAGATTGTAGAGATTAAATACCAATAATGGCTTGTGTCCTTCTCCTATCAGGGCAGAGTTATCACTCCTTAGAGGGTCGGCTGAAGATGGTGATCCAGCCTCAGTCACAGCGGCTATATGTAGGGGAGTCCCTGCAGCTGGAGTGTGGAGCGGTGGGACGGCCCATCCCTCGATACCAGTGGCACAGAAATGGCGTACCGCTCCCCAACGCCACAAAGAGGAAACTCATGGTGAGGAAAGGTTGTTAGGGAAGATGTATAGGTTAAGGGTTACTTAGGTTACTTTTTCTTTATGTTTGGAGACTTTTTTTTTCTGTTTAAAGTGAACAAACGGCAACATTTAGGCAGGAACATCTTTCTTTTTTAAGGAACAAGGCTTTAATACGATACGATAATACTTTAATGGTCCGATCAAGTCTGACATTTGAATTGCATCACAGCAGCTCCATGTTAATCAAAAACATCTATGCATTTTAGATTCCTCACTCGATACAGGATCATAGCGGCAGGTATCGCTGTGAGATCAGCAGCAGCACAGAGAGAATGTGGTCCAACGAAGTGGACATAGTGATCGGTAAGTCACACTTCAGTACATTTTTTAAAGTTGCAATTACAGTCCTGTAAAACCAGCTCTACTGTTGTTATGTCTGTGTGCTTATTTGCTTTGCTCTTGACTGAAAGAACCGAGGATATCTGTCCAGATTTCAGTGGCAATGGAGTGCTCGGAAGGTAGATTTGAACATACTGCTGCATGGTGTAATAAATGGCAGGAGGGGAACTATTGGCAAGCTTTAGCTGCATGCAAATGTAATTTTTTAACTTATGTAACTGCATGTGGGTCATGATCTAGATTGTTGCCACATAAACACTAACCAGCACAAGGTATTATTCACACAGTGTGATCTCCAGGTTTCGAATACATGCTTTTTTTATTTGACTAATGTCACTACTCTTAATCAAATCCATGCTAAACTATGGCTGTATTTTATATTTGTCTTATTTTCAAACAATCCCATGAAAAGACAAAATCCAACATTTTATCACCTAATACTGAAGTATGATCTGTGTTTCAAAGCCAGATATAGCTCATTCCTCTTTGTCATTGCTGCCGGGAAACATTTTACTATAAAAAAACACGTTACTGAGCCACGCTGTACCACAAGGTGACTTACAACTCTGATATAATTAACATTTAAACCATCCTGCTACTTCTGTAAATACTCACTAAAGCACTCAATGTGTATACTCAACAACTGAAAATATTCCCTAACAATTGCAGGTAATGTTTACAGAAAAAAAAAGGCCCGGAGTACTGAGGCTTTTTCAAAAAGAAAACCATGTTTTAGTGACCTGAACATACATGTGTTCAGTAGGACTGACAAATTGTTGGTTTTGTTGTATTTATGGGATTTCTTAACATTAGGAAACCATAGAATCCCAGCCTGAAATGTTTTGCATTGTGATTGAGTGTAATGCTAACCTTACATGTAAATAATATATTTTTTCCTAATCAAAAGGATATTTCAAAACAACAAGCAAAAAATGAAAAGTTGATCAGCTATTTAATTGTAATATTCTTGTATTTTTTGTATTTCCAGATGATGTTTTAACCATTGGAGAAGGTAAGAATAACTTTACTTTTAAAGGATTCATACATTTCTACTTATTCAAACACATCTTTTCCTTACACAGCTTTACTATATTCAAATTGTGACATCTCAATTGTAGGTTCCAGTGCATTTTTCCTAAATAGTATCCCAGATCATCTTTATGGTAAGTGTCTGTTAATTTAATTTAATTGTGTTGGTGAATCATAAATATATGACCACTTTATTGTTAACCTGTTTTTTCCCCTTACGTATTTTAGTGATTTATATGGCTGACGCACAGTTCCTCTGTATGTCAGCTTTGTAACTGTCTGATATCAGGATCTTTGTCAGTTCCACCCTCAAAATAAACACCAAAGAAAAGATGTGAAACTTGCTTCCATGTCAGCAGTAGCTGCTGACATGCAAGCAAGTTTCACATTACACAGGAAGCAAAAATGACACTTTACAACATATTAAAGTCACACAACAACAGAGAATATTACCTCTAAAATACCCGTAGAATAGTTTGACCAACATCTCACGGCATACTGTCACCAGAAAAAGAAAATCATAGATATTAATATCATTGTGTTTGACATTCTGAGAAATATTGCTTACATCCTGCCTGTATTTCTATGTAATTCTGTTTTTTACAATTCATCACTTCCTTAACTATTGGTTAAGGAAGTCCTTTTACAGATCTTTATTGTTATCAAATTAGAATAAATTAGATTAGAAAATCAACATGTAGGCAGGAGGAAAAATCTACACTATCTGCTCCGACATTGATCACAAGTAAATCCTCTGCTTCTCTACATGGAGTCAGCCAGTGAAGTTGCTTTAGCAGGCTTTATTAAGTAGGCGGTAAAAAAAAGGTTACAACCAGAACCTCCAACTGGTAACCGTGGGGCATTTTCTTTATTTTCTAGCAATAATTTGGATAAATGTATTCAGTGTTGTGGAGGGACTACTAATGTGTGACAGCATTATGTAATTAATTCATTATCTTGTGAGACGAAAAATCTAATTATATTACACTTTCTTATAAAAATGTTGGTGTTCACAAAGGAGTTGTACAACATAACGTTGATTTAGTTGCCCTGTTCAATCTTAATGCTAATTCTATTGAAGACCTTTGAATACAATTTTAAACAGTAAACAGTGTTGAGTACTGTTGTAAGGTGTACACTGCCCGGTTTAGGAATGCTGTGCTTTTAGTCAATCTTAAAAGTAATCAAATGTAAAAAGTAACATTATTAAGTAACTAATAAGTAACCCTCCAGACACTGAATATATGTATAATGTGCAGTGGGGTCATGGGGTTTATTGTAAGAAAGCCAAAATGCACAACCTGCAGTAAACTAGACATGACAATCATTGCAGTAAAAACTAAGCCCTTTACGGTTCTTTTTACATTTTCTGTTCACTTGTTGGTTCGTTAAGGTGTTTCATTGATGCATATGAGTTGTTTTCCCCCCTGTAGTTTTAAAGAGCGCTTTCCTCTCCCTCTCTCTCACAGCGACTGACAAAGTGGCGCTGCTGATTGGCAATCTGTCTTACCAGAACCACCCGCAGCTCAAAGCCCCCATGGTGGACGTGTACGACCTCACCAACCTCCTGCGGCAGCTCAACTTCCAGGTGGTTTCACTGCTGGACCTCACAGAGACGGAGATGAGGAACGCTGTGGACGAGTTCCTGTTGCTGCTACACAAGGGGGTCTATGGTACGTTAGGATTTTACTTTGGAATCTTGCTTGATGGTCGAAGATCTAAAAAGACTCAACTCACATAACATGGCGTTCACTTTTCAGGTCTGCTGTACTACGCTGGTCACGGGTATGAGAACTACGGGAACAGTTTCATGGTTCCGGTTGATGCCCCTAACCCGTACCGCTCAGCCAACTGTCTGTGTGTGCAGAGCATCCTCAAACTGATGCAGGAGAAGGAGACGGGCCTCAATGTTTTCCTGCTGGACATGTGCAGGAAGAGGTGAGGCAGTGGCTCAGTCCCTTAGACCTATTACATTTAACTGGGATTGTAAGTGATACTCACATTGCAGGAGAATTAGTATTTCCCGTTGCCAATATTTATAAAGTCAGCGTGACATGAGCTATTTGGGAAGAACATAGATTGGATCCGTTACAGAGAAAGTGTACGTCACTATGGCCTATAACAATGCTGGGAACAGTTTCAAAGTTGACTTCTGGGTATCAATAGATGTAGGTAAAAGAGTATAGTTACTCCAGTGTATCATAAAAGCAACCATGTGTAGGGAGTGCTCAGATTCATACTATACCTGAAATATTACAAACTATGAATACTGCAAGAAAACCAGAGTAACAATAGTAAGAATTTAAATGTTCTTCATTATAATGAATCATACAATGTATTACAATAAGAACTGCACAAATAATTGCCATGGGAATGCTTCCATGCAGTGTAATTTCCGCGAAAGCTTTTGTTTACTAAAATGTACATTTATTTTCTATAGGGTTTTCGGTAACAAATATATTTCTTATTGTTTAACGTGGCACATTTCCTCTTGAGTCATCAACCTATTTACAGTAGATTCATTTACATTTTGTTGAAGATTTTGCATTACATAATGGGAGAATTTGAAGCCCTATTAGATAGATGAAAGTGATAATAACTAGGAATTCTGAAGAGAGGAGAGAGAGACGGGTTTGACATGCAAAAGGTCAGTTGCAATCGAACCAGAGATGTTATTTCTGCAGTATTATGCGGCTTTAGGAGCCTTTAGGACTATATTTTGCTCCCAGCAGAACTGTTAAGGATTTACAAATGTGTTGTTGCATCTTTAAAAAAAATCCAGGAAATTACCATGATGACAGCGCTCCAAACATCGTCCTGAGGGTTACGGCCAACATTGTCTTTGGATACGCCACGTAAGTTTAAGACATCACTCATCATCCAAAACAAAATGCATACAGTTTTTGTTTCCAAGTGTAAAAATGTTGTGTTTTGTCTGGCCAGGTGCCAGGATGCAGAGGCCTTCGAGCTGAGCTCCAGCGGCTTCACCAACGGCGTGTTCGTCAAGTTTTTGAAGAAGCGGCTGCTGGACAATGAGAAGATCACCGTGGTGCTGGACAGAGTCGCTGAGGGTGAGAGAGACCAGAAACACCACACATGATAATAACATGAAGCGCTTAAATAATTACTTATATAAATAATACAAAAAGATCTTTCAAATGTGTATATCATTCATATTTTCCATATAAACAAATATTATGTCAAAAGAACAAAGAACCCTCACAAAAAAAGAAAAATTATAAATAAAAACAATAACCATTGTTACCGTTAATATATTCATTTCAAAATATAATATTACAATAGCAATCAATCTATTACTTGTTTAACCCCTCCTACGAATAATATATATGATATATATGTAAAGGAAAACGACTTACTGTAGTTAAATTAAGTTAGCTAGTTAATGTATTTAATTTGTGTTGAAGATTACCATGAAGAATTAAAAGACAATTTTCAGTGTTTGGTTATGAAGTCAATTGTTTTACAGTTTGTTTCCCATAGGATGTGTTTTCATCTAGGCCAGGGGTGGGCAAACTTTTTGGCTCGGGGGCCACTATGAGTTTTAAAGTTTGACAGACGGGCCGGGCCAGTAGCAGATGGTTGAAAAGTGGCGGCTGATATTGTATTCTTTAAAAACTGCAACGGTTTCTTGGCAAATAAGACATACAGCCTTATATCGCACTTCGATTAACAAATATGTAGCTGTCCACTGCTCATTAACATTGTCTACTTCTCTTTTCCTTGGTCCACTCATTGTTACAGATGCAGGTTCAAAGGTGAATTATTGCGTCATTGCGTCATTGTTTGCGTCATCGTTTGCGTCATGACGTAACCGTTTACGTGCCTTCTTATTACCCACACGGCGTTTAACGTCACTGATTTTCTCCGCAACACCGCTCACAACAACATCAATAGAGGACTGCGTCGGGTAGTTTGTAATCATACGAAACCAGATTAAATTAAATAACTACTTCTCCAACCTTATACCTTTCTCCAGTGTGCCGTGGGGCATTGTTTATTAATGTGGTTCAGCGGCATTATCGCCCGCTGCAGTGCTGCTCTTCCACCGGAGTTTAGTCTGATTGATTGATTGATTGAAAAGTTTATTAACAGCTTGTATATTGGGTACAGTACAGTAACTCAAAACATACAATTGTTAAGGGGATGCAGACCAGAGAAAGACTTTCGTCTTGTTTACATCAGGGTCCCCCATTTCCAATTCATCATATCATTTAAGACATATAAGACATATTTGACATACAGATGGCTCATTTACAATTTACATACAGGTGTTTTTTTTACATACAGATGGCTTATTTACAATTTTCATTTTAGATTTCGTTCTAATACATCCTAACCGGACATTTAAGACATACCAAGTCTACAGATATACAGTTAGTAACAGAGTCTAAAATGCTGAGTATATACATAGATGGGGGGGGGGGAAGCTGTCCATTGTACGACAGGTTGAGATTTGTACCATTACCGGGGCCAGTTTTGCAATGCTCTCCCCCGAAGGTGCTCTTTAAGAGAGGTTTTGAAGGTAAGTATAGTTTTACTTTCCTTTACAGTTGTGGGAAGAGCGTTCCACCTTGATGTGGCATAATTGCGAAACGTGTATTCCCCCTTTTTTGTGCCAAATCTGGGTTTTACATGATTTGTGGAGCTCCCTCTGGTGTTATGATCATGGTATTCCTTGACCTTTGGGAAGAATGTTGACATGTACATGGGTACCATAGAGGTGTAGTGGATCTTGTAGACCAGGCCCATTGCAAGTAGCTGTACTCTGTCATCTACTCTAAGCCATCCTAGGTTGTCAAAGTGGGCAGAGGTGAGGTGGGTTCTAGATGAAAGGTCAAGCAGTAGTCTGACCAGTTTATTTTGCGATGTTTGAAGTTTTATTTTTAGCACCTTGGAGGTGCTATGGTACCATGACGTGCAAGCATAGTCATAGTACCCTTGAATGAGTGCTCCTGCCAGAGTTTTCAGGGTGTTTTTGTTTACCAGAGAGGAGATCCGGTATAAGAATCTAGTTCTTTGATTGACTTTTTTTATTACATTGGACGCCATTTTGTCACAGGAGAGGTTT
Source organism: Trematomus bernacchii (assembly GCF_902827165.1). Classification (NCBI taxonomy): domain Eukaryota; kingdom Metazoa; phylum Chordata; class Actinopteri; order Perciformes; family Nototheniidae; genus Trematomus; species Trematomus bernacchii. Next base: position 13,450,903 of record NW_022988043.1, read on the forward strand.
GCCTCAAGAATAGATCCTAGGTATGTAATTTCCTTCTTACTTGTGACAATAATGTCACCCACTGCAACTGAGAAGTCGTCGGATTTGCTGAGATTATGTTTCGAACCGAAGAGAATGGACTCTGTTTTACCCAGGTGTAATGATAATTTATTATCGGCGAGCCAGGTGCAGTCTACTGTTAACTCACGGCATCGGCCGCTGAAAAGTCTTCGCTGTCTGACTGTCACACAAGCAGCTGATAAATATCCCCCATCCCCATCAGTGAATGTGTGTCAGTCTGAATTGACGCTGTTTGGCATCACAACGCTGTTAGGAAAGTTTCTCTGACATTCTACAGGTGATGTTAGCATAGCAACCGCAGCTAATCAGACTTTCTTGACTACTTGTTGCTATCATATTGTGGGATAAGCCGTTTTCTACACGCATATTTTACCGGCGTAGTTTTCGTCATGATTTTACTTGTGATGGCCACATGTAGCCCATGTATTTATTCCATCCGATAGCTGCAATAATACAAAACAACAGGAAAACGTCTGCCTCTTCACAATGGTCAATAACAGTGAACGGATGGACATTAAAGTAAGGTCAAATAAACAGAATCACACTAAGCCTGGTTAGTGTTGCCTGACTTTATATAAGTGTGTGGTCGCGTTCTAGTCACTTTGCTCAGCGCTACTGCTTGTTACAACTTGTATTCGCTGTACTCGCCATGATTTTGGAAATAAATATAGCCTATAATAACTGGGATGGTCCAATGATGTCCTTCTGCATAATAATTAGCCACGTGTATCTTTTTGTTGTAATGAGAGTTTGTATTTTCAGAGCAGTCATTGATTTTATTATCAGGCAAATTGGCTTTCAGTTCGGACTTTTAGGGTTGCAAAATAATAGGAAGTCCAGCCTCATGTTTGCATTATAAAATGGCCAATTAGCACCGGTCACGCTGAACAGCTGATGCAGCTGAGGCTGACATTAGCTCTGCATGATTGTGGTTTGACATTTTGAGCTTATGATTACACCTTATTAAGTGGAGATACCCACAGTGGCTACAACACATCCTGTGGGGGAAATTGTTTATAGCAAATGTCATAGCAATCCATCCTGTAGTTATTTCGTTATGGGTCAATTTCAGCTCAACATTGCTACCTATTTTTTTATGGGCCCAGTTCTTAATTACTAACAATTCATGACTTCAAATATGTAACACATGTACATGTGACTTTGTCTTTGGCTTATAGGGAGAATCAAATCTGGATCCGTTTTTATCAGATCCGGTGCAGCCTTTATATATAGAGTGAAGTCCCGCCCATCAACTTCCGACCCATGGGACCTTATTTCGGAAAAATTATGCATTGAAGTCAATGGGGAGAGAAAGATTATCTTTCGATCCCGTTTGAATTGTGCCACGAATTACACATATGATGTTTGTCAATCTTAAATAATAATTTCCATGTAAAAAAAGTCACAGTTTGTCGTAAAACTGTTGAAATATAAGACTATGAAAAATACGTAACTAGAAAGACTACAAATCCCAGAATCCCGGCTCTTACGAACCGACTAACTCCCCTTGTGTGTATGTACAGCTCTCAACATGCCCAGACTTGTAGTGATTTTCACCTCTTTTAATACTTTTCGCCTCATTCTGAAAGAAATAAGTGAAATGTGCCAACGTGACGGCCGTCTTGGTGTGTGGTGCGAGACGGGAAATGTAGGTCATTGAGCGGTTCACACAAAAAAGTGTTACTTCACAGTTTTACGACACATTTTTATTTTTTTGACTTGTAAAATTATCTTTTAAATTGACAAACATCATATGTGTAATTCGTGGCACAATTCAAACGGGATCGAAAGATAATCTTTCTCTCTCCATTGACTTCAATGCATAACTTTTCCGAAATAAGGTCCCATGGAGCTCCCCCGGAAAGGGAGGGACTTCGCCTCTCTATTTGGTTCTTAGATCTTGCCGGGTTGCCGAGTGGGGCCAGACTCCAGCAAAGGTCAATTGTGTCTAGAGTGCGCCATCTAGTGGGATCAACTGAAATGCCGGGTATTGCAGGAAAAAGGCAAAATTAATGCGGTCTTTACTATAATTTGGACAATCTTGTACCAATATTCGGCGGGCCGGATTAAAAAGCCCAACGGGCCGTATATGGCCCGCGGGCCTTAGTTTGCCCATGCCTGATCTAGGCCAATAAAGTTGATTAAATGTAGCATGCTTTGAATTATTCATCTCAAAATTGTATTTGCTCGAGGGCTAATGGAGTTTCATTTTATATGCATGGTTAATGGAAAATGACTTGAGGTGGATGTAAAATGCACTTACTTTTGAACCACATTTAGGATACCTTCAGGATGGGCTAATTAAATGTGCTTGCATAATGTGAGTCTCAGTGAGCTCACAGTGCAGGTCGGACCGGGTCATGTTATGGAGTTTTTAAAATATTGTGTGGTATTCCAGTCAAGACAAGCTGTTGGTAAACATGTAATCCATATCTTGTGTCCAGATATGGGTCAGTTTGACGCTACGAAGGGGAAGCAGGCTCTGGAGATCCGCAGTAGTCTGTCGGAGAGGAGGGCGCTGACGGATCCTATCCTGCCCGGCGACAGCGGTGATCACGCTCACAGACTCCAATGGGCAAAGGCTCACGGTATGTTTAACAAAGTTTTGAAAATGTTTGTTTAGTATTGTATCACTGCACTCAGTACTGCACGCTCAGTCAAATGTTGACTCAGGTTAATGCTGACTAAACACTTAGTGCTCACTCAAATTACACACACATGCACACATTGAGGCTTCTCAAGAAAACCACACTTTTTTTTAGAAACATGATGGGAAGAGTAAGAAACCCCCGATAATAAAAATTAGCACCTCTGGTATCAGCTAAAAAATATTTGCATAGGGAACACAGAAGCTAGCAAGGAAATTAACATAACTTCCAGTCATTTTGTCAAATATTACAACCTGGTAAACTACCAAACTACCTGTGGAGTGTTCTCTTTAAGTGGTTTCAAATCTGTTTGGCTTGTGAAACCATTCAATTAAGGGTACCTGAATCTCAGCTTGGGTATCGCTGATGTTGAAGATTTTAAAATGTAGAGCCTTTAAGAAAAGATGATCTTGTGACTTTTTGTGTGTGGAATAACAATGAAGTTTAGAAAGAACTGTTTTAAAATGTCCATTTATCTTTTTATCTTTTTATCTATTTATCCCCTATTCATTCATGTCTTTTTTTTTTTTTTAACTTGTGTACTGTATTCCAGAGCTTCCCGAGAGCATGTGTCTTAACTTTGACTGCGGGGCTCAGATCAAGCTGGGCTTCGCTGCAGAGTTCTCCAACGTGCTCGTCATTTACACTCACATCGTGAAGAAGCCCGAAAACATGTCGTCCTGCCAGGCGCACGTCACAGACTTCTCCCAGGTCAGTATGTTGTCATGAACACTGGCCATAAAGACAGAAATACATTTCTCACCTCTCTCACCTATCTAACAGCACATGTACTGTAAATGCCCATAAAGTGTGTTCATATTGTCCACTGCCACCTGCATGTGTTCCTCACTACAGGACCTTGATGTGGACCCTAAGGAGATGAACAGAGAGACCCCAGAGGAGACGGGGATCTACCTTCTGTCCAGCAACCTGCCCCAGCACTGCCTCTACACCAGAGTCAGCTCTCTGCAGAAACTCAGGGTAAAACTCAACATGACAATCTCTTTATAAACATCGATGTGGTTTTTTAACTCAATTTCTTTGTTTAAAAAAAAAAAAAAGTTTGACAGTTTTTGTTATGTTTATAGGGTTTTAGAAAAAATGTCTAGCTCTTGAGGAAGCCTATTGTTTCCTGTTTGAAGCCCAACGTTTAATAACCTGTCTTTAACACATTTTGTGTTACCCCATTAGAGCTGGTGGTGGCTCATCCTTAGGTCATCATGAATACCTGTACCAAATCCCTCTTACATTTTGTCAATAGTTAAAGGTAGGGTAGGTAAGTTTGAGAAACCGGCTCGAGATCGCTAGAATTTGAAAATACACAACCGGAGAAAATCTGCCACTTCCTTACAGAGCCCCTCCTCCAACACACACGAACGCACACATGACCAATGAGGGCACGAGATAAGTTTGTGCACAGATGGAAGGCTGACAGGCAGGTAGGCCATCCAGTTATTTTAGCTGGGCCGGCTAAAATGATTGGTCGTGCTGCTTCCACAGATGACATTTTTTTATGGATTTTTTGTCAAAGCACTTAAGATATTCATTGCTATCGGGATGTTAAGAGCATTCCATGGAATATAACAAAAAGTGTATCTCGAGCCGGTTTCTCAAACTTACCTACCCTACCTTTAAGAGATACAGCTCTGTAAAAAATTAAGAGACCAATCCAAATGTTTTTTAAATCTCAATCTCTACATGGATGGCAGCCATTCAATTCCAGAGTCTGTTGAATTCCAACACAGAGAAATGTTGTCAGTAGTTTAAAGAATACAATTAAAAAACATTTATTTTACTCCAACACATACCTATAAATAGTAAAACCAGAGAAACTGATAATGCTGAAGTGGTGTCTTAATTTTTTCAAGAGCTATATACCCTTGGTATTTAAAAATTCAACTCATATTCTATATCATGTATCATACCCTACCAAACTTAATCACAAAATATATCAATATATCACTGGACAGAATAGATATTTTATTCTGTGATCATGTGTTCATCCGAGAAAGCGTTTTGATACATTTAGCTTTGAAGCCCATACAAATACAAATGAATCCCTTTTTGTTTCTAAACACTATTCCTCCTCTAACCCACCGTGCAACAGGAGGAGCTGGTCTTTACCGTGTGCCTTCAGGGAACCTTCCCCGCCATGGACGATGAATCCGTCCACTGGACCAAAAGCATCAGCATCGGCCGGCCGCTGATCGCCCGCCTGGACCTGAACCGGGCGATGAGGAGGAACAGCTGTCTGCAGACCTGCCTGATCCCCCACAGCCCGTCCCACAGCCCCTGCCATAGCCCCGGGCCCGAACACCACCTGCACCCCCCCCACGGGGGGCACCAGGTCCAGGACTTCAGCCGCCTGTCACCACTACACCTCTGCCCTGACGTCACCGAGCGCTTCCAGGGTGCAGTGGGGGGCTGTGGGGATTCCTACTACGACAACCTGTGCCAGCCTTTCTACGAACCTGCTGTCGGACTTTCAAGCTCCCCAGGCCGGCTCAGCATCCCCATAGAGACCACCGACGACATCACCGAGCTGCAGACCGTGTTCATCAACAGCCTGCAGCTTCAGCAGCAGTGAGACGCCTTCAAATGTCTGGATTACTGCTGCTCCTTCTGTTAAACGATGTGACTTAATACGCTGTTCTTTTAAATATTGTATTCTCCTATGTACTTTTATTTTTGGGAGTTTTTTATAGGTATCTAGTATAATGAAGAAAAGTGTAGTAAACGTAGTACCGCGATTATGTGTGGTAGAGGTGTCAATTTACTAATAGTTGACAGAAGAAAAGCAAAGATACTGGATGGTAGTTGCAAGATCAGACATATTTTTTACAAAGCTAGAATTGTAAGTCTTAAATAATGTTTTTAAATATGAGCCAAATGAGAACTTACTGTATATAATATTATGGGGCTGTATGATTTAGGTGGAATAATATGAACACAAGGCCTTGCCTGTCTTTACTGCAAGAATAGCATTGTAAACATTTGTACATGTAAGTATTTTTTGTAAGTCAGATGAAAGAGAGGCTGGAGGTGATACCTTTGCTGTACAATTAGAAGGAAAATCTAAAACCATCAGCCGACATTTTATAATAAAATAAACTTGGCCGTAAAAACAACATGTCTGACATAAAATCTGATTTAAATCTGCCACCCATTTTCCCAAAAGCTATCAATGTTCTGTTTTGTATCCCTCAGCATGGCCAAAAAAGGCTCCTCTATTAAGACTTAGTTCTGCTCCACTAGCTGTGTCTAGTACTCTCTGGACCTGCCTGCTGCACCTACTCTCAGCAGCTCCTCTCATATTGGCGTTTAGTCACTGTTTGCTCTTCAGTGAACTGCAAAACTTCCCAAAATAGTTCCACTCACTAACTTTCCTGCTGCGATTTGAAGCACTATTCACTTGATAATCCCCAACAAAGTAATGTTGCTACTTTTAGATTGGATCGTCTCTCTACATAAGAAACCAAGAGTCTTGTCTGTGCAACGCTGTCTCACAAAGTGACAGAAAGACAGCCAAAACCTGCAGAATGAGCCAAAGAACCAGTTCAACCTGGTTTTACACAGTAATTATTTAAAGTTTGAGGTAAAAAATGAACAGGAAATTGTCTGTAAAGACAGAACAGTAACTAGTGGTAAAAGGTACTAATGTCGAAAGAATGGTACAAACACCATATAAGCCAACCTCAAGGTAAAGTTGATACCAGATACCTGGGGGAGTGTGTGAGGTGCATTGAAAACTGTGTGCTTGGGTTCATTTCACAACTTTTTTACTTGTATGACGCAATTCAAGAGTTTGTGACACTGATATTTCACAAACTCATGTTCTCATATATGGTGTTAATATAGCATTACTCAAATAAATCACATATAAAAAGATACTAATTTAATAACCCGGACCCATTTCTACTTTTGGGAACATTAAGGGGAACATGATTTAGACTAAATAGACCACCTAGAATACATTTCTGACAAGAAACCCCCCCTAGTGTCAAATATCTGAAATGTGACATGTATGTCACATTGGGCTTTAATGGTAAAATAACTCTTATTTTAACTTAATTATTGAGGAGGATTTTTTGGTTTAAATTAGTTTGAACATTCTTTTAATTGAAGAATAAGAACATATTAACTCAATATAATTGAATCAGCTAAATCAACTGAGCAGATCATAATCATATTTCTAATTGTGCATATATGTCACTTTGGGTTTACTGTGAAAGTTTAGGGTTAAAGTCCCGATGTGACATCAGTGTCACAGCGATATTTATCTCATTTGTTTCATATCAATTTGATCAATACATGTTTCCACAACAGGTTAAATTTAATAAAGGACATGTTATGTAAGCATTTTAATTCTTAAATGGCTTGAATTTTACCTTTAGCAACAACAAAAAAAGCTTTTGAAATGTAGCTCATTAAGTCACATGGCACATGGACATCTTGGACATGTTGTCATGGGAACACAAAATCACATGACCTGGACCATGACCCACCAGACTGTTCAGGGTGTGTCACTTAGGACTTCATGAGATCAAATAAAGGCTAAAGCTGTATAAGGAACTTTCCAGAACATTTAAAGTTCATGTGACACCTGTGTCACGGTGGGTCCTTATGGGTTAATAATCCTAATTAATTTACTGACCAGTGATTGCTTAAAAATGACTAAGAATAAAAAACCGGCGATCAAAATATAAAATGTATAGTAAATATTACTAACATCAGGGCGTAAAATATTTAATATAAACAGAAATGTAACAATATGCATGATAATGACTGTTAAATGTTATATTGGCCATGAGTATGAAGGAATAATTAAATGTGATATTATTTTTTGCTGAAATTAAATGTTTATCTCCTTTATAAACATTAAATAGATTACGTAAATCTACCTTAAATATCAGGTTTCATAGTATGCTCAAAATGTATAACAAAGACGAACCCACTACAGTAGCAGTGGTAGTGGGTGTTTCCACTCCTGTCTGTTTTCATGAGGGCTGGCAGGTCATGTCCTCTCTCATAACACATAGGGCACCTTGGAAAAAGCTACATAATAGCAGACCACTTTTTATCTCCAAATCTCGCTCCAAAGCAGAGGAGGGTGTACATACATACATGGTTTGTCCGGCATGCATTCCCTCACAGGACAGTTCACTGCAACCCGGCATTGAGAAATGAACCCTTTCTGATTAAATAATGGATAGAGTTGCCTGCCACAAGCTGCACAGTGATACCATGGCTGTGTCACTTCTACAGGGAGGAGGAGGAGGGGGGGGGGGAGGGTAGGAGGAGGAGGGGAGGTGGTTCTGAGGCGATGCAGCAGGCAGAGAGAGGCGAGAGCACGAGGAAGAAACCTGCACAGTGGGATAATAATCATGTCAGCCTCCTGGAAGCAGCTCTGTTTGCAGATCCTCCTGCTTCTCGTCTCCTGCAGACACATCAATACAAGTAAATAGCCATTTGGGTTTATTATTGACTGTGTGGGGTTGTGTTAAAACCTTGTTCTGCCTTTTTCTTTCCCCCTCTAAATGGTCTGTAACCTTGTGAGGAGTAGAAGAAGACGTCACATATCTTCCACAATATCATGTACAACTGTCTGGAAATTCCTGATATTCAATGTCTGTTTTTTTTTATGTGATAGTCTGAGACAGCCATGATCACATCCCAAACTCCATAAAAAAAGAAAATATATTATTATTATTCAAGGATTTAAAAAAAATATTGATTTGAAATAATTGTATATAGCTGTGATCAGGGATATAACAGGGATTCTCATGTTACTGAAGATTCAATTTATTGTGTTTTACTCAACACACATTTGCATTTGGTTGGACCCAGTTGTCCTTAATGTAATAGCTCAAGAGTAGTTTTTGTATTTTTTTTGTATAGCTTTGATACTTTGAAATAAATAACTTCAAAAAAGAAAAATAATCGGGTTGAATGGAAACTTTGTTATTTGTTCATTTCCACAGGCCTCAAGAAATTAAAAGCAGTTTATTTATATTATATATATCTATATATCTATCTATATATATATATATATATAGACAGGCAGACAGACAGATAGATAGATAGATAGATAGATAGATAGATAGATAGATAGATAGATAGATAGATAGACAGACAGACAGACAGATAGATAGATAGATAGATAGATAGATAGATAGATAGATAGATAGATAGATAGATAGATAGATAGATAGATAGATAGTCCTCCAAATAAACACTTAACAACAACACTTTGAAGGGGACACTTATTGTTAAGTTGTCTAAAAACCCGTATTTTAATTTCTGTCCTCTATGGGGGACATCACACTGGAGCCTTTATCTCATACATCATGCATGCAGTTTATTTTTGTCCTAATGTTCTGTGTAAAAATAAACCTCCTGGGCTTTCTAGTGATGTAATACTCATGGGGGTGGGGCCAGCTAAACACATAGCTCATAACCACCAAGTAATTCCCTAAAGACAACTTTAATTTAATTTTTAAAAAAGCCAGTACAGATAGATTTAGATGTTCATTTTGTGTGCTTTATATAATTGCCTGTTTTCCTTTCAGAGACACCTGGCCCTACCCCCCCGCCGCTGATTCCTATCGATCAACTGCCAACAGATGTCAGGAGCGTTGCTCTTAAAGGTCACTATTTTTCAATTGTAGCCTATGATGGCAGGGATAAGTGTTTTTTTTAGGTTATTGTGAATGTTTGTTCATTATGAATTTTCATTGTGCATGTGCTCCACGCAGGTGAGAGCCACACAGAGAAGGTGGAGCTGTTGAACCCTGTGAATCTGGCTCTGGAGTGCACCTGGACAGGTAACCAGGACAAACTGGCAAACATAACGGGGCTCTGGAGGAAAGATGGCGAGGAGGTAAAGAACAGCAATCAAACAGTGCCGATGGAGAACGATCAGTATAATCTCAAACGAGTGTAAGTACTTCACATGGCAACTATTTCATCCATTAGCTCAAGTAATTTGAACTTTTTCCTAAACTAATTTGTCTCTTTTGATAGGCCTCAATCTACTCACGTTTATGCATTTTTACATCATCATTTACAAAAATAGTCAATAATGTGCATATATTGTTAGAATTTGTAGAAAATATTATTTTTTAATGTACAGCAGCTAGAGAAAATGACTTTGTTTTACTTTTTATTTCAGTCTAATGTACAATTTTAGACATATTTTGCTGTTTTTCTAGTATAACTACCTTATTTCAATAGAAGAAAGTACTTTATTTAATTTACCTGAAAGTAAAACACATTAAATGCCTACCACTCACATTTAAATTATTCATCTTCTTCTTAGCCTTTATTTATCCAGGTAAAAAATCCCATTGAGATCAACGATCTCTTTTACAAGGGAGACCTGTCATCATATTAATGTGTTGCATAATAGTCAGGTTTTACCCCAAAATCACTTCTTTTTTTTAATTGTCCTAAATCTAACATAATATGGTTTGTATATATTTTTGCTTACAGGTTCAGCATTGTCAATGAAGAAGACCTTGGAAGTTACACATGCGAGTTTGGAAGTAAAGCCAAAATAGACTTTGTTTTGGCAGGTACAAATCTAATTATTTAGTTATATTAATCACATTTGTATGCATTGCAAATGTATCAGCAAGTCCCTGTTGTTTCATTATAATGAATATCAATAACTACTCTGAGTAACTCTGTTTGAATGGTACAACAAGCTGTGTTTTTACCATGCTCTTTCCCCCTGTTGTCCCCACAGCTCCACAGATCGGGGACGTGCGGGACAAGCCGATAGTCAGCTATGTGGGGGACTTTGTGGTGATCACATGCAAAATGGAGGAGACCAAACCAGAGCCCAGCACCTGGTACTGGTACAGAGCGAACGGTACAGACAAGGTGGGTGAGCTGCACAGAGCTGTGGCTAAATGAGATTAGGCCAATTGTGACATTTGAATTGACACCATACATTTTTGTTTTTGAATAAAGATTGAATAATGCCATCTGCACGGTACAGCCCTACACACTCATGTTGTACACACAGGTGTTTTCACTTAATTGGCTGATTAGACCTCTTCTTTAACTGTTCTCAAGATGTGTCTAATCAGGCAAATTGAAAACACGTGTGCAGGTGTCTATGGATGAAAGTAAATCTGTAATAATATTCAGAATATTGACTTTGTTTAAAGTATTTTCAGTTACAAAAACTCAATGTAGCGATGTAGCTTTGTTCCTGTCTCTTCAATAAAGGCACTGGTGGCCCAAAACAAATCTTTCAAAAACAAACTCAGATGTTTTATTTTTGTTTCACAGTTAAAGATTGTGAATCTGCAACAAAAAAAATCAACACATTAAAATGTAATGTAAATATATATAAATGGCCACTGACCCATTTCACATTCTTTATCGTTCCAGAAGCAGATTATTGCAGCTGAAGAGCCTCTTCGATATGAAATCAAAAATGAAGAAAGGAAGACCAAACTAGTGGTGTCCAGCCTGGTGGAGACCGACGGAGGCTTGTATTTCTGCGGGGCGGTGTACGCCATCAGCACCAGCATGAGCCACGTAGAGCTGAAGGTCAGATGTGGAAAGTATAAGTGCATTTACTCAAACACTGTGCTTAACTAGTGGTGTTTGGTCACAAGCCATAACGGTTGAGAACAATGCACTGTCCACATTACTCTTCTCAGCAGGTTTCATTTTAACATTAAGTTTGAGACCCAAGGACTTTCCATCATTTGTACAAAAAGATCAGAGACGTTTTTTCTTCTCTTCTTCCCCATTAAACATTTCAATACAGCTCAGATTTATCCTGTGACTTGTGAGTAGGAGCTTGTTGCGAAACACCACGTAAATTAACTAATGAAGAAGTTAAAACTAACTATCTAAAAATGTACAAATCACATTTAACTTTGTATAGTTAAAGTACATTTTGCCTGCAATACTTCTCTACTTGTATTTTAGGTAAAGTGTTTTACTTTTTCTTGTAATTGAGTATTTTTCAATTTTCCACTGTTACTGCTGAAGGTCATCAGCTTCCATGAGCCTCTGAAGCCCTTCGTCGCCATAGTGATCGAGGTGATCGTCCTGGTCGCCATCATTCTGCTCTACGAGAAAAGCCAGTCTAAGAAAAACAGCACAGCAGGTAATCAGACAGAAACAGACACTTCTCTTCATCTGTGTATCGTATGTTGTGTTTTACATTGAAATATTCTGCTTTATTCTCAGCGGAGAATGGGACTACAGACCAAACAAATACACTGTGAGTACTATGAGAGTGGTGCATTTTTTTAAATACTTTTTAAGTTTTATGTATATATTTGTAAGTTTTTATGACGTGAATGTTTTGTTTCCTTATCAGGACTCAAGGAGAAAGTAATGGACCAGCGGAAAGTTCTTCAATGAGACAAAGAAAAGTGTAAAGACTTGAAATCCAAAAAGATCCAAGCTTCTTTCAAACTAATTTGCTTATATTCAAATGTGAATTATATACTTTAAAAAGCAATATCTCAGCAACTATTTTGTGTATGTGTTCACCAAACAAAGTGCAAGTACATGTTCACAAGTAGCCTCTTTTAGGTGTAATGTTCACTCTTATCTCACTGGAACATGTTTTCTATTCTAATCTAACTGTGCTGTCATGGCAGCTAAAAGAGCAAAGCATTTACCTTCTGTGTTATTTTCTCTATCTTGCCCTGTATTCACCCACTTCCTGAGGAAAAACTCAAACACATCGCTATTTCTTTGACACCTCTCAAAAAGGAAGTACATTTTTTTTTATTTCTGGCAAGTTAAACCTCAACTCCCCATTACTTTGTATTCATGAGTAATGGTTCGTGAGCAGTGCCTTACACTCTTAACAAGCACTTTCATTCATATTGTGCTTCTGTCTTTCTGTTTATCTTTCCTTTTTTCCATACCTTTAGGTTTTCCCAAAATGCTGTTTATTAGCTTTAATAACATGTGTATCAATCCTCACATATGCAGATGCTTGTGTGTTTTTCATGTTGATGTATCAGAAGGTGGTCCGAGTTATCAGCCTGCATTTAACCTTAAAGGTGTACCACTATATGTAAACACGCAAATGAAAACTACCAAGTCACTGCCTGGAATAACTAAGAACGCCTTTGTGTAGCTGGTATGGAGACAGTGTTTCCAAAGAGAAACCTCAAAGTCTGCTTGTATAGAACTACTGCACATGTGAAAAGAAGTTGTATAAATCCTTATGAGGCTTCAGATGGAGAAGAAGAAAGGATATATGGAATAAAAGAGGATATATCTGCATCAGTTGTATGGTCTTCCTTTAGTCAAGTAGTATAATGCTAAATCCATGCATTACTCTTTGAAAGGGAAGTGGGAATACAAGTTAAAAGATGCCTATAAATGCTAAAAATGTTGTTGTAAGCCCTGACAAACACAAGGGTCATTTTGAAAAGCATGTTTTTTTTTTAATTTATTTTTTTCATAAATACAGTCTGCACCATTATAATACTCTGATGTGTGTACAGTGTTTTTCATCACTTTGTTCATACTCAGATGGCTGTTAAAGAAAGCTGCTTTTTTGAACGTTTCATTTTATACACTCTGACAAACGTCCTAATTTCCGCCATGTTGGGGTTTTCCTCCTGATTTCTTGCAAAACCTTCCACATTTATACAATCTCCCTAAAGAAATGTTACAACACAGAAACCTGGAGAACGTCTACTGCTTGTTCATGAGGAACTGAACCAGAAGCTTGAGGACGTCGTCGTTCAGACCCACCACCTCTCCGTCCTGCACGCTGTCGTACAGCCGCAGGCTCTCGGTGCCCCACAGGAGGTTCTTTCTGGGGTTGTTGGCGTCCGTCTCCACAGAGAGGGCCACTGTGTTGAGCTGGTAGCAGAAGAAGGAGAAGAACTTCCCGTCTGTGATCACAGCCTGGGACACGAAAGGCCTGGTGACGTCCTCGTGGTTCCAGAAACCTACAGAGGTGAGGGGGAAGTGTCATATAATTTCTTCAATTAAATTATAATCCACTTAACAGAGACTTTAATGCAAACTGTGTCAGGGTGATTCGACCACTGCTACATCTCAATGGACTGATATTTGAGAAAAATTGTTGTTACTACCAAAAAAAGAAGAAAGGTATACTAAATGTGAAAAAGCACCTTTGGATTTACTAGATGTTCTTTCCTAACACATGTCCCAAAGACTTACTATAGTCTCCATGAGGTTAAATTGGATTTCAAATACACGAAGAATAGAGTTGGGATTCTGCACTCATATACAATAAAAGAATAAACTAATCTAGAATCATTAAAAATATAAATGGTATTGTTATCTGATGTCTGTCCCTGTGTTACTCACTAGGGAATCACCAGGCTCCTCACGATACGATAGTATTGCGAAACGATATACTGCAATATATTGCGCATATATATTGATATGATAGCATGATATATTGGGTTCCAGTGTCTTTAACATGTGACAAAAGCCTTCGTTTTCCACAACGCTGTACGGACGGAGGTCTTTGCACATGAAGTAGCTGATGATTGAGTTATTTTCTTAGCTCGCTCAGTATTTGATGGTAGCTTTGCCAAGCTAATTTGGATTTGCAATATGAATAGCTTATATAATAAAATATCGATACTTGGCGTCTGTGTATCGATACAATATTGCCACGCAAAGTATTGCAATGCTATGCTGTATCGATTATTTCTACCACCCCTATTACTCACCCTGGTACATGGCCTGAGCTCCGGTCCAGGCGAAGAGGCTGGTGAGTGCGTTGGCTCGGAGGAAGACCTCCACCTGATCGGACTGCTGCATCCGGGCCATCCTGTCTCTGTGGTAGCGATCCGGCACCAGGTGGAACTGAGTGTGACCGTAGCAGGCCGGGTCCGGTAGCTTCGCCCCTGTTGATGAGAACCAGAGGACAAGTTTAATGTAAACAGAACACAGCTTGCAGAGAAAGGGTTAAGGAAAAACACTATAGGCTTCTATATTTTTCTCCAGGATGATAATTTTATAATTGTTTTGTAATTCTCCATCCATATTTGCGACTTAATGACCGCTGTTGTATGAAACAGACTGTTGGAATTTATTTTTGTCAGAGATGCAACAATTAGTTGATCTAGGTTTACGTCCATTGTAAGAACAACTGAAAATGTTTGATAGCTAGTCAGTGGGTAGAATAAGCTGATTACGGTTTTTTTCCTCCAAATTTGACATCTCCAAAAACAGCCATCTCTTTGGAATAAATGACCCACACTTTGTCATTTTTGTTGACTGAACAGCTGCACGTTTGGGCCCCCTAGTGGCATCAGAAGTCACTGAATAATGAGAATTTTACTTATACTACAAAATGTAACAAACATACAATCATTATTTGTTCTTTTGGCTACTCTGAAATCACATCATGAAAAAGTGAGAAACGTTGGATGTGACTGCTCTCGTGTTACCTGTAAAAATGTTGTTGTCATACTGCCTTCTGAAGAGAGGCATGACGCTGGGAGACAAAGTGACCTCTTGAACTTCAGCAGCATAAGAGTCCTCCAGCGAGATGAACTAAGAGAAATTAAAATTAAAATTACAAATAAAATGGAAGCTGTTATTTATATGTTATTATGATGTGACACTGGTAGAAAACCTTGCTCTAGTTTGGTAGGATTCATGACAATTCAATATTGACAGATTTTGTATAACATACATTTCATAATGTGAGAATGATGTGTACCTGGGGCAGTTGTTCAGTTATCCTGATCTGAATAATTGGCCGGTCATCGATCTGGAATCTGGTTGGCTCTTGCCGACCTCTTCGATGTCCCTTTGGGATGATTCTCTGTCCCCTTCTCCAGTAAAAATGTACATTGGGATCAATATCTGATGGAGAAACACAGAAAATATGACTCAAAACGCTGTGTCTGTGGAAAATTAAAAAAGGTAAGAATGCACAATGATATTGCTATTTTGATCTAGAACTAGATACCAGGTAGGATCTATGGTCTATCTATGTGTTGTCCTCATTTGAACTTTTTGGCTTTTGTAATATTTATATATCTGTTCAGTTCAACATCATTGTTAACTTCATATGTTTTCTCTTATATTCAAATGATACATTTTCCCCTATTAGCTAAGAATGTATTTCACTTGTGTTTGTAAGTTCTCAGCTGTTTGTGTGGCTTTTTTGTTGAATGAAAAAACATATTTTTACTGCTCAACTTTAGATATTGTATCAGTTCCAAAGTCAAGTAACATATTGTATCGGCAATAGTATTAAAACAAATTAAATAACACTTTGTTAAAGATGTACTGTATATGTATTTGTAAGCATTACGCAGCACTTTTGGTGAGGTGAAGTACAAATTAGAACACATATTCCAAGCCACCTGGGCATAAAAAAGTTTCTGAGAGCGTTTGAGAAGATTGCACTAGAAAATGTTTGGCACTGCTGGTTGATGCCATGCAATTTTCCCATGATACACTAATTACTACAGCTCCCAGTTAACTTTAGTGAGTTAATATGTTCACTAAGAAAGTAGCAAGCATGTCACATTATTGGTGAAGGTGTTCATAACAACCTGCTACAATTGCTTAGTAAAGATTAGAATAAAACTTTGTTTACTGGTCCACATATGAAACTAGCCACATTCACAGTGTTGCCACAAATATAGTTTAAAGTGGATGCTAAAGCAGAGGAACTCTCCAAAGTTTGACTGGTGCCACAAGAATGATCCGTACCCAGACTGGACGAGAGGAACAGTGGGTTGTATTTGGCCAGACTGAATGAGAGTTCAGTCACCAGGTTTCTCAGAAAAGGTCCAACCGTCTGCTCCTGCTTTCTGTACAGGAAAGGTATGCGTTTCCTCAATTGCCAGTGCTCCAGTAAAATCACACGAGTGACCAAGGATCGGATGTCCGTGAACCCATCATGTCCAACCCCCGGCACTGTGGTCTGAGCAGCGGCCGGCTGCTCCTCCTCTCCCCCGGTCTCCCTCTCCGGGCTCAGGGTGTATTTCTCGGGCAGGCCGGGGATATATGCGGTCTTGGTGAAGTGCTGGTACCATGTGTCCGCGTTCCTTGCAAAAGTCTGAGGGTAAACCACAAATTTCATCCGCTGGATGCGAGTGATGAGGGAGAGCTTCTCCTCCACCGGAGAGGCACATATCTTCTGTACCTGCTCGTCAACCTGTCTCCCCCGGGCAGATTTGCTTTTAGCCGTGAGAGATGAGATGATGGGCGGATACGCGGGCTCCTTGACGGCCGCCTCTGTGTGTGCAAGCCTTTGGTTCCTAAATGGAGGCAGGTTTTTAGGGAAGAGCAAGGGCAGGCGTGTGCGGGCCGCCATGTTTCTTATCTGACTTCTTCTTTCGTTGACATAAAATCTAAGTTTCTCCCACAACAGCGCCCGTTGCGGCACGAAAAGTAATAAACATGGGATTACCATACTGGAGAGTGTTTCATGTCTAACCTTGATATATACAGTCTATGGTCTAAACACATCAACCCTATATATGAACTAATACAATAAAGCTCCATATTTTTACTTTATTTGAGTTTGAGGCCATATTATGTGATTTAAAGTTTAAAGTCTAAAGTTTGAAACTATACATTAGAGAACGTTAGAGCTCTTGAACCTACCCTTGAAGCAACGGAAACGCCCCCTTTGGACGCATTTAAAGATATCGTAATTTTGACATAAGCACACCATTATCATGGAAATAAGAAGAATAAAGAACGTAACTATACAGTACCAGGTGCAATATTTGGAGACAATTAGCAATTAAGTCATATCTAACAATTAATGAGGGGAAAATACAGCAAATTATGTCTCCAACCGAGACAAGTCCTATACCAGAGGTGATTCAGAAAGGGTAAACACACGTTACAAGGGTACGTGAAGGCAACACCAATGTACAGTAAAGAGTTGTAGTCTGTGAACAAGATTTTTTAAACTGTGCAGTGTTGTGTTAAAAAAGACACGAGATAAAGCTTGGAACATACTTCCGAAACAATACATTAGCTGGTTAGCTAAACATGTATTTTCGTCAGATTTTGCGGACGCAGTTACACGGGACGAGAACGGTCCAACTCCACCGCTTGCACCGTGTTTGTCGAGCCGAGGTAGCTGGTCTGAAAATAATCCATCTCATTCTCATAAACATTTTATTTTCCTCGTGTGCAGCTGAGCATTTTGAAAACGATTGTCCTACCAGCCCTGGTGGTGGCTGTGGGGATTCTGCAGTGCCCCACCACCAAGAGGTTTGGTGAACTGTGCCCCCCAGAAGTTGTGTTGTTTGTATGCTAGCATCCGTTTTTCAGATCACAGGTGTGTGATGTGTCTTTCTGACCTCCAGAGACCACTGTGCACAAAGAGTGACGAGGTGAGGCTGGCAGAGGAGGCCAGCAACAAGTATGGCTCCCCAGCTCCAACCATCTTCTCTAAAGTGATCGACAAAAGCATCCCTGCAGATATAATTTATGAAGATGAGAAGGTAAACAAAACATGTTATCATGTTGGCCTGTTCCACGTGGAAACCACAGATCAATCAGCAGCTTGTTGATGTTAAGAAGTTGTGCAACTAAACACTTAATTAATGTTGTTTTTGTGTGTTTATCAGTGTTTGGCATTCAGGGATATCAGCCCACAGGCACCTGTTCACTTCCTTGTTATTCCAAGGGTCCCTATTCCCAGATTAAGTGAGGCCAAAGATGATGATGCTGAGGTAATGTTATTCCATCAATGTGCTCAACCTGCCACTCCTGTTTAGGGGTTGTGAGTGAGATTTGGAATACAACTCACAATTCACCACATTCACAATATATGGATGGCATATTTTCATTCATACATTATTTGTATGTATTTTCATTTATACTACTGCCTTTTTTTTTAAGGTACAGATTTAGGAGCCTTACTGCAGGGATTTTCCCACGCATCAGACACAAGAGAGTTAGTGAAGATGGACATTAATGTTGGCCAATAAGGCCTTCTCTGAGTTTGGTTTAAATTCTTACAACTTTATCTTACCCCAAACAATTAAGAATAGTTCCAGACCAGAAGTTATTGAAAAACATGTGACAGGTATGTAAACATACTTCTACTTAGAGCTCACACACATTTTGTAACATAAATCCAACATGCCTTATATGTCTCCTGTATTATTAGTTATTAACAGTCAGTTAAATGCATTACCATAGTCAAAAACCTAATATGAAAGTGTAGCAAGACAATTTAATTGATTTAGTACATTTAAATACAGGTAAATCTGACATGTTACACATTCAAATGCAAAGAGCAAGAATGTAATACATTTTGCTTCAAAGGGTCCTTTAGTAACAACACCCAAAATGTTTAATCTTTAAAACATACATTTTAATTTATATTATGCACCCCTATGAAAACCATGTCTCTAACTCAAATTAAATTTCAGCTCTTAGGACATTTGTTGATTGTTGCCAAAACAGTGGCGAAGCAAGAATCTCTAACTGAAGGCTACAGAGTTGGTAGGTGACAGCTACACCTATAATATATACAGGCTGCTTAGTGAAGTACAAACTAAATTCTGGGTATCTTTCTGCCATACAGTGATCAACGATGGAAAGCACGGTGCTCAGTCAGTTTACCACCTTCACCTCCACGTCCTGGGAGGAAGACAGTTGGCGTGGCCACCAGGATAATGGCGACATGTATGACTTGATATATGATGGGTGTAGGTCATATTCTCTTCCCATCCTTCTGTACAAAAAGTAAATTCACCACAAATAATTGTTTAATGGACTAATTCAAAAGTGAATACATGATGTTTAATATGGCTGCAAATAAAGGCATTCTTTCTAATATGGAATGGCAAAAGGTCAATTTGGTTATTTTATCTGACAGTCAGTGGAAAAACAACAAATTGTCAGCAGATTATACTACTACTACCAGTTACAGGTGTAATCTTAACAGCAATATTATCAGGTCTTTTTTATCAGTGAAACACATTTCACTTCTTGCTAGATTTATCCCTGTCTCTGGTCAGACAACATTCATTAAAGTGGCCATAGACATCATTTTGCTTTAACTCATTATGAATTGGATATTGATTGCCCAAGTGAATGGCTGTAGAATGGCGTTTACATTAGTTCCCTGTAAATCTTGCGTTTAGGGTGCGATTTGTCACAATAAAAGCTTCAGACATATTAACCGTTATGTGTTTTGCTTGTTTGCACTGGCGGAAAGTGAGTAACCTACTGAATTCTACTTTACACTGGGCACTTTGTGAGGTTTACTAGGAAAATACAATACTTTGTCATTTCCACTTCATATTGCCACACAGTCGTTTTGCAAGTGGTGTGAACTTTGGATTTGCAGAGAAATTTTGACCAAAGTTATCTTGAAAACTAGAGGCCAGACAGATCTTAATCTTATCAATTTGAATTACAAATTTAAAATGACATATCAGTACATGTGTTGCTTTATTGCAGTATTGGAATGTGCATTGACTCAAAGTACGATAACTCACAAAAATAGAAAACAGATAAAGATTTTACAAACAGATTATGAAATCACTTTATAAAATATGATACTGTGCTATAGGTTAAACTTTCCAACATAATGCAAAGTGATTCAAATGTGCTCCACATCAGCTGGAACATTGAAATGCATTAAAGCATCAGTGATAGATTATGTATTCTAATATCTTGTTCTCACTGGACAACCTTTTGACACGGAGAACCCTGTTTTCTTTGTGTGCGGTCTACTTTTCTGCTGATTTATGCCCTCAGTTACCATTCACACCCTTCACAGATGGCATGTGCCGAGATATGAGCAGTGAGGGTCGGAGCAGGGACACATATGGTGTGACTGAGTGGGATGATTCACTGACCCCAGTGCCTGTGAGCAAGGTAACTACAGATCATTTGGGAAATGGACGGTTGAACTTTCCTCTATATTTACTTATGAAATATCCTTGAACGCGGTTATCAGACAGACAGATATGAAGCTCAGCAAGAGGAGATGAAATCAGGGCTGTAGTGAAACGTGACCAGAATAGATCTTTGGACATTTTAAACCGCTTTCATCCAGTAGGAATCATTTCTCTTATGTTCTTTATAAAAATCCCAAATAATTAGATGGAGTTAGAAAAGTGGAAGAATAAAAGGAGATTTTAAGAAAGTCAAGTCAGGATATCAGCACATTTTTTGAATATGTTGTGCATTTTAGTGTGTCATCTTGACAGTTCTCTCTTGATTTGTAAGAAAAGTTGCACATGTTTGGTTCAGCTGTTGAGTAACTTTTTGATGGTCCAAAGTCTAAAGTCTTGTCATAAACGGAGAGAACTCATCTAGTTGTATCATTATTTCTCTGACAGGCCTGGTCATGCATATCTGATAATGACTTGTCTTCATAAATCGATTTGGGATGATAAAGGTTTCAATAAAATCTGCTCTAAACTGTCAAATGTTTTGAACCGTCACCAACACCAACAGTTTGCTGGTATAATCATTACAAACAGAGCAGGTTTCTACCAGCTGCAGACTGTTTGTGTCTGAGGTGACGGGTCGTCTTCACCTTGAGCCATAACCTATGATAAAGCATATTGGTGGATCTTTAACCGGTGGACCCAGCTTCAGCGGCAGATGTTCAGAGGATTGCGAAAGTGTGCAAAGCTCTGGACGAGGCATTAGTGCAGGGGAAGTTGGTATGCATTCATGCAAGTCCACTATAGGCTGATATTCTCTCCAGGGGGCAACAGTCGACGCCTGCGCCGGGCAAAGGTTGATTTCAGTCTGTTCTGCACTTGACAGCTACTGTCAATCAGCTCTCTGCCAGGAGAAGGTAGGGAACCTTTAAGCATATTGCTTTTTTTATTTTTAGAGTCTGAAAAGTCTTATGTCAGGTGTGTTTTGTTGTAATAAGTTGCTATGGGGACTAGCTTTCCTGTATGAGGATGATGCACAAAAAACATTATTTTACTGACATGGTACACCTCTTTTTTTGCTTAAGCTGACATCAGTTTAATTGCAGAACACAATAAACACATATCTTAATTACATTTATGATTTTAAGGCTGAGAAATATGCACGCACTTGTAATTGTTGACATGTTGAGGGAAGCATATTCTCCAGTCATGTTTGTGACAAACACATGACTAACATAGGGAATATCCCCCATTTGATGTGGGCAGGCTGCCAAGCTTTTAATTGTTTGGTCAACAAAATGTTTCTTTACTATAAATCACTCTCCCAATAAAATGTGCTCTATAAAAGCTAGACAAGCAGCTACAAGCATTAATTGTTTTATCCAAGGCTTACAGTCACTATACTGTACCTCGGTAACTACATTTTCCTATGTGATTATAGGACTTCTTCTACATATTTTTACCAAAAGATTCAATATAACACTCAGTGTTCTTCAATGGTTACATCTGCTTTCTGGGTAATGTACAAATCCAAGTTGTTAATGGAACTGAAATCTACTTTGCAGGGAATTTGAATTGATATTTGCAGAATATTAGACTTTGCCGTTGCCATTTCATATTGCCACACTGTAGTTTTGAACTTTGGTCCAAAGACATTTTTGACCAAAGTTATCTCCAAAACTAGAGGCCAGAGAGAGAATCTGCTGGGTTGACAGATCTTAATCCAAAATTATTTTTATGCCATATATAATTAGAGAATGTGTCGCTAATTTGCAGTGATGAAAAGTAACTGAGCACATTTACTTAAGTGCTGTTATTAATCACATCATTGAGTTAGGTAATTCAATTGTATGCTATACTTTCTACTTCAACTCTGCTAGATTTCTGGATTATTGTACTTTTTACTTCACTTCACACAGAGTTATTTTACAGATTTCAACATAATGATCAATTTATAAAATGGTATTCTGCTTAGATTTAACTTTTTTTTGTGTAGAATAAATAATCTTAACAGTATGTAAGGTAATTAAAACGTGTTCCAGCTATTACATATTGACATGCTGCCTATGCTGCCTATGTGGTAAAGCATCAGTATTGATATGTGATATACATTATTACAATAATACGGTATATGTAATAACCAAACTCTCTGAAAGGAACCATTCTGTGTACATTTGCTGTTAATACTTGCTGTACTTTAAATTAAGGGAAATCTTTAATGTATGACTTTTACTTGGAAAGAGTGTTTGAATTGATTGAATTCTTTACAAAGTTAAGTTATTTGAAGGAACAACTTGAGATCTTACACAGTAGTTGATAGGTTTAAACACTAGATGGCATTATTTCACAGTCCACACAAGGAACCCCTGAAGCCATGATCATGTATTTTCTACAATATTTACATGTCATTACATACTATTTTTCACCTCAAATTGTATTAACCAGCGATGTCGGAGATACAGCAACAGCATATTGTAGTGTGGGTATTTGGGTCAAAGGGTAGTCTACTATATCGAATGCATGCAGATGTCCTGCAATGCATTCTGACACAATATTCAGAGTTTGGACATTTAGCAATTGCAGCCTCTTGCTCTGACACATTGTTGCAATGACTTTGGTGTCAGTCTTGTATAAATTACCAGAGCAGTTCAGTTTCATTAAAGATATTCTGATCTGCTTGGAGTAAAGGGTCTTAATGCTAATTTGTTTTTGGTCGTCCTAAGATTGTTTTGTCTATTATTCCAGCAACTACAAGATGAGTGTCCAAGAGGATTCGGTTAAGAGCAATGGTGTCGCGGTCATGGCTGAGAGGTATGTAAAATAATGCATGTCCCAAAGAAAATAAATCTTTCATGTAGATTTTATAGGGCCATTTGATTTAAAACTATGTTTCATCTACAGCAGCTGTACTCAGAAGGCTATGTCAGACACAGACTTAAAGATTAACTCCACTCTGAACGGAAAAGCCATCACATCCGAGCTCAGCTCAACGTCCGAGCTGGAGGAAGCCACTGAAGGACTTTCACTAGGTGAGAGTCTAACTAATCTGATGCATTTGTACAATATACTGCATCACTAATAGTGCTGTCTTTTATTGTGAAATTCTGATTATCTTTAAAAGCGACTGATGAGATCTGAAAAGGCAGTATAACTCTTAAGCTAAGAGGTGTGGTGTAGCCTCAGATAACACCTGAACATAAGGTTGACTTATGAATGACCCTCATTTCTAGCTTCAGGGTAGGATGGAGCAAAAATAGTTTTTTGCAGTTTGTGAATCTGATAGGCTCTCAAACAGTCATAACATTTTAGGTCTCTAGAATCTAAAGGGGAATAGCAACATGTACTTGTGGATAATATAACTAAAGAAAAGGGATCAATACAAAATAAGACGATAACTTGATAAGATTAAGTTAAGTTTTAGTGTATCCAAAAAAAGGTGGGAAGTAACTAAGTACATTTACCCAAGTACTGTATTTAAGTGCAATTTTGAGAGACTTGTACTTTACTTGAGAATTTCCATTTAATGATACTTCTGCTCAATTTAATTAACAAGCTACCCTGCAGCATACAAAGTAATTAAAACTAGCTGCACCTTTACCAGCGTTGATAATACTTTAATGCATCAATTATTATAATCAAAACATGTCATATTTATTTATATATGAAATTGACCAATTTGCATATTAAGTACTAAAGTAACTAAACGTTTATTTTGATCATAATACTTTTGTACTTTTACTTAACAGTAACATTTTGAATGCAGGACTTTTACTTATAACAGAGTATTTCTACACTCTGGTATATTTATATATTTATATATTTATTTAAGCATCTGAGTACGCCTCCCACCTCTGCCAGAAATGCAGACAGATCTTTAAATGTGTGACCTTTAAGAAAATGTCAAATATTTTTAGAACCAGACTGAAGTTCTGTTTTTTTCACTATTTGCAGAAGAACAAAATAAGGTTTAGCAAAGGGAGCAAACTAATCATACCCCTATCATCCTAAAGTTTTGAGGAAAATACATCATTAAGTACAAAAATTCGAAAGCAGATAAGAAAGTATGGGCCTATATGCATATAGCAGGGGTCGGCAACCCCTGGCACGCGTGCCACCATTGGCATTTTTGCGTGGCTGTGTCTTTAGTTGAAAGCCAAAGCTCATAAAGTACCCTCAAGGCACGGCAAGGCAAGGCAAGTTTATTTATATAGCACCTTTCAACACAAGGCAATTCAAAGTGCTTTACAAAAAAAGTCAGACAGAAAACATTTGAACCGGCCCAGCCGAAATTACATTGGCCCACCCACAATTGAAATCCTGGCGCCGCGGCTGCTCTGTCTGAGTCCTCTCACTCACCTGACTCCTCTGAAGCTGGCTGTGTCTCGGTGTGGTGTCTTTTGTATTTAACCATTAACAAATGGCGGGTAAACACGGCTGCCCATGTTGTCCCAATACAGAAGAGCCCAGGGCAGTTCCTCTGTCGACGGCCAAAGCACAGACCGCTCTGGCCCCAGCAGACCAGCTCTGGAGCACCAGCAGAGACCAGGCGGTGCGGCTGAGGATGGAGGGCTCGGGCCCGGCCTCAGAAACCCCCATTACCGTCCATCAGCTCTTCATGGAGACGGTGGAAAATTACGGGGATCGTCCCGCCTTGGTTTCCAAAACAGAGGGCCAGTGGGTGACCCTGACGTGGAGGCAATACTACGAGCAGTGCCGTGCAGCAGCTAAAAGCTTCCTCAAGGTTTGTTTGACTGCAACTTGAAATGATATGCATACATTCAAAAAAAATAAACATCAATAATACTTGCGCAGTGGCATATTCTTTTGGAATGTTGTCACTCTCCTTCAGAACATTTTTTGTGTCTCTTAGGCCTGTGTATGTCCTACATTTATTAACTAAACTACTACAAGTCATTGTTTAAATAGGGGGATTTGTGTGGCGCACATGAAGTTTTTACCTGCGTTGTAAACAGTACCCCAGAGTTTCCCCACTCTCTCACTGCATGTTGCGTTGTGTGAGAACAGGCTGCTGAAAAATAACACTGGGGCGTGTGAAATTAACAGCTTGTGTTACATCTCTTGTTTCACGGACATGTTTGTGTCCCATAAGGCATACATGCCAACCTTTCCAAATCCAAAAGAGGTAGGTTTGCTCGCGGCAAATCTGCACGCCCAAATTAGGTAATCAGAAGAAATGGAACCCCAGTAATTACATGTATAAACCATGTATTTAACATATATTGCATCATTTTATGCATTTTTCAGAAAAAGTGGTAGTTTGGTAAACAGTGACATCAACGACATGTTTGGTCTGTAAAATGCCCGAAAAGTAAAAGAATGGGAGATAAATATCCCAAAGTCTCCACATTTTATTATATTTTTAATGTGTTTCTGGTCCTCTTTCAGTTGCATTGTTGGAGAAGCCTGTGACATATAGGGTGACCAGATGTCCCGCTTTGCGCGGGACTGCACAGCATTTTCACGACTTTTGGTGCATCCCGCAAATTGAGACGATGTCCCGCATATTTCATTTTGATTGGCTAAAACGCTTTTCTAAAATCAGATTTATCCAATGGCTGTTGAGAAAGCAGGGAAGGCTATCATCACGGAGCTGTGTTTGCTGTCAATCAAACTGTAAGACACGGCGGGTGCTGGTCAAGTGTTAACCAATGAGAGTAACTCACTCACACACACACCGCCGCGGCCCTGCCAAACAACAACAATGAAAGTCAATAACGCAGGCGACGCAGCAGGTTATGGAAAATGGAGGAAACTGAAACTACAGCTAAGAAAAGAATAAGATGCACATACAACAAAGACTGGGAAGACATTTACCCGTGGGCAGCGGCGGACTGGGACTACAAATCAGCCCGGGTCTCTCGACCGGCCCACCTCGGCAGTCTGCAGTCTAGCCGGCTGCTAGTGACATAAGATTTTCAACGACATAATTACTCTGTAGCTATGTTAGTTTGACAATAAAGAACCTTGAACCTTGACAGTGTAGATCAGGGGTGCCCAACCTTTTTTGAACCGAGAGCTACTTTTAAAGTGGCCAGTCTGCCGAGATCTACAGTCCAAATAGAGAGGCGCAGCCATTACTGACAGCCGACTACCAGGTAAATACACACTTCTACTTGTATAAAACTGACTTTGTACGATTAATACTTCATAAAATACTGCAGATCCTTTATCTTACCTCTTTCTAATCTACACACACACAAGTATTTAACTGAAGTTACACAACAGTGTTGTTGATACAGAGTTGGGAGTTTATTCACACGTCACAAACTACAGTGGGTAATGTTTTCAAGAAACATTGAACAGTGCTGCCACATATGACACAGGAAAAAAAGAAAAGACTGAACCCTTTCTTTGTCATTATATAAAAATAGTGTTGCTACAAAAGTATAAATTAGTTTTACTAATAAGACAACTCAGATCTGAAGCTACACAGGAATCTGCTGCCAGAGTGCAATAAAAAAAACAAAATTAATAGAATCAAACCCTTTTCTTTTTTTTGCATTTTAGTAGTATAAAAATAAATGCCTTTAAAATAGGATGCAAGCAACACTAGTTTCTTAACCTGAATTGATAATAGACTATAATCAATTTAAACAGAACAGATCTTAAAGTTTGCATTCTTATACCATTTTGTACAATAATTATAATGAATAAGTTCAAACAAACTAAAACTTACAGCTGATTAATAACGGTATCTAACTTGAGTTTTTATTATATCAAAAACCTGTTGAAATGCTATACTGTTATTTTTACTGTCCCCAAAAAGCGCGTCGGCAGCCTCCAGGAATGCTTCTTTCACAACTTCGCCGTCTTTGAAAGACTTCATGTGTTTTGCAAGAACGTGACTGACACGATAAGATGCTATGGTAGCAGCCTTGCTCTTGTTGTTGGGCCTGGTGAAAATTGACTGCTGTGCATTTAGCTGTCCTTTCAGGTCCCTCACCTTTTGGGAGCGTAGGACAGAATTAGGAGGGAATTCCGTTGTAGGTACCATATGTGTTCGGCCTACCAGATGTGTTCGGGGTCCGTTACGCTTACCAATGACGTCACGCATTGGCTGTACGGTAACCCAAGAGGACATTTTACACGGTCAAATTCCGAATGTATTGAAACTCCAGACTCAACGTAAGAGCTTGAGCCTCTTCGGGGGGTGCTAACATTTAAACATACACTTCATTCTTTACTTTGTCCGTTATTATATGTAGAAGATATTACTTTTTTCTCCGTCATGTTGTTTCCATAGCAACAACTTCAAAATAAAAGCATCTAAATAGATTTGTGTTCTACACACCAAAATACGTTATTTGAACACCCCTCTCGATCGATTTACAAGAAAAATTAGTATGGCCCGCCCTAATACACCAACGCAGTTTTTAAAGATATACATTTTTCAACACAGAATCATTTGCCAAATTACACCATATCCAATCATTTTACGAGTCAGAAAATGCTATCTGTTCATTGCAGTTATTGTTTATTGAATTAGATTACCATGAGCTCAACATAATTATGTAGAGTACAAGTCCACAGCCAAGAAAATGTTATTTGCATATCATTTTATTTATGAATATGGAATTATGGAATTCTAACACTGGAATTTGTTATTATTTACTATAACTTTATTATATTATTCGGGTACAGCCCTACTGTACCAAAATATCCGAATATTCGTTCGTTGGAGTACTATTCGGGTTTCAATTTCGTTATTCAGATATTCGTTTTTGGTTTTTTTCCCCGTTTTTTTTTCAAATTGAATTTATTGAAATCTCCAATATCAACGTAAGAGCTTGTGCCTCTTCGGGGGGTGCTAACACTTAACCATAAACGTTATCGTTTACTTTCTCCGTCTTTATATGTAGATATTACTTTTCTCCGTTAATCTCTGTCAACAACTTCCTGTCAACTGCGCTAACTCTCCTTCAAAATAAAAGCATGTCCATAAATAGGACATGCCAAATTACACTTAACACATAGCCTATACAACTGCAATGAATGTAACAAACACAATGCGATATCCTTTTCAATTTCAAAGAACACAAATTGGGTTACATTAACAAATAACTATAAAACAACAATACTGTAGAATAACAAAATGAATGCCGTGAATACACTGAAATACACGTGTTGAAGCGGTTCGCTGCTGATTACTACGATTCCGTACAGCCAATCACAATGGGTGACGTCATTGGTAAGCGACGGACCCCGAACACATATGGTAGGGCGAACACATATGGTACTGACACCGTCTCGTAGCGTTTGTGCAGTTTTGAAATGCCGCTCCTAAATTACCCTTCTTCGATAAAGCCACGCTCGCATTGCAGATGAGACAGATGGACTTTGAATTGGAATAGATACAAAAATAATCATCCTCCCCACTCGGAGTGAAAATTATATATTTTGGGCTATTTTGCTTCTGCCATAATTGTGGTCTTGTGTGTGCGGACTGCACAGCAAACTAGTGCCCACTGCCTACCAGCCACGCCCCGATAAATCACAAAGCTTTGATGCGTTCAAGTGCATTATTCTGGCACAGGAAGATTATGTTATAGGACATTAACGATAAAACAGAATATTGTCGTTCTATTTTTAGACACATCTCGCGATCGACTGAAACACAGAGGACTGTTTGTATGATGGGATCACAGACACGCTGCAAACGGTGTCCGCCAAAAGTCGAGTCCAGTGTCTATGGAGTGTCATTTTTATTTGTTATAGTTTGGGAAGATTGAAAATCGGTAGGGAAATTCAGCTAAATCGGTAGAAACATGTCAAAAGCGGTAGACTACCGCCCAAATCGGTAGGGTTGGCAGGTATGCATAAGGTAGAGTCGCTTTTTAAATTAGATGTAGGTCAAGAGTAATAGAGGCACAGTGCTGCTGCGTCATTAAAGAAACATGCTCCTAAAAAAACAATGTTTCTTCTTTAAGTTGGGGCTGGAGCGTTACCATGGTGTGGGGATCCTGGGATTCAACTCAGCTGAATGGTTCATCTCAGACGTCGGCTGCATTTTTGCCGGGTAAGATCTCATTTAAAGAACTAAGGTAGATACATTCCCATGTGGACTTGGAGAGATGCTTCAGCATTGCGTCACCTGACACTGCACATTTTGCTCTGTGCATGCTTATCTCAAAGTCCATCTCTTTGTCTCTCCCGACTCCTGTTTAGAACAAAACAGTTTAAAGTCTAAGGAAACCAAGTACTGATGTTAATCTTGTATCCAGCTGTTGAGTAACATTGAACTTGTGTAGTTAACTCACGAATCACAGGCTTTTGACTGGATCTGTAGTTATTACAAACTTTAGAATTCTTCAAGTTTCAATTACTCTTGTATAAATGTTAACTGAAACTGCCTATTTTGGCAAACACAACCTTGAAAAACTATTTTTTTTATTTTACTAGGCTTTCTTGTTAAGCTACGTTTAAAAATGGCAAACTCCACAGTGAATAATGCATATGTGTGCCTTCAACAGAGATTAATACTCTCCTTTCTCTGATTTGTGCCACAGGGGTCTGGCAACTGGGATTTACACCACCAACTCACCTGAAGCTTGTCAGTATGTTGCTGAAAGCTGTGAGGCTAATATCCTGGTTGTGGAAAACCAGAAACAGCTTGAAAAAATTCTGCAGGTCAGGACCTTTGAAAATGTTTCGCTTTTGGAAGATAGAAAGAAATCTGTCCTCACATGACTTTGTGTAATTTATCTTTCTCAACAGGTTAAAGATCAACTACCTCATCTGAAAGCAATTGTCCAGTATAAAGGCGAGCTGAAGCAGAAAGCACCCTTCCTGTATACAGTATGTTCCCTCACCAAACATATTGACAAAGTAAAACAAATGATCTGATAGTAAACGGTATGTGATGCCTACAGTAGCACCATTTACATTTTTAAAGCTAAATTAGGATCATTAAAATGTATGTTTTAATAATTCACTTAAATGTATTAAACTGCACAGTATCAGTTACATTTTAGTCTGGGTTTGGACACATTTTTCACCATGATCTCTCTATATGTGTAGTGGGCAGAGTTCATGAAGCAGGGAGAAGACGTGCCTGACGAGCAGCTGGATGCTGTGATTGACAGTCTTCGGGCCAATGAGTGCTGCACCCTCATCTTTACCTCGGGAACAACTGGCAACCCTAAAGGAGTCATGTTGAGCCATGACAATGTGAGTTATAGACAATTACTTTATTTTTCTTAACTTTTATTGTAGATTAGATGTCTGTCTAATTAAGTGTTTCGTTTTGTAAAATGTGAAAAACTGACCATTACCATCTCCCAAAGCCAAGAGGACACCGTGGTGTGAACATGTTTACTGGGTCAGGAAGAGAAAGACATTTGAAAAGAATACTGCAGGCCTTGATGTATCTTTCAGATTAAGAAGAATAACATTTTCCCAAACCTGTTTTTAATTTTTGAAGATACATGATCGTTTTAACAGAATCTAGTTAAGTGGTTCTTCTTGTAAATACCCAATACGGAGCCATGTGGAACTCCTGAAACTGCTACATTTTAACATTTAATGCTAAAACATCCAAATACCATCAGACAGTCGGCCTCAATAGGGTATTCAGGAGGGTTTTCAAATATAATATAAATAGATTCAGTAATTGATTCCAACCTTTTTACTGCGAAATTTAGAGCAGCTCCTGATAATGTAAACATCAAAAGGGCATCAAACAAGAAATTGTGGCCCCTCTCTAAACATCAATGTGTTTGCTTTGTGAAAATTAAAGAAAAATGACTCTGATGAATCTGACTCTCTGATGACTCCTACCTTTCTCTTTAATCTGCAGCTGACATGGACAGTCCGTACGGTAGCTCCGATGGCCGGTCTTAAGTACGGTGAGGAGGTGGTGGTCAGCTACCTGCCGCTCAGCCATGTGGCAGCCCAGCTAATTGACATGTGGATGTGTGTTTGTTTTGCCATGACAACATACTTCGCAGATCCAGATGCTCTCAAGGTATGGAAACCTACAGCTGTATAAAACATGGGGTTATAACGAAGGTTTTCTATCTTGACTATAATCTCCATTCCTTTTTCCCAGGGCTCCATAGTAAACACACTGAAGGAGGCTCGTCCCACTTGTTTCCTGGGGGTTCCTCGTGTGTGGGAGAAGATGCAGGAGAAGATGAAAGCTGTCGGTGCCAAGGCATCCCCAATGAGGAGCGCAGTGGCAGGCTGGGCCAAGTCCATAGGCCTGCAGTACAACTACAGTGTCATGAACGGGTAAGAACGAGCAAAGATTGTTATCTATATGGCGCTGGCTAAGATAAGATAACTTTAACAAGATGCCTGTGTGCTTAGTACCAGGTTGTTATCATACCAGCAATGGGTCTTGCTCGTTCTTTCGCTTCCCGTCTGATGAAAGGACCAGGAGTGTCTGGATCAAGCTAGCTAGTAGCTAGCACGTTAGTTAGCATTACAGCCTTGTCATTTTTATTAGCCTTAACATGAAGTAACATTAAGTAACCCAAAATGTTAAACAGTAAGAGTAGTAGTCATATTTCGTGAACCCTTTGAATAGTACTGTCACCGGTGTGATCATTCTATAATACACAATTTAAGCCCGGGGGAGAAATGCTAACGCTAGCATCGGCGATCTTCTCTACTTCATGCTATCTGCACAAATGGTTGACATTAAACATTAAAACAACCAGGCAGTTCAGAGAGAATCAAAGGAAGGCAGGCAGGCAGCTTTGCATGACTTTCTTCAGGACGTGTTTCATTGTGGTGATAGTGAGGATAGTCAATCGTTGTGTTCAGCGCCATATATTATATTATACGGCTCTGGTTGTGTTGACAAGACAGTAGTGACGGCCATCTTGGTGACGTGTGTTGTTGACCAGAGATGTAGTTCATTGAGCGTTTCACACAAACAAATGTGTTACTTCACAGTTTTACGACTTTTTTTTTTTTTTTTACTTGCAAAATTATCTTTTAAATTGACAAACATCATATGTGTAATTCGTGGCACAATTCAAACGGGATCGAAAGATAATCTTTCTCTCTCCATTGACTTCAATACATAATTTTTCCGAAATAAGGTCCCATGGAGGTCCACCGGAAGGGGAGGGACTTCGCCACTCTATTGGTGCCATGTCATTTTTCGGAAATCCAAATGATCTGAAAGATTTCCAATTGGATCGAAAGCCCATTTTTCATGTAACAAATCGTTTTTATTCTGATGGCCCATAGCTTAGAAAATACACACTAGCACCAAACAGCAGCACATGGCTAATGATCATGCAAAATGATGTCATCGGACCTTTGCAGCTGCAATATTTGTATTCTTTTGTTTAGGTATTAGGAGTGAGGCATAGTTACAATAGCTAATCAGAGGAAGAGTTTGGCAGAGCATGCCTTCACAATATTAGGAAATAAATATAGCCTATAATAACTGGGATGGTCCAATGATGTCCTTCTGCATAATAATTAGCCACGTGTATCTTTTTGTTGTAATGAGAGTTTGTATTTTCAGAGCAGTCATTGATTTTATTATCAGGAAAATTGGCTTTCAGTTCGGACTTTTAGGGTTGCAAAATAATAGGAAGTCCAGCCTCATGTTTGCATTATAAAATGGCCAATTAGCACCGGTCACGCTGAACAGCTGATGCAGCTGAGGCTGACATTAGCTCTGCATGATTGTGGTTTGAAATGTTGAGCTTATGATTACACCTTATTAAGTGGAGATACCCACAGTGGCTACAAAACATCCTGAGGGGGAAATTGTTTATAGCAAATGTCATAGCAATCCATCCTGTAGTTATTTCGTTATGGGTCAATTTCAGCTCAACATTGCTACCTATTTTTTTATGGGCCCAGTTCTTAATTACTAACAATTCATGACTTGAAATATGTAACACATGTACATGTGACTTTGTCTTTGGCTTATAGGGAGAATCAGGTGCCGTGGGGCTTCATGCTGGCTAATAATCTGGTCTTTAAGAGGGTCCGTGAAGCGCTGGGTTTAGACCGCTGCAAGCTCTGCTTCACGGGCGCTGCCCCCGTCAACAAAGACACTCTGGAGTACTTCATGAGCCTGAACATGCCGCTGTTGGAGTTATACGGCATGAGTGAAAGCTCCGGCCCACATACCATCTCTTCCAACAGCAGCTACTGCATCGCAAGGTCAGCAGCAAAGCATTATCCAACAACTCTAGTATATAAAATGTGATGCTGATATGAATGTGAGAATATTACAAGACTTTGTGAGATTCACTCACCTCTGTTTCCAAGTGATGTTACCTTAAGCAGTGTTGGTTGGAGCTTGCTTTGCCTCCTTCGTCCCCATGACAACATTGCTCCTGTTGATAAGCGGTGATGCAGTGTATATGTTTTGGGCTTTAATTGTGAAAGTGAAATCATGACCCAGAGACGGACCGTCTGCATAGTGAAAGCAAAGCTTAAAGGGATCTAATCTAAATGCAGATAGTGTCATTTATTTAGAGCCATTTATTTGTGCAATTAACATTTACTTCATAATCACAAGGGAGAGCTAAAATGTTATCTATTGCCACTTAAAGTTACGTAACATACCTGTGTAAGATACCATGATCTTGTTCTAAACCTAACCATGTAGTAGCATAATTAATATTATGTGCTCAAGTCAGTTGAAGACGTCCTGACCGAGGGTCCGATGAGATGGGATTAAAGATGTGTTGTTTATTAATGTTTCCTCACTACTACCTTCGTACAGTATTTGCAATATGTTTATTATAAGCAGTTATAATCAGAAATTAATTAAGAGGTCACAAGCCAAATAAGGTTGCGAACCACAGGTTTAAATATTCACTAAGGAGCATGTTTTTTTTTATTTGGACCTGAACAATGTTCTATCAATTATGTACATTGTAATGGGGGCGGCTGTGGCGCAGTGGATAATGCCTTGTTGGGATCAGGGGAGCACAGGTTCAAACCCTACTGCAGTCAGCATGTCGTTGTGTCCCTGGGCGAGACACTTCACCCCAAATTGCTCCTGTGGGGATTGCCCACAGTATTGAGTATGTAAGTCGCTTTGGATAAAAGCATCTAACAAGTAACATGTAATGTAATGTATTATTTATATGTACTTAAAAGTTAAAGTAGGGGTGCAGTTGTAGTGCAACATTTGGTCACGGTAGGTCAAAATGAGCTTCTTGTTTATTTATTTTTTGACTCTCCAGCTGTGGAAAGGTGATGCCAGGCGCCAAGACAAAGCTGGAGAACCCTGATCAGGACGGGAGTGGAGAGATATGTTTCTGGGGTCGCCACGTGTTCATGGGCTACCTGAACATGCCGGACAAAACAACAGAGGCCCTCGACCAGGACGGCTGGCTGCACTCTGGAGATCTGGGAAGACACGACAAGAATGACTTCCTCTTCATCACAGGAAGGATCAAGGGTAAGCTGTGTTTGCAAAGACAAAAAAACATTATAAATGTGATTCAATACAAGTTAAAAGCAATCAAAAGAACTTGTTGGTAACTGAATGGTTAAACAACAATGTTGCGTTCCCAGAGCTGATCATCACCGCCGGAGGAGAGAACATCCCTCCCGTGCTCATCGAGGACGCAGTGAAGTCCGAGGTGGCCATCATTAGCAACGCCATGCTGATCGGAGACAGGCTGAAGTTCCTCTCCATCATGATCACACTCAAAGTAACCAGGCCTCCACTCCTGCACAGGGTCACAGCTACTGAATAAATAAAACAAACACAATAATGACCCCTCTCTTTTTCCACAGTGTGTGATGGACGACAACGGCGATCCCACAGACGCACTGACCCCCGAGGCCTTGAGTTTCTGCCAGCAGCACGACGTCACAGCGACCACGGTGTCAGGGATCATAGCCAATAAGGAGCCAGCTATCTACACAGCCATTCAGGAGGGCATAGAGCGTGTCAACGCCAGAGCAACGTCCAACGCCCAGAAGATCCAGAAGTTTGTCATCCTGGAGCAAGACTTCTCCATCGGTGGAGGAGAACTGGGTGAGTTACTTTATTAAAACTGGGGCAAAGGTACAAACAACACTGTCATCAAGGAAGTATTCACTTCAGCGACAACCAGGTTTAATCAGCTTGGAATCGAGGTCAAGTCGTAATAGAATGTACTGTGACTGTGTTGTCTGCCAGACAACATTCCACGAAAGGTTGTTCGACAGTGATTAAATGTCTCACCCAAAAACATTTCAAATCATTTCAAATCTGCAGTGGATCAAATGTTTGTGCCTCTACCTTGAGATTTAAGAGCAGAACAGAATTAACCTGCCTTTCTTTTCTAATTTTTGTCTGTGCAGGACCCACCATGAAACTGAGGAGGCCCATTGTTGTGAAAATGTACCAGGAGAAAATTAACGAATTGTATGGAGTGGCCACGGAAAAGTAGTAGACTGTAATTGCACAGATAATGCTGAGGATAGGTGTTCTGAGAAACTTCAGGCATGTTTATGAATGTTCTACTGTGCACAGAGGTCATGTTGAGAAGTATATCAATCTCTTTTCAACTGAATGTTAAACCTTCAAAAGAGATTTTTAATATAAGGGGAAAAATCTTAAATCTGATTGTGTTTTTAATAGAAAAGTGTTTTTGCTGCTATGTTTAAATAAGCTTCAGTTGTTATTTAAGCTGTTAAATGTGCATACGGTCTCAAAGCAGCTGTGCACCTTTTGTAAATAAATCATCCAAATCAGAGCCAAATCTTGCCATTTCCCGTTGGCATATACAGATAACTTGTACGGAAAACACTGGATGGTGTCATTCATAATTTTTTACAGTTTTTGAAGGAACTTTTGTTCTTCCACTGTGGCCTGAGAGATGAAACTCACTTGGACATAAGCTTACCAGAATGTTTTTCTATGTTTGAAGCGATGATTCATAAAGCTTACTACTCAAAGATTTTACAGCATTAATCGCCAATTTCGTTCTCATGTTGTGAGATAATTCCAATCTAGCAAAGCTGTATACATTCCCCCTAAAAACTGGATGAAATATTTGATTTAAGATAAGAATATCAAGTTGATTAATTTTTCCCAACACAAGTGCAATTTTAAAGCATATATTTTTATATGTGCTTCTCCATGTACAGTTTGACAAATATTAAAATGTTTATTTTGTGGCAGATGTTCCACGATTGTCAATAAAGAGGGAACAAATTGACCAAACTTGTTTCAAATTGTACTTTGAAGAAATTAATCATTACTTTAATTTGTACAGTGCATATTGGAGGGATATAAACCACTGCTCTGCTAAATGTATTTATTTAGCAGGCACATATTAACACATACATAAACGTATGAATGTAATCATATGTATATGTTTATAATATACATATAGAAAACAATGCTTTCAGTCCAAAACACTTTGTTTATTGTGTGTAGTGTCTTTTTTGGCAATAAATCACACATATTTGAATGTAAGGATTTACACAACATTATATGTGAATATTTTACATAATACCTTTAACCTGTCATCTGCAAGAAACAGCATCTGAGGGCTTCTTAACCCTCCTGTTACATTCAGGGTCAAATTGACCCGTTTGAAAGTTTGAAAATCTACGAAAAATACTTTCAAGTATTTTTTTTGTATGAAACTTCTTCTCCTTACCTTAATTAGTGCAATAAACAAGTACAATTAAAATGGTTCATGTCATGCATTTGGAACCCCCCCCTACATGTCTATATCACAGAGATGGTATTTGGGTCAATCTGACCCGGCAGTGCAGGTGGAGGCTAAAAGGACACACACACACACACACACACACACACACACACACACACACACACACACACACACACACACACACACACAACAAATCCTTATGACTCATTTGGCTTGATTCTAAGTGAACGGGTCAATTTGACCCTGAACAGAAGAGGTGTCTCGTCTCTATTTATCAACATCAACCAATTGGAAAAAAAGTTGGAACATTTTAAAAGTAATTTAAAAAATGTTATGTTATGCAAAACTAATGTATTTTATATCAAGGTTTTTCCAATGTAAAAAAGAAAATAGAAAAATGTGTTTGAATGTATATGTTTTTGTGAAAAACGAGTGACTTATTCTAATGGAACCATGATCTGTGAGAGGTGAATAACACAATTGCACTAAATATTGATTTCATTGATAGTAATAAAAGGTACAAACTATGAAAAAAAAAAAAATCTGGATTTTGGGGCTTCTGACCATTTTTGGATAATTAAACATGCACTGGGTCAAATTGACCCACGAATATTATTGCTGTTACAAAAAACGAATATAACAGGAGGGTTAAAGTACCGATATATCACCAAAACCCCTAATGTATATACTGTTTATACGTGTATTTGTGAGTGTGTGTGCTGTACTTCTCATTCATATCAGTTTGCATTCTTAAAAACCAGACTGAAGTTCAGTTTTTTTTCACTATTTGCAGAAGAACAAAATAAGGTTTAGCAAAAGGAGCAAACTAATCATAGGCTACCCCTATCATCCTAAAGTTTTGAGGAAAATATATCATTAAGTACAAAAAATCGAAAGCAGATAAGAAAGTATGGGCCTATATGCATATATGGGCCTATAGCCTATGCATATATGGGCCTATATGAAAGTATGGGCCTATATGCATATAGCCTCCAGCAGTATTATGTCTGTGTTATTTGATGCACTTCCTCTCCACAAACCTGATTGGTAGGTAGATATTGACATTCCTGTTGAGTCTCCGGTAGTATGTGTTTCCTCATCCACTGCACAGCTTGCAGATCGTGTTGCTCTGACACTTCAGGAGTTAAAGCCCACAGTCCAGAGATGTCTGCAGTCCTCTCACTCACCTGACAAGCTGGCTGTGTCTCGGTGTGGTGTCTTCTGTATTTAACCTGTAACAAATGGCGGGTAAACACGGCTGCCCATGTTGTCCCAATACAGAAGAGCCCAGGGCAGTTCCTCTGTCGACGGCCAAAGCACAGACCGCTCTGGCCCCAGCAGACCAGCTATGGAGCACCAACAGAGACCAGGCGGTGCGGCTGAGGATGGAGGGCTCGGGCCCGGCCTCAGAAACCCCCATTACCATCCATCAGCTCTTCATGGAGACGGTGGAAAATTACGGGGATCGTCCCGCCTTGGTTTCCAAAACAGAGGGCCAGTGGGTGACCCTTACGTGGAGGCAATACTACGAGCAGTGCCGTGCAGCAGCTAAAAGCTTCCTCAAGGTTTGTTTGACTGCAACTTGACATGATATGCATACATTCAAAAAAATAAACATCAATAATACTTGCGCAGTGGCATATTCTTTTGGAATGTTGTCACTCTCCTTCAGAACATTTTTTGTGTCTCTTAGGCCTGTGTATGTCCTACATTTATTAACTAAACTACTATAAGTCATTGTTTAAATAGGGGAATTTGTGTGGCACACATTACGTTTTTACCTGCGTTGTAAACAGTACCCCAGAGTTTCCCCACTGCATGTTGCGTTGTGTGAGGTGTGAAATTAACAGCTTGTGTTACATCTCTTGTTTCACGGACATGTTTTGGCGCATTTCCACTACACGGTCGGCCTCGGCCACACTCGGTACGGCTCGGTACGGCTTGGCCGCGTTGGGCCTTAACAGGGCCGACTCACTTCATGCTGCGCTTCCATTACAGTTTAGGAACTGGGGTAGTTACTATAGTAACGCAGTGTAGGCGGAGCCGTGACGTCATCTTCAATGAGAAATCCAGAAACACAACACAGCCGTTAGCTGTGAGCACTCAGAGCTCACAGCTCCTTATATATGTTCAGAAACTCGACAAAAGTTAAACAAGTACACACCACAGACTGCCTGTGTCATGGTGAATACAGTCGCTGCTTAATTTATGTCTGTATAGGCCGTTGTTGTGAGTGTGGACGGTCGGGGCATATACTGCGTTAGCTTAGCCAATCTCCATCTAGAAAAAGACGAATTTTAAAAGGTTTTTCGCCTGCCGTCTGTCTGCAGACTTGACAAAGCATTAATTCATGGTTTTTACTAACCGGTATCAGTATGTTGTTACTTCGGCATCATTTTGAAACGTGTATTACAATTAAATCACGGTCAAATATGTCCATCTTGTTGTAGTTCTAGCCCTCTTGCCAGCGCTCCTCTCTCTAGTTTAGCATACTCAGCCCGACTCAGCCCTGTTTGTTGGCCCCGATAGAACCACAATTTTCTAGGGCCAGAAAAGAGGGGAAAAAGTGGCCCCGCGCCGTGCCGCGCCGGAACGAGGCCTAGTGGAAGCACAACCAAAAAAGGGGACGGCACGACACGGCACGCTTAAAGCGAGCTACGCGCTGCAATGGAAATGGAAATGTGTCCCATAAGCAGGGCCGGCCCTTGGCACTGTCTGGCGAACTAGGCGGTCGACTAGGTAGCACATGTCTGCCGAGCATCTTGCTTCAGAAGCGAGTCAAGAATACTTCCTGACATTCGGAAAACAAAGAGAGGAACACGCTAGCAAGTGTGCAGGTGTGCCTCATATGAGAGGCCCCGCCTTACATCTTCCGCCACAGATTTGGGGAAATTGGTCCGTGCGCAAAGCATTGTGGGGATTTTAAGACCGCGAAGTCTACTCATGTGCACACTCGATATTTCTCCAAACAGAGTACGCCGGGCTCGGTAGATTTCCAAGTATACTGGAGATTGGAACAGTACTTCGGCGGCACTCGATGACGTAGTATGCTTGAAATAGTGGCTCTGAAGCAGCTTTACTCGCGATTGAGAAACACCCAGAGAGAGAGAGGGCGCGCATCGGTACCGCGGATTGTTGTTGGATTGAGGCTGATAACTACAGCTCAGTGAGGTAAAGGACTCTGAGTGTTTAGATAGTTCACTTTAGTCTAAGTTATCTCAGTGGGTCTCAAACAGTTTGGTCACAATTTATGTAAACAAATATTTCCAAGGCACACCTTTATAATTATTAGGATAAATAACAACAGGTTTGAAATCATTCCAATGTATGCCTATACTCTAGGACAGTAAACTAAAAATATCATTTAAAACTGAAGATATTAAAAAATATGCATGAATAAATAAATGTTAAAGGTAGGGTAGGTAAGTAAGTTTGAGAAACCGGCTCGAGATCGCTAGAATTTGAAAATACACAACCGGAGAAAATCTGCCACTTCCTTATAGAGCCCCTCCTCCAACACACACGAACGCGCACATGACCAATGAGGGCACGAGATAAGTTTGTGCACAGATGGAAGGCTGACAGGCAGGTAGGCCATCCAGTTATTTTAGCCGGGCCGGCTAAAATGATTGGTCGTGCTTTTTACAGTACTACAGCTTCCACAGATGACATTTTTTTATGGATTTTTTGTCAAAGCACTTAAGATATTCATTGCTATCGGGATGTTAAGAGCATTCCATGGAATATAACAAAAAGCGTATCTCAAGCCGGTTTCTCAAACTTACCTACCCTACCTTTAACTAGGTAAAATAAGATATGAATGAACAACAAAAATAAAATACGTTACATTTATTTGTTATTGGCTATGGTAGGTTATTGGTTATGTTCACATACTTATTTGATTATTAAAATGTAAACCGATCTTTTTCATATGGGTGTTTTAGAGTTGTACCCCCTAGATCTAGTCTCTTGTAATTCTGCTCAAAGTGCACCAGATAGAAGCATTTTACTTTAAAATGTTAAAACAAATCTTACCCCCGAACCCCCCTAGAGGATGTGACGTCCACCCCCCAATTAAAACATGTTCATACAATAATGAATACATTTGAAACCTTCTTTATGTATATAACCAACATGTCAATACATTTCAGTTTTTGTAGTGTATTGGTCTTTTGTAGAGATTTTTAATTTATTCTTTATATATTCTATTGTGTATTGCTTGGAGGGGAGGGGGGGGGCACCAAATCATAATCTCACGTAGGGCACCAAAATGTCTAGGGCCGGCCCTGCCCATAAGGTAGAGTCGCTTTTTAAATTAGATGTAGGTCAAGAGTAATTGAGGCACAGTGCTGCTGCGTCATTAAAGAAACATGCTCCTAAAAAAACAATGTTTCTTCTTGAAGTTGGGGCTGGAGCGTTACCATGGTGTGGGGATCCTGGGATTCAACTCAGCTGAATGGTTCATCTCAGACGTCGGCTGCATTTTTGCCGGGTAAGATCTCATTTAAAGAACTAAGGTAGATACATTCCCATGTGGACTTGTAGAGATGCTTCAGCATTGCGTCACCTGACACTGCACATTTTGCTCTCTGTGCATGCTTATCTCAAATTCCATCTCTTTGTCTCTCCCGACTCCTGTTTAGAACAAAACAGTTTAAAGTCTAAGGAAACCAAGTACTGATGTTAATCTTGTATCCAGCTGTTGAGTAACATTGAACTTGTGTAGTTAACTCACGAATCACAGGCTTTTGACTGGATTTGTAGTTATTACAAACTTTAGAATTCTTCAAGTTTCAATTACTCTTGTATAAATGTTAACTGAAACTGCCTATTTTGGCAAACACAACCTTGAAAAACTATTTATTTTATCTTTCTAGGCTTTCTTGTTAAGCTACGTTTAAAAATGGCAAACTCCACAGTGAATAATGCATATGTGTGCCTTCAACAGAGATTAATACTCTCCTTTCTCTGATTTGTGCCACAGGGGTCTGGCAACTGGGATTTACACCACCAACTCACCTGAAGCTTGTCAGTATGTTGCTGAAAGCTGTGAGGCTAATATCCTGGTTGTGGAAAACCAGAAACAGCTTGAAAAAATTCTGCAGGTCAGGACCTTTGAAAATGTTTCGCTTTTGGAAGATAGAAAGAAATCTGTCCTCACATGACTTTGTGTAATGTATCTTTCTCAACAGGTTAAAGATCAACTACCTCATCTGAAAGCAATTGTCCAGTATAAAGGCGAGCTGAAGCAGAAAGCACCCTTCCTGTATACAGTATGTTCCCTCACCAAACATATTGACAAAGTAAAACAAATGATCTGATAGTAAACTGTATGTGATGCCTACAGTAGCACCATTTACATTTTTAAAGCTAAATTAGGATCATTAAAATGTATGTTTTAATAATTCACTTAAATGTATTAAACTGCACAGTATCAGTTACATTTTAGTCTGGGTTTGGACACATTTTTCACCATGATCTCTCTATATGTGTAGTGGGCAGAGTTCATGAAGCAGGGAGAAGACGTGCCTGACGAGCAGCTGGATGCTGTGATTGACAGTCTTCGGCCCAATGAGTGCTGCACCCTCATCTTTACCTCGGGAACAACTGGCAACCCTAAAGGAGTCATGTTGAGCCATGACAATGTGAGTTATAGACAATTACTTTATTTTTCTTAACTTTTATTGTAGATTAGATGTCTGTCTAATTAAGTGTTTAGTTTTGTAAAATGTGAAAAACTGACCATTACCATCTCCCAAAGCCAAGAGGACACCGTGGTGTGAACATGTTTACTGGGTCAGGAAGAGAAAGACATTTGAAAAGAATACTGCAGGCCTTGATGTATATTCAGATTTAGGTGCCGTTTACACGAGGACAAAACGGCTTGTATCTGCATAGTTTCTCTTGCGTATAGCCCTATTATTTACATAAGGCCGATAGAAACGGACCCCACAAACGATAACGGGTCCCAAGGTGGATAGATTTGCAAACGAAACTCTCTGGGGGGTCAAACGAGTCCGTGTAATCGCCTCTATACGAATATTTCCTGAAAAAATAACGATAGCCCCACCTCTCCCCACCTCTGCTGCTCACTGCTGTAGCATGGCAGTAGCCATCTGTAACGATCAACTATCAAAAATAGCTGTGTTAATTAAACGCACAAGGGGTTCTTGAATGAAATAATATTATAAAAGGCAAACCAGAATTGTTAACGCCCAATATACTCCTTAAACAAAATAAACAGAGTCAGATTTCATGCATTGATCCATTATATTGACAATTTTCCAGCCAAACAACACAAACAAAATTAAACAGTCCGCTCTGCGATACACCAAAATTGTCTTTACTGCCTAATCCAGGCCATTATTGTTCATTGCTCCTGCGCCCGTCGGCGGCAAAAAGAGAAATGTTTGTAGGCCTATTCAGGCTATAATCCACACAAAAAAAGGAAACACGAGGACCGGCGTGTCCCAGAGGAGCGATCTCACCCGGTGTTTGTAGAGAATATCTCTCTTTCTGAGCGCGTCCTCTCCACGGAGACGTGCTTCTTGGTCGGTCGATGCAATATCCACAGATTCGGTTTCTTTCAGTTAACTTCCCCGTTGCATTTATCCATATATTTACATGCTGAGGAAATGACTATATCCCGCTGAATACCAGCAATCGCCACACACACTTCCTCCTGTCAGTAGCTACTGCTAGTGCTACTGCTACTGACCATGCTACAGGTGTTAGTGCAAAATCTACAGCTCCTCTACCACAACCATCAGCAACAAGTGGACATGGAGAATTACATGAACTACATGTTGCTAAATCCACCGCGGGGCATAAACAGAAGGGTAGCCATGGCAACATTGCTGCGGGGCTGCTCCGGAGTCTTCTTCGCTGC
The DNA here is from genome assembly GCF_902827165.1 of Trematomus bernacchii. Taxonomy (NCBI): domain Eukaryota; kingdom Metazoa; phylum Chordata; class Actinopteri; order Perciformes; family Nototheniidae; genus Trematomus; species Trematomus bernacchii. The sequence goes on from NW_022988043.1 coordinate 13,494,986, forward strand.
TTTTGGTGTATTTTGTGGCGGAAGTTACAGCGCCACTTACAGTCCCGGCATATGTACTACAGCGTGTCCAGCGGTCTCGTTTGAACAGACACGTTAAATGAAACGAATGCATGTGAACGGAAGACTTTTTTGTAAACGCATACTGTGCATAAACGCAAACGTTCCCGTGTGCACAACGCCTTAGGAAGAAGAATAACATTTTCCCAAACCTGTTTTTAATTTTTGAAGATACATGATCGTTTTAACCGAATCTAGTTAAGTGGTTCTTCTTGTAAATACCCAATAAAGAGCCATGTGGAACTCCTGAAACTGCTACATTTTAACATTTAATGCTAAAACATCCAAATACCATCAGACAGTCGGCCTCAATAGGGTATTCAGGAGGGTTTTCAAATATAATATAAATAGATTCAGTAATTGATTCCAACCTTTTTACTGCGAAATGTAGAGCAGCTCCTGATAATGTAAACATCAAAAGGGCATCAAACAAGAAATTGTGGCCCCTCTCTAAACATCAATGTGTTTGCTTTGTGAAAATTAAAGAAAAATGACTCTGATGAATCTGACTCTCTGATGACTCCTACCTTTCTCTTTAATCTGCAGCTGACATGGACAGTCCGTACGGCAGCTCCCATGGCCGATCTTAAGTACGGTGAGGAGGTGGTGGTCAGCTACCTGCCGCTCAGCCATGTGGCAGCCCAGCTAATTGACATGTGGATTTGTGTTTGTTTTGCCATGACAACATACTTCGCAGATCCAGATGCTCTCAAGGTATGGAAACCTACAGCTGTATAAAACATGGAGTTATAACGAAGGTTTTCTATCTTGACTATAATCTCCATTCCTTTTTCCCAGGGCTCCATAGTAAACACACTGAAGGAGGCTCGTCCCACTTGTTTCCTGGGGGTTCCTCGTGTGTGGGAGAAGATGCAGGAGAAGATGAAAGCTGCCGGTGCCAAGGCATCCCCAATGAGGAGCGCAGTGGCAGGCTGGGCCAAGTCCATAGGCCTGCAGTACAACTACAGTGTCATGAACGGGTAAGAACGAGCAAAGATTGTTTCATTGGTGCCATGCCATTTTTCGGAAATCCAAATGATCTGAAAGATTTGCAATTGGATCGAAAGCCCATTTTTCATGTAACAAATCGTTTTTATTCTGATGGCCCATAGCTTAGAAAATAGACACTAGCACCAAACAGCAGCACATGGCTAATGATCATGCAAAATGATGTCATCGGTCCTTTGCAGCTGCAATCAATCAATGTTTATTTATATAGCCCAATATCACAAATGTTACATTTGTCTCAGTGGACTTCACAGTTTGTACAGAATATCAGTATGACAATACGACACCCTGACATCGTACAAGGTACAAGGTACTTCCAAAAAATGAAAAACCCCACAGTTTAAAGGGGAAAATGGGAGAAACCTCAGGGAGAGCAACAGAGGAGGGATCCCTCTCCCAGCACGGACAGACGTGCAATAGATGCCGTGTGTAAATCGAAGAGATAATACATTTTACAGCGTAGGTAGACCAAATGTTTGGAAATGCATGTGTCTATAATAAGAAGATGAATCCACGAGGATGTGAACAATCCTGTGGGAGCCATCAGGGAAGTAGTATGATGAGAGTCAGGCAGGACCGCAGAGACAGGTTCAGCCACGACTCAGGATCCCGGCGTAGATATAGACACCAAAAAGAAATTTGGGGGAGTACAATAACTTCAGTTTTAGCCGTGTTTAACATCAAAAAGTTTAAGGTCATCCACGTTTTTAAGTCCTTGAGGCAGTCTTGAATTTTATTTAGATGATTGGTTTAATCAGGCTTGATTGATAAATATAGTTGAGTATCATCCGCATAACAGTGGAAATTTACAGAATTATTCCTTATAATATTGCCTAGCGGAAGCATATATAATGTGAACAAAATAGGTCCAAGCACTGAGCCCTGTGGCACTCCATGGCTAACTTTGGTTTGCATGGAAGATTCATCGTTGACACACACAAACTGAGAGCGTTCAGATAGATAGGACCTAAACCAGCCTAAAGCAGTTCCCTGTATGCCAACTAAGTGCTCTAGTCTTTGCAATAAGATGTCATGGTCGATAGTATCAAATGCAGCACTGAGATTGAGCAAAACAAGAATAGAGACAAGTCCTTTGTCTGAGGCTATTAGAAGGTCATTTGTGACTTTAACCAGAGCGGTCTCTGTGCTATGATGTGTTCTAAAGCCAGACTGAAAATCTTCAAATAAATCATTGTTTTTTAAGTAATCACATAACTGTTTTGCGACTGCTTTTTCAAGAATCTTTGAGAGGAATGGAAGATTAGAAATAGGTCTATAATTGGCTAAAACCTCTGGATCGAGGTTGTGCTTTTTAAGAAGAGGTTTTATTACTGCTACTTTAAATGATTGTGGAACATAGCCTGATAATAAAGACATATTCATAATATTTAACAAAGAAGTGCTAATTAATGGAAAAACTTCCTTTAACAGCTTAGTTGGAATCGGGTCTAAGATACACGTTGATGGTTTAGAAAGAATCATTGAATTCAATTGTTCAAGGTTTATGGCTGAAAAGCATTCTAATTTACTATCTAGTGTAATATTAGAACTTACGTTTCCGGGAGCTGTTGATAACACTATACTGGTCAAAGGCAAGAGGTCATTGATTTTGTTTCTAAGAGTAACAATTTTATCATTAAAGAAGCACATAAAATCATTACTACTGAGTGCTATGGGAATAGAAGGCTCAATCGAGCTGTGGCTCTCTTACCCCTTTCACACCAACGCAACTCCGGTTCAAGCTCCGTGCTAGAGCTTTTCAGGTTCAGAACCGGTACTTCGGTTTAGCTCCGGCTCTTTTCACACCGCTCAGAGCCCGACTGGTGCTGCCGCTGCTGCGTCATGACGTCACAGTTTACGTCGCTGATTTTCTCCCCAACGGAGCTCACCTCACAACAACAACGGGCCGGGAACTGCGTTGCTTTTAATCATACGAAGCCAGATTAAATTAAATAACGACTTCTCCAACCTTATACTTTTCTCCAGAGTGCCGTGGTTCATTGTTTATTAATGTGTTTCAGCGGCATTTACCGACCGCTGCAGTGCTGCTGCTCTTCCACGAGTGTATTCTCCCGTTAGCTCCGGGTTAGCTCACACGGCTCTAAAGTATTCACTGTCTGACTGTCACACAAGCAGCTGATACATATCCCCAGTTCCCCTTAAGTGAATGTGTGTCAGTCTGAATTGACGCTGTTTGGCATCACAACGCTGTTATGAAAGTTTCTCTGGTATAACATGGGTGATGTTAGCATAGCAACCGAAGCTAAACTGACTACTTGCTACGCCGTTTTCTCCAGGCACATTTTACCGGCGTATTTTTCATTATGATTCTACTTGTGATAGTCGGACATGACAACCTGTGCAGCCCATGTATTGATTCCATCCGATAGCTGCTATAATAACAAACAAAACATCTGCCTGCTCTCCACAATGATCAATAACAGCAAACGGATGGTCAAAGTAAGGTACAAATAAACAGAATCACACGAAGCCTGGTTAGTGTTGCCTGACTTTATAAAGTGTGTTTTTTTTTAACAAGTGTGTGGTTGCGTTCTAGTCACTTTGCTCAGCACTACTGCTTGTTACAACTTTTATTTGCTGTACTCGCCTTAACTGTTAGCTCAGGTTAATCTCGCCCCCCTCCGACGTAAGCGTGACGTATGCGGTTCTTGCTTCTACACGGACAACTTTTTGGTGCTCGAAATGAACCGGATTCCGGAGCTTAGAGGCTGCTCCGCTGCGGTGTGAACAGGAAAACCCGGTGCTTTTCAAGCACCAGCACCGAACCGGCCCCGAAACACCGTTGGTGTGAATGGGGTATCTGTCAGCCTGGCTACAGTGCTGAAAAGAAATCTTGCATTATTCTTATTCTCATCTATTAATGAAGAGTAGTAAGTTGCTCTCGCTTTACGCAGTGCTTTCTTATATTCATTGAGAGTAATATGCCAAATTAAACGAGATTCTTCAAGTTTAGTGGAACGCCATATCCTTTCAAGTTGTCTCGACTTTTGCTTTATTTTGCGGGTTTCGGCATTATGCCATGGAGCTAGTCTATGTTTTATTTTCTTCTTTTTCATAGGAGCAACAGAGTCTAATTTTATTCGCAGGGCATCTGTAGCACTATCAACAACATGATCAATTTGGGATGGTGTACATTTTGTATAAGTTTCCTCGCTTACATGCAGACATGCTATCGAGTTAAGTATTGATGGAATCTCTTCCTTAAATTTGGCTATAGCACTAACAGATAGGTTTCTGCTGCAGGAACTTTTGACTAATGGTTTGTAGTCTAGTAACGGAGCGTCCACACAGCAGCGTTAAAAAAATCTTGGAGGTGGGCGTATCTGAAGCTTGGGGATTTTTTGCGAGCAAGGCACCAACAACCAATCACATGAATCTCCCGCCCCCGACATACAAAGCAAAAAAGCCCGAAGTAAACTGGATATAAACTCCCCAAACAGGCAAAAACCTACCACTGTCTCTGCCACCTCCCTCCATGCCTGGCTCCTCCGGTTTATATCCCGGTAGGTAAATAGGGACTGGTCATAAAGCACCGGGTGATTCCCTTCCGCTAATTTCTCCTCCATTTTTTGGAATATGAGGAAATGACCTGCGGTATGTCTCTCCCAGCTTACACACGGTTTGATTGGCTAGCGCTTGAACTGTCAGATTTGCATACACAGGATGTGATTGGCTGACGCTTCCACCTCAGCTTCAAAAGTTGAACATTGCTCAACTTTGAATCCTGAAAATCCTGAAAATCTCCGCTCTACTTCCCACAATGCAGTTCGGCGAAAAGTGAGGCAAAGTGACGTCACCCCATTCAAAGTGAATGGGCAGAAGCGTTCCAAGATTTTTTTAACGCTGCTGTGTGGACGCTCCGTAACAGTACTTCAAAAGTTACCAAAAAATGGTCGGATAAAGCAGGATTATGCGGTTCGACTAATAGTTGCTCAATTTCAATACCATAAGTCAGAACAAGGTCGAGAGTGTGATTATAACAGTGAGTTGGTTTATTTACACTCTGACGGAAACCAATATAATCTAATATAGAGTTAAATGCAACAGTAAGGCTATTTTTATCATCGTCAACATGAATATTAAATTCACCTACGATAATTACTTTATCTGTTTTAAGTACCAAAGTTGATCAAAACTCAGAGAATTCTGATAAGAATTCTGAATAAGGACCTGGTGCACGGTACACTGTAACAAATAAGGTTGGCTGCAAAGTTTTCCAGGTCGGATGCGTAAGACTAAAAACAAGGCTTTCAAAGGAGGTATAATTTAATTTTGGTTTAGTATTGATAAGTAAATTTGAGTCAAAGATGGCTGCAACTCCACCTCCTCGGCCTGTGCCTCGAGCAATATGAGTATTGATATGGCTGGGTGGAGTGGCCTCATTTATGCTGACATATTCTTCATGTCTCAACCAAGTTTCAGTGAGACAGCACATATCAATATTATAATCTGATATTAAATCATTTACCAATATTGCTTTAGATGCTAGAGATCTTATGTTTAAGAGTCCACATTTTATCTTCCTGTTTTGTTGCACTGTAGTAGTTGTTACATTTACTTTTAAGTTATTATGTATGACACCTCTATTAGGTTTTACTTTAAATTGTCCTTGGGCAGACACACACACCGTTAATATTGGGTATTTTATTGGAGAGAGCGCAGAGAAGCGTGTAAAACTGCGACTCTTCCTCCTGGTCTCAACTCCAGTTAGTCATGGATTAGGTCCACAAAGCTCTGAAATGTTTGCTGAAATTAGATCTGCACCTTCCAGAGTAGGATGAATGCCGTCTCTCTTAATCAGATCAGGTTTTCCTCAGAAGGCTGTCCAATTATTTACGAAGCCCACATCGTTTGCTGGGCACCACCAAGACAACCAGTGCTGAAATTATGACATGCGGCTATACATGTCGTCATTGATCAGATTGGGGAGGGGACCAGAGAAAATTACGGTGTCCGACATTGTTTTAGCATATCTACACACCGACGCCACATTAGCTTTAGTGCATTCTGATTGGCGTAAACGAACATCATTACCACCGACGTGAATAACAATCTTATTGTATTTACGTTTATTCTTAGCCAGCAGTTTAAGATGCGCCTCAACGTCGCCCGCTCTGGCCCCCGGAATGCATGTGACTGTGGAGGTTTTGGTCTCTAAATTCACATGTTTCATAATAGAGCTACCAATAACCAGAGTTGGCTTCTCAGCGGGTGTCTCGCTGACTTGGAAAAATCTGTTAGATAAGTGAACGGGTTGGTGGGGACCTGCGGGTCTCACGTTATGCCCCTTCTTAACTATCACCCAGTCTCCCGGCTGCTCGGGAGTTGCCGGGGGACAGCTAGTAGGAGCTACCTCTTGTCGGTCCGCACCGACTAACATGGCTTTACTGTAGCTGAGTTACTTTCTAAAATGCGGAGCCGGGCTTCTATGGCTGTGATTCCCGCCTCCAGCCTAGCAACTGTACTACATTTAACACATGTAGGCCTATCGGTACCAGTAAAGGAGGCAGGGAAATAACCAAACATAAGACAGATACAGTAGAGCAGGAAATAGCACCCGAGGGTGGGGAAGGAGCCATGGCTATCAAGCTAAAGTAGCTACCGTTAGCAAACCCGAAAGGAGTGTAAGCAACTGTGGAGTTACAGTCGCTAAGAGAAGGAGAGTTGTGAGTGCTTAAGATGTAGTAACGTGTGATTACAACGTCAGGTAGCTGCTGTGATCAAGAGTTGTAAAACGATCGATTTAGTTTAAAGTGGACCTATCATGCTATATTTGAATAATATATTGTAGGGCCATACCTATATAAGGTATATTTATACATTTTCTTTTTCAAAATACCAAACAGATCATGCATTTTAGCCATGCCTCATTTCGATCTATTTTGCTCTCCTCCAGCCTGTCTTTGCATGCGCTGCAGCTGACCACGTCCCCCTGCAAAGGAGGGGGCAGAGTTACGAGCGTCGTGTTACCATGCTGTTACCATGCCACGGCAACCTCTCATTCCCCTGATAGGTCAGCTCCTCCGTCCTGACATCAGAGAAATGTTCAAATCTGGATCAGTCTGTATCAGATCCGTTGCAGCCCCGTTTTTAGAGATTTGGGTATGGAGGAAAAGAGAGAGGGTTGTGTTTTCTGACACTTGGTGAGTTCCCTGGAACACCGGGGACACATATTCATGTATAAAAGACGTACAAAAGTGCATTTTGCATGATAGGTCCCCTTTAAGATAATATAAGCTATCAGCAGCAGAACAGGCACACAGGATAGCCCGGAGGTGACTGACAACAACCGGAAGTGACAACACGCTTACCGCAATAGTGAGGGTCCGTGTAAATAATATTTGTATTCTTTTGTTTAGGTATTAGGAGTGAGGTATAGTTACAATAGCTAATCAGAGGAAGAGTTTGGCAGAGCATGCCTTCACAATATTAGGAAATAAATATAACCTATAATAACTGGGATGGTCCAATGATGTCCTTCTGCATAATAATTAGCCACGTGTATCTTTTTGTTGTAATGAGAGTTTGTATTTTCAGAGAAGTCATTGATTTTATTATCAGGAAAATTGGCTTTCAGTTCGGACTTTTAGGGTTGCAAAATAATAGGAAGTCCAGCCTCATGTTTGCATTATAAAATGGCCAATTAGCACCGGTCACGCTGAACAGCTGATGCAGCTGAGGCTGACATTAGCTCTGCATGATTGTGGTTTGAAATGTTGAGCTTATGATTACACCTTATTAAGTGGAGATACCCACAGTGGCTACAAAACATCCTGAGGGGGAAATTGTTTATAGCAAATGTCATAGCAATCCATCCTGTAGTTATTTCGTTATGGGTCAATTTCAGCTCAACATTGCTACCTATTTTTTTATGGGCCCAGTTCTTAATTACTAACAATTCATGACTTCAAATATGTAACACATGTACATGTGACTTTGTCTTTGGCTTATAGGGAGAATCAGGTGCCGTTGGGCTTCATGCTGGCTAATAATCTGGTCTTTAAGAGGGTCCGTGAAGCGCTGGGTTTAGACCGCTGCAAGCTCTGCTTCACGGGCGCTGCCCCCGTCACCAAAGACACTCTGGAGTACTTCATGAGCCTGAACATGCCGCTGTTGGAGTTATACGGCATGAGTGAAAGCTCCGGCCTACATACCATCTCTTCTAACAGCAGATACTGCATCACAAGGTCAGCAGCAAAGCATTATCCAACAACTCTAGTATATAAAATGTGATGCTGATATGAATGTGAGAATATTACAAGACTTTCTGAGATTCACTCACCTCTGTTTCCAAGTGATGTTACCTTAAGCAGTGTTGGTTGGAGCTTGCTTTGCCTCCTTCGTCCCCATGACAACATTGCTCCTGTTGATAAGCGGTGATGCAGTGTATATGTTTTGGTTTTAATTGTGAAAGTGAAATCATGACCCAGAGACGGACCGTCTGCATAGTGAAAGCAAGGCTTAAAGGGATCTAATCTAAATGCAGATAGTGTAATTTATTTAGAGCCATTTATTTGTGCAATTAACATTTACTTCATAATCACAAGGGAGAGCTAAAATGTTATCTATTGCCACTTAAAGTTACGTAACATACCTGTGTAAGATACCATGATCTTGTTCTAAACCTAACCATGTAGTAGCGTAATTAATATTATGTGCTCAAGTCAGTTGAAGACGTCCTGACCGAGGGTCCGATGAGATGGGATTAAAGATGTGTTGTTTATTAATGTTTCCTCACTACTACCTTCGTACAGTATTTGCAATATGTTTATTATAAGCAGTTATAATCAGAAATTAATTAAGAGGTCACAAGCCAAATAAGGTTGCGAAACCACAGGTTTAAATATTCACTAAGGAGCATGTTTTTTTTTATTTTGACCTGAAAAATGTTCTATCAATTATGTACATTGTAATGTATTATTTATATGTACTTAAAAGTTAAAGTAGGGGTGCAGTTGTAGTGCAACATTTGGTCACGGTAGGTCAAAATGAGCTTGTTGTTTATTTATTTTTTGACTCTCCAGCTGTGGAAAGGTGATGCCAGGCGCCAAGACAAAGCTAGAGAACCCTGATCAGGACGGGAGTGGAGAGATATGTTTCTGGGGTCGCCACGTGTTCATGGGCTACCTGAACATGCCGGACAAAACAACAGAGGCCCTCGACCAGGACGGCTGGCTGCACTCTGGAGATCTGGGAAGACACGACAAGAATGACTTCCTCTTCATCACAGGAAGGATCAAGGGTAAGCTGTGTTTGCAAAGACAAAAAAACATTATAAATGTGATTCAATACAAGTTAAAAGCAATCAAAAGAACTTGTTGGTAACTGAATGGTTAAACGACAATGTTGCGTTCCCAGAGCTGATCATCACCGCCGGAGGAGAGAACATCCCTCCCGTGCTCATCGAGGACGCAGTGAAGTCCGAGGTGGCCATCATTAGCAACGCCATGCTGATCGGAGACAGGCTGAAGTTCCTCTCCATCATGATCACACTCAAAGTAACCAGGCCTCCACTCCTGCACAGGGTCACAGCTACTGAATAAATAAAACAAACACAATAATGACCCCTCTCTTTTTCCACAGTGTGTGGTGGACGACAACGGCGATCCCACAGACGCACTGACCCCCGAGGCCTTGAGTTTCTGCCAGCAGCACGACGTCACAGCGACCACGGTGTCAGGGATCATAGCCAATAAGGAGCCAGCTATCTACACAGCCATTCAGGAGGGCATAGAGCGCGTCAACGCCAGAGCAACGTCCAACGCCCAGAAGATCCAGAAGTTTGTCATCCTGGAGCAAGACTTCTCCCTCGGTGGAGGAGAACTGGGTGAGTTACTTTATTAAAACTGGGGCAAAGGTACAAACAACACTGTCATCAAGGAAGTATTCACTTCAGCGACAACCAGGTTTAATCAGCTTGGAATCGAGGTCAAGTCGTAATAGAATGTACTGTGACTGTGTTGTCTGCCAGACAACATTCCACGAAAGGTTGTTCGACAGTGATTAAATGTCTCACCCAAAAACATTTCAAATCTGCAGTGGATCAAATGTTTGTGCCTCTACCGTGAGATTTAAGAGCAGAACAGAATTAACCTGCCTTTCTTTTCTAATTTTTGTCTGTGCAGGACCCACCATGAAACTGAGGAGGCCCATTGTTGTGAAAATGTACCAGGAGAAAATTAACGAATTGTATGGAGTGGCCACGGAAAAGTAGTAGACTGTAATTGCACAGATAATGCTGAGGATAGGTGTTCTGAGAAACTTCAGGCATGTTTATGAATGTTCTACTGTGCACAGAGGTCATGTTGAGAAGTATATCAATCTCTTTTCAACTGAATGTTAAACCTTCAAAAGAGATTTTTAATATAAGGGGAACAATCTTAAATCTGATTGTGTTTTAATAGAAAAGTGTTTTTGCTGCTATGTTTAAATAAGCTTCAGTTGTTATTTAAGCTGTTAAATGTGCATACGGTCTCAAAGCAGCTGTGCACCTTTTGTAAATAAATAATCCAAATCAGAGCCAAATCTTGCCATTTCCCGTTGGCATATACAGATAACTTGTACGGAAAACACTGGATGGTGTCATTCATCATTTTTTACAGTTTTTTAAGGAACTTTTGTTTTTCCACTGTGGCCTGAGAGATGAAACTCACTTGGACATAAGCTTATCAGAATGTTTTTCTATGTTTGATGCGATGATTCATAAAGCTTACTTCTCAAAGATTTTACAGCATTAATCGCCAATTTCGTTCTCATGTTGTGAGATAATTCCAATCTAGCAAAGCTGTATACATTCCCCCTAAAAACTGGATGAAATATTTGATTTAAGATAAGAATAACAAGTTGATTAACTTTTCCCAACACAAGTGCAATTTTAAAGCATACATTTTTATTTGTGTTCTCCATGTAGTTTGACAAATATTAAAATGTTTATTTTGTGGCAGATGTTCCACGATTGTCAATAAAGAGGGAACAAATTGACCAAACTTGTTTCAAATTGTACTTTGAAGAAATTAATCATTACTTTAATTTGTACAGTGCATATTGGAGGGATATAAACCACTGCTCTGTTAAATGTATTTATTTAGCAGGCACATATTAACACATACATAAACTTATGAATGTAATCATATGTATATGTGGTAACACTATATATTAAGGCACACAAATTAACCATCAACCAGTTGTTAATTAACATGCATATTAGCAGTATATTGGCTCTTTATTAGTCATTATAAAACACTTATTAATGCCTTATTCTGCATGACCATATTCTACAAGTAATAGGCCATTAGTTGAGAGTTTTTCCTCAATAACCCTCTAATTAGTGCTTATTTATTGCAAGTAAGGAAGTTGTTGTACATGAGTTTTGGTCTTAATATGCTCTGCTCAATATGGCTAATAAGGCAGTAGTACCACAAGAATAGTTATTCTCCCATAATAACACTTAACAAATATAATCTATTCTTATGTAACAAGACATGAAATTATAAGTGTTAATTGTGTCTAAATAACTCAAAATTAGGTATTTATATCTAAGAACATGTTCCCTATTTTAAAGTGAAGTCTTGTTCATAACCAATAAGCTAGTAGTTTGACTCTAATGAGGTATTTCTATCTAAGAATATGTTCCCTATTTTAAAGTGAAGTATTGTTCATAACCAATAAGCTATTAGTTTGAATCTAATTGACCTGAACAGGTTCCCTATTCTAAAGTTGCCTCCTCTTCACACTTTGTAAATACATTATAGCACACAACTACTGAAATTAACCTCAACAGTACATGAACAAAGTAGGCACAAGTTGAAATATCTGTTTTATTAATGAACCACGAAAGAGAGGTTCAGACGCATACCAAAACATGTCAAGTTTCTCCAAGGCTGAGAACACATGCAGCCTGAACTTTTTAATAAAAACAGATTTTTTTAACAGATGTTATGTATTTGTGATCATACTGTGTGACCTGCTTGTATGTTCTTACACAATAGGTGTACTGTTCTCTCTATGTGTTGTACTGTCTCAGTGTGAACATAGATTAAACAGCCAGCCAAACTCTTTTGAGAGCCAGGGAATGAGCAGCCATGCTCCTTTATTTACAGTCCACTGACATTCAAACGGAGTGAAACTATACACAAATAAATTACAAGGCACTTAATGATCTCATACATGCAAGTGTAACATACACAGATTAACACATAGGACCGCTAAGTGTAAACAAGGTAAATATAGCTAATGCTAGCTGTGCAATAAGCATGTAGGCCTATACAGGCTAGTATGGCTAACGCTAGCATGTATGCTAACGCTACCGTGTATGCTAATGCTAGCGCGAATGCTAACGCATTTTCTCATTGTGTTTAAACCGTTTTAAACATCTCCAAATGTCATCACATAAACACAATACATGTTACTAATCCTTACAGTGTACACAAGTCGTACAGTCATTGCTTTCTGACGGACTTGACCCTTTCACTCTTCAGGTTGCAGAGGGAAAATTAGTAGCTACTCATGGATGTCTACTGCCATCAAGCCCCCAGGAAGTGCGCCGGACTCCGATGAAAATATTCGTGGTGGCCAAACGGCGGTACTACACTTCTTTTTGGTTGCCAGGCCCGGAAACACTTTTTCCCATTGACTTACATGGGGAAAGTAAATCGTTGGATAATTTTTTTTAAACTAAATAAACTACCCAGTATGAACACTTGTATAGCCCTTATTAAAAACATTCGTTCCTCAAGTTGTAAAAATGTGCTAATAACGTTATTCTGTGAGTTATTTGCCTCTGCATTATGAACGCGCATCTAACCCACGGGACCGCGCCGCCCGGCACGTTTATGTTACGTGTTCAGCACTACATGCGTTTATCTTTACCCATGGATGCACAATAAGTACGGACCCATATCGCCTTACTGCCAGCCCACGGAGCTGTAATAATGGATATATTGCACATGTTTGCTGTAATTCATCATTTGTAAAATATTATACTACATGGGCTGTATGATTAAATCTTGTACCGTAAATGTTGTATTAAATAAAGTTAATATTACCGACGTAGATTAACGTCCCTGTAGCTTCTTATTGCACTAAGAAGCTTATTGCACTGTGTATATATATACATATATATACATATATATACATATGTATATATATACATATATATATATACATATGTATATATATATACATATATATATATACATATACATATACATATATAGATATATATATACATATATATATACATATACATATATATATATATATATATCTATATACATATATATGTACATATATATACATATATATATATATATGTATGTCTATATATATGTATATATATACAGTGCAATAATTCTTTCATGCTAAATGAAGCTCTGTTGCTTGGATATCACTAGATCCTGTTACAGCGTAATATAAAAGTACATAACGATTGATGTGTAAATTAGCATAATTACTAGCTAACCGCTAGCTGCTAACTGCCGCCTCGTTAATATCAAATCTATCATAATAACAAGCCATTACCATGCTGCAGTGTTGTAGTCAAGTCACCAATTCACGAGTCCAAGTCACTCTCGAGTCACCACTCTTCGAGTCCGAGTCCAAGTCCGAGTCACCAAGGGAGAGTCGTAGTCGAGTCCGAGTCCAAGTCCGAGTCACCCAAGGAGTGTCCGAGTCGAGTCCGAGTCCGAGTCATCATTACCTGTGTTCGAGTCCGAGTCCAAGTCCGAGTCACCCAAGGAGTGTCCGAGTCGAGTCCGAGTCCGAGTCATCGTTACCTGTGTTCGAGTCCGAGTCCAAGTCCGAGTCACCTAAGAAGAGTCCAAGTCAAGTCCGAGTCACAAGTCTTCATGTATTAATCTTCGTGGATATATGTGTTGAAATGTAGCTGCTCCTCTACATTGCTTTTATCCTGTCATGTTATACTAATCTGTCTATTGAACTGCTGTGAAGCCAGTTTGGCTACAATTCTTGTAATAGGTGCTATACAAATATAAAGCTTATTACTAATATTAATATTATTATTATTATTATATATAAATAAACTATGTTTAAAATGAGTTACCTTTTAGAGAAGTGATTATATTTGTATGCCAATATTTTCCTATGGTAAAGTTTTCGTTTTGCACTTTTATTTTGATAGTAATAAGATCGGGACTCTTATTTTGAAGGAACTTTTACCGGTTAAATCGGTTTACTGATAAAGATTTAGCCCCAGAAAGCACATGGCTACTAGTGATGGGAATTCCGGCTCTTCTTGGTGAGCCGGATCATTTGGCTCGGCTCACCAAGAAGAGCCGGCTCTTTCGGCTCCCAAACGGCTCTTCAGTTTACCACATATTATACCTTTTATAATTCAATCAAATGTAACCCTGTTTTGACTAATGATTTATATGTGTACACATATCACTTAAATTATTCAATACATCCTTTGTACTGAAGTATTCAAAAGTAAAAAGGACATGTTTAATATCAATTATTTGCTGCATGTGGCCAATTGTTTTCATTGCATTTACAGACCCTTGTATCTCTCTGATACCACCCAATGAATGCACAGACTTGCTTGTTGAACCACGCTACACAAAGCAGATAGCAACACCTATAAAAACTTAAGCATAGACATTTAAAAAAAGGGGCTACTGTATCGACATTTTAAAATTATATTTAAAGAAAAGGCCCTGACCAAACAGCTGGGCTCTATTTCAGTATTAACTATAGAAAAAAAGACAGCAACAACTGACATCAAATCTTTGCTGAGCCCAAGGATAATCATAAATAAATAACAGAGTGAAAATAAATATATTGCAATGCTCAGTACAGCAGCATCCAACCGTCTCTAATCCTTTGATATTACATGCCACTGCATGCATGCACGGAGCAGCTGTAGCGCGGAGATCATCATATCATTCTGTCTTGTATTACTTAACAAAAAATAACAAAAACAAAAAAACGGCTCGTTCGCGGGCGCGAGCCGGCTCCCGTCGTTCACTTCAAAGAGCCGGCTCTTTGAGCCGGCTCGTTCGCGACCGACACATCACTAATGGCTACTTAGCATGCAAAATGACGTCATTCTGCATGTTAAGTAGCCGTGTGCTTTCGTGTTATCGGCTGAATCTTTATTTATTGATTAGATCATGTTACTCTGATGATAGTGTTCAAGACAGCCTATATGTCTGAACTCGATGTTTAGAGTAATGTGTTACGGAGCCTTCTCTTCAATATTGTTTCCACATAGAGCATGTTGCGCTGCTCTTTTCCAATGTCGAAGCAGAATGTGTGAAAGCATACAGCACGATGCGGGGTGTGTCTCTAGACATCTTTAGACTGGAATAGCGGGGCCCAGTACGTGAACTCGCCTCGCAGCCGGTGCACACGCCAGGATAGAGGACATCAGACTCCATAGAAAACTTGCTCGAGTCCGAGTCCGAGTCCAAGTCGGAGAGTCAATGTACAAGTCGAGTCCGAGTCATCGTGGGGGGAAAAATGCACGAGTCCGAGTCCGAGTCCAAGTCAGCGTACGCGATAATTCACGAGTCCGAGTCCGAGTCCAAGTCATCGTGTGCGAGAATTCACGAGTCCAAGTCCGAGTCGCGTCAATCAGTGCGCGAGTCCGAGTCGAGTCACGAGTCCCGAAAATCGGCACTCGAGTCCGACTCGAGTCCGAGTCCAGGACTCGAGTACTCCATCTCTGCCATGCTGTCATGAACGTGCGGTGCTGTTACGTGTACGCAAATTGACGTGCTTGATGTGAACGAGCATTTTGGGGGGCATGGTTAAAGTTGCGCATGCGCTATGAGCGCACATACGGGTACTTCTCAGGCATGCCGGGTAATCTGTGACGTTTCGCTCTCTTAAAAGTTGGGCCATTTTATCATCATGCGCGAATGAGCAACTCTCATAGGAATGAATGAGGCCCCGCCTCCCACGCTGTATACAGTTCTTATTATACATCCATGACTGCCATGCTATAGAGTGGCGAAGTCACGCCCACTTACTTCCGGGTAATGGGACCTTATTTCGGAAAAATTATGCATTGAAGTCAATGGGGAGAGAAAACTTATCTTTCGATCCCGTTTGAATTGTGCCATGAATTACACATATGATGTTTGTCAATCTTAAAAAATCATTTCCATGTCAAAAAAGTCACAGTTTGTCGTAAAACTGTTGAAATATAAGACTATGAAAAATACGCAACTAGAAAGACTACAAATCCCAGAGTCGCGTAAGTGATGTCACAATTGAGACACTACGATATACGTATAATACCGTATATATACGATCAGCGCCATATAGATAGAATCTATCTATATGGCGCTGGCTAAGATAAGATAACTTTCACAAGATGCCTGTGTGCTTAGTACCAGGTTGTTATTATACCAGCAATGGGTCTTGCTCGTTCTTTCGCTTCCCGTCTGATGAAAGAGGAGTGTGTGGATCAAGCTAGCTAGTAGCTAGCACGTTAGTTAGCATTACAGCCTTGTCATTTTTATTAGCCTTAACATGAAGTAACATTAAGTAACCCAAAATGTTAAACAGTAAGAGTAGTAGTCATATTTCGTGAACCCTTTGAATAGTACTGTCACCGGTGTGATCATTCTATAATACACCATTTAAGCCCGGGGGAGAAATGCTAACGCTAACGTTAGCATTGGCGATCTTCTCTACTTCATGCTATCTGCACAAATGGTTGACATTAAACATTAAAACGACCAGGCAGTTCAGAGAGAATCAAAGGAAGGCAGGCAGGCAGCTTTGCATGACATTCTTCAGGACGTGTTTCATTGTGGTGATAGTGAGGATAGTCAATCGTTGTGTTGACAAGACAGTAGTGACGGCCATCTTGGTGACGTGTGTTGTTGACCAGAGATGTAGTTCATTGAGCGTTTCACACAAACAAATGTGTTACTTCACAGTTTTACGACACATTTTTTTTTTTTGACTTGCAAAATTATCTTTTAAATTGACAAACATCATATGTGTAATTCGTGGCACAATTCAAACGGGATCGAAAGATAATCTTTCTCTCTCCATTGACTTCAATGCATAACTTTTCCGAAATAAGGTCCCATGGGGCTCAACCGGAAGGGGAGGGACTTCGCCACTCTATTCAGTTCACTTTCTCCTACTTCCTGTAGCCTACCCGGTTTCCTGTCTAACCTTCAGTACACATTTTACAAATATATAAATGTGCAAATATGAAACATACAGGTCAATATCACCTTGCTATTGGTAGCTGAACTGTCAATAGCCTACCCCAAAACATATTCTTAGTTACAACCTAATTTTGAATTATTTAGACACAATTAAAGGTGGGGAAGGTAATTTTGGAGAAACCAGCTCGAGTCCGCTAGAATTTGAAAATACACAACCGGAAAAAATCAGCCACTTCCTTACAGAGCCCCTCCTCCAACACACACGAACGCGCACATGACCAATGAGGGCACGAGATAAGTTTGTGATGGAAGGCTGACAGGCAGGTAGGCCATCCAGTTATTTTAGCCGGGCCGGCTAAAATGATTGGTCGTGCTTTTTACAGTACTACGGCTTCCACAGATGACATTTTTTTATGGATTTTTTGTCAAAGCACTTAAGATATTCATTGCTATCGGGATGTTAAGAGCATTCCATGGAATATAACAAAAAGTGTATCTCGAGCCGGTTTCTCAAACTTACCTACCCCCAGTGGCGACTGGTCATTAGGGGCAGGTGGGGCACAGCCCCACCTAGTGTCAGCAGAAAGTATTACAAATAATGATTACAAAAAATGCAAAAAAAAAATAAAAAAATATATAAAATATATTTTAAGATCATGTTTAATCATCTGATTCGTCTGTACATTGCTGTTTTAGTCTGTGTTCTTCTAATTAGTGTGTCTACAGTCACAGTGTGTGCCTATTGAGCTGTTTAGAGCCATGTGGGACAAAACCTGATCATGCCCCTTCCTCTCGCTGTGAAGTGAACGATGACTGTAAAAACTACACTGCGCATGCTCAGAGTATTTCCCCCGTTAATGTGTGTGGCAAAAAATTAATGACCAGAGGGGCATGGAGCTACCATCCCCACCATACGTCATCTCACATCATTCAGAGCTGATTGGCTGTAAGTACGTGTGCCGCGAAAAGTGTGGTGTGTGTGAAGAGGAGACGAGAGAGATGCAGTGACGCGTCCTAAAACCAGGAAGTAAGCACAAAAAAGCAATGAGGTTTCTCCTTAGGATTTTAGAAAATAGCTCGAAATAAGATCTGTGGGAAACGTACCTGTTAGATAAATGCACGTTTTGTTCAGCCGGATAACATCCACATGTCTACCCTACTTTTATAATTTTTTTATCATAAATCTATCGATTAGATTTATGATAGACTTTTGAAACTACAAGGAGGACTTTTACAAAAAAGTAATAGAAATGTTTGTCCAGAAGGATAGGCAAATGGACTTCATCTTCAAGTCAAGGTAAGACCGCAATTTTATTGAAAATGGGATCTTACTAAGAGAGAACAATTCAATATTTAAATGATAAAATTACATTTTTTGGGTATCCTTTTGTTGAACTGTCTGTTTAAAATTAATCGAAGCATCAGACAAAAAAAGCTTTTGAAAATAATATTATATTTTGGTTTAGGTCAAAATATAATATTTGTAAACCTGAAGAGTCAGTGCCAGTGCCTCACCAGCCATGAACCTCACTGCACGTCACTGCAGAAGCTATAGACATCTAAGTTTTTTGTGCCCCACCACTTTTGTACATATAAAAACGCCACTGCCTACCCCACCTTTAACACTTATAGTTTCATGTCTTGTTACATAAGAATAGATCATATTTGTTAAGTGTTATTATGGTAGAATTACTATTCTTGTGGTTGGGGAGAAGGGGGTAAGTTGAGCCAGTGGGTAAGTTGAATCACCCCCTGTAACCAGGCAACGCCTGTTGTAATCACGTGACCAGAAATTATGCAAGCTCCTCCCATTTATCATTGCCTGTGAAAGAGAGATGCTCTGGTAAGTAAACATTTTTTCAAAAAAAACGTTTTTTGCTTGTCAAAGTAATTTTTTTAGATGTCAGCTATATCGGCTGTCATGTCAAAAAAAATGTATCCAGGTTTAAACACATATATTGTATATGTTGATGTGTTGGCAGCGTATTAAACCATGTGAATCATTAAGCTAAAGATGAATTTTAAAGCTAGGCTATTTTTTCTAAAATGGTGGCTATGGGGTAAAGTGAACCATGGGCCTTGGGGTAAATTGAGCCAGTTTTTCAATGGAGAAATTAATGAAAGTAGGCCAAGTTGATAATAAGAGCTCATTGTAGGCTACATTTAAAGTTGAATTTACCCTGTGTTTGATTGGTAAGATGTATGAAATTGTATCACCATTTGTATGATTACTTTTCCTTTTAACATGTTAAAAAAAAAATCAATCAATTCAATCGAAATTTATATTACAAATATTTGAAAAACAAACTTGTATTTGGTTTGTTATTTATTGTTTAAAGTTACCTTTAAGATTTGTTGTAGGTATGCCCAGGTTTGAACAGGTATGCCCAGGTTTGAACAGTGGTTCAATTTACCCCCTGACCTGGATCAACTTGACCCTTGACCTGGGGCAAGTTGAGCCACAAGACCACTTTTTTTTAAGAAGTAATATTTTCACTGCCCTTGATCAAATATTAATTATTATCATTGCCATTGATAGGAGACATCCTGAATTATAGGTGTGTGCTTTCATTTTACTATGTGTCATTTCTCCTTGCTTAGAGGACAGCATAACTAAAAAAATGGCTCAACTTACCCCACTCTCCCCTACTACTGCCTTATTAGGCCCATATTGAGCAGAGCATATTAAGACCAAAAGTAAACTCATGTACAACAACTTCCTTACTTGCAATAAATAAGCACTAATTAGAGGGTTATTGAGGAAAAACTCTCAACTAATGGCTTATTACTTGTAGAATATGGTCATGCAGAATAAGGCATTAATAAGTGTTTTATAATAACTAATAAAGAGCCAATATACTGCTAATATGCATGTTAATTAACAACTAGTTGATGGTTAATTTGTGTACCTTAATATAAAGTGTTACCGTATATGTTTATATACATATAGAAAACAATGCTTTCAGTCCAAAACACTTTGTTTATTGTGCGTAGTGTCTTTTTTGGCAATAAATCACACATATTTGAATGTAAGGATTTACACAACATTATATGTGAATATTTTACATAATATTAACCTTTTAAAGTACCGATATATCACCAAAACCCCTAATGTATATACTGTTTATACGTATGTGTGAGTGTGTGTGCTGTAGTACAGCTCCCATACATAATGTGAAAAGAACATCTACATAAATTCCCTCTACTTCTCAGTCATATCAGTTTGCATTCTTAAAAAACTGGTGTGTTGCTGCGGGAAAGTTTAAGATAAAGTTACAATGGCATTTCTACGAGAAGCAGACCCAGTTTAGCTGGACGTACTGTAATGACAATTTATCTAAACATCTTATCCTCCGGCATTGTTTTAAATATTTAAACTGCATGTACAGGGTTGGGCTGCACATTACCTGACGTCTGACAGAGTGTACTGATGATATCAGTTCATATATCTGGAACATCCACACACTTGATATAGTTTCTTTGAACAGAAAGACGGATCAACTTCCTTCTGTCTGAAAGAAAACAGCATTTACCCCCATCTACCCGAACAACTGAATGACAACCAAACTTCCACATTTTCAACCAAATTTTAAATGTTCTACCAATCATACTACCTTCCAGTAAATATAAAACAAATATCAATATTAGAAACTATACTTTTTTGCCCCATGACCAATCCACACAGTTTCCTGCACATTACTCGTCTGAGGCTGATTTAACCATGCATGTTGGAATTGTTAGTAATGGAACTTAAAACAATGAACTAGGTAAAAACACATTATCATCCTGTAAATCAATTGAAACACTGACTTAAAATGCAGCAGCTAACAGTTTAACCAAGCAGGACCAAAAAAGAGACACTAATCTTGAACACCCTGATCAGCTGAAGACACAACGTTTTTATCTTTGGTACAAAACAAACACTTTAACGTCACAGCTTTGGGTGTGGCCCTAAGGGCTACATACTTTTAGAAAATAATGAACAAAAATGTTCTGCCATGTGTGTTTTAGTGTCAGTTTATCAGAGGTCAAATCAGTTGTTGAACTAAATTGTTTACCCAGGAAACTTACACAACTGATATCATTTGAGTTGTAAGGCATGTTAGATTCATGCAATTGCAGAACAAATGATCCTTCATCAGGTTTATTATTGTGTGTTTATTTTACAGAACTGATACAGTACACATTTGGATATAGAGTACTCATGTGAATACACTGTGCAGTATTATCTGTCAGTAACAACACAAAGCTGTCCAAATACAACCCTCTTAAATTAATAAGTTGTTACCACTGATGTTATGTCCAAACACCAAAACTCTTTGATAATAAAGTTATCGATGAAGGTTTAAGATCATATAAAAACAAGCGTATGAAAAAAGACATTCAGACATATTAAGCTATTTAAGGCATAGATATATATTTTACACCATATCTTGAAAGATGAAAGACTGCACATTTGTTAAAGGGCCGGTTCACCCAAATTACAAAACACGAATGTTCTCTTTTAACTCTTTAACTGGGAGATATGAATTTTTAAGATTTCCGATCACTTCGATCCACATCCATGACGTTTTATCACCTTATATTGATGTGAACTTGTGAAAAGAAGCGACAACAATGAATTAGAGTCATGCTTCTTGTAAAACGATGCATTCAAGTCCAATATTCACTCTTTGCTTTGTCTGTTTTTAAGTGCAGAGCAGGTAGCTTACAGTGGTTTTATCAGAGCTATGTCACTGTTTACCACACCCTGCCAGTGACAAAAAACAGAAGGGAAGTGGACTAAAAAACTACATTTTGCTCTGTCGCATTGGAATTGAGGCAAAAGGAAAACAACCTCAACACTTTAAGAAAAATTGGTAGATATAACCAGATATTGGCGAGTAAAAAATATGTGTTGTACTTTGGGTGAACAGACTGTTTTAATCAGGGCAACACTGGCTTCTTATTTTTTATTTGGTAGTGATGGCGACTCCCTTGTTGACCCAGGCGTTGGAGTTGAGTAGAGAGAGCATGAAGCGAGCCACGTCTCCTCTTCCCACTGCGCTGCCTACAGGGAGACCACTGCCGTCGGGCACAAAGTACCCCTCATGGGTCAGAAACTCTTGAGCTGGAGAGACACAAAGATGAAAAAATTGGCATTCAGAGGCATTGCAACAACAGGTTCCTGCAGGAAGTGGAAAAACACAACATGTATCCGGTTAAACGAGATGAAACCCCAAGGTAAGGAATAACTTAAACACTGCACTAAGTAATGAGAGCGCATGCTAAGAGCCTGAACTATGTGATCCTGAGGCAGAAGTTCATCTTTAACGACTAATGCTGCGTTCACACCGGACGCGATGCGATGTTTGGGGGCGGCGCGATTACATGTAAAGTCAATGCAGAGACGCAGACAGACGCGAATTCGCTCCGATGGCGAGCATGAAGCGGTGGACGCGAATTCCGCGGCGCGATTGAGGCGATTGAAGAGGGCCGCGGCAAACGCCCGAGTTCAATTTTTTCAACTCGAGCGTCATATTCGCGTGACACGATCTCGCGGTAGCCAATCAGCGGTGAGGATCTCAGCCTGCCGTCACTGACGTTCAACCAGAAAACATCAGCCGTTAGCTGTTAGCAGTTAGCACACAGAGCTCACAGCTCCTCATATCTGTTCAGAAACTGGACAAAAGTTAAACAAGTACAAACCACAGACTGTCTGTTCATGGCGAATACAGTCGCTCGTTTATTTATGTCTGTAGGCCGTTGTTATGACTGTGGACGGAGCATATACAACGTTAGCTTAGCCTGAGGCCTGTACTACGAAGCTGGATTTTCGCTTAGCCGGCTAACTTCAGGGAAATCTCGGGCTTTCCGGTCCTACGACGCTGGTTCTCTTTTTAGCAGGCTAGATTTCCATGGTAACTTATGCTGAGCGGCAAACCTGCTCCGGAGCAGGTTAGGTGGCAGGCTAAGAGATCAACTCAGTGAAAGCACTGCCTGCTGACCAATCAGAGCTCCGTGTGCGGAGTTTAAAGCGATCAATTCATATTACAGGATAGAGGAAATACAGAAAAATTGCCGTTGCAGGAAAGACGGCCGGCCAAAATCAACTGACTGTGTGAACGTGAAAATTAATAGAATATCCCCTCCCATCTTCAGAGCAATCTGACTATTATAATATTAGCGTTAAGAAAGCTTACTTAAATATCTGCCATGACATAAGTAACCGGATCAGAGTAACATTAAGTACAGTCCGCGGCACTGTGAGTGCAGACGTCGATGTGTCCCATTATCATTCATATCATATCACATCATAATGTATCATATATTTCCTTATTTGAGTCAGCTTCTTGAGCCGTATCTGGCCGTGCAACACTCACAGTGACGCGTCCTAAAACCAGGAAGTAAGCACAAAAAAGCAATGAGGTTTCTCCTTAGGATTTTAGAAAATAGCTCGAAATAAGATCTGTGGGAAACGTACCTGTTAGATAAATGCACGTTTTGTTCAGCCGGATAACATCCACATGTCTACCCTACTTTTATAATTTTTTTATCATAAATCTATCGATTAGATTTATGATAGACTTTTGAAACTACAAGGAGGACTTTTACAAAAAAGTAATAGAAATGTTTGTCCAGAAGGATAGGCAAATGGACTTCATCTTCAAGTCAAGGTAAGACCGCAATTTTATTGAAAATGGGATCTTACTAAGAGAGAACAATTCAATATTTAAATGATAAAATTACATTTTTTGGGTATCCTTTTGTTGAACTGTCTGTTTAAAATTAATCGAAGCATCAGACAAAAAAAGCTTTTGAAAATAATATTATATTTTGGTTTAGGTCAAAATATAATATTTGTAAACCTGAAGAGTCAGTGCCAGTGCCTCACCAGCCATGAACCTCACTGCACGTCACTGCAGAAGCTATAGACATCTAAGTTTTTTGTGCCCCACCACTTTTGTACATATAAAAACGCCACTGCCTACCCCACCTTTAACACTTATAGTTTCATGTCTTGTTACATAAGAATAGATCATATTTGTTAAGTGTTATTATGGTAGAATTACTATTCTTGTGGTTGGGGAGAAGGGGGGTAAGTTGAGCCAGTGGGTAAGTTGAATCACCCCCTGTAACCAGGCAACGCCTGTTGTAATCACGTGACCAGAAATTATGCAAGCTCCTCCCATTTATCATTGCCTGTGAAAGAGAGATGCTCTGGTAAGTAAACATTTTTACAAAAAAACGTTTTTTGCTTGTCAAAGTAATTTTTTTAGATGTCAGCTATATCGGCTGTCATGTCAAAAAAAATGTATCCAGGTTTAAACACATATATTGTATATGTTGATGTGTTGGCAGCGTATTAAACCATGTGAATCATTAAGCTAAAGATGAATTTTAAAGCTAGGCTATTTTTTCTAAAATGGTGGCTATGGGGTAAAGTGAACCATGGGCCTTGGGGTAAATTGAGCCAGTTTTTCAATGGAGAAATTAATGAAAGTAGGCCAAGTTGATAATAAGAGCTCATTGTAGGCTACATTTAAAGTTGAATTTACCCTGTGTTTGATTGGTAAGATGTATGAAATTGTATCACCATTTGTATGATTACTTTTCCTTTTAACATGTTAAAAAAAAAATCAATCAATTCAATCGAAATTTATATTACAAATATTTGAAAAACAAACTTGTATTTGGTTTGTTATTTATTGTTTAAAGTTACCTTTAAGATTTGTTGTAGGTATGCCCAGGTTTGAACAGGTATGCCCAGGTTTGAACAGTGGTTCAATTTACCCCCTGACCTGGATCAACTTGACCCTTGACCTGGGGCAAGTTGAGCCACAAGACCACTTTTTTTTTAAGAAGTAATATTTTCACTGCCCTTGATCAAATATTAATTATTATCATTGCCATTGATAGGAGACATCCTGAATTATAGGTGTGTGCTTTCATTTTACTATGTGTCATTTCTCCTTGCTTAGAGGACAGCATAACTAAAAAAATGGCTCAACTTACCCCACTCTCCCCTACTACTGCCTTATTAGGCCCATATTGAGCAGAGCATATTAAGACCAAAAGTAAACTCATGTACAACAACTTCCTTACTTGCAATAAATAAGCACTAATTAGAGGGTTATTGAGGAAAAACTCTCAACTAATGGCTTATTACTTGTAGAATATGGTCATGCAGAATAAGGCATTAATAAGTGTTTTATAATGACTAATAAAGAGCCAATATACTGCTAATATGCATGTTAATTAACAACTAGTTGATGGTTAATTTGTGTACCTTAATATAAAGTGTTACCGTATATGTTTATATACATATAGAAAACAATGCTTTCAGTCCAAAACACTTTGTTTATTGTGCGTAGTGTCTTTTTTGGCAATAAATCACACATATTTGAATGTAAGGATTTACACAACATTATATGTGAATATTTTACATAATATTAACCTTTTAAAGTACCGATATATCACCAAAACCCCTAATGTATATACTGTTTATACGTATGTGTGAGTGTGTGTGCTGTAGTACAGCTCCCATACATAATGTGAAAAGAACATCTACAAAAATTCCCTCTACTTCTCAGTCATATCAGTTTGCATTCTTAAAAAACTGGTGTGTTGCTGCGGGAAAGTTTAAGATAAAGTTACAATGGCATTTCTACGAGAAGCAGACCCAGTTTAGCTGGACGTACTGTAATGACAATTTATCTAAACATCTTATCCTCCGGCATTGTTTTAAATATTTAAACTGCATGTACAGGGTTGGGCTGCACATTACCTGACGTCTGACAGAGTGTACTGATGATATCAGTTCATATATCTGGAACATCCACACACTTGATATAGTTTCTTTGAACAGAAAGACGGATCAACTTCCTTCTGTCTGAAAGAAAACAGCATTTACCCCCATCTTACCCGAACAACTGAATGACAACCAAACTTCCACATTTTCAACCAAATTTTAAATGTTCTACCAATCATACTACCTTCCAGTAAATATAAAACAAATATCAATATTAGAAAACTATACTTTTTTGCCCCATGACCAATCCACACAGTTTCCTGCACATTACTCGTCTGAGGCTGATTTAACCATGCATGTTGGAATTGTTAGTAATGGAACTTAAAACAATGAACTAGGTAAAAACACATTATCATCCTGTAAATCAATTGAAACACTGACTTAAAATGCAGCAGCTAACAGTTTAACCAAGCAGGACCAAAAAAGAGACACTAATCTTGAACACCCTGATCAGCTGAAGACACAACGTTTTTATCTTTGGTACAAAACAAACACTTTAACGTCACAGCTTTGGGTGTGGCCCTAAGGGCTACATACTTTTAGAAAATAATGAACAAAAATGTTCTGCCATGTGTGTTTTAGTGTCAGTTTATCAGAGGTCAAATCAGTTGTTGAACTAAATTGTTTACCCAGGAAACTTACACAACTGATATCATTTGAGTTGTAAGGCATGTTAGATTCATGCAATTGCAGAACAAATGATCCTTCATCAGGTTTATTATTGTGTGTTTATTTTACAGAACTGATACAGTACACATTTGGATATAGAGTACTCATGTGAATACACTGTGCAGTATTATCTGTCAGTAACAACACAAAGCTGTCCAAATACAACCCTCTTAAATTAATAAGTTGTTACCACTGATGTTATGTCCAAACACCAAAACTCTTTGATAATAAAGTTATCGATGAAGGTTTAAGATCATATAAAAACAAGCGTATGAAAAAAGACATTCAGACATATTAAGCTATTTAAGGCATAGATATATATTTTACACCATATCTTGAAAGATGAAAGACTGCACATTTGTTAAAGGGCCGGTTCACCCAAATTACAAAACACGAATGTTCTCTTTTAACTCTTTAACTGGGAGATATGAATTTTTAAGATTTCCGATCACTTCGATCCACATCCATGACGTTTTATCACCTTATATTGATGTGAACTTGTGAAAAGAAGCGACAACAATGAATTAGAGTCATGCTTCTTGTAAAACGATGCATTCAAGTCCAATATTCACTCTTTGCTTTGTCTGTTTTTAAGTGCAGAGCAGGTAGCTTACAGTGGTTTTATCAGAGCTATGTCACTGTTTACCACACCCTGCCAGTGACAAAAAACAGAAGGGAAGTGGACTAAAAAACTACATTTTGCTCTGTCGCATTGGAATTGAGGCAAAAGGAAAACAACCTCAACACTTTAAGAAAAATTGGTAGATATAACCAGATATTGGCGAGTAAAAAATATGTGTTGTACTTTGGGTGAACAGACTGTTTTAATCAGGGCAACACTGGCTTCTTATTTTTTATTTGGTAGTGATGGCGACTCCCTTGTTGACCCAGGCGTTGGAGTTGAGTAGAGAGAGCATGAAGCGAGCCACGTCTCCTCTTCCCACTGCGCTGCCTACAGGGAGACCACTGCCGTCGGGCACAAAGTACCCCTCATGGGTCAGAAACTCTTGAGCTGGAGAGACACAAAGATGAAAAAATTGGCATTCAGAGGCATTGCAACAACAGGTTCCTGCAGGAAGTGGAAAAACACAACATGTATCCGGTTAAACGAGATGAAACCCCAAGGTAAGGAATAACTTAAACACTGCACTAAGTAATGAGAGCGCATGCTAAGAGCCTGAACTATGTGATCCTGAGGCAGAAGTTCATCTTTAACGACTAATGCTGCGTTCACACCGGACGCGATGCGATGTTTGGGGGCGGCGCGATTACATGTAAAGTC
This sequence comes from Trematomus bernacchii, assembly GCF_902827165.1. Classification (NCBI taxonomy): domain Eukaryota; kingdom Metazoa; phylum Chordata; class Actinopteri; order Perciformes; family Nototheniidae; genus Trematomus; species Trematomus bernacchii. Next base: position 13,522,962 of record NW_022988043.1, read on the forward strand.
AATGCAGAGACGCAGACAGACGCGAATTCGCTCCGATGGCGAGCATGAAGCGGTGGACGCGAATTCCGCGGCGCGATTGAGGCGATTGAAGAGGGCCGCGGCAAACGCCCGAGTTCAATTTTTTCAACTCGAGCGTCATATTCGCGTGACACGATCTCGCGGTAGCCAATCAGCGGTGAGGATCTCAGCCTGCCGTCACTGACGTTCAACCAGAAAACATCAGCCGTTAGCTGTTAGCAGTTAGCACACAGAGCTCACAGCTCCTCATATCTGTTCAGAAACTGGACAAAAGTTAAACAAGTACAAACCACAGACTGTCTGTTCATGGCGAATACAGTCGCTCGTTTATTTATGTCTGTAGGCCGTTGTTATGACTGTGGACGGAGCATATACAACGTTAGCTTAGCCTGAGGCCTGTACTACGAAGCTGGATTTTCGCTTAGCCGGCTAACTTCAGGGAAATCTCGGGCTTTCCGGTCCTACGACGCTGGTTCTCTTTTTAGCAGGCTAGATTTCCATGGTAACTTATGCTGAGCGGCAAACCTGCTCCGGAGCAGGTTAGGTGGCAGGCTAAGAGATCAACTCAGTGAAAGCACTGCCTGCTGACCAATCAGAGCTCCGTGTGCGGAGTTTAAAGCGATCAATTCATATTACAGGATAGAGGAAATACAGAAAAATTGCCGTTGCAGGAAAGACGGCCGGCCAAAATCAACTGACTGTGTGAACGTGAAAATTAATAGAATATCCCCTCCCATCTTCAGAGCAATCTGACTATTATAATATTAGCGTTAAGAAAGCTTACTTAAATATCTGCCATGACATAAGTAACCGGATCAGAGTAACATTAAGTACAGTCCGCGGCACTGTGAGTGCAGACGTCGATGTGTCCCATTATCATTCATATCATATCACATCATAATGTATCATATATTTCCTTATTTGAGTCAGCTTCTTGAGCCGTATCTGGCCGTGCAACACTCACAGTGACGCGTCCTAAAACCAGGAAGTAAGCACAAAAAAGCAATGAGGTTTCTCCTTAGGATTTTAGAAAATAGCTCGAAATAAGATCTGTGGGAAACGTACCTGTTAGATAAATGCACGTTTTGTTCAGCCGGATAACATCCACATGTCTACCCTACTTTTATAATTTTTTTATCATAAATCTATCGATTAGATTTATGATAGACTTTTGAAACTACAAGGAGGACTTTTACAAAAAAGTAATAGAAATGTTTGTCCAGAAGGATAGGCAAATGGACTTCATCTTCAAGTCAAGGTAAGACCGCAATTTTATTGAAAATGGGATCTTACTAAGAGAGAACAATTCAATATTTAAATGATAAAATTACATTTTTTGGGTATCCTTTTGTTGAACTGTCTGTTTAAAATTAATCGAAGCATCAGACAAAAAAAGCTTTTGAAAATAATATTATATTTTGGTTTAGGTCAAAATATAATATTTGTAAACCTGAAGAGTCAGTGCCAGTGCCTCACCAGCCATGAACCTCACTGCACGTCACTGCAGAAGCTATAGACATCTAAGTTTTTTGTGCCCCACCACTTTTGTACATATAAAAACGCCACTGCCTACCCCACCTTTAACACTTATAGTTTCATGTCTTGTTACATAAGAATAGATCATATTTGTTAAGTGTTATTATGGTAGAATTACTATTCTTGTGGTTGGGGAGAAGGGGGTAAGTTGAGCCAGTGGGTAAGTTGAATCACCCCCTGTAACCAGGCAACGCCTGTTGTAATCACGTGACCAGAAATTATGCAAGCTCCTCCCATTTATCATTGCCTGTGAAAGAGAGATGCTCTGGTAAGTAAACATTTTTACAAAAAAACGTTTTTTGCTTGTCAAAGTAATTTTTTTAGATGTCAGCTATATCGGCTGTCATGTCAAAAAAAATGTATCCAGGTTTAAACACATATATTGTATATGTTGATGTGTTGGCAGCGTATTAAACCATGTGAATCATTAAGCTAAAGATGAATTTTAAAGCTAGGCTATTTTTTCTAAAATGGTGGCTATGGGGTAAAGTGAACCATGGGCCTTGGGGTAAATTGAGCCAGTTTTTCAATGGAGAAATTAATGAAAGTAGGCCAAGTTGATAATAAGAGCTCATTGTAGGCTACATTTAAAGTTGAATTTACCCTGTGTTTGATTGGTAAGATGTATGAAATTGTATCACCATTTGTATGATTACTTTTCCTTTTAACATGTTAAAAAAAAAATCAATCAATTCAATCGAAATTTATATTACAAATATTTGAAAAACAAACTTGTATTTGGTTTGTTATTTATTGTTTAAAGTTACCTTTAAGATTTGTTGTAGGTATGCCCAGGTTTGAACAGGTATGCCCAGGTTTGAACAGTGGTTCAATTTACCCCCCTGACCTGGATCAACTTGACCCTTGACCTGGGGCAAGTTGAGCCACAAGACCACTTTTTTTTAAGAAGTAATATTTTCACTGCCCTTGATCAAATATTAATTATTATCATTGCCATTGATAGGAGACATCCTGAATTATAGGTGTGTGCTTTCATTTTACTATGTGTCATTTCTCCTTGCTTAGAGGACAGCATAACTAAAAAAATGGCTCAACTTACCCCACTCTCCCCTACTACTGCCTTATTAGGCCCATATTGAGCAGAGCATATTAAGACCAAAAGTAAACTCATGTACAACAACTTCCTTACTTGCAATAAATAAGCACTAATTAGAGGGTTATTGAGGAAAAACTCTCAACTAATGGCTTATTACTTGTAGAATATGGTCATGCAGAATAAGGCATTAATAAGTGTTTTATAATGACTAATAAAGAGCCAATATACTGCTAATATGCATGTTAATTAACAACTAGTTGATGGTTAATTTGTGTACCTTAATATAAAGTGTTACCGTATATGTTTATATACATATAGAAAACAATGCTTTCAGTCCAAAACACTTTGTTTATTGTGCGTAGTGTCTTTTTTGGCAATAAATCACACATATTTGAATGTAAGGATTTACACAACATTATATGTGAATATTTTACATAATATTAACCTTTTAAAGTACCGATATATCACCAAAACCCCTAATGTATATACTGTTTATACGTATGTGTGAGTGTGTGTGCTGTAGTACAGCTCCCATACATAATGTGAAAAGAACATCTACAAAAATTCCCTCTACTTCTCAGTCATATCAGTTTGCATTCTTAAAAAACTGGTGTGTTGCTGCGGGAAAGTTTAAGATAAAGTTACAATGGCATTTCTACGAGAAGCAGACCCAGTTTAGCTGGACGTACTGTAATGACAATTTATCTAAACATCTTATCCTCCGGCATTGTTTTAAATATTTAAACTGCATGTACAGGGTTGGGCTGCACATTACCTGACGTCTGACAGAGTGTACTGATGATATCAGTTCATATATCTGGAACATCCACACACTTGATATAGTTTCTTTGAACAGAAAGACGGATCAACTTCCTTCTGTCTGAAAGAAAACAGCATTTACCCCCATCTTACCCGAACAACTGAATGACAACCAAACTTCCACATTTTCAACCAAATTTTAAATGTTCTACCAATCATACTACCTTCCAGTAAATATAAAACAAATATCAATATTAGAAAACTATACTTTTTTGCCCCATGACCAATCCACACAGTTTCCTGCACATTACTCGTCTGAGGCTGATTTAACCATGCATGTTGGAATTGTTAGTAATGGAACTTAAAACAATGAACTAGGTAAAAACACATTATCATCCTGTAAATCAATTGAAACACTGACTTAAAATGCAGCAGCTAACAGTTTAACCAAGCAGGACCAAAAAAGAGACACTAATCTTGAACACCCTGATCAGCTGAAGACACAACGTTTTTATCTTTGGTACAAAACAAACACTTTAACGTCACAGCTTTGGGTGTGGCCCTAAGGGCTACATACTTTTAGAAAATAATGAACAAAAATGTTCTGCCATGTGTGTTTTAGTGTCAGTTTATCAGAGGTCAAATCAGTTGTTGAACTAAATTGTTTACCCAGGAAACTTACACAACTGATATCATTTGAGTTGTAAGGCATGTTAGATTCATGCAATTGCAGAACAAATGATCCTTCATCAGGTTTATTATTGTGTGTTTATTTTACAGAACTGATACAGTACACATTTGGATATAGAGTACTCATGTGAATACACTGTGCAGTATTATCTGTCAGTAACAACACAAAGCTGTCCAAATACAACCCTCTTAAATTAATAAGTTGTTACCACTGATGTTATGTCCAAACACCAAAACTCTTTGATAATAAAGTTATCGATGAAGGTTTAAGATCATATAAAAACAAGCGTATGAAAAAAGACATTCAGACATATTAAGCTATTTAAGGCATAGATATATATTTTACACCATATCTTGAAAGATGAAAGACTGCACATTTGTTAAAGGGCCGGTTCACCCAAATTACAAAACACGAATGTTCTCTTTTAACTCTTTAACTGGGAGATATGAATTTTTAAGATTTCCGATCACTTCGATCCACATCCATGACGTTTTATCACCTTATATTGATGTGAACTTGTGAAAAGAAGCGACAACAATGAATTAGAGTCATGCTTCTTGTAAAACGATGCATTCAAGTCCAATATTCACTCTTTGCTTTGTCTGTTTTTAAGTGCAGAGCAGGTAGCTTACAGTGGTTTTATCAGAGCTATGTCACTGTTTACCACACCCTGCCAGTGACAAAAAACAGAAGGGAAGTGGACTAAAAAACTACATTTTGCTCTGTCGCATTGGAATTGAGGCAAAAGGAAAACAACCTCAACACTTTAAGAAAAATTGGTAGATATAACCAGATATTGGCGAGTAAAAAATATGTGTTGTACTTTGGGTGAACAGACTGTTTTAATCAGGGCAACACTGGCTTCTTATTTTTTATTTGGTAGTGATGGCGACTCCCTTGTTGACCCAGGCGTTGGAGTTGAGTAGAGAGAGCATGAAGCGAGCCACGTCTCCTCTTCCCACTGCGCTGCCTACAGGGAGACCACTGCCGTCGGGCACAAAGTACCCCTCATGGGTCAGAAACTCTTGAGCTGGAGAGACACAAAGATGAAAAAATTGGCATTCAGAGGCATTGCAACAACAGGTTCCTGCAGGAAGTGGAAAAACACAACATGTATCCGGTTAAACGAGATGAAACCCCAAGGTAAGGAATAACTTAAACACTGCACTAAGTAATGAGAGCGCATGCTAAGAGCCTGAACTATGTGATCCTGAGGCAGAAGTTCATCTTTAACGACTAATGCTGCGTTCACACCGGACGCGATGCGATGTTTGGGGGGCGGCGCGATTACATGTAAAGTCAATGCAGAGACGCAGACAGACGCGAATTCGCTCCGATGGCGAGCATGAAGCGGTGGACGCGAATTCCGCGGCGCGATTGAGGCGATTGAAGAGGGCCGCGGCAAACGCCCGAGTTCAATTTTTTCAACTCGAGCGTCATATTCGCGTGACACGATCTCGCGGTAGCCAATCAGCGGTGAGGATCTCAGCCTGCCGTCACTGACGTTCAACCAGAAAACATCAGCCGTTAGCTGTTAGCAGTTAGCACACAGAGCTCACAGCTCCTCATATCTGTTCAGAAACTGGACAAAAGTTAAACAAGTACAAACCACAGACTGTCTGTTCATGGCGAATACAGTCGCTCGTTTATTTATGTCTGTAGGCCGTTGTTATGACTGTGGACGGAGCATATACAACGTTAGCTTAGCCTGAGGCCTGTACTACGAAGCTGGATTTTCGCTTAGCCGGCTAACTTCAGGGAAATCTCGGGCTTTCCGGTCCTACGACGCTGGTTCTCTTTTTAGCAGGCTAGATTTCCATGGTAACTTATGCTGAGCGGCAAACCTGCTCCGGAGCAGGTTAGGTGGCAGGCTAAGAGATCAACTCAGTGAAAGCACTGCCTGCTGACCAATCAGAGCTCCGTGTGCGGAGTTTAAAGCGATCAATTCATATTACAGGATAGAGGAAATACAGAAAAATTGCCGTTGCAGGAAAGACGGCCGGCCAAAATCAACTGACTGTGTGAACGTGAAAATTAATAGAATATCCCCTCCCATCTTCAGAGCAATCTGACTATTATAATATTAGCGTTAAGAAAGCTTACTTAAATATCTGCCATGACATAAGTAACCGGATCAGAGTAACATTAAGTACAGTCCGCGGCACTGTGAGTGCAGACGTCGATGTGTCCCATTATCATTCATATCATATCACATCATAATGTATCATATATTTCCTTATTTGAGTCAGCTTCTTGAGCCGTATCTGGCCGTGCAACACTCACAGTGACGCGTCCTAAAACCAGGAAGTAAGCACAAAAAAGCAATGAGGTTTCTCCTTAGGATTTTAGAAAATAGCTCGAAATAAGATCTGTGGGAAACGTACCTGTTAGATAAATGCACGTTTTGTTCAGCCGGATAACATCCACATGTCTACCCTACTTTTATAATTTTTTTATCATAAATCTATCGATTAGATTTATGATAGACTTTTGAAACTACAAGGAGGACTTTTACAAAAAAGTAATAGAAATGTTTGTCCAGAAGGATAGGCAAATGGACTTCATCTTCAAGTCAAGGTAAGACCGCAATTTTATTGAAAATGGGATCTTACTAAGAGAGAACAATTCAATATTTAAATGATAAAATTACATTTTTTGGGTATCCTTTTGTTGAACTGTCTGTTTAAAATTAATCGAAGCATCAGACAAAAAAAGCTTTTGAAAATAATATTATATTTTGGTTTAGGTCAAAATATAATATTTGTAAACCTGAAGAGTCAGTGCCAGTGCCTCACCAGCCATGAACCTCACTGCACGTCACTGCAGAAGCTATAGACATCTAAGTTTTTTGTGCCCCACCACTTTTGTACATATAAAAACGCCACTGCCTACCCCACCTTTAACACTTATAGTTTCATGTCTTGTTACATAAGAATAGATCATATTTGTTAAGTGTTATTATGGTAGAATTACTATTCTTGTGGTTGGGGAGAAGGGGGTAAGTTGAGCCAGTGGGTAAGTTGAATCACCCCCTGTAACCAGGCAACGCCTGTTGTAATCACGTGACCAGAAATTATGCAAGCTCCTCCCATTTATCATTGCCTGTGAAAGAGAGATGCTCTGGTAAGTAAACATTTTTACAAAAAAACGTTTTTTGCTTGTCAAAGTAATTTTTTTAGATGTCAGCTATATCGGCTGTCATGTCAAAAAAAATGTATCCAGGTTTAAACACATATATTGTATATGTTGATGTGTTGGCAGCGTATTAAACCATGTGAATCATTAAGCTAAAGATGAATTTTAAAGCTAGGCTATTTTTTCTAAAATGGTGGCTATGGGGTAAAGTGAACCATGGGCCTTGGGGTAAATTGAGCCAGTTTTTCAATGGAGAAATTAATGAAAGTAGGCCAAGTTGATAATAAGAGCTCATTGTAGGCTACATTTAAAGTTGAATTTACCCTGTGTTTGATTGGTAAGATGTATGAAATTGTATCACCATTTGTATGATTACTTTTCCTTTTAACATGTTAAAAAAAAAATCAATCAATTCAATCGAAATTTATATTACAAATATTTGAAAAACAAACTTGTATTTGGTTTGTTATTTATTGTTTAAAGTTACCTTTAAGATTTGTTGTAGGTATGCCCAGGTTTGAACAGGTATGCCCAGGTTTGAACAGTGGTTCAATTTACCCCCTGACCTGGATCAACTTGACCCTTGACCTGGGGCAAGTTGAGCCACAAGACCACTTTTTTTTAAGAAGTAATATTTTCACTGCCCTTGATCAAATATTAATTATTATCATTGCCATTGATAGGAGACATCCTGAATTATAGGTGTGTGCTTTCATTTTACTATGTGTCATTTCTCCTTGCTTAGAGGACAGCATAACTAAAAAAATGGCTCAACTTACCCCACTCTCCCCTACTACTGCCTTATTAGGCCCATATTGAGCAGAGCATATTAAGACCAAAAGTAAACTCATGTACAACAACTTCCTTACTTGCAATAAATAAGCACTAATTAGAGGGTTATTGAGGAAAAACTCTCAACTAATGGCTTATTACTTGTAGAATATGGTCATGCAGAATAAGGCATTAATAAGTGTTTTATAATGACTAATAAAGAGCCAATATACTGCTAATATGCATGTTAATTAACAACTAGTTGATGGTTAATTTGTGTACCTTAATATAAAGTGTTACCGTATATGTTTATATACATATAGAAAACAATGCTTTCAGTCCAAAACACTTTGTTTATTGTGCGTAGTGTCTTTTTTGGCAATAAATCACACATATTTGAATGTAAGGATTTACACAACATTATATGTGAATATTTTACATAATATTAACCTTTTAAAGTACCGATATATCACCAAAACCCCTAATGTATATACTGTTTATACGTATGTGTGAGTGTGTGTGCTGTAGTACAGCTCCCATACATAATGTGAAAAGAACATCTACAAAAATTCCCTCTACTTCTCAGTCATATCAGTTTGCATTCTTAAAAAACTGGTGTGTTGCTGCGGGAAAGTTTAAGATAAAGTTACAATGGCATTTCTACGAGAAGCAGACCCAGTTTAGCTGGACGTACTGTAATGACAATTTATCTAAACATCTTATCCTCCGGCATTGTTTTAAATATTTAAACTGCATGTACAGGGTTGGGCTGCACATTACCTGACGTCTGACAGAGTGTACTGATGATATCAGTTCATATATCTGGAACATCCACACACTTGATATAGTTTCTTTGAACAGAAAGACGGATCAACTTCCTTCTGTCTGAAAGAAAACAGCATTTACCCCCATCTTACCCGAACAACTGAATGACAACCAAACTTCCACATTTTCAACCAAATTTTAAATGTTCTACCAATCATACTACCTTCCAGTAAATATAAAACAAATATCAATATTAGAAAACTATACTTTTTTGCCCCATGACCAATCCACACAGTTTCCTGCACATTACTCGTCTGAGGCTGATTTAACCATGCATGTTGGAATTGTTAGTAATGGAACTTAAAACAATGAACTAGGTAAAAAACACATTATCATCCTGTAAATCAATTGAAACACTGACTTAAAATGCAGCAGCTAACAGTTTAACCAAGCAGGACCAAAAAAGAGACACTAATCTTGAACACCCTGATCAGCTGAAGACACAACGTTTTTATCTTTGGTACAAAACAAACACTTTAACGTCACAGCTTTGGGTGTGGCCCTAAGGGCTACATACTTTTAGAAAATAATGAACAAAAATGTTCTGCCATGTGTGTTTTAGTGTCAGTTTATCAGAGGTCAAATCAGTTGTTGAACTAAATTGTTTACCCAGGAAACTTACACAACTGATATCATTTGAGTTGTAAGGCATGTTAGATTCATGCAATTGCAGAACAAATGATCCTTCATCAGGTTTATTATTGTGTGTTTATTTTACAGAACTGATACAGTACACATTTGGATATAGAGTACTCATGTGAATACACTGTGCAGTATTATCTGTCAGTAACAACACAAAGCTGTCCAAATACAACCCTCTTAAATTAATAAGTTGTTACCACTGATGTTATGTCCAAACACCAAAACTCTTTGATAATAAAGTTATCGATGAAGGTTTAAGATCATATAAAAACAAGCGTATGAAAAAAGACATTCAGACATATTAAGCTATTTAAGGCATAGATATATATTTTACACCATATCTTGAAAGATGAAAGACTGCACATTTGTTAAAGGGCCGGTTCACCCAAATTACAAAACACGAATGTTCTCTTTTAACTCTTTAACTGGGAGATATGAATTTTTAAGATTTCCGATCACTTCGATCCACATCCATGACGTTTTATCACCTTATATTGATGTGAACTTGTGAAAAGAAGCGACAACAATGAATTAGAGTCATGCTTCTTGTAAAACGATGCATTCAAGTCCAATATTCACTCTTTGCTTTGTCTGTTTTTAAGTGCAGAGCAGGTAGCTTACAGTGGTTTTATCAGAGCTATGTCACTGTTTACCACACCCTGCCAGTGACAAAAAACAGAAGGGAAGTGGACTAAAAAACTACATTTTGCTCTGTCGCATTGGAATTGAGGCAAAAGGAAAACAACCTCAACACTTTAAGAAAAATTGGTAGATATAACCAGATATTGGTGAGTAAAAAATATGTGTTGTACTTTGGGTGAACAGACTGTTTTAATCAGGGCAACACTGGCTTCTTATTTTTTATTTGGTAGTGATGGCGACTCCCTTGTTGACCCAGGCGTTGGAGTTGAGTAGAGAGAGCATGAAGCGAGCCACGTCTCCTCTTCCCACTGCGCTGCCTACAGGGAGACCACTGCCGTCGGGCACAAAGTACCCCTCATGGGTCAGAAACTCTTGAGCTGGAGAGACACAAAGATGAAAAAATTGGCATTCAGAGGCATTGCAACAACAGGTTCCTGCAGGAAGTGGAAAAACACAACATGTATCCGGTTAAACGAGATGAAACCCCAAGGTAAGGAATAACTTAAACACTGCACTAAGTAATGAGAGCGCATGCTAAGAGCCTGAACTATGTGATCCTGAGGCAGAAGTTCATCTTTAACGACTAATGCTGCGTTCACACCGGACGCGATGCGATGTTTGGGGGCGGCGCGATTACATGTAAAGTCAATGCAGAGACGCAGACAGACGCGAATTCGCTCCGATGGCGAGCATGAAGCGGTGGACGCGAATTCCGCGGCGCGATTGAGGCGATTGAAGAGGGCCGCGGCAAACGCCCGAGTTCAATTTTTTCAACTCGAGCGTCATATTCGCGTGACACGATCTCGCGGTAGCCAATCAGCGGTGAGGATCTCAGCCTGCCGTCACTGACGTTCAACCAGAAAACATCAGCCGTTAGCTGTTAGCAGTTAGCACACAGAGCTCACAGCTCCTCATATCTGTTCAGAAACTGGACAAAAGTTAAACAAGTACAAACCACAGACTGTCTGTTCATGGCGAATACAGTCGCTCGTTTATTTATGTCTGTAGGCCGTTGTTATGACTGTGGACGGAGCATATACAACGTTAGCTTAGCCTGAGGCCTGTACTACGAAGCTGGATTTTCGCTTAGCCGGCTAACTTCAGGGAAATCTCGGGCTTTCCGGTCCTACGACGCTGGTTCTCTTTTTAGCAGGCTAGATTTCCATGGTAACTTATGCTGAGCGGCAAACCTGCTCCGGAGCAGGTTAGGTGGCAGGCTAAGAGATCAACTCAGTGAAAGCACTGCCTGCTGACCAATCAGAGCTCCGTGTGCGGAGTTTAAAGCGATCAATTCATATTACAGGATAGAGGAAATACAGAAAAATTGCCGTTGCAGGAAAGACGGCCGGCCAAAATCAACTGACTGTGTGAACGTGAAAATTAATAGAATATCCCCTCCCATCTTCAGAGCAATCTGACTATTATAATATTAGCGTTAAGAAAGCTTACTTAAATATCTGCCATGACATAAGTAACCGGATCAGAGTAACATTAAGTACAGTCCGCGGCACTGTGAGTGCAGACGTCGATGTGTCCCATTATCATTCATATCATATCACATCATAATGTATCATATATTTCCTTATTTGAGTCAGCTTCTTGAGCCGTATCTGGCCGTGCAACACTCACAGTGTCACATACTGTATGCAGAAGTATTATTTTAAGCAACACATTAAGTTGACGAAACACTCGAGTCAAATTCTCCTAATTAAAGTCAGATCCACTCGTGTCTTGGACGGGGCAGTGATTTCATAAACCTGTTAATGTACGCATTCAAACACTTTTTCTTTTACCAGCTGTATTCACCTTGCAGGTGCAGCTATGTGGCTTTTATCCTGGATAAAGTGTTTAAGTCATGGATGTTTAAAGTTTAACTTCTTCATATTTGACTAATATTAAAGTTCACTTTTCATTCAGGAAGTATGACGCTGCGCTGTCAGTACGCTTGTCCGTGTTTGAGATTGGTCGAATGCTCCAAATACCACCCCTTTCATGTGAACGCGCACCTAACTAGATAGGACACGGCTGGCTTGAGCGATCCACTTGATAACCAGCGTCGTAGTACAGTTTAGCCAGAGCGCGTATGTTTTGGATTGGGCCAACCGGCTAACTCAAACATATCCAGGTTAGGTTGAACCAGCTTCGTAGTACAGGCCTCTGGTCGACCCGATCTTCATTCAGAAAACAAGCATTTTAAAAGGTTTCTTGCCTGCCGTCTTGTCTGCAGACTTGTCAAGCATTAATTCATGGTTTTTCCTAACCGGTATCAGTATGTTGTTACTACGGCATCATTTAGAAACGTGTATTACAATTAAATCATGGTAAAATATGTTCATTGTGTTGTAGTTGTAGCTCCTGAGCCAGCGCGTCTTGTTTGAATGACGCGAGTAAACACAGCTGACAGCCGCGGTGAAACTCGAGCGTTTAGAGCGATGCGATAAGAGCGATTAGAGCGAAGCGAATATTCGCATCGCATCCGGTGTGAACGCAGCATTAGTCTATAGGTGTGTCTCTTTGGTCTACTGCCTGTTTGCTTTTACCTGAAGCCTGCAGGTTCTTCAGACCAGGCGGGCGAACCACTGTCCAGCTGATGTCCTCGGTCTTGTGCAGTAACTTCTCCATCTCATGCATGTTGGTGAGGACGCTGCGGATCATCGGCAGCAGGAGGAATCGAATCAGAAAAGGTGACTGCGCTGCAGAGTTAGCTAACATCAACAAGAAAAACAAAACTGTGAAATTATCCTCTTACATTCTACAAATAATGTCAACGGAACAAAACCTTGTATTTAAGCTCTGTTCTTCCAATGAAAATCAACAGAAATGTAAAACCAATATACAAAATATAAAGAGGCAGTGGCCATGCTAGGATCTCTCTGAGTTTCTTTCTTGAAGTTGTATCCAAATCTGAACAAAATAATAAACAGAATCATTTTATCTATGAAGGCTTGATTGAAATCCACACTTTAACACTTGATATCTGAAGGTAATTTGAGAATGATAAACAGAAATAGATTACAGTTTATCAAAACAAAACCACTCCTAGGACATTGATACGATGGACTTTTTTCATTATTTAATCTTACAATGCATCATTACGTGTGCTGCACTTACGCTCTGTGTACCAGGAGGTCATGGTGATGATCTTGTTGACCCGGGCCTCTCGCATGGCGCTAATCATGCTGGTCATGGACCGGGTGTAGCCCGAAACCCCCGAGAAGAAGGAGGCCGGGAAGCCGAGGCAGGACATGACCACATCCTGTCCTTTGAAGTGAGTCTTCAGACTGTCTGCTGAGAAAATATCAGCCTCCACCACCTAGAAGCAGGGAAACACAAATAATGACTGAGGTGAATTTTACTTTTTTCAATCCTGCTGATGGATTTATTTGATGCTTTATCTTGTATCATGTCCGTTTTGTCCATCTTTATTCACTTTTTGTATTCTCTTTTAGCTTGGGTGTGGCACTGTACAGTAACTGTTTGCAAAAATCTTATAAAATAGAAGAATAAAAAGCATTTGTTGGGGAATATTTGGATGGTGGATAACAGGGTCAACAGTGTAGATCATTAAAGTGTTTTTAATAGGCAAGGCAAGTTTATTTATATAGCACCTTTCAACACAGGGCAATTCAAAGTGCTTTACAAAAATGAAAGACATTAAGAAAATGGCATTTGAAAATAGTCATTAAAAAGCAAAGATAATAAAATAAACATTAAAAGAAAAAATACATGAATACAAATTACAGTGCCGTTTAAGATATGAATAGTTCAATTAAAAGCAGCGGCAAAAAGAAAAGTCTTCAGCCTGGATTTAAAAGTAGTAAGACAAGTAATAGACAATAACACAGTTCTTTGGCTCAGAAGAATTACATGTGTCAGCCAATACTCAATATTTCAATAGCTAATATTAAGTAAACTGTTATTATTTGGGCTATTAATGGGATTTGTTCAGAGTAATGCAAAATAAAATAACACTGGGTTTTTTATCTTGGCAGTGCTCCACCTTCCTGTGTGCACAGTACCACACCCACATGTAAAAGTTGTTTTGGCTTATGTTAAGGAACATAAGCAGCACATGTTTTACCTCATACAACCCTCCTTTGGACATGATAAAACATTTATCATTTATTTTGTGACTGAACTTTGAGCCCAAGATGCACGGAGCAGCAGCACAACATAACGACTACCACCCATTGGTTCCACATACCTTGAGGTTGTCATGATGCACGGTGAGTTTGGCGGGGTTCCTGACGATGGCGGTTACGGTGTGGCCCTGCTGCAGCGCCTGGTTGACCAGATACTGTCCGGTCTGTCCCGTGGCTCCCAGCACGGCGATCTTCATCCTCACACTCTGACACACACACAGCTCAGTCAGGGCGGAAGCTTATCAATACACGACGCGTGACCAATGCTCTGACCTCTCCCTGTTTCACAAGTGTACAGAAATGATTTCTATGGTGCAATAAAGAAGCTCTCTCTTCGGAAGTTCGGTTTGTCATCTGATCAAGGTTCATGGTCCTTTATTGTCAAACTAACATAGCTACAGAGTAATTATGTCGTTGAAAATCTTAGGTCACAGGCTTCTCCAACAATGCAACACAATAATACAGATAAGCAGACAATATTAAAACAATATTAAAATATGTTATGTTAAAAGTAATACAAAAAAGAAAAAAAAAAAATTTTAAAGTGAAAGAAAAAGTGGAATAGTGCAATAAGAGTCTATATACAAGTTATTGGAATGATATATTAGATAATAGATAAATAATTACTAAGTAGCAGATGAATGTTATGAAATTGTTTCAGCAGTTCAGTTGTAAAACTTAGTTTTAAATATTAATACATCTATAATAATGCGTTTTAAGCTGTCCAGCCTTCATTTAAGTCCAACTAATTATTATAAAATAAATATATAAAACACAAAAATAGCAAAACCTCACACTTGCTAGCCTGGAAATAGAACATATTGAACCTGTTTTGTTTAATAAATAATTGAAACAATTATTAGATTGCCTACATTTTTGCAGGGAATTTAACATTGGATTGCAAATTGCTATCAATCGTATATGTCTTATGGGACTTTACACAACATTAAAACAAAAATTCATTACAACTTGTTTTTAAGCTGTCACAGCTGAGTAACAGGAACATTTAAAATGGAGGTCAAATATGGACACACAGTGTGTCTTTGTTGAATCTGAACAGATTATCCTTTCTGCAGCAGTGGAGGATGACGAGTTTGTGAGTCAGATGCTCTCTGAAGATTATAATAAACTGAATTCATCTCAAATTATGTTGGTTAGGCAACCATTTTGAGAATGTATTTCCTGGAAGTAGTAGCGGCTATGTTTAAGTTTATTATCGTCAACTTGGAGCCACATGCTGCACTGTGACATCAGCTGAGTTAAATAAAATGGATGGGCTATAATTTTATTGATTCATTTTCTATAAAAATGTAAAACCCTTGTTATGGGACTGACTTTTTTCTCAATTGAAAAAGCCAACATCCTTAATCCTGAGATACAGAGATAAAGATAAAATGTATCAAATATTGTATGTATTATCCATTCGTTATTGATTCAAATTTGAATTAAAAAAATAGAATAAAGTATATTTTAGGGAAGTTTTTATACTTTTTAAATAAATAATGTTACATTTCTCCACTAACATATCTAAACCCAAATACATCATTGGTTTTTTTCAGCACAATGCCACGTTTTTATGGTTTTAACTTGAATTGTAAAAGTCATCAGATAACTTGATCTTGAGTTTTGCAAGAAGCAAGCTAAGCTTTTTAAAGTGGAACTGCTTTTATAAATTGTACCCACCACTCACCTCCCTTTAAAAATATCCTGAAGGATAAACATTGAAATAATGTTAATTGAGAGAAGCTGAGTAAAATCAGAATACTGGCGCCATTGGCGCCTGCGCAGTGTGCTGTACATTATAATCAGTGGCGACTGGTCATTAGGGGCAGGTGGGGCACAGCCCCACCTAGTGTCAGCAGAAAGTATTACAAATAATGATTACAAAAATGCAAAAAAAAAAAAATATATATATATAAAATATATTTTAAGATCATGTTTAATCATCTGATTCGTCTGTACATTGCTGTTTTAGTATGTGTTCTTCTAATTAGTGTGTCTACAGTCACAGTGTGTGCCTATTGAGCTGTTTAGAGCCATGTGGGACAAAACCTGATTATGCCCCTCCCTCTCGCTGTGAAGTCAACGGTGACTGTAAAAACTACACTGCGCATGCTCAGAGTATTTTGTAATGAAATGTGTGTGGCAAAAAAATAATGACCAGAGGGGCATGGAGCTACCATCCCCACCATACGTCATCTCAAATCATTCAGAGCTGATTGGCTGTAAGTACGTGTGCCGCGAAAAGTGTGGTGTGTGAAGAGGAGACGAGAGAGCTGCAGTGACGCGTCCTAAAACCAGGAAGTAAGCTGCGCATGGCTTCCCTCGACAAAAAAGCAATGAGATTTCTCCATAGGATTTTAGAAAATAGCTGGAAATAAGATCTGTGGGAAACGTACCTGTTAGATAAATGCACGTTTTGATCAGCCGGATAACATCCACATGTCTACCCTACTTTTATAATTTTTTTATCATAAATCTATGGATTAGATTTATGATAGACTTTTGAAACTACAAGAACATAAGGAGGACTTTTACAAAAAAGTTATAGACATTTTTGTCCAGAAGGATAGGCAAATGGACTTCATCTTCAAGTCAAGGTAAGACCGCAATTTGATTGAAAATGGGATCTTACTAAGAGAGAACAATTCAATATTTAAATGATAAAATTACATTTTTTGGGTATCCTTTTGTTGAACTGTCTGTTTAAAATTAATCGAAGCATCAGACAAAAAAAGCTTTTGAAAATAATATTATATTTTGGTTTAGGTCAAAATATAATATTTGTAAACCTGAAGAGTCAGTGCCAGTGCCTCACCAGCCATGAACCTCACTGCACGTCACTGCAGAAGCTTATATATAGACATCTACGTTTTTTGTGCCCCACCACTTTTGTACATATAAAAACGCCACTGATTATAATATATTTGTAATATCTGTAATACAAGCGCAGCTGTTATGTAGAATAGAGGATCACATCTGTCTTATTGTGCCCCCTCCTGATCACAGGCCAGTACAACAAAACCTCAATTTATGACATGTTAAACAAGAGGGCTGCCTTAAAAAGGGCTTCAACAAACAATTACCTTCATTATGGATTATTGTGCCAATTATTTTATTGATCATTGTTTTATGTTATAATAATATAATGTAATGAAATAATGAAGTAATCTCTAAATGTAACTAAATTGTCAATAATATTATTAATACAAACTTAAATCTTTAAACTACTAGTTCTTAGTAATTCTGATTTTGAGTGCTAAAAGCTCTTTAAAACAAACACTAGTACAACTACTACTAACCACAAATAAATAGAACATATTTGATGATGTTGTTATGGACACAAACTTTTATAAATAGTCTCCTGGACGTATTCTGACAGATAAGTATTATAGTAAACCTTGCGTGACCTTCAATCTAACCAAGCTTAAAAGGTCACTTTATTTCAACTACAACCTGTTACTTTTACCCTTTCCTTGCACTGTAAACCCACCAGTTCGTGGAACAAGAGAGGAAACACTGCAGCTTTGTTGTCTATCTGAGGGACGTCCTTTTCCTGTCATGCTGAATCTGTGCTTGAATAATTATAGCTCCAGGTGACACTTACACACGGAAGTATCATGTAATAAAAGGAAACGTTTGATACAGTTATTATAAAAACAACCTTATGCATGCATCATTTGGCTTTCAAATCATTCTGAAAAAAAATCTATTATTCTTTATATTTCCCAATTCTGCCGTAGGCCTGAGTAAATTCAGTGTCAATCCTCAAAACCTCTGACATTTTAAAATGTAGACCAGGTATATTGATAAGTAAGTATTGCAAAAATAAATGAACTTTCTATGAATACAAGGCAAGGACTGTTAAATATATAAAGACTGTTGAACACGATAGCATTAGTTTGAAGTACCGAACAACCACATTGAACCTCACATGAACCCATAACAGAACCTGTGTTTGTGAGCGACTCAAACACACCTCCTTATGTCATGCAACACGCGGAGCAACACACGTTTCTCCTACATTTCTCTTAAACCTGACAATTCGCTATTAATTGATGTCAATATAAAACACAGGACAGCTTGCTTTTAGCTTTTTAAAAGGTTTCTAGCCAACATTAGCTAACTCACCTCCGCCATACGTTTGCAGTGCTGCGGGATGCGTTCAAGAGCCGCTGCGTTCAGGTATGTTTGTAAAGCAACGTTATGAGTTTTATATATTAAATAAGAACATGTCAATTGATGTTGGTCATAAACAGGATGATGTTACATGACCCTTTCAAGTTAATCTCGTAGTGAAACTGCATCCCAAATATTTGATTAGCACCGCGGTATAACGTTGTGTAAATGATTAGCCATTCGTTGGAAATTAGCTTAATTATTAGCCATGTGTAATATTTTATTCCTATCAAGTTCTAATACATTTTATTTATGTGGTCATTTTTCAAGATAAAATATATAAATAAATACAGGCTATAAAGATACAACTTTGGACTGGTAACCTTTGGTGTACATTTGACCTTTTTTCATTTGATTGAATTGTAATAATAATGATTCAAAGATGTAACTGTGTGGGACTTACAGCAAGTGAAATTAAGTAATATTTTAAATTATGTTCTAAATCACTTGTTGGGGTTTACATTGGGGAAACATTTGAGGGGTAAAAAAAAAATAGACAGTGATAAATTAGTTATTTAATACTGAATTGTTTTTGGGGAGACGTACTTTTCTTACAGCCTGCCATGAACATAACTCTAATGTCAGACAACTATCAAGGCTGCAAGTGAAACATGGAGATTACCTTTATTTTGCTCAACATAAGGTGACATTTAACAAACATCATCATGCTTAGGTTTGGTAATACCTTACTTACTTCATAGCACACAATCCAAAAAAGAAGCCCATGTGATAAAAAAAAAAGACCAAAAACACATCCTGGCCTCTTGTCACCTATAGTTTCCCGCGGCACCCTCTTCCTATAAAAAGACCAGTCTAGTCGCATCAAGTCATTAGCTCAAGTAATCCGCCTTTCTCACGATACGATCACACACTGAAGCACTAAAGACTAAACCAGCTTCAGCACAGACTCACGGAGCTCGATGAGGCCTCTGTGCTGAGTTACTGGGTGTTGCTGTCATTCTCACAGTACAATGATCGGTCTGATAGACATCCTGCAGTTCTTGACCTGATCCTGTTGGACTGTTGGAGGATGAAACAGAGCAAATGGCTGTTTGAACATTAATTGAAACTGCAAGCCAAACAACTTGGGAGCTGGTGACTGGATTGAAGAGGTGACCACGTAAGTACACTGCTGATTTAAAGATCTCGTATTTCGACAGCAGTTAGATCAATTGAGTTAAACCAGAAAAAAGCAGATAAAGACAGAAACATCTTCATGTTCCAGATCTGAATCAAGAGCTTCTCAAAATGTATTTTAGTCCACTTAAAATGCCAGGCTTACATTGTAGTACAGATCTCTTTACATGTTAGGAAAGTCACCCATCTGTTCCTTTAAAGTAGGTCATAACCAGCAAGAGACTTATGTGCCACCCAATTCAATGAAATGTATATTTTAGGTTTGATTGATCAACCTAAAATACAGGTTGATCAATCAACGGTTGTGTACATTGTAAACATTCATTAAGGGATTATTTGTTTACCGATTATCTGTTTACCAACAGATGGTGATTTAAAACAATAATTTGTCCATTTCATAAAAACAACTTCAGTCCATACAGATATTTCCTCCCTTTTTCAGTTTCATAGATGGCATTATTTTAGTCTTCATTAAAAAAAAAAGCCCTGTGCTTTAAGATTGAGGCCGATCACAGAAGTGAGGAGCCAGCAGTAATGAGATTAAAAGGTCGAACGTCTTCCAACTCCAGCTCTCCAGCTGATGACCAGCCACGCTCAACTTTCCACTCTGTCAATGAACAGGGTCAACTGGACTGTAGCAGGTTACTTCTAGTTGTTGTAAAGTCTGTTTTGTGACTCCAAAAAAGTAATGCATTCCTAGTAGAGAGCAGTTTAGGATTAATTACGTTGTCACCTCTGATAGCTTTTACATAATGTGAGGATTGTTTGGTGCTTTGAACAGGAACAGTCATGGGATGTGGTGTCTCAAAGTCCAACCAGTTCCACAAAAACTCTGGAAAAGGTAACCATGATCCTTCAAACATTGACCGATACACCTATTTTCTCTCTTAACCTTCTGAGATGTATATAAATCCTCACCACTATGTCCCACTTGTTGTCTATAGTTTACACTTCAGATGTAATCTCCCTGTTTTATTTGTTGTAATAATCTGTATTTTTCTTTGACCTTTTTCCTCTGCTGCTGTCTGCAGCTGTTATAAGTAAGCTACACCTTGTTGTCGTTGTTGCTGTGATTGTTGTTGTTGTTTTCCATATGAGTATGAGGGCAGGTAGAAGCAAGATTGAATATCCAGCTTAAGCAGAGATGTTCAGATATTTCACACAAGCTAAACACATTTTTGTTGTGGAGGGAATTTCCAGTTGTTGTGGTCAGTCTGAAATGACACATACAAATAATTGAGTTGAGAATTGAACTTAAAATAAACACCAAAGAGCTACAAGCTTACAGTGATAATGTGGTAAATCTTTTTTTTTTTTTTACTTCCTTTCTTGTTTTGTCTGTTATGGTTCGTGACAGATTGTTTGTCTCAATACAGGGCAGGGCAACCTAGGAGGATATCACAGTATTGTTCAAAATAATTTTATTATTTTTACCGGTGTTGACATAAATATCAAATGTTGTCAATATCACAATCTCTTATAGGCTCCTTTTCAATACATAACAAATGTCAAGTTTGTTTTAAGTCTTAACTGAACAAGAACTTTCTTTTAAATGTATCTCCTAATAAGAACGATACGAAGAACGATTATTAACAAAATGTTGGAAAAGCAATAGCATGTTGTGAACAATTCTATCATTTGAATAATTTCTGATCATCTTTTGTTGTCGTTTCAGCTATTAAATCTGCCGTCCTGATTCAGCGATGGTACCGTCAGTTTGTCGCCCGCAAAGAGATGCGGCGGAGATACACCTGGCACATCTTCCAGTCCATCGAATACTCTGGAGAACAGGCTCAGATAAAGGTGAGAAACAACAGGGATGGTCCTGAATATGTAAGAATGAACATAAGATCTTAACTTTCACGTCTCCTCCACTTGTAGCTTTATAACTTCCTCGGCTACCTGATGGACAATTTCACACCTGCAAGCAATGAACGTAAGCTTTGACATTTCAACAGACAGTTTATTTGACGAGCATTTCCTGAATCCCTGACTTTGAACTGTCCTCTTGTCCTTGTTGCCAGGGAATTTGATCTCGCACATCTTCAGAGAGAATGAGGTCTGTCGGGATGCAGAGTGGGAGAGGTACTTCTGCTACAAGAACATTGAGGTGCCAGATCTTTACTCTGGACCCCACCTCACCTTCCCTCTGACGGTGGAGCAGGCGGTGGGGCTGGTGGAGGCCTTCAGGAACAAGAAGGTAGGTGCACATCCCCACTTTACAGTCCAGCCTTAAAGAAATACATCCGTCACAGTTCATGTACAGACTCACTGGTTTTGTATCACTGCACATGATAGATTCTACTTCCTGTGTTTCACTGGACCCAAAATAACATGACCAGCATTTAACATTATGAAGTTTTAAAGAAATCTGACAGGTTTGCAAGATATAAACCTTTTGGACAGTCTCAGATCCACAACAGACATTATTCTATAGAAAAATGCTAAGGTGTGTCAATTGACCACTACAATCATGTTTATTCATTTAAGAAGGAGTCTGCTTTTTACTTAACAAGTGTTTCTTGGTATTAATTATATATATATTAAAAAGAAAAAACATCTGTATCTTCATTGGCATGTTATCATTATGACATTTTCCTTCTTAACTTGTTGTTTAGTCGGCAGAAAAGCAATCTTTAAAAAAAAATATCATTTGGTTATTGTTGTTTTTTCACATGCTGTGCTATAAAAAATGCCTAAAGCTCAAACTTATGAATCAAAATATCACAGCAGTGATCTTATCTGTTCATGTGTCTAAAACCTTTTTGCTAATAAAGCTACTCTCTCCCAGTAGCAGCTGCACTCGCGCTACGTCCTCCAGCTCCTGCTTGAAACGTGGAAACAGCTTCGGCTGTTGCCAAATATCAACCGTATCTCCACCTGCCACAGCAAAGAAATCACTATTTGTGGTGAGATTTGATCAGTTCATCATTTTACTAACTTAAAGTGATCTGATTCCAGCGTCTAGATTGCTAACTGAATCTTTTGGGGTTTTAGACTAATCAAGAAAATTGCTCTCTGTTGTGAAGCACTTTCTGACTGTAATGTAGGCAGTTTGTTTATGTTTGTTGTTATTTATTCATCAACATATATCCTCTTCATTACAGGAGATTTGCATGGACAACTGGAAGACCTGCTGCTGATTTTCTACAAGGTACAGATTTTCTCTTCTAAAATCTAAAACTGATAGAATAGCTGACGTGAAAATGTTTTTTTCTCATGAGCTATAATTATTTAATTTTAAAAAGAGGCATCTATAGAAAGACATATTTTATTGAAATCCTCTACTGTTATTATTTTAATCACAAAACCTCCTTCTGTACTCCAGGGCCCGATAGTAGTTATCAGGTTGCAAGTAAATTAATTATTATTTATTATTTCAATTTAAATGATTAAGTGAGTATTTATATATTATGTGTAAAATAAATATTCAAAAACACTAAGGTGTCTTCAAAGGTCTTGTTTTGTCTGACCAAACCTCGTTTATTTTTATTTTCATGATATGCAATTGAGAATAACAGATTTTTTTTCTAAAATGAAACTTGAATGATTAACCCTTTTCAAAACGCTATCAGCTAATCGTTAAATCAGTTATGATACGTTTTACTGTCAAGCTGCAACATGCTGCATTATTCTACATTTAGAAATCACTGAGTCAGTGAACCAGGATCAGTGCTGTGGCCTGTAATGTGTTTACTTTGAGATTACAGAATGACTCACTCTTGATGGCTTCATTTGTTTACATCACAGAATGACATGCCGTCCTTGGAGAAGCCGTATCTGTTTAACGGAGACTTTGTAGACCGCGGCAAAGACTCCATAGAGATCCTCATCATCCTGTTTTCATTCCTGCTCGTCTATCCAAGTGAAGTGTACCTCAACAGAGGAAACCACGAGGACCACATAGTCAACCTGAGGTGAAACCATGTCTAACTGGGGGGGGGATGAAGCCTCAAATCAGATTCTAACTGTCATCTTGTGTGTCTCTGGCTGATGTAGGTACGGCTTCA
Source organism: Trematomus bernacchii (assembly GCF_902827165.1). Lineage (NCBI taxonomy): Eukaryota > Metazoa > Chordata > Actinopteri > Perciformes > Nototheniidae > Trematomus > Trematomus bernacchii. The sequence continues at coordinate 13,546,506 of NW_022988043.1, forward strand.
CAAAGGAGGTGTTGTCTAAATACAGGGTAAGTTGTTGGCACCATAAAAACTTTCCACGCACATGTTTGGTAAACTCCAACCCCTGCTTATTTAGTAATCCCGTCTTGATACGGGCCAGATTCCTTCCTAATATAAAAAGGGACACTCCTCCTCACGGCTGAGAGGATTTGACGTCTTTAAAGTTGACTGTCTGACGTCAAAGATCCACAAGGGAATCCACAAGGGAATCCCCAAATGTTTCAGATTACTGTCCTTTGTTTGGATACAATTATAAACAAGTATTAAGCTCACAATCTGGAAAAATACATTTTAACTGGAGCAATACCCAATAAGAATACAAATACTTTATTTTCTATACTTTAAATAAACATAAAGAACATAAAGTAGAAATGTGCGCGTTGTACTACAATTGTAAACTTATGTCCTACAAACACAGATAAAGACAACAACAGCACCATGACAAGAGAAATGGATTTTAATATTCATATAAAACAAAGTTAGAAAGTACTGGACAGGCGATGCAAAATAAGTGATCCTTATCAAGAAAGACGTTCAAATGTCAATGTTAAATAATGACATTTTCTGCATACATTTTTCTTATCTTAATGTATTTGAAATCAATACAAATACAAGTTTGGATGTGGGACCAGTACTGGGGGTTGTTGCCTTATTTTTGTTATTATTTATTAATTCAACTTGTTGATGTTGTTTTAGATTACAAGTTGTGGTTGCAAGTAATTTCCCCCCCTCCAACCCTATTTATTTAAGTCCAAAACAGATAAAGCTGAATTATTAGATGGCAAATATATCAAAAGTAAATGTTCAACCACGACAATAAAAGACAAATAAAATCATTCTAATAATTTCATAAAAAATAAACAGAATATGGGCTTGGTGTTTTGTGTATGATGGCAGAAAAAGTGAATGAACAGGTTAAATGTCAAAGCAGCGCCATGTCATCCTCAAACAAGCAGGACATTTGGCATTTCCTAAAGATGTTTGCTGTCAAAGTGTGGGAATTAAAATCAGGTGAAATGATTGTGTAAAATGTAATCCTGGAATAAAAGGAAAAGAGTACAAACTTAACTCGGGCTATAAGATACACTATGGCTCCTCTTTCATGTTGGCAACAAACTCTAAAACTGAAGAATAAAGAAGGGATGGGGAATTGAATTCCTGTTCGTCCTCAGATGCACGGCAAACGGATCCTGAAGCTGCTGCAGAAGATTTTCAGCTGGTTGCCGTTAGCGACTGTAATAGACCAGAAGGTGCTGGTTATCCACGGAGGGATCTCCAACACCACCGACCTCAACGTCCTCGCCAGAGTGGACAGACACAATGTGAGCCTCAAACACTGGCATGTTCATTTTAAATGTTTGATCAATTATCCTGAAAGCCATTGAAATTCCTACTCTGTTTTTGTTCCAGTACAACTCAGCGCTGAGGCCTCCGAAGAAGAGACACCCGAGCGTAGCGGGGGTGCCCATCAACTCGGACATGGACGAGGAGGCGGGGTCCACCAACAAGGTGTTCCAGCGCAGACCCTCCCTCACGTTTCCCAGAACTCTGACCAAAGACGGCTTCCAGAACCGCTCGCTGCAGGACTTCTCCGAACTGCTCAGAGTGAACACGGTGGAGGGGGTGGAGATCCACAAGAGGCTCCCGGGCCCTTTAGGACCAGAAAATGACACGTCTCAGTCCTGCGAGTCTATCAGCAGCGAAGACGAGTGGAAACAGGTGAAGAACGACTAGTGAGGGCTTTGCTCAGATACTTACAAAATGCATAATTCTGATTTGTTTACTAAACACGCATTCAATCCCCCGTTGTTAAGTAGGCTACATGCAGCAGGTGAAAGCCAGCCCCAGACTGCCTTTGTTTTGTAGACACTGTTAGATTTGTACTTATGATCTCGCTCATGGTCGCTATGTGTCTATACAGCTTGATGTCAAGAAATGTCCCAAACATAGCAAAATAGTCTATACATGATTTAGGTCAATCCTACGTATTCTGCATTTTCCCTTCAATATAAACCTATTTAAGTAAATGTATGTAGGTTTAATTTAAACATTTACTTAGGCCTATTTTGCTCACATGTATTGCGAATCTGATAGCATGGAATTACACATTGAGTTTGTTTTTGTGAAACCTGTGACACCTGAGGCCTGTACTACGAAGCTGGTTCAACCTAACCTGGATATGTTGGAGTTAGCCGGTTGGCCTAAGCCAAAACATACGCGCTGGCGCTAAGCTGTACTACGACGCCGGTTATCAAGTGGATCGCTCAAGCCAGCCGTGTCCTATCTAGTTAGGTGCGCGTTCACATGAAAGGGGTGGTATTTGGAGCATTCGACCAATCTCAAACACGGACAAGCGTACTGACAGCGCAGCGTCATACTTCCTGAATGAAAAGTGAACTTTAATATTAGTCAAATATGAAGAAGTTAAACTTTAAACATCCATGACTTAAACACTTTATCCAGGATAAAAGCCACATAGCTGCACCTGCAAGGTGAATACAGCTGGTAAAAGAAAAAGTGTTTGAATGCGTACATTAACAGTTTATGATATCACTGCCCCGTCTAAGACACGAGTGGATCTGACTTTAATTAGGAGAATTTGACTCGAGTGTTTCGTCAACTTAATGTGTTGCTTAAAATAATACTTCTGCATACAGTATGTGACACTGTGAGTGTTGCACGGCCAGATACGGCTCAAGAAGCTGACTCAGATAAGGAAATATATGATACATTATGATGTGATATGATATGAATGATAATGAGACACATCGACGTCTGCACTCACAGTGCCGCGGACTGTACTTAATGTTACTCTGATCCGGTTACTTATGTCGTGGCAGATATTTAAGTAAGCTTTCTTAACGCTAATATTATAATAGTCAGATTGCTCTGAAGATGGGAGGGGATATTCTATTAATTTTCACGGCCGTCTTTCCTGCAACGGCAGTTTTTCTGTATTTCCTCTATCCTGTAATATGAATTGATCGCTTTAAACTCCGCACACGGAGCTCTGATTGGTCAGCAGGCGGTGCTTTCACTGAGTTAATCTCTTAGCCTGCCACCTAACCTGCTCCGGAGCAGGTTTGCCGCTCAGCATAAGTTACCATGGAAATCTAGCCTGCTAAAAAGAGAACCAGCGTCGTAGGACCGGAAAGCCCGAGATTTCCCTGAATTTAGCCGGCTAAGCGAAAATCCAGCTTCGTAGTACAGGCCTCTGAGGGTATTCATATGAAAACAGATGTGAATGTCAGGGGATCTGGTTATTAACCTCCATTCGGGATGGGTTGTACTCTACACTCTTACATCATGCCAGAGTTGGGTCCAGCCAGTGGCTTCTTCTTCAAATCAGCAGCTGGGTATATCAGCTTGGTCTGAGTCCGAACACAAAACAACATCGTATCCAGTTCAACAGATAAAGATTGGCCACTGACATCGCCGAACATCATCATCATTTCTAAGCTAGGTCGACCTTCCAACCCTCAACCATCCTTGGTCTTTTGTTCTGTTCCCAGGACACACATTAATCATAGCCCTGTTTGAGTAGAAGGTCAACACTCATTAATGGTTTTACGCGAGTATGGGGCTTGTGTGTTCTTCTCAGGTCTAAAGTTTCCCGAATTAGATTTTTCATTAGTGACGTCATGAGAAAAAAAAGTTATTTTGATTGCGAGGGCTGAGTCAGTCCTGAGTCACAGCCTGACAGACGCTCCATCAGTGATCAACACTCGCCTGCTGAGGAGTGTTGCCTGTGTGGAGCTTTAACGTGCTGTAATCCAGCGCATCATTAATCCCTCTGCAGTGTGTTCACCACCGTCACAACCTTAAGCACAATCAGGAGAAGTCATTTGTCTCTGATACTTTGGTACATCGTTGTAAACAACTCAGAGTAACTCATTCAGTAAATTGTGTGACCTGTAAAGCGCCTTCCGCTGTAAACACGAGTAACAGCAGCTGGAAATAACTGGTATTTAATTGTTGAAATTCAGAATAAGATATTTTAGAATTGCTATTCCAGTGAACAGTCAATCAAATCAACACAAAGTCCGTTAGTAGCTGTTGTGGAGATCTTGATCATATGATCTTGCTCAGCAGATGGAGTTTGTAGATGTTATATTTCCCTTTTTCTAAGGATGCTCTATCCATGTTGGCTTGAAAACATGTTTTTTTCCTTATCATGACCTTGTGTTGTCAACTGCTATTTCTGAGGGTTCCTTTTCCCTTTTTATGTCCCTTTTTTTTAGAAAGGTCTGAAATTCTCCAATTCAATTATTTTTCATTTTCAGGTGTACCAGTATTTCATTTTGCACACAAAAAATCTGAAGGTTTTAATCTAAATCTCTTGTCTGTCCTTCCTGTGTGCCTCCAGATCCTGGACTTGCTGTGGAGCGACCCCATGGCTCGGGACGGCTGCGTGCCCAACGAGGTGCGGGGCGGGGGCTGCTACTGGGGCCCCGACGTCACTGAAGACTTCCTGAACAGACACAACCTGCAGCTCATCATCCGCTCGCACGAGTGCAAACAGGAAGGTTACGAGTTCTGCCACAACCGTAAGGTGAGCTCAGACTCTGACAGCCCGAAGACCCTCTAATGTTTTCAGAATTAACTAAATGATTTTCTTTCATTTCACCTAGGTCCTCACACTGTTCTCCGCTTCAAACTACTACGATGTGGGAAGCAACAGGGGGGCCTACGTGAAGTTGGGTCCAGACCTTGTGCCTTATTTAGTTCAGTACCAGGCCAGCAGCATGATCAGAGAGCTCAGCGTGAGACAAAGGTACAAACTTCCAGAAAGTCTTCATCTAGACAGTGGGAGTCATCGGTTTATTATTTATGCATTTTATCAGTTTTTTAAAAAAGTTTATAAAAATGTTAGAGTATTTCCTGTAACACTAACAACAAGCCTTTGATTATTTTTCTGTGTTCTATTTGTTGTTGTCGTGTTTGCAGTGCGGGGCGGAGCGAGCGCTCAGCCAACAAAGTCCTGCGGGAGCAGCTGTTTGCACATAAATCTGACCTGATCTGTGCCTTCAAAAAGTTGGACAGTGAAAACATAGGTGTGTGTGTGTGTGTGTGTGTGTGTGTGTGTGTGTGTGTGTGTGTGTGTGTGTGTGTGTGTGTGTGTGTGTGTGTGTGTGTGTGTGTGTGTGTGTGTGTGTGTGTGTGTGTGTGTGTGTGTGTGTGTGTGTGTGTGTGTGTGTGTGTGTGTGTGTGTGTGTGTGTGTGTGTGTGTGTGTGTGTGTGTGTGTGTGTGTGTGTGTGTGTGTGTGTGTGTGTGTGTGTGTGTGTGTGTGTGTGTGTGTGTGTGTGTGTGTGTGTGTGTGTGTGTGTGTGTGTGTGTGTGTGTGTGTGTGTGTGTGTGTGTGTGTGTGTGTGTGTGTGTGTGTGTGTGTGTGTGTGGCAGTCAGATCAGGTGTTATTTAATTGTGTTGAAGATCTCTTGTGTACTCGAAGTTCTCGGAGGACAATGTGTGGCTAGGGAGAAATATGAGCTCCCAACTGTTATCCCTATTCAGATAAAAACTGTGGGCTGACCCAAAGTCCTTTCATGAACGTTTGACAGTTTCATAGAAACTTGTTGTCTTGGGATTTACTCGCTATTCTTGATTCTCAAGTACATTATAAGCATATCATGTGTTTTTTATGTAATTTAGCTCATCAGTTTGAGTTATTTCACTTCAAATGTACTTGAACGTTTGTTTACAGGGGAATATTTAGGGTAATTTTCAAAGAATATCATTTTTAATGGCTTTACATTTTATTCTGGTCCTTAGCAATAATACTTAGCTTCTGAACGACAGGGGACGTTCAGGTGGCAATAAAAAGTCACACACTCACTACATGACACGTAGAAGTGTGTAAGCTTGGAACTGAATCCTGTTGGATTAATGGATTAATCAATTGAAATATATTGTGAAAATGTTTGGCTTGGATTATTATAATGGCAGGTTATGATGATCAACCCCATGTTTTAAAATGAGTTGTTGAAGCAACAGTTTGTTATACAGATTTGGTGCTAAAAAAAAAGTTGTTCTCCATTTAAAAATGGCCAACATCCATTTAAAGTACCACAGGAAGACCTTAAGGAATACCATCAGAATGCATGCTGTGATTTGGTATAATAAACGTACGATAGGACTACAATCAAACATCCATTGACATAACTGGAAAACAGTTATTGGATAAATCAGGTGACGGATGACATTTCCTCCTCCCTCAGGTCGTGTCAGTCTGGCCGACTGGGCGTCTGCGGTGGAGAGTGTGATGCGCCTCGGCCTGCCCTGGAGGATAATGTGCTCTCAACTGGTCCCCGGTCGCTCTGCCGACAGCTCCATCGACTACTACGAGTGGTTCAACGAGCTCGCCATCAAAGGAGCCAACGCGGACGTGAGTTACCGAGCTGGAGACAGAACGCCACAGAAATAATGCCGTCTGATTTGATATCTGCTTGCATATGTTGATTCAGACACACTCTAACTTAAACACACTTAAATACTGTTTAAATAACTTTCTTGCAGCATATTGACCAGAGTCTGCTTGAGACTTTGTATCGCCACCGCTCCACCTTGGAGACCATCTTCAGAATCGTAGACACGGACAACTCAGGTAAAACTATTTATTCATCACTAGAAAAGAAGTTGCATGTACACCCATTTGTGCCCAAATACTATATTTGACATTATAACAAAAAAAGCCATGTAAGACAATATTTTGGCCGAGCATCTTACTGTACAATACTTCAAACTTTTAGCAATAATTAAATGCAGGGCTGCCCCTGACCAATTTGTGGCCCCACGCAACATTATGTGAAGAGGGTCTGTGTCACTCCTGTTAGCACCGGAGCCTCGCAGCGGGGAAACTGTGGCGCGCATAGTAGCACCACATTTGCGCATAAGATGAGTTACGCCACATTTGCGCATATGACGAGGCCCCCTCCGAAAGATGAGGCCCCACGCAGTCTGCGTGATCTGCGTGTAGGGAGGGGTGGGCCTGGTTAAATGAGGAAAGGCTTTCATATAAAATATTATTTTAGCCTACATGTGTGCATATCTTTGATATTCAGCTTGTTCTGAGTACATAGATTTGTTTAGATTGTCATGGTCTTTGGGCACATGGGACTAATGATTAATTCCTGAAAATAGGATGATGTATATAGAAAAAACTATTGTCCCATATGCCCAACGATTAAATAAAAAGTTGGTTAACCCATTATGCAAATACTTTTCTGATGCACAGACCATCCAATGAGAGACGGTGTTCTTCAGTGGAGGTGTGAAGTGTGTCAAGGCTTTGTAAAGTGCTTATCCACCTGTAGCTAGGTTTAGACGAGGATTAGCCCACTGATCTACTGGCCTCCCCCTCTCAGCCGGTTTCTATCACAGCATCTTTAACTTCCTCCCTCCACCCAGGCTTCATCACCATGGAGGACTTCCGGCAGACCTGGAAGCTGCTGAGCGTCTACCTGAAGATGGAGATCACGGAGGAAGCCATCTCGGACCTGGCCGTCACCATCGACAGCAACCAGGACGGCAGCATCGACATCGAGGAGTTCATGGAGGCCTTCCGCCTCACGGACAAGAAGAGCCGTCTGGAGCGAGGACGCAGCATGTTCATGGGGACGGCCACCGACCTCACCAAGCTGGAGGGAGATCCCAACATCTGAGCAGAGGGAAACACTGAAAACTGACCTCAGCTCAGATTCCTCACCGGGTAGCGGGGGGAGGGGAGACCGGGGAGATAAAGCCAAGCTGCTTCTATGACGCACATTGAGACGTAGGATGCTGCCGAGCAACAGCCGTGTTGATCACATGGGATTAAGGCGAGGCTAGAGTTCAGGGTATTTGACAGCAAATGTCCACTTGACATTTCAGTGCAGTTTTAAGGTGAAACCAACACTTTATTTTATTAAGATATAATCACACAAAAAGTGTTGCATAGACCACAAACACAAAAACAAAAGAACATCACATTTAGGCTGAATTGTTAAAAAATAAAATAATATTAGATTCTGCATTTATTAGCCATATCTGTCATTATTTTTATCAAAAGACTTTAAAAGTGAAAAGAATACTGCAACTGACTCGCCAATTTTTATTTAATTTTCTTAAATCAAATCCCATATATAATCAGTAATGAATGTTTTTCTAGATTTTCTAGATCTGAGTTGATTTCATGATTTCTTTGTCTGACCAGAAAACCTAAAACTCCTAAAAGCATTACATTTAATATTGTTAGGCCGACTAAAATAAATCAAATTTGACACCCCTAAACAACAGAATGTTTGGATACAACCTAAAAAATTGCTCAAATGATTAATCAATTGTCAAAATAGATGTACATTATTTTCAAAATCTTTTAAACTAATTATTGCAGCGCCTGTTCATAAAAGGCCAATAAAATGCATTTCTCTGATGCCTCTTCAAGTGACTCAGTTTAAAATTATATCAAACCAAAGAAACAGCAAATCCACACAATTATCATAACATAAAACTGTGAATGTACCCCTTTTCCTTGAAAGAATTATGATTATATTTCTGTCGAATCACTGATTGATGACTAAACTGTTTGTGTCAGTGTGCAGATGTTGATTTCAAACGGCTTTGCATCTCCATATATGTGCGGAAACTAGACTCCTCTTAAAGGCTTTAAGAAACAAAACAACATTATACAATACAACAATTGATCATTGTGCAGCTTTACATCAGTTGCACTAATTAATTGCAGCTAAAGTGTTGCAGGTGCCTTAGCGAAGAAGTGTTTTAACTTCTATAGGCGAAGTTAAGTGTACACTGATGCTGTTTTGTATCAGTGCCAACTGCCAACAAGTACCGGGGTCCCTCCTGGTCTCAGGCGGGATTCAAACCCTCACCCTGTCCAGAACGGTGAACTCATGCTTTTGTTTGTTTGACTTTTAGGATGTATGTCTCATACAGTTGCAGTGTTGTAAATGAAGATGTTCCTGTCTCTATGCTAAGCTATGCTAACCGGCAGCTGGCTGTGGCAGCATATCGTCGAGAACGCAAATAATAAGCAAAACGTTGTACTATTCCTGTAAGATATGTAGACAACATGATGTTTTAGGTTTGGTATATCTTCTCTGTGTCCATTATTAGATCAAGTTCCAACATTGTTTCAAATATTATTATAACTAAACCAAAGAGACATCAGGAAATCACTCAGTGTGCATGTACAACATTTTGATGTATGGAGAATGTAAACGTTATTATATGCAGGTTTGTTTTTGCATGCTGACCCCTGTAAACGTTTCAACATTCATTTATGAGTCTGTTATTGAATTAAATGGTGTTTGTTAATTTAACATTACGTTAACATTGTATATTAACCACATGTCACAGAAGGCCTTTAGAATTGTTCCAATATAATAAGTATTATAACCATGATATTTTACCAAACAATATTTTAATATATATAATATTTTGTATTCCCCAAATAATGTATTTCTACACCTCAAACAACAGAAAGGTGCACTGCACTTACTTTAGGGCTTCAATTAACTAATATTTTTCATAAATGATTGATAAATCTGCTAATTTTGTGTTTGTTAGAGTTTCTTCCCCAAAACATGCTTAAACTGCAAAAACAGATCGAATATCTACGATCGTATTACACATTAAAAGATTAAATTCAACCATATAAATAATCTATTAGTTTAGATAGATAGTTGAGGTGCTGTTAAATATCTTTCACATTAAAATCAGGCCACATTCTAAGTAATATAAAGAACATCTGTTTTTCCATGCAATATTTGTTTTTATTTATAACACCTCAACTCATCAATGACCATTCTGTTATAAGGATAGTAAGATTGGTTTTCAGAAACACCAGCAGGGGGCACAACAGACCAATTAGTACAACTTGTAGTCGTACAATTACCTGGACTGATAATATAATTAACACAAACTGTTATTTTAAAGACACAATTATCCACAAAAAGTTATTAAATATTATTTAAAAATAGTAGTTAAATTACAGCTGGGATCCTGAAGGCATCACCACATCATGAATGTGAGCTGCAGCAACAGTTAATGGACACTCAGGCAGGGTTCGAGTTATGTGGGAGCCAATGGGAGCTGAGCTCCCATAAGGAGGGGTCTGAGCTCCCACGGACGCAGTGAAATCATACATCTGTGGGGGTCGCTAATACATTACCAACAACCATTATTTTAATCACAAATAATGCATGTGTCAATGTAATGAGTATTATTGAAAAGAAAAACATGTTTTCCAAAAGAACAACGCATCTCTTGAATAACAATATGCCTGCACTGCACCTCTTGCACAATCTATGCCTGTGAGCATGCTGCGCGAGCCGAGATCATGTGTGTGTGCGTAGTTTAACCTTTTCATACAGGGCCGTGGTAAGTAGGGGTGCTGAGGGTGCTTGCAGCACCCCCTGATGGAGGACAGGGAATCTGCACGTCCACAAGATTAAATGGAAATATAATACAAATATAATACAAAAAAAAAAAATGTTCGGCCTTGATGTTCACATTCATAATTAAGTAAAGATAACACCCTTTTCACCCCGGTTACATTTGCCCTGAGAGGCTCAGTGAGGTAAAGGACTCTGAGTGTTTAGATAGTTCACTTTAGTCTAAGTTATCACAGTGTGTCTCAAACGGTTTTATCACAATTTATGTAAACAAATATTTCCAAGGCACACCTTTATAATTATTAGGATAAATAAAAACAGGTTTGAAATCATTCCAATGTATACTATAGGACAGTAAACCAACAATATCCTTTAAAACTGGAGAGATTAAAAAATATGGATGAATAAATAAATGTTAACTGATAAAATAAGATATAAATGAACCAGCAAAAATCTTGCCTAGGGCAGCAAATTGGTCAGAACCGGCCCTGGTGTCATCCCCACAGCACCCCCCATTTGAAACATGTTCCCACGGCTATGTTTTCATATTTAAGTTTGTAGCGAGTAGAGGGCTGCTGGCAGGCCCAGACTGGCCATCTGGAGGTTTCCCGATGGCCTTAATGTAGGCTATTGTGAATGCAACGCTGCGCAAATGTGGGTTTGCCTCACACAGGGTGACTGTCTGTCTACATGATGTGGCATCTGTTTCATATGGGTGTTTCCATAGATCTAGTCTCTTTATTTTCCCCTCAAAATGCACCAGATTGATGCATTTAACTCCAAAATTAAAAAAATATCTTACCAGGGGGGGCATGCCCCCGGACCCCCCTAGATGATTTGAGGTCCACCCCCAAAATATGTTCACATGGATAGGTTCCCAAATACATTTGCAATTTTTTTTAAATAGTAACCCCTGTCCATATGTTTATTATTGGTGTGTGTGTGTGTGTGTGTGTGTGTGTGTGCGTGTGTGCGTGTGTGTGTGTGTGTGTGTGTGTGTGTGTGTGTGTGTGTGTGTGTGTGTGTGTGTGTGTGCGCGTTAGTTTCAAAGACCCCCATAGAGCTCAGTTTATAACTCGAACCCTGCACTCAGGGGTTAACAGCATGATCTCCCTGTAAGCCCCTGAGATCGGGACAGTAGTTTTCCTTTCAAATAATAATCTTTCAAGTGGGTGGATATTTAAACATGTCCGGAGCTGCCTGCAGTAGGTTGGATTAAAAAGGAATTGAAACGCACCCATTGTTTACCTGGAGAGGAGTTTGTCGAAAGAGTGGACTGTATTTTGAGATTCTCAAAATGACTTCAGAAAAACGTTAAAGGAGATGAAAAACAGCTTCACAGACACACAAAATATATACACAAAACAGCTACAAAACTACGAAGACACAGGGTTCCATTATTGTATTATTATTAGCACATAAGCGTATATAAGCGTACATATAAATTGGATAGAAATATGTTAACTTTGGATGTAGTTTTATTCACTTTCCTGCCATTTAGCTACAAGAGTAAACTGATACTGCTTGAGCGTGTTACTCTGGACAAAACAGCAAATACATAAAACAAATACAAAGTTGTATGTAAAAGTAATACGTCCAGTGTTCAAAGTCTTACTTAATTTAACTTGACTTTACTTTAAGTAACTTAAAGTAAAAGTAAGAATCAGTGGTAAACTAAATGAAAAATGATTACATGTTTTGTTGTTAAATGTCATTCCAAAAGAAACTAACTAACCAACTCAAACAGTTTTCAGGTTAATGATCTCTCCAACAATTCCCTGTCAAATGAAGTAAAGTAATCTTTTTTATAACAGGAATTGATTCCCCCGTGATGCTTTTCACTCAGCACCACCACCCCCACACAGAGACTCACATGGTGGTGACAAGCAGGACAAAAGAAGACCTATTTTTCTAGTGTATTGGAGGAGGGGGACACCTATTGTTGTCTGTCTGCAGGTGATCTTACAGTTGTAAAGCTGCTGAAGCTTTGCCTTAATGGAGACGTTTGAAAGAAAGATTCTCTGAAGCGTCCCCAAGCACTTGCTGTGATAAATAAGGCCTCTACCGAGGGCCCAATTACACTTTTAAACAACATTAAAGTCTTCCACTGGTCTTTAAGGGAGCCATTAGATGCTATTAGATATTATGCATTTGTGGAGCTCATTGTGTCTGTGTGACTTTTTGTCATCATGTGTACAATTGTATTCTCTGTTTTTACGCTGATATAAAAAGAATTCCTTTAATAGTCTCCTCAGTGAACTCCAATTGTATCTCCAATGAAGGTTTGTGAACTGACAGAACACAAGAAAAGTGGGCAAAAATATTCATTATATCATGTTCAAAATGTGTGAAACTTGGTAGATGCATAGGCCAAATATGAATACTTTAAACTGGCTATGCCTTAATGGGAGATAAGTCAGACTTGGATTTAAAAAAGAACATGTCCTGCATGTGATGTAAGTTAAAAAGGTGATAAACAAAGACAAACATGAACGTTGACTCCAGAATTTACAAGAAGGGACTAGAATTCATTTAGCAATCAGCAGCAGAGACACAACGTCAGCAGACAAGAACGTTGAGTCGTCAACTCTATTGAAGGTCAATAAAGTCCAAAATGAATACTTTAAACTTAACGGAAAGCCTGAAAGAGACAGTGCGTACATGCTGACGCCTGCAGGCCCTGCAAGGATAATCTGAAGGGCAAAAACACGTGAGGTCTCAGAAGAGGTCAGACCAGGGAAATGTAACTTCACCCAAGGCCACAAGTTAGGATACAGCTGCAGCTATGTGCACCCTTTATGTGTTTCTGTATCTACACCTTAAGATGAATAACACAACCTCCTATGCTCCCTAAAAACCTGCATGAACGTGTTGCAGTTCAGCCGTAACTCTTCTGTGGAAGTAAAAGCACTGGAGGGCTCCTGGATGAGTCACAAACCTTGTTGCAGCATAAAGCATTATTACACCCCTTGTAGCACTTTGGGATTACTTTTAGCAATGAAAGGTGCTTTAGAAATAAAATGTATTATTATTATTATTATAAAGCATGGGTTTTATCTGAATGTATTATGCATACAGGTGAGTCTAAAGAAGATAATATGTGTGTCAGTTTAGGTAATCGCAGGAAAAATAATTGAACTTTATCAAAGCCTTTGGCCCAGTAGTAAGGCCTATTGCAAAATGCTTGGTCAATATATAAAATAGTTGTGACATTTAAAGCAGTAGGCCTACCGTAGTTATGGGGGGAAAAAGCTAGCGTGCTGTCTGTCAGAGTTTTGACAGTAGAACTACCAGGAGCAGCCGGTTAGCTTAGCATAGCATTAAGACTGTAAACAAGTATAAGGATACTGGACAAGCATCCACCTTGCTGAGGCCTTGGACGTGGTATTGACACCATGTGCAGAAACTGCCATTTTTGGAGTACTACCTGGCCATCGAATGATGAGGAGGGAAACTAAAGACAGTATAGCCTTTGCATCTATCTTAGCACGTAGAAGAATACTCCTAGAATGGAAATCTTTGATACCACCTAAAGCATCTCTATGGCTTAAAGATCTAATGATGTACCTGAACTTGGAGAAGATTAAATATAACCTGAGGGGCTCTTCAAAACTATTGGAATCTGTCTGGGGCTCTATGATAGCCTACATAGCTGAACTTAAGACACTAAATTAAGAAGAAAGGGGGGAACTATGAATGTATGTGTCTTTTTGTTTCTGTCTTTATATACATGTACGTACGTGTATGTATGTGTATGTGTATATGCGTGTAGGTATGTGCATATATATATGTGTATAGGCTATGTGGGTATACATATGTGAGTATATGGGTACATGTATTATTGTTATTATTCCTCATTTCCTTATCTATTAATTTTCTTTTAATATTATCTTTTACATTACTTTATTTTTACCAATATATGTATCTATTTATTTACTTTATTAGCTAGGACCGGGAGGGGAGGGGGGGAAAGGGAAAAATATTGACTGTATAAATGTAAACTCATTGTGCCTGACTCAATAAAAAAAATAAAATGTAAGACTGTAAACAAGTGTAAGCTAGCCTGGCTCTGTCCAAAGGTTTCAAAATGTCACGACCATCAGCACCTCTATGACTCTATGTTTAACTTGTTATCTCTTGTTTGTTTAACCTTTACAATCGCTGAAGTGTAAATACATCACATTGTGGTGTAACTTGGTAGGCTACCTGTTTTAGTGCTAGGATAAGCTAACCTGCTCTAGCTTTACAGGATTGAAATGTGTACAACTTCATTTATCTAAATGTGTGTGTTGAGTTATATTTCTACTTATTAGAAGGTTCTTTCAAGCTTTTTCATTCCATCAAAATGTTAATAGGTACACATTTAGATAGAAAAGGCACTATGTTGCTGGTCTGAAACTCAGTGAATTACATAACCGTCAAAGTAACCTGATGGGATAGGCCTGATGATTGTTCATGTCTTAATTTGAAAGAGCAACTTTTAAGTTTGTGAATATTGTAATTGTATTTTTTTTAATCTGGATTTGTAAAAATAACTTAAACGGGTAAAGTATTTAAAACCATGAAGCAAGCTGTTGTCTACTTTAACTTCTAGTTGAAGTCAAACCTAAACTCAGATGCTTTTGAAGGTTAAATATTTGAATGCTTTAAACTCAGTATTTACATTTCAATAAAGTATATTCAGTTGAAATTAAGCTCCAAAATAAAAAGTGAAGTTGCTTATAGTTTCCCCATTCATGTATTACCTTCCTCTGGGTTTATTACCACTAACTGGTTTATATATCTCTCGCCAACAGAAATACAAAAGACAGCAGAAAACAATGTGAACTTTGCATTAGATTGCAACTTTTATTTTTTTGCAAATACACTATAAATGTTTACAAAAGCACTGTAGAAACATCTGTGAAGTGTAAATTATCAAAACTAAAAATGGATATTACTTTAGATTAATTTTGCACCTCACATGACAAGGAATGTCCTATTCAGCAGCAAAACAAAAGAGTATATCTCAAGAGGAAACGTCCGTTAGTGATTTCAGAACATGGGGAGATGCGGTTTGTTACACCAAAGAAAGGATGGTATGGCACTAGTACTCATCCCTGAAGGAGGGCTTCATTCATCTAGATAGTTTACACAGCATCAATGCTTTTACTTTACGCAGTCATCAAGATAATCAGCCTTCCAGTAAAAATCACTCCAGTTTGACAGAAATGGTGTTTACAGGTCCACAAACACAAATTTACTCATACAGGTTCAACACCCAAATCTTAAACCATTCATGAACACTCTTACAGACATTGTACAGCTTCCAGTGTGAAATACTGGTCCATCTTTTTAGTGATTTCAGTGTGAAAAAATGTAAATGATCAAAAATGAAATGTTGGATATTACAGAAAAAAACGACAACTAAATAACGCTACAGAAACAAATACTGCTACACAACAAAAATCACAAATTTAGGGGAAAACCAAATCAAATAATATACATAAATATTCTGTGGCCCCTTACATTTTTTATTTTACACAACTCTGTATTGCTTTGACTTACTTAATACTGAGATCTGCTCATGAAGAGCATTGATTACTTTTATTTGCTCTTGCACCAGGGGACAAAAAAAGCAATACCCATCAAACCAACTTGTGAAATTTCTCTCATTTTTTTTTCCTTCTTGCCTTGTTGTAAAAAGGCTCATACATACATGCGTTCACGCTCACACAACACTGCTGCAAATACTTCACATAAGTGGTGGCACAATTAAAAAAAGAACAAGGTAGGGGGTGGTTTTGTGGCACAACCGTTATCACAGAGGAGAGTAAACACGGTGTTGGGGAAGATCGATGTGTGTTATCTTTGGTCAAGCAGGGACGAGCCAATAGGCTTGAAAGATTGGACTCAAAGGTCGGTGTTGTAGAAGTCAGACAGCGGCGGAGTGGTGGCTCAGGCGTGTGTTTAAACAGACACGCAACACTTGGGATTAAGGTCTCATAGGTTCAAGTTTTTGAAAGGTGGATAACGATGCACTGTGAGTTTGCAAAAGGCGGCGTTTGCTTGCATTTATGTGGAATACAAAAGGCCTTTAGTGAATCGATTCAACCTTAAAGGAATACTTTCGACCTCTCCACCAGTGTGATTATTTAACCCAGACTTCTGACACCAATCTTTACATGAAGAGGAGCGCCATTATGAGGCGCCTCCGGCGGATTGTTAAGTTTACTACTACTACTACTATAATAAAATGCTAACAATACATGTGATATGATCATCTGCTAATAAGAGGAATGAGTATGTTAAGTGTGATAGATTTACAAAAGTGTTGCTAGTGATAACTGTAACTGCTTATCCCAATAAATGGCAGCAAGCTTTGGGCTTTGTATCTTGTGCTCAGGTGTCAAAAAGATGTTGGTGACACAGAAAGCCTTTAAAGAAAAAGCTTCTGCAGATCAACCTGAAACAATACGAGCACGTTTTGTACACGCATGTACAAAAACAAGTCCATAGGTTATGGCATTTCTTTTTAGCAGCAATAACTAATACAATAGTATATCAAAAGAAGACACTCCATGTGGTGGAAAGCACGTAACACAGAGGCATGGATGTGCATTTAACATCCGTCCTAACCAATACTTACAAGGACAAAGAAACAAAATGTATTGAACATTTGGCCCACCTTCATTGTAAAGAACAGGACAAAAAAAACAAAACAGTAAAAATAAATTGAAATGTTTTGAACGTATGGACCACCGGCATTGTAATGAACAGAACAAAAGAAAACACAAGGAAATAATTGAAATGTATTGAAGTTAGGGACCACTTGGCTTGTAATGAATAGGACAAAAAACAACAATGAGAATACACAGGGCACAATTCCAGGCAAAGTGCAGGGAATTTTCCACGTTGACATTATTATGGCCTTAAATTCACTTCCCATTAACAACTACCGCTGTTGGGTTTGACGTGACAAGACGAGTGTGGCAGACAGAAAAACAACGACGCATGAAACATAAGACAAACAGTGATTCAAGTGCTGTGTGCTGCGTTTTGCCTGAATGCCTACAGCTCCTTGGCAAACTGAAAGACTGCACAGCGGCGAGTGGTGCCCAAGGCTCCCTCAAAACCCCCAATGATTCCACTTTTTTTGTTTAATAGTCACGGCACTTTGATAGTGTCTTTGACCGATCAGCTGTTAATATATATGGTAACAGGATGAAAAAAAACCTGGTATCCTTGTGAGGACTGGTTTTAGCCATCCAAATTGTGCTTTCTCTAATAACAGTGTAGACTTGCAGGAGCGTGTCGACACCAGAGCGACGTTAGTGTCTTTCAGCACATCTAGAAGGACTGCCTACTGGATTTTGGTCAGAGGTATCTCAACATTTCCCCTTTTACATATTTACAATAATGAGATTTCCAGCTTATTTGAACACTGTATGAACATTAAGAACACACTGAACCATTATAAGGCAGAAAGCAGGTTCAAGTCTCCCTTTTAAGTTCTGTGGGTGTTTTTTCTCCTTTTTTGATTTGAATGTGTGACGAGGCCTAAAAAAAAGGCGCAATTGTATCAAGCTACTGGCAGGAGCCCTAATAAATTCACAGCTGAGTAGTCATCAGCTGACTACTTCTAACTAGTGTTCTGGAGGAGGGGGGGATGAAAATCACAAGTATTCCAGGTGTTACTACACTGTGCCTGCATCCAGATAATTCGTTGCCCAGGACAGCGTAAGATAAAAAGGTGCACACACACTTTTACTAACTGATACTGGAAGAGCGCTGTGTATGTGTGTGGGTGCACCAATTCATCTTAGGACAAAAAGGCAAAAATGCTAGAAATGGTTCGGCTCAGTGTTTTTTCTTCTTTACAAAAAGGATATGCTTAGCAAAACCATTTTATTTTCTGACCGCAGGAGCTAAGAGTTTCGTCCTAGGTTTTCCGATTACTGGGTCTTTCCTTTTAATCTTTCAGCTGCAAGTTTTCTCCTCTGACGCAGAGGAAAAGAGCGAGGATGCGACGCTAACAACAGCAATTGTTGTTCAGGTGAACAGTAAAACTCTCTCTGAGCGGTATCAGTCGGCAGAGTCTGTGTGCGTCAGCGTCACCTAAGCTACTGTGTTCCCACAGAAGAGTTATGGAAAAAAAGGCTTGTCCTGGCCCAGCCTCTTGCCTGGGTTCCCGTCATCATCTTTAAAGGCCGACCAGGACGGAAACGAGGAATGAGAGTTTTTTTAAGTTGCAGTACGGCAGGCGGCGAGAGCCATGCTCAGCAGGTAGAGAAGAGGAGGACAGACAGTCAGAGGGCTCAGTTTGAGGAGCAATGTCTTTGTTGTCTAACATTTACCGGGGCTTGTGTCCCACGCTATTCCTTTTTCCTCCCCAACCCCCCCACCCCTCACAAAAATAAGAGTAAATGAGGCTGCTCTTTATGCAAACCCCCCACCCATGGTAATGTAACACCCCTGTGCTGCTCCCTCAGCCCCCTTCCTGGGCTCCACACTTGGGGAGGGGATCCTTGATCAACACTTCTGGGCCTCCACTGGAGACATGGCAATGTAGGAGCCGTTCTTCATTGGCTGATTGGCGGGCATTTCTGACGGCTCGTCGGGTTTGTCGCTGACCTGAGTGTAGGCCGTGTCGTCTTTCACCGTCTGTGCGGGAGGACAGAAGGCGTGAGTACAAACTAGCGAAGTGGCAAGATGTCTAAATATTATTTTATGGACACAGACAACAATGAGAAGAAATGCTTTTGAGTGAAATGGTCACATTAAACCACAAACATCTAAGTATGCACAAACACCACTGACAACTTTTACTTTAACTAAAAGAAGAAATACACTGAGGCGGTAACTCAACAGATAAGGAGTATCATGTCCCAAATTAATTAAAATTATAACAACCACAGATGATGGATAACAAATTAAGAAGGAGAATAGCAAACAAGGCAAAAATTAAGACTTACAGCAAAAGAATGAAAAGCTTCAGTAAAATCAATACGTTTTACTTCATTCTAAAACAGAAAAGGGGAAAAAGGGGGGGAGGTTACAGAAAATTTAAATTAGAACATGGTTAATACAACACTTCTTCACAGTGCAATTAAGCATGTTTTTAACATTTTCTCTTTCTTCTCTAAACTACTGACTAAACTGTTGCATGCTAAACAAATAGTCTGGGGAGAGATTTCCTTTTTAATGAGATTGAGATGAGGAGATTGATACCGCTCATGTCTGTATGCTAACCATGATGCTACAGCTAGTTAGCTTAGCCCGAAGCTTTGATCATTTTCTGCTATTTTCATGATTTTATAACAGTACCTTGTTCTTTTTCTTTATAATCTCATTATTCTTTTACACTTTGGCAATATTGTTCTTGTTGCGTTCACAGCAGTAAACTATATTTGATTGAAATGACTGGAAACAGAGGAAAAGGCTAGCAGGACTTTGCCTATAATAATAAAATCCAGATACATGCACCTCTTTAACTTACTAATTAACCAGGTGGATCTTGTTTGTTAAAAAATCCAAAGTACCAAATAGTTAAATTAACACTGTTTTAAGATAAAGACAAAACAGATCCTGGAGCATATTTATCAAACAGACATAACTGAAATCAATCTTCCCATCTGCCGCGCATTAACAAAAGTGAATATTTTACAGAATATCAAACTGCTCCCTTTCCTAGCATACGACTCTCTGGACAGTGAATAACCTCAACTGCAGTAGTCTGAGGGCAGTTCCAGTCAGGGTTCAAATCAATAATCCTGCACTACCGGAGATAAGAGAGCTGAACATGTGCTGGACATTATTCTCAGTACGGCTTTAGCAGTTCAATGCACTTTGCTACTTGATATTGCAAAGCTAGCTCTTAGCTACACTGAACTGGAACTCGGATACTGAACACAAAGATACAGCGACTGTTAGAAAACATTCTACTAAAAAACAACAACATTTAATTCAGAATTGTGGGAAAATTGTTCATGCTGGCTTTGCTGCACAGGAATCATGCAATGTGTTAGTTAACATGCTTTGGGGTTAAAACCTGCAGCAGCTCATTGAGGAAACCGTTAACCATGCTAAAACTGTTTACTGTGAGATATTACCGCAGCCTTTTATCATTTATACTGCGAGCTAATGTCAGTGGGTAGCACAAGCCTTTTCGCTAACTGTGGATTAAATACTACATTTTACTCCACAGAAGCACAGCGGGAGAAGAAGCTCCTACCTTCTTCTGGCGGTTTCGACAGAACAAGACGACCAGCACCAGCAGCAGGATGATGCCCATGCCCACGATGAGCAAAGGGAAGTTTGACACCAGAGTCACAATCAGGAGGAGTGTCCTCATCTGGGATGCAGAATCATCATCGATGGTTGCAGTCTAGAATTGAGAGACATGATGATTATTGATTTGTGATTCAAAAATGATGAGAGCAGGATTCGTGTCGGACATTTGAATGAAGATTCTCACCTCATTGACGAACATGATGGGGAAAATGGTCTCATGGATCAACTTGGTTTTACTGAAATTGAAGAATAGAGACAGGTGTCAGGGAGGACATTTGGCTCAACATGTGACCATAATGAGGACACAAGTGTGGCAACAGTGGACTGGGTCAAAGTTAGACAAAGATCGACTCACGGGAAGCCTGTGACTCTTTTCAGGATGATATTGAGCTGAGCTCTCTTGCAGGCACGGATGGGAACCCCTGAGGTCTATAACAAAAAGATAAAGCGTTATTTATTATTGGGCTTTTGAATGCGTGTTTTGTCCTAAAATACGAGTTAATCACTGGTGATGTTGAAATATATATAAATATATATATTTTTTTTAAAGGTAACTTGCTGTCCAAAAAAACACAAATAAAAGCAGAGCTAATTCTATGGTGACTCAAAAGAATTATTGTAATTTAGATAAAAGGCAGTTAACAACCAACAAAGCCAGCCTCAACACAGATCGCTGCGCAGGGCTGTAATCAGTAGGGATATTAAATACGAGTCATACCGGTTGCAGGTCCAGATACGTCTCGTGCTCCTCCTTGTTGGGGTTAAGCCCTTCAACAGCATTGATGTACTTTGGGTCGGCTTGATAAAAGTGGGGAAAAGATACCACGATGGGAGCACCTTGAATAAAAACAAGAGACCAACATTAGTGAGGAACAACTCAAAACCACAAGGCAGAAAAAAGATTCAAGAAACATGAGATAAGATTAAATGGTATTTAGTAGATAGTGGTATAGTGCAACGATAGTTGGAGAATGTTTATAGTCCTAAGGAAAGATAAGCTGGAAAAGTAAACACAAGATTGTGTTTCAGCACTAAAAACACAGTTTTTCCCTTAATTTAAAATGTTCACATTTTATCTATAATTTAACTGTTTAATTGGATTTTCTTTTAAGTTACATTTCCAAATAAAAGGTCTTATTACTGTTTGTAAGCCTTGCCTACAATGAAAGGAATTAAGGTCCTGGTGGGGAAATTTAGAAATCTTTATTTATGAATGTGTGGACTAAAAGAACCAAAGTATATACTGCTGCTGAAGCTTAAATATAATTTTTTTTTTGGTACTAAACTGCTACAGAGGAGGTCATCAAATTATTCACAAATTCAAATTGTGTTCAGTTGACGTACAAACTGTGAACGATAAAAAAAAGACACATAATGATTTTAACCACAGAGGCAGTTTCAGAATGACACCCTTGCACATGACATGACAACAGGGCTCGGTCGTGATTGGCTCTCTGAAAGCATCACAACAATCCCTCCAATCAGACGCCTTTGCCTCATATGAAAATGAGATGCTGATACTACAGCCAATCAGTTTCAAGCACATACATCAATACATATAGTGATGTGTTTCTCGCACTGGGTTTGTATGCGTTAGAACAAAATTACAGAAAAATAAGCATCCTAAAGAAAGTGGCTGTAAAATAAAAACACACAACAGAGTTTTGTGGCTACAGTAGCATATCTGTGGGCACACTGTCCTCGTGTGTCAAGCCTAATCAGAGCAATCCCACTCCACTCAATGACCATTATAAATACCTCAATGGCCTGCACACACAGACAGTATAGTTAATCATTGAACCGTGTATTGAGTGAAAATCAGGCATGCTCAAACAGTGGGAATGTCAGATACCAGGCAGGGGACACGGCTGCTGACTGAAAGGAATTTTTTTGGGGGTAGAATAAGGAGGGGGACCGAGTAAATGGGTCAGACTCTCTGGCAACTGAGAGGGGGTGTGAGAGGGGGGCAAGTCCTTTACCTTCGCGACAAACGCTGACTTTAAGCACCCCGGTGCCGAGACAGTCTCCAGCTGGCACACAGAAGCCCGCGTTGGCGGGGTTTTCCTTGGGGTTCATGAGAACATCGTTTGGGGGTGCAAAGCGGTACGCCTGGATGCCTTTCACCTCAACGTCTTTTACGTAGGCTAGATGGATAGACCTGAGGAAAGAAATAGATTGTTAAGATTGCGTTTATATGGCTTTTTAAGAATAAAATCAAGCACTTTCAACCTAAACTAATGATTTCCAGGATTTACAAGCCTTTATCTTCACATTTAAATGCAATAGCTAAAGAAAAGATTTTCAGAATGTCACCAATGTGTAATGTGGCTTTTTACCAGCTGTTAATATGAACTTAAAATCTATGTTTTCATCATGGTCATTAAATGCTTAGCTAGCTCCAGCCCGCTTTGTGACATGGGTGAGACCCGGGGAGACAAACTATAGGATTTCTTCGTTGTAGATATTTGAAACGATTTGGGGTTTAAATTGGTAGATAAAACACATTATGAAATATATGAAGTTAATAATACTCCTAACCCTGAAAACATAGCAGTGAAAATCAAGCTTTTCCTAACTTCCAAGACTAACTCTGTAAATCTAGAAAAAGTAAATAGCTGTAATGTTCCTTTTATTCTTTAATCTTCTGGGCATCCGAAATACGTAAATAAGCTTCCTGCTCCAGATGATAACTTCCTGTTCAATCATCCCTTCGAGTGTCTTGACTTTCCCACATGTGTTTTGAGTTCATCAACAGTCTTATCAGCGGTCGTAAAAACTACTACTCATGTCCTTATCAGTGTCTGTAAGCATATTTTAGATGACTCAAGTGCAATTTCCTGACTTGGCAGTTCTCGTCCTAGCTGCGCCCAGATTGCTTTGACCGTAAACAAAAGTATAACCACGTGCTTACCTGCAGAGATCAGCAGCAAAGATGTAGAGCAGCTCGTTCCTGTTGATCAGAGGGTGGAAGACTGCGCCGTCTGTACCATTGATCATGTTGCTCGAATTGGAAGACCACCACGACATCTCCCTATAAATTCAGAAAATGACTTAAGTACAACTATGAGGTATTTTTACATGACTATGTTAATCTCAGGCCATTTCATGATTCGACTCTGCTCTTTCAGATAAAACAAAGTACTTGTGCAACACTATATCTGCCGGTTATTTATTTTGAGTTGGTCATTGCGATTTCCCACAGCCAACACCCAAACAGATTAAGGTCATAACAAAGAAAATGCTCACCTTTACATATTCAGAACTTTGTTAGTTATTCTTTCACACCAAATGAATCGTCTCACTACATTTTCCCTCTTTAGAACCTTATATTTATGACAGAGGCCACCATTCTGCACAATGATTACAGTAGCTTGTGATTTTTGGAAGTCAATTTTTTCTGCATTTTTTCTGCATTTTAAGCATTTTCAATTTGGTTGAACACTGTGTACTTTCAGTTAAGAAAAGGATCTAAAAACTAAACTTGCTGATTTAATATAAAGTCACTTTGATATCCAATCATTCATTTAGTGGGAATGCTGACACAGCATTCCAACTATCTGTTATGCTACGCACGAAATTCTTTATTATTCCCCCGGGTTATTTTGCGCCACTTCTCCTCCCACATTGAACATCGCAGAAACTCCGTTCAAACATCAAAACGTTCAGCTCGGTCGGGAATCGCAGGCTATTACTTTTCTCATTCATAACTTTCATAATTCCAGAGATACATCCCATAATTCATCACATTTTTAACATGGAAGTCAATGGAGAAAATCTTCAGACTTCAACAATCTTCATGCAACTTCAACTGCTAACTGCTCCTTCATACTTTCACTCAGAAACCTCATTCCAACTTTAAAATGTTACACATCTTTCTGACATTATTCGTGTAACACAACTTTTAAATCTGATTCTTACTTTTACAGATATTAAACATTGTTCAGACCTTGGTAAAGAGGCCTTCTTCAGATTTTAGAGTGAGTGATGTCACAGCTAGAGTGGAGGACAGATTTAATTTTGCCTTCATATTTTCTTTTAAACCTGCCATAATTCCCAAACCCTACATTCCTGAGACATGTTCAAAAAGTGCTCAAACTTCACATGTGTGCTAACAGTCCAGCCGTGAAGACATCTACGGGACAGTTTTGAGATTTCTTTAAATGCCGTTGCCATGGCAACACAATGCTCACCATGAAACACGGTTTTCTCATAACTTCAGTGAAAATGCTCCAAACGGCCAAAAACTTCACAGGTTTGGTAACGATGCAGCCATCAACGCATCTAAGCGTATTATGGGATGTCATCAAATGCCGTTGGCATGGCGACAGATCATTCGCCATGAACTTCTTTCAAAAGTTTGCAGTTCAAATATTCTGCTGCTTTTCCAAGCCTTTTTACTTTCTTTTCTTCTCTCATCACACATTCAAGCCCCCAGTGTTCATGTATCATTTCAATCTAAATTCTTCATTTTTTTCTTACACAATACATTTCAGCATAGCAGTTTAGCGTCAGCTTTTCAGCATAAAGCATTCCCACTAGCAATTTCTTCAGGAATTGCATTCTCTAGTTTTGCAATAATGTTCAACATAGAGCCAGTGGAGCAAAGGCTGTCCCCCTCTGGACTTTCCAAAACGGGTTGTGTAACTACTGTAGGTGAATGTGAATATCACTACTGGGAGGAAGTGGAAGCCCTGCGCCGACAAGAGAAAGTATTTCCTATCATAAAGAAAGCAGGAAAAAGGAAAGATTCCGCATGACATGCCATTACCTGAGGCCGTTCCACGTGTCGATCTTGCCGTAATCCATGTAGTTCTGCTCGCCGGTGTGGAACACAAACTCTCCTTCATGGGTGCCATTTTTCTGCAGAAAACAGGACGAGGTTCAGAGAAACAGCGCCAATGTTTCTTATAGGACAAACGAAGGAATGTGAGACAACTGCTGCTTTGAATTTTTTACCATAAGCAAGCCCATAGGACTAGACTACAACAATACATTTGTGGGTGTTTTCAAAATCATAATTTTCGACCTCTGAAAAAACGTATACTGAAAAATAAGTTTACTAATCTGCCACTTATTGCCTGAAATCATTAGCATTTTGTCTATTACATTTAAAAATTGGGAAAATGCAAATGTTCTACTTGTACTTTCTACAATTGGACATCTTTAAAATGTCTTGGTGGTCCGACCAATAGCCAAAGTACTGTAGACATTTGATGATAAATCTGAAAAAAAAGGATCCATCTTTCACATTTAAAAAGATGAAGGCTCTGAATCTCTGATAAAAAAAATGACTGAAACAATTGTTAAACGGTTTGTTTTCTTCTGATCAACTAACAACTAATTCATCAGTAAGTTCTAAAAATGCTTCACTCATGGTCACAAGGCTGCTGTGGTCACTGCCTGTGCAAAGTTGCAGACGTTGCTCTATAAACAGGAAGTACAAGCATCTTCCATCAGCATTTGGCCAATCTCACTTCTCGTGTACACGTAACATCTAGCTTGCATCGACAAATATATTCATGGAAGGGAGTGAAACATACCTTCCACATCAGCCCAAAATACTCGTCCACTTCTGGCTTGAGGGACTTGACCTTTGTGAGGACAGGGTCTTTGAAGCCCCACAGAACCTCGTGGACAGTGCGGGTCATGAACACCTCAACGCCCATGCTGTTCAAGTACATGGAAACCACAGTTCGCAGGAAGAAGGAGTAGGAGTTCAGCTCGTTCATGATGGCCTGAAGAAGAGAAAACAGAGTGGAAAGATTAGTCCGGTTTCTGCTTGCTATATGTCTTTTTTTTGTGTGGAAAGTCTCATGAATTAATGCTCTATTTAAGTTCACTTGGTCTGAAATGAGTGACGTTTTAACCTGACAAAATGTCACAATGTGAGAAAACAAAAACACATACATGCCAATCAAATGAGTCCAACAAAAAATCGAAGGGACATGATTACTAGCTGCTGCCAGTCCTAATAACACACATTATCCTCTCCAGACACAATGTCTTACCACAAACGGGATGTTGACAGTCCTGATAAGGTCGACCTCAGGGTTACCAGCTGACTTCTCAGGAACAAACACAAAGGTTTTGGGATTCAGTGCAAAGAGCTTGGTCCCGTTCTCCAGGAAAGTGATGTTCTCCCGCGGCCTGTACTCCCTGGTGTGGAAATGTCAGTTAGTCCAGATGTCTTATGTTTTGATGTCACACAGTGGAAACAGAACGATCCCAGATGGATAATGCAAGATATCTTTCCTTAAACAGGGATTTTATTACAAACATGGAACCAGTGTCCATCACTGTTTATTACAGACATTCACAGCTTCATTTCAAAACGTACCTGTAAGTATACGGTCCGATCTGTTTTAAAGATGCCTTTCCGCCTGCCAAGAACACCTCAGGATTGGTGACATTGAAGAAGTAATACTCCATGTAAACGGGTGGAGGGGGATTCTTCCATGACTCAAACATTTGACTCTTCTCTGTCAAAGTTATTTCCTGTAAACAAAAAAAAAAAAATACACATTTAGAGTGAGAATCAACAAAGAAAGTGTTGAGGAAAAGACAGGTTTTGAAAGCTCAAATTGTACACTTTGGGGAAACAACAATGTTTTATTCACAATTGGACACTTTCAAAACTCTTCACTGTTCTGATTGAGTGCCATCTGAGAGCACACATGGCACTTTTCTGCAAGGAGCTGGTGCTGAGCCAAAAAAAAACAGAGGAAAGTGGAGAAAAGTCCTTCATAGTTGCAAAAAGAGAAAAACCTCAGGACAGGCAGAAATGTCTCTCTGACCTAAGCAAGCCTGGGCATTCCTCTGACTCTGGGTTAAGTCAGCCCACACAACAGCAAACATGGCATTCTTAGCCATCAGACAACAGGTTGGATGTCAGGTGATTTTTATGTTTTTTTTTGTCTACGCAAAGCCACCACAGAAAGTAGACGATGGTTTCTATCCGAGTGATCTCACAGATGTTTCAGCTGTGATCATGTGGGGAAAAAGAAAAACCTCAAGTTGGAGTCACCAGTGAGTAACCTTGTATGACATAATCTGCCACAAGAGTAACATCAACTGTTAACATTCAGCTGTGAGAAAACAAGCCAACCTTAGTGTAGAAAAGCTTCCAGTAAGTTAACTAAAGGCGTTTGACACTGAGAAAAAAAAGCATGCTTTTTCCGGGTGTATTTTTAAACTAGGGAAAGGATAAATGACCCACTTCCTTTGTGTCTATTTAATGGTGAGTTCCTGAAAACCTTCCGCCACTGGGTACAGCGAGGTGCACACTCGAGACGCTATACAGGGTTTTTTGCAATCAGTAGTTGCGGTTGAGAAAATATAGTTTAAGGTGTGGCTGGCACTTCCTGTTTGGCTTTCAACTTCAAACACGCAGTGCTCTATAGTATTGTTTGCAAGGTTATATTGTAACATCTTCTTTCCTAAAAAAAACAAACATGCCAAAGCCCAAAGATTTACAGTTAAACAATGATATAAAAAGAAAAGCAAATCTTCAAATTGAAGATAATGAATTAATCACTTGACTATTGCAGCACTGGAAGTGTTGCTATTCTGCGTCCTAAGTGTTCTTTTCGTTGTTGTTGCTGTATTCTTATTCCAAATAATGACCACTTACAGATGTTGCATTGCACAATTTCAGATTCTACTCAGGACACTATGTCAGTTGTGTTAAAGCCCTAAATTATGAGCTAGAGCTGCGTCACTACTTCTGAAGAAATAGAACTTGAGGTATTTAAAGAGTGAGATTCTCTTGAGTGGATCATATCATATTCGTCATCTTAATTAAGAGCTGAAGGGAAACCAGGTAGTGCAACGGAAGTGCATGACCATTATATACACTCTACGGGAGTCCTATAAAACATTATACCAAATAAGCAGAAATGACCAAATGTGTTCCCTTTCAAATCTAAAAATGCAAACTGACACTTTTGAAACGCTTCTGTCTCGTCTGGCTTTCCCCTGCAGCACTCTGCGTGACTGTAGCTCACATGAATCCCTGTGTTTGTCCACCTTGAACAAAGGTCTTTCAAAAAGGCCTTCATCAGAGTCGGGCTATATAACCAATCATTTATCTCTTCGAAAGAAATCCTTGATCTATCAAACAGAAAAACAAGTTAAGGACAAAGTGGAGAGGTTTGTGGGTGTAATCAAAACACAGGGTTATTTATTCACTGATGGAAAGGTACACATTCAATTAAGAGAACCAGCCCTTAGCCAAACAACTTCAGGCACAGCTTAGGTGTGGTGTGACAAGATCCTGCTTTGAACCGCACATGGAAAAAAACTCTAACAAGAACATCCTTCTAGGTGCCTGTTTTGAATATTCAACATCCAAGTGTTGCGTCATTGCAACATTTTGAGCTAAAACACACTGCGTTTATACCGGTATGACCTTGTTCTTGAACACTTTAAAGCTCAAATCAGTCATACTACCTTGAAAGGTCTGCTCTCCTACACAGGGGTGAGAGGAGTGTCATAATAAGCGGGTGTTTTTCTTTTTAAGTTTCCGTGTTTTAGCAGAATAATTCGGGATAGGCCGAGCCTGGAACAACAACAAGGAACAACGAGGTTGCTCGCAGGCAGAAATCATGCCCCTGAGGCCATGAAGTCTGTCAAATGACTTGCATGGCTTTAACACCGCCTCCCTCCGCACCCAGCTCAGAAACAGAGTCTGTATCCTGGAGGTAACTTGTCCTGAACAACTAAGCTACATCAGTATCACAGAGAGGATTAGCTATGCTGTCATTTCATGTAATCGCCGGCCACATCAGAACTATGTCCCCCGTTGATGAACTTTGAATAACTCTTTTAATTTGGGTCCCCCGGGTCGCTGCCGTGATCCGGAATCAGACACAAATGAGCCCCTGACCTATATTTAACCGCAGGAGGGGGAAACTATGTCCGGGGGGGAAGTTGTTTTTAAATCCCCAACTTGGAAAAATAGTGCCTGGAGCTTTTCTGATGAGCTTTTTTCTACTTAATAAGTTTGCGTGGGGGTTACGGAGAGATACAGAGCATCCAACAATGTGATTTATGTTACTTAGAGGAATGTAAGGTATTTTGAAAGGGTGGATGGCATAGGGTGTCAGCTGCCAAGCCACCCCATCACCCCTACACGCCCTAAACTGAGGCACCAGTATACCACTGTAGACATGAAACCAAACAGGTCAGTCTGACCCCTATTCCTCTGTACATTTAGGACCAGCTGAGGTCGGAAAGAAATGTTAAACCCTACTTTACTACGAAATGTCAACCTGAATGGTAAATCGTTAGTTCAATAATGAATCCTATGTGTGGGGTTAATGATTTACAGTTTGTCTCAAGAAAGGAAAGAGATCACAAGATGGATTTGTGAGGCAGTAAAGACTAGCAATAGACCAGTATTGCATTTCTTTTTTTACACACACTAGGAAACATCAGAAGGACACATTATTTTGCCCTTGAATTAGCTTTTAAAATCACCATGTATCCGTGTTTAAAGAAATAACACATCATGAAAATGAAAGCAGATTTGTTTTGGGTTAATACAAGTTGAACAGAGATGGATGCCTGCCGTCACATCATGTGTTACTTGCCACAGATCCACCAGTGGCAGTCAGGGACTGTCCACTCACACAAGCTCCCTTCCCCCATTATGGCAGAGCCGGCCCACCTCCCCCTACCACCTTCTCCCTGCTCGCTGAGATTTCTACTACTACTACTACCGGTAACACTCCACAGTTAGGTCAACCATCATGCAGAAATGTATCACCCTGCCATGCGAGCAGCACTGGGCAGGTTACCTGAAAGCTCCTAGCAGAGAAAACATATTGAGCATTTTATCTAGACTCTCTTCCATTCAATAGTTGAATCCTGTGATGAGTTGTCAGAACATATAAAAGCTGCAGATCATTACAATAATGTGAAAGGAGATTGTTTTAAAGGACATTTCCATAAATGGGGGGTAAGGTCATGATGAACTCATATTTGAGTCAC
Source organism: Trematomus bernacchii (assembly GCF_902827165.1). Taxonomy (NCBI): domain Eukaryota; kingdom Metazoa; phylum Chordata; class Actinopteri; order Perciformes; family Nototheniidae; genus Trematomus; species Trematomus bernacchii. The sequence goes on from NW_022988043.1 coordinate 13,577,176, forward strand.
ACCTTCTTAATTCCCCTTGTGTGAGTTGTACGGGATTTCTACCTGAAGCGAAGCATTTGTTTAATTGCAAGCTTGAACAAAACACTGAAGCTGCACAAGATGCAATATGACTTACGTTGCTTGGCTTAGGTGGCTGAAGAGAAAGCCTTTAAGTTCATCTCGCTGAGCTGCAGAATTCAGCAAAATATAATACACCACTAATGTAAACAGCTTAAATAAAAAATATTTTAAACTGCATGATCTTGTGACAGATAGGCTGTGATCAGTGAGTGGCTGAATGCGCAGTATTGCCCACTGCAGATTAAATGCTTTAACATTCAAAACCCTGACACATGGGAGAAGTGAGAAAGAAGGGGAAAACATAGAGAACCATTGGCGATTTTAAAACTGATGCAAACTCACCTTTTTTAAACGGCTGTGTATCATTGTTTGGAAGACTTGAGCCACGACCAGGGCGATTCCCACTATCAGGAGGTGAGCGCACACGATACCGGTGGCGTAAATGGCACAGGATCTCCGAGTCATGATGCCGGGCGGATGTGTTGTCGTCTCAGGGGTGGATAGAAACTTCACTGAAGTCGATGAGAACTTCCCAAAAAAAGATATATAAAAATTCGACCTAGAGATAGTGATGTGTAGGACCGTGGGACCTCGGATCCGCCGTGTCCGGAGCACCAGCTGGGGATTAAACTTCTTTCTTCTCCGCCCGGTGGAGTGCTCTTCCCGGTGCGGCTGTAGGGTAGAAAAACTGTCAAAAACGTTATCAAAATCTGAGATAACACTTGAACCCAGAGAGAGAGGGCGGACTAAGCTGCTCGGAGGCGGTGGTGAAATGAAACGGCAGCTCTCAGCACATCGTAGAAGAAGAGCGAGCTGTCCTCCTCCTCCCCTTTCTCTACATTAATGAGCCCAGTGAGGCGAACAGCGTCGCTTTGGAGAAGCTGCATGGGCGGTGTGTGTGTGTGTAAAACAGAGAAATGCAGTGATGGTGCTTTGCCTACATGGCTGATGTCACTATATAAAAAAACACATGATAAATCAACTTCATTATTTTCCCTATTTTATTTTTTGGCATCTTTATATGCACACAATGTTTTGATTCATAACTAACTTTACGCTTGTTTTTTGTACTGTGGTGATCTAATTTAAAAGTTACTGGTCATTAAGAGCAGGAAAGAGGATTATGATTCATGAATGAGAGCAGCAACGTGTGGTAGTATTTCACCTGGCTTTGCTAATCAGCTTAACGGGGTTGTCTCGATGCTTAAATCGAGGGGAAATTATTTACACTTTGACATAACATCCCATCATCCTCTTATTACTAAACTCTCACTCTCACAGAAAAAGTGAAGCTGAGGAGATCCGATACCTTTATAGCACTCCGCTATCTCACCTCATCGCGTCTCCTTAAATAATTTCAGCGTGGACATGAATAATGTACCATCAGACACGACGTGTTTTCCTTTGTCCGACCAGTGCGAGCTTCTGATTGGCTGCTGCCCTCCCGGACCACCGAACTAGACCACTCCTCTGCGCGCTGATTGGTCAGAGAGTCGCGAGTGTGATGCTGAATTTGATCGACTGATTTCGGGGCGGGGCTCCAATAAAGGGGGAACCGACGGCGTGATGCTCTCCACCCGCAGAGAGATGATGTTCAGTGGCTGCCGCTTCAACCACAAGTGATGCTGTGGAGGAATATAAAAATGTGAAAGATAACGGCCTGCATTATAGCCATCATGGAAAAACTAAAAGGACAAAAAGTGAATCTAAAGTCTTATTCATGGGGGGACAATTTGACTGCAAAGCTGTCAATAGAGAAATGTAACCTTGAGAGGAGGTGTTAGCAGACAAACGCAAAAACACCCACTATGTACCTTAGTAAAGCAAATAACACACAACAAAAACAGGATGTTGCAGTAATTTAAATTGAACTGACTCGTTGACATTTCCTTTTGGACAGTAAAAGTTGAGACGCCTGATCAAGTCTTTCAATATTCCATCCAGCCAAATCCAGGCCAATATGTATTCATTTTAACAGTAACATTTTATGAAAGGCCCTGGAAAACCTATTTTCTCAGTCTCTCTTCTTTGGAGCCATAATGGCCCTATATGAACTCAGGTTTTTCTATGAGTTCTTCTCACTGGTGATGTAATGTAATGTCATGCCATTTCTGTGCACCACTTAGCATTAAAGACACAGCATAATTTACTAATTGATTTAAAAGTGCTTAAAAGCTTGGCTTTAAGAAAATAGAACCAGCATCTTTGCTTTTTTATTGTTTCTCCTGCCAATTTTGACTGAAAGACGGGCCCAGCAATTATGATGCAGCCATGCTGCACCTTCTTAAATGTCTTTGCCCAAGGGCACATTGTTTAATAATCTGTCCATGTGCAACAGGCATGTCAAATACAACTGTGAATGCAGTAGCCTTTGTTTTTTGAACTGACAGTTAAATATTTACATCCCTTTTACCACATATGTCATTAATATAAGTAGTTTCAATATCAACAGAGGCAGTGTAAAATCTCAATGTGACCTGCAGAAGGAAAATAGCCATGACATTAACTTTGCATGCTACACTTAAAAAAATCAATTTCAAACACAGATCTGTTCTCCCAAAGCTTTGGTCCAGTGTATATGATTTGGTCCCAGCAACAGTAGTTCCTCTAGCAGAGTGATACTTTGTTCACAATGTGGCACAAATATAAAATGCAATTCAGATTTCTTCGAATGGAAAAATGTATATATGGTAGCAACCACCTACCAATGTACTTGGAATATTTTAGTTGAAGTAAATTTTGTTTCACCAGAGGTAAAAAGTGAAATGTTTCTGGGATTCTTTAGGGGGAATTTCTGGCATTGGAAGCATGTCAGAGAGGTACAGCTGGAAAAGCTGAACATTGAGAGTAGCCACTGTCCTTATTTACAGACAACACCAGCTGCTTATCTCAAGAGCCTTTACCAAGAATTCTAGCGGACACGATGCCAGTAAAGTTAAGAGGAAGGAAGGAAAGGCTGGCTAAATTTGTCTCCACTATCCATCTTAACCAGTCATCCATATATTCACCGAACTCGTCGACAGGTGTACATGTATATGGGGTCTGGTTGGTGGCCTACAGGTTAGAAAATATCTTGCTGTAAAAAAAATAGTAATGGACGGACTGAGAGGTGAGCAAGGTCATGCAGCTCCCTCTTCCATTCATAAATAACTTGAAACAAAAAATTACACATTTTCCTCAGGAAGCGATATACATCATAACGTTTGATATTGTTTATTGGAAGGAACCGACTGGGCTGGACTCTTAGCATTAATGTAATTGAGTTTCACCTCATTGTGCAAAGCCTTATAGCAATCCCAGGGGATGGGGGCTGCAGGAGGGGGGCGGCATCTGTTCAAACAAGAGAAGTAAAACATGCTAAAGAAAATCATCAGGGGGGAAGGATAACAGACAAGTAATGCAGCAACATTGTTTCTGCCAAAAGAAAGGACGGGAGGGCGAAGAGGGGTAAAACAGTTCAACCTTTGTAATGGTCTCTTTTTATGTTTGGTCAGCAGAGCGACACTTTTTTTTCAGATTTCTTGTTGTTGGACTTGTTGGAAACTGAAGACACCCAGCTTTGAAGGCCTACACAAAGCTATTTGATGACTAGAGATTGTTTTTTTTATGTGAATATTTCTATACAGCATCATGAAAGGGATTCATGGAAGGCGAGCATTCACGCATACCACAACAAGGAGACTTTTATCCAGAGGGTAAATAATTTTGAACTTGTGTGTGTTGTCCCCACAAGTAACTCATTGTGTTCTAACACACTTTGACCCCCACCAAAAATGCACCCATAGCTTTGAAGACAAAACTTAAGTGCAGCTGTGGCCCAATAGCAAGACACAAATGGCTATTCAAGAGTTTGGGAAAGAAAGTGTTCTCTAAATGTTTTACACATTCTGCACAGTCAGCTTTCAGAGTCGTCACTGATAACAGTGCAACATGGTTACGGGCTGTGGGCTTCACTTCACATTGTGTTTAAGGTCCTCATCATCACACACCCAACAATTATAAGAAGAGTGCATTGAGACTCAGTTACTCACTTGGTGAATAGAAAGTTGTTATCCAGTTGTTTGACTGCAAACATGATTGAAAAATCATTCGGAAAATTGTACATATTTTGTCATAGAAAAGCCTTAAAATCCTGTGTTTAAACCATGTTAAATTTGCACGGTAATGAAGAACATATCAAGAAAGCTTTTCTGGAAAATGAAATTGTGAGGAACAACATTGTTACTATCTTTTAGAATAAGCATAGATCTAAAAAAACATCCACTCACATTCCATCAGCTGTCCTCCCTATCTGCAGCTCACTTCTTATATCAACACAAAAGCAAAAACATTAACTCTTTCTGTAAACACTTGGAAAGCGGTGTGCTCCCACCCATGCGGCTGCACCCCGGTGGAGCCTGGTACCGAACATTAAGTCACGGTACTTTAAGGCTGAGACAGTCTTTGTAAGGCCACAGACTGATATACAGGCAAAGCTGTGAACAAGGAGACTTGTGAGGCCTGGCAGACCTTTTCACTGGAGGTGATTAATGCAAACGGAGCCATAAACCTCTATGGGAAGAGTACACTACACTGCATTTATTTCTGGGTTAAACCACTCCTTTCTCTCCTTGGAGAGTATCACAGTGACCGAAAGAACTTGCTGGGCTGTAGCAGAACAAATAAATCCTAGGTAATATGAGAAATCTAAGATCCAATGTCCAAAACTTCAACAATACTGCAGTTGTGGGAAATAGCCTAACCTGGATTATTTTACTCAAGTACTTTTCTTGAGTATCATTTTGAAGCACTTTTCTTTTTCATTGTATGTATATGCTTTCTCATGGTATGCTTTTACTAGTTTATTTACTCAACAGCGATTAAGACCCCGTTTACACGAGGACGATACGGGTTGTATCCGCATAGTTTCTCTTGCGTATAGCCCTTTCGTTTACACGAGGCCGTAACAAAACGATAGAAACGGACCCCGCAAACGATAACGGGTCCCAAGGTGGATAGATCTGCAAACGGAACGCTCTGGGGGGGCAAACGGCTCCATGTGTAAGCCTCTATACGATCATTTTCTGATAACGATGAAATAGCCCCATCTCCCTCTCCCCACGTCTCCCTCTCCCCACGTCTCCTATATATATATTATTATATAGAGTCGTTATCAATTTGTTTTAAAGCTCAATAAATAACAAAGAAGACCTCTGACCGGCACTTTTCTAATTATGTCCGGAAGATTTAAACTTTAACGGACATGTTAACGGAAACTCTGCCGCATGGTTCCCTCGTCCCTTGGAAGAGGCGGAGAGGTGGGTGTTTTTCATCTGCTGGTGGACTACCGGAGAGATTTACAGCAGGAGCACACGCCGTCCACCGCGGAGAATAAACAGAAGGGCAACCATGGCAACCATGCTCCGGGGTCTTCTTCACTGCTTTTGGTGTATTTTGTGGCGGCAGCAGTGCCAATTACAGGCCCGGCATATGTACTACAGCGTTTCCAGCGTTTCCAGCGTTTCCAGCGGTCTCGTGTGAACGGACACGTTAATTGAGCCGAATGCGTGTGAACGGAAGACTTTTTTGAAAACTCATACGGTGCGTAAACGCAAACGTTCCCGTGTAAATGGGGTCTTAAACTACTTTTAGCTGGAGTTCACCTTCTGTGACTTCAGCTAGGTCAAGTGAGGTCAACATTTCAGGCCCAAATATAACTTTATTTCACAAGGAATGTTTAATCAAATTATAATCCTAAGTGATGGACTGACCTTAGAATTCCTTTGTTTACGTAGGTGTGGTTCATTTCCCACCATTCAGCAAGTGTTTGGTAACAGGGGACAGCGACTCATTGTTCCTGCATGGAAGAAACAAAGCGTAATGTGAGAATTCAAGGAGATACTGCTTTCAAACCATATTACAATATCAGACAAAAAATGATCTCCATAATGTTGTTCTGAGAACATAAGCATCGTGATTTTTCCCACGGTGACCCCGTTTTGCCCTGCTGTCCCCAGTCTTGAGAGTTATGCAACAATGTATGCATTGTTCATCAGGCATAGTCTGACCAAGCAGGCACACAATTATGCTTCATTCATTCAAATGTAAGGTAAAAACTGAGGTTGCAAGACACCCAGGAGGCTGTATCACAGTCAACAATGAGAGTAAATTATGAATAAAGTCATGTGGAGGCAGTAGGAATGGTAAAAAGCTCAAAGCTAGAAACTGTGGCAAAGACTTAAAACCTTTGTGATATTATTTGGGTGCAGTTTGTTAATAGTCACTGCTGTAAGAAGTTGATACATCTGCCATTTCATTGCAGAAGAATAAATGGCTACAATTTGATTATGGATTAATTGTTTAAAGCTCCCATGTCATGCTTTTCCGGTTATTACCCGTCCCCTTGTGTGTTATGAAGGTTTTTATGCATGTAAACGGTGTGCAGAGTCAAAACCCTCAAAGTACACCCTGTAGCGAGTAAAACTCTAACACAGAAAATACCTCCCCAAAACGCCTCGTTGGAGATACGTCACTGCCCATTTGAGTCTTCCATTTAGTTCCGGGTACGGCCTGATGTCATGCGGTACCCAGAACGAAATGGACCAATCCCGAAGAGCTATGGCCACACCCAGCGGCGCTGGCCGCACCCTCTGCCAGCCTAACATTTACTGTTGGAAGCTCTGGTTCAGTTCACAATCGATCCAGTCATGCCACTGCCAATGACCTGTTTCCTGAAATGTGAGGAGAAATCTGAGCTGTTTGTCCTACCGACGGAAGAACCACGACGAAGTCAGTGGTTGAAATGTCTTTTTAACACTGTTCCTTCAGAGGTTCGAAGAACCGGCATTTCACAGACGAAAGCTTCCAAAACATTGCCCAGTTTGAGGCCGGATATGCACGGCTTGTTTGGACCGTTTGGAGCAGGGGAAGATTTGGGTACACAACCTGTAAATTTGCTTTGTTATTTGTGTATTTATCAAACAAGACTGTTTAAATGTGTAAACTGTGTTGGACTGCTAAGCCATTGACACAGTGCTAACCGTGCTAACTAAGTTGCTAGCGTTTCCATATATCAACTCTAATATCAGCAGATGGCCTTGCATACATGTATCTCATAGCAGGAGAATGTCTGCATTCACACACAAAATACCTATTGACAGTATACTCCGGGTGATTTGCCGTGCGGTCAGTCGCGAAACGTAATTACATTATAGCTGGCGTAGCGTGTATGCTACCGATCTAACCCACGGAGCTAGACCTAGGTTTGGTAGGAAAAACATTTTTGTTATGCTACGTTGCTAGCGTTTAAATATATCAACTACAATGTCAGCAGATGGCCTTACATGTTTGTCATGGCAGGAGAATGTCTGCAGTCACACACACGGAATACTCATACAGTATACTCCGGGTGATTTACCGTACATTGTGACAGTACATACTGCATGTATAGCTAACGAGGCTAGCTGTATGCTAGCGCAAAACAATGTATTCATGCAAGTTACAATGTATGACCGAACGTAGCAGAATACCCATATAATATTGCAATTATAAACACGTTATTGCTAGCCTAATATGAACCACTAGCTTTTGTTCATAGTAGTTTTATTACACTACATTATAGTTGCTTCCTCCAAGCTAACGTTCATATCGTGTTAGCTACCAAGGTAAACAAAGCTAGGTTAGCATATTAGCAGGCAAGCTGTTCATTATATAGATCCACACTCCTACCACAACTACTACTAACGAATCTAAAACAACTACGTTTCTCTAATATTTTGTGATTTGCATTTTATTTCGTCCAGGTAGATCCTGCCGGACAATATATGACTGGACGACCACACTGAGGCATCGTCTCAAAAAGCCCCGGCTGCTATAGGCAAGATGCCGACAACAATATATGTATATTTACGTTCATTTTGTACATTTCTAAAAATAAAGTTTAATGGAAATACTTAGTAGGCCTATCCTTTCTTCCCTGAATTATTTGCTCCTATAACATATCATTCATATATAGCAAACCATGATTTGATTTCTCATCAAACAGTAGTAGTTTATAACGGGTAAAAATAACTTACTCTTTGTTATGACCGGCTCGTAGGCCACAACGGAAAGACAAGGAGACATACACGAGTTTACAAAACCACGGCACATTTATTGTGGTAAATGCAGAGATACGTGGTCAGGGAAGAGGATTGCTGTGCTGCTTGGAGGGAGAGAGGGGCTGCAGTTTGACTCCGGGCAGCTGGCTAGCACCTCGGCTCCGGCCAGGTGTCCGTGATCGCGCTGATTAGCCTCTTCAGCTCCACCCCATCGTAAGACAAAGGCCCTGGGGCCGTCACACTCTTCTATAACAACAGTTAAAAATATATATATGTATATAAAATATACGGCTGTACCGACGCCATGATAAGACTGATGTTCGGCTGAGAGCAGCCGTTTAGACATGGGCGCAGCCTCTCTGGTGGTTGACTAATCAGAACAGAGTGGCCGAGCTGACCAATCGGAGCACACTAGGCTCACAGGGAGGGGGGGGCAAGAGCTCCAACGAGTCGTTTAGTGGAGAGAGTGAATACTGCTGAATACACATGCTTGACAGAGATGCTGTATGCAAAACCAATGTGAGTTTGGAAAATTGCACAGTATAAATCTATTTTAGTATACCTCAACAATGTAATTATGATCAGTGGAAATGGCCATGACATGAGCCCTTTAAAGGGGACCTATCATGCAAAATGCACTTTTGTACGTCTTTTATACATGAATATGTGTCCCCGGTGTTCCAGGGAACTCACCAAGTGTCAGCAAACACAACCCTCTCTATTTTCCTCCATACCCAAATCTCTAAAAAAGGGGCTGCAACGGATCTGATCAAAACTGATCCAGATTTGAACACTGTCCTGACGTCAGGACAGTGGCACTACGGCTATTGGGCCAACTCCACCAATCAGGAGGAGACAGCCACGGCCATTGCCGTTCGAAAGCGCTGGAGACGCTGTAGTACATATGCCAGGCCTAGATGGTGCTGTTCTCACTGAATCTGCCCTTACAAAAACAGCTAAAAAATGTCAAATTGAGCAAAATGAGGCATGGCTAAAATGCATGATCTGTTTGGTATTTTGAAAAAAAAAAAGTATAAATCTGTATAAATATATAAGTATAAAAAAAGTATAAATATAGGTATGGTCCTACACTATATTATTCAAATATAGCATGATAGGTCCACTTTAAACTATTTATTTAGTAAAAATTGAAATCTTGTTTCAGCTGCTCAAATGTGAGAATTGTTGGCATCCGTCTTTTTTTATGGTCTTATTGTAAACAATGTACATTTTTGGCTTTTGGGATACTGGTGGAACACACTTTAAACATGATTTGAGCTCTGGGAAATTGTGATGGACAATCAAACAATGATTGTTAGTCACAGCTAAATCTCTAAGTTTACTTCTATGTAGGCCCAATTACCTTATTTCTTATAGTCACATTGAGAAACAACCCCATTGAAAATAAAGGGCAGACTAACGTTACCACAGTTCAGAAAACAACACACAAAATGTATTAATAAAGACAAGTGGCGTTGTGGGGCCTTGACTTTTTAGGTTCTAAATAACATTACTTTGTCATATTGTTCCCGTTCAAATTCAAGTTTTCACCTAAAATTGACCGGACCCTGACCACAGGACATTGACGAAACGGCGAAACCTGTTGTGCCCAATCTGTAAGACATCCTGTGCAGAAAGGGTGTTTCGAGGTTTGCACATCCTTTCAAGGGTATTGTTTTTCCACAGTTGCTCAATATCCTAAAGGCGGTAAAATATTGTTAAAATTGTCAGTAAGTAAGAAAGTAACCAGCATGCTGCCAAACTCTCTGATTTGACCATAAACAACAACATTTCCGGTGTAATACACCAGTTTCCCCCAATTGTACGTATTCTGAGTAGAAAGTCTCTGGAGGAAAATTAATATGGTCTTTGTTTTTGTATTATTGTGCTTGTGTGGAATAAATAAACAACATCAATGAACGCATATCTTTGAACAAATATACAACATTAGCTGAAATAGTGCATCCAAACGCTTGAAGAACAGTTTTGTGTTAGTATATTAATTATAAAAAAAAGGGGATTGGTTTTTAAATTGTACACATTTTATTAATTAAACATCAGAATTTAGCATGTGTTAGTAGACCCAGTCCTCCACATCTCTCACATATTTTCCCAAATGGGCAGAACTTTCCCCAGTCACGCCATCATGGTGCAACCAGTAAGAGAGCTGTTTGTAGACAATGACTCAGTACACAGAGGTCAAATTTCAATGCTTATAAATCAGAATGCACAAAAAGGAAATCATTGTGAAGAGGAAAGGAAAGTACGACAAAGTTTCAAGCATTTCCTCACTCCAATCTAGTTGATAGATAAGACCATGGCAACGAGTAAAACACTATCTATCAACTGATCAGCACATTGCGTGCACGCAGGGAGCACATAACTGCGTGTACGTTTGGGCTTATACAAACAGGATTACATTCCTTATATCACAAGGACTGCAGATATTTCCCGATTTCTCAGAAGGCCGGTCGGTTAAATACAGGGTTAAAAATACTGAATAACCTGCATCAGAGGTAAACGTTGTGAGTGAAAACCTTATTTTAAGTAATGTTAACAGCAGGCATAACCTCGCAGTTTAACATTTAAGACAAGGTTTAAACAAATAATACATGGTTGTCCTAAACTAAAGACATTTTAAGTTGACTAAAACTCAAACAATTTTGTCAAATATTTGATCTGTGAAACAATGTTCTTCACAAAGAATCATGCCAGATTGTCACTTCAAATCTTGTACAATGAACTAAAGAAATCTAGGACTAAGACTCAAAAGACCAAATAGATGAACAATCAACAAAGGGGTAGCAGCCCTAGGTTAAATAGAGTTATCTCAAAATGTGGCTAGTTTTAAAGTTTTAAAAACAGAAGGAGAATAGCTAAATTGTCAGCAGACCAGAAAGGAGAAGGAAAAGCCTGGCGTGACACTTGGCCTTTGCAGGTATGTCACCCAGACTAGTTGAGCTATGTGGGAGAAAGCTGTTAAAACACTTTGTTTGGAGTCACATGATTGAAGCTCCATCCTCAATATAAAGTAGGAAATTCCTCAGAGAAATGGCGCCACACTGACGTAGCACTGTTTTGCCTACATTATGCATTCATAGGTCTGCTTTGTTGCTGCTGCATCATGTCAGCAGCTCAGAGCGACCCCGTGACAGCACGAGGAATCTATAGGCAAGAGGAAGAAACTCTACGTCTGGAGTGATAAACAATGCCATTCACAGCCAACAGAAGCTTGACATAGATCTTATTGGAAGCTGGCACAGAAATACCAACATACTGTTTGGTAAATGTTCATGCTTGCTTTGTGACCAACTACAAATCACATATAGTGCCCTTTAATCAGCTGATGGCTTGTTTTTTGGGGCTTTTCAAAAGCATAACAAATTTTATATAAAAAAAGTTCTTTCAACACAGTTTATAAGCTAGGAAGAACTCAACAAATGCTACTGCTTTTACAACTCCTTGATAACATGATTTTGTAAGCTTTATGCAAAGTTTATTACTCAGTTTACATGGAATTTAAGCTGTCAAATCTCAAATGTGTATTCAAATGTCACTGTTTTATGCCTGCACTCAAACTGGCTGTGTCACTGGCTAACAAATGATCTGAAACCGCCCATTAGACAGTTCACTGACTGCATTGAAACGGTTTACCACGTTAGTTTGTTGGTATAAATAGCGACCATCAGCTTTGCGGAGAGGAAACACTATTCTCTCTGTCCCAGCAGTGTTTTCCCTGGTGTTGGAACAGCAGGAGAGTCCGGGGACCTGAACTCAGGCTAATTAGCTAATTCATCGGCCCTGTAGGGAAGGACATGTGATTAAATCCAGTCAACAACAATCACTTTTCTATGCTGGAGAAGTTGTTATGAATTTCTTCATAATCTTAGCAATTTCACACAATTATAGTAAACTCAGTGGTTCTATCTGCTATGTAAGAAACAGTTCACAGTGAGAATGTTTATTGTAATTAATAGTACATAGAGTTAGTGGAATATAACTAAGGGCATTAGTTATATAAGTACAGTGTATTTTAGTTTACATTTTTGCTGTACTTGAGAAGAGGCACATATTTTACTTACCATTTGGCTACAGACTGATAATACTTGCAAATTGTAATAGGCTGTATGTTGATTCTTGTATTCAAGCTAAGCAGGCTTTAATAACACTTTTATTTATGTAGTGGATTTCTGAATTTAATAGTGTTTTAAAGAGTGACTGATGGTAGCATGGTGCTGTGGTTCAGGCTGGAATGAACTAAACTGCATATGATTTAACAAGGAGAGCCCCCTAGTGCTCAGATACGTCAACAATGAGGAATTTTGAATTATTTGTTCATGATTCTAACTTTTATAAATGCTCCATGCTTGTGCACTCATACTGTAGGCTCAAATTAAGTAGCAGCTAACTATGTAGCCCAATATAGGCCACCTGTCACATGACAACAGCTGTAACCACATTGTTAAACGCCACTAATATCACCATTCATACTTACTAATTTTTAAGTCTGCACATGGGCTACAAGTAAATCATCAGTTTACGGTTAATGTATATTCCTTTAAGAAGATATGTTAGATATTACTTCGACCATAAACACAGACCCGGAAAGACTGCATTTACTTAACTGTGAAACGATTATGAACTGAAGAAATACAACAACTGCCATACCCGTAGGCTCTTTCCCGCCGTTGTTGCCATAGTTACCACGTACCAAGCGAAACACTCGGAACAAGTCAGAAAAATATTATTTTGTATTCTGAAGCCTTTGTCCTTTATTCATTTATCTATGATCGATGACAACTCTAGAGTGATGGAAACAGAACGCACGCGGCCAATGTTCCCATGGTGAGTTACATTTAATGTATTTGTTTTTACCAGAGTACTCACTACTACATTTTGGCTGAAGAAAAATCAGCAGTCGTTTATTTGGGAATTTCAATGAAGACCGTAGACAAGTAAACGTCCTGTATTCAAAAATGTAACTCATGTAAAGTATTAAAGTACAAGCATCAAAATGCAAGTTAAATCCTGCTTAACAACCTATTTAAGAAAATAATATATTATTTTATTGGATTGGTATTATTATTATTGATGGATTCAAGTGTTCAGCACTTTAAAAAGTACATTCTAAAGAAAAAAGTTAAGAAAAGAACCTCAAAATTCAATTTCAGTAATAGTAATGTTGAAACTGCCTAGCATATCAGCTTTAAAGATATTTAGGTATCTCTGTGTCTTTATTACTTTACTGTTCAGTGTGTTTATATAACAATGTGATGGAGAACAGTTATAGCTACTATCTGTTTGCTCACCCTAACTGAACCAAAAATGAGGATGGACGAAAAGATTGCAATGAGGGGAGGGGAGAAATACTTCAAATTCAAAGGAGGAGGCAATACAAAGGGAGAGGCAGAAACAGATGAGACACATTTATCACAGTATAAAACTGCAGGCAAGTGAAGACTGCTGGTTAAAATGATCACTGAACAGCTGTGTGTGTTCATGTCAACGGGCAGTAGAATGATGTATTCCTCTACAGTACTAAAGTTCTTTAGAAATAATTTGAGTGTTTTGCGTGATCAATCCACAATCTATTTTGTACAATTATGTACTCTTTTACTGCTGTCCTAAACATAAGCATAGCTGAAGTTCTGTATAATATCTGCGGTATGATAAAAAACCTCAAACTTCAGAAAAGAAATCTGAAAACACATTTTCATCACAAACTGGTGAGAACAGGTAAAAGGGAATTGCACGACTATTGCTTTCTTTCAGGATAAAACTAACACGTGACCTGAGTTCAAACTGTCCTGTGAAACTGCACAATATAATATCTGTAAGAACTACAGTAGTCTTCTCTGTACAAGTTAACAAAGATTAACATTAAATCTGTGTTTGAGGTTCTATCCATCTATTGGATCCTGACAGAATAGATCCAATTAATGAAACAACATGAAGAGATGACACATCAAAGTAGCCTTGCTATCAGGCCCTCGATAGAGGATATCAATGGTCTTATCTTCTCCTCTTCTGTAAGAGATGCAACTCAGTGAATGATCATCAGTCAAGTACTGGCTGGGTGTCCAACTGGCGAAACATGAAGGAGGATATAAAAAGACAGCTCACAGAGCAACTTTCATGTGGTTAAAATAGAGACGCACTTCCTGCTCAAACAAGGAAAAATGATCTGCTCAATGCAAAGTAAAACAAAACACTCTTTCAGAATCTTCTGAGGTGCAGTCAGATACAGTATGTTTGTTCCTTTGTTTTATCCATTATGTCATACATTTTTAACAGAAATTACAACTGTGATGATAAGCAGCAACTCATAATCTTACTGTGTAAATGTTTATTAAGAAATCAATAGTCAACTCCAAATTTGTTTGCAACTTGTATTCTATCCAAGTGGTTTCAACTGATATGTAATTTTGCTGCTTTATAAGATTAATACAGTCCTTAACTTTTTGTGAATCCTTAGGTACAAGGAGAGGTTGGAGACCAAGTATCTTAAAGCTCCAGCAAACAAGATTTCCTTGGTCGGCAGTTGTTGCCGTTTTGTCAACATGAGACTCGATGACTTCAGTGATTGCTCGTCAGATTTATCCAGGAACCAGAGAGCTGTCTCATCGGTTATTTTCCAGCGTGACACTTCAAACCACAACTCCAGTCAAAAGCATATAAAGGGCCTCTCTAAAGAACACACTTGCTTTTCAAAGCAGATGATCCAAAAACAGATTCGCAGAGATTATGTGGCTGCTGTGGAGGAGAAACTCAAACAGCATCCTTTGGCTATGTTCCCGCACTATAGAGATCACATGACCCCAGAGGTGAGTGGACACAAAATCAGTCTGGACTACCAACCTGTTTTGTCACGATCTGTCTGTGTTTTATTTTGTCCTGTCTCGATCTGTCTTTATTTTCCTGTTTTAATTTGAAAAGTGTTCACCCCCCGTCTTGTCTGTTGCTTCCTGTCTCTTTGTTCCCTCCTGCTTGATTACCTGACACTGTTATGTGTCAGCACAAGGAGGCCTGTGTTAAAAGTGCTCAAACATACAGGGTATCTTCATTTCTCTCCAGTTATTCGATAAGGTGGTATCCGTTTTGGACCCAGACATGGGCGAATACAGTGTCTCTGCACTTCCTACGCCTACAGGAGACCATGCGGAGGACGAAGGTGAAGAAATCTGTACAGTGCCAAGGAAGGATGAAGGGAAGAGTAAAACAGGGAGCTTCTGCTGATAACATGCAAGTATTATTTGATTCATGGTATCAGTATCATCTTAATTATTTTGATAAATGAACTGGAAAAGAAACAACTGTATGCTATAATAAGGCTACACACTGTATGCTATAATAAGGCTACACATGTCAATCATTTTAAAGCAGCCCTGATGTCCAACATGAAAGTCACAGAAACCCTTATATCCTACAAATGAATGGGAATGGTTCCAAGAAAGGCCGGACGGGCAAACTATATCAACTCAGCAAACACAAGGACATGAAAGCAGCCGCCACCATATTCAGCAGATGGTTTGCCTCTCCCGTAAGTACCTAAGGAAAAGATAACATAAATCGTACTGTTTTATCAGACCTTACACAAGAACCAGTATAATGTTAAAGAAATGATAAAACACACTTTCACTTTTGCAGGATGAAGAGACCAATATTACTGAATCTGCAGTACACTGAGACACTGCTTCACCACGATTCCCTGTTCAAGCGGAGGGCAGCAACAATTACTAAGGTCAAGAATTACATTCTGTCCAGGCCACAAACAGAGGGGACATTTTTAAAGCAGCAGAGCCAAACAGAGAACACAAACGGTAAAGTTAAGAAAATCTTAGAAACCCACAACGTCGGAAATACCTCCCCACTGCAGTTTAAGTTCCTTCCATCAGGATCCAAACATTAGCCAATACGAGCAGATACAAATTCTCTATCAAACCATTTTTTTAAAAGTGCGGGTAGCATCAGCACATCTCCAACCATGCTCGTTTCCCCTTCCTTTCTTTCTTTTTTGCTAAATGTTGTACTTCCCTTTATTCACCTTTTACTCTTGTAATCATATGTGGTTTTATTAAGTCTGACTGTGAATGTCTTTTTTTGTCTTTATCTGTTTGTTTCTCTGTCTTTATTGCTACGGCGGCAGAGCCCTCAGGGACAATAAAGGATTTGAACACGAACAAAGAGTAGCAAAATATTATTTCTAAATCGCTTCTGATTTAGAAGATGTACAGTGAAGAGATATAAGCGATGTGGAACAGTTGGTTCGTTGACAGAATGAGGACCAGAAACAGATGTATGTAACCTTAGCTGTGAGGAGTTATGCAATGCACAATGGAGCAAGGCTAAAAGGCAAGACTTTACATTTAAAGGAGGGGTTTCTGTGTATGGAGTGTTCAAAGCACTTCTATCGAAATGCTCTTCAAAACCACACTGTAAAAAAGGAGCAAAAGAAGAAGTGTGTCAGTGCTCAAGGAAACATGACCACTTCTGCTTACGCAAGTGGAGGTTTTATGTTTAACGGGTGACTCAAATGATCTTGAACAGCCAATATGCACTCAGTGGACACTTCATTAGGAACACCTGCAGCTAGGGCATAAATCCTGCCTTGTCAAATTTGATCATGTTCAGTTTGTCGACATTATCATATCATATATTTTGACGATTATGTATTTATTATTGAGGTCCTATATTCAATTGCATTGTATTGATCTGTGTTTCTAATTGTCTGCCCACTCCTGTAGCAAAGACCCAACACATCTCAAGACGATTTAGTCCAGGCTAACACCACCTATAACTATGAGCTTCATGTTAAAACATATAATACACATTTATCATAAAACTAGACATACACATCAATTGTAAAATCAAATCAAACTTTATTTCAGCAATAAATTAGAAAAAACATCCGAGTGAATCTTTTGACAACTTCATCTAGGGAGCCTTATAAAAAAAAGCAGTACAAGGGGAGCTCCCTGAAAGACAAAACATTTGAATTTAATGAATTCTGAGAAATGTGATTACAGAGGTTTTTGATCAAATAACATTAACACAATTGTATGAAATGTTTGTGAGGCGCTGAAGGACAGGTGTAATGTGACATTTTTTGAATTGCTATAGTTGATCCAATATCAATATCAGAGATATGTCTCTGTGTCCCATAATTCGTTTTTAATCCATTGTATTAAAATAATTGACTTTTGTGTCATTGTTGTTCAGTAAAGCAGTGTTTTTCAACTCACCGTTTTTGCTTTCTTTTGACCACCACTCATATTACTCTCTTCATCTAGGTTATACTTTTGTCCAGGGCCCAGTTCGGAGTCTTTTTCCTTTTCAAATATTTATCCATCACTGTACGTCTTGTCACGGACACCTCTCGTGCGCATCACTAATTCTCTTGTCTTAAAGGTAATTATTGCGCTACTGCCACTCACTGGGCAGGTCAGTACATGGAAGAGTATTTAATTACTTCGCTAGTCACTACATTGCAGGAACACACGCACAACCATGGCAAATTATTAGCAGTAACTAAATAATATTTATAATATTTATATAAGTTGGATAATTTCCCACGGCACACCTGACGATCTCTCACGGCACAGTGGTTGAAAATCACTGCAGTAATGATACAGTATTTGGAAGAATTTCCGAACGACTCAGTCAGTAAATATATGATTCACATTATTAGCAACTCACTGATAGGAGGGTCAGCCTGAGGGCCGATGTGAACACAGTCTATGGTTGTCACTGTCAGCTGTTCGGGTCAGAGGTCAGCAGAGCGTGGACGGGCGACCGGCGGCCCAGTGAGAGCAGCTGTGGGAAGGAAGAGTACCTTGCTGCAGACGCTGTGTTTCCAATGACATAAAGAGAAAAGCGGGAAATAACAAGAGTATTTGTACGACATCAATTATTAAAATATTTGCAGGTTATTTTCCTGTTTATTGACTAATCATTTGGTTAAGTTTTATAGCAGAGGAACACTGTATAGATCAGTGGTTCTCAAACTTTTTCTGTCATTCCCCACTTTGAACAGGTTGGCCTTTTCAAGCCCCACCTGTTCCTCATCGCTCCAATAAAATGGTAGGCCAAGCTTAAAATTGTCAAACGTATCGTTCGATAACAGGGGTCTCCAACCTTTTTTAGGACGAGAGCTACTTTAAAAAAATAAAACAAGTCGTGAGCTACTTTTACTCCTCTTTTTTGTTTTTTTGCAGTGTATATATTTAGCACATTTTAACATTATTATATGCTGACCTTTAACCTTTGTGTGCTGTTTGGGTCTGTGGGACCTGTTTTCAGTGTTTATTAAAATAACATTTATGCAATTAAATTATTTGAACCTGCTTTATTTGGGGGTGGACCTCACATCCTCTAGGGGGGTCGGGGGGCATACACCCCCGGGAAGATTATTTTTTAGATGTTGAAGTGAAATGCATCAATCTGGAGCACTTTGAGCACAAAATGAATTTATGGATACAGCTCTCAACACTCAGATGAAAGGGAGATGTATACTTTTCAATAATCCAAACATCTTTAGAATATGATCTCAACCAATAACAAATCATTTCAACTTGTTTATTCTTATCTTATGTTACTAGTTAGCATTCTTTCTTTTTATTTATGCATATTTTACTAATCACTCCGCTTTTAAACTGTTTATATATTTATAACTAGGCTATATTAAATAGATAAAAGTGTGCTCTCTCTAGCTCTCTCGCGACGGCTGGCGCTAAAAAAATAAAATAAACATAGGCCTATTTGTAAAGTGGGGGGACACAAACGGGATTTCGAAAAGTGTCACGGTTAAACTCCTTATGAAGTGGTGAGGTGCCGCTCCACATTGCTTTTCTTCCCGACTGCAACGCTGGTGTGTGTGTGTGTGTGTGTGTGTGTGTGTGTGTGTGTGTGTGTGTGTGTGTGTGTGTGTGTGTGTGTGTGTGTGTGTGTGTGTGTGTGTGTGTGTGTGTGTGTGTGAGCATTTCACATGTGTGTATGAGAGATTTTTACATATGTCTGTAAATGATTTTGGTTTCAGTTGTGTGTGTGTGAGCAGGCTCGGATTGGCCATCGGGAGATTCGGGACTTTTCCCGGTGGGCCGCTGCCGTTGGTGGGCTGCTGCCTTCGGTGGGCCGCTGGCTCTGGCATAGGTGGGCGGTGGACTTTCACAGCACCGCTGCGCCAGTACCGCACCCGCCGCCGCAAACACCCGCCGCTGGGAGGCTCCGGCGCAGCGGCGCTGTGAAAGTCCATCGCCGTTGCGAGTCTCCGGCTGTAACAGTCCACTACCGCCCGCGAGGACCCAGGTTTGATTCCGGCCTGAGGTCCCAAAAAATAATTTAAAAATAATAATCTCCTGTTCATCGTGTCCATTCGCGACCCACCTATCACATCTCTCGCCCCACACTTTGAGAAACGCTGGTATAGATGAAGGGGGTTACGTACACTGACATATATTTTAGAAAAACTTGATTTGCATGAAAATGACAAGGTAGTAGACAAAAACTCACTCTCCTTGAAGGATTTGTTGTTGATTTTTTTCCCGTTGAGCTCAGCTGCATTCAGGAAAAGTGGCTCGCTGTACACAGTAAATGCACAAACAGACACACATTACATCACATTACACAGCCTGTAGCACTTTGTGGTGCTTTGCATGTTGCATGAAGGGTAAAAGGTCACGTGGGAAGATGGTGTGAGCTTCTCTTATCCTCAAGACAAGTCGTAATCATGAGATATAAACAAAAAAGACGACACTGAGGTGGTAAGGTTTGGGTGCGCTCTCTACCTGCCGCAGGTTTTTCTTCTCAATCTTGAGCCGACCTTTACTTTTTCCTCCTTGTCAATGTTGCTGTGGGTGCAGAAGAATAATTAAGTATAAGTAAGACACATTCCAGGAGTCCACAACATATCTTATGACCCAAATTAAGTTTGAACTATACTACGTCAGAGGTATACGTTTTTATCTTGTCCACGATTAAGCTTATTTGGAGAGCAGTAGGCCATTAAGTCCCAATGGTTGTGGACCCGAAATACGATTTCTCTTTAATCTTTTAGTACCTAAGAAATATCCTAATAGGTCTCAGTAGAAGAAACACATACCTCTGGAAGACTTTCTTGCTACAAATAAAGAAAAACAATTACAAACCCTCCGTCCATCCTCCTCCTTATCAACACAATCAATTATATAGCTCAATGGAGAAAAATGAATTCCACTTCTTCCAAAAGAATAAGGAGATACATAATGGGAAAATGAGATTGTTCTAATCATTTAAACATAACTCTTTCTCTTCTTTTTTCAAAACCTTTTTGTATTCATCATGATCGGTGCCTTTTTTTCCTTTAAATTCATTAATTGTTAATTGTGCGGTAATGTAAAAAAAACTAGACAGGGTCAACAGTCTGTATGATCTACAGTAGTACAGTAAAAGCCGTGAAAGTGTGAGTAACGAATCCACTCAAGTATACACCCCCCGCTCCTCCTCAACTCTAAATGACTTCCTGTTCACTTAGTAGCATCACATGATTTTCAGATGTGACCTAAGCTAGCCTAAGAACCAAGCTAATCCTTGCAGTGTGGGAACGGAGCCAGACGTACAATGTGGTTCTGTGCACTTTCTCCGGCGCAGACCTCCTCCTGTTATCGGTGTGTGGTCTGTGCTTCCCTGAAACCGCTCCTCGAAGCCCTCTGACCAGAGACCTGAGCTCTGGGGAGGGGCTTTCCTGCTGGAGGACAGAAAGACAATGTCAACCCAGTGCAGTTGTGATGTCTATATTACAAAAAGCTGGTCTGATAAGCTTGTATTTCAAACAGAGGAAACAGCGCATAAAGCATTTCTGTGACAATTAGCAAGAAGTTCATTTATTCTGAAGTCAGTAGTAACATATAAAACTGAATAGGCACTATGACAGTTTAGGACAAAACCACAAATAGTAATAGGCGCTTTTTTTTAGATGATTAATATTGAGGTTTTATTGCCTGGCCACAGGAATGTGATGGTGTGCATGTTTTTGATTTAAAGGTTGAGCAGATGTGCTGAGCTTGTGTCTGTGCAGCCAAATAAACAATGACTCACACATTCACTTGATGGGCTGGAACAGTTAGGGATAGGCAGGCAAGATATAAGAAGTTCCTGAGTGTACCGTGATCTGGGCGTTGGAGGCATGCTGGGAGCAGGGTGGAGCAGGGAGTGCAGATGGGGAGTCCAGGACAGGTGGATGTACATTCAGAGCTGTGTTTTGACCTTGGAGCTCCTATTGAAAAGATAACATTGGTTATAAGGAGCTCAGATGTAATGAAGCTCTTCGAGTAAGTCTGATTAGGTCAAACAGATTGTTGTGCTTTTATTTAATATAATAGAATAGGGAGGGATGAAACCCTCTTTAATGGTCACACATGCAGAGCACACAGCACACACAGTGACATTTGGCCTCTGCATTTAACCCATCCTAGTACAAGGAGTCTAGAACTAGGAGCAGTGGGCAGCTAGTGTACAGCGCCCGGGGAGCAATGGGAGTGAGGGGGGAAGGGGGGTGTCCGGTGCCTTGCTCAAGGGCACCACGGCAGGGCAGGAGGTGAACTGGGACCTCTCCAAGTAGCAGTCCACACTCCATATTTAGGTCTGGTCGGGGACTTGAACCGGCGACCCTACGGCTCCCAGTCCAAGCCCCTACTGACTGAGCCACTGCCGGACATTTAGGTCTTAATGTGTGCATCTGTATAAATGTGTCTTTCATTGTGTATATATAGGTATATACATATTTGCATAGTGCATACATATTTTTATATATATTTGTTTTTGTATTCGGGATGTGGGAAACGGTATTTCGATCTCTCTGTACACACAAACTGAAAGATTGACAATAAAGTTGACTTTGACATGTATGATGAAAAGAAAACAGCACAACATTCGCTAAAAGTATGCTTTTTACAAATATAGACATACTTTGTATAAGTGGAAATGCCCTACTCCTTCTCACAAAAAGACATTTGTCTGTAAACAGCCCTACCTTCAAGTCCAGGGCATGTCGGAGTTTCAGACGGAAATAGTCCTGCTCCTGCAGCTGGATGAAATCTTGACAGTCTGCAAAGCTTTCTGACAACTTCGGAAAGAAACAGAGCACATGTAACAGTAACAGTGATGGTCACAAACAGCGCCAGAACAGGACAGATAAGGTTCTTTATTTACCCGATAACACAAACTAACATTTCGGTTTTGTTCCAGAGTGAAATGATAACTGACAAATATTGATAGTTAAAAAAAGTTCTTCAGATTGTGTCATATTATTATTAAGCTGGTTATCAGCCCATTTTAAAACCTTCTATAAAAAATATTTGAGTATTGTATGCTTTTAGTAAATAGCGGACAGTAAATAGGTGATAGTAAATGAGTGGAAAATAGGGTGGGGAATTGAATGCAAGAAAACTCAACTAAGTATGTTTTAGCTACTTATCTGCACTTAGAACTGGAAGCCACAAACAGATCTTTGTTGAAGAATATCACATGTGTAATTTTCACCTGTAACTTTCAACATGTATTTCAGGTGTGTGTGTAACCATCCTATCACAGCAGATGATTTGGTGGTAATGTAATCACAAAGAGAAAGTGTAAATGAGTTCCACCTTGTTAAGGATGGCCTCCAGCTGGCCGATCCGCTCCCTCAGCTGGTTATCTTTGGAGCGAAGGACCTCCTGCTCAATGCCAAGTTGTTTCTTCTCCTCCCTGACAAAGGTTAGCTCCTGGAGCTGCCGCTGGTTCTCCAGGCTCTGGTAGCGCTTCTCCTGGACACGATTGGGAGGAGAGGTAAACAAATGGTGTTGGCATGCATGTCAAAAATGAATTTGATCATGTTTTGGGATTGAGTTGTCTGCGTAGAGGATTTGGTGTCCAATAAATAAAACCAGAACTATAAAAAATATGCTCAAAAGACTTGACTTTTCTTGGTTTGTAAAATACATTCACAAATAATTTTTTTATTTAACTTGATCAGAGAAGAATAAGTGAATAATCAATAGAAGTGCTAAACATTAAGGCCCAAATCCAAATCCAAACCACACCCTACCCACTCCCACTCCGTGGCGGGGTGACACTTTCAATTTAAGGAGGCTCCTTCTTTCAGAATGAGAGGGTAAATACAGCGACAAGCAAGAAGAGGAAACAGGAAATGCCGTAACTTTTCATAACAATGGTTTCCTTTTGCCCTCTGACGCAGATGCCCAACCTTGGACAGCCGCTATCTCCCTTAAGGAGGGGCTGCCCTAGCATTTTGTTGTCGTTACCAGTTTATGACCGGGCAACTTTCGGTCAGAGATAGTTATTGTTTTGGGACACCTGGAACACATCCTTCTCGGGGTGTAGATGACCCGAGCCATAAGCGACAACAAATGTGATTCAGTGTCCTCAGCTGTTTAGTCCATCTATTGAAGAATGTTGATTATTACACTCTGAACTAGTTAAAACCTGGAGCTACAGGAGGGTTCTTCAGAATTGATGTGGCATCTCAACCGTGTGGTCAGACCGTGGCCTGTGACATGTCTTGTGAATTCTCCGGCCGAAGCTCCAAATAAACCGTCAGTGTTTGCCATCAAAGCTCCAGCTCTCCTCGTGTCTCTCTGAGTCCTGTTTCCAATTGCTTCAGAAGTTTCCCCCACAAATTGGCGTTGTCGGCAGGATACCAACAAATCTTCAGAACTGGTAAGTGTAATTTCAAATCCACATTTGGACATTGCCTTACCAGAATCTGTGATTGACGGTATCCTAAAATTACCTGTGAAACTGAGCGGCTGTGTTTCGTTTTTTGGTTAATGAACATCTGAGGCTTGGAACGCCCAGGGAATCAGTGTCTGGGGACTTTGTCCTGGCTGATTTTCTCTGTGTATGCTGCTCGGGACGGAAGTTCCATACAAGCATGCACAGCTCATGTTCGGAGAAACCTTAAAGAAAGGCATCAGTAAAGTGGAACTTCTGTGTGAAAGAAATGTAAAGATTTGTATTGGACAAATCGCCACATTTTAGGGGTTTCAGCGGCCAACACAAGCAGTGTTACATAATGCAGCAGTGAGCAACAGAGGTGGGGAGAGGCGGGGCTATGGCTTCATCGTTATCAGGAAATGATCGTATAGGACGTAGTACGTCCTATACGATCATGTCCCAGTCAGTACAGTCCAAATGAGAGAGAATTATTCTCTTCACCTTTCTGCTCGGGGGGCTCAAGCAGACAACCCTGCCGGACGATGCGAGGGTTTTCAGAGGCTTCTATAATACAAGGTTCCATGTTTCTTGGAGCAGTTTGATGTCTTCCTCTCCTATCACGGGGGGGGACACCTGGATGCATCACTAGGAATACGCAGTTGCACTGCTTTCAACATTGATAGCAGAAGGAATACCGGCAGATGAGCCTCCGTTTCACTGGGGGATCAACTACAGTGCTCACTGAATGGGCCACACAAAAGCAGAGCAATTGGGGGGGTTGAAATATGGCGCTCTGATGAAGAAGAGTTTGAGTCAATCAGCACCTCAGTGCTAATCTACAGTATCAGGATGCCTTTACACACCAGACACTCGGTGTCATAAAGGGAGGAGGAGAACGAGTCAGGAAGACTGACGGTCATGTTCTTCCAGCTCTCGTACAAAGATGAACTTTGAATTGAATGACCAGATGTACAATTAATGATTGTTTTTATATTTCCAATTACCAGACATGTGTTAAATAGTGGTGATTCATATATTTTTGTCAGATCAGATTACACTTTCACACTTTCGCACTAAGCAAAATAAATAAATAAATATTCTCAGATTATAAGGTATTGAATAATAAGGTATTTCTAATATTATAACAGATAATGTTAATATCCTTAATTGTCCAGCAATCAGGCTTAACAACATTACACTTTAATGTATTATCCATGCACAGACAGACCTAAAATGATGTTTCAAGTACTAGATTAATTTCAGTTTTGGACCAAAACAAATATTTATAATAATTCATATAACAATTATGTAGCATATTTGATCCTCAAATTAGAGAAGTATAATTGAAAGAAATTGATATTCTGTATTCAACATTAGATAAACACAGAAGAACCCTTTCCAAGTACCATAAGTAGATGTTCAGGTAAGTATGGCTAATAAGAATAATTAATTTAGTTAATTTGGAACAGATCAGTGGTAGAATTTACAAATGTATGAATTAAAGTTTTAGGAATGTTTAATCCTTCCTTTCCAGGTTTTTACAAAAGTCTTTGAATATTTGCCTAACTTTTCCTTTTCAGATTGTTAAACATTTTGAGAATTGTTTAACTTTTCCCTTCAGATTTTGAACTGACATAAGGATTGATAGTTTAAGTAATGTAATTATGTTATCATGCCATAGTCTTTTGATTTAATATTTAATGAAGCTAATGTAAATATAATCCTAAATTGAAGACACTGCAATTTTGCAGATTGATTAGATCACCAGTGTGAATTTTTATACCTTAGCTGGATCTCTTATGATCCTGATTTTTAAATGCTTTGACTAGTGTTTGCCTTGAAATAAATCTTTAAACTGCAAGCTGGTTTTGATTTTATAGTTTGATAAGTGAGATTAACTAATGATTAAATGTTAAAACATATTAGTTTAAAAATGTTTTTTGCTATTATGTATCTGTGATTTTATATGTGTTCATTATTATGCTTTTGACAAAAAGATGCTCCAAACACTGGCGAGAGATGATTTTTCTATTGTGATTGGCTGTCTCAATCATTGTGATTGTATGTTTCAATCTTATTATGTTGTTATTGATGTGATTGTTATTGATGTAATTGGTGTAAATCCACACTCAAATCTGAAGATTCCCATTGATTTAAGTATTGAACAAATTATTATTAAGGTTTTAGGTTATCAAAATTGATAAAAAGAGAGGAACTGTCAGGGAATAACTCTGTATACATGTTTACCTTTTGCCCTCTGACGCAGATGCCCAACCTTGGACAGCCGCTATCTCCCTTAAGGCTGCCCAAGCATTTTGTTGTTGTTACCAGTTTATGACCGGGCAACTTCGGTCAGAGATAGTTATTGTTGTGGGACACCTGGAACACATCCTTCTCGGGGTGTAGATGACCTGAGCCATAAGCGACAACAAATGTGATTCAGTGTCCTCAGCTGTTTAGTCTATCTATTGAAGAATGTTGATTATTACACTCTGAACTAGTTAAAACCTGGAACTACAAGAGGGTTCTTCAGAATTGATGTGGCATCTAAACCGTGTGGTCAGACCGTGGCCCGTAACATGTCTTGTGAATTCTCCGGCCGAAGCTCCAAATAAACCGTCAGTGTTTGCTATCAAAGCTCCAGCTCTCCTTGTGTCTCTCTGAGTCCTAACTCTCCATTGCTACATAAGTTTCCCCCACAACTAACATTAAACTCCAAACATTTTTAATGGCGTTTTTTTTTTAAACTCGTTTTGTTTTAAAATCTAATGTTCATATGCTGCTTAGTTTTTGCAAAAGTCCTGTGAATATAGAAACTTGTGTAGGCACACATTTACCGTTTTTTGTAGACTAAACACGGGCATATGATCCTAAGTTTATAAAAAACGATAAAAAAAAATACTATTAACATCTGTTTGTCGATATTAAATGTCTATCTTGTTTTGCAGTATATCAGTAAATGTTTGCACGGAAATATTTGTAAGAAGTGTGTTTCATGACACACACACACACACACAGCGTTGAGTCGGTCAGGTAGTGCAGCAGGTGAAGTCAGGTGCCATGCTCGCTGTTAGAGGGCTCCATAACCCACTACCACTCAGGTAGGTTGTAGGGGGCGGTTTGGAATTGGGCCCTAAGTGTTTTACCTGGTACAGCTTGTCCATTATCTCCTCCAAATGCTTGATTTTGCTCTGCAGGGAGTCGACCTGCTGTCTCCGGGCGGTGATCTCTTTCTGCATGTCCAGGGCTACTTGGAGGCCTAAAGTGGAGACAAACCCAGAGGACAGAAGGAGAGCGGGGAAGTGATCAAGCTAGGTAGGAAGTACTTCATGCACATATAATCTCAGAACATATAATCAATCACAGAACTTTAATTTTGGCCATGTGTTAGTAGTTACAGGATTATACCTCAGAGTGGAATACCGCAGAGAAGGTTATATAATAATGTTGCAATTTAATCAAATACTTAATTTAATGTTTTGTGCAAGAATTAGACTGTTATCTCGTTACTTCATCACAGACGGAGGTAAATCAGAGGATGTTTCTTCTTTATACATGAGATCTTTTAATTAAGTCTCAGATTAAATGATGTCATGTATCTAACCGTGTCCCTCAGCTCCTTCCAGCGTCCTCAGGGTGCTCCCGACCTGGTCCCGCTCGTCCCGGGCTTTCCGGAGCTGACTCTGAAGCTTCAGCACCGCGCCCTCCTGCTCCTCACTCCTGCAGCTGTGGAGCTGCTGCAGCTCCATGTGCTCCTCTGAAACCAAGCCCGCACAAACACACAAATCACATCCACTGAGAGAAATCCACTTTAACACACACAATGATAGAAGGGCTTGGTTGACAGTGAAAACATACCAAACATGGTTCTTTGTTTTTTTTTTAAACAGCAGGACAAGAGGATCATTTGATTTGGCAGAAAACTGTGAGAGCTGAAGTCTTTCTAGAAACGGCCCTGTGTAATTCCTGGTTAATGAAAATGTGTGGTAACACTAGACTGCAATCCAGATGTAACATTACATTACATGTCACTTGTTAGACGCTTTTATCCAAAGTGACTTACATACATGCTGTGGACAATCCCCACAGGAGCAATTTGAGGTGAAGTGTCTCGCCCAGGGACACAAAGACATGCTGACTGCAGTGGGGTTTGAACCTGTGCTCCCCTGATCCGAACACCAACGCTCTACCCACTGCGCCACATGCCTCCCTAACATTCAATATATTAAAGTCCACATGAAATATAATACCGTGATAGTATTTTACCATCCAGGATAACTACCAATTAACAATGTAATTTAAAAAAGGTGAAAACTAATAATGGTATTATCTTCTGTATCGTAGTTCAAAAATAAGTTTGATAAAAGGTCAAGTTCCAGATCCAGATTTGATTACAATTAAATATGGAGCTTTATTTGAGTACTTATAATAACAAAAAATAATGTTATGCGTGTGAAGAACTTTGTTGGCTATATAAGTAAATAACATTAATGTCCAAAGCATGTTAGACAAAAGCCTCACACTTGGATAACGCACAATGTATCGTAAATTCATACACTCAAACAGACAAACAAGGTTTACATTTTTCTTTTACTGTAAATGTAGAATTCTGTTGCAATATGATCTTTATATGTGAGTTTATTTAAGGCTGTATGCATACATTTATTTAATTGTTAAAAACTGCTGGGACACTTTATGTATTGTATAACTTGCTGGTCGGTTTACCTGCATGTCAGTTTGTTCATGATGTGACCGAACAATCCCAGGAAGACATGTAAGCTGCATGTATGAAAACTATTAATTTATTAATTTAGAGGGAAATTAAGTTATATTTGTTGTCTAAATGATGGATATTGATCTTGTTTGTGGTTGATGATACTCATTTAGTAAAGCCAAACTCACGAGTGAGGCTGAGTAACTGCATGCGCAGCAGCTCCAGCTGGATGTTGAGCTGCTTTTTCTCAAGACTTTCCTCCTGGACACGCTGCCTTTGTTCAGCCACAGAGGCCTGTAGCTGCCGCCGCTCGTGCTCTGCAGCAGCATCGGCTGACTTGTGCCAGTCTAACTCTGCCTAAATAAGCATATAGAAAGGAGGAGAGACAGAGAGCGTCAGGTAAGTTATGAAGTTTGGTGGGGGAAGGCTTGATAAGATGTGATAAGGAAAAGCTTCCTTGAGAGATCTCATCATATTTTAATAAAGTTTCCCTCCTCTCTCCTGACCCTGAGCTGCTGAATCTCCCTCTTGTGCAGGTTGAGCTGGTTGAGCTGGTTACTGAGGAGGCTGTTCTCCTGGTGAAGGTCGTGGATAGTGCGGCCGTGCTGCACTGTCATCTGTACGCTGCTCTCTATCATCTTCTCCCTGTCAATCAGCTTCAGCCTCAGTGTCTCTCCTTCTGCCTGCAGGGCCTGGCCTCTGCTTTGGGCCTCCTCCAACCTGGCAAGATGCTGGAGAAATAAAGTTTCAGATTAATGAGACTACAAATTAGGCACAGGTTACCAGATCATGTTGTAAAAACCATATAGACTCATAATGCTTGATCTCCTCTAGAACATTACGAGCTGTGCTTCTTGCTGTCTGAGCTGGAGGTCTTTGTGTTTCTCCTCCAGGAGTTTCTGGGATGTCCTCCCCTCCTCCCCGGCCGCCTCCAGCTGTCCTCTCAGGGCCTCCACCTCCTCCTGGAGCTCCCACTGCTGCTGCAAACCACACCTCTGTACAGGATGAAGCAGGAGACATAGTGGGACGATTGTATTAAAAAAACGACCAAAAACAATAATCTTTTGACAGTGGGAAGAAATATGATCTCACCGAAAGGGAGAGAAACTGGCTTGAAATGTCATCTTATTTCCCGTTATTCCAAATTACTAAGTGCTTTCTTCAATTCTAAAGTTGTATAATAAAAGATTTAATTTAAAGTTCACCTGACAACTGCACTTTAAAGCGTTTTCTTCAATGAACACAACAGAGGTATCTGTATTAGGACTAGGGATCGGTACCGAGCCCCGGTATTAAACGGGGCCCCGGGGCGGAATTATTCAAAACCGTGGTACCGTTAAGCTCCAACGTTATCGGTCTTTTTATCGGTACTGGAGACATCTAAAAAATATGTCATATTGTAGTGATCACTGATTCATACACTGGGGTTACATAATCCAATCATGGAACTACAGGTTGGGGGTATTGTTTCCGCACGGACACATGTGTTGACGGTACCTGCTGTGTATTTCCCCTTTCACTTTCTCTTCTTTCCTGCAACCCGACAGCACGTCGATTTCTGCTCCCCAATAAAGAGAGATTTGCACCTTCGATGCACCGTCTCCGACTCCCTTCTCTCGGCACTACATTGGTGACCCTGACATAAGTCTCGCGAAGGATCCGAGACTAAATTGAACACGGCAGAAAGCGCAGCTTTTCTCGGAATGCCGGAGATTCTTGGAGACGTCCGTTGCTGCCTCGTGCGCACGGACTGAGGCTCGGTGCGGCCCAGCGGGATGGCGGAGGACGTCGCTCGCCATTCCCGTTTCGTCTCGGCGCTGGAGGGCAGCAAGCCTTCCTGCTACGGGGAGACGATGCACGACCTGCTAGGTATGGAGGGACCCGACTTCTACCTCGTGGGGCTGTTTCTTCGGGACATGCGGCTGCATGTCCAGGCTGCGCTAGCTAACACGGCTAGTGTTGAGCCCCACGCTTTGGCCGAAGAAGCTTGCCGGTTCTTCCTGGCCGCCCGGCGATTTACCCCAGAGGTGCTTGCCACTGCACGCTGCAGCACCTTCCCTGGTGGGGGCACGCCGCCTAGCAGAGGCTCCGGGGCCGCCGCCGACGACAGCGACTACCGGCCGTCGAGAGCGGCTAGCCTCAACTGCTAACGACAGCTAGCCACGACAGCTAACGGCTAGCTGCTACCAGCGGCTAGCGACGACTGCTAGCAACGGCTGACGATGTCTAGCAGCTACCGGCGGCTATCGACATCCGACTGTTTTTTTTTTGTTTTTGTTTTTTGTGGTGCCGGAGAGGAGGTTTGATCAAGTCTGGTCGGCCTCGCGTGGATCCTCTCGCTATTTCGCCCACCTGTTTTTGATCGTGGACGGGACGACCATTTTTGAGCTTTTTCTGGTGTCTGAGAGGAGGTTCGACCATGTCTGGTCGGCCTCGTGTGGACCCTCTCGCTGTTTTCACCACCTCGACGGCGGTTTCGGACGTCACACGGTGGCGCGCTTCTGGACCCCGTCTCGCCTCTTCCCTCGCCTCGGCGGTTCCGGACGTCGCCCATGCCTTCATCGGCCCGTGGGTGGCGCGCTTCGGGACCCTGCCTGGCCTCGCCTCTTCCCTCGCCTCGGCGGTTCCGGACGTCGCCCATGCCTTCATCGGCCCGTGGGTGGCGCGCTTCGGGACCCTGCCTGGCCTCACCTCTAACCGCGGCTCACGGTTCGCCTCGACGGCGCCCCGTCTGGCCTCTCCCCTGTCCACGGCTCCCTCCTCCCGGGGACACGGCTCCTTCCTCCCAAGGACTTCGTGCCCGCCGCCGCTGTGCCTTCGCCAGCGGCCGGGCGGCGCTCCTCCCTGCTGGGGACCTCTAGGTGTTTCACGCCTGTCCCCACGACGCGACCCTGCTTTCTGCGGCCCCCTGACGACGGCCCGTTCCGGCCCGCCACCCGCCCTCCGGTGGGGATGCCCTCGCCTTCGTTGGGGCCCCTACCCTCTCCTGCGGCCCCCTTCCGACGGCCCGTTCCATGGCCCGCCCTCCTCGGCCCTTGTGGTGCTTCCTCCCGGACGCGAGGATTGTGTCCATGGTTAAATTCTGGGGGGGCTTGTGTAGTGATCACTGATTCATACACTGGCGTTACATAATCCAATCATGGAACTACAGGTTGGGGGTATTGTTTCCGCACGGACACGTGTGTTGACGGTACCTACTGTGTACCTACTGTGTGTTTCCCCTTTCACTTTCTCTTCTCCTCTTTCCTGCAACCCGACAGCACGTCGATTTCTGCTCCCCAATAAAGAGAGATTTGCACCTTCGATGCACCGCCTCCGACTCTCTTCTCTCGGCACTACAATATGTATTATGCTACACAAACATTATATTGCCGTTTTAGTGTCGCCAACTCCGTTTCTAATATGCAATAAGACTACAAAATGCGTCTGATTATTTTTAGTATTTTCGATCTTTCCAATCCAGACGAGAGATCTCTCCCGTCTGCTTGCGAGGGGGCGGGGCAGTTTACACACACGCAGCTGCTACATGCAGCAACACACACACACGCACGCACAGGGCGGAGAGAACGCGCTCCGAGGTGTGATTAAACTTTACCCGTCTCGATGTGGACTATGCTCGTTGCCAAAACTGCAATAAGAGTTTAGCATGTAAGGGCGGTAACACGAGCAATTTGTCTAAACATCTTTCAAAAGTGCACCACATTCAGACGGAGAAATGCACCGTTTTCGACTGTCTTTCTAGTAGCTCTATAACCCCATCCACGAGTAATGTTTCCACGTCAGGTATGTTATGTATGCTAGAGCAGCAACACACAGAGTTAACTAAATTATACAAACATGGGTTAATGATTAGAGGTAACGGAGTTATTTATTTTTTGTTAAAGTTTCAGCTATTCTGTTTACAGTTCTGTCATCAGATTAATTAATACGATTTGTTAAAACATTGTTGTTTCTTTTGTTGTGAAAATATTATTTATTTTATTTAAAGGGGACTTATCATGCAAAATCACTCAATCTTTATTTATTTATATAGCACATTTAAAACAACCTTCAGTTGACCAAAGTGCTGTACAGGCAATAACTACAATATTAAATAACACAATGGGAGTACAATAATAAAACAATAATTAAAAACATGATAAAAAGCACAATAACTAGAAACATATATAAAAAAAACACATACAAATGTAAAAATGTAATGTTCAACTAGTATTAAAAGCCAGTGCAAAGAGGTGAGTTTTTAGCTGAGATTTAAAAAGTTCAATAGACTCAGCAGTCCGGATATGTACTGGGAGGCTGTTCCACAGTCTGGGAGCTGCAACACTGAAAGCCCTGTCACCTCTGGGTTTTTTCCTGCACCGAGGAACCACCAACATATTTTGCTGAGCTGATCGCAATGCTCTAGCTGGAGCATGGCGGTGCAACAACTCAGACAGGTAATGTGGTGCCAGTCCATGCAATGATTTAAAAACAACAAGTAAGTACTTGAACTGGATCCTGTAACTGACAGGAAGCCAATGAAGATCTGCCATAACGGGTGTGATGGTCATAACGTCTCTTCCCAGTAAGAAGGCGTGCAGCCGCATTTTGGACCAGGTGCAGGCGACGGATCACACACTTATCAACACCAATATACAGGGAGTTACAATAGTCTAAACGAGACGTTATAAATAGGTGGATTAGCTGTTCAAATTCCTTACTAGGAAGATAGGCTTTTACCTTCCCCAGAAGCCGCAGCTGGAAGAAGCTTGTCTTGACAACTGAGCTTATTTGTTTGTCGAATTTAAAACAGTTGTCAAAGATGACTCCAAGATTTCTGACAGAGGGACGGCTGTAGGAGGCTAAGGGGCCGAGTACACTATTAAAGCCATCCAGGAGTTCAGACTGTCCAAATATTAAAATCTCTCTTGTTTTCGTTGAGTCAAGAAGTTGATTTCCATCCATGATTTTATGTCTTTCAGACAGCTAAGCAAGGCAATCCTAGATTCCTTATTTGCTTTTATAGGCAGGTATACCTGCAAATCATCTGCAAAGCAATGGTAAGGAATGTTATGCTTTTTAAAAATGCACTTTTTGATGTCTTTTATACATAAATATGTGTCCCCGGTGTGTCGGGAAAAGTGTCAGAAAATAAAACCCTCTCTCTTTTCCTCCGTACCCAAATCTCTAAAAACGGGGCTACAACGGAGCTGATCCAGATTTGCATCCGATATGACGTAATATCGGAAATGTAGGCTGGCTTTACACCCACGGCCCTATCAGAAACGTTGCTATCAGAAACAATGCCGACTGTTTTGGACGTAATATGGTCGGTGTTTACATTAGCATCGCTAACACTCAGAGCTAATCTGTACTGCACAGAGCATGTGTGTGAAGAAGCAGGAAATAAAAAGGAACTCACCTTGTGGTATAACCGGCAAAAGAGAAAGCCTTTGAGCTCCATACTGTTTCAGAAATAATCCTTGATAAGGCATTTCATCACCGCAGAATCTGCCGGTAGAATCTCCCGCATGAGCTCAGCCCCCTCCTTTTTTTTTTTTAAAGCTTTATACCCCAAATCAGCACTTTTGAAACAGGAAGTGAAATAGAGGGATATGAGGCATGGCTAGAATGCGTGATCTGTTTGGTATTTTGAGCAAAACACTTTATAGACATGTTTTTTTATAGACATGATATATTTTTATATATCTGAGACCTATGCTATTGCCTAAAAATAGCATGATAGGTGCACTTTAAAGAAAAAGCAATGCAATTTTTTTTCACAATTTGTTTAGTTAGTTTACCTTATACGATACGAGTACCGTTAAAGGACCGGATCGATAAGCGGTATTGATGAAAGTAGTAGTACCGTTAAAACTTTAACGATACCCATCCCTAATTAGGACTTTCAGTTTTATAACAATAGAAAAGAGATAGAATGCTAAAAAATCACCTTCAGTTGGCCAAGCTGTAAAGATCGCTCTCTCTCACTCTGGGCGTCCATCAGCTGCGACTGAGCCTGAATGAGCTGCTGCTCCAGACGACAAATCTACAATGTCACAAATCAAATGAAATTTCATTTTAATTTTCATTCTGGTATACTGTAGGAGGTAGAATCAGTGCTACTTTTCCATATTGTGTTTGTCTAATCTCCAAACCAAGGTGGATCCATATGGCTGGTTAATAATAACTTGTATCAGCCTCATTATCTCTTTGCGTACATTATTGCTCATCATCTTACTGTACATTCTTCCTTACCTGATCTTTGTGGCTGCACAGGGCTGACTCCAGTTCACTGATCTGACCCTGGTGCAGTGATGTCTGTCTCTCTGCAAGTTTCCTGGGTAAAGAAGGTATGTATTATTTATTTGACACATATACATTAATTCAGAAAATGTATGATTGTCTGATCATTTATTTAAATAGAATGAAAAAGTCACTGATAAAACAGCCACAAACGGATTTTGGAAAGATACTTACTTTAGCAGCTCTAACTTGACATTCAGGCTGATGCTGTTGTTTTTTGATGAGGTCAGTTTGTCAGTCAACAGCGCCATCTCCTGGCCAAGACTAGATATCAGGCCTTCCATTCTAGGACAGAGAAATGTGAACAATGCGGTCACATTCTATTTATAAAATACAATGCTACTCCATTCTCTGTCTCAATCCATACACTGCAGTTCTCCTTTAAATTACCTTTCTTTTTGCTTATTTACTCCACTGCGTCCCTCACTCCCCAGATGGTTAATTGACTGCCAATAACAGAAGAAAATATATTTCAGACATAATAAGAGAAAATATGTGAGTCGAAACATAAAGTAAACTGAACGTGACCTGTAGATGACTTCTATTACTTACCAAAAAAAGTCTTTCCTGTAGCTCCTCTGTCTCATCATTAAAAATATCAGTAAACCGAGCAGCCGGTGTTGAACTTGTATGGAAGTTAGGACTGCTGATTGCATTGTCCCCACGTTGTGTCTCCTGATATAACAGTGAGTACATCTGCTCTACATTTTGTTCCAATGCCTCTACTTTTCTGTTAAGTGCCAACGTCTCATCTTCCGTCTCAAGTAGCTCTTGGTCCTTGGCCCTTTTGATGTTTTGGATCTCTTCCAACATGAACAGCATCTTTTCCATCTGACCAACGTGTGTCCTTGAATCCTTCAATCTACAAATACAAAAGATCTGTGGCTCAAAGCAATTTAAACACTTATTTAGAGGAGTACAACTTGATCAGTGTCTTTACCTGAGGTCAGAGAGGCCGTCCTTCTCCTTCTGGACTTTGTTCAACTTAGTCTGCAGGTTCACGATGGCTTTGTCAAACCTGAACGTCTCTTGTTCTGGTTCATCATGCGTCTGTGTTTGAGAGGGTAAAATAATACATTATACAGGGAAAGCAGTACCAATAATTAATTCAGACCACATCAAACAATTAGGATTCATGGCTGAAAGAAAATTATGAACCTTGTTGAGCTCCAGGTCAGACAGCTGTTGAAGAGAATTATCTATTGTATTTTCCAACACCTTCTTTCCAGGAGAGCTGATATCCGTTTGGTTTAAAATATCCAGATCACAGACCAGTGGCTGAATCACTGCCTGCTGCTGAGTTGAAAGAATAGAGGAACCTCCATCGTCTGCCAAAAAATCAAAAGATGTTTAAAATAAACACTGTGTATGTTGTGAAAGTTAAGGGCTGGTAAAACATGCGTTTGTGATATAACAGGTAAATGTGCTGGGCTCTTGGCTTATGTTTCATACTTTTTTTTATAAATACTATGCTTTCAAATGTTTTTTACCCACACATTTGTATATCTAGTAGGAGGATTTATATTTTAGATGAACCTCCAGCTTTACCAAATTGAGTGTTTTTTATTGTGTTGTGTTGTGAAATAAATAAGCCCTTGCTTAACACATTATTTGTTCATTTTTTTGGCTGCTGACACATAAGCAAAATGTTGTGTGACGCTGCTTGCACTCACACTCATTAAACCTGTAGTTGTGGTTGCTCCTTCCTGGTGAGCTGTGGATGCCATATGTGCAGCCAAATCTCTCCAAAGTTTCTTTGGTTGCGGTTTCCACCTCTTCCTGAAGCCTCTGGGTTTCTTTGGTGCGCCTTTCAAGCTCCTCACTGTAAAACAAACAAATCAAATCTGAGTTTATAAAGCCCAATATCACAAAACACATTTGTTGCAGTGGACTTTACAGATTAACAAACATAGATGACAGTGTTAAAAGATAAATAAAATTACAAGAATTTTTTTTTTTAAACTAGATAGAATCGATAAATAATAAAATGAGATAAAATACAATGAAACTATCAAATGTAAGACGCAGGAGGAAAAACATAGGGTAATCTTAGACGTCTCTAACTATAGGCTTTATTAAAAGGAGGGTCTTCGACACACTCTTAACATTTTGGACACTGTCTGGCCGTTTCTCAATCGCGAGGATGCTGGCTTGGTAGCACAGCCGAGCCGAGCATCTTGCTTCAGAAGCAAGGCAAGAATACTTCCTGGCATTTGGAAAACAAAGAGTGGAACAGGCTAGCAAGTGTGCAGGTGTGCGTCATATGAGAGGCCCCGCCTTACATCTTCCGCCACAGATTTGGGGAAATTGGTCCATGCGCAAAGCATTGTGGGGATTTTAAGGACGCAAAGTCTACCCATGTGCAGCCTCGAAATTTCCCCCAAACCAAGGGCGCGGCCTCGGTGGAATTCCAAGTATGCTGGAGATTGGAACAGTCCTTCGGCGGCACTCAATGACGTAGCATCCTTGAAATATTGGCTTGGAAGCCAATATCCTCGCGATTGAGAAACGGCCACTGACTCCTGATCAAGTTTTGCGGACTCTGGGAACCACTAACAGACCTGCACTCTTGGGGCATAGGGCCCTAGAGGGGACTTAAATATATCATTAATCAGGATATATGGAGAGTATTACTCGTAGTGATGCCATACCACAGTGGAAACTTCTTTTAAACGTCAAGAAGACAAAAATAAGAAAGACTTCTCAAGGTCAGGTCAGGGTTACAGTATTATTAGTAAAGTGAGAGGTTATTAAAGTGTAACATCATTCCAGGTCTGAGCCCTGTGCTCTGTGACATCTGTGCCACCTCTGGCGAGACGAGGTTAATATTCTTTTTATATACAATTATTTGTACATACAACTATTTTTATATACAACTCTCAGGACATAGTTCCCAACCTGTTGAGCGAGCATTTGTTTTGCAAGGGTCAGGGCTTATTTAAAACAGTAAATGGTGTGTTGATCCGATCCAAAAGGCAATTTTATAAAAATTGGTAAGAAAATCAATGTTCACACCAGCACTTTCTCTTTTAATACAGAAACATATCTTTATTTCACAGCTCAGGAACAACAGTACCTCTTTAATGAAATATCACTTGAGTCACCACTTGGTTTTAGTGTTATTTACAGTAAATGCTTCAATGCAGATTTATTTTTGTTAAGTTTAAATGATTTGTTTTATTTTTATTTTGACTACATGTTAGGCACATTTGTTGTGAGTGACTGTCTTTGAATTACTTGATATAAAGTTAGAAATAGGAATGTTTACCCTTTGATTGCATGATTTGTAGATCCATTATTAAGACATTATTATTATTATACTAAAGCAGTGGCTGCTCATGGGTTGGTATTGAGCTTAACATAAAATAGGCTGATGGCTACAAAACAGGAGCTATTTGTAGTAATGCATTTAGGCACAATGGTTGTAACTACCTCAGTTCATCCAGAGTCAAGTTGTTAAATCTCAGCCGAAGAGAGGCGTCACGGGTCTCTGTAGAGGAAGTTAAACAAATTACTTTAGGAACTGAACTATTCATAACAAGTTCACAAAACTGGAGGTTTAGCAAGTAAGCCAACATAGATTTCACTGGCTTTAGCTTGTTTACTGTAACTTACCAGCTGTTCCTGATGGGTTAACGCCTTGTACAACTTTAGCGCCATTATTGCAAGAAAGTCGAATACTCTGAGGGTCGGGGGACTGAAACCCTGATGACATCTCTTTTCACAATCTCCTCAAAGCTAACATCAACAGCTAGCTAGACAGTGAGTTATCGTTAAGCTATGTTCCATCACCATGGAAACTACATCAGTGGCTAACTACTAGCTAGCTTTATGCTATTGATAATTTGCTGTATCGTGTTGGCGTTAAAACCAAACGTAGTTAACATTGTTTGGCTGTCTATGTTAGTCTTGTATTCCGTTAGGTTAACCTGAAGCTGAAATGATTAGCAAAAGTAACGTTAGCGCCGACACTTTGAAACATTCCGTCAACATCCGCTTCCCCCCCCCCCCCCCCCCCCCTCCCCTCCCCCCCGTTGTGACGCAAACGTGCACCGGAAAGGCGTTTCCAGCAATGGATGATGGTCATTGTAGTTTATCAGCAGTTGTTTGTTTATTCAGGGCGGACCCTCTCTTTTCTGCAGGGATTCAGGGATCGTTTCTTTTAACATTCACTGCACAACATTGTATCAAAATGGAAGCATGAAGTATTAAGAGGTGCAATTCAGTTGCATCGCTTTTATTACCCTGCACGTCTGCGGCTTCTGGGCAAGGTAAGACGACAATTTGTTGATTTTCGCTAGCAAGCTAGCTTAGGTAATATTGACATATTTTGTGTTAGACGCATTGAGCGTTTTGGTATTTACAAGTGAACAGCCTTATTCTATTAATTCAGCCTTTTCTGAAATGTGTAACAGTGACCCGTTATGATTGACCTGTTCGTGTTGTTTAGCAGACATCTACATTTAATCCAAACTATTGTCAACATTGCTTTTACGACGCTTTTTCGACGCGTATTCCCAATGCAGTAATCAAACCAACCCTCTTATAATACAACAACCATGTTATGATTTAAATGAGATCAGGAATGTGTTGTTTTTGGGCGGTTTGGGGAAAATCTTCCAGTGACACCTGACACCAAGTAGGTGTGGTTTAGGAGACACCATTTATAAGCCCTCTCCTCCTCTCTATAACCTGGGAAAACAGTTGTTGGAGACTTTCTCTTGCACTTCAATGCATAACCATTGAAATATGTTTTGTTTTAGGATGAGGGATCATCAAGCCATTGACAGCTGGCTCCTGAAAGAGTTGAAGGCATGTTGTGCAAAAGAGTACAACTTCCTTCCCAGAGAGGCTGGACTGAAGCTGATGGAGTCGGCTTCCACAGAGGTACCAACTGAACTACTTCTACATTTTGGGCTGTCTGCGCAGATTTTTTAAGATTTCAAAAAAGATATGATATATTCCCAACAATGTCTAATATATTGTGCTTTATTTTTAGAATCACAGTGGAGTGTCTGAAAAATGCAGAAACACCAGAGTGGAAGAACTGTGGGGCCTGACCAGTTTCTTTGGATACAGCGCTCAAACGTTTGTGCAAGCTGTCAATTTGCTTGATAGATTCCTCACCACTATGAAGGTAGGAATAAATTGTTGTTATTTTATTTCATGTGAAGCGTCTTTGAGCGTTAGGAAAAATACTAATCCCATGTAGTATTATTTATTATTATTATGTTTGCACCACCAGACACCAAAGCAAATTCCTTGTCTGTGTAAACATACCTGGCAATAAACTTGATTTGGATTCTGATTAAATCATTTAACTGTAATGTGTTTTTTACAAGTTAAAACTTTGCATGTTTTCATCTCACGATCACAAAAACAACAATGACCTTGAATCATGGGATGTTAGGCCTGTACTACGAAGCTGGTTCAACCTAACCTGGATATGTTTGAGTTAGCCAGTTGGCCCAATCCAAAACATACGCGCTCTGGCTAAACTGTACTACGACGCTGGTTATCAAGTGGATAGCTCAAGCCAGCCGTGTCCTATCTAGTTAGGTGCGCGTTCACATGAAAGGGGTGGTATTTGGAGCATTCGACCAATCTCAAACACGGACAAGCGTACTGACAGCGCAGCGTCATACTTCCTGAATGAAAAGTGAACTTTAATATTAGTCAAATATGAAGAAGTTAAACTTTAAACATCCATGACTTAAACACTTTATCCAGGATAAAAGCCACATAGCTGCACCTGCAAGGTGAATACAGCTGGTAAAAGAAAAAGTGTTTGAATGCGTACATTAACAGGTTTATGAAATCACTGCCCCGTCCAAGACACGAGTGGATCTGACTTTAATTAGGAGAATTTGACTCGAGTGTTTCATCAACTTAATGTGTTGCTTAAAATAATACTTCTGCATACAGTATGTGACACTGTGAGTGTTGCACGGCCAGATACGGCTCAGCTTACTCAGATAAGGAAATATATGATACATTATGATGTGATATGATATGAATGATAATGGGACACATCGACGTCTGCACTCACAGTGCCGCGGACTGTACTTAATGTTACTCTGATCCGGTTACTTATGTCGTGGCAGATATTTAAGTAAGCTTTCTTAACGCTAATATTATAATAGTTTGATTGCTCTGAAGATGGGAGGGGATATTCTATTAATTTTCACGTTCACACAGTCAGTTGATTTTGGCCGGCCGTCTTTCCTGCAACGGCAGTTTTTCTGTATTTCCTCTATCCTGTAATATGAATTGATCGCTTTAAACTCCGCACACGGAGCTCTGATTGGTCAGCAGGCGGTGCTTTCACTGAGTTGATCTCTTAGCCTGCCACCTAACCTGCTCCGGAGCAGGTTTGCCGCTCAGCATAAGTTACCATGGAAATCTAGCCTGCTAAAAAGAGAACCAGCGTCGTAGGACCGGAAAGCCCGAGATTTCCCTGAAGTTAGCCAGCTAAGCGAAAATCCAGCTTCGTAGTACAGGCCTGTTGACTCACACTTATCACTGTTGTGTTATGGTGTCAGGTGCAGCCCAAACACTTGCCCTGCATTGGAGTCTGCTGCCTTCACATTGCAGCAAAAATGGTCGAGGAAGAAAGCAATGTCTCACCCACCCATGAACTCATTCGCATCAGCCAAAGCAAGTTCACGGTGTCTGACCTGTGTCGTATGGAGAAGATAATCTCAGAGAAGCTGAGCGTGGAGCCCGAGGCAGTGACAGCTATAACCTTTCTGCACCTCTACTACCCAGCCTTTACATCCCTCTCAGCTGGAAGGTAAGCTTTTCATTTTCTTTTGCTTACTCTTATTATTATTGCTGATACATTGCTCCAGTTTGCATTGAGTTGGTCAAACACATGCTGCCTTATGAGCTTTTTACTGGCGGATCACATTAGGATTCCCTCTATATTTTAAGGGAGGAGATCCCAAGCATTGGGAGACTGGAAGCCCAGCTAAAAGCCTGCTTATGCCGGCTTGTTTTCTCTAAAGCAAAAGTAAGGATTGATATCCGGAGAACATTTCATAGCATAGCAGACTTCACACTGTGTCATGTGACTTATGAATTTACTGATTTCCTTCTTCACAGCCATCAGTGCTGGCACTGTCCCTCATTGCTCAAGAGTTCGAAGGCCTCCAGTCCATCGCCTTGTTGAAGATTGTACAGCAATTCCAAAGACACCTAAAGGTATTTAGGATAGGGCTGCCACAACTCATTATTTCCTTAATTAATCAATGATGTTTACGCTGTAAAAATAATATCTACTTAGTGTAAAATGGCCATCACATCTCCTTATAGACCTTGGTATCTTAAAATGTCTTGTTTTGTCTGAGAAATAATCTGAAACCACTTTAAAAAATGACTTAAGCAATTTGTTATCCAGCTTTTAGGCCACAAATATTCTATAGATTAATTATAGACTAAATCAATTCGCACTTTTTAAAGTTACGCTTTCATTAGGCTTCATAGTGTCTGATGCGAAATCTATATTTTTGATAAATAATCCAACTTCTTTCCTCTATGTTTTTCTGGACTTTTTTGTCCATTGCTGTCAGACTCTTGGATTCAATTTGTTTTCACTATTTTGCATCACATTATGTTAAAAGACATATTTCACAGCATTTAGCTCTCT
Organism: Trematomus bernacchii; assembly: GCF_902827165.1. Taxonomy (NCBI): domain Eukaryota; kingdom Metazoa; phylum Chordata; class Actinopteri; order Perciformes; family Nototheniidae; genus Trematomus; species Trematomus bernacchii. The sequence continues at coordinate 13,619,648 of NW_022988043.1, forward strand.
TATATGGCTCATATTTTACTGTTTTTTTCCTTTACTCCATTACTTCTTACAACAATCTTACATCTGCCTTGTATAATAAGTCCTTGAATTTAAATTGCACAATGTGGCATCTCAGTGTCACCGCCTTACCACGTCAACATGTATGTGGGAAAACTTGTTGATGACTTTTAAGGCCTAGGCTCCACGGGAACGAAAACGGGTTGTATCCGCATATTTCTCTTGCGTATAGCCCTTTTTGCTACACGACGCCGTAACGGAACGGTAGAAACGGACCCTGCAAACGACAACGGGTCCAAAGGTGGATAGATCTGGGAACGGAGCGCTCTGGGGGGGCCGTGGGGTAGCCTATACGGTCATCCTTTTCTGATAATGACGACGCAATAGCCCCGCCTCTCCCCGCCTCTGCTGCTCACCCCCGCAAAAGTACACTGCACACTGAATTCAGATTATTTATCTTTATCTCGATATGCACATAAACGCGAGTGAAGTCTAATCTGACAGGATGGAGACACGCAGCTCCTCCCGCTGTGATGCAGCGGGAGCAAAACACACACTTCAAGTCAGATCATCACCCTTGGCTATTTTAATTACCTCTCAAACTACCTAAACTAGTTATAAATATGTTTATTTTTACTGTCGAGTCATCATTACTGGATCAGCTGCTGCATGAGACAGACACTGACGCTGTCAGAAGAGAGGAAAAAGAGACAGGCTCAGTGTATTTTATGATTATATATCATTATATCGTCGTTATTCATTTGTTTTAAAGCTCAATAAATAACAATGAAGACCTTTGACCGGCACTTTTATAATTTTGTCCGGAAGATTTAAACTTTAACACACGTTGACCGGCGAAAAACTCTGCCCGGTTCCGTCGGCCCCCACGGCGGAGAATAAACAGAAGTGCAGCCATGATAACCATTCTTCTTCGCTGCTTTTGTGGAGGAAGTTGCTGCTTTTGTGGAGGAAGTTACAGCGCCACGTACAGGCTCGGCATATGTACTGCAGCTTTTCCAGCGGTTGGATCTAAACGGAGCTGTCTCGTGTGAACAGACACTATCCGGTGTATATTGCGTGTGGACGGAAGCTTTTTGGCGATTGCGTTTGCGTTAATCCTATGCGTTTTGCCGTATGCGTTCCCGTGGAGCCTGGGCCTAAGACTGTTTTCTGTTTGCCGCCTCTCAAATGTTTCCTGTTTTTTTTTTTTTCACAGATCAGTGAAGGCGAGCTTCTCCACTGGAAGGAACTTGTGGCAAAATGCATGACTGAATACCGCTCAAGTGAATGTAACAAACCAGACAACAAAAAGCTTGTTTGGATCGTTTCGAGGAGGACGGCTCAGAATCTTCAAGCCAATCACTTCTCCGTGCCCGGCCTGCCAACGATTCCCGAGGGGAGCTGGGACGAGAGTGAAAGGTTAATATTCCAGTTTCTTTTTCCCGAATGCCAACGCACACATTTTTAAGTTTCATGGAGGCCTCCAATTTATGAGTTGGACAAATCACAGCTGCTAACAGTAAATACATGTTTGCTGGAAAAGACAGTCTTACCAATCCAAGCCTTAATTTAATACACACTCTGGCCTTTTTGATGCCTACATTTGAATGTTTAGCCCTGGCTCAATAGCATTTTTAGACCTTTCATGTAAATAGCCACATGTTTTATACTTCACACTTGAAGTTTGCAACACATGCTTTTTGAAAATGTGTCTCCTAGCCAAAGCCGAAAAAACTCTATAGTTATTTTCTTTAAGGCAGAGCACATATAGCTTTGGAACTGGAGGGTCGCTGGTTCAAGTCCCAGAATGGACCAAATACGGAGTGTGGACTGGTACTTTGAGAGGTCCCAGTTCCCCTCCTTGTTTCTGCCAAACTGCCCTTGAGCAATGCCCCACACTGCTCCATGGCGAACTGCATACATAACAACTGCCCACTGCTCCTCAAACTTAAAGTTAAATGCAGAGTCTAAATTTCACTGTGCTTTGGCGATGAAAAAGTAGATTTGAATTGAATCCTTCATTTCCATTACACAACATGTTCTGTCTGTTCACTCATTGATTAATCAGCACTCAGTATTAACGGCATCTTTTTCTCCCCTAGCGAGGACTCTTGTGAGGACATGAGCTGTGGAGAAGACAGCCCATGCGGCTCGCCAGGAAGTGACGGCGAAGGAGCCTTCTTCTCCTCTGCCTTTCTCAACCGCCAAAAGTGACGAGTCCTCATTGTGAAGTAGTCAGAAGTGTGTTTGTCCCCTGAACTGTATCTGATTTAAGGTGGTCCTCATGTTTCTGAGCAAACCCGTGTTTCACTCGTCATACCACCAAAGGTACGACAAGTGACATGTTTCAATCATTAAGTGCCTGTGTTGATTCAGTTAACTGTCGTTTTTTTTTATGTTATAAAAAACATATCGTATTAATGCAAAATGGAAAATTGCAATATCTTGGCAGCTTGATGGTAATCTGAATGTCTTTTTCCGAGATGTTCTCTTTTGTGTTTGTTTGTGTCCAAGCTGGGCATACTCCAGGAAAAGCAGTGAAGCACAACGGAGAAATAGTGTATATCAGTCATGAGGTACACTCACTGTTGAATACCAGCTAACACACTAACACATTCTCAAAAAAAAAATGTAACCCGTTTTTATAACCATTACTTTAAAGTGGACCTATCATGCTATATTTGAATAATATATTGTAGGGCCATACCTATATAAAACATGTCTGTGAAGTTTTTTTTTCAAAATACCAAACAGATCATGCATTTTAGCCATGCCTCATTTCGCTCTATTTGCTGTATTCCAGCACTGTTTTTGCAAGGGCTGATTCTGTGGCAAATGAGCTGCAGCTGACCACGCCGCCCTGCAAAGGAGGGGGGCGTGGCATGAGCGTCATGTTACCATGCTGTTACCATGCTGTTACCATGCCACGGCAACCTCTCATTCCCCTGATAGGTGGAGCGTTGTTCATGTAGGCGGAGCGTCACCGCCCACTATTCCGGGCTGATGTCGGGTCGGATGGAATCTGTATCCGCTCGTTGTAGCCCCGTTTTTAAAAGATTTGGGTACGGAGGAAAAGAGAGGGTTGTATTTTCTGACACTTGGTGAGTTCCCTGGAACACCGGGGACACATATTCATGTATAAAAGACGTACACAAGTGCATTTTGCATGATAGGTCCACTTTAAATATACACAGTATTCTGCAAGTGTATGTTATGTACACAATCCTAATGTGGCAAATAGACCTTTGTAGTGTGAAAATACCAGACTGTATATGCATGGCATCATAGAATATGTGATTATGAATGGATGTTTACCAAAATAAACTTACTGTAAAAGAAAAGTTTAAAAAAATGTATATAACATGTAAAAAAAGAAGGAAAAAATTGTATGTTTTGTGAATGCTACATTATGAATGTTGTATTTGATTACGTGTGAGTGTGTTGGAAGGTTCAGAAACAATACTTCCAAATAAAAAAAGCTTTGTATACATTTTTTGCTTCAATTCACTTGATTGTATTTTGAATTGTCAACTGGTGGTGAACTGGAGCATTGCCTTAAATTAATTAAGTGCTCACACTAATATACTGAAGGTGTCATAGGCAGCTTTATCACAACAGAAATGTTTCCTGAATACAATTTCAAACCAACATCTGGTACAAAACACATACTCTAGTGACAGGAATGTATTTGAGATCCTATGGTAATTCATGCATGAAACCAGAAGTTATGTGTTCGGCATGTGTTCTATTCTGCTGTGGAAAAATATGTCCTCTCTTACTAAGTACAATGTTCGCCTCTGAAATGTAGGAAAGTAGGATTATAGAATATAAATCAAGTAAAGTACCTCAAGTATATTTGGTTGTTTGCACAAATACACATTAATATATAAAAGTAAGAAAAGTATGAACATTGTCTTAACAAAGAATAAAAGATTAAAAAGAAAGGCTGCTCATGTGCATTAAAATAGGTTTATGTTTTGAAATCCTTAATAATGAAGGTCCTTTTTAGATTGTTTTAATATCAATAATGGAGATGGAAGTAGGTTGCTCCTTTGTTATTTCACTAAATATATTAAATACATTTGTTTGAGTAATGTTCAGATTAAAGATCACAGGTCACACCAGAGGATTTGACAGTATGATCTTTCCTCCCTCATCTCCCTTTTTCTCTCCCATTCAATTTATTATCATTTCAATATTTGTATGAGAGGGGGTGTGAGAGAGAGAGGGGGTGGAGGTGGTGATGATGATGATGCTGTTGGTGGCAGTGGACGGGGCTTGTCTCTTTTAGCTGGCTGGGTGTGTTGACGTGCATTTCTGCTCCATCTCCATGATTAAACCGGCAGCTCGGAGGGGAGTCGCAGCGGAGGGTGAAGCAGCAGCAGCAGCAGCAGCAGAAGAAGAAGAAGGAGCAGTCAGGGGGAATGAGAGCTGATCGAGTAGAGGCATCTTCACCATCATGCACCCGACTCCAACCACCAGCCGTCCATTTTACACGATTATATGAGCCCAGGAGCGCCAGTTTGTCTGTGTCCTGCAGACAGCCAGTGTGCAGAAGACCCTGCGATGACAAGATAGGCCAACGCCTCGCTGCAGCTACATACAGGGAATGAAAACGCTCCCAAGATGGTCCGCATCGCCAAGGCCCTGGGTTTGGTTATTCTGTGCGTCGCCGTGCTCATACTGTCGCTCATCAGCTATGTGTCTCTCCGAAAAGACAGCCTCTTTGCCTCCTCTAATTTCATTGGAGGCCCGAGGATTATGTTCCACGCAGGATTTAGGTGAGTAGTTTTTGTTGATGTGATGCAGATAATTATTGTTGGGGTAAAATATAAACACTGGGGCCTTGTGTTGACGATTCAACCTGAATGTGATGCACTTACAAGCGCACCCCACCACTTTCCCTTCAATTTGGTTAAAAATACCTTCTGTCAATCAGACAGTGAGCTGTCCGAGGTGCTGATGTTGTTTCCCTGGGCGATGCATGTCGTGATATACAGTGAAGTAAAGTACTTGCACTGTAAACGTTTGCATCATCAGCAGCTCCACATCCTGTGCTCAAAAGTACTTTTACTCAATTACTGTGCTCGGGGGTTATTTTGAGTCACATGCACTTCATTTGTATGTTTATTTATAGTATAATACTGTTTCTTTTTACCCTGCTACATTTATTGGACAGTTATAGTTCTGACTTGTTAGGTTGAAGACCATCACATTACCATAACAGATTACAGTGGTGGAAAGTAACGTGTATCATTTTGAGGTACTAGTACCAAAGTATTTCCATTCCATGTTTCCATTTATTTCACTTTTTACATAAATAAAACATATGGTATATAATTTGATACAATACAGTAGTAATCTTTCCTATGGTATTTAAAACATGTAAAATGGACTCGACTGACAAGTTACAACATTAAATTACTCTTGAATGGATTCGTTAGTTAAAATACATAATATTACTGTATGCAAAGTGGTGAAAGTTGGCTTTACCTCATCCAGCTAAAGCCCTTTCTAACTAAATGTGTAATACACAGTACATTTCTCTGAGTAAAATTGACTCAAATTGAAGAAAATATTACTCTAAAAATATTACATTTGGTCCCAACCTATATAGAGTAAAACGTACTCTTTGTTCAGAGTTGTATTTTTAGAGTTCATTTTACTCTATTATGTGCTTAGATTTGACTCTGCTTAATAGTTATTTACTCTATGTAATGTATATTAAAAACAACTCTCCTGCCATTTTACTCATAATAGAAGGTAATTTTACTCCCAATCGAACGTCATTTCACTCCAACTAGAAGGTAATTTTACTCCCAATAGAAGGTAATTTTACTCAGAATAGAATAAATGAACCATAATGATCTTTACAATAAAAAAGGTCAATAAACCAAAGTGCTTAAGGAACATGAGTGGGCGTGTGTGAAGCTGACCATTGAGCGGCCCGACCAAGCAAGGAGGCAGAGGCAGAGAGTTCAAATACAACCCGGTGTGGGCATTTATTCCTCTTTGTGGTACAGGATACACAGCCTCAATATGACTGTCTCACGTGAACACAGTCACCAGTCACCAGTCACCAGTCACCAGTCACCAGTCACCAGTCACCAGTCACCAGTCACCAGTCACCAGTCACCAGTCACCAGTCACCAGTCACCAGTCACCAGTCACCAGTCACCAGTCACCAGTCACCAGTCACCAGTCACCAGTCACCAGGACCTCACACACACACACACACTAACAGGAAAACAGAACCTAAATACACACAGGACTAATCAAACCAACAAGACACAGGTGAGGAGGGAGGAGAAAACACAGGGCACCAGGTGAACGCAATCACCAGCAACAGACAAGACGGGAGGGGGAACACTTTTCAAACTACAACAGGAAACAGAGACAGACAAACTAAAACATAGACAGATCGTGACAAATATATGCATAAATTACATATAATCACATGCTTCCTGTGCAATGTTTTAGTGTGGAACAAAGTAATATACTTCGCCAATAATGAAGCTATATAATCAGTAACGGAGACCGAGATCTATGGCCCAGAGATCACCTCCGTTACAGCGTGGTCATGGTTTAACTCCAATAGGATTGACTCTGCATTTTTGATCGCACTCTAGCTATGAGTAATAAATACACTCCAAAATGATTAAATATCACTATTTCAGAGCAAAATAGTAATTACTCTGGAAAAAATACTCACCAATATTTCCTGTGTACAAATGTTGGTATTATATTATCCATGACTTTAAGACAGAGTTTTAAATTAATCTAATCTGCCATTGTAAATGTCAGTACATTTTCAATAAATGGATTTTGGTGCAGATCCAAAGCAGACCTTTTCTAGAACAGTCCTACCAGACAAAGGAACATTTTACAACCAGGCTACCTAAAGTTATTGACGATAAAGATCAGATTAATAATTAACTGATGCATTTATCTGTTCAGATATATAGAATGTGTTTAGGTTTTCTGTTGCATTTGAAAGGATAAAGAAACATTTCATTTAAACATTTTCCAAGAACATGGAGACAACAAAGCGCGACCATATCCGACATTAATGCTTGTTTGTGGCTTTAGGAAAAACTCCTTATTTTCCCAGAATAACCACACCAGATCTGTGTGGATTTATTGTTCAAATACCTCAATAATAAGACAATATCAAACATAAACAAATGCGAGAGCAGTTCCCACATGGCACACAACACTGTCTCAGAATCACATTTTTTAAATCATTGTTGTTCACAGGTCTCAGTTTGCCATGATTTCCTGGACCCCTCTTTCATCCCTTAACTAACGCTCTGAACGAAGAGCTCCAGGGGAAATCGTCCAAATGGAAGTTCAACAAGACGGCTTTTTATCAGCAGAGGTGAGATATTGAAATTCTAGCTATTTACAACCCTACTTCTACTTATACCGTAGGCCTAGTTTATGTCACCCTGCAGGATACGTTTGTAAGGTTTCTCTGTAAAAGCTAAAGTCCAAGGTAATATTTTTGTATACTTCCCACTTTGATACTGTAACACTGCAGAGATTGGGATCAGAGTACTTCTTCTGCCACTGCCTGTCACATTTATTTTCTTTCTTCAGGAAAGATATCTTCAGCTACATTGACATTCCCACCAACTTCTCCCTCACAAAGAACAGTGTGCGTGTCGGCCAGTTGATGCACTTTGACTACTCCAGCCACAAGTACGTCTTCTCCATCAGCAACAACTTGAAGTCCCTGCTCCCAGACACCTCTCCAATCCGCAACAAGGCATTACAAGCATGTGCGCCGTGGGTGGGCAACAGCGGTATCCTAACAGGAAGCCACTGTGGCCCCGAGATCGACCAGGCCGACTTTGTCTTCCGCTGCAACTTCGCCCCCACAGAGATCTACTCCAAGGACGTGGGCAAAAAGACCAACCTGACCACCTTCAACCCCAGCATCCTGGAGAGGTACTACAATAACCTGCTGACCATTCAAGACAGGAATAATTTCTTCCTCAACCTGAAGAAGCTAGAGGGAGCCATCCTGTGGATCCCTGCCTTCTTCCTTCATACCTCAGCCACAGTTACCAGGACCCTGGTGGACTTCTTTGTGGAGCATAAGGGACAACTGAAAGTGGAACTGGCCTGGCCTGGAAACATCATGCATGATGTCAACAAGTAAGAGTGTAGATCTTCTTGATAGTTCATTTACTGTCAACCAACGGGACATTGCAGTGATTGTGTTTGTATACAATTTACCACTGCATATGTGAATTGGGATTATTGTGTGTCATAATGATGAAAGATTAATCCTTTTTATTATTCTTATTCTTTAACATGTAATTTCTGAGTGTGGATGACTTACTTGTCTTTTCTTCTTACAGATACTGGAAGACTAAAAACCTCTCCCCCAAACGTCTCAGCACTGGAATCCTAATGTACACGCTGGCCTCCGCCATGTGCGACGAGATCCATCTCTACGGCTTCTGGCCTTTTGGATGGGACCCCAACACAGGCAACGATCTGCCGTACCACTACTACGACAAGAAAGGGACCAAATTCACCACCAAGTGGCAGGAGACCCACCAGCTGCCCCACGAGTTCAAGCTGCTCTACAAGCTGCACAGGGAGGGTGTGATTAAACTCAGCGTGACGCACTGCTCGTAGATTTGCCATGGATGAGTCCAGAGACCAGATACAGCCGCTCAGCTCACTTCTGTTGTGAACCACAATGCATGATAAGTGTTAATGCAAATTTCGACACCCTCAATCGACAAACACACATTCACATCACGCTGTATAACTTCACATGACGATGTCACAGACTTATCACAGCGTTGTAACTCATTTATTGGTATATTGTTGTCTTCGGCTGGTGCCCCACGAGGACGAAAAACGGGTTGTATCCGCATATTTCTCTTGCGTATAGCCCTTTTTGCCACACGAGGCCGTAACTAAACGATAGAAACGGACCCCGCAAACGATAACGGGTCCAAAGGTGGATAGATCTGGGAACGGAGCGCTCTGGGGGGTCATACGGCTCCGTGTGATCGCCTCTATACGATCATTTTGTGATAATGATGACGCAATAGCCCTGCCTCCCCCCACCTCTGCTGCTCACCCCCCGCAAAAGTAACACTGCACACTGAATTCAGATTATTTATCTTTATCTCGATATGGACATAAACGCGAGTGAAGTCTAATCTGACAGGACGGAGACACGCAGCTCCTGCCGCTGTGATGCAGCGGGAGCAAAACACACACTTCAAGTCAGATCATCACCCTTAGCTATTTTAATTAGCCTACCTCTCAAACTACCTAAACTAGTTATAAATATGTTTATTTTTTACTGTCGGCCGGGTCACTCATTACTGGATTACTGGAGACAGACACTGACGCTGTCAGAAGAGAGGAAAAAGAGAGGACAGGCTCCGTGTATTTTATTATTATATATAGTCGTTATTCATTTGTTTTAAAGCTTAATAAATAACAAAGAAGACCTTTGACCGGCACTTTTATAATTTTGTCCGGAAGATTTAAACTTTACACACGTTGACCGGCCGAAAAACTCTGCCCGGTTCCCTCGGCCCCCCACCACGGAGAATAAACAGAAGGGCAACCATGCTTCTTCGCTGCTTTTTCTGGAGGAAGTTACAGCGCCACGTACAGGCTCGGCATATGTACTGCAGCTTTTTCCAGTGGTTGGATCTAAACGGAGCTGTCTCGTGTGAACAGACACTATCCGGTGTATAGAGTGGCGAAGTCCCTCCCCTTCCGGTGGACCTCCATGGGACCTTATTTCGGAAAAATTATGTATTGAAGTCAATGGAGAGAGAAAGATTATCTTTCGATCCCGTTTGAATTGTGCCACGAATTACACATATGATGTTTGTCAAAAAAAAATGTTTGTCGTAAAACTGTGAAGTAACACATTTGTTTGTGTGAAACGCTCAATGAACTACATCTCTGGTCAACAACACACGTCACCAAGATGGCCGTCACTACTGTCTTGTCAACAAAACGATTGACTGCCCTCACTATCACCACAATGAAACACGTCCTGAAGAAAGTCATGCAAAGCTGCCTGCCTGCCTTCCTTTGATTCTCTCTGAACTGCCTGGTTGTTTTAATGTTTAATGTCAACCATTTGTGCAGATAGCATGAAGTAGAAAAGATCGCTAGCGTTAGCGTTAGCATTTCTCCCCCGGGCTTAAATTGTGTATTATAGAATGACCACACCGGTGACAGTACTCTTCAAAGGGTTCACGAAATATGACTACTACTCTTACTGTTTAACATTTTGGGTTACTTCATGTTACTTCATGTTAAGGCTAATAAAAATGACAAGGCTGTAATGCTAACTAACGTGCTAGCTACTAGCTAGGTAGCTAACTTGATCAAGCCACTCCTGGTCCTTTCATCAGACGGGAAGCGAAAGAACGAGCAAGACCCATTGCTGGTATAATAACAACCTGGTACTAAGCACACAGGCATCTTGTGAAAGTTATCTTATCTTAGCCAGCGCCATATAGATAGATTCTATCTATATGGCGTTATCTTATCTTGGCTATCTCTATTTTAGTGGAGGAAAACAATTGTGACATCACTTACGCGACTCTGGGATTTGTAGTCTTTCTAGTTGCGTATTTTTCATAGTCTTATATTTCAACAGTTTTACGACAAACTGTGACTTTTTTGACATGGAAATGATTTTTTAAGATTGACAAACATCATATGTGTAATTCATGGCACAATTCAAACGGGATCGAAAGATACGTTTTCTCTCTCCATTGACTTCAATACATTATTTTTCCGAAATAAGGTCCCATGGACCGGAAGTAGATGGGCGTGACTTCGCCACTCTATATTGCGTGTGGACGGAAGCTTTTTTGCGATTGCGTTAATCCTATGCGTTTTGCCGTATGCGTTCCCGTGGGGCACCAGCCTTCAGCACTGCACTGTTAGGGCTTTTTTACGTCGCTCAGTTGCTTCCATTACTCTCCTTTGCATGGCTGCTGGCCGTGGTGACACAGCTTGAACTATTTTTAATGAGGTTTGCAACAAAAAGTCAAATCATACAGTTCAGTTTAACACAGTATTGATTTATTAATCGCCTTTTACAGCAGTATACTGATTCTTTACACTGAAATCACTGCCTAATCTCAGGGAAAGAGTTAGATCAGTGTATTTTTGTAATCAGATTAAATGCCTCAAGAGAGGTGCAGTTTCGGTTTGCAGGCTTTTTTCTCCCCATGAGGTGTCAGACAATCTGCACTGCTCTAGAAGATGGTATTTGTTTACAAGACTACACTCCATATACATATATATACACACACACACACACACACACACACACACACACACACACACACACACACACACACACACACACACACACACACACACACACACACACACACACACATATATATATACCACTTCAAATGTTGTTGTTCAATTTTTGTTTTGATTCTACTAATTTGTTTTAAAGTTATTTGACATTCCAACAATAAGCCATAAATTCATGGACAGTGCGTTGTCATTTGAATACAGAATTTTAGAAAGTGGTATTGACCTACATTAGGTTATGTGACATTTAAAAATATCTTCCAACAAGACTACCATTAGCAAGTCCACAGCCATACTAGCGGCAACATTTGAGTCATTGAACTTCCAAAAAAGTAAATACCCAAAATGGTGTTTACCAACACAGCGTTTTCATACATTTATTTGAGTTTGGCACCAATTGAGCAAGGACCATTCTAGAGGTTATTTTATGATATTTAAAATATATCTTAAAGGCAGTATGTTGGGTTACAGATCACAGGGTATTTATTTTTCTGTCAATTACAATTGTAGTTCTATGAAGCGAATGTGTCAATGCATGAGAGTCACAAAGTGGGGCTAAGGTTGCTCCAGCTCTAATTCATTTCTCAGTTTGTCCTAATTAACTAATAGCTAGTTTAAAAACTCAGGAAGAAGGCCAAAAAAAGTAGCCCCCCATAAAACTAATTTTGTTTTGCTTTTTACACGTTTTTTTGTACAATTTAAACAAACGAGGTCTATGTATCTTTTAAAACCCAATATCTTTGCTAATAAATACTTTTAAATGTTTTAGGGGGTCAAAAAACTGACAATCCTGTGTAAACGTTGGTATGACTATTGTCATATGCATTGCCTACATACAAGACAACATAATGCAGAAATAAGTATGTTTTTAAGTAAGGCTAGTAATATTAATGCAGTTTAGCACTGCAGATTGTCAAATGTCCGATCATGCTAATCTAGCATGTTTTTCGGTCCTTAAGTCTGACTTTCCTGGCATATCGTTTTGTAATTTGAGGTATTTGATAAAGTTTACATTTTAACACAGTTTAGATGTGTCAAATTCAATACTATATTTTTTACTCCTTAATTCAAACTGATGTTTGTTAGCAAGGTTCAGTTGAAGTTAGCCTGCACCTGCAGTTAAGTGTCAGCGTATATAGAAGTAGTATCTTATATTAATACGTAAGACAACACATACATACTTGTTTGAAGCTCATGTGTTTGAAATGATCAAAAAGGCTAAGTTTGAATTTACGAACAGCTGCAACCAGCTCCAGAAAACAAAGCTGTTGAATAATTGAAAAATGGAGACACAATTTTACAATTCTTACCAATGCCAGAACATGGGCAGAACATTTAAAGTTAATCCAGAGGGTACCAGACCATCTTGTGACCTAAATTGCGGCGCTAGCGTGGCAATTATAAATACAAAAATAAATCATTTTGGACAGTTTTTTAAAAATAACAACAAGGGAACTTAAAGTTTACCACTATTCCAAATATATCTATATATCAAGAGGAAAATACACTATTTGTTACATATCTTTAGTTGGAGGGGGGTTAATCATCCATCATGTACCATATCATTCCAATATTTGTGACATAAAACAAGGAATTTAATGAATGTTATATGACTTAAGTGCATCTCGTATAAAGAGCATGATCCATTTAAATGACATTGCATGTGAGGCACCTTCAAATCTTTTAGGCTACTTTTATACAACCTTTTTGAAGATTGTTTTGAGGGTAAAAATGTAGTTATTTGCTATTGTTTGTACTCCTGACGGTGTATTCCTCAAGGATAACACCAGTGTCTTTGTATAAGATACTTCCGAAGGCTAAAGAAAGAACCCTAATATATTTTACATGGGACCAAAACCTATAGATAAACTTAAAAATGAACAAGCTTTATTTTTTGTAACTCTAGATACTCTTGGGTTCTCAAAAACAGTGTTCCCAGTCATGCTTCACTGATGCAGACATGGGGGGTGGGGTGGGGTTTAAAGCTGGCCACATGACTCGTCTCATGACTCTACAATGTGGTCCTGGTTGCAAACCCTGGCTGAGACTGAGGTTTAGAACATCGAGCTACGCAGTCATTCATACTTCCAGATGTGTGCTTTTGTGCTCATTTAGATATAGTATGTGAGGCATTTGCTTGGCATCCTGTCATACACATAGAGTTCCTTTTGCTGTCTCATTTTGGCAAGTAAAACATTTCAGATGACCTTTGTGTCTCGTCTCCGAATAACAGTGCAGTAACAAACATGAAACCACATATCGGATGATAATGTTTGAACTTTAGCTGAATTTTATTGATGTCATTTATGTCTACATTAAAGGATATTTTCTGTAGACCCTTCATAAGAAATGTTTACACCAAAGACGAAGTGTTCAAAGAGGAAATGTTTGGCTGGATAAGGATTGATTTGGGATTAAGGAAGCCGAATGACAATTAACAACAAGTATTATTGTAACAGAAATAGAGTTTCCTTTTTATGGTGTTGAATTTGATGTTGAATATCATTTTTTGTGGCACAACAATGATTTCAAACTTTTTGTTTCTTGGCTTCAGCCAAAGTAATGTGGTGGAATTTATTTGTGACTCCATGAATGTCCTAGACAGATTTGTTTGAAAAATCCACTGACATGAATGCGGGACATTTTTAAGTTTCTCTCTTTATTTAATTAAAATCAATGTGTAGAATGTGTGTAAACAATAACAATGCTAACAAAGTCTGCGAGGATTGTATTTCCAGTCAGATTAGCAGTTATCTTTGTGTGCATTACATTTAAACGACAAGACAGTGACATGTACATAAACATAAAATGTCTTTATTCCAAACGCAGCACTATACAGGTTTTCGTTCCAACAACCCTTTAACATTCTTGTACTTGTGTTTGATCTGCATGGCAACTATGTTCCATAATGCATAAAAAAGCTTGGCTGCTTATGTACATGTCGTATACAATTCATAAATCATATAAATGACTTAGCTATCTTGGTTGTTATAACAAAAACAATCATCCATATAAGAAATGTAACCATGTCTTAAATGTTTTTGGATTATACTCCATGATAAATATACGTTATGTGCCTGCATATTCTTCCATCAATGCCTCAATGTGTCAAATACATTTTTTTTTTCTCTCTGATATGACCCATTTTAATACAATAATTGACTGTTTTTCCCCTGGTGTCTCTAAAACATCCCAGTTGTATAACAATACCTGTATATTCTTACTATATACAGTTTCTAGGGTCTTGTACTCCCCTTTCTTACAGACTGTGAATAAACAACATCACACATCAATTTTTAAGAGGGGAATTCGCATTGTCACAACAATATTGGGCCCACATTTTCTTTAATTAAAATGTTAAGATCTTAAAAGACCCGGCCTCACCTATCAGGCACCCAAGTTAGGAAACAGCAGCATTTTGAAAATATTGTTATTTGGGGCAAACGTGAGAAGAGTGTCTACTGGTGGTAACATCAGCAGGCACACGTCCTCCTCACAGGAGCCTCCTCCACCTCATGGCTGTTGATGGGGCTGCCGTTGGGTTCAGAGCTGGGGCCTCCGGGAGTGCTCTGCTCCATCCTCTTCATCACCAGATCCAGCAGCGTGGTCACTGCCTGGTCAACATCATCACCTGTCATTGCACTCGTCTCAAAATAGGGGATGCTGACGAGAACGGAGAGAGAGATTAATGTGCCAGTTTTACCCAGAGAGGATTTTAGTGTGTTGCTGCTGCTGACTGAGTTGAGTAGTTCAAGTTGAGTAGTTCAAACTAAAAAGTATTCTCAATGTACTTAATGGGGCAAATAAGTAATTGGCCTGGAACAAAGAAAATAGTATCCCAAACTTCTGAAAAGGCCTTTAATTTATACAACTTGATGGATTTCATTTAAAAGCACCTCAACTTGTTAAAATATCTTTCAATGTAGATTTTACATTACTATACATTTTGTATCACTACTTTTTCTTGTTTTCTAAGTATCCATTTTCTTTGTACGTATGATTATTGATATTTAATAAATAGGGAGGTATCTTCTCAAGCCATTTTTGGCTTTTAACCTTTCCTATACAATGTTCTAAGATTGATTTTTCCTACTATCTACCGTTTTCTATAAACTCATGATCCTCAAACTTGTATCTTATGACCCATTGCTGGGGCCCTGACCCAAACACTGAGAAACTACTGTGCTCAATAAAATTACAAAACCCTAGGAGGAAGATCCATGTTAAAAAGAGCTCACTGCCACCATCCTGTGGTTTACTGGTGAGAGAAGTAACATGAGGGGGCTGCAGCACCCCCATCTGCGAGGCTCCACTAGCACCCCCATCTGCGAGGCTCCACTAGCACCCCACCCCCCCCAGCGCGTCACAGTTTAGCCGCTGAGAGAGTGTGTGAGTGTGAGGAGCTCCACGGATTGGTCCATTAGGACCAATGGGTCCATTTGGGTATGGGCACGTCACTGTACCCAGGAAGAAAGCAATGGAAAAAGAGAAATCTCCAATGAGGCGTTCTGGGGCAGCATAGACAGGTATTTTCTGTGTTAGAGTTTTACTCGCTACAGGGTGTACTTTGAGGGTTTGTGACTTTGCAGACCATTTACATGCATAAAAACCTTCATAACACACAAGGGGACGGGTAATAACCGGAAAAGCATGACATGGGACCTTTAATTCATCCCTTATGAAGACATAACTATATTTTTTTAGGGGAGTAAGTGTGAAGGAAATAATGAGTATAAAGTGGCTCAAAATCTATCTTTTCTTTGAAATAATATATGTTTTTTCTCCAATGGAGTCAGAATCTTATTCTTTTGTGCTTTTAAACATAATCACCAAAGCAAATGTAGACAGAAAGTATTACTATATATTTATACTTTACAGAACCCCACCACAGCCCTTAAAATGTTCTGTAACTAAAACACTATAGTGCTGTTTGCAAAGCCTCACCCGTATCTGTCTGCCAGGTCTCTGGCCTGTCTTCCGTGAACGTCCCTCACATCCCGGAGGTCTGCCTTAGTGCCCACCAACACGATGTCTGGACTATCACAGTACGCGTTGGCCTGTAGCTGACCTGAACCAACACAGAGGAAGTCCTTTTACACCCATGTAATGCAAATAGACACACATGAGCTTCAAACTCTCTTAGTTGACTTTCTCCACTCTCTAAACTCTGTGGCAACAACAGAGAGAACATTGATCCAAAAGAGTATTTATCTGAAGCAAAGCAGTGATGCTGAGATGACACATACTCATCCAGTTCCTGACGTTTAGGAAACTTTGCTGACTGGTCAAGTCGAACATCAGCAGGAAGCCCATGGCGTCCCTGAAGAAAGCTGTGGTGAGGCTGCGGAACCTGGAAAAAGATCAGTTTCTCAGTATGAAGCTACCATGTGGAGATTTGATCCATCGTTAGGTCAAGATAGAAATACCTCACCATCTGTTGGAGGGTTTGTCATGACATTTTTCTACAGACATTCATGGAGGGTGAATCCTACTAATTTTGGTGGTACCCTGGCTTCTCTAGCGCCACCAGCAGGTTGACACGTTCAGTTTATTCCGAAATTGAAACCACATCTATCATATAGCAAATTAGATACATCCTACTGACTTTGGCGACCCCACAACTTTTCCTTTGAAGTTTGACAGCCCAATGGGGTTGAGATTTCTAGTTTTTAAGTCAAATGTCTTAACAGCTTTTTTACTTCAGGCTAGTGATTCAGTCTCAGTCTCAATGTAAAGCCAAGCAGTCCTTTCTATAAGACTCTGCTATATCTATAACATATGTTGTTTGTGTTCCTAGAAGCACTGCTGTGTGTGTCTCCCTCTCTCTTTCTGTTAACTCAGGCTTATTGAAACTTGACCATCAGCAGCCCTGGCAAACTCTCTGTCTTCTTGGTGCCTTTTTACAATTAATGAAACATTTTTTTACGATGTTGTTTTATTATGTATTGCCTATCTGTCTGTTCCAGTAAACGTTTTGGGGGGGTTTCTCTTTATTCAAAGCAAGGGTTGAAAAGGAAGAGGCTGTTGTATCTTTTACAGATGGAGAAACTGTATAACATTTGGCTATTTTATTAAATATGAACAAAAGAGTTTGAGGGTCAATTAGGCTCTAATCTAAAGGCAGACACATTTTCAGCATGCAAACATGTTCTAGAAACCCAAAATGTAAGTGTCACCATGCAAATGTCCATCATGTCCAATACTTTGTTATCCAATACCAGCTAAACTAATGACATGCCCCTCAGCCTCAACTGCAGTTTGTGTTAAGTTGGATAATGTTTGAATGCTAATATGCTAAACTGAACTATGTTAGTATGTAGTCCAAGGTCCACACTCACAGAGCTGATAGCATAGCATTAGACTGTTTTTGTGATTATAGCATTTTTCAAATAATTCTGAAGGTATAAGGTCCTTGCTTTCAATCCATTTAAATGAACACGTCCTAATGTCAAATATATAGTACACATCAAGGTTAGGTTTACCTCTCTTGTCCCGCCGTGTCCCAAAGCTGAATGTGGACTTTGAAGTTCCTCTCAGATGTCCCATCAGCACCTTTCCCAGTGTACATCTGAACCAAAGCAGGGAGAAAATCTTTTGACTCAGTTACATATTATTTTATATGAAGAAACATGCTTGTATGCATCACTTATAGGCATCACTCACCACTCTCTTTTCCCTGAAGTCAATGCCCACTGTGGTGGTGAACTTGCGGTTGAACTTCTGGTCGGTGTACCTGTAGAGGAAGGTGGTCTTCCCCACCCCTGAGTCCCCGAGTGCCAGCAGCTTGATCAGATAGTCATAGTCCCAGTCAGCCATTGTGCAGCTGAGTGCCTAACCTGCCACAGAAGTGAACTCACAGTACACTGCTATAATGGTTTGATGGATCATGTAACATAAGAGGTGAGAGAAAACTGGCATAAGTCAATATTTCCAGGTTGAGTAAACTAGAACAGGAAGGTGAAATAGTTCCACTTAAACTGCATTTTTCAGTCCGAGGGTTCAGGACATCACACAGGATTAAAGCAAGACGTCATACCTCCACACTCATTAGGCTCTGATCAGAGAGGGGTGAGCACATGACCAGTGCTGGCTTCCACATGAGCAGTCAAATGTTTTGCCAGTTTTCTCAGACTTTGCTTGGTAAAAAAACAGGGGCCTGTTTAGCAGATAGAACTCCTTTGATTGACTTTAAGAGCCACAGTCAGACTGCTAAACGGTGCGTGACACCACTGAAGTCACCGCAATGCTTTGGTTACACTTTCAGCTCAGAGGCAGAGGAAAATAGCATTTATTTCCTTCAGTTTATTCAACATTTCAATTTGCGAAGGAGCATTCAGAAAATATATAGGGTTAACTCAGATTTCAACACCACAGTAGTGAAAATGGATACTATGACATTTGGAGTTATTTCCCATGTATTGTATTATTTGAATCAGATGAGTGAGGAGAGGCTGAGTAATCAACACCATAAACTGCAGAAACAACAGTCCCTGTCTTTATCTGACAGAACCTTATCAAAACGATTTTCCTCAAATACCCATTGAGACAAATAAAGCTACCTTAAAATGACAAAAAAGTAATATACCTTACCAGTCTATCTGTAGGTAGTGCCAATGCCCATTCAGAAATCACTCAACTCGTCCAGACAGAATACAATATCCACTATCATGATGCTATGGCACATCCTGAACCTTTCCCCCTTCTTACATGTGATCCAGGGAGGAGTCTCAGACCAGCAGGACCTCAGCGAGGCTGCACTCACAGACCTTGTGTTTTCTGGTATTTCTCATGAAAGGGGGAAAAAAGGGCTCTTTGAAAACTTGATGTGGACGATATAAGCCTCTGTGGATTTCAGCGGAAATCGTCCAACCAAGGAACGAGGGCCCCCCACTTCCAGAGGCTAAGCCATCCCTAAGTAATCCTGCTTCTATATACAATGGGAAAATACAAAAACAAGACTTCATTTGGGTGCCCTTATCATTTTGAAAAGGACCTTTATCCATGTTTGCAGATTGTCACATAAGATTACTTTAGGTAAAATTAGATTGCAAACATTATGTGTAAGGCAGCAACAAATCAAGCAGTTTTTAAACGTTTTATAAACAATAAATGTCTGCATATTAACACTTAAATACAGGAGTGGAAAGAAAAAGAGAAACCCCTTAATCATAAACTGTCAGAAATGTTTATCAAATTCAACAGTGAAGCATTATGTATTGACTTCATAAGTCTGTAGTTTCTTATATGCCATTAATAGACAAAATCAATGACGCATTAATTAACTGTGTAATGATATGCTGTTGTGGGTCTTACTGTGTATTATTTTTGCTATGATATTTTGACTTAAAGAAATACTGTACGTAATTTTGATATATTATCATTAATGCGTCTGAAATTATTGTCATGAAAACTTGTGTTTAGTTTTAATTTACAGTGGTATTACTTTTGAACAAATGGAAATATATTTTTTAATAGAACATGACAAAATAGATCACAAGAGATGACTGTCATAAGTTACCTTACGCAGAAGTAACTAGTCCCTCTCTAACTGGGTTTGAAATACTTGAACAGATTGTTTGCCTGACTGCCTTTGCCTGCAGCCTTTTTGTCTTTGGTCGTCAGGCTTCTTCCTGGTTTTTTGGATGAGGGCGTCTTCAACACCGGCTTCTTTTGCTTCCATTCAGACATCAACTCGCTCTGAACATCCGGCGGAAGCTCTGAAAACACCTTAGGGTCCACATTTCCTGGGAAATCGCAGTCAGAAGACCGGGCAAATGACGCTCTCCCTTCTTCCATGACGTTCTCTACTGTGCCCGCAGGCCTCTGGTGATTCACGGTGGTTGGCCTATCAGATGAACCTAATTTGTTCAAAGCCTCTTTTATGTCTTTTTGCGAGTCAGTAAACGACTCATGTGTTGTGCAGGGGGGATCAACAAGAGCTGATGAGTTCACTGAAGTACCTGGGTGAGAGTTTGTGTAGGCAGGGGATAACAGCTCCTTCTGGATTTCCACAGGGAGAAGCCTGAACACTTCAGGGTCAAAATGTGGGGGCAATTGATGTGTCCCTGGTACATCTAGTTCTTCACTGTGTGACATCGCTGTGCTGCAGGATACTCTCTGAGTGTCTTCTACAGCAACAACAGGGCTCTGTTTTATTTTAGACCCGTGTAATGCTGCCTCAGAGCTACGAGACCTTTTAGTGGTTACTGTCTTTTTTGAGATAGGTTGAGTAATCACGCTGTGTGTGCTAACCGGATGATCCAAGCAGTGACTACCCCCGTTCTGAGAGGAGGAATCCTAATGGAGAATCAAAAAAGAAGAGCTGATTTATTTCAGGAATTTCAAAGTACTGACACACAATTTCTGAGAAGAGGAAATCCTGTAAGAATCATGTACCAGCACAGTGTGAAATGTAAGAAGATCTTTTTAGTACCACATAAATGCAGTTTATTACCTGCATACCGCTTAAAGTATGAATGTGTGTTGGAAACCAGTAGGGAGGGCCTGGAATGTTTATATCAAAAAAGGTAAGGAAGGAATAAATCCCGAATTCAATGCTTTCTAGAAAAGGTTTTAAGTCCTCCAGATACCATAATGGAAATTATCTTATCAGTATTTACAAGAAAGATAATACAGGATTATTCACTGTGCTACCTGGCTTTGTGATGAGCAGATTTGTTGTGTTTTTCCGGGTGACGTGCTTTGTGTGAAGAAGGATGTTATCGAGCCCTTTCCGCTGACGGCAGCCCCCTTGGTCTGCAGGTTGCTGAAGCAAACGTTAAGTAGGGTGAGGTGGAAGGCGGCGCTGCTGTCCACCATCTTGTGGAAGAGCTTCATGGCCAGAGGGAGCAGCAGGACCACAGCATCTTCACTGCTCTCTGTAGAAACATTACAGACAAAATACTTATATTCAGGTTTTTGAAATAAGTCTGCATGTCTGTTGTCATATTTTAATGATGTCATCTCCCTAAAATAACAAAAGAAAATCGTTTTTTGTGGTTATATAAGTGTAATGTAGTCCCTTAATTGTCTAGTGGGAACAAAGCATTTTTTGTAAGTTTTTGTGTTTCTCTTATGTTCTTACGACACTATAATGATTGGCTGTCAATAAGAAAATATGAAGACCATCTATTTATATATTTTTTTATTTTGAGAAAGGGGCAGGTAATATTAATTGATTTTCTTCTCCCTGCTTCTTTGCGAGTTTGGTGTGTTTACAGAGACATGCTAAGTAAATAATTGTTATACATTGAGTTTGTGCATACCATGAACGGAACAAAAAAAATAAAAATGAAATGAAGAATAATGAAATGGTGTTGTTACCAGGCTGCTAAACTACCCCTGAAATACAGGTATGTGTGTTTCTCTTTGTGTACATTAAGAGGGAGAGCAGTGTTTTGACTGCAGTTAAAATCTGTTTTTTTAAAGGCTCTACCCCAACCAATTGATAGGAATGTGCAAAAATACCAGCTTTAAACAGAATTAATAGAAATACAAAAAATATTGATCAAATATTGATTTCGATTTTGAATGTCAATGTGATGAATGAGACTTTAAACTATTCCATATAGCCATACTGCTTTATATGCTTTCAGGTATTTTTAAAGTGAGAGGAGGCCCTAATAAAGTTTCTCCATGTGCCATCCTGAGCTCTTGCAGTCCTTCATGGAGCTGGAGCTTACCGGAGGGGATCTTCTGTCCAACGTGGTTTGGGATCGGACACTGCCGACTCTCCCGGTTGAACCACTTATTAGTGGCAGAGTATTTACGGATGGTCAGCCTGAAGGTTTGAGGCTGCCTGCCATCATTCCGCATCCTAGTTTTGAAAAAGATGATAAAAGTTTAGATTCAATGGCCTTGAGCAAATAATTAAAAAAATGACAAGTATCTCACCTCTCCACTAGATTGCTCAGGAGTTCTTGAGTCTTTTCCAAAACTTCTTTAGTTGATGATATCTTCTTGAAAGAGTCCTCATCACTAAGAGACTGAAACAGGAAAATGATACTCATTAAGGTAAACTAAGGTGAAACATTTATATATAAATGTTTCACCTTAGTTTACCTTAATGAGTAATTAGTTATATATATATATATATTTTTTTTTTCGGATTTCCAGGCCTACCTGAGGGGCCCCAGTAGGGGTGACAGGTGACTCATCTACTCCTAGGGCCAGATTCTTTAAGCGCTGAGCGCTGGGAGCTCCAAACTCTCTCGCCAAATCATTCAATGGGAAGAGCTGAAGGTCTTTCACGCTGGCCAATCCCAGGGCTTGAAGTCTCTTAGAAGTTTGATAACCCACCCCTAAAAAATATGTATAGTTTTAGTCCAAATGCAACCAATTAAAATCCTCTAAAATAAATTCACGCATACATCTTGGGCCTTTCAGAAATGTAATCTTAAACAATAGCATCTCTAACGGTTCTATTTTACATTTTCATCTCTTAAATGATCTACAAGAATTGCAAAAATCTTAGTTATCCTTTTTTTATCTATCAAATTATATTCACTATATGGAAACTTTTAATAGCTTTTATTATTGGCTTGCTTTTCTTTCTATTGGTATATTTCTGTGTTGTTTTTCTCTATTTGATTTTTTGTAGTTTACTTGATGTCAGTGAACATGATGGTTGCCCCTGAATAATATCTTAAATATATATAAAAGGTTAAATATAGATGTATTGATGAGTAATTCGTTATATCTTTCACAGGCTCCGCCCTCTACTGGACTCTATGGGTACTACCTTATCATGCAAGCATTCACCTACTGAGATTTCTATAGACGTAGCCGGCCCCGGGGCGGGCCTACCTGAATGCGTGCGCATCTCACTTCCGTATAAAAGGAGGCCTCGCCTCCTGACCACCATCCTTTACTCTTCAGCGAGCGGAGGTGATAGCCTAGCACTGAGTCCGAGACGTACAATTGGGAGAAAGGAAGTAGAAAGTATTTTTGTGAAAATGGAGCCACTCCTGGAGCATCGTAGTTGCCCGTCGTGCCCTGGACTGATTGCGGGAGCAGACCCGCATCGTCAATGCTTCCAGTGCCTGGGGCAGGGTCATGCCGAGCAGGGAGCGGGCCAGACACCGGCCTGTGTTTCCTGCTGTTCGATCCCGATGCTGAACCGCCGGCATCGTGCGGAGCACTTCTTAAGGAAGTTCGGCCCGCAGGTGCGCGGACAGGAAGAGGATGTGGACCTCGAGGTGGTGGACATGGACGACATGGACGACATGGAGGACGTGCCGTTCAAATTCGTCCTTCCGAGGGACCGAGTGGTCGACTTCGCGGAGGAGGATGACGACATCTCCTTGTCCGACACCCCCGGTTCTGACAGCCAGGAGGGCCCAGCACTCAGGTCTGCGCGACTGGACTTCCCAGCGGTGATGACCCAGGCAGCGGAGCATGTAGGCTTACCGCTCCCCCCACCGCTGCCACCGAGGCCTGTAAGCCACCTTAGGCAGGGGTTTTACGCTCCGGTGCTTCCGGCGCAGCCGGCTTTCGTCTCGACCCCGTTGCCAGACATCTGGCAGTGTGTGGAGGCGACATGGCGGCGTCCATTGAAGACGAAGGCCGCCATAGCATCTATGTCGGGCATTGTCAGGGTGCAGGGCCGATCAGACACGGTGTGTTCTGGCGTGCCCCCCCTCGACGAGAGCCTGGCGGCCCATCTGTTGCCACGATCAGCTGGTTGGGCGGAGGGGAAGAAACCTCTGCCCCCGCTGCCGCGGGACCGGGAAGCCTTGGAATATTTAGATAAAATGTTCAGGCTCGGTTCACAGATGGCGGCTGCGGCCAATAATCTGGGTGTGTTGGGCGTCTCCTTGATTACTCCTCGAGCAGACGCCCCCGCTCTCCCGTCTCAGGACAGGGATGATTATCCGGACCGCTGCATAGGTCAGATGAATAATCTGATCCATGGAGTGGCCACCGCAGCCGGGCGGGTGATGTCCTTAGCCACAGTGGCGTCTCGTCATGTGTGGCTGGGACTCACCGCACTGCCCAAAAAAGATCGAGCAGATCTCCTTGGAGCCCCCGTTTCCACGGAAGGGCTCTTTGGGTCTATAGCCTCGGTCACCCAGCGTTTCAGCCGTCTGGAGGAGGAGAGGCTGCAGTTTAGCCGCATGTTGCCGCTGGCTTCTCCCCAGGTGTCACAGCGTCCTCCGCGGGCGGCGGAGCGCAGCGCAACGGTGAGACGGAGGGAGAGGCGCCGGTACGAAGGTCCCGTGTCGGTAGCACCCTCCGCTTCTTCAACCAACCCCGTGGGGCCAGCGTACCGGCACTCACAGGGGCGGGCTGCCCGGCCACGGCAGTCTCAGCAGCAGCAGAGAACCACCGGGTGGGGAGCTCCGCCAACACGCAGCTGACTGGCGGAGGGAGGAAGCGTCTCAACGGGTCTCTCCACCCAGGACGCTAGGGTGAATCCCACCTCCTTCCTGTTCAATGCCCAGGTCCCTGTTATTAGAAAAACTAATAAAGAAAGAGGTGATCTGTATCCAAGTCTGAGTGTCATTTGTTTTCACAATCCTGCACTCACACACATTGTTGACTGTACATATTCCCCACTCGCTACCCCGGTTGTTGCTCCTGTAAAGGAGATAGCTAGTGGGCATGCGCAGATGAGAGAGATAAACCGCAGGAAGTGCTATAGTAGCGCTATGCGGGTGCAGGGGCTTGTTAGTCGGCGCTTTATGGTTAGGGAACACACTACGCCTAGAATAAGGGCTCCAATTAATACAGTTTACCGTAGTGGTAAGAGCTGCATTATGGCGGAGCCCCCGCTCTCTCAGGAGCCCATGGTGTGTTCAGGGACCTCAGGTGAACACATTACGTCAATAAAAACTCTGGTTAATGCTGGTTACCATGGTAATGAGAACAGCGTTAGGGTGGAGCGCACGCTCACACAAGAGCGCGCAACGGTGTGTTCAGGGACCTCAATAAATAATCGGTCCTTTCTGTGTCGACCCTCCATGGGCAAATCTTCCTTTCACGGGGGATTTTGCGGCGGAACGGGTCACCAGAGAGTATCACAGCCTTATAGCTGCGGCCCCACAGCTAAGGGCTTGTCCATTAACTCAATATTATGGGGAATGGAAACTCAGCTGTGTACTGTCAGAGTGGATGGACAGGACGCTGAAACGGGGTTATTCACTCCAGTTTTGCAGCGTCCCACCTCCATTCAGAGGCATGCGAGAGGTAATTCTGTCATCCCAGGAGGAGATGGGTTTCCTCTCAACAGAGATTCAGGCTTTGGTGCAGAAACAGGCAGTGTCTGTGGTGCATCCTCAGCAAAAAGAAAGGGTTTTTTATTCCATGTACTTCCTGGTTTCCAAGAAGACAGGAGAATTCAGACCTATTCTAGATTTGCGCAGCCTGAATCTTCACATTTGCCGCAGGAAATTTCGCATGTTAACTATCAAACAGTTAATGGGGCTAGTGCAGCCGGGCGATTGGTTCACCACCATCGACCTGAAAGACGCATACTTTCATGTGGAGATTGTGCCAGAGCACAGGAAGTATCTGCGTTTTGCCTTTCAAGGGATAGCCTACGAGTACAACAGACTCCCGTTCGGCTACTCCCTATCCCCACGCACATTCAGCAAATGTGTGGCCACAGCGCTTCAACCGCTGCGCGCCCAGGGCATGAGAGTTTTCTTTTACATAGACGACCTCATAGTCATGGCTGGGTCCCGGGAACAGGCAATGTTTTGCACAGCACAATTGATAACACACCTAACCAAATTAGGCTTTGCGATCAATTGGGAAAAGAGCACCCCCATACCTCGCCAACAGGCGTTGTATTTGGGAGTGGTGCTCGATGCAGACGCGCTGCGTGCCACCCTGTCAGAGAGCAGGCGTGCGTCCCTTCTCCGGGCGGTGCACAGGCTGCGACAGGGGGCAACAGTGACAGCTTTAACTGTCATGCAGACTCTGGGTCTCATGGCGGCTGCTCACGTTGTGGTCCCGTTGGGGTTACTGCATATGCGCCGCCTGCAGAGGTTGTTTTCCAGTCTGCGTTTGGATCCCAAGAGGCACAAACGGCGGCTGGTGACCATCCCCCCCTCAGTGGAGGGCAACCTCCGGTTCTGGGGGTCTCCCGGGCGCCTCCGGAGGGGGTCTCCACTGGGGCGGGTAACCTCCTACATCATAGTGTTCACGGACGCATCCAGAACAGGATGGGGAGGGACCTGCCTGAAGAGGGCTATAGGTGGGCGCTGGTCTCTAACAGAAACACGACACAGCAACCTCCTAGAACTACGGGCGGTAGTGTTAGTCCTCCAGCATTTCATGCCCCTAATTCAAGGGAGACATGTATTGGTCAGGAGCGACAACAGCACCACAGTGGCTTATATCAACAGGCAGGGCGGAGTCCGCTCCGCCGCCTTGTTGGCCACAGCGGAGAGGCTGTGGTTATGGGCTTCAGAGGTGGTATTTTCTCTGAGAGCCCTCCATATCTCGGGACTGGAGAACAGGAGGGCCGACCTCATGTCGAGAGGCGGCCCCCTGCCAGGCGAATGGACGCTTCACCCGGAGGTGGTGAAGCAGATCTGGGCCCAGTTCGGGAGAGCGGAAGTGGATCTGTTCGCCAGCCGGCGCAACAGCCACTGTGCCCTGTGGTTTTCCATGGCCCTGAGCGACGACCCGCCTTTGGGGGTGGACGCGTTTGCACACGAGCCATGGCCAAGGAAGCTGCTATACGCCTTTCCACCGCTGCGTCTCATTCTCCCACTCCTGGGGAGAGTGAGGCGAGAACGTCTGGCAGTCATTCTGGTGGCACCGGATCGCGTCGGGGCTCCGTGGTACTCAGAAATGACACAGATGAAGGTGGGCCAGCCCTGGGCGATCCCCCAGTTCTGGGGGGCGATGTCTCAAGAGGCAGGTGCAATCGGGGCGTTACCCACTCTGGGCCGTCCTCTTCAGGCTTGACTCCTGAGAGGGACAGGCTGAGGCAGGGTGGATTGTCTGACAGCGTTATTCAGTCTATCCAGGCAGCTAGAGCAGAATCCACCACAGCCTGTTACAGGCCAAAGTGGCTGAGATTCCAGCATTGGTGTGAGGAGCGGGGAATAGAGCCCCTATCTTGTGAGTTGGGCTCTATTTTATCCTTCTTACAGTTACTGGTGGACAGAGGGCTTGCTCATTCCACAGTGAAGGTGTATGCAGCAGCCATCTCGTCCTGTCATGAGGGATTCAACGGCAGGTCAGCCTTCTCTCATCCACTGATGTTGCGGTTTTTACAGGGGGTCAGGAGGCTGCGCACGGTGGTGTACGCCTCCGCCCCACAGTGGGACCTGCCGCTGGTGCTCGAGGCTTTGGTCACGGAGCCTTTTGAGCCTCTTGAGCTCTCCTCCCTGAAAGCACTGTTGTGGAAGACAGCGTTGCTACTTGCCTTAACGTCAGCCAAAAGAGTGTCCGAGTTAACCGCTCTGTCGGTGCACCCGAGCTGTTTACTGATTCGGGGTGACCAGAGTGGGGCGGCACTCAGACCGAACCCCTCCTTTGTGCCCAAGAGCCTAAGGAGTGAGTTCAGGTCGAGGGCTATTCAGTTGGGGGGTTTTAGTCTTCCACCCCATGGTGGGGCTAGAGAAGCTAAATTACACCTCTGCCCGGTGCGCACATTAGCATATTATGTAGAGCGCACAGCTACCCTGAGACGCACTGAACAGCTGTTTGTGTGCTTCGGGGGCGGGGTGACTGGAAAAGCTCTGTCCAAGAAACGCCTGGCAGGCTGGCTTTGCGAAGCCATTGCACACGCCTACAAGCAGGCAAGGAGAGCCTGTCCCATGGGGGTCCGTGCGCACTCCACACGAGCTGTGGCTGCATCAACAGCCTTATTCAGCGGTCTGAGTGTGGAGGATATATGCACGGCGGTGTCTTGGTCAACGCCAGGCCCCTTCATAAAGTTTTATCTCTTGGATATGTCTGGCTCTTTCTCAACGTCTGTGCTTGCTGGGGCAACACAGGACTGGTGAGGAGGGGGGGGCTGTGGGTCAGTGGGCATCTGACCCCCTCCCCGGGCGTAAATGCGCTTACATTTCTCCGGACCCCTGGAGGGTCGCGGGGTGATGTAATGCGCTCCGGGCCCTTACAGGGCTGAAGGGCTCCCCTCGCCTGCCTGGGGGGCAGGAGGGGGAGAGCCCTCCATACTATAGTCCCTACACACTCTGCACAGGGTCAGTGGCGGAGTGGGGGGACATAGGGGGCACTTGCGTTCTCCCCGTGCTCTTTAGGGACTCAGGAGGGAGAGTGCATAGTGAACCCATACAGGGCTGCGGACTTTCCCTGTCTGCCTATGGGCAGACGTAGGGGAGTCCTCAGCACTATTTTTGAGCACACTTTTTTGCGAGGCAAGCGCGTCAGGGTGTGCTCTATCGGCCGCAGCCCGGACTTCTCCACGGTTACAACCGAGGGAGAGGTGAGTGAGGCGCAGTGGCTGCTAAAGCCGGTCAGGGACAGTGAGGTGGAACGGTGTGCTGGACGACAGTGCGTGCATACATCGGGGCTCCGCCCACTGTACCCATAGAGTCCAGTAGAGGGCGGAGCCTGTGAGAGATATAACGTCGGGTTACGTATTGTAACCCTTGTTATATTAACACAGGCGGAGCCCTCTACCTTGGGGGCACTGTCTGTCCTATACCGCTCGCTGAAGAGTGGTGTAGGATGGTGGTCAGAAGGCGAGGCCTCCTTTTATACGGAAGTGAGATGCGCACGCATTCAGGTAGGCCCGCCCCGGGGCCGGCTACGTCTATAGAAATCTCAGTAGGTGAATGCTTGCATGATAAGGTAGTACCCATAAAGTCCAGTAGAGGGCTCCGCCTGTGTTAATATAACAAGGGTTACAATACGTAACCCGACGTTTTCAGTTACACTTAAGTGGAAAATCTATACC
Source organism: Trematomus bernacchii (assembly GCF_902827165.1). Classification (NCBI taxonomy): domain Eukaryota; kingdom Metazoa; phylum Chordata; class Actinopteri; order Perciformes; family Nototheniidae; genus Trematomus; species Trematomus bernacchii. Next base: position 13,648,857 of record NW_022988043.1, read on the forward strand.
TGGTATTTTACGGACACTGCTCAGGGAGCCCATAATGTCATCAATGTTCTCTGTCAGCAGGGTGGTCTGCTGATTGGGTTTGAAGGTGCCACACACCAGTTTGGCCAGTAGTTTGCTGGTGGCGATGCCAGCGCAGCCAGTGAGTCCCAGTTTGCCTTTGATGTCTTCTCTAATCTCTGCTGCAATGTGTGAACCTAAAGCCAACCTTGGGTGATCCTGGGCTTCAAGTTCTGCACCTGGGCAGGAAAAGAAACACATAATTATATCTGTGGGTGTAAAAACCTACAATTCTTCATGAGAATCCAAAAGTAAACGTTTCATGAGGTGAAGAAACTGAGAGTGCAATGCAAATATTTTAATTAATTTGTTGGCTTTTTCACTACTCATTTGCTGGTTTCAAAGAGCCAGATGTAATGAGGTGGAAAATCTTGAGTCAATACTGGACTCGGGATTCTTGGGGTAAGCACCGATTGTTGTATTTGTTCAGTAAATACAAACACATTTTGAACAAGACACACTAGAGAAACAAAAAATGACTTACTAGTATGGTTGTAGACGTGTCCTTTAAATGAAAAGTTGTTAGACTCTGGTGTCTCTGCTAGCCTTCTTTCTACCATCTTTGTAATGTCTACAAAGTTTTCATCAAATCCAAGCCTCTCTACCAGTGGACAGTAGGACATGAGCAGCTCTGAACGAAGACAAGAGAAAAACAAGGTAAATATGAACAGACAATATGTGAGCTAAAATATAAAATAGCATAGAATAATCATCAGATAATAAAATTTGAACCACAAAAAGCATGTATCCAACTCGTTTTAATCTCGCTCAACTATTATTTTATACCACTTAACAGCCATAGACCAACATGATAAATTAATATGGGGCATGAGTTTAAGTGTGTTCTGTGTTGGATTATAGCCTACTCTTAATACTAAACACAGTATTTCACATTTAGATTACAGCTTTATTTGGGGGAAATCGTGCCTACCTGTCAGTTTATAGGACATTTCTCTGTAGTGTGTCAGGTCTTCTCCTTTAACCAACACTAGCTGAGGACATTTCTCCTTTGCGTCAGTCACAGACATCAGCTTGGAGACCCCCAGATCTCTTGCTACATAGTTACAGGTGACTATGATGTATTTCTGCTGAATACCTGATGATTTAAGATATTATACGTTATTGAAGCACAATGCGAGAGTGTATTCTTCCACCACAGAGGATCTTTTGGAGTGAATCTGTTTACCTAAAGGGACCTCTCTCAGTGCAGGGTTTCTGATCATTTCCACCTGAGCATAGAAGCAGTCCAAGTCAAAATGCAAAATGACTCTGTGTGCAGGCGTTGGTCCTGATGTCTTATTGAGGCTTGGATCTGAAACAAGACATTAGTCATACACAATTCACCATTTAACACACATAGATAGGTGAGAAACAGAGACGTTTTTTTGTATGCATGTTAAAAAGCAAAATGAAAGCGGAAATAAACTGCAGTTAGCCAAACATTCTCCCTTTACCAGAAGCAGCAGCGGGAATGAGTGGGATTGAATCTACGAAACTGTATTTCCACTCGGTGTCATCCTCTTCCTTTTCATCCTCGCTGTTAGCCATTTTATACAACTCAAATGGTGTGCGTCTTGTGGATTAAATAGGTGGTTGTGGTTGGTGACAGCGACCATAGACTGTATGGTTGCGACCTGGAAAGTGCACCAAAACAATGAAAATACTTTTTCATGTTAGTCCCAGATCAGTTCTGTTCAGTAGCGCCATTGGCGGGTTTGCGGCGAAACAAGGAACTACAAAACAGCCCAACACATCATAACGCTTATTGCTTGACATTTATTATATTTATTCGAGTAGGCCTACTCAATTAATTGTACTCTAATAAAAATAATATTAACAGGAATAATAATACAACTGTACCCTAACAGTGCAGTATCGAGCACACGTGACCCTGTATGAGGATTATACATAGAATACAGCCGGCCCGGCCAAATATTTATGACATTTTACTCCACAAAAGTATACATATTCAGGGACAGAACCTTTATATACAGTCTATGGACAGAACACATTTTATTTCGCATCTGGAAATATACATTTTAGGGGATTTTCGCGCCCTGACCGGTGCCTATATTACGGAGGCTGGTGTCACTCAGTTTCAGTAGGAGCCTGCACCTGTTGTGTTGACGGCTCATTAGTCACAGACTGTTTGTTGCGTATCGAGAAGAAGTGTTGTGTTTGCTGATGTTTCCCTCGTCTGGTCTTTTTGCTGATATAAACTGTCCATTCTCAAAACGTGGGCTTTGTGAGCGACCTCACTGTTTGTACAAACATGCCACGGAACTGCGGGATAAGTTTGGTGCCAAGTCTGCCAACTATAAATCATCGATAGTTGATTTTGCAGGTCAGTGGTTTAAGCTAATGTTATCCTAGCAACATGTGCAGGTGTGCATTAGCCCGTTGTCTTTGCCTGTTGCGTTTTTACAATTGCAAAGTAAATGAACTGTAAAGTGGGTTGAATAATGATGTTCTTTTAAAGGTTTGAACTAGTAACTTTTAAAGATGACTCAACTTAATTGTGTAATGTTAATTACGTTCCTAAAATAAGGGTTAGAAATGTACTTGAACACTTTAAGAGCAGTGGCCACTCTTGTTCCCTGTATTTTTATTTGTAAATGTTATCAATTTTCACACGTATCTTTAACTCTGAAAGAGCTTTGCTAATGCTAAGTCCTATTTCATTTCCCTTTTGTACAGGAGTTCAAAATGGCTATGCAGTGAATGATGAGACCAAAGATGACTGCCTCCAAGAGCTGGAGAGGATCAACAAGGAGATTGAAACTGTAAGGCATGAGGTAGAGCAGGAGCAAAAGCGACTCTCACGCTACCAGACCATACAGGCAGACGGCAAAAACACTGCTACTCTTTCCACGCCTGAGACTGCAGGTAAACTTAAAGGTAAAGGTACCTGTGGGCGATCTTCATACACAACCTTTACAAAAACGTACTCCCGAGAACGGAAGTACGTAGTTGACAATTCAAAACCAAGGACTGATTTGGAGTATGACCCTCTGTCCAACTTTTCTGCTGGCATACGGTCCTACAGCTCAGCAGGTAAAGAGCAAAAAGGGAAAAATGGACAAGGTTTGAAAAGGTCAAGAAATGCTGTTCCTTGTGACCAAAATAAACCAGTTTTATGTCAGCCTGAGCCTTCCTGCTCGCCTTCTCCAGAGCCCCTTGATGACTCTAATGAAGACAGCGTCCTGATTATCGATATTCCTCCCTCGCCTGACAAAAAAAGAGTGAGAGCTCAACAATCTGGTGATTCTGTTGCTGGCAAATACCTCAAGGAAGAAGCAGACAAATTAGAGGTTAAAAAAACACATATTTTACTTCTAAACACTGAGGCGTGCAAAGTAACATCTCAACCCGCATCAAAGATAAAAGGAAATAGACTTTCTAGTAACTGCGTAGCTGAAAACACGAAAAGTCGTATTAATGTTTATGAGAACAAAGAATGTGAAAATATACCAGTTGATGGGAGTGTGATTGACTTAACTGACTTTTCAGAAGACCTGCGATGTGAAACTCAGGAAATGACTCACTTTCAGGCTGCAGAAGAAGTATTTGAGAAAATTACTGGACCTGCAAGTCCTGCCAACTTAGACCAGCAAGTTAACGACTGGAACAATCTGCTGTTTGAAAAGGAAGAAAACGCGTTTCCTCAGTGTGAGTTCCCCAATTTTGCTGAGAAAATGAATCTACTGCAGTCGCATAATTTTCTACCAAATAATTCACTTTTTTATAACGCTCCAGATGCTAATTCAGGCTCTCTGTGTACACAACATACTAAGCAAGCCCAGGCAGAGCAGCCTGCTCAGAACAGGGTTAGTTATCAGCCAGGACAGATGCAGGGTCAAGCTGCTGCACCTGAAAACTACCTGGAGCCAGCAGAGCCCACTTCAGACAATGGCAACGGTCAAGCTTGGCATGAGTCATCAGCATCAAATATGATCACTGGAGCTGAATCGGCATCCAATGAACAGCTTTTGGTGAAAGAAAAGACTGTGGGGGTAGTACTCATTAGCTCTGATGATGACGATGAACTGAACTATTCGGATATGGAGCTGTCGGACAGTGACCCAATGGAGGAATGCTACAGGATCTTCATGGAGGCCAACGAGAATAATGGAAATGAGGAGCAGCCCGATGTATCTGTATGTATGCTGTGGTCACTCCAGAACCAAGATAAAGAAATGTCTCCCAGAGTATCAAACTATTTTCCGTCACCCTGTCATTTTTAGGTTGGCGCTATGGAAGAAGAGAAGACTAAGTTAGATGTCAAACCACAAGCATTGCCAGGAAAGAAGAGGCTGGCTCATGAAGCCAAACGTATAGAGGTACTTGCGCATGCCAGGGCTGATGTTGGGGGAGGCACTCCTGAACTGGAGGGGAATACTTTAACAAAAGCTAAAAAGATGAACTCAAACAAAATAGTATAAGATTCAGCAAACATTTTATATTATAATATATTATTTTTGTCGTAGGCTCATTTCTATCTCAAACAAGTATTCTGGAAATTATAAACGTTTACCATATGAAAATTAAGATATCATTTATGTAAATTCCCTATTACTGATCAAACAAATCAAGATATCCGCACATGTACACAAATCTAAATATTTTTGAATGGCCATTACCCCTTTTGACATAAAAAACATATGTTTAGCATTTTTTGATTCACCTGATTTGTTCAGCAGCCAGCGAGTAAGAGCAGACCTCAACCCCAGGTGCTCGTTCCCCTGCGTGGGCCTGCGGTGTCAGGATTTGCGTCCCAGCCCTCCATCACCTCTGAGATCCAGCAGGTACAGCAGAGAGCCTCCATGCTGACGGCTTCAGTTAAAGGTGTTCAGCCTCTGGTTCACTCCAACTCTCAGAGGAGGCTAGAGACCCAGGTTGCACCTTTGCATTCAATTCAAACACTTGAAAACCTGCAGCCTGCTCCTGTGCAGAATAGTAAGTATTATCAGCTGTGGAGGACGGGTTTGATTACGTCTTTTTCTTTTTGCTGTTGAAAGATTACCATTTAAATGTCAACATCAGTTGTTTTCCATATAAAAAAAGTTAAATAAAATGTAGGGAAAACTATTCACTTAATTTCTAAAGTTGAAGCCTTTTTTAAATGTTATTACTCTTGTGCTTTTATTGTCAGTGGGCATGTTAGAATATATATGCTTTTCCATCCACCTGTTTTTCCAGGTTTCTTCATTGTTTCTCACTGTTAGAAGTCCCATTAGTCCACTTTAAAGGATGTCTTGTTGTGCCCTTCGGCAATCGTTTTCAGACTAGAGAATTGGCTCCACCTACTGCTCATCTTAATGATGCAATTCCTAATGATCACATAATGTTAGCTGATGGAAACAAGCATTCATTCATTTGCTTTTACTGATTTCACCTACATTGGGTTTAGATAAGATGGAACTACATTTATCCCCGTAGTGAAATTCAGGCGTTTATAGCAGCAACAGTGACTGATTTTTAATGAAAACCTTGCAATAGACATTTTACCAGTAACAAATCTTGAGACATGCTATTTCACTACTGTATGAAGATCAGGCAGTATTTAATTTCTGTTTTTTTTTTATGCAAAATCTTGAGATTGTTATCCTGTTAAAGCAGCTTTGCCCAGTGCATAACATCTGCATGTGTTTTTTCTTTTTGTGTTATTCCACAGCTTACATGAACTACATATCTTTGGGAACGGCTGTAATCGGAGTGGGCAACAACTTGCACTTGATCCTCCCAGAAGGCACCTTTCCTCTGCCTGTCACTTCCAGCCAAGTTACTTCAGTGCTAACCCCAATCAGTCATTTGCCTACAAGCTATGGCGCTGTAAGACAAATGTACCATCTACCTGCAGTAACCCCCATGCAAAGATACCGCACAACAGCACCTGTGCTCATCCCCGCGCCGGCACGTAAACCTTCACTGACCTCTGCCTTTGCAGCAACACTTTCAAGTCCAGCCGCTTCCACTACCTCTCAAACTGCTGTCCATGCTGGCCTTAAGGTGATGTATGCAAAGCAGCATTTGTTGGGTCTGAACTGAAGAATTGAACTAAACTTGTCTTGTCAGTTGGCCATGTTTCATCTTTTAAATATACTATAATGAATTTATCCTTTTAAGCTGGTGCCTACTAAACGTAAGATGAAGCAGCAGTGCGAGACGGTCAAAGTTCCCCATGACACCCGACAACGTTATGTCAACTTGTTCACAGAGGAGTTCCTCAAGACAACAGCCAATGTTAATGATGCCTTTGAAAAGGTGAGCTTGTGCCACCATATGTCAAATTCACTTACAGTTTACATTTTAATTTCTATCCCTTTTGTGGGTTATAGGCACTTGCTGAAGAGAAGGCTGTGTATAATCGCAGTATGAACAAACTCAAATATATGAGTGTTGCTGTAAATGCACTGAAGAAGCTGAAGAACCAAGTTGCCGTTGCTGATAAAGGTGAGCATTTTTGCGAACCCATTTATAACCGTGAAACCGTCATAAAATGTCAAAGCTATATTTTAGTTATATTTAAACCCTTTTTTTCTGGTGCAGATGAAAATGAAGTTAACAGCCAAAAATCCAAAGGCAATATTCCCCTTAATCTGAAGTTTAAAGGAAACGGTAAGAATGTTTTTTATTATTTAATTGCATTTTTCAAATATTTCGACAGGTTCTCAGAGAATTTATTTTTCATGCAGATGATACGGCATTGTATGAGAGCTTGAAGGAATATGTTTTGTCTGAGGAAAAGCTGGTTGAGAGCAACTTTCCTGTCCAGCACCCAGAGAAACCTGGCTGTGCTGTTCTTTTTGCTGACAACAAGAAAGGCCACGCAGACCGTAAGTGAAATCAAAGCACAACTTGATGCTATTCTCATATTGTATCACTAGAGGGCACAAGATACCTGTGCGGTATGAGGGGTTATTTTCTCTGCACACTTTACTCTACTGATGTGCTTTTTCGGTTGTGTTTGTTAAAGCCCTCAAGAGGATCTGCTGCCGATGTGGTGCTACGTACTCTGTGAGCCAAACAGGCAAGCACATTCGTAAGGAGGAGTGTAACTACCACTATGGGAAAGGAGTTACAAAGAAAGGTGAGTTTACTGTAGTTTAATTCTCTGAAAAACATTGTAAATGTTTACTTTACAGGTTACACCAACAGATGATTGTACACACTTTGATGTCTCTAGTGCCAGGTGGAGTTGAGACACGCTACAGCTGTTGTGAGGGAGTCATGGGAGCACCTGGATGTCAGGTGTTTAAGGTAAGAAAAGGTGGATTGGGAGATTATTCCATAACTTGATACCCCCTAAAACATCCCAAAATGAATTGGCAGGTAAATGTCTGACATTTTTATTTTGTCTTCACCAGCTGCATGTCCATGACTTTATCAGCATGGATGGGTTTGTGTCGACCGTACCCAGATGTCCCTCAGATACGAGCTGTCCTGGGGTCTACTCCTTGGATTGTGAAATGGTAATCGGCTTTTTTTAAATCTCCATTTGATTACCAAAGACATTTGTGGACTTTTTACAATAGCAATATGACCACAGAAATTCTTACAAAAAATGTAAATGAACATGTTTCTTGTTTTGCTGTTTGAATGTGTAGCTGGCGTTGAGTCAGTATTGGGAAAAACAATGTATGTTGTGTTCATTTTTCTCCTCAGTGTTATACCATTCATGGCCTGGAGCTGTCCAGAGTGACTGTAGTCAACTGTAATCTGCAAGTTGTCTATGATGCCTTCGTCAGACCTGATTATGAAGTCATTGACTATAACACCAGGTAATGTTAAAAGATACTTGGCTTTGTTTTCTTCCCTTTTTTTCTATATGCTCAAACACATTCTGGTTAACCAATTTAAAATCTGTTGTAAAACTAATATGGAAACTGGCAAGAACCAACCCAACTGGTTCTTAAATGAGCAAACGTATACATATGCAGTTAAAGCAAATGGTCTTACCATGGAGACTGGACATTATCATTATACATTTTAAAAAGAGGCAATGTCTAATCATCATTGAAACAATAAGGTTCAACTACTGTTCAATGTATTGTAATTGGAAAATAATAGTAAAACTGTATTGTGTTTTATATTTAATTGGCAACCTCTATTAGAAGCCTGTGTGACACTTTACTTGTAAAGGTTTTCAGGCATCAGTGAAGAAGATCTTAAAGGGAACCACACCTCCCTCAGAGAGGTGCAGGAGACCTTATTGAGCTTCATCAGCACAGACACCATTCTTATTGGACACGGCCTGGAAACAGACCACTATGCCTTGAAGGTGACTTCTATAACTTTGTTCCAACATTATTGGTCTTCTTTGGCATGTAATCTTCCACAACATGTCGTATTTGTAATCCTGACTAACCAGTGAAGTCCATGATTTTTAAAACAAAGCTGAAACTAAGCAAAGCCAGTAATATTCATTAAGATTACATGCTATGCTCCAAGCAATTTCCCTTCAAAGAGCCCTTTTTAATGTCACTTCATAGTATCCCTTTGCTTATTTCATGCTGTGATATATTCATTTCACTGCCATGCCACATTTTCAAAGCATGATCTTCAAAGGCCAATAGTGCATTTTTAATGGCAAATTAGTGTTTGGATTATTGATAACCTGAATGTAGAGGGTGTTTTTTCTTTTTATAAAGTGTTACCTTATGAGAAATATTCAAACTTTGAATATACTGTTACCTGTTAAGGGAAAGTCTCATTAATCATGTCTGACCAGCTGCACCAGACAAACCAGAGGAAGTGTGGCCACAAGTTGGTACAGGTTTATACTGTATATTCAATAACTTATTGTTAGCATTCAACATTATATTACTCTTAGGTCAAAGGTCTGAAAGTCTGTTAATTTTTCATCAGGTATACTATGTTTCAACTATTATACAACTGGTTTGACTTTGAATCACCACCAGTGGAACAAAGAGGCTAGACCCAGTAATAAAAGCCTCAGATATTTTCCTTTTTGCTGTAGTTGCTCCATGGGACGGTGGTAGACACATCAGTGGTCTTCCCACATCGTCTGGGCCCCCCTCACAAGCTGACCCTCAACAAACTCACCGCTGATTACCTCAGGAGAATCATCCAAGAGAGTGGTGGGTCATCATGGATAACCACAGCCACCACACAAATCACTGTTTTATGTCTACTCGATTTTAAATTTGACCTTTTTTTAAATATGGGAAAAAAAGGTAATATAAATAAAGATCGGCAAATGATGATGGGGAATAGAACATTTGAGCGTAAAGAATATCAAAATGTGTGTAATTGCAACAGTTTCATGTTTTTAAATGGCTAATGCGTGTGTTGGTAATATGTTTGTGTATTAAAATACGTTGTGTTCATGTTTCTCCCAGTTTGTGGCCATGACACTGCAGATGATGCTGCTGCCTGCATGGAGCTTATGTTATGGAGGGTCAAAGAAGATGGAAAATTCAAAAAATGATGGACATAAACCATGATAATCGCCACACTTTTCATACATGAATAATAAAACGCATGCTGTCATGTCACATCTATTTTGTTCTAAAAATATTGGAGGGCTGTTTTTGTTTGTTTTATCACTTGATTTATGTTGGTTACAGTATTTTCTGTATGTTACATTTTGATTTGCAGCCCATGTATCCGTGCCTGTATACATAATTGTGATATCCTGTAGGATGGGGAGTCATCAATATTTTCCAAGTAAAGGCACATAATGAAATCAGTTTGTGTGATATTTATTTTATTTTAAAGAAGCTCGCAATAGCCAATGGGCATTCGCCATTTGATATCTAATTAGCCTCAGGTGTGGTATTACAAATAAGAGCACTCCTGTATGCAATTAAAGTAATTACTAGTGATTTAAATACATGGTATTTGTCTATGTGAAGGCTAAGATTGTATTGATTTTTTTTACAGACTATGCTGACTTGAATTCATTGAAATGTATAGATCAACACATGGCACATGGCACAGTTTCATTACTATGCTTAAAACTAATTTTAATTGCTTTACTCTTTTCAATGTATTGCTTTAATTTCTGATGTCTTAATTATTCGTCTTAACCCACAAATAAATCCATTGTGGAACATACAAATATACTAGTGAACCCATGTTTATGCCATGACCATTTCCTTTTTTACCAGCTACATTTCAATTTAGTCGTTTACTCCGCCTTTCTCTTTGTTTTTCCCTTTCTGCCACAGCATCTCCGGAAGCAGTAACTGCAGGTCTTGATGAAGAGGAGTATGACGAACAGAACAATGGCGAGGAGGAAGGCCAAGACATCCAGGCTGTGATACTGGTACCAGGTGAGTTCATGGGCCTGGACCCTCAGGTGCTTTGCTCCTTTGTTTCTCATGGTGAACTCGATCCAGAACACCGCCTCATCCCGAGGACTCATTGGTCTGTCGTGGAAGATACTGGACAGCCACATGGCCTTCTCCTTGTACCTGTGAGTGTGTGGTCATACATAGGTTAAATCTTCATTCTTAATTTCTATGGCATACCAAGTATAAGGATAAAAGGGATAATGATTTTAGTTATATGTATTTTAAGTCAGGAGTCTCTAATTTGCTCAGTCTGGCCGCTCCCTTGGTAACATTATCCCTTGAAAGACCCTAGCAGGAACTATTTCTTACACTGCTCCCATGGTCACAGGGACACAGTAAACCGTCCACCAGGTTAAGAGGCCAATTCTTTGTGGGGACATTGTGATAGCTCTAATAACTCACTGAAATAGACCAAGTGCAGATAAGAAAAGTAACTTACAATTTATCATTGATTACAGTATTGAATGCATCTCTAAGTTCCTCAGTCTTCATGAAGTTTAAGTCCGCGATTATGGCAGCTCCTTTAGCTTTCATATGGACCATGTTGTCTGGCTGGTCAGCAAACTGAGGGAGGCCCACCATGGGAACACCGTGGTAGATGGCCTCATAAATCCCATTTGTGCCACCATGGGTGATGAAAGCTCTGGTCTTGGGGTGACCTGATAGGGTACCAAAAAATCATGAATAAAGAATTGGTGTTTATGCACATATTTTTACTTCTCTATGTTGACTACTACGCACATATGAACATTGGGCTTGTAAGTGAAGCTGGCTCTAATAATAATAATCCATTTTATTTATAAAGGCGCCTTTCAAAGCTCTCAAGGACGCCATACACAAAACAAAAACAAAACAAAAACAAGACAATATAATCAAACAATAAAAACTGAAAAACGGAGGACGTGTGATGTGATCAGGGTGGATATGCCAGTGTGAAAATATATGTTTTGAGACGTGATTTGAAAATGGAGAGAGAGTCAGTATTCCGGATGTCAGGTGGGAGGGAGTTCCAGAGGCGGGGTGCAAAGCGGCTGAAGGCTCTGGACCCCATGGTGGTTAAGCGGAAAGGTGGTGCAGTGAGGTGGATGAACGCAGAAGATCTGAGATTGCGAGTGGGTTTGTTGATGTGCAGGAGGTCGGAAAGGTATGGAGGAGTGAGGTTGTGGATAGCCTTAAAGGTGAGTAGCAGAATGTTATAATCTATTCTATATGGTATTTGACAGGCAGCCAGTTAAATTGCTGAAGAACAGGAGTGATGTGGTTAATGGAGGGGGTTCTAGTGATGATGTGGGTGGCAGAGTTTTGGACCAGTTGAAGTTTGTGGATGGACTTGAGAGGGAGACCAAAGAGAAGAGAGTTGCAGTAGTCGATGCGCGTGAAGTGACCAGGGCGTGAACAAGAATGGCGGTGCTGTCAGGTGTAAGGGACCGGCAGAGGCGGTTGATGTTACGTATATGGAAATAAGCAGACCAAATGACATTACTGATGTGAGTTTTGAAGGAAAGTGTGCTGTCGAAGATGACACCCAGACTCTTAACCTGAGAGGCGGGTGTGACTGGGGAGTTGATGGAAATGGAGAAACTGTCAGGTTTGGTTAGGCTGGATCTGGTGCCAATGAGGAGAACCTCGATTTTATCACTGTTAAGTTTGAGGGAGTTGTTGGAGAACCAGGATTTGATTTCCTGTAAGCAATCAGAGAGAGAGGTGGGAGGGAGGATGGAGGTTGGTTTGGAGGACAAATAGAGCTGGGTGTCATCTGCGTAGCAATGAAAGTAAATGTTTAATTTACGGAAGATATGGCCAAGAGCAAGTAGATGGATGATGAAAAGAAGAGGCCCCAGGACAGAGCCCTGGGGAACACCGGTATTTACTGGAAGTGGCTGTGATTTGAACGTTTTGAGTTGGATTAACTGAGTGCGGCCAGAGAGATGCGATTTAAACCAGTGCAGGGGTGTGTCAGTGATTACAATGGAGGCAGGTCTGTCTAGAAAGATGCTGTGAGAAATGGTGTCAAAAGCCACACTCAGATCGAAGAGGATGAGAATGGTTAACAGTCCTGAGTCAGCAGCCATGAGGAAGTTGTTAGTGATTTTCACCAGTGCTGTTTCTGTGCTGAGATGGGGGCGGAAACCAGATTGGAATTGTTCGTAGAGGTTATTGTCAGACAAGTGGGCATGGATCTGGGACGCAACTGCTTTTTCCAGGATTTTTGAAAGAAATGGTAGGTTAGAGATTTGACGGAAGTTATAGAAATTGTTGGGGTCTGCACCAGGTTTCTTAAGTATGGGCATGATGGCGGCTGATTTGAAAGGTGAGGGAACAAGACCAGAGGTGAGGGAGGAGTGTATGATGACAGTTATTAGGGAGGACAGAGAGGGTAGACAGGCTTTTACCAGGGGAGTAGGAAGAGGGTCTAACTGACAGGTAGATGGCTTGGATTTCCGTATGAGGTCCGATTTACAACAACAGAGGGAAGTATGAAACGGGAAAGTGAACGAGAGAACAGGAAGAGATACACTGCAGGAGGTGTTATGAGTCAGTTGCTGATGAATCTTGTGTATCTTGGTATCAACAATTGACATTAGTGAGTCTGATGAGGTGCAAGAGATATAAAACGCATATCTTTTTTTGTTAAACTGCAGAAAACAGTACTGTGACAAAAAGTGCCATAAATGTCAAACTCATTGTGGTGTTAGAGAAAAGTCAGAAGGATGACACAAATCATTAGAATAAGCTGTCAGATGGATTTGAAATCGAGCTCATGATAATGTGCTATCCCTCGTCTTTAAATTGATGTGCAAAGAGCACTCGTGTTTCTATGCATGTGTCTCTCTACTGTATGTCCCTTTTATGATTGTTTACTTTCAAACTAAATAACAAAAAAGCAACACAATGTGGCAAATACCCTGTTCTAATAGTAAAGGAAAAGTCATATGGATCACTGATTACGAAGGTTTTTATAAAAATGTTACTTACCCAGCAGGTCATTCTGAGGGATCCAGTTGTATATTCTGGTGTTGGCACCCAGAGTTGCTGGTTTTTCTCCACTGTATCTCCACAGCACCTTAAAACCATAGTAAAAACACTTAAACCCTGTGCTAATTCAATGTCCTATTATATGGCATATTAGTCAATCTAATAATGTATACTAAAATAATAACTTTTCATATATATATATAATTTTTTTTTTATTATTATCCAAAGCTCAGTAGTATTTTTGGGGAAAATAGGTAGTCCTGGATGATTAACTTTTTTAAATGCTCTTTACAATCAGATTTTGTACAATAATTTATTTTCTAAAATATCTCAAAATATAGTGCCTTGGTTGTTTTCTTATAAATTATTTTACATTCTCTTGTATATGTCTCGGAATACTTCATTTGTAGAGTTTTGATGCAAATTAGTACAAATGTGTACAGTGTGTCTGGTTAAGAGAAAGAGAGAAACACTTTAGATTACTAACCTGGAAAATAAATTGTTGATAATTGCATGATTATATTGTTGCCTTTATGAAACTAAGCAGTGCTCACTTATCCAGATTAATGTTGCTATTTCAATCATGATATACTTGGAAATTGCAGATTAACATTTATATTCTAGGAATGTATATTAGACTAACACTGACTGTCCCTGTAGGAATACTTTTGCATTTTTGTATTTGATCATCACCTATTAATGCAGTTTCCAATAGTAAGTTCAACATTTTTTTTGGAGGTAAGGATCAGTTAAAAACTATTAAATTTACCAAATGTATTGTTCCAAAATAAAATCTTAAACATTTTGTTGAGCATATTACAAGAATAACTTTTAGAATATACATTGTTGTGATAAAAGTTCAACATTGTGCTAGGGTTCATTCAAGTCAGCTCCAGTACCGTGGAGATTGTCCTCTTACCTTTTGTGGGATCTGAGCGAGGGCTGAGGCGACCATGTTTCCCTTCTCTGTAGTAATGTTCTTGATGAATGATCCCAAAGTGAAGACCACAATGCCAGCATCACCAGAACTCTGCACAAATTCCTCCATATCCTGCAAAAAGAGAAACATTTATTGATGCAAACCAACCAGCTCCGTCTTTTCTCAGCATTGTAATGGTCAATTATCTTCATTGCTTTAGTCATCAATTACCTCTGGTAAAGGTTTAGCCGGTCTGCAGTGGATTCCACCAACAAATTTGAAGTTGGGAAGGAAAGGACGAGGGAAATCAAAATCCCAGTAGGATCGCATCAACCAGATATCTGCTCTACCCATCGTCTCACAGGCACTGGTGGGTGTTCCTGTCACAATGGAAATGTTATGGATACAGCTGCCCATTGAAAAGTATCCCCAATAAATAAGATGCAAAAGCTAAACATGGCATTTTTTCTTGCTCATTGGGGAATATTGGTTCTAACTAAAGTAAGGTGAACAGTCCAGACCTGATCTGTATAAAACGTGTCATGTCTTAACTTCTGTAGAGATTTGGTGTTATATCAAGCAAATAGACTTGACTTTAAAATGTGGTGTTACGCAGAGGTTTTTGTTTCTGAGATACTCACCTTTGACTTCGGAGTAGTATTTATCGAGTTCTTTCCAAAAAACGTTACCTATCACAATGTCTTGCAAAGCGTAGAAGAGGAAGTTCCACACTCTCTCTGAGAAGTCCATCTTGTCGGTCAGTTTGCTCATAGCTCCAGGGACAAAGGAGGGAGGAGCAGGGAGCTGACCACAATATCTCTCCCAGTTGTGGGCTAGGGAAAAGCGCAGAGAGTAGACCAGGGGGATGCCCAAAATCTCTGCTAATAAGTCACCACCGGGGTAAATGGGATCAACCAAGAGAAGGTCATATTTTCCGTCCTTCAACTTTTTCATAATGGTTTCTGATTTCAGCACGCCGTCCACGAACTTCAAAGTATACTGCAGGTCGACCCTCATTAGATCCATGTATTTTATGTAAAGCTGAACGTAGCTCAAATGGTCCATCTCATACATTGAGAAGCGAAGATATTCTTCAAAAAACTCTTCCATGGTCTCTATTGAGACGGAGACGTTAAAGGGTTCATAGCCAAAGCGTGAAGGTTCATTAGAGTTCATGAACATGGAGGTGCTTGGGATCAGCACCTTCACCTGGTGTCCCCTGTCGACCAACGTCTCCAGCACAGGCTTCATGTTAATCCAGTGGCTGCCTTCAGTGAACCACACCAAAATGTTCCCTCCATTTGCGCTCCATGTCACAGAAAGTAGCAGCAGGACACAAACGGAGACATGCTGCTCCGGCTTCATGGTGCCGGTTTGTCAAGACGCTGTGGCCTGATTCTTGTTTTAAACTCGCTCCTAGAAAAACAATCATTAACAGACAGAGCTGAACTCTGGCTCCATTTGTCTGCTGCTCGGCACTATGGATAACAGACCTATGCCAAGCACTTTAATGGCCAGACGAAGAAAAAAGCTATGGAAAAATTATTTGTTTGCATTTTTTTTATCAAATGGGACACAAATAACCACAAACAATTTGTATTTCTTTGACTGACCACACAGTTTTGTTTTTATGAGCCTCTACCAACTGGTCGAGCTGGCTTTTTATGGTAAAAGTGCATTTTCAACAATCATCATATACAGTACAGTATTTGTATGCATCAAACTCAAATAAAACACAAACTCAAATACATTTGTTTCTTTTATGGAAAATGAGCAATATATACAACCAGATATATTCATAAAAGATAATAAATTATAATTGTAAAAAAATGTAAAGAAGTAATGTAAAGTGTTTTTCATAATAAAAAAAGACTTGCTCATCTTACTGTATATGCTGAATTGGCCTAACAGGAAACCACTGGCCTAACAGCAAATGTCTATATCCTGTGTTGGCCTAACTTGCTAACTTGCATAAGGCAGTACTAGATTTAGTAATATTACCATGAATCTCGCTATTTATTTACCATATTTTATTGGAAAACATCTCTGAAAGTCATATTGCTAGTTTACCATAAAAAGCCAATTTGACCGTTTGGTTGAGCATATTTTCCAAAAAATAATTACACCCTTGTTAAAACTTTTTTTGTGCATCAAGTTATCTAATTATGTTCAGTTAGTGCTCTGACACTAAAATATGTCAAAAAGGATATGGTTACTTTACAGAAGTTGACCAAAAAGAGTGTTTTCGTCAGCAGTGATTTTTAGCATGCCAACTTTCTCAGTGGAAGCTAGCTGAAGGGCATTCTGTTCGAACCACAGTGACAAATCTAGAGGTTGTTTTGTGCATAACATGTCAGCCAAAATGGTAGAGCTGGCTGAATCAGATGGAGTTAAACTTTTTTATTTTTTTTTCAACAAGATATCAAGACACAAAGAAGGTTTCTCAATTCTCTAATTTCCCCTCCTCGACTCCTCGACTCCTCCGGTAGTGACCCGGAAATGGATTTCAGCGCGCCATGTTGAAGGACATCTAATTTCTCTAAATGCACACCGAGCATCGGGGAGACTCTCTGGAGGAGCTATAACCGAGGATACACTGATGGTTCCTCCACGGCTCCTCCGCGGATGTATTTCCGGCAACAGTGATGTTTCAAAGAGTCGTGACGCACGGCCGGACTTATCTCAGCCAATGACAGCTCTGCATGCATCCCCTGGATATTATTTTATTAACTGCTTTCTTCGCGACGTGATGTTTACAGTGAGAACAGCTGTGAGGTCCGTGCAGAAAGCAGAGCAGTGTGTATAATATATATCACTCAGTATAACAGGCCTACATTACTCTCTTTATTTGTATGCTTTAGTTTAGTATATATCTACAAACAAAGAGTCGATATTTTTCTAAAACCATTTAGTGCTTCACATAATAAAATACACAACAGCTGTATCCTGATATATTATATGCTTTAGGAGCTGTAGGTGGGTGTTGTACAGTGCGTAGATGCGGCGGACAGACAGGTCTCAGTTGGTTTGGTGTCCTATGCTTACTTTTAATACTTGTAAATAAAACTTTTGGCCCGTAATTTCAATTCCCCATTGTAGCGACCAGAGAGGGGGGGGGGGGATATATGCAGTCTCTGATTTTGTTACGTTATTATGAGAGTGCTCTCATACTTGTTTGATTCTGAAATTGTATATATTTATATAAATATGTGTGTGTATATGTCCGCATCTGTAGCCTGTTATTGTCTCATTATACCGCACTGTGAATGAATTATAAATATATAAGAGGTCATGAACACATCTGTCCATCAGACAGAGTGCTGCTGTGCCTCCTGTCATCATTAATGGACGTCTCTTTAAAATGACCGCTCAGTGGAGAGGATTTCTCATTTCTCTAAACGCCTGCTACTTCCACTCCTCTCTCCTCGGTTCCCCTCCTCAGTCCTCCGCTCGCATCTCCTGTGGGCGGGACTAAGACACGAGGATAGGAGTCGAGGATAGGAGTCGAGGAGGGGAGTCGAGGAGGGGAATTAGAGAAATGAGAAGCCTTCAAAATGTGCTCTACCAAATGGTGGCACTGGCAGTTAAAGGGCTAGAGGACTCACTCAACCTAATAGAGAGGCGAAGTCCCGCCCTTCTACTTCCGACCCATGGGACCTTATTTCGGAAAAATGATGTATTGAAGTCAATGGAGAGAGAAAGATTATCTTTCGATCCCGTTTGAATTGTGCCTCGAATTACACATAATGTTTGTCAATCTTAAAAAATAATTTCCATGTCAAAAAAGTCACAGTTTGTCGTAAAACTGTTGAAATATAAGACTATGAAAAATACGCAACTAGAAAGACTACAAATCCCAGAATCCCGGTCCCGCATGCTGGCTCTTACGAACCGACTAACTCCCCTTGTGTGTATGTACAGCTCTCAACATGCCCAGACTTGTAATGATTTTCACCTCTTTTAATACTTTTCGCCTCATTCTGAAAGAAAGAAGTGAAATGTGCCAACGTGACGGCCGTCTTAGTGTGTGGTGCGAGACAGGAGATGTAGTTCATTGAGCGGTTTCACACAAAAAAAAGTGTTACTTCACAGTTTTACGACACATTTTAATTTTTTTGACTTGTAAAATTATCTTTTAAATTGACAAACATCATATGTGTAATTCGTGGCACAATTCAAACGGGATCGAAAGATAATCTTTCTCTCTCCATTGACTTCAATGCATAACTTTTCCGAAATAAGGTCCCATGGAGCTCCCCCGGAAAGGGAGGGACTTCACCTCTCTATGTCTACTAATGAGGATTTTGTTTCTCATCACATTTTGCTCTTTTTTTTATTTTAATAAAATAGATGGAAATGCTACACAGGACCTAAGTAAAACATCTAAATATGATCTAATTAGAAACGTTTGATGATATTTTAATATGTATCAATACATGGCACATTTAACTTGTGCTGTTGCAATGAGGCTTTTTCAGTTTTTGTTGGTTAATGCCCTCAATAAGATGTGGGCCTACCAGACCCCTGAGCTTTATAAACCGGTCACACCTGACATCAGTGTTCCACTAGAACTTGGACGGCTTTAAAACAGTGTGCTCCATCTTCAGGTCAAGGATTGAGACTTTTTAAAGAACATAATGATAACCAAATAAACATTTATTTAATGAAATAATTTATTTAGAAATGTTAGACAATTAGGTATATACATTTCAACCACATCAATAAGAGATTGTAGAACATTATGTAATGTAACCAATTTACTTTTCAGAATGTGGATCATCAAGATTGTGCTCCTACTGGCTGATGATCCAGCAACACCTGTACTAACAAACTTCAGCAAAGCACCTGTACATTTTAACAAAACTGTACTTATATTTAATCTGCTGCATTAGGCCCATTTAACTGGCTCCCACTGATCCTTTAATAAAAAATGCTATGGCTTGATTGAATCCTTTATGGTTGTTATTTATAGTGAGCACATAGGGCCGCCCCGCTCAGTGTCAAGACCATTGCGGGACATTTCAAGCGCTCGGGGCCCCGGCACCTATTTTGCTGCACTGCTTTTACAAGACTTTAACCTGCACTCACATCTGCACACTTATGTAAATATATTTAACAATCCAAATATGTAAATATGTCTATTCAATTGACCAACGTTTTACTGTGATATCTTTGTTCAACAGTTACTGTATCACTTTATCACTATATCACTTTATCACTTTATTTTAAATGTTTCTATTATTTATTTATTTTTAATCTTATTTTATATTTATTTATTACCTTGTGTGAATCCTGTTTTTCACTCTGACCCTGTTGCTGCTATAAATGCCTGATTGCCCCACGCGGATAAATAAAGTTCCATCTTATCTCATCTTTAACCTCGGGCACGGTGCTGATCAGAGAAATCTTAAGTAACACAAACATGATATGGTTTTAATGAACACAACATAACTTTGGTTTATTATCAGATATTCTTATACATTTTGTACAAAATAATAACTCTATAGCTTTTTTTAACCATAATTAGTTGTTTCAGCATTGTGGGTATTATTGGTGCTAGACCATACATTATAATCCAGGGCATAGTGATGACATGTTTAGACTAAAAATATTTGTATCCATCTGTTTTTTTACCAGCTATATTTCAATCTAGTCGTTTACTCCGCCTTTCTCTTTGTTTTTCCCTTTCTGCCACAGCACCTCCGGAAGCAGTAACTGCAGGTCTTGATGAAGAGGAGTATGACGAACAGAACAATGGCGAGGAGGAAGGCCAAGACATCCAGGCTGTGATACTGGTACCAGGTGAGTTCATGGGCCTGGACCCTCAGGTGCTTTGCTCCTTTGTTTCTCATGGTGAACTCGATCCAGAACACCGCCTCATCCCGAGGACTCATTGGTCTGTCGTGGAAGATACTGGACAGCCACATGGCCTTCTCCTTGTACCTGTGAGTGTGGACATAAAGGGGCAACAATCTCAAACAATTAACTCAGTCAATTTATATTTTTATTTTTAAGTTTCTTTGCTTCAACAAAATGGGGATATGGTTACATTTTTTATGTTTCATGTATTTAAAACGTATCCAACAGGAATTCCTAAATGTCTGAGGGGCCTTGTGACCCTGGTGTTAATTAACTGACATACTGCATTAACCATGCCTCTTTTATGGCATGCTGTCAATCTTTTTCTGCATTAATAATGTGAGCTATTAAAAAAAAATGAATCTTATTTGAATACCTTTTTAATAGACTATAACAGTTAAGATTAAAGAGCTTACGATTTCTCATTGATGACATCTCTGAGAGCATCTCTTAAGTCCTCGGTCTTCATGAAGTTCAAGTCTACAGAAAGTGCAGCTCCTTTCGTCTTCATATGGACCATGTTTTCTGGCTGGTCACCAAACAAGGGGATGCCCACCATGGGAACACCGTGGTAGATGGCCTCATAAATCCCATTTGTGCCGCCATGGGTGATGAAAGCTCTTGTCTTGGGGTGACCTGATAGGGAACCAAAATTCATGAAACATACATTACTTTCTCCCAGCAGGACTGGCTTTAAAGCACATCTCTTCACTCTTGTATAATGTGACACACACACTTAATGCAAAATGTAACTGTGGATGTTGGTGAAACTGATAAAGAGGAGTATGAGGAACAGAGCAATAGCGAGTTGGGAGAGGCATCTCAAAGCTGCAGTCTAAATGGCATCTAATGCCACATATTTTATTTTTGCCAAGTATTTTATCATCTCATGTTCGTTTGGTAAGTTGATTTGTTTTTGTATCTTTATATATTTACTTCAAAAAGGTGCAATTCAAAGATAAAAAGAGAATTTATAGGAATATTGAGTAGTATATAATTTGGCAACTGCATGCGTTATTATGTGAACCTACTTACATAATTAGGTATATCACTGGATAGTTTATAATTGTGTATAATATGAATGTTTAAGGGTAGAATTATCCTTCATCTCTAAATTGACAAGCCACAGAACAAACCATACCGAAAAAATATGACTGTTTTCTTCCCTTACTGTATGTCTCCTTAGAGTTTTGTAAAATCAAACCAAAAAGGGTGGTTAATACCCTATTTTATTTTAAAGTAAAAGTCATGACGTTTATGGACAAAGGCTTTATTAAAGCTTTACTTACCCAGCAGGTCATTCTGAGGGATCCAGTTGTATATTCTGGTGTTGGAACCCAAAGTTGCTGGTTTTTCTCCACTGTATCTCCACAGCACCTGAAACCAACAGTAACAACTATTTTAGATCCCAACTCTATGTCACACATTTCCACATGGCAAAACATTTGATAATACATTTAGGGAAAAGTAGTTGTGTTTTCAAAATGTTAGTACTAGTCGATTGGAAAATTGTGAGGCAATCTATCCAAAGTGATTTTCATATATTTAAAAAAACCCATCTGAAACCCCCGTATTTAAAACTTCTTAAATTATAATAATAATAATATAGCTAATGCTATAAACGAACCAAATCACAGTCGCATGCATTTACGTCAACACCTGTAAGCTTAAGCAGATTAGTCTAAAGCAGGGGTGCCCACACTTTTTCAGCTTGGGAGCTACTTTTAAAATGACCAAGCCCAAATGATCGACCTACAGGGCCGCCCCTGCCCAATCTGTGTCGCGAGCGCGCGCGCGCGGGGGTGTTAGCGCATAAGCGCATAATAGTGCGCCGCATTTGCGCTTCAGATGAGGAGGTGAGGCCCCCTCATAACTGCATGAACCCGTATGGCACAATACAACTCAGACTGGCTTACCTGTACGTCAATCAAGTGGCAAATGCCATAGTAAGGATGGATGATAGGCTAACTTTTTTTTCAATGCCATGTGATCTACCCACACTACCTTTGCGATCGACGTATTGGGCACCCCTGGTCTAAAGCATGGTTAGTAGTTAACCCACTAATTAGCAACAGTGGTTTTAAAAACACGGAGGCCGTGGGTGTTTCTCAATGTCGAGGACGCTTCCTTGGTAGGACATGTCTTCCGAGTCAGGTCCTTCAGAAGTGAGGCAAGAATCCTTCCTAGCCTCGGAAAACAAAGAATGGTGGAACAGGCTAACAGGTGTGCAGGTGTGCGTCATATGCGAGGCCCCGCCTTAAATGGAGCGCGATTTCCGCCAAAGATTTTGGAAATTGGTCCGTGTGCAAAGCATTGTGGGGATTTTAAGACCGCGGAGGATACACATGTGCAACCTCGAAATTTCCCGCAACGAAGGACGCCGGCCTCGGTGGAATTCCAAGGATCCTGGACATTGGAACAGTCCTTCGGCGGGACTCGATGACGTAGCATCCTTGAAATAGTGGCTCTGGAGGAGCCTTCCTCGACATTGAGAAACACCCCGTGTCTCAATTCAGAGGCCGCATCCTTCGGAGGCTGCATTTGTAGACCACATACGTCACTGCCGCCAAAAGAAGGCTGTCCCAATTTAAAAAAAAGACAAATCTCCTCCGAATGCGGCCCACGAATGCGGCCTTCTTTTCCGGGATTTGAAGGATACATCTGATGTATCCTCCGCGGTCTACCATATCCCAGGATGCAATGCGCGGTGGGGGCGAGTGAGTTTTTTTCAAATTAAATGGCGGTCCGGTCTCCCCAGTAGAGTGGATTTAAAAGCAGCAGCAAGCCGAGGAATCACTAATAAATGTGAGTATTGGGTTTCAACTAACACACGTCAAGCCCAGGGGCATTAAAACGTACATTTTCGTTAAATAATACGGATAAATACGTGACGTTAGTGACGCTAACTATCTAGCTGGACGTGCTTCACTGTTGTTTTACACTTATTTTTTATTCAATTCAGAAGTTTACTAAAGTCATACAGAGATCTTGGCTCTGTTATAGATAAGTTATACTTTATATTATATCTGTGGAGGAAACTTCTGTGTAGTAATGCATGGAGTCACCGACTCAGGAAGGAGACACGGTGAGAGTTGGAGCTTTGATGTCAAACACTGATGGGTTTATTCAGAGTATTCGGCCGGAGGATTCACATCACAAATCAAAGAGTCAGAGGTTCTGACTACACGGTAGAGTTGCCACGTCAATTCTGAAGAACCTCTCTCTATGCTAGACCTTTTAACTGGTTCACAGAGAGAAATCAACATCTCTGAAGGAGTAGACTAAACACTGAATCACCTGCGTCCGACGCTCATGGCCTCAAGGATTTCACATCCTAGAGCCCACAAACACCGATAAAGAAGTGCCTCAGTGTTCCCACAACAATTACCCTTCGTGCCAGACAAGTTGACCGGTCTCACACTGGTGACAACAACACATACCGTATGGCACCAAGGCCTTTCCTTAAAGGAGATAACACATGTCAGAGTAAAAGGTTAGATATCTAGAAGAATTATTCCTTAACAATATCTATAAACATTTAGACCTGTATAGCCTACAGTACGGTGGGATTTATAAAATGGTACCCTGACGTGTAGCTGCTGTTTGCTTTATTTATTTCTCTGACATGTTGCAATGTTTTACTGTTTATTAAACTTGGGGACAACATTACAACCTTTGTATTCAGCTCATGCTGCTTTGAGGTAGGGCAAAAAAAAGCCTATTTGAAATATTTCCACCAGATTTGATCATCTTTTATTTAGGTTAAAGTTTATTTAATTTATCCTAATCCCATAATAATAAGACAATCAAAAATGGACAGCAGCCTTTTGCTTGATTTTTGTTTTTGCAGTATTGTCAAAGGGATGCAAGTGTGACTGTCACTTAATCTCTTTAGTTTTTTTAAAACCAAAACAGTACATCATTTTTAAATAATCCTTTAGGGATTGTTGTCTGTAATGCTTAGAGTTACATTTTGCAATAATAATTTTGCAACCCTGTGTTTAATATGATTAATTCATTTTTCTTTTTCTCTTGTTTTTCTCTGTGATTAGGACAATTCTGAAGAAATAGATCTGAAAGGTGCACGGCAAATCATCAGGACAGAGCTGCCATCCACCTGGACCCCCGTGGTGCTGGAGCAAGCAGAACGGCGTTCAGGAACATCCTCCACCCAGACCTCTGCTTTCTGCACTCCTACAGACGTATGAGTGCAGAACTAGCTCAACACTGCTGTCACTTTAGCCTTACATACTTTTACTTCAAATTAACATATTTCATCTGTGTGCCATATAGTACTTCTCATTTTGCATACTGTATATACTTATTACATTGCTGTTAACAGTTAATTTATTTGCAATACTGTCTAGATTTAATCTACAATTAAGATTATATTAATTTATCTAAATTGTGTTTGTTTATATTTATCTATATTTTATCTTGCACTTTTCTGTGTCTTAGTTTCAGAATTAGATTTGTGTCCTTTCTTTTAATAGATATTTAATGATTATAGCTTGAGTCTGTCTTATTCCCGAAACAGCTGCTTCTATACTTGCTGCACATATAATACAAATAAACAACTCCATAAACACACTTTTGCTGCTGATATTTGTTTTACTGCTGGTGATGTTAAATAACATGATTGATTTCCTCTGTCTCAATGATGAAAGTTATAATAATAGAAGACATGAAGCTGCAGAGAGAGGATGGATATATTCTTACCTCTACATTGTGATTAGATGAAAATACAAAATTGAATGAAAATAGTAATTGTTAAACACATTGTTTATTTCATTTACTGAGATTTTATCCATTATTTCCAACATGTGTACATAAGCAGTGAAATAATAGGATATCTCTAGGTCATTAAACTGTCTTAAATTCTGTTTAGTTATATCAATACTGAACATAGGCCATAGAACATGTTTAATTGTATATTTCAGCAGAGCAGGGGGTCATGGTGCTGCTGACCTGGTGTAGGGGAAGAGGGAGAATAAAGCGTTATAAACCACAGCTAGATATTAAGATTAGAAAAGTAATATTGTTAAAAATCAATCTATACAACATGCTTTTGTTCATTTAAAAAAACATTGTTTTATTAGTAGGCTACAGAAAAATTAAGACTTATTTTAAATATGAAATAATATGATTAAATTACATCAGCTATACATAATGTACTTGTTAACTTACTAATGTAACATTACTGGGGGCTAAAGGAACAGCTTAATCTTATTTACCTGGCCATGGTCCTCTTTATTTCATCGCCGTCGGTGATCTCCAAAAAATGGTTAAAGTAAAAAAGTGAAAGTAAAGTTTCTGGATCCTTTTCAGCTGAGTTAGCTTGTGGAGTAGCGCAACAGAACAGCGCGTATCACGTGACGTAAATACGAAGTGCTCCGTAGGCTGGACCATCTCATTTCGTAGACCGCTCGGTCCAGCCTACCCGGTCTACGTGGGCTGCATTCTTCATGGACCGTGTAGTCCTCCGAAGGATGCAGTCCCTGAATTGAGACACGGCCATAGAAGCAAAACCTTAAAACTGCTAATCTGTTAAGCATCTGTGAACCAGACAGATTATCTAAGGCAGCTAACCAAAAACCCACTTGACTTTGAGAACACAAACCCAAAAGGTGCTAAAATGCTAACTCATTTTATGGATTTAGGACTCATTTCTGCTCCACTTTCAACCATAAAACGTTTCCTGTAGCCTGAACTTTACTCCCATTTAATCCAAATCACATGTTGCTCCTGAACTCCTTCCTTATCAAAGGTGATAACTTGTTAGATTAAATAAAGCCAAGCATTTTATTAAATCAAATGTAAGACTTGAAAGCTCTTCTGACTAATTATTTGTTTTAATTTCTTACTGTACAGAGCATCACTACAAGCAGGACTTATATACACACATAAATGTATGAAAAGGGGTCTGCATTGAGCAGTTTGGGTTTCAATGCCTTCCTCATGGGCCGCTGGGGTAGTAGTGAAGCAGAGATTGAATCGGCAAAGTTCTGATTGCCAAGTAAAGTCCCAACAGACTGAGCTACTGCTTCACAAAAAAATAAAACTATGTCTATCTAGGGGTCATTCAAGTCAGTTCCAGTTCCGTGGAGATTGTCCCCTGACCTTTTGTGGGATCTGAGCGAGGGCTGAGGCGATCATGTTTCCCTTCTCTGTAGTAATGTTCTTGATGAATGATCCCAAAGTGAAGACCACAATGCCAGCATCACCAGAACTCTGCACAAATTCCTCCATATCCTGCAAAAAGAGAAACATTTCTTGATGCAAACCAACCAGCTCCGTCTTTTCTCAGCATTGTAATGGTCAATTATCTTCATTGCTTTAGTCATCAATTACCTCTGGTAAAGGTTTAGCCGGTCTGCAGTGGATTCCACCAACAAATTTGAAGTTGGGAAGGAAAGGACGAGGGAAATCAAAATCCCAGTAGGATCGCATCAACCAGATATCTGCTCTACCCATCGTCTCACAGGCACTGGTGGGTGTTCCTGTCGGAATGGAGGATATTGATATTGATTTTTATACAGCTTAGTATCATCTTTGTGATAATTACCAAAGTGGGAACAACCACGATTGGAAGTGAAATATTGCATACTGTATGGTCGAATCATCATTAGACTCCATGAGGTCCATTAAAATAAGTGGTGTTTCAAAGCTCACCTTTGACTTCGGAGTAATATTTATCGAGTCCTTTCCAAAAAATGTGGTGCTGTACAGTGTCCTGCAAAGCGTAGTAAAGGAAGTTCCACACTCTCTCTGAGAAGTCCATCTTGTCGGTCAGTTTGCTCATAGCTCCAGGGACAAAGGAGGGAGGAGCAGGGAGCTGACCACAATATCTCTCCCAGTTGTGGGCTATGGAAAAGCGCAGAGAGTAGACCAGGGGGATGCCCAAAATCTCTGCAAGTAAGTCACTGCCGGGGTAAACGGGGTCAGCCAGGAGAAGGTCATATTTTCCCTCCTTCAACTTCTTCATGATGGTTTCTGATTTTAGGACGCCATCCAACATTTTCAAAGAATTCTGCATGTTGACCTTCATCAGATCTATGAATCTAATGTAAATCTGCAAGTAGCTCATATGATCCATCTCGTAGATAGAGAAGTGAAGGAACTCTTCCATTAATGCCTCAATGGTTTCCTTTGAGACGGAGACGTTAAAGGGTTCATAGCCAAAGCGAGAAGGTTCACTAGAGTTCATGAACATGGAGGTGCTTGGGATCAGCACCTTCACCTGGTGTCCCCTGTCGACCAACGTCTCCAGCACAGGCTTCATGTTAATCCAGTGGCTGCCTTCAGTGTACCACACCAAAATGTTCCCTCCATTTGCGCTCCATGTCACAGAAATTATCAGCAGGACACAAACGGAGAGATGCTGCTCCGGCTTCATGGTGCCTGTTTGTCAGGTCATTTGACCCTTTTCAAACATGCTACTAGAAAAGTAATCATTAACCAAACAAAGCTGAACTCTGGCTCTTATCATCTCTTTGTCCTATATGGCACATTAGATAACATACCCTACTGAAGGCAGTGGTCAGAGGTAAAAGGTTATGGGGCTTAACAAAACTAAGTAGTATTAGTACCAATAAAACCAGAAATGTCCTTATTGGATTTCTTGTTAAATACAGACTTCAGATCCCCAGATTCATCTTAAATGTCACAGAGTGATAATGCTGTTGTGCTACTCTTATTGTTGACAATTGAAAAGGTAACCCAGGACATAGGAAAAAAAAAGATATGTGTTTTATCTAACATTTAAAGCTATTCTAACATTTTATCAATACAGGGCACACTTCACCTGTGCTGTAGTTGCAATGAGGCTTTTCTGTTTTTGTTGGTTGAAGCCCTCTAGAGGATGTGAGCCAAACTTGAAAAACACATCAGTAAGGAGAAGTGTAATTACCACTCTAGGAAGCAGTTACCACGTAAGGTTAGTATACCATAGATTTATGCTTTAAAAACATCCTAAATATTTCGAGTGTGTATAGCTTTTCTTTATACTCTAAACAGAGTCCAGTAGTGAGAGGATAGATGCTGTGTGAAAGTCATGAGAGCACCCAGTATTTTAAGGTAGGTAAAGACAGAGTGAGAGATTATTGCAAACTTTGTTTCTCTCCTAAAATCTCCTCACATTGACCAAAGGGTGAATGTCTGATTATTTTGTCAAGTATTTTGTTTCTTAAATCATATGTTTTCATTTTGTCTTCACAAGCAGTGTAAACATGAGAATATAGAATACAACTTTTTTGTAACCTTTTATTAGTTGTTTCAACATCTTTAAGAATAGGCCATTATTTATAACCCAGGGCATAGCAATGACATTTTGTGTTTTAGACTAAAAAGAATGAACAACCAGGCAGATTTCTTTATCCATCTGTTTTTTACCAGCTACATTTCAATTCAGTCGTTTACTCAGCCTTCGTCTTTGTCTTTCCCTTTCTGCCACAGCACCTACGGAAGCAGAAACTGCAGGTCTTGATGAAGAGGAGTATGACGAACAGAACAATGGCGAGGAGGAAGGCCAAGACATCCAGGCTGTGATACTGGTACCAGGTGAGTTCATGGGCCTGGACCCTCAGGTGCTTTGCTCCTTTGTTTCTCATGGTGAACTCGATCCAGAACACCGCCTCATCCCGAGGACTCATTGGTCTGTCGTGGAAGATACTGGACAGCCTCATGGCATTCTCCTTGTACCTGTGAGTGTGGACATACAGATAAATTACTATTGGATTGTTACGTTTCTTCACCTTACAAAGAGTGTTAAACTCTCTTGTTGACTGACATATTGAAGGACAGGGTTATAGAATATCCTTCATTATCTTTTATTACCCGTCAATTTGTTATTCAATAGGTTATATTTTAAAGCATTGCATTGCTTTTAATTAATTTACCTTTTTTTGTAATATTTATTTGACAAAACAAGCTGTTAGAATATGAAATATAAGTGCATGAAGAATAAAGATAAACATAGACTGTGCGGTCAGTTTTCACGTGAACACACGAAACAGATAACAAATGGGTTTCCCTGCACTGGCAGCAGAGGCCAAATAAAGCAGCCTTTTTGTCCTACAAACGAATATCTGAAAAATAATTGATTCAAAGGGAGTAAATCCTGCTGCATTGGGTGCCCTGTGAATTACTTTGAGTTACCAGAGATCGGCCTCAGTCTGTGTTCTTACCCTTCAAAATCACATACAGCCTTCAGAATTTTCAGTTAACTCGACTTTTGGTGTCATCATTTTAAAACCTAATCCCAGCAACAATGCCAATATATGAGAGGAAAAGGTCCTCCATGATTTCGTATTGTCTTAATGACCTTGAAACACTGGTGTAAATTGAACTGATATCCTAGCACTATAGCTCCTTCGAGGTATGTTGTCAAATGTATTCTCTTCAAAAAGCTATCTTCTTTCAATACCTTTTTATTAGACTAAAACATACCAAGATATATAAAATAACTTACGATTTCTCATTGATGACAGTGTTGACTGCATCTCTAAGGTCCTCGGTCTTCATTGAGTTAAATTCTACAGAAAGTGCAGCTCCTTTCGTCTTCATATGGACCATGTTGTGTGGCTGGTCACCAAACAAGGGGATGCCCACCATGGGAACACCGTGGTAGATGGCCTCATAAATCCCATTTGCGCCACCATGGGTGATGAAAGCTCTGGTCTTGGGGTGACCTGATATTTTACCAAAAATAATTAAACATGTGTTACTCTCTTTACTCAGGACTTTCTCTCGAGCACATCTCTACTCTTCTTTATGATGTGACTGCTATACTATACAAACTGAACATTTGAAAAAGCTTGGGAATGAAAACCTGCTAGATTAGATCCCAAAGAGATTTTACAAACTCTGCAGAAACGACAATCATGCACACAGGACCGGACCTCATGGTTTGTGCTTTTAGTACAGCTTTTAGACACTCTGGTTGTTAGTCCAACCCAGGCACAAGCTGTGTCCCAATTAAGTAAAACTAACGGTTGAGTTTGAATGGTATTCAAAGAGATAGTGAGTAGGTATTCTCAAAACCATTGGAATGTTAACT
This sequence comes from Trematomus bernacchii, assembly GCF_902827165.1. Taxonomy (NCBI): domain Eukaryota; kingdom Metazoa; phylum Chordata; class Actinopteri; order Perciformes; family Nototheniidae; genus Trematomus; species Trematomus bernacchii. The sequence continues at coordinate 13,679,044 of NW_022988043.1, forward strand.
CAACAACCTTTTAATTTTTTTTTTGTGCTGTTGATGTACATTTTTTTTATCATAAAGAAATGTATAAAATAAATGGAATAAATACCAATAGCATTAAAAATGAATTTGGCGTTTGGTAAGTAATTCTGTAGTATATGAAGTTCAAAAATGTTTGATGTATGGTAAATAGGGAAAGGGACACAGCTTAAATTGTGTGGACCTACGTGTATAGGTAACTTTTCACTGGAAACATACAAGTTATTAATTATGCATTTAATACATTTGTAAGGGTTGAAATATCCCTTATTCAAAAGGACAACCTTTACCGAAATATTATTACTATGTTTTCTGTCCTAGTGTATGTCTCTTTAGGATTTTGTACTGTGAAACGAAATTGTGACAAAATGTGGTGGATACCCATTTAAATGTGAAAGTCATGAATCTCTTTGTCAAAGGATTTTATTAAAGCTTTACTTACCCAGTAGATCATTTTGTGGGATCCAGTCGTATATTCTAGTGTTGGCACCCAGAGTCGCTGGTTTTTCTCCAATGTATTTCCACAGCACCTTAAAACAATTTAATGTAAAATAGTTGTATTTATCTCAACATTGTAAAACATTGAATTAGCAATGGTTGATCTTTCAAATCAAATCAAATCAGGTTTTATTTATATAGCACATTTTAAAACGATTTTTGGTTGAGCCAAAGTGCTGTACATGCAAAAATAAATAACACATTACTACAATCGCAAACAGAAGACAATAAATTACAACAGCAAATATAAAAATCAAACAGGGAAATGTCATGAGTCGTGCTCCACTCTGACTAGAAGGCCAGGGAGAAGAAGTGAGTTTTTAGTGTTGATTTAAAAACCCCTAGGGTCTAGGCCGACCTCACATGGAGGGGCAGAGTGTTCCAGAGCCTAGGGCCAGCTGCTGCGAAGGCTCGGTGCCCTCGGGTTTTGAGCCTAGTCTTGGGCACTACCAGCTGCAGCTGGTCAGCCGACCTTAATGCTCTGGCTGGGGTGTAGCGATGGAGGAGTTCGGCTATATAGGCAGGAACCAGCCCATTTAGTGCTTTAAAAACAAATAAAAGGAGTTTAAAATCAATTCGGAACCTGATTGGAAGCCAGTGCAATGAGGCCAGAATTGGGGTGATGTGGTAACGCTTTTTGTGGCCAGTGAGAAAACGTGCAGCTGCGTTCTGCACTAGCTGCAGGCGTCTAATGGCGCGTTTCCACTACACGGCCTCGCTCGGCCTCGCTCGGTATGGCTAGGCCTCGTTAGGACTGGCTCACTTTATGGCGCATTTCCATTACAGTTTAGGAACTGGGGTAGTATCTATAGTAACGCAGTGTAGGCGGAGCCGTGACGTCATCTTCAATGAGAACCCCAGAAAAACAACACAGCCGTTAGCTGTTAGCACTCAGAGCTCACAGCTCCTCATATATGTTCAGAAACTAGACAAAAGTTAAACAAGTACAAACCACAGACTGCCTGTGTCATGGCGAATACAGTCGCTGCTTTATTTATGTCTGTATAGGCCGTTGTTGTGAGTGTGGACGGTCGGAGCATATACTGTGTTAGCTTAGCCAATCTCCATTTAGAAAACACGCATTTTAAAAGGTTTTTCGCCTGCCGTCTGTCTGCAGACTTGACAAAGCATTAATTCATGGTTTTTACTAACCGGTATCAGTATGTTGTTACTTCGGCATCATTTTGAAACGTGTATTACAATTAAATCACGGTCAAATATGTCCATCTTGTTGTAGTTGTAGCCCCCTTGCCAGCGATGCTCTCTCTAGTTTAGCATACTCAGCCCGACTCAGCCTCGTTGTCTCTGGCCCTAGACCCACGATTTTATGAGGCCAGAAAAACTGTGAATTAGGACCCGCCGGCCGGTACTAGGCCAAGTGGAAACGCAACCAAAGACGGGCCGCTGACGTCACAGCCCTCTTAAACCGTGCTCCGCGCTGTAGTGGAAACGTGCCATAATTGACGCCTGGTCCATACCCACGTATAGAGCGTTGCAATAATCCAACCTTGTGGTTACAAAGGCGTTAATAACCCTTTCTAGGTCTTTAAAAGATAAAAACGACTTGGTCTTGGCCAATAGTCGTATTTAAAAAAAGCAGGTTTTGACTACGCTGCTGACCTGCTTATCAAATTTAAAAGCACTATTGAAGGTCACTCCAAGGTTCATGACAGAGGGGAGGATGTTTTTATTGAGGGAGCCCAGAATATCAACCGGAGAGGCTGGAGGTTAGGGTCCAAAAAAGATGACCTCGGTCTTGCTCTCGTTGAGGGTGAGGAAGTTTTGGCTCAGCCAGGATTTGATCTCTGTCAAGCAGTCCATCAATAGCTGTAATGAGTTGACATTAGAATTGAGAGGCAGATAGATCTGTACATCATCGGCGTAACAATGGAAGGGGATGTTGTGTTTTGTGAGAATTGAACCTAGTATGTACAGTAGAAAAAGGATGGGGCCCAGAATAGAGCCTTGGGGAACCCCACAGGTAAGAGGGGCTTTGGCAGAGGAGAAGGCTCCTAGCTGCACTGAGAAGCTGCGGTCTGTCAGGTAGGACCTGAACCATGCAAGGGCAGAGCCTGTGATGCCTGCGGACTGTTCGAGCCGCGACAACAGGATGCTATGGTCCACAGTGTCGAAGGCAGCTGTCAGGTCTAACAGCACCAGGACAGCTGGGCTACCTGAGTCGGCGGCTAGGAGCAGATCATTAAAAACTCTTAAAAGGACTGTTTCAGTGCTGTGCATGGGTTTGAAGCCAGATTGAAACTTTTCATGAATGCCATGCGTGGTTAAAAAAGACTGCAGGCGGGCATAGACTACTCGCTCCAGGACTTTAGATAAAAAAGGTAGCTGGGAGATGGGCCTAAAATTTGCTAGAATGGAGGGATCGAGATTTTTCTTTTTAAGTAGTGGCTGCACCACGGCATGTTTGAAGGCAGCTGGGACACATCCTGAGCTAAGAGAGGTGTTTATAAGTAATAAAATACTTGCTCCAACTGAATCGAAAACATCTCTGAGAAGGCGAGAGGGAATGCTGTCTGAGGTGCAGTTTGTCGGCCGCAGGTGCTTGACTACATCCAAGAGAGAAGAGAGGGATACAGGCTCAAAGTGGTCGAGGACAGCAGGGCACAGAAAAGGAGCAGGATCTGGGGTAGCACTAGTGTGGGCTAGCCTAAGTGCAGATACTTTTTCGATAACAAATGTAAGAAACTTATCACAGAGAGTAGTCGATGGCACAATTGAAGAAACATCACAGGGATTAATGATAGAGTTGAGGACATTAAAAAGAACCTGAGGTTTATGGCTGTTTTTGGAGATTAACAGAGAAATGTGCTCTGTTTTGGCTGCTTTGACTGCCGTCTGGTAGTCGGAAAGGCAAGCACGAAGGATTTCTAGGGAGACATGGAGTTTATCCTTTTTCCATATTCTCTCTGCACGCTTGCAAGCGCGTCTGAGAGCACGAGTACAGTCATTGAGCCACGGCTCTGAGAGAACTTTGGTGCGTCTAAGCGTAAAAGGAGCAACAGAATCCAATATTAGTGTACATGTTGAGTCAAACATGGAGATCAGCTCATCCGCACTAAGAGAACAGTTCACCTCTAATTTACAGATCAGAGAAGCATTAAATACATCAGAAAACTGTGAGGCAGTCAAGGGGTTAATCAAACGCAGACGACGCGCAGGGGCACGTGATTCGACTCCTGCGGAAGGGATCGAGGTTGTAAACAGAACCGGTAAATGGTCTGAGATACGCGTTGCTGCACAGATTTCATCCACAGAGACAGACAATCCAAACGATAATACTAAATCTAAAGTGTGTCCTTTTTCGTGTGTTGGGCCAGCCACGGACTGAACGAGACCAAAAGAATCAAGGAGATTTAAAAAGTCCCTAACCAGAGGTTTGGACTCGCAACACACATGGACATTGAAGTCTCCGGAGATCAAAACACGATCATATTTCACCATGATCCCGGACAGAAAGTCAGAAAAGTCATTTATGAAATCCTTATTGCACTTTGGCGGATGATACACGACTGCGCAGAGTATAGGCGAGGCCGGGTTCAGTTCAAAAAGCTGCAACTCAAAGCTAGGGTGAAGCAATCGGCATTGGAGGCTAGCTCTAACCACTGATGCTATGCCCCCACCATGGCCGGTGGTACGGGGGGAGCTGAAGAATGTACAGTCAGGAGGAAGAAGTTCAGAGAACGGTGTATACTCGCCAGCGTGGACCCAGGTCTTCGTCAGAAACATAAATCCAGTTCACGAGAGGTGAAGAAGTCATTTAGCAGGAACGTTTTGTTTGCTATTGACCTAGCATTTAGCAAAGCCATGCAAAGTTTTCGCTCCGGGCTTGCCGAAGGTGTAGTGCGTCTCAGCTGACGAAGATGTGCGTGTTGAACGCCGCGCGGGCCGGGAGCAGTCAGTCGGGCAGGAGGAGCTGTCAGCGGGCCCAGCAGAGGCCGCAGCTCCGGAAAGACAGGGCGAATCCATCGATCCCTCACATGGCGTGCAGCGGGAGGGCCATGACATCTGATGCGTGGATAAGTCCCAGAAGAAGCCGTCAGGTATGCTTTTTGATGGACCAGTGCACCACCACGCTTTCCCCCGTCGTCTAAAGCGTTTTCGGCGAGGCAGGATGCAGGGCAACCGGCGCAGGTAGGTGGGAATATCCGACAGTAGAGGGGGGGGGGGGGCGATTTATGGTTGCCAGATGTAGGTTTGGGCAGCAGTATAAACTCCAATGAGGGTCTGAGGTGGAGGAGAGCTTGGCGATCGTAGACGAGCAGAGCAGAGACATTCTGACAAACATAAAACAAAAGCAGGATCGCTAAAGGCAGAGAGCTGAGGGAGCGGCGAGCCGACACAGGTGCCATCTTCCCACAATAGATTACAAACAATGATCTTTGATTCTTAACTTGGCGGTTTTAGGGATCTAGTTAGTGGGACGGGTACCATAATTAGTTTTTTAACTTCCCATCTTAACCTCTCCCAACATCTTCCTAAATGTTACATTATTGTTAAGACTTTATTGTTCCTCCTTACCTTATGCCCTACACATCGGCAGGACCTATAGGTATGCATTAAACCATAGTTCTGGTTTGGGATCCATCCATCCATCCATCCATCCATCCATCCATCCATCCATCCATTGTCAACATCCATTAAACAAAGTCTGGTCGCAAAGGTAGCAGTTCCAGCAGATGGCCCCAAACCTGCCTTTCCCAGGCAAACTTTTGACTGTTGTCCTTGCCTATACACCGAACAGCAGTTTTGTGTATTCGGCCTTCTTGGAGACCTTGAACAGAGTCCTGTATGGGGCACCTGAAGGGGACTACTTATGGGGCATTTCCACCATGGCGCGGAGCGCGGTTTAAGCGTGCCGTGTCGTGCCGGGCCCGTTTTTGGTTGCGCTTCCACTAGGCCTAGTTCCGGCCCGGGGGTACTTTTTCACCTCTTTTCTGGCCCGACAAAATCGTGAGTCGTGGTTCTATCGGGGCCAACAAACAGGGCTGAGTATGCTAAACTAGAGAGAGAATCGCTGGCAAGGAGGCTACAACTACAACAAGATGAACATATTTGACCGTGATTTAATTGTAATACACGTTTCAAAATGATGCCGAAGTAACAACATACTGATACCGGTTAGTAAAAACCATGAATTAATGCTTTGGCAAGTTTGCAGACAGACGGCAGGTGAAAAACCTTTTAAAATGCGTGTTTTCTAGATGGAGATTGGCTAAGCTAACTCAATATATGCTCCGACCGTCCACACTCACAACAACGGCCTATACAGACATAAATAAAGCAGCGACTGTACTCGCCATGACACAGGCAGTCTGTGGTGTGTACTTGTTTAACTTTTGTCTAGTTTCTGAACATATATAAGGAGCTGTGAGCTCTGAGTGCTAACAGCTAACGGCTCTGTTGTTTTTCTGGGGTTCTCATTGAAGATGACGTCACGGCTCCGCCTACACTGCGTTACTATAGTAACTACCCCAGTTCCTAAACTGTAATGGAAGCGCAGCATGAAGTGAGCCGGCCCTAACAAGACCCAACGCGGCCTAGCAGTACCGAGCGAGGCCGAGGCCGACCGTGTGGTGGAAATGCGCCATAAGTCTTGTTAGGAGACTTCAATGATCATGTGGGCAATGATATAGACTTTTAAAGGGGTGTGATTGGGAGGAACAGCCTCCCTGATCAGAACCCAAGCAGTGGATTATTATTCTGTCCTAGTCATAGATTGGCCATAACAAATGGACCTCAAATGATAGTGTGATAGGGCAATGAAATTAACAAAATGTGTTCTCCCTGGAGGAGGTCACTGTGGTAAACAACTCCTCAGTGGTCCCGGGTGTTGATGAGATTGTCCAGAAATGCTGAACCTCTAGGTTTTATGAGACTCATAGATGTAACGGCTCTCAAACGTTGTGTGGAAGTCCCGGGCAGTACCTAAGAAGTGTCAGACCCAGATGGTGGTTTCCTTATTCCAAAATGAGGCCCAGAGGGTGGATGCTGACTACAGAGGCATCACATTACTCAACCTCCCCTGGAAAGTGTACTCTAGGGACCTTAGAGTTTTCCTATCCCATATACCGGATGGTTAAGGCTTATGATCGGGTAGGTTGGGAAATACTGTAGGAAGTGCTGTGGGAGTATGGGGTGAGTGTCAATGCTCAGGGCCGTCCCATATCTGAACGCCCAAAGCAAGAGCTGTGTCCTCTGCAGTGAGTAGGTCTAGTTTCCGGTGAGCATTGGCTTCCATCAGGGCTGCGCTTTGTCAACCATCATGTTTGTGACTTTCATGGACAGGAAGTCAACGCAATTCATGGGGAGGGGAGTTGCAGTTTGGTGTACTTAGTTATTGCAGTTCTGCTCAGATGATGTTGTTCTGAATGCATCACTGGTTTGCAACCTTCAGCAGTCATTACATCGGTTAGCATTTGAGTGTGGGGATAAGGATCAGCTCCTCTAAATCTGAGACTATGGTTCTCAGCAGGACTGTCTACTACTACTTTGGAGTAAGTCCTGACCCAAAGTGAAGGATTACAAGTAGCTAGAAGTCATTCAAGTGAATTCCAGTTGGCACAAAGAGATTGTCCTCTTACCTTTTGTGGGATCTGAGCGAGTGCTGAGGCGATCATGTTTCCCTTCTCTGTCGTAATGTTCTTGATGAATGATCCCAAAGTGAAGACCACAATGCCAGCATCTCCAGAACTCTGCACAAACGCTTCCATATCCTGCAAAAAGAGAAAGATCATCTTGATGTAAACCATCCAGCTTTTTCATTTCTTTCTTTTGTGGTCTTTATCGTTTATAAGGAATCAAATGTTGTTGTTATTGTTTGTAAACACACAGCACTCAAAGTTGCCCTCTTCTGCCCAGCTCCACAAGTGAACAATAAGGAGGCATGTCAGGAACAAAGCAGTGAATCAGATGAAATAAAACAATACACAGTGGTTACGTTTTCTACTTTTCTTCAAATAAAGTAAAATAAGAAGAAAATGCATGTGACACACTTCTGATAGTGATGATTAAGGGGAATTATTGTTGTATAAGTCTATAGGCCTACATGTTTTTTAGGAAATACTACATAATATGTATATCTATAGAGGGCGGTGGTGGCGAAGTCCATAGGGACTTGGCTTGGCAACTGGAAGGTCACCAGTTCAAGTCCCGGAAAGACCAAGTGCTACCGAGGTGTCCCTGAGCAAGGCACCGTTCCCTACACTGCTCCCCGGGCGCCGTACATAATGGCAGCCCACTGCTCCTAACACTAGGATGGGTCAAATGCAGAGAAACCGTTTCGTTACATAGTACCTGTACTACGTAATGACAAGTTAAGTTGAATCATCTTCTTCTTCTTCTTCTTATATATATATATTAGGGGTGGGGGAAATAATCGACACAGCATAGTATCGCGACACTTTGCGTGGCGATATTGTATCGATACACGGATGCCAAGTATTGATATTTTATTATATAAACTTTTTACATTTTATTATTATATAAACTGTAGCATATCCCTCCGAAAGATGGTCGTACACTTGACTGATGATTTCTAATTGATTGAAAACTCCAAAAACCAACGTAGCCTAAAGGCCCTGACACACCAGGCAGTCACCAGAGAACTCGCCGACACCCGACACCGACAGTTCCATCGACGAGTTCTCCTGCGTCTTGGCCGTGTGTCGCACTGGAAATCACCGCAAAGACTTCAGCCGAGCACGTACGAACTGCGCATGCGTGAGTGGCAATAACTCTCCTTACCAGCAGGCGGCGGTAGTGTGTATTCGTCATTCAAAATAGGCAACAACCGGAAGACAGAGAAGAAGAACAGACTGATATAAACAAACAAATAGCGTGTGCGTTCCATTTTCACTCTCGTCCATCGAAAACATGTTTTAGAATATAAAAATACATGAATGATGAAATGAGCACATAAAGTGCAGACATACTATAAAATCACAGTTAATAGACCTGCATCTGATGATCGCAGTGTTCTGGCGGGTGTGTCGTTTATTGAGTCAGCAATGTAATAATGGCCACTTCTTGCTAAATTTACGATGAGATGAAAAACCGGACTTGACCAAACAAATCACGGAGCTCTCAGCCGGGGACGCTCCCGCCGATATCAGAGATGTCCCTGCTATGTGTGGGAGGTAAGAGAGGACATTTAAGGGCTATGTTTGATGTCTTTTAAGTATCACCTGCTGGGGTTTAGCTGCTGTCCTGTGCCTTAAATCGTTTGTTTACGTCCCTCACTTCCGTTTCGCTTCTCATTTGCTAGCTGAACAGCTGATCAGAGTGGTTTCTTGGCCGATAGCTTGTGTCCGACAAATGGCCGATTCAACATGTTGAAACGGCCGGGTGTCGACCGCAAGCCCCCAGGAAGTGCGCCGGACTCAGATGAAAATATTCGTGCTGGCCAAACGGCGGTACTACACTTCCTTTTGGTTGCCAGGCCCGGAAACACTTTTTCCCATTGACTTACATGGGGAAAGAGTGGTCTGTAAATCGTTGGATAATTTTTTTTAAACTAAATAAACTACCCAGTATGAACACTTGTATAGCCCTTATTAAAAACATTCGTTCCTCAAGTTGTAAAAATGTGCTAATAACGTTATTCTGTGAGTTATTTCCCTCTGCATTATGAACGCACATCTAACCCACGGGACCGCGCCGCCCGGCACGTTCATGTTACGTGTTCAGCACTACATGCGTTTATCTTTACCCATGGATGCACAATAAGTACGGACCCATATCGCCTTACTGCCAGCCCACGGAGCTGTAATAATGGATATATTGCACATGTTTGCTGTAATTCATCATTTGTAAAATATTATACTACATGGGCTGTATGATTAAATCTTGTACCGTAAATGTTGTATTAAATAAAGTTAATATTACCGACGTAGATTAACGTCCCTGTAGCTTCTTATTGCACTAAGAAGCTTATTGCACTGTATATATATACATATATATATATCAGCGACGTGCAGTCAGTGGAGGCAGGGGAGGCAGAGCCTCACCTGTCATACTCCAATGTAACGGAAAAACAATTAAAGAAATACTAAATAATAATAATAATAAAATGTCTCCACTGATCTTGTGTAAATGTGATTTCTGTATGATTCCAATCGCATTTTATAGTCAAAATCAGCAAATTTGCCGAGCTCCGCTACGGGAGCGATGAGAAGTGAGGCAGGGACGAGCACTGCCTCACGTAAGCCCACAGTAACTTGCTGGAGCGCGGGCACTAATTTAGCGCGGCCACTTATTTTGTGAGCGCGCTCAAGCCATTTACTGTGGGGTGAGGTGAGGCACAGATGAGCTCTGCCTCACTTCAGAATGCGTCACCCCACAGAAACTGGCTGGAAAGTGGGCCCTAAGCGCATGCCTGTTCCCATCTCACTGTAGGTCACCAATGTAATGTTTGTAGATCCCTTTATTACATTTATCCTCGCCATCCATAGTCTCTAAATAACTTATTTCACGTATATATGATATTTAGGCTCGCTGGTCTCATCGTACAACGGCAATGAAAAAAGCACCAGGAGAGGCAGCCATAACCTCTGCCGCACTGAAGGGGGCGCACGTGAGCCCACAGGTTCTTGTTGCTACTGTTATTCTACCGCAAACAACAAACTAGACTTTTGAAACTACAGGAAGATAAGGAGGACTTTTACAAAACAGTAATAGAGATTGTTGTCCAGAAGGATAGCATGGACTTATATTCATCTTCAAGTCAAGGTAAGACCACAACTGTAATGAAAATGGGATCTTACTTAGAAAGAACAATCCAATATTTAGATTTTGGGTATCCTTTTGTTGATCGGTCTGTTTAAAATTAATCATAGCATCAGACTAAAAAAGCTTTTGAAAATAACAGAATATTTCGATTAAGGTCAAAATAGGCTATAATATTTGTAAATCTGACTCTGAAAGTCAGTGCCTTACCAGCCATGAACCTCACCGCACGTCACTGATATATATATATATACAGTGCAATAATTATTTCATGCTAAATGAAGCTCTGTTGCTTGGATATCACTAGATCCTGTTACAGCGTAATATAAAAGTGCATAACGATTGATGTGTAAATTAGCATAATTACTAGCTAACCGCTAGCTGCTAACTGCCGCCTCGTTAATATCAAATCTATCATAATAACCAGGGGTGCACATAACTGGTACGCAGGTACGCATGCGCGGCAACAATCTGGAATGCGTACCGTCACTTGTGTCACAAAGCGCATTTGCGTACCGACGTACTTGTGAAGCTTTTCCAGAAGGCGGTTAGATCACCGGACGACAGAGTCGGTCTCCGTGTGCACAGACAGGGCTGCTGTTAACGTCGGTCTGTACAGCAGCCCTGCGCTAAAACAGCTGATCACAACGTTCACACGCTCCGCGGTCATGAAGCTCTGTACTCCACTACCACCCCCCCCACCCCCCCGTTGACAATCGCGAAGCGCTGTACTCCACTGCCACCCGAGTTATAAACTGAGCTCTATGGGGGTCTTTGAAACTAACGCACACACACACACACACACACACACACACACACACACACACACACACACACACACACACACACACACACACACACACACACACACACACACACACACACACACACACACACACACACACACACCAATAATAAACATATGGACAGGGGTTACTATTTAAAAAAAATGTATTTGGGAACCTATCCATGTGAACATATTTTGGGGGTGGACCTCAAATCCTCTAGGGGGGTCCGGGGGCATGCCCCCCCTGGTAAGATATTTTTTTAATTTTGGAGTTAAATGCATCAATCTGGTGCATTTTGAGGGGAAAATAAAGAGACTAGATCTATGGAAACACCCATATGAAACAGATGCCACATCATGTAGACAGACAGTCACCCTGTGTGAGGCAAACCCACATTTGCGCAGCATTGCGTTCACAATAGCCTACATTAAGGCCATCGGGAAACCTCCCGGCCCTCCCGATGGCCAGTCTGGGCCTGCCAGCAGCCCTCTACTCGCTACAAACTTAAATATGAAAACATAGCCGTGGGAACATGTTTCAAATGGGGGGTGCTGTGGGGATGACACCAGGGCCGGTTCTGACCAATTTGCTGCCCTAGGCAAGATTTTTGCTGGTTCATTTATATCTTATTTTATAAGTTAACATTTATTTATTCATCCATATTTTTTAATCTCTCCAGTTTTAAAGGATATTGTTGGTTTACTGTCCCATAGTATACATGTGCCAAGAGCAAGGACTGTCTTAGGTAAGACAGCTTTTATGTGCGCAGCTCCACTTGCTTGGAACAATCTTCAGCAAGAATTGAAACTGAGCAATCTCATTCCTCTGCATGTTTTTAAAGCTAGGCTAAATGAAATGCTCGTTGATACTATGGGTACTTGTAAATGTCTATAACTATGTAAATGTATCCTGTAAATATAATGTATGATGTCCTTTATTGTTTTATGTTTCATGTGGAACCTATATGCTGCAGGTCTCCCTTGAAAAAGAGATCTATGATCTCAATGGGACCAATCTGGTTAAATAAAGGTTTGAAATGAAATGAAATGACATTGGAATGATTTCAAACCTGTTTTTATTTATCGTAATAATTATAAAGGTGTGCCTTGGAAATATTTGTTTACATAAATTGTGATAAAACCGTTTGAGACACACTGAGATAACTTAGACTAAAGTGAACTATCTAAACACTCAGAGTCCTTTACCTCACTGAGCCTCTCAGGGCAAATGGAAAATGTAACCGGGGTGAAAAGGGTGTTATCTTTACTTAATTATGAATGTGAAACAGTTGTATCAACAGCTTTACAATGTGCTGCTGACTGCTGGAAAGTGGTTTTACTTTAATGTATTTGTTTCGTCCATTGTGCTAATGCAGGTGGGGGCCGACCAGTATACAAGAGGTAGATAATAGCTGTACTTTTTTTGAATGAGCCACATGCCATGATGCAACCAACATAATTGTATTATTTAGACTGACATTAAGAAGTTGAATCAACTTCATTTACAGGGCGAGCGAGAGAGAGAGAGAGACGCGCATCCGAGAGAGAGAGAGACGAGAAGAGACTAGAGAGAGACGACGACGAGGAGTAGAGAGAGACCGATGAGGAGGAGAGATGATGAGAGAGGAGAGAGAGCGAGGACGAGAGAGAGAGAGAGAGAGAGAGAGAGAGACGACGAGCGGGCAGAGAGAGAGGAGGAGGGAGAGAGAGAGGGAGAGAGAGAGAGAGAGAGAGAGAGAGAGAATCAGTCAAAGTGATATGAGTGGATAGTGAACGTTTTTTAACTTCATTTAGGCCAAAAACATAGCGTTGAAACTTACATGCAAGTTTAAAAGTAAACTTCCTGAAATGTAATTGTCATGCGTGATTCTACGGAGTCCCCAAAGGCCCAAAAGTGTGCACACAAAACATATTTTCGGCTGCCCGGGCATAAATCTCTGTTAGTTTAAACTCCCACTTCACTACTATACATTCAAAACAAATAGCTTAAAAAAAGGGGCACGGCATTATTGATAAAGCTACATATTAGTCTATAAAATAGTTACATCATACTTATCTTAACCAGCAACACCAATAAAATACTGCTTCACATAAATGCATCGCAAATAATCATCAGTTTGTATTCAATGCATATAGAGGCAACTGAACCACACATCAACATTTCATCCATGCATTTCTTCACTTGTCAGTAGTTGTTCAAGCTCTCAAACAAACAAGCGGGCAGTACATCACATTGGCTCTTTTTGCTGCTACTTTGACAACATGGTTGCAACCGGTTTTGTTTTCGTGCTGTTGATGCCAATTTTCATTTTTTTATATAGTGAGTTGATGATTTCATAAACTAAGAGTGAGGTACATTTTCGCCTCGCAAATGTTCCATCCAAATGAAGCAACATTTCTAAATCATTTTCAGACAAATTTGACTACACATGTTAGTGTTGTTGGATCTTATTGTCTTATATTTGTGTACAGCACTTTGAATTGCTTTGTGTTGAAAGGTGCTATATAAATAAACTTGCCTCGTCTTGCCTAGTGATGACTCACAATCTACTAGGATTAATAAATGTCCAAAGTGTCTATTACGTTAGTAGGAAATCCGACCTAGAGCAATTGAGCATTGGAATAGAACATGTTGTTCCATACGGCCCAATGAGAACAAACACGAGGCAGAATCTAAACAGGAAAGTGTAAAAACATGTTGAATCATTAAACATCTGATAGAACAAGAACAAGACACACCTAGTTTTTGTTTTTCTAAAAACAAAACAATGAGGTAGATACTAGCTGTCATTTTTTTTAAGGAGGGGCAGTTTGGGCGTATTGTTGTACATAGCCGCGGGAACATGTTTCGAATGGGGGGTGCTGTGGGGATGACACCAGGGCCGGTTCTGACCAATTTGCTGCTCTAGGCAAGATCTTTGCTGGTTCATTTATATCTTATTTTACCAGTTAACATTTATTTATTTATTTATCCATATTTTTTAATCTCTCCAGTTTTAAAGGATATTGTTGGTTTACTGTCCTATAGTATACATTGGAATGATTTCAAACCTGTTTTTATTTATCCTAATAATTATAAAGGTGTGCCTTGGAAATATTTGTTTACATAAATTGTGATAAAACCGTTTGAGACACACTGTGATAACTTAGACTAAAGTGAACTATCTAAACACTCAGAGTCCTTTACCTCACTGATTCAACTTCTTAATGTCAGTCTAAATAATACAATTATGTTGGTGCATCATGGCATGTGGCTCATTAAAAAAAAGTACAGCTATTATCTACCTCTTGTATAACTGGTCGGCCCCACCTGCATTAGCACAATGGACGAAACAAATACATTAAAGTAAAACCACTTTCCAGCAGTCAGCAGCACATTGTAAAAGCTGTTGATACAACTGTTCACATTCATAATTAAGTAAAGATAACACCCTTTTCACCCCGGTTACATTTTCCATTTGCCCTGAGAGGCTCAGTGAGGTAAAGGACTGTTTAGATAGTTCACTTTAGTCTAAGTTATCTCAGTGTGTCTCAAACGGTTTTATCACAATTTATGTAAACAAATATTTCCAAGGCACACCTTTATAATTATTAGGATCAATAAAAACAGGTTTGAAATCATTCCAATGTCATTTCATTTCATTTCAAACCTTTATTTAACCAGATTGGTCCCACTGAGATCATAGATCTCTTTTTCAAGGGAGACCTGCAGCATATAGGTTCCACATGAAACATAAAACAATAAAGGACATCATACATTATATTTACAGGATACATTTACATAGTTATAGACATTTACAAGTACCCATAGTATCAACGAGCATTTCATTTAGCCTAGCTTTAAAAACATGCAGAGGAATGAGATTGCTCAGTTTCAATTCTTGCTGAAGATTGTTCCAAGCAAGTGGAGCTGCGCACATAAAAGCTGTCTTACCTAAGACAGTCCTTGCTCTTGGCACATGTATACTATAGGACAGTAAACCAACAATATCCTTTAAAACTGGAGAGATTAAAAAATATGGATGAATAAATAAATGTTAACTGATAAAATAAGATATAAATGAACCAGCAAAAATCTTGCCTAGGGCAGCAAATTGGTCAGAACCGGCCCTGGTGTCATCCCCACAGCACCCCCCATTTGAAACATGTTCCCACGGCTATGTTTTCATATTTAAGTTTGTAGCGAGTAGAGGGCTGCTGGCAGGCCCAGACTGGCCATCTGGAGGTTTCCCGATGGCCTTAATGTAGGCTATTGTGAACGCAACGCTGCGCAAATGTGGGTTTGCCTCACACAGGGTGACTGTCTGTCTACATGATGTGGCATCTGTTTCATATGGGTGTTTCCATAGATCTAGTCTCTTTATTTTCCCCTCAAAATGCACCAGATTGATGCATTTAACTCCAAAATTAAAAAAATATCTTACCAGGGGGGGCATGCCCCCGGACCCCCCTAGATGATTTGAGGTCCACCCCCAAAATATGTTCACATGGATAGGTTCCCAAATACATTTGCAATTTTTTTTAAATAGTAACCCCTGTCCATATGTTTATTATTGGTGTGTGTGTGTGTGTGTGTGTGTGTGTGTGTGTGTGTGTGTGTGTGTGTGTGTGTGTGTGTGTGTGTGTGTGTGTGTGTGTGTGTGTGTGTGTGTGTGTGTGTGTGTGTGTGTGTGTGTGTGTGTGTGTGTGTGTGTGTGTGTGTGTGTGTGTGTGTGTGTGTGTGTGTGTGTGTGTGTGTGTGTGTGTGTGCGTTAGTTTCAAAGACCCCCATAGAGCTCAGTTTATAACTCGAACCCTGCATATATATATATATAAATGCCTGTGATATTGGAGATAGCCCTACCTCTGGTAAAGGTTTAGCCGGTCTGCAGTGGATTCCACCAACAAATTTGAAGTTAGGGAGGAAAGGACGAGGGAAATCAAAATCCCAGTAGGATCGCATCAACCAGATATCTGCTCTACCCATCGTCTCACAGGCACTGGTGGGTGTTCCTGTCACAATGCAAAAGTTATGAGTAATATTTATAAAACACATTTTATGAAGCTAATTCTTATATTTCATATGAAAAATAATATATAAGTAACTTTGATTGCATATAAAAGCATTGCATTTGATCAAATCATCATTAGACATCATAAGGCCATTAAGAAAATCTGCTGTTACAACGTTTTTCCTTACCTTTGACTTTGGAGTAGTATTTATCAATATCTTTAAAAAAAATTTGACTCATCACAATGTCTTGCATAGCGTAGAAGAGGAAGTTCCACACTCTCTCCGAGAAGTCCATCTTGTCGGTCAGTTTGCTCATAGCTCCAGGGACAAAGGAGGGAGGAGCAGGGAGCTGACCACAATGTCTTTCACAGATATTGGCAATGGAAAAACGCAGAGAGAACACCAGGGGGATGCCCAAAATCTCTGCTACTAAGTCACTGCCGGGGTAAATTGGGTCAGCTAGGAGAAGGTCATAATTTCCCTCCTTCAACTTGTTCATGATGGTTTCTGATTTCAGCACGCCATCCAAGACCTTGAAAGTGTAATGCATGTTAAGCTTCATCACTTCTATGAATCTGATGTAAAGCTGAACATAGCTGATATTATGCGTCTCGTAGACAGTGAAGTGAAGGAACTCCTCAAAAAACTCTTCAATGGTTTCCTTTGAGACAGAGACGTTAAAGGGTTCATAGCTAAAGCGAGAAGGTTCACTAGAGTTCATGAACATGGACGTGCTCGGCACCAGCACCTTCACCTGGTGTCCCCTGTCGACCAACGTCTCCAGCACAGGCTTCATGTTAATCCAGTGGCTGCCTTCAGTGTACCACACCAAAATGTTCCCTCCATTTGCGCTCCATGTCACAGAAATTATCAGCAGGACACAAACGGAGACAAGCTGCTCCGGCTTCATGGTGCCTGTTTGTGAAAACCAAGCAAGTGGTTAGAGGTAAAAAAAGCAGTGGCTGTTTCAGAGTTGAAAACAAAAACAAAAGTGGTTTCTAACCTGTACTACTAATCCTAAATCGGTAAGTAAAACATAACCTAGTTGTTACTGCAGAGAGACTGAATGAAATAACAGACAGATAAGGATTCCAGCCAAGTGCACTTCGACACAAGTAATATGTGTGTGTGTGTGTGTGTGTGTGTGTGTGTGTGTGTGTGTGTGTGTGTGTGTGTGTGTGTGTGTGTGTGTGTGTGTGTGTGTGTGAGCTTGTATTTTCTTGCGTAAGAATTTCCCCGCATACCACTGTATTGTGGGAGTTTTTTGTGGGAGGGGAAACATTTCAAAAGCAGCTTCCTCAAAGTTTTTTTCTTAGTTGTGATATTTATAGCAACACTAACTTTGTATCTATGTATAGCAGTTTGTTCTGAAATGTCTTGTCCACTATTGGATAATTTCTTGGATTTACGTAAATACGTTTTAAAGTTTGGTGAACACATCATCAGTTCAAATGTTCTCTTTTGTCTAATAGTTAGGGGCATGACCAAATACCTTTTTTGTTATAACTCTTCTCCGACCGCTCAAGACAATGCAGATTGGAGTTCTGATCACCTAAATGATAAAATATTTCCGTTCTGCTCCCAGAAAACCCAGTGTCACAAGTCTACAGCAGAGTTCCCGTTAGAATATTTTTTTGCCGGTCAACATGTCCGTTAAAGTTGAAATCTTCCGGACAAAATTAGATAAGTGCCGGTTAAAGGTCTTCTTTGTTATTTATTGAGCTTTAAAACAAATTGATATGATTCGACATTAAACAAACTAATTATAGTAGATTAACTACATTATTCAAAAGTGTACAGTAATTTACAAAAACGCGGGAATAATAAACGGAGCGCTCTCTCCTTCTCCTGACAGCCCGTCAGTATCATGCAGCTCGCGGATCCAGTAATGAGTGACCCGACAGTAAAACTAAACATATCTATAACTAGTTTAGGTAGTTTGAGAGGTAATTAAAATAGCTACGTGTGATTTTCTAACCTGAAGTGTGTTTTGCTCTGCTCGCCGCTGCAGGGGATCATGCAGAGCTGCGTGTCGACTCGTCAGCAGCAGCCGATCTCTCTCTCCTGTCAGATTAGACTTTACTCGCATTTATGTCCATATCGATCAGATCTAGCTAGTTCTAGCTAATGATATGACTACCTGCTTGTTAAAAGACACCTAAACAATAAGCGTCGCTATGCAACCGGATGAGGCCACAAAGTATAGCGCAGCATTATGCATTTGTTTACATGCCCACCGGAACCCCGAGGCATTACCAACAGATCAACGCACAATCAACCCATACAGGACATCTCTTTCTCCACATTAAGTGTTAGACATTAGAATTGACAATTTTTGTCTGTCACATACTCTTTTGTCTGTCACATACTATTCTTGTCTGTCACATAAGTGGCGCAACTGATGCGGTATTGCGCTAAGGGAAAATTATTTTGACCGGACATTTTGACCGGAGAGATTTAGATTTGCCGGACTTCAGCATATTTTACCGGTCATTGTCCGGTAATTACCGGCTAACGGGAACTCTGGTCTACAGTTGTGTTTTTTGCTCATTTGAAAAAAGGTTAGCATACTATCATTTTAATATCAGCTTGTTAACAGTGTCGTTGTAAGAGTGTTAAAGGTCCCATGACATGGCCATTTCTACTGATCATAATTCCATTGTTGAGGTCTACTAGAATATATTTACATTGTGTAATTTTCTAAACTCACATTGGTTTCTCATACAGCATCTCTGTATAGTATGTGTATTCACTCTGTTCTAAACGGCTTGTTGGAGCTCCTACCCCCCCCCCCCCTCCCTATGAGCCCACTGTGCTCTGATTGGTCAGCCCGCCCACTCTGTTTTGATGAGTCCACCACCGTTACAGCGGAACATCAGTGATTATGTTTTACAATGGCGTTTGTTAGCAACCAGAAAATGACACCAGTAATGGCAAACAGATGAGAATGCTGCGTGGGGTCTGGGTGCCGTGTTGGCGGGACGTTGCGGGGCTCACTGCTCCGCTCTTTGAGGCTCGAGGAGCGGACAGTGTGAGCTGGATTACTGGTGTCGTTTACTGGTTGCTGCGTGGGGTCTGCGAGACCCAGGCTGAACACACACACACTCACAGCCAGGCTGCCAGGCTGGTTGTTTTCTAGACCTGAGGTCAGCCAGGCTGTGAGTGTGTGCGGAAATCTGCGGAGCCGCGGCTGAGAAAAGTGGTGTGTGTGTGTGTGTGTGTGTGTGTGTGTGTGTGTGTGTGTGTGTGTGTGTGTGTGTGTGTGTGTGTGTGTGTGTGTGTGTGTGTGTGTGTGTGTGTGTGTGTGTGTGTGTGTGTGTGTGTGTGTGTGTGTGTGTGTGTGTGTGTGTGTGTGTGTGTGTGTGTGTGTGTGTGTGTGTGTGTGTGTGTGTGTGTGTGTGTGTGTGTGTGTGTGTGTGTGTGTGTGTGTGTGTAAAAGATAAGGCTGTGTGTGTGTGTGAGGAGCCGTTACGTCACTATACTCAGCGAAATCTCCAACGAGGCGTTCTGGGGCAGCATAGACAGGTCTTTTCTGTGTTAGAGTTTTACTCGCTACAGGGTGTACTTTGAGGGTTTGTGACTTTGCAGACCGTTTACATGCAGAAAAACCTTCATAACACACAAGGGAACAGGTAATAACCAGAAAAGCATGACATGGGACCTTTAACATGGTGGTGTAGCATTTAGTTCTATTAATTGCTGTGCATAAGTACAGCCTCACACAATTGACAGCGTGGCGTGTTTTCGAAATGTATTTAGCTGTAGGAAGAGGCAGCTGATTTCAGCTCAGGGGTCAGGTCGGTGTTAATATTCGGGAGGCGGGGGTGGTCGACCATGCCTTTAGGAATCAGTGGCGTTGAGTCTATGCTGTTCTTGGGAAATGTCACCAGCGACTCTTTGGGTGTTTAAATCTAAACTCTGGGTACTCAGGCCCCCTCATTAACATTGTAGATTCCTTTTGACGCTGGATTCAGGAGCGTCTGGAAAAACAATAAGCATTTGAATATTGAATTCAATGCCCTGTTGAGGGAGTCAGTGCCATTCAGAGTGTGTAAGTGAATCGTCCTCAGACCTCCCCTGGTGGCATAGAGGATGTGTGAGAGAAAGTCATGGTCGGTATAACAGCTTGTTCAGGGTATCATTGAGTCTAAATGTAAAATTCCAGAGAAAAATGAAATACAAGCGTAAAATGCTACGATTCCCTCTCTACATTCCTGCTGCTTCCTTCCTTCCCTGCTCTGTCTTTCCACCACAGGGTAAGGGTTACAGCGCATTGCTTTTTGAAGTAGATATTTGCATAATCAGATTAGGATGCGTGATTGTCAGTGGGCTCCCCCATCAGAGGGTGCTCCAGAGGAGAGAGGGTGCTGTCCAGCCCAACAATGGATAACTCCCCTCCTCTCTCACCCTCCAACCCGCCTGCACCTGCATCCCACCCAGCCACCCGGGTTGCTGGTCGGCCGTGGCGGCAGTGCACGCTTGGTCTTGCAGCCATGGAGGGGGAGAGATAGAGTGGGAGGAAAAGGGAAGAAGGAGGGGGTTTGAGTGCATGACGGGAGTGGGAGGGCAGGGGTTGAGCTGAGATATTTAAACATGCAGAGTGTGAATTGGCTTTAAGGGGATAAAGAGCTCAGGGCCTATCGGTTGGCACCCAAC
The DNA here is from genome assembly GCF_902827165.1 of Trematomus bernacchii. Taxonomy (NCBI): domain Eukaryota; kingdom Metazoa; phylum Chordata; class Actinopteri; order Perciformes; family Nototheniidae; genus Trematomus; species Trematomus bernacchii. Next base: position 13,699,734 of record NW_022988043.1, read on the forward strand.
TCCAGAAATTCTTTTTCATGGGCGCCTCAGCCGGGAGAGCGAGGGGCTGCCTGCACTGATCTGGTCCATTGTGATAACAGATTCAGACAGTGTGCTAGACGCTGATAAGGAAATGTGCTCTCAATAGACGATTACCCACATACTTGGGAGAGAATAGTCAATCAGGCAAATATACTTGGTAGAGGGAAAGAAACGCGTACAGATTTGTTATTATTTTCAATGCAGGGTTTCATAATCCTGCAAAAGTTGAGGTCAGGGTAATTCTCATATTGTGATTGGGTGATTTCTGTAAATAAGGTGTATCAGCAAAATGCATTACACTGCCTGACAGCATGGATGTGTGGAAAATCTGTCACATGCTATCCTGTTTCTAAACATGACTGAATATTTAAACATAAGTCTAAAATACAACAAAACCTTCAACAAACAAAGGATTCAGGTTTTAAAAATATAGTATCTCATATTGCCTGGTAGTTCAGTTATTAATAACCAGAGTAGTTTTATTTCAGTTCACCATGAAATTGCTCGATTTACTGTGAAATTGCACAAGAGGTAAATACCTCCCAAATTGATGCTGGGGGAGAGGCACACCGATGCTGTACAGTTGTTTTCACTCTCCCAATATGATTTATTTAGTGTGTTTGCAGCATTACAAAGAGTCACCTGTCAGTTCCCACAGGCCTCCAGTCAGTGTATCCAGCTGCCCTCTGCTCCGTTTACACACCATTAGCCAGAGTTTAACAGCGGCAGTGAAAGGGCTCCAAACCAACTCGGTGTTTACTCTTCAGCTCAGAAAGTTGCACCCTTTTGGCTTAAAATGTGGCACATTTTCCACAGGCACAATAGACCATTAGGCATGTCTATGTTTGACCTCAGGTCTAGAAAACAAACAAGAAGACGGGTGCAAACAAACCTGCTGATATTCCAACTAAAGCTAAAATACTTTACATTACAGTGCGTTCTGGACTGACAAAACATTAATCAACAACTGTTTTGATCATTAATTATCAATTAAAAAAACATGCCAAATGTTTGCTGGTAGCGGTTTTACCATAGGGCTTTACCCATGTGTGTTTTTCTCCCTTTTTTAAATTAATATACATCGAGAAAACAAATAATTTGACATTTTAACTTTGGCAAATTATGATGTGTTTTTCTCACTTTTTCCTGACATTCTACAGACTTACCAATTCAACAATTAATTGAAAAAAATGGTTAAATCAAAAATGAAAAACAATCAGCACTTGGTTGCGCAATTTGAACTTTGGTTGATTTTTAGCTTTTATTTATTTTTATAGTTTGATGTTTTTTTCTATAGGAACATTTATCAAAATGCACAGTAACATTTTGTATATTGATGCATTGGATTTGTAACCTTTTGTGGATGATTCCCATATAACATAAATGAACTGGTGGCTTCCGTCAGTTATCTTTTTCTAAAACAAGTTACACTCAAAGTTCTGCCTACAGTGCTTCTTCTACGTTTTCCTGAAGCGAACTACATCTGCACATTGGTCAACTGGACAGTGTTTGACTCCAGAGTGACCTCCGACTCCCGGGGTCACAAGTTAAGCTGTCACTTTCAGCGCTCCTCTCACAGACCTCTGGTCAGTGGACAGAGAGCAAAGGTCAGCTCTGTGTCCACACGGTCATTACACGACCTGTGGACAAATGTTTCTGGGATATTGAGCATGAACAAAGAGGCGGTAGCTCCGCTCTTAACTTCACATCAGCTGTGTTTTACACAGGGAAATTATTTCATTGGAGACCAACATGATGTACCAATTCCACACTGCGTACTCATTGTAAATGCATTGTCTCAGTACATTATATCTTTGCTGTTACTATGTATAGACTTGGATAAAATGTAGATTGCAAACAGGAAATGACACAATATTGCTGTTGATGCACATCAATCAAACTGTTACTGAGGTTGTTTATCCAAGGATTTAATTGGTACTTTATTTTATTTATTTTAGGTGTTTCTGGTCTTGTTTTACCACAATTTTTCTTTCCAGTCACTACGCTATTTCACCTGTCACTTGTTTTGGGTAAACGCTTTTTACCCAAAATTGTGGGACAATTGTGTCCTTCAACACTCAAGAATAAGCTGTTTTAGTATGTATAATGGGAGTTTTGGGAAATAACATATACATATAATTGCATTTCAAATTGTTTATAACACCACAGTTAAAAAGTGTCGGATTCAGTAAGTAGTTTAAACTCTACCCAAAAATGTAATCTTTCGTAAATCTTGAAGTTTCCAGCTGTAAGATTTACAAACAATTAGTGACCTCTTTAATTAGACAGAAAGTGGTTTTTTTAACAAATCATTTATTAAATAAATAGTTCAAATAAATACGATACTGTATATATTAACAAGCACACCAAAATAACTTAAAAAGGAGGTATAAGAAGATAAATAGCACTCTTCACAGTAGACAATCAATTCATAATCTTTGGCTATATGACATGCGTATTTTACAAAAGCTCAAATAAACACATTTAAATTAGAAGACATATGCGTTGTAAAGGATGTAATTCATCGAAAGCGGATTGTCATTTTTGAAATTTCTCAACCCAATCCTAAGAAAACAAATTGGTCTTCAAGAAACACTGATAACTGTTGTGTAATACTGTATGTGTGAGAAACAGCAAAAGTCTTTCAAATAACTGATTCTTCTGAAGTCACATAACCTTTACAAACAAAAATAAAGGTCAGATTTAGTCTTCAAAAAACAGCATGTCGTAGAAAAAAGGAGAACAAAAGTGCCCTTGGCTATTTTGAGACGATTGCAGTCTGGAGAATTGGCTGAGCCATTATCTATTCAAGTGCTGAATCTATTGCTTGAAATGAGAAATTCCTTAATCCCCTCCATTTTCCTCATCGGCAAAACACCCTGTCATTGCAAAACTAATTTAGTTCCAGGCGGGCATTAACATGAAGACATGAAGGGAATATTGTACATCCAGGCTTTTACACATCCATGCAGAATACAAATTCATTTTCACCCGCAAATCATATTTTAACACTGATCAGCGTGGAGGCTGTACCAACATTTTCAGCCATGTTTGGAGCCCACATATATCACACAATATTGGCTCTTCTGCATTGAAACACGCACGGGTGACAAATGCAGAGACAAAAAGAGTCTTGAGAAAAAACAAGAGCAGTTTGTCAAAACCCCAGGTAAAGGGTCAGAAGGTCCACTCGAGAGTTTCCTTTTTTTGTGTTTTCTACCAGGCCTCGGAGCTGTCGCAGCTGGAGTCAGGTGACGGCACCTCGGTGTCGCTGGTCATGGCCCAGGGGTGAGGAGGGGAGTTCAGCTGCTCCATGCTTCCTCTGAGGAAGGTGAGCAGAGCGGTGGGGGAGTGGCCGGCCGGCTGACCGGTCTGGCTCTCCAGCAGCTGCACCAGGAAGGTGATGTAGCGCATGGCCAGGCGCAGGATCTCGTTCTTGCTCAGCTTCTTCTCCGGAGGATGGGTGGGGATGAGCTTGCGGAGCTCCGTGAAGGCGGTGTTGACGTTGTGCTGCCGCCAGCGCTCCCTCGTGTTGGTGAACACCTTCCTGGTCATGGTGCTGAGTTGAGCTGCAACGATTAATCGAATTATTGATTAGTCGATTGATAGAAAATAAATCAGACTATTTTCATAATTTAGAAATTGTTTTAGTCTATTTCTTTTAAAGCAAAAAAATTCCCAAACATGCCCAAATTCCAGCTTCTTTAATGTGAATATTTTAGGCTTATCTTTGTCATTAATGATAGTAAACTAATTTGATCAGACATTTAAAGATGTCACCTTTGGGAAATTATAAAGGGCACTTTTCAATTTGTATTACATAAAGAATAATAACAAGAGTAATGAGCAGAATCACGGTAAATGTAAACAATCTCAGTTCTTAAGTGACTGACGGAAAGGAAAAGGATACTGTAGTACAGGTACTGTAGTACTTTTCACAAAACGATACATTTTGATTGCACCAATTTACAAAATCCTTCAAGAATATTTACCAGAATCTATGTCGCTGTTTTCTGCTCCTTACTGCAAAATACAACTCTAATGTATTATCTTTTTCTCACAAACGGACATTCCTTCATATTCTAAAGGCTTGTTTTGGAAATGCTTTAACCATACTGCATTATTAAGTATTTATAAGCAGTATATACATTACTGATGGCTTTAAAAGATGGCTTTTCACATAGCGTACGCGACAGATATTTGTCCACAACAATTCCTGTAGGCCCCCACATTTATGGCTGGTGTATGAATAGATGATAAACGACAATATAGTAAATGGAAAACAATTCAAAAGAGATGCAGTTGTTGTCAATTACTCTGCAATATATGAACTGTGAAATAGATGGGTTGAAATAGAGTTTAACTAAATAGTTTTTTCTAAAAAGCTTAATAACAAACAGCTCTTAGAGGAAAATAATCATTATAAATAGATCATTTGATATTCCGGTCAGTGCAAAGCCTTGTATAGAAAATCCTCATCATAACACTCTGGCTGATTAATTATTTACTTGACCAAATTGGAAACACGTGGCCTGAATGAGAAACGAAATACTTGAATCCACATCAAACGCCTCACCTGTATGTGTGTAGAAATGTGCAGAAATGTCAGAGTGGTCCTCCGCAGGTCATCAGTGTCCAGTGGTCCGCTGTGAATGTCCACTCAGTTGTGTCTTCTCATGCTCGATGACAGATCCTTGTGAGCAGGAGGGAGGGAAAGAGCTAAAGAGAGAGGGTGTGAGGGAGGGAGGGATGGGGTAAGACTGCCGCATGCTCGCATCCCACATTTTATAGCAGGGTGAACCCTTTTGTGTGACGTATGCCGTCGTGGAGCCTCTGGCATTGTGTGTGAGGTTGGTGTTAACTGAGGAGTGATTGTTAAAACACCCCCCCCCTCCCTTTTCATTATTTAGATCCAATGGAGGTTTATGATGATATTGTCCATATATCACTTTACATTATTTTTATAGGTATTTCTGTGCAATAATTGAAGGGATTCTGGGTCACCCCCCCCTCCCCCCCACTAAACAGCCTTTTAAGTGACTATTTGTGCAGCTTTTATGATTCATTGCTCATTTAATCCTTGAAGGTTTGCACTAAAGGTGACAAATACATTCCCATTGAAGTGAAACTGAGACGTTCATCTCTCTGATCCTTCGCTCACTGCTGTGGACACTTGTTCCTTTCTATTTCTCTGACATTAGGCATGGACAACCCACCGTTCCTGCACCGTGGAAAAGACCTTGATATCACTGCCTGCTCTGCTATTGAATTCTGCCTGATTGGGCCACAAAAGGTAAAAATACCATATCCAGATTGACAGTTGAACAATATGTGTTTTGTTATGACTATGGTAATCTTGTTGAGCCATTCCAAGGGGCCACACATAAATTACAGCGTCCTAACTCACCTCTCTCTTACCACTTCTCACTCCTCTTTCTCCCCCCTTCTCTGCCTCCCACTTTCAACCTCCGTTCAGATAAAAAAACAAGTCTAGTTTAACCAATTGTCACTGTTCCTTTTACACCCTTCAAGTGTTGTTTCAAAGACGCAGCCTTCCATAAAAGTCTCTGTGTGGAGTAGGAATTTACATAATCCGATTAGGGGCTGGGATTAGCCCCGAGCCTGGAGAACAGGCCCGATGGGGGCCGTTTTCTGAATCGGCCATTCATGGGCCCCGCTGCACGTCCAAGAGGCTGCACCTGCAGGCCTGCACTCTCTGCCTCCATCCAGCCTCCATCCAGCCTCCACTGCAGAGTCTGCAGACACAGTCGCTGGTGTCAAATCTGTTCACTTTTTATCACACCTACAAGGCCAGGTTAAGATTATACCTGATTGGTTGTGATTCATCTATTATGCATGTTTGGGCAACAGCAGAATGACGAGCTAAGAAGCCCCATGTGGTATTTAAACGTTGCAAGTGAAGCGTTTTGATTTGCACACTGTGAGAGACAAAATGAGATGGCTCATGAAGCCAGTCTCATGAGGTCAGGTCTGTTGAATAACAGAGGTTACTGCTGTATTTATTATTGCACACTGTGTTTATAAGACTAACATGTGCAGACAATTCTGGGATACAGAATTAGTATTTAGAGAAGAGCTACGACAGTTAGAAAATCATCACTGACAACCTTTATCTGATTCACTTCTGACCAAGCGTGACTATCGTAAACTAGCTTTGTGTATCCAAAATGTAAATCAGGTCTGGTTTTCATGGTTCTTTAAAAAGCCAACTTTTAAAATAAATATGTTTTTATTCTCCAAATAATAATCACTCAAAAGTTGCTATTGCCACTTTCAAAATGCAGGGAGATTTCTTGCAAATGGACTAATTCCCATCAATTAACAGAAAACTACAGCACCTGCAGATTTATTGTAAACACAGTAGATGAACAGACCTTGAATTGATATTGTTTACAAAATACAGTGAAGCCATTCTAAGCAGTCCAAATAATAACCATAATGTTGATTTGAGCCAGACTTTTATTATAGGGCAATATTGATCAAATGCTGTTTGTCCACGAAGATGATGCAGTGCCATATTCTTTATCATGATGCAATGTTGAGAGTTGCAAATAAAGATCTTATTCATTCAAGATAAATGGATAAATCCTCCCAGTTTATCAAAGTCCACGATGATGTATTTCCATGTCTTGATTTGTAAATCCAAAACCCAAATATATTGAGTTTAATATGTAAAAAGAGAAATGCAAGAATTCTCCGTATTTCACAGACTGAATACAGCTACATGGAAAACTAATCTTAAGATTCATTATTTATAAAAAAAAAATAGCTTGTTTTTGTTGCAGCTCTACAGTGTTGGTTATTGTGTAAAAAAGGTTGTGTTGCTTCTGCTGATATTGATTTCCTTCAGGGATATGTCATTGGGCCTATCTTAAATCAGTTAGGCAAACAAATGTGCACCTAAGACACAGGAAATCCCGCCTCTGCTGGGGCTGTGTGTTTTATGTGTGTGAGGAAACACACAGGTGACACAGTTAACTGCTGCCTGTGATTACAGATAACAGCTATGTGACCTTTACAGCTGTAGCATCCCAACCTAAAGGATAGCTTTGGTTTAAACAGCCTGTTAATTCCCACAATATCTCCCCTGTCCCATTCAGTCTCTTCTTTAAGGATAGTCGGGGGCAATTACTGCACCATTACGGCTGCTGTTTACCGAGCCTTCTTACGGGGGCTCCTTTGACCATCCTGCTTTTGTCCCTGTGCCATTAACAAAAACAAACCATTTACTCTGTCTCTTTGTTTGTCCACTGTTTGCGAGAAGGCAGAGGCCGGAGAGACAGAGACGTTTAAAAGACAAAAAAAAGAAGCTGGTGGGTCATTGATGGTGGCTAGCCAGGCCTGGATGTGTCTGTCCAGAGGAGGGAGGCTCCGAGTCCATGTCCCTCGGGGTTGTCTTTGTCTGGGGATGGTTCCTCGGGGAGCTGGCTTCACTCTGCTGGCTCGTGAAGATAAGCACTCTCTCCACATGCTGAGAGGCGATGATAAGGGGATTGCTTCACTAAATGAAAAAAAAAAGAAATATCCCCACCATTGGAGCTGCTAAAATGAGACGCTTTATCAGTTTAGCTGGGGAAAGACCCTCTCGATCCCACTCCTCCAGCCATAAATCACTATTTGTTTTTCACCAGTAGGCATGCTCTGTGTGGAGGAAAACAAAAGCTAAATGTGCCCACAGTTAAGTCCTATTTTGTAAAAAGGAATTGGTAGCACCTCGCTTATTTATTACTTAGAAGCAGTATATAAACATAGAATAGATTGTTTATAACACCTAATAATCTATAAACAGAAAAAAGGCTTTTTTACTATATAATAATGTACAGTATTTTCAACATATACAATTTCATCTTTGAACACATTTAAAAAAACATTCAAACGTTTATATTGTCATTCATTATGAGTTTACACACCAGCATCCGGTTGGGAATGTGTAACAGTACCGGATAATAACAAGTGCAGATATTGAGGATAATAACAATACAACCTGTGGGTTTTATTTAAAAATCACTAATAAATATGTTTTTAATTGGAAATAGAAGCATAACATTTTAAAACAAGCCATTATAAATACTTAACATATATAACTTTACAAAAATATATTATTAGAACAATAATAAAATGTTGGTATTTCATGTTTTTCCTTTACACACATATTTTTTAAAGACAAAAACTGCTGCTTGGTAAAAATAAAATGTATGTATTTCCAAACAACGCTTGACGTAGAAACTTCTTGGCAGAACAAACAGACCAAGTCAAACGTAATTCTACCTGAACAAACACTTGAATGATGTCATTAATAACTTGAATCTGGCAAAACGATGTCTTTACAAACAGGCCACAGGAACAAGGCATTCAAATCATTTAGAATAATTTAAGCCTCGTCTGTCCATCACTTCTGCCGGGCACCTTCTCATAGCTTAACCTCCCCCTCTTCAGCGGTGTCATCACTGCAACAAAAAAAAAGGAAATATATCAATCTGTGTATTAACCGATTATGCAAAGAAAACAAAATGATTTATCAAGATACACACAAAAATCTCCAGTGTTCCTAGCGCGCTTTTTGATGATGTCATCCTGTTTTTGCCCTCTCTTTCTCTACAATGTTTGGATGAAACTTGCCAATATGGCATTTATGTTTTTTTAATGTATTTATTCAAGGAGTCCTTTTTAGTCTCTTAGCTGGAGAAGAAGCATCAGTGGACCTTTAAGTCACATGCTTTATCGACGTTGTGATTTATTCATCGGTTTCCATCATCCCCAATTTGCTTTAATGACACACCTAAACTATAACAATTAACACTCACCTGTTTCAATTAACCCTGCAGCCTCGCCCCTCCTCTTCCTCTCTTGTCCGATCCAGCATTTGGAGCCGTAGTTAGTGGGAATCATCGCGGTGTCTCTGCTGTTGGTGAGAAAGTCGTTGCTACTTTGGCCTTGACCCCACAGCGTGACCTCTGCTGGGGGGCTCAGGCTGTAGGTGACGTGGGGGTTGTCAGGGTGATGGACACTGTAGACCGGCGAGTGCCTGGACATGTGACTGTGGGCTGGCTGCTGCATGGCGTTGGGGCTGAAGCTGAGGGTGGAGTCCAGCTCGAAAGGACTTTTGCGTCCTGGAGGTCCTGTATGGGTGTTGAGGATTGTTGGAACCTTTGGTGTCCACTCACTGTTTACTCTTCCAACAACTCTCCCCACGGCTCCAGTTCTGCTTCTCCAGCCGGAAGACTTCCCCTCCTCCCTGTCCTCCTCTCTCCACTGACCACTGCTGGTCCAGCTCCTCTGGGGGGGGTGGAGGTCCTCTGGGCTGCTGAAGGAAGTACTCACGTCAAGTCTAAAGTCTGTGTGGCCCTCCTGCATGGAGTCTGTGTTTGGTTCACAGAAGCTGCGATCGGCTCCGAACAGGAAGCTGCTGTTGCCGTCACTACAGAACAGTTCTGGCTGAGGTTCAGAGTCGTTGTGCTCGGGGTCATCAGTGGTGGTCCACAGGCTGTTTAGGGGTCTGGGGTGATGTGTTGTCTCAGTCAGGACCGCCTGAGACTCCGTGTACAGGGAGGTGGTGTCACTGAACAGCTGAAACCAGGAAGAGAAGAGGGCAAAATGAGAGATGTCACTAAAAGGTGTTTAAAATGTTCCTTACTATGAGATATTTTAAAGTACTTCAATTCTGCTGCTATCAATCTTTAGGTGGAGGAGTGACAACAATACATTTCAAGAAATCCCACTGGACTTTGAAAGACTATGATTATTATTATTAGGATGTTTTTCACTATTTTCAAATGATCAATTGATTAATCCAGACAATGTTACAGCCCTGCTTCTTTTTCAAAATACCATAAATGAGTGTTTCATGTTAAATGTATTAACGTGTCATGTGAGTGAGTGTTTCATGTTAAATGTATTAACGTGTTATGTGAGTGAATGTTTCATGTTAAATGTATTAACGTGTCATGTGAGTAGAGTGAATGTTTCATGGCTGTTTTCGCCATCCAGAAAACCAAACCGTGCATTGTATGACGCGACTGGTCTGATAATCAGACTGACAGTATAATCTGGAAAACGACGTGTTATCATTAAGGAATGTATTGATCCTATAAACCTCTGGGGAGCTTTAAGGGAAAAAACATCATACAGTATACGGGTGATTTAAAAAGTGTAGTTTCATATTTCTGATCACCTTGAGGACTTTTTGTGGAACCTCAGGGAGCAGCTCCTTCAGCTGAGACAGAGGGGCCCCCAGGAGCCACTGGACTGACGGGGCTCTCCTCAGCATCAGCTGACCCACCAGAGGGTTAATACAGGGGAACTGCAGCAGGCACTTCTCCTCCTACAGGGAGAGAAAACCACAGAACAACACAAACTCATGTTGGAAATACTTCTCTGGGGTCAGGGGGTAAACATGAAAGCCATCTGCTGTTGAGTTGCAAGAGATTTATATGAATATAAAAATGTTTTATTCAGCATAAAGGCCTACAGGTCTCAGAACTGTTTCTGTACTATACTGGGGCCTTCAGCAGCTGAGCGTTGTGAACACATCCTTATAAAGAAAAGTGGAAAAACAAAGAAAACATTATCAATGGAAGAGTAGGAAAACGTTAAGTATAAGAAATGGAACTCAACCAACTCGCTGTCAGGGAGAGTTTAACTGGAACAATATGGCCAGATACTTGATGTTTCCCAGCATGCTGTGGGTCTGAGAGTAAATCACTAGCATGTGTTCTGGGAATGCTCTGGGATTTGCCAATACTGGCAGACAATCCGAGATGGCATAAGAGAAACTTAAGATCCTGGGTAGGTTACCACGACAGCAGCTTGGCTTTTGTAAAGCCTAAAAGTTTAGAATAATGATGGTCGCCAGTAAAAAAAAAAAGAGGCCTGCATTTCCAGACTGGTTCATTGTGATGCATGACATGCTTGTAGTGGAGGATTTAACATTTGCTTTGAGACTCATGATCATAATTGATAAGTGTTTGAATTGATGGGTGTTTGTAAGCCCCCTGGTTTGCTCATATTTAAAGACCAGTTTTTCCTTATTTGATTAATGGTTTTGTTAGTTTTCAAACAAAGAAGTGTACAATGTGAGATTATTTGTAGATGTTGTTGAACTCAAAAGACAAAATATGCATGCGGTGGGTGGATGTAGTTATTGAAAACCAAAGAAAACCCTCTCAACCAGTCTGTGTAACTTCCTGTGGAAGCATCACCTCTGAGGGGATCACAGCCAGCCAGTCTCTGTCCAGGAAGTGGTGAGGATCCCTCTCACTGGCCATCAGGCTGTGGAGGCAGATCCGGCTGATCCATTTGGATATTTCCATCACGTCAGACAACATCAGCACCTGACAAACACAGCGAAAGACTTAGTGCTTTATATTGTGTTTTAGCTCAACCACTTATTGAAATTCACAACCAATTAAATAACTTGAGAGATGTAGTGATCACATAATACACCAGATTAGGGCTACTTGAGGTTTTTGACCTTTCAAACTGATATTCTTAGAAAACTCTTGAATATTCTCAAGTCAAAATTGTACCAAAAAAGAATGTCGTCAAGGAAACGCATAGCTTCACTTTGCAAGGTTTTGATCAACCTCATCACACTATATTATTAGCTTTTTGTATTTATTTATTATTTAGACTTCTAAGAGACGTCAACAATTGAGCCTATTCAGAAGAAATCATTCACGTGTCTTTTGTGCAAATAATGACTTAAATATTTGAGAATTAGGGGGTGTTTACTTGCAGATTTATGACTTCATTATCTCCTTATACCTATTATCTAATTCTAATAATTTTCTTTTTTTCGAAAAAACAGTCCCCTTCCATTTTTTTAATAAAGAAAAAGTCAGGTGTTCAAATGTTTTTGACCACAGTATTTATACCAGTAACTACATTTAATGACTCAATTAAATAACTAAAGTATATGGTGACTTTTTATTAGCAGTATTTTTCTGACTGAGATTTTTTGACAGCATGGAAAACCGTTAAAGGAAAGAAACTAAATTATGTTTGTGTTATACCTTGACGTCTAGATCCTCAGACTTCATGCCAAACAGAACCAGAGAGGAATAAACCAACACCAAGTTGCTGAAGGCTTGGCCAGAAAATCTGCCATGACACAAACAGAAAGACAGGCAGCAGTGATGGTGAGCCTTTGTGTACAAGATGTATGTGTGTGTGTGTGTGTGTTGTGTGTTGTGTGTGGACTCTCACCCTCCTCCCTGGCTTTCTCTGCAGTGCAGGATAAGCCAACAGCAGTTGTACTGCAGAGAGAGAGCAGTCAGCCTCATCACTACGCTCTCACTCGCCCGCTCCTGACACAGCTCATCCTCCTCCTGCACACACACATATTTATTTTTCCAGTTACATGCAATGCCCAAAAACCTCAGTAGAGGGAAGTAAAAACATTTCCAGAAAGGTAGTATTATATTGTGTGTGTGCGCCTGTGTGTGTGCGCCTGTGTGTGTGTGTTGGAGGATGCAGCAGGAATCTGTGTCCCTGGTACCTGAATGACGATAGCGGTGCTTTCATCCACCGTGATCACACAGTAGTGTTGGGTCCCTCCGAGGAACTGGAGGGATCGACAGTGGCTCCTCTCCAGCACCGTTATATTACATCTGTTCAGTGACACACACACACACACACACACACACACACACACACACACACACACACACACACACACACACACACACACACACACACACACACCACACCACACAACACACACACACACACACACACACACACACACCACACACACACACACACACACACACACACACACACACCTTTCACCATATGGTGTTCTAATGATAGCTTATCATCATTGGCAAGTGTGGTAGAAGCCTGACTGTAAATTGTTTGAGGTATGTTTTCTTTAAATGTTCTCTGAATAAATATTCTACCGAGATAGGACTTCCATAAAGAGAGGTACACTAGTATAACCACTAAAGCTGAAACTGATTCTTGATAGACAATTACTTAGAAACCATTTTGATTATTGATTTTTTCTTTGCTTGGTAATGTTTTCATTCTCAATTTCCAGCTCTCAAATGTGAGGATTTGTTGCTTTTCTATCGTACGTCATATTCAACTCTGAAACCAATTCCAAAGTTGGACAAAACCTAATATTTGAACACACCACACAGGTATTTCATCACTACGTTCTGAGAATCAAATCAATTGATGATGCAGGTTGATGGTTTGCTATTGAGTCCTGATGTTTTCTCTCGATATGGAATGCAAATGCGGCTGGATATTATTAATATTTTGTATTTAGACATTTACCCTGACTCTAGGGTCTGCAGCAGCAGTGGACAGTTGAGAAGCCCCTCTGTGACAAACAGCACATTGGGCACATTGTCCTCCAGGCACCACCAGCCTTTACTGTTCTCTTCTGGGGAAAAAACAACATATAACACGTGTGTGTGTGTGTGTGTGTGTGTGTGTGTGTGTGTGTGTGTGTGTGGTGTGTTCAAGGTTCAAGGTTCAAGGTTCTTTATTGTCAATCTGACATAGCTACAGAGTAATTATGCAGTTGAAAATCTTATGTCACAGGCTTCTCCAACAATGCAACATAATAACATAACATAATAACAATAAGAGCAAGAGCAATACAAAAATAATAATAGTTATAAAAATGAAATAAAGTTATGATGTGGAATAGTGCAGTATGAGTCTATATACAAGTTATTGGAATGATATATATATATTAGGTATTAGATACATACTACTGAGTAGCAGTTGAATGTTTGAAGTTGTTTCAACAGTTCAATTTTTTAACAGTCTCACTGCCCGCGGGAAGAAACTGTCTCCGAATCTTCTTGTGGTGTGTGTGTGTGTGTGTGTGTGTGTGGTGTGTGTGTGTGTGTGTGTGTGTGTGTGTGTGTGTGTGTGTGTGTGTGTGTGTGTGTGTGTGTGTGTGTGTGTGTGTGTGTGTGTGTGTGTGTGTGTGTGTGTGTGTGTGTGTGTGTGTGTGTGTGTGTGTGTGTGTGTGTGTGTGTGTGTGTGTGTGTGTGGCAGCTGACCAGAGTCAGAGATGATGGTGTTGAAGCTGAGGTGACTGATGCCCCTCTCTCTGCAGACTGTTGCCCACGGCGACTGTCCCGGATGGTCGTACTCCACAACCAGAGAGAAGCAGCTCCAGGGGAAGTCCGCCCCGACGTGCTGCTCATGCACCACCACACACACACTGTGATGCATTCTGGTACCACAGGGTGACAGTGGGAACACAACAGCATGGAATAATGTCTTTAACACTGCAAAACATTTACCACTAACTCCATTACACCAAAACTCTCTAGCTGCCCGTACAGTATGCAGTGATGCAAGGGATGACTTGGTTGTTATAATATAATGTAAATAAAACTCGGAATGAAAAATATATTAAAACAAGCTTTTCTTTTATTTCATAATTCCTTAGATAACACACATTCCGGATGTGGTTGATGAGGAATGTTGAAATATATTTGTATAAATAATGATATTTATACAAAAATACTAATGAACAACTTTCCATTTTTACCTGCTGACCACACTGGCTCCATTCAGTTTCTTCTTGTCCCCCTCAGGACAAACTGCAGTTACAGCAGCACCTGGGCAAAACAAAAACAAACATGATTATGTGACGGTATGTTCTTTACTAAAAATGCAGCAAACTCCTGAGTATTACTTTTGGCTTTTGATTTGCGAGTTTGTTCCCCACAAGTGTTTGTATTTAACCACAACACTTATTACCACAGTGCTATTTATTGTATTAGTGTTGTAGCCGATATGTGAAAGAGATCAAGGGTTGCTCACCAGTCACGTGGCTCAAACTGCTGATGATTAGAGATCTGATGTCGTCAGAGTCGACTGATAGTAAGATGAGAATCTAAAGGAGGACAAACGGGAGCATAAGTGTTTCACAACTAAACATTAAGACGCGTTGGCTGCTGGTTAAACAGTTAATACTTTCTCCACGGTGTTCTGTCCTTGTCTGCCCTGCAGCTGAGCGGCCAGCAGCTGCTGCAGCTTCAGCAGTTTGAGGTTGGACTCCTGGTTCTTGAGACTGAGGAAGAGGATGATCTGCAGCCTCTTCACCAGCTGCTGCAGACTCTGATCCGCACACGCTTCCGCTGCCTTCATCAGGTAATCTTTAGTGGATTAAGAGAAGGCCGTCAAACGTCACAACATCATAAATACCATGTTACAATCAGGGAATTGTTTGAACACACACTGATGGATCACAAACATGAACAAACATTTTGAAGTTACAGAAGTGAAAACAGTTTGGGGTTATTTACGTGACATATTGCGGTTTTTACCCAACATTTAAACCAAAAATATGACGGGTGTTTAGCTGTTTGCTTTTGATATCAGCACTGTCAAACAAATCTAATAAAACCTCATCTGGATACACATTTTGCTAAGTTTAAAAATGAAATAAACAATACAAAAGAATGTGTGTTCAGTATGTAGTATAGTATATATTTAAATCTTAACTATAAAATATAACTCCCCTAGGACCAAGTTTTGAAGTGAGTTAAACTGACCTAATGCAGTCTTAAGGTCACACTTCAGCAGCAGCTCCTTGAATGTCACCAGCACGTGAATCACAGCCGCCTGGTTGAACAGTGCTTCCTGATCTGTGTGCAACACAAGGCCAGCAGAGGGCTTTTACACCTTTTCTTACACTGAATGAATCTATCAGTACTAGAAAACACACACAAATAGCTTTGTACAATAGTGTTTCTGGATAATGAAATTACATTTTGTACCTCTGACCCTCTCTGTGCTCTGTGCATGTTTCCCGCAGAGCGCCTTCTCCTGCTGTTTGAGGATGAAGTGTGTTTGGTCCGGGGCCAGGCAGCTGAAGTCCCCCGGCCCCGGGAAGTTGAGCCCCAGCTGCCTGGCAGAGATCAAACACGGCTCAGCGAAGGCCAGCAGCTCACAGTGGGCGTGCTGCTGACTGTCTGTGTGGGAGGATAAGGGGTTAAAAAAACGAACTTCAAACACCTTCTGAAACGTCTTTTCCATGCTGTTCTTAAGAGACATGTTTTGGTGTATATTTTGGTGTCATACCGTCGGCTTGGACCAGGATGACTCTGTATTCCTGTCTGCCTTCAGGGCTGGACTGAGGGATGCTTTGACCCGTCGTCTGAACCGCTGCTTTCTGCTCTCTGGTAGCGTTTCCTGACACCGCTCCACTCAAATACCTCTGATCTGGTGTTTGCCTCGGAGGATGTGGAGGAGGCTGATGATGCTCAGATGGTGCTTTTTGTTCATCCACCATTAGTGCTGATAGAAAGAGGATGAGATGTCAGTGTGTTATATGAATGAGTCATTAGACCATGAGTACATAAGGTTAGTACCAACGTACTCATTTTTTTGTACACATTTTTTTCCCGATTAATCTATCGTTTTATAAAATGTCAAGAGATGGAGAGAACCAAATAATTCCCATAACCGACAGTGAAGGGTAAAAAAATCACTGATTCATTAACTATCAAAATGGTTGCATTATTTAAACTCTATGGATCAGTTACTTGATTTATTATTGAATCGTTCAAGCTCTGTATGCTGTTCATATTGTAGTAACATAATAGTGTTCAGAAATAACCATAGAACAATGTACACAAAGTTACTACATGGAGAGTTTTATAAACGTATAAGGGCAACTCAGAGTGGCCACATTCTTAAGGTGAGCACTAGATGGAGACAGTTTTTAAACTGAAATAGATCCTACATAAAGTAATTTAATAATAATAATGTATCTACAAATAGCAAATATTGATGGAAGTGAAGTGAAGGCTCAATCAATGTCATGTGCTACTCCAAAGTCAATATGTCCAAGTAATGTTTTATTTTATATTAAACTAAGACTACCTTCAACTTGCACAAAATGCACACGTTTTTGAGGCATGTATACAAAATTATGAAAATATATGAATAAGTACAGCTGCAAAAACAAAAAGGAGGTCAATGAAAATGGTCTTGAAGCTTTTTGAGAGGAGACGCTAATAAAAACATTATCTTTTGTCATTTCAACCAAACGATACCACGGTGTACCTGGAGATGAGCTCTGACGCGTTACAGTAACCGAAGCTCTCTGCTGAGACCTCAGGATCATGAAGGTGGACAGACAGTCCATCTTCTTCTCCCCTGGACGTCCAAGGGACACAGCACTCTGCTCCGTCTTACTGTATCCTCTACTGGTGTTGATGTCCGTCTCACGAGGGGGAAACATGGCTGCAACGTCTAAAAACCTCTTTTCTGAAACGTCATCTTTAGTGTTGGTGTTGGCAGCAGGTTCTGAAAATATTACCGCTGCAGGTTTGACTTCCTTATTGTTTGTTTTGTGCATCAGGAAGGCGTTCTGAGACGTGTCGGCAACAGTTTCTCTATGGAGATGAGAGTCCTCCGCAGGAGCTTCAGCAAGAAAAGCAGCAGGTTCACATTTCTTCGGCTGAGGGAACTGAGGTTTGTCCGTTGGATTCATCGTTACGGATCCAACTGTGAATGAGACCAGAGCAGGTGAAGTGATGTCAGAAATCTGCTGCAACTGTGTTAAACTCTCATCCTCTAAATAACACTGTTGATTCAGTGTACAAAACAGTAAGGAAATAGTGAAACATGTTCATGACCAACCCTATATTTTTTATCCATCACCAAAGAAAAGCAAATAAATCCATTTTACTTTCCTAGAAACAGTCAAACATCCCCATGCAGGGTTCATACACTTTTTCACCAATGCTTCTCCATGACTTCTCCATGACCTTTACCTAATTTTCCATGACCAAATAAATTACTCTTTCTCAGCGGTACCACTGAAAATGGTTTATTTTAACATGGAACAGGAAAATAAGGTCTGCATATGAAACATGTTGTGCCTATCTAAAACAAATCCAATAGTAGGCTTACTAGCTTCTACACGCTAAAGCAACTAAAATCTCTCACCAGCAAAATACCTCGACAGTTAAATGCCATTTCATTACTATACGATACAGTATTTATTATCATTATAGTATTACTATTTCGGCAATTAGATAAAATATAAATTATATTTGATGCAACTTTAGTTACATTTCCATGACTTTTCCAAAACTTTGGGAAAAATATTGTTTTCCATAACTTTTCCAGGGCTTGGAATTTGCATTTTGAATTTCAATGACTTTTCTAGGTTTTTAATGACCGTAAGAACCCTGCCCATGTATTAAGCTGTAATCTGCATGGTTTAGCAAGTTTACTTGAAAAAAGAAAATAATTAATCAACAAATAAATCAATAATCAAAAAAAATCAATGAATGTTATATCTAAAGACTTAATAATGAATCCACAAACTGTTTTAACTCAGGTTCATATTAAAAGTTATCATACATAGAATTCCCCCTCTAATAAACTAAAACAGAAGATTCAATCAAAAGTACAGACTACTCACTCTCCATATGTTCAGGTGACAGTTTTTGGAAGTCCTCCATCTTCTCCTCTGTGGTGGGGGGTAACTCGGAGGTCATGCTCTCTGTGAACTGGCGGCTGCTGCACAGATCCACCTGCGGGGGTCCTGTCTCCCTGTGGGACTGCAGATCCTCTGACTTTATGACTCTCCGGGCTTCAGACAGCGGCTGAAACTCTACGACTGGTTCATTTATTTGAGGCTCTGTAAGAAAATACAGCAGATTCGATGTTGAAAAACCTACTTTGTGGATTTAAGTGTAGCGCGTGTCTCTATAAACGGCCCAGGAGACAGATTTAGATCAAACTTGGGCTCCCAAAGAGCATTTTTTACATGTCTACAATTCGTGATTGAACCACAGCGAAATGCTTTAAAAAGTTGATACTGTGGTTAATGACTTCTTTAAAAGGCCTGCCATAACTTTGGAAGACTCGTGAAAGTAAACCAGTCAAAATCAGGGTAGCAGCAGTGACATCCTGAATATAATCCAGTTGGAATAAAAAAGATATATTCTCTGATTCCCAGATAATTCATACAAGCATAATTTGACCGCTCTGTCTTCAAAACTCCTGCCACTAGTTTGTCTCCAATTTGACACACACACTCACAGAGGACATAATAAAACCTTTTTCAATGGCAAGTTGTGATGAGCGGATTAAGCCTTATGAAGCTTTGGGGCTTTCTTTTTGTGAATACAAATAAAAATGTTAAGCTTCAGGGTTTTTTTAAAGTGAGGAAACTCAAAGACATTTTGTTGTTTGATAAACGTAAAGCAGCCGATCAACACAAAGGCCAAAGCACCACGAAATGTTGCTGATTCAGAGTTTCATTCTTATCCGGATGCCTGGGTGTTTTTGTTAAGTCTTCTATATTCTTGTTTAGAAGTGCTGCAGTATCAAACACGTTACTGTGCAATGATGAAGTACAAAATGAATAACTGCATCGACTAAAAAAAACATGCAATATGTTTCTATACCTAAAACGATATTATTTTAACGTTATCCCATTCAACTACAGTATGTACTATAGTATATTTAGATTCTATATATTTATGCAGGCATATTCAGAGACTGATATTATTTTTTCTTTATTTTATATATTTCTTTATTTGTTATACTTTGTCTGTATGTTTTTCCATCCTGGTGCTGCTGCACAAACACATGAAGTGTTTGATATTTATGTCATTTAATATTTGTTCAATGTAGTGTTTTCAAACTAATGTTCAGACTAATATTACTTTTATCACCTTATTTCTTGTCTACGTCGCCATATTTCTTATTTATTTTCAGTATTTAACAACTCGTGTATAGAAAATGCTGAGCACCTCTTTAGCTATCAAACCTTCACCTGCCAACAGAAAGCCCATCACCCAGGTCGGATGCTTCTCCGCCGTCCAAAGAGCCGCCTCCATCTCTGTCTGAGCCCTCGCTGACACCAAAGATCTACAGGACAATCATAGATGTTAGAGCTTTTGCACATGATTAACAGAGTGATTATATCTGCTATAATCTCTCCAAATGATTTCAAAGATAATGTTTGAACCCCTGGATGTGTTGAAAGAGAATTTGATATTTAAACTAAGGCTGTGAATTTCCTTCGTATGTATGTTCACTGAAATTTCAATAAAACCTCATCAGGTTGTATAAGCAGTTGGACAGTGGCGAGCCGTCTCTGAGGGCCTAAGATATTCTAAAATATAATATTTTAAAACATAAAAAAAATTATATATATTTTCTTTTTGTTTTGTTATATTTTTCATTAGTTTTACCAAAATAACTTGATTTAATTGTATTTAAAATAACATTTCCAAAGAAATAAATCCTTCGAATCGGCCTGTTCAGTTTCTGTTTGAATGTGAAGGGTTAAATGAAAGAAGCTCCTTTAGGCCTCTCTGCGAGTTACTGTGACGATAGGAGTTGATTGGTGGTCCAGCTATGAATTCACAGAGGGCCCGCTACAGTAACTCAACGAGAGAGTAATGTCAAATGACAGTACAATTGACCAATCATATCTTCCCTCTAAATGGGTGGGCTTTATTATCGCGGACTTTATGACCGTTCCGCCCGCTGTGAAGTTTATGCATGTGTTATAATAACAACGGGTCAAGCTAGGCGGAAGTAGCTAATTAGCATAAGTTCGTTCATGATGGCTCACTTCAGTAATAGTGATGACATCGTTGCGAAATTATTAACCAAGTCATTTTCAAGATTGAGTTACAAAAAAGCAAAGGATCAGCTGCATGACCCCGCCATCAAGTGCTTCATCCAAAAGGACAGGAGGATGGACTTTGTGTTTCAGTGATTTGATCATCAAAGGTAGGACTAAGTCATTTTCAATGTGGGCCGCCGTGCCGACTTAATTCATTTGTAATTGTTACTTGGCTGTGGGTGCCCTGTCATGATAGGTGTTTATATAAATGGTGTTGTTTTGTGTGGTAGAGGGCCGCTGTCATTGATGCGTTTTGCACCCCGGGCCGCTGTTTTGATATTCGGCTGAAGTATACGCTGTGACGTAATAACTCTTCTTTTTTTTCGAGGGAAGGGGGGGGTCAGAGTACCTAGGTACAAAAGTCACGGCTCGCCACTGCAGTTGGACCACATGTTACGGTCACTCACAGTCTGCCGAGCGCTGACAGCTCTTCCTGCTGCAGGTCACATGTGGACGGACAGATTTTGATTTGATTCGTCTCGGGAGTCAGCGTCAAAGTCACATCCAGCTCCATTTCAGTCGGAAGCAACGCTCGTCCTTAGAGGAATATGAAGTTTAATCACAGGTGTAGGGAAGCTATAAATATACATTAAAAGTGAGTTGTTGCTGTGTCCAAAAAACAATGTATCATTACAGTAGATAGTCATTTTGGTGGGGGCAGTAGTAATAATTTACTCAAGTAGAATTTGAAATACCCCTACTTTACTTAAAGTGGACCTATCATGCTATATTATAATAATATAGTGTAGGACCATACCTATATAAGGCATATTTATACTTTTTTTTTTCAAAATACCAAACAGATCATGCATTTTAGCCATGCCTCATTTTGCTCAATTTGACAATAGAGTGGCGAAGTCACGCCCGCTTACTTCCGGGTAATGGGACCTTATTTCGGAAAAATTATGCATTGAAGTCAATGGGGAGAGAAAACTTATCTTTCGATCCCGTTTGAATTGTGCCATGAATTACACATATGATGTTTGTCAATCTTAAAAAATCATTTCCATGTCAAAAAAGTCACAGTTTGTCATAAAACTGTTGAAATATAAGACTATGAAAAATACGTAACTAGAAAGACTACAAATCCCAGAGTCGCGTAAGTGATGTCACAATTGTTTTCCTCCACTAAGATCAGCGCCATATAGATATAATCTATCTATATGGCGCTGGCTAAGATAAGATAACTTTAACAAGATGCCTGTGTGCTTAGTACCAGGTTGTTATTATACCAGCAATGGGTCTTGCTCGTTCTTTCGCTTCCCGTCTTCCCGACTTTATATATACAGTCTATGTTCCCGTCTGATGAAAGGACTAGGAGTGTCTGGATCAAGCTAGCTAGTAGCTAGCACGTTAGTTAGCATTACAGCCGTGTCATTTTTATTAGCCTTAACATGAAGTAACATGAAGTAACCCAACATGTTAAACAGTAAGAGTAGTAGTCATATTTCGTGAACCCTTTGAATAGTACTGTCACCGGTGTGATCATTCTATAATACACCATTTAAGCCCGGGGGAGAAATGCTAACGCTAACGCTAGCGATCTTCTCTACTTCATGCTATCTGCACAAATGGTTGACATTAAACATTAAAACGACCGGGCAGTTCAGAGAGAATCAAAGGAAGGCAGGCAGGCAGCTTTGCATGACATTCTTCAGGACGTGTTTCATTGTGGTGATAGTGAGGGTAGCCAATCGTTTTGTTGACAGTAGTGACGGCCATCTTGGTGACGTGTGTTGTTCTGTGAGACCAGAGATGTAGTTCATTGAGTGGTTTCACACAAACAAATGTGTTACTTCACAGTTTTACGACACTTTTTTTTTTTTTGACTTGCAAAATTATCTTTTAAATTGACACACATATGTGTAATTCGTGGCACAATTCAAACGGGATCGAAAGATAATCTTTCTCTCTCCATTGACTTCAATACATAATTTTTCCGAAATAAGGTCCCATGGAGGTCCACCGGAAGGGGAGGGACTTCGCCACTCTATTCATAGCTATGTTTGTGCAGGGGCAGATTCAGTGAGAACAGCACCATCTACAGGCCTGGCATATGTACTACAGCGTCTCCAGCGCTTTCGAACGGCAATGGCCATGGCGGTCTCCTCCTGATTGGTGGAGTTGGCCCAATAGCCGTAGCGCCACCGTCCTGACGTCAGGACAGTGTTCAAATCTGGATCAGTTTTTATCAGATCCGTTGCAGCCCCTTTTTTAGAGATTTGGGTATGGAGGAAAATAGAGAGGGTTGTGTTTTCTGACACTTGGTGAGTTCCCTGGAACACCGGGGACACATATTCATGTACTGTATAAAAGACGTACAAAAGTGCATTTTGCATGATAGGTCCCCTTTAAGTATTTCTTTTTTAGGCTACTTTACACTTTTCTCCATCACATTTCAGGGGCAAATACTGTACTTGTTATTCTAAACGCCATTAATTTAACAGCCAACGTGATTTTTCAGATTTAAATTTAACCTACAGAACAAATTGAATTTTGTACCAGTTTATAAAATAATGCATTATTATAAGCAGATAAAGGTAGCTCCAACCTTAACGACTACCTGCTTGAAGTACTGTTTAAATATGTATTCATTATCGATATTGATCCAAAAATATATAATTGACCGAGCATTCTGTATAAAGAGTACTTTTGCCTTCAATACTTAAAGTACTTTTTGTTGCTAAAACTTGTAAATTGGTCAAATGTTGAATGCAAATCTTTTACTTCAAGGTTCAAGGTTCAAGGTTCTTTATTGTCAATCTGACATAGCTACAGAGTAATTATGTAGTTGAAAATCTTATGTCACAGGCTTCTCCAACAATGCAACATAATAACATAATAATAACAATACAGATAGCAAGAGCATGTATTTTTAATAGTGTGGTATTTCACTTTCACGTAAGTAAATTATTTGACTCAAATCACTGGTGGAGGGTATGTAAGGTGTTAGATTTGAGTAAACCAGCAACTGTAGTAAAGATTTCTGTGCATAACGATCAACTAACAAGTTTCCCTTTGTGTTTTCTCTCTGTAACTTTTACCTGCCAACTCCATCAGGCCTCCATCCATGCAGCACTTGTTGCCGGACTCCTCTGGTACTTCATACTTGGAAATGTCCACCGATACTGATGCATCTGAAGGGATAGCTGGGAGAAATGTGACTCCTGTATGTCAGTTTACTTTTCTCTGCTAATGTGCATTTGTGTTGATCTTTTTGGACTTGTATAATGTTAGTTACCTTTATGAAGCATATCCAGAACAGGAGGTTGCTCATGTAGCTGTTCAGGAGCAACGTCCATCTGACCACAAATGCTTGAAAAGGCGGTGCACTTCTCCCAACTCAGATTCAGTGTGTCCACAACAACCGGCAGCAGCAGAGACTACACAGAAATACATTGAAATGTTGTCATTTCACACTTAATAAGAAAATCATTTGGCATTTTTTTATTTTAGTTACCTCTTCTTCCATTAGCGACTCTTTACCAAACTCCTCTTGAATGTTTGCACATATCGGAAAGTCACTGGTGTTTGCACCGGGAGGTTTTTCATAAGACGCACAGTGTCTGAAAAGCAGTGGTGTAAAGTAACTAAGCATATTACTTAAGTACAATTTGAGGTGACAGTATTTTAGTTGAGAATATCAATTTTCTGTTACTTTAAGCTTCTACTCCACTACGTTTCAGAAGGAAAATAATATTGCTTTTACTCCACTACATATATTAATACAGCTCACACACTGGAATACGGCGTCCTCTGAGAGTTTTTTTCCTGTCGAACAGAGCAGAGGGTCGGCCACAGGGAGCGTCCGCAGCCTGGACATCTTGGCTTTCATCGTGGGTAAATGTCTCTTAAAGTGCAGCAGGTGATCAACAACCATGAGCTCTTCTGGCAGGAGGAGATCTTTGACAGATAAAAAGAATTCTTGGTGAGAAAGAAGATCAAAGTCACAGATATTATTTAACAGCTGATGGGAACCTTGAGTTACCTCTGTTCTCCTTTTCAGGTTTCATCTGGTCAGTTGTCAACTTGTAAAATGATTCCTGAAGTGGATTTTCAATCTGTGACTTAAGGCTTACAATCTCATCCTGGTTTAGATCGTTAATTGAGTCAGGATTAGAGCTTGGTATCATCTCCAAATCCCCTTTCAGTTCACTCAGAGTCACATTAAATCTGGAATATAAATATCAAAATGATGACTCTAACAATAAAACATGATGAGGGTGAAAATTATTTGCACCATGAGACAGTTATGAACCTTTCAGGTGAATTGACTGGACGCTTTTTTCCTCCCAGGTCATCAAGCACAGAACCACTGACAAACAGTTTGCATGTGGAGATCACCTTTCCTGTGAGAGGGGAGAAATGTGTTTATTTTGATCTCATTTAGGGCAGTTTGACACCTGTAGCAATTTTGTATTAAATGTATTATTAATATTTTTGTTTCGCCATTTATGTAATGGGAGTTTATTTAGCTATTTTTTTTTAATGATTATTCATTTTTTTATTATTTTTGTTCGTTCAATAATGTGTATAATCCTATATATTTTTACTGGATATTTTCCTTATAATTTGAAATCTCTAGGAACATATTTATTACATTGTTTGAAAGAAAATGTAATACACCAGTGAACGCAGTGCTTATGACCTTAGTTAGCCATGTATACCTCTGATCCACGGGGTCCGGTAGGAGGCCTCGGGCAGCTCTCCTCTGTCCGGGTACAGATCACCGCTGCCGGGGACGTAGGGCGGCGGCAGGGCCAGCAGGTTCATCATTACCTTCAGACTGGTGGTGCTCTGAGAGGACATATCTTTAACGTTTAATGATAATATTCTGAGGTAACAAACAAATAAGTCTATTTCCAGTCAATGACAAAAAACGAACCTCAAATACATAGTCGAGAGCTTTAAATCTGTTTGCAGAGAAGGTTTGCGTCGGAAAAACACTGTCCTTCTCAGACCTGTAAAAATCCAAAAACCAGGTAATGTTCAGGAAAACAATCCTTTAATAATCATCTATGTTTTAACAAAACCTAAATTAGATAACTCTAAACAGGTTATTTTAACCAAATTCCTAAATTATTTGTCATTCACAAAAGCTAACAATCCATTTACTTTAGCTTTGGTTAGCTAAAGTTAGCTTAGCGATCTCTTCTTGATGAGCTAGCAGAGTTTCACGTTATTTAGCTAACTTATTGTCTATGTCCTTTAACTAATAAAGCAGTATGGTGAGCCTAAAACCTAATCATCCCAAATAAAATAAAAATAACCAGAGTTAATCAGTTTCTGTTATTATAGAACTTACATAATAACTTAGCTTATTTTGGTGTTTTTTGACAGGCGAGGTGTTAATCAGTCAAAGATCGTCTATTGAAGATGATTCCCATCTCGTCTTCACGGGTGGTGTGTAAATGCCACGCATGCGCTTAGGAGCTTTTTAGGGTAAAGTATTTCAGCTTCTTGGACTTCAATAAATGTAGGCTGGGAGGGGTCAAAGTCCAGGGCGTTTTTCATTTCTAGTCCATCCCTTCTAGCAGAGATAATGGTTGCGGTCGAATAGTCCAAAAATCAGCTCCTAAATTCTAACCCTATCGTCTATTCCTTAACTTCGGAGTGAAACGTCACGGGGTTAAGGGATAGTGGATAGGAGAATTCAAAAGGATTTAGGAGAAGAGACTGCGGTACTTTAGAGAATCCGACTGCACTTTCACTATCCGACGTGTTTATGATGCGCCAGCGGAGGTCATAAATGTGCGTCTGCTGCTGTGGGGAAACTATGGAAACTACAGTTTTCTATACAGCGGACTACAACATGGATGTTAAGAACGAGGGACTACTGTAAACTCATCTAGAGACTCTGCACCGTGCTCTGATGCTGTTGTTTTATGCGTTATGAACGGGGACAACAGAGAAACATATTCTTCATGACCAAAGCTGGAATTGAAATAAAAAAGGAAAGTGAAACTTATGCTCGTCACCCTCTCCCTCCGGTCCACATACAAATGATCCCAATACGTATGATTGTATGAAAAGATCTTAAAATCAATACAAATGTATTTATTATAAACGTTAGTCCTTAACATCTATCACTGTGTATATCACCATTCAAACATCTTTTAAAAGTTGAACAAACCCCACACAGTTCAGTAAAGACTGTAATGTTGACTTTATTTGATCATTTCAGTAAAAACTAACGTTCATATTTCTCTTTTTGATTATAATACTGATGAACGTTCAAAACAAAGCACTTTGGCAACTTACCACATACGTTTTCAAATGCTTAATAAGCACCATAACTTTCATGATATCATTTCTCGTTCATAATCGGTTGTTTCCGTGAACGGCCGAATGTTGTGTGACGGCAAATGCCGCGGCCGCAAGGCATTGTGGGGCAGCATTTTCTCCTCTCCTTTCGGTTAGGGAGGTCCAGTGGTTCCTAAGCTAAAGGAGGTTATAAAGGAAGTTTGAAACCTCCTTTCCTTTTAATTTAGAGAATTCGAACGGCACTTATCATGGCTGCCACTGAGGGACTTCCGGGTCATTTCACTCCGTTAGGAAGGTTCCTAAGCTAAATGGACTATTCGACCGCAACCAATGTTTCTGCTAAGCTGCTGTTGAATTATTTTAGTATTTTGTAATGTTGTCTGCACAGCTTACTGCTGAGGTGGAGGCAGACATCTCACAGACGTATGACTTTAAGCATGAGCAAATTTAACCAAATCTACAGTAATATCTTCAGTATGATGATTATAGCAGCAATTAGACTTTAAGACAATGTCATTTCACATGTTTTCATAACTTGTGGTCACTTTTATCTTTTTTAACTTATGCCCCTTATAAAATCAAATATGAAGACTTTTGTATTGTGCCAAAAACCGGCTTATCAGCCATGACAAAAACAAGAATGACACACAATGGATGCTGTTAAATTCAGTTGTATTTATTTTAAAGAAAAGGCCACATTATCAGTATGTCCATCAGTAACAACAAAGGCCAGAATGTGCAGAGGCTGCAGGGATGATCCAGGAGAGAGAGAGAGAGAGAGAGAGAGAGAGAGAGCGAGAGAGAGAGAGAGAGAGAGAGAGGAGAGAGATGAGAGAGAGAGAGAGAGAGAGGTGAGAGAGAGAGAGAGAGAGAGAGGAGAGAGAGAGAGAGAGAGAGAGAGAGAGAGAGAAAGAAAGAAAGAAAGAAAGAAAGAAAGAAAGAGAAAGAAAGTATAGGTTCACTCTGCAGTGGAGCTTTGAGACTCCAGACCAGCTGCTCTGAATCTGGCTGCGCCTGTGATACCTTCAAGGAAACACGGAAAATAGTAACAGGCAAAAGCCTACTTTAAATCAGAGGTTATGCATATATAGGTTATAATACACTTTGACTTTTGAATGACCTACTTTGTTATTTAATACGTTTTTATGCCAAACTATAACATTGATTTTCTACGAGTTACCATGTTATTACTTTTGTGTGACATACTATTATTTGTTTATGACAAACTATATTATCAATTATTTTCTGAGATGCTATACTATGATCTTTGAATTACAGACTATTTAAAGAAAAACTATTTTATCAATTATGTTATGACAAACTGTACTTGACATTGTTATGCCATAGTGGAATTAATAATAACTTTTATGACACACTTTTTTATGGCTTTTTAATTACATACTGTTTTGAATTTTTTTAAGGAATAGTATACCATTCCTTTTTTATGACATACTACTGTATGTTATCGTGTTGTGCACTCCTGACCTCTAGTGGCGGAAGTTGTGTAGAATTTTATAATGCTCGTTAATATTCTGATATTGTACTATTATACTAAATTTGTCGCTCCCAACGCCCTTTACCCTGTCAGGAAGACATTATATGGTGACCTCACTAGATTTTTTAAATACCTAAATATAATTCCAGATGCATGTGCATGCGTGCGCTCACATCTCCCGGTTGAAGGGAGGGTCAGACATCCAGGTCGTGATCATCTCTCACACTGCACCAACTGCAACAGTTAAAACTAAAAGGAATAAAACATGTCAAAACTTATCAACATACACAAACATTTTACATTTCCAACTTATTCACAAACTACTGAAAAATAAAACATTTAAAACTTATCAACATACTAAAAAGTGAAATACTTAACGCTTATCTAAAAAACTAAGAAGGAATAAAAGAGTTAGAACTTATCCATAGATTAATAAGGAATTAAAATGGAAAATGTATCACATAGTAAAAAGTGAAACTTAAACTTAAAACGTATCTCTTAACTAAGAAGAAATGAAATAAATAAAACTTAACTACAAACTATCAAAAGTGCTTTAAACTTATTTAAAAACTACTTAAACTACTAAGGAATTAAAAATGTGTGTGTGAGGTACTGTCTCACTCTCAGCAGTGGCCCTGTCTCCTGCAGGACGCTCACCTCTCCCTGCTGTAGGGAGTGTGAGACATCCAGGCCATGATCATCTCCGACACTACATCAAAAGCAGCGGGGGAGAGACCAGGGGGCTCGGGCAGGAGGGGCAGGGCCGTGGCACCGTCAGGCTGGGGGCCCTCCACAGGCTCCTGGAGGGGTCGTGGATGAACCTTTAGGACACAGAGAGAGGCTTAGGGTCCGACAGCTGCACCGACACAAAAACATGAAGCAGGTTTTAAACTAAACATCAGGAGGACTCACATCCAGCCGGACCTCCTCCAGCATGGCCTGTGGGGGGGTGGAGGTGGAGGTGGGGGGCTATGGGCTGGGGCTACTCTGACGGAATCATCTGTGTGGGGGCTCCTCAGGGCCTCTGCTCTGCCTCCCCTTCCTCTTCCTCCCCCTGGCAGCCTGTTAGAGAGGAACAGAGGGAGAAGTGAAGGAGAAGGTCAGACAAGGTCACTCATCGTCCTCTCAGACTAAATATCACTGCCCTCAGTGGTGGAATGTAGGAAAGTACATTTACTCAAGTACTGTATACTTAAGTATAATTTTGAAGTTCTTGTACTTTGTATTTTCATGTTATGCTACTTTATACTTCTACTCCAGTACATTTTAGAAGCCAGTATTGAACTATTTATTCCACTTCATTTATCTTTAAATACTTTACAGATTCCAATTATTAGCTGATACGAAATATAAATGAACTGATTATAAACATTGACATATAACTATAGGTTAAAATATCCAACTGCAGCATACAAAGGAAATAAGCAGCTTCAACTTAACTAGCTGTGATAGACACACTACTGCATCACAATCCAGTCATTTACTTTTACTTAAGTAATATTTTGAAAGCAGGACATTTACAATTGGATATTTCTACTTTTAAGAAATTAGTACTTTTTCCACCACTGAGTGCCTTCTCTCTGTCTCCAGAGGAACTGAATGAATAGTTCCATTTCATCCAAAATGGCAGAAAGTGCAAGTTTCTCTTTTAGTGTAAGAAATGCTCTGCTGATGCATGCACTTTAGATGTAATTATTGTACACACTGTTTAAAATACAATATAATTGTATTAACTCAAACATGGACTCCACACTTCTCTTCACACAACCAATCGCACCGCTCTCTCAGCTCGCAGCCACACACATTTACTGTTCACTTATCACGTACCGAGGTGGAACCAAAACGCACCGAACGCTACGTCTTCATCCAGGCGGCGTGTGAAGACCTGCTGGAGCACAAACATCAGTGGGTCAGCTTCCTGTAGAACAAACAGCCAGAGAAACAGGGCTCCTTCCAGGGGGGGTGGGGGACACAGGCCAATAGGAGGAGTTTCAGGCATGAGAGGAGGAGGTTAAACAGGTTGATATCTGTGCTGACCGAGGTGTCCACACTTCCACAGAGATTTCACAGGATTTTTGTACATCCTGTCAGGAGCTGTAGGCCTTGGGGTTCTCCCAGGATGGGACATAATCTGCCTCCCCCCATGTCCCCAGCAGGGAGGGGGGGCTTCATACTTTCAGATCAGCTGAGGCTCATTTAGTAGGATGGGAGTTCGAGGCATTGCTATATGTCAGGGGTCTCCAACACGTCGATCGCGAGCTACCGGTAGCTCGCAAGCTACCGGTTGCTCGCAAGCCCTCAATAAGTAGCTCGCCAAGCAAATCCAAAATGTAAAAAATACTCACAAAAAAAAAGGAAATGTAATTAAAAGAATCTACCCTCAGTGGCGGCGCCAGGGGGGCGCTAGGGGGTGCTTACCCCCTAAGCACCCCCAAGAAATGTATGTCTTTTTTTATTTTTATGTGTGAAATTCATAATTTGAAAAAGGATTGATTCGAAAATAATATGCTACAGTACAGTACAAGTAGCCTACTTCTGGGTCTCTGTGTTTCATTCAAGCTCTGATCTGTGTGTGTGTGGCACGAGCCATTTTGTGTGCGTGCGCGAGCGAGAGAGAGAGAGCGAGCGCGCACCGCTACCGGAGATCGTTGTGGTTAGCATCTGGTGCTAGCTAGCTACGCTAACGGATATAAGGAGCTTTTTAAACAACAAGGTGGAGGGAGAACTCTCTCCTCTCAGACTGAGAGGCTCAGATAACCTCAGCTCAGGTGAAGGACAGTGTTTAGATATTTAACTTAACGGTTTGGTCACGATTAATGTTAATAAGTATTTCTGAGCCACACGTTTATATGATCATTATAGGTATAAAAAAATAAGAGCATTAATGAAAAACAGGTATGAAATACTATATGACAGTAAAACAAGAATACAGTTTAAAAGGGGAGTGATTTGTAAAATATCCATAAAGAAATAGAAAATCGGTTTACAGTTCTGTTTCATATGGGTGTTGAGAGGTCAACACACTCTCACTCCATAAACGTCCAGGAGCGACGCTTGGTCAGGGTCCCGTGGCGTGCAGTTGGGACGCGCCTAGGCTCCTTCAGCTTCATAAACGGACGCAAATAGCTTTCAACTGATTGCAATGTAGGGCTGTGCAATTAATCGTATTTGAATCGCAATTACGATTTTGGCCTGCCACAATTACGAAAACAACATAATTGAAAAAAACGATTATTTTGCTTTGCTTGGTTGTGACAGTGCACTGCAACATATTTGATCTAATTTATTTTAGTCTAATTTATTTGTATTTATCATATTTACATATGTTTAGTAGCTTGTTGAAGTGCGCTCCAAAATATTTGTTGATCTTGTTTATTGGTATTTATTATTTTTGATATTATTTATTTAAATGTAAATATAAATGTATCATTTATTTAATTTATTTTTGTATTGGTTTTTCAGTTGAATTATACGTTCAGGGTAATCAAGAGTTAAAAAGATACTGTTCAAATTATTATTTGTATTTGTTTTAAAGTTCAATAAATGGATGTTTTCAAAGTCAATGAATAATCGTATTTAATAATCGTGATATCAATTATTGACCAAAATAATCGTGATTATGATTTTTGCCATAATCGCACAGCCCTATTGCAATGTATTCCCATCGGCGGCGGTATTTGACGCTCATGGAAGCACGGCATTCGTTTGTGTCGGCGGCTGTTAAAGGCAATGTGAGCGTCCATTCCCATTGGATAAGGGATAATGTTCCACCCGGAAGTGAGTATTCTCCTTATTGTTTATGGATTTTACAGTGATATCTGCACTACTCATCAACTCAAAAACACCAGATTATCCTTGTTCATTAAACGACATTGATAGGTTTTAGTGTACAATGCTTTTGTCACGTTTTCCCCTTCAATTCTGAGAAACAAGTAGTTTTCTATGAGTTTTGGATGGCCGAAGACACTACACTACCCACAATCCTCAGCTATTGTTGTGACGACGGCATACCTTTGCACTTTACGTGACCAAACCTGGATGAGAGAGTCGCAGTTCTTCAGAATCAAGGTAAGAGCATGGGTAACACTTAGCCACGAATAATAATAATAATAATCTAATCGACGCCAATGTTGTTTCTGGCACCTTTCTGAGGGGTATAGTAACTAAATAATATAGGGTATTACCCAAATATAACAAATGAACTCGCCGTGAGCTAGCTTGCTAGCTAGCCAGCTAGGCACTGCAATTTCTCCATAGGATTTTGGAAAATAGCTCGAAATAAGGTCTGTGGTTGACACACTTCTATCTACAGATCACATTTTGTTCAGCCGGATAATATCCACATATCTACCCTACTTTTATCATTTTCGAATCATAAATCTAGTCGCCAGAAGCTAAATGCTAACGTTATGCTATAAACGAACCACACCAGGGTCGCTGCTTCAACGTCACGCCAACTTAAAGCTCCCATGTCATGCTTTTCCGGTTATTACCCGTCCCCTTGTGTGTTATGAAGGTTTTTATGCATGTAAACGGTGTGCAGAGTCAAAACCCTGAAAGTACACCCTGTAGCGAGTAAAACTCTAACACAGAAAATACCTCCCCAAAACGCCTCGTTGGAGATACGTCACTGCCCATTTGATTCTTCCGGGTACCGCCTGATGTCATGCGGTACCCGGAACGAAATGGACCAATCCCGAAGAGCTATGGCCACACCAGCAGCGGCGTGTTCCTCCAGAGGTTCGAAGAACCGGCATTTCACAGACAAAAGCTTCCAAAACATTGCCCAGTTTGAGGCCGGATATGCACAGCTTGTTTGGACCGTTTGGAGCAGGGGAAGATCCGGGTACACAACCTGTAAGTTTGCATTGTTATTTGTGTATTTATCAAACAAGACTGTTTAAATGTGTAAACCAGGGTTGCCAACTCTCACGCATCTGGCGTGTGACACACGCTTTCACTCTCAATCTCACACTCTCACACTGC
Organism: Trematomus bernacchii; assembly: GCF_902827165.1. NCBI lineage: Eukaryota > Metazoa > Chordata > Actinopteri > Perciformes > Nototheniidae > Trematomus > Trematomus bernacchii. The sequence continues at coordinate 13,733,156 of NW_022988043.1, forward strand.
CCAAACTATTCTCACGCCAAAAACAAGAATACGAAGACTAGAAACAGTTTTGAAAACTTTTGTCACGTAGTGATCGTCTTCTCAATAGAACATCTTTGATAATGTCTTCTGGCCAATCAGAATCACGATAACGGCGTGGTGTTGTTGCAGGAAGTCCCGACGGAGAATACTTTTGCGGTAGTACATCTCTATACATCGATACAACATTACGTGTTGATAGAAATCAACACGTAATGAAATAAGACCCCACGGTTTGATGATTGATAGGTGTGTGGGCTGTCTTTCATTTTGACACACAGAACAATGGGGGCTATCCACCCTTATCCACAATGTAAAGTAATTCACACAGCCTCTTCCCTCTTCTACCCCATTCACACCAACGGTGTTTCGGGGCCGGTTCGGTGCTGGTGCTTGAAAAGCACCGGGTTTTCCTGTTCACACCGCAGCGGAGCAGCCTCTAAGCTCCGGAATCCGGTTCGTTTCGAGCACCAAAAAGTTGTCCGTGTAGAAGCAAGAACCGCTTACGTCGGAGGGGGGCGAGATTAACCTGAGATAACAGTTAAGGCGAGTACGGCAAATAAAAGTTGTAACCAGCAGTAGTGCTGAGCAAAGTGACTAGAACGCAACCACACACTTGTAAAAAAAAAACACGCTTTATAAAGTCAGGCAACACTAACCAGGCTTCGTGTGATTCTGTTTATTTGTACCTTACTTTGACCATCCGTTCGCTGTTATTGATCATTGTGGAGAGCAGGCAGACGTTTTGTTTGTTATTATAGCAGCTATCGGATGGAATCAATACATGGGCTGCACAGGTTGTCATGTCCGACTATCACAAGTAGAATCATAATGAAAAATACGCCGGTAAAAAGTGCCTGTTTAAACGGCTTAGCAAGTAGTCAGTTTAGCTTCGGTTGCTATGCTAACATCACCCATGTTATACCAGAGAAACTTTCATAACAGCGTTGTGATGCCAAACAGCGTCAATTCAGACTGACACCAAACAGCGTCAATTCAGACTGACAAACATTCACTTAAGGGGAACTGGGGATATGTATCAGCTGCTTGTGTGACAGTCAGACAGTGAATACTTTAGAGCCGTGTGAGCTAACCCGGAGCTAACGGGAGAATACACTCGTGGAAGAGCAGCCGGCCAGCACTGCAGCGGTCGGTAAATGCCGCTGAAACACATTAATAAACAATGAACCACGGCACTCTGGAGAAAAGTATAAGGTTGGAGAAGTCGTTATTTAATTTAATCTGGCTTCGTATGATTAAAAGCAACGCAGTCCCCGGCCCGTTGTTGTTGTGAGGTGAGCTCCGTTGGGGAGAAAATCAGCGACGTAAACTGTGACGTCATGATGCAGCAGCGGCAGCACCAGTCGGTCTGAGCGGTGTGAAAAGAGCCGGAGTTAAACCGAAGTACCGGTTCCGAACCTGAAAAGCTCTAGCACGGAGCTTGAACCGGAGTTGCGTTGGTGTGAAAGGAGCAGCACTGCTGCAGCAGGTTCAGCTTTCAGAACAAAGTAACAAAAAACTAATATGGCATTCATTTTTTTAAATGTGTAGTAATAGATTTATTTATTTTTCTTCTCAAGAGAGTACCAGAATGTGTATTTCATGTTAGTATTTCAAAAAATCTCCTGGGGAAAAATCCCCCAGACCCCCCTGCAGGGGTTGGGTTTTCAGCAGGTCAACTCTTTCACCTGTGGGGAAATTGCAGGATTGGCTCCAGGTCGCCCTTTTTATTTACTACAAGACAAATGTGCCTTTTTATTTCATACAGTTCAATTTGGATTGAGACAGGGAAATAATCTAAACCTCACGCGTGGCGTTTCACTGTCGGGGGGAGCGTGTATGTAATTACATTGCAAATACTGACTTGAGCCCCACCACTGTATGGGTTAGCCCTACCATAGATTACCCAACAAAAATACTCTAGAGCGCATGCGCAGATCTAAGATCCAGTAGAAATGATAAAAAAGTAAAAGTCTGCTGCTTATTGTTCTACTAGGCCAAAATAGAGTCAAAGAGTATATGAGAGTGAGAGTGTGTTAATTAATATATTTGGCAGTTTGGAGTAAGTCTGTAGATTTGTTTGTGTGTGTGTGTTTCATGTATAGGCCTCTCACGATAATTAATTTTGTTGGATACATTTTCCCGGAAATTATTGCGATGAACGATAATATTGTCGGCACTGTTGTATGACCATTTTAGACCACTGACATAATGATAATATATAATAATAATTAAAGTACATCCTTTCAAACTGCTAGTCACATCCTCATGTAAATGGCAATTTATCGAGGTCAGAAAAGTTATCGAGTTCATTTTTATTTATCGTACGATAAGTCAATTAAATTGCTTATCGCGACAGGCATACAATAAAACAGTGGAAACAAACATGTTTGACTTTCATTAGTGAATGAAACTGTGTGCCCTTTATAGTCTGTGTCCATTATTGTGTATTTGTATATATTGTATATATATCCTATATATATGCTCAGGTCCCGCTGCTGACACGATAGCAGTCAGTTCGTGCGCATATGTGTAATTAAACCGAATTAAACCCATGATATCAAAATCTCACTCCAGCCAGGTACCCAAAGTTGGCAACCCTGGTGTAAACTGTGTTGGACTGCTAAGCCATTGACACAGTGCTAACTGTGCTAACTAAGTTGCTAGAGTTTCCATATATCAACTCTAATATCAGCAGATGGCCTTGCATACATGTATCTCATAGCAGGAGAATGTCTGCATTCACATACAAAATACCTATTGACAGTATACTCCGGGTGATTTGCCGTGCGGTCAGTCGCGAAACGTAATTACATTATAGCTGGCGTAGCGTGTATGCAACCGATCTAACACGGAGCTAGAGCTAGAGCTAGAGCTAGCTTTGGTCGGAAAAACATTTTTGTGATGCTACGTTGCTAGCGTTTAAATATATCAACTACAATGTCAGCAGATGGCCTTACATGTTTGTCATGGCAGGAGAATGTCTGCAGTCACACACACGGAATACTCATACAGTATACTCCGGGTGATTTACGTACATTGTGACAGGACATATACTGCATGTATAGCTACGAGGCTAGCTGTATGCTAGCGCAAATCAATGTATTCATGACCGTTACAATGTATGACCGAACGTAGCAGACTACCCGTATAACATTGCAATTATAAACACGTTATTGCTAGCCTAATATGAACCACTAGCTTTTGTTCATAGTAGTTTTATTACTCTACATTATAGTTGCCGTTCCTCCGAGCTAACGTTAGCTACCAAGGTAAACAAAGCTAGGTTAGCATATTAGCTGACAAGCTGTTCATTAGATTGATTAGATAGATCCACACTCGGAAGGCCACAACGGAAAGACAAGGAGACATACACGAGTTTACAAAACCACGGCACATTTATTGTGGTAAATGCAGAGATACGTGGTCAGGGAAGAGGATTGCTGTGCTGCTTGGAGGGAGAGAGGCTGCTGTGTGACTCCCGGCAGCTGGCTAGCACCTCGGCTCCGGCCAGGTGTCCGTGATCGCGCTGATTAGCCTCTTCAGCTCCACCCCATCGTAAGACAAAGGCCCTGGGGCCGTCACACTCTTCTATAACAACAGTTAAAAATATATATATGTATATAAAATATACGCCATGATAAGACTGATGTTCGGCTGAGAGCAGCCGTTTAGACATGGGCGCAGCCTCTCTGGTGGTTGACTAATCAGAACAGAGTGGCCGAGCTGACCAATCGGAGCACACTAGGCTCACAGGGAGGGGGGGGGCAAGAGCTCCAACGAGTCGTTTAGTGGAGAAAGTGAATACTGCTGAATACACATGCTTGACAGAGATGCTGTATGCGAAACCAATGTGAGTTTGGAAAATTGCACAGTATAAATCTATTTTAGTATACCTCAACAATGTAATTATGATCAGTGGAAATGGCCATGACATGGGCCCTTTAAGATCCATATTCAAACATACAGATTCTAAATGGTACAAGTTGAAGCGTTTGTTTGAACAGTTTGCAGGAGGCAGGTACTTGCTTTCAAGCGGAACAGGGCAAACAAACTTAGAGGAGTGTTTACGTGTGCGGTGTAATGACATACAACGTCCTCCACAACTTCTGTAGTCCTATTCAGCCACTTGTTAACAACCATCGTTTTTCAGACACGTAAACTCTTCAAAAATCACCAGCGGGGTCACTGCTGATGTATTTAATGTCGTAGAACAAAACGTGATCTGTCTCTTCAATTTGTGTCAAACACAGACCTTATTTGGAGCTATTTTCCAAAATCCTATGGAGAAATTGCATTGCTTTTTGTCGAAGGAACCGGACGTGGTAAAAATGCTAACTTACTTCCGGGTTTTAGGACGCGTCACTGCGGTTCTCTATAGAGTGGCGAAGTCCCTCCCCTTCAGGTGGACCTCCATGGGACCTTATTTAGGAAAAAGTATGTATTGAAGTCAATGGAGAGAGAAAGATTATCTTTCGATCCCGTTTGAATTGTGCCACGAATTACACATATGATGTTTGTCAATTTAAAAGATAATTTTGCAAGTCAAAAAAAAAAAATGTGTCATAAAACTGTGAAGTAACACATTTGTTTGTGTGAAACGCTCAATGAACTACATCTCTGGTCTCACAGAACAACACACGTCACCAAGATGGCCGTCACTACTGTCTTGTCAACAAAACAATTGACTACCCTCACTATCACCACAATGAAACACGTCCAGAAGAATGTCATGCAAAGCTGCCTGCCTGCCTTCCTTTGATTCTCTCTGAACTGCCTGGTCTTTTTAATGTTTAATGTCAACCATTTGTGCAGATAGCATGAAGTAGAGAAGATCGCTAGCGTTAGCGTTAGCATTTCTCCCCCGGGCTTAAATTGTGTATTATAGAATGATCACACCGGTGTGACAGTACTCTTCAAAGGGTTCACGAAATATGACTACTACTCTTACTGTTTAACATTTTGGGTTACTTAATGTTACTTCATGTTAAGGCTAATACAAATGACAAGGCTGTAATGCTAACTAACATGCTAGCTACTAGCTAGCTTGATCCAGACACTCCTAGTCCTTTCATCAGACGGGAAGCGAAAGAACGAACAAGACCCATTGCTGGTATGATAACAACCTGGTACTAAGCACACAGGCATCTTGTTAAAGTTATCTTATCTTAGCCAGCGCCATATAGATAGATTCTATCTATATGGCGCTGATCTTAGCTATCTCTTAGTGGAGGAAAACAATTGTGACATCACTTAGGCGACTCTGGGATTTGTAGTCTTTCTAGTTGCGTATTTTTCATAGTCTTATATTTCAACAGTTTTACGACAAACTGTGACTTTTTTGACATGGAAATGATTTTTTAAGATTGACAAACATCATAATGTGTAATTCATGGCACAATTCAAACAGGATCGAAAGATAAGTTTTCTCTCTCCATTGACTTCAATACATTATTTTTCCGAAATAAGGTCCCATGGAGCGGAAGTAGATGGGCGTGACTTCGCCACTCTATTGCTTGCACAATTTAAAGTTCAAGTATATATATTTGTATTAACAATTACTTATATTAACAAATACTGGTGGTTATACATTATTAATAATTATTAATAACACTTTGTATACATGTGTTTTTATTATTAATAGTAATAATGCTTTTATAATTTTTGTACAAATTACTTATTTAAATGACTGGTGGCAGTGATTTTGCTGTGCGATGGTGTGAAAATACCTTTAATGACAACAGTAGTAAGCCTTAATTGGTTATTAGCCAAGTAGAAAAGTTGTAAACAACAACAATTACACTGGCATTGTTTGTTTAGTTTTGAGTTTCTAAATTATGTTGTTTTCTCTCAACAGATCCTGCAATTTGTTCTCCAAAAAACAAACCTTGGTTTTTCCAAACAACCCAAAGGCACTTTTAAGAGCCAAGTCTGTCTTGTTAAACTGTCCTTGCTGTGTTGTACTTGATAGTCTCTTCCTATCTCTCTTTTTCTTTCTCTGTCTAACTCTGTTGTCAGTCTTTCTTCTGTGTCTCTGTCTGTGTCTCTTCACTATAATGAGTGATTCTGATCTCGAGGATCTCCTGAGAAGCGCAGATGAGCTGATTGAGCAGAAAGAGTTCAGGGATGTCCTACGGAGTGCTGATGATTTGCTTTGTAAGTTACAGAAAGTGGAAGCAGCAGCAGCAGCAGCAGCAGCAGAATTAAGAAGTAAAAATTTGCTGGACACCATGCTCCGAGTGGTACGTTTTTCCTTAATGACCATACATGTATGTGTTGTTCTGGAAGCAAAGGGTTTATACACTGATACAGTAGGCTCATCTCAATTGAATATTTCACCTCCTCCTTTCCCTCACTTGCGTCCCTTCCTCGCGTCTTAGCGCCGCCTTCGTAAGACGCGAGTGAGAGACGCGAGGAGAGAGGAGTCCTCAGGTATGAGTTGGGATGTCCTCGTTCACTCCAGCGTCACCATAAACAATGCCCTTTACTTCTGGTGCGTGCAGTTCTATCACCTGTCACTGGACTTCACATCAATCCCTTCAAACCTAGGATTTAGTTTCACATTGAAATGATTTTGTCCATCTCTTCCATTCATTTCTTTTATTATCGTTTTCTATGCATTATTTTCGGTCCTGTATTGGTTTTTCCAGCTATAACATTTCATTTCAGTTATAAATATAATCATAATAATAATTGATGGATTAATTTCATTATGGTATTTGAGCTTGTTTCAGATCAACTTTTGTATTGGGTTGTTATGTAATTTGTCCTACAGAAGAGAGACACAAATCACTAACATATGTATTAGTTATGCTACCCGTATTTGTATATATCCTAAATGTTTGACGTGCTGTGGGTCTACCACACATGCATCACAAACCACAAGTAAGAACTGTACGTTATTATTTTATAATCAAAACATTATTATTGAATTTGTAAGTATATTTCACACACTTTAATGTTTTTATAGAGTTCGATCTCCTCATTCGTTTAAGAGATTTAATATATTTTACTCTTAATGAAGCACTTTAAAAATGTAATGACTCTGATCCTCCTTTAACGGTAAGAACAGCTGCAGTGAGCAGAGGCTGTGCAGCTGGGGGCGGAGCTCTGATGCGCGAGTAGTGTGCTCTCGTGTATCCTACCTTTCGTCTCCTCTGGCAGCCTCCTCCCTCACCCCTCCTCGACTCCTCCGTGTGCATTTAAGCGATTGTGACGTCCTTCAACATGGCGTGTCTTGATTGATTTCCGGGTCAAGTCCCGGAGGAGGGGGAGAGAGGAGTCGAGGAGGGACATAGAGATGAACCTAGTGTTTCAAATCCTATTTTAAATTGACTTGCATGCCTGATTAAGCATCAGAAATATATATATAGCATGACATATTCATAATTATTCAACTGTTCTTTATGTGTGTTTTGCAGTGGCAAGGACTGGAAGGACACGTGGGAGCCTGCCCAACACTATAGCAGCTCAAAATGATTCACCTGGTTAAATAAAGGCTACAAACAATGATCACACACACACACACACACACACACACACACACACACACACACACACACACACACACACACACACACACACACACACACACACACACACACATACACATACACACACACAATAAGTTGTTTAAATAAATTGTTTCATTCAATTGTTGTTTCTGTTGTGTATTTTTTTTGTCCAATTATTTGTCAATAGGGTAAAGCCTTTTAAAATGTTTGGTATGTTAATGCAAATGTGACAATCATTATTTGTGGGCTGCCTCAGTCTTAAAACACAAGATAGATATCAATTTTTGTTATGGTCTTCTGTATATGTCATATGAATAATACTGGTACAGTTTGAATTTGCCCAAAAATACGGAAATGAGAGCAGACCAGATTTTCTAAATGCCAGCGACCGGAATATCAGGAGCATCTCGAAAAGACGATATGTGACAGTCCTGCAGCAACGGACCATAAGAAACATTATGTTTTGTAGCATTAAAACCTAGCAACTTAATCTAAACCTACTATCAAAGTATTCACCTGAAATGTAGCACAATTTGGCTCCTCTTAAAAGCACTATTTGAAAATGTAGATTTGTCAAGTCAACATGTGACTTATCTGGTTCGCTATAACAGTTCTACTCCCCAGTTGAACTGTATTTGACAATCATTAAATCCACAAACATAATTTCGGAAATAAATCAAAGACAATAGTGTAAATAAGAAAGGTTTAGTTTTTGAAACTAGTAATGGGGACGTTGATACATTAACTGTCAGCAAGTACATTTCTGTCATATTTAGAAGATAGGAAAAAAAGTGAATAAGTATTCTCTCTAATGTCGATTGATTTTACAGTGATATTTGCATTACTCATCAACTCAAAAACACAAGATTACACAACATTGATTGGTTTAAATTGTGTACAATGATTTTGTGTTTTTTCCCCTTAGATTCAGAGATAGTTTTTTCTGAGTTTAGGATGGCCGAAGAAACTACACTACCCATAACCCTCAGCTATAATACACAGCAACATGTAAAACATGCAATTTATTGTTACTTTGTAATTCTACTCCACCACAATTCAGAGGTTAACCTGGTATTTTTACTCCACCACATTTATTTTGGTTACTTTGCAGATTCTGATTAATGATGTGAAATATAAACAACCCTTAAATCAGATTTTAGTTACACCTGAGTAAAATTCAGGGAAAGGTGATTGTCAAGTGCAAACAATCAGGAGAGATATTTGATAGTTGGTGTTTGAAAAGACTAAACATTTATCTCCAGATCCTTATAAATATATTCATTACTCGTTATTCTCTAATCGTTGTCACAAGGACAGATACAGGAAAACATTCCTGCCCACTGCAATAATACTGTACAATAAATCACCTCTGGCTGGAAGAGAACTCTCTGCTCCATAGTTTCTCTTGAAATAAAACCACGTTGTACATTTTACTCATACATAATCTGTTTCATATTTAATACTCCATATTCCATATATTTTGAATATATATATATATTTGTATATATATATATATAATATCTGCATGTATATTTTCTATTTCGACATGTATATTTTATATTTTATATTTTATTTTATTTTTCTTTCTATTCTTGTATATTTTGTAGTTTTGTTTTATTGTAAAATGCCTTTTATGCTGCTGTAACAACAACAATTTCCCAATTTGGGATCAATAAAGTACGATCTATCTATCTATCTATCTATCTATCTATCTAAAGACTGTATGAAATGGCTATTTGGCACATCCCTTTCAAGATGTTCTAAGGTTTATTGACATATCATATACACAACTACGGTGTAGTTATACAATGAATGAAAAACTTTGCAGGTTCGTCAACAGTGCATTACAAGACATGTATCAATATCTGTGTGCCTCCACCATTAAACAGTCATATTCTGCACATTTCTTATACTATCTACATACATCTTATAAGAGTATAATTAATATGTAATATCAGTTAAAATAAGTGCTTAAACGTAGTTAACATTGCAGGAGAGTTGATTGTCAAGTCTTTGTCAACAAATTATGCAATATATTAGACTTTAAGTACTTTGTCAGGCTTAATATTTATCTGTAGATTTAACAAAGCTTTTTGCTTACATGTATTTAAAAGAAGACCTTAACTTAAAGTATTATTTAATCTTTTAATAAAGCCTAATTAGTTTGTCTGATTTGCACATCCTCCTATTAATATCTTTGTACATCCGGCACTAAACTTTTATTGTAGAGATCACTTACAGTAGCCTATCTTCTTGATATTTTCTATTCTATATTTCTATCATTGACCTTCTACTTTCCCCCTATTTTGTATGTACTCTTAATATGTAAATGTTTTCATCAAATGTAACCCATTCAACAAAACATGCAGCAGAGATTAGCAACACAACCTTACCTGCATTGCAATGACTCTAAACGTGTAATAACGTGCTTTAACCACTAGGTGAATAATACAGACGTATAAAGTACACATGGTATACAATGCTATCAAAAATACATTGTTAATTTACATATCTAACTATCATTACCAAGCTACAGTAAATATGGACTATATGAGGCTTATGCATTGTACCAGGTGTAGCCTAAGTCAAAAACAGGCAACTGATGGTGTTTGAAAGGTAATTTATGAGGATGAAACAAATGAGGTACACAGAATACAATGCCATTTTATCTGTTTTATTATTAGTGTAGGACAGATATGTATGTATAACACCTGAAGATGTTTTATTCATGTTATCACATAATTGTACAGGATATAGCTATATTATTGCACATATTTGAGTTCTACACATGAATATCTGATTTGTAAAACATCAGACAAAAATGTTTATCCGCCCCCTCATGGTGCTAATCAGTATGTGTGTTTGCTAAACAGAGATACAAACAGAACATGAGTGAACAGTCAAAACAATTTTAATCAACTTTATTGTTATGGGACCTTGTTTACATAGTGTTTCAGAGTAGACATGTAATAACATCTGAATAAAATGAAATGATAGAAAATGCCTTCAACAACATACTGTATCAACAACCTGAAGAATAACTTACTGGACATATATATTAAGACATTAAGAAATGTGACTTTTTCTTTTGTCGGAGGACCGCAGCTGACGAGAGGGGGTGTAGGGCTGAAGGAGGTCAGAGATGTATGCAGGGGCTAGGGAGTGGAGAGATGTGTAGGTTAGCAGGAGGAGTCTGTACTGGATGACAATTGGGTCATATATTTTAACTTTGATAAATATCTCTCTCACCTCAGGCTGCGTTCCAACCTTTTTTAAACACGCTGTAGTGCAGCCTCTTATCAAAAAACAGAATCTTGATCATTCTGTTCTCTCCAACTTTAGACCTATTTCTAAGCTGCCCTTCCTGTCTAAAGTCCTAGAGAAAGTGGTGTTAGCGCAACTGCAGTCGCACCTTGTTTTAAACTGCATATCACAAAAGTTTCAGTCTGGTTTTAAATCACGCCACAGTACAGAAACTGCTCTCCTAAGAGTTTTGAATGATCTTCTTTTAACTGCTGATTCTGGGAATTCTGCTGTGCTTGTGCTTTTAGATTTGTCTGCTGCTTTTGACACCATTGACCACCAAATTCTTTTATCACGCCTTGAACTGTGTGTTGGAATTAAAGGTAATGTCCTAAAATGGTTTCAATCCTATCTGTCAGAAAGGACCTTTTCTGTGCATCTTGGCCAGTATTCTTCAGCTGCAGCCCCACTAGCATATGGGGTCCCTCAAGGTTCTATCCTAGGCCCCATTTTGTTCAGTCTGTATTTACTACCTCTGGGGTACATTTTTAAAAAGCATAACATTTCGTACCATTGCTTTGCAGATGATTTGCAGGTATACCTGCCTATAAAAGCAAATAAGGAATCTAGGATTGCCTTGCTTAGCTGTCTGAAAGACATAAAATCATGGATGGAAATCAACTTCTTGACTCTCAACGAAAACAAGACAGAGATTATAATATTTGGACAGTCTGAACTCCTGGATGGCTTTAATAGTGTACTCGGCCCCTTAGCCTCCTACAGCCGTCCCTCTGTCAGAAATCTTGGAGTCATCTTTGACAACTGTTTTAAATTCGACAAACAAATAAGCTCAGTTGTCAAGACAAGCTTCTTCCAGCTGCAGCTTCTGGGGAAGGTAAAGGCCTATCTTCCTAGTAAGGAATTTGAACAGCTAATCCACCTATTTATAACGTTTCGTTTAGACTATTGTAACTCCCTGTATATTGGTGTTGATAAGTGTTTGATCCGTCGCCTGCAGCTGGTCCAAAATGCGGCTGCACGCCTTCTTACTGGGAAGAGACGTTATGACCACATCACACCCGTTTTGGCAGACCTTCATTGGCTTCCTGCCAGTTACAGGATCCAGTTCAAGTACTTACTTGTTGTTTTAAAATCATTGCATGGACTGGCACCACATTACCTGTCTGAGTTGTTGCACCGCCATGCTCCAGCTAGAGCATTGCGCTCAGCTCAGCAAAATATGTTGGTGGTTCCTCGGTGCAGGAAAAAAAACAGAGGTGACAGGGCTTTCAGTGTTGCAGCTCCCAGACTGTGGAGACCTTTCGTCCCGTCTTCGCTCAGGCCCAATGGTGAATCTTAAATGTATAAGATAAAGACAATATTAGTTACTTCATCACCTATCACTGATGTGTAAAGTAATGCGAAGTAAAAATGTAATATATACTGCACTTTGCAGGCAGGACATCTCTTTCAGGGAATCACTGCGGGTTGAAAGGACCTTCCAGTGGTGGTTAATTTCTGTGATGAGAATCTTCTTCTCCTCCTGTAGTCTCTTCACTGCCATGACAAGGTCGAATGCTCTTCTCTTTGTACTGAGGTCGAAAGAGTCTGGAAAGCATTTATGACAAAACATGAGTATGAAAAATCAACATTCAAAGAATCTATGAAGTCTTACATACCCACATTTGCTGTGAGCATTCAGCAGACTGGTGTACTTACCACTGTTTGGTAGCTGCCATGGCCAAGCTTTCTCCACAGACAGAATGGCTTCGAGGCACAGCGCTTCTGTGCTTGGAACCATTGAGTTGTATTTCTCAACTGTGGCTGTCAGGACCCCTTTCTCATCCCTGATCTTGCGGTGGATCCGGGCACGACCTTTGTTGCTGTCTGTGTCTTTGTAGAGACGCTGCAAAAGTCTCTTGACACTTACTGTCAGCATTTTCATCTTGCTGGCCAAGGCAGCAGCATCCCTTGGGTTGTTTGTTGTTGCTTTTTAGAGGAAATAGGTGTATTAAGCACAGTAATTCACAATAACAGTGACATTTGATTAAATGTTTTAATATTATTTTATTACATATTTCATAATAAGTATCTGGATCATCATTAATGCTTCATGAAAAATAAGTAATGCAAATGTCAATAGAGGGTTATCACTAATTCTGAAAATTTAAAATAAATTGATAAATCATGACTACAAAAAAAGTTGAAAAACGTCATTAAGATTGTCCTCACTTTCTGCCCACTCATTCACATCCCTGATCCAGTCTTCCAGCTGCTTTTCAGTCACTGCCAACTCAGCCTTCATGGACTCCAGGTTCTGCAATTGCTTTCACAGAGCTTTTGTGGTCTACAAACGTCAAACAATTAAATACAAGTAAATACAGAAATCTACATTTAGGCTGCAGCCACAAATAATTCTAACAAAGAATATGTCATTCTTCTAAAACAGGGGTGTCAAACTCAATTTCATCGCGGGCCACATTCGCATAAAGGTTGCACTCAAAGGGCCGGTTGTAACTATATAAATATATAATATATATATATAAAATAATGTATTATATTTAGGGCTGTCAAGTTAACGCGTTAATAACGCGTTAACGCAAAAAAAAATTAACGCCACTAATTATTTTAACGCGATTAACGCATGTGTATTTTTTGTCCTCGGCCGCCGTAGTTTCAGAGCGCATCGAGTGTAAAACACCATCTACAAGCTGATGCTGACAGCCCCGCTCCTGCTGCCCGCTTGTGGCAGACCACACTTCCACGCTCACCGGCAGGCCCGGACTGGCCATCGGGAGGACCGGGAGGGTATGTGTATGTGTGGCGCGAGCGAAGCACACCTTACGTGTTGTTGTTAGCATCTGGTGCTAGCTAGCTGAGCTAACGGATATAAGGAGCTGTTTCAATGAAAACAGAGGAGCGACATTTCGCCGACAACTGCGCCGAGCACTTGACTTTATGCAGGTAGCCAGACAGCACACTCAGCACGGATAGTGCGCGCAACACAGCTCATACACACAGGCATATATGCCTTGAGCTGCACATAGCTCCAACGATCCATCACAGTGTCTCCACATTCTCTCTCTCTCACACACACACACACACACACACACACACACACACACACACACACACACACACACACACACACACACCACACACACACACACACACACACACACACACACACACACACACACACACTATTGTATGAGAGAGGTTCTAGGTTGAATTGAGGCGAATATTTGTAATGTTCAGAGGTTGTTGTGTTTAATATTCATGAGAATATTTGTCATTGTTCAAATGATAATAAACAAACATATAAAGCATAGTTGTCCACTCATATGTTGATAAGAGTATTACAAACTTGAAAAATATCCCTCTAAGGTACATTTAGAACAGATAAAAAATGTGCGATTAATTTGCGATTAATCGCGATTAACTATGGACAATCATGCGATTAATCGCGATTAAATATTTTAATCGACTGACAGCCCTAATTATATTACATTATTGCCTCTGAATTGGATTATTATCGGATGGGACAATAACTTAGTAATTAACTACGTCTGAAAGCAGAAGTCCAGGGCAAATAATTGCAAGTCTCTTCAGTGCGCATGTCACAAAACGAGATGCATTGTGGGACATGTAGTTTATGGGCAACCTGCTTCTGTAAAGTGGCATGTAACCGTATAATAAACGTATTATATTCTTTGCAAGCTCTTGCTGGGCCACATAAAATGAAGTCGCGGGCCGGATTTGGCCCCCGGGCCTTGAGTTTGAGACCCCTGTTCTAAAACTATGTTATTACCTTCAGATATCTGCGGGACAGTGAGGTGGCCAAGTTGCTGACTTTTTGCTGATTCCAGTGCATGGCCATCAGTGTCACCATGTCTGTACGTCCTGCAAAAGAGAATATCACGTTATTACTATTCCTCTTACTTCTTATACTGTAACTGGGGTTTATACTATATTGCCATCCTAAATTGTGTTCTATGGTCATAACCGTCAATGAGCTTTTATGAGTTTGTGTTGTTGGTGTAATTTGTTAGTGTAATCTGTGCCTTTCTGACATTTTTTTGAAAACTGACAGTAAAGGTTCTATCGTAACTCACCTGCTTTTGACATGTGTTTTGTGGTCACTGCTATCCGAGAGAGGAAGGCGCGTTCACACCGGAGTACTTTGGAGTACTTTTCCCACAATAGTTCATCAGAACTACGATATATTTGCGTTCACACCAAAAAGCCCCAGGAACTAAAGTAGTTCAAATTAGTTCATCTGACCCGCTTTTCAGTCCCAGGGACTGTTGTGGGAGAAAATAGTTCATACGTTTTTTTTTGTAAGCGGCCATTGTATTTGCTCGCTTCAGGCAGCGCACCCGAAGAGATTACTTTTGTGAAAGCAGTTATTATAGCAACACAAAATAAATCATCGGAGCGGTGGAGTGATGAGGATGTGTCGGCGCTTCTGGCGATTTACTCGGAGGACGCGAAGCGCCGCATTCAGAAGCTTCTACTGAATGCAGTTTCCGTGGCTCAGCAAAGTTAGCAGACCTGGCAAAGTCATGTCGGGACGACTACGAAGATAAAATAAAATACATGCACTGCACTGTTTTAATCTGCACAATACTGGTCTTAGATGTACTTTTATTTGCTCAGTAGATCGAGCTAGCCATGCTAGAACTTGCTATCATAGGTCCAAGCTGGCTAACAACAGCTAGCTAGCTAGCTATTCTCAGCCGTGCCCGCTATGAACACGTTTTGACTTGTGAATAAGTGTGCAATGTTCTGTAATTTGCTTCACTAACTCATGGCACTAATCGTGTGTTTCAGGCGAGGTGTTTCTCTCAGGATTAGAAACTAGTTTTCCCCTCCGAGATAAAACGATAATATAACGTTAGCAATTAGCATGCTAGCTGGACATAATGCTACCTCTAACAATACATTGTAGTTGCTATAATTTCAAGTCATTTGCAACATTCATTCTACATGTTAATGGTAAAAGCTTAAACAGTTGATTACCTGCATGCCACAAAGACTGATGTTCTAACATTTTTGCACATTTAAGTAGAAATGTAATTGAAATTCTATTTATTTTTCCTTTTTTTATTGATTGTTATAATTGTACTCAGCCATGTTATGTTAGATGTCAATCCACTTACACTGTAACTACTCTGGCCTTGAAAGAAGGGTACACATCTAACTGATGTCCACTAATCCCTATAAAACAAAGTTCAAGCATACATTAAGCACAAAACAATAAATAAGGGCACTTTGATATTTATTTTTTATTTGATATTATTTGATCCTATCTTATCTTCAGTGGCGGCGCCAGGGTATGGCTGGGGTGTAAGGTTTTAGTGTTTGTCTATCTGTCTTATTTTGACATGACTCTGCTCTATCTTTCCAGGTGTCTGCACTTCCTGTCTTTGTGTGTCACCGGTCAGACTGATTGTTGTTCCCGCCCCTGATTGTGTCCACCTGTGCCTCATTACCTAATGTGTGTGTGTGTGTATATATAGTCCTTCTCTCCCTTTGTCTTGTGTTGGTTCGTCTTGTCTCTTCATGAGATCCATGCCTGTTACCAGAGACCTGTTGTAAATACCTAGTCGAACCTAAGGATTCTTTGGAATGTCCTAGTAGATCCTAGAAGACTTTGAAAAGCTTTGTGATCTTTATAATAAAGAATAATACAAAGCAACGGAATCGAGCATCTGAGTTCTTAAAGAGCCCTTCGTGTCAGAACGAACCAACCAAACAAGATGGACTCAGCCGATTCTACTACAGTAAGAACGGCCCTGCAGGCGCAGGGTACACGCCTTCATCAACATGAGGGACAGCTGTCAGCAATCAACCAAGGGGTCCAGGATTTACATGCTCGTCAAGACAACTTTCAAGCTACGGTGACGACAGAAATAAATCTACTGGCTGAAAAGATGCGGGACATACTGACTCACCTCGTGGCAAACCCTGGTGTTCCTGCGGCAGAGTTTTCCGGTTCAGCGGGGGTCGGGTCTGCTGATATCCCCGTTCAAGTACCCATGCAGTCGCCTACGATCCGTCTCGCTTCACCGGAGAAATTCTCCGGAGACTCTGGAAACTGTCGTCCCTTCCTGGTACAGTGCGATCTCCACTTCAAACACCAGCCCGCAGCATTTCCCACCGATCAAGCTAAAGTAGCTTTTATTGTCTCTCATCTGACGGGTAGAGCGGAAGCCTGGGCAACAGCGGAGTGGTCCCGGTACTCGCCTGTTTGTCAGTCATTAAGACTGTTCTTGGATACCATGAGCAAGATCTTTGATCAGATATCACCCGGGAGAGAGTCAGCGAGAGCCCTGGTGAACATTAAGCAGCGGCAGAGGAGAGTGGCGGATTACGCAATTGATTTCCGTACTCTGGCAGCGGAGAGTGGGTGGAACTCGGCGGCTCTCTTTGATGCTTTCCTGCATGGGTTAGCGGATCCCATAAAGGATCAGTTAGCTCCATTACAGCTGCCTGAAGATTTGGACTCGCTCATCGCCATGGCTATCCGGGTTGATCAACGTCTAGCTGATAGACAGCGGGAAAAGGGAAGGAATGCAGTATCCACTCCACCTTTCAGACGGGAGTTACCGAGGGAATACTACACTTGGCAGAGGAATTCCCAGACTTCATCTCCAGAGCGACCAGCGCCTCCTATCGCCGCGGAGGAACAGATGCAGCTCGGAAGAGCCAGACTCACACCGGAGGAGCGTCAGCGCCGTCTACGGGAGCTGCGGTGCTTCTACTGCGGCCAGCAGGGTCATGTTTCGGCAGCCTGTTCGGCAAAAGATCAGGCTCATCAGCAGGAAGGAAGACGCTGGTGAGCCGAGTGACTTCCTTCGACTCTCCAGTCAGAAAATTAATGCAGGTACGAATCAAGCTTGGGGATAAGACTATGACTCAGGATGCATTAGTCGATTCTGGGGCTGATGAGAGTTTGTTAGACTGGGAGCTGGCAAAAAGTTTGAATTTAAAGGTTGTACTTTTAGATCAGCCCTTAGAGGCTAGTACTTTGGACGGCCGCCTTTTATGTACAGTTACTCATCGCACTGAGCCCATGGTATTAGTCGTAGATCAGGAACATCGAGAGCAAATTAGTTTTCATTTATTTAACTCTGCTCAACATCCTCTCATTTTGGGGTACCCTTGGCTTGTTAAACACAACCCTCACGTTGACTGGCAGACAGGAAAGGTGAAAGGGTGGGGGGTTGAGTGCTCTCGTTCATGTTTAACCAGTGAAACAGGGTTGAGTAACAGATCTAGTAACTTTAAGCAGGGGTCAGGTAATAACAGTGACACTTTTTCTAAACCTTCTGACTTTCCTGACTTGTCTAAAGTTCCTGGTTGCTATTCAGACATTAAGGAGGTGTTTAACAAAACACGAGCTACTTCATTGCCTCCCCATAGACCGTACGATTGTCCCATAGAACTTCTGTCGGGCTCTACTATTCCCAAGGGACGGCTGTACTCTCTTTCTGGGCCAGAAAGGGAGGCCATGAAGGCATATATCGATTCTTCACTCAAGACTGGGTTGATTCGGACATCTTCATCCCCAGCAGCGGCAGGTTTCTTTTTTGTGGGAAAAAAGGACGGGACATTGAGGCCCTGTATTGATTATAGTCCGCTAAATCAGATCACGGTCAAGAACAGATATCCCCTTCCACTCATCTCTACGGCATTTGAACTGTTACAAGGAGCTAAGATATTTACCAAGCTTGACCTAAGGAATGCTTATCACCTTGTGCGCATCCGGGAGGGGGATGAGTGGAAAACAGGTTTCAATACACCTACGGGACATTACGAATATTTGGTGATGCCTTTTGGACTTTGTAATGCACCTGCTGTTTTCCAAGCTCTCATTAACGATGTGTTAAGAGATTTCCTGAATGTTTTCTGTTTTGTGTATCTCGATGATATTCTCATCTTTTCTCCAGATGAGAATACTCATGTTAACCATGTTCATCTTGTTCTTCAAAGACTCCTGGCTAATCATTTGTTTGTGAAAGCCGAAAAATGTGAGTTTCATGTCAACTCAGTATCATTTTTGGGCTTTGTGATTTCCCCTAACAAGATGGAAATGGACCCAGCAAAGGTCAGTGATGTGGCAAATTGGCCTACGCCAAACTCCAGAAAGAAAGTTCAGCAATTCTTGGGGTTTGCTAACTTTTACAGACGTTTCATACGCAATTTCAGTGCTATTGCCTCTCCTCTCCATTCCCTTACCTCTCCCCATGTTCAGTTTGTGTGGAATCCACAGGCAGAGAAATCCTTCATGGATCTGAAGAGGAGGTTCACCACAGCTCCTATCCTGACTGTACCTGATCGCAACCGACAGTTTGTGGTGGAAGTAGACGCCTCTAACGATGGCGTTGGAGCTATACTGTCTCAGATGTCAGCGGGGGACAATAAACTTCATCCGTGTGCCTATCTCTCCCGTAAGCTATCTTCTGCTGAGAGGAATTACGACGTGGGAAATCGGGAACTCTTGGCTGTGAAGATTGCTTTGGAGGAGTGGCGGCACTGGTTGGAGGGAGCGGAGCAGGATTTCCTGGTATGGACAGATCATAAAAACTTGCAGTACATCAGGAGGGTAAAGCGCTTGAACTCCAGACAAGCCAGGTGGGCTTTATTCTTTAACAGATTTAGCTTCACTCTGTCTTATCGACCTGGTTCTAAGAACGGGAAACCGGACGCTCTCTCCAGAGTTTTTGATCCTGAGCCAGTTCCCAAGACTCCAGAACCCATTCTGCGGTCAGACCGGGTGATCGGGAGTGTGACCTGGCCCATTGAAGCTAAAGTAAAACAGGCTAATGGAGAGAATCCTGTCCATAGAGGTTGTCCTCAGAATCGCCTGTTTGTTCCTAGGACACTTCGTTCTCAGGTGATTCATTGGGCCCATACATCTGTCCTTTCCTGTCATCCTGGAACCAAGAGGACCCTTTTTATGGTGAAACACAGATTCTGGTGGCCTGCTATGTGGAAGGATGTTGCAGAATATGTGGCAGCTTGTCCTGTGTGTGCTAGAAACAAGACATCTCGTCAAGCTGCGGCAGGTCTTCTTCAACCTCTGCCCATTCCCCACAGACCATGGTCGCACATTGCGTTGGACTTTGTGACAGGATTTCCACCTTCGGCAGGTAATACCACAGTACTCACAGTCATTGATCGTTTTTCCAAGATGGTACATCTCATCCCCATGTCCAAATTACCTACTGCCAAAGAAACTGCACAGGCCATGTTGTCCCATGTTTTTCGTATACATGGTTTCCCAAGTGATGTCGTTTCAGACCGAGGCCCACAATTCGTTTCACGTTTCTGGAAGGAGTTTTGTCGCCTGATCCAAGCCACTGTGAGCTTGACATCCGGATACCATCCCCAGTCAAACGGCCAAGTGGAGAGGATGAATCAGGAAATGGAGACATGTCTGAGATGCCTGGTGTCCCAGAAGCCTACCACCTGGAGCAAACATCTGATCTGGGTTGAGTATGCACACAATACCTTACCCACATCAGCCACCGGAATCTCTCCTTTCCAATGTGTCCATGGATACCAGCCTCCATTGTTCCCGGAGCTCGAGCAAGAAGTTACCGTACCATCAGCACATGCTCTGGTTCGCCGCTGTCGCCGGGTATGGAAGGGTGTTCGCCAGATGCTGCAGAGAAGTGCGACCCGCATGAAGAGTTTGGCCGACCGAAAACGACGTCCATCTCCTAGATACAAGGTCGGACAACGAGTGTGGTTGTCCACCAAGGACCTTCCTCTTCATGTCGCCTCCAGGAAACTGGCCCCCCGGTTCGTTGGTCCATTTCCCATTTCAAAGGTTATTAATCCTGTTGCTGTTCGCCTATGTCTCCCAAAGTCTCTCAAGGTCCACCCCACGTTCCATGTCAGCAAGCTGAAACCAGTTTTAGAGAGTAGACTGGTTCCCTCCTCCACACCACCTCCACCTCCTCGGGTCATCGACGGAGGTATCGTCTATACAGTGGAAAAGATACTGTCAGAAAGAAAGCGGGGTAGAGGGAGACAGTTCCTGGTCGACTGGGTAGGGTATGGACTAGAGGAAAGATGCTGGATCCCGGGCAGCTTCATTGTCGACAAAACTCTGATCACGGATTTTGACAGACTACGGTCTCAGGTTTCAGGGACGTCTGGAGTCGTCCGTAAAAGGGGGGGTACTGTAAGGTTTTAGTGTTTGTCTATCTGTCTTATTTTGACATGACTCTGCTCTATCTTTCCAGGTGTCTGCACTTCCTGTCTTTGTGTGTCACCGGTCAGACTGATTGTTGTTCCCGCCCCTGATTGTGTCCACCTGTGCCTCATTACCTAATGTGTGTGTGTGTATATATAGTCCTTCTCTCCCTTTGTCTTGTGTTGGTTCGTCTTGTCTCTTCATGAGATCCATGCCTGTTACCAGAGACCTGTTGTAAATACCTAGTCGAACCTAAGGATTCTTTGGAATGTCCTAGTAGATCCTAGAAGACTTTGAAAAGCTTTGTGATCTTTATAATAAAGAATAATACAAAGCAACGGAATCGAGCATCTGAGTTCTTAAAGAGCCCTTCGTGTCATGGGGTAGGCTACAGCCATACCAAGAAATGGCTTAGCCCCACCTTAGCCCCACCATGAAAAATGATGTTAAAGTAAGCAAAATAAAGTCCGCCAACTCGCGCGGAGTAAATTGCACAGACAGCAGTTAGCAAGATTGATTTCAGTAGCCACTTGTCTGGAAATACCGAAGACTAGAAACGGTTTTGAAAACTTTTGTCACGTAGTGATCGTCTTCCCAATAAAACATCTTTGATAATGTCTTCTGGCCAATCAGAATCACGATAACGGCGTGGTGTTGTTGCAGGAAGTCCCGACGGAGAATACTTTTGCTGTAGTACATCTCTGTATACATCGATACAACATTACGTGTTGATAGAAATCAACACGTAATGAAATAAGACCCCACGGTTTGATGATTGATAGGTGTGTGGGCTGTCTTTCATTTTGACACACAGAACAATGGGGGCTATCCACCCTTATCCACAATGTAAAGTAATTCACACAGCCTCTTCCCTCTTCTCAGCAGCAGGTTCAGCTTTCAGAACAAAGTAACAAAAAACAAAAATGGCATTCATTTTTTTAAATGTGTAGTAATAGATTTTTTTTTTTTCTTCTCAAGAGAGTACCAGAATGTGTATTTGATGTTAGTATTTCAAAAAATCTCCTGGGGGTCGGGTTTTCAGCATGTCAACTCTTTCACCTGTGGGGAAATTGCAGGATTGGCTCCAGGTCGCCCTTTTTATTTACTACAAGACAAATGTGCCTTTTTATTTCATACAGTTCAATTTGGATTGAGACAGGGAAATAATCTAAACCTCACGCGTGGCGTTTCACTGTCAAGGAGGCGATATAGCGTGTATGTAATTACATTGCAAATACTGACTTGAGCCCCACCACTGTATGGGTTAGCCCTACCATAGATTACCCAACAAAAATACTCTGGAGCCGCCACTGCTTATCTTCTACTTTACACCTGCATTTTGTACACTGTCCCTGCCTGCACCATGTCCAATGTTGTCTCGTTGTTGCGATTAAACTGATCTTGTATCTTGCTTATTTCACCTTAGGAAAGCAGGCATGGGATGACAGCTTCCTTGACACGACGAACGGCTGCTGCATTCACACAAGGCCCAGGAATCGGACGACCAGCTGCTCATGGTGCCAGGTGGAGCAACAAAATACCTTTCAGGCTGGGCTTCTGGCAGTGCTAAGCGAGCTGATTACATCCAACAGGCCTTCAATACAAAAATGAAGAAAAACTTGTCGTCGTTGATAAACTGTACAATGACTTGTTGGGAGGCGTGTGGTGCAGTGGTCTGGTGCGTTGGGGTTCGGATCAGGGGAGCACAGGTTCAAACCCCACTGCAGTCAGGATGTCATTGTGTTCCTGGGCAAGACACTTCACCCCAAATTGCCTACACCTGGGTTAATTTTGTATTATTGTGATTATATATATAATACTGACACCTAACTTTGCACTAAGGTGTGTCTGCTGCTGAGCCTACCTATTGTTATTATATATATATATATATATATATTGCCACTGTTATTATATTGTTTTGATACTACTGACACTTATTGATCTGCTGCTGATAAATAAAAGAGAACCTACATGCACAGCACTAGCATCATGACTGTCTTTGTTTAAACCAGCAGCGGTACACAGACTAACCTGTGTGTGTGTAACGTAGTTCTTCAGGTGTGTATGCTTAACATGTATGTATTTATCACAGTAAAGATGGTATACAAAAGCTTTTTAAAGAGCTTTCAACCTCATCCCATTGTCTTTAACACACATTTAACATAATAATATACTCATATTAATATACAAATATACAGTATGAGTACTGTTTTGATACTGACATTTTATCTTTGCACTAAGGTGTGTCTGCACTATTGTAATTTTGTCTGTTGACTGTGGTAAATAAAAGAGAACCAAATGCACTGTACAAAAGATCAGCTTTATTGTCAATTTACAATTTCCATGCTGTTCAGATGCCTCAAGGGCTGTGCGCGTGTCTTGCCCCGCGAATACAGAGGAGTTGAAAAGAGCCCTTGGACATTCGGAAATCTTTGATCCACTGCACATTGGTGTACGTTGGCACCACCTTCTCCCACCAGGCCGATGTTCTATTGTTCACCCAGAGAGAGCGCGGGACACGACGCGTTCCGTAGTATTCGCATATCTGGAACACATACAAAGACACAAATGAGCCCTACATAACTCCATAAATCCTACATTAGATAGTATTAATGTGATTTAATGAACGTACCATTGCTGTTCTTTGGGCGTGATAACGGTCATCATCCTCAGCTGTCCTACGGCGAAACATGTCCATAGCGTGTGCTTTTCGTCGTCCACTCCTTTTGTTAAGGCTTCTTAACCGCCTTCGCCTTCGCCTCCGACTCAGCATTTCTATTGCATTTGAATGGTCGATCTGTATTTGTATTTGTGGCTGAGTTATTGGCTTAAATAACTCAGTTACGAAGCTGTATAACACGAGCACCAAAACGTCAACTCCATACCGTGTCTGAGGTCGGAAGGTAAACAGAAGCATACAGCGGAAGCGGAAGTTTTTTTTCTTCTTCTTCTCTCGGTTTTTTGGCGAATTGCAACTTTAAGGTGCATACCGCCACCTACTGTACTCGCCGTGAAGTTGTTTGCGGCCTGCCAGTAAACCCAAAGCAGAAGAAGAAGAAGTGACGTCAGCGGCTCATTTGCCTAATCCACCCCCAGGAACTCATTTTGGTGTGAACGCGATCTGCTTTAGTTCATCAGAACTAAAAGAGCTCATGAACTAAAGTTCTCATGAACTATTGTGGGAAAAGTACTTGGTGTGACCTATTCCACCTCCTCCCCTAGGGTTAGTCCAGCCCCCTCTTGATATGCCCCACTCCATTTCACCTGTTTAAAATATATTCATATATATACTCAGAGAAAGATGAGTCGTGTCTTTCAGGCATGGCCTTTCCAAACAAAAATGACAGGAAACATAAAACATATTATTGCAGAACAAGTGTGTTATTTATGAAAGAGGTGTGTTTGTGTGTAGGGGCTGTTGATATAATTATTTTGTAATTGTAATGTTTTTGTTTTTTTTCAACAGTGAGCTACAAAGACAATCAGATTCAGATTTATGAATGAACAGTATGAAATTCATCAACATTGAAATATATTTTATTATCAAAATAATATTGAACTGTTATCAAAACTTAGTGCAACTGTAGAAGCTTGCTCTGTTGTCTTACTGAAAGAATAACTTTTACCACGTTTTTTACAGACAATATTGAGAGATAAATAGTAGCAGTTCTCACTATGTGTATAGCTTTGCCTTCAATACATTAAATTAGAAAGCTGACAAAGTCATATTACTTGTTAACATCTAAATGTAACCTTTTTACATGGAAAAAACCCTCAACTTCACTGATGTGTAGGTGATCTAGTATTTAGTATTGTTTAATGGAATGTATATCAGTGTATTAAAGTCAATACTTCATTTATTTAAACCAATATCTTTCTTGATTCTTTGTACAGTATGAAAAAAGAGTCTTTATACCTGTGCTGAAGTTCACTGCTGTGTAGTGATGGGAATTATGGCTATTTGAAGGGAGCCGGATCTTATGGCTCCGTTCCTTTCAAAGAGCCGTTCAAAAGAGCCGTTCAAAAGAGCCGTTTTTTTAAAAAGGGGGCGGGGTTATTAGGTTTATCTGCGAAATAATCACCAGGATAATGATTGACTGTATTGCCAGACCTAATGTCAATAATCTGCATTGTAAACATGACACAAGGTGGCGCCATATCCATGTCATTCATGTCAGTGAATGTACTTTGAATTTACCCTCTGCATGTGTTAAGTAAATAAAGTTGCCTTGCCTTGAATGAAATTCACGCAACTCTTAATATTAGTAGTGTGTTTTTAAGTGGCGATGGAGATTATTTGTTGACCCTGCTTTAAAGGATATTTTGCCTTTACAAATGGTGCGCTTTATCACTGCCTGGGTTTTGGTTGAAGTGCATCCAAATGCTGCTGCGTTTTCGCATTTGGCTCATTTTCCATCCGAAAAACACGTCGTCTATCTGTCCCGTACCACTTGTTATGACTTCTCTCTCGCGCGTATTCCGTTAAGACCCACCCCACCTAACTCCTCGTGCTGAAACCTTTATATATACAGTCTATGGCTGAAACCTACCAATCAGAGTAGGGGCGGGTCTTCACAGAATACGTTTGGGGAACAAAATCAAGCTTTTTAAAAGGCGAGTGAATTTTGGCAGGCAGTGAGTGCGGACCAACTTTGATTGAACGATAACAAGAACGGCTCTCACGACTCGGTTCCCCTCGTTCGCACCAAAGAGCCGTTCAAAAGAATCGGCTCGTTCGCGACCGACACATCACTACTGCTGTGAGGAGTCCAGTTCTGTCTCTCACTCTCTGGTCCAGCCTGTCTGCATCACCTGGACACTTTAAACAAACAGATATATATGTAAAGTACCATGTGTACAAACAATATAACTTATTCTCTTCTGTTGAACATGTTGGATTGTGTATTCCTCTATGGTTTAATCTTGCAGGCTACGATTAGCATCGTTAGGACAGATGTAGCTACCACTCGCTTACACGCTAACCCAAGCCTTAACATTCATTACGTAGCTGATTAACATCATAAACACATAAATAAAGTACTCAAATTTCACTTACCGCAAAAACACATTCCTGCTGTAAAATTGGGCATTTTAACATGGGGGTCTATGGAAATTGCTCCTTTCTGCAGTCATCGCCTATCGGCCAATATATGAACTGCAGTTTGTGGCACTTCCGTATTGGCGTCCCGGCTCTTCCCAGAGTTTGCCGCTTGACTAAAATGTCGTTTAATTAACAAGGATAATCTGGTGTTTTTTAGTTAATGAGTAGTGCAGATATCACCTATTTATGTTTCATCCAATCACAGAGCTTGTTGACTTATCACGAGGTTTGTCGCAAAGCAGACAGGCTTCGTCACAACAATAGCTGGGGATTGTGGGTAGTGTAGTCTCTTTGGCGCTCCACATTTCAGAGAAAAAAAATTGTTTCTCAGAATTGAAGGGGAAAAACACAAAAGCATTGCACACAATTTAAACCTATCAATGTCGTTTAATTAACAAATATAATATGGTGTTTTTGAGTTGATGAGTAGTGGAGATATCACTGTCAAATCAATCGACAGTAAGGAGAATACTTACTTCCGGGTGTAAAATCCTCCGTTATCCAATGGGAATGGACGCTCACATTGCCTTTAACAGCCGCCGACACAAACGAATGCCGTGCTTCCATGAGCGTCAAATACCGCCGCCGATGGGAATACATTGCAATCAGTTGAAAGCTATTTGCGTCCGTTTATGAAGCTGAAGGAGCCTTACCAGCAGGCGTCGGTAGTGTGTATTCGTCATTCAAAAGAGGCAACAACCGGAAGACAGACTGCGTGATACACCGAGAGAAGAAGAACAGACTGCGTGATATAAACAAACAACAAATAGCGTGTGCGTTCCATTTTCACTCTACAACGAGAAGCTCATGGGGCTTTCCCGAACCTGTGTCGAAAGCTGGAGTTAAATGAAATCTCAGATTTGCCTTCTTAATAGTTTGTTTGGGTCCCTCACTTCCGTTTCGCTTCTCATGCACTGATTCGCTAAGCTGAACAGCCAATCAGAGTGATTTCTTTGGCGACAGCCTACCGATTCAACATGTCGAATCGGCGGCGGAAGGTGTCGTCACGGCCGAAAAGACACGTGCAGTACACACCAATCTGAGTAGGGCGACGCGGCGCTCATCGACGGCCCGACATCTATTGACGCCGAAAAATCGGCTCGGTGTGTAAGGACCTTAACACCTAGCAACCTGCGTCAAGCCTCAACGTACAGTAACGACATTTTAAAGGTCCCATGTCATGCTTTTCCGGTTATTACCCATCCCCTTGTGTGTTATGAAGGTTTTTATGCATGTAAACGGTCTGCACAGTCAAAAACCCTCAAAGTACACCCTGTAGCGAGTAAAACTCTAACACAGTCTATGCTGCCCCAAAACGCCTTGTTGGAGCCAATTTGCTTTGGGTTGTGCACGGGGTTTGTCTATGTGTGTGTGAACGCGTCATCATCCAATCTGCGCACCTGGGAGCACAGGAGGTAATTAACCTATATATGTGGACACGGGTGATCAGCTGGGATGAGAAGTTAGAGAGGAAGCAAGATTTTAGATATGTGAGTCGTAAAAGAACATTTTAACCTTGGACAATTAAATAAAGCATTACAAATGACGTCATGGTGGACCTCATCCTTCACCACAACACGCGTTCGGAACTCTGACTGCTAACCTCCATGAGTGGCCTTTTTTGATGAGCGATCGCCGCTACACGCCTCGTTGGAGATTTCTCATTTTCTTCCTGGGTACTCTGACATGGGAATACCCAGAGGCCACACCCTCTGCCAGCATTTCACGAAACAAAGCTTCACAAACCTTTCAGCGATTCTTGCCGGATATACAGCGTAGGGCAGTGGTTCTCAAACTTTTTTCAATAATGTACCCCCTTTGAAAAAAAAATTCAGCCAAGTACCCCCTGATCAGCGCAAAAACTATTTGTTAGGGAAAAAATGCCTATATAAAGAGGTACAGTACAGCCTGAGCCTTGCACCATCAGTGTCTGATTTATTAAAACAACATTGTAACTGAGAAACACTTAAATTCTACATTTCAAATGTTTACAATCCATCATTAAATTCATGGCAAACCAATTTTAACATCATGCAATAACACTAAGACGACATTAGTTGCATTGAACTGATCTTTTTAATAAGTTGTACTTACAATTTAGTGAGAAACATGGGCTTGTGCTTCACTGAGGATCTTTGTCATTCTGACAGGGAGGCAAACTGCAGTTATTACACTTCACGTTTTGAAATATGTGTAACTCTGTTAATATAAAACCTACACTGCTCAAACTTCATAACTTTTCCTA
The DNA here is from genome assembly GCF_902827165.1 of Trematomus bernacchii. NCBI lineage: Eukaryota > Metazoa > Chordata > Actinopteri > Perciformes > Nototheniidae > Trematomus > Trematomus bernacchii. The sequence goes on from NW_022988043.1 coordinate 13,761,487, forward strand.
AAATTGGTATATTTATTTATTTTGGGGCGTGGGGAATGAAGAGAAAAAAAAATATGAGCATTTTATGAGCATGGGATTTTGACCCCTCATATAAACAAATGCATAATGCTGCACTATACTTTGCAGCCACAAGCCGTTGCCAAGCAACGCTTATTGTTTAGGTCCTTTGACACGCAGGCAGTCATATAATTAACTAGAACTAGCTAGATCTGATAGATTTGGACATAAACGCGAGTGAAGTATAACCAAGCGGCAAACTCTGGGGAAGAGCCGGGACGCCAATGCGGAAGTGCCACAAACTGCAGTTCATATATTGGCCGATAGGCGCTGACTGCAGAAAGGAGCAATTTCCATAGACCCCAATGTTAAAATGCCCAATTTCACAGCCTAAAAAAACATGTTTCTACCTATGGATCCAATAAATATTATTATGAATATAGTTAGATTCCACCTTCATGATTATGAATCTGTGAGTGAATTGTTTTCTAACACGACCCTTTTATTTATATTAGGTCTTAAAGTTTTTGCATAAATTAGGGCGTGGTCACATTGAGTGACAGCTCTGTCAAGTGACTGCTGCTGTTAGCTTTTTGTCTCTCTGCTAGCTGCTCCGTCTCCGTGAAGCTACAGCGACTCTGCCTGGTCAGTTCATCCAGGGAACACAACTTGACCCTGGCCGTGTTTGTTTGTTCTTCATGCTTATATATGGGACTATTGTGACTCGCTCTGCGGTTAAAACAGACGGTGCATGAATGCCGTTTTGCGGTAAGTGAAATTCGAGTACTTTATTTATGTGTTTATGATTTTAATCAGCTACGTAATGAATGTTAAGGCTTGGGTTAGCGTGTAAGCGAGTGGTAGCTACATCGGTGCTAACGATGCTAATCGTATCCTCCAAGTTAACTTAAAACCATAGACTGTATACAGTGGCGGCCGGTCCATAGGGGCGCTAGGGGCGCCGCCCCACCTCTTCCCATATTAAAAAATAAAAATAAAAATAAAAATAAAAATAAAAATAAAAAATATATTTAAAAAAACATATATATTTTTATTTTTATTTTTAATGAACAAGGTAAATATTATATAATTGGTATCAGTAAAATGTATAATCTACAATAAAATATCGTTTAAAATTGTGTTACGATGTCTAAAGTTACTGATAAGTCACATGTTTCCTGCCTGGCCTTGCCCGTGTACCTTCTCTCGTCTGGGCGGAGCCCTCAACCAGTGCAGCAGCAGCCACTAGCAGCTGACTGTTGCTATCTGTAACGTAAACTATGCCGCGAAAACATAATTTCAGCCAATCAGCGTCGTCAAATATGATGGTCACAGGGCTCCTACATGAGCGCCCGGTGCAGTCTGTGAGTTGTTTGGACTCGTATCCAAGGAGACAAAACAGGAAGCTGTCATACACTCTGGAAGCTACCATTTAGCAGCTAATGAAAACTCCGTTTTTGACATAAAAATGGAATTATGGATCATCAATCATTTTTCAAAGTGACAGACACATTGGATTAATTTATGGATTAACCTTCAGCTGCGTTTTTCTCGTTTTTGATCAGAATTGTTATTCTGCAAAAGGTGAGCATATCTCCATGTTTTGCTACCTAAAGCTACGTGTGTGATGTCTGTATTTGCTTCCGCTGTCGCGAGTTCTGATCGCTCAGTGATGATACTTATATTTCTAGAATATGTGGAATCTCAGTTTGTAAGCTTGTTTGTGCATATCCGATAAGTATATCGATTGATTTATACCTAGAGTGCGTTAGCATTTTTTCGCTCAGGGCTCATTTAGACGCTTCTTGTGAGACTTGTGTTTTGTTTCGGTAAACATGGTTCATATCATCAGTTAGATGCGTTTCCTCTGAGTAGGACACATGAATAGTTTATTACATTTTAAGAAGCCCTGAGACACAGTTTCGTGAGAAAAAAAACGGGGGAAAAAAGCCCCTTAACAGGTTAAATGGGAATTAAATCAGTGTTCCCAAAGCCCCGGTGTTCTGCAGTTTGTGTGGGCCTACTGTACTGTTGCACAGTTTATGCTGTAGAAACTATGTCCAGGACAAGGTGTTTGGAAGTTTTGGAAGATTCATAGCTAACCACACTGAAGTTATGGAGGTATTGATCAGTCTTCTCATATTTTTAAGCCTCAAATTGTCCTTCTCCCCCCCTCTAACATCACCAGAAGTCATGATTTAAGGGGTCTTTTCTCAAAAAAAATTACCGGGGGAGCATCCCCCCGGACCCCTCTAGTATTGTTTGATCACCATTTCCACAGCCCCACCTAAAATATTTTCCACCAGCCGCCACTGACTGTATATATAAAGGTTCAAATGAAATAGACAAGTGTTAAGCGAGATAGTACTGTAGAACAAAAGGCTTCTGTTTGAGGTTGATAAAATAAGGTCATCCTTGTAACTTAGAGAGATATTTTATTATGTAGGTAGGAACTGTATGCATCGCTAAGGTTAATTTAAATTGGCTATGCTCAAGTATGTAGACAAGCTAACGTCGAAGTAGTGTATGTGAAATCAACCTCACAATAAGATGTGTGTATATTACAATTATTAATGTCATATTTCAAGATGATTACTTAGATATTACAATATGGTTGGTTGAGCTGGAGTTCATTATTGAGCTTACACGTTAACGTCACAGTCATCTGAAGAACGAACCCAAACGTTGTTGTTTTTATTAATTGCATTACCAAATTGGTATCAAATAAACAGTAACACAACAGCATTGGTAACACAACTTCCAAAGTTACAGTAAAATAAAAAGGACCCTGACTCGGACAATACACAATCCAACATGTTCAACAGAAGAGAATAAGTTATATTGTTTGTACACATGGTTCTTTACATATATATCTGTTTGTTTAAAGTTTCCAGGTGATGCAGACAGGATGGACCAGAGAGTGAGAGACAGAACTGGACTCCTCACAGCAGTGAACTTCAGCACAGGTACAAATACTCTTTTTTCATACTGTACAAAGAATCAAGAAAGATATTGGTTTAAATAAATGAAGTATTGACTTTAATACACTGCTATACATTCCATTAAACAATACTAAATACTAGATCACCTACACATCAGTGAAGTTGAGGGTTTTTTCCATGCAAAGGGTTTCATGTTAACAAGCAATATTACTTTGTCAGCTTTCTAATTTAAGGTATTGAAGGCAAAGCTATTAGTGACAACTGCTATTTATCTCTCAATATTGTCTGTAAAAAACGTGGTAAAAGTTATGATTTCAGTGAGAGAACAGAGCAAGCTTCTACAGTTGCACTAAGTTTTGATAACAGTTAAATATTATTTTGATAATAAAATATATTTCAATGTTGATGAATGTCATACTGTTCATTCATAATCTGATTGTCTTTGTAGCTCACTGTTGAAATAAAATAAAACATTACAATTACAAAATAATTATATCTACAGCCCCTAAACACAAGCACACCTCTTTCATAAATAACACACTTGTTCTGCAATAATATGTTTTATGTTTCCTGTAATTTTTGTTAGGAAAGGACATGCCTGAAAGACACGACTCAACATTTTCTCCTTCTCTGAGGGTCAAGAAGAACATCCAAGAGGAAAATTAAAAGCTGATGTTATGAGATTTTAAGACCAGTACAGGACATTCACTAAGAAACTACTTTTATTGTGAAGTCAGCTGATCGAATGCACCTATTTCCACATCTACACTCCATCAGCTGATTAATTCTATTTGCCTCACTTTATGAGCTTCACAACCTGTACCTTGTACCGCAGAGTTTGCAACGTCACAAATAAATGGGGCCAATCTTCAGTCAGATGTGAATGTGTAATCTAACATTTTCAGTAAGAATAATGGACAAAAGGAGTGCAAATACAAATTCAATGCATTGAAATCTGAACCAAAAGTTAATCAAACATGTTTTAAATAAAAAAGCACATATGGACAGAAGGTGTAAACCTATTAAATGTATAAGTAAACACATTTAGTCAAATAAAGTGACAGACAAGGCCTGTGCAGTTGGTATCAGCTATGCCCAGCATGGGCTCTTCCATCAGGCCTGGTCCTCCTCGCAGAGGAAAGACCCTCAGTCCTCTCCAAACCAACAGACTGGACGTCCATCACACGGAGGTTTCTCCCTGAAGTCTCTGCAGCTCTCTGGACACCACGCTGTCTCAATCCGTCCACACTGAATATGAGTGGGGGAAAATGAAAATAATAAATGCTTTAGACAATAAGAAATATAAAGTTGACTGTTGAGTTGCTCAGTTTTTTTAGATTGTCAATACTATTACTGTATAACTAATATCTCAGGTTAAGAGGCACCTTCAAAAAAAGATTGTTCTTTAAATACATTTTGTCTTTTGAATTGTTTGTCTAAAGTCAAGGATCTAGAACTGGTACTTATAGTTTTAATGATACAGTCTGGTTATAATGCTGTTTGGAGGAGGCCTCACAGGTAAGAGCACTAACTAGCTACCATCACATGTACTGTACCTTAGTTTGACTTAAATGTATTAAACGTATAATTAAGTGATAGCAAAATATAAATAACTAATGTCATGCAAACATATTAATATTTGCTTGATTCCAGTGTTGCATTTAGCACATTGCATTTACAAACGTTAAGGGATTTTAAGATTCTGAAGTATTATGCTAAAAACTCAATAACTTAGATTATTATTTATAGTTTTGCTCAATAGTTTCATGTCCGCTTACCTTAGAAACGTAAAATGTGACGGCAGTGTGCAGATGGGGAAGCATGTTAGCTTAGCTTCTTAGCTTGAGCTAGCTCTGTTACTTCCTAGCTGGAGGCAGAAGGTCCCGCCTCGGCTCCGCCTCTTTGCCCTTATTTGGAGCAGGCGGGAGTTAGGCCCCGGCTCCACGAGGACGAAAACGGGTTGAATCCGCATATTTCTCATGCGTATAGCCCTCTAAGCTCGACGACGCCGTAAGGGAAACGTAGAAACAGACCCCGCAAACGACAACGGGTCCAAAGGTGGATAGATCTGGGAACGGAGCGCTCTGGGGGGTCCAACGGGGCCGTGGAGTCGCCTATACGGTCATTCGTTTTCATAGCCCCGCCTCTCCCCGCCTCTCCCCCGCAGGGTTGCTATCGTGCTCCAGTCGCTACTGACCATGCTACAGTTCTTTGTGCAACATCTACAGGAGCTCCTCCTTGAATTCAGATTATTTATCTTTATCTCGATATGGACATAAACGCGAGTGAAGTCTAATCTGACAGGACGGAGACACGCAGCTCCTGCCGCTGTGATGCAGCGGGAGCAAAACACACACTTCAAGTCAGATCATCACCCTTAGCTATTTTAATTACCTCTCAAACTAAACTAGTTATAAATATGTTCATTTTTACTGTCGGGTCACTCATTACAGGATCAGCTGCTGCATGAGACAGACACTGACGCTGTCAGAAGAGAGGAAAAAGAGACAGGCTCCGTGTATTTGATGATTATATATCAGTATATCGTCGTTATTCATTTGTTTTAAAGCTCAATAAATAACAATGAAGACCTTTCACCGGCACTTTTATAATTTTGTCCGGAAGATTTAAACTTTAACACACGCTGACCGGCGAAAAACTCTGCCCGGTTCTGTCGGCCCCCACCGCGGAGAATACACAGAAGTGCAGCCATGACAACCATTCTTCTTCGCTGCTTTTGTGGAGGAAGTTGCTGCTTTTGTGGAGGAAGTTACAGCGCCACATACAGGTTCGGCATATGTACTGCAGCTTTTCCAGCGTTTGGATGTAAACGGAGCCGTCTCGTGGAGCTTGACACAATCCGGTGTATATTGCGTGGGGACGGAAGGTTTTTTGCGGTTGCATTTGCGTTACTCCGATGCGTTTTGCCGTATTTGTCCTCGTGGAGCCGGGGCCTTAGACTCAGACGTCACTGTCGAGCCGTTAGTGGCCGACTCCGCCTACTTAGGGAGAAGGGTCTAGCTGCGGCCGCGGCCAGTACACGACACTACACGACACGCCCACTACACGACACGCCCACCTGACACAACACTACGGTGGCTGAGAGACATTACCATACATGGCAGATTAAAAGCGAATTGACGACACTGACGCTGATGCAAGGATATTTAAAGAGACATGAGGTTCAGAGAACAGACAAACAATATGGCGCACCGAGTACAGGTAATTAACGTATTGTGGTTTTAGATATAATTACATACTATTTAGGTTCTCGTTTGTTTGTCGATGTGGCTGTTTAGCGCAGTGTAATTGTGTTTATTTAGCTAATTTGTATTTTAAATATTAAATGTAAAGGAATGGAATACATATAAATATATATATATATCTTAGCTCTTAGCTTGACATGCTCGACGTTCAGTTAGCATATATGCTAACTGAACATGCTCGTTCAGTTAGCATGTCAAGCTAAGAGCTAAGATATATGTATATATTTTAGCTTGACAGATGGAACAATGCATGTACTCGCATTTTTACAAGAATCTGATTTTAAATATTCATTGAAGGTGTCTTTCACATTTGAATGTTTTAAAAAAAAAACATGTATTAGCTGCTATACTGACATGCACATATGTATAATTATATTATTATTTTAAGTGTGGTTTAAAGTTAAATGATATATAGTTATTGGGTAGAGCCAAGTAACCCAGGTGGATGCAATCAGGCCTCTGTTTTTAGATGGGGTTTGTGGCCATGCTGTAGGCCTGACATTTAAACCATAGACCGTATATATAAAGATTTAAACTAGCTGAAGGGCTTTCTGTTCGAACCACAGTGACATCTAGAGGTTGTTTTGTGCATAACATGTCAACCAAAAAGGTAGAGCTGGCTGAATCAGATGGAGTTAAACTTTTTTTTTTTCAACAAGATATCAAGACACAAAATGTGCTCTACCAAATGGTGGCGCTGGCAGTTAAAGGGTTACCTTCTGAAAGTGAGGAAGTATGACCAGCTTTGTCCCATAGGATTATACAGGCCAGTCCATTGCTGCTTGTTTAAGGAGTTAACTATTTCCAATATTAAAGTCACTGAAATTGTATTCTATTTTATTCACCTATAGACAAACAACACAACACTCCGTGATGGAGCACGCCCAGAGCTCAACAAATTGGACTCGGACACAATGAAACACTGGCTTGCTTGTATCAAATCAATACAATTCCCACATGCCCTACCCCGGAACCTGCGGTCTTCAGACTCTGGCCCCCCGCACCAACCTGCGATCCTTCGGGGACAGAGCCTTCAGTATGGCAGCCCCCACTCTCTGGAACGCTCTCCGTGCGGAGATCTGCAACATCCCCACGCTTGACGCCTTCAAAAGGGCCCTCAAGTCTGCCAAGGTCTTTGGCCCCAAATCTATTTGTGTTGTCTGTCTAACTGTTCGTCTAACTGCCTTTTGTTATGTTTGTTTCTACTCCTGTTCTTTTTAAAGCGACCTTGGGTCTCATGAAAGGCGCTATATAAATCCAAGTTATTATTAATACATCATTGGAACGGTAAGAATCTCAGCTACAACACTGACTAAAGCCTTCCCATCTCCAGTATGCCTACATGACAAGCATTTTTATAATATACAGTAAACATATCTTTGACTTATTAGAGAAGAGACAATCATCAAGCCAGATACCAAGGTATTTACAACAGGCAACCACTTCAATTACTTTTCCTTTATGTTATTGTTATTTGGTTTTTATTAGTGCTTTTGTCGTTTTGAAGGAAATTAAAATACTGTATTGAGTTGGTTTCTTCTGTTTTGGAAGCCTTGTATATCTTTTTGGTCTTGTTAGAAATACCCCATGGTAAAACAGTGTTCTAGCAGCAGTTAAAGAAGCTTAGTTTGCTGTCTTAGACTGCCAGTTGTATTAAGATGGTTTGTTCACAATTTACACATAAAACCTAAATGTTCATCTGTTTATTGTTCTTCTTCCTTTATATTCAAAGCATGTTGATTGTCTATTGGCTATATCTTGACATTATGTTAATTTGATCATACTTGTTATACATTTATTTTAATTTATGCGATTCCTTCAAAGGTTTTGTAATAGACCCCTAGTACTTTTAATTTATAAAGTAATAATAATACATGTGAATGATTGAGCTCATTAGTGGCCTGACTGGCCCTCCTAATTTGTTCCTTAATGACCCCATGATGTGATAATGTATATCTTAAAACCTTTAACAACTATATTTAGATGTTCACAAATATCTACATTTATGTATAAAATACATGTGTAGCAGTTAGACAAACATAATCAATAGATCATCTCATTAATACCTATTTTATATATTAAAAAAAAGTTGACTAAACCACCGTTTGTTGACAAAATGATTTGGGTTGAAAGTTATACTGTTGTGTCTCAAACGGATAGACTAGGTTATTAATTTATTTGCCTAATAGTTGCTTAAAATGCTACAATAACATTTGCAATTCGTTTTTAATCTGCCATGTACGATCTCAATAATAAGTGTCGTCAATTCGCTTTTAATCTGCCATGTACGGTAATGTCTCTCAGCCACCGTAGTGTCGTGTCAGGTGGGCGTGTCGTGTAGTGGGCGTGTCGTGTAGTGTCGTGTACTGTCCGTGGCCGCAGCTAGACCATATTGTACTAAGGGCTTCTCGGCAACTCTGCAGAATCCTATGGGTGACGTCACGGACCCTACGTCCATTTCAGCGACGTGCAGTCAGTGGAGGCAGGGGAGGCAGGGGAGGCAGAGCCTCACTTGTCATACTCCAATGTAACGGAAAAACAATTAAAGAAAAACTAAATAATAATAATAATAAAATGTCTCCACTGATCTTGTGTAAATGTGATTTCTGTATGATTCCAATCGCATTTTATAGTCAAAATCAGCAAATTTGCCGAGCTCCGCTACGGGAGCGATGAGAAGTGAGGCAAGCACGAGCACTGCCTCACGTAAGCCCACAGTAACTTGCTGGAGCGCGGGCACTAATTTAGCGGGGCCACTTATTTTGTGAGCGCGCTCAAGCCATTTACTGTGGGGTGACGCATTCTGAGGGGAGGCACCAAGCCCCCAGGAAGTGCGCCGGACTCTGATGAAAATATTCGTGCTGGCCAAACGGCGGTACTACACTTCCTTTTGGTTGCCAGGCCCGGAAACACTTTTTCCCATTGACTTACATGGGGAAAGAGTGGTCTGTAAATCGTTGGATAATTTTTTTTAAACTAAATAAACTACCCAGTATGAACACTTGTATAGCCCTTATTAAAAACATTCGTTCCTCAAGTTGTAAAATGTGCTAATAACGTTATTCTGAGAGTTATTTCCCTCTGCATTATGAACGCGCATCTAACCCACGGGACCGCGCCGCCCGGCACGTTCATGTTACGTGTTCAGCACTACATGAGTTTATCTTTACCCATGGATGCACAATAAGAACGGACCCATATCGCCTTACTGCCAGCCCACGGAGCTGTAATAATGGATATATTGCACATGTTTGCTGTAATTCATCATTTGTAAAATATTATACTACATGGGCTGTATGATTAAATCTTGTACCGTAAATGTTGTATTAAATAAAGTTAATATTACCGACGTAGATTAACGTCCCTGTAGCTTCTTATTGCACTAAGAAGCTTATTGCACTGTGTGTGTATGTGTGTATATATATATATATATATATATATATATATATATATATATATATATATACAGTGCAATAATTATTTCATGCTAAATGAAGCTCTGTTGCTTGGATATCACTAGATCCTGTTACAGCGTAATATAAAAGTACATAACGATTGATGTGTAAATTAGCATAATTACTAGCTAACCGCTAGCTGCTAACTGCAGCCTCGTTAATATCAAATCTATCATAACAAACATTACCATGCTGTCATGAACGTGCGGTGCTGTTACGTGTACGCAAATTGACGTGCTTGATGTGAACGAGCATTTTGGGGGGCATGGTTAAAGTTGCGCATGCGCTATGAGCGCACATACGGGTACTTCTCAGGCATGCCGGGTAATCTGTGACGTTTCGCTCTCTCAAAAGTTGGGCCATTTTATCATCATGCGCGAATGAGCAACTCTCATAGGAATGAATGAGGCCCCGCCTCCCACGCTGTATCCAGTTCTTATTATACATCCATGGGAGGCACAGATGAGCTCTGCCTCAATTCAGAATGTGTCACCCCACAGAAACTGGCTGGAAAGCGGGCCCTAAGCGCATGCCTGTTACCATCTCACTGTAGGTCACCAATGTGATGTTTGTAGATCCCTTTATTACATTTATCCTCGCCATCCATAGTCTCTAAATAACTTATTTCACGTATATATCATATTTAGGCTCGCTGGTCTTATCATACAACGGCAATGAAACAATTACATGGGGAGGCAGCCATAACCTCTGCCGCACTGAAGGGGGCGCACATGAGCCCACAGGTTCTTGTTGCTACCATTCTACCGCAAACAACAAACAAAACTTTTGAAACTACAGGAAGATACGGAGGACTTTTACAAAACAGTAATAGAGATTGTTGTCCAGAAGGATAGCATGGACTTATATTCATCTTCAAGTCAAGGTAAGACCACAACTGTAATTAAAATGGGATCTTACTTAGAAAGAACAATCCAATATTTAGATTTTGGGTATCCTTTTGTTGATCGGTCTGTTTAAAATTAATCATAGCATCAGACTAAAAAAGCTTTTGAAAATAACAGAATATTTCGATTAAGGTCAAAATAGGCTATAATATTTGTAAATCTGACTGAAAGAGTCAGTGCCTCACCAGCCATGAACCTCACCGCACGTCACTGGTCCATTTATATATACAGTCTATGAGTATAACCGGACGCGAGAGAGAGATCAGAGATCAGATCAGCTGCTGCTGACAGAGAACACGCAGCTCTTCCGGATCACAGCACCACCCGATGTGACGGACCGTTTAGCGGAGCAAAATACACTAAGAGTTCGACCTAACACACTTAGCTAGTTTATCTACTCTGGAACTAGCTAAACTAGTTATAAATATGTGTATTCTTTACTGTTGGGCCACTTATTACAGGTTCAGCGAGCTGCACGAGACTGACCGGCTGTCCGGAGACGAGAGAGAGGAAAAGAGAGCACCCCGTTTATTTTTCCCATTTTATTATCCAGAATTACTGTAAACTTTTGAATAAAGTAGTTAATCTACTATTAGTAGTTTGTTTAAATGCATTAATTATGTTTGTTTTTTTCATTAACATAAAATAAATCTCACGTACCCCCTGCAGTACTCCAACGTACCCCTAGGGGTCCGTGTACCCCCATTTGAGAACCACTGGCGTAGGGCACTGAAGAACGATGCTGTTCATACTTTGTTTGGACCAGCGGGATATTCGGGTACACAACCTGTAAGTATTCATTGTTGTTTGTGTATTTATGATGTTTAAAACAAACAAGGTATCTACCACGACTGTTTAAATGGGTAAACGTTTTTCGGGCTACTAAGTTGGGATCGTGGAGAAATGCTCTCCGCAGACCCATTCTCACAGCGTTATAAACCTTTTTCTTACTCAATATCAAGCCACACTTATTGTTTTTACTTCGGCTGTTAGTGTTTGTGTGTGCTCAGGATGAGTTTAGCTTGTTCTCGCTGTATCGCCGACGCGGAAGCCTGTCTGCTCCTCGCAGCAGATCGCAGCAACGAGCCTCTCAACGTCCCGACCAATCAGAGCACACTGGGCTCACAGGGAGGGGGGGCAGGAGCTCCAACAAGCCGTTTAGGACAGAGAGTGAATACCGGTGAATACACATACTTTACAGAGATGCTGTATGAGAAACCAATGTGGGTTTGGAAAATTGCACAGTATAAATCTATTTTACTGTAGTATACCTCAACAATGGAATTATGATCAGTAGAAATGGCCATGACATGGGACCTTTAAGTATTGATATTTTATTGATATTTCCACTTATTTATAAAAAAAAAAAGCATTTTCTGCTCGTTTAAAACACGTATTTATTGTACAGACCCCATGTATGCACCTGTTTTTGGATTGACATTGCTTTGCAAGGACATTATTTGTTATTTCAATTTCAGTCAACAGATGTCAATATTTTACCCTCAGAGAAGAGAATACATGACAAGAAGACAGATTTGTTTGTATAAAAGGTAATGTCACACATTTCCCCATGTAGGCCTATATTGAAAAGCCAAGATAACAAGATAACTTGAAAAGTAAATTATAAGGATTTCTTAAAGGGCATTTACTTCTTTTCTCCACAGGGAGGCGCTGCTCATCAAACTATCAATAGACATTGTAATGTTGATTCAGAGGATCAACATGTGCAGGACAATCTGCTCATGTCAACTAAAACTTCAACATGGGGTAAAATGATCAAATCACACAGTAACACTTAATCACCTCATTGGAAGATGGATACATCAGTAGTTTTCACTTGCAGCACTGTAGGCATTTGGTTTGGTTGTCTAGTAGTTCTACTTTATTGACATCTGAAATACATTTTCAGAAATGAGTGACTTTTTGCTTCAATATAACTTTAACTCCTGTAAGTTGTATGTACAGGTGTACACAGTGAGAGGCAACACACACACACACACACACACACACACACACACACACACACACACACACACACACACACACACACACACACACACACACACACAAACACACAAAGCCTGTCACTTGAAACTACTGTTTGTAGGTATTTTAGTTTCAGCCTTCTCAGTGCAGAATCACATTTCTCTGTTTCACTGTAATATTATGTTCCTCCAGTATAATCAGCCAACGTTTCTGTCTGAGAGTAAAATGAAAGGGACACTTTTTTGAAAACCCTGTTTTATTGAGACTGTACAGCTGCTTTGGTTTATTTCTTTACATACAACTATACAGTACATTACAATACTCCCTTTCCCTTTTTTTTTTTACAACGAAACTCTCATGCACATAGAGTAGATGTTGTTGCAAGATCAAGACATTTTCTGAAAGCTTCAGCATGTATTAAAGGAAATAGCTAAATATTTTTAGGATAAACTCTTATTTTCTTTCATGGTGAGAGTTAGACCCTCATGTCTGTGCACTACCGACATCCGGCGGCTGGTTGGATTAGCTTAGAATAAAGACTTCTTTACTCTTTGTTTTAGAGTTAAATTGTATGGTTGAAAAAGCCAAGCTAGTTGGTTACCGTTGTTTTCATGCTAAGCTAAGCTAAGGTAAGCGAGGAATAAGAAACCCTCCCACCCCCCTAAAAAAAGTGTTAGGGTTAAAAGCCGTTATAAAAGCTACAATAGTAAGTAGACGTGGTAAACAAAATGTGATGGATGAAATGAGGTTAAGGTTGCATTACTGTAAGTCACAGCAGAAGTTTCAGATAAGATTTGGACATCATTATACAGACTATTTAAACATTTATGAGAATCATTTCATTATAAGTAAGAGTTTCTGCCAACAAGAGATCCACTGTATGTAATGAAATATATCATGATGTTGCAAATCACTTTATTTTATTTTAGGTTGAACTCATTAATCAGTCTATTGTGTGGCCTCAACAAGAATGTTGTTTTGAAATTAGATGAACTTTGGGTTCTCCTCTTGCAACACTTTGGCTTATTTTTTGCGCTCCTCAATCTGCTCCACCTCGCTGGACTCATCCACCACTTTGCCATTGATCATGGTCTGGGTGACGACTTTTACAATCTTCCTGGTCCTTATATCAGGTTCTTCTGTGATATGGAAAACAAATCAGGGTTAATCACATAAGTCCCAAAAAGTACATAAAATGTTGTCAAAAAACTTCTTCTGATGGAACAACACTATAAACGGCTATAAAGCAACAAAGAAAACACATGTCAGTAATCTTACTCAGTGCAAAAAAATACAAAAGGGATGAAATAGAAGAGAGAGAGTCAGCGAGTGTGCTTTGTATTCTTATCAGATCCTGCGGGTGTTGAGCGACCACGCCTAAGTCCACATTTCAAGTGTCCTAAATGGATAGTCTGCATGTAGGAAAGGATCGGAAGCTCCTTTATGCTCCTGCAGGATATTGTCTGCTCTAGTAATATCAAATGGTAACGCGTATTAACGTGCAGACAGTAAATACAATGGTAGGCCATCACAGCAGAAAACACGTCCTGCAGGAGTATCAGATCCCTTCCTAAGTTTTGCAGACTGCATTTAACCAACAGGAAGTATGTCCTCTGGTGTGGTCACTTGACACACACAGGATCTGATAGGGGTGAAAATTAGAAGCTAACAAACCCTTTTCTCTTTGTTATCCTTTGTTATTCATACAACAAGCCAACACTGACAAACAAGCTAGTGTTGTTTTTTTAACAAATAACCTTCAGCAAGATTGTAGACCTTATGAAGAAACAGAAGACTTTATTCAAAATTAGCGAAGAGGTTTTTGTCCTTATGACATAAAAAAAAAACTGAACTTACTTTTAGGAGGTGGAGGTGTTTCTTTTACCCTGTAGGCCGAGGGAAAAAACAACGTCATTCAAAAGATAAAGCAGATATCATGTTAACTAACTATCTGATGCAAGTACGACAATTTAAAGTTCCACATTTTGGGAAATATGCAAATTCTCTCTCTTGCTTTGAGAATAAGTGAATGAGTGCACTTTATATCCCAGCAAACTCCACACAATGTACTCCTCTGTAGCTAAATGCAAACATGGGGAAATGACAATGTTTTTAATTGATTTCCTGGATTATAATCAGTGTTATTTTGTAAGTACTGAAAGAATATGTTTACAGTGCATGTCATATACAACAACGACCCATTGCAGCCTAGGACCTTTTGTCTAACCCCTCCCTCTCACTAATCCCCATTTTGAAACTGTCCTCTGTCAAATTCAGGGGAGCATGCCAAACATGTTTTATCTTTATAGAAATAAACATAGGTACGCTAACTGTGTATTTCTGAGCACTGATCCTGCGACCCTCACTCACGTTTCCTCCCCCTCCAGCAGCCTCCTGTACGTAGCGATCTCCATCTCCAGGTTCTGTTTGATGCGCAGCAGCTGCTCGTACTCGGTCTTGTTGCGTTGCATGTCCAAACGCAGCTGAGACAGCTCGTCCTCCAGCTGGGTCAGCGTGGTCTGAAGACGGTCCATCTCCACTGAGTACTTGTGCCCCGTTTCAGCCAGGTTTCCTTCCAACACACTCACCTGTGAACAGAACAAACAGGGAGTGATCAGTGACAGTAGGTAACACGTCGTACTATAACGTTTTTTATACATTACGAAACACTCACTGAAGCAGACTTTATGTATCATCATATATATTAAATAAGCATCCTTTAGCAGTTTAACATCTATAAATTACATCCATATGTTTGATATAGCTCTATAAAACATACATTAACTCTACTTTTAGCTTTGTTTTGGTCTCCACCACCTCCTAGAATCCTTGGCTTTCTGACCTTTTATAGACCAAACAACTAATGGATTGTTCAAGATAATCAACAGAATAATTGACAATTCAAATCATTGTGTGTTTCACTTGTATTTTAAATCATTTCAAAATGTCCCAATGTCCTATGTTGTAGAAATGCATGGATACATTTAATATAAAAAAAATCAACAGGGCACCTTTATCAGATTGTTATGTTATGTTCACATAAGCGTTATCTGTACTATACACGATGTTCCTCTGTGAAGTCCACTAAAGCGCCACCACTGTCACATAATGGACACTTTTACCACCCAGCATCGCCCCCTCACCAATCAACCACACATACTTGAGACTGTCAGCACCGTAATATCTCTGCATTCAATACTGTGTGCTCACTATAAGGCAAACATCAATGAGCTATATTTGACTCCACTGAACCACGCCATATGATAGTTTGACCTGTGTTAACATGTAACGGAGACACAGACAAAACAGGCTTGTTTGAGTCTACGTCTTGTTGTCACTCTGATTGATTATCGGAGCAAAATGAAATAGCGGTGTACATTGTGCTGCTAAAATCTCTTTGTTGACAAGGAGAAGGCAGCTGTAATCTATGGATAATGTGTGTGCAGAAGAGAAGAGGTGAGGATGGGGCTGAACTCCAAAGAAGTAGAGAAATAGTAGCAAAAGATTTGATTCATTTCTGAAAGAGAGACAACATGGGAAGCGTTCTTCCTGGAAAAATATGTGATTACACTTGTTCGAATGTTATGACTACTTTACCTGCCTCCGAATATTGTCAAGTTCGACCTCCAGAGCTTGCAGGAATCGTCGCCTCTCACTGAGCTCGCTTTGGGCACTACGCAGAGCCTCGTTGCTTTCTTTGACCTCTGACTGCACCGCGTCCAACTGTAGACACACACATAAACAAAAGTGTTATGTACAGTACAGAGGTCTATGATATTGCAAATAAACATGTATTACTACCGGAATAATAAGAATAGATTCATGCAGCGACAGACCTTCCTGATGTACCAAGCCTCGGCCTCATCCTTGTTCTTGCGCGCGATGCCCTCATACTGGACCCTCAGCTCAGCCATGATAGCCCCCAGGTCAGGGCCCTGAGGCGCGTCCACCTCCACGCTCACCTGCTCGTTGGCCAGACGAGACTTCACTGTAATCATCTCCTGTGATCATTTAAAGAAAGGAAAAGAAACATTAGTGTTTAATGTTGCAAAATCTTAGTTACTATTTACTCCCTGGACATCTCTTAGGCTGCACTATCTAACTTCAGTGCCTTAACTTAAGTAAAAGTAGTAATACCACTTTATATTACGAGCAAAATGTACTTAGTTTTATGGAAAAAAAGTCATTTGAAATGGTTTATTTTGTTATTGTTTAAATAATCTAGTCCTACAAACCTTATTTTATTAAAACTATTGAAAGAAAATTGTATGTAACTATTGAAAAAAAATTGTCTAAAAAGGAATTAATGTCAATTTAGATAAAAAAACTCTTGTTCTCAGTCAAGTGTTCAGTCTACATCCTGTATACCACACCTTGCCGTCTACACACACCCGACATGTGGCTGGATGGGCTCTAGTGCTCCTGTTTTGTGTACACAGGTGTTGTCTCGAAGCACTATGGTACCAAAGAAAAAGGGTGTGTCCGTACAGGATAATCTTTCAGATACTGGATACTGTTAAACCCTGGGCTACTTTGTTGCTGATATGAAACTGGAATGTGTTACAGCTCTGTGGTTTTAGATTATATTAATCATTTTGAGAGGCTTTCATTTATCTTTTGAGATGCTTTAAAGACATCCGACATTTGTACAAGACGACTCTTGACAACTTGTAAGGTGATTATCTTGATAAGTAAACACTCATTGATCATGTCTGACAGGACCTTCACCTCGGCGGGGATCTCACCTCGTCGTGATTCTTCTTGAGGAAGTAGAGCTCCTCCTTCAGGCTGTCCAGGTCTCCTCTCAGCGTGGCGATCATCTGGTCGTGGTCTGACTTAGCTCTCTTCAGAGCCTGACAGTCCCTCTCTACCGACTGGCAGAGTGTGGCCTCCGCTTCCCATCTGCACCACAAACACAGTGAAGGAAAGGAGCCATTCATGTATTTTTATTACATGACTCATTATAAAACTTAACCCAAGCAAAGACAGCTGCTGGAAGTGAATTTGTCTGCTGCATTCCTGTGGTGCATCAACAAATATCTGTTTCCTTTTATGTTATTGTTCGGTGTTAAAATTCATTCTTGACTTTGGGAAGTGTAATTTGGCAAAAGTCATCTAAAATCAAAGTCCTTACTTACTAGATTCCCCCAACTGGCTTTTAATCATGTCACATAGCCTTCAATGAGCTGAAGAAGATTGTGTGGTGCTCAGAAAAAAGCTAAAAAGTCGACTTTGATATAAGAGTATTTTGTCAAATGATAATATAAATCGTATGGTTATTTTTCATTGTTTTATATGTATTTATATATATTTTTCTTGTGTAACACAAAACGATGATATATATCACTTCATGCTGCCATCTTTTTTGGATTAAAAATAGACTTGCAAATCAAATGTGAATATAAGAGGATTCTTAGATCCAAATGTGCCGGAAAAAACGTTTTAAATGTTTCTCTCAAAAGACAGAGTGCGTTTTTGGAGTAAAACTATTTGGAACATTCCTTTGAGACATGGAAGTCACAAACTGGAGGTAATGCAACACGTGCAAACAATTGATGAGACTTCTCATGAAATCATCCCAGAGTGGATACACACAAGTGAAAATACCATACAAATATCTGCATGGAAGGTAAACATGCTCTTTGCTGCTAAGGCCATCCATCACTGCCAATTCATGTATCGCTCCTGCACATCAGGTCACACAAAATACCATCAACACATTGTGAAAAGCATCAGCAGTGTATCCTGACTCCCCCATCTTTCCTTCAGCTTCACTCTGCCAGCTCTGGACTTCAGAAGCCACGCTGTCTCTCTGACCTGCACGATCCATCACACCCTGTGCTCCTGGATGGAGATCTATGCACATGCCTCAGCAGCGTGGGAATGAAGCTCTTATTTCGCCGCCTTACTTAAAGATCATTTATTCACATGGCTTTGCAGTCTGGCGCTTCTATGTTAACAACTCACAGGCAGGTAAAGAAAGGAAGCTCTGTGTGACACTCACTTGACTCTGAAGTCATCAGCCGCCAGCCGGGCATTATCAATCTCCAGCATGATGCGGGCGTTCTCCAGCGTCTTCTTCCTCACCTGAGCAGGACATGAGTGGATGGTTCAGGAAGATCTGGCATAACTAGAAATGATTCTAATAATGTTTGTGCGCTGTTTTATTTATTGTGCAATCATAAATGGTCTTAACATCCAGATCTCTCTGCCTGCAGATGAAAATAGTTGAACTGATAAATAAAAGGTTGTATCTCATTATTGCCTTCAAACAAACACTTCAAGGGTAACTTTGACTACTACACATGACTACAAATTGTTAGTATTTTGAGTGTGTAAGTATGCCCAAATGTAATATTACTTTCTTGAGGGTTAATGTCAACTTGAAGGAGTGTTCATTTTCAATCAACCTAAAATTAGAGAGTAATATCTCTGCTTAATCAAATAACCCTAAACATATTCCTTGCTTTTGATTTTATATGGTGCATTTACCTAAGCTGGGAGGTTATCTTGAGCCAAGTCTCTCAATAATGCCAACATTTACACATCAAATTATAAAAACATATTTACAAATCCTCATATATGTAAATGTCATATCAATCACCGGGGTGCAATGAAATGCTGCTACAGAGAAATTCTCTGTTTTGGGAGAATATGATCTACAATGACTGACCTCCTGCCCGATAGCATGTGCCTGGGCCATCATCCCGTCGATGTCGTGCCCTTTGGGGGTCCTCTCCAGCATGAGCTGCTTGATCTTGACCTCCAGCTCGGAGTTGGACCTCTCCAGAGAGCGCACCTTCTCCAGGTAGTTGGCCAGCCGGTCGTTCAGGCCTATCATGGTCTCCTTCTCACTGGCTGCGGCACAGAGGCCGTTGAAGGACAGACTGGAGCCCAGCATGTTGAGGCCGTTGCCCATTGAAACGGAGCGGGACAGAGACAGCGTGGCGGAGGACACGGCAGGCTTGGAGCGGATGCTGCGACCGCTGTCCCTCTGGGACATGCTGGAGAAGGAGGGCTGACGCACGGAGTAACTGCGCACAGAGAGGGTGGAGGCCATGGTGTCCACTGCAGCAGATAAGTTAATAAGTGCTCTTATGGTGAAGCTACTTCACTATACAGTGTATGGTTAACAAAATCACTTCACCCATTAGTGGCCTGCTGTTATTCTACAATACTTTTTTTGAGGAAATATGCTTTTGAAGTATTTTGTCTTTTGTAGAAATATTCCATCAGTGTACTTTTATACAGAGTAGTGCTACAAGACATGTATTTCTAAATCATTGGTTATCCTTAAAAAAAAGATATTACAAAAAAGCATTTGAATAATCTTGTGGAATTTTTCTATACGAAAACACTTAATTCCTCCATTGTTATACAGTAAAGTGCTATCAGAATCCCCCATATATTAACAACAATAAGATTTGGTGAATATTTCTTGTATCAAATATTCAATAACTTCACTGTTCTGCCTAACTCCCAGCTTTATCGTTTCTTAGGTTTCTCTTAACAGACTCCCCTTTTTTCCCTTTAAATAACCCTAATTTATTGATTTGTATACATTGTTCTCACCATGTACCATGTTGCATTTAAATTGGATTTAGGAAATAAAGAAATTGCAATTTCTTAGCATGTAAAATGTAAATATGATCCTATGTTAACAGGTAAGATACATAAAGATAATATTAATATATATAAATAATTCGGTTTGGTTTGAGCCGGCTTGATGCTGCTTAACTTAAATCAATTCATTTAATTTTTAAGTATTCCAGTCAGGCTTACTCTTTGCTTTGCTACAAGATGTTCTTTGACTTCCACTGACAAGTCTCACTCAGCACACGTGAGTGAAATTACAAGTTACATGCTAATTTAATAAAGCATCAGGTATTCCCAGGCAGTCTTCTATCCAAGCTCTGACCCAGATCAAGCCTGCTTAGCTTCTGAGACGGGGCAATATCAGGGGGGTTCAGTTTGGTTAGAAGCACTAAGTCAGCATTCACAAATTCTATTTAAAAATGGTACAGCTGCAGATAGAGGAGTAAGTCGTTTGGTTTAGAGAAAGGCGCGCACAGGCTTGTTTTGATAACCACAAGTTGTCTACCTTACTCTGGTTGTTGATAGACATTGTTTTTTAAGAACAATTTGTATATGAGTTATTGATTCCTGACCTTAGAAAATAGCAGTCATAATTGCACAGGAAAGGTCAAGAATGAACTTTCAATCAACCCTTTAACACATTTTAAAATGTATTTTAAAGGATTCTTAATGGGGTTTTTTAGATCTTGGTTTCACGTCTCGCTATAGTAATTTTGCATCAGTCTGTACTCATGCATCTGTCTGTAGTCAATGGATGCCTCTTTGCTGGCATTGGCTTGACTTTCCAAGAAGAAACATCAACAGTCATTTCAGAGAGAGGCTTGTAGGCTGGCTCAGTAATCCAATCGTCTCTCAGGACAGCTACTTAATGGAACTTTTGAATTAACTTGACAATGGTAAAACAAAAAGTGCTCGATACTAAACAGGTTTTCATTTCATGTGACTTTTTAAGTGCACAAAGTAAAAGAGGTATTTATTGGATTCAAGTAATCCCTCCACCTGAGTCAAAATAGCTGTGAACTTTAATGCTTGTATGCTTCTCCGGAGTAACATTTTAAATCTTAATTGCATATTCAGTGACCTAAAGCCATTATGTTATCAATAAAACAAAGAAGAAAAGGACAACATGATACTTACATTGAGCTAAGTTCTTCAGCAGGACTGTTTGCTACTCGGTCAGATTTCCACCCCGATGCTGGCAGTTTAACAGGTGAGTTTGTATGCAGTGGCTCCACTCTCTTTGTTGGGAGGAGCCACTTCTCGTTTGTCCAACCCAACAGCAACAAAGAGGAGGATGCAACTTGACACCTTGCGAAGGAAATAAGCTGTGATGCACATAAACTAGTCAGTGTTAACTAATAAATGAAGTTAATTGTCCAATCTGTATAATTAAATTAATCAACCCAAAGGGCAAATCCAACAAAATATATTGTATTTAGTCATATGATTGAAACCTTATATTGAGCCATTTGATTGAACCCCTGATAAGCTTAATGTAACGAGTATTTTCATTGGCCCATTGTAACGAGCCAATTGATTGGCCAAATGTATTGAGCTATTTTAATGACCCAATGTAAGGAGCTGTTTCATTGTCCAATTTGATTGTTCCCTATGATTAGCCCACTGAAACAAGCCATTTGATTGGCCCATTTGATAGAGCCATTTGAATGGCCCAATGTATTGAGTCATTTGATGGGCCCATTTTTACTGAAATTGTGGCAAGTCTTTTGATTGGCCCATTGTATCAAGCCATTTCATTGGCCCAGTGTATCGAGCGATTTGATTGGCCCAATGAATTGAACCATTTAATTTACCCATGGCATTGAGACATTTATTAAGCCCACTTGAGCGAGTGATTAGATTGGCTCATTATCCTTTTTGGTCTGAAATAAAAATGAAAAATGTGGATAACTAGCTATAAAAGAGCAATGGTTTGACCTTGAGTTGCCATGTGTTATATGCGCTAAATTCGATCAAACAGACTGACTGTTAGAGCCGTATGGCTTTATATTTATACAGTGAGGTAAACCTTCTCAGGCCTCAAAGTGAGCTGTATGAAACTTGGAGAACAAAGTAGTGTAGCTAACAGGGTTGAAAACAGGCACCCTGCTGGCTCCACAGTGAGCCTATTGAGTGCGGACACAATGCACTGAGCGCGCTGTGAGAAGCCAGCCTCACCTGGGGACAGCCCAGCGGGAGTAAACAGGAACAATAGAGGGACAGAACAAAAAGAAAGTGAAGACCCCTGAGAAATTCAGGGCGTAGGTCCAGCTGAGCTGGAAACCTGATTTATATTCACACACAAATACACAGACTGAAGCAACATTTTTTGTACACTTAATACGTCTCACCCGTCTCTCTGTGCGCTCTTGCTGTCATCCCCTGTTACTGTATTGTTAAATTCCTCAGCAAGCATTATTCTCTGTGTAGGATCAGATCTCACATGTGACACTGACCTGGTTTACTGCCTTCAGCCAACTCCACACACCAATACCACACACACACACACACACACACACACACACACACACACATACACACACACACACACACACACACACACACCCACACACACACACACACACACACACACACACACACACACACACACACACGCACACACACACACACACACACACACACACACACACACACACACACACACACACACACACACACACACACACATTCAGAACTGGAAACTGACGACAATAATCTTCAATGTCTTAAGATTTGTTTCACATGATCAAACCTAAATAATTCAAACAAAGTCCCAACAGAAAAGAAGAAATGTCCTGTCTTCTAAAAACTCATGTTAATTGCTAGATTATTGTGCTGGATTGCATATCATCTAATACATACTGGAGGCTACACATCATTACATATATCAGAAACATATATCCTTTTTCAAATAGTGTATATCATCATCACATATTTGTAAAGCCTACCAAGTGTAAAATACAACATGTAGCTCCAATGTTTAACGACAGTATATTAGGATGCAGCGTGGATATACTGCTACCTTGTGGGTAAAAAACACACTACACTTTGTGCAAATGCTGACATGCCAAGAATGTTAGCATTTTGTCTTTTTTTATGATACAAAGTAAAATGTGCATATTGGGCATTTACAGTAAGATTAATAATATACTTAATGTGGAATAGACTCACTCCTTGATCCTTATCCATACTACAGAGTTAGGCGACAATATAATAATAAACAGGCTTTGTGAGATATAGGCTAACACAGATAATTGCATTGGTTTCATTTCCCTTTTTTTTCTGCTTAACAATTTCATACCTGTCCTTGAGAACCTTATGATGGTTAGAGTTATTTTGTATCAGTACAGGACATTATGATTATGAAGGTGTCTTTTTCTAGATTTGTCAATGGACAAAATTAGTAAGTTCTAGTACAACAAGAAGAGTTATTTACATTTAGTGTCGAAAATAAACAGAGGTCGACTATTGTACCTATAGATTATGCTCCTGCTCCACTACATTCATTTGATATCTTCAGATCAAAAATATTTGTATTGCGTTTCGACAATGCGTATCCAGTGTTTGTCATTTAGAAATGGAAAGCAACATAT
Organism: Trematomus bernacchii; assembly: GCF_902827165.1. Classification (NCBI taxonomy): domain Eukaryota; kingdom Metazoa; phylum Chordata; class Actinopteri; order Perciformes; family Nototheniidae; genus Trematomus; species Trematomus bernacchii. Next base: position 13,785,227 of record NW_022988043.1, read on the forward strand.
ATGCATACAAATGAGACAGTGGTTTGTACTGATTGTGTGTACAAAGAGAAAAATAAATAACGAATAACACAAACAAACAATTACAACAGCTAGAGTAATCCCCTACATTCACTGCCAGTGAGCCTCATACACACGAATACTCACCAGAAATATTGTTAAATGGATACATATGCATGTACATATACATGCAACATACACAGATACACATACATATCTACTGCATACATACCTATACTGCAAATAAGCCATACCAATAGCAGATCGTTTTACAGACTGCGGAATGCATTTGAAAAAGGTTTCATTTGATATCTTAACTAACAAATTCTAAAAAATAAATAATGATGTAAACTGGGTGAGACTTACAACCCCCCTGGCATTAAGCCCCACCTTGTAACATTAAAACATGCATTAATGTCTGCAATGAATTCATATAGCTTAAGGTATTTTGATGTTTATAAAAAAGGTTTTGAATCCAAGACTTTTGACTTGTAACTTAGTTTTGTGGGTATCTAATTACTTATATATTCTTTTTTAGCTAAACAATATTGAAAAGCATCTCTTTTCAGAAGGCTTGACTTCCACTGTGAACATCTGAGAATTGACACATTGTGTAAACTCAATGGTGAGTAATTCCTACAATCCCCATCTTTCAGTGTGCTTTAGCGCCACCATCTGTTTGTAACATGTAGCAAACATGCGTCAGGAGAGTGATTTAAAACCTGCCCCAGCTTCTTATTAAATCAAACTGTAGTGCTGTGATAGTTCAATAGTCGCCCCCCCCCCCCCCCCCCCCAAATACACACATTCTGGGAACCTGCTGTGGAGACCCGTGTTTATTTTTGCATAGTGCACGGTTGGCTGTCAGCCTGGGTGAAGTGAATCATCTGTTTCAGCCATTTCCTAGCGTTTTGAAAACCTTCTCTCTGCTCTCGTGCGCTACTGTACGAGTCAAGAGAAAGTTTCCTTGTTTATTTCTCAGAATTTCTAAAGCACAGAATGTACCGACGCACAGTTGAGAGTAAATGAATTCATTTTGTCTTGTTTTGGGTTTGTTTGGAAACTTGATACTTTTATAGCCAGGGTTTAATTGTAGGCCTGTGAAATAACCACATTGAAACAAAACACCCTGAGCCACAAAGTAAATTCATTGTGGTACTGCTTGCATAAAGAAAGGACATTTCACCTAAAAATGTTGGCCTATGTAGTGTTAACCCTTCCTCTGGTGTTTGTTGACGTGGTTCTGCTCTGAAGCCTCAGATTGTCTAGTTTATAGCAGCAAATGTAGTCACTCTTTTGTCTAAATGGAGCACACATTGCTAGTTTTTCTCGAGTGTCACAGCTGATGGATGACATTACATTTAAATGCAATGTTCTAAGTGATTCCAGAAATAAGCAGCTGTTATTTGAAGAAAACAATATAACATTTATATTGTTGAGAAGAAACCAGAATAGAAGCAAAATTCCAGTCATCTTTAAAACGAATTCAAAATTGAATGTAACATTACCCTACTGATACATGCCTTGAGGTTTTTTCTTATTTTTTCTCCCAATTGTTGATTTTCTGGCTTGATTTTTATTAAAAGGAACTGAAGGCCCTCTCTACTTTCCCTTAAAAGCTTACTTTATAAGGAGAAATTAAAATGCAAAGTTGTGTATTATCTGCATGCATATTTGTTTCCTTTCCCAAGATTATTTAACTCCTAAAATAGGCAAACAGTATGAAGAAAGCCATGCTGTATATATATTTACCTCGACATAGTCAGCTTGGTGATACAGTTAGATATCTTTATTCATATCATGATGAATATTCTGAAAATGTATTACGCAAATTATTTTTAGTATATCATTGAAACTGAGACTTTTTCGTGCTCAGCAGCATTCAGATCGTTTGCATGCCATCATCATATCCTCAAGTGAGGTGGAGGAGAGAGGGGGATGAGAAGACCATGCCAGCATATGGCAGAGTCTGAAGTAAACTTGAGGAGGATGAGGAGGAGGATGCTGATGAAGATGGCTCACATTGCAATCTTTCACAGAGGTTTTGTTGACTGTTGTGCAGGGGAGAGCTCATCAGCGTGAAGGAGAGAAATGTGAATGTGCAGAGACAAGGGGCACTGCAGTGTATCTGCTCATTAGGTGGGAGACGCTGTAATTCAGAGAGCGAGCAGCTCTGCAATCAGGGGTCTATTCATTAGCATGGGGGGCCCGCTTTCATCTGCAACCACTTGAAGCTGTCAATCAACGAGGCGGACGCATGACATGATGACAAAACGGGGCGGCTTAAACGCTCAGGGATGCTTGTGCATGGAGAGAAGACATGCTTAAATGCTGCCTGTGTGCTTGTATCTAAGGGGGACTTTAATGGGGAAGAAATGTGCGTTTTTACAGTGTAGTGCTGGCAGGTGGCCCAAACTGTGTCAGCCTGATAATCATCTCTCCGCTCAGCGTATATACAGCTTTTGTTCTTAGATTTCTCTAAGAGAAGATTGAATTGATTGGAAGTGATTGATTGGAGGAAAAAAAGTTTGGTTTAAAGTTTAGGAAAGATTGAGAGTCCTCTTACGTTAGAGTGATGCTCTCTTTCCTAACGACTTCCATGCAAAGAAACACATACAAAATGATACATGCAGACACACACCTGGTCCAGTGTGAGTATCTTAAATTAAATCTCCCAGGGGTATAAGGGAACCATTGTGTGCATGTTTTTATCTCCTGTAGTTCTGCTGTGACTGTGAAGGCATCGCTGGGTCAAACAGTCATGTTTCCTCCTTCACAAGCAACAGGAGAAACACTGCTGTCACTTGAAACTGTAATAATGCAGATGTGATCTGTCTGAGTTTTTGGTTCCTGCAGTTCCTCAGAGACAATGTTTTCAAAACTAATCAAAATGTAACGTGATCTTCATGAATGATGCTTTAAATGATGTTCTTGGCCAGGTATCATAACCTAAATAATAACAACAAAAGCAACTTTTCTGCCAAGCTAATGGTAAGCCAATTCATTTCATGACTGTATCAGCAGCCAGCAGATGGGGATTTACAGATCACAAGCGAAACCTATTGCAAGGTTTGATCATTGGAGAAACATTTATAAATAATCTGTAGGGCAGAGGCACAACAATGTGTTTCTGGGGTGATTTAAACAGTAGCACAATAACAATATGTGCACACTGCCGAAGGAAAGTTGTACCCATCTCAGGAATGACACTTTTCACTTTTATGTAGCATCAGAAGACAGGGTCAATATATGTATTATGTCTGTACATTATATATGAAGCTCGAGTCAGAAGCCTGTTAGATAGATTTGTGAGCTTTAGAGTCGGTGGGTTGCAGATTTGTCCATTGTGCCTTTGGCCAGAGCCAGGTTAGCTTTTTCCCCCTGATTTGTGTTTTTGCTAAATTGAGGATGAGCCAGATATTGATCCTTGACAGATTAAGAAAACAACTGATGATGGTGTGTCAGATTTGTATAAACATAAACACACAAAATACATAAATGATGAGTTTAGTTTTTTTTAAGCAATAGCTCAACATGTTGAAATTACACTTGTATGCTTGCTAAGGTAAGATCAATAGGCCATAGCCACAACTTCACTTAGAGATCCGGTATCAATGCCGGTTAAGGGTTGCTCTCAGGATTTAAACACTGGAAGTGCACGGGGGTGTGCCACTCTTGAATTGACATTAGTGGTAAAAAGAAAAGGGGGAATTGATCCAGTTTAAAAATCCAGATGTAATGATATCCTTTTAACTTAAAGTGTCCCATTCATTCTTCACGTCGCAGCCACTTAAGTGCTGTCAATCAATGTAACAACTGTAGATAATCTGTGTTAAAAGGCCCGTGAAAGCCAACGAGCTGCCCGATCAATGGCCACGCTTTCACTATATGATTGATCACATTTCCATCACAAGTACAGCATGTAAATTGGAGATTATGTGCAGGTTCGTCGCAGGATATTGCACTTAATTATAGGTTACTGAAGGTGCTTGGCCCCTGACAGGCAACCTTTTGATCTTTGTAGCTTTTAGTCTAAAATAGTATGGATATGTAATTGCATATCTGTCTGTGGAAATGTGTGTTTGTCCTGACATTTTCAGCCACCCACGCTCGCAATCACGCACGCACTGCATGAGTAAATGTATCCTCAATTATTCATTTCCTTACAGCTCGGATACACCTTTTATTAAACTGTGGCAGTATTTACAATGTACAATCACTGAATTATTCCATTTCAAGACACATTTAAAAAGTGCTTTTTAAAAAAAGGTTTTGTTCTGAATAAATAAGAGTTTTTTTGACAACACTACAACAACAAACAACAATAAAGCTGCAAATGTGCTCATCACCAATACACAAAACAAATGCTGAGGTTTTACTGTAATACTACAACACTCTTTTCATATTGCAGCAACAAAATAAAAATACTTTGTACGAGTGGGTAAACAAAAGGAAAACAATCCTGACCTGATGCAATGTTTTGTGTCCCATCAAAAAGAGGAAAGATTTGAATAAAAGTGGTCTTCTCAAAATTTAAAAAACTCCCATGTTGACATTCAGGCCGAACATTTCTCCACAGTCTGCTGTCTTTCCAAGACTTCAAAGTTCATGTCAGCAGTCTCACAGCGAATCCAAATGATTGAAAACAGACCGCTGAGGTCCTGCATGCCCGGGGGGATCAGAGCAGATTACTGACAGGACGTCCCAAAGGATTCTTTTCACAACAATAGAGTGGTGATGACGCAACAACAAAAAGGAGATGCTGAAGGTTAGCGGCTGATGGGGAGCTGTGGTAAAGACATGGAGGGATGGCTCAGGTGGCCCGGGGCAGCGAGGACGGAGAAGGGATGAGCTGCAAGGAGAAGACCAGAGGAGCAACATTAGTTTGTGGAGCCACGGGTTCAAATACTCTACATCACAAGTGAAGAAACAGGGGCACATTTTTATTCTAAGTCATTAATATATTCAGAATGCACATTTTTAAAACTATAATGCTGTGTTTCGAACTCGGGCCTTCAACAGGTCCAACATGTCTTGTGGAAATTCTTTCAACTCCCCCAATAAAAAAACTCTTTACAGTTCTAGTGATCTTTATTGAATCCTAACCTTTTAATCACAGCTTTAATAAACATATTGTCAATGTTGGTAGAAGCATTGAGACATTTTACAATAGAAAAAGTAACGATACTGCATAAGATTCTTCATTATTGTTATTGTTATTGTTACTATTATTATTATTATTATTAATAATGTTATTATAATTATTATAATTATTATTATTATTATTATTATTATTATTATTATTATTATTATTATTATTATTATTATTATTATTATTATTATTATGCGCTGCTTTCCACCTTCTTCTCCAGTAGGACTCAGATGAGGGTGTTGCACTTTTCCTTTTCCTTATACATGTGATGTTTTGGTGTTGTTGTTTTTTGTTGTTGTTTTGTTTCTTTCCGTTAACCGTCAAGTGGGAAATAAGTATTTTTTGTGTTTCTCTTAGTATCCTAAGATACTGTTATGTTTGGCTGTGAACAAGAAAATATGAAGGACAGACCATCTATTTCTATATTTCTTTAGGAAGGGGCAGGTAATATAAGATTTGTTTTCTTCTCCCTGCTCCTTTTCGCTCAATGGTGTGCTTGTACATGTTTTGTTGGCAATTATTGTACATTGGGTTTTGTGTACCATGAGCGGAACAAATAAAAATGAAATGAAATGAAATTATAAATCCAACAAAATTAACTTAAAAAAATGATATGTAAAATGTATTAAAGCAAAATGACTCATGATGCAGAAAATGGTTCCAGTGATTGTTTTACCGCTCCATGATATTGTATTGAATTATAATGAACACGTATGTGGAAGGGTAATTAAATGTTTAACTGGGTATTATAAACTAATTATGTGTCTCTTAAATAAGATTCAAATCTGTTATTTGTAACTACAGCAAACATTTAAATGCAGGGTGAGTTAATAAGGACAATATTTCAATCTGAAATGTATTGCAATAGAAATAGGAAATTTCATGAAAAACAGATAAAAGGACCTCAAATTTGTACAAAGAACAGCAGATTATTAATTAAAAAATATTGCAGAATGTACTGTTTTTTTTAAACAAATGATTGTCTTCTTTCTTCAACAATAACAAACTTCACAAGTGGCACTGACATAGAGTCCCTAACTCACCGTCCAGGTATCCGTGCAGAGCGAGTAGATGTGGTCGGTCCGGGCTGCTGAACGGTGAGTAGTGGATGTCGTCCGGCAGCGATGGAGGCATCCGGGTCATCGGAGCGCCCTGACAGAAGCCACTCAGAGGCGGCAGCTTTTTGTGTCGTGCACGGCAGTTCTGAAACCACACCTGGTGAAATAATACAGACAATGTAAACAAGAAGCAAGCAGAAGGGAAATAAACCCAGCAACAAACAGTATCAAAACAGGGTTTGAGTCTTCTCACAAGACCCCATTTGCTTTGTTTGTCTGTGGTAGAGGACTTTACCCATCAGATTAATGGTTTGATATTTTAAAGCATAAAATGAAACCTGCCTTACTTTGACGTACAAAGAACAAAACAATAGAATTGGTGAGGGTTTCATTAAACATTTTTAAAATTGCCAAAATCATTGGTTTCCATCCACATCTGAGTAGTTTTCTTATGAAATATTGGATACTTTACCTAGTTGGATTCTGAAAACCCTTTAAATCAAGCAGTTTCAGAAGTGAACTAAATCACAGATAAACATCCGTTCATTAAAGTGAGAACATTTGGGAACCGCTAGTCGAGATTTTAAAGATTATGAACTCTGGGGGAACTTTACATTTCTGTGGGTATTTGTCTGAAATCTCAAATGATCTTCAAAGAGTGTGAACATCCATTTAGAAAAAGAAATGCCGTCATCTTTATCTGCCTTAAAAAATAAGTATGTGAGTGGCAGATAATGCATATATTAGATATAATGTTATGTATTGAGTGTTCAAAGCAATGTTTAGAGTATTGGGAAACCTCACAATGGTTTGTGTGTGTACAAACTGTGATAATCTGAGTGATTTTTCCCTTTTCAAAAGGTTTAGTTTGTCTTGTTAGTCCTGAAGAGATAATCCTGTACTGTTCTTCATTCTCAACCTATTCAATTCTCACAACCAGTCTAGTCCTTTTCCCCGGGTTGGAACCATTGCTCTAAAAACTATTAAAATATCATTATGGTGTATTTCTATGTTAAATGTTTCCTACCTGTATGACTCGTCTACTCAGTCCCGTCATTTCTGCAAGTTTCTGTAGAGTCTGAGCATCAGGGTTGTTGTCCTGAGCAAACTGAGACTGCATCACCTGAAAGGACACACAGTCATGATGCCCCACACACACATACATACAGGCGTTTCACTGACAGTTACTGAACACACACACCTGCAGCTGCTCAGCAGTGAAGGATGTCCGCGCCCTCTTGGCTGGCTTTGGTTGGCAGTCCTGGTCAGAGGGCAGCGCTCCCTCCAGAGTCAGTCCTGTGCCTTTAAGAGATCACAATCAACACAGGTCTGTCACTTTACCCACAAGTACATTTCAGTCATCGTGAGGTTACACAAAACAGCAGAGTGATACCTTTATTTAAACAACCAATGTAACACAATTAAGATGTTTTCTTGCCAACCACCGCACAGTCCAAATAATTTATACCATTACGCCCACATACTCCTCTCTAAAAGCACAGCTTATTGTCTTCTGACTGTGATTACTTTTGGAAAACATTCTTAAATCTTTCCTCTTTTCAAAGCTAAGTTAACCTCAACCATTTCATCTCATGTTGGAATGAGACACTTTATCTTCCAGTTAACAAAGACCAAACAGGTATGTTGTGTTGAAAATAAGACCATTTTGAATCTATAATTTAAAGTTGGTTGTGTTAAAATATTTGTGATGATGTCATCCAGGGTGGAAAAAGGCTTCTTGAGTAGAAACCTCGGAGCTCAAGAGATCAAGAGTTATTATTTTGTTCCCTGTCTTGACTCCTAAATATTTTTCTGGTAATCCAGACTGAGGCCATCAGAAATACATGAGCATGTTTAATATGATTGTTACCGTTTTCTGCAGCCCTCCGTAGGTTGTCCAGCATGACGTCGTAGTGGCTGCGGCAGAGCACCCTGCCCTCCACCAGGCCAAACTCCTCCCCTGTCGACAGCTGCCTCTTGCAGGAGAAACATGCAAAACAGGCAAGGTGGTACACGCTGCCCCGGGCCCTCCGCACCCAGTCACTGGCAAACACCTGCCGGCCACACTGGGCACACTTAGTGCCGAACCTACTGTGAGGAAGAAGGAAACAGACAGGTGAAGGTCGGCTATAGGTTACAGAGCTCAGCTTAAAGTATGGATGTTGAGTATCTCAAGGTTCAAGGTTCAAGGGCTTTATTGTCATATGCACAGATGCTACAGTGTAGATATGGCAATGAAAATGTTAAGTCCTGCAAACTAATTGCAAACAAATCTGCAAAAAACCAAACCCTTTCAGTTTTTAGATATGCCTCTTAATCTGTCCATACTTCTTAATAAATTAGGTTTCTTTGTCTGCAATCATGCATTCATTCTATACTGTAGTCACTATTTGTTAAGTTCTATGAAGAGGACTGAGTATTCAAGTATGACACTCAGTTCAGTCACAGTGTCGTTTGTGATGTGTGATTGAAGTCAACTTAATTAAAGAATATGCAACATGCAGAACATAAAGGTCCTACAAATATATGTTGACGCAGGGTCCCTCTGTGAAACAGGGCCACAAAGCTAGCAAATAATGTTGTATATTAGTGGGGCAACATTCTAAACCATTTTGCTACTATCAAATTATCAAAACTCAAGGACAGGAAGTCCACTTTGCTTAGTTGGTAATGCATTTAAATGGATGGTTGTCTTTCTTGATATTAGAGTCTAACAATCAGTGTTAAAACTATGATCTTGGTTTTCTGGGATATATTATGTAAGATCTTATCAACCAAAAGCCTGTAGCCATGCAGAACATATTTTTCATGACCCAGTGTGTGTTATACTTGATTCCAAAAGTTGATGTTTATAAAGATCAGCTGTAAAAACACCCAGAATAATAAAACAAATTAGATCAAATCTATTAGTTAAAAAAAACGTTTTTATAAACACCAAGGTATAGGAGCACTTACAATCCTGCATAGAAAAGATTATCATTTCCAAAATCATGATGTGTTTATATGCACATTTGTTTTGTCTATAGCTTTTTATCAATATGAAAACAAAAGTAAGGACGATCTTCAGGCATCACAGGCCTACTAAAACCAATTGGTCACAGAGAGCATTTACAGATTTGTGAGGATTCAATGGAAGTTGTTCTAAAACTCAGTAGGCTATCAGAGATCGTTATTTTATTTAATTTTCTAATATCAATATACATTTAAGACATTTGCCGGAAGAAAAAAAATGCTTCGAAACGACACGTATGAACCATAGCTAATAGCTACATATACTTTTTCGAGGATACGTTAAAAACACATTGTTAAAAAACGAACGGAAAAAAACTGAATAAATTAAAAGCACTAATGAATTGAACCACGTTAAAAATAAATTGAATAAGAATATATTGAGGCCTATTACAATAATATGATACATTTCTTTATATGCAGTGACTTCAGTGAATTAAGTTATTATTACACTCAACAGTTTGCCTTGATTTAAAATGGCATTTGATTAAAAATGAACTTTACCGATTATCTTACAATAAAAGCCTGTAAAATCGTAATGTTTACATAAAGCTCGCGCTACAATCAGTAAACAGTTTTCTTTTTTATACCTGAGATAATCCAGTTTGCAGTAGATTTCTTTGTTTTTAACGTAGCAGCTGTTGTGTTGGCGCAGAGACGCTCTGCACACGGAACACTCCAAACATCCCAAGTGCCAGTTCAGGTTGTCGACCTGTGGAGATTAAAAAGTTACGCACGCCTGCCTGTGTGTGATGCCGATAATCGTACCATACATTTTATTTTATAAAAACTAAACTGTGGGTTTCGTTTACAGATTTACAAAAGAAAGCAAGTGACCTCAGAAGAAATAAATGCATAACGCTTGAGTAAAATGATCGAGCCATTTGCATATTTTGAGTAGCCTATTGTTGCGCTTTTGTTGAGATCAACCTGAGTAAAGAAAAAAAGAAAGAACAAAAGAAAAGCTACAAACCAAATTAAGAGAGGAACATTTAGCTTAAATCTCTCAAAGCTTCACACATAAAAAATGTCTTCTGATTCTTCTCTTATTTCTCACCTTCAGCAGGTACCGGTCATGGATCTCCATGCCGCAGCTGGCGCACTGGTTCTTGGCCGCCGGAGGAGAGCAGAGGCAGGCGGCCTCCGACGGACTGCACTCCCCGGACTCCTTCTTCACCTCCGACTTAGACTGAGTCAAAAAAGACGAAAGAGACGAGTACATTTTATCGTCTCTTGACAACTAAAACAAATATATTATATTAGGCCTGTGCTAAGTAGCTGTGCTCGTAGTGTCCCTGCAATAAATAACATTAACTATTTCAGACCTAATAGCATAAAGACCAAGTGGTGGAAAAAAAATACACTATCGTATAGCCTAATACAAAATAATTATTGTATTTCCACAGGTTACAGGGTTTTTTTATCCAATGAATATTATAAATATTTATTATATGCGTTTTCTGTTAAATTATTTGTGCACACATCCACGCATGCGCTTGGAGAAATCAACATGTTGAAGTTTAAAATATATATTATGCCAACAATATTTATTCTTAAAATGTTGCATTATGTGAACCCTAATCCGCAAATTGGAGTAAATACACTGATTTTCAGTGGCCACTTTCCCGATAATGCAAGCATGCAGCCTTTAGTCTAACATGATTAAACCTGAACCTCTGCCAAATCCAAAGTCCTGCGGAGGGTAACCGCGTGTAAAAAGGTTCAGGGGAAAGAGGAATGAAAGAACCGTACACAGATTGAAAGACAAAGAAGTGAAAACCTGCAAAGCAAACTCGTCCAGATGTTTGTGACTCACCATTTTCGGGTCTTGAACGCTGCCTATTTGGAGAGAAGATGGAGCTTGCTCTGCGCATTACGCATCTCTGCCCCAACCCACACTATATCCGGTCCAAAACAACGAATAACAGTTTCTCCTGCATTTAAACCCTGGCAACAAAAAAGATTTTGAAGCAATTAGAAGAAGAAAAAACCTATATATGTGATCGATCATTCCTCTCGTGCGCAAAAGGAGGCTGTATTCCCATGCAATCAAACGCAGTGAAAAGAAAGGATGGCACTATATCTGCAATTAGCGGTGGATTGAAATGCTTCGCGTGATAAGTGGCAACCCGAGTGTCAATTTCATCTGGCAATCAAGAAAAGGCAACCGAGCCACCAAGCTAAGGGAGGAGAAAAAGCGGCACATCCTAATTTCAATAGCTGTATAATCGAAAATCGAAAAATCTCCAAAGTGAAGAGGCTCAATTGGAGATCGGTCTATTCATAACAGACAATGTGCAGAAACTGCAGCTGATCTCGAGGAATAAAGGAGCTTGATTGTCTCGTTCTCTTGATGGACCCATTTAAACACTTGAGGCTCCCCTTGGTGATTACAGCTGCATTCACAAAATGCCAAAAAAAATTGCGTTTGGGTGGCAATCCGGAGTCCGTGTTGTCCTTCCTTCGGTTGAAATTAACAGGAATGCAATATTATGTTAATTACCAGCTACGGTATAAATATTGGAGGCAGTGAGATAAGAAGATGTGGCCTATATGGGAAGAAAAAAACATCTACTTCATACATGGAAAACCTCCCAAAAGCAGCGAAAACATCGTCCAATAAAAGTTTCTCCAGAACATCACAGGTAAAAGATCCAAATAATTCCGCGAGACATTGTTCTCCATAAACTTCGTGGGGATCAAACCAGTGTGAGCTGTAGTGTCCGCTGTGGTTCCCTCTCCCCGCCTCGACTCAAAGTGTACACCCAGTTCAGTCAGACAGGATGTGATGCTGCCCATTGGACCAGACCCGCAGGTTTACCATTCTTTACTGAAGGGCCATACACACATTTGGGACCTGAATTTATAAAATAAATAAAAACGAAAATAATGGGGAAAATCTGTCTGGAAACGCCCACTTTTCATCATATAAATGTATTCTTTTCTGACATGATGGTTGCAGATGAAGAGTAAGTGTATTGAAATCACTTCACTATCTGCTGATTGCAGAGTGATGGAGGGTGAGTGGTGTTAAGATAATGATGAGAGCTATAGCTGCTATTATCTATCCTATAATTAATTGTTACATGATTTGAAGCACTCTTATCTACTTTTTTTTCTGTTCAGTTTGGAAAAGTGTCACATAATGCACATACTTTTGTTATTTCGTGGGATTTGTAAATAAGTCCCATTCACGTTCATGAGGATTTAAGCAGGCCCGGTTCCAGAACAAAATGAGTCAGGGTGCATCTGAGATTAGAGAGGGTGCAGTGGTAAAGTGCTATTTTTTTTAGTGGGGAGTGAACCTAACACCCTCTAGGCGGGTCCTCACCTCCTCTAGGGGGGTCCGGGGGCATGCTCCCCCGGGAAGATTTTTTTTTAAATATTGAAGTTAAAACCATCAATCTGGTGCACTTTGAGAGCAAAATGAAGAGATCTATGGATACATCTCAACACCCATATGAAACAGAACTGTAAACAGATTTACTTTTTCTTTATGGATATTTTACAAATCACTCCCCTTTTAAGACCGAAATGTCTACATGCATAGCAGAAGATGGCATCTTTTTTACATGAATATTCCAGCCAATCTCTATTTTGAAACCATGAGCTGCAAAATGAGCGCCTTACCCCACTGTACAGGCGAGTTGGGTACTTTTTTTAATATACCTGGGCAGGCTCTGTTTTGCCGAGGTCCTCTGGCACTTGCGGGCCGCTGAAGGGGTAGCGGTGTTTGGGGCAACGAAGACGGCTGCGGTTGCTCCGCCTCCGTGGGCGAGGCGGGCAAAGCCGGCAAGTCGGGCGGGAGGACCTTAGTGTCCACGACAGTGGCCGCGGGTAACGTAATGTCCCCATGATCTGAACTGTTATTACAGTACCTGCAGTAGATGCAGTGTTACTGCTGGCGATAAGGGCTGGTTGTTTTAACAATTTTCTGATGTCCATCATTGAGTGCTGTGTAAGCACCTTGCAGATGACGAACGCGCAGCGGCACAGGTCACGCGCACCTGACATAATAACGTTACTTGCCGTTTAAATTGACCAAATAAATGCAGCAGACAATGTTATTTAACCACAATTACAAAAAATGTATTTCAACTATATTCTTCTTATTATTATTATTACTACTACTATTGTTATTATATATGTAATATTTTTCACTTTTCATTTTTCAAATGAGGGTGCATAACGACTCAACTGAGGGTGCAATGCACCCTTATGCACCCCCGTAGAACCGGGCCTGGATTTAAGTGCCGTTTTTAGCTTGAGCTCGTCTGATTCATAGAGAAGTTAGGTTGTGTTTCAGGCGAAACAGTTGACATTTCAGAGATTTCTTCATAACAACTTTAATTTGCTTTTCTTTTGTGTTGAAGGTCTTACACTAAAGCCATAGCTTTTAATGTCTTTCACTATATGAAACTCCCACCTACAAAGTGGGAACAGACATACTTAAAGTAAAGGTTTCCATGAAATCAATGACACTTTAATTTTTATTGATCACTTAAAAAGCATCTCTTACAGCAGAATTGCATTGTCTCAGTCTCTTTGTATTGTGAGAGTAACGCACTTTGGCGGCTAGGTGCATTAACTGTAATTACCAGATGGAGAAGGGTCAACTGGAAGTGGGCTGGTCAAGATGAAGGAGGGCTTAAAGGAGGAAAGAGTGTTATTTCACCTCCATCATCATCAGTCTTCAGTGATAATGATGTGCAAGAGTGAAGGGTTTTGAGCAGTTTAGAATGTTAGTAGTTTTTTATCTCTTTTCTTACCAGTGTAGGCCTTTCCAGAGAATGTGAATTTTTGAAGTTTGAACCTGGGTATATATAATATAAAGCTGTGGTTTGAGGGCATTTTCATCCTTAAAACTGCACAAGTATCAAAAAGCCTTACTTTTTGCCTTACCACAAATGTTACTGTTGTGAAACCGCCAAACATGTTTTTATCTCACCATTAACTAAGGCAAGGGTTTTGTCAAGATTAAGTTTAGAAAGATAATCGCAGATAATAAAAAATATAGTGAGGAAAGATTGTGGTCGTTTAAAAATAATAAATCAGCCTGATGTACGTGTAGCTCTCTTCACGACACAGACACAGGTCGGTTCTTTAAAACGGGCGTTTATTTCTTGGAGTTTTCATCTTGTAGCCTCCCCTCTTCCGTTACGCCGTGAGAACTACAACAACGAATTACACATATACATAGCCAAACACATTAGCATAGTGTGCTACATATATGAATGAAAATATATAAAAGAAAATAGGACACATGAAAACATAAAACAAATACCTCGTTGGCTGCTTGTCGTGAAAGGAGATTCATCTTTAAAGTTCCTTTTCCGTATAACCTTGTCAAAATTATAACTTTGTCACAGACTTCTGCAGAGCTTCAAATAAAGACGTCAACCCACGTTGAGTTGTCCAGTGTATCAACAAAACACGCAGTACCAGTACATGAACAAACATTAGTTCCTACTGTAGGCACAAGAAACAACAAACACATACGCATATTGGTTTAACATATAAAACAAACTGTATTAAATCATGCCATATTTAACGATTATAATATTACATGAAATAAAGTATTTATTTATCGAATTTAACTATGAAATTAATTGTGTTATTCTTTTTAATTAAGGCAACTTTGTTACGTCATTTACACTCCCACCAAATCACTCATTAACTCAAATGTGGGATTTTCGTTCAAACAAAATGCAAAGAAACAGTCAAGTGTTTTCTGTGTGTATGACTGTACTCCAATGTATGGGAGTTAAGTGGCCTGAAGTAAGGTGACGAATAGGTCTTTCGAGGTAGACTAGTCTAGTGTGTGGTTTTCCTTTATCAAGTGTAGTGTCACTGACTAGTAACTTCAGCTTTCGCTTACGCTTTCGCTTTGGCTTACGCTTTGGCTTACGCTTTGGCTTTTGCTTCCACTCGTTTCTTGGTAGGCTGTCATCTCGCAGAATGACAATGTCATCTACTTGTGAATTCTGTAATGCCTTTGGCCATGTCTGCCGCTGTTGGAGATTTAGCAGGTATTCTCGTTTCCATCTTTGACAGAATTCATTGGCAAATAATTGCATTCTTCTTTCTTCAAGGCTAGTTGCTTCAATAGTTCTTGGCCGAAATCCCTTGGATTCTCCTGCAAATCTCTTGAGTCTTGCGACGGCTCTCACTTCCCTGGACCAGTCAGAAAACTTAGAGAAGCGGTTCACCATTGCATTTTCTTCCATAGTCTTGACTGTGTGAACATGAACTTTGCAAAGTTCAGGATTGTTTGTTTCTACTTCTCCCACCTTCTCTTCACATGGGAGGTTCAGCTAAGAAAGTCAGGTCCTTTTAGCGAGTTAGACTCTTCGAGCTGAACTGCACTCAGCCCCTTTGAGGCGTAGTCGGCTGGGTTATTTTCTGTATAGTGTGTTCAGTGAAATCAGACTTGAGAACTCTGATTATGTCTGTTGGATTGATCTCTTTGACTTGAGTTCTGCACACAAAGTGTACTTCTTTATTCAGCTCAATTGCTGGCTGTAAAGCAGGTATTACTTGTCGCACTATGATTCTGTGACTAGTTCCTGTTGTGTCACAGTTGTCTTTTGCTGGATTTGAGGAGCCGATGATACTCCAGCCAAGATCCGTCCGCTGTGCATATGGATAATTGTCTTCACCGGATAGGATCTCTCTTGGAAGGAGGGCTTGCTGACAGTTATATCCGATTAAAAGACCTACTTCGCAATCCAATGGTGGTGGAATCTTGTCTGCCAACTGTTCCAAATGTGCCATTTTAGAGCCGTCTCCGAGATAGGAATGTGTGACTTGTCAACTGGAATGAACTCTCTTGTGAAAAGAGGTGGCAAAGGAATCCTTTTTTCCAGGTCGTATCCCCTCACTTGAAGATCTGTCAGTTTCTGACAGGGTATGACTGTTGACTTTGTTGACATTGTAGATAGCCGCAAACAAACATTTTTCTTTGTTTGTGTCGAGATTTTGGGCCACTTCATCTAGAATGAAAGTCGTGAAATGAAACAAGAACTTCTTGTTCTGGCTGTTTTGTGGATAAGACCCAGACTGGTATGATGGCGGACGTTTGTGTGCTTGGGCCTTCTTTTATGACTCTGTTGGTGGTTGCAGCGATTTCTTTGGTGTCTGTTTTGTCCTTTGAGATGTCGTCTCCATTAAAGGTTGTTGGCCTTTGAACTTGTCATCATGCAAACACGTTGGATCTCTCCTCTGACACTTTTCACATGTGCCTTTGTCATTGCACCCCTTTGACTGATGACCAGTATTCAAACATCCAAAGCATAGCCTTTCTGCATGCACAAACTTGATGCGATCTTCAACTTTCTTTTCTACAAACCATACAGTTTGGGAGGACGTGTCCTGTTCCTTTGCAGAAGATGCAACTTTGTGTTGTGTTTGTGGACAGTGTCTTTGCTTGAATAGTTCGGCTTCTTGGATTCTTTGTTTTTTCACTTTCGACACTCCTGATAGCTTGTATCGAGGATATGGAATCACATGCGAGATCTGCTTCCTTTGATATGAAGTCTACAAACACTTTGAATGGTGGGTAACCAGCGTTTGCATGTCTGGTCTCCATTGCTTTTCGGTTCCAGCCGGATACCAACCAATCTGGCAGTTTCATCAGGATTTGTTGACTCTCGTTGCAGTCATTCAGTACTTCCAATGTCTTAATGTGGGGCATTGCAGCCTCACAGCTCTTAAGGAAGTCTGCAAATTATCTTAGTCCGCAGCCATCTTTAGAGCTTATCTTTGGCCATCCATGTAGCTTGTCTCTGAAGGACTTCCCAATAATAAATGGGTCTCCGAAACGTTTTTCTAACAGCTGCCAGGCAAAGTCATACTGCTTCGGTGCCTAACAGGAAGAATCCTTCTACTGCTTTCTTTGCAGCACCTCCTATGTACTTTCTTAGGTAATACAGTTTTGAATTCTTTGGAATGTTTTTCCTGTCTATTAAAGTTGCAAAGGATAGTTGCCAGTCTTTGAATTTCAAAGGATCTCCAGTGAATAATGCAGGCTCTGGTGTTGGAAGGTGATTTGCACTTATTGGTTCTGCTAGTATTTTAACCAAGTCAGCACTATTCTGCATCTGAGCTAAGGGTATTGAGGTTGGTAGAGCTTGTGGTACTTGCTGTGGACTGTGGAGACTATAAGCTTGACTTGTAGGTTGTAGAGGTTGAGGTATGAATGGAGGACTTGAAGCATTGAGGACTTGTGCTGTTACTGGCTGAGACTGATAAACGAATGGTGGAGTTGTTGAGTACAGAGCTTGGGTTTCTCTAGCTGGTTCAACATCATACAGTGAATCGATTGCTTCACAATTTGCTTCTATTCGATTGTACACCTTGACTCGAGCTCTTGCGGCTTTCAGCTTTTTAACGTCTTCTAGGCGTTCAAGCTTTCTGCGCTTTTCTTGCATTGCCTGTTTTCTGGCTTGCTTTTCGAACTCAAATTGTGCCAGCTGTTCTTTATATTCACTCTCCAGCCTTTGAAGTTCTGTTGCTTCCTTTTCTTGTTCACCTAAAACTGCTAGGACTTCCTGAGATGCAGCGGCTTCAGCTGCAGCTTCAAATCTTTTGACTGAGAGAAGACTAGAATGAGCGGAGTTACATTTCGATCGACGAGACAGTGGAGATGATGAAGAGTCAGTTGAGTTTAGAACAGATCCAACATCGGGCCAAGATTCTTCATCTGCTGTATTCTCTTCAAGCTGTCTCTCTGCCTTTCGAATAATGAATCCTGAAAGTGATATGCATGTATCAACTATGCGTCGCAGGATTGGTTCAGGAGTATGTATGACACGTAACTCTTCATACATGGCTTTTACATCTGAGCAAGTTTTTTCTATATTTGCAATAAACTCTTTCAATTCATCCTTGGAGGCGTCATCATTCAGTATTCTTTGCCTATTCTCACATGGTACCTCCATTTCTCATAGACGATTCTGTAGCGACGTTGTACACTTTTCAACTTTTCAGCTTGGAGTTATTTTCCCTTTTCTGTTAGTGTTCGAGTTCTTTCACTTCTTCGTGGCATTTCCACTTCTTCTGCCAACTCTGTTTCTGTTGTTTCAAGTTGAACAGATGATTTGGCATTTTTGTGGCAGGTCTCAGTCCCTGCTTCTGACATTTTGAGATGACTTAATAACTTATAACCTACTGTTATAGAGCATACTGTATGTAACTACTAAGCTTGAATTGGATCTCTGAATGTATAAATGTAAGCTACTGTACAGTAGGCATAAATGTGAGTAGTCAGTGAGGTTATCAAATGTATGCACTCCTTAACAAGTTTAACTTGACCTCAGCTTAGAACAAAATAACAAGAATAAGATTTAGCTTAGTACTAATAAACCTTAAATGCAGTGAAATATGCTTAGAAAGGCATTAAATCACAAATACTTTACAAAAGAAAGTGGAATGACCCTTTAAAGCTTAAAGGTGGGGTAGGTAAGTTTGAGAAACCGGCTCGAGATACACTTTTTGTTATATTCCATGGAATGCTCTTAACATCCCGATAGTAATGAATATCTTAAGTGCTTTGACAAAAAATCCATTAAAAAATGTCATCTGTGGAAGCCGTAGTACTGTAAAAAGCACGACCAATCATTTTAGCCGGCCCGGCTAAAATAACTGGATGGCCTACCTGCCTGTCAGACTTCCATCTGTGCACAAAACTTATCTCGTGCCCTCATTGGTCATGTGCGCATTCGTGTGTGTTGGAGGAGGGGCTCTGTAAGGAAGTGGCAGATTTTCTCCGGTTGTGTATTTTCAAATTCTAGCGCACTCAAGCTGGTTTCTCCAAAATTAGCTACCCCACCTTTAAGTAAATTGTCCTTTAAGTTTAAAGGTAGGGTAGGTAAGTTTGAGAAACCGGCTCGAGATCGCTAGAATTTGAAAATACACAACCGGAGAAAATCTGCCACTTCCTTATAGAGCCCCTCCTCCAACACACACGAACGCGCACATGACCAATGAGGGCACGAGATAAGTTTGTGCACAGATGGAAGGCTGACAGGCAGGTAGGCCATCCAATTATTTTAGCCGGGCCGGCTAAAATGATTGGTCGTACTTTTTACAGTATTACGGCTTCCACAGATGACATTTTTTTATGGATTTTTTGTCAAAGCACTTAAGATATTCATTGCTATTGGGATGTTAAGAGCATTCCATGGAATATAACAAAAAGTGCCGGTTTCTCAAACTTACCTACCCCACCTTTAATACCTTTCATAAAATGTGAAAATGTCCTTCTTTTTTAACTTGAACTTATAAATAATATCTTCTTTCTTATTATTAACTTATAACTTCTTTACTTTCTTATATGATTCATTTTCGTCTTTAAACCCTTTGACATGTAACATTCATGAACACCAACACATTAGCTTCATCACCAGCATATAGGCTTAGCATAGATGATAGACCTGAGTCCTTAGCCGCTTTAACACCAAGTAGGCCTACTTTGCCGTACTTAGTTCCCAGCACTTAGTTCCCCCATGGAACTAAAGAGCAGATCGCATTCACACCAGAATAAGTCCCTGAGGGAAGATTACGCAAATGAAGCCGCTGACGTCACTTCTTCTTCTTCTGCTTTGGGTTTACTGGCAGGCTGCACACCACTTCACAGCGTATACTGCCACCCGAAGTCCCTGGCCGGAAGTCCCAGAGTTGGGGGAGTTGGGGACTTCCGAGTAAACTGCCAGAACGCCGACACCTCCTCATCTCCACCGCTCCCATGTTTTATTTTGTGTTGCCATAAGTTATTCTCTCTCCGTTGGTGCGCGGGGCTAATGCTAATAATGCTAATGCCAGCAAATACAATGGCGGCTGTCACTACCCGATCTGCAGCTATATGCCATACATGTTTGCATACATTCACAGTAAATATTTATTCAGTAGCTGTCTAACAGAAGTTACATCCATTTATCACTTATTCTGACAATGTAGTTAACCCCAAATAAAAGAACCCAATAAAAAGAGTTGTTAAATAATAGTGAAGTCACGTTGTAATAACAATAACTCATCTCTCTCGGTTTTTTTAGGTTTCTTTTTGTGCTTTGCCAAACGCCACTGTGTCAACTGTCCTAGTTGGGTTGCCGTACGGAGTTGTCCAATATGGCGGACCATCTCGCACATGCCACTGCAGATAGGGCAGGGATGCAGATCAGGTGACAGCAGCTTCACAAAACTTTTCCGAGTTTTACGGGGCGTGGTTTTCAATTCGCCCAGCCAATCAGAAATTTGAACTTTTTTCTCCCCAGGAAAGTACCACCTCTCTAGCTGGCACTAAAATCACCGCAGCTTGCGCTGCGTTGCTTCTCTGATGTACTGGACGGTCCTTGAACGCAGCGTCGTCTCTCGCTGCAGTCTCGTTGTATTTCCCACCCGCGCTGAGCAGGCGAGTTCTCACTGTAGCTCTCCTCACGACACAGACACAGGTCGGTTCTTTAAAACGGGCGTTAATTTCTTGGAGTTTTCATCTTGTAGCCTCCCCTCTTCCGTTACGCCGTGAGAACTACAACAACGAATTACACATATACATAGCCAAATATATTAGCATATTGTGCTACACATATGAATGAAAATATATAAATGAAAATAGTACACATGAAAACATAAAACAAATACCTCGTTGGCCGCTTGTCGTGAAAGGAGATTAATCTTAAAAGTTCCTTTTCCGAATAACCTTTTCAAAAATTATAACTTTGTCACAGACTTCTGCAGAGCTTCAAATAAAGACGACAACCCACGTTGAGTTGTCCAGTGTAACAAAACACGCAGTACCAGTAGGCTACATGAACAAACATTAGTTCCTAGGCACAAGAAACAACAAACACATACGCATATTGGTTTAACATATAAAACAAACTGTATTAAATCATGCCATATTTAACGATTATGACATTACATGAAATAAAGTATTTATTTATCAAATTTAACTATGAAATTAATTGTGTTATTCTTTTTAATTAAGGCAACTTTGTTACGTCATTTACAGTATGAATACAATTTTCATCAAGACACCCAAATCCTCAAAAACACCTTCAGTCTTACAATATAAACAAAACAGTCTCCACTAAATTCACCCTAACCAAATGTTGTTTTTAACCATAACACAAACATTATCACAGTATTTTTTACTCAGTTGTCACTAGTCTATTATTCTATATGAAGTATAACATTTTTTAGCATAACATTTTTGAATAATGGAAATAGCTAATTGGAACATTTACAATTTCATGACAATGAACAGTTTGCTGATGAAGACAGTGTTCAGAAAAGTCAGATGTTTTCTGAAAATAATATTTCACAAGTGAAAGTTTGGCATATAAAACATGTATCATAATTAAAAGTGAACAAGTTTTCAGAATCCAAATATACTTAGAGCATTAATGTGTGAATAGATAACTTTATTATTGCAGCTTGTACAGGTGCTGATTGTCAATACTTTATATACCTGGGTTCCCTGAATTAATAATAATATATCATAAATCAGTTGATTTATACTTTGTATTAATTAACTGAATGAGTAAAGTAATTAAAGCTATCAAATAATGATAGCGAAGTAAAAGTACAACATTTGCATCCAATATGTTGGGAAAGTATAAAGTAGCACATAATGGAAGTACCAACATTATAGTACAGTATTTGAGTAAATGCACTCGGTTGCATTGGATGTGATCAAAAGCTTAAAATGTGGCAAGAGGGCTTGAAGTGGAGAAAATGAAAGTAAACCCTAGACTGATGAGATGTGTATCCCTGCTGCATGGAAACTTAACACCAGAAAGAAATATGCATTATGCTTCCTGTACCTCACCCTTACAGAAATTCCTCCTCGAAGACCTGACAATAGTGATTGGTCACTTGTTGCATCATAAACAGCTCTGTAAATGTGTGTGTGTGTGTGTGTGTGTGTGTGTGTGTGTGTGTGTGTGTGTGTGTGTGTGTGTGTGTGTGTGTGTGTGTGTGTGTGTGTGTGTGTGTGTGTGTGTGTGTGTGTGTGTGTGTGTGTGTGTGTGTGTGTGTGTGTGTGTGTGTGTGTGTGTGCGTGCGTGCGTGCGTGCGTGCGTGCTGTGTGTGTGTGTGTGTGTGTGCGTGTGTGTGTGAGTACTCTGTCCTGCAGCCCCTGCCCTTGTCTGCGATCTGCACAAACAATGAGCCACCAGCACACTGCCACAATAAAAACAAACTGTAACACATGCTTAAGCTATTAGACTCATCCAATGGGCCCCAGTGGACAGCTTGATGGCTGGTATGACAACAATGTATGACGTGAATCCTCCGCTCACTGTGGAGGTGCACAGAGGTTCAAATGAGGGCAACATCTTTGTTTAATGTGCTGGATGTTGGGAAACAACCGGCATTAAGGTGGGTCCTTTTGTCCCAACTGAAAAACAATGCTTGTATAACATATTGGCCTTCACTCAATTCAATCTTAAATATAATATTGGCTACTACTGTAAGTCCTTTCCATGGGATTCATTTGGAATAGCATGTGAACAGCCAAAAGACATCATCTGAAATCTCTATAAAGTTAGGAATGTTTTTTTTAGCTTTGTATTGTTGAAAGCAACAAGGTGGTTATATGGCTATATGGTTTTTGGAAGCGGTTTGAATAATTATTTTGTTATCATTTCTCATTGACATATGTGTACTAATGACGTCTTAAAAAATATACAAAAATAAATGTTTACAAAAGCAGGTAAACCCTTCATTAAAAAACAAGGCCTAATGCAATTTTTAAATAAAGTATAATATGTACTTTGCATTAGTCTTTCTTACGGTTGCAGCCTGAGTTTGTGCACATTTAATCCAAATATGATCTCGGCTTGGGTATTTGGAAAATCATCTGCAGCCTTTTGTATTAGCAGTATAACAGCAAAGAGTATATGGGAGGAAATGTTACATTTAAATGAGATCGATTAAAATCATCTTGGTATCCTAAAATATCAGACTGATGATTGCTCATCTAATTAGAGGTGATGAAAACATGATGATCGTGAAGGTGCAGATTGGATTAGTTTTTGAGTGTTCAAATCCTAATAATCCTAATAAGTAATAGTTTACCTAAATAATTAACCCCCCCGCCGACACATAGACATATTCATATTCAAACACACGCGCACATTTGTTTTATCTGTTCTGTTGCTTTTATACAGTATATTCTTATGTTTGTCTAGTTGTTGAACCCCATTTGAAAAAGCACAAACAAACAGAGCCTGCCAGTTACCTGCAGTTCATGATTTTGTCCAGCTCTGAGTATTCTGTAATACTCTTTTCTCCAATGATTGCATGTTGCAGAACCGGCAGAAAGCCACGTAACAGGGATGACTGATGCTCTGCTTGGCATGTTGGCTGAAAGAAAATGTTTGGAGAAGGGTGGAGCAAGACCTAAACGCAACACCAAGGTCTTATCTTGTTTCTGTAGAGGTTTTGCCAATGAAGTCTATGACAATATTGTTAGATGTTTTTAGATAAGAGTTGGATCTGAGGCCAGCCTGTGTGAGAACAGGGCTTGAAAAAACGATTTGCTGCAACAACTATGGTTACCTCCTTAACCTGCATTCCCAACAGATTTCCAGGGTAGCGAAAGGGTATTTTTTGCAGTTGCCAGGTGGTACGCGGAAATCCTCAAAAATGATACGTATACCAAATGATTGGCATATTTATAATAACCAGCATCTGCCCCTCAAAAAGAGTTAGCTGTAACACACTCACATTTGCACTTATGAATGAACAGTAGTTAGCAAACAATAGTAGAAGTTAAAGTTTGCCAAAGCTAATGGAAAAGGGTTTAAACAGTAAGAGATGGTCTAAGTTCCCTATAGTATGAATAAACAGTTAAAATAGGTATCCTTAAATGAATAAACAGCTAACATAGTTAGCTAAATGCAACGGATAAACAGTTAAAGCAGATGGCTAGAAGTAAAGGATAAACATTTCAAATACTTAGCTTAAAAGTAACGGATAACATTTGAAATGGTTAGCTGAGAGCAACGGATAAACAGTTAAAGCAGCTAGCTAAAAGTAACGGATAAACATTTGAAATGGTTAGCTTAAAAGTAACGGATAAACATTTGAAATGGTTAGCTTAAAGCAACGGATAAACAGTTAAAACAGATAGCTAAAAGTGTAGATGAACCCTGAACTAGTTAAAACATTTAAAAATTACCAAACTGTTTAGTTTAAAAATAATAAACCGTTTAAATAGTTGAAAATTGATGAATGAATGGTTGAAATGAAAGTGGAAGCCTAGTAGTAGGCCTAAGCAAGCAAACATGACCGAGGTAAACACTGAGGATGTGTTCACCAAATGTTTGTCTAAAACCTTTTTGGTGATGTGTGCAAGAAGATTTATGATTTTCAGAGGGAGTAACTGCTGAGGATGTGAAGAAGCAAATCAAAAATACAAGAAAATTGACACAGCCAGTGAATGTTTGCCGATGGGAGCTTGTTGCAGATTCAGTTTGACATTTGAAGACTCCCCATCGTCCAACATTCAACAGGCTGCATCTACTCTGAAGTCAAACCCATCTAGATTACAGTCCTGCAGCCAAGCTTTCAACAAACAAAGGAAATGGCACATTACACCATCCCTCTCTCTGAAAAGTTGCATTGGAGAGAAGAAAAAACCTCTCAAGTTATTTAACAAATGCAAGTTTATTTGAAGTACAGACAAGGAAAAATGAAGGGATTTTTTTCAGGGCTTGCACTCCATATGACAGCAATTTAGGGGTATTGTGTATTTTGGCCCAAGCGTGTGGTCTATGATAGATGACAGGAGAGAAAATCACGAGCCGCTGGCTTGAGCACAGACACGCAAATTGCTTTCAGCTGATTGCTGTATTCTGCTTGATATGTATCAAGTGGATTACAGTATGCCTCCCTATTTACAGCCAGGAAGCAGCTGATCAAGTCCACTAACAGAGGGGAGAAAGTAAAAACCCCTCGAGTGGCAAGTGATCACTGTGGAATTAGGTGTATCCTCTGCATCTTGTTTGACCCACCACACCAAAAGAGCCAACATCTAGAGATGCAGATGTGTCATGATAATCCCAAACCCACACAGATATTGGTTCATGGTGAAACTGATTTTTACAAAGAACCAATGTTATAGTGCAAGTTAACACATGTGAGTAGGCCTGCAATAACTGATTTTCTTTGGCTCTTAGGGGCACAGTAAACAAGATATGAACACAACACTGACACTAACTTTTTAGGTTCATTTGGCAAACCTGTTAGCAAATAGTAGCTTATTTACACAACATGTCATGTCACTGTCCACGTGATGAACGAGAGTCCTATATTCACTATCAGTAACCCGTTATAATAACTTTAATTGATAAATGGTCAATTGAATGAAAACTTCAGTTATTTGTTATTATACTGATAACATAAAATGATAATGAATTTATAGATTTTCTTTTCTTATTTTTACTGCTATATTTTGGTTTTAACTGGTTTATATTTTGAGGGCAAAATCTTTATTTAATGTGCTGGATGTTGGGAAACAACCGGTATTGAGGTGGCTCCTTTTGTCACAACTGAAAAACAATGCTTGTATACCATATTTTTGATTTTATAATGTGTGAAAAAATAAACTGTTAATAAAAAATGTACTAACGTAGCCTTATCTAATTCTTATGATCTATTCTAAGAAAACAACCTTAGCAATATCATCATCGTTTTGGCTTTACATTTATAACATAAATTCTCAGTTAGGGGTGTGGAATTTGGGACTAAATGCCTGACATCTCTGCCTCTGACGCTTTGATTTCTTGACTGTCTTTTTTCAATCTGTTTCTCACTAGCCAAAAAGTTGGACATCCATTAGCAAGTTGCTGAACCTCTCCCAGCTTCAGGATCTCCGATCTTTTGCTGAATCTGACCTCTAACCTCCTTTAATACAGCTGAAGTGCATTTGACCCCTCAATCTCAGAGGAGAATTTCTTTGAGCTTTTATTTTAGTTTTACATGACAAAACATTGAACTGTTTGAACATGGAGGTTTATAATGCTCATTGGAAATAGTTGTGATACTACATAAGCAATGACATGTAATATAATTCAATGGGCATCACTCAATGTGGTAGGCAACAATATGACAATATTACACAAATGGTTCAATATCATGAGCAAAACGTATTGGTGTGATTTTGATTTAGCTCAGCTTGTTGCCTCTGATCAGGATCCAGCTCTTTACCTCCACTCTAGATATGTTTGAGGACTCGGGTCAGTGTCAAAGATCAGCTACTTACCCAATCAGGTAACTAGCTCCAGAAGGAAAATTACCTTCTTCCGACCACTTGCACTCACCTGCAGTGACCCGGAGCAATCAGAGGTGAACAGGGCTCCTAATCACGGAGACCCCTTTAGGTCAGTACAGGCACACCCCACACTCGGCACCACCCAGCCTCCTGCAAAACCACCTCCCCCAGACAAGGCCAACTTTGAGTTCAAGTGTTTCAACTGTCACATCAAATAGGCTCAAACGTTGAGATTTCTTGCGCAGGACGCATTGTTTGTTTAGTTTGATGCTAAGTGCAATATCCTGCCACTCTGTTGATCCGAGCAGAGCTTGGTAGTCAGGCCGTGTCAAGTAGAGGTGGCCTGCGTCGGGCACGCTCGCACTCTGATCAGCCGGGGGAAGTGTGGAAGGTGGAACAGGAAACAGAGCACTGGAAAGGATCTATAACCTGGAGCACAACCAGGTTTCCCCCACTGTTTATTTTGATAGAAATGACCCTGGTCATGCAGCAGGAGTATGCGTGATAAAGCAGAGACTGCACATTGTGGCACATTATGAATTTTTATGGTAGCTTCTGGTCATGTGAAACGTGATGGATGCTCAGCTACAAATGTTTGTGTTTCATGTACCCTTAACTTTTGAGGGCGCTTGAATCCATGAGCACTTAAGATGTGGTGTGTGTGCAGAGGGACTACATTACAGTGAGGGGACTCCGTGTTTTCCTATGGGGAACTGTGCCAAATCTCTGACAGATGATGAATGTCTCGCTCTATGCTCTCAGATTATTTGCAGAGTGTAGTTTAAAAAGGTCTGAGGACTGAGTACAATATGCAGTCTCAGGGACCAATAATAATGTACAATATAAGAGGGAATTCAAGTGAAATAACAGCAAAACAGACTCTTATCAGTGGTGGGATGTGACTTAGTACATTTACTATTCGAATATTCGTTTTATGTTTTCATTCTTGTGCTTCATTACATTTTGGAGTACATTTTGTTCTCTTTCCATGTCATTTATTTTTACAGGTTTGTTACTTGCTAATTTACTGAATCAGATTATTAATGCAAAATACAATCAATTATTAAGTATTTGTATGGATAGTAGCTGCACCTTTACTAGCTGCATCTATAACAATAGGGACATGAGAGGGTGGAGTAATTTTGAGGAAACCAAAAATGTAACAATTGACTTCATGAATGAAAATGTGAAAGTGTTAAAACTGTAAGATGAAAAAAACACTTAAACTATAGAGACAACACTGTGGTAGCAACCTGTCATCTTCTGGAACATGTACTAACGTAATCAATAAAGTCAGAAGCAAAATCATTTTCTCAAATGGGGCCTTATTTTGCTTTTATGGGTTTTCCATTTCCTGTAGTGTATTAAACAGGTTTTTGTGCAAGTAAATGATATGCAAAGGCTAAAATCCCAAAGTTCCCTCCAGAGAGAGTTTCCCTCCCTAAGGGCGGGTTGGCTCTTAGCAGTTGACCAATCACAACAGAGGCGGCCAGCTAACCAATCAGAGCAGGCTGGGCTCTGGTTAAAGGGTGAAAAGAGCTGCTGCAGCACAGGCAGTATGAGAAAAATAAAGAGCTTTTTAAACATTAAAGCATGGAGACAGGTCACAGTAGACTAGAGGCACAACATACAATTATAAAACCTTAAAGTGAACATAATACGGCCCCTTTAAAATGTGACTTATTTTTCAGAACGACTCAAGTCGCCCTCTGCTGACCATTAGAGAGAATGCAGGTTTAAGGCATTTCTTCATTGGCTTCACTTTTCAGACCCGGAGGTTGCAGATTAGATAATCATCATGATAATATGCTACTGCTGGCATGTAAGAATGTTATGCCGGATAGCTAAAACAATGAATTAAATGTTACTAAAAAGCTCCATAAACAGGTAGACTGCAGGCTCAGATGATTATTCTCTGTTGATTTGTCACCTTTCACTTTACAAATTGTCATGTAATACATTGTTTATGAAGAAAATATCCACTAGAGCAGCTTTAAGTACAGCTGAGTTAATGTTACTTTCCCTGGCTTCTTACAAGTGGACCACCAGCGGACTCCAGAGGAGGTCTAGTCCTTTACAATCAGCTTCTTCTCAAGGTTTAACAAATGATACCTGGCTGGCTGTTTAAGGACCCACCACTGTGTGGTTTTGACAGAAACTTGATCTGAGATAACACATGATGCCCTTGCCTGTACGCCTATCGCCTCTCCGTCAGTTTGCTCGGCTTGTTCAACAACTGGACAGGAAGTCTGCTAATCTGTAACCAGAGCCGGGGGGAAGGAAGAAGTCAGGAACCAGCCTTCAGTGCTTTCACCAATCGTATTCATCACCAAAGCCGGGCCGAGGCTGGTTTAGAGCGGGAGCACGGCTTAACTAAACATCTTCTCCATAAAATAAATGCTTCCAGGTTACTCCCAGTCCAGGTTCCACACAGAGGAGCATCTGATCTCAATTAGCAGGAGTGCTATAGGAAGCAGTGAGGCTCGGCCTGCAGCCTGAGCCAACAGCACCATGGCAACCAGCAGCACGTCGACGAGCCCCGCGCAGATACGAGGCCTTTTCAGGCCCTTGTAAGGCGGGAAATGATGATTCGATAATTAGTTCCTGATGCCTCCTATTCTTTTTCATATCAATCATGTCTAGGAAACAGAATGCAATTCAAATACAGTTTGAAGCTGGAGAGATTGGTTGGTATACTAAACGTCTATTGAAGAGTGATGTATGGATGCCCTGTGTACACTAGGTTTTCCAGTGTAAAACTTCAAGACTAAACACTAGAAAACCTTATGCACTGAAAAGACAAAAAACACTCTCAGAATTGATGGTCCTGCTGGAATATTTTTATAAACGCAGACTTAAATTGTCACAATTGTGACGCAGATAAAACAGGGACAACCACATTAAAAACCACACGTGTCAAAAGGACAATGTTCCATGCTTGTCCCTTCACCAAATGTTAACAAGACTATTAACAAAACTGTAAATCAAATAAGATGTACGATTCTAACAGGAAGATAACAAAGAATTAAGGATTAAGGAAAGATACATACAGAGAAATGTACAATACATTTGAATAAAATGTTAAATTTGTCTACACTTTTAATTAGTGCAAGCAGTAAAGACAGGTTGTGGAAAATAAAACTGTTGTGTTTGCGTTTAGGCAAGATGGATCATCTGCTGATGTTTAATCAAGAATGATAATATTATATTTCTTACATGAACTTTTTGGAATAGCATTTTTTATTTTTCAACATTTACTGTAATAGAAACAATTCATTCAGTAACATATGTCTTTAGACAGAGCTGAGTTGAGGTCTGCAACATTTAAAATATTATATTATCAAGATTTGATCTCCACATGGACAAGCTATTCTTAAAATTGTTACAGTATGCAGGAAATTACTCCAACAGACAAACATCTCACATAGGTTTGGCTCAGATAATGTCTCCAAGGGAAGGTATCAAAGATCAAAACCTGGCAACTCGACTGCACTGTTTGGTTCATTTTTGTTTCTGTGTTTTCCCATATTCTGCTTAGGGAGCTTCCCTGCTTCTATAAGAATAACTAAGAAAGATAATCTGCGAGTAACCAGAAGTGGTGGTAATGTAATCAAATGTCACAGTCATTTCACAGTTTACATACTCTGTTAAAAGCCAAAGTTATCTTTTCAAAATGTTTAAGTACTAAAACTAGTGCAAAAAGGGAACTCTACCCAGACAATAAGTTAAAATTCCACACTAGAGGAAGACTGTCATTTTCCAAACCTCCACAACAGCTTCTAAATTGACCTCTTGGTGAAGATTACAGCTTTCATCAAAACATATTATCATGCATTATTACATCAATAGTAGATCCACGCATTTGGAGAAAAGCTCAACAGATTATTATCTTATCTGAATATTCAGCATGGACATGTATGAGGGTCAATTTTATAAAACATAGTTCATTTTTTATGAATTAAATGTCATATTGAATGGGCTTTATCTAACAAGTAAAGCCTTGGGTGACTTATTTATTTGCCAGCAGGTGGAGATAAAGCACTTCCTAAAGCATCCTGTCATGTTTCCCTTCACCCTTAGGATTTTATTGACATATTAAACCAAAAATGTTCATAATTTAAAGACAGACCTTTTTAGACCCCAGAAGGTTAAAAATACAATCCTGAGAATTGTTCAAAAGGAACAAATCCAAATTATTTGGAGCAAGTTACAGTAGACTTTCTTACAAAGATAATGCAGACTAAAAAGAGGAAGTAGAGGAAACGGTGTTACCGCCCATTCTCTATGGTTGATGTTATAAAGCCATCTCTACATAAAAGCCCATGTAGAGGACTATGGTCTTTTAGATAGAGAGAAGCACACCCATCTCTCAAATGACTTTCTAGGAACACTAGAACGATCCACACGTGGGAATCATGAAAGGTGAGTCCTTCAAATTATGAAACACCTGCTGGATGTTATGTGATGTTTTCACACCAAGATAATATACGTTATTATGTTTATAGAGTTTTGCATCTTCTTGATCTGCTTCATCAACCTGTTGCTGCTGGAGAGCTCATCGTGTGCTGGTGACTCAAGTGTTGGTAAGCAGTTCATCTTTATTAATCTTATTTTCTTGTAAAACTTGAAGTACGAAACTGATATATTTCATCCCATGTCACGTTACGATTCAGTCTCCGTGAAAGTGCTGTTGCGCGTAAGCTATAAACATGTTTCAGTTTAAAAAAAGTTGCATATTTTTGTTAAATGTCCAGGACCAGTATTACAATTTCTTAAGGCCTTAAGTGTGACGTTTACTTTACCAATGTACCATTGTTGATCCTTTGGTACAGTGTTACTTAAGACTAATGCTGGAAATAACAAAAGGTAAATAGTAAATACAAATATATTTGTTATTAGTACCACTCTTATCTCTCGTCTTATTCACAGTTAAATAAGGAAGAAAGCTGCCGTGGTCAATTATCTCATTGAACTTCTGCAAGTATGAACGGAGGACAGGAAGCCTGCAGAGAGTGTCAAAGATACGGGGGGGGGGGGGGGGGGGGAAATGAAGTGCTAATTTAGTAACTAGTTTCAGTGAAGACAAAGCAATATGCACCACTTTGTAACCTTCATTTATCCTGGGTAGTTTCACAGGTCTCATTAGTAGGCCACCACTTTGTAGTTTTATGGGGAAGCATAAAAAAGTATATTTTGTGTAAGATTCAAAAGCATAACACACAATGTTTAACACACAGTAACATTAATTAGTTTAACATTTTCAGGTTGTCTGTGTCCGACTCTCGTTTCCGTATTGTTCAGAATCAATACATTATCTGAACTATCAGTCATTTAGTAAAGCAGGGAGGGATCTATTCATTCTCAAAGTGTAATATGATTTCTTTCTTCGGTTTCAGTGAATCCCTGTTGTTCCTACCCCTGTCAGAACTCAGGAGTGTGTGTGAGATTTGGTACAGAACGCTACGAATGTGACTGCACTCGAACTGGCTTTTATGGAGTCAACTGCACTGTTCGTGAGTACTGCTAAGTTTTTTATGTGAGACATAAATCTGCATGTCAACATCTGGGTGTGGGTTTATTTGAAAAACACAGTGGATATCTGTTCAACCTCTCATGTACCCCTTTTACCTCCATTGCTACTTTAATGTGCACACTTATCCCCAATCTATCTATTTGTATGCTTGTGGTAATGTGCATTTAGAAACTTTAATAAAAAAACAAGCATAACGGAAGTACTCAATAGCGAGTAGCTAAAGGAATATTCGTTTTGCTCTTACGGTATGTGATTATTTTGGTTTTCATTCCTACGTTCAGAAATTCATTAAGCCTCAAAGGTGTCCTATCATGCAAAATGCACTTTTAGATATATTTTATACATAAATATGTCTCCCCGGTGTGTCAGGGAACTCACAAAGTGTCAGAAAATAAAACCCTCTCTCTTTTCCTCCGTACCCAAATCTCTAAAAACAAAGCTGATCCAGATTTGTGTCCGATATGACGTAATATGCTAAATGTGGGCTGGCTTTACACCCACGGCCCTATCAGAAACATCGCTATCAGAAACAATGCACGACGTGTTTTGGACGTAATATGGTCTTTGTTTACATTAGCAAGCATTGCTAACACTCAGAGCTAACCTGTACTGGAGAGAGCATGTGTAAAAAAGCAGAAAATAAGAAAAGGAACTCACCTTGTAGTAAACCTGCAAGAGAAAAAGCATTTGAGCTCCATACTGTTTCAGAAATAATGCTTGATGTGGTTTGGAACATGATATGGCATTTAATCACAGCAGCATTTAGTCATTTGTAAAGCATTAATACATTATTAATTAGGATTTGTCTCAATCCCTTACACAGGATGCTTAATTTGAATTGCTATAAAAATAACTTTTTCCTGATCTTTGTGTTTAGCGGAGCTCTGGACCAGAGTTCGTCTCATGCTGAAGCCGAAGCCTACGGCGGTTCACTACTTCCTCACGCACTTCCACTGGTTCTGGGACCTCGTAAACAACTCTTTCCTGCGAGACACGTTCATGAGATTAGTGCTGACCGGTAGGTGAAAAGTCTCATGGTAAAGATAAAGAGCCACAGTGGATAAATCAACAAACCTCACTTGCAGCTAACATTCCTCAGCATTTTATTTAGTTATACTCCGTTAATTATATGATGTAAACTTCACATTGTCCCATTCTCCCAAAGTCAGAAGCGACCTTATTCCAAGCCCTCCGACCTACAATACTAAATATGGATACCTCAGCTGGGAGTCTTACTCCAACATGTCCTACTACACCCGTCTCCTCCCTCCTGTTCCTGAAGACTGCCCTTTGCCCATGGGAGCTAAAGGTGAGACCTGCAAAACTACACACAGCCGGCTGAGCTCTGAGAAAAACTTTAAACAATTCTTTCACTACAGGTAAACCTCAGCTTCCTGATCCCAAAGTGTTGGCCGAGAGGTTTTTTAAGAGAAAGACATTCAGGCCAGACCCTCAGGGAACCAACCTGATGTTTGCCTTTATGGCGCAACACTTCACTCACCAGTTCTTCAAGACAAACCAGGAAGTTCAAGGTGGCTTCACCAAGGCTTTAGGACATGGGGTGAGATTAAATTGACATTCTGTGCTAATCACTATATAACCTTTTCATTATTTCTTGATTTTTAATGTGTTTGACTTTTGAATTTATTAAGAGATGTATGTGTTTCCATATTCCCAGGTAGATGCGAGCAACATCTATGGAGACAGCCTCATACGACAGCTTCACCTACGGCTTCATAAAGATGGAAAGATGAAATATCAGGTATTAAATACATTTATGACATTTTGGGAGTGCACTTTTTTGCTGAGAGATAGATGAGAAGATGAATACTACTCAAATGTGGGGTATTCATCTGCTCATCTAACTCACGAGTCACGACAAGGCAAATAACGTTGTTTGCCAAAATGTATTTTTGTTGTCATATCATTTAAGGAAGTCTATATCTAAAGATCAGCCCTTGATAACTTTAACTTCCTGTGTCATGATAACTGAGAATTTTGTAGTACATTTCCAGATACTGTAGTAGTGATAATCATAAAGTGGTTAAAGAGAGAAGGCACTTTTATCTTGTGATCAGGGTTTGATAGGAAAATTCCTCAAACTATGTTTATCAAAAGCTTATCTGCTTGAGGTTGTTTGTTGGCTAATACTTTTACCACCAGCAGCTATGCTCAAGTCTGTAATGACATGCACAAAAACGTTTGGCAAGAATTACGTTATTTTATTAAGAAAAATGCAAGACAAGAAAGTTTAAATAACACAGAATCAAGGCTTCTCTCTCATGTGTGGATTCCTTTTTGTGTTTGTTACAGTTAGTAAACGGTGAGATGTACCCTCCCACAGTATCAGAGGTCCCTGTGCACATGGTTTACCCTGAACACTTCCCTCCAGAGAAGCGTCTGGTCACCGGTCAGGAGGTGTTTGGCCTCCTGCCGGGCCTCACCATGTACGCCACCGTATGGCTGAGGGAGCACAACAGAGTCTGTGACGTCCTGAAGGCGGATCACCCCACCTGGGACGATGAGCAGCTCTTTCAGACCGCCAGACTCATCATCATTGGTGAGCGTGTCAGGAGGAGCAAACTCTTACAGTTTAAGTCTCAAACTGGAGTCAGCACCCGCACACTCTCTCTCTGTGACTTAGTGATTGTAATACATATGAAATTGCTTATATAAATACATTTTGATCGTTTTTTGCCATTACATTGCGCAATCAACATTTACTTCATAATAATAAGTACAAAAATTATCTCGAATAAGCTTCTCGTAACATAATAACACAATGAAAAGGCCTATATCAAAAGTTATTACAATTACAATAATTCAAGACCAAAAAGGCAGCAAAAAAAACTGTATGCAAACCTGGAACTACCAACATTTTTTGGTGGCAAAATGAGTGACATGATTCCCAAATTAATGGTTGCCCCATACATTTCAGTCAATAGGCTAATCTATTCATTGGCAAATTGTTAATTGTTTGATTGTTTGAACAGTACAAGTTAAAATGTCCATCTTTATGCTTCTTAAAATGAGTTTGCCTCAGTGTATCAATCAATGATATTTGAGTTGTTTGTATCCCACAGGAGAGACAATCAACATCATAATAGAAGAGTACGTGCAGCACCTGAGTGGCTACCTGTTGGACCTGAAGTTCGATCCCACTCTGCTCTTCAACGCACGTTTCCAGTACAGCAACCGCATCGCTCTGGAGTTCTGCCACATCTACCACTGGCACCCGCTGATGCCTGACAGCTTCCTCATCGACGGCGATGACATCCCATACCCTCAGTTTATGTTCAACACATCCCTACTCATGCACTACGGGGTGGAGAAGATGGTGGATGCCTTCTCCAAACAACCTGCAGGCCAGGTAGATAAGCACAATCCACTGACTGTTAACAGGAATCATCTGCCATCTGCATAACACTTTTTAGATGTGAAGTTGGTTCACTTTTTTTCTTAAGTCATCCACATCAAAGTTAACTTCCCCTTACAAATGCTTCCTAAATCTAAATGAGGCAACCTTCTCAGATATCGTTCATCAGCATCATGTGCACGCAACACTTTATTTCTGTTTAATGAGATGAATAGCTGTTAGATGTTGTAGCCTGCCAAGCTGAGCAACACGTTAGTATTGTGTTCTGACTTATGGTATTACTAACAACTCATAATGAAAGTAACTTTTTGTCTGCGTTTCAGATAGGGGGAGGTCACAACTCGCATATAGTTGTGCTTCACGTGGCAGAAAAGGTCATCAAAGAGTCTCGAGCTACACGAGTGCAGCCCTTTAATGAATACAGGAAGAGGTTTAACCTAAAGCCGTACACCTCTTTTTATGAATTTACTGGTAAGCAGAAATATTGTTCAAAGTATAACCTGCTTCTGAAACTTTTTGAACCACCGCTCTGCCCCCTTTATTTCAATTGTTGTAATCTATTTTATGTTTATGGGGTAATACAGCACATTTACTTTTGTCTTCATTTGTTATATTTTTTCCCCAACATAAAATGAATTCAGGAGAAACGTGAAAAAGAATATTATCACTCAGTATTTCTTTATCCTGTAGCAACTCTTGCCAATTCTGTAAGCAAAATAGGATGACTAAAACTCACTTTTTGTTATCACATAAAGTAACATAATACACTAAACACTTTGGTTGTTGCAAAAACCTGAATAACTGAGCTGCTTCTCATATTTTGTTCTCATTTTGGGACATTCTTTCATCCATTTTCTGTCGACATCACACTGAGAGCAGACAAAACCTTTCTGCCTTTTTCATAAATGTCTCTTTTCTCAGCCACTTCCCCCAAATTGCAAGTTGTTTTAGGGGGAAACTGGGGCTGAAGTGGTTTGCAGTCAAATGTAGCAACTGATGTTATGTAAAATACACGCAATAGTGAAGTGCTTTGTCACGGCGTTTTTTTAGCT
This sequence comes from Trematomus bernacchii, assembly GCF_902827165.1. Lineage (NCBI taxonomy): Eukaryota > Metazoa > Chordata > Actinopteri > Perciformes > Nototheniidae > Trematomus > Trematomus bernacchii. Next base: position 13,821,679 of record NW_022988043.1, read on the forward strand.
AAATGCTAACATCTTCATGCTTACTTGCTCACGACATAGATTAACATGTTGATTGTTAGCATGTTTGCCACTGTTTGGCTGGTTAGCATGCCAAAAGTTCATAATTAGCGCTAAACGGTATAGAAAATGTAGCAGAGTATTGCGGTAATGTCAGTTGTTTTGCAGATATTCGAATATTAGCTAAACTAAAGTATTGACTGATAGGGCTGGTTTAACAGCTGTTTTATTTTTCCAAACAGATGACATTGAAATGGCCGAAGGTTTAGAGGAGCTCTATGGTGACATCGATGCTCTGGAGCTCTACCCCGGTGTCCTGCTTGAGAAAGCACGACCTAACAGTCTATTTGGGGAGAGCATGGTGGAGATGGGGGCTCCCTTCTCCCTGAAAGGCCTGCTTGGAAACCCCATCTGCTCCCCTGAGTACTGGAAGCCCAGCAGCTTTGGGGGAGAGAAGGGCTTCAATATCGTCAAAACTTCCACCTTGAAGAAACTGGTGTGCCTAAACACCAAATGGTGTCCATACGTGGACTTCCATGTTCCAAGAAATGACGAGGAGCTGAAACCAAGGAAATCAAATTCTGAACTTTAATCAATTAATCTCAATCTGTTTATTACTATGCTGACTGTAGGGACATTCTTTAGCTGCCAATGTGTTGCAAATTGTTTAGGGATATTTTAATTCTACATGACATTTAGTGGTTTCAATCCTGCCTGCATACTCTGAATCCAAGCAGGTCTACCTCCTGAAAACACAGGTGACAAATTCCATAGTTTCTGGAGCAGGAAAACATATTTGCAGTATCTTGAAAATGTTTTTTATTTGGTAATGGTCATCTTTTTGTGTGTATTTTCTCTTTTCTTTCAGTGAGGGTATAACATCACCATATCTTCTTGAAAAATGTAATGTAACTAAAATAGTCATAGTAAAAACATTTCTACAAAATATGATAAATATTCTGCAGACATTCTTGTTGCCTGTTAATGGAAACACAACTCAAGATTTGAAGATTCAAAGATGTATTGTCATGTCATATGCTACGGTGTAGTTATGAAATTAATGAAAAAAGTAGGTCACTTGTTCCTCACCAGCGCAATTACAAGACATACATTTTTATACAAATAAAATAAAATAGTCCAAAGAATAAAAATGTATTAATTCATCTTGGTTAAATTGACATGAATGTTAATAATCTGTGAGAAAATAAATTATGAATTTCTAAATATAGTCACTATTTAGATAACCCACTTGGCAATTTGGGGTTTGAGTGCAAAACACTTCTGGCTGAGCAGCTGATCTTTAACACTTCTTCATCTCTTTTTATGTCTTTTAGATGTTTTGAGTCTATGCATGTGCTTTATACATAAGTTTGACTTTACCATTGAAATCATTTGAATTATATTTGAGACAATATGCTTTATTAAGATGGTATACGTGATGCTTACCATTAGCACGTTAGCATGCTGACATTACCATCTTGTGCTGGGCAGCCTCACACAGGCACTACTGTATAATGGCTACAGACTCTGAGTATTGTTACTTTTTTTCCAGCTGTTTAGTGAGTTTCTACACAATTGGAATATAGAGAAAAAACATACAATCACAAAACTAAGTCGCTAGATGTGATGTCTTAGTTTGAGTTCTCACACCAACTTAATGACAGGAAGAGTCGCCTTGTCGCCTTGTGTCGCCTTGTGTGAGAAAAGTGATCACACTTTACTGTGGTTTTGTTGATGTCCCAAAAGGGAACCACAGGTTTACTTCTCTGTTTCACGTTTAAACGTAGCGGTTACAACTTGTCAGTAACTTGTCTTCATATAGCACAAGTCAGTGTATGTTCACAAAAACCCCAACTCAATATCCTCTTAATATTATCGATTAACAAGACTTTTCAAAAGTCAAAGTTGTTGCTACTATTCTATTCTTAAATCCTACTAATGTTATTCACCTTAAATCCCACGCTCTGACATTTGCAGAAAAGCTAGTAAATGTTTTTGCTGAACATATTTTAACCATACAATCTGAATTTGAACCTCATCTCTTTCCATCAAAGATGAACTTCAGTGGCAGCTCTTACCAATTTCATACAACCATTGAATGCAAGGAGGCACATTTCAACCCAGTCTCACGGCATTTCGTTTTATAATCACAACATTTAATCTATTGATTCGTGTTAAGCTGGCTACACACCAACCCGATTTTGGGAGTCAGAGGCCATCAGAGGCAGTCGGGCATTCGCGGCGCCCTACTCAGGTTTGTGTGTCCCGCACCGTCGTCTCTTTACGGCACCTTTTCACACCTCCCGCGGGAGGTCAGAGAAAGTCGGCGGGAGCAGCTACAGGTTAGCTTAGCCTAATCGATCAGTGGCCTGTACTACGAAGCCAGTTCAACAGACCCTGGATATCTCTGAGTTATAATTAACTAACCCTAACAAGCGAGATCCCGCTAAGCGGTCCTACGACCATACTTGCCAACCTTGAGACCTCAGAAATTGGGAGCATTTCAAGCTGTTAGAACTGTTAGCGCAGGAGCCTCGCAGCGGGGAAACAGACTTTTAAAGATGAAAAGAACATCTACACATGCTTATTGTAGTTGTAAGTGCAATGCCTTGCTGCCTGTAGCACCATCCTTGATGGAGCATATGTGTGGGCTGGACCTGTGTTTTACAGGAAAGGAGTGAGCAGAGGGTAGAGTTGTCCATTCTTGTTCTGTTTTCTGTGACTATCTTCCTCACCATGCTGAACACCCTCTCAGACTTTCAGTTTCGCGTGCTACTAAAGAGACGCGCTACCATGGAAACCAAACAATGGTGTACCTGTATTAAAGTAAATCTGATTTTGTCAGAAATCGGGAGAAATGCGGGAGAAATATGACCCCGGGAGGAAACCGGGAGACGCAATGAAATCGGGAGTCTCCCGCGGAAATCGGGAAGGTTGGCAAGTATGCCTACGACGCTGGTTATCAACTCGGTAAATCAACCCAGGGTTTCTCTGTCCGGCCGAGAGCGCGTTCACGTGAAAGGGACGGGGTGAGCAACATTTGACCAATCACAAACATGGACAAGCGTACTGACAGCGCAGCGTCATACTTCATGAATGAAAAGTAAACTATAATAGACAAATATGAAGAAGTTAAACTTTAAACATCCATGACTTAAACACTTAATCCAGGATAAAGCAACATAGCTGCACCTGCAAGGTGAATAAAGAACAGCTGGTACAAAAAAACGACCGAGTGTTTGAATGCGTAGGCCTACATTAACAGGTTTATGATATCACTGCCCCATCTAAGACACGAGTGGATCTGACTTTAATTACATTTGATGACTCAAGTGTTTCGTCAACTTAATGTGTTGTTTAAAATAACACTTCGGCATACAGTATGTGACTATAATGGTGCATTTCCACTGCAGGGCCTCGCACGGCTTAGTAGCTACGGTATAGTTAGGCCTTGGTAGGCCAGGCTCACTTTATGCTGCATTTCCAACACAGTCTCACGGCATTTCGTGTTATAGTCACGAAATTAATCTGTTGATTCGTGTTCACCAACACGATTTCGCAATTTTTTTCGTGTCACACAGAACGATTTTAAAAGCAATGTAAATAATAACAAATTAGAAGGAAAAAGACATTTAAAAAAATACAGATTTAAGTATTCTGACACAGAACGATTTTAGAAGCAATTTATTTATATTGGTAGTATGTTTCGTGCCTGCACCAAATAATAACAAATTAGAAGGAAAAAAAGACGACATAAAATACAGATTTCAGTATTCTGAGGCTCTGAGCCCCATTTCTTTTCCTCACTGACGGCAAAAAAACTCAGACATTATACAATTTAAAATAAAAGGGATAGGGTTAGGCTTAGGGTAAGATATTGAGTAAGAACATGTTTTTATGAACCACACAGCTTCTGGTCTTCCAAGACCCGACCGGACAAAAAGACGTGTTGCAGGCACGAAACATACTACCAATAGAAATACATTGCATTTAAAATCGTTCTGTGTGACACGAAAAAAATGTGAAAATCGTGTTGGTGAACACGAATCAATAGATTAAATTAATTTCGTGACTAATAACACGAAATGCCGTGAGACTGGGTTGGCATTTCCATTACAGTTTAGGAACTGGGGTAGTAACTATAGTAACGCAGTGTAGGCGGAGCCGTGACGTCATCTTCAATGCGAAACACAAAACCAACATCAGCCGTTAGCTGTTAGCACTCAAGCTCACAGCTCCTCATATCTGTTCAGAAACTAGACAAAAGTTAAACAAGTACAAACCACAGACTGTCTGTGTCATGGCGAATACAGTCACTGGTTTATTTATGTCTGTATAGGCCGTTGTGTGAGTGTGGACGGTCGGAGCATATACTGCGTTAGCTTAGCCAATCTCCATTCAGAAAACACGCATTTTAAAAGGTTTTTCGCCTGCCGTCTTGTCTGCAGACTTGACAAAGCATTAATTCATGGATTTTACTAACCGGTATCAGTATGTTGTTACTTCGGCATCATTTTGAAACGTGTATTACAATTAAATCACGGTAAAATATGTTCATTTTGTTGTAGTTGTAGGCAGCCCCCTTGCCAGCGATTCTCTCACTAGTTTAGCATATTCAGCCCGGTTGTTGGCCCGGAAAGAACCTGGATTTTGGAGAGCCAGAAAAACAGTGAAACAGTACCCGTTAGCCGGAACTACCCCTAGTGGAAACGCAAAAGAAAACGGGCCGGGTTTGGCACGGCACGCTTAAACCGTGCTACGTGCTGCAGTGGAAATGCAGGGAAGCAAAACTGCCATGTCATGCTGGCAGCCATGCTGAACACCCTGTACTGTAGAGCAGGGGTTTTCAAAGTGTGGGAAGGTGAGCCTCCCCTCAGAGAACATAAGAACAGCGGCGCCCCCCCTCCCAATTATTATTGCTATTATTATTATTATTGTTGTTGTTGCTATAATGCAGGGGTATTCAATTGCATTTCAAAGAGGTCCAGTAAGAGAAAATGAAGACTGTTTCTCTCCTCTTGTCTCGTCTCTGTGTGTGTGTTTGAATCTATCGTGCTGACTCACTGAGTGCACCGATATGATTGGCTGAGTAGCATCACCTCCTTAAAACATTAAACAATAACTTTTTAAAACATTTTTATCTTTATGTTTTAAACATGTTGTATAAAACTCCCCCACTACTTGGACTATTCCTTGCACCCCTCTAGAATAAGCCCGAATGGTCTCAACTTATAACAAGATCGCAAGGACACTGGTAGCGATCGGACAATTGAGTGTTGTTCAGTGTGTTGTGGAACATGCGTGTCCGTGCATGAAAATATACCACACACCCAATTACAATAGCATGTTCAATTCACTACCATGGAAGTTAATAAAGTTGTTAAAGTTGGAACAGCCTGTGGACAGCCGTTCTTCCTTGCATGTCAGTCGCCGACACCTTCTTACAGAGGACAGGCAAATCTAGCTGCAGCACGACCCGTATATTTTCGCACGGTGTTCTCAACACATATCTTTTTTTTTAAATTTACATTTTCAACATCGTGGATAAATCCTTATATGCTCCCGGCAACACACTGAACGTCAACTTTGCCTCCTTATTACACTCACCCCTACTTTAGTGGGAACAATGAGTCTGCGTCTTTGATGCACACAGGAATAAACGCAGATCATCCTCTGGCTGCAGCCTTCACCGGCACTTGCTTTTGATCAAAGTCAATGCGGAAAACCTGCACTCACACAGGTAGGTGGAGGTGAAGGGAATGAGCACTTTTACAGCCTTTTTGGCGAGGTGGGGGAACCCACAGTCTCCACAGACAGCCAAAAGTGTGCAAGTGTCACTTTACTCGTCTTTTTCTCGTTGTTCTTTTTCTCAAGCTGCGCCTCCCCTGAAGCTCTCTGGCGCCCCCCAGGGGAGGCGCGCCTCACACTTTGAAAACCGCTGCTGTAGAGCATGTATTTCTGGTACAGTAACAAACAACAGATAACTGTCCTTTACGTTTTGTGAAGACAAATCTAACTTAAATATATACTGTATTTTGTGAATTGTCATAAAGTTATATGGGGCTAGATCATTTTTTACAGTATGATATAATATGTATTGCATGTCTAGCTGAACCAGTAATGCATTAAAAGCAGCAAAGGTATGGTTGCACTGAGCTCTTTGGGTGACATTTTAAGATTGTTGCATGTGTAGTGTGCTCACTTAATTTTAGTATTCCAGCTGCTAGATGGCAACAACAGTATGATTTAATCTTATATAAAAATAAACTTCAAAAGTATGAACTAAACTACTAACTATCATTTAGATACATAGAGTTTAGTGTTTAGTGAGTTTCTAAATGTATGCACTGACTGATCCGTTGAAGCAATAAGGAAACAAATCACTTTTCATACAGCCTTTATGAAAGTGTACTCATGGTGTCAGAAAGTGTAATCTTGCTCTATTTAGATTAAGGAGCAGCAACTGACATTATTTTCAATAAAGACCTGAATGTCAAGGTCCACGGGCCATGCTTGAGGTACAGGCAATAATATCACAAAATACTTTAGTTGTATATTTTAAATGTTTATTGGTACAGCCCCATGCTGCTTTGGTTTCAAAAAAGTCTTAACAGTCAAGTAGTTTGATAAAAGAAAAATAAGCAGGTCACTGAAACAAGAAACATTTATTTTGTAACAAAGTATCCTTGGCTGTTTCACTGAAGAAGTCAATACTGTACACACATTTAGGCCTTACTGTTTGTAAACCATAACCAATAACCCTCTATAAATCAGAATAAAACATGTGACTCCTACACAGCTAATATTAAAATCATAACTTAACATTGAGATTTTTCTCCTTCATGTTTCAGCAGTAAAATAAAAGCAACTAGTAGCTGTTTTCAGAAGTCACTTGCACCACAGTCCCATAATAAATATTGTAACCACAGGAGTAAAGCAGAAGGTGCTGTGCTAAAGATATGAAAAACATATTTACAGAAATATTCATATTTCTATACAGACAATGTTATACTAGTTAGACAAGGAAAAGTTTAACATTTTGAGAAACATTTCAGTTAGATGAGAAAATTCAGACCACTAGCCTTTGTTTAAAGCTAAAGCCGGTAGCCAGTAAGCTTAGCATAAAGACTAAAGGCAGGTAGAAAACAGCTAGTGGTTAGAACGTAACATGATGGATCCAGATTTTAACTTAATCTGTACAAAAACTGAAAACAAGCACTGTTTTTTTTTATAGAGGATTTTGCAATCTTAACAAATCTCTTGGTAAACAGTCAGGAGCAGTAGAGGCACTGTACAGATTGGTCAGGTTAATGGATAAACATAAATACATTTTTGCACAAGAAATTGTGAAGCTACGACTCCCTTACTCGCTTAGTTGAACACATCCAACAAAGGAGTTGCATCATGTTTTAATATGGGTTAGTAAGTGCATTATAAACCCTGACAGAGTGGTAGGTTTTTCTTGTAGCATCCAGTCTTTTTGCTAAACATATCTATGCACCTCCTGGGTCCTGTAAACTCCTCTTGAACAAGAGAAAAGTATTTTCTAAGTTCTAATTGCTACTTAAACTGCTGAATTCTGGCAGCTGTTTGGTCATTCTCCTGACTGCTTACAAACGGAGAAGTGAACAGTGGTGGTGCAGCCACTGAAGTGGAGTTTGAGACTGAATTGATATGAGTGCTAGTGCCTACTGCCACGGAAGCAGTGGCTGCTGGGTAAAAATGGACATCTACTGCCACTGTAGTGAGGCCCAGGGAGACTTGGTGAGAAAGAAGCAGGGGATGGTTGCCATGTGAAATGCTGAGGCTGTGGTGGATGGGCGCTCCACCTGCCTCAGCACTTTGAAGGGTTAATGAGGAGCGCAGGCCCTCCTGATGCCTTGATGGTGGAGAGGGGGAAGGTGAATGGGAGGGTAAAGATGATGGGGGAGGCAGGACATTGTGGCATGGGCTGCAGCGGTTATCTCCTCTGCTACTGGTCCAGTCCTCAGCACACTGCAGCTGGATGCTGGGCTGGGACAAACTGCTGCGCTTCTCCTCCTCCAGAGAGGGATCAATCTGAAATAGTATAATGACAATAAGGCACATTTAACTCAGTGAATGAACTATAAGGTAACATTTTGGCACCATGAGATGTCGAAAGCTATGCAGTTCTCAAATCGTTGCCACTTGAGAGGCAAATGTAGAACAAGAGAAGGTCACAGCAGTGGTTATCTTGAAATTAATTTAGCTTTTCATTTCTTCAACAATCTCATGATGGACAGTTAAGAGAAAAAATCATTTCAGTTCAAAATTGTTTGCAGACATCATATTTTTTATTACATAAAGTCTTCATGTACTTCCTAATATTATGCTTACATTACCCACAATGCAACTTGGTGGTTTAGAGGATAGTCTGATATTTGGATGTGGTATGCTAATCTAATCTTGAGCTGCTATTTGCATGCACAGATGGCCAATGGGCTATTATAGGTCTGGTAAACTCACTTCTTTCAAACCCCTTTGTTTTTATTTATTTTTTAACCTTAAGGAGATTTTTCACACTTTATTTTCTGAACTACCACAGTGCTACATTATTTGTTCAATCTGTGAATGCCAAGTAATCCTAAATTTGAAGTCGGAGAAAGGATTTCCCTGGACACGTTTTCATTTATGTGTTTCTATGTAATCAAACCTTTGTGTGGAGAATGGGCTCAGGATAAGTTTCTACAGTGACTGAGTAATCATCCAGGGCAGGCTGTGTGTCCTCCTGAAGATCCTCAAATGTGGGCTCCATCTTCACCGTGACCAGGCTCAGGCCTGGAGGAAGGGCTCGGGTGTCTGATGTGTTAGGGCTCTGCTCAATCACTGTCACACAGTCATCATCTTCAAAAGCTCTGAGCATAAAAACAACATTCTTACAAACAGTCAAAGAGATCACTTGCAAGGCCACGCTCATGCATTTCTATTCCTGTGAAATAATGCAGATACCTGTTTTCATACGAACGTCCTTCAGCACGACATTCAGTGTGTCTTATGGGGATACCTAGATTCCTCTGAGCTGCCAAAGACATTCAAAATGTAAAGGAATAGTTTGGCATTTTGGCCAACATGTTTTATTTGCTTTTTGGTGGAGAGAAGATTGACACCACTTTTACTTTGAGACAGAGTCAGGCTGTTTCCTCCTGTTTTCAGTCTTTGTGCAAAACTCAGCTAAGTTTCCAGGCTGCTGAGCATTCCACACATTTAGAAAAGCAGCTAATATACTATGTGAGACTCTATTTAACAGTAACCTGTTGCCAACATTACCAACAATGCAACTGGACAGCCAACAGTTCTAAAAAGATCTGGAGTTCTAGCTAGTAAATGGCTAATGTAGCTTCGAGCTGTTGGCCACAGGCAGAGATATAAGAGATAAGGAGGGTAACATACAGTTTAATCATCAAAGTTACACATTATTATTTATCTGGCACAAAGAAATACTTATACAACTTTCTTTTTAGATATATATCCCAAAACCTGTAAACAGTCGTCATCGGTAATATAATTCACCTTATTAAAAGACATGATAGTGGTATCAATGTTATATCTTAATCTCCACCCTGAAGCAAATAAGCATATTTCCCAAAATGTGATACTGTCTTTTGAAGAATAAAGATTGTTCTGAAGTTTACCATGATCAGAATGTGAATTAGGTGTGCTGACATTTGATGCATCTGAGGATCTCTGACCTGCTCGGACAGTTGGTGCAGCTTCATTCTTCTGGACCACTGCATAGAAGGTAACAGTGATGAAGATGAAGGCCAGAGATACACCCACTCCCACCACGATGGGGATGTCATGTTTCTCCAGCACAGGCAGCCATGATGGAGACTGCTGTGTTACTCTGGAGTGTAAAACACAGAAACATCATGATATCTTCACGTTTTTAAAAATAAACACTTTGGACAGCTTCATCTTCACTACACCCATCACGCCTCACACATAGCTCACACATGTTGATCTACCTGGGGTCATTGCTGGTCATAGGTGATTGGGAGGTGTTCCTCTTCAGCCACTCTGTAAGTTCTGAGTTATTGCCAGATTTAGTTGACTGAACTGGGTCACCTTGCTGGCTGGTATTCAGCTGTACCTGGTCAGACATGTTGACCTGATGGACAACAGGAATCTTAGTTTCCAGCGTTGAAGGATCTGAGGTTTGATGGATGGTTGAGATTGAAGTGTGGTTTTTGTTTTGGAGTGTAAAAGTTTCAGTCTGTGCCAGAGGAGATTGTGAGTGGAGCAGTGGATGTTGTGTTGGAGACGAATGAGCAAGCAGAGACATGCTTGAAGTTGACTGAGTGTGAATTGGGTTTAGTTGAGGCTTTGTGAACGGAGAAGTTGGAGGTTGTGAGGCAGGTAGATAATGTGGGATAGTCCATAGCTCAAGATGGAACTTCGGAAAAAGACTTGGAGTAAATGTTTGCCGTGTGTCGGATTCAGATATTTGTGAGATGGCTGGTGATGGCTGCAGATCTGTTTTCTGGTGTAAAAGTAGACTGTGGTGCTGGGGTTTGGTTTGAGAAATGTGAGTTGAGGTTGGCTCATGGTAGAGTGAGTATATTTTACTTTTGGTAGTCAGTTTGTGTGTTTTTGTTTGGCGCAACTCAGCTTTTGAAGCAGAAGACTGAGTAACTGAACCAGAATGGGTCATCTTAGCTGGGGTTACAGGACTCTCTGTTGTAGTCGATGAATATGAATCCTTTTTGAGAAAGCCAAAGGGTTCACCCAATGAAAGGTTGGACGTCTCAGTAAAGGGCTGTATGATATGACTGGCTACAGACACAGCATGGATGTTAGAGCCCTGAGGATCAGGTTTTATCAACAATTCGTCACTGACTTGCTGCTGAAATTGTGTATGTGGTGATGTTACTCTCAAATGGAACTGACTTTCAGTAAGTAGATATTTCAAGGTTGTACCCAAAGCTTTGTTGGCGGCAACTGATGTCTGGCTGAGTGTTATTGGTGGTTCACTTTTTGAAATCATAAGAGGAGCTCGAGTGTGCTGCAGGGGGGAGTAGATATCTACTGACTGGAAGTTGGGATGTGGAGGGGGTAGCAACATAGGAGGCTGCATCTGTGTGACTAACGACTGAGTTGGACTGGTTGTTGGATGATTTGGGTTGTGCTGTAAAAACCAGCCAAGTGATCGGGATGGCATCTTTAGCTCGGCCACTGCTCCCTTTAAGAGTGGAGCCGAAGTAGGTGCTCTGTTTGTTGTAGCATCACAGTGGGGTAAGGAGCCTGGAAATAAAACAAAAAAGTTGACAGGAAAAATATGTTTTACTAAAATTTGAAAAACAAAAGAAAAATGCCTTTTAAGATGTAAAACTGCCAAAAGACCAGAACTATCACTAATACATTCTATACTTCTACATTTCTATTAAATACAATCAATTGTTAGCAATATACCATTAGCTTAACGCTGTAACTAAATCAAGTTTCACATAAAAACATAATATTTGCTTGGCTACCCTGGGTGGCCATTTCAATACTGGCCTTTATTTTATCCTGTGCAAGATCTCAGCAATTTCTTGACTATAACAATGTTGTCATAACCCATAGAAGTATTTTTCCATACATGCGGCCTCATGTTGCTGTGCCTGCACATGTGGATTATGGGTTGTCCCAAGATGTTGCTCAGCCATAGAGTCACTGGATTGGGACACTGGCAGGTCTTTGTTTGTTTTGGTGCTCTAGAAAATATGAAAGACTCTTAGTTTCAGGACTGGCACAACACATTGATACTATCAGACATGAACTGAGCAACGAAAAAAGTAATTAGCATGTATCATGACACAAATATCAGAGAAGTGATGAAAATTCACAAAATGTTAAATTGCAAAGAGCACGCACATTTAAGAATATTTCATAGTTGCCACGAATGAAAACTGGACACAGAGTTCTCACATTAATTTGGGAGCCAAACAGTGTCACACACAATCCAGAGCAGAGATTTGACAATTTCCTGGTTACTCACAGCAGACAAAACCAGTCTTGTCAGTTTGCCTCTATCAGCTGGACGATGTTCAGCTTAAGACAGAGGACAGCATTAAAGAGAGCATGGAAAATTAAGTATTTCATATGCACTGTTTCTTCCAATAAAAAAAGAAATTAATATCCAATGCCTTGACAACTAAAGGTACTTTAGTACTTTAAAATGACAAAATAAGAAAGCAACATTGTCGTATAACTATATAGAGAGTAAGTACTTCAAAGTTAAAATATCTAAGTTGTGTTTTTAGTTGTATGAGGTATTTTCACACTGCAATTGAAGAAGAAACAGTGAAATTCTGTTGACACACCTGTGACAGCGAGGATGCTGCGTCTCTGATGTCGTCCGGCTCGGTTCTCAGCAGTACAGAAATATTCCCCGACGTCAGAATACTGCACATTTGAAATATGCAGAGTTCCATCTTCTGCTTGGACCACAAGATATAAAGTCAAATGAATCACAGAGAGCTCAAACAAAGTCAAATCCATTTAAGAAATCTGAGATTATTCCAAGGATGTTTGCTTCCGAAAAAGCTTGCACTGAAAGACCTGATGGAAATAATGGCAAAGTGCCTCTAACCTTTACTTTCACTCACCATCAATGTGTCTGTCCTCAGTGGGGCTGATGGCTGAATATGCTCTGCCCTGGGTCCAGCTGTATTTGATGGGCTGAAGCCCAACTGCCATGCAGGGCAGGTCCACTGCCCCCCCGATCCTGCAGCTCACCCGATCTACGAAGGTCACTATGATGGGACTCACTGGGATGAGAAAAAGGAGGAAAATGTAATACAATACACTTTTTTACACATGAAGCAATATCAAATAGTTTTCTTAAGAGTATTGTGAATATAATATAATGTTGAGAAATGTAATGTATTTGAATTTTACCCCCTAAAAGACTCTTTAACAGGTATTCCTCTAATACAATTATAGAGAAAAAAACAGACTTTACTCAGTAGCAAAAGGCTCTATACTGTGAATTGTGCATAAAACTTTGAATTTACCAAATTGACTACAAGATTTAAAGTGATAACTTTATTGGAGTCTGTATTCAAGTTTTTTTTTCAATCCCACCTCAAGAGTTTTAGGACATTTTGGAACATGTATGCAAAAAAAGTAAGTTTTGACATGGTCCTGACTTGACCTGGACTTCAGCTATTGATTTTGAGGAGTAGTCGACACAATACATTGCATTTCAGTTTATGTTAAGATTACCAGCCACTTTCAGCATTGCTGTGTTGCGGCTGTGGCCCAGAGTGTTGGAGGCCTCGCACACATACACTCCTTCATCGTAGCTCCGCGCTGAATTGATGTACAGTGTGGCATTTCTCAATCTGTATGAGAAATATGTCAATAGTCATTTATTTAACTTCATTTAGACTTTTCTAAGTATTTGGATTCTTTGTTAATAGTGATGGTATGCAAGAATAACACAGTTTCCTCAAGAATCAAAGGTAACAATGGGTGATTGATGTACAAATAGTACATTTGCAGGTGAAGTATCTCTTTAAGTATATGTAATTTAAAGTACTTTATACTGTACCTTCAATCAACTATATTTCTAAATGGTTGCTGATCAAACCCAAGCACTTTAAATCAATTGTACCACAGCAAAAAAAGATGACCTTTGCAGCACAGAAAGATGAACATCTGAGTTCTTCATCCTCAAATTATAAAATACCGAAAATATTATGAACCATTTTTTGTTTTTCAACAAAAACACATTGACGTACCCAAAAACGATTTTCCCTCCAGTCTGCTTGGAGTGGCCTCTCTTCACCCAGCTGATGGAGGGTGGAGGGTGACCGGACACCTCACACTCCAGCACCACGCGAGCCCCCACAGGCACCGTCAACACCTGGGGGCGCAATTTCACTGATGGAGGGGCTGCCAGGAACAGAAAAGAATGATTGTTATTACACACACAACAAGTTCAGCTTCCAGATGCACAGTTTGGGGGCTTGTTTGTAATTACCCACCCAGCACAGACAGGGTCGCTCTTCTAGAGGTGAGAAATCTTTGAAGGTGGATGTTGGAGGCTCTGCAGAAGTAGCTCCCACTGTCATCCTCCTGGACACTACAGATAGCAAATCAAGACATACACTTTTAGAAACGTTTCAAGCCTGACATTTAGTTATAATATGAGCATAAATATTGCATACGGTTATGTTACAGTACACCAATGTAGAGACATAAAACACGTAAATTATGACTTTAATTAAATGTATTGTGTCAACAAATGTCACTGTATTAGGTTAGTTAAAACAATCATATTTGAATTTAAACGTAATATTATTGCTTTCAACGAGCCTAATACGGTTAATTTTAAAGTCAACGTTTCAGTCTTTTCAGTGCATAAGGCATGTCTTTAAAAACACTATAAGTATACGCACGCACACACACACACACACCTGTAGAAGAAGAGGTCTCCACTGGGCAGCATGGTCTGATGGCCTTTGGGAGAGAGAAGCTGGCTGTTTTTGAACCAGGCCACCTGTGCTGCTGGTCGGCTGTATGGGGGTCTGCAGGTGACTGTAACGTTTTCTCCCCTCTTCACCGTCTGGTTTACAGGCTGCTGGACGAAACTCCATTCCATATCTAGAAACACAAAATGTGTGTCACTTAGAAATGAGTGTTTCAATCCTGCCGCGTATGTACTAATCCCTGTTTCGCCGTTACAACTAAGGCATCGAGATTCATGTTTCGTGAGTAGTTGTTGTTTGATATATATAACTGTACAAAAGAGTCTAAGAGCTATATTGTAAAATAGGTAAAACAATCAGTAAACAGTTGAAAAAAACATGGAATATAAATAGATACTTTTATATTTCTGTAAAACCATTTAACCATGGAGTGTTTTTATTGTTTCAGATGTGTGTTCTTTTTCTACTTGGCTATTACACAAAAGCCAAGGCTAATACAGGAAATGTTTACATTATGTTTATTCTCAGATAACAGATGAACAATTAAGTGTAGTTTTAGATAGAAACTACAAGTTAAATCAGCCACAATGTTATTTGACTTGAAACAGCAGTTCACGTTCGAGCAGTAAATATTATTCACTCGTAATAAAAATAGTGAATTAAAAATGAAACAGTTTACTACAGATGTGGTGTATAGTACCGGCGGTCAGCAGGAAGGCAGGCTGCGACTTGATGGTCTCTTTGTGGTTTGACACTTCACAGTGATACGAGCCCTCGTGCTCCCGGGTCACGTTACTGCACACAACACAGAAATAAATTCAGTCAGCAGTACAAAAGCTCCACACAGTGTGGATGAAAACTTGCTACAAATTATAGGTTTTATATTAAACATATTCATGAGCAAAACTCAATGCTACATTTTTATAGTGCATGGTTCTTTTCTCATCATTACAATTTCACAATAAAGAATTAATATTCCTCTCGTCCCGTGCAGTGCTGGACCTGAATGTGAGCAGCTGTCCATTGTTCTGCAGGCTGAACGAGGACGAGCAGTTGGACAGGAGGCAGCCGTCTTTGAACCAGTGCACCATGGGAACAGGGAAGCCGCGGACAGCGCAGTGCATGGAGACCTCTGTTCCCATAACAACGGTGATGCTGTCTGGGCCGTGGATGAACTGCAGCCTTCTAGGGACCCCTGCAAGGTAGAGTTACAATGCTTTGAGATAACAGATAATATATTCAAATATCTCATTTAATGTAGCACCAGGTGTGAAAATGCTGCCCATGGTTTGGTTTGTAGGAAAAAGGTTGTTATAGGCACACAACCTCTCCATCTTTAAACATTGAGACTCAGTCAATCACTCTGTCATGTATTACCAGTGATCTCTTTTGTACACATCATTGTATTTTATGTGTTAGAGTTGGATGGTCTTCTGTCCAAGAGAGATGTGACACTCATATGGAAGAATACCATATAACTGTTCAGAATTGCTCCGTCAACACCAGACACACTCTTACTTCATGTTTCACAAGCTTGAACATGGAAAAAAATGCTTTTAATTTCGTACACCTTACTCCTGGAACAGAATACAGCACCTCCGTGAAATCGATTTACTTGTACTATTTGGACATTTAAAAAATGTCTTCGTTTTTGTAATTGACATTATGGCATTGTAAATGAAGGTCACCCTTCTTGATCTTTCTCAAGTAAATAAAGGTTGAATGATTGTATGAAATACTTTTTAAAAATAGAAAATAAATCTTTAAATTGGGAACAGATCATTTGTCAGGCTTCCTAATAGTTTTAAGAGATATTTTCAATAGTAGAACATGTGTATAAACTAAAACATGTAAATATAAAGGACTCACCCTGCACAGTTAGTTGAGCCGGCTTGCTCTTCTTGCTGATGTTCAGTAAAGGATTGTGCGTTACACAAATGTATAGCCCTGCATCCTCTAATGTGACGTTGAAAAGATGCAGAGTGCCTGAGGTCTTCTTCTGATTACCACCTCCATATTCCCCCTAAACATGTACAGTTATGATACATTTGGGTCAGAAGGTTCAATAAAACTACAGATAAGTGTTATTCGGTGCTCTTCTAAAGAGCTCTTCAAATCCATTGGATAAATCAGTGCTCACCTGAATGTGTCTCCCTTTTGTGACTAATGTCCCGTCTTTGAGCCAGGTGATGCTGGCAGGAGGGGAACTTTCTCCTGACACACACTGGAAGAAAACTCCCTCTCCTTCTCTGACCGTCTGGACCTGCGGACTGAAGAAAACATCCTCCAAACCTGGAACACACAGGATAAATAATAATGTTAACATATGAGCATGAATAAATGTGTGATGTTGGACTGTCTTCAAATAAAAAAGGACAAAGACTCACCCAGTTCAGATGAGACAGCAAAGCTGGACAGGATGAGTAAGCAGAGGTGGGAAGTCATCTGTGGGAGCGTCCAGATGGAGACACAGATCTGCATCCTACTGCAGATCTCTCGGAGAGGCATGAGGAAACTTCCACACAGCTTCATCCATGGTGTCAGCTGGGGCGTATTGTAGATGTGTTACATTTGAACTCTGCTGAAATTCTGCTGTCATGGACTTTGATGTAGACTGGCTGCTATGTAACAACTCTGTGTCTAGCGTTAATCAGGTATTTAACATGCTAAATATCTACCCCAAAGGTTATTTTAATTAGACAGAAAAAGCTAATAGTTTTAGAAATAAATTGTTATTTATGCATAGTGTAAAATGCTTAAGGACACTTATTATTATACTTATACTTATTAAAAAAGTGAAAAACAGTGTCATGTACATTTAAAAATAGCATGAGACGAAGCCACCATAACATATTTGAGTCTGGGGAGATAATCCAACAGTTTCAACCCAACGATTTTAAGTCAGCAGCGTTATAGGAATATAGGATGGACATTAATATCTCACATTTTTCACTGCACCACAATAACCACTTCCTACACAAAAGCTGCCCTTCAACACCACTGAAGATGCCGTTTGCATAGATTCACTTTTGATCATCTTCTAGCAAATGAATTCAACAGATGAATTTAAAATGTCTCTCTCTCCGTCTCTCTAGTTCTTAAATCCCCCCTCCCTCTTTTTCCCTTTGGCTTAATTCCTATTTTGGTTGTGAGTCTGTTGCACCGCAGCAAGCTCAGCTTTGTCCTCTTTAGTCCCTTGAATGGGCCCAGCCACTTTATAGAGCTCGCACTGTGGCCCTCCACTCAATGAAAGTGACATGAAAAGAGGCTGCGGAGCTTTGTACTATGAAGATCAGTTATTGGCCCTCTGCAAGGAGAGCTACCCGTCTGATCACATAGGCTTTCATGATCCTCAATAATGCCATGTAAGGCCTGATCCTTCATTGTTTGAACATGCCTTACATTTTGATTAGGCAATGCTGAATTTGTAAGACAATATTAGGGAAAATTAAGGGTAAATATGCCACAACACAATTTTTGATATCAAGTGGATCATTTATGATTAAGGGGTAAAAACAGATTGTGTAAAGATAAAGGAAAATGGATTTGGTGTGCTTTCAAATGCATCAGTTTAACAGGTTTAGCTGATTTTTTTATCATAAAAAGTACACTTTTAACCACATTTTGGAGAAAATATCAGAAGAAGAAAAAACAAATATGGGTTCTACTACAATTGTGCACATATTAGTTGGGCATAAACTAAAATACCTAAAAAAAGATGATGGAGCTAAATCTCCAGTCCAGTGCAACTAAATAATTGCATGAGAAGAAGGTTCAAGGTTCGTTTTTCCCCTAATTTCTGAAACTCACTTGGAGTGGAAATCTGGTTGTCGTAATGTAACTTAAATGTAGCCTTACGAGCTTAAATATAGATATTTGTTAGATGTTACATTTTGTTTCTTTAAATATCAACATCCGCAATGTAATTTGTCCTTAGACAATGCATCTACGGCACCTTTACATTAGAATTGTATGATTGTATTTGTATCATAACCACAATAGCATCACATTAGCCCTACATTACATATTGCATTATGGTATGCCTTTAGAGGAACAAATAATTAAAAAGATGAGGAAATGTGTTTCAGAAAAATTAATTAAAAGTAATTAATTAGCCCTATTCCCAAAAAAAGCCCTATTGCTAGAGTGATGACATGCTTGACCCAATGAAAAAAACAAAAACCCCTTGATTTCACACATTAGAACATTAGTCATCACTGTTGAACTAAACACATTGATGAATTGCTTGTGGCTGGTTATACTCACATAATGCTGAGAGCCTGTGGGTGTGTATTTGTCTGACACCACAGATCATTTACACTGTTTAGCATATCATTACAATGTCTTTAGCCGACACACTGACTCGTATGCTCCTTTTTTAATACAGGACACTTTTTTCTATTTGCTTTATCATTAAATTAATGTAACAATTTATGAAATTAGCACTGAAATGTGCTAACGTGCAGCCAGCAGATAAACAAGTGTATACATATCCTGCAAGATGAATGCATCTGATAATAATTTCAACACACTACACTCATTTATCAATGATCTTTAAAAGGTACAATCAAGGTCAGAAATGTAAAACTAAACATTTGATGCTGTTTTAACAAGATTTTACAACACATTATTATCTCCATTGAAATACAGGTGAGAGTAACGATACTTACTTTGCACGTGTCCAAGGATTGCTCGAGCGTTGCTTTGCATTCAGCCCATTCGTCTCTGTCCGTCTGAAGTCTGTGCACAACCTCTGTTCTGCATTTACAGAGCTTCCAGCTGGGAGAGGACAACAGCTGCACGCATGTGCTAGACAACCTCCACCCCTTCTTCATACACAAACAAAAACACACACTCACACAAACACAATGTGCGTCCTCTTTCAAAGCAAACAGCTGTAATGAAGCTTGAAAGCCTTAACTGTACACTCATCATTTAGGCAGCAAACAAAAATGTATAAAATACACTCTCTTCGCAAAACAATACAATGAAATGTAAAGCCAAAAGACCACTGATTGCGTGTTTGCATACAGCATGTTATTAGTTGCTAGTTGTGTTGCAATTGTATTTGTTTCTACAAATAATATGTGTCTGCAGCTTAGCATGCACACTTCATGGTCGAAAGGGTATGGGGAATGAAAATCACACATTTATTTGTTAAACATCTAATTTTAAAAAAATATTACAGTAAACTGCTTTTTTCTACAAGATTTTGGAATTTTGTATCAAGCTGAAGATCAAGTTCATCCTGTCAACGCTACTGCGTTCCCATGTGGCCAATCAAGAACTTCAACAAAAAACCTTTCTCTATAGACATGGCTTGAAACAGGAAATAGCTTTCCCTTCATGGTTTCCAAAGAGTGCCAACACTTTTGTCTAACATAAATCAGGATTTACACTAATTTAAACTAAGGGGTCACAACCAAACCATGAAAAAACAACACAACAATGATACAGAAACATTGTAAAAGAAAACTCAACAACATTATTTTCTGTATCGGTTAAGTTATGTACTTGTATCTGAAAGGCTGCTTCCAACTAAATTCACAGCTGCTAACAAATTAATTCCAGCATGCTTTTAAGTTCGGATGGTATCAAACAGTATTCATGAGCAGAGGGAGTTTTACTTTTTGAGTTTAACAGACACAACATGTGTTGGCTTCAGACATCAAATTCTCCCTGGAGGATGAATAATATTGATTTTGGTGATCCCCTGAATTTTCATTTTTCAATTTTCATCCATCAACACCATTACACACATTCATAGGATGAATTGTAATAACTTTGGTGATGATCTGAATTTTCACCTTGCACTATCATTGGGTTCAAATTAAAGTCACAATTGTTTTATGATTAAACATGCAGTCGTTTAGTCATTGTTCAAATAATGCGAGCTCTTTGGGTTAAAAGCAGAGAAGAGTATAAAAACAAATGCCGGTCTAACTTACACACAAACATGGCTGCAGCCACTGTTGTCCTGCCACATAGGCATAAACTAGTGCCAGATGAAGTCCTTGCAAATGTAAATTGACAATCCATTCAGCATAATCAAATGGAAATTAAAGTACAAATGCACCGATTTATAATCTATGCAGGGAGGGTCATTTTAATTAAGCGGACAAAGACTGATGCAGTAGGCGAAACGTAACAATGTTGGATTCAGGACAACATCAAACACATAAATCCACCAATGGAGATGTAGCATCACATTTCTCCAAAATAATCTGTATGATAGTAGAGGTAAATGTAGTTATTAAAAGGGTTTTCTTTGAAGTTAAACCCATTGACATTTGATATACTGAGATATATAGTAATTATTATCTTTGATATAGATTTTCTCAGGCCGTAAGGATGGATAACTGTTCTCTGACCACCGGATGACCTTGTCATTCTCTGGTTTACTGTTGTAAGAAATTCGCTACAAAGATAGTGTTGATTTAGGGTTTATAAATCTTCATCCTGTAAGCAGCTTTCAGTGAGCACACTTTGCTCCAGACACATGAGCCAATCATTAATGGCACAAAACAAATAAAAAGAGGATAAAAAGCACAAAGGTCCCTTTCCGAGAGTATCTTTTAAACATGAAGAGCTTACTCCATAACTTAATTATTTGTTTTATTTGTGTATTTTGTGTGCTTCGTTTCGGCATGGTATCATCAGTTTACACTGAAATGGAGGGGATTTTTTTTAAAGTGCAAAATTGTTGAATTGTAAGTGTGGTGGAGACTGCAGCACAAAAAGGTGTAGACAAAACAATACTAAATGTTAAAATAAGGTTAACAGAGACATGTTTTTCGACTAAGGAGTCATTTATCATTAGATTTGTCCTTGAGAAAAAAAGCAACCAGGATAAACCGGGTAATTTAAACGTTATGGACCAATATTGAGGAATAATCTCCATGAAACAAAAACAAAACTACAATTATAGTCAAACACCATCTTCCACTTGTTTGAACCTCAAGATTAATCAAAAGCAGTGTTGGTTTAATAAAACAAATACGACAAAGCTATATCCAAATAAATTAAGCCGTTTTTTAAACAAGTTTGATGGGTTATTTGTTTCATAGAGGTATGTTTACAGTAGGAGTTTGTTGGATTTGTAAGAGTGTCCCCAGCGGAAGTAAACTTTCATCATCATCCGGGTTACCTTCTGGTCACAGAGGATCCAAGATGGCGACTCACATGTCGAGGTGTAGAGGCTGGAGTCGTGTTCAAAGGTAGGAACACGTTTAAAAGCAATGCTCTGCCAGACTTGTCTTGAACACAGATAAACCACATCACCGCTACATGCAGTACCTGCCGTGTCATGTGCAGCGTCATAGCGTTTCTACGTCCTGAACCCCCAAGATTAGCACGATGCTAACTGTTAGCCGTCAAACAAGCTGTAGTCCTGCTGTCAGCCGTCAGGATGCTAATGTCACATCATAATATAAACCACCAATATTTAGGAGTAAAGCAGTAGAGATAAAGAATGTGTCATTGTGTTGTTTAACTGATCTTTTTTAGTTTGTAAGACTAACAATAATTTATGAAATATAGAGTTAAATATTTGAATAAAAGTGTTTAAAGTGCAAGCTAAGCTATAGTAATTATCTGTTAAATAAGCAGTAGATTTTGGGGTTTGATCCTATTGTAGAGTTTAATCTACTAGTCGATCGACGGAAATAATTTGCAACTATTTTGATAATCGATAATCGGTTCAGTTATCCTTCAAACAGAACTAGTAAAACATACTGTACTTATCAAAGTATTAAACTTTAATTTACAGCAAATGAATAAGTCCATGTTTTTCGTTGTCATTTATTGTTATAACTAAGCCATTCTGGGTATTTTTACTCTTGGTCGAACCAAACAAGACTTCAAATGTTTGTGAAAACATTGTCGGCATAGTGATTTATAATTGAAATATCATAACTGCAGTTCTATCCCATGTTATAGTGTTGCATTATATATTATGTTGTACTTAGTTACTACCTCACACCTCTTACAACATGCTAAATGTCATACCCGATACCATATTATAATGTACTGTTTTATACAATGTTGATACGTAAAACCTATGTTTGCATTATTAATATTAATACCAACACATCTTAATTAATCATCATGGTATGTTAGATGAAATGACACAAAATCCTGCCTTTTTGGAAGGTTGTTATAATCAGGTACCACTATGTTTAGAGCCTAACTATACTACAAACAGGTGGGTCTAATCATCTTTTCACCACATTTATACCAATTGGTGCATACTAAATAGTTGAAACCCTTGATATAACTAACCCAATTCAACAGCTCGTTCAAAAATAACCATTCAGTTGTAATAGTACTTTTAAAAGTTTACCTAATAAAATGGAAATTGAATTTAGTTTGACATTAGTGAATCGATAGAATATCAAAAACATTACCACAAAGTACATATGGATGACACATCGGAGGGATAAGCTAATTAAATAAGTGGGGGGCCACATTTTTGGAGAATAAATGAGAAACCTTGCATTGTCTTTTTTCAAAGGTTTGGGATCGCAGCTTACAGAAAGTACAGCAGTGGCAGCCGATACCCAAACATCTCGCTCTCTGCACCGCTGCCCGGGATCCCGAAGCCTGTGTTTGCATCTGTGGATGGTCAGGAGACGTACGAGACCAGGATCACAGTGCTAGAGAATGGCCTTAAAGTCGCTTCCCAAAACAAGTTTGGTCAATTCTGCACAGTTGGGAGTAAGTTGCAGCAGTGATAGCTTCAATATCATACTCTACTTAGAGATCTTGTTGAAGTAAATAACATTTTCTCTCCTATTTTTAGTTTTAGTAAATTCTGGATCCAGACATGAAGCAAAGTACCCGAGTGGGATAGCACACTTTGTAGAAAAACTCGCCTTTTCTGTAAGTACAACACTGTCAAGAACACATATTTAATTGTAAAGGGTGAGAGCCACGTTAAGTGATTTTGTTCTTTTATTTTCAGTCCACAGCTCAGTATGGGAGTAAAGATGAAATTCTTCTCACATTGGAAAAACACGGAGGAATATGCGACTGCCAAACATCAAGGTATTTAGGCTCTCATGACAAACCCTTTCTCAGTTTAATAAAATGTAATGTTTGTGAACTACCTTCCACATCCTGGTTCGAGAAAGTTTAGCAGCTTTTCTATGTGTCATTTTTGCTGTGCAGGGATACCACCATATATGCAGTGTCTGCTGAAGTGAAGGGTTTGGACACAGTGGTCAGTCTCCTCTCTGACGCTGTGCTGCAGCCTCGCTTGCTGGGTAAGTCCTCTCTTATTTAAAATGACAAATCCATGGAAACTGGCAAATCTCTCCACAGCCTGTCTGAGACCCTAAATGTTTGTTTACATGCAGATGAGGAGATCGAGATGACCAGAATGGCGGTACGCTTTGAGTTAGAAGATCTGAACATGAGGCCGGACCCTGAACCTTTACTCACTGAGATGATCCACGCTGTGAGTCACATGTTCTGTTAAGACCTTACAACACAATCTCGCTGTGAAAGTGAACAAACGAGTGTATGAACTTTAAGCGTCAAGGCTGTTATCAATAGTAATATTAATAATAATAAAGCGATTAGTTATTGTGATATTACCCACCAGAAGTTACCAGAAGCCCAAGCTGGATATCTATATAGCAATATTTGAGGATCGCATGGAGGAAATTTACAGGAGAGTTTCACTTGGACTCAATGATGAATTGATTAGATATTTTTGTTCAAAGTTCAAGGTCACTGGGATCTTCCAAAACACATTTTGGGCTATTAGCTCAAGAATTGAAGCGCTTTGTGTGGGAATCTCACACAAATGTTTAATAGGACAAAGGTAATTCTAGTTGACTAAATATCACTAACTATCACTCAAACCATTATCATGTCAGCATCATTTCAAACCTTTTTAAACTATCTAATCCCCAAAGCCACATCATAGTCATTTTCTGCTTTCCAAACTTACAGATCAACTCTGAAAGAAAATAAATAATTCCAGACCTTGGAAACAGAAGCGTGTCAGAGATATCATTTTGTAATCCTACTGTAGCTTTGGATTTATTGTCTATTTTTCGTTTCCAGGCCGCATATCGAGGCAACACAGTCGGGCTGCCTCGCTTCTGTCCTGCAGACACCGTGGACACGATTGACAAGAAGGTGCTTCACAGCTACCTGAGTAACTACTACTGCCCCGAGCGCATGGTGCTGGCTGGAGTCGGCATCGAGCACGAGCAGCTGGTGGAATGTGCCCGGAAATACCTGCTGGACGCCAAGCCGGTGTGGGGGGCGAGTGCAGGGGCCAACGTGGATCTCTCTGTAGCACAGTACACTGGGGGCATCGTCAAGGTGATTTCATGGTTTTATTGTTTACAAGTAATTTTTTTACCAGATTTGAGGTAAAGAATGAAACATGCACTCAATTTGCTTTGCTTCCTCTGTGGTGCAGGGAACCAAATCCCCCAGTAATCCCCTCACAGGCTGTTATCAACTCTGCAATGAGTTAGTAATAGTTCATCTAAAAGTCAATGCAGATGTGATAAAAGTGTGAGCAGGAATTAACTTTTTTCTTTATATTTCGACCAGATTTATTCCCAAATCTCGTCTTGAAAGCATTTATCTGACAGGCTTTCCTGTTTTAAAATGGTGAAAAATAAATAAAGATCTGGACTTCATGCAGTTTTACAATGACAATATCAATGGGTTTACTTAAACCCGAAGGACAACCATAGCAGTGTTTTTAATGCATTTAACCATTACATTACATTACATGTTACTTGTTAGACGCTTTTATCCAAAGCGACTTACATACTCAATACTGTGGGCAATCCCCACAGGAGCAATTTGGGGTGAAGTGTCTTGCCCAGGGACACAACGGCATTCTGACTGCAGTGGGGTTTGAACCTGTGACCCCCTGATCCGAACACCAACACACAATCCACCAACGCACAACCCACTGCACCACACGCCTCCCAAAAGTACAACCATCAATGTACTTTTAAAGTCACATCCTCAAATTTTCTTTTTTAGGCTAGCAAGTTCATTTGATATCTGACTAAATAGAACCACTTCTCGACTGAGAAATGATATGAAATGTGAAACAGCAGTTACTACACAGTGTTTCAGAAAAAGAAAGCCAGAATGCGTTTATCAGGAACATTTTGTTTTACTGATATGAGCTTTGTTGCAGTTAGTCATGAAGGTATGTGAATAACATCTTCCTTTAATCTGTTAGATGGAGAAGGACATGTCGGATGTGAGCCTTGGACCCACCCCGATCCCAGAGCTGACCCACATCATGATCGGCCTGGAGAGCTGCTCCTTCCTGGTGGGTGTTTGCATTGCACGGCTATCCTGAAGATTCTCAACTAAACATCTTATACATGTTGGCAACAAAGTCCAGTTTAAAAATGTCTAAGAAATGTTTGTTTTCTCTAAACAGGAGGACGACTTCATCCCCTTCGCAGTGCTCAACATGATGATGGGTGGAGGTGGCTCCTTTTCAGCTGGAGGACCTGGGAAAGGCATGTTCACTCGCCTTTACCTGAACGTGCTCAACAGGTAAACCTCTCCCAAACCTTGATTCAGCATCTCATAAAATATAAAACACTACTTGAACACCAGTCCGTTTCACTAATTGTCTTATTTTCCTTGTCTGCTGTAGACATCATTGGATGTACAATGCCACCGCCTACCATCACAGCTATGAGGACAGCGGTCTGCTGTGTATCCACGCCAGTGCAGACCCCCGACAGGTCGGTACAGGCCCAGAACAGCAGGGTTTAAATATCTGTTTGGTCTCACATGCGGTTCTTTGTTCAAATTGTATTGGTTGATCTTTTAAATGGCTTGCTTTCAGCAACGCTGAGAACTGTATCATTATCTGTTTACTTTTTAACTCTATGTGTTTCTTGTTTTTGTGTTTATGTAAAGTACCTTAAGGTGCATGTCTTTATGAAAGATGCTTTACAAATAAATTGTTGTTATTATTTTAACCAATAATTATTTTGCAGAGAAAAGTCAAAACTGTGTGAGATATCCCTCCTAGACTTAGTTACATGTTCTGTTTTTGAAATGTTCCCATGGCTTTCTTGTGTCTTATCGTAACATACATTTGCCTCCAGGTGCGGGAAATGGTGGAGATAATAACCAGAGAGTTCATTCAGATGGCTGGCAGCGCAGGAGAGGTAATGGCTGTGCTTCATTATCAAGGCAATCCAAAAAGTCAGCAATATAAGAAAAAAACAAACAAAGATATACAATTTGTAGACCATTTTCCTTCCTGTTTTTCCAGATGGAGTTGGAGAGGGCTAAGACTCAGCTCAAGTCCATGCTGATGATGAACCTCGAGTCGCGGCCGGTTATTTTTGAAGATGTTGGTCGCCAGGTTCTCTCCACAGGGAAGAGAAAGCTGCCACATGAGCTCTGTGATCTCATAAGTGAGTACTGAACCACATTCATAGTGTTCATACATGGCATCAAGTCCTTCTGTTGGAGAACAAATATGTAAATAAGTAGAAATTGTCCTTTTTCAACATTCTGGTTTTTGACTTGTGAACATATCATTTCCAGGCAACGTGACAGCCAGTGACATTAAGAGAGTAAGCACCAAGATGCTGCGCAGTAAGCCGGCGGTCGCAGCGCTGGGAGACCTGACGGAGCTCCCCTCATACGAACACATCCAAGCCGCCCTGTCCAGCAAAGACGGACGTCTGCCCCGCATGTACCGCCTCTTCCGATAGGTCCTCGTCGAGCCGGTGGCCACTGGCAGACATCTCTGTAAATAAACTGGACTGGAAGATTACAGTAGTGTTCCCTCCCACCACAGAACTGACACAGCTCACTGCGGGAGGGGACTAATACCCAGGTTCTTCACCGAAACCTCTGAGAGAGGTGATTTTAAAGAAAAGTTACATAAGGTTACCGTAATCTACATACAGTGCGAGTATCTGTATTTATTGTTTGTGAGCAGGAAAGCCATTTTTCCTTATTTACTGAGGTGTTCATTTCAAAATCCACATACCAAAACGCTACACTAAAACAACATATTGTCAACAAAGGGGGTGTCCAGCATCCCAGCAGTGTCTAAACGGATATTTCATATTGAGCTATGGTTTTTCTCAGCTTGCAAACCCCTCAACTCTAAAATTTAGTCTATTGATAAGAAAACTATTGGAAATCTTTCCATTTGTACAAAAGAGCTTTGTAGTCTCCCTTACCAGGCACACAGAAATGGTAAACAGATTAATGAAGGAATACTTTGAAATGTTTGTTTAAATGTGACACACCTGACAACTATAGGCAATTCTCAGATGTGCTGTAAACAGATTTAAATCTAAAGTGAAACGTGTTATTCTTTTCTATTTTTGTGGTTGTGTTGATGCCATTGCAAATAAAAAAACAAATAAATTATATTAACGGTATAAAGGAATAGTTTCTATAGAAGTTTAATGAAAGTTCAGTACTACTCTAATATATGGAAGTATCGTACATTATTTCTAAGACGAAAGCGAGTAAGCCTTTAAAGAGGATACCATTAGCCCAATAAGACATGAAAACAACTTTTATTTAACACCCAAATACACCCATGTGTATTTTGTTTAAATATTTCAGTGGCTTCTGACTAAAGTGAATATGTGAAACTTAACACCTGCATACCAAACTGGTAAATAAATGTTATTACTTCCACAAATAAAACTATATATTTTAAAGGTCTTGGGTTACAATGTAGTAGACAGAATGAATCCAACAAATAGTGTTTTAAAATGTTTATTACAGGATGTTACATCATGGGTGACATATAAAAATATGCAGATAAAGTTAAGAGGTCTTAAGGATACGAAAACAAGACCCACAGGCACTTTATTCTTGCTGGGAATGCGAGTTCATTAATGTGTTCCATACAGTACATGGACAGTTAGTATGAGGTTACACTGCAGTGAGATGAGAGGTAAGGCATTGGGTTACATTCTGTAGCAAAGGGTCACTTGGCCTAATACGAGAAAAAGACGTGACAGGCATTAACAGTGCAATCATCTATTTAAAGATGTGAGTTCCTGTTTAAGAAAGTTACATATAGGCTGCCAAATACATTTGATCTCCCTGAAGTTCAACAAGTTGTAACAAACTCCTGACCAGCGTTCAATGTCAGTCTGGAAATGTTAACCTCCCTTCTTCAGTCACAACTCTCCTACAAAACATTTAGCTCTGAAAATAATTCAAGTTAAAATTGACCAATGGCTGACGCCTTAATTACATTAAACGGTGCACCTCCATGTGCCACCAAAATTAGAGAATGTTTGTTAAGCTATTTGACGACAAATCCACATGGCAATTTACTACTGATGAAGCATTCAGGAAAAAATGGCTTTGTGGTTTATGATCACCTACACAAAAGACCATTAGAAAGTGAATGCAGTTACACAGAGCCTTTAAAGGTTGGATCAGTTCACACTGGAGCATGTGAGTGAAGAATATGACACAATGGCAGCCCCCATGCTGTCTCAGTCATGTTTGAGTAGAGGGGGCTGAATAAATAAGAGCCAGACTGCTGCTGTGTCTGCAAACCTCTGTGTGACTGACCTCAAGGTCCCTGCCCTCAAGAACAGCCAGCCACTTCCACACACACAGTTCCCGTTTACGCCCAACAGAGGGCGCACTCTGTGTAGTTAAGACAACTCCGGTTCCCTTTTGGTCCTTTTTCTGCCCTCATTTATTTAGATTCCGGTTTCAGGCACAGATCCAGTGCGGTCCGGTCTGGAGAGTTTGTTTTGGACGGGTTCAGGAGATGGTACAGATGGTGCTGGTACTTTCGCCCTTCATGGCCTCCCTCCTCTTCAGCTCTCTGGTGATCCTCCTCCGGATGCCCTCCAAGTACAAGCCTCTGTCAAACTGTCCCGCACCCAGGGGAATACTGAAAAACAGAAATAAACCAATTCAGCGCACCTGATTTAAGTAAGATTAAAGATTACAATTATTGCTGCCACACATTCGAAAATGACCACATATTCATTTGTGATTTAAAAACTATTTTAACTAGAAGAGTACTTTACGAGCTGCTGAGACAATTGACTTTCTAACTGCATCACTGTTATGGGTAGGATCTGTTTGACCCAAACCAATGGGATTAACAACTGTGGACAATGAGTACAGCAGCTTCATTAAGTAAACCAATAATATCATCTTTATATATTACAACTAAATATACTGATAACTTATAGCTGGTGATGTGGGAGTGCAATTATATGAATTATGTTGTCATCCTTTTTGATCACTTTTAATTAAATAGTGAACTCAAAGTGATATTACAATAACGCCAAGACCTTCCTTTGATATCATCTTATTACAGTGAAGGAATCAACCATTTTTAAAGTTTTTTTAATACTCACTGGATAGTAACTGGAAGCTAAACTAAAGTTTTATTTTGAGATTATCGTACAATTACAGAAGTGATAAAAATCTAACCTATTAACATCTTTGTATCATAGGATTTATCAACAGAAGTGTTTATAACTTGGCACAATGTATAATATATGTACTGGTATAATTAAGATAACAAACAAATTGAAATTGGTCAGCTCTTCTGGTTGTTGACATATACCAATGCATAGTTGGAAGCATCCTTCACATGATAACTATCATGGTTCTTACAGTCATTAAAAACCTGGAAAAGTAATGGAAATTCAAAATGCTAATTCCAGGCCCTGGAAAAGTTATGGAAAACAATATTTTTCCCAAAGTTTTGGAAAAGTCATGGAAATGTAACCAAAGTTGCATCAAATATAATTTATATTTTATCTAATCGCCGAAATAGTAATACTATAATGATAATAAATACTGTATCGCATAGTAATGAAACGTAAAATGGCATTTAACTGTCGAGGTATTTTGCTGGTGAGAGATTTTAGTTGCTTTAGCGTGTAGAAGCTAGTAAGCCTATTTGATTTGTTTTAGATTGGCACAGCATGTTTCATATGCAGACCTTATTTTCCAGCTTACCATGTTAAAATAAAAATGTTTCAGTGGTACCGCTGAGAAAGAGTAATTTTTTTGGTCATGGAAAATGAGGTAAAGGTCATGGAGAAGTCATGGAAAAGTCATTGAAAATCATTGGTGAAAAAGTGTATGAACCCTGAACTATATTTGTTGCTGTTTTTGAGAGCAGTGGGACTCACTTGTCCCTGCCTGGCCTGAGTTTGACCTGGAAGACGCTGATGACGGGCCGATGGTCGGACGTCTTGATGCTGGAGCAGCAGGTGTACTTGAACGCTTTGATATCATCAGCCTGCCTGCTCCTGAACACAATCCTGTCCTGTGAACACAAACAGAGAAGTGTCACCCCGCTGAGAGCCAGAACACGCCAACCTAAACCACATTTTGACTGGAGCAGCATATGTGAGCTTTCATCCTGAATATTTGGTTTATTTCAGTGGCTTGATTTTCTTACTGTGTATGAGGGCGTTCTCTGTTTAGAAGTAGTGTCGTAGACATCACAGCCAACGTTAAACTTGTATGTGGGGAGGAAGTGTATAGGTGCCTCCTGGAAACCTTTAAAGATTGAACCTGGAGGAGGGAAAAAAAACAAATATGCAGTGAGAATTGACAACAACCTCCTGAGTTTTCAAAATGTTAATGTTCACAGAGATGCAATCATACCCTCCTTCATCTCCTTGGAGAGCTGGTCGTGCTCCAGCAGAGGACCCATATCTCCGCCCGCTGTGCGCTTTATGATGGCCTCCACTTCGGCCCGGGGTTTACTCAGCCGGAAGTTAAAATCTCCAAACCAGAACACCTGGTCGAATCTTGTGGTGACATCGGCTACAATTAAAAATGACATACTATGATAATGAAAGATCCAGCCATTTTTCTTACTAACATCAAGAGTTTAATCCAAAAATATTTAAGTATATGAACAACAATCATTTATATTCTACATTCAATAGGAGCACTAAAGCTGGGTTTAAAACAGATAGTCATGGACACAAAACCAAAAATAGTTTGTATTAGCTAAAAAACTATTTTTTCAACCCATCAGGTCTAGACATTTAAATCTAGTTCTCACAGGTACAATTAATCCTAGTCTAATATTTAAAACGTGGGATACCGGTGAATAGGTTGAGGCTTCAAAATAATATTGAGTTGCCATTAATCCAGTGAAGACAAATTTGAATTTTGAAGCATTTAGATAGATGATTGATGAGAACAAATATGTTATTTTGACCTTATTCTGACTTTATTTATCCAAAAGGATATTCTTGTTTCAGAAATTGCAGAAGTTAAAAAAAATCATATCAACATAAGAATACCAGTAGACTCAATAGAGTAAAAAGTACCAATAGTATAAGAAGTAATACTAACACAAGTGCAACATAGGATAACAATAAAACTACATTTAGTAAAACAAGTAAACTAGAAAACAACTATTATGCATGATGATAAGGATGTTATTCTCAGTGTCAGTTGTACAGTTTGATGGAAACTGTCAAAAGAAATACTTCCTTTGGCTCTCTCAGAATATGAGGCTAATTGCCTCTAATTGCTATCTGTTAAAGTTTGATCATATTGTTCAGCTCAGGGTTCAAATACATCACCGTGACAATGTTTTACACTTTCACAGAAGAGTCTTACATGACGTGGAGCGGTATGGGTTGGTGTCTGGAAGGCCTTTTGGTAGAGCTAGGGCCTCGATGATCTTGTTGTAATCAAGTACTCTCTCGTAAACTTTGGAATCTCCAGCTGGAACAAGAACATAATCCGAAATTAAAAACATGTAAGAGTGCTCAGCTGTTAATTCTGCGAAGTTTTAATACAAATATGCGAAATAAGGGCAGGCGTAAAGGCAGTTAAGATGAGTGTATGACTAACACATGCCTGTCAGAATGTGTTGACGGTTCACAATAATAACTTTGCTAGTATGCTGAAGAAATAAAACAACTCATATTGGCATGAAAGAGAAGAAAAATTACCCTCTATGCTGCAATATTCCTCCTAAACTTAAGAACAAATCTCAAACTAATCCTATCTACAGCAGCCATGATTAACAATATTCTCTTGCTAGAATAAATAACACTAGGTAACCTCGTACTCACAGGTAAAATGGGATGTGATGAAAAGGAAAGAAGTGCCAAAAAAGGTGAAGGCGATTCCGACAGCCCCTTTGGTCTTGATCTGAGAGATGATCCTGGTTGTGACTGTGGCGTGCTCCACCTCTGGGGGGTCAACAGGAAAACAAAATGTTGTAGTCAGTGTCTAAAACAGTATATTCAGTTACATACAAACACAAAACCATGTAGATTCTTTGTGCCAATAATGATCAAATAGCTTTTGATGCTCACATGCTTATTTAAAGCAATATGTCTAGTAACCATAAAATCAAAAACATCTTCAAATAACTCGCACTAAACCTAAGTTACATAAGCATGGATTGACATGGGAGGAGTTTATTACCTGAGC
The DNA here is from genome assembly GCF_902827165.1 of Trematomus bernacchii. NCBI lineage: Eukaryota > Metazoa > Chordata > Actinopteri > Perciformes > Nototheniidae > Trematomus > Trematomus bernacchii. The sequence continues at coordinate 13,854,549 of NW_022988043.1, forward strand.
AGAACCAGATGAGGTCCCTTCTGACAAATACAGTGAGATACAAAACACCATGTGCTGCTGCGTACAGCATGACGTAGTACGGTCCCAGGGTCTCCTGAAGACGGACCTCCCACTCCCTCCTGTCACATACACAGAAGTATAACCGAGTTAGTTGACAATAGAGTAATAGTAACTAACATTTCATATGTGACGATGATTAAAGTCTAACAAACACCAGATACCTGTCAGGGCAGCCCTCCTGGACCCCGATTATATAAAAGTCTTGTGCAAATTCAGAGTCTGTTGGGAGGAGAAGGTCATCTAAGTTGGTTGGCAGCCCCTGAAAATATTAGAAATGTGGTTACTTCTCACTTAGTAAGACTTTAAAGGCCTGTTGGTTTGTGAGATGCTGAGTCATGATTTCCTCCCACCTTCTCTCCCTGCATGTTCCAGGTGGCTATGTAGATGCCCACTTTCCTCTCGGGGAAGTGGCGGTCCAGCTCCTCAGCCCCGAGCAGGGCACCGCTTCCCAGCACGCTGCCCTCCAGAAAGCTTCTGCAAAATACACATTGAAAAGCTAAATTAACACTTTTAATGGCAGCCAACTTGCCCTGAAGTGTGCAGCATTGAAAAAAGGAAAGGCTGTCACAGGTGTTAATTCAATAATAAAAGTAAAAACACAATTTCCTCCTGGGCACTGACTGTGCATTGACACTGTAGAATTACGACCCATTTTTGCCGCTCCTTCTGTCAAAAACTTTACTGAGCGAGCATCTCCTCTGATCTCATGTTATTCCCCCACCACTCTTCCACCTTCCCCTCTTTTCCTAAAGATGGGAATGTTGTGCACACAATAAAAGAAATCCTGGGGCCTTGGTTTCAGTGAACCAAGCTCCAAATGCAATGCTAATCAGCTCAAATCAGAGGCTTGCAGTGTATATAAGTTACTATAACTTATACGTATGCAGTGCCTGTACAGAGTAACTTCCTTTTGGTATAAGGGAGTTGAAGCCTTGCCAGAGCTCAGGCTGATACACTATTGACAAAGTAAGCCATATATGCCATTACAAGACTGCATTATTGTTGGAATGGATAGGCCTATATCTAAATTAGGACCTTATCAACCCTTGAAAGAGACAGCCTTCTAACCCCGGAAAGAGTAAGCCTTACAAAACAGCCTTCTCATGCAGTCTGTGGATGGCTCCAGGACATCATTTACATGGTCATGATATGCCTACCTGTTCCTCACATCCTGGGGTCTGATGGGGCTCAGCACGCTGTAGTTGGACCTCATGGAATGGACAGAGGCGCTATCCGAGCCCATGTTCTCCAGAAGCCGGCTGTCGCTCAGGTTCCTGTGGAGTCTATCACTGGGTTTCATTTTGGCCGACACAGTATAATCCAAACAATCCCCGTCAATCCTATTAGCTGCCTTTAAAGTGGCTGACGCAAAGCTCTTCTCCAGAGCAGGCAGGTTCCCCGTGGGCTGCACCGGGGACAGAAGCACCTTGCTGGGCCTGGCCCGTAGGTCTGTCGGGTCGCTCTGCTGGCTGCGGGGCCTCCCCCCATGATCAGAGAGACTGCTCCCTCTGTCCTGGGAGACAGGGGATCCTGATGCAGCAGCAGAGAGGGGTCTCACATTGGATTCCTGGTCATTCCTTGTGGTGGCAGCCTCCCTGAAAACAAACCCACCTTGTGCTGAAGCTGTCAGGTCCTCTTTAAGCGAGTCTGTGGAGGAGCCAGTCTCTACCGGGTCACTCAGACTCTCCTGGCTGTTTTTCAACCTCCTGGTTCTCAGCGTTTCCTCCACTGAGACACTTTTGCTGGACAGCCTGGGTTGTGGGGGTGGCCGAGGCTGGTATGGACTGAACTCCCCCTCTGCATTTCTAGCATTGAGTTTAAGGGCATCTTTGTGTTCCTTGCTAGATTTGGCATCCACTAAAGAGGTCTTGAGGGTCCTGCTGTTGACAGCTGAATCTCTGTTAGCAGGATTTTGGTGATGGAGGGGGCTGTCCTCTCCATTCTCGGTCATCCTCTCGTCATGTCTGAGACCAGCTGTGGTCAGGAGGATGAAGCTCTCTCATTGCTATCTGACATACAGCTGAACCTAAAGAGAATACAATTATTCATTGAGATGCTGCCTTAAAATGAGTTAGCAATACAAGGAACGCTTGCTGTATAACCTGTTTGTCTTATGATATTGGCAATAAAAGACAATGTTAACAATTGTTGACGTGCAACATTACGGTTAGTTAGATATATCTTCAACATTGGCGTAAAGCAACTTAGGCCAGTTGACTAAATAAATACTAGCACCGTGAAGTAGTTATGCTAATGTTAGCAAAGTTAGCTAGGGTCCGAGACTGAGTCGAAAGTCCCCTTGTTTTACAATGTAATCGCTCATAAAACCTCCGTGATTTCTGTTTATTATCTATTAATCCAGCCAACAAGTCAAGTTTAGTAACATAAAACCTACTACACTGCTACCTTCAGCTAAACCTAAACTAGCCTAGCATAACAGAAGCATTATAAAGGCTAGCTGAGCTAACGTTGAAAGCAAACGTTTATAAGATCGCGTTAATAAACAGGAAGTGTTGATAGTTTCTAACATTATGCAGCACAGTTATTGAACTGTTATCACATTGAAGTAAAGTTACCTGTGGTTTACTTTTTGGATTCAGTGTGGCTTATTTAAGAGTAGCTTCCTTAGCAACGTTTGACAACAACTGTTGTTACCAAGACAAGAGAGTCACCGCAGAGAGCAGAGCACGCGCCACAGCGCCCTCCACTGGAGAGAAGTCACAGTGCACCTACATTATTTAAAGGTCCCATGTCATGCTTTTCCGGTTATTTTATATATACAGTCTATGGTTATTACCCGTCCCCTTGTGTGTTATGAAGGTTTTTATGCATGTAAACGGTCTGCAGAGTCAAAAACCCTCAAAATACACCCTGTAGCGAGTAAAACTCTAACACAGAAAATACCTCCCCAAAATGCCTCGTTGGAGATTTCTCATTTTCCATTGTTTACTTCCTGGGTATCGCTACGTAGACATGCTAGGGAAAACATTGTTTTCATGCCAGCTACAATGAATGACCGAACTTAGCAGACTACCCGTATAAGATTGCAATTGTAAACATGTTCTTGCTAGCCTAGACTAGCTGTTGTTCATAGTAGATTGGCATATTACACTGAGCAACTAGCAAACGTAGGTTAGCATATTAGCTGGCAAGCTAACTGTGTTGATTAGATAGATAGATTAGATAGATACACACTCCTACCACAACTACTACTAACGAATCTAAAACAACTAAGTTTCTCTAATATTTTGTGATTTGCATTTGATTTCGTCCAGCCAGATCAGGAAACTCCTGGCGTATCTGGCGGACAACACACACACGGGATGACCACTCTGATGCCTCGTCCTAAAAAGCCCCAGCACCAGCTTACAAAGCTGCGATAGGCAAGATGCCGAAAATGCCTATAAGGGGAGGAATGGATGATATACAGTGTATATATGTATATTTACACATGTTCATTTTGTACATTTCTAAAAATAAAGTTTGATGGAAATACTTAGTATCCTTTCTTCCCTGAATTATTTGCTCCTATAACATATCATTCATATATAGCAAACCATGATTTGATTTCTCATCAAACAGTAGTAGTTTATTACAGGTAAAAATAATTGACTCTTCGATAACAACAGTTGTAGGTACAGTTCGGTTAGTTAGCGTATAAAATTTACGGCTGTACCGACGCCATTATAAGACTGATGTTCCGCTCAGAGCGAGCCGAAAAAAGCACTGTTAGACATGGGCGGAGCCTCTCTGGTGGTTGACTAATCAGAACAGAGTGGCCGAGCTGACCAATCGGAGCAGATTGGGCTCACATGGAGGGGGGGGGGCAAGAGCTCCAACGAGCCGTTTAGGATAGAGAGTGAATACCGGTGAATACACATACTTTACAGAGATGCTGTATGCGAAACCAATGTGAGTTTGGAAAATTGCACAGTATAAATCTATTTTAGTATACCTCAACAATGGAATTATGATCAGTGGAAATGGCCATGACATGGGACCTTTAAATCTACCGGTACAGCAGACTTCATGTCATAATGGTGCCTGTATCCTGATGGGAATTGTTGAATTGAGTGGGTTAATAAACTATATCCAAAATACATTTTCATTCAATTTGATTTTGTTTTCCCTTTCATTTTATATATATATATATGTTTATTTATATTTTAACATCACCTCATTACTTACTTCTGTTCCATTTACTCACACATTATCGGTGTAAAACAATCAACGTCATTATAACTTTTTTGCGTATAGTAATAGAATAACAAATGTTTACACATTTTGTATACAGTTTTCAATTTTTTTAATGTTATTCTCTTTTTTGCCATGTTCAACTTTTATACAATTATTATACCATGACATCCTCATCATAAAACTTACAAAAGTTGACAAACAAATAATGCACTTACTACAAGAAAATGAAGTAACTAAACAGCTACAGTAGGTGTCAGGAAAAATAAAAACAACAGTTATAAATGGTGTAACTGACACAATGACTTTACAATGTCCAGGTATTAGCCCAAATTGTTAACACTTTCAATGTTTTTGTGACGCCCTCACGAGAAAGGGCCGCTTAAAGGATTCCTAAGCTCCCTGGCCCCTGGAAATGTGGACAATCACTCCATATTCTTTGCATTTCTATGGCTCTGTTGCTGGCTCAGGGGGTTTAGACAAAAGGGTTAAGTCTGCCGGTCAGGTATAAAAGCAAAGGGTTAAACCAGGTAGAGTACAGTTCAGTCCAAGAGCAGCAGCAGTACCACCAGCAGCAGCAGACCACTGACCAGCAAGATGACTTCCTCCGGAATGAACATGAACAGCAAGGTAAACTCTCTGATTTTCATAATGTCACAAAAACTAAAGATAATCTGCAAATTGCCATTGTGAGTTGAGTCTCATGTATCAGTGCTACTTGAAAACTGCTGCAGTTTTCGTTTTATAATGATTAAATGTATCTTGTAGCAGGCAAGTTGTCACCCAACTCGGCAGTTTCCCTTTCAGCTCTACAAAGCTTTAAAGGGTCGTTAGTTTTTGTTTGGAGGCCGTCCATTTTACTGTTTGGTTTTACTCTCACAGCTCTTTGTGTCATTTGGGTCGCAACAGGCAGCTGTTTAACTGTAAAAAAGCTCTAAAAACACAACCTGCCCAGCACTAAAGGGCATTCAAAAAACGTTAGTTTGTGACTTTATCGAAGTATTAAGCAGGTTATGATTCAAGCATTTAGCTAAAGAATAGACACAATAAATGTAATTATCTAGACAATCATCAAGTGGTCAGAAATACAGCTCCAAATAAATACTGATGTTGCTCCATGCCTTCTGCATGTGTAAATAGGTAACTGTGTTGTGTTGGAGCTTGTTTCTGCTGCTGGACAAAACATCAGTTTTTGCAGCTATACTAAGGGTTATCCTTAACAGCAGTGCATCCAAAGAACGCTTGATTCACATTGAACGTGTTTCATGTTTTCCTACATTAGACATGTACAGCTTTCAACCTAAACACATGATGCTAACCAGACACTTTCCCTCTCCCTCTCTCAGATCACCTTCTACGAGGAGAAGAACTTCCAGGGTCGCTCCTATGAGTGCATGAGCGACTGCTCCGACATGTCCTCCTACCTGAACAGGTGCCACTCCTGCAGGGTGGAGAAGGGCTGCTTCATGGTGTACGACCGCACCAACTACATGGGAAACCAGTACTTCATGAAGAGGGGCGAGTACGCCGACTACATGAGCATGATGGGCATGAGCGACTGCATCAAGTCCTGCCGCATGATCAACATGGTAAGATCTCACACCTGGCTAGATTTACTGTAGACCAAATCTCCATATAGAGATCATGCTGAAAATATGAAATTCTCTGAGTTAAACCCACCCTTCTTTTGCACCACAGCACAGGGGATCCTACAGGATGAAGATCTACGAGAGGGAGAACTTCGGAGGTCAGATGTCCGAGCTGATGGACGACTGTGACAACGTCATGGAGCGTTTCCGCATGTCCAACTGCATGTCCTGCAACGTGATGGAGGGCAACTGGCTGATGTACGAGCAGGCCCAGTTCAGAGGCAGGATGATGTACGTGAGGTCCGGCGAGTACAAGAACTTCATGAACATGGGCCAGAACAGCATGAGGTTCATGAGCATGAAGCGCATCAACGACTCCTGCTATTAACTCTCTTGGCACTCAATAAAACTGTCATAACCTAAACTGCTTCTGTGTTTGAGTATTTATTTTTCTGAGTACAGTTTACATCAATTTAGAGTAGGTCACACTTCTGTTGCTGGCTGTAACTCACAGGGACTTCTCAAAGAGACGGTTATAGAAGATTCGCTAACCCTAACCCTTTTCTAAATTTCCCAACCACATTTCTAATCAACAACAATCTCATGCCTCCAATCTCTTGGCAGATAGTGATTCAGGTGCTGGATTGTGTAATTGTACACAGAAATCTGCTCAATCGAATACATTAGCACTGCAATACACATGTTTATATTGAGGTTATATCTCTCACAGGCTCCGCCCTCTACTGGACTCTATGGGTACTCCCCTCGATCCTATCATGCAAGCATTCATCCACTGAGACTTTCTAGATGTAGCCGGCCCCTGGGCGGGCCTACCTGAATGCGCGCGCATCTCGCATAAAAGGAAGCCTCGCCTCCTTACTGTCATCCCTTTCTCTTCAGCAAGGCAGTGAGATACAACTGAGTGAGAGACGGATAAAAATATAAGACAACGAAGAAAATTGACTCACCATTGGAGCGCCCCTGTCCTTCGTGTCCGAGGGCGATGACCCCCACTGTCGGTGCATCGAGTGCCTGGGGTCCGACCACGCGGCGGCCAACCTGGGCCCGCTTGCAGTCTGCAGCGCCTGCCAGCTATTTCCTCGCCCCGGCCGCCATCAACGGCTGGACCAGTTTGAGGGTTGCTACGTCTCGCCGGTGGAGGACCCAGAGCTCGACGTGGTGGAGATGGAGGACCTCGAGGAGGGAGTGCCCTTCGTGTTCGCCATTCCAGCGGACCGGGCGGGTCCAAGCGTCGGGGAGAGGGACGACAATGACGACACCTCGTCGTCTGGGATTTGCGGCGACCGCCAGGAAGGCCAACAGCACAGGTCTGCGCGACAGGTCTTCCCGGCGGTGATGACTGATGAATAATCTGGTCCACGGTATAGCTACCGCAGCCGGTCTTGTGATGGCCCTGACCACCGCGGCGCCGCGTCACGTGTGGCTAGGTTTGACCGCACTGACCAGGAAAGACCAAGACGATCTCCTTGGGGCCCCCGTTGCCACGGAAGGGCTCTTCGGATCGATATCCTCGGTCACCCAACGCTTCAGTCGCCTGGAGGGAGAGAGGGCGCAGCTCAGCCGCATGCTGCCGTTGGCTCGCCCTCAGGTCTCTCCGCAAGGGAGAGAGCGCCCGGCGGTGGTAAGGCGGAGAGAGAGGCGCCGGTTCAGAGCCCCTAGAGCTCCTGGCGCGCCCTCTGCCTCCGCGGTCCGTCCTGAGGTACCGGCTCAGTACCGGCCCCCACGAGGACAGACTGACCGAACCCGGCGGGCTCCCGCTCCGGCCCCCGCTCCGGCTCCCGCTCCGGTTCCACTGCAGCGAAGGGGTACTGGGTGGGGAGCTCCGTCTTCCAGGAGTTGACTGGCGGCGGGAGGAAGCGTCCCGGCGGAGAGAGGGGATTTCTCCGGCCAGGACGAGGGCGAATCCCACCTCCTCCCTGTTTGACCCATTGGTTGCAAAATCTTCTTTACAAAATAAAAAAAATAAATTGTATTCCAGTCTGAGTGTCTTTTCTTTCCACACACCCACACAGCCACGTAATGTTGACAGTACAGTTTCCCCACTCGCTGCCCAGGTTGTAACTCCAGTAAAGGAGGCAGCTAGTGCGCATGCGCGGGTGAGAGTGATAAACCGCGCTATGCGGGTACAGGGACATTATGGCCGGCATAGCAGGGTTAGGAAACAATTAACGCTGAGTGTAAAAACTCTGCTTTGCAGTCTGCGACAGGGGGCAACAACCCTGGGTCTCATGGCGGCGGCTCACGTTGTGGTCCCGCTTGGGTTACTGCATATGCGCCGCCTGCAGAGGTGGTTCTCCAGCCTGCGTTTAGATCTCAAGAGACACAAACGGCGTCTGGTGACCATCCCCCCCTCAGTGGAGGGCAACCTCCAGTTCTGGGGGTCCCCGGATCACCTCCGGAGGGGGTCCCCACTGGGACGGGTGACCTCCTACATCACAGTGTTCACGGATGCATCCGGAACGGGATAGGGAGGGACCTGCCTGAAGAGGGCTATAGGTGGGCGCTGGTCTCTAACAGAGACACGGCACAGCAACCTCCTAGAGCTACGGGCGGTAGTGTTGGTCCTCCAGCATTTCAAACCCTTAATTCAGGGGAGACATGTAATGGTCAGGAGCGACAACACCACCACAGTGGCATATATCAACAGGCAGGGCGGAGTCCGCTCCGCCGCTTTGTTGACCACAGCGGAGAAATTGTGGTTATGGGCTTCAGAGGTGGTGTTATCTCTGAGAGCCCTCCACATCCCGGGTCTGGAGAACAGGGGGGCCGACCTCATGTCGAGGGGCGGACCCCTACCAGGCGAGTGGGCGCTTCACCCGGAGGTGGTGAAGCAGATCTGGGCCCGGTTCGGGACAGCAGAGGTGGATCTGTTCGCCAGCCGGCGCAACAGCCACTGTGCCCTGTGGTTCTCCATGGCTCTGAGCGACGACCCGCCCTTGGGGGTGGAAGCGTTTGCACACGAGCCATGGCCAAAGAAGCTGCTTTACGCCTTTCCACCGTTGTGTCTCATTCTCCCACTCCTGGGGAGAGTGAGGCGAGAACGTCTGGCAGTCATCCTAGTAGCGCCGGATCGCGTGGGGGCGCTGTGGTACTCAGAGATGACACAGATGATGAAGGTGGGCCAGCCCTGGGCACTCCCCCAAGTCTGGGGGGCGATCTCTCAGGAGGCAGGTGCAATCGGGGCGTTACCCACTCTGGGCCAACCTCTCCAGGCTTGGCTCCTGAGAGGGACAGTCTAAGGCAGGGTGGATTGTCTGATAGTGTTATTCAGTCTATCCAGGCAGCTAGAGCAGGATCCACCACAGCCTGTCACAGGCCAAAGTGGCTGGGATTCCTGCGATGGTGTAAGGAGCGGAGAATAGAGCCCCTATCTTGTGAATTGGGATCTATTTTGTCGTACTTACAGTTATTGGTGGACAGGGGGCTTGCTCATTCCACAGTGAAAATGTATGCAGCAGCCATCTCGTCCTGCCATGAGGGATTTGGCGGCAGGTCAGCCTTTTCTCAGCCACTAATGTTGCGGTTTTTGCGGGGGGTCAGGAGGCTGCGCCCAGTAGTGCGCGGCTCCGCCCCGCAGTGGGACCTGCCGCCGGTGCTCGAGGCTCTGGTCACAGAACCATTTGAGCCTCTGGAGCTCTCCTCCCTGAAAGCACTGTCGTGGAAGACAGCATTGCTACTTGCCTTAACGTCAGCCAAAATAGTTAACCGCTCTATCGGTGCACCCGAGTTGTTTAATGATCCGGGTGACCAGAGCGGGGCGACACTCAGACCGAACCCCTCCTTCGTGCCCAAGAGCCTAAGGAGTGCGTTCAGGTCGAGGGCTATTCAGTTGGGGGGCTTTAGTCTTCCCCCCCATAGTGGGGCGAGGGAGGCTAAATTACACCTCCTCTGCCCGGTGCGTGCGCTGGCATATTATGTGGAGCACACGGCTGCCCTTAGACGCACTGAACAGCTGTTTGTGGGGGACGTGACTCACACATGGGCCCATAGGGGCGGGAGGACTCTTTTCCCCCTGCTTTAGGGCAGGAGGGGGGAGTCCTCCACGTCGTAAGCGCGGGGTAAGCGCGTCAGGGTGTGCTCTGTCAGCCTCTTTTCTCTCCACGGTTACGACCGAGGGAGAGGTGAGTGAGGCGCAGCGGCTGCTAACCAGAAAGCCGGTCAGAAACAGTGAGATGGAAGAGTGTTGTTGTGGGACGACAGCGCGTGTATACATCGGGGCCTGTGAGAGATATAACGAGGGGTTACGTATGGTAACCCTTGTTATATAAACACAGGCGGAGCCCTCTACTCAGGGGCCCTGTCTGTTCTATGCTGCTTGCTGAAGAGAAGTAAAGGATGACAGTAAGGAGGCGAGGCCTACTTTTATGCGGTGAGATGCGCGCGCATTCAGGTAGGCCCGCCCATGGGCCGGCTACGTCTAGAAAGTCTCAGTGGATGAATGCTTGCATGATAGGATCGAGGGGAGTACCCATAGAGTCCAGTAGAGGGCTCCGCCTGTGTTTATATAACAAAGGTTACCCTACGTAACCCCTCGTTTCTAGAATTTACCCTTCTTTTACCATGTATCGGTTTCTGACCATGTTCATTATATATATCCTTTATTTAACCAGGTAAAAAGTCTCATTGAGATTAAAATCTCTTTTTCAAGAGCGACCTGGCCAAGTGAGCAGCATGAACAAAGTTACAACAAATAAAACACAGACAACACAGGAAGACGATTACAGCTATCGTAAAACACAAATGAAATGGCACATTATCCAGTCAATATGCAAATAAAAAAAACTGTTATAATAAAGCATCAAAACTGGCACAATTTTAAAACAACTTAAATTAGGGGATATAAGAGCAATCACATAGACCAAGAGTATTTTGTTCTCTGTCCTTTAAGATGAACCTGAACTCCCCCATCAAATCTGACAGTTTCAGCTCCTTCTGTACATTATTCCAGGCAGAAGGGGCAGCATATATGCATGTTTTGCTCTCGTCATTTCAGTTCTTCTTTTTCTTCTTAGATCTGATGCATTAAAAAGGACTGTACGTTTAAAGGGAGTGTGAAGGTAGATGTCCATGTGTTCTGTGCACTGGGGCTGTTTACCATCTGTGAAGCTTTTTGATTTGCAGCTGAGTAGCAGTGAAACAAACTGCTGCTGGACTCCTTGTTGTAATGTAAATCGTGGCTTTTGTCAGCTGAAATCGTCGCACTGAGCTGGAGGAAGTTTAGTCTTATCCTGAGTGAAATTCAAATTTGTTGAGTCTCTCACATAGTAAACTTGGACATTGTCACATAAATATTGGAATAGCTGGGATGTAATAACACTGCTCCAATTTGGCTTCAGTCTTATTCAGAGTTGCTATGAGATGTAAATATTTTTCTTTGGAGCATCTTGGTTTGTTTCTGCTTGACTGGGTGTTTCCCTCAGTCCAGTTCCTATTAATCGTTTATTTGACAGGGACAATGCACATTAATGAACACTTAAAACAAAAAATGCGTCAAGTCTAAATATGCCAGTCACACAGCCTGGTTGTTTTCCCCTGAATTTACATTTTAAACAACCCAATTCAAATGGAAAGAAATATATTAAAGGGCCCATGTCATGGCCATTTCTACCGATCATAATTCCATTGTTGAGGTATACTAAAATAGATTTATACTGTGCAATTTTCCAAACTCACATTGGTTTCTAATACAGCATCTCTGTAAAGTATGTGTATTCACCGGTATTCACTCTCTGTCCTAAACGGCTTGTTGGAGCTCCTGCCCCCCCCCCCCCCCCTCCCTGTGAGCCCAGTGTGTTCTGATTGGTCGGGACGTTGCGAGGCTCGTTGCTGCAGGCTTCCGGGTCGGCGATACAGCGAGAACAAGCTAAACTCATCCTGAGCACACACAAACACTCACAGCCGAAGTAAAAACAATAAGTGTGGCTTGATATTGAGTAAGAAAAAGGTTTATAACGCTGTGAGAATGGGTCTGCGGAGAGCATTTCTCCGCGATCCCAACTTAGCAGCCCGAAAAACGTTTACCCATTTAAAACAGTCGTGGTAGATACCTTGTTTGTTTTAAACATCATAAATACACAAACAACAATGAATACTTACAGGTTGTGTACCCGAATCTCCCGATGGTCCAAACAAAGTAGGAACAGCATCGTTCTTCAGTGCTGTATATCCGGCATGAATCGCTGAAAGGTTTAGGAAGCTTTGATTCGTGAAATGCTGGCAGAGGGTGTGGCCTCTGGGTATTCACACGTCACAGTATCCAGGAAGTAAACAATGGAAAATGAGAAATCTCCAACGAGGCGTTTTGGGGCAGCATAGACTTTGTTAGAGTTTTATTCGCTACAGGGTGTACTTTGAGGGTTTTTGACTCTGCAGACCGTTTACATGCATAAAAACCTTCATAACACACAAGGGGACGGATAATAACCGGAAAAGCATGACATGGGACCTTTAAGGTAAGATATACTGTATGATTCCTGTTAGTATCTTTCAGCCATGCTAGTTTAGGGTATGTCAATGCAAGTATTTGCCGGTCAACATATATTTTATAGATTGTCTAGAAATTTGGTACACAGACATGTGCCCCTTAGAATGATTTGAAAAAACTTTGGTGAACCTGTGACTTTTCATCTAGCACCATTATCAGTTCAAAACGTTTATTTGTCCAATACTTTATGACAAATAACTGTGAAAGCTGGCATTCAATAGCAATAATTGTTTGTGTTTTCAGTAGTTCAAGTTTTATAAAAAATGCACATATCCTGCCACAATCTCAACAAGATGCATAAAGGTTTTGTTTCACGTTTCAGATGAACATTATAGAGGCGCATGTCTCTCTGTCTTTCTTTCCCACTCTTTCTTTCTCTTTTCTCTCTCTTCTTCCTCCAGAGAACAGCCAATCCAGCGAGCGAGTGGGGAATCGATGCCCTGATACGAGATTCAGCCTAATGAGGATCAGAAACATCTTAATAAAGACCCCTAATCCACCACTTAATCCCTCATTACAGAATCATCTGCATTCACTCGTCCTGCTGCATACCGCCGCAGTGACGGCACATTAAGGTCCATTGTTCTACCTCGGCTCATCTTTTACCCAGAGCTACGTCTCCCTTTGTCTCCCCTCGGTGTCAGTTATATTTGATCCGCTCTCATTAGACTTTCAGACGAGATGTTCAGAAGGGCCTGAAAATAGTGCTTTTGTGTGCACTTCTATGCTATCTCCTGTCTGAAATGGAAAATGAGGCATATGCTTAATGAGGAGGGGATGGACTGGGACCGGCAGTCCGACAGACAGAGATAGGGAGCGTATTGTGAGGAGAAAGAGCTGAGACCGATACCGTAAAAAAGGCACACTTTCCACAAGTCTGTGTCAGTGATTATAGACTTCTGAGAGTGTGAAAATTACTGAAAAATAAAAGTGGAACAGATGGATTAAGGTTTAACGCTGAGCCCTGGAAAGATACGATGCTTTGGTTTTGTGCAGCATTAACACAAAAGTTGGGGAAGTTTTCTCCGAGTTTAAATGGTTCTCTGACCAACACGCTCTCACTCCCAACCCGTCACATGTTGACGGTCGGTCAGGGCCCCTCCCCGTCACCCTATTATGCACAGGGTACCCCTTGAGCGCAGTGGCGGTTCTAGACCAATTTGACTGGGGGGGCCAGGCTGGGGCCAGTTATTTTCTGAGGGGGGCAAGAAATCGTTGAATCACAAACTTTTTTTTTTTTTTCATTTTCATTTTCAGGGGGGCCACAGGGGGGTCCAAAGTCAGTGTTAGGGGGACACTGGCCCCCCCTGGCCCCCCCCTAGATTCGCCCCTGCTTGAGTGTCAGTTTTTATTTATCAGTTTTCAACGGGCAGGGCGTCCCATTGACTTGCATATACCCTGCCTATATATACTCAGACTTAGTATACCCTTATCGATTCTTGACACACACCTATTTATTTCACCCTTTGTTAGCTCATGATGTCCTTTATTTCAGCTTGGTGACAGAAAAAATATTCAAACACTATTTCGAAAAATTCTTAATCCTTAAAGGTCCCCTATTATATTGTTTTTCATCAATATATTATAGTTCTCAGTTATATACGAAACATGTCTCTGAAGTGTTTGGCTCGAAATACCAAACAGATCATGCATTGTAGCATCCTGTAATCCCCTCTGCTTCAGCCCTGTTTCAAAAGTGCTGATTCTCTGTCTTTTACTTTAGATGAAAATAAGGAGCCACTCCCCACGCCCCTCTGAGAGATATTTGGTTAAAAAGAACACAATAGGCCCGTTCACACCGGAGTACTTTTCCCACAATAGTTCATCAGAACTCAGATATATTTGCGTTCACACCAAAAAGAGCCTGAACTAAATTAGTTAATCAGAACCATTTTTACCCCCTTTTCAGTCCCTGCTAGAGAGCAGGGACTTTCGTGGGAGAAAAAGGTTCCTATGTCTGATTGGCTGGGCGGATTGCAAACCACGCCCCGTAAAACTCCCAAAAAGTTTTGTGAAGCTGCCATTTTATTATCCTCGCATTAGCATTATTAGCATTAGCATTAGCCCAGCGCACAAACGCAGAGAGACTAACTTATGGCAACACAAAATAAAACATGGGAGCGGTGGAAATGAGGAGGTGTCGGCATTCTGGCGATTTACTCGGAAGGCTTCAGTAGACGCTGCTGGGAGTCCCAGCATCTTCTACTGAAGCCAGTCCCCAACTCCGGGGACTTCCGGCCAGGGACTTCGAGTGGTAGTATACACCGTGAAGTTGTTTGCGGCCTGCCATTAAACTCAAAGCAGAAGAAGAAGAAGTGACGTCAGCGGCTTCATTTGCCTAATCCACCCCCAGGAACTAATTGCGGTGTGAACGCGATCTGCTTTAGTTCATCAGAACTAAAAGAGTTCTCATGAACTGAGTTCTCATGAACTATTGTGGGAAAAGAACTTGGTGTGAACGTGCCAAATGGTGCTCTAGGAGGAGATTCAGGTGATAAGGTGTGGGGGGGGGGGGTTACATTATGAAATCATAAAGTGGCCAAAATCTGATCAGTTCATTTTCAGGTTTTTATAAAAATGGATCAGGACACAAAGTGAGAGAATCTTTTTTCCTGAAACTTTTATAATCTCTTCGCAGAGGGAACACATGTTTATGTATAAGAGACATGAAAAAGTGAATTTTGCATAATGGTTGACCTTTAAAGTAATGTTTCGTACAAATATAGCACAAAATGGTGTTGTCAGCCCCTCCATTAGGCTTTTCCCTGTTTTAAACTATATTTAACTGAATATCTTTGGGTTTTGGACTGACTCAACAAGACATTTAATGTATTCATCTTGGAATTTAAGAGACTGGAATGGACATTTTTCAATATTTCCAGACATTTTACATTAATTGGATGAAAACATATTGTTGGTTGAAGCACTATCTATGCGTAAAGCAGCAGCAGGTATATGAGTTCTGTCGATGTGAATAGTTGCCAAGTTAAATTACTCCCATCTAGACTCACTCCAATTTAGACTAACAAAGGAGGTTGGTAAAGAATTATGTTTGTGGAGCGAGGAGGAGAAATCTCTTTCCCTTTAGCCGTGAGATGATCCTTGTGAGGGTTGGATAATTAGCTCAGCGAAGGTGTGGAGAAGGCTGATACTTTAGCCCGCGCTACCCCTCCCTCTTCATTACTCTGAGGTGAGTAGGAGGTGGAGGGGGATAAAACAAAACAAATAACACTCATTAAAGGTACCCATGTGGCTACAGATCCTCCTTTGTTGTATGCTAACACACCGCAGACATCATTAGCTTTGTCAAAGGAGCTAAAGTTATTCTGCCTCGATATGAAGGCACATCAAAGCCCAGTATTGTTCATTGTCTTTTAACCTAAGGCAGGACTCTTAAAATCAGAGCTCATTTTTTGGCAGGTTTCCATTTTCCCCTCCCTGATCTATAGGCCAGTGGAGACCCAGAAAATCATTCTACATTGCATGAGCAAATCTTGAGATGAAAAAGTTTAAATGATTTCTCCAATGATGATCCTTGGGCACTTTCTTGTTCTGAGCTATGGAGTTAATATTTGATGCTGCAAAATAGATGTGGATTATTTTGTTGTTCTAAAAAAGAAGTTCTTAAAGGAAAGTTGTTTTCTCATGCAACGATAACTTTAGCATTGAGCATAAAGCAACATCAAGACCCATTCGGCCAACATGAACTCATCATCATTCCACAGTGACGTGTCAACATGTCCTAAAAAAGGCCTACTGTGGTTGTAGTTTGAATAATTATTTGGAGGATCTTGTTCATGAGGGTGTTGCGGTGCCAGCTGCCAAACATCACACAAATATTGTTAAGATGAAATGCTTATTTTTTTTATATTGGCTTATTATTTAATTAAACAGGTGCACTTTGTTCAAGGCAAGGCAAGTTTATTTATATAGCACCTTTCAACACAAGGCAATTCAAAGTGCTTTACAAAAATGAAAGACATTAAGAAAATGGTATTTAAAAACAGTCATTAAAATTGAATATAAACTCATATTATTACATACATACAGTATAAGCAAATCACAACAATGTAATAAGAACAAATACATAAAACAAGATAAATCATAAATGCTCCTTCCACCTCAAACGGTTCCACGATTATAAATGCACCATAACTGTGAACCTCTAGCCATTTAAGCTACTGGACTGGACAAACAAGTCCCAACAGTTTATCAGTTTAATGAGTGCAGCGGTGAGTCGCAGCGGCTGAATCCTCCCCAGAGGTGGTGTTTTGCACCAACACGCTGGTTGTAATCCACACCAATCTCCTGCCTCATTTCACACACATTTGCATCAGGGGTCCTCTGGGTCCCACCCCCTCGACCCGCTGATCTTACATGTCTTATAAGGGCTGTATAATTTTTCTCCAACGCACCATGACAACTTGATCTACTTGAAGTGCAAATTACTTCATTTATATCAACATTTCCCTCCTGCTTACCTGTGTATATTTGGCAGAGACAAAGGCAGGTGCAGGGGTTTTTCCTCGGGGCAGCTCACATCAGTGACGAGTGTAACTGCTATCAGACAGAGCATGTGCCAACAAACACGCTGCACTAATCACACATGATAGCATCTGCAGCCAACAGTAAAACAAGCACACGTTAGGCCTCAGGCACTCAAGCAGCGGGTCGAGGGAAAGACTGCAACCAGGCACATATAAACACACACACTGATCTGTACAAGAGTGAGGAAACAAAAATGGGAATAAACATGCAGATGTACCACACACACCTCTGTTTCTTCAGAAGGAATTTTACTAACATTTCCTAGCTCCAAGATGTGCGCCACCTTAAGTACACTCACAGAGGATAGTCTGATAGAGATTATTTAAAGAAGACATGTGCTCAATTATAGGTTCACACTTGTGTTTTAGTTCTCTAAAACCTTTACATGGTTTTTTATGTTCAAAAAACAGATGTTTGCATACTGTCTGTCTGAGTAAACCTGTTTTTACCAACAATACAATTGACTTGACTTAAACATAGGGTTAAAGTGGCAGTACATTCAAGTACATTTACTCTTGTAACTATAATAATGTTGTTGTTCTTTTGAGCATTTTCAATAATAAGTCATCTTAGGTGTTGTACTTGGGCCAGGGCTAGCAGACAATGAACACAAGGGATCATATTGGAATATGGTTTCATTTCATTTCATTTCAAACCTTTATTTAACCAGATTGGTCCCATTGAGATCATAGATCTCTTTTTCAAGGGAGACCTGCAGAATGGTTATGTTTAGTGTATTTTACCTAGGCATATATACAAAAAAAGATACAAGTTGTGTCTTGATTAAGCACAGATTTAATGTATCCCAGATCATATATCAGTCCGACTTCCTAGCTTTGTTCTGAGACTAACCTAAAATGTTCGATACAATCGCAACCCAACACAAAACGTATGGTCTTCTCCCTCCTGCTGCTTCCTGTGCCTCAATGAACTACTGTATCTCCTCCTCTGTTTCCAGCCATCACTGATAACAACTCAGCTGTGGTGCTGCGTGTTTCCCTCTCCACATTTATCCTCACCGGCTTCTTCCCAGAGTTTGTTGCAGTTGGAAGCCTTGTTCAAAAGAAACAATCACGGGAACTCAGGCGGCTCGTAACACCAGATACCCAGGAAGTGTCGAACGGAGGGTGGATGTGGCAGTAATGGCAGATATTCAGGCCTTTTGTGTCCCAATGTCCTACCAAAACACACACACACACACACACACACACACACACACACACACACACACACACACACACACACACACACACACACACACACACACACACGCGTGCACGCACACACACACACACACACACACACACACACACACACACACACACACACACACACACACACACACACACACACAAACTCACCCTGCACTGGTCAGCAGTATTGAGGTCCGACACTGACCTCTGACCTCTGACATGGTCGAGTGTGGTTATCAGCACCAACATGGATGAAACTACTATGAAAACATATGAGAAATGTTTCAATAGACATATCAGTTGCTGCACTGAAAATGATCTCATCAGTTTTTTAAGGGACATTTTTCTTAAAGTTCAAATGTTTTTTTGTATACATGTTTAACTTGGCAGTACCTAAAGCAGTGTTTCATTGAAAACAGCACCATTAGAAAATGGCTGATATGAGCAGTGAACCGTAACGGAAAAGTTGTTGACCGTGAAATTCCAATGAGCCTGAAGTTGCAAACATTTTGGATCAGGTCACAATTCCTACTCTCCCATTAATGTCCATCCATTTTAAAAACTAAAATACTGACAATAGCAGCTTTAAATATGTTTTGTTTTGTTTCCTGCCACTGCTTGATGGCACAATATTTGAAAAAAAGGTAAGTAAAGGCTCTTCATAACACCCATGATGTTCTTTTTTCGGACAAATGTTTGAATTAACTTATCCACATTCACACTTATCTGTTATCTTCAGATATTCACTGGATCCCTGGACTTTCTCACCTTTATCTCCAGGACTCACTATAATCCTCAAATGAGGAACTGAAGTAGTTGAGGGAACTCTTTACGACCTGTGAGTCTGCTTCCTTGGATTAACCTCTGACCTTCACCACATCATCCACTTAGCGAGTTGAAAGGTAAACACGTAGAACACCAGTAGCTCAGGTCACTTACTGATAAAGAGTCTCTGCTATAAAGACATTTATCCAGAGTGCTACCAGATGTTTTTTTTTCCTTTGATAAAGCTGAACCTTTTTCACAGTAGAGAGCATAAATAAGAATGAAGGCTTAGTATTGCGATATTCCCTTTAAAAAATACCAATAGTCACTGCAGGTGAACTTAAGTAATACATTTAGATTTAGGTTTTACAGGTTTTTAATTTATATGTGAAAAGCTCTGCCTTAACCAATAAATCTTCAGCTGAGCCCTGTGTCCGAGGCTGCTGATTCGACCTCAGCCAGTTTTGGTGTGAAGGTGCTGGTGAGGCCCCGGTGACCCGCAGTGACCTATGACCTCTGTCCTCAGCCCAGTCCTTTTAATGTAACCCCAGCAGATCAGTTCCTATGGTGATTCAGAGAGGAGAGCCTGGTGGAGTACCCTTTAAATTGACCTCATTAAACATCCCCCAAAGTCTGGATCAGTGAAAAATACCAATCTTAGTGAGGAAAACGATGATCAAAGGCATTACATTTACTGTAAATGATACAGTTTATGATAAAGTATTTTCTTTGAAGGTTGGAGTGTTCAACCACAGTAATCACAGGGGAAGGGAGTTTTTGTGCCATTACAAACGTTTTATCTACTTTATCTCTGCTCTCAGTAATACACCGACAGATTAGGAGAATCTGCCGAGGTTTGGCGTGGGCCACGTTGTTGACACAGCTGCAGTCTGGGTGTAAACTGATGTCAAGGATGCACCTCGCTGCTGCCTGCCAGCCCCGCAGCTTCGCAAAAACACAACAAACACTGGAAAGATATTCCGCCCTAATATGTGAGAAACCAGTCTAGGAAATGTTTCTTGACCCGAAAAGGAAAATGTTTTCATGATGAGCAAAAATGATATTTTGTTTGAACAGTGATCTCAAAATCAATTTATAACTATGGTGATAAATCATAATGTTTGCTCACTCTTTCTTTACAGGATAACACTGTTTACCACTGGTTTTGTATTAGGGAAATGTTATAATCTTCAACAGCAAAGAAAGCACTGAATTTAAAACTAGGAAAATGTTTAACCCATTCAGTTTGAAATTGTAATTACTTTGTTACAGATTGGATGTGTGTGTATAATCTCATAAAACCAGTTTTTTGCTAACATTAACATTACATTTTGGAGCATGGTGCTTTTATTATCTCTGTACTTTTACCTTACTAGGATTGTAGTATTAGAGTGTTGTTGTATTGGCATGCAAATATTCCAAAAATAAAGCAGCACGTTTCTCCCTGGTCAGTGCATATATACCAATACCTGTCACTGCCAGGGGGGGGCAGTAGTGCTGTTACTTCTTAAACTCTTTCAGTTTATCTATAAATGGGATTCTCCAATTCTGCAGAACACACTCTCTAGATCTCTCACAAAGCCAAACATCTGAAACAAAACCTGACAAAGAGGACCAGACTCTGACCCTTTGTTGACGACAGATCTGAGATGCCGCTGGGATCTTTCTCTCTGCTCTGGTTTCAGTGAGAGGGAAGCCCTGTAGGCAGAGAGGAAGGCACTGTGGTGGGTACAGATACTCCACCTTTGTCTAGCCCCCAACCTTTTCTTCAAACTTTGCTAAAAGATTCCGCTTTGTGTGAGTCTAGGTGTTAATGTACGCAGGGACAATGGTATCAGATGGAGGCTCCACAGGGACAAGTGTCCTGAAATCTATATTTAACATTGTATATCCCTGTGTTTTATTTCGGAGAAGTATAGGTTCTCTGTATTGTTGTGTGGACATCCTTTTCTGTGAAGGGTAACAGGTGCTGCTCGGCGTCCCCAAGGACCTATAGGGAAGAGCTCTGTGTATGGTGCACTGTTTACATGCCTGAGAATATAAATATGTTAGAGGATGCTTCAGGACAATGCAGTGCGTGGAAAAAATAGGTTGTTGTCTAAAAACAGCTCCGAGATGTACTCTGTGTTGACGACACGTACACATTTTGCTAACCTTCATACAGTTCTTCTATGATTACTGCAACAGTGTAATGGAGAAGCTTTTAATTGATGGATTGGATTTTCAAGTAGAAACAAATGAATTGCTTCCACATATAATACATTTTTGGCAGAGATATTACATCTTAGTGAGGTTAATAGTCAAAGTGTCTCAGAAGTATTTCCTCTGGCCCACTTTTGTTTGTTCATTAATGATCAACAACAACTAGTGTCAAACTTACTATCAAGTGGTCTACTATCATTTACATTTCAAGTCAACCCTTAAGTGCTGTCATCAAAAGCATATTAGGATTTAAGAAGCATCTTGTTTGACAGTATTTCACAAGCAGATAATGAACAGGGTATCATGGTGATATTCAAACTCCCATTATTGTGATTTCTCTGTTTGACCTCTTTTTCTTACTGTGTATTTGTCTGCACCACATATACAAAAGTAAATTCCTCGTATGTGTATACCTACTTGGTAATAAAAGCAAATCTGGTTCTGATTCTGATTGTAAAGACTGTCTGAGGTGGTCAAAACTGCACAACTAGTGAAGACCCTGAGTAGAAATGTGGTGCTTGTTTCTAAGGTCAAAAACAAACTTCCACCAGTATGTCTTCATCAGTAACTATAGTTGTAACATAATCGCATACATTTATGATTTGTATATAAAAAAAGGTCTTCTCTCTTGACTCGAGGTCTCGCCCTTTATTACTGTAAATAGCATGGAAATCCATTCATATGTTTTTCAGTCTTGTCGTTGAGTCAAATAATGGCCACAGGTCTGAGATTACAGAGCGGGGATAAATGTGGTTTAATCATTCAATTCCTGGCTGGGAATTATAGATAAAATACACCCATGTCCCAGAAGGACGACGTCTCTCAGGACCTGAAACTATCCATTTTACAAATACTCCTTCACAGAGGATCTGAGGTCACTTCCTGTTTGTGATTCCTGATTGCTCTGCATCCTGAAGGCCCAGCATTCTTTTTCCAACAATCCAGGAAGTCCTTTCTTAATTTGTTATGCCTCCATCACCTCCTCTTCTTTTCATCTAATTCCAAAAGAAAACATGGCACAAAGCAAGCGGGCACTTATCACTGAGGGACTTTAAACATGTTTATTTACAGATCATCAGTGAGCTCAGGGAAGGGGCCTCAAAGAAGGCTGCCCGCTGCTCTTAAAAACCCAGAGATTTGGTCCCTGGGTGCGGCGTCAGGGGCCGTGCTCTTGTTCCATGTTTGATGGCGTAGACAGCCACTTGCAGGGCTTCAAAGAGTAACGTGGCGGCTGCAAATGTGTGACTGCTCACAGGGTCCTAATCTGTTCAGAGGAGGGGGGATCCAATCCGGATCTTTTTCATCCAGCCGCACAGAGACAGGGCTTTTTCCAAGAGGCCTGCTGTAATACAGTGCATTAGTAAGATAAAGGCCTCTCTTCACAGCTGTCTCATGCTGACAGGCTCTTGGAAAAACTGTCTCGGGTGGATCTGGGAGGATCCTTTCCTTCTCTGCCGCTCTATCTCTTCCACAGGTTTCTTTCTTCACAGACTCACACTTCATTTCAAACCCTTGAGCTTGGCTTTCTTTTTTACCCATAAATCTCTCTTATCATTGTTATGATAAAGTGTCCTCATGGTGCTGGTTCATAACACTGCACTTAACTGCAAAGCCTCAGACATCTTTCCCTATATTTTTCTCAGGCACATGAAATTCAAAACATTTTAAAAACCCGCTCCATTGACACATGCCAACCACCTTATCTAAATCGTTGACCTTATATTTCATAAATAAATACATGATTCAGTTTTTAGGAGACTTCAGCACTGTTCTTTTAATACAACATTTCCTTTTTACATTATTTCCTTTCCTCATTAGAACAATTACATTCATAAATCTCCTGTTTCAATGTTCATGGAAACTTGTCTCAAGAACGACTAGGTCTTTGTTGAACATATTCTTTAAGGTTAAATATTTGACAAATCTCTAAATTGACAGATGCTTATACAGTAGATGCTGTCAGGGCTCTAAAACAAAAATAACCCCTTCCATCCTAAATTAACTTGTAGATTTGACCAGGTCCATCACACTCCCTTCATTTACACATTTATTTGATACATATGACAAATTGCTAAACTATAAATGAAAGCTGTGTAATAGTTTAATATTGTGTTATGTTACCTGAGGCTAAATCCATTGAAAGCACTTACATACAAAATAACTCTTAATTGACAAATGAAATACATTTTAAATGACATGACTTCGTCCTTAAACATTTATTTAAGTTTTATGATATTTATAGTATTTACAACTAAGGGATTTAATACATTCAACTTTTTGCGACTTAGGATCCTCAGATACATCGAGACAACATCTCTTCTTATTGGTCATGGTGGTTGGGTTGTCCAATAAGAAGCAGTGTTGTGTCAGTGGTGTCAGTATTTATAGATTAAGGAAAGCAGAGTGATGGATTGAAGTGAGTAGACAGGCAGCAGACGAGCCCGGACACAGAGAGGAGGACACGGAGCAGGGAGGAAGGGAAGTAGTAGAGATGAAGGGAGGGAGGGAGGCCGTGCCCCAGACGTCACATCTGCCACCACAAGTCCCCAGGGGCCTCCAGGGCATGGGAACTTCTCTGGTCTCCACCCAACCCCCCCGTCTCCATGCTCAGACCAGCCCCTGCACCGGCCTGGGACCGGCTCTGCCTGGCTGGGACTCAGTTCTCCCACACGTTTCCCTGACTCATGTTGTTGCTTTTTATAATGCCTATCTCCTCATTTGTCTTTGTTTCTTTCTCTCTCTGCTGTGCTTATCTTTATGTTCCTCTACCTTTAGAAGCTTTACCGATCTGATGATGGTAACTATCTCCGTTCAGTATGTGCAGAGATCTGGTTCTAAGGTGTGTTTCCATACATATTCAATTGTATTTTGCATATTTCTACACATTTACCTCAGTTTTGATTGGACTCTGTGCTCTTATCTACTGGATTGGAAATGAAATAACAAGGAAGAAATGATCGTGCTAAATTCACCTTAATTTGAAGTGTTTCATTTGATCTCATTAACTATGAAGTGTAACCCATCTATCAAGGGTTAAAAAGGATGTGTGCATATCCTCCAAAGTGGTCCAAAAACTCAACTAAAGCTAAGTAAAACTAGTTGATAAATATGTATAATATACAAATCTTTAATTCCCTCTGACTCTTCCCTCATTTCTTGTCATCTCTCAACTGCACTCAGTTGCAAGTGGAACTTGAGTTAAGACTTGAATTCTGTCATATTTTCAAAGGCTTAGAATCCAATTACACACCCAGGTCCTACACTGTTAACCCAATAGAAATGTGAACACCTTTAAAACACCCGTTCAAGCTTAGAATCAGCCCTTCTAAAATTCAAACAACCCCAGTAACTTAAAATGACTATGGAAAACTAATACTAACACAAATAGTAATAGGACCTTTTAATCCATTAGAGACCTCAGCAGATCTATTGCTGGTTGATTCTTGGCCAGGTCTTCTCTGTGGAAGGGCAGCGGTGTTGAGCTCTTAAGAGTATGAACTCACACCTACTGTTCAGTCTCTTTGGTCCAAAACGTTTTTTCTTGCATTTTGGAGAAAAATGTCAATCTTAGGCTGCTTGTTTTTCTAGACTGGTCTGTGGCCCTCCGGCAGGGCAAACGATGTTAGTTATTGTGAGAAAAGCGACCTTGTCTGTGACCTTTGCTAATGCATTATGGACTTGTTTGTGACATTTCTTGTAATTTGGTGTGGACTTTTTAGAGTTTTTCAATTGAAAATAGCATGTCTGCTGCTTCACTTTGTTCTACTTTTCAAAGACGCCCCTTCTTCTTTTTGTGATTCACTGCTTTTTCCTGTAACTACGGCAGCTATCAGATGCCTGCTTTTAACCATTGTATTAAGAATATGTTTTTTATACTTTCTCATATTACGTTCACACTACTACCAGAAAGATACTTAGTTTCAAATTCTTTACTAGCACGCTTGGTATGAATGTGCTTTAACACTGTTATACAGGGATTACACGCTTACACAAGATTTATATCAGTTGCAAACAAAGTGGCTATTTGTGTCACATTGTTGCAGTTACATCCCAGTTTTGACAGTCAAGGTTACCATGCCACATTATCTCCTCTCCCTTTGCGTGTCTGGAGTAATACAGCAGTTAAACCCCTACCAGCTGTTAACAAAGGCATGCTGTGTGTGTAAAAGACCTCTGAGAAGGCTGTGTGTGAGTGTGTGCGCACATGCATGTGCAGCAGCTGTCGGCAGCATGTACGTCTTGCAGCCAGTGGCCAAAACACAGCAGCCGGCTGCTCCCAAAGCTCATAACAGCACGGATGCTTTCATGCGTTTACAGCGAACTGCTGCCATTCTTCAAGATTATTGAAGTGTCAATATTACTAAAAACAATAGACAATCACGACTTCACACTTTGCCCAAAACTATCTCTGAATATAATTTGGGCTGAACAACACTTTTTCTACAATACCTTTTTAACTGCACTTTTATCCTTCACAATGAGTTCATTTTGGAAAAGGAAAGAAGGAATGCGACATTATTAGGAACATTGGTAGACTTGATCAGCTTTCTATACAGTGTTTGAACATATTGTTGTTTTATTGTTTTATTTTATTGCTTGTTATGCACTGACAGGATTGCTTTTTAAATGTTGTTGGGTCTGTACAATGACAATAAAGGAATTCAACACAATATTACTCAAATGAAGCGCAGAGAAACCCTGTAAGGAAATCTATGAACAAGACAAAGAGCCTACACCCATGTTAGACATGGACTGAAGCATTTGAGCTAAATGCTATTCAAAGTGCTAACACGCTGATGTCTAGCAGGAACAATGGTTACCTGTTACCAAATGTTACATGCTAACATTTGCTCAACAGCACTAAATCAGGTAAAGTTATACTGGTAATTGGCAGATAAGAACTTTGACCTGACAGTGGTGATTTATGAACAATAAGGGATGGCCAAAGTCATTCATATGTATTATCTGAGAACCATTAACAATCTTTCCTGATCATCTATCTGAAAATTGTTAATATATTTTAGTCTGGGCCAAAGTGGTGGACTGACCATAGACCGTTTATAAGAAATAGCCACCTTGACGTTACCCATTGGTTAGTGAACCACAGCTTAAGATCCTTCTCTGCCCTGCACTTATACATGGACTGACCAGCATACACTGACATTTTTTTAAACGTTGACTTTAATTTAATGTATTATGTCAACAGATTTCATATAACTGTATTAGGTACGTTGAAAGTCTGGTGTTGGAAAGATGCTGACCGACCTAGCTTTAGATCATGCTGCAGTGATGTAGCCTATTTTACATCCAAGCAAGTTTAAGGTTTACCAATAGTATCACATAACATCTGTCAGTTTAGAATCCAAATGACTTTATGTATGCGTGGGAGCATGAAAATCCAGGACAACACCTCCTGCTGAAAGTAACTTTTACTAAGCCATCATTTTGAGATACTAAGTCAAAATAACGAGATAGTAAGTCATGACAAAGAGATAGTGGGTCATAATAACGCGAAAGAAAGTACTAATAATTACTTACAGTATTGTTTTTCCTCTCAGTGGCGGAAATGATCTTCCATACTCTGGAGGGTCGTGTGAACGATTAAAGGTCAACAGGCCTGAGGTGTCACCCCCCCCTCCACCTCTGCTGTCTGCACAGCTAACTTGGCAACGACAGCTGATACTTCATAAAGGTATAATGTTACTTCTTGGACCCACAACAAATTAACATCAAACAGGTGGCACATACTTGTCCCTGCTCAGGTTTCAAAAGGCAGTCTTGTGTCACAGTCAGGATAAACAAGCAGTGCCTCACATGCCAAACTCAACATGTCACACTCAGTCAACACATGTCTGTGGTGTACAGTCTCTTAAAGCTAAGTGTTTGTTTTGACCTGTGTGTAGTTTAAGATTAATGGAGTTTACATGCCTGTGATCACAACGTAGTGGTCCCATTTGACCAATGGACAAATACTTTTCAGTTTTGTCTGAAAGTATTGGTTCATTTCATCCAATGACACACATCTGGCAGAATAGGATAAGGTTAACAAAGCAAGGTTAGCTGAGTATAAAAAAGGCATTTCATATGGACTTTTGGAATGGGACTAGGAAAAGGCACATATTGTAAACTCAGGAACTAATACATCTGTTTTCAAAGCTAGAAAAATGTTACACTACAGTACGTTATCTCTTTAGGTTTAGGAAACATTACTTGAGATAAGATGGATCTTAGTTGACAAAACAAAGTCAACATGAGGTCCTTTCAGTGGCTGCTTTGGAGATTTCAATCATACCACACGATCTTCCTCAGAGGGTGGTATGGTCCTTTCAACTCACTGCTGAAAAAAGTCACGATAAAGGACCTCACTAGTGTTCGAAAGCTTTGCTCCTTAATACAAATTCATGAAGTAGATTCTTGAAACTTGCTTTACAAACTAACTTTAGTCAATTAAAAATGTATTTACTCAAATGTCTCTCTCTTTCTACTCGCCAACCTGAAATGTCCATGGTGTCACAGGCAGAATCACATTTTCACCCTAACCAATCCTTCAAAATATGGTGAGGAAAAAACAGGCGGCCGTCTGTCTGTGGACGGACATGTGGTCCTTTTGATGCCGGTCATGGCAGACGTTCATGGGGTCCAATTTATGATCAGCAGATGACATGTTGAAAGGGATATTAAGCCAAGTCTTAGCGCTCCAGTCGGTTTGACACATCTGACGTGACATCAGTTATCAAGGGGTTGGTGTTTGACAAACCATATTACTGTTCAACATGCTCTGGATCCAGGGCTTTAGCTAGAAATGAAGACTGTGAAGTGTCATCTGTATTTTAACTGAGAAATCTGTGATTTTCGGAAAATAAGTTTACATTTAAACTTTCTTTGGCCCCTCTTTTACAATATCTTTACACAAGATGAGTGTTGAATGTTCTGAGTATGTTGACTCGGCCACATCAAAGACCCTTTCTTTCATGGCCAACTAAATGAATTGATAAGGGATATGACAGGATAGAGTATTTATATTAGACTTTCATTCCTGGAAGTGTGAAGAATATGTTGACAGACTATATAGAGAAATGTATCTTGAATGTATCTGGAAATAAAACAGTAACAGTAAGTTTCACTTTCTAGCTTTTTTGCAGCTTAACCTACATCTTAAGATTGACTTTGTCTTTCTTTAGCATCTATCAGTTTCAAAATCTTCCCAAATAATTCAGTTTGGCATTTGTTGTCACTGAAAAATATCAATTCAATGTAATTTTGATGAGACAGATTTGATATGCAAGTTGTGAGTTCTGGTAGACAATGTTTACATTAGGGTGCTTGTGTCAGTTTTGGTATCATGATACAAGTACAGAATAAATGTTGATGTTTTGTCTGTTGTCTCTTTGTCTTTATTTTTGAGTTATCTTTATTTGAATGAAACATGTCTAGAAAGCACAACATTAATTATAGATTACTTATTCATGTTCATTTTACATATAAGTCCATTGTCCAAGTCTTTGATGTCAATCAGCTTGGCTTTTTCTTTCAATGCAACAGTCAGCAAGCTGTATAAAGTTCAATAAACAAAAAGTGGTTGAAAAGTATTTTCTGTATATGATTGTATTGGATTGAACAGATTGACCAGGTGTTTAGGCGACATTGATAAAATTTGGTGCATAATTGGTAAACCTGACATCTTTTAGCTAAACCTGTAAAGAGAAGCTTTAAAAGCTAAAATATACTCAAAACCTCCCTCAAAACATCCCTACACACTACTTCTCTCCATCTTTCACCAACTGTCCTTTGGGGATCTGTGGCTTTTATTAACTCTCCTTAAAATCACTAACACACCTCTCTTTTGTCACAGTTCCTACACTGTGTTAAAGTCCCATGAGCCTCCAGCTAAACCACATCCCCCATGATGCCCTATCAGACCACAGGGAGATGAAAATTGACGGACTGGCCTTTTAACAACGCTGCCTGATAATTGGCCTGATGCCGCAGATGGGCCTCGTGTTGATATCAGTAACGAGTGTTACAGGAGATGGCGTTGATCTCAGTCACGTGCACCCTGCTGCCCTTTGCCCCACACGCAGCAGGAAGAGTGATGCTAATTGATCAGAGGGATATAAAGCACAACAGGAGGCACGAAAGGCTGGAAGATCAAGAGAGATTGTGAATAAAGAGAATGATTGAAAGAGAGATTGCCAAGAAGAATAGAAAAGATAAAGGATGATAAATAGATGAGATAAGGAGAGGGAAGTGAACCACAGCGATGCCTCCACAGTAAGCCCTGTGTGCAGCCGAGGCAGCTGGGAGTTTGGCAGCTGTTCAATCTCTAAAGAGCGACCATCTCCCCGACCCTGCCTCGTCCCTGTCTTCCTCCCTCCAACACCCGGTTCAATAAACCCCCTCACTCCGGACCTCCAGCCTCTCCTCGCCTCACTCTCAGCCAGCTCTCTGCAATTAGGAGAAGGACCAAACATAATTGCGATGAAAGGACGAGAGCCTGTGTGGCCCGCGTCGGCTGTGTCAGAGCCAGGCGACTTGTTGTGCTCTGCATTGTCCATCAGCACAGGAACTGCCTTTGTTTCAGGGGGCGAGCAGACAGAGCGAGGCGAGCACCAGAGCACCCAGATCAAGAGGAGGCCAGCCCCTGCAGCAGTCTGCAGTCATTCAGGGCCTGAACTCAGGGACATCCAGAAGATTCCCCATACAACACAGTAGCTCTAAAATTAAAATGTCAGCATTTACACAATCTTTTTTTAATTGGAAGATCCTACATTTTATTGCAAAAATAAATCAAATATAAATGACCCGTGATTGACCTGTCAGTTAGCAAAGGCTTAATTTCAACATATCATTATTTTACATTACATTACATGTTACTTGTTAGAGGCTTTTATCCAAAGCGACTTACATACTCAATACTGTGGACAATCCCCACAGGAGCAATTTGGGGTGAAGTGTCTTGCCCAGGGACACAACGACATGCTGACTGCAGCGAGACTCGAACTTGCTCTCCCCTGTTCCGAAGATCAGCGCAAATATCCCACTGAGCCACAGCCTCCCATTATTAACTGAATAATTAGAAAACAAAAAGTTACATTTTTTGCAGTTCAATGTTTCTAGGAAGGTAGGACATATGAGACTTCCTCTCGTAAAGAGAAGCCTTTATTCAGTGTGTCTTTTTTAAGCTCTGAACAGATTTGATTTACCAACAGTACTTTAATGATTTGTTTATTTTTATACTGTCTTTCTAGAGCATAAATGCAGATATTAATATTGATGGCTTTAATGCAGCAACAAGAAACAACAAGAATTGTTTTAAAATGTCTGTCAAGCAATGAATGACATAATGTTGATACTTCTTTCTAAGCAAATCTCTCTTATTTAAAATGTCATAAACTGAAATGGCTGCGTTGAAATTCAGAAATGTATCTAAACCCTAGGGTGCATTCACACATATAGTTTTGCCCTTATTCATTTCAGTAAGCCAGGGTCACCATCAATCGCATAATCCAATTTTCTAACCCTTTGGGATCTCAAACTGACTGTTATTGAATGCTTTGGAAACGCCTACTATAATGAAAGTGTTCATATTTTGTCAACAGTTATATAAAGACTTAACCTTTCACTTTGGAGGTAAATCTATGATCAACTCTCTTTTTCTTTTACAGGTGCATCAACTGGTCTCATTTAGTAGAAGAAGAAGAAGAAGAAGAAGAAGAAGAAGAAGAAGAAGAAGAAGAAGAAGAAGAAGAAGAAGAAGAAGAAGAAGAAGAAGAAGAAGAAGAAGAAGAAGAAGAAGAAGAAGAAGAAGAAGAAGAAGAAGAAGAAGTAAAGTTGTGTTATTGCTCACAGTAAACGTCAACAGCACATCCATTTATGTCATTGTTACATTAGTGTTGCATCATAATGAATTTGTAAGTACAGATTGAACAGGAAAACACAATGTATGAATATTAAGTGCAGTCTGGATCTCCACTATGATGGTGTGAAGCTCTTTCCACATCTCCATACACAGAGATTTGGTGCAAAGTCTTAGCCCTCGGCAGGTGGAATCCCTAAATAGCGTCCGACAGAGCCTGATGGGATGATCTGTGGTTGTTTGACATTCCAGCTCCAGCTCAGTGACTCTGAATGCACAGACAAAGGCCGCAGGCTGCTGGGACGATCAGCAGTGGGCTCATTACAAGTAGGGAAGCTGCCTCTTTGTTAATGAGTGTGTCTTCATTCAGTTGCCGGGCTGATTGATTCTAAATAAGATGAGTGTGTTGTGTGAATGTTGCCGCATACACATTCAACACAGGGTTATGCAAAAATACTAACAAATTCCTTCGTTTAAAGTTTTTAATAATAACATGTTTATTCAAATATATATCAACTGCTTAATGAGATTATTATCTGTGGATTTCTTCTTCATGCATGCAAATGTATACCAGTAGGTGAACAGTTTTACTCTACACACAGAGTAACTCATATCACTATAAAGTCACAAAAGGGTAGCCACTTTGTGAATATAAATAATAATATTTTCCTAATTTTCCCAGATGGCTTCAACGGAATTTTGTTCCTGCCTAAAAAAGGAAATACGCACGAATCACTGTGTGAAGAGAGAAACAAAGATACTGGCTTGCTTGCTAAACAATAGCAAAATGCCCTCGGGCTTTTTCTTTGTGATGAGTAGAAACAAACGGTTAACTGAGATGAAATCAGATGACAGGTGTCAGATGAACGAGACAAAGCCTGATGGTCTCAAAGATACTCGATGGCAGCAGCGTACCTGGGCCAGGAGAAATTATTGAAAAAAAACTCTCTCATTTACAAAACAATCACCATCAGAGCGGGAATGTCTTGTGCACACAGTGCAGTGTGGGAAACTGATGGCAAGTTTGATAAGAGTGTGTGAGGCTGCTGTAGGTGCAAATTGCCTTTTCCTGGACCAGGAAATGGTTGTTTTGATGTTAGAAGATAAGGGTTTATAGACTTTTAAATGGTGTTGGGGCTGGCCGTGCACATTCTGTGGTCATTTTGCATGAAATTACATTTTTGGGCATTTTATAATCATTTTTGAAATACTTTGTTTATCATAATTTATTATTTTGTCATTTTGTACAACTTTTTGGTCTTTTGACTTTACTTTGTAGTCATGTCACATTACTTTATTGTTTTTCAATGCCACTTTCTGAAGGATCAAATTCCCCAGGGAGTCTGTGCCACCCTCTGGTTTTGGTTTTCACTCTAGAAGCTACTAATATCAAAACTAATAAATAGAAGCTATCATCAGCTGCACTCTCTCTCTACGCTGCTTCGCTGTTTGGCTCTGATCACAGTTCAATGCTGGGAATAACAGACCATTTCCTGTCGTGCTGCCCACTCGAGACATCTGATTTCCACTTCCAGCTTTCTGCAGATGTTAGACAGCAATGTGAACACAATCAACCAGGGACTCGAAGGGATGTGTGTTCCTGCATGTCAACATGATGAGGGCCTTACAATAAAACCACTGAGTGGAAACATTTTAGGCTATTTGTAAGAGATTATACTCAACAAAAAAAGAAGTTATTCAACGTTTTAAAAGGCTGTAGTGCCTCTCCCTTGCCCCTGTATCTGTTTACATTGGCAACTTTGTGTCACTGGGTCATTTTAAATGACTAGTTTTCCCTTCACATAAACAATGCACCGGTCAAAATCTGCTTATACTCGATGTGGTGTCACTGTCAGTGTGGGTCATATTCAAGCCATCAGTAAACATTCACAAAAAGTTACAATTTGTTTAAAAAACGAAGAAAAAAACGTTTTGTTGTCTTTTTAAAGTAATTTAATGAAGCTATAT
The DNA here is from genome assembly GCF_902827165.1 of Trematomus bernacchii. Taxonomy (NCBI): domain Eukaryota; kingdom Metazoa; phylum Chordata; class Actinopteri; order Perciformes; family Nototheniidae; genus Trematomus; species Trematomus bernacchii. The sequence goes on from NW_022988043.1 coordinate 13,887,429, forward strand.
TTGAACTATTTATTCGAGCATTTTAATTAAAGGTGGGGTAGGTAATTTGGGAGAAACCAGCTCGAGATCGCTAGAATTTGAAAATACACAGCCGGAACAAATCTGCCACTTCCTTACAGAGCCCCTCCTCCAACACACACGAACGCGCACATGACCAATGAGGGCACGAGATAAGTTTGTGCACAGATGGAAGGCTGACAGGCAGGTAGGCCATCCAGTTATTTTAGCCGGGCCGGCTAAAATAATTGGTCGTGCTTTTTACAGTACTACGGCTTCCACAGATGACATTTTTTTATGGATTTTTTGTCAAAGCACTTAAGATATTCATTGCTGTCGGGATGTTAAGAGCATTCCATGGAATATAACAAAAAGTGTATCTCGAGCCGGTTTCTCAAACTTACCTACCCCACCTTTAATATGTATTCCTTAATTGATTAAAGGATAATGTAAAAGTGGTTGCATAAATACAAATGTTTTGCTGAAATGTAACCAGACTCATTTTCTTGAGTTTAATATCTCTGATAAAAAAGAAGCAGCACAATAATGTTACACAAGCACAGAGTTGAGTAATGCGGACCATGTTTGGTCCATTTAATATAAGCAGTGGCCAACATCATTGCCGAGTGTGTGTCCTGAGAACCGGCTGCATTTTATGTTGTCATTTGCCTTTCTTTGGCTTGAGAATAAGGCTTATTTGTCTTTGCAACTGAAATGTGATGCCATGTGGTTAGTTCCTGTTCCCAAATACAAAATATTGACTTATAGTCCAGCTCTGAACACCAAAAAGGTCTCAGCACATGTTTAAGTAATCACTGAGTCATTCTTTTCCTAAAGCCCTTCCATAGCACTTTGTGTTATGGCATCAAAACTCTTTGAGAAGTCTCTCACCTTACTGAGCTCCGACTAACTCCACTAAGGTGTGTTTACAATAAAACAACCAATAAACTCACTCAATGATGCATTGTTTAGTTTTTTCTATGTAGTCCTTGTTTAACTAATAGTGATTCACAGCTATTAGCAGTCAAAAGGTGTAATAAACCTTTTATTTCTCTGAACTTTCTCACCACTGCTGTTTAGGTATTAATGCCACTTAATGATGTAGCCCAGCTGCATTATAAATTCCCACAGTTGTAATATTGTCTTGTCATGAGAGCCAGCCAGGGACAAACAGGTCTATATATGCAGACTGCTGTATTTGTCTCTGTTTAGACAGCGGGGATATCCAAGTACCCTGTGAACTGCATGGGAGCAGAGCCTCAAATAGCTGTTTTCTTTTAAGAGCAGGATTAAGTGCATAAACAAATAGTTACCGGGTCTATAATTCATGTAAGGTCTTCTGGATTTGTGGAAGTGAAAGGGGAATTCTGAACAAAAGTTGGGGATATGTTTTATCCCACAGACCTGTAGGTGAGACCTGGAAGAGAGTGCTTTTTTTTTCTTTTTAAACAATAGGTTAAGGAGCTTAATTGCAGAAAACAAAACATTCACTTCCTCTAAACTGTGTACGTGCCGCTGGGAAAAGCAGCTCAGTAGGTGATTCTGTCGGTCGGGCACCGCTCAGGAGGAAGTAGGCACTCAAGTCCATTTAGCCTTTTTTTACAGGAGACATTGTCAGGATGTAAGGTTCTCATGCTGCTACCTCCAGAGACAAAAAACTGTAACTTTTAGGCCAAATATTCACTGTGTTTTTCCACAAAAAGCACAGGTGTATGACAACATTGAATTACATTTACAGTTTCTTCTTCAGAGTTAGGGTCCTGCATGCTCATGTTCTCATTGTTACTGGGACACTTGAATAAAACAGAGCCATCCTTATTGTTATGAGCAACACCTGTGTTTCTTTTACTTTGAAAAGTCACAATGTCTGCTATAAAAAATTACCCTGAGTTTTAAGATGTTTTCAAAGATATCTTCTAGGATATTTCCATGTAATGCAATGGTCCAGCCATCTTTGCTCAGAATGTTGGTAATATAAACAATTTTAAATAAACACTTCACACTGCCAGACCATGTGAAACAGAACAATTTCAACAGGATACAACTTGATGGTGTGGTTAGATTTGTCTGTGTAAATATATATTTGTTCATATAAAAGAAGGGGAAGGGTTTTTCCCCAAACCTAGCAAATACAGTTCATTCTCATGTCATATCCATAAAGAAAATTCCAGTCTTCTTATCAAAAATGATTACAAACCACTCCCTTCCTGTATCCTAGGATTAACGTACCTGCTATATGGGGAGAGATGTATTAATATATAGGATAAGTTTCACTGTTTACAGTAAACTGCAACAATGAAGACCCCCCACTCTGCTAAAAGTGAAGTTTCATATAGAAACCGAGAGTTGTGTACTTTCCGTCACATCCTCCTTAGCGCCGAGCATCGAGGTGTAACCCTCTCAGGTGCTTCATTGTCCCGCAGAAGTCTGGGTTTTCTCGCTCTTTGTGTGGCACTGTGTCACGAGCTCTCACACGAATTACACAGCGACACACAGAGGAACGCTAATCCTCACCCTTCCTTCCCTCGCACAAACTACAATTATGAGATTACACTCACAAACAATCAGCACACACACACACACACACACACACACACACACACACACACACACACACACACACACACACACACACACACACACACACACACACACATATTGTGAGGGCTTGCACTTACAGTATATTGTCAAAACTTCAGGGGCGTGAGACAATAAATCTGCAAATAATTAACCGGAGAACATCAAACGCTCGAGTAAACAGTTATTTTCCAGCAAATATTTTTCCAGCAAGGATTTACAGAGCAGTGGGAAACACCAGTGAGATGTTTGAGTTGTTTTAAAGAGACAGAAACAGCAGAAAAGATAAAGTCCCCAAATGTTAGAAAGACAGAAAGTCCCCCTCGGTTGGAGCGGTGACCTTGCACCGGTTAAGTCCATATCAATGACCCCGGCTCACAGACTTGACATGGAGCTATTTCATTCCCATGACTGGGCTGCAGATATTTACCCACAATCCCACAGGGTGATGGAGCCATTCTGTCCCAGCTGCGCGGCGACACTTTGGCCTTTCACATCATGTCTCCCTGATCACTGTTACATCAGAGGAGAATGCAGTAAACATTTGTCAGCACTTGGAATGCTGGTGATGACTCTCACTGTCAGAAAGGAAGTCTTTTGTTACATATTAAAACTGCTACAGCTATTTCAAATGAGCAAATTAAGACATTTGCCCCCTTGAACATTTGAGAGGCAAAGGGGAAGATAGTTATATTTATATCTTTTTTACCATTATTTTTTTTTTTCATTTCTAAACCATGTGATAAATTAATTTTACGTCTTGAGATTACTTTCTGGTATATATGTTACGAACTTGGATACACAAGGAAATAAGGACTCAAATGCACGACCCGGGAGCCAGAGGTAAAGTATAATGAATATACTTTATTTGCCAAAAAAGGGTATACAAAAAGAAAAACAACATTCTTAATCGAGGCAACAAAAAAGGCTTCAAATAGGCATAACATAAATCGCTCACAACGTGAGGAACAAACTTACAATAAGTTTCAGGAGCATGAATATAGCATGTAACAAAAAGGGCAAACGCTGATGAGCAGAGTTCTGGCATGAGGACAGGACAAGACGAACTGACAAAGAACAAAGGGAAGCTGGGGACTATAAACAAAAGGTAACTGGGCACAGGTGGAAACAATCAGGGGCGGGGCTGACGCTGATGAGAGCGGGAAACAAGACAGAAAATGATTAAACAACATGAAACATGACTGGACTTAACACTTTTGACGGGACACAACAATATATGCCGTGGCAAAACTAAATCAAATGCCTGAAGTGTGTGTGTAATCAGGATCAAATACATGCAGTGCTGCGAAAGCATAGACATATCATGCTTTAGTCGGTACAACTAAATCAGTCAACAGGTAAAACAAACAAAAAATCCTAATGCAAAAATGCACATAATTTATAAGGGCTGTTATATTCAGAGCAGATTTGTCCTGTAGTAATGGACCACACCCAGACAGGTTTCAATGGTGGCTCATGTTTTACTCTTACATCTCTTTGCCCAATTTCCTGTCTCTTTCAATGTCTCTGCCAATGGGTGTAAAGGAGGGGTTTGGGCTCTGTAACTACATAAAAAGAAAACTAGGAATGCCAAAATTGGAGCAAAATGGGCTATGACTGGGAAAAGGTGACACACACCAAATTATTTAGTTAGGTGGTGGCCCTTACTCTGCAGGAAGTGATTCAATGTTGGGGAATATGGTGCCCTTCGGTGACATCATCGTGCAAAATGTGGCATCGCTGAATGTGTTTTTGTTTTGCAGATGAAGCTGACTTCTCTGTGAACGATTATTTATATCAAATTAAAAGGACATTAATCTGGATTCGACTTGTGCTTGAGACTGTCCATATTTAAGAGTGCATCAATCACAACAGGCCTTTTATGGCATGTGAATTAAGTATATTTTTATATTTCACTGGGAGTTTCATGTTTCAATTTAAAACTGCTGGAAAAAAGTGGATTAGAGCTGCTAAAATTGCCCCTGGGAATTCAACGAGCCTGGACCTCTGACACATGGCACAGCCACTGAGAGTGTGGGAGCGACATACTGAAATACGGACTGGCAGCTAAAATGTTAAAGAGAAAACAGTGAATTAAAATGGAAAAGAGAGGAGAGTGTATGACATCAAGATGGGCGAGGCAGGACCAAGGTAAAAGAGGTTACAAGTGAGGAAAATAAACTCAGACCATGGATGGATGCAGGAGAAGGAGAATTACAGAGTCCCATGGGAAGTCCTTATAAGGAAAGGCCACATAATTCCCAAACACAGACTTTCTTTCCTGGCTGCACCTCAGGAAAGTAGCCTCAGTGTAACATTGGGAAGCTTACATTTTAAGTAACACATAATCCCCTTGAGATGCTTTTGCATTCTCATAACACAGTCTTTGATATAACTTTTTTCCACTACACTACTAAAATAGCTTTTCTTTTTCATAATGGCTGAGACTTCACACGACGCAAGGAGTGGAATAGTTTTCCCAGAACAGCACGTAGAGGGTGGTATGCAGAGGGATAAGAGCTCTTACTGCAGTAATTATCAAATCTTTTAAGGAACAAAGGAATGGTGTTCTCTGCCTGGGAACAGTGGCTTGTAGGTGTGTCACACCACCTCTTAAGCCACAACAGGCTAGATGCATTCCTTTGAAAGGAAAATCTGAATTCACATCAAGCTATTCACACATTTCTAAATGAGTGAGCCTTATATATAAATAACAATAAAAACTGTACTATAAATGCAAACTTTATTGCACCTATTCGACTTCAGAAGCAACTGTTGTCTCTACTCAAGGAGTCTCAGTTAATGCAAAAATATGCTAACCCCACGGCTCCATAGAAAATGTGCAAGTGCAAAACACAGCTGACTAAATTAAATTAACCCAAAATATGTTGACCACCATGACGGGTGTCCATTGGTATTTGACAGGAAGCTGAAGTTTACACTGCGCTAATTTCACTGTAGAAGAAGAATGGAGGAAAAATGCATTCTGTGTTTTCTTTTTATGTAGTCCTCCCAACAAATGACGGGATAGCCTCCAAAATCGAGCCCAACCAAACCTTTTCTGAACTGAAGCCTTTATTGTCAAAAAAAGACATTACAGGGTTGACGAATATACTTTTTCCCCCAATGTTCATATTAATGAGTCTTTAAAAGGAGAAACAACATAACAGAATATTCACTGATGCTAAGGAAGCAGTTTGAGAAGCATAACGTCTCAGAGTTATGGGGGCAAAATGTATGCTGGAGCAGCAAACATTGGTACAACTTTGTCTTTGGGAGTTCAATTCAACCTTGTAAACAAAAGGAGGAAGTGGCTCTGTGTGACTTGCTTGCTGGGACTTCCTGTTTGTGATTATATGTCCAAAAACAGAACCAGGGTCTCTGGACCTCCCACGACTCTGCTTCACTCGGGCCGGAGAACCACTGACCCGCTGCGTCTGGCTGTCCGCACATTGTGCTCACGAAGCCAGGGCGCCACAATACTGGGAAGCAGCTGCGGTGGACATAAAAGTAACAAATACATGTTGGTAATGGCATGCAACACACCAGCTATCATTAGTGTAATTAGCTTAATGGGTGGTAGCACAGGAAGCAGTCCTAATGGTATTTTAACTTTGCCGAATCAGTCGTTTTGACAGGTTTGCTGTATTCCCATTAGGTTGGAGGAAAATTACAGAGTGAGTTTTCTCAAAAGAATTGTCAGATTCAAATTTGTTGTGCCATCTTAAATCACTCTCTATTCATCCTATTGCATTACATTGACTCTTTTCCAATCAATTGAAGTGTATTAATGAATTGAATGCCAATGTATCATGTTCATAATGCCACAGGTGGAATAAGCATACAGTTTTATTCTGTAAAAGTAGCAACTTAACACTATAAAGAACTCTACTAACAAGTAAGTTAAAAAAGGGTACGTATTTTTTACAAAGTGAGTTTTATTTTTTGAGATGTGAAGATCAGATTGCCATCTTGACGACTGGTCCTCTCAAGACGGTATGAATACAGAGTTTGTGTGAAGGCTAAAGTAAAACACCACATTAAACACAGTAAATGTCTCCTAATTACATTGAAAGGTCAATTTTACTGACATGATGCGTTCCTATTTGCTCCTTGTTCATGAACTTTTGTATTATCAAATGCCAAGTCAGATGTCTCACACCGTATCAACTATAAATACTTCTCCGATACAAATTGGAAACTAAGATCTAACCATCTCCATACACTGACTGTATAACTTGATTCAACCATCTCGAAAAAACGAATAAATAAAGCGGCTGCTGAGATTATTTTGTAAAGAATAATAGTTAAATGGCTATATTAGTTCTAATTTCAGTCCACCGAAAGATTTGGACAACTGAAGACTGTGCTTTGGAGCAGAGGTTCCCAAACTATCCCAACAATACACTTGCTTCTAAGACAGCCGCCTCCTTCCCTTAACCTTGCTGCTGCAGGAAAGCAGGAGCCAACGACCCTCGTCTGCACTTCCTCACATTGGCCAACATAATCTACAATTTAACAATAAAGTCCGTAGACCCTCCTCCCTGATAAGACGCCACAGCAACACCAGGATACATTAATCCAAGTTTGAAACACTCAGGAAATAATACCACTGCAATACAATGGCCTGTGTTCCTTCCCTCAGGTATGCTTTGTATCGTCGTGGACACCAAGCTTGTAAGAATTGTCTCAGCGTAGGATGTCGATTTTTACAATAAATCAAACAGCTGGTGTCAAAGGTAGGGCCAGTTTCTGGGAAAAGGAAATAGAGTTTCTGTGCACCATAACTCTGCAATAATGTGACTCTTTTATTAGATTACAAACTTTTCTATTATTATTCTAAGCATGGTCAGCTGACTCTCTATAAGCAATTTTGTGATATTGCATAGATCTTTTAAGGAATTGTCCAAAATTCGACTTTATGCACCAAAATAAGAGCTACAGTACGTTGTGTGTTTCCCTGTATTACTTTATAGTAACAACTCCCAACAACACAAAAATATTTGCAAGGGAGGGAGGGCCATTTTAAAGTTGATCTAAAAAATCTAATTAAAGTTGATCTAAAAAATCTAATTATAAATATATCAAAAATAAAAGCACATCATCTCTCAAAATAAATAAAGGACATGATCTGATGTCTTGAGTGTAGACCATACTGTTTTTTACACACATTAAACTATTCTTGTCCCAAGCAGCCTTGTCTGACTAATGAGAGTCCTCAGGGGGACACAAGGGTCAATTATTTCCACTTCCATGAAGCTTGTTACAAGCCTGTGAATGTGTCAGTTGTAAACAAGGCTGTTTAATTATGAATGGCTTATAGTAATTCTCTGCAAAAGTCCACAGGGCTTTGAAGACGATACAAACGGGTTCCTCTGCGGCCCTGCAAGATGCTCACTGAACATCTGTGGGAGAGTTTGAGTTTTGGAGATGTCGACACAACAGTTGTGGAGAAGGAATCATCGCTCGTGGCCAAACACTTCTCTGTTGATGGGTCCGGGGATTAGAGCAGCTCAGCTTTCAGGGGTCATTTATGGCGCATTTCCACTACAGCGCGGAGCACGGTTTAAGCGTGCCGTGCCCGGCCCGTTTTTGGTTGCGTTTCCACCAGGCATAGTTCCGGCTAGTGGATAATTTTTCACAGTTTTTCTGGCTCTCCAAAATCGAGGTTCTTTCCAGGCCAACAACCGTGTGGCAACTACAACAAAATGAACATATTTTACCGTGATTTAATTGTAATACACGTTTCAAAATGATGCCAAAGTAACAACATACTGATACCGGTTAGTAAAAACCATGAATTAATGCTTTGATAAATCTGCAGACAAGACGGCAGGCGAAAAACCTTTTAAAATGCGTGTTTTCTGAATGGAGATCGGATAAGCTAACGCAGTATATGCTCCGACCGTCCACACTCACAACAACGGCCTATACAGACATAAATAAACCAGCGACTGTACTCACCATGACACAGACAGTCTGTGGTTTGTACTTGTTTAACTTTTGTCTAGTTTCTGAACAGATATGAGGAGCTGTGAGCTCTGAGGGCTAACAGCTAACGGCTGATGTTGGTTTTGTGTTTCGCATTGAAGATGACGTCACGGCTCTGCCTACACTGCGTTACTATAGTTACTACCCCAGTTCCTAAACTGTAATGGAAACGCAGCATAAAGTGAGCCTGGCCTACCAAGGCCTAACTATACCGTACTAAGCCGTGCGAGCAGGGCCATCCCTGGCCAATTTGGGGCCCCAAGCGACATTAGGCGCGTTCACACCAGAGTACTTTTCACCGTACTTTTCACGTTTAGTTCCGTTAGTACCCCTTATGTCGCGTTCACACCAAAAAGAGCACTTAATCCCGGGAACTTTTACCCCCATTTTTAGTGCCTGCTGAGAGATGGTACTTTCCTGGGGGAAAAAAGTGCCCCAGTTCTGATTGGCTGGGCGAATTGCAAACCACGCCCCGTAAAACTCTGAAATGTTTTGTAGATCCGCCATTTTATTATCCTCGCATTAGCATTATTAGCATTAGCATTCACCCAGCGCACAAACGCAGAGAGACTAACTTATGGCAACACAAAATAAAACATGGGAGCGGTGGAGATGAGGAGGTGTCGGCGTTCTGGCGATTTACTCGGAAGGCTTCAGTAGACGCTGCTGGGAGTCCCAGCAGCTTCTACTGAAGCCAGTCCCCAACTCCGGGGACTTCCGGCCGGGGACTCCGGGTGGCAGTATACGCTGTGAAGTTGTTTGCTGCCTGCCAGTAAACCCAAAGCAGAAGAAGACGAAGTGACGTCAGCGGCTCATTTGCGTAATCTTCCCTCAGGGAATTTATTCCGGTGTGAACGCGATCTGTACTAAGTGCCCTGGGGTAATAAGTGCCGGGGTACTGAGTACGGCAAAGTACTTGGTGTGAACGCGGCTATTGTGAGATGAGGCCCCCCCCCCCGACAGGAGTGAAACAAATGTTTTGGGAAACAAAGTACTTTGCAAATATAATTCCTGTTTATTATCATTATCAACACAGTTACTTTTTTATACAGTGACGTAAATGGTAAATGTGCATGTATGTCGTTCAGTATGCGTTTACAGGTGAATACGTCTGCATTTCCTGCCAAATACTAGCCTCAAAAAGATTAAAATATAATTAATGCAAATAAACTACTAATAATAATAATCATAATCATAATCAAAACATGCTTATTACATGCTCAAAAACTGATATTTCTTAAATCTGTATTCAAATGTAGTTCCCTCTGTCAGCAATGTATCAACAACTACACACACATTTCTATCAGTATTTCTCTGTGTTGTGGTTGACATGATGATGACTGTTAGGAGTTAAGGGGAGAGGCTGAGCATCACCATGAAATGTGCAAATTGACATAAAAATGAATAAAAGGGGAAAAAATGCTCCATGTTTTTTAGGCTGTAAACTTGAACTGTTATGTAAGTCAACTAGACAGACAGTTTATCACTCTTCCTCCTGTACATTAGCAGATAAAAGGCATAAAATACTTGAATGAATGGTAAATAAAGAATGCTGGAAATAACTGCATCTCCATTCAAATCAAATCAAATCAAGTTTTATTTATATAGCACATTTATAAACGATTTATGGTCGAGCCAAAGTGCTGTACAAATAATAAAAATACCCTACAGTAAAGACATTTTACAGCTAATACAACAGCACATGTTTGTTCAGAATATCAGTATGAGAAAAAACGACACCCTCTGTCCTTAGACCCTCACATCGTACAAGGAAAAACTTCCGGAGAAAACCCCACAGTTTAAAGGGAAAAAATGGGAGAAACCTCGGGGAGAGCAACAGAGGAGGGATCCCTCTCCCAGGACGGACAGACATGCAATAGATGCTGTGTGTAAATCGAAGAGATAATACGTTTTACAGCGTAGGTAGGTAGACCGAATGTTAGGAAATGCATGTGTCTATAATAAGAAGATGAATCCACGAGGATGTCAACAACAATCCTGTGGGAGCCATCAGGGAAGCAGCATGACGAGAGTCAGGCAGGACCGCAGAGACAGGCCCAGCCACGACCCGAAGTCCACGACTTAATCCAGAACTCAGGATAGAGGATCCAGGGCACAGGACCACAGCAAGAGGATCAGCCTCGACTCCGGATCCCGGAGTCGATATAGACACAAAAGAAGAAAAATTTGGCTGGGTTAATCGGAACATGAGAGTACACAGACACAGACAGACAGAAGGAAGAACAAGCACTTCCTTAGGATAGGTTAAGGGAAAAGGGTAGCAAGTAAGAGAGTAAGAAACAGAGGTGGAGAGGCACACGCAGGGAACAAGGTCCCCACTGGAGCCTTAGTTGGAAATTGGTGAGAGATAGGGCACATATATGCTATGCAGAGACTGCCTTCTTCATGTCGTGAATTGCAGCTGATGTTTTAATATGGCAATTGGCAAAAGTTTGACATTTGGCTTATACAACATTCGCAAGTTGTACATTTGATTCATACAATAACCCACCTTCGAGTGATGCTCTAGTTTCTTCATGTTTTTTTTGTTTTTTTCCTCTTGCTTGCGCCGGACTGAAACTGTCTTTTCGTGGACATCTCTTCACCTGCACTAGTGGCCGTATCAAAGCCGTGATTGGTCAGATGTCGATTCATTGCAACGGTGTCGGGTTACAGACGTGCTCCCCTTGTCACCTCTCACTCTCGCGTGTCAGCGGGGGGGGGCGCGCTGAGAACTGCGCTGAGAACTGCGCTGAGAACTGCGCTGAGAACTGCGCACAAGCCGAGCTCATAAGCCGAGGCCCCCTGCGCGAGGCCCCCTGCGCAATGTGAGGCCCCATGCAGCCTGCATGATCGGCCTGTAGGGAGGGACGGCCCTGCGTGCGAGGCCCTGCAGTGGAAATGCGCCATTACTGTAAGTGTCTGCGGGAAAACTGTCACACCCTTTCAGGATCAAGTAGATAGACAATAAACACATCCAAACTTCTAACAGTGACAGTTGTTCACACTTCTTCTAATGGGTATATGATCTGCTTGAGTCTGTTTGCACTCCACACTTATCTGATGACACCTAGAAAGAGCTTCTAAAGCCTATTATATTACCTTTGAAGAAACAATGTTAAAGTTGAAGTGACTCTAACACTGTCAAAGAGAGATTATGGAGAATTATATCACATTGTTACTTGTTTTGTGGACACAATGCCGTCAAAATGTTTCAGTTTAAAGCACAGGTTTTAGTGTCAAGAACAAGCTTTTGCCTATTTATTTAATGTAGACCTCTTTGGCTTTTGATTTGAGGTCATAAGCAGCGAGGAGCTCAATATTTCACAAGTAGAAAAAAAAATAAAAATTTGGGTCATTCATTTGCCCCTTCAGATTTATCTCATGGCTCGTTTGTACAGGAGACAATGTATGCTAAGTATTTCACAGTATTTAGTTTGAACATTTTCTAAAACCTTAAGTACCCAGTTAAAATTCCTGAAATAAAATAACATATCTGTGACTTATTTTTAAGGATTTTCAACAAATAGGAACAAAGTTAAGGTTTAGTGTGACGTTTTTTTTTGTGCGGATAAAATCTGACTTCTACATCTGCCATACCGCTTATTTTACATGTAAAACCACCAGCCTGTCCTCCTACAAAAAACGACAATATAGGTCGATTGTTCAGCAGCTTATTACGACCCATAGTCACGTTTTAAAGTGTAGCACCTCTAGTGGTCGTATAAGAAACAACATGCTCCCGTTGATCGCAAACACTCCGGAGGGTCGTTTATTCACAAATAACCCTCTCTGGAAAATCCTAAATTGTGGAATAGTTTGGCCATTAAAATGCTTTTTGATTAGATTTCTAGCGAGAAGTGTATATTTTACTTTTAGAATTCACGTCCAGTGGATGTGTAGGATCTATAGTTTGATAAATATTACGAAGATGATTTGAGGTCTCGCCAGGAGAACGTGTACTACGTCTTTCCCTAAAGTTGGCGTCACGGGGTGAAAACAGTATTTCCGGTCTCGAAATTTTCATAATAAAACCGGAAGTATTCCCCTCACTGTCAAATGATTACACAGTGATATCTGCATTACTCATCCACTAAAAAACATCAGTTTATCCTTGTTAATTACACAATATTGATTGGTTTAAATTGTGTACAATGCTTTTGTGTTTTTAACCTTCGATTCGGAGAAACAAATAGTTTTTTCGGAGTTTAGACACTACAGAGTTTCCGAAGGCACTACACTACCCAGAATCCTCAGCTATCGTTTGGGACTACAACATCCGCTATGCTTTACAAACCCCTTGATTAGTCCTCAAGCTCTGTGATTGGATGTTGGAGAGGCAGTGCGCCAAGGTTACGCCGAGCGTCAAACAGCTCTTTGAAATGGAATGTAACCACGGCAGACTATCCAAAACTGGACTCGAACGGGTACAGCCCAGCCCCCGAAACCCCCCCCCCCCCCCCCCCCCCCCCCCGAACTACACATGCTGGCTATTGTGTTTCGCAACATGTTCTATGGCACGTCTCTACTGGGAATTGTAGTTTTAAAAGACGTTTTCGTATTTCCCACAATTAGAAGTTGCCAGTATTAAACTGTTTACACCCCTGGAGGTTTAGGGGATGGGAAACACATTGGTGTTATCAAATTTAAAACATATTATTAATAAATGGGTGAAAATAGCTTGTGTCCATAATGGGCAGCATTAATATACCCACATGACAGCTAAGGTCAGAAGAGCTTTATTTAACAGCTGGTTTTATGTCTGTGACTCCTCCTGTTGTTAATTGATAAGCCTTGAAACATGCACTTGTCAAGGTTCAGAGGCAAACTTTGCAAATATGGAAGTAGCCATCGATCATCTTAAGATAAGATAAGATAAGATAAGATATACTTTATTGATCCCAAGTTGGGAAATGTTTTTGTTACAGCAGCATGTCTAGTTAATAAAACATAATAATATCAAACATAATATTACTATTAACTTTATTGTGAAATTAAAACAGAACGGTAAAGAAAAATACAGTTTCAGTCTCTCGATTTGAAGCTTATGCATTGTACCATGAACCTGTATAGACCTGTAACAGTCAACTGCATGAGGAGTTGGAAAGGTAGTTTCTGAAGATGTTACAAATAACACACAGCATACAATGCCATAACAACTTTGTATTATTAGAGTAGGACACTTATGTATGTATAACATCTGAAGATGTGTAGTTTTATTCATGTTTTCACATATGTTTTCACATAATTGTACAGGATATTGCTATAATATTTCACATATTGAACTACAATATGTTAAATATTATAGCTGATAATGTATATATATCATATATATTATATATGATATATATAATGTAATATATCAGATATTAATGTGTATACACATTAATATCTGATTTGTAAAACATCACAGTATATCCGTCATTTAATGGTAAGCTATTGAAATTCTGATTCCATAGATGTGTCTCCCATCACCCAAAACCCCTGACTATTCTCTCAACTCAGTATTTACATTCTTATATTCAAAGAAAATCAGTAATATCTTTAAAAACGACAAGTCCCTTTCTATCAGCTGTGCACCGTTATGGTGTAAATATAACCTATTTACCAATTGGATCAAATATAAAAGTCAGCCGAATTAGTGTTGATACTGCAAGGAGACGTATTGTGTGAAAAGAAATGGAAGTTGTTGTTTAATTGCTGATATATTTATGATCCACGTCACGTATTCAGTTTCGGTGGCAGTTCTTCCAGTTTGTCCAAAGGTCTTCTAATCAGGGCTCTATAAATAAAGAACTACGGCAGATATGTAATATTTAATGCAGCCGAACCGTGTATTACAATGCCGTTATCTGATGACTTCCAAAGAGAAAAGCAAGCACACTCGGAATAAAGTATTATTTAATTTTTTTTAAATGTTTTTGGATTTCACATCGCATAAACACCATATCCCAACGTGCATTGCGGCTATAACATCCAATCACCGAGCTTCAACGATATATCTGAGGATTATGGGTAGTTCGATGTTTTAGCCTATCAAAACCTCTGAAAAAAGAAATGTGTCTCTCAGAATCTAAAGGGAAAAACCTATGGGAAAAACACAAAAGCAGTGTACACAATTTAAACCAATTAATGTTGTGTAATTAACAAGGATAAACTGATGTTTTAGTGATTTTAGTGGATGAGTGCTGCAGATATAGCTTTAAAATCATTTGACAGTGAGGGGATTACGGTTTTATTATGAAAGCGTCGAGACCGGAAATACTGTTTTCACCCCTTGAGGGTTGACGCTAACTTTACATGGACGCTGCCGCATATACACGTTCTCCTGGCGAGACCTCAAATCATCTTCGTAATATCTATCAATCTATAGATCCTACACATCCACTGGACGTGGATTCTGAAAGTACAATATACACTTCTCGCTAGAAATCTAATCAAAAAGCATTTTAATGGCCAAACTATCCTACAATTTAGGATTTTACAGAGAGGGTTATTTGTGAATATACGACCCTCCGTAGCGTTTGCATTCAACGGGAGCACTAGAGGTCGAACACTTTAAAACGTGATTATAGGTCGTAATAAGCGCTTGAACAATCGACCTTTGGTTGAGTTGGAGGCCTGCTCACAGCAGATCTCTGATGAGTGTCAACAGATGACCTGGAAAATCTCGCAAATCACAAGCCAAGGTTGACAGAAACAAGAAGAGTGAATAATAATATAATAATCATTTTTAATCCACAAGCAGTTATAATGAAGAGTTTGCTCATACTGTACCTGTATGTCTGTATCAGAAAATAAGTTATAATGTTTTTTCATGTTTTATTTTCTGCTTTACTTTATGAGACAAAACATTAATAATCTTTTGACATTTGTCCACAACCTTACCTTTAGCTGTGGATGAACAGTTAATAAGTAAAGTACTTTCCATGACAGTGCGTTACATAAACATGTCCAGGCATGTCCCATACACACTACATCTGTCGCTGCAGGCTGCCCGGCGCCCACCCACACTCTTTCTCAAAGGCGAAACAGAAGATCTTTTATGCAAAGTGGTATTAGCATCATACATTCTTGGCAGAAAGCTCATTCATGAAATGCAGAGAGTGCATCAGTTGAACAAGTTTACGTCATCAACATAACTGTCAGCCAAATGTCAGGAGAACGGTCATGATGATAGATGATGCAAGATTATATGTCCCTGTGATCATTTAGTTCATGATAAAATAACAGACTCCATATATAAGAAAAGGAACTATTGAGAGTGGTTATGAGAGTCATTCCTCCAAAAATATTTCATGCATGAAAATACATTGAGAATATATTCTCTTCGTTTTAGTAAAGCATTCATCAAATAAGGAAACCATTTAAATGTATTTGTTTATGTATTTTTCAGCCGTTGAATACTGTTCACTTTGCATTCTAGGTATACAGTAATCCCTCATTAGATGGCTAAAATGTCAGAAATCACGGCTTTGACGGATTGTGTTGTAGCTTTCTGATTTGATCCAACCCTGAGCAGCTGTCTCTGTTTTTCAGGCTGATGAAGTAGAACAGGTCTCTCCATCTGTGCTGCTGCAGTCCATGGGACAGACCCCAATCCCCAGGTCAACACAATGAGAAGGAAATCAACACAAATCCTGTTTACTCTCCACCTCACAATGTGACACAATAAACACATTTCCCCCCGTTTTTCCCCACAATGAACAACTGCACAAAAGGGAGTTATAGCCTATAGGCATATTTGAAAATGTCTTAAAACTTGTAGAGAGGATGTGTGTTGTGTTGTTGTATTTCAAACATCGGTTCTTCTCACCAGGGAGATGACCTGCAGTGAGAAACAGTCAATAAAAAGTGAAAAATGATACAAGAGTATGACCTTGATGGTTGAGACCGAGATCAAACGTTGACCCATTGTGAGTCAAAGTCCAGTGTTTAACATTTGGGGCCACAGAACATTTGATCACATCTAAAGTTGTTGTTTACAGTTTAAAAATGGCCTATGAGCAGGAGTGCCAAATTAAAGAAAAGTCTCATATATTATTATATATGATTAAATATTTAATAAAAAATGTAACCGATTCTAGTTTCCCCCCACCCCTCGCCATAACTTCTGCTTTTACATGCATGTGAAAATTCAAAACACCAAATGAAATCAGGCTATCCTCTTAAGGTGATTAAATTAAGTGACTTAAATCTAGGTAGGTTAATAGCCAAAAAGCCAAAGCTGATTATAGCCAGACTGAAATATTAACATAACAATACCCATATAGTATTGCCTTAATCTGACTATAATCATGTTATTAATGTGCATGTGAACAGACTGATTAACATTTGGCTTCACACATCTCTTCATTGTTTAACATGTTCTCTCCATCGCTGTCTCCTCCTCCACTCCTACGCTCTGTCTGCCCTCAGGCTTTAAACATCTGCTTTTTTTCCCTCTCAGGCTGTTGTTTTACCTGTAATGTACTGGGCGAGTCTCTCTGTGTCACTCACGGTTTTAAAGAGAACAATTACGGCTTGATGGTGTTGAAAGGGATTTATGCTTAACAATCCTGAATAACTGCATCAAACATTCATTTGTTGGCCAGTTATACGAAGATGTGGATTTAAAGCGCCTCAGGCAGAATATCTTTATCATCTACTGTATCCCTTAAAATACTTATTTTAGTTCTTATATTTTACTGTTATACAATATTAAGTCCAAGTGTATTAAAGTGGACCTATCATGCTATATTTGAAAAATATATTGTAGGGCCATACCTATATAAAACATGTCTGTGAAGTTTTTTTTTCAAAATACCAAACAGATCACCCATTGTAGCCATCCCTCATATTGCTCATACCCCTCTTTTGCAGCCCTGTTAGAGAAACGCAGATGTTGGGTCCTTAGCTTGAAAAAAAGAAAGAAGAGGAGGCGGAGCTAATGCCTGATCAGAATTCTACCGGAGATAAAGTTACATTCGGTTGTGATAAAACGCCATCCTGTTTAAACCACGTCAAGGATTATTTCTGAAACAGTATGGAGCTCAAATGCTTTTTCTCTTGCAGGTTCATCACAAGGTGAGATATTTTTTTTATTTCCTGCTTTTTAAACACATGTGCTCTTCAGTACAGGTTAGCTCTGAGTGTTAGCGAGGCTTGCTAATGTAAACAAAGACGTCCAAAACACGTCAGGCATTGTTTCTGATAGCAACTTTCTGTGGGTCCGCCGTCGCTATGACGTCACAGTGGATGGAAATCTGTGTCCGCTCGCTGCACACCCGTTTTTTAGAGATTTGGGTACGGAGGAAAAGAGAGAGGGTTTTATTTTCTGACGCTGCGTGAGTTCCCCGACGCACCGGGGACACATATTTATGTATAAAAGACATCACAAAGTGCATTTTGCATGATAGGTCCCCTTTAAATGGGACTTTTTGTACACTAATCATAAGGGCGAAGCAATGAAGGGATATATTTATATTTGACCAATATTGCACTTGTGCGATTATTTTCAAAGTTCCTTCTTTTATCTTCCTTCTTATGTATTGTAACCATTATTGTAATTTAAAATAATATATATAAATCGTACTGATCTCCTGGCATTAACAGTATTGTAATAGATAACACAAATGTAAATGCACACTGACTATGGCTCTAAAGCTTTTATTTGGATAACTCAAGCCTCAAAATGTTAACCGTTCCTGCTCTTGAGGAGCTGCAGCATTTTTTTTAAAGACAAACTCAAAGATACAAAACAACTTTAATTTTACTTTTAATAATTTCTTCCATGCTCTGATCCACTGCCTCTTTCCATTTTGCAACCACGCACTAGCTACGCAAGAATTGAACTACTCTTTTAACAATGTAAACATGTGGATTGCATTTAAACCCGGCCTCGGACATTTTCACAAAGTAGTCAGACCTGTTTTTAGTCAAGAGGATTTAATCAATTGCAGTATAAATACACTTGCACGAATATAAAACCAAATGCCCCAAATGGAGCCAAAATCTACACCATGAAGGGGTATGCAAAGCAACTATGTTGATCAGGGTAAAAAAAAGACCCATAGAACATATGGATTTTTAAGTTATAAAACATGAACATGAACAGTTTTTATAGGTTCACATATAGGTGGACCTTGAGTGAAGATTGTTTGTCAACTGCCGTTTCAAAGGTCAACGAAGAACTAATGAGCAAAAATGTACAGGTGAGCATTGGAAGAGATTACTGTATATAGCATTAATTAAAATAGTTGCTTCACTTATGCTGCACTTCCATAAAGTTTGGGACTCAATAGACAGACAGTAAAAACGATGGTGAAAAATCAAGATACCATGACCGTGGTAACAGTGAAACTTCTCAACTACTGACCCCAGTTAGAAATTGTGATATTACATAAACACATGGTATCTGACTGTATTTTTTTTTAACTTGACAGCAGTTTACCTGTGTGAAGCTGCTCAGACTTAGTTCACAAACCACCTGATGGGAACATCACCCTGCTCCTGCTGACTCCGCAGCCTGGCTGACTGAAAGTGATTCCCTGTCAGCGTTTATTTATCAGTGTCGAGATCCTAACTCTAACAGGTTCTCAGGTTTGTCAGGTTGAGATGACCCGATGCAATAGTGCAGCAAAAACTAATGTGAGTTTTAAAGACCAAAACTGATACTTTAATAAATGAAAGTTGCATTTGGTCCTTCTTGTTACTCTCTCTCATATTTTGTATGGAAACAAGAAGACTTTCTACCAAAAGTTAAAGATAATATGTCAAATGTATCGTTTACCATACTTGATGGATAAGTAAGTACTGGCCTGCTGCCAAAAGAAAGGTTTCAAGTTTTTAGAATTTATGTTCAACTAATGCTTATGTTAGTGACGTTTGAAAACAACAGCCGCGTTCACACCAAGTACTTTGCCGTATTTAGTGCCGGCACTCAGAGCCCCGGCACTTATGACCCCAGGGCATTTAGTACAGATCGCGTTCACACCGGAGTACTTTTCCCTGAGGGAAGATTACGCAAATGAGCCGCTGACGTCACTTCGTCTTCTTCTGCTTTGGGTTTACTGGCAGGCAGCAAACAACTTCACAGCGTATACTGCCACCCGGAGTCCCCGGCCGGAAGTCCCCGGAGTTGGGGACTGGCTTCAGTAGAAGCTGCTGGGACTCCCAGCAGCTTCTACTGAAGCCTTCCGAGTAAATCGCCAGAACGCCGACACCCTCCTCATCTCCACCGCTCCCATGTTTTGTTTTGTGTTGCCATAAGTTAGTCTCTCTGCATTTGTGCACTGGGCGAATGCTAATGCTAATAATGCTAATGCGAGGATAATAAAATGGCGGCTCTACAAAACATTTCAGAGTTGTACGGGCGTGGTTTGCAATTCGCCCAGCCAACCAGAACTGGGGCACTTTTTTCCCCCAGGAAAGTACGATCTCTCAGCAGGCACTAAAAATGGGGGTAAAAGTTCCCGGGATTAAGTGCTCTTTTTGGTGTGAATGCGACATAAGGGGTACTAACGGAACTAAACGCGAAAAGTACGGTGAAAAGTACTCCGGTATGAACGCGGCTATTGTCATGTTTTCGAAACTGTTGTGCCCCCCCCCCCCCCCCCCACACACACACACAAGGGGGGGGGGGGGGGGGGGGGCACAACAGTGGTAATTTAAGTTTAAAAGTCTAAAAAATGCTACAACTACTGTCACAAACTGGATGAATGTGAAGTATTTTGTTAAAGGAGGATGAAAGCGTAATCAAGGAGCACTATTGGAGTGACGTTGATGGTTATTGGACTCAGGATTCATTCATTTGGATTCCCGTTGTATGAAGAAATTAAAGGACGGCGCAAGTGGAAACAATTTACAAAGGGATTCAACTGTTTAAAACACATGCTCAAAGTAAGCCGGATTTTGCCGATGTGTTTATGTGGATTCAAAAATCGTAAATAATCTACCAAATGGAGGAGACCGATCTGATCAGAGCAACTGTGACAAATAATCTGAAACCGGCATGGACAATGACTATGTTTTAAAAATGTGCTTATCCAGAAAAGCCTGATTTGGACACTTTACATGCAGAAGAAACATTTCTATTAAAGAAAGAATTATACATGTCTGTCTTTTTATGCCTATAATAGCTACTAACTTGAATTTTTATTCAAATTAATTAATCAATTATTTTTTATATTTTATTGTAATGTAGAGACAAGGCTTTTAGTGACAATCATGTATTGCGTTACGCCCCCCAGGTTGGGAACCACTGCCCTAGAGGATGTGACGTCGACACCCCAATTAAAACATGTTCATACAATACTGAATACATTTGAAGCCTTTTTGATGTATATTACCTATGTCAATACATTTCTGTTTTTGTAGTGTTTTGGTCTTTTGTAGAGATTTTTCATTTATTCTTTATATATTCTATTGTGTATTCCTTGGATACTTTTATCTTTTCTACTGTACGATTGAAGTAAATGTGGGAACCGTTTAACAACAGCCATTTACTTCAAAGATTTTTCTCAATGTTATTCTTATTTTTGTTAATCCTGGAAGAATGCCAGAAAAAAAGACATTCTCTTCAAGAATAAAACAAAACATGACATTAGTAATTGTGATAACAAATTAAATAAGTTGTTATCTTAAGTCAGGGCCGGTTTTTGGCATAGGCGACATAGGCGGTCGCCTAGGGCGCCAGATCTGGGGGGCGCTGCGCGGGCAGCTCTGGGAGGGAAAAAAACATTTTTTACTTTTTGCGCTCATCCTAATTTTCGGCCTTGATGTAACAACATTCATAATTAAGTAAATGTAACACCCTTTTCACCCCGGTTACACTTTTCATTTGCCCTGTACGATGGGCGCTGTAAGTGATGAAAGTGGGGGGTGTTGGCTTATCAGGCGTACGCAGCTCACAGCTAAAGTGGGCGTGGGATCGAGCGAGAGAGATAAATGCAATTTATGTAAACAAATATTTCCAAGGCACTCCTTTATAATTATTTGGATAAACAGGTTTGAAATCATTTAAATGTATACTATAGGACAGTAAACCAAAAATATCGTTTAAAACTTGAGAGATACAAAAATATGCATAAATAAATGTTAACTAGGTAAAATAAGATATGAATGAACAACAAAAATAAAATAAGTTACATTTATTTGTTATTGGCTGTGGTATGTTATTGGTTATGTTCACATATTTGGTTATTAAAATGTAAACCGATCTGGCCAGCTAAAATCTCGCCTCGGGCAGCAAATTGGTTAGAACCGGCCCTGATGGTGTAGGAAACGGGCTCCGTGTTACAAGACGGGTCGGGGGTTTGGCGGTACCGCTGCAGACTCTCTGCACACACACACACACACACACACACACACACACACACACACACACACACACACACACACACACACACACACACACACACACACACACACACACACACACACACACACACATACACACTTTTTTTAACGTTTGGCTATGAGGCAGAAGACAACGCAAACGGTTTTTAATTTACTAAAGGCTAATGTGTTTATTTTTTGTTCAAGAACAAACTTCTGGGCTTAAAGGTGGGGTAGGTAAGTTTGAGAAACCGGCTCGAGATACACTTTTTGTCTTTAATGACTCATTGATAACTAATTGTTTACTGTGTTAAAGGTAGGGTAGGTAAGTTTGAGAAACCGGCTCGAGATCGCTAGAATTTGAAAATACACAACCGGAGAAAATCTGCCACTTCCTTATAGAGCCCCACCTCCAACACACACGAACGCGCACATGACCAATGAGGGCACGAGATAAGTTTGTGCCCCGATGGAAGGCTGACAGGCAGGTAGGTCATCCAGTTATTTTAGCCGGGCCGGCTAAAATGATTGGTCGTACTTTTTACAGTATTACGGCTTCCACAGATGACATTTTTTTATGGATTTTTTGTCAAAGCATTTAAGATATTCATTGCTATCGGGATGTTAAGAGCATTCCATGGAATATAACAAAAAGTGTATCTCGAGCCGGTTTCTCAAACTTACCTACCCTACCTTTAAACACACATTACTGGTCACTTTTTGAGACATGATAGGTGCTGTATGGAAACAGCGGGCACAGACCATGGCCCAGACTAATTGCTGCAACCAGCCCAAAAAAAACCGAGAAAACTTCACTTCTTACTATCTTTCCATCAAGTTGTACAGCTTGTGATTTTTGTGACCGTGTGTGTGTGTGTGTGTGTGTGTGTGTGTGTGTGTGTGTGTGTGTGTGTGTGTGTGTGTGTGTGTGTGTGTGTGTGTGTGTGTGTGTGTGTGTGTGTGTGTGTGTGTGTGTGTTACGCCCCTCAGTGCAGCGCATGGAGCCCTGCCTCCCCCCTCAAGTCATTTCCAAGCCGGGATCTGAAGTGACAACATCTCATCGCATTCACCGCTTTTACTTTCTCTGTGGATCTACTCAAGGATGAACTGAAAGTGGGTTTTTTTATCTGACAGAGAGGAAGACACACTATCGGATCTATGAAAAACCCGCGTGGATTTGTACAACCATTTTAAACCAGAAGGAATGCATTTTTTCTTTGTGAAACTAACTTTCTTGTTGTCGCTGATAGCACTAACACGAGGTAAGTGGCGCGAGGGGGGGACTCACTTTATGTGTTGTTTTCTTCATCAGTAAGATAAAATGTCTTATTATACTGTACTTATTGTGTGTTGAAGACTCAGAGTAGAGTTTGACTCGAACCTGTTGCATTCGCTGCTTTGTGAACTGATGGACTGAAACTGATGTGTTGCAACTTGTTTTGACTCATCCTGCATGTGAACTCAGTTTACTGTTAATTTGCCTTACTTAAGCTTAACTGTGCGATTTCATGCAACTGTGGGCAATGCATCATCTTAAACACAGCTTTCCTGCTCTCCTGACTTGCAAACTGGATAAATCCAAGCTTTTTCACTTGCAAGGGCAGATTGGGCGCACTTGTCCAGCAAACACTCAACTTTGTTCTCACTAGAATGTAAACGCATGCCTTTGAAGTTTGCATTCAGAGCAGTGTGTGTGTGTTTTATATTATTGCAAAGCAGTGTTACTCCTCCAAGGGTACATTCTTTTTGGGACAGCTGCAGAGAGGAGCATGCCACTGCCAAACCAGTGTCAGCCCCCCTGTTTACCACACAAACTGCTCTTTTGAGGTGGCAAGAGTCACACCTAGACTTCACATTTATGGAGTATTCACTGAAGGAAAACACATATTTGCTGCATCACATAAAACCCCCAAATACTTACTGGTTCGTTACGTTTTTTTAAAGTTAAAAAAGTTTCAACAGGTGTATTAAAACTTTTCATTTGCAGGTCTAAGATGCTCCATGCCCACGGAGTCGTGTTTGAACCAGGGGAGGTGTGAAGCAACTCCAGATGGCAATGGAGAGTGCAAGTAAGTTTTGTTTTTTCTTCCCCATGACCGATTCTTGGTGAGGAATACCTGCAGAGAAATGTGTGATTTTGGAATTTGACATGACTCAGATTTTTGGTTGACATGTGAAGGCTGTAAAGGGGGAAAAAGCTCACACCAGTGTTGCTATTTCTGGTAGGCGAATGGTCAGAAAGCCGAGACAGAAATGAGTGGACATTGATGAGGACAGGGGTCACTGTGAGAGAGTGTGTTTGTGTGTTGCTGCCACCACACTCTCCCCTCTCGCAGCCCTAAATCTTGCTTTTTCTTTTCTTCCACCGAGCGACAGCTGGGGTTGCCAGAAGCTCGGCTACCATTGTTCTCCGCTGCGATTAATTCTGTGTGACTAATCTGGGTGAGGCTTCCCAGAGAGACCCTCAGACCCTGTCCTCAAGCCCCCCCCCCTCTTCACAACCCCTCCTCTCCTGGGATTGTGTCCCCTCCTCAATGGCCCTCAGTACTCTCTCTCTCCTCTCATTCCCTTAGACAGATGGCATCGGCTAGATGTTTTTTAACCTGCTTAAAGGAATGGAAACAAGTTCTACATTCTGCCTTTTTTTTATTTGGAGATGTTTTCAGGCCAGTGTAAACCAATAAGTGTTTTTTTCCACTTCTTTACAACAATAGCCTACTTTACGCTTGGCTCTATTTCCATCCTGGCATGAGCAGATCAGCCAGTGTCATCTTACTGTCGCAGGGCTCGCTGACCGGGGGAATGATTGGGCAGACTGGGTCACTGCTCCGAGACAGCAAGACCCAGGCAGCCATCTTGGCCCCCCGCCACATCTTAATTTGCTCTGGTTGTATTATTCACCCCTCAATCACACAACCCCCCCCTACCCATACCCTCCAACTCCCCACCTTCCCTACCTCCTCACTGGGCCACAAAGCCATCCTTGTGCCCCTTCACTGTCCTACTCCTCAGTCTTCTCCAATTAAACATGGAGATGGACATCCTCGCCGTTTTGAAAAGATTTAAGCGGGCAAACAAGGCTTTATGTGTTTGTGTGTGTGTTGAAAACATTGCTGCGCTATTTTTCACTGTACCACCAGAGGGCATGGAGAAAAAGTGGGTTCATCAAGTTCAGGCAGCAAAATATTGACTGCAACAACTTAGTGGTGAAATGAAAACTTGGTTGATCAATTAGTCGATGTTTGATGAATGAGGATCATTGTCAGAAGTTCAGCTGATTGCAACTAATGATAATAAATAATAATATACTTATAATAGCCACCCCAAGTCTTAGGCGATGTGTTTATCTAATTGTCGATTAGTCAACTAATCATTGCAGCGTTAACCAGAAGTACAAAGTACACTGCAAAGGGGAACATATCCTGCTCTTTCTTGTCATATGTTATTGTTAACTCAATATCTTTAGATTTTGTACTTTGTTTGAACCAAAAAATACATTAATTCTTGGATCACAAGTCCAAAACTGACATACTCCAAACAACTATTATCTCTTTTGGACTACAGTTATGAACCCCTTCTCTTCTGAAATGTAACTCACTAA
This sequence comes from Trematomus bernacchii, assembly GCF_902827165.1. NCBI lineage: Eukaryota > Metazoa > Chordata > Actinopteri > Perciformes > Nototheniidae > Trematomus > Trematomus bernacchii. The sequence continues at coordinate 13,912,912 of NW_022988043.1, forward strand.
AGACAGCAGTAAATGTAAAGTTTATTCTCGCCTATTATTTTCGATTAGTGTTATTTTGTGAATGCACTCCCTAAAAAGAATGTTGTTGTTGTGGTGCAATCAGGTTCTTAAGGTGATTTATTGTTTTAGAAATTGGGAGGTTTTGTGCTTTCTAAAGATGTATAATGTGTCTGTGATGATTCAACCAGCTGCTGCTTGGTCCTTTATGTAAGGAGGTGATTGTTGTTCTTCAATTTGAGACTTGAGACTAATATTGTTGACAAAATCTTTTGGAAGGAACGAAGAATACTTTTGTTTTCGCATGAGAATTTTTCATTAAAGGATTGCTTTGTCAACTTTGAAATGACTGAAAGGGAAATCCAGCTGAGGTGCACCAGAGCTTGTGGTATCCACACTTTCAGTGCTGGTATTCAAGCTAAAAATACTTTTGGTAGGATCCAGCCTAATCCAAACAATAGCTTCTTTACTAAGGCTTAGATCCTCTGATAAAGGCCCAAGTCTTCAAAGCCCATGCCCGCAGTTTGTTATAAAAGTTTGACATCTCAGGCCCAAGCCAAGATAACCCTGATGAAATGCCTGTGATTATGTTGTCATAACCAGAGGAGACATTATACAATATGACAATAATTTACTAGTGAACGCAATGCAGAGTATTTTTTGCCCCCTGCCTCGCTTCATTCCTGGCAGGATTACGACTTGGTTGGTCCTTAGTCAAGAAGCCGCCACTCTTGAACTCCAGTTATGTCGAGGTCAAGTAAGTGGGATTGGAAGCTTCAGTTTTATATGGTCTGACAGAGATGCCTGCCTACTTGACGTGCCATACCATAAATACCATCTCCTCTTCGTATCTGGCCTGCCTGGCCTTGTTAGATCCTGACTGAAGTTTTATCTCCAAAGAGCTTGGAGGAGGCCTCTCATTTACAGCAGAGGCTTGGCTGCAGGAGAGAGCAGTGACAGAGCCGAGTCGATCCGGACCAGGAAAAAGAACTCCCAAATTCCAGTGGCACAATGGCCAGAATGAAAGAGCTTCTCTCTGCCAGGAGGGATGAGAGATGTCGGGCGAGGAAGGATGCTGCTGAGAGATCACAAACCTTCATCATCAGTTAGTCAGCGTGATGAAAACATACAGCAGACAGCCTGTTGATTGCCGGGAGTCACGTGATGATTTAGGATTTAGGTTCTCATTGCAGATGAAAGCCTCAAGTTTGTATGGAGAGGCCATACTTGATATACAACCTAAATTCTTCTAATGTTTCAGTAGAGAAGAATCATTTGCATTTTTGTCTTGTTGAACACAAAAGCCTGAGCTGCTAGTTATGATGTAATCAGTCAGTTTACAAAGGCTTTAATATACATTTGCAGTGTTTTCCCTATATACAAATAGTGGCGGTGCAGCGCCGCTGCTGAAATATGCGCGCCGCTGCTAGGGGGCGCCAGCCAAGTACCCAAAAAAAAATGAATTAATTTTAATTTTTTTTACTTTTTTTATTTTTTATTAAAATAATAATAAGTGACGACCCTTTTTCATTTTTGATTGTTTGTTATGTGGATTTGTAGTATTTGTGTTACTGTATGTTCAATAAAGGTGTATTTTTGCTCAATCTTGAGACATTGCCACTGTATGTACTAGGCGGTCGCCTAGGGCGCCAGATCTGGGGGGCGCTGCGCTGGTAGCTCTGGGAGGGGAAAAAACATTTTTGACCGTTGGCGCTCATCCTAATTTTTGGCCTTGATGTAACAACATTCATAACTAGAGAATGCAATTCCTGAAGAAATTGCAAGTGGGAATGCTTTATGCTGAAAAGCTGACGCTAAACTGCTATGCTGAAATGTAATGTGTAAGAAGAAAGTGAAGAATTTAGATTGAAATGATACATGAACACTGGGGGCTTGAATGTGTGATGAGTGAAGAAAAGAAAGTAAAAAGGCTTGGAAAAGCAGCAGAATATTTGAACTGCAAACTTTTGAACTAACTTGATGGCGAATGATCTGTCGCCATGGCAACGCCATAATACGCTTAGATGCGTTGATGGCTGCATCGTTACCAAACCTGTGAAGTTTGAGAGAGAGAGAGAGAGAGAGAAATGAACAGTTAGAACTGACTCTTGATCGCCCTCTCTCTCTTCTCTTGAACGGCATATGATGACACCCCATAATTGACGTAGAGCTGTTGAGGGCACGACCATTATCTGAAGTCTGCTGCTCTGAGCATGTCAGTTGGAGTGATGACATCATCGTGTTCCATTGCACAGGTGTTTATAGTTGAGCTAACGAGGTGCCTAGACTTCAAAGGTTTCATTGTTCTGAATGAGAGATGCACCTCTTACATGTGAACGTTTTGTGGAAGAACGATAACAGATATCTGTGAAATTTCAAAATGTGAAGCATGTCAAGGAAGTTGAGTATCTGAAGTGTAATTTTTGTGTACTTTCGGGTTAATAATGTGGCCTTTTTGGCAGTTTAACTAAAGGTGTGCGGCTGCTGCTGTGAGGAAATATCAGCCTGAAATTACAATGGGTTTTAATGGAGACATGTTGAACGTTTTTGTCACTTCATACCCTCAAGAGGCATTTTGTTTAATTATTTTTGCTCAATTATTTGTCATTTTTCAAGCTACGAGATGTTTTCCTACGTTTGTCATGAAAAAGTATGTCTCAGGAATGTAGGGTTTAGGAATTATGGCAGTTTTAAAAAAATATATGAAGGCAAATTTCAAGATTTGCTCCACTCTAGCTGTGACATCATGCACTCTAGTTAATGTTAAAATCTGAAGAAAACCTCTTTAACAAGGTCTGAACAATGTTTAATATCTCTAAAAGTAAGAATCAGATTTAAAAGTTGTTACACGAATAATGTCAGAAAGATGTGTAACATTTTAAAGTTGGAATGAGGTTTCTGAGTGAAAGTATGAATGAACAGTTAGCAGTTGAAGTCGCATGAAGATTGTTCAAGTCTGAAGATTTTCTCCATTGAATGGTTAAAAATGTGATGAATTATGGGATGTATCTCTGGAATTATGAAAGTTATGAATGATAAAAGTAATAGCCTGCGATTCCCGACCGAGCTGAACGTTTTGATGTTTGAACGGAGTTTCTGCGATGTTGAATGTGGGAGGAGAAGAGGGCCAAAATAAGTTGGCGGAATAATAAACTTTTTGTCCGTAGCATAACATATATTTGGAATGCTGTATCAGCATTCCCACTAAATTAAAGGAGAGGTGTCATGGCCATTTCCACTGATCATAATTCCATTGTTGAGGTATACTAAAATAGATTTATACTGTGCATTTTTCCAAACTCACATTGGTTTCGCATACAGCATCTCTGTAAACTACTTGTATTCACTGAATTTCACTCTCTGCCTTTAACGGCTCGTTGTAGCTCCAAAAGCTCCAGCCCCCACCCTCCCTGTGAGCACAGTGTGCTCTGATTGGTCGGGACGTTGTGAATCGCGCTGAGCTCCGTGGAGGTGTTGTTTCCTTGTTTAGCATACACAGCGAAACACAGCCAAACTCATCCTGAGCACACACAAAGTCACAGCCAAAGTAAAAACAATAAGTGTGGCTTGATATTGAGTAAGAAAAAGGTTGATAAACGCTGTGAGAATGGGTCTGCAGAGAGAATTTCGCCGCAATCCCAACTGTCTGTTATCAGCCTGCAGCCAGGGTGGAGAAATCAGCAGAGCTGCCTGTGTGTGAGAAAGTCCGTGGATTGGTCAATTTGGACCAATCAGCGGGGGCTTAACGTAACGGCTCCGCGGACGTAATGTAACGGCTCCACGGATTGGTCCATTTCGTTCCGGGTACGGCATGACATCATGCCGTACCCGGAAGAATCAAATGGACAATGACGTATCTCCAACGAGGCGTTTTGGGGAGGTATTTTCTGTGTTAGAGTTTTACTCGCTATAGGGTGTACTTTGAGGGTTTTGACTCTGCACACCGTTTACATGCATAAAAACCTTCATAACACACAAGGGGACGGGTAATAACCGGAAAAGCATGACACCTCTCCTTTAAGTAAATGTAACACCCTTTTCACCCCGGTTACACTTTTCACCTGTACGATGGGCGCTGTAAGTGATGAAAGTGGGGGATGTTGGCTTATCAGGCGCCCGCAGCTCACAGCCAAAGAGAGAGAGAGAGAGAGAGAGAGAGAGAGAGAGAGAGAGAGAGAGAGAGAGAGAGAGAGAGAGAGAGAGAGAGAGAGTAGAGAGAGAGAGAGAGAGAGAAGAGAGAGAGAGAGGAGAGAGAGAGATATAGAAGCCTATCGTCTAGAGAGACTACTCCTCTGCCTCTCTCTCTTCCTCTCTCTGCTGCTCTCTCTCTCTCTCTCTCTCTCTCTCTCCTCCTCTCTCTCTCTCTCTCTCTCTCTCTCTCTCTCTCTCCTCTTCTCTCTCTCTCTCTCTCTCTCTCTCTCTCTCTCTCTCTCTCTCTCTCTCTCTCTCTTCTCTCTCTCTCTCTCTCTCTCTCTCTCTCTCTCTCGTCTCTCTCTCTCTCTTCTCTCTTCTCTCTCGTCTCTCTCTCTCTCTCTATCTCTCTCTCTCTCTCCTCGCCTCTCTCTCTCTCTTCCTCTCTCTCTTCTCTCTCTCTCTCTCTCTCTCCCTCTTCTCTCCCTATCTCTACTACGCTCCTGTTTTTATTATAATCTGTTTGCTAGCTGCGCTAACGGATTAAGAAGTAGATGTTTCTACAACTAGGTGGAGGAGAGCTCTCCTGTCAGACTGAGAGGCTCAGTGAGGTAAGGACTCTGAGTGTTTAGATAGTTCTTTTAGTCTAAGTTATCCTCAGTGGGTCTCAAACGTTTTGACCACAAATTATGTAAACACATATTTCCAAGGCACTCCTTTATAATTATTAGGATAAATAAAAACAGGTTTGAAATCATTCCAATGTATACTATAGGACAGTAAACCAAAAATATCGTTTAAAGTTGGAGAGATACAAAAATATGCATAAATAAATAAATGTTAACTAGGTAAAATAAGATATGAATGAACAACAAAAATAAAAAGTTACATTTATTTGTTATTGGCTATGGTAGGTTATTGGTTGTGTTCACATACTTATTTGATTATTAAAATGTAAACCGATCTTTTTCATATGGGTGTTTTAGAGTTGTACCCCCTAGATCAGGTCTCTAGTAATTGTGTGCTCAAAGTGCACCAGATTGAAGCATTTTACTTACAATTTTTTAAACAAATCTTCCCGGGGGGGCAGACCCCCGGACCCCCCTAGAGGATGTGACGTCCACCACCCAATTCAAACATGTTCATACAATACTGAATACATTTGAAGTCATTTTGACGTATATTACCTATGTCAATAAGTTTCTGTTTTTGTAGTGTATTTGTCTTTTGTAGAGATTTTTCATTTATTCTTTATATATAAAATCTCGCCTAGGGCAGCAAATTGGCTAGAACCGGCCCTGGTACTAGGCCTCAAGAGCCTTTTTTGTGCTGGCAGACACATAGAAACAAATTGGCGGGGCGCACTTCGCACGTGCACACACTAAAAAATTCCACGCGCTCCACGCTCATATTATGCTGGGCCCACGTGCCTTAGCACCGCTGCTATGACTCCATCCTAGGGGAAACACTGCATTCGGATTAGTTTGTATTTCATTGACAATAAGTTGTTGTTTTCCACCATCAGAGACTAAAATGTTCTTCTAACAGGTTGACATAAAACATTGTTATAAAAAAGTGACGGCTGGTAACTGTAGGATTTGAGTTGTTTTTAATATGCGTAGATGATTCCTTTTTGACATGACAGATACCACGATACTATTCAACATATTCATTTCAATACTGTGTATTGCAAAATCCCTCCTTATTTGACAAAACATCTTAACTTATATATTCATCAGTATTCACTACACTTTAAAGTGGACCTATCATGCTATATTTAAATGATATATTGTAGGGCCATACCTATATAAGGTATATTTATACGTTTCTGTTTTCAAAATACCAAACAGATCATGCATTTTAGCCATGCATCATTTCGTTCCATTTGCTGTTCTCCAGCCCTGTTTTTGCATGGGGCTGATTCTGTGAGCTGCAGCTGACCACGTCCCCCTGCAGGAGAGGGGAGCCGTGCTCTGATCAAGTCAAGAGGGGGAGAAAAAAAGATCTCCGTGTTTTATTATATAGAGTCGTTATTCATTTGTTTTAAAGCTCAATAAATAACAAAGAAGACCTTTGACCGGCACTTTTCTAATTTTGTCCGGAAGATTTAAACTTTAACGGACATCTTGACCGGCGAAAGAAAACCTAACTGAAACTCTGCCGCACGGTCCCCTCGTTCCTTGGAAGAGGCGGAGAGGTGGGTGTTTGTCATCTGCTGGTGGACTAACCGGAGAGAATTACAGTGCTTGCCTCGACGGGGAGGGATTGCATTGAATTAAAGCAGCAGGAGCAAACGCTTGCCTCGGGGAGGGAGAAAAAAAGCCACAGCGGAGAATAAACAGAAGGGTAACCATGGTAACCATGCGCGGGAAGTCTTCTTCGCTGCTTTTGTGGCAGACTACAGCGCCACTTACAGGCCTGGCATATGTACTACAGCGTCTCCAGCGCTTTCGAGCGGCAATGGCCGGCCGTGGCCCAACCCCACATTCCCCTGATAGGTGGAGAGTTGGCCCAATAGCCGTAGCGCCACCGTCCTGACATCAGGACGGTGTTCAAATCTGGATCAGTTTTGATCAGATCCGTTGCAGCCCCTTTTTTAGAGATTTGGTTATGGAGGAAAATAGAGAGGGTTGTGTTTTCTGACACTTGGTGAGTTCCCTGGAACACCGGGGACACATATTCATGTATAAAAGACGTACAAAAGTGCATTTTGCATGATAGGTCCCCTTTAAATTAGCACACATATTATAAACCTGACTGATTTCTTTATTTGGACCTGGCAAAACCTTATCACTGATATTTGACAGATTTTGGATTCAAAAATTAAATGTATTTACAAATGTATTGAGGTTTCATATCCATCACTTCAGACGCATCACTAAAATAGTTGGGCTTACCAACTTTCCATCACCTGAGATTTTTGGAGTTTTTATTTGTTAAAATTGTAGTCAATTTGTTTTTTCACATTCCTTTTTAATTGACATGAGCAGACTATCATGTGAAAAATATGTTGAAATGTTATCGTGGTTGGGAAACCTTGATTAAAAAGAAAATAAATGAAACTTTAGTGTTTGCATTAGATAACATAACGAACAGTCTTTAACTTCCTGCTGGTATGTGCAGCGACTGCTACACTATACACCCTCTTCAATGAAAGCGAGTCCTTTTCTCTCCGGTTCTTGGGATTCCTTAATGGCACCTCTGTTCACTCCAGTCAGATCAGTCTATCTCCCCCCACACACACATACACACACTACTGCACCCCCCCATTCATCCATTCAGAGTGAGGAAACAGCCTCCCAGTGGCCTGAGGGAAGAAAAGGTGCCGTATCTGATCATATCATCACACAGCGAGAAACACACAGCGCAAGGCTTTTATATGGCCGCTGCCGCCGGTGTTGGGTTCCCTTTGGCAGGAGCGGGGCTGGTGAGAGGGCTGATCGTCAGAGTTTTTGGGCTGAATGAAGTGACTTGGTGGTGGGGAACCTCAATGCGGAGGATTAATGATATTTGAGCCTCCCTGGTTGGCATATGCCAAGATAAATCACATAAACTTTGATCGCAGGCTGAGAGGACTGACAGAATGTGTGTGTATGTGCAGTGTGTGTGAGAGACAAAGACACTGGGCATACTCCAGACCACACTTTCTCATTTATTTTCTTTTTTCATTCAGCCAGACCACCTGTCTGTGGGTTATAGTGTAACAACTTAGACGTGCTTTCACCCATACAACAGCATGCTCCATAATACCCATGATTACTTGTGGTTATGCTCATTCAGCTCCACACTGGAACAGATCTGCGTTGAATGCCAGGTGTGCCTTTTGCTTTCAGTCATTGCCTGATACACACTCACTCACAGGATATTTAGGAAAATGGAGTATGATGCCTTTGTGGTTAAGTAGAGCAGTTTGTTCAGTTAAGCAGCAACACAGATCGTAAGACTGATACCAATCATGGTTGCTGTCACGAGAAAAAAAAACGTTTCCTTGAGGCTTTTAAAGCTTCAACATTTATCTAAACAGGACAAGCTGCCATGGTTTAGCCAGGATTACCTAATAATAATACTTTTCTAGGGCTCAGAGTTATAACTTGTCAAATCCTAACACACTGACATTCCAAGGAGGTAATTGTCTTTCTTGTATTGTATTTCTTTGCTAATATACATCTTTAAATCTGCTTAGAAATAATAGGAAAAATAACGCCCAATAACCCCAGCATTTACTTAGAATAATAACATTTTGAAGTTGTCTTCAGTATTACTGTAAACCAATGATAGTTGTCTGCATATCAATGGGTGCATTGGAAAAAAGGGGCTGATCCAACTGCACCTGCTGTCAGACTATGAAAAGCCCTGCACTAAAAATAAGAACATCGTTTTCTTTCATCAAGAGTTAATGCTGGCAAACATACTTAAAGTCATATTCAAATTTGCCACATTGGTGTCAATTTACCTTTTTTTATTCTAAGAATTTTATTCAAAAGTGACATTATGTGTAGCTAACACATTATGAGACATTTCACCCCTAAAACATTGCTGGCTCAGAGGTTAGATACTGGCTTGTGAGACATGTTTACCAGTAATCGGCAAACAGCCACCACTTTATTTTGTAATTTGGCTAGCTGACCAATTCAATTAATATACACAGCTTCTAAAATCTGAAACGAAAGCCTGCTAACAATCTAATCCCAGTCTGCAGATTGATGGGGGAGGTTGTAGTAATGGTACATATCGGCATGCTCTCACAAACTTTGAAGTCGCCAAGTACAGTAACAACCTGAGAGTCCGGTTGCACTGTCAGCTACACCTTCAGACACCCGTAAAGCCTGTAAGTGGTTCCCAGCCTTGTAAAGTAGGCAGTGGGAGAAGTCATTAGACTCTCAAGACACACACACACACACACACACACACACACACACACACACACACACACACACACACACACACACACACACACACACACACACACACACACACACACACACACAGTGGTTGGTCCCTGGGGGGGCTGGCTCTTTCCCATGGGCTGTGTCCATAACGCTCCCAAATAAACAGGGTTCCTAATGGAGGCTGCCAGATGTGGGTTGGCCAGGTCAGCTCCCCTCTACGATTAGAGAGGAAGGTAAAGAAGGATGGATGTAACTAAGGAGAGGGAACGAGGGGCAGCCTTCCCTGTAATTTCTCTAGCCAATGGGGATTGGGTGGTAACTTTGGTTTCAGTTCCACAACAAACAACACGCCGACTTTTTGTGCCAGCTTTGGTTTTAGGCGAGGAGCTATTTATATTTCACTACATTCGATCTGTGGGATTTAGGCTGAATTTTGGGATTCGTTTCAGTGTTGATTTTCTCCACAGAGTTGTCACAGTGGTTCGCCACTATTTGCTGCTGGGAAAACACTAAAGAGGGCAGAAAAGCGAGGGAAGTGTGGAGGAAAGGAGAGGAGGAGAGAGGCCCCCCTTAGGCAATGCTTTTAAAACAGATCAGACAAGACTAAAGGGGACTTAGGCCAGGCACAGGACCAAACAGCCAGGAAATGAGAACGGGTGGGGAGACAGGAGGGGTGAGGGGAGGGGGGGGACAGAGGTACACACATGCTCCAATAACACACTTTAGAAGCTCTGCGTCATTGGAGGAGACACCTGAGAGAGAGAGAGGGACACACAAAAACAGTCTTACAGTATATCTCTGGTTTATTTAAACTTATTTACTTGTTTTTGGACATCCTCTCTGAAAAGAAGGATATTCAAAAACAAAAACAAAGTATTATCAAAAATGCCTTAGTAGAGCTGCAGCCACAGATTATTTTCTATATCTCTTTAATTCTATTATTTAATTAATCTTGCCAAAGATCCAGATAAAGTCTTCAAATGGAAATATTTCACATTTAAAATGATGATTTTACAGGATAATAGCAGTGTATCCTAACAAAAAACAATGACTGTTATTTTAATTGGCATTCATTTAGTGCAGGGATGGGCAACTTGGATGGTGGTGGGGGCCACATAATTGATGTACTGGCCACCAGGGGGCCGCAGATTAACTTGGAACACACACACACACAAATTCCATGTATTGTATGTAATTATTAACAAATATACTAAGTCTGACATCTTCATTGACATTTTACAATCTTTCAGGGAACATCCTCTAATAAGCTCACACAACAAATATCAGTTCACAGCAATGTTATATTTTTTTACAAGTGGCATGTTTGTATTGAACAGGTTATTTAACAGTGGAAGAATAAAACTATTTTAAACTATTGGAAAGCACGGAAAATGTGTGTGCATTGAGATTAACCATTAAGATGATATAAACATGAAGTCATGAACACTAACCCAGACATTAGTTGTCTAACTTGAACCTAAGACACTTGTAGCCTGTCTCTGCATTCCCCTTATTCCACAATAAGGGGAATGTCAACACAGACACCTGTCAACCCGCACTCTGCTGTTCCTCAGCGCCGCTCCCCCTCCCTCCCGCTGAAATTATGAATGAAAAGCGTATAGTAATCATAGATAACATGGCAGGGTCCGTGACAGTTTGTTTTCATCTGATTTCAAATAAACAAAGTCTTGGTTTTTAGAATATTAAACTTGTTTCGCCAAATTCAGATGATAAATACAACTTTTAAGCTTGTAAAGGCATAATTACAAGCGGTAATTTAACATCACAGCAGGCATAACAACAGCCGGTGTTTCTTGTGAGTGTTTCCCCGGGATACAAACACAATACACACAAATGTTGGTAAACTGTTGGCTCACACCGTAACACCGTACTTTGGCGAGTACAGTGTTATCAAAAATTATACGAGTTATTTCCAAATCTGAGTAAAATGATCCAAGTGTCAATAAACCCCATTTTCATTTTTACTATCAGCCTTAACATGAGTTATCTCTTGTCATTTGTTTTGTTGCAATAAATAAAAAAAACAGATAAACAAAGAGTAATCCTAAAACAGCCTTATTAAATAATTTACAGAAATGGAACCAGACAGTGATTGTGTCTCCCACAGAGCTTTACATGGCACAATAACTCAATAAATGCACAACCTAATTCTCTAAGCTCCTTAAAATGGATACAGATTTGGGTCTGTACAGCTGCCAAAATCTGTGTGCACACTCCAGGTTTATTTGTATACAGTGCACATGTGTAGTCTGCACATTACGTTCAAAGCCTCCGTCTCCATCTGTGTGCGACCTCAGAAAGATGGCAGATGGCAGATTGGCAGGAAAGCCCCTTCACAGTGACGCCTGGCCAAGGGTCAGATGTCACCACAACATCTGCTACAGGCTCGAGCCGCCGCCCGGCCCTGTTATGCATCCCATCAGTGTCGCAAACCTGTTGCCACGGGCTACTGCGGCAGCAATTGAAGAAGAAGTGAGCGCAAAGGAGAACAATGAGTGCTCCTGGGCAGGGATGACAGAGAGGATAATAACAGTATCGGCCTCACAGAGGAGATAATTCCACTGCTGTCCTGCCGTTATACGATACCTCCCCACACCTGATATTTGCTCAGCTTCTGATTTGTGCCCCTCTTTTCATGTCTTCTTTATTTACCTTTCCAGCAGCCCAGTTTACCTGCTGCTGTTGAGATGATCCCGCTCGCCAGCCCAGCAGATTTCTCTTGTTGGAGCAGCTGCTTTTCTCTGTTTGTTTTGAATACAGCCAAGACTCCATAAAAGAGTCGTAGAATATCTTTTGTCTCAACCCCCCTCTCTTATTTTTTTATACGATCGTGCACTCATTGAGGCAGTTAAGCCCGCTGCCTGTAAAATTAGTTTTGTGCTGAGCATGTATTTGACAGTCCCTCGCCAAGTTAAAGAGCAAACTGTTAGCATTCTTCGCCTAGCGTGTGCTACAGTTGACTTACTGCTTGCGCCTCAGCAGGAGTGTGTTTGCACAGTGCTTCCACGTGTGTAGAGGTAAGGGTGAGGGGGCACTATCTGTTTGTCTTTAAGGCCTCGGTGTGAGACGTTGGGCTGTTTTGCGTGGGCAGGTGCCAGGTTTTCAAAGCTGGTGCGAGGTTTTTTTAGGATCCATAAAAGTGAGGCTGCCAGCTACCCTCAGGGTTAAGATTCAGGACAGGAGACTCCTTAGAGTAAACACCAAAAATTCCTTCTGAACTGGAAACCCTTTACCCCTCGACAAACCCAACCAAACCAGTTCCAGTTTCCTTTCTTTCAGACTCCTTTATTTGTCCCGCCGCTTGTGTGTGTGTTTTGGATTTTAAGCTTTTCTTTTGCCCTACGCTTGGCCTCCAACATCACAGACCACTAAAACGTTGCAGAGCAGTAACTTGGAAAGAAGTCTTTCAGGGGAGTGAGCAGTAGTCAGTAGAGGCTTATAAATCCTAATGTGGTGTCTTTCAAATGAAAAGAAATAGGGCTGGGGGTGTGGGAGAAGAGGGGGGGATTTTGGAGGGAAGAAGGTCCACAGAGGGGAGCGAGCGGATGCCAGCTACCATACAACTTTGAACAGAGGAAGTGAAACCAATAATGAGAAAAAAAGGGGAAAAATTCAGGGATGAGCCATATGTAATGAAAGACGATTAGGAACACTTTTTTGGAGAGAGGCAAAGGAGAGGACAGAGGAGGTGTAACAGCTGAATACGCTCGGCCTGTGGTCAACTCTGAATGGGGAGGGAAAAAACAATGGGCCCACTCATCCTCCGCTCTCTCTCCCTCTCTATCCTCTTCCTCACTCGCTCCTCATATCTCTGCTAAGTGTAGGGAAGGGTGGGGGGGAGCCCGGGCCATTCAGACACCAACACTGTAAAAAATGTCTAACTCTAACTGTCCTTGTCTATTTTACTTTTGGTCCAGAACATATGAAATAATAAGAATGAAGGAAAAAAAACATAAAAAAAGACATTTACAAGTAATTAAGCTTGTTTTTTTGCTGTGCAGGGCCCTTGTCTCTGTCTAGGCTTGAGGGCAGTGGTAGGATGGGGTGCCATGGAGAGGAAGGAGGCAGAGTGGTGGGGTGTGGGGGGGGAGAAGGAGGGGGTGAATGGCCGGGCCAGCCCAGCAGCTGCCGTCTCCTCATTAACATGCGCACCTGCTCCCTGCGGCCTTTTTCCAGCGAGCTCGTGTGGCGCCTCACGACCTCAGCACCCGTCACCACTGGGACTTAACTGGACTGGCCTTCTAGCAGCCAGATCTGCTGTTTTTCTCCAATGACCCCCCCCCGGCCATGCAACACACATACTCACACACACTCCGACTGTCCTCTTAAGGGACAGTACAGATGCTCAGATATTATGTAGAAGAATGTACAGCTACACCACAAGTTACAATGATGAAGTTTAAATGTGAAACGACAGCCTACAAATACACCAATAGAGCAGTTTCACTATCACATCAACTTCTAAGTATGTCCTTAATTCAGAATTATATGTAAAAGACAGTGTGTGACATTCTTATTGGACTAGATTTAACTTTATTGTCAGTGCAAGAACAAGTATTGAGACAAACAGAAGTACCACAAGCCTTGACGTGCAAAGTAAACAGGAAGTGCTAGTTACATTACAAGTCACATGTCATGGCCATTTCTACTGATCATAATTCCATTGTTGAGGTATACTAAAATAGATTTATATTGTGCAATTTTCCAAACTCACATTGGTTTCTCATACAGCATCTCTGTATAGTGTATTCACTCTCTGTCCTAAACGGCTTGTTGGAGCTCCTGCCCCCCCTCCCTATGAGCCCAGTGTGCTCTGATTGGTCAGCTCGCCCACTCTGTTCTGAGTCCACCACCGTTACAGTGGAACATCAGTGATCATGTGTTACAATGGCGTTTGTTAGCAACCAGAAAATGACACCAGCAATGACCAACAGATGAGAATGCTGCGTGGGGTCTGGGTGCCGTGTTGGCGGGACGTTGCGGGGCTCGCTGCTGCGAGGAGCGGACAGTGTGAGCTGGCTTACTGGTGTCGTTTCCTGGTTGCTGCGGGAAATCTGCGAGACACAGCGAGACCCAGCCTGAACCCAGCCCGAGCACACACACACACACCTGCACACACACCTGCAGCCTGGCTGTGAGTCTGCGTGTGTGCAGTGTGTGTGTGTGTGTGTGTGTGTGTGTGTGTGAGGAAGTCACAGTCAGACGTTACGTCACTATACCCAATACGTCACTGTACTTACAACACTATAAGAAGAAAACAATGGAAAAAGAGAAATCTCCAACGAGGCGTTCTGGGGCAGCAGAGACAGGTCTTTTCTGTGTTAGAGTTGTACTCGCTACAGGGTGTACTCTGAGGGTTTGTGACTCTGCAGACCGTTTACATGCAGAAAAACCTTCATAACACACAAGGGGACGGGTAATAACCGGAAAAGCATGACATGACATGGGACCTTTAAGGTATTTCAAGTTATTAATAGAATAAATGTAACAATTTTCCATCTGATTAAACTTCTGTTTTTCTACTACTTTCTTTTTCTGTCAAATACTAATACCTTTATCACCAACATTAAAGTGATATTGGGAGCTGTTTTACAGCTGTTTTTAGTTTAGGGCTTCATAAGAGAAATGTTACACGTTGTAAAACCCTTAAATATGCGATTTTGGGCTATACAATTACTCGTCATTCCTCTTAATAACTGATTTGTGTTTTGTAAAGGAAACACACCGTAAAGAATTTCTTACTTAACAGACTTCACTTTCAGCCAATTCTTGTTTTACCTTAATGCTAGCGTGGTCCCAGACTAAATGACACTCGCTCTCTCTCTACGTGGTCACATGCCACCACTCTCTACTACTGTTTGTGCAGCAGGCAGCCTGGCATGTGATGTTTTCTTTTCCTTACCACAGTCCTTAGGCTGCCTAATCCCCTGAGAGGGAGACCCTGTCCAAACACACGCCTGTCCCTACAACTCTGTCCCTACAACTCATGGCTCTGCACACACACATACACACACCAACACATACTGGACCCCCTGGGAATGTTTGGGGACATGGCCCTGTGAGCCCCTCGGGGCTAACAGACTTTCTGGCTCTGTTCAGGTATTTGAGAGTAATGCCGGTTTTTAATGTCGTTAGGAAAGCCGCTTTTGAAGTCGACAGGATGTTTTATGCACAATGTTGTTTCTGTGTGAGAGTAAACCGCACCAGTTTACAAAGAGAACTGTTTTTCAAGAATTAAGTCTTAAGGAATTTCAATTTCTAGACGTTCCCCTCTGAGGAAGGAATTCACTTTCCAGAAATCTGTCAGGTAGCGCCAGTCTCCCCCGTTTCATCCTCTCCCCATCCCTTGGCTGATGCAGGAGCAAATCCTCTCTGGGGAGGGAGGAATAACAAGCGTTGGGGTGGGGGCAAGAGGCTTTGAAGTTTCCGTAATGTTGGCTTGCAGCTCAAACACTGTGGCATAGATGCTGCCTTGTCCTCAGGATGAATGAGTGCCGACAAAAAGGTCAAAGCGAGCACATTTCAGCCCCGAGAGCTGCTGAAGGTGCCATGATTGATGCTTTTCTTGTGTCTCCACTCCTGGATAGGACAGATTAGGAACAAGGATTCCAATTACTGCAGATTTTTTTTTTGTTCTTGTCTCCTGTGCTGTTAAGTTGATGCTTTGTTTTTGTCATGACAAAGCATCCATGACCACCCAGCATTGTTGACAACAGTATTGAATCCCTGAAGTTGATGAATATGGGAATGTTGCAGCGGGGAGGGTCCAATGTGGCATGTCGGAGGTGATTGTTTCTGGTGTCAAATGGAGCTGCAAATAGAGCTGGGCATTATTACCTCCATACACTGACGCACACTCTGTATTGAAATATCTGACAGTTGGCAGTGAATACCCAGTCTAACTCATAGTGGCATATTTGTTAAGATTTTAACTGATTTATATCATATCATAATTTTACCAAAACAATGCTAGCTGTTAACTGTCTTTTAGAGTCTTTATTCTAAGATTGGCTAACCAGCTTCAGCCTCTGGTTTCGTATTTAATGTACAGATATTACGATGGATTCAATCTTATAATTCTAGCCAATAAAGGGGAAAATAAGTGTATTTCTCCGAATATTTAACCCATTCTTTTAATAAGATGTTTACAGATGAAACACCTGCAGTACAGTGATATATGTATAACCCATACCTTCACAGCTTGATGTGCATGTAACTGTGAACGTATGTGTGTAGTACTTGTGTGTAATCTTCCTGTGTGTGTGTGTGTGTGTGTAAATGACTGCACACTGTGTAGGTATGAGCTCTGTGTGTGTGGCCCCTTTGTTGAGCCGTGCGTATCCTCAGGGGACACCCTTCAACTCCTCGCATTGTAATTGTAAATGTGTGAATGTGTCCCAGCAGCGCCCCCCTCTCTCGCTCCCCCTTCCTCTCTCTCTGGGAACTTGTTCGCTGGGGTCCAAGCAGCGTTTATGATTCAGACACGACCTGTGAGAAACATCACAGGAGTTTGTCCCCCCCTCCTCCCTCTGTTCAGATCACTGTTTTACAGCCTGAAACACATTGTTTGGGGGGGGGGGTAGGAAGTCGAATGTCCCGTTTAAAGAATAGTTTCTCATGGTCGTCTTGCCGTGTAGTAAAAAACAGCAGGGACAGGAACGTCCTTCCTATTGGTTAGCAGCTGATTTATAAGCACACAAAGAGATGACCCTCGCTCCTGTGAAGTGTTACCCCTGTGAACTCCTCAATCCGTACTGCATGAGATGAAATTGAAGATTGGATGGATGAAAATAGTTTTAGGGAATTCCCTTTCACCAATTTCACTCTTTGTGATGCTAATTTTTAAAGGCGGAAAATAAATAAAAATAATTTACATTTATGAGAAGATAGAAAGAAGCTGTTTTTTGATGATCTTGAGTAAACTGTTTGGATAAAAGGGAAGCAACACAAGACCAGGTGTTCTTGGTAAGAGGTTGGTTCTAATAATAAACTCAAATAAAAATGATATAAACAAAGGTAGGCTCTTTAAACAAGGAGCTATTTATTCATAATATAAGCAAAAAGAAAAAGGAGGCCACAGATCAGCACAGTCACAAGTTTCAGAACAATAAGGGCACGAAGGCGAAAATAGTGAGGCGTCTAGCACAAATCCAACGCCGTCACAAGTCCAACGCCGTCACAAGTCCAACGCCGTCACAAGTCCAACGCCGTCACAAGTCCAACGCCGTCACAAGTCCAACGCCGTCACAAGTCCAACGCCGTCACAAGTCTTCATCATCATTTTTTGTTTGATTATTACTTAAATGTGGCCAAAAGTCCCAAATGCCATTTCAAAATGCCTGTTCCATTATCTGCAAAGCTTGAAGGTATGTTAGTAGCTGTACAATATATTTTGTCCTTGTCACTCTGTAAATGAGGCTCAAAGCTATGCTAAAGAGTTTGCAGAATCATTTCTTCTCTCTCATAGATGCAATGTTCAGGGTTCTTACGGCCATTAAAAACCTGGAAAAGTCATGGAAATTCAAAATGCTAATTCCAGGCCCTGGAAAAGTTATGGAAAACAATATTTTTCCCAATGTTTTGGAAAAGTCATGGAAATGAAACTAAAGTTGCATCAAATATAATTTATATTTTATCTAATCGCCGAAATAGTAATACTATAATGATAATAAATACTGTATCGTATAGTAATGAAACGTAAAATGGCATTTAACTGACGAGGTGTTTTGCTGGTGAGAGATTTTAGTTGCTTTAGCGTGTAGAAGCTAGTAAGCCTACTATTTGATTTGTTTTAGATAGGGACAACATGTTTCAGACCTTATTTTCCTGTTCCATGTTCAAATAAACAATTTTCAGTGGTACCGCTGAGAAAGAGCAATGTTTTTGGTCATGGAAAATTAGGTAAAGGTCATGGAAAAGTCATTGAAAATCATTGGTGAAAAAGTGTATGAACCCTGAATGTTCTCCTTTCTCGCCTTCCTGTTGCTCACCTCTCTACCTGTGTTTCCTCAGGTGCCGGAATGGATTCGCAGGAAGCAGGTGCCAGTTTCATGACCCGTGCACCACATCGCCATGCATGAACGACGGCATGTGTCGCGCTGTGACCAAGGGCAACACGGCGGACTTTAACTGCACCTGCAAACTGGGCTACACCGACCGCCGCTGCATGACGCCCATCAACAACGTGTGTATCAGCTCGCCGTGTCGCAACGGAGGCACCTGCGAGCTGGAGAGCCTCCAGACGTACAAGTGCCGCTGCCCCCCTGGATGGTCAGGTAACAAACAACAGGATTATGACAGCAGAGCAGTGTTTTCTTTCTTATTATCTGATGGGTCTTAAAGGCTCAACCTTGTTTTTTTTTCTAGATACATTTTTAGTTGTTGACCTAAATCCTAAGAAAAAAGCCTAGTATGTGTATAGCTTACCTGCAGCATATGTATGTATACAGTAGATGTGTATGAGTATATGCATTTGTTGCATGTATGTATATGCATATGTATTACTTCCATATTCATTTAACAATGTTTCTGGTAAATAATCGTGTGTATGAGGCTCACTGGCAGTGAATGTAGGGGATTACTTTAGTCGTTGTTATTGTTTCTTTGTGTTTTTTGTAATTTTTCTTCTCTTTGTACATACAATCAGTACAAACCACTGTCTCATTTGTATGCATATATTTTGCTTTCCATTTCTAAATAACTTCTTTTGCGTTGTCGATAACGCAATACAAATATTTTTGATCTGAAAAGGCCTAGCATGGTCAACACTATAACATCATTTCTCCTTGCCCTCAGGTAAGCTGTGCCAACAAGCCGACCCCTGTGCCTCAAACCCGTGTGCCAACAGCGGCAAATGCAACGCCATCGAGTCCCACTACATCTGCAGCTGCACGGCCTTCTTCACCGGAAAGACCTGCAAACAGGACATCAACGAGTGTGACGCAAGCCCGTCACCCTGCAGGAATGGCGGGTTGTGCATCAATGAGCTCGGAGGCTACAATTGCCAGTGTCCCCAAGAATACACGGGGAAGCACTGCGAGAGCCGCTACATGCCCTGCAACCCGACGCCATGCCACAACGGAGGCACCTGCATCCAGAGGGGAGAGACCAGCTACGAATGCTCCTGTGTGCCAGGTACGGAGATTATACTTGAATAGTGGGGAGGTCTTTTGTGATATAAGCTCTGCTGTTCCATTTTAAGGCATCAAAGATGTGTGAAAACAAATACAGATGCATTATCCACTTTGTTTTTGTATGACAGTGGAATGGACAGTTCGGATTCAAAATATTGAAGGCGTTAGCATTTAGCTTTCCTGCCACAGTTTCTGCCCACAAGCCCTGCACTCATTCACTCATCACCACTCACACTGGGCTACTCTTTAGGTTTCTCTCTGGCCTTTACATAGTGTCTTGTTGTCAATAACAAATACACTTCTTTAATCATTTAGAATTAAAGGTAATTTTATATGTTGTCATGAACCATGTGACCATTAAAGATCCTCTTGAATAAACGTATTATCTCTTAGTGCACTGTGTTCCTGAAGCCGCTCACGTCCCCCTAAGATGTCACTGCTGTTTAGTTGCTGGTTAGGGGATGATGTCATTTAAGGTTGGGCTGTTCCTGCCTGTGTGTCTGTGTGCATACACATGTGTGTGTGTGTCTGCTTTACTCAGTACAGTGTGTGAACAAGGCAGAGCAGGAAGACATTGGGGCTTATCATAAGGAAATGGTCAAAGGACAACATCCTTTCCACATAGCAGCGGGGTGAAGTAAAGCTTGCTGGGAATTTAGGTCCTGCCTGCACTCTCATCACCTCCGCACAGTCTCTCTCTGCCTTGTCTTTGTCTGCTGCCACTCCCGTCCATAACAAGCTGTCCCTAGAGACATCTTGACAATCCTTTTATATTATATACACTATTCCACTGATAGACTGGTGAGTGAAGTCCCCATAAAGAAATGTTTACAGGAAGAGGTTTCTTTTACGAATATACTTTTGCAAAGCTCAGGTACTCCCCTTTTCTTCTAATCTTGTAGACAAAACATTAAAGCCTCTACTAACTATTTAAGTGTCCTTTTCACCAGAAAACCTCAAATGTAAGGGGAAAAAAGCTGTACAAATGGTCTTCAGCACTATTAGCTGTGTGCCTTGACTTTAGACCTAAACAATTATTTTACAAGATGAGCAAATGTGACTCCGAGCAGCAGCAGGGCTGACTTGTCCTGTTTTTGATTTGTATTATCCAACATGCCACATGTACAGTCCGGTGGCTCCTCTCGTCGTGTATCTGTACAGCAGAGTGAATGTTATTACATGGTGAGACAACCACAGATCTCCAGATGGCACAGCTGCCTTCTTTATGTTTTGGGGTTTAGAAAGACCGTTGACCACATTTAACTGTAGAGAAGTTTCACTCCCTTTGTCGTAAACGAGAACTGTAAATCAGCCCCCACTTTTTGGAGACAGTCATTTATATTTTCCTCTTTCTTACAGGTTTTAATGGGAAAAACTGCAACCTCAACATTAATGACTGTCCAGGTCATGAGTGCCAGAATGGAGGGACGTGTGTAGATGGAGTCAACACCTATAACTGCCAGTGCAAACCAGAATTTACAGGTTTGTATAAAGATGTTCCTTTTCACTTTGATTAGTTTAACCTGCCTTAAAGTTAGTCAGTCATCCCCCTGATCCGCCCGCAGGTCAACTCTGCACCGAAGATGTCGATGAGTGCCAGCTGATGCCCAACGCCTGCCAAAATGGCGGAACATGTCACAACACCTACGGCAGCTACCAGTGCGTGTGCGTGAACGGCTGGACGGGTGACGACTGCAGCGAGAACATCGACGACTGCGCCAGCGCCGCGTGCCATCAGGGCTCCACCTGCCATGACCGCGTGGCTTCCTTTCACTGCCAGTGCCTGCCGGGCCGCACAGGTATTCATCTTTAATTAGCTCTTAATATTTAAGAGGGTTTTATATGAACATGTTTCAGCCTTATAAGATACAATTATTTAGGATAGCTTTCTAGGATGAGATTACACTCTATGCTGTGTTGTGAAGGGTACAGGAAATGAAGGCTTAAATGAAAGGCTAAAAAGTCTATAGTGAAAGAAATGATAATGTTTGGTTTTCAAACTGCTCGTTTGAAATATATATTTTTTATCGCCATTGAAATGTCAACATGCACAATAAACACAACTTTGAAAGAATGCAATATTGTACCGTGGGATTTTTATTTATTTATTGAAAGAGACAAAACTGAACTTTATTATGTAACTGTTAACTATCAAATTATCAGTAGAACTGATCTTAATATATAGTTTGAAATATCGCTATACTCAACAACGTAATAACTTTATCATTTCTGCATTTAGACGTTCAGTTAACTCATCTTCTCACTGCCATTTGAAGACGCCACTGTGATGAAATCCATCAGTTTATTTGACTGGAGGGATGTCTTTTTCACCTCCTTTTTCTTCCCCACATAATTGTTAATCTTTGGTGTTAATTCTGTGCTGGTTCAAAGTAAATACAAGTTGCCACGTGTTACTTTAGCAGTAACTCTCTTTAATGTTTTAAACTGGACAGGATGGAGTATAAAGTCTATCTTCTGTGTTGTTTACCAGGACTGCTGTGCCAGCTGAAGGACGCCTGCATTAGCAACCCGTGTCAGAAAGGTTCCAACTGTGACACCAGCCCTGTCAGCGGAAACCATTTCTGCACCTGTCCGACTGGGTACATCGGAGCGTCCTGTGATCAGGATGTGGACGAGTGCTCACTGGGTAAAACTAAATCGAACATATGTTTCCTATATTCAGCCCAAAAATGACAAAAAACGACTGTCAAGAACGTTTTTCAAAACACATGTATAACTCTTTTATAAAATCTCCTTCTTTCCTGATATTATTGTTACTTTGGTTCCCATACTTGTGCTCATAATGTCAGCAAAATAAAAGCCAAGTCATGTCTTTGTCGGTCAGAGGGCTCCGTGTAAAGTCATGTACATACACAATACGCTGTTTAAGTAACGTAAAGCTAAAGTATGGATTTGTTTTAAACAGGTTCCAACCCATGTGAGCACGCAGGGAAGTGTATAAACACCAAGGGCTCGTTCCAGTGTAAGTGCCAGCGTGGTTACGTGGGGCCGCGCTGCGAGCTGGACATCAACGAGTGCATGTCCAACCCCTGTTTGAATGAGGCCACCTGCCTGGACCAGATAGGAGACTTCCACTGTATCTGCATGCCAGGTAAGACATTGTGAGAGTAATCACAGACATTCTAGGCATTGGGAGTGACATTTTCTAAATGGCAAAGCCTTAATAATGCATTCTTTGTTATTGTTACATTGATTCAAATATATAAATACTTTGTAATATATTTAAAGCCATTTAAAAAGGGAGAAATGATGTATTAAATGATTTCATTGTTTTAATTGAAATGTCAAATGACAGAAAATAATTATATTCATAATTGATCAATAATATAAGTCAGTTTCCCAGAAAAAAATGCCAAACTTCTACAGTTCTACAATAGTTTCCAAATGTTCTCAACTTTCTTCATCTAATGGGAAAGTGTAGGGATTATCTCAAACAATTGCACTGTTTGATTTACGTCCTCTTAAACTGAACATGAATTTTTCACTATGATAACATGAGAAATAAGTTGCAGTCCTACTGGTTTTCACAAAGCCTCTGTGTATAATTGAAATTAGCTACAGCGGTGTATGTATATAACATCAGTGTGAAAGCGCCTCTCTCTGTGTCTCTTGTCTAACCGATCTACCCCCCCCCCCCCCCCCCCCCACCCCTCCTATCCTCCCTTGCTAATTGGCCAGGTTATGAGGGGGAGTTCTGCGAGATCGATACAGACGAGTGCGCCAACAGCCCCTGCCTGAACAACGGCAAGTGTATCGACAAGATCAACGCCTTCCACTGCCAGTGCCCCACAGGTGAGGCTGCGTACTGCTGCAGAGGGGGGGGGGGGGAGGGAGGAGGCATGGGGCCAGGGGCCACAGAGGTCGATCTCTCTTCCTTACTCTCTAACTCTATCTCTCTTTCACTCAAACACAAATACACACAAACACCTTTCTGGACGGGCACTAATCCCCGCCCTGAGGCAGGCTTACGCAGGCCCGGGTAGCCCAGAATGAACGCAGCAGTCGAGGAGGAGAGGGAAGAAAAAAATCTATAGGGAAAGGCCTGGGGAAGTTTGAACAAGTTTCTTATAACTTTTGCTAAGTCTGATGAGTGAGCAGAAACGTGTGGATCTAAACCAGAGTCTAGATTGTGACTGAGAGCAAGGGAGAGCTAATAATAGCAGGCACTATAACATGAGATCTTCTGCATTCTGATGGTGAATGAGGTAATGGTTTGATCTATTTTGAGGGCAGCTACTGTAGTTGTGTTTTTAAGCGCTTTTTTTGTTACCAGAAATGCCATTGGGTGTACATTATTTGGACAGCTATTGATGTTTTGTTCAGGAGTGAAGGAATGCCACTATTGAATGTGGATAGAGAGAAAAGAAGAAAGCAAAGGAGCGATCTTCAAATGTGTTTTTTTCTGTTTTGCATTCTTTCTTTGGGATCATTGAGGTGGAAGTGATTATTTTTTTCTTCTTCACGTTCTTTCTTTTCGGGGAGAAAAATAAAGAAGCGAGTCGGGTGGATCAAAGGCGGCCTGGGTGGAGTGAGGCAGGATTCCTCCTGTTGAGAAGGGAAGGAAGAAGGCTAGAAATAAAAGAAAGAAAGAAAGAGGGACACCCCAACAGGAAAGCTTTAGAATTAATAGAAGGAGTACAAGAGTGAACAGAAGAGCTTAACGCCTAAGAAAACTGTGGGACAGTGAGAGAGGGTGTATGTGAGGAAGCAGCACAAAGTGATGGTGAAAGTGTTGTTTTGAGAGGGTGGATGGAGTGGTGGGGGGTATGAGGCACGGACCGTTATGCTGTAGCAGGCAGGGAGGGGTATAGAAGGGGAAGGGGCCTTAACCGCCCTGCTTGAAATGTAAATTTGTCCCCGTTGCGAGCCAGGCCTGAGGCGAGGGTCCCCTCTTATTATTTCTGTACATGGAATAGCCATGGAAACCCCACTGAGAGCCATTGAAATGTCTGATTCCTGCAGTCTGGGGATAAACCCCTCTTTGGCGGCTGGGATGCATGATGTGTGTTTGTGCATTTCTGCCTCAGCTTTTGTGTGGGTATGCTTGTTTGTGCATCTGGGTTAGACATTCTTTCACAGGGCACTGTAACAGAACTCTAAAGATATTTTACTTTTTGCGTCACATCTTGGCAAAAACCTCTGAGGCTTCTTTGTCGCTGTTGGAAACTGGCAACATTGCTAGCAGAATAAACTGGTGTTGTTTTCCCCTCTCACTCTGCAAAACAGCTGGTCTTCCACTTTTCGATTATGCTGTATAATATAGGCAGCTTTTTATTGTGGATCGAATAGTTTAAGTGTGGTTAGAATTTCATTTCTAGGGCTGTGTCACAACATGTTTTCTCAGGCTGCATATCAGTTTGATAAACTTACTGTAAGTCACATTAAAAACTGACAGTCACTAAAACAGTGACCCTTAATGAAGTGTTTGTAGGATGGCTTACTAATGTGCATATTGTATAAACAAAGACTTAATTTAGAAAATATGAAGGACTGAGAGGAACAGAAAGGTCAAACAGTTTCTAAAAATAAAATATAAATCTGGATTATAAAATGTTTTAATGCATGTTTTACTAATGCTTTTTAAAGCATTTGTAAGCAGTTATTAACAACATTTGAGTTACCAGGTTGTTAAAAATACCTTCAGAATTAAAAGAGAAATTATGAAAAAAACTGCAAAAGCTTTTTCAAAATCCTTCAAAAATATCTTAGAAATCGTTAAACTGTTGAAAATGTCAAAGGTTATTTAACAATTATAAGCTAATTGTTATTAAGCATAACAAATAGCTTTATCAACCATCCAATTATTTATAAACCATCCAGTTGTTACCTAATGTGACTTCCAAATTATAATCTTTTGGCAAATTTCTAGTACTTTTTCTTTTCAGTTACACAAAAACAGTTTGTTTTTACATACTGTTTGTGTATAGATGAAAATACACATGCATGTCCTCATGAATGCTTCTAGCCAAGTCCACTGTGAGAAATCAGCTCCCCCTTTCAGTTGAGCAGCAACTGAGTCTTTTTTAGCTCAAACCACCTGCATGTTCCTATGTGGTGTGGTGGAGGAGGGGAGCTAGGGCTTTATCTCTTCATCAGACAACATCCTACAAGTACCTGGACTATACCATCATGTGAACAAGGGGGAGACGAATAGAAAATAGCTGAGATCGGGATAACTCCGGGAAAAAGCAAAGGGAAAGACCGCTGGTAGATTTTGAATGACAAGGAGTTTGAATAGTTGCAGGTCAAAGGTCAAGCGAGGCGGACGGGCGGGAGGTGGAGGGGGTGGTGGAGAAGGGGTGAAAGCAAGACGGGAGAATGCGCATTGTGATGGAAAAGTTTTTGGGGACAAAGGAGGCAACGGGCTCAGTTTGGCGTTGCGTTGAGCAGACAGGCCCTCCTTTGTCTCTCAACTCTTGGTCAGGAGGCCTCGCAACTTTCATTCTTCCCTCATTTCTTTCCCTCCCTCCCCCCCACTTTGAACGAATTGGTGCCCCTCACCCTCCCGTCTCCTTTTGGAGTCGTGCTGAAAAGAAGTGAAAGGGAAAATAGAGAGTTTGTAGTGTTGCACAGTTGTTAATTAACATGCAGATTTTCTGATTCGATGAGAGTATGGACTCAGGATTATGAGTGGTTCAAAATGGTGAGAACACACACACACACACACACACACACACACACACACACACACACACACACACACACACACACACACACACACACACACACACACACACACACAGAAACACATACTCCTTGCACACAGTAACCCCCCTTGTTGTTTTTCCAGGCTTCACTGGGAACCTTTGCCAGATAGACATTGACGAGTGTGCCAGCACGCCTTGCAAAAATGGCGCCAAGTGCACAGACGGCCCAAACAAGTACACCTGCGAGTGCACTGAAGGTAAACAAGTGCTGATTAAAGCTGAATATAACATTTTTGTTTTTTAAGGCAAACTGTAAGGTTTGCAATTGCAGAAATAAAATAAACCAATTATATTTACCCTAGGAAAAAACATGCCAAATGTAATAAAGATTAGTACAACAGTTAAAAAACTAATGTTTTAATTTATCCAGGTTACTCTGGGAGGCACTGTGAGACAGACATCAACGAGTGTTACTCGGACCCCTGCCACTACGGCACCTGCATCGACGGCCTGGCCTCTTTCAGCTGCCAATGCAAGCCGGGTTACACCGGGCGTCTGTGTGAGACCAACATCAACGAGTGTCTGAGCCAGCCGTGCAGGAACGGAGGCACCTGCCAGGACCGGGAGAACGCCTACATCTGTAGCTGCCTGAAGGGCACCACAGGTGACTGCCACACGCATACAAAAACACATATAATCATTACTTTTTAATGACATTCACGGATACTAAAATAAGTTTTTCAACAGGAATCAACTGTGAAATCAACATTGACGACTGCAAGAGCAATCCCTGTGACTATGGGACCTGCATCGACAAGATCAATGGCTACGAGTGTGCATGTGAACGCGGCTACACTGGTAAGCATTATTCTACACAGACAGCTGGTCATTATTGCGTAGGACCTTTTGTGTGGGAATAACATTTTTAACCCACTTGATTTCAAAATACTAATTAATACTAATACCTACTGAATCAGACAGACCTTCAGACAGACCTTCAATATGCCAATAGGCTCTCTACTATGCAAAGTTACCTTAAGACAGGTAAACATGGCTGCTGTCTCAGGTGACCAGCAGATAAATGAGTGTTTAAGGTGTAAGATTTAACGTATGGACAGAGGAGCGAGCCTTCCTGATGGGGAGGGTGACAGATGGCGAGCGAGTGCGCACGCTCCACTGAGGCTCGACCGGTATCACTTTCCAGCTCCTCCCTGTCCCCAACCTGCTGCTGTTAGGACACAACAAGCTGCCCTCCTGTACAAAGAGAGGACACACACACACACACTCTGGCACACACAGTCACCTGGGATTTGAGCGGGAGAAAAGATTCCCTGAAAGATTCCTGAAAGTTGAGCTTTTAAAAGCTTGGAAGCAGGTCCCTGCTCTAAAGCTAAATGGGCTTCCTTCATGCTATGCGTGGCACCAGGCTGAATGGCGTCAACGCTCCAAGTGGCCGACAAAGAGGGACTTAAAAACCCCTCATGTTTCTGGAAATTGATACATTGGCTGCTCTGAGATATAGATTTCATTGTGTTGCAGCTTTGTGTGATGCTATGTGACTTGCCTTTGTGTATTTCAAATAGTACCTCACATGAAGTGCAAAATTGTGTTATTGACAGCTGTTGCAGAAATTATTGTAGAATTTAAAAACCATCAGCTTACTGTCTTTACAAAAGACATTTATTCTCTTTCCTGCCAACATTTTTATCAGAAGCGTTATATCTGTCGACTAAACATTTGATTAAAGCAATGAGACAGTTAGCCTAGCTTAGCCGCGTTCACACCGGAGTACTTTTCCCCGTACTTTTCCCGTTTAGTTCCGTTAGTACCCCTTATTTTGCATTCACACCAAAAAGAGTACTTAGTGCCGGGAACTTTTACCCCCATTTTTAGAGCCTGCTGAGAGGTGGTACTATCCTGGTGGGAAAAAGTGCCCCAGTTCTGATTGGCTGGGCGAATTGCAAACCACGCCCCGTAAAACTCTGAAAAGCCGCCATTGTATTTGCTGGCATTAGCATTATTAGCATTAGCATTAGCCCCGTGCACCAACGGAGAGAGAATAACTTATGGCAACACAAAAAAAAACATGGGAGCGGTGGAGTGATGAGGAGGTGTCGGCGTTCTGGCGATTTACTCGGAAGGCTTCAGTAGAAGCTGCTGGGAGTCCCAGCAGCTTCTACTGAAGCCAGTCCCCAACTCCGGGGACTTCCGGCCGGGGACTTCGGGTGGCAGTATACACCGTGAAGTTGTTTGCGGCCTGCCAGTAAACCCAAAGCAGAAGAAGACGAAGTGACGCCAGCGGCTCATTTGCGTAATCTTCCCTCAGGGAACTTATTCCGGTGTGAACGTGATCTGTACTAAGTGCCCTGGGGTAATAAGTGCCGGGGCACTAAGTGCCGGCACTTAGTACGGCAAAGTACTTGGTGTGAACGCGGCTATTAGGCGCTTTCACACCAAGTACTTTGCCGTACTTAGTTCCCAGTACTTAGTTCATCAGAACTCTTTAGTTCTGATGAACTAAAGAGCAGATCGTGTTCACACCGGAAGTCCCTGAGGGAGGATTAGGCAAATGAAGCTGCTGACTTCACTTCTTCTTCTTCTGCTTTGGGTTTACTGGCAGGCCGCAAACAACTTCACGGCATATACTGCCACCCAAAGTCCCCAGCCGGAAGTCCCCGTCTACTGAAGCCTTCCGAGTAAATCGCCAGAACGCTGACACCTCCTCATCACTCCACCACTCCCATGTTTTTGTTTGTGTTGCCATAAGTTAGTCTCTCTCCGTTGGTGCGCTGGGCTAATGCTAATGCTAATAATGCTAATGCCAGCAAATACAATGGCGGCTTTTCAGAGTTTTACGGGGCGTAGTTTGCAATTCGCCCAGCCAATCAGAAATGGGAACCTTTTTCTCCCAGGAAAGTACCTGCTCTCTAGTAGGGACTAAAAAGGGGGTGCAAAGGTTCTCATTAACTAAGTTCTAGTTCCGGATTTTTTTGGTGTGAACGCAAAATTTCAAGAACTATCGGAACTATACTGGGAAAAGTACTCCGGTGTGAAAGCGCCTATAGTCCCCCTGTAAAAACCTTATAGTTTTTCATTTTTGGTATGGAATAAACAAATAAGATGCAATGTGTTGATTAGTGAACTCTAGGTGCTGATGGTTGTTTGTTTTCTTTTGACAAAGCCAGGCTATTCAGCTCTAGCCACATATTTAGCACACTGAATTGAAAGTTTGATGAATCTTCCCAGTTACCTTTTGCCTCTTGGCAGGCTGGTGATAATAAATATGTTTTCTACTCGTTGTACAAATTATGCTACATGATAGTAAAGCATCCTGTCCTTTTTCTCAGGTACCATGTGTAACATCAACATCGACGAGTGTGCCATAAACCCCTGCCACAATGGCGGCACCTGTATCGACGGCATCAACAGCTTCACCTGCGTGTGTCCAGAAGGTTACCATGACACCACCTGCTTCTCCCAGGTCAACGAGTGCCTCAGCAACCCCTGCATTCATGGCCACTGCGATGACAAGATCAACGGGTGAGACTTTCTACAAACTGCTCAATGATATTTCCAAAGAACCTTTTAATCATACTTTATTGTTTTTCTCTACGACAGCTATAAATGCCTGTGTGATTCTGGCTGGAGCGGTAAAAACTGCGACATTAACAACAATGAGTGTGAATCCAACCCCTGTATGAATGGAGGCACCTGCAAGGACATGACCAGCGGATATGTCTGCAACTGTCGCATGGGCTTCACTGGTCAGTATTTGTGTGGATTATTATTTGTTGATGTTTAAGCCTGGATGTGTCTCCAAACTATTTGACTGTTTTACCTCTTAACTGGAGTGTGTATAAAATACTGTTTGCTCTATCCGCAGGCCCAAACTGTCAGACCAACATCAATGAATGTGCCTCCAACCCCTGCCTCAACCAGGGGACGTGCATTGACGATGTCGCTGGGTACAAGTGCAACTGTGTCCTGCCCTACACGGGTATGAAAATATTATTGAAAATATTTGATACACCCATGTGTTGGCCTGGTCTTCAGGCATTTCCTTCCTTTTCCACAGCCTGTGTGCTTTAAATTATTGGGCAAAGAGGAAAAATGTGCGTGGGGTCAAATAACTGTCGAGGAAAGTTCAGCCTCAAGACTCCCTCAGGGCTGAATGACACCGAACCTCTGACTCCTTCTGCTTCTGTGTTACACAAGCATCCCGATAAGAGAGCTGGAAAATATTTTCATGCCATCTCACTTATTTTGTGACAAAACAGATAATGATGGAAAGGCGAAGGTTACGTTTTCTTGTATTTGTTGAGTCGTCTATTTCGGAAAAATCCACAGGACTTTAAATAATAAAGGGCCCTTCGCTTGTGCCGGGGTGGGAACAGGGGTTCTTGACACATTTCCTGTTTGCCTGCTTCCTGTCTCACAGAACAGCAAATGGTTTCACAATGGCCGGAAACTGGACCCTGCTTCCTGTAGGAGCCGTGTGTTATGGAAACAGATAGGGAAATGTCTCCGCAGGCCTCTCACACTGACAGAACCTGGCTAAAATCTTCTGATAGCACTGATTGAAAGATGATTCTGTGTCCATTTGGGTTGGGTTATCTCCAAGTTTATGACTCATACGTGGTATCAGGCAGTAGAGTTCATGTTAAACACATAACAGATGTCATTTATTTGTATTAAATATGTTATTTTGATTGTGTGTTATAGGAGAGAACTGTGAAACCTTGATGGCACCCTGCAGCTCTAAACCCTGCAAGCAAGGAGGAGTGTGTCAGGAGTCAGAGGACTATCAGAGCTTCTCCTGCATCTGTCCTGAAGGATGGCAAGGTACACATTAATGTCTTAATTCCTGTGTGACCTAAAGGAACTAGTCAACAATTCTTCTATGAATTCCCAACAAAAGAAAGCCCATTTTACAACAGAACTCTAGTTTCGGGATGTTCTTTCTCCCGGTATGGTCTTGCTAAAAATGCCAGATTATTTAAGAATGTATATCAATAAAAAAATTACATTTATTTATTACTTACACAATCTTACTGTTCAAATCATTCATCCCTGTGCCTAGCTTCAGAAAGCAACTAACAACTAGGAAAAAGTCAATAGAATAGTATAGAACAAATAAATACATGTGGCAATGTTTAACAAAAGAGAGATGTACTTTACAGTATCTTCCTTTTTCCACCCCTCAAAGGTCAAACATGTGAGGTGGACATCAAAGAGTGTGTGAAGAATCCCTGTCGCAATGGAGCGACCTGCCAGAACACTTTGGGCAGTTACCGCTGTGCCTGCAAACCGGGCTTCGCCGGACGCAACTGCGAAAGCAATGTGGATGACTGCAAGCCCAGTACGTTCTCAAGTTTCTCGTACATTACATACTCTGCTTCATCAAATACTCTACATTCATTTCAAACCAAGAGCTTAACAAATGGCTTAAAACACATTCGCTTAGCTTATCCTGATGCCCCCTCCTCCCACAGACCCCTGCAGTAACGGCGGCCTGTGTAAGGACGAGGTGAACGGCTTCCTGTGCACCTGCCAGCCCGGCTTCAGGGGCACAAAGTGCCAGGAGGACATCAACGAGTGCGAGAGCAACCCCTGCAAGAACGGAGCCAACTGCACCGACTGCGTCAACAGCTACACCTGCACCTGCCCGGCCGGATTCAGCGGGATCCACTGTGAAAATAACACGCCTGACTGCACCGAGAGGTACACAGTAGTAATATCACAGAGTATATGCAACTTTATATAGCACTTTAAAAGGCAAACAGGTTCAGCAACAAGGTGCTTCACAAAGACACATTTTAAAACAGAAACATTATAAATAAGTGTGAACATGTTATCAGATACAAAAAAGAAGAAACAGTTACACACTATTAAATGTATTCAAACCATTTGTATTATAAGAGATAAGACAGTCAGGTGAACACTGAACTCCGTGTGTATCTACACAAATTGTTAAGTAGGATCAACAGATTCACTTTTATGCACTTGTTCATGTGGAGCCCATTTTCTTGTCCACCACTGCCCCTTCTGGTGGAGGGTTGATGTGCACCAGCTGACTTCAGCACTGTTGCAGCTGTCCTATGAACAGTGGATTAGCTGGCCGGTACTCTAATGAGCTTGTAACTGTAGAGTTGTTAAAATGCAAGGAATGGTTTTCTGTCTCAACTATCATGGCAGCTCCCAGGAGGGAGTTTGAATATGGAGTAAATAAAAAGTATTTCTTCTTAGGTAACTTTCTATGGTTGAATCAGAAGTGAATGAATACACAACTTCAGTGGATGAGAGTTTATTTAGTCCTCTAGCTACTTTACATCTTATTGAGTTTGATTTCATACAACAATTTATTCTTTTTTCTTCTGCAGCTCCTGTTTCAATGGGGGTTCCTGTATGGACGGCATCAACACCTACACCTGTTTATGCCCGCCGGGCTTTACTGGGAGCTACTGTCAGCATGACATCAACGAGTGTGACTCCAAACCCTGCCTGAACGGCGGCACCTGCCAGGACAGCTACGGCACATACAAGTGCACCTGCCCTCACGGATACACAGGGCTCAACTGCCAGGTAGGCAGACAGGGAGGGGCTTTAAATGACCTTGTTTGTCTTTGACTTTATTTAGCGGTATAAAGTATTGTTGTGAACTTTTTTAGTGGTGTGCAGGTAAACACTGAAACATTGCATAAATAATAAGAAATAAACAAAACAAACTCCATCCGAACCAAGTTTAGCTCTGTGTTACTTATACTTTTATAATCATTTTGATCCACAAAACACCAAATCAAAGTTTTCATCAAATGTTTAAATAGTTATAAGTAAATTACTGAGTTTACTGCGTTAAACCTTCCAGAATTTGGTCCGCTGGTGCGACACGTCTCCCTGTAAGAACGGCGGAACTTGCTGGCAGAGAGGAACCTCCTACAACTGCGAGTGTGAGACCGGCTGGGGGGGACTTTATTGTGACGTCCCAAGTGTCTCCTGTGAGGTGGCGGCCAAACAGAGAGGTAAGTTGTGCCGTACCTGGGTTTGGATATCAAAATCACATCATAAATTGTGAATTAGTGTGTTTGTGAAAATGAAATGCTCACCGTCTCGTCCTGTCTGCGTAGGAGTGGACGTTTCCCTTCTTTGCCGTAACTCGGGTCAGTGTCTGGACGCAGGAAACGTGCACTACTGCCACTGCCAGGTTGGATATACTGGCAGTTACTGTGAGGAGCAGGTGGACGAGTGCACCCCCAACCCCTGCCAGAACGGAGCCACCTGCACTGACTTCTTAGGCGGATACACCTGCAAGGTAACAGCACTTAAAACAATATGCATCCAGTTGTTGGTGTTATACCTTTAGTAACTTGTTAAGATAAACCTAATTTGAACATTATTCCAGTGAAAACCAGCGAAGCAAGTTAATATGTTTTAATTTAATGTTGCAAATTGAGTGTCATCTGTCACTCTACTTGGCTAAACTTAATCAATTTGCAATTCTTGTCTTACTTTTTTATTTTGAAACTCAAACCTTTATTTTTAAATGTGTTGAATGCCTGAATGTAGAGCATGCATCCTTCGAGCTTAAACAACCCCAGGCATTGCTAATGAAGAGGCCTGCTTATAAATAGCAGGAAAATAGCTTGGTTATGTTAATCTCCTCTGGATCTGCTGGCCTTGGCAGGATGGAGGCCAGAAAACAGCCAGGTAAACAAAAAAACATCTCTGTTTCATGTCACACATTGATTCAACTTTCCCCTCTCTTCTTCCTCCTCTGCCTTCCTTCTTCTTCTCCTTCTTCTTCTCCTGCTCTCTCAGTGTCTGCCAGGATACGTGGGGACGAACTGCTCTGACGAGATCAATGAATGTTTCTCCCAGCCGTGCCAGAACGGGGGCACCTGCATTGACCTGATCAATACCTACAAATGCTCCTGTCCCCGGGGAACCCAAGGTCAGCAGACCCCACGCACACTCCTCCACACCACTCTGCCCCTCCATCCTCTCCTCCCTTGTCTCCACGCTTCATTAATTAGGGCTTAACAGCAGCCGGGGCATGTCTGCAAAACTCCTCCTCCTGTCTTGCCTCCATCCTTTCCTCCCCTAGTCAAATATGACATTGATTTTTCTCTCACTTGTGAGGGGAGGGTGTGTTGCCCAAATTGCCAGTGGAGTTGCGCATATCCAAAAAAAGATGACATATAAAGAGTTTTTAATTTTTAAAAAAATGTCAGAGGCCTTAACAAAAAGTTTAGGAAAATCAACCTTAAATTATGCATTTTTTATATTTATGGTTTTATTATTCCCCCCTTTTTATTCAGATTTGTTTTATTTTATTAACCACATATATAAACTTTTTTTTAATTATTTACTTCATTCTTACAAAATAATTGTTTCTTACTGCGATGTTCTGCTTCTATTTAACTTAAAGAGTGTTACCGTGTGGAAGCAGGACACCTTAAGTATTCATTTTATTTGTTAATTCTTAAAGTAGTTAATTGTATTTCTGAGGTTTGTTCCTGCTTTTACCCTCAATGGCCATAATGAATTGCAGCAATGAGGCATTTCCCATTTTTGAGGGAATTATTAGGCAGTTTTTTCCTACACTACATATTTCTTTTTGCCTGTGGCTTTAGATCAGGCAGTCATTTATAAAAGGTTCTGAACGTTAATGCGTTTGTTTTCCGATTGAAAGCTGACGATGTTTTTCCCTCCTCCTCCCTCAGGTGTGCACTGTGAGATCAACATGGACGACTGCATCCCATTCACCGACCCGGTCACCAACGAGCCCAAGTGTTTCAACAAGGGCAAGTGTGTGGATCGAGTGGGGGGCTACCACTGCATCTGCTCTGCGGGGTATGTAGGGGAGCGCTGCGAGGGAGACATCAACGAGTGTCTCTCCAACCCCTGTGACTATCGGGGGACGCACAGCTGCATCCAGCTCACCAACAGCTACCGCTGCGACTGCCGCACCGGATACACAGGTACACAGCCGGTCAGGGGGGAACGAGGTGGCCATTTTGTGTCAGTTTAGAGAATGAGGGAGAAACATGTGCTGTTGCTTAGGTGTTTTTTCAGATTCCCAGCCCATGAAAAACATTTAAATTCCTAGGGCCCTTTCTTATTCTAATGTTGTACAATAATCAGTTTTTGTTTTTACTTTTACTCGGTTCCTGTTATGCCTGTATATGCCTTTTTGGCCTTATACAGATATGATATTAAGCTGAACAACAAAATGTAACTTGCACTGAAATAGAGATGACACACTGTAAACTAATCAATTACTGTTGCATTTGCAGTTATTTTATGAATTGCTTAAAGTAAGAAATACATTTTTTTCTCATAAGTTAGGATTTGACTGCTTTTATATGCGTCTTATGTGACCATAGATTATATATTTATTTTGGTTTTGAACTGCTGGTTGGACTAAACAACCTCAGAAAACTGTACCATTTGAGGATATTTTTTTAAAGTGACATCATATATGGGTGTGACTCTTCAGGTGAACGCTGTGAAACCGTGTTTGATGGATGTAAGGGGAAGCCGTGTCGCAATGGAGGGTCCTGCGCCGTAGCCAGCAACACACAATACGGTTTCATCTGCAAATGTCCTCCTGTGAGTACCTAAACACTCCTACACACTTTCAAGCAAACACACACAGACAGGCAGATCACTGTCACTTGTAACAATATTATGTTAAATCACGTTCAGAGAAATACAAAAAAACTGCTACATCCTTTATTCTAACATTATCCTTAAAATAAGAAAATTGAGGCTTGAACCACTCTTTTTTTCCAAAAGGCCTAACTGCCATATTTTATATATTTGATTAAAAATATATACAGTATATATATATATATATGTTTTATCAATAGAAAAGCTTTATATTATTTTACTTGTGCATGTTACTATCCTCGGGAAGCAGTACCACCTTCTCTTACTTTAAATTTATCCTATAAGAAAAATTAATGGGGACCAGACTTTTGTCATCAGGAGAATACATTTGTGTCCTCTGATAATCACACACACACACATAGTTGACCTACATGCACACATAATAGATTTTATAATGATTATTTAAATAGAAAAATATAATAATGAGATCTGAAGTATTTTCCAAGATCCGATTGTAATCCTCATTTGAATCTTTTTCCTCCTCTAACAGGGTTTTACCGGCTCCACGTGTGAATATGACGCCCAGGCCTGCGGCAGCCTTCACTGTCGTAATGGAGGCACCTGCATCTCGGGCCACAAGAACCCCAAGTGTCTGTGCACCCCATCCTTCACCGGGCCTGAGTGCCAGTATCCCACAGACAGCCCCTGTAACTCCAGCCCTTGTTACAACGGTGGCACGTGTGAGTACACCACCGAGGCGCCTTTTTACAACTGCGTCTGCCCCAACAACTTCAACGGCCTCCGCTGCCACATCCTGGACTACAGCTTCCAGGGAGGGTTCGGACACGACATCCCGCTGCCGCCGCCCGAGGTGGAGGTCAGCTGCGATATCCCGCTGTGCGAGGAAGCTCAGCACAACGAGTACTGCGACGTGCTCTGTAACAACCACGCCTGTGGCTGGGACAACGGAGACTGCTCGCTCAACTTCGACGATCCGTGGAAGAACTGCTCGGCCTCTCTGCAGTGCTGGCGGTACTTCAACGATGGGAAGTGTGATTCGCAGTGTGACAACGCCGGGTGTCTGTACGACGGGTTTGACTGCCAGAATCTGGAAGGACAGTGCAAGTGAGTAGTGTTTGGAGTTGAAATTAAAACTGAAATATTAGTGGAATTGTATTTAACAGGCCGTAGTGTGCCACTGACAGATCAAAACAGATCCAAAAACTAAACAATTATTGTATTTTCTATTTAGATGGAAAAGTTCGAATTTACACAGTTTGGCATTTGTGGATGGTTACTTACTCAAATGCACTAAAGTTTTATTTTCCAGGCCAGGATTTAACTTTTTAAATAGAATCCATATTTTCGAAATAATATAAATTTGAACTTGTTGTCAATGCGGCCTCTGATGAAGATTTAAGGTTCACCTTTATTGTCATTATACACTGTAGTTGGCCCAGTTCATGCTACACAAAAAGACTATGTACAGTTTTAACACTGATTATTAAACTGGTCATATATTTTAAATAACAGACGAACAAACCAATGTATATATATTTCATTCACAATAGATACTTGGTTATATATATTATGATTTTATACAGTGTGTGTGCTTCTGTTTTAACCCAGATCATGTGACATTACTGGAGCAGGATAGTAATTCAATGATGTTTATTTGTCAATTCTTTTTAAGTCTATATTTGTGTTTCTGTGATGCAGCCATCTATTGCTATCTAAAGCTTTAATAGTGCTTGGTATTATTATTCTTAAGTGTGGTCATACTAAATATAATGAACTGCACCCCTAACTTAACCTCTTTTCTGCAGTCCTCTGTATGACCAGTACTGCAAAGACCACTACGCTGACGGCCACTGCGACCAGGGCTGCAACAATGCTGAGTGTGAGTGGGACGGCTTGGACTGCGCTAACAGCATGCCAGAGAAGCTCGCCGTGGGCCAGCTGGTCCTGGTGGTGCACATAGCCCCCGTGCAGCTCCTCAACAACTCCTTCGGCTTCCTGCGCGAGCTGAGCCGCGTCCTCCGCACCAACGTGGTCTTCAGGAAGGACGCCAAGGGCGAGACGATGGTGTACCCATACTACGGGAACGATCACGAGCTGAAAAAGTACACAGTTAAGCGCTCAGTGGATTCCTGGTCAGAGGTTCCTGGCAAGGTGCTGGACGTGATGAAGAGGAGCCTGAAAGACGTGGTGGGCGGGAGCAGGAGAGTGAGGAGGGAGCTGGATCACCTGCAGATCAAAGGGTGAGCAAAGATACCCTGAGATGTGTTAGTGTTTAACTATACTCCACGTTTTTAAGGATTCGGGAGCTAATTCATAAAAAGAGGTTGCCGCTTTTGTGGCAGCTGAACCTGCACGAGAAAGACAAGTGCTCTTGTCTATATTGGCATGTATTTCAATTAGGTAAAATCTTGCGTGTGGCACAAGATTACACACTCTATTACAAATAAGCCTTATTGCATCGACTTTCCCATTCACAAACATTAGCGCTCAGTGCGTCACACAGTAAAAGGACAATGATTAGGCTTTGATTGTAACTGATTGCTTATCTTTCCTGTCATCAGTGATTGTAGCTGGATAAAGGCATCGTCATGCATTCAATTAATTTAATTTTGTATTTAAAATTCCCATTTCAGTGGTCAAAATAGGTTTAAATATGTAGATTTAACTTGACCTCTCTGTGTGCCTTCTCTTCTCTCTTCAGTTCTGTGGTTCACTTGGAGGTGGACAACCGTCAGTGTTTCCAGCAGTCCACCGAGTGTTTCCAGAGCACCGATGACGCTGCTGCCTTCCTCGGAGCTCTGGCCTCCAGCGGCAAACTGGACGTTCCCTACACCATCGAAGCAGTTTATAGTGAGTACATCCCATTTAGGTCTCCATGGCTCAAATAAAGTGTGTTTGTAAGGTTTCAGTAGAGAAGCATCATGTTGCACTGGGTAACTGTTCTTCCTCATGATTCTTTTTAAAGGGGACCTATCATGCAAAATGCACTTATGTCTTTTATACATAAATATGTGTCCCCGGTGTGTCAGGGAACTCACAAAGTGTCAGAAAACAAAACCCTCTCTCTTTTCCTACGTCCACATCTCTAAAAAAAAGAAAAAAAAAGGGGGGTGCTAACGAGCAGATCCAGAATTGTTGCTCCTATAACGTTATTGGCGACATCCGGCCGACGTGACACGTCCCAACCTACAATGGGTGATCTGTTTGGTATTTTAAGCAAAAAACTTCACAGACATGTTTTGTATAGGTATGGCCCTACAATAGGTCCACTTTAAGTCAATTCCACATAAGGGGTGCCAATATACCGACATTGACGATGAACGATGAACCAAGTCATGTTAATAATACACATCTGAATATATCTTGTAAATTAATTCAGCGCCCACTGTGGTGTCTTTCAATTCTCGATTTGTCTACCTCCTCATACATCACACACGTACAGTATGAGTTTAATACATTTGCCAAAGAAAATAGACGAAACACACAAGACAAATTTACGTGATACTGTAGCATTATTATCATTTTAAAATGTTATCTAGATATTACTGTTATTGTGAACTATTTTATCTGCAGTTATGGTTTGTGTCTTAATCTGCCCCTGAAACTAGTCCCTAATGTTTGCAATTCTACTTCATTTGTGTAACATTTGCTGAAAACTGCAGTGCCCAGCAATAAAACTGAGTTATTTAATATTTTAAACAATAAGGCCATAGATTATATATGCATTTTAAAGATGTTTAAATAACTTTTGGTTTCGGTCTTTACAAAATGTAATATTGAATCAGAATCAAGTTTATTGCCAGGTCAATTAAACATACAAGGAATTTGCTTTGGTGTATGATGCTGCAAACGTAAACAACATAAGAAAATAAGTTGTAAGAAAAAATCTAAAATCGAACGAATATAATTTTTTTTAATAAAAAATAAAAACTATTGTAAGTATTTACACCAAATTTAAATATACAAAAGAAAATAGAATATTATCTTGCCAGCCTTATCTGCATTTCCACGCAACTATAAAGTCATTTTTGTACAGCGGTCTCTGATAATTACACAACTCAAATAAATAAATTATTCTGGTTATTAATTTTCCTATCAATATAAACAAAAATAAAGCCCAAAATCTAAAACACGAGAGTTGTAATAATAGATAAATGTGACCTGCTGGTACGATCCTTTGAGGCCTTGCTCTACGATCCACACACACACACACACACACACACACACACACACACACACACACACACACACACACACACACACACACACACACACACACACACACACACACACACACACACACACACACACACACACACACACACACACACACACACACACACAACACACACACACACAACACACACACACACACACTCATGCACACTAGAGGGTAAGACACGTGCTGTTCCTCTCAAACTGAACGTATCCGCCCTGCCCTCTGGTCGGGTCCTAACCCTACCGCTCTTTGATTGTGTATTTGTTATGCAGCGTTGAACAAATGCAATTGTGAATCTCATGGCCTAAACAATCAATCCTTCTCTCTGTGTGTAAATCCACTGGCTTCAGGCTCCAAAATGGTTAATTGCTGCAAATCAACTCAACCAACCCCCTACTCACACAATATAACACTCCATCTCTATCTGTCTGTCTCTCTCTGCCTTTCACAGTCATGTACCCATATACATCCGCAGATAACACACTCTTACATGCACGCACACACACTTCATCCCACAGTGTGAGGGGCTGCTGCAACCTTCACCTCGCCGAATGTAATACCAGGACTTAATGCATCTCTAAGGGTTTAGGTTGGGGGAGTTTATCATTTCAAAATCGTTAGTAGAAAAAAAGAGAAGGGGAAAAATTGATCGGGAGTGTGCTAGAAGTTGGGAGTCTTTGTTATCTCGAAAATCCTAATAAATCCTTCGTCTTTACAGCTTAAAGCGCGTGCAGTAATTTGAAGTTCATTAATCCCCCTCCTTTTTTTCTCTTAAAGAAGAAATGGTAAAGTTGTCTCTTGGTACCCTGGGTTGAAAAGGGAGAGAGGAGGTGGTGATGTTCGTTTTTCCCCTTTTTTCTTTTTTATCACGCCCCATCCTTTTTTTTCCTTTTTTGATGAAAAGTGTTTAGCAATTCTGATTATTACTGAATAGATAGTAGAAGCTAGCTTTACAAACGGTGAGGGTCGTCAGTCAGTTCCTGGCGCTCACTGTTGGTTGTGGTGTGTTTTGGAGTGGGAACCGTGGGGGCGAGGAAGAGCCGGACTCGCTCTGCTCCAACACTCGGGCTGATCCTGGGTCGGTCCACGTCTTGACCATGTCCTCACTTTTCCTACCAGGCGGTGTGGACCCCCCGCCATCGCAGGACCTCTACCCGATCTACCTGGTCCTGGCCGGCATTGGGATACTGGCCTTCCTTGGAGTGGGGATGGTGGCTGCCCGAAAGCGCCGCCATGAGCACGGGCGCCTCTGGCTCCCCGAGGGCTTCAAGACCACCGAGACCAGCAAGAAGAAGAGACGAGAGCCTGTCGGAGAGGATTCTGTGGGATTAAAGTAAGTTTTGTTTATTCACAGAGTGGCGTTCAGGTACCTGTTTTCGTCGCGGGTCAGGTGAAGGGGCTAGTTCTGATGGTCAAAATGGGTGTAACTGGTGATCAGTCAAATTTGGGAAAGGGGTGTTTTGCCTGGATCATTAATGATAATGATATAGCGGATTTAGGTTGCGCATTAATTGACTTGTTGGGGCAGAGGGGTGGGGTATGGATTCAATCAATGCTTTTGTTTTTCGGCATTGCTGCACCATTAATGGTGAGTGCCTTGGATGAGATGGAGGCAGCAGAGTTCATGGATCTTAACTGGCTTTTCTGCTTCCTCACAGGCCACTGAAAAACGCCTCGGACATTTCACTCATGGACGACGCGCAAAATGACTGGGGAGAAGACGAGCCTTCGGATGCAAAGCGCTTTAGGGTAAGGAAACAAAAATATGACACCTCGATGGAGCTTTTAAGGAGTTTTAAATGTTTTTAAACTGCAAAAACAAATTCTTAAAAAGATTATTCTGGAATTTCTTCAATTAATCTCTATATGGGACTCAAGATAACGTTGTTGTGCATTTTAATGTTTACAATATATGCATTACAATTTAAAATCTTTTTTTTTAATATACTGACATTTAATTTAATTTAAACTCTAATGCTGAATTTCATCTGCATCACATCCTGCTGTTTCTGTTGCAGCAGTTTGACGAGCAGGCTATCCTGGAGGTGGACAACCAGACGGACCACCGTCAGTGGACGCAGCAGCACCTGGACGCCGCCGACCTGCGCGTCCCCTCCATCGCCCCCACACCCCCTCAGGGCGAGATTGAGAATGACTGCATGGATGTCAATGTCCGGGGACCAGGTGGGTGACCGGACCTGTGCTTACTCACTTACCATTAAGTAAAATTGTCAGGGGACATGTGGATAGAAACATTGGATTTGGACCTATCTTTGTTTCATTGTTATTCTAAATTACTTCTTCAGAGAACTTATTAAAGATAAAATGTAATTGTTTAATATGTCAGCTTAGTTATCATTTTGTGACAAAATATGAATATAATCCCTTTTTGAAAGAAATTGTAACCTATTCAGGTTGATTAAAGGTATAAAAAAATCATCAATTTTTGTTACACAAAATTATCTTTGTTAATTTTAAAAGTAATTTCACAAATTACTTGTAACTTTTTAAACCAACATTTTTAAGTAGTGGGTGTGTGTGTTTCTGAATTGATTCATGCCTTTTCTGAGCTGAGCTTTCACATTTCTAGTGTGTGCGTTTTCTGTGTGTGTGTATAATCGCGCATGTAGGAGTAGCTAAAGCCCCATGTCCTGAGGGTAAAGGATCTTCTTCAAAGCAGCCGGCTGGAAGCCTGGCGCCTGGGGGAAAACACTGATTCCTGATCAGATTAATCATTTGACCAGTAATGGGCCTCTGTTTTCTTTTCTATTCCACATTACAAAAAACCATGAGGGCATCAAATGCAAAAACCCAATTTTGTAGTAAGTGCCAAATTCCCTGAAGAAAAGCTCTAAAACAATCAAAGTAACAGGGTTAACAACTTTAGATCACACTTTTTCCCCTCCCGCCAGGGATCGATGCACTTGAATAGACCAAATCTGTGAGATCTGGGGCTCGCTATCCTTTTGAAGAGGAGAAAACCTATTCAAGTCCACTGACTGAGCTGCCTCTCACAGTTAGATATTAATTCTCCGTTTTTGCAGCAGCCTAGCTTTAGCAAGCCCCGGCCTCTATCCCCCTAGCTTCGCCTTCCTTCTGAAGCTTCTCCTGCGCCGGGGCCTTGATCAAAATCCATTATCGAAAGGAGAGGGCTGTGATGATTCAACACAGGCAAAAGTGTCAAATCCACATTCGATTTGTATGTTGCTTTGGTTTGATCTGCCTGCTGCTTTGAAGTGAGGCTCCTGTAGCCGTCACTGGGGCTGTGCTGACCACGCAGGAGAAGTCCTTCCTTTAAATCACGCTATCCCTCTCCCCCCCCCCCCCCCCCCCCCCCCCCCCTGTCCAGATGGATTCACGCCGCTGATGATCGCCTCCTGCAGCGGGGGAGGTTTAGAAACAGGCAACAGTGAGGAAGAGGAGGACGCCTCCGCCAACGTGATCAATGACTTCATCTACCAGGGCGCCAACCTTCACAACCAGACCGACCGCACGGGGGAGACCGCTCTGCACCTCGCCGCCCGCTACGCTCGTTCCGACGCCGCCAAGCGCCTGCTGGAGGCCAGCGCAGACGCCAACGTGCAGGACAACATGGGCCGGACGCCTCTCCACGCCGCTGTGGCCGCTGACGCTCAGGGGGTCTTCCAGGTGGGTTCTCGATGCCAAGATTATTACTTAATTATTTCTTGGATTAAACAGTTGAGTTGAATTAGCAGTCAATTATAATTTTAAGATATATAATATAAATGCCAAACATTAGTCCTTTCAAGCTTCTCAAGTGGGAGGATTTGCTGCTTTCCTATTCTTTATATTTCTTAATTAATTAAATGTAATAATTTGGGTTTGGATTTTTAGACAAATTTAACTACTTGAAGATTCCTGGGCTGTGTGAAATGAGGATTGTCATTTTTACATTTGACAGACTTTACAATTCATTGGTAAAATTCCAGTCAAAAATTGTTGCAGCCCTAAAAAGGAAAAGCTGTCAAATAATCTTTATACTATTGCAGACCAGAAGTCAAAATAATAAAAGGAGTAACGTGATATGTGTCTCTTTAGATTCTGATAAGGAACCGTGCTACAGACTTGGACGCCCGCATGCATGACGGCACGACACCCCTGATCCTGGCTGCCAGGCTGGCCGTGGAGGGCATGGTGGAGGAGCTCATAAACTGTCACGCTGACGTCAATACAATCGATGATTTTGGTAAGTTTTCCATTTTATTCTCATGATATAAGCTTTCAAATCATTGCAATTAAGTACCTTATGTAGTTAAATCAGAGCTTTAAAAATGCTTTATAATACTAATCTTTTTTGTTTGCCTCTGCAGGTAAATCAGCCCTGCATTGGGCCGCAGCAGTAAATAACGTGGAGGCTGCAATTGTGCTTCTCAAGAATAGTGCCAACAAGGATATGCAAAATAACAAGGTGAGAAAAACTGCTCTTAGTTTTGTAAAACAACCCAGATTCATTCATATAGTATCTTCCATACAAACATGCAGCCCAAATTGCTTCACAAAA
Source organism: Trematomus bernacchii (assembly GCF_902827165.1). Lineage (NCBI taxonomy): Eukaryota > Metazoa > Chordata > Actinopteri > Perciformes > Nototheniidae > Trematomus > Trematomus bernacchii. The sequence continues at coordinate 13,957,122 of NW_022988043.1, forward strand.
TATAAACAGACTGAAAAAGATTTTTTTCTTTTTAAAGGGAAAAAACAGACAACATTTTGAAAGAAAATAATTCATTGATAGAAATAAATAAAAGTCACAATGAATAACCACAGGATATGGGAATTGTATGAAAACGAATTATTTAGACATTAAAAGCTAAGAAAACAAATAGTGATACGTCCTTCCGAAACAACATTCCTGAAAGTCTCTAAACACGCTGTCTCCTTTCTGTCTGCCTCAGGAGGAAACACCTCTATTCTTGGCTGCGAGGGAAGGAAGTTTCGAGACTGCCAAGGTCTTACTCGACCATTTTGCTAACCGAGAAATCACCGACCACATGGACCGGCTGCCCAGAGACATTGCACAGGAGAGAATGCACCACGACATCGTGCGGCTGATGGATGATTACAACCTGGTACGGAGCCCTCACATGCATGGAGGGTCGATGGGCACCACACTGTCCCCCCCCCCTCTGCTCGCCCAACGGCTACCTGGGTATGAAGCAGCACCAGCCTCAGGGCCAGGGCAAGAAGGCGCGCAAGCCCAGCGCCAAGGGCATCGGCTGCAAGGACGGCAAAGACATGAAGGTGAAGAAGAAGAACTCGCAGGACGGGAAGTCCGGAAACCTGCTGGACGGCTCAGGTGTTCTGTCACCGGTCGACTCGTTGGAGTCTCCACACGGCTACGTGTCTGACGTGGCCTCGCCGCCCATGATGACGTCCCCTTTCCAGCAGTCGCCTGTGTCCCTGAACCATCTGCAGGGTATGTCCGACCCCCACCTGTCTGTGAACCACATGGTGATGCCAAACAAGCAGGAGCTGGCTCGAATGCAGTTTGACCCGCTGCCCCCCCGTCTCACCCACATGCCCGTGTCTGGCGCCGGTGGTCAGGGCGCTATCAACGGCCAATGCGATTGGCTGTCCAGGATGCACGGCAACATGAGCCAGGCCAGCCAGTTTAACCCCATGAGAGGAGCAGCCGGGGGTCAGGCAGCCCTGCAGCACGGCATGATGGCCGCGCTCCATAACGGCCACCCTGCCAACAGCCTGTCTCAGATGATGAGCTACCAGGGGATCCAGAACAGCAGACTGGGCCCGCAGCCCCACATCCTGCAGCAGCAGCAGCAGCAGCAGATGCAGCAGATGCAGAACCTGCAGCAGCTCCAGCAGCAGCAGCAGCAGAGCATCCAGCTGCAGCACCAGAACTCTAACACCACCAGCAGCCAGAACTTCATCAGCGGCGAGCTGGGCTCCCCGGAGCTCCAGCAGGGCAGCGGGAACTCCAGCTTACCCATCCACACCGTCCTGCCGCAGGACACCCAGATCATCAGCCAGTCCATGCCCAGCACCCAGTTCCTCACCCCACCCTCCCAGCACAGCTATTCAGGCCCCATGGACAACACCCCAAACCACCAGGTGCAGGTGCCTGATCACCCTTTTCTGACCCCCTCCCCCGGCTCCCCCGACCAGTGGTCCAGTTCTTCTCCTCACTCCAACATGTCCGACTGGTCGGAGGGCATTTCAAGTCCACCGACGAGCATGCAGTCTCAGATGGGACATATACCTGAACAGTTCAAATAAAAAAACAAGCTTCACGCCCAGATGAGCTGCTGTATATTTTTTTATTATAAGAAGGCACTCTTTGTTGAAAATAGAAAAGAAAAAGGGCAAAACTGTAAACATGATTTAATAGGACATTTTGATATGCTGTTATACTAACAGCTACACCTTTATTTCATCCATTCTTTTTATTTATTAATGCCTTATTTATACGCATTGCCTGCTTACAGAAATTGTGGGGATCCGTGGTGCAGGGTCATACGCAGGACAGAGAGAGTCCTTTAGTCTCTTTTCTTTTCGCATTTATTTTCTGCAGTGAAGCCGCAGCATACACACTGGGTATTTATTTCCTTAAGGAGTTTTAGTCTTTGCCTTTTTCATATGATTTCCCAATCTTTGTTTATATTTCGTTTTTTTGTATAATCTTGTTTATAAATAAACTTGTGATTATTGGGCATTTTATATAGCATATTTTAAGTTCAGTGTTAATTCAATTTGTTCTTAGTGTGGCAAATATTTTAGTCAGTCGTTGATAAACGAGTTGTGACTGTTAACAGAACACATGTCCTGTATGTTTTCACAATCTCCCCCCCCCCCCTTTTAAAATATCACGTGATTCTTAGTTACACTCTCTACTATTGTGTACATTTCTTGAATCAATGGAACAACATTACATTGTGCCTCTAGATTTGATTGTGTTCATGTGTAGAGATGTGTTGGAGATGTGATATGTTGTACAGTATACAGCCATCTTGGAGATTGGCAGTTAAGACAGGCCTAAGTATCGGTTGGTGTCTGAGAACTGGCCCGTTGGCCACAGTGTGTGATCTTGTCCGGAGGGAAAAGGAAAATAAATTTCCCCTCTCCCTCCTATTAGTTTGAGCCTATGGCTGTGTTCTTCCTTTTTGTACAATTCCCTTGTAAGCAAGATTTTGTTTAAGAAATCTGATGTCTTAAGCATGCAATTTTGATAGGTCTCGCACCAGTCAACAGCCTCTAAAATGTCAAACAACAGAATATATATTTTGTATTGTAATGTCCCTTATGCATAAATAAATTCGAACTATTTACAAATAGATATATTGTGTGACATTTTTCTCATAAAAAGAAAGAAACACATAAATATTGAGGTATAATAAATTCATATTTATTTACTGTTCTGTAACACATTAAATCCACTGAGGCAACCATTTGTGCATATCATTAAATGTTTTTGTTACACTTTGGTTTGTGAAAAAGAAACTGTTGGCTAAGTTTTCTGTTGTCTCGGCTTCAGTACTATGTGAGACACTCCCTCGTATAGTTTACAAAAATGTTTTTCTGTTTTTCTAAACATTAGGTTGTAGTAATGATATCTGCAATATGTTTCCTTCCCCGTATAAATGTATACTTTACAAGAAATGTATTTTTCCCTTTTCATTTTCAATTTGTAAAAAAATGTTCTTGTCATAATAAAAAGGCACCTGGTGTCTTGAACTTATGATAACTGTCTTCATTTTTATTTATTACTTTACACAATCACTAAAGATCCATGTTGAATATACACACTGTGTGAAACAAGCAATTAGCTAGTAAGTAATTATAGATGTAGTTCTATAAATACAGTAAAAACTGTTCCGATAATTGAAAGGGACTTTTATTCATAACATAAAGCATTGCACATATTTACATTTTGAAAGGGCCAAGTACAACTATTTTACTGTGTGTGTCTCCCTCTAGTGGTGGTAAGTATAAGCGTTACATTTTACAATTGAGTGACCTAAATATAAGGTTCAGCTGTAGAGTTACTGCAGCGTGTTTATGTTGTAGAAACATGGAAGGTTAAAACTAAATAAAGCAATCTTTGCACGACATATGTATTTCCATTGCCTCATTTAACTACTAGGAAAACAATTATGTACTGGGTCCGAAGTAATCTAAAGTTCCTGACTGCTTCTGTGTTTTTAGTAAAACCTTACACATTAAGGGAATATTTAAGCTTACCACATTGCACATTTTGATTTCAGACAGCCTAACTACTGGTGTATTTTAAAACTGGGGTGAGTTTCATGAACACAGGTATAGTTATTTTAGTTTAAGTACCAGAGCTCAACTGATGCCTGATGGGTACAATGTGGGAATCATATTTGTGAATTAAATATTTTGCCAATATAATCAAATTATTATTTCCATATTCCGTTTCTTTGTTCTCTTATGGAAGGCAAACTTTCATATTTTCACATGTTAAAATAGGAATATTTAGGTAATAAGTTACCCAGTACTGGAAAGTATCCCAAATGGTTGAAGTTATACTACAAGAAGATTTGTTCTAATGTTTCAACATCTGAATTACAAAATGTAAATATATTTTAATCTAAATTATATCAATTACATGGGCAGTGAACAACCAGTTACAAAACAAAAATGATACGATACGTGTGTACACACAGGCAACACAATACCTATGTTTATGAACCAGGCTGATTTTGTATCCACTGGACGGCCTTTGCCTCATAAGAACTACGGCCCCCATGATGCATCGCGCAGTTGCGTCGTTGAAGTTCAAAGTTCAAATATTACAGTAAAAATAGGGTACTCGCTGTCTGGCAGCTTGTCTGTTTGCTGGGAATAATAAACAACTCGGTGGTCACGGAGAACTCTAGCCGGTTGGCACCGCAGCGAAAGCCGGCAGAGGAAAGCGGAGATGGCCCTCAGCTAATCAGCGCCTTGTGTTACTCAGCTGTCGGAGGATTTAAGGAGCGACGGCTAGCTGGATGCTAACATTAGCACGCTAGCTTGCCAGGAGCACATAGCAACTGCTGCTAGCTAACGTCACTGGACTGGTACTCTTCCCCCTCAGACTGCAGCTATGTTCGTCCAGGAGGAGAAGATATTCGCCGGGAAAGTGTTTGAAAATACATATATGCACCATGGACGGCACGGAGTGGTTGGAGGAGGTCACGGAAGACACCACTGTTGAGAAACTGAAGGAGAAGTGCTTGAAACATGTAGGTTTTTGGGTTGTTTGTGTTTTCCCTTGTTGCTTTTTTTGTCCTGTCACTCCTCTGCCTGGGGTGTTTGCATTTTTCCCAACCCTCTGTGTAAACTGTCAGTGTCAGTGTCACTGGCTTTGTATTTATAGTAACTGGGTAGACCTTGCTATTTATAATTTAGCAGGTTGGCTGCCCCTCTCATGCTAGCTAGCTAAAAGTCCGTCTCTGCCCCTCTTCTGTTAACAGTGGTGGCTAGACAGAGAGGCATGCTGCTTTTCTGGTTGTCTATTATTATACAGCTCGTATAGCTTCTCCTTCTATGGCCTATATAGCATAACCTCAGGTGGCAGACTAATGTTTGTTTCTCATGACGACGTGAGAAGTGTGCAGATTCAATTACACATTTCTGTGTGACAACAACAAATGAGAGTTGACAACACAGAGTTCACGTTGAAAATAGAAATGTATTACCAGACATCTGGCTTTCATTTACTAACTTTACTTGGACATCATCTACCTTTTTATAGTTTTAGTGCTAAAATATATAGTTGATTAGTTGCCTTTAAAATTAGTAGATACGTCTATAACACATCACAACCTAATAAAAAGAGTTGTTAAAATCTCTCAGTCCCAGGTTTTTTTTAATGTTTTAATAATAATAATAATACATGAGACTTATATAGCGCTTTTCTAAAAACTCAAAGACGCTTTCTGGTTTTGTTTAGTCTTTTTTTAAATGTACAATTATATGACAAAGAGATATGCAGCAAATACTCAGAATATGTATTGGTCTGATATGTGGCTTTAGCTTTAATCATTTATTTGCTGCCGGTAAACTGCACTTGTTTTTGTTTCAGCTTTAAATTACTGACGGAAAAAATAATTAACAACAATTTTCAATATTGACCAATAATTTAAACAATGTATTAAGTGTAATGCCACATATATTGTAGCTTCCTCTCATGTGAACATTTCCTATTTTCTGGTTCTATGACATTGTAAATAAAATATTTACAGTTTTGCTCTTTTCGTCAAACAGATTCTAGATTGTATGATTAATTGAAACAATAATTGGTCAATTACGCAATAATATAAAGAGTCAAAAGGGGCATCTCTTCTGTCGGCTGTCTGCTAAGATGCTTTGTATTCTGTTTTGTGTTGACAGTATGTGCACGGAAGTCTAGAAGACCCCAAAACACTTACCCACCATAAACTCATACATGCTGCTACAGAGAGAGTCCTCACAGACAGCAAAACTGTCGCTGATGAAAATCTAAAAGATAAAGGTTTGTAATGACCTATTTAACCCGTTTTTTGATCATGACGATCCCACACTGTTTTCCCTGAACTGACCAAGTTTCATAAATGTTGTAGAAGTTTTGCTGCTCATAAAGAAAAGGCCGCCGCCGACCCCTCCAAAGATGGCAGAAGTTAGTTCAGAAGAAAAGGTAAGCTTTTATTATTATTATTTTAAATTCTGCACCAGAAATGTTGTGACCTTATTTTTCCTGCCTTTAATTATTTCTCTTTGTCTTCTATCCTTATTGTCACAGAAGAAACAAGATAACAAGGCTCCAGACAAAGATGCAATTCTGAAAGCCACCGGCAATCTGTCCACGCGCCACACTGACCGCACTGTCACCCAGCATAACATCAGAGATGTAAGGTTCTGGGTGGTGGAAGATTTCACTTACAGGGTTTAGATATATATAAAACTAATCACAAACAAGTATAGATTTAAATCTAAAATGCATTGTATGAATAATAATTATCCTACCAATTTAGACATGTGCTATTGGATCAAATATGTTAAGTCTTTTTCGTGTGTTTGTGTTGTTCCAGTTTCAGACGGAGCTAAGAAAAATCCTGGTTTCTCTCATCGAAGTCGCCCAGAAACTTCTTGCCTTGAACCCTGACGCTGTTGAACTCTTCAAAAAGGCCAATGGTAAAGCGTACAATGCCATAAAGGAGACAGATCATCAACAGTCACCTTTTCTCTGCTTGTGCACACACATTTGAGTACATTGAGTGCCTACTAACCCACATCATCATCATCAGCTTTTATTTGAAGAGACTCTTGGTCCATTATTAAAAGACATACAATACTCAAATAATTAAAAAAGGCAGTTATACCAATGTTTCCACAGAGGTGACTGGTATCGTACAGCACTGAGACACGGATTTGAAAGCAGCATAATGACAGAGTTATGAGAAACATTCAATCGACAGATGAATTTGTACATCAGATTTCTCAAGAGAGCATGGAACGTGTTGACTCGTGCATTACAAAACATTTCACTTGCACTGCACCACCTTGGTTTTCTAAGCAGTAGACGCAAACAATCATTATAAGCAACCTGGAGCTTCTTGAGGCTCGCCTTCTTAAACTTGACCCACAAGGGGGCAATATAGAGAGGAGTACAATAAGCTCTAAAGAGGTTCACCTTAACCTTATCTGAACACCAAGAGAATTTTCTAGCCAACATGTTGGCTTGTGTATATAAGACACGCCGCTGTCTATACATGTCATCATCATCAGCCATTTCATCTGTAATGATGTGTCCCAGATACTTAGTTTTACAGCAAACAGACAGCACCTGTCCTGACAGATGGAATGTTGGAAAACCCAGGTTCTTATCCCCTTTTGCTCTGCAGATCATTACAGCGCTCTTCTTAGCATTGTATTTAACATCAAATTTGACCCCATAATCAGAACACACATTTAGCCACAAATAGAATACATAGGACAGTTAGGATTCACCAAGCCAATCAGATTTTGCTCCCCTTCCTATGCCACATCCAATTTCATTAGAAGCCAATCGGAGCAGAAGGTTTTTTTTCCGGGATGGGGGCTAAAACATTTTCGAAAATTAAAGCATCTAAATATGTTTTTGTAGAAACACAAAATACATGTTTAAACCTGAGGTAGGATGTTTAGAATTTATTATTATTATTTTTTTTTTTAACAGGGCAATCATAAAAAAAAAACATCCCTCTATTAATTCTCTTTACACCTTCAATGTTATGAGGGATTGTGGAAGGCTGTAGCCAACCTCATTGCGCAAGAGGCAGGTTACGGCAAGGACAAGCAGGCAGTGTGTTGCAACACATACACACATACACATTTACATCTAAGGGCAGTACAGGGTTTCCAGTTGACGTGTGAAATGTGAGCACCTGGAGTTAGCTAACACAGGGTTGGGGATGACTCCACATAGCCTCAGCTGACGCCAGTTCAGCAGTAATGCAAACCTCTGAGCCACAATTGAATTGAGTTTATTTTTATTTTATTGCTCTTACGAATTGAGAAATTAGATGGTTTGTTTTGTCCTTCTTGTACTTTCTCAGTGTTTGTCATTTGACTCAACACAGTAAACCTCCTTCAGAATGATTCTTTTACCACATTGTCTAACTCTTATTCTCAGATATCTGATCTCTTTGTTTTTCTTCGTCTTGTAGCGATGTTGGATGAAGATGAAGAGGACCGGGTGGATGAAACCGCCCTTCAGCAGCTCACTGAGATGGGTTTCCCTGAGAGCAGAGCCATCAAAGCCCTTAGATTGAATCAGTACGTTTTTTTGAATAACAACTCATTCATAACTGGAAATGACTCAAACTATTTGGAATAGGTCAGCACAAAAACACTTTGTTTTCCTCATCTAATGTTTCTTTCTGCAGCATGTCAGTCACCCAGGCGATGGAGTGGCTTATTGAGCATGTAGACGACCCCTCTGTAGACGCACCTATACCTGCCCCGGACTCCTCTGGGGCAGCAGGAGCCACAGCAGCTGCTACACCAGGCCCTTTGGCCTCAGCCTCCTCCTCAGCCTCAGCCTCAGCCTCAGCCTCTGCTTCCGCCTCCGCCTCAGCATCAGCCTCTGCGTCCGCCTCAGCATCAGCCTCTGCCTCCGCCTCTGTTCCTAACCTTCTCCGCAGTCTCTCCAGCCAGGCGAGCTCGGAAGAGAGCAGCAGGCAGGACGAACTAACAGAGATCTTCAAGAGGATCCGCAGGAAACGGGAGTTCAGACCAGACTCCAGAGTGGGTGGCTTTATCCTGTCTGAGCTTTCATTCAGTACTACTCTGGCTTTTACATACTTTCATATAGCTCATCTTGGAGTTTTCTATTACTTTTTGTAATATGAGCACATATTTCTGACAGAATCCTTTAGCTCCAAGATCTTAACATTATTTTTATTTCAGAAACGGCTGCGATAACTATGTTAGTGATCAGTCTGTAACGGCATCATCTGACATTCAGTATTTAGAAATTGAATAGATGAACAGAGGCACCCTCTTATAAAAAGACATTATTGGAATGTGCACTCATGGATATTAAGTTTTTAGTGGCTTTAGTCATAAGGTTTTTATGTCACTTTAATTATGTTCACAGTCTTCTCATTTCCCTAATTGCAGAGTTGAATGTACCTCAGTTTAACAAGGGAACACAGCTCCACGGTATCTCCGAAAATAGAAAAGTGATTCAAATTCTCTTCCATTAAAACACTTCCACATACTGCCGTTTGAGTACTTCTAGCTACTTCTTCCACTGCCTGCTAATTATAATTTTTCCCCAGGTCACCTGCTGGGCTCCATAGAACATTGGCTGTGTGTCTTGTTTAATGAGACTGGAACTTTTTTTAGTAAACACATTGTCTTTTTCTTTGTTTCTGCAGGCTGTCATTGCGCTGATGGAGATGGGGTTTGATGAGAAGGAAGTGGTTGATGCTCTGAGGGTTAATAACAACCAACAGGATGCTGCGGTAGGTCCACTCCTCCACAGCAGGAGTGTCTGCAAGCAGAGCTGGTACAGCAGTAAATTAGTTGGAAGCACAGAAAAAATACAGCAGCAGCAGATAGTGATTTGGCCTTCTTGGTTTTGATAGAAAGCTTTCCTATTTGCAGTCATTTACAAAGACCATGTGTGGCCCAACAATGCAAAACCTACCATATCCATTTGAAAGGAAAAGGAAATAATCTGAATAAAAATCCTATACTGTGCCCTCCTATGGGCGGTGGTGGCGAAGTCCATAGGGACTTGGCTTGGCAACTGGAAGGTCACCAGTTCGAGTCCCGGCAAGACCAAGTGCTACCGAGGTGTCCCTGAGCAAGGCACCGTTCCCTACACTGCTCCCCGGGCGCCGGACATAATGGCAGCCCACTGCTCCTAACACTAGGATGGGTCAAATGCAGAGGAACAATTTCGTTACATAGTACCTGTACTGTGAAATGACAAAAATAGCAATTTATTATTATTATTATCCATTGAAATATTAATGTATTTTCTAAAACCATATGGGAGTTTTGGTTTCTCACTGTACATGTTTCCGTCCTGCAGTGTGAGTGGCTGCTGGGGGACAGGAAACCCTCTCCAGAAGATCTGGACAAAGGCATTGACACCAACAGCCCGCTGTTCCAAGCCATTCTGGAGAATCCAGTGGTCCAGTTAGGCCTCACCAATCCCAAGACCCTGCTAGGTAAAGTAGGAGTGTTCAAACTCCAGGACATTACAGTCTCATTCTGTACAAAATGATACATCACTATCTGTAGCAAACATACTGAGGGAGGCTGAAAAGAAACGAAAAGAAAAAACCTAATTTAAAAAATGCAATGAACTTAAAGGTAGGGTAGGTAAGTTTGAGAAACCGGCTCGAGATACACTTTTTGTTATATTCCATGGAATGCTCTTAACATCCCGATAGCAATGAATATCTTAAGTGCTTTGACAAAAAATCCATACAAAAATGTCATCTGTGGAAGACGTAGTACTGTAAAAAGCACGACCAATCATTTTAGCCGGCCCGGCTAAAATGACTGGATGGCCTACCTGCCTGTCAGCCTTCCATCTGTGCACAGACTTATCTCGTGCCCTCATTGGTCATGTGCGCGTTCGTGTGTGTTGGAGGAGGCGCTCTGTAAGGAAGTGGCAGATTTTTTCCGGCTGTGTATTTTCAAATTCTAGCGCACTCGAGCTGGTTTCTCCAAAATTACCTACCCCAACTTTAACTGACAAAAGAAGAGAAAATGCACTTTTTGTTTAGGGTGCTTTACCACCTACCCTTTTTGGTTTAGTTCAAACAAACGTGAGTCTGTTTGTCTGGCTAGTACAGCTCATTTGGGCTGGTGTGAGAAGTGTCAATGGCACTATGGTGCTGCAAAAACATCTGTCAAACCAAGCTACAGGAGTAGTCTCATTAGTTTTGGTCTGCTTCATGGAACTACACTTCTTACATCATACAATAGTTACAAGCAAATCGCCACAGATTTATTTTTTAACTCTGACCATAGGCTATACAGTTAAAAGGATTGCTTCCTAAAGACTACGCAATCAGCAGATGCGTTTAATTGTAGTTTAGCTTTTTATTTAATGCTAACACTTTGCCATCAGAATGTAAAGTGGTTGATACGCTTTGTGTCTTCAAGTGATCTCCATCTGGTTGTTTGGTCCGAGTTTGATTTCGAGCTTTAACACCCCCCTAATCAAAAGGGACCAAACGGGCACCGGCTTTATTTTGAGCTGTACAGGTTAGGTGTGAAAAGACCTTGAACAATCTACCAATAGAAAATGTATATCATCAAGTAAATCTATAGAACAAAAACGCTTTTACATTTAATTCTAAAGATATTTGAAAGGCTGCTGTTTCTTTCAAATATATATTCCTTACGGGTTCCCCCTGTGTTTGTGCGCAGCGTTTGAAGACATGCTGGAGAATCCTCTGAACAGCACGCAGTGGATGAACGACCCTGAGACCGGCCCTGTCATGCTCCAAATATCCAGAATCTTCCAGACCCTCAATCGCACATAGAGCCTCCTGGTGACCCCTGTGTGACTGCGGCAGCTTGTGCGTGTGTGTGAGCGTGGGTATGGATGTGTGTGCATCTGGGTGCGGCAGAGACACGAGTATTGTTTTTGCCTCGTAAAGACAAAGCTGGAGGAGTATGAGTTCAGATGTTACACATATAAACTATTTATAACAGTACAGTAAATACACTTATACGGAAGAAATGTTAACATAAACATTATTACAGTAATAATAAAAAAAAGATTTAGTATGTTGTTTTTACATTTTAATGAGAACAATTTATAGTCATGACAGACATGATTTATTTTATATAATTTCTCCATGTGCAGAAATGACATCAGACATGAATTCAATGTTTACACTTCAAAGAAAACTGTTTTTGTATGTTTTGCAATATTTAAATATCAATTACAGTTTTGTCTGTGTCTTTAAATTGTTACATTTCATTTGTGGTGAATGTTTGAAAGACTTCTGTCAGTATCACAATTTGCTTTTCTTTCCTCTTTTTCTAGTTTTTATCAAAGTAACTGCTTATAATTGAGAGGCTGGTTGTTTAAGTATCGTGTGTTTTTTTTAAGCTCGTTTCAAACGGGCTTTCAGACCGGTTACCTCTCGCTCCATTCACACCTGTGAGGTCACTGTAAGTCAACCGCCTCTCAGTTAAAAAGTGGAGAACGTTTGTCCTTGAGCTTCTTCAAGAATATTTATTTGACTTTCTTGCCTTTTTAGATGAAAGCTGTACACTAAACTGTACACTAAACTGTTTGTGTCTTAGTCATGTTTTTACAAGAAAAGGATATATTAGGCCTGTGTGTTTATTGTCAATGTGCTCTTGAATGTCATATTATCATGTTGCGCTCATTTAGCACTTGTTCACCTCTATGAATATCACTCACTGCAGCACTGAGGAAGTTGAAAGAAGGGTTCATGTTTTGTCTCTAAAGGCTGTAGTGGAATGTGGAAATGAAGCTGCGCCTAATATCAAAGGGGTTTGCCTTTTTTTAACCTTAAATTTGAATGATGAAGATGCGTGTTCACTTCATGCTGCAGGGGGAAAGCATCTTCGTACACAAAGAAATAATAGAATTTGAGACGCAACCTGTGTTGGGTCTTCTGGTTTACTTTTTTTCTTTTTCTTGAGAGCAGTGGACATTTATGCTGTCAAACCAAACCAAAATGTCACTATATAACCTGCCTTGTCATTAGTTTTATCCATTGAAAAATGCCCTGTATTTCTGTGCAATAGCAAAGGACTTCTGTTGACCTGTAAAGAAATATATTTGATTCGAGTTTTAGAAGAGTGTGAACTGCAATGTGTGTTCAACAATATTAGCCTTTGCATTGAGTAGTGAACATCTCAAGCTACAAAAAGGCATGCTAAGGCCGTTCCTGCTTGTACTGAGAGTTACACATCAATATGGAGGGTGGTGTGTTTTGCCAAGCTTTTGAGTGTTTTTATTCAATATTTAAAATGTGGTATTGATGTGACTTTCTGCTCAGGGAGGCTGAGATTGTTTTTCTAAACCTGTCCTTATGGCAAACCTCTGCTCACCCCATACTACTTTGGCATTTGAAAATGGCTTTAACTAATCTGTGGAGAACTTTATGAATAAGAGCACTAAAAGACATGGTTTTGTAAATGCAATATTTGAAAATATTTAAATGTTTTTAGAGAGAAGTGTGTTTGAACTATGTATTATTACATTATTTATATTGAAGCCAAACTAGCAACTTGTTCTTATTTATAGCATTTTTTTTAGCAAACCTCAAGCTAATCTACGAATGTGAAACAATTTTAATGATTCAAATGTTGTTTTTACAAACCATAGTGAAATGTGCTCATGGACTGGTAGGTCTCAGTGTGACTTAAAGTGTTGTTTGAATAAAGAAGGATTTCTACACCCGTGTGGAAGCCTCTCTGCACACTTTCTGCACTGCAGTGGACATTCATCATGACCCAGTGACCAGCCACCAGCTCCATGCTTTGCATCAGTATGCATACACAACACTCCCGCAATATCTTGAAACAAACACTGGGAGATTGTACGTTTTAAAGAAAACATTTCCACAGGAAACGCAGACACCTTTCAAAATGGTCAACGGGAACATGAGAAAAGGAACTTTATTGCTGAGGGACACTGAAGGATTGTTGGAGGCACAGGTTTTTCTTTTCACTCAGCTTTCATGCAGGACTGTCCCCAATTAACAACCTATGCAATATACTCTCACGGTCTGTTTGTTCAGACAGCCTCCTGGCTACTGGCATTTAAATCACTATTGCATTAAAGGTTTTATTTGTGGCTGTATTATTTGGATTCAGTGTTTTCTTTGAACGGGTGACTAATCGAACAGGGCCAACTCATTGCCTCAAGAAAGTGCTCTCTCTTATGCACTCTATTTCTACTGCGTGGTCTAAGTGCTCTATTTCAGTTAGTAGCCTCCTTTCCAGACGTTAAGGTTGAAATATCCTTAAGCTATGTGTAGTATTATATATTACATTACATGTCATGTCATTTGTTAGACGCTTTTATCCAAAGCGACTTGCATACATTCAGTACTGTGGGCAATCCCCACAGGTGTCTTGCCCAGGGACACAACGACATGCTGACTGCAGTGGTGATTCAAAGTTCAGCGCACTAAGTTCAGCACACTATCCCACTGAGCCACAGCCTCCCCCCATATATTTTGTACTTATTTATTGACTTAGTTCACTTACATTCACTTTTTTTTTAAATCAGACTCATGTTTCAACATAAAATATATTGGTTTTACCTTCTTATCTCAGATTGGCTAGCTGAAAGCTAAATTCTCACCGATCTTTTTTTATTTAAATGTCAGCTTGGTCTGGTACACAATTATATTCATTTGAACCCTTAGCAGCAGCTATTGTTGCACTATGCCATTTAGAGAAAAACATTAGAAATCCAAGAAGAATTCTTCAAAATGAATTTATAAACAAATTCAGGTCAACACTGACCATCAATGGTGCTGCTGTGGAGCAGGTGAGCAGAACCACATTCCTGAGGGTGAACAACAACACGTTACTCGCCAAGAAAGCCCAGCAGCACCTCTACTTCATCCACAAACTGGAGAGAGCAGGGGCCCCATCATGCACTCCTACCAAGGTAGAGCATCATCAGCAGCTGCATCACGGTGTGGTTCTGAAGCTGCACCGTATCTATCCGCAAGACCCTGCATCGCATAGTGAACACTGCTGAGAGGTTCATTTGTGCCTCACTCCCAACACTCCTGGACCTTTTCACCCACAAAGCACTCAGCATTGTGGGTGACCCCTCCCACTTCCTTCAGGGAAAAGGTTCTGTCAGGATGCTGACCTCTGAGATGCAGCCTTAGCACTTTTGTTTCCTCTGTTTTATTTGTAAAAACATGTGTATTTATTTTTCCTCAAAGTTTTCCTTTCCATTTACTGTATTTCACAGAGGCGTCGTTTTTGTTTACACAACCGTCACTATGTTTTGTGCATGAAAGTTGCACCAATTTGTTTTTGAGAAAAATAAAAGTATAATAACAGTATATTTGTGTTTCTGCACATATTTGTGTAGACTTGAACAATCTTTCTATGCAGAATCCTCTACAGTACTACATAATGCCTTAAAAGATGAGTGTGCTTTTGATTAAGCACCACTGTGTGTAGTTGGTTGTACAAAGTGTCTTGTACAAAGTGTGTACCATTTGGTGCAAAGGTTTGGTTTGGTAAGTGTTTGAGTGCAGTCATTCATTTTGCAAGATATATGAGGTGTTTTGCACTTTGGGTGGACAGGATGTTATACATTTATGTATATATATGTTTTAAATATTTGAATTTGTATTCCTCCGGATTGTGAGAAACAGCATTTGATCTCCCTGTCTGTATCTCACACACCAACCCACTCTCTTCAGTCTGCGTACAAATGACACGACTTTACACATTGGAAATGCGTGCAATAGATACGCGGAAGTCCGATTTTGCGTGCATATGATACGCTAACCATTCCCATTGAGATCTGAGGCCGAGTTTTGCGTGACTGAAGAGAGTGCGTTGCACACACAGAAGATTGACAATAAAGATGACTTTGACTTAGACATGTTTTTGCTGCCAAAGGAGGTTTTACCAGTTATTAAATCCAAGGGTTCACTTACCTTTCCACCAGTGCTTTGAATGTTTACTAAAGACATACACAATTATAAATGTTTGCTGTGTGCTATTAGTAAAAACGGATTGTATTTGTTGATTATTGTAGCCTACCTTAAGTGAACATCAGTCCATATTTTAGAACACATTTCTTCTTGCCACTGTATATATATTTTTGATGCATTTAATTAGACATTACACATTTCAATCCATTTCACAATTTCACAGTGAAGCGATGTGGACTGAAGTCTGGGCGCGGGTTTCCTTGTGCGTAGCTGAGCCTCTCATGTCTGACTTGGAGGGCACTGTGAGTTTTAAGCAGCTTACGATACTCAGCATTGATGTCGCAGTTCCTCCTCCCCAGATCAGTGTACTCCTGCTGCAGCTGGTACAGCGCCTTTCTGCTCTCATCCAGGGCAGTCTTCTGTTCGCTGAGCCTGAGATCAGAGTCGCTGGTGTGTCGTCCGTTTGTCTCTGCACGTTGTTGCTCCTGAATCATGGGGAAGATTTCCTGAGCTCTCTGCAGAACCCCAGCCAATCTGTGCTTCTCCTCCAGAGTTTCAATCTGCCTTGTCAATGCTTCCTTGAGCTCGACGCGATGCTTCTCACACCTGGTTTTTTCTTTTTCCAGAGCAGAGGAGATGTGATCGAGTCTCTGCTGCAGCTCAGAGTTTCTCGTCTTGTCCTGTTTCAAGGCTTCTTCCAGTTCTGCCTGGCTTTTCTGGGTCTCTGACTCCTTTGCTTTGAACTCATCTACCATGCACTGGAGCTTAGTGATGGTAAACTGGTTCTCAGAGATGGTATCATCTTTCCGTGACAGCATCTCTTCATTGCGCTTAGAGAGAGAGCGGTGTTCAGATCTCACCCTGTCATATTCTCTCTCCAAGACATGGAGTTTAGCCCTGATGTCTGTCTTCTCCATCCTCAATGTCTGCATGTCGTTCATCAGACGTTCTGTGGACATGGATGCTTCCCTCAGCTGGTTAGTGAGGTTTGTCAGTGGTCCAGCTACAGCATGCTTTTCTACAACCATCTTCTCAAAGCGCTTCTTCTCACTTTTGAGAGACGACCTGAGAAGTTTCTCGGCTGTCAGGCTCTTTGCCAAAGCCAGAGTCTTCTCAGACAGCTCTTTCTCTTGGCTCTGGATCTTTTTGTTGGCCATGGAGAAACGAGACTTCTCTTTCCTGATGGCCTCCTCCACTCTGCTGCAAGTTTCTCTTTCTGCCTGAAGCTGATTTTCTTCAAACTGCTGTTGATTTAGAGCAGCTTCCAGGTCACCTTGCAGCCTTTTGTTTTGAGAGGCGAGGTGTTGCTTCTCCTGAGTCAGACGGGCCACTTCTTGTGCCTCCTTCTTCTGCTCGGAGACAACAGCCTCGTAGTCCCTCTGCAGCGAGCAGCTTTTTGTACGCTCTTCTTTGAGGTCTGAAGCCCACTGGTTCACTTTCTCCTGCATTGAGGAAACAATGCTGACCTTGGCTTCATTGTCGCGTTGGAGACTCTGGAGATTTGAGCGCAGGGATTCAATGTCACTGTCTTTCGTCAGACTTTCCTCCTGCTGCTCATTGAGACGATCCTTGACTTCTTTTTCTTCCAGAGTCAGCTCTGAGATCTGTCTTTCGTGCTGCCTGGAGGATTCCTGCAGATCTCTCCGGAGCTTCTCAATCACCTTCTTGTCCTCCTCAAGCTCAGAGGTCATTTCAGAGATGGTGTCTTTCAGCTTCTCTTTGCTGCACTGCTTCTCTTTCTGTGACTTTCTGAAATCAGCCATTTGTGCCTTCAGGCATTCCCTTTCGACACGAAGGGAGTTCTTTTCAGCTTGCTTCTTCTCCAGAGCCTTTGCAAGAGCGTCTTTTTCTTTTCGCTCCCGCTTCAGGGCTTCTTTGTGTTGAGCTGAAGCTGTTTTCTCTTTCTTCCAAGCCTCCTCAAGAGCAGCTTTGGCTTTTCTCTCCTTCTCCAGGGCTTCATGAAGACCAGGTGATTTCTTAGATCTCTCAGGTCTCTCAGAGTCCTCTGTCTGTGAAACATAAAACAATTATAATTGTGTTGTCTATGTGCAGTATTTTTAGATGTTAAAGATGTCTACTTTTGAACAATATTTGAGGGAACTTTTATCTTACCTCATCGACAGAAGTGTAGCTGTAGTCTTTGCTCCTGCTAGAGTCAGAGAGCTGCTCCTTTACATATTTCTTAATGTCTTTCTCAGCCTCCTCTGCAAACTCCTGCACCTCGTCAATTTCCTCCTCTATCTCCTCCTCTATCTCCTCTTCTATCTCCTCTTCTGTCTCCTCTTTTATCACCTCAATGTCTTTAGAGGAATGATTTCCCGGGAGCCAAGAAGAGCCGAGGTACTGCATGGAGAAGACTGATTTACGTTTGTCCATTTTCTTATTGTGAAGAAATGGCTGCAAACTACTGATAATGTGGATTCAATGTAGCGGGGATAACACCTGGTTTGTTATAACTGTGTGTGCACTGCAGTGTGTGATCTAATGCCACCTGAGAGACCTGCAGTGTCTACTGACACATTCTACATTCCTGAGTTCCAATGGCTGAGTTCTCTGAAGTGCCTTCACAACTCCGTAGCATTCATCTATTTGCAATTCACAAATGTATGTCTTATTAAGCATTATTTAATTGTACATTTTGTTCTTGTTTATCTTATTCTTTTCAACATGTATAGACTTCTGCATTATGGTCACTTGCCACATTATGCTTATTGTATTTTATTTTGCATGTACACTTCACTTCTTCTGCATTACTTGCACATTTGTCTTGCAACATAACCTTGCACTATTGTATTACTACTCTGGTACTATTTTTATAGTCCATTTTTATTTTTGTATTTGTTCTATTGTTTTATGTCTTATATATTTATGTTGCATTGTTAGAGGTGCCTGGGTCTAAAGATGTCCATTGCCCTCACTACACTGTAGCTTCTGTGCATATGACAATAAAGCCTTTGAATCTTATTTAATGAATCTTTAAAGCCTTCTTCCGTCTCTAGTCATATACATTCTTATACATTCGTTGTAACATGCCAGACAAACAAACTATCTGGATTACATCAAAAAAGTTGGTGGGGAAATTATGTTTTGGATGATTTGACCCTTTAAGCATCTTCTAAGCAAAGTCCTCAAAGGCTTTCCCACAATGGAACTCCTGCATGGACTCGGTTTTGTATTGGAAGATTAAACATGATAATCAAAACGCCGTACAAATTGAAACATCAATGTTTCAGTATGTAGACAGGTTTTGAAAGATAAATAGGAAGCTGAATTCACACATTAAGACAACAAGACACATTTAAATCAGGAATTGAGAGAAATAGTGCTTTATTTTTTTTATTTTTAACCTTATAAGAATACTCTTATTCATTTTTTGTTGTTCATATATATTGGTTTAAAATAATGTCTACTTTTAAAGTAATTGGAGTTATTACTAAAATAAACAGACTCTCAAAATAAACTACCTGCAGCCATGGAAAGGCCACATCTCTTATTTTAAAGCAGTTGCACGCAATTACTCTGGGTGATTTCTGATCCAATAAGCATTATACCTACTAACAGAAGTGTAACAAAAGATAGTTTATTGATAAATATATTTTAATAAGATAAACATATCCATGTAAAAGATGTGGAGGCCTTACGATTGCCAGAGAACACTTTAATTAACATTCTCGGTTTTGCAGTTTTATTTTAATGTCACACTTTTTTTTACCTGTGGTTAGAATACCAACACTTATTTTCAGTCTGCATAGTGGGTTAAAATCTTTATATATACAGTCTATGGTTAAAATACAGTTGACACTGCTGTACAATACCAAACACGTTTTATTTCAAGACACTTCATTTCACCACTAGATGGCGTTATTGATCAATGTCACAAGGACAACACAGGAACACAACAATAAAAACGTGTAGATCTATTGTGATAAATTCATTCTGAAATAAAGACATAATTTAGAAGAGAACAGCTGGGCATGTGAGTGGATTGACTCCACATTATGCAAGAGTCAGCAAGAGTCTAGTGTTTACATAAATATAATTAATCAAAACTAAGCAGATTTATACCGTATCAGAATCTGAGCCAACTGACTGTTATGGCTGTTAAAATTAATACATTATAATTAGGAGTGTGGGTAGCTCTTGGTCTATAACTGGCTGTTATTACCAGTATCACTTGTAACAGTCTGGACGGTAATCACGCATGCGCAGTCGCTGCTTTACGAAGGCTGGGATGATAATTACATTTCTATGGGCAGAGCGCGAACACACCACCGGTCCTCCTTGCAGAGCGCCAGCCACTTAGGTATGTGTTTATCTGGTAACTAACATGAGGCGTTTAGTACAGAGATAGATTTTAAGACGGAAAGCCTCTGTACGTCGTGTTTCTTCACCGGAGAGCACTCCCCTTTTTCTGCCTGGCGTTTTGTTTGAGCGGAAAGCCTGCCGTGGAGCGGTTGTCACACAGGCCGCGGATCGGGTCTTGTTGCTGGGAGGAGACCATCCAGACTCGCCTCCCTGTTAGCATTATTAGCTGGCTACGATGCACCGCTGCTGCTGGTGTATTTTCTACACGGCAGGCCACTGTAAAGCGAGGCAGGACCTTGGATAACTGTTTATACCAACGGAACTGGAGGGTGACTTGGAGAAACACCACACCTTTCAAGGTAACGTCTTCCCCACTTGCTAACGTCACACACGGGGCCGACGCATGCAGCTCCTGTAACGTTAACGTTAACGTTACAGTACACACCAGCTAGCTAACGGTTAGCGAGCTACTTTACATCTGCATGCATGGTCGTGCAACTAATCTAATGTTAGGCAAATGTGTACCATGTCCGTAAGCGGCTCACCCCTCGTTGTTTAGGTTAACATATCACCAGGTACAAAGCTAAGGTTTTGATTATAGCTAATTTAGGTTATTAGCTATTCCCTAGCTTGTTCATCAGGCCAGCATTGGGACGTTAATGATAACATCAGTGATTTAAAGTAACTAAGTATATTTACTCATGTACTATACTTAAGTACAATTTTGAGGGACTTGTACTTTACTTGAGTATTCAAATGCTACTTTGTTCTCCTACCCTACTTCAATTAAGAGGTAAATTGTGTACTCTACTACTTACTGAACGACATTTATTTAATACTTTAGTTACTTTGCAGATTTCTGATTACTGTTATGAAATTCAATCAACACTGAAATAAGACTTGAGTTATACCTGGAGTAAATCCACAAGCTACCCTGCAGTATACAAAGGAATCAATATTAGCTCCACCTTTACCAGCTTTGATAAACACATGAATGCATCTAAAATAATAATCAAAGTGCATATAATTCCCAAATGGTCCAATCTCCATAATGAGAACGTTTACTTTTGGTACTTTAAGTATAATTTGATGCCAATACCTTTGTACTTGAGTAAAATGTTAAATTCAGGACTTTTACTTGTAACAGAGTATTCCTGCTCTCTGATACTTCTACTTTTACTTAAAAAGACCATCCGAGTACTTCTTCCATCTCTTGGTAACATAATGTTGAGTTGGTAAGTTGAGGATATTCTACAATATAACATGTTGTTATCTTGCGACATAAACTACCTTAGTGTCATTTTCGGTGTAATGTTAAGCAGGTGTTTGCACTGTTTTCTACAATATTGTGGTCCTTCATTTCAGTTCTATGGAGTCGTGTCCAGCAAAAACAAGTGACCAATGTAATATTGCGATGGTAATATCTAGGCAGTAAATCAGCCTGAAGGGAAAAGTGAAAGTACTCTGAGTTTGATATGGGCTCTGATTAGAAACATGAGTCTGCTAGACCTAGGCCACTGCAGATGGCCTGGTATACAGTAATAATAAGATTTTTTGGGCCAGATCACTTTTTAAACACATTTACAAGTGCTTCAGAGGAGAGCTGACTACAACATGAAAACAAAAATATGAACCAAATGAATTAAATCTGTTTTAAGAGACAGAGGACATCATTTATTTCACTGAGACACCAAACATCTCTCCATATTCTTCGGGGGCGTTTTTTTGTTGTTGTTGCAGGATTTGGGTAATATCAATAAGAGGCATAGGTTAGCTTCCTCAACTATCCGTAAGAGTTCTCTGTTTTCTTACTGTCAAAATGGGCTTCCTGCATGTCATTTTGGTTCAAGCAATAACATGATATTTTATTGAGAGAAAGACAAAAGTTACAGCCCAACATCAGATACCTTTTGCTATTCATAATGACCATAACGTTTAATATTTGAATACAGCACTGTTTTCAGTCACTGTTGGCTTTTTAATGTAGAGTCATTTAAGTACCACATAAAGCAAAGACACTGTCCTGACACTCATCAAGCATCGACTTAATGATTGTGATTATGCCAGCAAAGATGCCACTTTGGAGCTTCTCTAAACAACAATATGTGAGCCTGGTTGACTACTAAAGGGAGGGGTAACTACAGCACCCAAAACAGTACTTTACTTAATAATCTCCTTAAAGCAGATGGAGATTTTATTTGATTAATAATTGAATAATCACTCCAATAGAGCATCAAGCCACTCTCACAAGCCATGTCGATGACTTTACCACTTTGTCGATTATGGATGGAGCTAGTGTCTTCTACTCAGCACTGTGTTCAGTATAATGGAACATATTTATTTTTTCAGGATGGATGTTGATTTATGTGCTGGCGGGGACAGCACCAGAAGAAAAGTGGACTTGGCTGGAGTTTCGGACGTCACAATGGACGTCGTACCATTGGAGATGTACGATTCTGCCAGAGCAAAAATAGCTGCCAACCTGCGGTGGCTGTTTGCCAAAGCATATGGCATTGGTGAGTAATAATATTTACATTCATGCTGGACAAACAATAAATATGTTTTGTTTTCTTTAGATTTCCATTGACCTACTTACTTAATATATGTATGTGTATATGGTTTATTAGAAACTGGGATAGTGGTATCTGCAGCATATTTTCCTCATATCATAGTTATTTCAGAGGTTATTGTTGCATACTTTTTCAAAATGTTCTCCACGTACTGCCACCATTGTGTTAAACTTCCATGATGAAACATAGACAGGAAAAGGGAAAGAAAGCCAACATGAATTCCCCCATGACACTTGGCAGCTGAAGCCTCCCTCACTGAGTCACCAGATCCTTTCATGCTTGTCTGTCGGCCAGTGAGATTGAACCCAAATGAGGCTGAGTGACAGGAACTGAGGATTAGGGTTCATTTGTTAGACTGGACTCAGAGCATGGAAAATACTGATCTGCACCGCCAGTCACTCACCCCCCCCCCTCCCCTGTTAATATGGGATTGGCCTAAAACAGCTTTTCAGTCGTGTCTGTGCTTGCAACAGTCTACTGATGAATACAAGATGAGTCGTATGGAATTGCATTTTAGGACAACCCTTAAGTAGACATTTCCTTGTGGCTGCAGAACAAGCAACCTTGAAACCCCCGGCACTATTACTGCTTATCTTCTGTTGTTTTCTTCATGTCCTAAGTGCACTTTCTCTTCCTGGGTGCAGCTAGTGCATGATGAAGCAAACTATTTACATTTTCTTTATGTTTAGAAGAATGTATTGTAGATGTAAAGTTTGGGTAAACCTAAAGTCGTCCTAGTCAGTTAACAGTTAGTTTGAAAGGCAGGCGGCCATATGAACCTTTACACAGGTTTTGCTTGCTGTAATTTGTATTATTCCTGTTGGTAAGTGGCTGTTAAATATCTTCTAATATGTTCTCTATGTAAGTTCTGGTAGTCACAAAATCTATAGTTCCTGCTCTGCCAAATTGTATTTAGATTTATCTGAAGATATATGAGATCAGCAGTCTGAGGTGATCAAATCAATTGGAGATATCTTCTAAAATGTTTTTAGTATAACGTTTTCTTGAACAGCTGTGAACCTAGTCTATAAGGCTGATATGGCACCTTGGTAACACATCTTACCTTCATGATGATTCATGTTTTGTTAAATTAGTTTAGAGTGATGTTGATTCCAAAGACAGATGTGCTGCTGTTGGAATGTTATTAAGTTATATTTAGAGGTTTTTAACACCCAGTTGTCTATACTGCCAATAACTATCTTATTGGCATATACTGGTTTTGACCAAGTTACACAACATCATAGCTTTTTTGAATTAGTGGTGGTTGTCAGCTGTGTTGTTTTATCCCAACTGTTTACACCCTATATCTTTGTATATCCACAGAAGTTGAGAGCAGTGAACAGTCAAATGTACTTATCTTGAAACAGACTCCTACCCTTCAAATCTACCAGCCACTAAACTGTTGGCATGTTTTCAGATCAGATGCACTATATATTATCATAGACTTTGGAGTCCAGTGTTTCTTTGTGCATACCTATATATGATCCATGAGTAAAAAAACCTGCTGTGTGAGAATGTTGGCCTAATTTTTCTCCTAGAGCCTTCTCTCACATTATAAATATTTAACCTCTTAACGCAGACATGGCAACGGAGAACATCCTGACTGTTTGGCATTTGTTTAATCATCCCTCCTGGAAAGGTTGCAAGGATGAACACCACAGAAAGCCCCCATTGTTTTTAATCCAGGGCTGCTATTTACCTTTTGGTTTGCAACACAGTGTCTCCTTATTGTAGAAGTTAAGCTAAGTCAGTGCAAGCATTGGCTATCTATTGCACAACGCCCATCATTCACTGCTTTGCATGTCTGTTGCATCAATGTATTATTTGGTCAAATCCTCCATCAGGATTTAACAGGCTCATACAAGCTTTTCTTTGTAGTCTGCGGTCACATTTATATCTGTGGTCATTACACAGATTTTCCTAATGCCCCGGGCACTCATGATAAACAACTGACAGTACGATTGGAGATTTAATGGTAATCCAGGTTGTGGATGGAAAGCTACTGTCTGTTTTTTTTAGGCCCAGCGTTTGCCCTAGCATGTTCATTAGGCTTCCCATTTGTGTAGAGTTCATACAAAAGCGAAGGCATTTGCTTGCTCAGTTCACTGTCTGTACTCGCTGGCCCTAGCTAACGATGCACGCATAAAGATGGAGCATAACAACATCTCTGCACAAACAATAAGGCTGCATCGCAAATGATTTGGACGTACAGTTACAACAGAAAGCATACATTTTCTCCAAAGCTTTGGCAGCACTGAGCGAGTCATCTCTCAGGTGCAGCCGCAATTATCTTCCTCCCCTGGGAACTGAATATACTAGGCCCCTTTGATTTTCACCCTGTGGCTCTTATGGTGTCTCCTAATGCTGCCTTCTTTGCTTGGCTCTCACAATGACTGCCAGAAACAAACAGCGGCGTGTAAACAAGTGACGTAGTTCTATTTTAATTAAGTGCAGTCATGTCGTCAATGTTTGGGGATGGTCAGGGATTCAGGTGTATTTAGTGTGTATTCATTACCGTGCGATTGGCGATCACATTGTCTGTACACATGCTCTCCTGTCCTACTGACACAGCGGCTCCTCAGCTTGTCCTTAGCCGTGCTCTCCACTGCTCGTGCCGATCGTGTTGTGGTGCAGCTCATGCTCCGCTGACTCTGCCGTTGCACATCCCAGTTGTTTTTCAGCTAGACCATATCCTCATGCTCCACCCCATCTCCGTTAGTAAATGTTTCAGCTTGGCCCATGGTGGCAGGAGGGCGGGGGGCAGCTGCCACACAACATCATTGTCTTCGTAATGAAGTCAAACGTGAAGTCTCTCCCCAGCCAGACCCCTTTTGTTTTTATACACAATCATTACCCCTGTTCTAATTTGTCTATGTACTGAGACACAGCTCTCTAGGAATGACCCACACTACTGGTAGCTGTGCATAATAGATGAATGCTGTTGTACAATAACATCCTTATTTGCACTAATTTGTGCAGTGACAGTTTGTCGGTGAGGCTTCTGTTGTGTTAATGCATGCGGCATACACAGTGAGCATGATTCATACTGTCTGAGCATTAGCAGCTACTTACATAAGGGTTGTGTTTATCATATTAATATGGCCATTTCAGTTTATACCTTATCATGCAATCTCATTCTTACATATCTTTATAGCTGTATGTTAGATTTGATGCGTCAAACTAAAGGCTCGTAATCACTTCCTGATGGAAATGCCCTGAGCCTATTGTAAGGTTTGGGATATCCCCACTTCTTCAGTTGCAACAGCAAATGACAAGACTGTGATGCACCGCTTTGCACAGGAAGAAGCAAAAACAGATCTAACAACAGAACAGAGCAGCACTTTGGTCTGGAGCAGGGGTCGGCAACCCGCGGCTCTCGAGCCACATGCGGCTCTTTAAGCCCTCTGCTCTGGCTCCCTTGAGCTTAGACAAAAATAAGAAGGAAATAAAATAAAAATATTTGTAGGACTATTTATATTTTGTTGCATCTTGTATTTTGAGGTGACACGTAAAAAAAAAAAAAAAGTTTTTAATTAGGTCAACTAAAATATGCGTCACATCCTGCTACGGTCCCGCACCAGCGCCTTTTCTTGCAGGCGAATAACCTGACCCCCGGCTCGATGAGCGAACTATGGATAAATCAAAGAAAAGAAAGAGGTATCTGCTTTCACAGCAAACGATGCTGGCTTACCGGTATGTTTGATAGAGAGAAGTTGTCAAAGGAGCTGCAGCCTTTACGTATTGGAGGAAAAACACGGAAGAGGAAGACAGCTGACGATCTTCAGTCATAATTCAATCAGTTAACTCTTTTTAGGGTGCAGCTATAGGTTTTATTTATTTCAAAGTGGGCCCATTTTAATTATATTCATTTTCTTCAAATGTGCAGAGGACTCCCCAAGTGCTGTGTTGATTTATTTTAAAGTAGGCCTGTGTATTTTTTTTAATTCTCCTTATAAGAGTTCTTTGTTTATCTCTAAACAAATATATATTTAAACAGTTTTCTATAATGTAATAAATAATTAATGCAAACAAACTGTAGTTTTTGTCTATGATGTAACAATATATACAACTTTATAAGCTATCAAGCTATCAAATATGTTTTGCGGCTCCAGACAAAAAAAAATTGGTGGAAAAGGGGGCAAAATGGCTCTTTTGGTCAAAAAGGTTGCAGACCCCTGGTCTGGAGGAATCTTAAAAAAAGACTGAATATATTAGAAACTCTCCTTTGATGTCAAGGATTTGATCCTATTCTAGGATACTTTTGAGTCAAAATCAAGACGGTTGCAACACTTACGGGGTAATACCACACATTTATACATTAAGATAAAACCACAAAATATAATATAATATGATGTAGGCCACAAAATTAACTTAACTGTAAATTACTGCTGACTGCCAGACATGTTCAATGTGAGACTTACCAGTCCGTCGCCCTACCACAATACGCTACGATAGCCACAAATGAATTATAATAAAATGGTGTCCCCCTAGTGATTTGAACCGGAAAGCAGATTTCCATTTGAACTGGGCAGTTAATTTGTGCTCCATGTATTAGGATCTACAAAACCAGCTGGAAGGAGCTGCCTTCCTGTTTGCTGACGTGTGGCTCTCTTTGTCCTGCCAGTCAGAGCAGACGCTAAGAACCCTTCACATGCACCCATACGGCTTATGCTGTGTTATTGCAGCTCTACAGATTGAACAGAATACAGTTCTTTCCGTCACCACATCGTTTTATATAGTGCAGGGTTTTGGACAGGTTTTGAGACTATTTTAAGCCTCTGTTTGCAGTATAAATGATGTGTACATGCCTGAAGTCAACGGCTTCAACCTTTGCCCTTATATGGCTGTGATTTCTGCTATCGAGAGTGACTTCACATCCAAAGCAACAGAAACTCTTGTGCAGGTCATTGTTTCCTTTCTCTTTTTTTTCTTTTTGAGTCCAGTATTGTTATGCAAAGCCCACCGTGTCACCTGAGAGGCCTGCTCTCACTGAGCACTGAGATTAGCAAGGATCTGTTTCCCAATGAGCTCCTGAGGCAGTAAGCTCTGACTTACACTTACAAACGGCCATGTTTGCTCCATGTACACTAAAGCAGGCATAGAACAAATATTACATGGAAAGTTGTCACATTCCTGTGTCCTGTTGACGCTGAAAATGTTTGATGGGTGTATGCTGAAGCAGATGGAGATGTAGCACCGTCATATTCATACAGTATCTTACTATAGTGTTTTACC
This sequence comes from Trematomus bernacchii, assembly GCF_902827165.1. Lineage (NCBI taxonomy): Eukaryota > Metazoa > Chordata > Actinopteri > Perciformes > Nototheniidae > Trematomus > Trematomus bernacchii. The sequence goes on from NW_022988043.1 coordinate 13,984,701, forward strand.
AGCTAACCCATATGTCTATCTTAAACAACACATGGCTTCCCTAACCACTTTCTTCATTGCAGACCATATTCCAGAGGATTTAAGGGACCCCTTCTACACAGACCAGTACGAGCAGGAACACATAAAGCCGCCTGTCATCCACCTGCTGCTGTCCTGCGAGCTCTACTGCCGTGTCTGCGCCCTCATCCTCCAGACGGAGCAGGCGGCGTCCCTTCAGTCTCACCTTTCCGTCATCCAGGCCCTGTCCAGAAAGGGCATTTATGTTGTGGAAAGTGACGATACTCCCGTCACAGATGAGGACCTGGCCTGTGCGCCCATCAAAATGGTGAGTGTTTGGACTTAATGTTTAGGTACACGTGTTGGGTTTATACTCCTATTGCATTCAGCACCAGGCAAGCAATACATGATGTTGATGTAGCTTTTATCAACCTGTAGCACACATTTCCTTTCCGAGAAGAAGGAAATCAGGGCAGAGGCTCTAACAACTTTGCACATTACCTGTAACATCCACAGCTCTTCCTGCTTCTGATGTGTTATCTTTCCACAGAGAGACCAGTGGAAAAGGCTTCTGCTTCTATCCAGCAGTTCAATCAATCTCAGATACAAGCCGTACTTTAAAACCTTGTTTATAGACATGATATATATACTGCATATAGTGAGTTAGAAACATATTTTGCTGCATACTGTTGCCCTCAGACAAAAAAAACACTTTTTTCGACCTCACACTGGCCCTCTAAATATTTTGATTTTTTTAAATATACACAATGTCACCTGACATGCTGGTGTCCAATAAAATGAGGGAATTATATGGGTGTGGCATTTTGTCTGGGGGTGGAGCAGTCCTTTCTGCAAGCAAAGCTGCAGGGGACTCGGGGCCACCACTTTTTTTTGTTCGTTGCCTCAGGGCAACACTGTGCCACTTAGACTACTTTTTTCCAGGCAATATGCAAGTGTGCAAATGTGCTCAGCTGTAAAATGATAAACCTAGTCAATGTTTTTACTTTACCATCTACTGATATTTACAGGAAATGGACACCAAAACATGTTATGGGCAGAAGGGACACGATCAGGCTGTTAGGGCTATTCCTTCTGACAGTGAGGACAGTGAAGGTCAAGATAGGGTTAGGCACATAGACACACACACACACGCACACACACACACACACACGCACACACGCACACACACACATACACACACGGACAAACACACACATACACAAAGACATACACACATACACACACACACACACACACACAGACACACAAAGAAAACCTTTTGAATTCATATAGAGTTGTTTTTTCTATTTCTTCTGAATTGTAGAAATCCTTGGTGTTTCAATACCCTCGTAGCACATTGTTGCCCTGAGGCAACAAACCAACCCCTGGTTGAGGGGTGTGGGGGGGGTCACATTTTATAATTGATATAATATCAGGGACCCCTAAGCTCCTAAAACACATGGTGAAACATTTTTTTCCTCCCAAAATAAAAAGTCATGCCATAGAGGGTTAATTTAGCTGAAGATTTGTCCGCTTCCTTATAATTTCTTATTCAAAGTAAGAGGTGGAATTTGACTGTTACTCATGCTGGTCGTGTGAGGACTATCATGCAAGATAAGGCTGTGATGATTAGGGATTGCTTTATGTGTGTTATATTGCTATGGCAATGTTATGTTGAGTGTATTTTGGGTTTATGAGTGTTCACATAAACTGATACTTTATTACTCCGTCAAAGATATCCACTTCTATCTAAAATGTATATTGATACACAAATAAATCATTCCAATAAGTAATTGGGGCCTGTGTCCTCTCAGAACCTGAAGTTTAATCATCCGTTTTAAGCGGGTTAGTTTTGTGCTAATTCTTCTTAGAATGGATTTTATTCTTGGTGACATTCTTTCACCTACGTTAAATCTTTTAAGAGCATTTGCTGAATTCTTGCACTTGGAAATCTTCCCCTTTTTGTCCTCGATCACCCTGTTAGTATACTTTTATCCAGCCTTTCTACCCTACTAGTCTTTAGTTTGATTTTTGAGGAAAATATCAATATGATGTCAGAAAAGATCTTATTATGCATGAAGCTGTGTTGGCTAGGCTCTACTGAAGTCTGTAGTCATACAGGCGTGGGTTAGGGTCATTGGTGAGTAGCCTGCATCCTGTAAGTCATCAGCAGCACCACGTCGCAGCGTGAAGAATAAAGTACAGGACACACCCCTCCCTCCTCTGTAGCAATGAGATCGGATGTCTCACGATTTCACCAAGAGCACTTCACACAGGATAGATAAACACCAACCTGCTAACTCGCTCTCAGTGAGCTCCCTACCTTTTTTGTTACCATGGAAACCAGCTATGGTGTAGAGCAGGCTTCCTCTCTGCTGGCTGCAGCTCAGCAGGGATGTGCGTCTGCTTTTCCTGCTAGAGGCCTGACAAAATAATCCACGCAGGCCTGTGTGATCGCAGCCAGACACAAAGCCTGGTGAGGGGAAGGAAAATCCTGAGCAGGACAGCGCTTATCTCTGATAGACCGCTGGAACCCCCCACCCACTTTGCTGAGTTGACAAGACGTTTCTATAGCAATGTGCTTTTTTTGACTTTGTGTGAATGAAGCGGCCTCTGCACCTTCAGAAAGTCCCTCTGCACCATGTCTGATTATGGTTTGGGGGAAACAGCTGGGCCTTGTAAAACCTTGAGAAGCTAGCCATGCTCTTTAGTCTATATAAACCTTTTTGTGTGTGCAGTGTTTCCCCTACCATTGTCTTGGAAGGGCGCTGCGCCCCGCCAACGGAGCCCCATGCCCCCCCCTGAAATTCAACGTGTTGAAAAAAAAAAAAAAAAATAATTATATATTTTTTTATTGGTAACACTTTATATTAAGGTACACAAATTAACCATCAACTAGTTGTTAATTAACATGCATATTAGCAGTATATTGGCTCTTTATTAGTCATTATAAAACACTTATTAATGCCTTATTCTGCATGACTATATTCTACAAGTAATAGGCCATTAGTTGAGAGATTTTCCTCAATAACCCCCTAATTAGTGCTTATTTATTGCAAGTAATGAAGTTGTTGTACATGAGTTTTGGTCTTAATATGCTCTGCTCAATATGGGCCTAATAAGGCAGTAGTGCCACAAGAATAGTTATTCTCCCATAATAACACTTAACAAATATGATCTCTTCTTATGTAACAAGACATGAAACTATAAGTGTTAATTGTGTCTAAATAACTCAAAATTATGTAAGAATATGTTCCCTATTTTAAAGTGAAGTCTTGTTCATAACCAATAAGCTATTAGTTTGACTCTAATTGACCTGTGTTAATGTTCCCTATTCTAAAGTTGCCCCCTCTTCACACTTTGTAAATACATTATAGCATTATATTTTTTTATATATACCACCAAATTGCAAGTAATCTATATCTACTGTCACTTTTCACATTGAACATGTGCTCTTTTATTAAATAAACTAAACGCTTTCATTTTAAGTTATGAGTTTAGTGTTTTTGACCCTAAGAAACACTGATGCATTACTCTACAGCTCCTCTCTCTGCTCCAGAGGATTTAAAAAAGATATATCCCAATGCCACCCCCCCCCCCCGGTCAGGCAGCACCCCCCCCAAAGCAGTAAACCTAGGTGAAAGTGTGTGTGTGGGGGTGTGTGGGGTCTGCTTGTCATACACACAGACAGCTCAGGGCGGCAGCAGCCCTCACCATGGGGCTCCATGTTGGAGGAGAACAAAAGATGTAACAGCACATCATATCATGCTGTTATATTTGCCCTTTTGTTTATTTATTGAGCACTGCTTAACGACAGCTGATTGGTAAAGGAAGTCATTTAACACTATAATTTTGCACAGACCTGAATCATCCTTTAAATATTTTTTTGAGTGAATCCTCTTAGGTCTTCATCCTTTGTTTATTCACTTCCCCCCCGACCTGTATCTAAAGCTGGCTACACACCAACCCGATTTTGGGAGTCAGAGGCCGTCAGAGGCAGTCGGGCATTCGTGGCGCTCTACTCAGGTTGGTGTGTCCCGCACCGTCGTCTCTTTACGGCACCTTTTCACACGTCAGAGAAAGTCGGCCCAAGCAATCACTCTGATTGGCTGTTCACCCTACCGCTGCCTGCTGGTAAGGACAGTTATTGCCACTCGTCGACTGAAGTATTTGCGGTGTGTTCGTAGGCGGGCGGCGTAGCCGACGTAGCTGACGTAAAAGTCGGACGCCTTCGGTACGCGTTCTTTGGTCTCAGGTGGGTGTGTAGCGGCCTTTACCGTTTAGGTTTGTCTGGAGGTAGATTCTAACTGTTACTGTCAGTGTTGTCCATTTAGGTCGTGCTGTGGTGAAAGCTCAGATATCTCATTTGTTATGTTAACGAGCCATATCTCTCTGCACTTTAATCACCAATTAGGTGATGCACACGGCACTGACTGAGACAATGGCATGCATGCATTTGTTGTAATGGTTCAGGTGCTGCATAATTGTGATGGTTAACCTTTACAGGACTTTCTTTTCATACAATGATATTCAGAAAAATAGGTTTTTGTTTTGCCAGCTGGGAACAACGATTTATTAGTATTTGGTCCGTGTTAAATCCCACTCTGACTATCAAGAAGTAATAATATTACTGGAAGGCACCAGGTGTCAGCAGGGATCCCCCTGCTGAGCCTCATGATTTGATAAAGGCTGGAGCCACACGAGAACGGTAACGCAAACAAACCAAAATCGTTATCAAAAAAGTCTTCCGTCGTACGCAATAGGAAAACGTATCCTTCCACACGAGACCGCTCGACCCGCTGGAGACGCTGTAGTACATATGCCGGGCCTGTAAGTGGCACTGTACTTCCGCCACAAAATACACCAAAAGCAGCGAAGAAGACTTCCGAGCATGGTTTCCATGGTTGCCCTTCTGTTTATTCTCCGCGGTGGATTTAGCAGAAGAGGTGGGGGGAGGCAGGGCTCCTTTTCTCCGTCAGCAGCAGCTGATCTCTGATCTCTCTCTCCTGTCCGATTAGACTTCACTCAAAGGACACCTAAACGATAAGCGACATTTTGACCGGAGAATTTTAGATTTCGGCTAACGGAAACTCTGCCGTGCGGGGGGGGTCTGCTGGAGGCACCTGCTGGGTGCACTGTCCTGCAAGATACCGGGACCTGGCTCGAAACACTCGGGAAAACTGTTGTTGGTGAAACACATCAGCAATGACGCGGGTGACACGGGGGTGAGCAGGAGAGGTGGGGAGAGGCTATTGCGTCATCGTTATCAGAAAATGATCGTATAGGGCGTAGACACGGAGCTGTTTGGCCCCCCAGAGCGTTTCGTCCGCAGATTTACCCACCTTGGGACCCGTTATCGTTATCTGCATTTCCCTGTCGGCCTCGTGTGGCCGAACCGTCTATATGATGGAGAACTGTAGCGGATACGACCGTTCTCGTGTGGCTCCAGCCAAAGACAGGTTTAAAGGCAGACACCCATTGTGCTGAATGAGAGGCGTCACCTTTGATTTGTGTGTAAAATATACACATACACCTCTAACGTCTGAAGGATGTTTTTAATTAATACCCAGTAGGGAAGCCCACCAATTGAACACACACACACACACACACACATCAAAGTCCATTTCCAGGTATCGCGGAGTACTACTGTATAAGGGGAAAAAAAGTTGTATGAAGCCTTTCCTCAATTTTTATCAGAAGGAAAATTCACTATACACTTTCACTTCGCATTATTAGCATTCATTGGCACTATATTAGAGTTGTCCCTTACCTTACTAATCAGCTTAATAGTGTTTTATGTTGTTTGTGTACATTTGCATTATATTGCAATTTGGACTTCCAGCTTATATAATTGCATTGTAAAGCAGGGAAAATCCAATGAAATTGAATTGTCTCCTGTTTCTCCCTCATGCAGAGTGCTCACATGCCCATGATTGATGCCCTGATGATGGCGTACACAGTGGAGATGATCAGCATCGAGAAAGTGGTGACTTCTGTCAAACGCTTCTCTACCTTCAGTGCCTCCAAGGAGCTGCCCTTTGACCTGGAGGACGCCATGGTCTTCTGGATCAACAAGGTGGGTACACACAGCACAGACAAGAATACAACAATTAAAGGGGACCTATCATGCAAAATGCACTTTTTGATGTCTTTTATACATAACTATGTGTCCCCGGTGTCGGGGAACTCACGCAGCGTCAGGAAAAAAAAAACCTTCTCTCTTTTCCTCCGTACCCAAATCTCTAAAAACGGGGGGGTACAACGGAGCTGATCCAGATTTGCGTCCGATATGACGTAATATCGGAAATGTGGACTCACGGCACTATCAGAAAGTTGCTATCAGAAACAATGCCCGACTGTTTTGGACGTAATATGGTCGGTGTTTACATTAGCATCGCTAACACTCAGAGCTAACCTGTACTGGAGAGCATGTGTGTGAAGAAGCAGGAAATAAAAAGGAACTCACCTTGTGGTATAACCGGCAAGAGAGAAAGCCTTTGAGCTCCATACTGTTTCAGAAATAATCCTTGATAATCCATGATATGGTGTTTCATCACCGCAGTATTTAGTTTAGACAGTAGCTGCCGGGTCCCGCATGAGCTCAGCCCCCTCCTTTTTTATTTTGTATCGATCTTTTATTTTTTTTAAGCTTTATATCCAAAATCAGCACTTTTGAAACAGGAAGTGAAATAGAGGGATATGAGGCATGGCTAGAATGGGTGATCTGTTTGGTATTTTGAGCAAAACACTTCATAGACATGTTTTTTATATATTTTTATATTTCTGAGACCTATGCTATTGCCTAAAAATAGCATGATAGGTGTAAAGAAACACAGCTGCACATGGATAAAAGAGTTTTCAAAACGTGTTGCATTGAGTCAAGTATTTGTATTTCCTAAATGTCTATCTGACTATGACCCTAGACTGCTTTAATGTGGTTTGAATCATCTGTTTCACGCTGACATTATAGTGGCCAACTCGTTTTCTTAAGGCTTGAAAGTCTCTGCTGCTCAGAGACGAGCCAACAGATAGGACTGTGGCTCTGGTGCACCCACAAGAGGCCCAGGCTCATGTTGCACTCATCTTTCAACGGGTTGAAACGCCTGAAGCAGCGTAGCCGTGACTCAGTGTGTCTATTACATATCATGATGTCCCACACCAGCAATGTCTGGAAGGAGGAAATTGTCTGTTTGAGATTTGAAACAAATATAAAAAATTAGGGGTATACCAATGATTTATCTATTTATTGTTGAGACATTACATGTCAGAAAACACAGATAAGTGCCCATCACAAGTATTTTTAAAGATGGAGTTTTTACAAGCTAGCCTCCAGGACTCTAAATACCTCTACAGCTGACGATTTTGAAAATGTACACGTTTTTGTTGTGTTGTCTGTTTTGGACCAAAGAGGAAAAAATACTGTCACGGTAGGGGTGTGATCAGATAACTCACCTGCGGCATGTACAAAGAAACATTTCCCAGATTTCTACAGAGAAAGTAGGCGCCATTACCAATTACCTACATAATGTGGTTTCTTGATGGTCTTTATTTTTTACTGCAGGTGAACATGAAGATGAGGGAGATTGCAGAACGGGAGCATAAAGTCAAGCACCACCCCCTGGAGTCCCCCAGCCACCAAAAGGTAAAGCCACATAGAGAATCATCCAATCGCTTCTTTTAAAGCTGAAAGATTCAAGAACCTCAAATACAAGAGCCAAAATGGCCAAAAAGTTTCTCCCAGCAGTTCCATACATTTGGCTTATGGGGACTTTAAGAAGTTTTCACTAGTCTTTATCAGGTGTCTTTATCAGGTGTCTTTGCAACACAACAGCAGGATCGTTAGTTTTTGAAAGGAATGTTTCTCCCTAATGGCATTTTGGAGTTGTTCTGACCCTGCTCTCTTTTTCTCTGTTCAAACCGGAAGCAGATCTGTTCCTTTTGTCTGTGACCTTTTGACCTGTTAATATCTCTGCTCCTATTCCTCATCTGTCCCCTCTTCCCCTCTCTTGTCCCTGCAAACTGGATAGTCCCCCTCCAAATGGTATTGGAAGCTAGTCCCTGTAAGTCTGATGCCAGCTCCCCACCATAACCCCATTTCTCCCCCTTGCACGCATAGTTCTGTGTTGTTGTGCGTACACACTCCACCACGGCTCATTCAAGCTCATTCTGTGCTGCTTGTAGCCAGTGTGCCAGCAAGAAAGGAAATCTGACCATTTGTTTCCCCTTGTTTTTTTTCCTGCTTGTGGCAAACATGTCACAGAGGTGTAAGGTCAGTCCCAGCTTTTATGAAGTGTTCAAAAGATTTTAGCAATGTGTACTATCTCATTTCAGGCATAAGAAGGCCATGTGGATTGGCTGTGCGTGTGCTTGCCCAGTGAGAATAAGAGGAAATCCATGCCTAATGCTAACACCACTGCTTTGCTTTGCAGTCCCTCTCACTGATCTGCTTTGTCACCCCCCCCGCTGCGCTCTTTCTCTTCTGCTCTCACACTCTGTTCCCTCTGTGCACACACTCTCCTCTGACAGTATATCTGCTCTCTTCTGTGTATGTCAGCTTGATGTCATGCACGAGCTGGCCCATTGCATGCTGGACTCAGAGCAGCTCTCCGAAGCGGTACAGTGCTCCCTCTTAGTCAGGAGAAGTCTCTTTTTTTTCTGTAGAGCTTATTTTGTACTAGAGTTCTTAAGCGTGGTTGGTAGTTTCAGCTCTAGCTCTGTATTGTTTTGTATAACTTGTAGAAAGGCATCCCGATGCACTGTAAATGTATCGGAGTAAATGCTGTACAAGTTATTAAGATGAACATAATTGTAGCTATTTGGATGGGTTTTGTATTGTAGATGTTTTTAAATCGTGCAATGTCATCAAATAGTTTCCTTGGGTTAAATCAGTTTGTGTTGAACATTTTTTTTACAAAATATCTTTGGTGGAGTTCATAGGCTGACATACTGTTAGATAACCCTATCTCTGCAATAATCTAATATTGCGTCTATATACCTTTTTTATATTGCAATATGATCTATTTAAGTCTTCCGCTTCTTCATGCTGTGGTACCAGTATCTTGCACCTTTATTTAAAACAGGACGGACATCAAAGCTAATTCAATCTTAATTTCTTAACAACTTTGATTCATTTTCTTTATGAATGTTTCACAAGTTCACAGTGTAACGTGAATATTTATAAGTCATGCAGAATAATTAGCAAACAGTAGTACCAGTCAGTACAGCTGATTTGGCATCCTGTGTGCTCTATATTGATGTTGCTCTAAATCTAATGTAGGTCTCTATTTGAGCTCCATGTTAAGTTTCTATAATGGGTTCACAGGCCTATGTAACGACCTTTATCATTTGAGTATTCATTTAATTTGTACTTTTTCATCAATGAATTGTGAAACCTGAAATGAATACTGAAAATGCCCTTTCTTACAAGCTGTGTAGAGTATGCATCCACGGTGAATGAGTAACTGTACGTTTTACACACTGATTTTCCACTAGTGGGACAGTGGTTGTCTCCCAGTCTGGGTCATATTGCCTGGTTGGGCTGGGCACTGCTGCTAGCCTACTTCCCTCTAAGGCCTGAGGAAGGCTGACCATCACCTCTGTGTTGTTCATATCACCGCTCAAACACTTTCATCTCCCACCAATAATCAGGTCTCGAGGGTTCTCCCTAAACTGGCTGTTTATGGTCCAAAATGTTGTGTCATCATCTTAAAATGACACTAAACCTGCTGATGATCAGTTGTTGATCAGAGAACCACAAATATTTTGTTTTGAATCTCCGGGGGAGAACCTTGATCATTAAATAGTCTTAAGCATTCACTGAAGCTGAAACATCCGAGACCAATATATGCCCTGACTAGTTCAGACGTGAATCTCCCAACAAAAAGAGATTTGTACTTGTGACACTAGTCATTGCATTTAGGATGTTTTATGTTTTGTCAGTGGTTGGTGGAACCATGGAGTTCTGTTATTTAAAGATTTTTATATAGGAAGTGGACTGCCGTTGTAAAATCTCGACATCTTGGGTTTTTTAGGCCACAAACTTCCATATTTGGAAATGAGGGTAAAGCTGGGGAGGAATTGCTAAAGCTCTGTCCTGATTGGCAAGTCGCTGTGGTAGCAGCGTGTCAATAAACATGTAACCATGCTTTAAAGCACTGGCAGCTTTATCATTTCTTTCATACTAAATGCAACATTAGTTAACTTTTACAGAATTAACATATTTCTGTATTGAAAAAGACTTGACACTAGCAAGGGAGATCATAAACCCTTTATGTTTACCGAGGTAATGAATTCAGGTTTAAGGCTGTTACATATTTGGCTTCAGACCCAAAGGCTAAGTCCACTTCTTGTATAAAATCTTTTGTTATTGCTGTTTTTTCTTCTTCTCATAAAACCTCTTCCCCCTCGCCGGCTGGTTAGGTACGGTACCGCCGGGAGCACGCTTCAGGCCGACAGCTGCCCTTCTTCCCTCTGCTGGAGGACCTGATGAGGGATGTTTGTGACGGAGCTGCAATGCTCACTGTGGTCAACTACTACTGCCCGGACCTCATGAAGCTGGAGGGTAGGCTGTGCTCGCACGCATGCACTTTGACACACTCACATGCCCACATTCAATAGCTCTAACTCACTCATTATCAGTTTGCCCTCAAATTATTTTCCAGTGAAGAGCATCGAGCTTTCTTTGCTCACACATTGAATTTAATATCCATGTGTGAGTCTATTTTTGGCCCTTGCACATGGCTTACTGTCCCAGTACAGTCAGTGTGACATTTATAGCCTTCAGGTCATGGAGTTGTGTCCCAATCTGACTCTTCCCCCCTGCTGTCTGATCAGATATTTGCCTGAAGGAAGTCCCCTCCATCGCTGACAGCCTCTACAACATCAGGCTACTCAAAGAGTTCGCCAACGAGTATCTGAATAAAAGTTTCTATCTGACGTTGGAGGATATGCTCTACTCGCCACTTGTGCTCAAGGTACAAAAAGTGACTGTGTATTCATTCAATACAAATGTGCATTTATTATATCAGGCAGCAACACAATCTGCATGTTGTTTTTCTCATGCTTAACAGATTTTAATTTTTGAAAGAAATTGTATGTTATTCTACACTTTATAATTGAATGTCTTATGCTCTTTATGTAGCACAATGTGATGGTGTTCATTGCTGAACTCTTCTGGTGGTTTGAGACCGTCAAGCCCGAGTTTGTCCAGCCCAGAGATCTCCAAGAGTTCAAAGATGGTAAGCATCCCGGTGTCATTACTGCACTCCGGATACAAACTAAAATGAGCTACTCATCATTCAATTCCAGCAGTACACGTAGCTGCAAACTCGTCACCTTCTGGCACAATTAGCCTTTTTGGCACATGTGCTACACGTAGATGGGATGTCACGTTTTTGCCATAGTCTGCAGTATGGTATGAGAAAATCCATGTATAGATGAATAGTTTTTACATAATCACGGTTCAGCTGATTCTAAGTATAATGATGTATATCTATAACTTCTTTATTTTTGGGTATTTTAATTCATTAGCGAGATTTCTGAGCAAAATGTCTCATCCCATTTAAATGCCAACCACTTTATTTATTTAATTATTTTTGGATCACAACTAGTAATAAATCCCATTTAAAATCTCCGGTGGAGCTTTTCCAATGTCAGCCAGCATCAGCCACTAAAGGTTTTAGCAGAATCAACACCCTTCTCGTTCTTCTTTCCTCAGCTCAAGCTATAGCTCAGCCCAAGTGTGCCCGCCCGTCAGTGCCTATCTCCAACGCCACCAAACGCAGCTTCCTGGCTAGCCCTGGTGTGGCCGATAACCAGAGCAGCCCTGAAGTCTGTAACAGGTACTTCCTGCATCCCGAAGACTCTGACCCCCTGTAAGTCTTCTCTTGCTTTCATTCTCGTTCCACCTCATCATGATCCTATCTCCTAACCAGTTACAGTGCAAGGACAGGTAGATACGCAGCAGTGTCTGCTCTTCATTCATGAGCCCTCCACCTCAAACCTTCTTCTCACCTCAATAATTATTTGCACAAAGTTCAGATCATTATTGCATTGTGTCTTTGTCTGTGTGTGCATTGTTAGAGCTTGTGAAGTAAGGGTTTAGGTTAGCTATCTTAAATGGTACTGAACACACACTTAGGACTTTTCCATCTTGTGTGATGTCTGGTAAAGTATTTGGCTTTGGTCTGTTTTTGTGGAAATAATGTCATGCTGTAAACTTTTTCATGATCTGCTCTCCCAATAGTGTTTGAAGGAAATTAGTGATTCTGCTAGAAAACTTGTTTTTTTTGTGGCTTTTAGTAAAGGGGGTCCAACCTTCAGTCAGTCCCACCCACTCCTGCCCCTCCGACAGAGGCAACAGAAGCAAGGAGAAGATGTGGCGGGTAAGGACAACATTCTTTAACCCACCTAAAGATACAGCCTTGCTGCTCATCATATGATGGTGACCAGCAGCTGTTTTATACTTACGAGCTTGTTCTGTGTCTGATTAGGTGTCAGAAGCCGCTCCAACTCCCTGACTCAGATGGAAGCACAACCCCGAGGCTCTGTGGTTGCATGGCCCGACAAGAGGCAGAGGTAAAAACCATAGTGAAAAAACAAAAACATGATGGGATTTTATCCAAAACAAAGGAAGAGGACGTTGTTTTACCAAAATGGCAGTCTTATACTGCTGTGGGGGTGAGAAAATGACACCTTTTCAAAGCTGCTGAAAAATATTTAACTTGCAATTAATGCAAATATATGTCTGAAAATGTAAGTTAAAATAACATGTGGAGGATGTATACACATTCCAAATTGTAATCCTTATTATTGATTAATCTGCTGAATTTCTTCCAATAATCCTTTGTCTATAAAAATGTAAGAACCTATTTAAAAAAATGTCCATCCCAATTTCCAAGGTGGTGTCTCCAAATTGTATCAACCCAAAACCAACAAATATTTAGTTTGATATGATATAAAAACCTGACATCTCGGTCTCTGAAAGGCTGAAAACAGCATTTTCTGTCATTTTGCATGAACACTTACTCTTATGATTTATCAATTATCTAAATGGTTGAAGATTATCTTGCTAATCGTTGCTACTCTGATGTAATCTGTGAATCAAGCTGACTATAAAAGTGAGCTTTTTCCTATGCTCTCCTCCTGCAGACCGATGTCCACGATGGGCCCCTACATGTTCCACTCGGCCACAGACAGTGACGCAGATGTTGCCTCTGGAGACAGTGTGAGTCTGGCTCGCTCCATAAGCAAGGACAGCCTGGCGTCCAACGTCATCAATGTCACACCCAAACACCAGACTGCTGTGCACCAGCCTTTACAGACTGCCATGCGCAGAGTGAACGGCCACAGCCTTCTGGGTAATGTCAACATTGAGGATGAGGAGGACATTCTGGTGGCAGCTGCCAGGACTGAAGCTCCCGTCATTCCCAAACGGGTCGAAGGGACGCAAACAGCTGCCACAGCGGGACCCAAACCTTCGGCTGAGTCCAAACCCCCAACAGATAGCTTTTACCTCGAACCACTGATGCCTTCTGTGATCAAACCAGCTAAAGAGAAGTCTGTATGCCTAAACAAGGAGGAAGAGAGTGGCGAGGGGCCGCACTCTTCATGTAGGGGCTCTCTGCGCCGAGGAGATGGATCTACGTCGCCCGTTCGGAGGAAAGCTCCCTCCGGCATTAACCAAACCTTCAACCCTCCAGGTCAGGAGACAGACCTGTCAGAGGAGCCTCAACAGGCAACAGATTCCCACCCTGTTGTTACCAGCAGCATGGACCCCTCGCCCAGAGAGCCAGAGGGGGGCTTCTACCTTCACTCAGATTCTGAAGAACCAAAACCTAGCCAGGTCCTGGACGCGGAGCTCGAAGACCTGGACGAGGAGGAAGAGGATCTGGACGAAGCTGTTACCACTAAAGACCCCAACAGGCCAAGCAAAGCCTTTAACGAAGACGAGGAAGAAGAGTCGGCTAAACTCCAAGAGGACATGAATGTGAAAGAGCACGAGGACAAAGACATGAATGGGGGCAGCGGCCGCTCCAGCCCCTGCCTCAGCGCTCACTCCCAGGCCAGCAGCAGCGTGCGCATGACCTCCTTCGCCGAGCGCAAAGCGCAGCAGCAGCGCTTCGGCAGCAACCACGACCTTCGATCCAGTGCCTCCAGCTCCCAGAGGACCACTCCCGATGGGTCAGAGTGCAGCGGGCCCCTGCCGTCCTCCTGGAGGCTTAAAAGGGACCAAAGCCCCTCCTCACCACTGGGAGGATGCGGCCGTATAGGCGATGGTAGCGGCTCTAATGTACTCTCTTCTGAAATCATCCAGCTCCGTATGCAGCTGGAGGAGAAACGGCGTGCCATCGAGCACCAGAAGAAGAAGATGGAAGTGCTGTCGGCGAGGCAGAGGCAGAAGCTGGGGAAGGCAGCCTTCCTGCACATCGTAAAGAAAGGCAAGAGTGACACGTTACCCAACCCGCTGAAAGCCGACATCTCTAAAGACGAGCTGGTTCGGGAGAAGGCAGTATCAAGTAAAGATGATATGTGTGTTGGTGCCCTGACGGGGGCCAAAGAGGTGGCGGGACCACCCCCCCCATCAGCAGCTTTGGAAGCAGACAAGGTAGCGACCAGCGACAGCTTCCATCTGGAGGAAGAGTTGGACCTGAATGAGTGCAGCCGCTCCATCGAGCTGCTGAACGACGCCATCGGCAGCATCCAGCAGCAGATGATGCAGCTGTCTCTGCAGCAGGACAAGTTGATGAAACAGAACGCACACCCCTCGCCTGGCCCTGCTCCAACTCCTCCCGTCACCACGGACAAAAACAGTGACTCTAAGGGGAAGGCAGGCTTCCAGTTCGTGGAGCATCTCTCCACCTCCAGCACCACGCCCACCAGGAAGCCCCCCAAGCTGACCTCAGCCCGGGGCTCCAGGTCCAAACCATCAGAGCTAAAGATCGCTAAGGAGCAGAGCCGGCAGCCCTCCAGGACCCTCACACCCACCCAAAGTGGGTCAGAGACATTACCACACGTACGGCAGTTAGCTGGGGGCCGGTCCCCCAGGGCCGAGCAGCCCCACAGCCCCAGAACCCCCACAGCAGCAGAGACTATCGACAGGCCGGGCTCCGGCCACATCCGGAGCGTTAACTTCCGTCTCCACGACGAGGCCAATATCCGCCTGCCGACCCGGGTGGACTTGAAGGCGGTGGCTGCCCCAGAAGTGTCCTTTGAAGAGTTCCTGTCCAGCACCCTGAGGGGGCCCGACCACTCTTCAGACGGGTCAGGCAAGGAGAATATACCGTCAGACGAGGGGCAGCGCAACAGATCCCTCCTGATCGAGGTGGACCTGTCGGAGCTGAAAGACCCCGAGGAGCAGGAGGCTGCTGTGGACTCCATGACGGAGGTGGATGGAGAGCAGAAGTCCGGCATGGGCTTCTTCTTCAAGGTAATGCCTTTGCATGAATATGGAGATTTATTTAAATATATGATTTGTAATGTTCTTTCTCCACTGGGCTACTTGTTGAATCATCCTGTAGATTACACCACTCTTGATCATTAGTTTTCTGATGGTCCACCTAGTCATCCTTCAGTAACTCAAAATGCTTGTATTGTGTAGGATGAGGAGAAGGCGGAGGATGAGCTTGCCAAGAGGAGAGCAGCGTTTCTGCTGAAGCAGCAGAAGAAAGCCAAGGAGGCTCAACTCCGGAAACAACAACTGGAATCAGAATCAGAGCTCAAACGAGATGAAGCCAGGTAACTCACTTCACCAGCTTTAGCATCACATCCAGATGGCTCTCTTTAAAAAAAGAACTAGCTATAATTAACGTTCTTTGTTTTAAAACCAGACAAAAGGCGGAGGAGGACCGCCTGCGTAAAGAAGACGAGAAGACGAGGCGGGAGCTGATAAAGCAGGAGTATCTGCGGAAGAAGCAGCAGGAGGTTTTAGAGGAACAAGGCCTGGTGAAGCCCAAAATCCCCAAAACCCCCAAACCCAAGCAGAAACACCAACACCGACCCAAGTCTGTGTTCAGAGAGGAATCCCTCCAAGACAATCTCTCCAAGTGCCCTTCCACACGTAAGAATGTTATATAATAGGTCTGACATTTAGCTGTTACATTTTTCTTTACATGTCTCAGCACGGTGCCGTTCATTAGTTTGTTCCAGCTGAGCTGTCCCTGCCAGTCATTTCCAGTTTGACTGCACTTACCACATGTCTGTCGGTTATTAATACCACGTTGATGCTGACATGACTGAGATTCATCTCTGAAAACAATGTCTTTAGCACTTCCTCAAATGAAATACTGGGATTAAAATATCAAATATTGAGTCATACTGAGTACAGTTCAGGATGTTTTTCATCATTATCATTTCAAATGAAGTTGGCCAGCTTGTGTGAAATAAAGATTACCAATGCTAACATCATCAAAATGTCATTAAACAAAGCTATTCAGTTTTGAAGAAAAGTGTTTGTTTTATGCTTCTTAAATCCAGTGTTTTCAGTCAAACGTGTTTTTAAGTTCCCGTGTTTAGCACTTGCTCCTGGAGTTATATGTTGATGTTTGAAAGTAATCCCCTCTGTTTCTATAGTTGACAACCTGAGCAGCGCCCAGTCCGGCTCCAGCCTGTCCCTGGCCTCCGCCGCCACCAACGAGGCCGACAGCGTCAACTCTGGAGGGGCGGGCTCTCAGCGGTACGGCTCTCACACATTTTTGCTCGCTTGTGCTTAAGAATACTCTGCGTCTTGTTTGTCCATGAATAAGATTTTATGTTTACAAAATACAAATGTCATACTGTTTGTTCAACCTCCTGTCTTTCTGTCTTCCAGCTGTGACTCTGTGGAGTCGGTTCCAGGCAGCCGTAACAACAGCCGAACTGCAGAGAGAGACTGGGACAACGGCTCCACCGCGTCCTCCATCACTTCCATGGCTGAATATACTGGTGAGTGCACACACATCAGTAACCTAAGAAACATTACGAATCCATTTCAGTGATTGTTAAAACACAAATAGATTGTATTTACTTGCATGACACAGACCTGTACGCTTCAGATGTTTTGTACTAATCTGACTGACAGATTATTGAATCTCTTGTTATGTATTGCATAGAAGATGTGTGGTCTAACTGGCTGTTCTCCTCTAGGTCCCAAACTGTTCAAGGAGCCCAGTGCCAAGTCCAATAAGCCAATCATCCACAATGCAATCTCCCACTGCTGCCTGGCTGGCAAAGTCAACGAGCCTCAGAAGAACCAGATCCTCGAGGTCAGTTCTCACCACACATCCACCTGCTTAATCGTTTGCTTCTGCTATGTTCAAAGAAATGACGTCTGACTATACTCAGCTTCTTCTAATATGTAATTCTGCAACCATTTTTTGCAACATTGCGGAATACTTTTTCTGCTTCATGTTTGCGGTACAGAGTTGGGAATCAGGTTTAAACTTGTACAATAGGTTTATTTCCTCAAAAACAACAAAACCTGCAACATGAGGCTGTGGTAAATCGCTGTAAGTTAATATGGGTTACGTTTTGAGGTTAAATAACTCCGCCACAAAATAATCAAGACTCGTAACACCAAACTATCCACGACACAAACGCAGGCTGTCACTCTTATTATGAATATATCTGCTTTTGTAACAATTCAATTATTTGTCTTTAATTATACCATGATGTCCCTCCAACTTTTTCAAATCAGATTTTTTGAAAAAATAAGCTGAAAAGGGAATATCTTACACACTTTAGATCAAGTTTGTCATCCTTTTCTGTGTGTCAAATCAGCAGTCTCACCCTCACAAACCTACCAATATAATATAACCAAATGTTATATTAACCAACCATTAATTTCCCTTTTCTCCATGTGTTTCCCCTCCTCTCCCTGTAGGAGTTGGAGAAGTGCGAGTCCAACCACCTGATGATCCTGTTCCGTGACGGCGGCTGCCAGTTCCGGGCGCTCTACTCGTACTTCCCCGACACCGAGGAGATGCAGAAGCTGACGGGAACGGGACCCAAGAGCATCACCAAGAAGATGATCGACAAGCTGTACAAGTACAGCTCCGACAGGAAGCAGTTCACCGTCATCCCCGCCAAGACTGTGTCCGTCAGCGTGGACGCCATCACCATCCACAACCACCTGTGGCAAGCCAAGAGAGGCACCGTGCCAAAGAAAAGCGGGAAATAACAGATAGCCAGTTTCAACCCCTCCCCCCCCCATCATCCAAATCATCTGACCACCATCTTGCTTGTTTCCTTAAATGACTGCATTGATGCCAAGCGCACCGCTATGGACACTGGAGAGCTCGCACTTATGTCCATGTGAGGCCCTCTGTAGGTGGGCCCAGACAAAAACAAGGGAAAGGTATGTGTGTGTGTGGTTGTGTGTGTGTGTGTCACAGGTGGTCGCATCAACAAGAGGAATGCTGGCTCAGTTAGTTTTTCTACGAGGAGCACGACTCAAGCATGTGGCATTTTGTTTCCTCCATCTTCCTCGTATGTGGTGGATGTTCATTTTTACATGAAGTATTTATTAGTTCAGCACTGTCAAGAGCTCAGCTGCAGCACTAAAGTCCTTCCTTCTGTCTCGGGAAACAAAAAAGGAGGGGACTTTGGGGGAATTCTGTCGCTCTTTTAGGGGGAAATCCGACGGAAGGGACCCTTGTGGGACCGCTCTGCGAAACAACGGACAACAATCTCTTCCTGCGTGGACTCAAATCTGTCGAATCAGGCTGGCATTGCCGATTTTGCCTCACCAGGGATCTCCTAAAACCTGCTGCTCTGAACTGTCTTCTTCTTTTCGTCACGGGGTGGGGGGGCCCCTCGGGGTCTCCCTCAGACATCCGTTGGCCTTTCACGCATCGTGGTACTACCGCCTATTTATTCGACCGCTTTTTAAACTAGACGCTGATCGTGTAGCACTGGATATGTGTATAGCATTGAAAACAAAGTCATTTTAAATACTTTTTATTTGTCAAAACATCCTTTTTCTTCAAGGGTGTCATAAGAGGGAGAAGGATAGGTTTTGGTACAGAAAGGATGATTCTTTTTTTTTTTTTTGCTTCAGCGGTTTTTATGATTGCAGCAACGTGGTAAAGAGCTGATGTTATGTGTTTTTATCATAACGGGAATTCTCTGATGTTTAGAGCTTAGTTGTGTTTTCTCTCTCCACTGGGCACTCTCTGATTGTCCTGTATAAAGGTGCACTCATGAACACTTGTCGACGGCTTCTGTCATGCAATGTAAACCCCCGCCCCCCCCCCCCCCCCCCTCCTGGGTGTTTTTGTCGGCCTGTCCCATCCTCTACCACGAGAGCGGGACAGACTTGTTGGGGAGGGTGTTTTCTCTCCGCTCCGTTCATACTTGGGATGACAGTATTTGATATATCCACAAAGGGTTTGTGTGTGTGTGGGGGGGGGGGGGTTCAGTTCTGTACCAACATTAAAGAACATTCCTCTAAGGTGTGGACAAACACTGCCACGTCGTCTCTCTTCTCTCTGTAAATCTAAGTGCTTTTTGAACCATTTGTTGGCCTGGAGATCAACCAGAAGTGTTGCACGAGCACTTTACTTTCTGTTTGTTGGGGAATCTTAGCTTTCTGAATGGGCATGAAAACTACAAACTCATCGATAACACTGCTGTCGTAAAATGTGTTCAAACTAAACCAAACACTAAGAGTGAATACTGACATGTAAAGCTGATACTACTGCTGTCTCCAAAAACAGAAACTTGATTTCTCATTTGCTGCATTGACTTGTTTTTAGGTGGCAGATCTGTAATTGTATGCAAGTTTCTTTTCATGTTAACTAAACGATTGTACTGGCATTTGGTCACCAACTTTGTTACACTAGTGTACTTTTCATCTTTGTTGATTTTATCTTTGATCCCATGCCATCTATTTATTTAAAAAAATGGAAGCACTGAAACAATAAATGTTCAAGTGAATAAAAGTCACATCTTTCATTTTAATTCTTTTTTCTCATGGCTTGATTTGTCCATTTGTTGTATACCACTATTTGTGTATTTTTATTTTTGCAAGTTTTTTACACCACACTGATTATACCACAGGCAATGCTGCATCTTTTCACAGAATTGTTTATTTTTCGTCACATTTATGAGTTAAAGGTCTTCTATCATGCAAAATGCACTTTTTGATGTCTTTTATACATAAAGATGTGTGTCCGGTGTGTCAGGGAACAAAACCCTCTCTCTTTTCCTCCGTACCCAAATCTAAAAAAACGGGGCTACAACGGAGCTGATCCAGATTTGCGATATGAAGTAATATCGTCACAGAGTTTACAGTGTGCCTGGTGCTCAAAAGGGGGCGGGGCCAGAAGATAATCAGCCATTCTTTAACAGGGCTGAAACAGAGGGATATGAGGGATGTCTAAAATGCATGATCTGTTTAATATTTTGAGCAAAACACATCATAGATATGTTTTTTATATATTTGTGACCCATTATATATTCCTAAAAATAGCATGATAGGAGATCTTTAAGGGGCCCTATTATGCTGTTTTGGTGTTTCCCCTTTCCCGCAGTGTGTTATATAGGTTTTTGTGAATGTAAATGTTCTGTCTAGGCTAACCCCCCCCCCCCCCTCCTGCCTGAGATGCCTCCATTGTAGACCTTTGACTTCTGTAACATAGTGGCGTCCCATACGTGACACTTGGCTTGTGCTCCAACACATTGTAACACTAATATCACACGTTGTATAAACATTTTAAAGCTGGGATTTAAAAATGCATCACTCAACATGATACTGGGTTTTCTAATTTCTGAAATCTAAATAGTGAAAACATCTCCGGGCCCCCCTTGTTGCTAGCCGCCTCACCCTCCACCACCCAACTGGAACAGCGGCGTTAGTGCCCGCGCTCTTTACCATGGCAAACTCTGCTCCACCATGGCAACAGTGTTTCTCTTCACACCTGCTGCTTCAGGTGATCACAAGCCCCCCCCCCGACCCGACCAACTGTCACTGCAGGCAGAGTCCAGGCTGAAGACCCTACAGAGTCAATCAGATCGGTTATCATGAAACGTAAGTGCATATATTCCTCTTCCAACGTTTTGTAACTGATGTTGAACTCACAGCATCGACTCTGTTTCTCTTCAGTTGTTGCAGGTCTCGTGCTGATGCTGGTAAATGTGAATCTGAGCCAGTCGTGTTTTGGAGCTGAAAACGTTTTATTATGCCAGGAGATGCCAACAGGTCAGGACCTTAAGTCTAGCTGGATGTATTTGGCTGATTTTAGCCTTTAATTAAATGTATTGTGATGTAATTTCTTCCACTCCACAGTGTTATAAAAAGTGTACCCCTAATCTATTTCCTTCAAAATAATTGCAAAAAAAGAGTTTTAAAAAGTTTGAGAGTTGTGGTGTCTAAGGATGAAAAAAGTTGGTTAAAAGGGTAGTCAGACAAAGAATTACGGTGATATTGACCTGCATGGATTCAAGGTTTTTCATATCTGAACATATGTATCTCTTTATCATGGTCAGAAAGGTTAAACGGGCTGTTTTATGCTTATGGGGGTTTTCTTTTCCTGTATACTATATATGTTTTAGTACATGTAAATGGTCTGCAAAGGCTAAAATCCCAAAGTTCCCTCCAGAGAGAGAGGAGTCTCCCACACACTCCCCCCCCCCCCCCCCCCCCCCCCCCCCCCCCCGATACATTGTGTATATCAGCCACTAGATGGCAGCAAAACATTACTTTGAAATTGCTCAATACAAAAAATGGAGTAAATGGAGTACTTGGTTTCATTAACAATGAGACATTGAGGTTTCCTTTTATTGCATTTACAAAATTAATACTCTTTTTAATGCAGATGTTTTCATGTCCAAACTGCTTTTCTTTGAAGGTAACTTCAAGTTCCACGTGCCTAAATACAATAATAATAATGCTGTGCTTTTTAGTTTTCCCTCCTGGTATATCCAATCTGGCCTTTTCTCTGAACGGCGTTGGGAAGATAAACTCCACTGTGTTACGCAGTGAGAGCCTCACCTCTGTAACGCACCTCCAGATAGAGAAATCAGGAATCACAGGGATCACTGAAGGCGCCTTCAGTTCTTTCGAGAACCTCACAAATCTCAATTTGAACCATAACTTGCTGACCGAGATCAACCCAAAGTGGTTGGGTCGTCCTCATATCCTCAGAAACCTCAGCCTCGCAGAAAACCAGATAGAAGCTCTGAGTGAGTCCATGCTGCACGGCCTCGATAGCCTCGTGAGTCTCAGTCTGAATAAGAACAAGATCAGAACAATCCATCAAAATACGTTCAGCAATAACTCCGTCCTGGCTGAGTTGGACCTGTCTGGGAACAGGATGACTTGGGTCTCCCCTCAGGTCTTCCAGTCCCTCAGGTCCACCCGGATCAGACTGGACGGGAACCCCTGGAACTGTTCCTGCGGGGCTGGAGACTTTGTGCACTTCCTGAAAGGTTAGTCAAATATAAAATTCAGAAAATAGGAAGTCATTGCAGAAACCTAAAGCTGCTGCTCTGCTCAGATCTGCAGAACAGATCTCTGCTGGACAGACCGATGGACGTGACCTGTGAGAGTCCTCCGTCTCTGAGGAGTCAGCGAGTGTGGAACGTGTCTGTGTGTGTGACGCCACCCCCCCCACCACCAACAGCGCCTGTAACTCCAACCCTCCAACCCTCTACCACCCTCACATCAGGCCCCACATCCACATCTGGTACATCCTGTTTGATCGTTGACATTCTTTACCATTACATCGTGATTTTTCCCACTTTTTACAATATATAATTTGTGCTTTGTGCATCCGTTGTTCCCTCCTAGCAAACGTTGTAACAATATCTCCATCACAAACTCCATCAGAGACACTAACCTCTCTCCAACCCAAACCCACTGACGCACCCACATTAATGTCGTCACACACCGGTACATGTCACTCTTCTTCTCCTAGATTCTGGTTTGAATTGTTTTCCATTAGAGTTTTGAATAAGTGTGTGCTTAGTATTTATGTTGTTCTCTCCAGCATCACATCCACCACGACATCCATCAGAGACACAAACCTCCATCCAACCCACCACGGTCGCTTCAACTACTTTAAAGTCTGATTCATTTAGTAGGTTTTATTTTTATTTTAATAAAAAATAATGGGAAGAGAAGTCTAGTTAGAAATCTGTGAAAAAAAGTAATACAAGTGAAAATGAAAACTCTCTGAGCTCTTTTGAGCAGCTTACTAAAGCCTAGCTGCTTCATAACATGTTTAGTAATAAAGTTGCACATCATGTTATTGATTTATTTATAATATCGATAAACGTCTGATAATAAAGGGCTTTTGTTTTGGAACCTTTAACTTCAGGCCATCCACAACCCCCGTCTGACTGACTGAATATTGCCTTAATTAAAAGAAGAAGAAAAAAGAAGTAATTCACAGAATATCTTTGCTCTTTTACTAAAAAAAACAACTAAAAAAAAGTATTTCATCTTTATTCTTCAAATCAGTTTTATTTGTCATGTGTCTCTTAAACTAAGATATTGGAAACTCAATACAGAAGAACATATTATTTATATTGTTCAGGATATTGAAAAAGTTGCCCACCTATTTCACTGAAATGTGTTCTTGGTCAACAGCACCACCCTGTGGTCATTCATAGAGCTTGTTATATTCTCATGCATTACTTCCTAACTATAAGGAAGGACATTATTTTGGATTTATTTATATTGAATATAATGTAAATATTGATAAAAACAAATCTGTTAGCGTACCTTGTTCTAAAATATGGATTGTTTAGATCTTATGACTTCTCAGCAGGACTGTCACTGACTTTATGTATTTTGATGTAGATCTGCATCCTGGCGTAGATTAAACCAATTGTAAACATTTGTATCTCATTACATTTAGAAGACTTTGTTGTTTGAACAGCTGCTCTCTTTAATTTGTCTGTTGTTTACTCTAGCAACTCGTGTGACATCAACTACGTCAGTGACAGAGTTCTCTGTCCATCCTAAACCCTCTGACCCCTCCACAATGACCCCTACACCTACACCTACATCTACACCTACACCTACAACTACACCTACAACCACTCGTAAGCCTGGTTCTTCTCTGCTTTTGACATTTAGCCTTTATATAATGTGTGCTTTAT
This sequence comes from Trematomus bernacchii, assembly GCF_902827165.1. Classification (NCBI taxonomy): domain Eukaryota; kingdom Metazoa; phylum Chordata; class Actinopteri; order Perciformes; family Nototheniidae; genus Trematomus; species Trematomus bernacchii. Next base: position 14,008,779 of record NW_022988043.1, read on the forward strand.
GCACCACCAGGACCACTGGACATGTCTCTAGGTTTAGAGTCCAGATTCTGGGAATCAAAAATAGGTTGAAAGCCCTAAACCCTGGGAGTCTAAAATAAATTGGTTTAAAATGATATGTTCAGGGAATCAAAACACAGGTTTAAATATCCAAGGTTCAGGTCATCTATAAACATTACGTTTACAATTCTTATTCAGGGAATCTAAAAACAATAGGTTTAAAATCCAGATTCAGGGAATCTAAAAAAGAAAGGGACGTTTCTGGGAAACTTAAAAAGGTCTCGGGGAGGCTTTACTAGAAAGGTGTATTCATGTATTATATATCTGTGGTATTCATGTTTTATGTTTCTTTTATTATCTTTGCTTTTTAATGTAATTTTATAACGTGTTTATGCTGCACTATTTCTTAATGCTCTTAAAGTCTTTAGTTTTTGTAAAGCACTTGTGTTGAAAGGTGCTATAAATAAACTTGCCTTGCCTTATGCATCTGTTGTTTATTCCAGATACTTGCGTGACACCCCAACCACCAACAGCTACACACATCGTCTGCACACTCTTTGGTGTGATAGGTACAGTAAGCTATGTTTGTTTGTTGCATGTTTCAGTAGGATTTCCTAAGCCATATGATCAGATGCTTGTACATGACTGATTCTCTGCAGTGGTCCTGGTGCTGCTCCTGTTTGCGCTGTGTTTCCTGATAGTTCTGCACAGGAGGAAACGCAACAACAAAAGCGTGATGCCCATCAGTCCAGAAGAAAACAGGGACGAGTTAAGAGAAGACGGCAGATCCCAGTCTCCGGGACACTCTGAGAAAACAGAAATCAGCCGGTGGGACTTAGAGACGGGATGGAGGAGATCCTTCACTGGAGTCAGAGCTAAGTCAGCAAATGCTATTCTCTTTGTGTCTCCTTTCTGTACTCCTGGGAAAGATCAAGTGACTTTACAAACTGAGGCTCAGACAACTCACACAGACAACCAAGCGGAAGTGAAGCCGAAACAGGGAGAGCACACCGGAGTAGACGGAGAAAGTGAGACAGAAAATCCCACAAATGAAGCTGTTGTAATACAAGATGGTAAACAAGCCAATGCTGGTGTGCATCTAGATGAAACCCTGCACTGTGTGTCTATACATACTGACACTGTACCTTATCTGAGCATTGGTACAGTCCAGAATAAACCAACTTCTGATGACTTTCACAAACAGTCCACTGATGCAGGTCAAAGGTCACAGAGAGGAAGAGTGATAGGGAGGATCTCCACCTGGCCTCCAACTGCAAGTCAGTGGCAGGCAAGGTGTAACATGAAGGAGGAAGAGGAGGAGGGGTCTGAAGAGTTCACTGACTGGACACTGAAGGTGGTGAAAGGGTTCAAGAAAGAGCAGCATCCCTTTGCTTCTGATCAGGATAAACAGGAAGAGGACATTGAGAAAACTCAAGATGATCCCTTAGAAATGAGCGTGGCTCACACGACATCTCAGGCCTTAAAACAAAACGACGAGACCCTCTCTCTCAGTGAGGACCTTTCCCACGCTGACAGGCTAGAGGAGCAGCTAAAGCAGGAGGAGGGGATCCAGGATGTTGCAAACCTGACTCAAAACCTGACTCAAAACCTGACTCGAAATCTGACTCGAAACCCGACTCATAATCCGACTCATAATCTGACTCATAATCCGACTCATAATCTGACTCATAATCTGACTCATAATCTGACTCATAATCTGACTCATAATCTGACTCATAATCTGACTCATAATCCGACTCATAATCCGACTCATAATCTGACTCATAATCTGACTCATAATCCGACTCATAATCCGACTCATAATCTGACTCATAATCTGACTCCGGCTCCAAACCAAGATCAGAAATCTGCAGGAAATGCTGAAAGCAAGAGCAGCAAGAAGAGGAGTGAAGCGAGCAGGCAGAGGGTGATGAAGGCTCCCTCCGGTGGAGCCTCGCCCGATGATGAGACTCTGCTGTCGGGCAACCAGTACGCCTTCATGGACCTCCTGCACGAGGTGTCCCAGAACCACGGCCGCACCACCAGAGACCGGTGGAGGCAGATCCACGTCACCAAGCAGCGGCAGAGGGGCCGAGGGGCCGAGGATGAACACATACCTGACATCAAATAGTGTCGATTCATTGTCACTCTGAAAATGACTATTTCACTTTAAGCAGTTAAACATGATTTTTGGCAGCAATTGAAGGTATAAGTTTATATTAGGGATAAATAATCATTTGCTTTTTTTGGCGAGAAGATGAATCGATAAATACAATCTGTCTAATTAAGGGATTTTGTTTTTAGCCCCTCACATTTCTAGATTTCTTGTATTCTCTGTTTTATATCATATTTAACTGAATACTTTGGGGTTTTAGACGAGACAACATGTAAAGACCTAGGCATTTGAGAAACTGGTATGAAATGATATTACTGTTTCACATTTTAGTAAAGGACGGTTAAAACCTACAGGTGTGAGATGTACTGACAGTCAGGTTGGGTGTAGTTCTTTCCCTAATTTAACAGAGCCTTTAACATTAGGAACCCCAAAACATGTTTAACTATATCTTTTAAAAACATATTAACATTACCTGCTTGTGTACTTTCAATGTAATCATTGTTCATCATTCAATCACTGCTTTAGACCCTCTAATGTGTACATTTCTTGTTTTACATCATATTTAACTGAATAGGTTTGTTTTTTAACTGACAAAACCACACATTTAAATGAATCACCTTTGAGAAATTGGCATGAAATGATTTTACGGTTACACATTTAAGTTTAAAAAAGTCAAATGATTTACTTCACCTGCTTCTGTAGTTTGAATGCAACTATTGTAACACTTTATTCTCAGTCTTATTATATAATACTTATTCTGATTTAATATCACTCTGATCAAATCAAACTACAAATCATTTACATGTGATTGTACTCATATTCACCATTCAAGTTCAATTTATGATCAAATAAAAACAACTTTCCATTCCTCGTATCTGGCTGCATGCAGCGTTTATTTGTTCATATTTTATACGTCGAGAAGAACACTTGCTTCCCATAAGAAATAGTACAAAATGGATCAACCCCTTTTTGACAACGACTTGAGAACATACAGTTGGTGGTAAACATAATACGTAGGCTTCTTGATAACACCTGGACACAACATGCATGTTCCATTCATATAAATACACAGTATCAAATAATGGCTCCAACTTGCAAGCAGTTGACTGGATTATGGGGTTCCTAGTCTTGGGACATCCCGCTAAATGTACAAAATGTATCGTTCTTGGCAAGCTTGTATATCAAAACATGCTGTTGAGTGTTTCCATGCCCCCTCGTGGTATTTTTAAGTAGGAGTGTAGAGATTTTTCAGGTGTGAGGAGAGAGGAAGACGTTAATGGATGGATCAGTATCTTCCATCGTGGTCGCTCACACTCCTCCGCTCTCCTGCTCTGTAAACTGACACTGCTGACACATATCAGCAGTACATTTCAAATGGGGCAAAACACACACAGGTCAACATAAAAAAAGCAGATTGCTCAAAAACAACACAAAACAAATCCATCTGAGATTACTTCACTTCTTTAACATATAAATAAGAATGGCACTCAACCAAATACGCTTTTTCAAACATCTGCAAAGATGAATTGCACCACAGGAATGCTTGAATACTCCACCGTGTCGTACAGATTCAGATTAAAGGGTCATGCTGTTCTGCTCTTCACGTCCCCAGAGAGCTTAGTGCAAAAATACTTCAAGTCCTCTCTCTTTGATCACACGGAAGAGACCGAAACAAAACGGCAAAAACAATGGATATATAAAGTTACTATTTACAGAGAACCAAACATAAATCAAGATGAAATACTGCACTCTGACGCTGCCTTATACACGAGGTGTGGCCTGTATCATCTGGAGAGGAGAGCACTTTTCAGGTCAAGTACGCTCAAAATAGAAACGGTACAGGACAGAAATGTGCCGGCGCTGTCTGTGCAAAACCATTCTGCTACCAGTAGAACTGAACATTCTTGAGTTATGGAACTTCAACATAATTGAACTAAACGAGAGTAAAACTAAAACACTAGAGCCTGATCCATGCTTAATTTCTGTGGCTGATATTTAAAGGTCCCATGTCATGCTTTTCCGGTTATTAGGCTACCTGTCCCCTTGTGTGTTATGTAGCTTTTTCTGCATGTAAACGGTCTGCAGAGTCACAAACCCTCAAGGTACACCCTGTAGCGAGTAAAACTCTAACACAGAAAAGACCTGTCTATGCTGCCCCAGAACGCCTCGTTGGAGATTTCTCTTTTTCCATTGTTTTCTTCCTGGTCATAGTGACGTAACCATACCCAGGTCCAAATGGACCAATCCGCGGAGCTCCGCACACACAGCCTGGCTGTGTGTGTGTGTGTGTGTGTGTGTGTGTGTGTGTGTGTGTGTGTGTGTGTGTGTGTGTGTGTGTGCGCTCAGACTGAGTTCCGCGGTGTCTCGCTGTCTCGCAGACCCCACGCAGCAACCAGGAAACGACACCAGTAATCCAGCTCACACTGTCCGCTCCTCGAGCCCCACAGGGCGGAGCAGTGAGCCCCGCAACGTCCCACCAACACGGCACCCAGACCCCACGCAGCATTCTCATCTGTTTGCCATTACTGGTGTCATTTTCTGGTTGCTAACAAACGCCATTGTAACACATAATCACTGATGTTCCGCTACAACGGTGGTGGACTCATCAGAACAGAGCACAGTGGGCTCATAGGGAGGGGGGGCAGGAGCTCCAACAAGCCGTGTAGGACAGAGAGTGAATACACATACTATACAGAGATGCTGTATGAGAAACCAATGTGATTTTGGAACATTGAACAATATAAATCTATCTATGTTGTTCCTCAACAATGGAATTATGATCAGTAGAAATGGCTATGTCATGGGACCTTTAAGGTAAAGCACTGTTGATAGTTACTGCCCAATATTAGTTTTTTTTAACAAATATAAGAATACCTTCAAGTAAAGATAAATGATTTGTAATATATTCTTTCTAGCTTTAATAAATAAATAAAAATACCAGTCAATGTTTTTTGGCAATTATGAAGCCACAGCCAGGAGGACGTTAGCTTAGCATAAACATTGAAAGCAGAGGGAAACAGCTAGCATGAAAGCGCCTCCTAACATCACTAAGTAACACTAAATAGCTTGTTTAATCAGCACAAAAGTGCAAATGTAAATCAAAAAAAAAAAAGATTTAACCGAGAAAACAACTTGTTAATCATAGCTTGCGAGGTCCTGCTAGCTGTTGCCCCCTGCTTTCATTACCTTAGCTTTTAGGCTAAGCTAGACTAATTTCCTTCTGGTTTTAGCTTTATAATTATCACACAGACATGATAATGGTGTCAACTCAAGATATGTTTTTTTCAGAAATGTAAAACTGTTCTTTTAAATGTGAGAGTTGTGACCAAGATATGTACTGAGTGATACGTTTCACATTTGAATAGACAAACGTGTGTACATTTCAATACAACTACAAATGAAAGAACAAAGAACACATAAGTTAAGCTAGGAAAAATAAGACTCTAAAAATATATTAAACAAAAGTAGAACATTTTGTGGGCAAACTTGAAATACGTAAATTGATTTTTGTTAAAATAGCCACATGGACATTTCAACTTCTATGACATATTTTCGATAATTTAAAACAGGATTATATATTGGGCCCGGCAAATAAAATCAGTCAGGCTCTTAAACAAAACAAACAATGATATCATAAAACAAATGCAAAATGGCACGTACTGTAATGTACAAATCATTGTAAAGATATTTACAAAGAAAAACAGTCAACTAAAGAATGGCACATTCTGTATAGCAGACATCATATGGGACACTTAAAATAGTGAAATAAATTAACAATATTCATTCTTTAACAATAACCACAACAAAAATCAGTGTCCAAAACACAACAGAGAAAAATGCTGACAATTCTAATATGGCCAAAAAAAGTGCCACTATAGAGTATATTTAGATAAAAAGGTTTGTGCTCATAAAGAAAATGGAAATGTCTGTTTTTAGCAGACGTAATTAATAGAATCAATAGAAACTCAGAGCATTTACTTGTAAGAAATGCGATTAAGATGTGGCGGAGGATGCAGTTGCCTCTGGATTATTTTCGTAGTGAGTTTAGACAGAAAAGGGCGTAGAGAAAGTGGGCGACTTCACTCCTGAGTGAAATGTTCTGATATCCCGTACAGTGTGTGCACGTTAAACCTCCTACGACCGTCTAAACACCTCTCAAAACATCCCATCATCCCTCAGTGATCCACTTCCTGTTCCTGGTGCGAGGTGGGCGTGTGCGAGTACAGAGGTGTACGAGGGGGGGGGGGGGGGGGGGGGGGGGGGGGGGGGGGGGGGGGGGGGGGGGGGGGGGTCGATGACGAGGCACTATTCATGCATCCTCCGGTAGCAGCTCAGTGGGAAACAGCAGCTTTCTCATCTTTTTCTAAATGTTGATTATTTTTCTGATCTGAGAGACACATGATGTGGACTCCTCGCTCTGTGAGAGGAACATGCTCTCCGGGGTTAAGGTGTCAGGGTGTCAGGGACTGAGGGGCTTCAGAGGTGAGTCTCGTCTCTCGTCTCTGAGACAAAGTCCTGCTGGTTCCTGCGGGGCTGCCCCGTCTGGGATTCCTCGGGCATGTGAGCCAGCGGGTCGGACCGGATGATGTACCTGTGAGGACAACAACATCATCATCATCATCATCATCATCATCATCTGCCAGCATGGAGCAGGAACTGAAAGGCGGAGGAACTGGGGTGTATGTCTTTATAAATCACACGTTTAAATGAAATAAAGGCTCAAAGTTATTCATAATTAGCGGCGTGCTGCTTTGATTGATGTCAGAGGATGGGAGTATGTGGGTCTCCAGATCGTAAAGGCTACATGACACACCCTCTCATCATCACAGTTACCAATACTAGCAGGCTAGGTTTAGGAATACGACATGATAAAATCCGTATGTTAAAAGTGATCTCAGCTCATCATGTAGTCAGCAAAACAAAGGAGCTGATTGTGGATCAATGGGGGGGCTGTGGCTCAGTGGGTAGTGTGCTGGACTTGGAATCAGGGGATAGCAAGTTCGAGTCCCACTGCAGTCAGCATGTCGTTGTGTCCCTGGGCAAGACACTTCACCTCAAATTGCTCCTGTGGGGATTGTCCACAGTACTGAAAGTATGTAAGTCGTTTTGGATAAAAGCGTCTAACAAAATACATGTAATGGATTACAGGAAGCAGCAGGGAGAGGGACACGCCCCCATCGCCATCAATGGGACTACGGTGGAGAGAGTCAGCAGCTTCAGGTTCCTCTGTGTCCACATCACTGAGGACCTGACATGGTCTCTTCACACCACCACCATCACCAAGAAAGCTCGACAGCGGCTCTTCTTCCTCCGCAGGTTGAGGAGGTTCAACCTGGACTCCAGGATACTCTGCAACTTCTACAGGTGCACCATAGAGAGCATCCTGACTGGCTGCATCACGGCCTGGTACGGCAGCTGCACCGACCTTAATCGTAAGGCTTTACAGAGGGTGGTGAAAACTGCACAGAACATCACCAGGACGGAGCTGCCATCCATGGAGGACCTTTACTCCCAGCGCCTCAGGAAGAAATCCCTCCGGATTATAAAAGACCCCCATCACCCCAGCCACAAACTGTGCCGTCTGGCAGACGTTACCGCAGCATCCGGACTAAAACCACCAGACACAGTTTCATCCCACAGGCAATAAGACTGTTAAACACCTGAACTGTTGAAACAACATCCATAACATTCATCTGGCTTCTACTTAGAAATTATTTATCTATTTACCTAATATATCATATTCCAATAACTTGCATATACTCTTATTGCACTATTTCACTTTTAAAAATATTTTTTCTTTTTGTATTTACTATTTACTTGCACTATATTTTTCTGTTTATCTGTGTTATTGTGTTGCTCTGTTGGAGAAGCCTGTGACCTAAGATTTTCATCGGCATAACTACACTGTAGCTATGTTCGTATGACTAAATAAAGAACCTTGAACCTTGCTGCAGAAAGACCCTTCTTGGTAGCAGTCTGCTCTGCTAGGTAAACCGAGACCGCATCATCTCCACCTCTTTGCCCATTTTTAGAAAAGCCAGAAGTGAAAGCCAGAGTCTGCACTGCCAGGATTAAGAACCGAAGTTACAGTATATATGTTTTACTTCAGATAAAGACAGTCCAAATGTGTTTTTGAATAATACTTTGAAAAGAGAGAGCATATAGTCAAGGGATGTAATACAAAATGATGATATTGCAAGTTGAAATGAAGGTTTACACATGCTTTTAACTTGTCAAATTATTACAGACATATTACAAGATTTGCTCCACATCTTTTTTGCAATATGCATTAGAATGGGATAATTCACATTGAAGTTTTCCAGTGTCAATGTATATAAACGTTTCAGGAAAGCAGCATTTCTGTGACATTCACTGCCCTGATTTAGTACACAGAGAGTAATGGAAAAAGCTGTGGTTCTTACACGATGTCGTTGAGCTCCAGCACGGTGTCAGGAGGAGGGTTGATGAGCACGTAGGACAGCGTGTTCTGGTGGTCGTTCATCTCGTCTGGAGAGAAAGACAGAGGAGACCTTCAGAGCCGCTCTGGAGCCCCCCCCCCTCGTCCTCCTCCATTAAACAGGAAATGAACCCTCAAAATACGAGACTCCCACTTTTTAACCTTTCAGTGAGGACGAAGGAAAAGAAACCCACGTATGGAGCAGTGATGCCGTACTGCAGGTCGGCTTTTATCTTTGTTACAGTTTACGATTACACTTTAATTGCAGTAAACTGACAATGCAGTTTTTTGCTAGGAAATAAATAGCTTAATATTGGGTTCAATAGTATTCTGACCATTAGCCCAACAGATACTGGATTTGAGGCCGATACTGATATATATATAAAAAAACAACCTAATAACAATATATTACACATTTTATTTACATACAACACAAAAAAATACAAAACAAATAACTCCTGATATGGATGATTGGATTATTTTAAAGCTTTATAGTTAAAATGTATGTTACTTGATTTAAACTTTTTATTTTGATTTTAAACTATTTCTATTTTTTGATCTAAATTACTACTTTTTTTATTTAGCTTTTTTGATAAATTACTAATATTCTTTCTAGCTCAACTAAATATTTACCATTTAGATTTAAAGATCATTTAGTCAATTAAAGGGGACATATAATACAGATTTTCAGGTCCATTTTACAGTTTTTAAATTGAACATGTTTACATGTGTATATCAACAAAAAACATGTAATATTTCTTATACTGTGTATATTAAAATATCAGGGTCTAAATCGATCTGTTTTGCCTCCTGTCTCTTTAAGTCCCCCTTTTCAAAAATGCCCAGCCTGCTCAGGTTGATGAGCAAGCTTTATTAGCTCTCCAGCCGTAGGTGGAGATCATCAGAAGGATGGAGGTTTATTCTAATGAGCCTGGTTGTGATATAGAAAGGGATCCAAATGTAAATGGCAGCCCACAAAAAACAAACTGAGTTGTCTTATTCCACATTAAGTGGGTAAGTAGGCACTAAGTAAGTTTTTAATGACACGTCTCATAGACAGCATCAACAGTTGCAACAATATTGTTTTATTGCTTCCACAGTAAAGTTGCCCACCGTGGAAACAGTTTTATTACGAATCAATAAGAGTTTAACATTCATTCCCCTGAAGAGCCACATTACTGTGTGTGTGTGTCAGTGTGTGTTATGTCTGTCTGTGTCTGGCAGCAGCTGCTACTTGCGTTGCGTGATGGACGGAGGAAGGTAAAGGAGGGCACAAGTGTCTCCATGACAACCCACCTGCTTGTGGCCCTTTATAAAGCCAGGCGGGGTGGAAGAGAGAGAAGGGCTAACCGTTACTGACAGGGCACTCTGTGGAACAAGGGGAGGGGGGGGGGGGGGGGGGGGGGGGAGGGTGGGGAGGCCCATGCTCCCTGACACAGCTCCCCATGCGCAGCGTCAGGACTGAGCCAGCATGCAGACAGCGTCCGCGGCTACGCCACAAATCGTTTCCCAATACATTCCCATTTTCCTATATTTTCTTCTGCGCATTCCACACTGGACCAAGGCGGCAGGTTGCCATGCCAAACGGACGACACTCAGCCCCCACCCCCCCCGCAGCCCAGAGGGACATGTGACACATCCACAGACACAGAGAGACATGCTCCAGCATCCTTCACACCGGACCAAAACGCAGAGCGACTCCGACCAAACTGAGAGTGGAGCAGAACACATCGGGAGTGTGAGAGTGGAAGAGAACCACCTGCTGCAGGAACACACACTTATTCTGTTAAACTAAGAGGAGACATGACATTTTTATAGTAGGCTATTCAGTGTATTTGATATGGATTATACCATGGTCACATATAGTACTCATTTCTGATTTTTTTTATAGTTTGGATAAAAGAAACCTCAAATGTAGGTGCAGAAAGTTAGGTCTGTGTGTTATCTGAGACAAACTGTGACTTTAAATTGCTGTCATTTTGTATACATTGCTCAATTTTAGCACCTTCCAGCAATCCAGCAGGCTGAGGGTCCTCACAGAAAATGCAGGACAGGAAATAACACCTGACCTCCAACTTTGTTTCACTTGCTAAAGACCAGACTTAAAAAAAGTCAAAAAATAATCAACAAATGATGCTGGTCTAGACTTAAGAACTATTCCTAAACTGTCTACATAATATTAGCACTTTGGACTGCAGAAGGAGGACGCTTCAACCATTTAGCTTCTTGTATGGTGGCCCTGGGAGCTCAGCGCACTGCCAACTACGGTAACAGATTTCTCGTGTTGTCAAATTGGTAAAGATATTTCTTCCTCAGCTCGTCTACCGGCCGTTCTTCTTAATTTGCAGTGCGTTGAGCTCTCAGGGCCAGAGAAGCTTTCCGCTACTTCAGCTCCCTGCTAACTTTAATATATCCCTAGAGTGCACTTTAGAAGTTAAACAACTGGAGGTCAGCAACATTTAAGATAAACAAGATCAAATATTCTGGAACACATAAGCAGAAACATGTTTTCCTGACAGGTAAGTCAGCGCACAGACTATATGTAATTGCAGTATTCGTTAAGTCAAACTAGCAGAAAAAGACCAACCTGTGCATTAAAGTTAATACAAACAAACTTTAAGAAAAGTGAAGCTGCTTCTCATTTTGTCTGCTGTTAAGTGGCCATGGTATAAGTGTGAAAATACACTTGGAGGTGTCCTGATGTATGAAAACAACAGACACATTTCATTTTCTACATCAGCACACCTCTGGTCTTTATATATCTAACGTACACATTTGAACTGTACATCTAGCCTTCCATCTACAGACCCAATGCGCTCCGCTCCACCCTTTAAGCCATACTCTGGACCCTGCAGTACTCTAGCCATGGGGGACGCCACCTCACGGAACACAATGCAGAAAAGACCAGATAGAGAGAGGGACAGTAGAGTGAGAGATTGGCTGCTGATGTACCACTCGTTCTGGCAGAACACACGCACACGTATACACACACGCACACACTCATGCAGTAGAGTTGTAACACTGTGATCAACCAGCTAACCTGACGGCTTGGTCCCCTCTGAATACGGGTGCTCTGAAATGTCCTGCAACTCTAAGCAACAGCATACACTGTTAATATCCTAATATGTTCATTTATAATTAACTACAAAATGTTAACTACCAACACAATGGTTAGGACAAACACTAAAGCCTTACATCTAGTTCTTAATTCAGTGCAAACTTCAGAGGATGCTGGTGAAAGGACAACTTCCTTTCCTACAAGATGGAACGCAGCCACTCACATTGTTGTAAATGAGTTATAAACGGCACACAGGATTACCTTGCAAATATCCTAGATTTACTCGATTCATGACATCGCTCGCAGTGAGATTAGAAACATCCTCTACAAGCCAAAGGAGGGAAGACACAAGAGTCAGAGAAAAAGGCAGAGAGAGAGAGGAGGAGGGGAACAGAGGAAAACAAGAAATAGAAAATAATCAGGCAGGCAGCGAATGCATTTGCAGTTTCAAAAAAGGACGTTTCAAAATAAGGTGAGAGCGATGCAAAGAAGCCATGCATCGGTGTGTGCACAGAATCACTTCCGAATTATTCATCTGTCACATGTTATGATCCTGCTGCAGTAATCCTCACTGACATTCATGGTTCATAAGATGATCTGGAGCTTTTGGGGTTCTTCCTGAAAGGTATTTAATCCACACGTTACATAATATTTAGCAAGTGCAACACATCTGGAGCATGATTCTGCTTTAGTTTGGAAGCGTGAAGCTGGGAGGAAAAGAAAAGAAAAAGTGAGCAGATAAAAGAGTGCAGGCAACTGCAGTCTGTGTTCATATGCAATCGAGACAAGGCTTGCTGCTCCTGCATCTCCATGCATGACGTGATGATGATGATGATGATGAGGATGATGATGAGGAGTGTGAAATGGTGAGAGTGTGTGATGGCACATGGAGGAGTTTGATGAGTGAGAAACTGATGTGAGAAAATGATTTTTTTTTAAAGGGTAATGATGATGTAGTGCGATGTTAATGATCTCTACAATAAATCCCCACGGCACCACAGCTATAGATGGTGAGATGAGATCAAATGACACACAGTGGAGTTTTTAAACACAGACTCTCTCACAGCTGACATCATTTAACTGGTTGAGAGTGGGTGGAGCATAATAATAACCAGGTTTAGTAGTCGAAAGTACGTCAAATTTAGTGTGTTCTTGGAACTTTTGCTTTGCCTTCAAGTAGTTTTGCCTTTTCAAAAGTTGGTGAATACAACTTAAGTAAATGTTATATTGCTACTTACCTTCATATGTATCACTAAGACAAAACCGGACTAAATGATGTGGTTTGGCTTTTTAACACTTTGTAGCTTCACAAAATCACTGTATACATGCCTCCTGCACCACACTTAGTCAATTTAAAACAAAGCAACCCATAATACATGGGTGGCTCAGTGGGAAGGACAGATAATGTGGGCCATGCCTATAAGGTGCTTTTAAGAGAAGACTTGTTTCAGATTTTCTCAAAACTGAAATATCCTTTAAAGTGGACCTATCATGCTATATTTTAATAATATATTGTAGGGCCATACCTATATAAAACATGTCTGTGAAGTTTTTTTTTTCAAAATACCAAACAGATCATGCATTTTAGCCATGCCTCATTTCGCTCTATTTGCTCTTTTCCAGCCCTGTTTTTGCAAGGGCTGATTCTGTGAGAAGTCTTCTTCGCTGCTTTTGTGGCAGACTACAGCGCCACCTACAGGCCTGGCATATGTACTACAGCGTCTCCAGCGCTTTCGAGCTGCAATGGCCGTGGCCGTGGCCCAACCCCCCATTCCCCTGATAGGTGGAGAGTTGCCCATATAGGCGGAGCTCCCTGTTTCTGACGTCAGAACAATTTCAAATCTGAATCAGCTCCGTTGCAGCCCCGTTTTTAGAGATTTGGGTATGGAGGAAAAGAGAGAGGGTTGTGTTTTCTGACACTTGGTGAGTTCCCTGACACACCGGGGACACATATTCATGTATAAAAGACGTACAAAAGTGCATTTTGCATGATAGGTCCCCTTTAAGTCATGTGACTGTATTTAAAAACAGGCGAAACTGTCCGCATGGCAGTCCAAAATAATAAAATGTCCCTGTCGGATTAGAGGCTGCACTTATTTCCATTATTCATTAATGGATATATTGAAATCATATGAAATCAGAAAGGTGTAATAATGAAACAAAAAGAGCCTCAATTATAAGAATGATTTTGTCTGATGAACAGTCCAACACCCTATAAGATTTAGCATGTATTTACATTTGTGAAGCTGGATCCAAACTGTTTTCAACTCTCATAACTGTACATCGTACATTTAAAAAGTACCACCACAAGTGTACATTTTTAATGCTGAGAATGTCAAGCTACCCCCACTGATGTTTAACTCAACCGATTAAATGATGTCTCCCCCCGGAGGTGCTGTGGCTTTAAAGAAACGTTTAGAGAACTGAGAATCCAATCTGCAAGAAACATTATCATTTCATTACTATTCATTTCAGGCACCTTAGTATTAATTATGATTAAGTACTTGGTGAAAATACCTAAACTAAATTATTAATAAGCTCACATACTCCATTTACCTTGGCTTTACAATAAGTCATATATCATCGACTATAAAAGTGAATTTACTTTGGTCAACGCATCCTAACAATCATGTCTGTCTGTCTAAATGCCTCTGACAGCCCCCCCCCCACTCACCGTATCCCACGGTGGGCAGGCCCAGGTGCTTCATGCGGTTCTTCACCAGCTCCGACAGCTCCTGGCGCTCTGAGCGTCGGTACAGGTTGAGTCTCTGCTGCGAGATGCGCTCCGCCCGGCTCGACGGCTTCACGTTCTTCCTGCTCAGCCGCCGCGCCCACTGCATGCTCTTCTTCCTCAGCAGCGGGTGCTCTGATTGGTCACTGGTGGTGGAGTTCCTGTGGGCCTTCTTCTCCTTCCAGGACTCTCCGCGCACTCGATGCTCCTCGCCCTGCGGCACGTTGATGGAATTCTGAGACTGGGAGGACAGGGAGGCGGTGTTAACGCTGGGTACTGAGAGTGTGTGTGTGTGTGTGTGTGTGTGTGTGTGTGTGTGTGTGTGTGTGTGTGTGTGTGTGTCAAATGTAATTCAATTAAAGGTTTTATTGTCATATGCACAAGGCTACAGTGTAGAATGGCAATGAAAATCTTATGACCTGAGCTCCTCCAACAATCCAACATATATAATAAAAAAATAAAAGTAGTGTGTTTTTGTGTGTGTCTGTTTAACTATATTATATATATATTTTTTAAGATGTACGGTATCTGCTGTGTCATAATTTCCTTTTAAATGCTATTTTCAGGTGCCAGCATTATCAATGTTTCATACTTGTGCTCTTTATGCAAAAGGTTGAGTGAAATATTCAAATTAAAAAGCATCCCACTCTTACCTGTGCATAACTGTCCTTTCCCTGAAACACGAGACAAACAGACATCCAAACAAAAATAAATGCAATGAAAGATGGGGGCATCCAAATCATGCAAAATTATCAAAATCAGAACAGTAAATAGCAAAAATAGAGATGTTACACTATCAAAATGGTCGGAAAATAACACAAGCTAGCATTTGTACATGTTCTCATGTGTTGTTTTGTATACTTGCAACTTATGTAACATGACAAATATTATTTTTAGACTATGATTTCAATTTCATCAAACGCACAGGCTAATGAAATATCTAAAGTAATTGGGGACTTCTTGTTAACAATGTATAATTAGGAAGATGATAAAAGCTAAGCGAGGAAGGCAGAACAGGCATTTCAGGAGAAGAGAAATGATAGCAGGAGAAAATGCAAAGCAAGGAAGAACATCATGATTCTTGTTGAGGTTGAGAAAGGAGAAGGAATGGACAAAACACAAAATGAGGGAATAAATAAATGAGCATTTGATCAAAGTGAACCTGCCTCTGAGGTGGAGAACATGTGGGACTCGGTGCGGTAGATCCCGATGGGGATCTCAGAGCTGGAGGAACAAAGCTTCTGGAAGAGTCTGCCATAGGTCCTGATCCACAGGTCCTCCTCTGTGATCTTCATCTGGGCATGGAGGGAGAGATTCAAAGAGATGCAAGCACAAACTCATTCACTCTCAAATCTAATAAAGTCTGAAGATACTTACAGCACAGAGGTACCCAGAGCCTGGCGTGGTGTCCAGACCCAGAAGAAGCCTCGCTATACCGATCATATAGTCCTTCACAAACGACTGTGGAAATAGAGAATGACTGCGGTGAGAAGAAAGTAAAACAAACCCAGACAAAGAAAACTCCAGCAACAATGACAGATATACATATTTTAATATATTGGGAGAATCAGACCTATTCAATTATTAAAGCAGATGCTCCCGTTCCCTTTTGCTAGACACATCTGTGTGGTCTATTGCAGGATTCTGGAGTCTGAATAACAATCAACCTTTTTATGTATATCTGTTTTGAGTCAGGGCAAAAGGATGTGTCCTTTGAAATATGAGACGTGCCAAAAAATCCCCTTTGAACCAGGAACATTTTTTTTTTCTAATTTTATTCCTTATTTCTTGTGGGTCTGTAAAAAGTTTTAGTGTTGTGAAGTGTGTATGTGGAAGTGTTTTCCATCCAGGACCCAGAGGGCAACACTTTCTGTAATCAGGTTTACCTTTGACATACAACTTGTTTAACTTACAGTAAGTATACTGGATATTATCAGAAAAAAGTTGTCATCAAAAATCCATATTTAAAAAAAGAAAATAATCTTATCCCTTAACCTGCTTCTGGGTTACTTGCTTGGCTGCACAGACATCTAAGATTGATGAAAACAATATATCATTTCTCACGATGAACCCCTATGTTTAACCTCTGAGGTCTTTCCATGTGATCCCACCTGGTACAGCAGTGTGTCCAACATGCTGATGCTGAACACCCTGCCTGCAGCGAAGGGCAGCCGGAACATGAAGGCCAGGTTGGAGCCCTTATCACGCTCTATCTGAAGAGAGAAACAAGAAGGTGTGAGGAAGAGAGCAACCAGATCATACTACCTTTTCCTGATATGTTTGCTGAACTATTGCACCATCTCCAAGAAGAAGTCATAATGAAAAAAGAAAAAGGCCTGTTTTTGAAAAGGTGGAGAGTGTTTTTTAAGTGGGAGAAAAACGACCGATGAGGAATTCAGAAAGGATTAAAAGACTTTGATCGAGAGTCAAGATGAAACTCAGGACCTAAAGTACTTCCTTCTGAAAATTGCAGGGGGAAGAGAAAATAACATGTTTACTACTAAAGACAAATCATAATAGCAAAATACATCTAAAGACTTCGCTTCAGCTCACTCCTATGTTCAAGAGTGATGTTTCACTGTGAGAGAGGAAAAACTAACAGATCCTTCAATCCCTAGTTACATTATATATTTAAATAATAATACAAATAATAATAATAATAACAATAACAAATGGTATTTATGTATTTGTTTTCCTAGGACTAAAACTCGCTTTACAAGTAAATCAAGATTTGTGTTTGAAAAAAAGTCCTAAATCACAATCTGGGTCTAAAAAATAAATAAAATGTATTTCTTTGGATCCTGAACTTTGAAAAATCTGTGACTTATTCAAACTAAAAATAAGTATTTGAACATACTTCTTCAGGTTGAATATCTTTTTTTTAAATTCAGTTTAGCAATGCTTTTCAATAAAACATTTTTGTTTGTATTCACTTTTATATATTACAGGCTATCTTCTATAAAAGCAGCTCTGATCTGCCTTTGGAAAACATTCACACAAGAAGACAAAGTGATAGCCAGCGAGTCTCAAGGTGTTCTCACTTCTCCACAGCTCACCTTCTCCAGTTTGGAGAGCGCGAGCGAGTAGCAGTCCTTGGCTCTGAACTGCATGAACCTCATGTTGGACGGGTGTGTGAGCTCCGTGATGATGCTGAGGCTGGGGAACAGCCTGGGATTAAACAGAGAGGGATGTTAACGCTTTGTGCTGAGGCAGTGATGGATGGTTTTAATCTCTGTTGCTAAGTAAAAGACTACTTTTAACAACAGTACTTTGTCTTAGAGATTAACTCATTCACCAAACTCTGACAAACAAGCATTTACTATAAAGGGAGTTGATCAAGTGGAGTCTGACACAACTACTACAACATGTTCACTGTGTGTTTGTACAAAAATGCTCCCGTGTTACCTAAACATAGTCTGGACGTTAACGATGGTCTTGGCGTCGGCCATGTAGTCCTCCTCAGCGCTCATGGTGCTCTCCTTGTCCACAACCACCAGGTTGTCGGCGTAGATTATTCCACACTGGAGCAGATTGTCCAAGCTGGTCCATTCACAAAACAACAGAGCTTGTTACGTCACGTCAGGAAATATCTGTCCTTAGATAGTATAACAATAATAAAACATACATCTGTAAAGTGCAATTTGTTCTAATAATTTGTTATGTTCACACACGTTAGGAAAAGCTGCATCAATTAATTAAAATAATTGAACGGGTTGCACAAAAAACTTCAGTTCTCATGTAGATTATAGTTGTTTCTAAATATTTACAGCTAGTACATTTTCCAGTGATGACTTGTGGGTATTTACAATGACATGGTATCACTAACATATGACCCTACACTTGATCAGAATGATTTCAATTGAATACCACAATATCTGAAATGATGAAGACACTAAATCACCAAATTCCACTGCAGAGGTTAGCATCGGAGGTGGATGTCTTTTTATGCTAAGCTACCAGTGACTCTGTAAACTTGGTATGATCTAGTTGCATACACGGACATCTTTATCAGGAGAAAGTTAAGTGTAATTAAATATGTCCCCCCTAAAACTGTTATTTTTGGCAATTATGTTCTGATGCAGTGACTTCCTGTTGACATAGCTGATTGCTTATGATGGGACGCACAACCAAACCGCACAGTACTGAAGTCTTTACTGAATAAGCTATTTTATGATTAAAGTTAGCAGCTTGCTACCAGTTACTTAGGAATTAGGAAGGAGTTTACACACAAACTTCATAATGGTTTTACAAACAGCTGGTGTACCCAATCCAGCTGTGCACTTACATTCAACATCTGCTGTCTGTGCTTTGTAATGGATTTTGTGCTTCTGATATCTGCAAACTTTGAGTTTAGGAAGCAGCAGCCTTTCTGTAATACCCTCATAATCCAACTCCTGTCTAGCTGTGCAGTTTTTATTTGAACATGACCTGACAATGTACTGTTGGATGGCTAAATGTTGGAATTTCAATATGCTGGGTCTACACATGCATGGTATTTAATAGTGAATCCTTCCTTTAACCAGACCCTGAAGCTATGTTTTGTGATTGCCAACACCTGCTAAGAATCATATTGCATTTTATTCATGATGCATGCGAGTTGAAATATTGCCAGTAGCTATTATAAAAATGGTAAAACTACCACCTGAAAAACATGAACCACTGAATGAGCTTATTAAGTGAGCAGTTTTTTTATGATCCAAAAACCTACTTATCGATGGTGCCAGCCATGAAGTAGACCATTGGAAAGCAGCAAATGGCCTCTAGGAAGTGGTTGTCTGGCCTGCGGGAGACAAGAAACATTATGATGCTCACACACTCATCATTTCTGTAAAACCCCGGAGACAGATGATGTCACTGATGCTGTAATTCATTTAAATGTGTTTGTGGATCAGGACAGGGCAAATGCTGTTTGAATTGTATTTGATGGTTTATTAGGCAACAAGAGGGGAACAGTATATGTTTATTCCTTAAATTCAAGGGTAGGATGTAACTGGTTGCTATGGAAACCCCTTAGGGTCTCACTATCATGGCTCTCTGTCTGAGCGGTTTATCAGTTTTAGCGCCGTAGAGATTTGGCCGAAGTTATTGATGCTTTTTTAGAACACACACACACACACACACACACACACACACACACACACACACACACACACACACACACACACACACACACACACACACACACACACACACACACACACACACACACACACACACACACACACACACACACACACACACACCACACACACACACACACACACACACACACACACACACACACACACACACACACACACACACACACACACACACACACACACACACACACACACCACACACACACACACACACACACACACACACACACACACACACACACACACACACACACACACACACACACACACACACACACACACACACACACACACACACACACACACACACACACACACACACACACACACACACACACACACACACACACACACACACACACACACACACACACACACCTCTTGAGAAAGAGAGGTTGTTTATGAATAATGCGAAATCCATTTCTTGTTTTATCTTAAAGCAAAGCTAACCAATATTTCTACTGAAAGCAATTTGGTTGCTCCAAATTGATAACATAAAAAAGCACTTCCACATGAGACCGCAAACAAATGCAAAAAATAAACACAAAAAGGTACACATTTTTTTTAAATAATAATAATAATAACAATGTTAACATATTTTGTTTTATATCTGGAAGCAAGGTTAACCCATATATTTCTACTGCACGTAATTCTTTCCGCAACTCTAAATATCCCCTGTAAAAAGGAGCAGATGATTTTGTACCTACGGTATGTCAAAATCTCAAATAGCAATTATTTGTTTTACTACCACTAATCATTTATCAATAATAATGTAGAATTATTGTTCATTAGTCTACTAGCAAGATACTGGTTTAGGTACATGTGTAAGGGGCACATTACTATGTGGGTTTTTGAAGTTATTGTGGAAATGTCAGTGAGTTTACATCCCTGTAGGAGTAAGAACAAACGTACAGGACGGTTACAAGTCTTACGGGTAGTCCAGCAGCAGCACTATGGGGTTGAGCTCCTTCCTGGGCCGATAGTAGGCGCGCAGAGGGACGATGAAGTTGTAGAGCCCGTTTCCCGCCGTCTCTGCAGACACTATAATCAGCTTATTCTTGAAGCCGTATGCTTTGGCATCCTCAAAGCTGCTGTGTGTGCAGCCCTGACAGACAGACAATCAGAGAGGGAGTCAGTCAGGTTTAAGATAAGAAGTGAAAGTGTTTGTGGTTTATTTGTGAGCTGTTTTTATTCTTTTTTTCCCTGCGTTTAAATTTACCTTGTCGAGACGAAGGCAGCAGAATTGAGCTTTCTGTGGCAGGAGGTGGCACAGAGTGGGGGAGCTGCCGATGTAGGGTGAGTTGGGAGGGTAACCCTTCACAAAACTGTTGGTTAACAAACAAGAATATCAGGGGGAAAAAACAGCAAACAATACAGACTTATTGTGCAGATACCTTTTTGTCAAATTTCCACTAGAAATGACCATCTCAGAACTGAGTATCCTTCCTCTCCACATTTATCAAAAAACAGTCGCTTAAACACATCTTATTAGTGTGGATTATTATTGAAAAACTAGCTATACACGAGGGTATAAAGGGAGTATAACTGCACAGCTCTTCACTACTTTCATTATTATTCTATCATTCTCATTTTGTGTTTGCATCAAGTGTCAATTTGGTTCTGTGTCCTTAAATCAGTTTCACAATGCCCTCTAGTTTACCGATAAAATAGATTTCTATAAGAAGCATCCACAGCCTGATCGCCACATGGGGGCACTGTGAGACCTTGAGCAGCTCAGTGTGTTTGCTGCAAACTTGATCTCCCTTACTTCTGTGTCTGACATTTCTTTAAAGAAGACACAATGTCATGGGGCGCAGTTTTAGAGGCTCAGAGGTTAGGAGGACTATGTAATGTCCAACCTTACGAGACCCAATAATGTTCAAAAATAAATGGGCTGAGGTTCAGAGGCCCCGATCTGTCCTGAAGGTAACACATAAAGGAAGAATAGAATATGCAGATAGCCCGATTCCTGGCTGAATTGCTACCATGGCGACTGGTCAATGAGCGTTGAGGGGTGAGGATCAATGCAAGGACACACAACAGTAGACATCACTCGAGAGGGGAAAGTGCTGACCCTCCCCGTCATGACACACACATTCATCACAGCCATGTCCGTACTTTACAGCCTCATGACACACAGATTACACACCTATTCCAAACCCATCAATCTCTCCTCCTACAACCACTGAGACGTGACAAAGAGCAAGAGGGCAGGAGACATCAATCAAGAGATACAAGCCTCCACAGTGAGGACATTTCACTTTTTTTTTTTTTACAGCCACCAACCTTCCGAAACCAGCAAGTCTCTGCATCAATATCACTTACTCTGAGCCTACGGATCCCTCCTCGTCTGATTGATTGTTCTCGTCCTCTGATTGGTCGCTGAGGAGGTCGCAGGGCAGGATGGCGGAGGAGTCCGCGATCTCCAAGACGGGCGCGATGCTCGGCCGGCGGCTTCCAGCGCCGTTCTCCGTCGGCAAGGTCAGCTTGCTGCTTTCCTCGGGAGGACTGGGGTTCTGGAGATCAATGGCCACAGTGCCTGGAAATAACACAGGGTTATGTTTGCTCCGCTAACTACGCAGTCATTCAGACACAGCATGTGCAGCACTCTCACTGTAATGATATGTCAACTGTGAACCCATAACCATTTTATCTCAGAGAACACTGAAGGCCTGTTCATTATGTGAAGTAAATAAGGTCCATGTTAAGACATACACAAAGAAACACACACACACACACACACTTAGTTGACCTTGAGGAACAAAATGATTGCTTTCTGTATCCTGCGACTGTACTTGGGCTTTAAAAACAGCATGCAAAATCTATTGACATTGTGTGATTGTCAATAAATCCTTAAAAAATACATCATATTTGGCTGTTATATGATGTATGATATATGCATTACATATATCAGGCATATCAGATACATGGTATATGCAAAAACACATATATCCTTTTTTTTTTTATGTAATAATGGGATTTTGTTTTTTAAAAGACAGTGAAAATAAAAACTTGTATAAACTGTATATCATAGTAACATTTCAAAAATGTCTACTGGTATTTCAGTGTTAAAAAGTGATGCATCATGCACAAACTTACCATATGCAGTGGCCTGATCAACTTTCACAGGTCAAAGAAAAAGCACAACACAATAATGTCAGCCAAGAAAGTAAAATAGGCATGTAAGAAAGAAGTCATGCATAACAGTCAGCGGAAGCATACAGCATCACCAAGGCAGCCAGCACTCACAATCTCTCATTGTGAGTGCAGTTCAGGGTCAGAGAAACACAACAAAAGCATCCACTTTCTCTGCGGACATGGAAAATCTTTCAACCAAACAAATGTGAAACCGTCTACAACTCGCAACACTACAATCATCCTCAATCTTCCTTTCATTATCGACTTCTAAAAAGATGTTTCTGCCCCTGACTCTCGGTCTCACCCATGCTGGCGATGATGCTGTGCACGGGCAGCCTGGAGGGGGCGTCATAGAGGCCGCTGACGGGTATGCCCTTGTTGTGCTTCTCTTCCTGTTTGAAGATGAAGGCAGAGTTCTCCTCCTTGGTGATGTTGATGTAGTAGCAGGTGTCGGGGGCGGCCATGATGTGGCGGGGGCCGGGGTTCAGGAGGATGCTCTTGTTGTCCTCCCTCTTCACTCCGATTAAACACACACCGTACCTGAGGGGTAAGACAGGTATGCAAGGTTTAAAGTCTAATGATATCACTGTAATGTGTCGGGATTAAACTAGTGGACGTTTTTACTAACTTCTTGTGGGCGTGGAAGGATGCGTAGGTGAAGCTCTTTCCATCATATTCCCCAAAAAACTTGCTGTCACACAAGCGGATGTGGTAGACCTCGTTTCCAGAGCAGCGTCCGTAGATCCTCTGCCACTGCTCCGGGGACAGCTGCCCCTCCCTGAAACAGCATTATCATATTATATACTGCTTGAACCACAGAGACACAAAATGTCTGATTCCTACAATGAACGAATGAACTGTTGGCCAAACAACAGTCTTGTTAGGAAAAAGTATGGCTTAAAAGTAATTTACATATGCCGTTACTAATTCCCCAGATTTGAGCTGAACTAAAAACCCATCGGACCTTTTCCAAGCCACATATCATTTTCACATTTTTTTTTTTAAAAAGTACTTTCAAAATAAAAAAACATCTTTAAAAAATAAATAATAATAATAAAATGTACAATCAGTTCTAATAAAATTACATTTTAGTTATAAACAGAGGCCTCTACAATAATAAATACACATTTCAGAAGTTAAGACCAGAGTTTGTGGCTGGTAGTATTTGTTAAAATGAAGTTTGCAATAAGTCAGGGCAGGTTCAGGATGCGCAACTATTAAAACCCAAAGACCGGCATTACACTAGGAGCCAACACGTGATATGAATAACTTTAAACTCCATTTGACAGCAGACTAAAATGAATTGGAAGAGGGAAATGACTAAAGTACTAAAGAATGAGGGACGGCCACACAAAAAGAACTATAACACACTTCAGACTTTATTTGGTACCTAACAGCTTTCATTTCCACAATCTGGTTGACCTTTTTGAATTGCAATTTATTTATGCAATTCATGTCCTTCATAACCTCTAATCAAAGTGATAATGTTTATATAGCCACCAGCCAAAAATAAGTCCACCCACATTCCCTATCACCTTCACAGCCCCTCTGCAGCTTCCCCTAATGGAAATAAAAAATTGATGTGCCTCGTTTCTGCTCAGGACAGCAGTGAAGATATAGTGGCCACCTTGCACAGAATATGAAAAATTCAGACCGATTTATTGCCGAGCAGGAACTTTGGTGACGTAAACTGACTGGACAGTAAAAAGTTTCTCCAGAGGCTGACAGTACAGTATTCAGCTCTGCAGAGACACACACCAGGTACAGTCTGTAGGACTGTAAACAAGCTGCTGTCATCTTTGTTTCTATCAATCATCCAAGCAGAATTGAATCTGTCGACAGGAATGATTACTCAAAGAGATATTGAACATTAAAAGAGCACTCAAAGTAAGATGAGTTCAACGTTTACTTAACAAAAACTTTTCTTGGAGGTTGAACTGCTTTAGAAGCATTACTAATGAGTCATTGGTTCGTTTTAATCTCAATGAATGGAGCCAAGGTACAAAAGTAATGTTAGGCTGAGACGAGGTCATCTTCTCTTGCTATTGTTTCAAAAAAATGAAGCAAAAACAAGTTAACAACATCTCTAAGTGGCTTTGCTGATTTCTTCAAAGCTGGGAACACTAATGACAGTAAAAACAAAACAAATGTTTAAAGGAATTGTTCAACTTGACAGAGTTTCACCGCTTTCCTGCTGCAAAAATGTGAAAATATTAATACTTCTCTCATGTGCACAAGACGATGAAGCCAGGATAGTTAGCTTAGCTTAGCTTAGCATAACCACTGGAAACAGCCTCTCTATTAGCATCTCTAAAGTGTTACTACATAGTCTCTTGTTTGTCTAATCCATTCAAAAAACAGTTTGTAGGCAAAATTGTTCGCTTTGGACAAAGCAAGCTCTTTCTCCTCCATTTCCAGTCCTCATGCTAAGCTAAGCTAGCCGTTGCATTAAATCTAAATGACAGATACTAGAGTCCCATAATTTTGATCATCCAACTCTTGACAAGCTAGTCTTATTCCTCAGAGGTAAACATTCAAACAATTCGATTACTTTGGCTGCAAGACCACATTCCTCTATTTGATAACTAAATATTGCAATACAACATAGTAGGCTATAGCAATACAGTACATGTATAGCATTTTGTCGAGATCCAGAACCATAATGATAACTTGTACAGTTATAAAAAGGATATTCTGACTGTGGCTGTCACTGTAAATCCATAATTGCTAATGTTAGTAGCAGTAATTGTAAAACAGTAGCGTGTACTCACTGTCCTCTGGAGGTGTGAACCAGCAGTGTGACCAGGGTAGACGTGGCGGGACACACACAGTTCAGCGCCAACATGGCATACTTGAACTCCTCCTCACATACTACATGATCTGATTGAAAAGGATAAATCGCAACAATACATTACATCAAACTTAAAACAATTATGCGTAAATGACTTTGTTTTGGCAGGTTGGTAGCCTTTTTGCACTTACCTGCAAACTTAACATGGAACTTATTTTCAGGTTTGAGAATTTGGACGTACAGAGGGCAATTTGGAGCAAAATCTTTTGCAGCCCAAGCCCTCAAAATAGTCTGGTGATCCTGTGGGAGAAGAAATAGCTCCGTTTCATTCACCCAGTGGCTCATTTGTAAAAGCAATCTGGATTTGATGGAGCATAAAGTTGCCTCAGTGACTTGTGTGTGAGCTCCCTAATCTCAATGGCAGGTACAATATAATCACAACATTATTTGAATATCTCAAACCCTCTCGGCTACTGTATAATGGAAGGAGAGTGTGAAGGGAAATTGCTCCGTTCAAATATTGTTATACAAATACTGCTCCCTGTAGATTAGACTCACAGCAGCAGTTCGGTCGACCTCATTCCTGCTGCTGAGGATGAAGCAGGCCTCAGCATCGTCCATCCTGAGCAGAGAAACAGAGGAACAGAGAGAAACACAGGTTAGGGAGGAGAACATTCAACCAAACGTTAAATTAAATATCTACGGAGATCAATGCTTTAAAAAAAAAAAAAGCTACGAGTGCTAATGCCCTGTGACGAAGGCTGAAAAGGTTAAGCTGCATTCTAGCATGAAAACCATCTGCTGTTGTGTGACATCGGAGCGTACTGTCAGCAAAACGCAAGGGGGGAAAAACTCATATGTTCTCTAAACGAAAATGTTTCAGCATGGCATGGCTGATCCTTCCATTAGGCTTACCTGCGCGGGTGATTTTATTGATAACATATCAGTGGGTGAAATTGCCATAAATGTGCATCACCTGCACAATTGTGCACATTGAAGAGGGGCTCAATGGAAAAGGGTCCGGCCTCCTGGACAGATTCATGATTTACAATTCACGCTGTTATACTGAGACACCATTCCACTGGCATCACATTATAAGCTGCAAAACGTCTGAAAGCCAAAAGCAATCTCCCCTGAAGCGATAGTAAAAGCCTGAATGGTGGTGCAGTATTTTGTAGGTACAGAGACAAAACTAACAGGTCGCACAGCTTCCGATGGGATCCATCACGGTACATTGCTGCCTGTCTTAGGTGGCCTTTGATGTGAGCAGATGATCAGTGTCGAGTGAAATCCCATTACACTGATGTGCAGGCAGAGGGCAGTGAAGTTAACTTGTAAGTACCTCATCCTCCATACGCACTTCAAGGACATGGATTTGCCAGTGGGGGACTTAAACTTTCCATTTACATCTAAAGCAATTTGAACATTCTTATTAACAACCTAAAATGAATAGAATCTAGATGATGTGCTAGATTTAAAGTCAAACCTCTCAAAGACATGACAATCCCCTCTTAATGGCAGACATTAACATGGTGCCAGGTTCCACAGTGGGATTTTTCGACTGAAATGCCATTTTGTTTTATTTCATTCATTAAAATCGCACGTGTGCAGAAATTAAGAGGTGTTGTACCAGGCTCTACCAACCAACCAACCAACCAACCAACCACCAAGTGCATGTATGCAGTTTTATAAAGACAGTTGGAACGGCACATCATCTTTTATGTGGAAACAACATACAGTAGTGTATTTTTGTCCGTCTTTATGTCTTTGTGCTGGTCTGAAGGTAAGCATGCATGCCACGTTTTCACTCACTTGGCCCTCATCAGGTCCTGGTCTTTCAGGGCCGATCCCTGCAGGTAGATGACCCTCTGGGACCATAAAGGGATTTGCAGGATACGGCGAACCTGAATGTCTATCTCTGTTGGACACAGGATCACCACATAGTAGTCCTGAAAAACATGGGATATACATCAATTTGACTTAAATCACGCTGCAGGTTTTATTTTATGTGTGTGGGATTGTACATTAAGCATTTTACTTCTTCAGCATATGTCATTTATGTGGAAAATTCCCTTCATGCATCTGTCCTGAATAAGTCAATTTTATTATCTATAAATCTACAGTCATTATAGTCCTGCTTGCTGCATAACCATTCTTATTCTGAAAGTAAAAAGCCTCCTTTAGGGGTACTTAAATATGACTACATAGTTAACTCCCTGAAATGAAATCCACTGTGTTGGTACCTGTAGTCTGGGATGAGCGTAGAACTCGTTGAGGAAATCCATCAGGAGGTCAATTTTCAGCGAGCTGACACACAACACCACGTGCTTCTCCGTCTGCGCCCGGTGGCGGCTGTAGTTCCCTCCTAACTTCTGGCTCTCCATCCACAGGTATGCTAGTTCTTCAAACTGACACAATGGTAACAACATTGACGTGATGTCAAATATAACAAGACTGAGATTAATAATAAAAGAAAGATAGATTTTCTGTCTGGACACAGACTCTAAAGCAATAGTTTGCCAGCAGCAGGAGCTCATTCCTAACTACTATCCCTCACCCTCTATCTCTGCAGTGACAGGTAACATTTAAAATGATGGACCCGTTTGTTATCTCAAGCAAGTAGGTAGATTTATGCAGCTAGAGTGAGACAGAATGACCTTTCTGAGCACTTAGTTAAATGTTATATTTGATGCAGCAAGTGATGGCTTAATATTGAATGATATCCCCTGAAAGGTGATCAGTACATCAGCAGCACATCGTGAGAAACTCTGATGAAAAGACAGGGTCTGTTGCTAAAATGTGAATCCCCTCACTGCACTTTGGGAACAAAACAGAGTTGAGTTTGCCTTACAGGGTCATTACCTGCAGTGGGAGAACCACCAGGGCAACACAGATGAGAATGACCACCAGCAGCTGGGAGGGCCAGATTTGTGGCGTGACATCCCCGTAGCCCACTGTGGAGAAGGTGACGATGCAGAAATAGAACGAGTCGAACAGGGTCAGGCGCTTCCCGGCTCGCTCTAGATGCTGGATCCCACAAGCTCTGCAGAAAGAAGAGACATCATACTCAATGATCCTCAATACAGACATGTCTCCTATGGGTAAAGATCATTTGAATGTGTATCCTACAATGTTAGTGTGTTTTAGCCTCGCAAACTGGATATCAAATCCAATTTGCTGAAGTTTAAAGAGCATCAGAGTAAATATCAGTTTTTCAATTAAAGTGACAGCATTGATTGCGCTGTCAGTTCCAGCTCACTGCCTGTGACAATTCATTTGTGATGGAGATTGAATGAAACCCTGAGGCTCATGGGAGTTGAGATGTCTCAGTGGAAAGAGTAGAGAGGCTGCTGAGTGATGGCCAAGGCACAGTGATTCTGTTGAAGAGCTAAAGGTCAGCTGAAGCAACAGCTTTGATTCAAATACATTTGAGTTATAAAAGGGTAGATCAATGAGACATAAGACATAAAGAAGGATGGGTTCTTCTCTTAATCTAACACCTTTACTGCTATGTTGTCTTGTTGATAGTGTTTTTCACATCGGCTCAGTATTTTATTGGTCACAATCGTTCAGAATGCAAGATAACAAATGAAATTATTTGCGTTATATTTTTTGAATATTTTTGTAATTACAATTTGCTCTTTCCAAGCACATCAGGGGTCTTCTGGGATCTTAAAATGTCTTAAATTGAATTGTATGAAATGTAGGCCTAAAAATGTCTATTGTAAATTAAATACTTAAATATAATAGAATAAAGGCTCTGCAATAATCAAGGTTTGTCAAAAAGTTTGGTTTTCTTTAGCTAAAATCATATTACCCTTGTACTTTTTAACATAGTCAATAAATTCACACATAATCCTAGGAACTAGTTTCATTCATAGGCAGCTCATTTTACTTCTCACTTCTTCCAGCATGACCTCAAAATACAATTGGGTATTACATTACATTCCAACTGGCTTCATAATATTAGCTTACTTACTCTTTACATTATATTTGTTAGGCTTTTTCATGGTATCTTTCAGTTAAATGCTATCTTGCCAGAAATTCTGTGCCAAAAGCACGTCTGCTCAATAGCACTACATTTTAAATCTCTATTATTATAACATGTATAGCTTTTTCCAAATATTCTCAGGCTAGCGTCGACATTCACAATACCTTCTGCACTAGAGATAATATTTTCTGGGTCATGTTGTACACAGCTCAGAAAACAGTGTGGGTCAGTAAACTGGTCTGAAAACTGTAATGGTCAGAGATGCATGTCTGAAGAAGAGAGGCTCACTCACCCGGTGAAAACCAGACACAGTAATGTGCAGATGAGGATGAACACCTGGTTGAACATGGCAGAGTGAGTCCTCTGGATGGCACGATGGAAGTCATTCTGGACAAAAGAAGAGAGTTCATTGTAACCATATCCAGACCAATGAGTGCAACATTAGAAATATTTCCAATCTAGATGACCAATTATAACATTGAGAAGTCATCAATGCAATTTCAATCAAAACTTAAGTCAAACATTACTAGAAAAAGTGAGCTATTGTCTTGACCTTGAAGATGGACTGGATACAATTTACAAAAATCTGCCATACATTGTTCAAACACAATCTTTATCCAACAACACTGTCCCCCCTTTTTACACCATATTGTACTTCCTGCTAAGCCATCTTGAAAGCTCATGAGCTCACGACTCATTTTCAGTTGGACCTTGTTAGCATGTTCTGCCTGCCACCGCCTCCCCAAATGTCCTTGCTTTCTCTCCATGTGCTGCGCTGCTTGGCCTCAGATTCTACCATCTGCCAAACTACCGCTTTGGCATGAGGCTCTTACTGTCATGGCCTCATCCGAATCACAGCGAGACAACACACTACACCAGTTGGATATCATCAAATAGCTTTGAATTCCATGTACCAGTCACTTTGCACCTATGGTTAAACCTGGACAATAGTAACACTGAAACAGCAGGTTTATGTGCACCTGGCGTTTGTATCCCTGCTGTGCTTATGCTACAAGTGTTAGGTGTTTTTTTTCTGTTTGTTTTCCTCATGCACTTGACACTCTTTTTTTGAATTAGGCTCCCCTGTTGTTTGCTCTGCTTTCGTTTAAAAAAAGTGTTGTGGTCTCCCCTAAAAATAGTTTGGGGGAAAATATATTTTTTCCAGACCAAAATATAACTGATCTCTGTCAGGGCAACATACTCTCATCTGACCTGGCAACACAGATCATTAGTGTGTCAAAATGTAAAAGCAAGGTTCGCTCAATAGTTAGTTTGAATATCTAATGTTAACCCCAATCAGGAAACAGGATATACCATTTCATACAGTTGTTCTCACTTTGATATAGAACATATTTAGTAATAGTAGCTCTCTTTATATCCATACAGATACATAACTGAACAAAATGCTTTTAATAAGGATGTGCCTCTGTTCCATCTAAAACTAATCACCCATAATAAACTCATTGAATTTCTTTTTAATCTTTTTTTTCTTTTTACAAACAGTTAGCTTTGTTAACCTGAGAATGTAGTTGTGTTGGTGTGATACCCAATAACTAGCCAGCAGGCTAACTTATCGAAGTAGCCAGCGCTAATGCAATATTACACATCTATGTATTTAACAACACTAGCTTCAAAAGCATACATTGACACATTGGTTCACAATGTTAGCTCAATTAAGTTCTCTTCATACAGCTTGATTGTATAATCCCATTTAGCTCTCATAGCCAGCTCTCTACTATAAGGGTATCCAATATGGCCACCACAAGAAAGATAAGTACCATCGAAGCCCTCAGAGATAAAAGACAAACAAACATGTTCTGTGTGCTCTCTTTTATGTAATACAGCAACAGTTTGCACAATATAAGAAACACATTATTGCGAATACTTACAATCATGTTCTCCAGGGCACCTTTGGCTAGCCAGCAGTTGAGAAATACAGGAACGAATATGTTTCTCAATGGACACCAGAAGATCTTTAGGAAGGAAGAAAGGTGTAATACATCAATGGAATAAAATCACAAATATAAATCATAATACAGGAAAGTCAATGAAGACAATTAATATGCCCTTGGATGAAAGATGGTACACATGAAACCAAAATGACCTTGATCATGCATTAGTAAATCCTTTAATGGACCATATTGATTGCCAAGGCGTTCAAATAAATAACTTACTGTGATTATAAATGGCACTGAATTGATCATCTCCAATATGAAGGAAATCTGGAAGATCTGCTCCCAAATGTTACCCTGGAAAGGAATGATGGAAAATAATGAATTGAACCATTAGAGCGCAGATGGTTTTGGAGAGAAGTGTAATACCAGAAATAATGATGATAACAATAATAATAATACATTTAATTTCTAAGCGCTTTTTTTTCCAGGCGCTCAAAGAGATAACAATACCATAAAACAGGCAAGAGGACAACAGATTATTATGTTGAGTTGTAAATCCCACCAATTAAACCTGCTTCTTTGATATTAATATTTTCAGTATTGATCAGAGTCTATAAAAGCAATAATGGAGAGGTCAGTAATTAATGTTGGGTCCAGAAACAACACTTCTCATTGACCTGTTTTTTTCCCAAAAAATTGCTTGTTTTTATTGCATGACAATGGTGCAGACACTTAATTATTATCACAATCTTTGTTATTCAAAATCACAACAAAATGTCTCCAGATTGTACGACTTTAATGTTCAAAGTGAACTCTGCAAAGTATGCTTAATGTTCTACTGTTGCTTTTATGTTCTCTGAATGAAGTTAATTAGTTCCCTTGCATAACTGGAATATGAATGATGTAATTGGTAACGCCTAGTTCTAACAGCACATCTAAAAAAGCCAAGATCATACAACAAACAATAAAATATGACTGCCCCCAATCCACGGAGTGAGACTGACTACAAATCCCATATTGAGTGCACAGCAGAGTTTGAAATGAGCTGTTTGGTGGTGGCTTCTATGATAGAGCTATTAAAAAGCTTGGTAGGGAAAAATAAAAGCTTGAAAACGTTTTACAAGGCTAAATTACATCATCAGAAAAAAAAAAGAAAATGCAGTCCTGATCTTTCAAATGATAGCAAACTATGCTAGGGCTAGCTGAAACAATTACATTAACCCTTTTGCATTTTTTCTTCCTGTACAGTAGTTGTGGTTGTGCTAATGTTGACGTTAGTTTGCTAAGGATATAGCATACTGCAAAGAGTTTTGCTCCTTAATATTACAGTTATACAAAATAAAGTGCTGTTTTATCTTGGTGGAGGTTGTGTGGTGTGGATGTGATATAATACACTACTTTGATTTATTAATGATAAATGAAGTGCTAATGCTAAATATACCAGAGCGGCATGTTAACATTATTTAGTAATATAGCATCGAGCTAGGCGCACAGGATTTTAACTGTAATAAATATTTTTTTCCACAATGGATCTCAGTAACCGGATGTTTGCTTGAGCTCTGCACATACTTTTGGAACCATTTCATACATTTTTGTATGGTAATATTGTGGGTTATATTTCTAGTGTTACTGGAATAAGTTACATTGCAAGGTCTTTTTAAATATATGTGTCCACCTCATTAAAAGACACATTACTGTATATGAAAGGGAAAAAACTCCCTCTGCCTTTGTGTGCTCATTAGCAGTAGAGGAATATCACACAAAGACTGCCCTTTTCTTTTTGTGAAATCTTGAGTTCATTACGATAAAAGTCTGCTCTTTAAATACGTAGTATATACGCACCAAAGTGCACCTTTAGAGGAAGCTCATGAATCAAAACAGCACTTCCAGCCCTGCAAACTAACTAGTCCAAAATGATTGTAAAAGTCTTCTGGCCCTGTGTCTTGAACAGCTTGGCCTCGGCATTGGCACTTGGACTGGACATTAAGAGGTGTGTGCCGGTAAGAGAGAGAACAGACTGTGTGCCGGACTTTGATCCGACAGCTGTAAGACATCAGCTCGGATTAAAAAGAAAAACTGTCTACTGTGGATGGACCCTTACCTTGTAGCTGAGATATGTGATTAGCATGGTCTCCAAGAAACTGATTAAGGCCACTGTCACCTGCAGCAAAGGGGAGAAGGAGATTAATGAACCCAGCAACTGCAAACTCATGTCTTCTGGCTGCTCAACCTAAATGCAAGGCTTTTAGCTAATACATGGCTGCTAGTGCGTTGGATTGAATCCTGCATTAAGCCTCATTTCATGCAGGGGAATTTGATTTATGTGCACTTTCATTGTTATGTTATCCGCCTCACCTGTATCGCCCATACAGGTTCCCGTCTGGTAACCCAGAAAATCACACACCTGTCAAAAACCAGAAGACGCTTTATGTCCAGGTAGACAATAAACTCACTTCAGTTTAGAATTAAATGCCATTTTGATCGAAACATACCAGTTGATATCTGCCGAGTCTGCTGTACTGTTATTCTGACATTTTGCACTGTAGAGAAAAAAAAAAGTGAGAACGTGTGTGTGGATGTGAGTGGAAGCACACCCGCTGGGAAACACTCCCATCAGTTTGTATGTTGCAATAAAGAACAAACTCAACGTGTGTATAAAGGCTGCTGGCAGTAAGAGGAATACAAATAATCCACCACTTTCAAATGACTGCACAGGGAGAACAACTCGCACGCACCAAAAAAACTAAAAACTTCCTCAAGCAATCAAATTCACACAAGGGAATTCACTTTAATGTGGTTTTAGGAGTAAATCTCAAGTAAACGTCTCCCCCTTAGACATATTAGAAGTGTTGAAAACAAGATTTGCATATATATTGATGTTCTCCGCTCTCAAGATATCGTTCACATTTGTTGCTATTTGGACATGCCAACTGGAAGATATTCCTGGAAAAATCCACTGGCA
Source organism: Trematomus bernacchii (assembly GCF_902827165.1). Classification (NCBI taxonomy): domain Eukaryota; kingdom Metazoa; phylum Chordata; class Actinopteri; order Perciformes; family Nototheniidae; genus Trematomus; species Trematomus bernacchii. Next base: position 14,043,056 of record NW_022988043.1, read on the forward strand.
TACGAAAAGTCATCTGGTTGGTTTGGAATAAGATAACAGAGAAGAATGAATAAAAGGATACATAATAGAGATGGATTAGAAGATAGCAAAAGGAGCAAACACTGCTTTCTGAAGCAAGATATAATCAAAATGTATAACTGCAAATCAGCAAATAAAAAGCAACTATCAAAACATTTGGACAGAAATGGTGTAGGAGTGTGACTCTCACCATGGGTCGCCGTTGACATCCTCGCGGTCATCCAGACTCACTCTCAGTACGTAGAGGGCACAGGTGAGGATCTTCAGTGAGAAGTTAAACAGGCGGATTCTCAGGCCTGTGGACCAAGACATGTCGTTTCATATGACTCAAAAACTGATGGAAGTGATGATCACCGGAAAATGAGCTTGTTTAAATATCCGGTGTTTTTGTCACAAACTCTGTCATTGTGTTCCAACAGGAGACTACAGATGCAACTAGATTGTCACTGTTTTAACACTAGTTTGCTTGCTTAAAAACTTCTCGAGTGAAAGGCCAAAAGACACGGGATCTGTAGAAGCCCTGAAGCATTACTAATGTAGTTCTATGCTGCTCTGGCACCCTGTCACAACAAATTTCCTCTCACGCATAGCTTCTAAATCCTCCAAGAATAACACATAAAAACACCGGAAATGTATGGGCTTCTCATATGAATAGGAGTACAATTGGAAGATAAATGACTGGTGGGATTGCACAGAAGTTATAATGCTTGTGGAATCATCATTTCCTTTTTGAGTAATTAACTGATAAGCACACACCACTTAATGTGCAGAACTTGGCTGCAGACATGCTTGCTAGGCAGCGGGGGGTGCTAGTTGTATTAAACATTTCACATCAGCCTCTGCAGCTACCTAATCTCTCGTGACACAACCTCTCCAGATGAGGCCAGAGTCAATGGTAAAAGGATTGGAAACTAGGTAAACAAACAGCAGAATTGCAATGGCATAGAGCAACAGACCCCTGCAGCCATGTGCGACATTTTCATTAGAGCCTGTCGTTTTCTGTCAAAGACTGTGGCGGCTGAGCGACAATGACACGTTGAGGGGAAGACAGCAGTGTCAGTGCTCAGGATATGTCAACAACATGCTCTACCTGAGACACAGAGTTCCTTTAATTATATTTTAAAACTGGATGCAAATGAGCATCTTTCAGACACAATGCACCAAGCTGCACCATTTTTTTCTCTCAGATGTTGTCTTATCTTCTATTGAGAAAAACACTGCAGTGCTGCCTCCTTTCTCAATAAATGAGCCACACTCTCTGTCCTTGCTGGGCCACAGTGCGCACACATACATATACGATATATTACAATGAGGAAACTAATGTAATTAACAAACTAAACTGAGGCAGGAACGTTATAATGCGCCATCACCGACAGCAGTTTCCCTGATTGTATTTGTTAATGTAGCTGAAGGGTGAAGGGAGGAGAGGGAGTGGGATGTTCCCTGGTGGATGTACTTACTTGACCTTTGGTTTTTGATGAAGAAAAGCTTCAGCCTCTCCTTGAAGGTGTTTTCATTCACATAGAACTCCACCTGCACCCTGTTGGGGGGGGGGGGGGGGGGGGGGGGGGGGGGGGGGGGGCAGTGATATGATGTTAGTGTTAGTCTACACAGATGATGCATATACTAAGCATAAGCTGTTAATTATATACACAAAGAGAAGAGCAGAAAACATTTAATCAAACAGTGTCAATCTTTCCATAGTGCTTTATGATCAGGTGTGAGACAAAGCAATGCATTTGCACAGGTATTGCTTTGTTCAGTAAATGTAACAACATGTGATCCAGGCACATTTACATGTTCGCATTCTGGGTACAGGTGCAGGATAATACCCACATTTCAGTACTGATATATATAACTGGTTTGAATGATATAATATAATACATATATTACACACAGTTTTTTTTTAAATCTTTTGTCAGAAAACTTAATCCACAAGAAATAACCAATGCTATTCATTCATTTGTTTAGATAGCTTTTGCTCAACTTTTCCAGCTGTTAAGGGAATGTTTTCACCCATGCTCAATTTCGAAATAGCGTGAGATTGACCTATTTTTGGAATACGGTATTTCATTTCTTTGATAACAATAAATACCATTTCAACCACGTCCTTCATCCAATCAATCTTACAAGAAACGTGTCATATAAAGAGTCCAAAACGTTTGATTTGGAAAAAGAACATATCTCCTCAAAGAATGAAAAACAACAATTTGACCAACCCTCGATGGTGGCTTACATCTCAGTACATATTGTACACAATAAAGTTTTGGGGTTCAAATCCCAGCATTTGATTGCATCCTGCAGTTTGACATGTATTTCTTGCGAATCCTGGCAAATCTTGAAAGAAACATTTGTAAAGATAATTGTGCCAGTGCCATAATTGTGTTTGTTGAAGCTTTCCAGTAAAAATAACACCAACCATTTGCATTGTGGGAATGTACTGCAGAAAAAAGCTGTACAAGTCTTATTCCATTACCCTCCATTTACTGCCAGTAATTACGCTGTCTACAGTTCCCCTTCTCAATGCGACAACCAGCAACAGATGAATATGATCTTGAATTTTAATGTGCAGCATTTGTAGTTGTTAAATATTTAACATTATTACATAAGCCATATTTTCCCACACACATTCTCTTAATGTTGCACTAGCTGCGAATCAAATGCACACTGTGGGGACATGACACATAAGCCAAGGTAAGGGTTTTAATTGCTCCCCTGGGACATTAATCACAAATGATCAATTAGTGCATGAAATAGGCACCGAGGAGGGTTTAATCATTTAGAATTGCTTGTAATATTAATATACATATTTGTACCAAACCACAGTATTCTAGATGTTGTTTACAGTTTGGAAGAAAGTCAGTTTCCTTTGGGTAAAACGTTTTCCTTCACTCAAATCACGAGACAGCATGATTAATATCACTTACATTAAAGCGTCCATTAACAATTGAAAATCACCTCCCATTTAAAATGATACTGTATTATATCCACGGCTGTCTTTCTCACATTGAGCAGATATAATGACATTTAATTAAGTTTGGGAACTTGACCAAACGCCCACTTAGGCACGGAAGATGATGTAGCTGTCGGTAAAATGTAAGGTAGGCTTATTAAAACTTTCTATAATAGCGGCCTCTCAGGAAGTAACAGCGGCTTCTCAGTTTCAGGAAGGACCTTTACATCCTTCTTCTTTGTCTGACACAATGAGATCAGGGTGCAAAGAAAGAGAGGAGAGAGCAGGGGGGGGCAATTACAGCAGCCAAGACCCAAGGGCGGTACGTATGTGTAGATAAAGAGAGTAGGTGGAAGAAAGAACATTAGATATGCACCATCTTCCAGCTAATCCCCTCCTTTCCTGCTTCATCGCCATGGAGACAGCTTCTAAGGCAGGAAATGTTCACAGACATGGATGCGTGTTGTTTTTCCAGTACAACAAACTGGCTAAGCTACACACACAGGCACACACTTACACACAATGACTTATCTATAGGCACCATTGCAGACCCCCAACCCCATGACTCCATCCAACCTAAACACACTCTGCTATATGGCGACCGCGTAAACCAAGTGTATCGACTGGTGCGTCACCCGAGAAGCGGTAAAAGACTTTCATGAACGCTGGTGGTGGAGAATCAATATTGTTTGTCGTCTCCATTGGAATAGCAGTCACAACAGACACAACAGCTGCACAGGATTCATGTTTACACAGCTTTCCTACAGTCATCTGTAATTACACGTCAAACCTGAAAAAAAAAAACCTGAAATGTGACCACAAGATAAACTCAGTGACAAAATCCGTATTGTGTTGTTTAACATGGGAATTGCGTTGGCTTGACAACACAACGATAAAAAGCCTAGGCATCAGTAGCATGTAGCCTCTTTTATGAATATTTAAATTTCCCTGCTTATCTGATTGTGAGGTAAGACACACCAAAGCATTTGGAAATATCTCTTCTCTTGTGCCGGCTTTTACAATTAAAAAACATAGAAGAAATACAGAAGAAATATGAGGTTAAAGTGCTGACTTTTAACTCCGTTTGAGGCTGTTTTTAACAAATCAAATTTTATTTATATAGCACATTTAAAAGCGATTTTTGGTCGAGCCAAAGTGCTGTACATGTAAGAAAAACACATTACTACAATCACAATAAAACACAATAATTTAATTTAACAGAAATATAAAAAACAAAAACACAGGGAAAAGTCAGGTGTCATGCTCCGCTCTGACTAGAAGGCCAGGGAGAAGAAGTGAGTCTTTAGGTTTAAAAACCCCTAGTGTCTGGGCCGACCTCACATGGAGGGGCAGAGTGTTCCAGAGCCTAGGGCCAGCTGCTGCGAAGGCTCGGTGCCCTCGGGTTTTGAGCCTGGTCTTGGGCACTACCAGCAGCAGCTGGTCAGCAGACCTTAAAGCTCTGGCTGGGGTGTAGCGCTGGAGGAGTTCAGCTATATAGGCCGGAGCCAGCCCATTTAGGGCTTTGAAAACAAATAAAAGGATTTTAAAATCAATTCTGAACCGAATTGGAAGCCAGTGCAGTGAGGCCAGAATAGGGGTGATGTGGTCACGCTTTTTGTGGCCAGTCAGAAGACGTGCAGCTGCGTTTTGGACTAGCTGCAGGCGTTTAATTGATCCAGACTGGGTGAACTGTATGTGTTGAATTATAACACCTTTAGCCATGCTAGCTTTGCTGTTTGTTTAAGATAAGCGTTTGAACTTTAACGACGCCACTGTCGCCCATAATATGGATAGGAACCCTCAAACTCTTAAAGCTTGTGGTCTCTAATATGACATCTTGTCATTTGATATCGAATTATGGAATTAGAGCCAAAAGAAGAAATTGTGTCCCAGTCAGACACCTGAAGACCAAAGTGTTATAGTCTTTGACCACAAATGAAAAGTTGAGCCTTTTACTTGTTTTCGTTCACACAATTAACAAGCACTAGAACTTAAATGGTTATATGAGTCTCTACCAGGCACAGGGCCTTTGTAATAATTCTAAGTAGCCTCACTACATAGTGCACTTGTTTCCCGCTTGTCGACTGCCAGTCACTACAGCAGACCCAGGGCAATACCTTTTAAGTACTTACGCTCTTTTCTTTGGCATCTCTGTAGTCTGTACACCATCACCCCCAATATATGGATATTAGCCAGCCTTGGCAAATAGCCTATAAACACGAGCAGTTTGAATATCCACGAAGCCAGCAGGCAGCTTGTAACTGTATTAAAATACACTCTCTTTACTTCCCTTAAGTGTAAAGATGGTAGGCAGAGAATAAGCCAGGGATATTTAACATAGTCACAATAGCTTGAGAAATCTCCTCCACTGACAAGTGGCCATGGTATGTAGAGACTTTAATATGCCAGCCATTCAGAATATGTGACAGGGACAAGTGTGGAGGAGCAAAAGTGTAACCTCAGAGATTTAGACTTGTGATCAAGCGTATTAAAGTTGTACACACACAAACACCCAGAGTACGCCATGACAATTTGCAGTGATAGGATTACATTTGTACACACCCTTCCCTGAAACACAGAGGGACTACAACTGCTTTGTAGACGCTGAATAAACATCGAACAGCTTGTTGACCTCGGGATAATCTGTACGACAGAACAGGGCTCATGAAACACCTGCGTTAATTCTAGTGATGGAAAATATGTATGTAAATTGTAGCAGCCGACAGATGCTATTTGCCATATGGAATATTTGTCAGAGAGCTGCAGGGGCAAGCATAGGTTAACAGCAGTGTCAGTTAGCTATTAGGCTATATCAATAGCACCTGAGAGTGAAATATCATGACTCTTAAAGGAAGCAATAACACATTAAACCTGATGATGCTGTCTCATTGATCTTTATGTAATGCCCTCAACAGGGATGACTACTTAATGTACAATCAAAATAAAGTACCCATGTCTAATCAACTTTATTACCACAAGTGTTGGCATAGCAACACATATGGAAGTTATCAGCCAAGGTATCTGCAACCAATCAGAGGTAAACAACGCACTTTATCAAGGTTTATAAGATCCAGCCTTTAGGGCATATCATTACTACATAGAGCAATGATACAAGGCCTTGTGTTGTAAACAGTACAACAGCAGTGTTTTCTAACACAGGCTATAAATATAATGATAAATAATAAATAATAAATACAGTTTATTTACAGATCTCAGGTTTGCTCTGTCCCCTCTCTGCAGAAGCAACCAGTCTCTGCACCAGCTTGAGAAATGCGCCTGTTACAAAGCCTGCAACGGTTCTAAAAATATTACACTCTGATATGAAAATGAAAAGCGTCAGAGTCCGCATCTGCCTCTGGTTCACAAAGCTGCATCTCAAAAAGGTAAGCCATGGCAAAGGTACTTGTCCAATAGCCTCATTTCAGGGCAAAAATAGAAATGGGCTCTCATTGCCACTGTGAAAGTATTTAGCAAATCTCTAGAGGAAAACAGTTTCTGTTCAAATATGTGAAAGAGCAAACACAGGACATGTTCTGGTGGTCTGTTAGGCCTCCATACATTGTGTGTGCTGCTCTACTGTATATCTGAGTGGGAGTTTTAGAGAGGGGCTTAGCTCTATATGTGCACATGTTGTGTTCAAGGACCTAGAAACCCCTTAAGCAGCTTGTTCTAAACTAAGCACTTGCAAATGGAAGTGCACAGCAGCACACAATATCAAAGATTAGCCTTGAATCAGAATCGCTGACTCAAAGGAGTTGTCCTGCGTCTTTCAAGGTCTGTCAAGGAGTGATGAGCAGTCATAATAAGAGTGCTGCTCACTTTATAGTCGACTACACTGTTTGTGTTATAACAAATTAATCTTCCTGCTGACTGAAGTGAAGATAACATTGCTGAATAATTGGATAACACACTAGGTAGTCACTGACAAAGACTAATCGACATACTGCAAGAGAGACCTCCCTCTTTCTTTGCTACACCAGAGACAATAATAGAACATGTTCAACCCTGACAACTCTTGAAACTTAAAAAGGCTTTGAGAGGATGCTGGTTGAAGTCAATCACAACAACACGATTATTTATAGTGAATTAACCCTTCTGGAGATCCACCCTGCGAATGCTCACATTGTTGGGGTCCTTTTGGCAATAATGACCAGGGTGATGGACATTATGCGTACCTGTTGTATGGCTCTGTGAATCAAAATGTCTAGGTTTTACAGACCCAAATCACATGCGCTTGAGGTTTTCTACCAATGAAGAAAGCACTAAGACCTCGGAGCTTGAGAGTGTCACACTTGTAGAAAAAGACCACAAAGTGTGCCAAGCATTGGTATTTCTTAGTAATGTCTATCAAAGAAATTTACCAAAATACCGGACATTGAATTATGCATAGAAAAGCTCAGAAATTAGACATGTGAATACATTAAATACACAAGCGAGAGGATGTAGTCCTAATTATGAATGTGGGGCATTTTACTACAAAAGCAGTTCAAGGAGCCTAGAATCTGTTAATGGTCAAGAATGATTAAGAAAGAGAGCCTAATAGTAGGGCTGCTCGATTATGGCAAAAATCATAATCACGATTATTTTTGTCAATAATTGATATCACGATTATTAAATACGATTATTCATTGACTTTGAAAACATCCATTTATTGAACTTTAAAACAAATAATAATTTGAACAGTATCATTTTAACTGTTGATTACCCTGAACGTATAATTCAACTGAAAAACCAATACAAAAATAAATAAATAAGATCAACAAATATTTTGGAGCGCACTTCCACAAGCTACTAAACATATATAAATATGACTAAAATGAATTAGATCAAATTATGTTCTAGTGCACTGTCACAACCTAGCAAAGCTAAATAATCGTTTTTTCCGATTATGTTGTTTTCGTAATTGTGGCAGGTCAAAATCGTAATTGCGATTAAAATACGATTAATTGCACAGCCCTACCTAACAGTAACTGTATAAAAAAAAGCTGATGTTGAAAGAAGTTTTTGATACTTCCTCTCTTACAGTATGTTTTTTTAGAAAAGAATGATGGCTGTAAATATAATCATTATCATTCCGTTTGAAATTGTTGCATAACCAAATAAAAGTACAGTAAAGCACATTTAAATAGTTTATTAACAAACCAACAGCAACCACTACAAAAAATGGTACAGGAAATACTCAAGCTTTGTGTACTTCTAATATGAATATTCTGACCAAGGCAATCACATTTTATCAGCATTTTCATCATTTAAATACATTATTTACGGTCATGACAATTGGTTAAGACGAGTGAAAAAGATACCAAAAATGATTGATTTGTAATTTTTGTCCTTCGGAAAAATTCCATTGCGAATTGTTGAAAATATGAATGTCCTCCAATCTGTATCCTTCATAAGAGCACACTTAATCGGGAAATGTTCCACAATTGCTCAATTGACTTTACTTTTGATAATAAAGAAAATGTCCTTTTCTGAAGGTAGTACTAAAAAGGATGAAAAGTGGTCATATCACACCAGTGTTTCACACACCTCTTTACAAAGACAGCAGATATAGAATGCCATTTGAAAAGACTTCAAAAAAGGTTGCAGCATTATGAATCAATGCCATGCAGTGTCAAATAAAGCATTCAGATATAAAAGGCAAGATTTCTCACATTGTGTTAGACAGAAAAATCCTCCTTCTGATACTTCTCACTAGAGGAACCATGAGGTGGTTTGAGCACCCACTGAGATTGCACCTCGAGCACCCTTGACTGAAATGAGGTTGTGGGTTTCATAATGCGCTGTTGCTGAACATGCTGAGATGCTTGTGCTGCCGTTTGATTCTGATCAGCTGACACCAAACATTGGGGTTTTCCGAAACATCAACACGCTATTTCCTGTTGTGTTGTCGCATGAGTTCAACTTTTTTTTTCTGCACCCACAGGAAGTATCTCAATGCCATGTCAGGTATGTGTTGGTGATGTTGTTTTACAGAGAAAACTAAATAATGCAGACACAGTATGCTCGGTCAGCCTTGATTTCTCCAAAATATGATCATCACAAGAGAGAATAACATTGATGAAGGGCCCACTCATGTCGACACAGGCGTGGAGATCTCCATTAAGCACATCCCCAAGGATTACAATTCACTTTCCAACCATATCACTGCCCCAGCCCTTCAATCAAGTGGCTACACACAACAACCAAGTGGTGGAACCTTTCCAGCGTTTGACATGTAGAACCGCCATCATGTATTGAATTAATGATGGTCAGAAAACAAGCAATGACTCTTTTTCACCGATTTACAGATTAAAGAGGGGCATTTTTGCTTGATTGACAGATGTCTTAGCCTATCACAGTTGGTTGTGATGGTTGTTATGCGTTCATAATGCTTTAGCTCAAGGCACTTTGGGGATTTGGTGGCTTCATCAATAGTATAATCAGTGCAAACCATTAAAAGACTTCAAAATGCCCTTGGAGAAAAGACGGGATGTCTTTTTTTCTTTACCCAATGGCTAAATAATCCATTTCACTTTCACACTAATTTGTCTTGCAAGACGTTCATTCAAAGTTCATTCTAATTAAGTCCAGAACCAATTCTGCCATAAATCAATTTCTATAGCATAATATACTATATTTTGCCCAAAGTATTAAGGATTAGCTTTCTGGTGCCATCTCTTTCAAATCAAGCAACACATATATATGTAGTGGAACAGCAACATGTAGCTTAGTACTTCAGGCTGAAGGGTTAACAAAAAACTGAATGGGAAATCACTATCCAACTTAAAGCATTCTTTCACTGTCAGTTGAAGATGCATCCTCCATGCTCCACTCATTTTTATCACCACATCTCAGCAGCTTGAATATAATAAAGTCTTGATACTCTATTATAGACTTGTGTATGGAGGGTGACTCAGCAGCATGCACAGTACACAGTGAGTACAGCACAAACAATTGACATGTTGCTGTTTTCAGGACCTATTTAACCAACATAACCCAGAGATTGTCGTCTGATCTCATCTCCGCTCACATGAGTAATGCTTCGAGCTCAAGTTCTTACATTGACAACAGTGACAGAGTGCGCACATTCAGTCAGGGAACAGATAATACCCCTGGAAGAAGTGGATTGAAACACACAAGCTGCCTTTTCACCATTTACTGTGGTTGGATCGAATGTGACAAATCTGTGTTGAGTTAAAGGTTTCCTTTAGTCTTCCACAACAATAGTTGAAAAGGTAGCTACATATGAATGGGTTATTTTAAGCATTCTGCACCATTATCATGACAATCATTGCCTACTTTACAGATAATGGTGATGGTTCCTCCAAGGCATTATGTCCACATCCAGTCTTTGCAAAATCCAACGTGTGACACTGCAACATATGCTTCAGTGCCTGTAAATCAGTCCCTGTGTACAGTTATTTTAGCAGACACAATCCATGCCATGCAAGCATGATGCTGCCAGGAACTTACTGGGCATTGGTTGAGTCCATACTGTACTCCTCTTGATACCTGGACGTAGCACACATGAACACAGATAGGCAAAGGTTAGGAGAGAGTGGGGTTGAGAAAGCAGGAAAAGGAAGGAAAGAGCAATGAAAGGATGCCACTGCGATTTATTTGCATTCACTTGCATTTTGAGTCAGAATGCAACCATTTGTATGACCTTGTGGAAGAATCCAACTTGGCCTGTGCAGCAAGAAGGAGCAAGATTTGATCCGATGTAAGCAAGTTGATATCAGATCAGATCTTGTATTTCAGCAGCTGCCTTGTTACTGCACAGTTAAAGCCTACTGTCAGGACTTTTCCACCAAGGTTCATTAAGTCACCTTCACACTCCACACGTAAGCACATATAATTATCTACAGTGGGAATTGCATCTGAGCTCAAAGGGAAATACACAATGTATTTCTGAGCTTGTAATTCACAGGGTGCATGCAAGACAAACACTTTTTTGAACACAATTAAAAAACAGTGCTTAAGCTGACTGAAGAACAGATGAGCACTTAATGCAAACCACAGGAGATCAGTGGACACACCCAAAGAGTCCATCTCATTGGTTGAGATGACCATGGAGAAAAGGGAAGGCTGTAACACTGAGGGAACAGAGAGACATACCCTCATATTGATTTTAACGACCAACACATGGACAATTCGGATGGACAAGGGGTCAAAGGTTAAACACACAATTTGATTTGATGATGAACATATTGACCTGAACGCTTTATATGGTCAGGCCTTTGTCTGGAAACGCATTCCCTAATCTTAACCAGAGTTGTAGTATTTCATGCATGTAGATTTGTGCACATTTCTTTCAAATGTTCAAAATTGCGAGTATAATGTAAGGAAATGTAAAGAACACATTTTATAAGATGTACAAGATAAACAGACAACAACGTTTCTTTGTTTTGTTCACCAGAGAATATTTTATCTCTAAGTATGCATAGTTTAAATGCTTGTCCTGATACAGAAAAGGTTATTGATGTTTACTTTAGAACACTATTTGTAATAGCTTATTAGTATGCAAACATTACACAAAAATGAAATGTTTTTCATTCATTTCAAAAGTACAATATATAAGTCAGAAAATTGTTCAAACTGGGTTTTACTGTATAATTAGTAGTTATCAAGTTTAGGTCTGCCATAACAAAGAATTGGCAAACCATCCAGTCAGATTCTGGTATATCTAATGATTGAAATGTAAATTCAACTATTGATCTATTTTGATCAGACAATCCTGGGTTGGTAAACATTTTGAGCAAGACCATACAGTACAGTAAAAATAAAATGTACTTTACTCCCAAATACACAAGTATTGCATATACTTTTGATTCCATTCATAAACTATTTCTGTGGAATACAACTGAAAGACGTAACTGGGTACATTGAGCCCCTTAACTTTGCATGTAACCTGTAGTGATATCTCACAAAGCTTTGAAACACTATACACTCTTTTATTACTTAATTAAGATTGTATTATGTCTGTTTTTTGTACTGTTCTGTCAATCCAGATATGTGTTAGTACAGTATAATGTAAGTCTAGTGAGTAAAATGCTTCAAGGAGCAGTCCATAGCATGTCTAAAAATATCAATTTCAGCAGATAGTTGATGTATAAATATATCATTTAAGTTGATAACCCTTTGAAGCGTGTCAATAATCAAAGCCTATCTGCTGGGGAGTAAAGAAGGAAAGCTGAATGTGTCTTGTAAAAAGGTTAATATTTGGCAGTCCAGGCTGTCTAGTTTTATGTTTTTCCACCAAATAAATAACATCATTTACATTACATAACATTTAGCTGACGCTTTTATCCAAAGCCACTTACAATAAGTGCATAATCCATAAAGAATCAAACTCAGAACAACAAGGAAAGTGCAGATTCACTTCAAGCATGATCATACTATAGTTAGTTCTGGTGAATCATAATCCCATTTGCACCTTTCTATAATTAACGGGGTGTTCCTAAAGGCCAGAAAGTAGTTGGTCACAAGGGGGGACCTGTCCCATTCCAGGAAAAAAAAAAGTTTATTGCCGTCTCAACAATAAAGCAGCCAATTATTACGGTCCCAAGAAACCAATTCGATTGTCTTCTTCTAATGGCTTTTATTCAAATTTTGAAAACATATTAATGTCCACAATGTTCATTCAGCGGTCGCTTTCTTGTAACTCTACCATAAAAGTTGAAACGATTTAAACAAGAATGCCATATTTTAGGAAAACAACCATTATTGCCTGAAGTTTGTAATTCACGAGAGGAGTTAGTCTGTAGGTAATCTTGAATGAATCGAAAAATGATATTGTATGAAAGAGTACCAAATCTTATCTTAGACCTGTAGGGCATTTAAGAAAAATAAACTTAATGAAAGTTAAGAAAATATGAATTGCTGTGAATTTATTTTGGAAATGTTCTGATAACAGCAAAGCTCAACTGTACCGAAGGACATGCAACAGACTGAGACATCCCTTATTCTTCAGGTACTTCACAGGTTAAACTCACTGTACACAGGATGACTCTGCTACTGTGATTCACTATGTGCCTACTGTCCCTTCGGAAATGTAGTCCAGAATCAGGGCGATTTAGAAAGGATAAGTCCGCTCATTACGGAAACTGTATAAGAACAATATCCACCCCCTCTAATGTGATCTCTGTCCATGTGGTTGCTATTTGACAACACTTTGAGGAGCAATAAAGATGCAATCTGGCTGCTGAGAGCTTTAGCTCAGATAAACAGAGGCTCACTTTGCCTCCATTAGCTCTCAACACACATACATATTACACATTCCTCCTCCGTTTCTTCATCATGAACCAAATACATTTTAAAAAGGCAAACATTCATGCAGTTAGCATCGTAGCATGATGCCCTTCACATCTTATTCTATATATGATAAAATACACCAAACAAGGAAGTGCATAGATCCTCACCCTCTCTGCAGCAGATCTGGACTCACATGTACGGAGCTGGGCTGAGACAACAAGTGCAAAACGAGCAGCACTTCCAAAAATATGCATTCAATTACGTTCACTCAGAGCTGCCTCAAGGACTGACGGATATACAGTGGGAGGGCTTCACACACATACACCATCTCTGCAGTAGTTCCAAGGGCAAATGGGATTTGTAGTTTTCACCATGTTTACCTGCATCAGGAAGCTTGCCAACATTTTCTCACCTACTACAGCTCCCATTCATTTGTCACATGCCACAGAGGCAGATCAAGTACCTCCAAAGGTATGACTAGTCAGTTTTAGTAACTTAAGACCTGGTTAAGAAGGAAATCTGTCACATACAACAAGAACGAGACCAAACACAGAACAACAAGATCCTGCCCTGTAGTAATTATTATGGGTATAATATATATTTGTTAAAGGGGACCTATTATGCAAAATCCACTTTTTCATGTCTTTTATACATAAACATTAGGGGTGTAACGGTATTCGTCCCGAACCGTCACGCTGTGTGGTAACATTTCGGGTTCCCTGTGGACTACAATAATGATGGAGTGCGAGTGGTGGATCGGACGAGGACGGTGTGTCGGCGTTGTTCGATAGCGGTGCGGTATGCTAATGGTAACACACGCCAAACATGCTAAATCATATCAGAAGGCATCAGCCAGATTTTCCAATCACCGGAGCTCGGCAAAAGACAACAGCAGTTCAACAGCTTATCCCCGCTGTTTTTAAGAAGCCCATAGACATGAAAGCTGAGAGACCAAAAGAAATAACGGAAGCTATTGGCAAATATATTTCAACGGCTATGCGCCCTTGAAACACTTTCTTATTATTTATTTTTGTAATATTTTCAAGACATTCTTTTTAGTTTTACAGCTTGATTAACCTTTTTGTTTGACATCAGCCATTATAGATAATATGGCCATCTGAGTGTGTGTGGTACTGTTTGTGGTTTGTTTTTAACTGTGTAATACAGTTAATTATTCAAAATGTTAGAGTTCCTTATTTTTAAACTGAAACTTGCACTACTGTTCAAAAATAAATAACAACAAACCTGGAATTATGCATTTGGGACTTTTCTTTTCTTTTTCTTGTTGTACCGAACCCGTACCGAACCGTGACCCCAAACCGAGGTACGTACCAAACCGTGAATTCTGTGAACCGTTACACCCCTAATAAACATGTGTCCCCTCTGTGTAAAGAGATTTTGAAAGTTTCGGGAAAAAAGACCCCCTCTCTTTTTGTCCTGATCCATTCTATATAAAAACCTGTCTGAAAATGAGCAGATTAGATTTTGGCCACTTTATGATGTCCTAACGATTTTTTGGCTTGTGTAACCATTAGCCAATAACCAACCAAGGTAACACCCCCACACCTTATCACCTGAATCTCCTCCTAGAGCACCATTGTGTTCTTTTTAACCAAATATCTCTCAGAGGGGCGTGGGGAGGGGCTCCTTATTTTCATCTAAAAGTAACAGACAGAGAATCAGCACTTTTGAAACAGAGCTGAAACAGAGGGGATTATGTGATGCATGATCTGTTTGGTGTTTCAGACAATCAGAGACATGTTTTGTATATATCTGAGAGCTATAATATATTGATGAAAAACTGTATAATAGGGGACCTTTAAAGTAATGTTATTCATAAAAAGCCTTTGGACAAAAACATATTTTAAAACCTGACAGAATCTAGCTTTGACAAACTGTTAAAAGCTTATAACAGAAAACCTCACACTAGTAGGTCAGATCAACAGCTGAACCTTGTTTCCAGGTAGCCCATATTACACTGCAGGTAACCATAGCAACAGTATCTCATACCTCTGTGCAACATTACCAGCTGTGACTCTTAAAAATGACCTGAACAGGTGTGTAAATTACTACGAGCAAGTCATTAAAAGATTAAGGATTGGATTTTAATGGCCATTTTAGTGTCGTAGAATTAAAAAAATTCAGTTTCAGCAACATCCGTTACTTTCATATATCAGGACACTTAATCATGTATTTTAGCTAACTTATAGCAAACAAGTTCTGAATGAAAAATGATGGTATTTATCAAAGTTTTAGATCGTAAAGCTTCAGCAAGTTCATATTAAGTGGGGTTGGGCAATGCAATAAATACATCCTGAGACAATAAAAGCTATCCCACCTTCATCTCTGGGCTGGGGGTATTTGATCTTTATTTGAATACTGAAAACCTAATGGCTATAAGTGAAGCTATATTGTACTGCACTTTCTATATGATTTTTGCATCAATGCCATGTGCCTTTATTTGCCAGGATGGGATGGGCACAAATTGAGATTACTGATGTAGTTAGTGTGAATAAGAGACTCATCAGAAACATTAAGGAAACATTAAGCTCTCTGCTGAGCATTTCATCCGATGCAGAAAGCTTTTCTCCATTTCCTCCCAAACAATACAGATCATGTATTCATCAAGTTCGTGCTGGTGTTGTGAGTTTTTTCTGGAGCACGCCTCAGATTCAGTTCAGCTGACACACAGAGGGACTGTGTGCGCCCCTCAGTTTGACAGATCTGCTCCAATTATCCCACATTCTCACATACGTCAGGCTTTCCAATTGATTCTCTGTTAAATAATGCCCTTAAGAAGGCAAGTGAGAGGAGTGTGTGATTGATGTTGTGGCACAAGTGCTACGTAGCCTACATATTGTTATGTATAAGCAAACACTGGTATCTTAGTTATACAGGGACTCTTCTAACGGCCAATTACTGCATATGCTTTCAGATGTCTCCTCTGGACAGACAAGAACTTTTAAATGGTTCATTTTTTTTAAGGGGCATGCGTAGCAACCAGGGTTTTATTTTCATCTCTCAAGACAACTACTGAGATTTCATCTTAATGAACACGGATGATGTGCTACTGTACATGAACTGTAATTTACCCCATGGACCACATTAAAACCCCTCATTAAACCTTGGGTTCTCCAATCAAAATGAAAGCGTAATTGTTCTGTGAAAGCAGGGCGATATAAATAAACATTTAAACAAAAGGGCCGACTGACACGTTCTGTAGAGGTGTGCACAATGAATAAATTGTGAAATTAACGTCCAATCATTAACAACACAGTATAATTAGCCAGCGATGAATTTGAAAAGAGCATAAAAAAAGTAATCAACGTGATGAAAAAGAATGGACAATCATGTTGTCTATGTCTTTGTGATAAAGTACAAATGTTAATGATTTTAAAAAACCACTGGTGTAATAGGCAAGCAACCACAAAAGGCCAACCTCCAACTGTAAAGAGAATACAATAATTGAGGTTGTAAACAAGTCGAGGACAAGAGGCTTGCAAACATACCCTCTCAGTTCTTTTAGGGAACTGCTTCTCTTTTATTGCATCTACATTCATCTTAAGATTCATTTAAAACACTTGTTCATTACCTTTCAATTATTTCCCCACTGAATATTGATTAACAAAGAGAAATTAGTTGAGATCTTTTACACAAGGCAGCTGTTAAGGGAAAACCTTTGGATTAAGACAAATCAGGATATTCACAGTTCCAGGATATTTCACACTTAAACTGCATCTAAGTAACTTCATGCTAAACTACATTACAGTTAAAGATGATGTCTGCATCAACATGTTTGAAGTGTTAAAAGAATAGGTTTGTGTGAGAAGAGGATGGACTTAAACTCCCACTGTACATTTGTATTCAATTTAATATTGAATAATCAATTTCTTGCACAATAATATCCTGCATTATATTTGTTACTGGAAATGTGTATTTCCACATGTATATTGTCCACATGTATATATTTTTTTTTTACTTTTTAATGCTATTTTATTTCTATTTCAGAAATATTTTGGACTGTTTATTTCTTGTGTCTTCATTTCTCTTATGTACATTGCCTTGTTTTTTTATGCTGCTGCAACGCAAACATTTCCCAACTTGGGATCAATAAAGCACCAATCGATTTATCTAAGAGGAAAAGGGAAGATAGGTAAAGGTCGGCTTTGATGCACAGAAGGATGCTCTAACCCTAACCCTAACTAAGTTAAAGATTTTAAGGGAATTTGCTTCCGGAAGCTCAATTTACTAAAAGGGAAATTATCTTTGGAGACAATTAAAAAAGCACAAGTGTCAGTCAGCTCTACTTTGTTGTACCCATATCTGGACTATTCAACCGCTATCTTTTTTTGTTAATGATGCACAATATCTTAAACATTCAGTATTTTTGTTTTGGATAAATGACCTTAAATGTGACTATTATCCAGCTTAGAAACACAGATTTCTTCCAGATTCCTCCTAAAAACATTCTTATCTAAAGCATGTATCATATGCCCATTATAGCTCGGCTTTAACTGTCAACTAAAAGAAAAATGCAAAAACAGGAAAACTTCAAATTAAATCATCGAACTGCGAAAGCATCAATCAAAAAGTGAACAACATGAATTGCGACTGACGTGGTCTAGCTTTAAGCTTTGATATGGAGGAGGCGTTGCTGCTGACTGTACAAGACTTTATCATAAAGAAACGCAAATGTCAAAAGTTTAAAAACTCGATAAAAGCCAAAGTACTTTTGACTGACAGACATGTACAGTCTGTAGAAACTTGAGTTGCTGAAACGTCAGGAATGCTATAAAGTCTATGCTGCATATCAGTCAATCAAATATCCGGCTTCTCTGTTGGCCTATATTGAAAAAAAAAGGACTTAAATCACCCAGTGTTATATACCGCAGTAATGTGAATATGACTAACAGCTCCCACTGAGCTCTACAATCGATTCATTAGACACCAGCAGACCAAACCAAACGCCCATCTTCCAAACAGATTTTTCACAGCGAGACAATGTGGCGGCGATGCTGATGATGCCAAGATAAATCTGCGTGAGTTTCTGTTTTGACCACATCCTGAGTTTAAAAGATGGTCAATCCCGCTGTTATTGAAGATCCTCCAAGTCTCATTGAGTGTTTTACTGCCTACTTTATTTAGCGGTCAATTCCGTTCAGAGAATCCTATAAAACACAAACATCAAGGGGACGCCCAGGTGCTGTAAATGATGCAAAGATAGATAAATTCTTCGAAAAAAAGTGTAGTAAATGGACCACAATATTGATCCTCTCGCTCCACCCTCCACAAGCTTTTATTCTCGAGCCAGCTGGACACAAATCCCACGCTGATCACATTTCCACAACGTAAAAAGCTTTCTGACTCCTGACTACATCCTGCCTGTCTGGAGGAGACATACATGGGCTCTGTGTGGAAATAAAGAAGAAGTGAATGAAGTTAGGAAATATATGTAAACTAGTCTAATTTCCTGAAAGAGTTAAGTAACAGGACGCGATCAAGGTTGAACGTTCATCCATTCATTTAAGATATAGGAGAACTTGTTGCTATGAGTGGCAACCTCTTGAATGATTGATAGTGGTCCAATTCTATTTGCTCACGGCAACTAGCCAACAGATGCATTACATTTGATAGTCTCAGCCATTTGCAGAGTATATCAGATTAATACAGTCTGGCATTGCAATATAGCAATGCGCCAATTTTGATTAACTTCTCAAATGTGATTTGAAAGCAATCTGTTCCTCTTTCTGCCCGTTCAGAGCAGTTGTCAGCTGACTTACTGGTTTTCCGTAAGACTAAGACTTTGATTGCTCTGACAGATCTGCAAGCATCAGGAGAGCTGGCTCCTCTCCAGCTACCAGTTTACACTCCGTACCTGGTCCGCGCAAGGCTCGAACCGGCAACTCGCCGGTTCCAAAGCCAAGTCTCATTCAATACAGTCATCGATAAACATGTCAGCTGATAATTTATAGATTGTTCTGTCATGGCTTAAACCTTCATTCATCATCATTGTCAACATAAACAACAACGTGAGAAGCAAGTACACCTAACATCAATATCATGTTTAGCATCCTTAGCTGAACCTCACAGTATTTGCAATTCTTGTTGTGTCAATGCAAGTTAACATAATAAACTGTTGATATCTGTGATTTGTAATAATTTAAATCAAAGAACGTCAGAATATTAAGAAGAGTAAACATCATTTGGGAGGTACCACATTGCGTATTTAACAGTGTCCGAGGTTAAATTGGTACAATCATTTATTTGCAAACTGATTTGTTGGGGTATTATTGTTGCATTCACTTCATCAGAATAAAAAGGTAGAAAGACGCTAGATAGAAAGATGGTTGACAATAAGCATTTCAAGACTTTCTGAGCTGCCTTTGAGGCCAATCCATCGCCTTTCTCTGAGTATGTGATAATACTGCCAACTCCCTAACTCATCATGACATCCAGGTCTGTCCTCCAAAATAACAGCTAAGCAAGAGATGTATTGCCCCAGTGGAAATCTTTGCAGAGGCGTATGTATTAAGTTTACTGGAGGATTGTATGGCTCAAGTATTTGTTGTGGAACTGCAACGCTGACAATTTTTCAATGGGTCTATGTGAAAGTGAAGGAGGGAGAGCAAGGATATTATTAATATTGAATACATATGAAACAAGTACAGCTTCATTATAATGATTATAATAATAATGCCTTATAATTTGAAGGATTATTTGCCAAACACTGACATTATGTAATTTTCCCCCCCTTGCCATGGTTGGTACGTTTGATATCAAAACAGTTGCATGACATAACAAATGCTACTGCAGCATATACTACATTTCTGATCCCAAACATTTGCAATAAATGTCAATACCCTCAAATAAATATTGTCAAGAAAAACATGTGCAGTAAATACTGAGAGACTGAACACCACACTGCATATTGCATATTGGCTGTGCAGTAGTCTCAGAACTGCTGCCAAACAAGCACAATATTTCTGTTTTCGGCCAAACAAACCTCAAAGAACCTAGATAAAGAGCCAATCTGAGTTGTAATGTCTGCAAATCTAGAGCTTTTTCTTCGCTGAAAAGGAAAAAAACATTTAGTTCACCTCAGTTGCTACTGGTTCATGCCATCTCACACAAACCTCAATCTAATTTGTCTACCAAATAGCAGAGTGTCCTGACTGTGAAAGCCTGCGTGCCGGCTCTATTGAGTGGTGCAGACATATGTTGAAATGTCTTTTTGGAGGTATGTCAACATAATCTCCTGTGGTTTGCATCTTCATTGTATCTTTTAATATGGATGCATTATGTGCAAAAACGTTCTTCAGCTTTGAATGCAGTGGCATAACAGCATTTTCACACCCTATAAAATATAAAACAAAACCATAAAATTGTGATGAAAATGCAGCATTCACTATATTATGTCATCACTATCAGGCTACACTGCAGCCCATTAATCAGAGGGGAATGATTGATGGCATAAGCAATCATTCAGCTGTCGGTAACGAAAGTGCCTCACTGCATGCATTATCGTTAAAGCCCAATGGGGAAAATATAACGCTTACACATTCCTACACATTTCCGTGTGAATCTAAATTAACGGGATCAGATGTAATGATACATTGATCACAGCGCAACCTTTGCCCTACGGATAATTGCAAGTTATTAGTGAGACTTTATGCAGCATGCACTTGCAGTCGCAGCAGCAGCACCATGTTATTTCTCGGATGTGTGCAAGCGAGCTGCATTCAGAAACATGCGACTTTAGTTGCGGATCTGCGGCAGCTACCTTTGGCCGGCATCGCTCCCGAAAGAGCCCATGGTCCGGAGAGGGCTGGAGGGGTTGACCCATGTTGGCTCGGGGGTTTTGTGCGCCTCGGTCTTCACGTCTGGGTCGATCTCGGAGGGAGAGGGAGTAAGCTTAGCGCCCGCCATGGCTCTCTGCCTCCCGAGCGGTACCTCCAGCAGAGAGCGGGCAATATGTTTCCTCCTGGTGTCACAGCAGCTCAGAGACCGACACTGCCGGAAAACCGCATCCCCGTTTCACTGTTGCTTCACGAAGGCGGAGGGAGAGCAGCTCACTCCCTGCTGCATCACGGGTTCCTGTCAGACACTGTGAGGGAAGCACCTGCATGACTCCTGCTGATCGAGCGCTCCTCCATCCCTGATGGAGATGTGAGACCTGTCCCGTCTCTAAGATTCACGCGTCGTCACGATGTAACGTCAACCGCACAGCGAAACCAACCCAGATGGGTTACATAACGAAGATGGTCAAATGATCTACCATTCCAATCAACGTTCAGATGATTCGCCTTCCATCAGTGCATCGCCTTTGATATTTAAGCAAATTAATCTTCTTAATAAATAAAAGCGTATGGAAAATGGAATTATGTCAAGCCGTCCTCACTATGGAGACATCGTCATGAATCAACTCATTTCTTATATTGTTATGGTTGTAAATACGTGCCTGGATAATGAGATGCAACCGACTAATGAGCAGGTGGCCTGGATAAACACTGCATGATGGAATGATTATACATTTGCATGAAACACGTGACACCTGGAGTACATTAACCATAATAGACTATCTCTCAGTTTATTCAGGGAGAGCATAAGGTTAATAAGCTTTTTATAAACAAGTCACATATTTAAGTAATGGGGTATACATTCATATATTTATTATGATTTTATCTGATGATTTATTTACTGTGCAGCAGTTTTTTAAAACAACTTTATAACGTAAATCAAATGTAGCGCCGCTTCAGTTGAAGTAGAACACATGAAGCATACAACTAATTACATTTAACATGAGTAATTGTGTTTACAGCTGATCTAGTTTGCGAGTGTGACTTTGATTGGGTTTTTTCACAGCCTGTGGGCTACGAGAGAAAACACAAATCAAAGTGTCCTTAAGGTTTAACTGATTTATTGTTACAGAGGGCCTGAGCAGCTCACAGCATACATTACGCATGGGTGTGAAATGCACAGGCTGCCAGTCCACCAAGAGCATTCAGTTGGAATTGCATAGCTCATTTGTTTTCTAATACATCGGACTTGCATGAGTTTGAAAAGTTGCAAGAAACTGGAGCACCCTAAATTAGGGGTTATTTACACGTTTCATTAGGGTCCCTAATGAAACGTGTAAATAAGGAATATTATCAAGACGGGTACTCCAACTCCCGGGTTTGCTTTGATATGCAGTCAATAGTGCACAGGTGTTAAAGTTATAATGTGTAAGAAATGGCAGAATTGAAAGTCAAATTAAGTCACATTTTCAACAGAAAGTAAAGAGGTTACAGTGTTCACATTATGTCAAAAACATGTGTTGTATTGCAGAGTGAGCTACTGAAGTTAGCTCTGGCCTGTCCTGTCTTGTCTTGTCGATTCACTCTACAGGCATTAGTGAGGTACTGTAGCACAACACTACTTTTTGAAGAACTTCCCAGTTATATATAACTAAATGAAATCCTATCTTTCTGACAGACATCAATTCATCTCAATCAACAACTCCAAATCCCCCACGGCCCCTGTCAATCATGGGGTCCCTCAGGGTCCTGTACTTGGTCCCTTTTGTTCATCATCTTCATCCTCCCAAATCAACAAATCCTCCTTCAAAACCAACTCAAATTCCACTGTTATGCCGATGACACACAGCTATACCTATCAACAAAATATATGTCTCTTCACTCACGTCTGTAACCTCTGCATCATCCTCGACCCCACCCTCACTTTCCTTCCTCATGTTAACCAGGTTAAAAAAAACGCCCTCTTCCACTTAAAGATCGTTGCCCGCATCAGACCCCCCTGTCATCCACCACTGCTGAAACTCTCATCCATGCCTTCATTACATTCCGTCTTGATTACTGCAACAGCATTCTTTAAGGTTCACCTGCATACATCCTCAAAAAACTTCAATATGTCCAAAACTCAGCTGCCCGCATGCTCACCTCCACATCACCCTTATCCTCCATGACATCCACTGGCTCCACATTAAACACGGCATTGACTTTAAAATGGTACTATTCACTAACAAAGCTCTCAACAATCTTTCCCCCCCCTACCTCTGTGACCTCATCCAATGACACACCCCAACCCAGCCCATCAGACAAAGCTCCGTACCTGGGGTAACAGGGCCTTCGGCGCAGCCTCCCCCTCAATCTGGAACTCCCTCCCCAGCCACGTCACATCTGCCAACACTCTCACGTCATTCAAAAAAGCCCTCTTCACTCTTGCCTTCAACTCCTAATCCATTAACCCCTCGCCCCTATTCCACCTAGCCTAGCACTTTTTACTTTTGTTGTTATTTTTCTTTACTTGCTTGTGAAGCGCTTTGAGCACCAGGAAAGGCGCTATATAAATAACATGTATTATTATTATTATTATAACATACTGTATACAACACAACATTAAATTATTTCCCCTTTATTCCCTCAAAGTTAGCGTTAGATAATGCCTACGTTTATTTGTGATATCCGAGTTAAGTGTTTGACCCCAATGAACTGTATTGTCTTGCAAAGGTAGTTTTCTAAAAAATATTTATTTTCTTATTAAGGCAAACAAATCTCCATTACAGTAGCACTGATATACTATCTCATCTATAGCCTGATTTATTTAAACATTTATCCATAAAAGAAAAATGTTATGGCTGCTAACAGTATGTTGTGATTTTGGGAGTTGTATTTGGATACAAGATATCCAAAAATGACTGTCAAAATCTTTTACTCTTATTCATCAAAAAAAGTTGAAATAAAATGGCTGAGGGAGTATCTGGACCTACTGAATATGGAGCGTGCAGCTTCTCTGCTGGGGGATTTTGAGGGTAGACAGGAGGATTGCGGTTCACTGTCCGCAGCTCTCCTACAGTATCTGACCCTGTCAATATGGCATCTCCTGTGTAATGTATTGTGTATGTAATGTCCTGCGTCACAATCAGCTGTCTTAGGAAGTCATCCTTGCATCCCCCCCCCCGTTATGTTTTGTTTAGTTGTTACGTGTTTTTTCTGTTATCTGGAGCAATGTCTGTTTATTTTATAACTGAAAAAGAAAAATATATTAAAAAAAATAAAAAAAATAAGTTGAAATAAAAAATTGACCTGGATTCTTCCAGTGTTTCGATCAGTTCATGTTCTTTTTTTTATTTTTATTTTTATACAGAACATTCAATTTGCATATTTAAGCCAAATATATCAGAAAACGTGTAAATTATAGTCCAATGTTTACCCTCCTGTAGTGTCTACTCGTCTACCAGGAAATTGGTTGAACAACAGGTCATGTGTACAACACAAGAGACGATGCATAGAGGGTAATAACGAGTCTCTCCCTGTTTCAAGTTGGTAAAAGTTTCTACATTGTACTCCTTAAAAGTAGCTTTTTGTAAAGATGGGTTCTAATTTATCCTGTTGATAATAGTGATATGCAAGCCTGTTGAGATCATGTGTTTACAGGAAGCAGTTTATTTCTAATGTAGCCCTGAGCAGCCATATGAGCTGAAATCTCATTAGTAATGCGTTTAGGCAACCTTTAATACAATCCACATTCACTGCGCATGGCATTTGGAACTCAGCCTTCAGGAAACACATTACATTACCCATTGTAGCCTCAGGATAAGGGGGGGGGGCTGTGAAGAGTTGATTTAATGCTCAACTGGAAAATAAAAGTTTGGGAGGTGTGAGCAAAAAAACAAAAAATAAAACTTAACTCTGACAGATCCAGTGGAGCAGTTTGGTCCCTATTGTACAACAGACTGTTTGTACTGATTTAGCCCAAGTTGTTGTCATATGACACAATATGCCTGTTAAAGGCATTGGTCATAATGTTATGGTTACTGAATTAAATTGTTATTTTCTCTACAGCCAAACAGCAACTCAAGCACCTAAACTATATGCATGTTGTGGCAAACTAAAATGTATTTATTTACAAAGGATTATTTTGATAGGGATCATGTAAAATACACAAACCTTTCAAAATTCTTCAAATCTGATGATCATCATACAAAGATACAGCTAAAAGCGCTTTTTTGTCCACAATCCAGGCAGGTGACCAATCTTGTTGTATTTCTAATTGTGATTGATTATGCTTTCTCAATTTCTTTTTTATATTTTCTATCTTTTAAAAAAATATGTATCCTCGAACAGCATACTGCCATTATGCTGTCTGTGAAAGAAAACAATAAAACCATAAAACCATACCTTAAAAAAAAGGCAGATCAAACAACAACGCGGTTTCATTCAATCATGTGACAAAACAGATCTGTTATTGTGGAGTTTTTTTTAAATGGTATCAATTTAGTGCATGATGCTTGACACTGAAAGAAAAGGATGCAGATAAGTTCATCAGTAGGAGAAACGGGTGTAGAAGCACTGATTTGAGCACAGAGACACTTTGTGGTGAAGCAGAGAACTGCAGGCTGTGTGAGTCTAATCTAAAATCAGAAGCAGTGCAAAAACATGCTGTACTACAAGAAACAGGCATCAGCCAGTGCCAAGGTAATGTACTGTACATGTTATAACACAGATGGCAGTATGGCCTTGGGTTTTATCTCCCGTCAGGTCGTACTAATGCAGTGCCCTTGAACAAGCTGCTTAATACCCAGGAACATCAAAAAGCTGCACCCCAACCAGCGGAAAAGGCAAATTACACTCCAGAAATAAGCAAAAATCTAAAGCCTTATGAATTATACAAATTTAAATATATTAAAGACTTAGTAGCCAGTTTATCCTCCTTTGTTCCAGAATACAGTAGAATATTTCTCCTTTTCAGCTCATATAATGATCTTACAGGCGTTTTTGGGCATGTTCTTATATGCAGATTATTTTAATGTAGCCAGAGCTTTAGAATCATCGCAGAATGATTAGCCAGATTCAATGGCTTCAGATGCACACTGGGTATCTCCATATATTATATCAGGTTCAGGCTGGATTTAGAAGGGCAGCACACGCTGGGATATAACCCCGGGAGAGAGAGAGAGAGAGAGCTGCAGTGAATTAGCCTATTAGCGCAGTACTGTCGGTGTGTAGCTGTTATAGCATTCCCCTCTGAAACGCTTGGCAAATAAACTTGATTTATTCCAGATTATGCAACATGACTACCTTGCAGCCACTGAGATCAGAAAAAGAAAGCAGAAAAAGAAGAAAGGAAGAGTTTTTGGGAGAGACACCATGCTGTGACAGAGGGGCTTTGATATTGAAAGTGGTACAGTTGCAAAAGTAGGCAGCAGAGCGGTATTGCTCAAAAATACATTCATTATATTGTAGAGAAAACAACCAGAGTTATCATCGATGGATCTTTTAGTATAGAGAACATATAAAAACTGGTTAATTTCCTACTCTTTCTGCCTTTAGGAACACTCTGAAGCTGTTAAGATAATGAAAGTGGTGGGGAGCATCTAGGCCTCTCTTTAAAGCTGCGCTCTCATTAGGAGCGCCTGGGCTTCTTGCTCCGTGCTGCAGATGAGTGTGTCAAGTGCTGTGATAATGCCTCCTCTGTCAAAACATATTAAGGCAGTGAGCTGGCGCTGCTGTGGGCGAGCTGTCTGCCTGAACACAGCGCAACCAGAGAGGAGGAAGAAGTCTAGCCAATGCCACTGGCAGGCGTACACAGAAGAGAGGGTTCACACGCACACACACGCGCACACACAACCACACACGGGGATGCTTTTGCTTTGCGCCTGTATTTTTGCCAATGGCTGTTTCGTGCAAAAAGGAGCTACTCCCCATTTACTGGTCATAACCTTATGTTCTCTTTCAGAAATGAAGAATATTCACTTGTGTAAAATGGGTTTGCTAGAGACATTCTTTCATCTAGTAAAAATAAACATTATCCTCATTTCAATCTCGTATATGTGCCCTGAAAACATGAGTCCCTTTGTAAGAGTAAGGAAATACTATTGGTGCAGAAATGTGCATTATTCACTCATACTTTGTGCTTCCAAATACAATTCAGAATGTATGGGGGTACATTAACTTTGACCCTTTATAACTTTTATAGGCCACCACATTAAAGACCATATTCAAAATATTCATGAATAAAACAAGCGCTCCCAGCATGACACTGCAAGCAAGTGGTTATAGTTGCATAAAAAAGGCTTTTATTTGCCTGTTCTTGTATATAGATATTTTCTAATTGGACACCAGCCACAGCTTTTAATCTCTGCTTTAGTTATTCATCACAGTGCAGTTTGTCCAGTAATGACCCGTCTACCTAAACTGTTTGAATAACGGCCTACTTACTCAGAATGTACCATAAAGCTTTTCATCAAACAGGCAAGCTTACTTGGATCAAATAAACTCAAATGTTGTTGACACATTTGAACATTTGGCTCAATCTTCTGTTGACAGCATGATATATTATGCTAATGTTTCAGTGTTACATTTTATGACGTTTTAATAAAATCTTCTGATCCTTTGATACATTATTAACAAACAATTTATAAAAAATGTGTTTGTATTGACAAAATGGTCAATATTCCTTTCATTGAGATGAAAAGCTGTCCATAAAGTGTGTCATGCAGTTTATAAGACCAGAAAAATACAAATTTAAGCTAAATAAAAATATAAGAAACTAAAATCTCTTGTCCTATGTCAACACATTGATATTTTAAATATATTATAAAGTATCCACTGTTGGAATAATACAAAAGTAATGAGCCATCAACAGTTATAGCTAATTTTAGTTATCACAACTGTACCGTCTTAATGCTAATGATGTCTTGACTATAAAAAGATATAAACAAATAGGCTGCCAAATCAGATACATAATTTACGAATAGGCCTATCTTATAAAGCTTTGTATATATAGCTTACCGTTAATGATATTGACAGCGGGAATAACAGATTGTGTTTGAATGAACACGTATATAATTAATAGGGTCTAAAAGGAACAGACAGTAGATATAAGAATAAATAAAACATCACTCTAAGGCTGCCACACAGTCAAATCCTGTTAAGGACAATCCAAATGCAAATAAGAGACATTAATGTTAATTGTTTTGGGGTATTTTAAGCGGATTGTAATTGGGGCAAATATATATATATATATATATTTGCCCCAATTACAATCCGCTTAAAATACCCCAAAACAATTAACATTAATGTCTCTTATTTGCATCACTGGTTTACAAAACCAGTGAGATGTTTTACAATTTAAATGGCGCTTCAGTGTTTGGATCAGGGCTATTGAATTGGCGGCCCGCGGGCCAAATCCGGCCCCCGGGTGATATGTTCTGGCCCTTTGAGTATAATGTTAAAAGTGATCTACGATTTCTTTTTGGGCCAGAGTGCCATTATTCCAGAGAGGGTGTTAAATTGAGAGATAGAGGGAAAGACATTGCCTGAAAACTTTGGCGGGCTCGGGTTTCGAACCCACCTACTAGCTGTCATTTATTGCATCTCTGCGTGAATGATTAGATAATTTCACCTAAATGAAATGATGTTGATGGTTACATTAGCTTCACATGTAGGCCTACTGAGTTCTGAACATGCCATTTAGATCTATAAAGGCCTTGGGGCTATGTTGTTTGATTGAATTCAACACAATATATGCACTCCACTATGCTGTTGTAGTATTTACTGTATCTGAAGCTCTTAATATGATTGCTCATATTTCAAGCCATCTTTTTCCCGGCCCCTTGCTTTGGATCATTTTCATCAACCGGCCCCCATTCCAAACTAATTGAATAGCCCTGGTTTAGACCATGCATATTTAATTAGATCTCTGAGAATCTCTGAGGGGATTGTGTGACTCCTGACTAATCCTCTGTGTGACGCTGCAGGTCTCAACACTCACCCACGCCGGTGGAACTCCCCTCCACGGTGCCGACAACCTCATCCCTGTGCCTCCATCATCACAGCTGCCTATTGAAGTCTGACAAGCCAACTCCACAAATGCTAATTAAGTTGCTAAGATAAACCATGGGGGCTAACCAGCCAAGTGCGCCAGAGATTTCTAGGCACAAAGATGCAGAGACCCAGAAGAGATGAACACATTTAAAAGGGTGAATGTCTCTTCTCTGAGCTGCACCCCTCTGATAATTCTCTCTTAGCAGCCTACCTTTAATTGTCCCAATGTCCCATTTGAGATATCCCTCTGAGAATATGCATACTGTAATGTAATAAAACGCTTTAGAAGACACACACATTCATTTCCTTTAGCTTAAGCACGCTGTGTTCATTTTTATTAATACCTCCGCTGTGTTAAAACATAAATGAATCAGAGCGGAAATTATCCTAATCGAGCTTTGCAGGGATGCCTCGGCTCTGCCTCAGTTTCACTGTGTTCACATTCCAGTTCCTGCTCACTGGCTGCACAAATCCTGAGAGAAACTACCCCCGGAAAATGTGACAAAACAGGCGGGAGGTTGACAACATGTTGGGGGCCTCTGCTGCACTGTTATAACAATGGCAATTCTTAAAACGACACACAGCCACTGTGCTGCTGATGAAAAGTCTAGCGGCACTCAACTGTCGCCCACCCACTCTGTGCTGATGGCGGTGACTAATGCCACCTATGGTCCAAATTGCAAGCTGGAGTTTCAGAGCGGATGTCACCAGCAACAACACTCAGCCTTTCAAGCACGTCAGACTTTCCATCGCCATAACGTTGGGAAACTTTAAGGTCCAACGCATTAACCTTTGTCTGACACGTACTGTAGATGCGAGTCCATGCAATTTTTCCGAAGTGCATCACCCCTCTGAATCCTCTCGTGAACCTTCGCCTGACACATCCCAGGACTTCAGACTCAACAATAAAACAGAAAGCTAATTAGCAAACTATAAGGGAAATTAATCATGAGCCAACATTGGAATTCACATCCAGTTTCATAAATAAGGACTTGGGGATGTGTGTGAAGTTATTATCACACGTTATATTCTAAATTATTCAAAGGAAGCACACTAATGTACTGTAGGATAGGTGTTTCTTTCAATCCAATGATGAATCTAATTGATCCAAAGTGAAAACATATTTACATATCATTTATAATACATGCCTTTATTTTGAAATTCCAATGGCACATTTCTGAGACCATTTCCATCCAAGAGCAATACTTTCCTAAACATTCAAACATGTATAAACATGGGAAATGCGGCACTTTTCGGTATACAATAGGGCTTTCCTCGAGTAAAGAGATATTCATGGGTTAAATCACCACCTTAAAATCATTGGAGATATGTCCCCTAATGATTAATGTTTTTAAAGAATAGTTTGTTTTTCATTTAAATGTCTTGAAGTACACCATTTTTCAAATTGTATTTTCATAATGTGCTTGAGTTGAGATGAAATGTCTCTTGTGGTATGAAACCTGTATAACCGATAGCACACAAACCTACCAACATGTTTGTAAAATGAGCAGTATTTTGGCTCTGAGCATAGAGGGTCTCCAGTGTAAACATAGCCTGGGGGCGCTCAGTCCTCCATGACCTAATGGATCTAATCATCCCCATCATCTTCCTCATATCAGTGTCAATCCCCACTCATCTGAATCCTTCACTTTTTTCTTCTATCTGCCATCTCCTCCATCTACCCCTTCCCCTTCCTCTGGGACTGTGTGCTCCTTCTGCTCCCCCCCCACGTTTGTCTTTGTCCTCCATCTTATCATCAGCCTCATAAACTCAGATGGAAAATTGTTGAAGCGCCAAATCCCAGTAGTCGGTTCTGCCACAGAATCCGCGTACACAAACAGCTGCTGCCAGCATCAGTGTACAATTGTTGTGTCTGTTTACCACTTAGAGTTTCTGTGACATGTGCCTGGACGGAAAAACCTTTTTTTTTTTTTAAAAAAGGAGCCATCACAGAGATACAACTGTTCTCCTCATATCAAAACATGGAATATTTTTGATAAAGCAGAAACACATTGTGTAGGAAGCACATGTTGCTAAAGAAAACTCACCAACTTTGGTTCTAAAAATGCATCCAAATCAAAATCCACTCATTAAAAGATCGAGTGATTGAACATTTTACCAAGCTACAAACCAGGCCTCTGCTGTTCTGCTGAAAAGCTGTCATATTAGAGATAAAACATTTTCACGGCAACACAAGTGAATGATCTGTGACTGGGACTAGCTGTTGCCTGACAGCAGAACGTGCGTCAGTGTCGGGTCACCATGCCAAGAGCCACTATTTGACTCACGACGAGGTGTTACAGTTGAACCAGTGACCAATCAACACTGTCCACATTACTCCCATCAGAATCCTGCCTTGATTAGAGGGGTTAAAACAAGATTAGACACACAGAGGAAAAGATAGATGGAACCAATTCTCTTCTCTGCTGCTCTGCTTCCATCCCTGTCGGCGTGTATAAAAGTGTCATGGTGGCTTGTTTCTATTTCTGACGATAAGGCTAGCCTCCCCTCTGCTGGCTGACAGACAGAGAGATAAACCCACGTACACACACACACTCGGATGTATAATCAGACACTCAGGTGTGTACACCGGTGTCCATATACATAAACACCTGCACAGACAATACACACACACACACACAATACACACACACACTCACAGAGACAGACCAATCGCTTGTCAGACTTCATGACTTCAGTGTGATTGCTCCTCTTCAGCACCCACACAGCAATGCCATAATTATGGCCCTCTTACACCCAACCCTGAAGATAATGACAGCTCACGAAGGAGACCCCCCCACACCACACACACACACACACACACACACACACACACACACACACACACACACACACACACACACACAACACACACACACACACACACACACACACACACACACACACACACCACACACACACACACACACACACACCACACACCACACACACACACACACACACACACACACACACACACACCACACACACACACACACCACACACAACACACACCCACACACACACAACACACACACACACACACACGACACACACACACACACACACACACACACACACACACACACACACACACACACATCACACACACACACACACACTACACACACACACACACACACAACACACACACACACACACACACACACACACACACACACACACACACACACACACACACACACACACACACACACACACACACACACACACACACACACACACACACACACACACACACACACACACACACACACACACACACACAGTACGCCCACATCACAGACACAGATACAAGGACACACATACTCTAACAGCACAGAAGGGATTACTGCCTTAATCCTCTTGGATTGGCAGAAATCGAAAAACACACAAGGAGTGCATTTCTCTGTTGTGTGTTTCTGCTCCTAACCTTGGTCTGAATTTGTTGAGATTTTCGGACATTAAAGGAAACATATAATGCCTGGTTTCCCAACAACAACAAAAAGTCTGCTTTAAATGTTCAGGAATACATAATTGTTTCCATACTGTCGTTCTGAAAATACCTATCCTCAACCTCCTTCTGAAATGCTGTGTTTCAGCACTCTCGAAGCCGTCTGCCTTCAAGTCCAGTCCGCTCTGAAAGTAGTGTGTTACATTTGTTCAACTTGCAAAGAAATATGACTCTTTAATTAAACTGCTCATAACTTGCAACCTGTAATGGAAGGCACTTTCTCTAGCAAAGAAAAGTCCGTAAACACTACACCATTATTGCAGCCCTACTTTAAAGGATATGTGGGATTTTGAGCATTTTTCCATCAATGTTAAGAAGTACCTACATTTCATTTCCTTCATTAACCATTCCTATGTGGTCATTTATATCTTCAGACAATTAGTCAAAGATGAATTGTATTACAGTACTACTATATCATATATAACATGTCAGAGGACTTTACGGCTCCTTTTTGGAAGTACAAACTGCTTTAATATTTCGTTTTTGTAAAGCGCTTCCTTATTTCTTTAGTGCATTGACACTAGTAATGTTACTTTTATTTTATATGCGTTTTTCTACAAGCGGTTTGAGCATAACCACTCTTGTGGCTCCCTAGCGGGCTCCCTTCTAGCGATGTTATTATGTTCAGTGAGTTATGAGTATTTCCTTCCACTGCCTTTCCCTCTCATAGCCCACCATGATAGATGCAATTGAAACAGATGCAAAAGGCTATCAGGGCACGGAGAGGGACAAGGGGGGGGGGGGGGGCTCTGACTCTCCCTCAGGGGGTTAATTTGCTTCGTGGCTTTACACTCGACATGGCATCAGCACAGGAAATAATCACAAACAAGAAGCATGAGGAAGATCATCAACCGAGAAATAGAGCATCGCCAAAGCCCAGCGGCACGCGTCTGCCTCCGTTTCCACTCCAGAGATCGGAAACAATTATAGAACAGCGCCATATAACACAAATCAATAACCATTTTTTTTCTCTTCTTTTGCATCTTAATTCATTTCCTAACACACACTGTGCAGAGGTGTGCAGAAGCTGCCGTTTACAGCTGTTATTTGTTTTGAAGCAACTAAGGCTGTATCTGTGTATTAATCAATATAGCTGTTTGACAAGACTGAGCATAAGCACACACAAAATGTACAAACACACACTGAGGCAAACAAGTGTTGGTAGCCCAGCAACACACCCTAATTACCCTTTGCAATTGAATAGTGATCAGCAAAACAATTCACAGGGGACTTACTGGACGAAACACACATGCGCACACACACGGGAATACAACATGCATTCTCAAGCAGCCTGATAGACATATTCAAACATCTCAAGGTCTTCAAGACGCTGCATGCATGTATACGTATTTGAAAGATGAGGTAAGGTAAAGATAAGGTTCATGTCATTATTATTCAGTGTAATCCATACTGTGAGTCAGAATTGCTTCTTTTTTTTTTTTCCTTGGCTTACATGCATTTGTTATGTCATCACTATTGATAAAACTGGCATGCAGCTAGAAATACAAATTCTATAAGGATCTGTAGTCTGAATACCAAGACATCGCTGAATCCCTTGGGAACGCACACAGACCAATGTGTGTGGGGGGGAATGGTCAAATGCTAGACTGCTGCTATAAATGTGAAGACAAAAGAGCTCGCTTTGATATAAAACATACTGACAGCAATTCACTGCAGGGAGCTCTGGAGACAAACAGAGAGGGGGGGCAAACGGAGAGATCCAGCGACAGAGAAAGAGCGGATGGTGACAAAAAAAGGCCAATGTGACAGAACCCTTGGTGCAAAAATGAGATTTCACAAGTGATGATATTCACTATCCACTAATGCAAGAAGGAGATCAATAAGGTCATTGCGAAACACAAAAGCCATGGAAGGTGATCCAGTCATGGCGAAACATGGCTGCGGCTGCTACGGACAACCGAGAGCCTGGAGTAAAGAGATAACAAACACGTGGCTTGTGTGTCAGATTCAACCACCGATAAAACTATAAAAGCAACGATACTGTTACACAGCGGGATAAATGCAATGGTTATCAAGCCATTTCTTTCCTGAATGAGACAACAAGCAAGGTTTGAAAGAGAAGGATGTATACCTACAGTAAGTACTGTCAGTTCTGATACACCTTCAAATGTACACAGGTATATCAAAGAAAGAGAATAATAAGATGTTATGGGAGGTGAGGTTTCAGTGGTGTATATCGTGTATAGCGTTAGTTTTATTGTGATGTTAAGGCAACAGTCGTGGCTGATTTGAGTTCCGATAGAGAATCTCCTGTCAGCTTTAGATTTAAGGTTAGTGACAGAGCAAGAGGATAAAGCACTGCTCTGCGTTTGGTCTTCGCAAGCCCCAGCTAAAGTGATTGCTGATCCTCCAGTGAGATGGCTTCATTTCAGCACCACGGAGAGCTCCGCAGTGCTCAGCCGTGGCTGACGCTCGGCTAAGTCTCCCCCTCTTGGGCAGCAAAAAGCATCGGTTTGGTTTGCCTTTCAAACGCGGCAATGATTTAGCTCTTAGTAGACTCCCAAACATTTCAGCATGACTAAAGCACCAGTCAAGGGCCAAGGGACGGTTGTTTGATGCTCAATGCGAAGCAAGAGGAAAATCTAGGAATTTCTATCTAAAAATAGGCAGACCATATTAACACGACTTGTAATGTTCCTTGCGTCTTCGCCATTTGTTTACAAAACTGTACTAATGCAACAATTAAAGAAGGTCAAATCACAGAGACAGAAAAGAAACATCCAATAGAACTCCATATAGTCGACGGTGCATTCAGCCACAAGATGTGTGCAAGTTGCAAGACACTTTCTCAATACAAAACTAAAAACCTCACTCCATTTCTATTTTCATTGCTCCAACCACCTACACATAAAACAGCTCAACATAAGTCATACCACAACGCTAGCGGGTTGTGATGAGAAGTCATTCTTGGAAATGTGGGGAAACTAACCAAGGTAGAAGGAGATGAAGCTGCTGCTCGGGAAACACGGATACAGCAGTGTGAAACAACAACACGCAGCACAAAGTTAACTCCAAGTGGAATAAAATAAACAATTGAAAACATAAATGAGTTGTATGGACACACGCCCACACACACAGTCAACTCAAAGCCGTCTCTCGTATATCGTATTACAAGTGTTTTACCTGTCATCGTTCTGAAAGGTCTGGTCCCCCAGCAGTAAGTCCCTGAAGCGATAGCGAGGTGGAAGAGGAGGCACCTCCGTGTCCACTTCCGCCATCTTTAGAGCCGAGATGTCCAGGATCACGCCGGAGTTGCTGCTGTTGTTCATCTGCACGCTCTCAGTGGAGGGCCTGCGAGGGAGAAGGACAGCAGAAACAACATGTTTGCCTTCAATTGCAATGTTGATATTTTCTGCTATTCCACAGGTAATAAGACTGCTGAACACCTGAGCTCTGTTAAGTGCCTCGATAAACATTCATCCGTTTGTCATCTTGCGATTGAATTATTTATCTAAATAGTTATCACCGTAATAATAAACCATATTTAATTTAATCTTACTGTACAATCATTTTACATTCTGTTCTTGTATAAATCATAATCTATTTACGTGTATATAGTCTTCTTGCACTATTTTTTATTTGTATTTTATTATATATGTTGCATCGTTGGAGGAGCTCCAACAAAATGGCAAAGATTTTCATTGCCATTTCTACACTGTAGCTTATTCAAACCTTTGAACCTTGAAATCTAGAAAAATAATGGAATATCTTAGCATAATAAGAAACCTACGATTGTTTTGATAAGATAAATATAAGAGAATGACTGGGAGGAAGGTTAAATGCTGGAAGTCTAAAGGCAGTTACAGGGTTGTATAATGACAACGCACTGTTGGAAATCACAACAATCAATGTCCGGGGGCTTTATGTGCTACTGAAAGCCTCTGCTTCATTCATCTTGGACACAAACCATCAGTGCAAAGGGAAAAAAAGGGCCCATTTATCTGTTCCATGAATACAGATTTGAAGTGAACATGGCATGCATTACTACACTTGAGTGAAGATTCTAGCCGAACTCGTAAGCTGTTTTCGGTCAACAAAGTTTAAACCTAAAATGATTTGACAGATGGTTTAAGAAAAAAAAAAAGGCTAAACGTGGACCTGATTCTCTGAGTGGAAACAAGTCATGCATGAAAACACAGGATTTGACATTACTGTCCTATCTCACAAGTGTCGTGTTTTATTTAACAAAATAAAATGGACATATACAAGCGCGTGCATAATTAAAAAAGAAGAACTGACTGTTTGCCACCATCACAGATTATGGCAGTGACAAATATGAAAAGACAAACTGCCTACTTCATGATGACAGCATGCGTTTGTGTGTGTAATGCATAAAAGCTGGCTGCCTAGTGGTTTGTGTATGTGTTCCTACAGTGTCACATACAGGGGGATTCGGTAGATTACCTATCATCAGGAGAACTTGATGGTCTCCGTGGAGGGCTTGATGTCCGGCGTGGAGGGCTTGATGTCCGGCGTGGAGGGCTTGATGTCCGGCGAGGAGGGCTTGATGTCCGGCGTGGCGGGTTCATGGCTGCCTCTTTTGATTGACGGACAAGAGAAGGGGAGAAAGGGGAACAGTGAGAGAGTTTAAACACACATATTAAAAATGCAGCACTTACGCACTTAGCAAGGATGTGATACGATTACATTCACTGCCAGTGTCGCAGCTTAACCCCCCCCAGACTTCAGCAAGGTCCCTCGAATGTGCTGCTCTTTAAACGGAGGAAGATTACAGTAACGCTCTTTAACGGTACAGTTAAATGTTAATGTGTTCCCTGTCTGACTCATGCCAGAAGAGTGATGTTGTTTCTATGTGTATATTGTAAGTAGCATGTTAGGTGGATTCATCTCGAAAAGAAAAGTATTCTTTCCGTTCAGTTTAATTATTTGTCTTTTTCTCAGAAGGATTACAGAAAAACCCCTGTCCAGATTTTCTTTATAACTTTGTGGAAGGGTTAAGCAAGAGCCAAGGACCAACCAATTCAATCCTGAAGCAGAATTCGATTACAGAATGGATGGACGCATTCTTTTTCACAAAAACGGCCTTGGCAGCGGTCTGCACTGTATATTATAGTATAGGTATTATGTGTGCAACCATGGTGAGGAAGGATCGCCTTACCAAGGTGCTGTTAAACCAATGTTCTGCCCACAAAACAACACAAGGAGAGAAAAATAAATACAAATAGGACACTGCCATTTCAAAAACACCTACAATGTATGTACAAGAATGCATTTGCAGTCTGGCTGAACATGAGGGGCTCATTAATGTGTATATGTTTCTACTTGAGCGATTCAATGTTAGACTTATTTCTAAGATGCTTCAAAATGTCCAATCAAATGATTTATTGGTCTTCTGTTGAGATGTGTGTATACCCTCCTAAAGCCTCCACAGGGAACAATAAGTGTGTGTGTGTGTGTGTGTGTGTGTGTGTGTGTGTGTGTGTGTGTGTGTGTGTGTGTGTGTGTATGTGTGTGGTCATCATAGTACAGTGTGGGCAGAGTTGAGTGGGCTAATAGCATCCAGACACATGCTCTCCCCTTATTAAGCAGTGAAAGCACAAACCCTCAGAAGCGGAGACAGAGGAAAGAGAGTGGAGAGATGACAAATTAGGGTCCTGGTGGGAAAAGGAAAAGATAACGAGAGGAAAACAGGAAATAAAAGAGGTCATCCCAGAGGTATAATGAACCCATTGTCCTCAATGTTTACTTGAATTGAGGCAAGGCAAGGCAAGGCAAGGCAAGGCAAGGCAAGGCAAGGCAAGGCAAGGCAAGGCAAGGCAAGGCAAGGCAAGGCAAGGCAAGGCAAGGCAAGGCAAGGCAAGGCAAGGCAAGGCAAGGCAAGGCAAGGCAAGGCAAGGCAAGGCAAGGCAAGGCAAGGCAAGGCAAGGCAAGGCAAGGCAAGGCAAGGCAAGGCAAGGCAAGGCAAGGCAAGGCAAGGCAAGGCAAGGCAAGGCAAGGCAAGGCAAGGCAATTTTATTTATATAGCACTTTTCAGCACGTGGCGATTCAAAGTGCTTGAGGGGCAATTCAAAGTGCTTGAGGGGAAAAGGAGAGGTTTAGATAAGCCAGATGACAAGATTGATTTAAAAATAGTTGATGTCTGTACTGTAAGTCCAACAAAATGAGTCTTGTCCTCTTAAAAACCTCTGAGGGATGACTAATGGATGAGGCAAAGTGACCACAACAACGAGGAGAATTGCTCCCGGAAAGAGGCTTTCTCCCCTTAATGGAGAGAGAACTGCAATTCTATAAGAAAGAAAGCAGAGGAAGCATGGGGGGGGGGGGGAAACATGCAGGGTAAGTATAAAATGTGTCTCTAAATTAACAAGGTCCAGTGTGATCAAATCTGACATATAAAAAGGTCTGTGAAAATCTGCAGTCTGCTTCATAAATATGTATTGCGGTAGGCCCATGGTAGATGCCCTACTTACTGTATGGCAGCTTAAAGCAGGGACCATCATACACATCTATACATTATGATTTCAAGGTTTTCATCTGAAAAATGTACCCTACAGTATGATTATACAAAAATAAATCCATTATTTTGGACAGGGGTTCCTCTTTGTATCATAGTCACCATATGCAAAGATAAGTTTGTTAAGCATTAACATTAAGCTCACACAACAACCTCCATGTATAAAACAGGCATACTTTAGCAACTTCACTTGAACACAGCTGATAAACCAAAAACATCTGCATTTAGGTCAAGCATTAGCATTAGGGTGTCAATCAACAGCAAAGTTCGCTACCTTCCATCTGAGCACCACTGTAACACTAAGGAGTAGGCTATGACATCATATAAACTATAACACTAATGAAGCTTAAGGGTTTAATTAAACTTACACACTATTAAGTCAGTGAGGATTTACATAATACTACAGATACCATTCCCCGTCCCATGTTATTGCATAGAAACTCAATAATACAAATACACCAAAGCTAAGTAAACTTGTAAGTCACTGTGAGTAAAGTCAGGCTTCCTGAAGGAACAAATATAGGCTAAGTCACATGGGTTAACTTCTTGCTAACTTGGTTTACCTGGCTGTTTTTTCGTGTCTGCCCGAGGTCCCATCATCGTAAACATGTGTTAGGTTTAGATAACCTCCCTGCACTGCTCGTGCAGCATTGCCTGTGTGATAGAGGATGTTTCCCATCCAGGCGCCCCTGTGAGAGCTCTGGCATCGTTGAAAATGGTAATTAAAAAGGGGAGGGAAGTCGACTCCAGCAGTCAGAGGGCAGATAAGAGTCCACGGGAGTAGGCTTAAGCTTTCAGTCAAATAAAAGCGATCCACTGTAGGTCCTCTTTGCGACAAAAACACAGATACTTGACAAGCTAGCTTTCTATCGGCACTTAGCTGACTGTGCTGCCGGTTTATTTAGGTTTAAGAGAAAAAAAACTAGTCCCGGTCCTCGTTGCTGATTGGACGACACGCCTTCGAAACAGTAGTAATTAATCGCACACCTGACAGTTAATTTAAATATCAATGCGCGCTCGCAAATCCGTCACCACTGAGAGAGACTTCGTTGTCGCTTAGCAACAACTTTATTTCCTAGTGTTGACGAACTACATTGCTTGGCGGAAGGAGGACAAACTGTTATTTTTAGTGCTATTCTGTCGACTATAGACCTGCGTTTCCACGTGACTTTTTTCGTCTTAATTAGCTCGAATGTAACCTTTTTCAGCCGCTGTTACGTCTCTTAAAATCACAGTAAGTAGGCTACCTCGTCTGTGGCTTTCTCCTTCGCTGTGTTGCTGTCATATAACATTGGCTAGTGTATTGAAAATAAGGGCACGCTGTACTCCCTGCTGGTCTCCATGCCCTCCTGTGAGCATCAGCATCCTTTCCTCTCCAGGACAGAGCTGCACTAAGGGGGCTTAGTCCCTCACTGGTGCCTCCCCATACACGAGTGAGCTACTTGTGGTATATTCTGTGGAAACTGATGTTTGATGCTGACAGAAAACTTCTCATAAAAAGGCTTTCAGTGAAATGATAAACCTAAGAATAGAAACTGTAATTGTGCATCGTCATGTTTTGCCCATCCCATTTGCTAAATAAAGTCACATTGTCTTTGTTGTGGAGATGCAAGACTGTGGCTTTTTTTTATTGCATTATAAGCATTGTAATTATTTGAAATGCCAGTTTGGATCTAGTGTAGGCTATGTGTGTGTGTGTGTGTTTTCATCAGTCAGAGTCATCTGGTGGTAAGATGTTGAAAGTGCAACTGTACTGCATGCACTTGTGAATGCTATATAACAGTTACATATCATTCAATAGACGCAAGTAAATCTTTATTATACAGGCATTAACTTGCCTGTGTAGACTTTTGCAAAAACATTACAATGGAATTATACCACTACAGCCCCCAAAATAACAAGTTATTTATTGATTATTCTTGATATATTCAACATCAATAATAGAGGATATACACAGTGCATGCAAAGTCCAGGTAACTTATAGTAATCAACAATCACTTTTAGGCAACATCTGTTATGTTTCATTTGTTAAAAACATACCTGCAAGAGCTCTGTCCTCTGCTATTTGTCTCACAATCGTCCCCCTCATATTGAAAAAAATATTCATTCTGTGTTCGCCAAGTGACTATAGGGAGACACCGCTGGGTTGTGTGTCTCTCCGGAAAAGCCGCGTCGCTCTGTGTGCGTTCCTTGTGCTCAGCCTCTCCACATTTCAGCCCATTATTCTCCAGGGGAAAGAGCTCTGAGCGTCATCATTTCAAAGCCCACACAGCCACTTATGCTTTCCCATGCCAACAGACAGATCTCACTCATTCGTTTATCTCACTCAGGATCTTCATTCCCACAGATTTCTTTTCCACAACTTGATCCAGCCCATTTTCTTACCAGTTCTGTGGCTGCAGTGCCTTTTGGCAAATGTTTACACATGCTAAATGATGAAATATGATAGACTAATATGTTTACAGTCAATGCTGAAGGGCTATTTGAAAATATTATAGCAGCACAGATATTCCCAGATGCTAAGTGTACATACAAAATATAGAAATATGATGAACATCTACATTTCAAACACAGAAAAAAATGTTTGTAGCAATTCCAAAAGGCTCATAACATATACATCACATCATTACTCTGTATCATTATGCTGCTTTACAAGCCCATATTTCTAAAATATTCAGTAGCTTTCTCCACTTCCAAGAGCCAACTGAGTTGTTCACCTTCAAAATATCCCTCTACAAAACATCAAGGCTGAAATTGACTAAAATACTCAATGCTCAAAAGATTGTGTATCCTGTCACTTGAATCCTGCTTTAACCCCAAAAAAAAGTCCAATTTTCACCTCCATCTTTCTGGCTCATACATGTTCTTTCTTACTTTCTTACATGCAAATCAATATATTTACAAGTGGTATCTTATTTTGTGAAACACCAGTGATTATTTTTAAACTCTGACACTTTGAACATTGCACTCTGACATTTTTTAAATTGCAAGGCTGATTAATTTGCTGATATATTAAACATCCAGTACTGGTCTGGCTATTATTATGGTGCAATCGATTTCTAAATCCAACTCTCTGACAAATACATATAACACCTGAAACGTATTTGCTGCTGATTCATCCGTCTAAAATATGGTATGTTTTTAAGCTCCACACATAAAAAGACCCATAACTTTAAAAGATTTCCTAGTCTATAATGTCCTCTAATTTATTACGTGTAGTCATTTTGTACCAGCAGCTGCCAGCTTTGGGTAATGCAGCGATGTCTCATTTTAGAGTGAACTCTTCAATTATGCGGCCATTATGCAGACTTACTTAAACCATATCACAATGTGTCTGTGGAGCCAGGCGTACATCCATTAGGCTATTTCTCTCTAACACCTCTGTCCTATTCATATAATATGAGCATTGTCGAGTCTCAGCACAGCACAGCCACTCTGCCTCCTGGATGTTTGCTCTTCATGCTTCCAAAGTGTCTAAAAACAGATGGAGAGGAAAACAGTGAGACATTGAAGCACTCAGATTCAGTAAGCAGCCTGAAGGCATATATTAGATATAGGAGCCTTACATGAGCTCGGTGCATGAATCACAAAGTGACTTATTTGTCTGGCTGTAACTGCAGACTCTCTGGATATCAAGTATTTTTGTCCAACGCTTGAAATTTCCTGACAATGGTTTCATAATCACAAGAAAAATCTGTATAATATTAATTAATGTTGCATTTAAATTTCAATGAATAGCAGCAATCAGCTTGGATGATTGGACTATTCTCTATTCTCTTCTTCATCATTAAAGGTCCCATGACATGCTTATCTGGTTATTACCCATCCCCTTGTGCAGTGGCGTAACAAGGTTGTGATTGCCCCCCCCATCGCCCCAAACATATGCGCACACTGATGCGCTCACACACGCACGGACATACACAACCACTCAGAAGCGCCACATGTATAGCTATCAACAACAGCCTGCCCTGGCCTCAGACCACCACAGCCTGACAACGGCACAGCAAACTAAGAAGAGGATTAAAACTGTTTCCTTGATGTTTGTCTCTGGGGAATCTACCGGCCTACATAGACTGGTTGCTATAATATAGCTTTTGATCTTGGCGTCGGGGGTCTCAATAGCGCCATAGAGTCCCCTATCGGTTGGCGCCCTTGGGGGAACTGTTGGACCACCGCCGGATCCAGCCTCTCCTCCTGGCTGGCTGGAGAAGAAGGTTGCACAGCCACGGCCACGGATACAGCTTCACTTGTGGAGCTAGATGGCAATGATGGTGGTGAGCTATCGTTAGCCTCCGGCTCCGGCTGCCGCTGCACATCA
This sequence comes from Trematomus bernacchii, assembly GCF_902827165.1. NCBI lineage: Eukaryota > Metazoa > Chordata > Actinopteri > Perciformes > Nototheniidae > Trematomus > Trematomus bernacchii. The sequence continues at coordinate 14,086,418 of NW_022988043.1, forward strand.
ACATTGCTAACGTTAGCGCTCGATTTCGAGGACGATGTATGACAAAAAAAACTGTCTAATTTCGTCAGTTTAGCTGTTACATCTCCTTGTTCTCTCTTGTCCTTTCTCTTTTGAGCGCTGCCCTTGTGATTTCGTTTGCTGTACATTATAAATGCAAGCTATTACATTTTTTATAATGCTGCCGAACTTGCTGCTGCTAGCTACAGTACAGTACAGGTTGATTAAACGGTTCGCTCGTCGCGCAAGGTATCACATGACATGAGAGGGAGCAAGGTCATTGGACAGACAAATTACAAATTAATTTAGGTTGCTTGGTTACTTTGAAGACTGCGTGAACCGGTCAATTTTATTTATTTTTTTGCATGGGCCCCTGGCCGGCTCTGGGCCCCGGTGCGTTGCCCCGGCTGCACCGTCGATAGTTACGCCACTGCCCTTGTGTGTTATGTAGCTTTTTCTGCATGTAAACGGTCTGCAAAGTCACAAACCCTCAAAGTACACCCTGTAGCGAGTAAAACTCTAACACAGAAAATACCTGTCTATGCTGCCCCAGAACGCCTCGTTGGAGATTTTTCTTTTTCCATTTTTTTCTTCCTGAGTATTGTGACGTAACGGTTATAGTGACATAACGGCTCCTCACACACACACTCACTCAGCCTTATCTTTTCTCAGCCGTAGATTTCCGCACACATACTGAGTTCTGCGGTGTCTCGCTGTCTCGCAGACCCCACGCAGCAACCAGGAAACGACACCAGTAATCCAGCTCACACTGTCCGCTCCTCGAGTCTCAAAGGGCGGAGCAGCGAGCCCCGCAACGTCCCGCCAACACGGCACCCAGACCCCACGCAGCATTCTCATCGGTTTGTCATTACTGGTGTCATTTTCTGGTTGCTAACGCCATTGTAACACATAAACACTGATGTTCCGCTGTAACGGTGGTGGACTCATCAAAACAGAGTGGGCGGGCTGACCAATCAGAGCACAGTGGGCTCATAGGGAGGGGGGGGGCAGGAGCTCCAACAAGCCGTTTAGGACAGAGTGAATACACATACTATACACAGAGATGCTGTATGAGAAATCAATGTGAGTTTGGAACATTGAACAATGTAAATCTATTCTAGTATACCTCAACAATGGAATTATGATCAGTAGAAATGGCCATGTCATGGGACCTTTAACACTTGTAGTTATTGTCTTGCATGACTTTGTCCAAAGTCAATCAACTTTTTCTGCACGCTATGAATTGATCCTATCAACTGAATATTATCCTATTATACCTACCACTCTATTTTTTTTTTAAATACCAGGGAAATTCATTTAATTAATTTTTCAATGTTTTTCATAAAAGAAACACTACCCCCTTTTGCTATACTAGCATATACACCACACCATAAAACCTAACCTTTACTTGTTATACAAGGTTGTCGTTGTTTGCATGTTTATCACCCATTGTGTAAATGCTTTCATGTCAATTACCATTGTATTGATTACTGTATAGCCAGCATGTCATGGCTGCTATGCAAAAAAGAGTAATAAATAAAAAAAGCCCAAAAATGTTATCCTAATGCAAAACATATTGACTGTTAGTCCTGGTACATAAGATATATTGTATTCTTCTGTATTTAGGATGTGATTATCCCTGTAAAGCACAACAACAAAAAATGGAAAAACATCATTGGAATAATAACTAATGGCTTGGCTCGATTCAAAAAAAGGCCCAGCAGTTAGCAGTAAACAATCTATGGGTTGTCCCAACATAGATGTTCCTCTTACCTCCATGTGTTGGTTACGTGGCAGTACACTTCAATTGTTTTCAGATTGGTGACACCATCAGAGCCTCCAACAGCCGTCAAGGCTCCATTGAACACTACAAGGGACATCTGAGGCACGAAACATAACAGTTAGTACGAGATGACAAAAATACATACAATTATCAACACACCTTTCAGCCTTGATAGCAACATAGCTCAATGGATATTCATTTCCACATGCTAGTCAAGACTGAGACAACCACTAAATTAATTGCAATAACATTTTGGTGATCCATTGACTTTTAAACACGTTTTTGATTAAACTATTCTGCAAAAATCTAGATCAATTGGAAAACAATTTTGTGCATTCATGTTGCCCAGAGAATGAGTTTTGTGATGCCTTTTCCTTTATCAACATTTGCATTTTGTCTGGAATGTCTTGATAATTAAAGGATCGATTGCCATGACATATGCTACAGACATTCGTGTCTCTCTAAGGATGAATTTTAATAATTGTGTGCCATTCTTTTTTCAAATGGGGCTAACTGCTTTCAGATTCATAGACGGAATATATTTGGTTAACGCGACCTCTGCTGCCAACATGTTTTAATTTGGGATCAGAAGCTGGCCAATATGTGAGAACATTTTTATAAATGTGAAGTTAAAAATGATATCTAATTAGTTCATTATTGTTTCAATATATTTGTCCCTCTCTTTTGCCAATCCCTGGCTCCATTTCAATTGTAATTTGGATCCCACAGTGTAAATGTTTTTCTTTTTGATTTTCTACACAAGAACACATTTATAAAAATCTTCTCACATATTGGCCAGCTTCTGATCCCAAATTAAAACATGTTGGCAGCAGAGGTCGCGTTAACCGAATATATTCCGTCGCTCAAAAGAGAAAGGACAAGAGAGAACAAGGAGATATAACAGCTAAACTGACGAAATTAGACAGTTTCAGCGGCTCAAAATTGCCAATCTGTATTTGTTTTATGAGTCTGCGACACTAATTGTATTACTATCGGCTTCATCTTTGTTTGTATTTATTGGCAAAAACATGTTAAACTAAAATGGTGAACATTATAATAAACATGATGCCTTCCAATCGATCCATGGCATGCCAGAAAAGATTACAATTTACTTCCCCCCAAATGTATTTTGTTCTTGTATAGAAAATCAAAAGAAAAACATTTACACTGTGGGATCCAAATTACAATTGAAATGGAGCCAGGGATTGGCAAAAGAGAGGGACAATAATAATAATACAAATAATAATAATGATCTAATTAGATATAATTTTTAACTTCACATTTATAAAAATGTTCTCACATATTGGCCAGCTTCTGATCCCAAATTCAACATGTTGGCAGCAGAGGTCGTGTTAACCGAATATTTTCCGTCTATGATGGATTTTTTTTAACAATGACGGAAAAATCTGAAAGCAGGACGGATTAGAACAAACTCCCCCCCCCCCATTGACAATCACGAGCGTGCTCTTCTGTAAGGTCCTTGAACAATCCTCTAATTTGACGTTTAGGATGGTCTGGGAATCCTCTAAAAGTCAGATATTCAGAATTTATGGATTATATCGTTGGCAACATGCTGACTTTGAAGATGGTCAATTGGAAACCCCAATGATTACCAGTGGATGCATGTACTTCAAGCAGGTGCATCTCACTGCATGCTTCAAAGAGACAGGCATGGTCTGTTGTGCTGGCTCTCTGAATACTTATCTCATGCGCTTCATAATAAATCGTGACCCCGATGTATTTATTATTTCTCTCATGGAACCTTCTGGGCCCTGTATAACGAGAACCGTAACTTCTACTGAAGATTCAGAGGTAATCTCCTAAGGAAAATTGTGTCCATTACTCAGTCTTGTCAGTCACATTACCTCCCTCCATTCTGTCTGTTCTTATCATCTGGATGTAAAAGTAAACTGGACCTTAAATCACAGGGGAGGCCTGACACCTGATCCAGTCTCTTAGTGATCCATTACTCACATTGTCCCTCTTGCTCCTCATGCGTTTGACAGGAGTCCACCTCATGTTGTCCGGGTCAAACCTCTCCACTCCGCAGAGCTCCAGGTTGAGCTCGTCTCTGCCTCCGGACACGTAGATGTGTCCCAGGTACACGGCGCAGCCCGCGTTCTCCCTGGGACTCAGCATGTGGGCGCATATCGACCAGGTACCGTCTACAGGGTTGTATCGCTCCACTGGGGGACATTTAGAAGATAGCAGGAGTCATAAGGGGCCATATCACATAATACACGTCTGCTACACTGTATGAGTAACACTAACTTTTCCAGACTAACTTTGAGTTGTTTTTATTTATATAGAAACATGTCTAGGGTATATTGATCTAATGCAATTCTAGGTGTACATAAGGCACTCAAAATGTGTCTGTCGAAAAAAACTAGCTATCGATCATTTTAGTATCTCTTTTTATATAAATGTCTTTTTTAAATGACTTGGAAATAAGGCTATTTTCCAACCAATTTCGCAAGTAAAGACCGTGAGTTGGATGTGATCCAAAAATGGTTGTGGGAATTTCACATACGTGCACTTCTCACAGACTGAAATAGTCGGTGACAAGTGGCAGCAAACACATAACCCTGTTTATCTTTGGCGAGGGCAGGGGCATGAGAATGTTGCTGTGTGTGTGTGTGTGTGTGTGTGTGTGTGTGTGTGTGTGTGTGTGTGTGTGTGTGTGTGTGTGTGTGTGTGTGTGTGTGTGTGTGTGTGTGTGTGTGAGAAAATATGGGCTACTTGCAGAGAATAAAAGGTCAAGCTAGTTGTAATACGTTGCTTACTGTAAGTCGTCCCACAAGTCAAAAGGCTGTCAAATACAGCTGAGATGTTTTGTTTCCATCAGTACTGGGAACAAGTCAATTCACAAAATGCCTCCAAGCTAAGAAAAAACTGTTGGCTGTTGGTAGGTAGCATTCCCACATAAATAAATTCATGATATGACTTGAAGCTGCTTTTGTTTATTATTTTATTCAAAGTTTTAGTATCATTTGTGCCAGTCATATTAACACAAACACTCAACAAGCTCTGGCAGTCAATTAAAATAAGTGTTTGGAGTTTTAATTGAGTTTTCCAATGGCAAGCACTTCAAACATTAATCAATTAGTTGAGAGAACCATTTTCGAATCAATTTATCCTTTTATTAATTTACCAAAACAAAAACGCCCAACATTAGTTAGTGACAGTTTCTATGTTGTTATGATTTGCTGGACTGCTCTGTTTGAATTGATTTTTAGATTGAACTACTTTGGGTGTTGGGCTGACAGTTTGTGAGAGCTCAGGTTTGACGCCTGCAATCTAAATCGTGGTATTAAGGGTTCCTGAAGTATTGTGACCCTTATTTTAAAGATGTTTTAAGGTTTGGAATTAAGTGTTTTCTAACATGCACAATAAGGATAAGGAAGATAAACTGTTATAAGGGTTATTAGGTCACCCACACGCAGATATCCCCTTCAGTGTATATGTCTTGTGTTTTGGTGTTTTATAAAAGGTCCAGGGAGTGTTTTACGACATCTATGTGCTTTATACTTTTGATGCTCTCATGTAGATCTTTAAAGGTTGTATGTTACTCTCTAGTGGGACTTACTCACTAAAAGTATGCCATGCTTTCAAGCATTACATTTTAGGAGCATAAATACACAAACACTGTTTTTGAGCAATTGTTTCCTCAGCCATCACTCTCTAGACAACTGATTTTAAGTTGCTACGATATATCAAAAATAGTCTTTTATTTGTAACCACATATCTCACCTGAGTTGAGAGCCATCACCCCATCATTGCCCCCCATCACGTACAGCTGACCCTGCAGCACAGCAGCCACCCCCCCGCTGCGTCTGCCCAGCATCGCTGCCTGCTTGCTCCATGTGTTCATTCTCGGGTCATACCTGGAACAATGAAAGAAAATCTGGTTAGCAACACCAATTTACCAAAGTAGTCTGACTTTCAGAATCATGCTATTGCATAACTCAAATTAAACCATGTCTTTGTTCCTTTCTCTGAGTCAGCCACTTCAGATTGCTTTCACAGTAATGCGAGATGTCAGACAATTAAAATCATTATAACTTCAATCAAGATAAGAGACAGCCTGTCTTACTAAGAAAAATGTAAATGTGATTTAAACATTTTGTCTTTAGAAAAACAAAGAGAAGCCTTTTAAATTCTGTTGTTTTAATTGGAAAAATAATGACAAGTAGTCCCACTGTTCAGGAAATGTTTTGAACACAGTCTTTGTTAACAGTAAGGCAAGACACTAGAGGCAAAAGCATGATATATTTTAGGCAAAAACATTCACAATTCTAATTAAGGTGTTTGTTTCATTACTGTAACTGTTTATTTGTGTCTTTAGATTCCTCCAAAATTCACCAAAAGTTAGTAAAGTTCGAATTAGTTAATGACTTAGAAAACTTAGAAAATATTTGAACATCTGTAAGTTATGAACTTGGGTAAGATCGATGTCATGATGACATAGTTAAAAGGATTTTTGATTTTCTTTTTAAGTATCACATTTTATTACTTACATTACATTGATTGAAAGGCTGCCTAAAATGATGTATTTATCATACTCTGAGCCAGACATCTCATTTAATCTAATATTCACTGAATTTGCCAGTTTCATTTTAATCTACATTTTATTTTAAAAGGTTTTTTGTACAAAGGGATTTGTCATTCTATTGGTAACAGCCAGATTTTTGTAACATTACATTTATTAAAAAATGTGTACTGGGTGTTGCCAGCATTTTCTGATTCATGGAGTTACACAAAGATGTACACAAAAATTAACCAAATGGGACAATAATTGTTCCGTTTTTTTTTCTGGAAATATAAGCAAAGAAGCACATATTTAGAATAAGCCTCATTTGCATTTAAAAAAAAATGTATCAGCTGGGGAAGGTTTATGGTTATGTAAGTAAAATCTTTACCCTATGTACCTGTAGTGTCTCCCCTTAAGACGATTCACAGGTTATGTCAAGAAAAGAGATATTTTGTAGCACTCAGTACCTCTCCACAGTATTAATAGCAGCGATGCCATCGTGTCCTCCAATGGCATACAGGTATCCGTCCATCTCCACCAGACACACACCGCTGCGGGGGCTGCTCAAGGGTGCTACATCTGTGCTCCAGCTGTCTGTGTCGGGGTTATACCTGCCATGAGGGGGGTCAAGGAGTGCGGATGTCAAAGTGTGAAATCAGGTTTTGCCAATAACAACTTGAGTGGAACAAACACAGGCACATGCTTCCATATACATGTGTGTATATCTTGTTTTTGGTGTCTGCAATTGTGTGCTTTTGGAAGACATCGGCACTGAGAGAAATACAAATGTTTTGGGCATCTGTGTAAACATCTGCCAGTGTTTCTTCTCCACTGTTGGGGCTATTACAAATGTTTTCCCTCCATTCAAGGCCATTATATGAAACCCACATCCCACAAAAAAACACTTCAGATTTTAATTGGCATTTTTATTTTTCTTGACGTCTGCAATTCCGTCTAAATATCAGTGCTGTAACCGGCTGTCACCAACCCTCAGCCATTAACAGCTGATCAGTCTGGGACAGGTCGTTCTCAGCTGGGCTGCAGCCAGACGGGGGGGATCATTACGGGGTCAGCTGGCTGCAGCTCAGATAAGGTGTGTGTGTGTGTGTGTGTGTGTGTGTGTGTGTGTGTGTGTGTGTGTGTGTGTGTGTGTGTGTGTGTGTGTGTGTGTGTGTGTGTGTGTGTGTGTGTGTGTGTGTGTGTGTGTGTGTGTGTGTGTGTGTGTGTGTGTGTGTGTGTGTGTGTGTGTGTGTGTGTGTGATTATTTTAGACTTTCTAAGCCTATGAGGAATAGATACCCTGGCAACATGAAGATGAGGGAAATCCCAGAGTGAGGGCTTAAGTTCGCCTCTGACAAAAAAAGATGGCTTGTGGTCTGAGGGTCTTCATTGAATTTCTGCCTTAATGCTGACCTCTGCTGTTCAGGTATGTACACAACAACAACAACAACAACAACCCATAAAGAGCTATCTCTGTCATAATGCTGAACCTAAGTGATTTAGGATGATGGAATTGAAAAAAACATGTTGATAAGTATATTTGTGATATTGAAAATAACAGCTTTTATTTTTGTTTTGTTCGTTGTTAATTATTTTTGGATTCCAGCCTTGCCTGATTTAAAAAACGTTTCTGTCATGGAGTAAGTGTTTAGGTGTTTTCTTATTTCTAATTGCTGCTGTTTTTCTGATAAGAAACTCACAGCCTCTCATTAAATCAGCACTTTGATATGACGGGTATGAAATCCAATGTGAGGAAACAAACAAAATGGGTTTACATGCTGAAATGAGGTTCTCAGAGCAAGAAATCCTTTGCCTTGAGGAGCTCAAGGTAAAAATGACATGGGAGAGAATATGAAGTTGGATATTTGGAGATACAAAATAAATGAATGCACAACCTGTCAGTCAAAGACTTCCAGAGCCTGTACTGTGTCTCACCTCTCCACACTGCTGTAACAGCGGATGTGGTCCTCCCCCCCCACTGTGTAGATCATGCCGTCCAGCGTGCCCACGGCCACTTTGCCACGATTGTTGACCATGCGTGCTGCAGCCCGCCACTCATTGTACTCAGGACAGAACTGCTCTACCAAACAGGATGGGTCCTCCTGGGTCCATCCCCCCACTGCCAACACAAAACGCATTATTTAAATACAATTCTCAGTCAAAACATACCTTCTTCCTCCTTTCTATATTAATTGGGACAGAAGAAAATGTGTCTTTCACAGTACTTCCTGTTTTTTCAATGATATTTAACTTATTTAGCAGTTCTCTATGCTGTTAAAGCAGTAAACAAATGAAAGTGGACCTGATAGTATTGAGCTGTTTTGTCTGGTTTCCATGGTGATTCTTGCCAGAAAGAGGTGCGATCCAGGAAAGTGAAAAATAATTTACAAGACTGCAAATGCACAGATGGGTGACAAATGAAATAAAAAAAAACATTAACCCTCAGCATCCAGAGCAGCTCCAGAGCTTTTTGGCAGGGACTTAACAACCCTCTTGAACTCTGATAAATCGTTCAAAATGTATTTCCTTTTTTTGTGTTCTGATGCTGGAGGTAGACAGAGTGCTGTTTAACAACATATCTGATTCTAACTGCTTATTGAAAAGGCCACAGGACTGGAGTCACAGCATGTTTTATTCTCAGTTCCCCCTTTAAGGCATGTGTTATGTTCCTCCACTCCTTCACTGAGGTTTGTTCTTTATTTTGTCACCTGTCAGAATATTGTCAGACATTCATTATATGCCAATGTTCAGGTTTCATAACTTTATTTTTTTGCATGCACAAAAACGTTGCTATAAGTTATGTAAGTACGCTTTAAGTTGATTCGGCCCTTCTCCTTCAATATGATCATCACTTTATTTAAAGGGGACCTATCATGCAAAATGCACTTTTGTACGTCTTTTATACATGAATATGTGTCCCCGGTGTTCCAGGGAACTCACCAAGTGTCAGAAAACACAACCCTCTCTATTTTCCTCCATACCCAAATCTCTAAAAAAGGGGCTGCAACGGATCTGATCAAAACTGATCCAGATTTGAACACTGTCCTGACGTCAGGACGGTGGCGCTACGGCTATTGGGCCAACTCCACCAATCAGGAGGAGACATAAAAGTATAAATATGCCTTATATAGGTATGGTCCTACACTATATTATTCAAATATAGCATGATAGGTCCACTTTAAATACTATAGAGGCTCAATGTGTTGATACAGTTTATAATCTATCTTTGCAGCTCTCTGTGTCTGGTTTCATCCTGCCTGACTCTCCTTGAGGGGATGAACTGTTGTTCTGAAGACTCTGCTAGAGGTGAAACACATAATAATGGAGAGCGTTGATAGTTGTCTAGAGAATTATACGTTGGCTAAATAATAACAGACATTCCTCCCCTGCATCTGCCTCTAGGAGCAATTACAGTCAAAGGTGACCACAGTAGTCCCTTGACGGCACTGATGCCATGCAGAAAGTGTAAGACTCAGCAGGAAATGGTCTTTAAATTGGTCTCAGAAGACCACGATGTTTTGAAACATTTATTCATTTAATGAGCATTACAAACTTCTTAAAAAAGGCTCATGTTTACTTAAAAGTAGATAAAAACTGTTCACGCAAAACATTTCATTTAGCCGGCTCAGTTTGAGAGTCACAATCATTGCTAAGATTTGCAACTATATCATTTAATTTTAAAGCATTTTGTGAAGGTATATTCTAAGAATGTATTAGGACTTCCACAGAGTTGGGACGCTTCTAAGGGCTATTTTAAATGAAAAATGTTCAAAATGGATGCAGTAGAGGCCAAAATATAGTTCAATCTTGCTGTTTAGATGTTTCCATTTTGTTTATTTGGGACAAGAAACTTGAGAGAGTTAAGTTAAATAGGACCCAACACTGTTCAATGTCTGAGGCAAACATAATGCTACATTTACTTTTGTTAACTGAAAGAATACTGCTAATAGGTCAAAGAGATAGCAGCCGCACTGGACAACATTGTGGTATGATCTGTCAATCACGAGTTAGCCATGCCCTTAAACATGCTGCTTTAACATATTCCACTTTTAATGGGACCATCATTTACTTATTGATCATCAGTCTGTTTTGAAAGCTTGAAACAAGCAATTGAGAATCAGGGTCATTCTCTTATAGACTTTTACAAATCTTTTTGCCTATGAGTCAAGTCACCTTCAGAGAGAATGCAGGATCAAGGCACTTATTGCTTTGGCTTCACTTTTCATACCTGGAGGTTGCCACTTGTTTCCTTTCATCCTACTTTTCCCACAATGCAACCAGATAACATATTTCAGAATACTTATTTCCAAATAATGGGCTCTTATCTTTTCTGCCTTCCATCCAGAGCGCAGAACTACAACAATGTAAGCTGCAGTTTAAAGCAAGAAGTCAGTACGCTTTAAAACTCTACTTTTAAGATGTACAACTGAATGCAGCAACTGACCCACAAACATCATGTCTTTTCTCTTGCTGAGCTGTCTGCGATGGGAGAGGGGGGTGCGGCGACTGCGAGGGGACCCTCCTTTTCTGTCTTTGATCATCATATGACCGGTCTCTGGCTCCAGGGTCGCTCTGAAACACACAGAGATAAAATATAAATGAATAATAAAGTAGAAATTAACATGTTCAGTAATTTTGAGGTCACAACTTACTCTAAATGGAAGTATTAAGCTTATGTTATTCCAATATTTACCAATATACCAATTTTAAATGAGCATTTTTGTTTAAATTGTCATCTTCATTCGAAATGGCAAGTTCTTTGTTGTCATATGCACAGCAATTATATTAAAGCAGTCGTCGTTAATGTAAATATTAGTTCTCGGGATCCCTAAAACAATTATCATTAAATATATATGCTATAAAAAAATAACTGGATGTAATACGTAAGATTATAGCAATAACATTTACAAATATAAAATAATAAAATAAAATGTATTTGTGGAAAACAATAAGGAGATGTATCAACTATATAATTTAAAAGTGATGGTATACATTTTCACTTGATATATACATATGTACTGTATAACACCATGGTTTGTATAGCTAATTTAGAAACTATGCTTTAATTAATCGTGTGATGTACAGTCACAATATCACCTGACGCTGTTACTTCCAAGTGCTAATACCTTGCTGCAATTACAAAACATCCCTTTAAAGTCAATTTACCTAAATAACCATCCAAGAGTCTCTGAATCAATTTAAATATTCTTACCCTTGTTCATTGCACACCCCCATGATTTATCTCCTCAGCACTTTGCTCAGGCTCTGCAGTAAAGATTTGCCTCAACGGAGCTTTTTGGTGTCAGTCAGGTCTCCTGCTTTTTACACGCCGCTCTGTTCCCTGCAGTCTTTCCTTAAACTACTGCCTGTCACAGCCATCCCCTTGGAACAACATTGTACTTGACCGCAACCCCCCCTTGGCTACAACCCCCACCCCCATGCAACTTCTCCAATGATTCATTGCACCACCATCCCTTCAGCCTGAAACCAAAGACCTCCTGTCACACCCTGGTTCAGCTTCCTTTTGACAACTGTCATGCTGGAGGAATTCCAGACATGTACTTTATTTTAGGTTCAGATGTGACTCCATTAATATCCATTGTGCTTCTTTGCTGTGCTTGCCTCTCCTATTTCATATGTTAACCTACATATTTCATTTTTTTCTTTTATCTGCACTGTCCCTTTTACAGTAAATGTCCTCACTGTGGGGCGAATAGGATTTCTGTTATCTGATAAGCTTCTCTTCTTAATTGATGTGATTGATACCACAAACAGGAAACCATGTGTCAGCTGTGGTGAAGATTCCATGAATGAAGGTACTCGCTTTTGCTTGTTATAGAGATTTTTCCCTCTAGTGTACTGCACCATTAGTGGGGACAGAAGCATTAGTCTTCACCATTTTACATTCTCACCACAGGGCTCCAGATATGTGTAACTGTCTGAAAAGGAACCTGTCAGCTCCCTCCTGCAAATCTCTCACCCATTGCATAGCTCTTCTGCGTGACTACCTACAGCATGCTGCAGGACGCATGTATTTATAACTGTGTCCAGCTAAAACGCCTGAGAAGGTACAGTGATTCATCTCATGAAGGTCGAGGAAGATAGGTCGAATGCAAATTTTATGTAGTCGCTGCTGTTTTGTTGTCAGTACATGGCTTCGATAAGGCTAACTGACTCACTAGCATTATGCAGATAAATCATATAGATATACACACACACACACACACACACACACACACACACACACACACACACACACACACACTCACACATACACACACACACACACACCAAGTGAAGCAGCTGCTCTACACCTGTTGACGAGACCTTCAGATTAAATTCAGCAGGAGAAGATTCCAAGGTCTTGAGGTTTAAAGACTGAGAATAATAGGCGCGTTCACACCAAGTACTTTTCCCACAATAGTGTTATGTATGTGTCACATCAAGTGTGACTGTGCCTTTAAGATGGCACCGGGAGTTTGGGGATGTGTGAACCGGATACAGTTGGTTGTTGTTGTGTTGTCATGGCAGCGTGTGCAATAACGTGTTGAATAAACGGTCAACCTAAATGTCGTAGTCCATAGTCTAAATATATACAACATTGGCGACGAGGATTATGGACTCTCTACTCTCACCTCTCTCCCCGTTCCTCGCACTGCCGGGCGAACCGCCGATTCCGTGGGTTCGCTGGCTTGAGTCCTTCGAAACGTTCATAGTAGCCGCGGGGCTAGCTGAAGCTAACGACGACAGGAAGAAAGCCCTGCTGATACACACGCTGGGCAGCGAGGGACAGCGGATTTTTCGGACTCTCGGACCCGCTCCGAAATATGCGGACTGTGTTACACTGCTCACTGGACACTTTGCTGCTCCACAAAATGTTATGCTCCGGCGGATTGTTTTTCGGCAACGCCACGTCCACCATTACGTGGCTGATCTGAGGGGACTAGCCAGCCTCTGTAAATTCGGGGCGCTGGAAGATGAACTAATACGGTATCAGCTGGCTGAGCACACTAACAGCTCGACGCTCAGAGAAAAGTTGCTAATGATGACAGACCAGCTCACTTTAACAAGAGCAGTGGAGGTAGCTTTCCAGCTTGAGTCAGCAGCAGCCTTAGCATCACAGCTAGCTCCCTCCTCCAGTTATTTTCCCCACAGACCCATGCTACTAACTCAAACGGTGGCGCTACCCATGGAGCCTCCCGGGGAGGTTTTCCCTGAGGACAACTTTGATGTGAACTTTGCAGCACGCCAGGGTACGGCAGCACGCCGGGCCTGTGGTAATTGTGGCTCATCATCGCACCAGAGTCGAGCTCCAAACTGCCCTGCCAAAGGACAGAGGTGTCAACGCTGTGGCCGCCATCTCCCGACCGCTAAAGTGCTGCACGGTGGAGCTGGATGGGGTGTGCCTCCCGCTGCTGCTGGATACGGGGGCCTCCAAGTCGCTCCTGAATGTTTCCACGGTCCGGCGTCTCTTTCCGCTCCGAACACTGACCGCCGACGCCGAGGATCTGTACGGGTATGGACACTCTAAAATTGGAATGGCGGGCACAATCACCTTTGCTGTGCGTTACGGGACTAAGGCTCTCCCCGCATTCACCTTTCAAGTGTCTCACCAGGGGGCCAACCTCATGGGTTTTGACTTGTTTTGTGAGTTGGGTTTCAGCCTTGTGGACAATTCTGGGGCCGCCATCTTGTCTGTTGGCTCGCCGTGGCATCAGCGCTGGCCAGCTCTGTTCAGTGGTTTGGGCTGCCTCACCGCCTTTAACCACCAGCCCCTCCTCAAGCCTGAGGTACACCCCGTGATTCAGCCCATACGCCGCCTGCCTCTCGCCCTGCGCGACGACGTCACCGCCGAGCTGCAAAAACTCTTGGACGCGGGCATCATCGAACAGATTGATGCTTCCCCATGGATTTCAAACCTGGTGGTGGTAAAGAAGAAGTCAGGGGGCCTGCGCCCGTGCATCGACCTCAGGCCGGTGAACAAGGCCGTGATACCTGACAGGTATCCGCTGCCAGTGGAGGAGCTAGCCGCACAATTCTACGGCTCTTCCATGTTCACGAAACTAGACCTTCGCCAAGGCTACCTGCAGGTTCCGCTGCACCCTGACAGCCGCAGCCTTACAGCTTTCGTGACGCATGTCGGAGTGTTTCGCTACACCCGCATGCCCTTCGGCCTCAGCTCGGCCCCCAGCTGTTTTCAAAAAATCATGACCACCATCTTCGCCGGCATCCCGGGCGTGGTCGTCTTCCTGGACGACATAGTGGTTCATGGTGCAACACCAGCCGTTCATGACGAACGCCTGGCGAGGCCTGGTCACAACCTCACACTCAATGGGGAAAAGTGCACCTTCGCCGTTCCAGCCATCGACTTCGTGGGGTTCCGCCTGACCGCCGACGGCCTCAGCCCGCTACACTCCAACGTAGAGGCGGTGCTGCGCCTGCCTGAGCCGTCCTGTCCAGCTCAGATCTCTTCGTTTCTGGGGATGACGGCCTACTACCTGCGCTTCCTTCCTCAGTACTCCTCGACCACCTCCCCACTACGCGAACTCCTGAAACAGGACGCGGTCTGGGAGTGGACCCCGGCCTGCTCTGGCGCTGTTCGCCAGCTCAAGACGCAGCTCACCTCAACGCCGGTGCTCGCATTCTTTGACCTGGCGAGCCCCACGTTTGTGACCTGTGACGCGTCCAATACGGCAATAGGGGCGGTGCTGTCCCAGATCCAGGGGGGCACAGAACGCCCAGTGGCGTTCGCCTCTCGGTCCCTCAACTCGGCCGAACAGAAATACTCGGTGGGGGAGCGGGAGGCGCTGGCCTGCGTCTGGGCGTGCGAGCGGTGGCATATGTACGTGTATGGGCGACATTTTACGTTGCGTACTGACCACCAGGCTCTTACAGCCCTGCTTGCTACATCGGGGTCGGGGCACAAACCGCTGAGGATCTACCGCTGGTCAGAGAGGCTCCTGCCGTATGACTTCACCACAGTGTTTACTCCCGGCAGGGAGAATGTGGTGGCTGACCTGCTCTCCCGCGCCACCCCCACCCCAGCGCCCGGCGCGGGCCCTGACGCAACAGAGTCAGAGCTCATACTCATGCTCCACGCCCCGCTTCAGGCCGCGGTTTCCCTGGAGGACCTTCGGCTCGCGTCGGAGGAGGACCCCACGCTCTCCCGGCTCCGCACTTACATCCGGGAGTGATGGCCTGCGAAGTTCCCGGTGGAGCTGGCGTCTTTTCATCGGGTCAAGGACGAGCTGACCTGCTGGAACAGTGTCTGCGTGGCCCGGGGCCTCCGCACGTTCGTCCCCATCAACCTCAGGGCACGCGTATTGGCTATGGCGCACGAGGGCCACCTGGGTATCGTGAAGGTGAAACAGCGTTGCAGGGATTTGGTGTGGTGGCCGGGCATAGATCGAGATATAGAGACAATGGTGAAGGAGTGCACGGCCTGCCTGGTCAGTGGCAAAACTGGCCCGCCACCCCCACCGCCCCTGCAGCCCTTGCAGTGGCCGCGCGCGCCTTGGGAGCACATGCAGCTGGACATCTGTGGGGAGCTCCATGGCGTCCCGCACCACCAACGCTTCCTCCTGGTGGCCTACGACCTCCATTCGAAATGGCCAGAGGTGGTCGCCACAGGGTCCGTAACGGCTCGGGTGGTCACAGACTTCCTCTCCTCTCTGTTTGCTCGGTGGGGCAGTCCTAACGCCATCACTACAGATAACGGCCCACAGTTTGTCTCAGCTGAGTTCGCCACCTTTGTGGAAGAGAGGGGGATTAAACACATCCGTACAGCTTTCTACCACCCGCAAGCAAATGGGGGGGTGGAAAGGTTCAACCAGACCCTAAAGAACGGGATCAGAGCACACCTGGCAGATGGTCTTCCATTCTCAGCCGCGCTGCTCCGCACCCTGCTTCACTACCGGGCGACGCCGCATTCAACTACCGGCAGCTCCCCAGCCCTCTTGATGATGGGCCGTGAGCTCCAGCTCCCTTTGGATCGGTTACGGGCCCCGGCGGCCCTCACGCCAACAGCCGCACCCTGCCAGAGCGCCAGGGTAGCAGAGGCTCAGCGCCGCATGAAGCAGCGGTTCGACAAGAGACGGAGGGGTGAGAGCGCCTCCCTTCACAGTGGGGGATTGGGTCAGGATTCACCGTCCTAACCGGGACCACAAGCTGCTATCCTTCTGGACGGCGCCGATGAAGGTCACCGCTCAACTGGGGTCAGCCACCTTTCGTCTGGCCGACGGATCACGGTGGCATGCAAGCCGGCTTCGGAAAGGTGGCACCGCCCCCCATCGTGGACCCAGGGCCCAGGGAGGACGGGGACTTTGCTTTTCCTGATGAGCTGTTGCAGGGTCCAGCCGGGTTCCCACCTGAGCCGGTTGAGCCAGTGGTTCGTCCTGAAGCTCATCCGGGCCGTGTCCGGGTCAGACCAAGATACTTGGAGGACTATATTGTGAGCTTGTGATTCTCAGGGGCAATGTTCAGAGCATAGTCTGTTGCGTGGCAGAATAATCCACATGGCTATGCTGGTGACTGGCAGTCTACCCAGTTCATCTAGAGTAGATAGCTCAAAGTTAATTGGGTTCCTTGTGGGGGGGGGTAAATGTTATGTATGTGTCACATCAGGTGTGACTGTGCCTTTAAGATGGCACCGGGAGTTTGGGGATGTGTGAACCGGATACAGTTGGTTGTTGTTGTGTTGTCATGGCAGCGTGTGCAATAACGTGTTGAATAAACGGTCAACCTAAATGTCGTAGTGCATAGTCTAAATATATACAACAAACAGTTAATGAGAACTCAGTTCATGAGAACTCTTTTAGTTCTGATGAACTAAAGCAAATCGCGTTCACACCAAAATGAGTTCCTGGGGGTGGATTAGGCAAATGAAGCCGCTGACGTCACTTCTTCTTCTTCTGCTTTGGTTTTACTGCTAGTGGTTGTCTAATGGATAGTGAGGTGGGCTGAAGATCGCAAGGTTGTGAGTACAAATCCCGCCAGGAACACAACCACTAGTGTGCCCTTGAGTAAGGCACTTAGGCCTCCTTCACACGGGAACGTTTGCGTTTATGCACAGTATGCGTATTCAAAAAAGTCTTCCGTTCACATGCATTCGTTTCATTTAACGTGTCTGTTCAAACGAGACCGCTGGAAACGCTGTAGTACATATGCCGGGACTGTAAGTGGCGCTGTAACTTCCGCCAAAATACACCAAAAGCAGCGAAGAAGAGCAGCCTGGAGCAGCCCCGCAGCAATGTTGCCATGGCTACCCTTCTGTTTAAGCCCCGCGGTGTATTTAGCAACATGTAGTTCATGTAATTCTCCATGTCCACTTGTTGCTGATGGTTGTGGTAGAGGAGCTGTAGATTTTGCACTAATATCTGTAGCATGGTCAGTAGCAGTAGCACTAGCAGTAGCTACTGACAGGAGGAAGTGTGTGTGGCGATTGCTGGTATTCAGCGGGATATAGTAATTTCCTCAGCATATGGATAAATGCAACGGGGAAGTTAACTGAAAGAAACCGAATCTGTGGATATTGCATCGACCGACCAAGAAGCACGTCTCCGTGGAGAGGACGTGCTCAGAAAGAGAGATATTCTCTACAAACACCGGGTGAGATCGCTCCTCTGGGACACGCAATGCATGAAATCTGACTCTGTTTATTTTGTTTAAGGAGTATATTGGGCGTTAACAATTCTGGTTTGCCTTTTATAATATTATTTCATTCAAGAACCCCTTGTGCGTTTAATTAACACAGCTATTTTTGATAGTTGCTACAGCAGTGAGCAGGAGAGGTGGGGCTATCGTTATTTTTTCAGGAAATATTCGTATAGAGGTGATTACACGGACTCGGTTGACCCCCCCCAGAGCGTTTCGTTTGCAAATCTATCCACCTTGGGACCCGTTATCGTTTGTGGGGTCAGTTTCTATCGGCCTCGTGTAAATAATAGGGCTATACGCTCGCGAAACTATGCAGATACAAGCAGTTTTCTCCTCGTGTAAACGGCGCCTTAGTCCTTAGTTACTCTATGTCCCTGTAATTGGTAATTGTAAGTCGCTTTGGATAAAAGCGTCAGCTAAATGAAATGTAATGTACTGGCAGGCCGCAAACAACTTCACGGCGAGTACAGTAGGTGGCGGTATGCACCTTAAAGTTGCAATCCGCCAAAAAACCGAGAGAAGAAGAAGAAGAAAAACCTCCCGCGTATACTGCCACGCCCACCTGCTGTATATGAGGCGTCTGTTTACCTTCCGACCTCAGACATGAGCTTCGTCTGAGTTATTTAAGCAAACACAAATACAGATCGTTGACCAGTCAAATGCAATACCAATGCTGATTCGGAAGCGAAGGCGGTTAAGAAGGATTGACAAAAGGATTGGACGACGACATGCACGCGCTATGGATTGCGTAACCTGTGTGAAATGAATAAACTGTGCCAGGTGTGTCATATGCACAGTAAATAGGCTCAGCAGTTAACACACCTTTATTATATATCCTCTTGAGAGTAACTGCATCCGTCTGCCATGAACCCTACAGAAACCTATGTGTTAGTTTTGGCCCATAGTGGCCTCCATTTGTGTCGTGTAAAATGGGGGAAATAAAAAGTTAGCAAATCCCCATGTCCTCCTCAGAGGACATTCATAAAAACATTTAGTTTTAGGTCAAATAATTATTACACTGCTCTGAAACTCACTACACTAACTCCTAAGATGTTCCCTTACTATAATTAATTAAAATATTGAACTGACAACACTGGTAATTACAAACTTAACCATTTCTCTTTCTATAAATAAATAGTGCTTGTGTTGATGGACGCCATTTTGAAATACAATGAAATTATCTTTTTCAAAGCCACATATTTGGGGTGGGACACAATAAATAAAGCTTCGCCAGTTTATAACCGATCAAACATGATGGTATCAGAATAATCACTTATGTATAGGATGCTACACAGGTCACTGTAAAGATAAAGTGTCAGAGGAGAAATAAGCAAGATACAGGATCTGTTTAATCGCCGTAGGTTCTCTTTTATTGCACACTCAAGACAATATCAATAACGGCATCACGCTGTCCCAGGTGTGTCGTATGCATGTAAATACAAGTTAAAAGTTGTAATGTAAATAGAAGTTAACATTTTCAATATAAAAGAAAGTGTCAGTAGTATCAAAACAATATATATATATAATAACAATAATAGGTAGGCTCAGCAGCAGACACACCTTAGTGCAAAGTGAAGTGTCAGTATTAATAACAGTGGCATATATATATAATCACAATAATACAAAATGAACTGTCCCAGGAGTAGGCAATTTGGGGTGAAGTGTCTTGCCCAGGGACACAACGATGCTTAACCTTCTTTCAAGGCCAGAGTAGTTACAGTGTAAGTGGATTGACATCTAACATAACATGGCTGAGTAAAATTATAACAATCAATAAAAAAAAGGAAAAATAAATTGAATTTCAATTACATTTTTACTTAAATGTGCAAAATATTAGAACATCAGTCTTTGTGGCATGCAGGTAATCAACTGTTTAAGCTTTTACCATTAACATGTAGAATGAATGTTGCAAATGACACATGAAATTATAGCAACTACAATGTAATGCTGCCTTCACACCGGACGCGATGCGAATATTCGCTTCGCTCTAATCGCTCCTATCGCGTCGCTCTAAACGCTGGAGTTTCACCGCGGCTGCCAGCTGTGTTTACTCGCATCATTCAAACAAGACGCGCTGGCTCGGGAGCTACAACTACAACAAATGAACATATTTTACCGTGATTAAATTGTAATACACGTTTCTAAATGATGCCGAAGTAACAACATACTGATACCGGTTAGTAACAACCATGAATTAATGCTTTGACAAGTCTGCAGACAAGACGGCAGGCAAAACACCTTTTAAAATGCTTGTTTTCTGAATGAAGATCGGGTCGACCAGGCTAAGCTAACGTTGTATATGCTCATTCCACACTCATAACAACGGCCTACAGACATAAATAAAGCAGCGACTGTATTCGCCATGGCACAGACAGTCTGTGGTTTGTACTTGTTTAACTTTTGTCCAGTTTCTGAACAGATATGAGGAGCTGTGAGCTCTGTGTGCTAACTGCTAACAGCTAACGGCTGATGTTGTGTGGTTGAACGTCAGTGACGGCGGCTGAGATCCTCACCGCTGATTGGCTTCCGCGAGAACGCGTCACGTGAATTTGACGCTCGAGTTGAAAAAATTGAACTCTCGCGTTTAACGCGGCACCGTTCAATCGCCTCAATCGCGTGATTCGCGCCGCGTCCACCGCTTCATGCGCACCGTCGGAGCGAATTCGCGTCTGTCCGCGTCTCTGCATTGACTTTACATGTAATCGCGCCGCCCCCAAACATCGCATCGCGTCCGGTGTGAACGCAGCATAAGTTTGTTTACCTCTCTATTCATACAGTGTAGCCACAGAGGTAGCATTATGTCCAGCTAGCATGCTAATTGCTAACGTTTTATCTCGTTTTATCCCGGAGGGGAAAGCTCACTAGTTTCCAATCCAGAGAGAAACACCTCGCCTGAAACACACGATTAGTGCCATGAGTTAGTGAAGCAAATTACAGAACATTGCACACTCATTCACAAGTCAAAACGTTTTCATAGCGGGCGCGGCTGAGAATAGCTAGCTAGCTAGATGTTGTTAGCCAGCTTGGAGCTATGATAGCCAGTTCAGCTAGCATGGCTAGCTTGATCTACTGAGCAAATAAAAGTACATCTGAGACCAGTATTGTGCAGATTAAAACAGTGCAGTGCATGTAGTTTATTTTACCTTTGTCGTCGTCCCGGCATGACTTTGCGCTGTGGACGGTTCCCAGGTCAGCTAACTTTGCTGAACAACGCTCCTACATTTTGCAGTAGAAGCTTCTGGATCGCGTCCTCAGAGTAAATCGCCAGAAGCGCCGACACATCCTCATCACTCCACCGCTCCGATGATTTATTTAGTGTTGCTATAATAGCTGCTTTCACAAAAGTAATCTCTTCGTTGGTGCGCTGAACTGAGTTTTTAATGCGAGCAAATACAATGGCGGCTACGAACACTTTTTCAGAGTTTTACGGGGCGTGGTTTGCATTCCGCACAGCCAATCAGACATATGAACCTTTTTCTCCCACGAAAGTCCCTGCTCTCTAGCAGGGACTGAAAAGCGGGTAAAAATGGTTCTGATGAACTAATTTAGTTCCTGGGGCTTTTTGGTGTGAACGCAAATATATCGTAGTTCTGATTAACTATTGTGGGAAAAGTACTCCGGTGTGAACGCGCCAAATAGATCCTCTGAATTATCCATATTGGAGTATATGAGACTTCCCCGAAGGCCCTCCTGAGATGATCAAAGTTCCCTCCTCTGAAATATCCAGAACAGACTCTCCTCAGAAAGCTCAGAGAGACCCAAACACTTGGCTGGCAGCTTTCATTTTGCCCTTTTGTGAACTTGACAGCTTGTACTGCCCGTAGAGCAGCTTGAGCCATTCGGCAGTAAAATCCCACATTTTTAGGAGGTCATGGGTTTATTTAGGTCTGTGAGGATAAAAAAACTGCTGACAGGCCGCTAACTGGACCATAAACAGGTTCCTCGTGAAAATGGGGATGTCTTCCTTGAACTGCATCAAGATGGAAAAATAAAAAAAGGAAAAGTAGTATTAAGTTATTTATCTTCAAAACCGGCTACAGAGAGAAATCATGATGTTGTTTGGTGGACATCTGGTCCTTTACTAAAGTCAAATTTTTCTTTTACCTTGTTCATTAAATAGACTTGACTCAGAAACCCAAAACTGTAATGGCCGTTGTCATGAATGAGGCATAATTGGCTCAGTCAGGTGCAGATGACATTTAAAATAAGGAAGAAAACTAGGGAGAAGTAGTTATTGTAACAGCAATGCATCAAATGAAAATGACAATGTATTTATCAGAGGCAAACTGAACTTTGTATTATGAGCAACAGCAACAGGTAACTGATGGACATTATACAGAGGAACAGGTGTTGAGAAATAGTTTATTCTGCAAATTGTATCGATGTCATAGTAGGGAGGAGACGAAGTTTCAGGGTACATGTGGCATGCAATTTTAGATTTTTATAAAAAGCCTTGAAGAAAAGAGACCGATGAGTCACTCATTCCAGCTATTTCTTGACCAACAGCTGGGTCTAAAAGCGAATGCACGCAACATTTGAAGAGTCCCTTACTCACACTCATAAATCTACACAAAAGTCAGGTGACACATGGTGACGAGACTCTGCTGTCATTGAACTTTAGTGCCATGGGCGTAATGGAAAACAAACACATGACTGAGTGAGTGTTCTTTTAAATCAGACTTGGACAGCTTGCCAATGAACGAGTATAAATCCTCCATTGGTCCTGCCATTTGACTACCATATCAATCAAACTCATTGTACACATTGAAGGTGACCCTCCATCATTTGAGTCAGACATGAGTGACGTAGTCCACAGATTGGTGGTGGTGCGTGAGGGAAGACCTCCGGCAGCTGACTCTGTTTGGACCTCACACATGCCAGAGAGCGTGTCTGCTGGCTGACGACAGACTCGTCCTCCTGCAGCTGTCTCCGGGAGACTTCCCTGTCAATCAGCAGTCATAACAATGAAGCGTGGCAGTGAACCTCAACCTTAACACGTCACCCCCCTCACAGTGAGAGAAAATCATCTTTATGTCTGAATGCTGGTTGGGTATTTTTGTTGCTGGGTAAATAATATGTTTCATAATAATAGAAAAAACAGAGAAGGGATAAATACATTAATATTGAAGGAAATTTAGTTGAAATGGCAAGTCAGAAATTAATGTATATGTTCCAACTTCCGTTTAAGTCTACTAAAGTATTTTTATGTTAAAATTATTTTTCAAAGGATTTTTTAAATGGGTAATAATACGTTTTAATGATTTTATCCCCTTTAAAATGCATAACACACATATGCATGGACCACCCATACTCCATTGATTCTGATAGGCATGTTGCTTTGCTATCTGATTTATTATATTGTGTACATTTGTTATGTCTTATGAATGAAACCATTAAAGATTACAAACATATAACTTGAATAACTTCAGTTGATAGTCAGTTGGCCAGTTAATGTGATATCATCATCAACCTTATTATCTTTTAAAGGATTATAAATCACATCATGGGTCCAGTCAGTGAGGTGTTGTTAGGGATGTACATGATGTGCTTTAGAGTCCCTTCACTAAAACCCTCACGCCTTGTACAGGACATGTTTAAAAGTGGGGTAAGTGCTGACACAGATACACACTACATTACTAAAAGTACTTAAAATATCTTCTTTGATGCATCCTCACATTTAAAGTGGTTGGGGCATACATTTTGTTGCAAAGCCAATAGCTAAACTGGCAGTCAAAACGGAGCAACGTTAGTGAGAACGGTGTTGTTGTTGTTGTTGTTCTTCATCCTAAATGTATTGCTGGGACACAACACTTACAAATTCACATAATATACCTATTTTTAGTTGTGTAAAAGGAACATCAACTAAGCCAGCGTTAGGCTGATATCACCACGTATGATCTTTAAAGGTTATTCAGATCTCTTTTTTGCAGTTGTAAAAAAAGTGCCCAGTTGAGGGGAATCGATATTGAGGTTGTGAAATGGACCTGAATAAGAGGACACTATAAAGTGAACAGCTGTGAAGCCTCACTTGGTTTCACTTTTCACAGAAGTTTATGGTATGTGCCGGATATTTAAAGATGTTGGTTAGAGTATAGGGGACACAGAGAATCTTAAAACATATCTGTAAAATGTTGTACATTCTTCATCTGAAAACTGTTCCTTGTAAAGTTGCTCAAAGGCCAAGCTAGTTAGGACGTGTTTATGGTTTGTACAGCATAATAAAACAAAGATGTTTTTACTGAAATGATGAAGTTTTACAACATTCTGAAAAGTTGGCTGCAAATGAAAAAAGAATGAAAACAGAAAATCTAAACATTGGATAAGGCCAGGTTTTTTATATGTAATTGTATATTATGAAAAAATACTTTCAACAGAAACCTCGAGAGCAGATAGGAATGAAACCAAAAGGTTTTAAATACATACTGATATATATTACAAAATGTACAGGGTAAACAATCTAACAAATATAACAACTATACTTCCTCAGTTGATGAATAATATTAGGACAATTCTTTTTTCTCCTAAACATTATCTGATTAGCTAATGAAAGAAGACACATAATGGAAGCAACGTATTTAAATAAAATCACTAGTGCATCATAGTTTCACCTTTAAATGAATTCATATAAGCCCTGATCTTGGCTTTCCTGTTTGCTTATACGCGTTCCTGTTATTAAAACTGTAGACATATTATTAAGGTTTTAATAACATCCTTGCTAATCTATCAACAAACAGCCATCCATAAAACGATTACAGATACTTTAACAGCCGAGTGTGGGCAGCTGTGATTCTGAACCGAGTCAGATCATTAGTGAGCTGCTGAATCAGACTCATGTTGTTATTGGCTCCTCAGACAGGTCTCAGAAGAGCTTTATTCAGTATCAGCCCACACACCACTGTAAAGGCTCTGAGCTAGTGTTACCTTTAGCTTACATTACACAGGGGAATGACGAGAGATTACAGGAAACAGAACCACTGTAAATCTTTTACACAACGGGGTACCATCAAATTAAAATGCACTGTGTCTTATACTTCTAAACTCAATAACCTCAATTCTTTTCAGTAAGCAATTAGCATCATGATTTTTGCTCTCCAGCAGATAATAGCTTGAACTTGTCACACATTCAGTAGCACAGCAAATGGGCTTTTCCTGTTGCATTGTGGTCTATCAGAGCAGCTGTCACGGGATAAATTGATATCCCTGCCTCAAAGATGCTATGATGGGTTTCTTCTATGATGAGGTGTCATGTGTCAAAAAGAAGATGACATCATTGCTGACTGCAGAGATGTAGCTTTGATATGTGAAGCTTGGACAGAAAAGAGAAAAATAAACTTCTAAGCAACACTTTTCTTAAGTTTTAATTATGATAGGCTCTAAAATTCAAACCACACTAGTTTGATCATGCACCATGTATCATGTACATCTACCACTATCTTACTATATATGTCAATTCTCAAAGAGTTAATCATCAACATTTAGAGACAAGTGTGACATGACTTTAAAACTTGCCCTGACAGTCTTAAAAAAACACCACCAAACAATGAAATAATCCCTGAAAAGCAAGATACTTAAAAGCAATTTTCTTTATTGTTCTTATCATTGGAGTAGATTGTACTTGTTACCCTAAAAGCAACATATTTCTCCCTTCCACACTACTCTGCCTGTCTGGGAAAAGAAAGCAGATATTTGTACAGTAGGACACTACTGTAAGTGATGAAGGCAGACATGGAACTGCGGAGGCACATGTCAGACACACTCATTTCCTCTGGGTAAAACTCCATTAGAATGACTCCACAGAAACCATCTGAGAGCTGAGAGGTTGAACGGCGCCTCTCTTACCTGTCCCTCAGTGTTTCTTATATTTGTGGTACTCAATGCTGATATATAAGGATTTACATCTAGATCTTATCGGTGGAAGTTCCAAAGATGGCTACTGTTAATCTTTTATAAGGTCACATTTTTTAGTAAATGTCTAAAATGTAGTCAAATTCTTTTATCTTTTTTATTTGAAAAGATTGTTTGATTCCACGTCATTGCATTCATAGTTTATTATTCTTTATTGTCCACTGATACATAATAACCTGAAATGCTGATGTAATCACAGACCTTGTACTCCCTCTTTAGACTCTTTGTACACACTAATCAGCTCTGTCATTGTTGTCCTGTTTTCTAATAGGCCATCAGATGGTGAGCTACAGTATCACCATGGAGGTTAAACATACAGCAGTAACATAATCACTCTTCTATTCTGCTGTGGTAACGTCATTCTCTTACAATATTACTGTAGAGTGTAGTGTAACCTACTCCAACACAGATTTAGAATAAAATCATAAATCATAAATATAATTTTGTCAACCACAATATGTTTGAGGTTCATAACGTTTGGTACAAATATAATAATAAATGAATTACAATTCTGTTCCACCTTTCAAGCCGAGAGAACAAGTTATATTACATTGAAAACATAAAAAAGAAACATATAAATAATAATAATACAAATTATATTTAAAATAATAAATAAAAAAGGTATATCAAGTAAAAAAAACTTGAAATCAGGTGGTTGCACAATTGAGCAGCATTATATAAGCAAATCAGAAAGTACAAATAATAATAAATGTGTCAGACAGCAGAAACAGTGTCAGGAAACTTGGAAAAATATGAATCATGAAATTGACAAAAAACATTGTAATGCGCTTTCCAGGCTGACTAATTGGGGTTACTTTGATGTATCCCTCTATAAACACCCCACAGATAGTTTTAGTTAATTAATGTATAGTAAAGCATATTTTCCTGTCGGGTCTAATGGGTAGGAGCCAAGCACAGCAAGCAAAAAACACCCACACACTGGACGTGTCGCCTGTGCACGCCTGACACATAGTGAGACGGATATGTTCCCAGACTGTTTAGGAAAACACGTGTGTAAATCAGAGCAAACCCACATGCAAATTTCCCCGGGAGTCAGGTGGAATCCCAGAACACTGTGTGTAGAAAGCAGAGCTTACCCCTGATCACTGCCCCGCAGTGTGAAATATCAGAAGGTGATCAGACCTGGACATTTGCATGTAAAAAATAACAAATTATTGCAAGGCTGAAAATACATTGAAAGATTATACTTCACCAAAAATAACTTAGTAGAAAATACACGCAAATATGGAATATATTGCATCACAATCAATTAACACAGTATCTGCTGTGTGACGTAATGTGAAAATAAGGAGCAGTATAGGCAGGTATGGAATTAACAGCACAGGGTCATTTTTACAGTTATTTAATATAAATAATTGTAGGCCCTTAAATAACTTATTTCCATTGCTTGTGTCTATAAAATAATGGACATCATTTTTTTTAGGAATTAGTCATCATTCCGATTTTCCTTTGTCAGCTGTTCCCTAACATGCGGCCTGCACCACGTCACAGACTCAGAGGGGGCAGTTTGACACATGGCTCCGCCGTCTCCAGCTGGGAGCAGCTCCGGCCCCCCCGCCGCCGCTGTGGACAGATGGGACCGGCCATTCGTGCCATCCATCGATGTTGTGATTACTTAAGATCCCAGATGGATGATATCATAAACTGTGATTTCCTATAGTCAAACCTTATGTATGGTGGGTACTAACAACCCTGAACACACACAAGTAAAGAGCCTTTCTGTGTAAACAATAGTTAATAAGTGAAAATCATTTCAATGGTTTTTGGAAAAACATGCACCAAGGATGGATCACAAGGGTCTAATGTTGACTCTATGGTAAAATGCTGCACTGTCCAGTATATATATGAAAATGTTCATTTCATTTCATTTCATTTCAAACCTTTATTTATCCAGGTTGTATCCCATTGAGATCATTGATCTCTTTTTCAAGGGAGACCTGCTCAAGTAGGTTCCACATGAAACATTAAAAACATAACAGAGCAACAAAAGGACATCATACAGTAGCATTACAGGGATTACAGTTTACATACTATCCACATGCACAGGTACCAACAGCTTCTGATTGAGTAGCATCCAACCGAGCTTTAAAAACATTGTGGCACCAGATTGCTCAGTTTCCATTTCAATTGCAGACTATTCCAGGACAGTGGAGCTGCGCATCTAAATGCTATCTTCCCTAAGACAGTCCTAGCAGTTGGCACATTTAATAAAACCACAGCATGCGATCTCAGGCAGTAGCCACTTACAATTCGCCGTGAGATCAGGGAGCAGATGGAGGATGGAAGTTTCCCTAACATGGCTTTATATATAAAAATGTACCAGTGACTGAGCCTCCGTACAGTTAGTGAAGGCAGACCAGCCCTTGCATACAGGGTACAGTGATGGGTTAATGCTTTACAGTTTGTCACAAATCTCAGTGCACTGTGATACGCAGCATCTAACTTGACCAGGCAATTGGCAGGTGCATTCATATAAATCAAATCACCATAGTCCAGTACAGGTAAAAAGGTCACAGAGCCTTTTTCTGGCCTCGAGCGAGAAACAGGACTTGTTCCTGTAGAAGAAACCTAGTCTAACCCTCAGTTTTTTAAGCAGGTTATTGACATGACGTTTAAAAGTGAGACAATCATCAAGCCAGATACCAAGGTATTTGTAACAGGCAACCACTTCAAGTTTTATTCCTTGCGTAGTTAAAATATCTAAAACAGGCTCTGGTGTCTTTTTTGCTTTTGAAAAGAGCATTACCTTGGTTTTATCAACATTTAAAAGAAGCTTTAAGTTTTTAAAAAATTGCCCACATTTTGAGCTAATTAGCTTAGCTTATGAAAGATTGACATTTGGATGTACCTTTACATGATGTCCTGAACTGAACAGTTATCAAAAGGGGCTCATGATCATCAAAATGCAGTTTGTCATTGATGTTTACTTTAATTGATATAAATGCATAATGATGTCGGCATCAAACCATTATTCTTAATTAGATATAATGTGGTGCTAAATGAAGTCTATTGATTAAATATGCCTCTTGGGCTCAAATGTTGGTGCTCTGCCCGGTCAGTAATGCTAACTTGTTGATATTTTCCAGGAATGTTGTCATCATTAACATTTTCATTTTTTTTAGGCGTTAATGAATATAAATCTTTAGCCACAGTATTTTAGAATAATCCCCAGAGGAAGTAAAAGGCTGCAGCAACAGAGTAAAGGTCATCTATTAGCAAACGATTCCAAATATTGCTAACTGCAAAGTTGCTGACAGCCAGGGCATACTTGTAAATGTGTGTCTGTGTGTTGTGTGTCTGCATGCTAGGATTAATTGGTAAAGTGTGAAATCAATGTGCAAAAAACTCTGCTTCTCCCATCTGCCAATCCCCAGTTTTCAGATAATATCGTCGTCCCCCTGTGTGATGTACTGCTTCTTCTCGGTATTAAATTAATTAGAACCGTTAGATGAAATGAGATTCAGTGTTGCAACCAGGCGCCAAACTGCTGCCTCCCCAGACTGCCTGGCAGGATCAGCAGTGTGTGCTGCAGGTCCAGTCAGTGTTGTGTGGAAACTCAACTCTACCTGCCAGTTAGCAGCCATGAGTCGGTGTGTCTGACAGGAGTAGGAGATGATGCAGCCCTTCAGACGGAGAGGTAATGAGACACAGAGGAACAGCAGACCACCGGGAGAGCTGCAAGAAGGCCTGCCAGCCATCCCTCCTCTGCAATGAATTAATATGACAGATAGCTGGATGATGTGATTGGTCTTGTTGCACCCTCAAGTGGTGAAATGCTGACATGACAGTACGAGAGAAGACATGGCAGCTGATGTTTGTTCATTATAGCAATGAGCAGCAGAGCTCTGCTGTGCATCTCTACAGTATGTGTTTTGTGAAAACACTAGCATAGTAACACATTTGGAAAATAAATCACTGGTTCAACACCAAATGACATGAGAGAGTATCTATTTGAAAGCTAAGTCTGAGAGACAAATGACCTGAAGTTTCTCCATAAACAATCACTGATTAGCCTATTAATTATGATTCATAAACAATACTGGTGGATTGTTGACACAATGATTTAGAACATCATTGGGGAGGCCTGTATTAACAGGAAATCATGTTGAGTGAATAAAGTTGTTATCATTGTTTCATTGGCCCTGCAACAGACATCGGCTTACATGATACCATAACTTCTTATTAAGCCAGATCTCGTGAACTGTGTGCAAGGAATAAAGAGAGGAACATTTCCTTATCAAATCCTCAGACCTTCATTGTCTCAAGCAATATTTTTAAATCAGCTCTGCTAATACTAGACAAGGGCAATCTGCACTTATGTAAAAGTACTAACCTATCAGCATTAAAACTTTCTTAACCTGTTCCACTCTGAGCCTGTTTTTCAGGTCTCAGGCTCGAAAATGACATTCCCAGAACAAATGACCATATCTTCCCTTCTAAAAGGGTTAAATTAATAATCTTTGTTCTCAAAGTAATGATAAACCTGTGAGTTGGATGTAGAAGTGTCAGAATCAATATAAATGTTTTTTATTTTAAAGAAAATTCAGATTTTACATAGTAAAAAACTGTAAATTATAGTGTCCGTCCAAAGATTTTTTTTTACAGATAGTGAAAACTACCCTTGGATGATGGGTTAGTAGACTAAAAGCTTTAGGAATCCAAAGTACAACATATAATAAGTACCCTGTATCAAGATTGATGCAAAACAAGTGAAATTTGACCTTTTTAGAGAGATTTAGCCAAAAACTGGGCCATCTGGGGTCATTTGGGTGGATTTGACCTATCTCTGGCCCCCCTTGCTCGATTTGGTTGGTTGACATACCCTTGTGACCGTTAGAGCCAATAGAATCGAAGGGGGAGGCTCCCACCCAGACACGTTGTAAAGAAAAAATGTGGTTGCTTCGTGTGTGGAAAACGAAACCAAAGTGGAGGAATGTCTCCTTCTGGAGTTTGGAAACTAAAACGCAGTTGTATTGCTTATGGATTATCAGAAATAATTTCAAAGAAGGCACAGACACATAGGATGAACCTATGGATTAACTGCAGCATCGTTTTTTTATCGTTTTAATGCCATTGAAGACCACTTTTGACCAAGGTAAGCCATATTTACGTGTTTAGCTTCTTAGCTCCACATGTGATGATGTACGCTTTCGTTTAGAGCGTCGCGAATGTTTATCACTGAGTGTTGAGGAGGGCACCGTTAGATTCAGTGTCTCCAGGACACCAAAAAAGAGTGGTTGGTTGTGCATCTAGGATAAGTAATAAGGGAGTTAGAGTGAGTTTAGTTGCCTTAGTATGTTACGTTTTTTTCGCTTGAGGCTAATTCAGAGGCTGAGTGCTAGCAATGTGGGTTTTTTTTGAAAAAAAAAATGAAAAAGATCAGTTAGCTGAGTTTCTTCCCGTTACATGGATATAACACATTCATAGTTTTATTCAATATTAAGATTCCTTAGACGTTGTTTCCTGCAAATGACGCGTTTATCCGCCCGGTACCGGGGGGAAGGTGTGAAACAGGTTAAAGCACTCATTTGGCAAAATGGCACATTTCAGAAAAACATACTATATTTTGTTTGGTTTTGATACATTACAAGTACAGTACTTGAATAAATGTACAAATTCATAAAAAACATATTTTACGTCCTACTTGTAGTGCAAATGTTTTGGTGGGAGTTATGGCTCTTGACTTTTGGTGCACAAAGTGACGAAAATGTACAATTGAAAAACTCAACAGCAATGTTCTTCGATAAATAATGACTCAGTTACTCAGGATAATCCATAGACCTTTTCGTGAGCTTAGGCGAGGAGGACGCTAGTAATGTTTACATTTTGCTCGGTCACAATATCATGATGTCATTATATTAGATGACTGCAGACATGTCATTCATGTTTGTTAATTTGTAAAGCCCACTGAGACAAACATGTTTTGTGATATAAATAAACTTTGATTTGATTTGATTTGAATTGATCTCTTACACACAGAAACAAACCAAAACAATCTAGTTGTATAGATAACACTTCAGGTAAGAGGAACAATATGCATTTCAACTTTTTGGGGTAGCTACCCCTTTAAATAGTTAAAACACCCAACGTCAGTTCCTCTGCTGTCTTCAAGGTATGCAAACCCAGCCATATGTTAACACATGGATTCACCACCATCTCTGTGGACATGCTAAATAATGTTTTCCTTCCATGAAGGCCGTCTCGTCTTTCAAAAAAGACCACTGCTGCTTCATATTAGTTACAAATCATACATAGGAAAAGAAAAGGAGGAAATGAAATGTATTCTGCATCTCTGGTTCTCACAATGAGAGGCAGGATGAATGGTCAGTAATCCAATGTGTCCCCTGAGGGCAGGATATTACATAAACTGTCAATAAAAAAGTGATATATGGCTTTAACACAGCTTATAAACTCCAACATCAACAATCAATTTCCAAATCTTAGGCGTAGCAACTTGTACTTCTACATTGATCATTGATGACTTTTACAAATATTGGGCCCTTAAAAGATGCTGAGTAGAGGAATATGACCGCTCCTGCGAACTGCACTCACATAATGTGTCACATCATGGATGCTGCAGGGTGGAGGACTGTGCAGCCCATAATAAACTGACATATTGCTTCAGTGAACATGGCAGAAACGAATGCTGGACTGCCAAGCCAAATATACTCATTCGCCCTATCAGTTTATGGGTGTAATGGATCCAGCAGGCACACGCAGCCCTCCAGTGGCCCTTTTAGATGTTCCCAGCACAAGAAGCCACATGAAGCCAGTGTGCATGTGCTCCGAGGGTCAGGCTTTTTGAGAGAGCTGAGGCGTGCACACATTAAAACTATTCAGACAACTGAGGACAGAGGAAGAGGGAATAGGCAGGTCTTTATGGGGCAACAGCAGGGATATGGCTGTTACAATAACACCATGTGATGGCAAGGCTGTAACAATATCAGATCAGATTATGTCATATGTATGTACACAAAATGTAATGCATTATTCCTTTTTTTTATTTAATAACATCTGCAGTTATAACTTTTCACTGCATTTTGTTATAAAAAGCTTAAACATTTTGAAGTAGATTATTATATATTTTAGAAGTCATTACAAAATGTGAGTAGTTTTTTTTTCTCATGAAAATGTTATAATTAACATGGTAATGAAATAACCAAGCATAACGCATAACAAACATTAAACATTTTAACATTTATGTTTGTTTTATGCATTCAAGCATGAATCATACTGACTGATATTCAAAGTCTTCCAAACATGCATAACAGCTTCTTTTGTTTATATTGACATTGACATTTTCTTACAGTTATATCATGTAAGAGCCATTTAGGCACATTATTTCATGGTAATGAATTATGGTTTGGTGAGCCAATTGAATATTCTTTAATTTAACTTACATGAGCCCGAACTGTTTTTGTAACGTGTTATCTTGCTTATGGACAGCTCGAGTTTTATGTTTTGTTATTATTTATAGAAAGCAGATTGTAGTAGCGTGCTCAGGTATAAATGAGGCTGCCAGCATGACACAGCAGGAAGTCTAGAGAGGAAGTTGGAAAAAGTTTTTCACCGCACACATCCGTACGACTGGGATTTGTTTGTTTATATGTTTAAATACCGTGCAAAGGTTGCACGTCGGCATTGGGCCGCCAGCTGATCCATTGAACCTCCTAATAAAGCACTTGAATGGAACGAGCAAGGTATTTGGATTTCTTGAACATACGCAAGTCAATACTCGAATTCGCCTCCTAGACTAGGCCAGCCTTTGAACATTCCTGTTTTGGACAATTGGCCACTACAATCATCATGCATTTATCATATTCAAGAAGTGACATATTTTGTAATAACCACTGCAGGGAAATGTGTTAGCAGTAGATTAGGACCTAATGTGAGTGTTAATACATTATGAATTGTCAGGCTTCTGAGACTGAACCCAAGGGCAGACGCTGGGACAAGCAGATGGTTGAAAAGGTAAGTGATTTTATTGAAACAATCCAGTGGGCTGAGGTAAGTAGTGGTGAGGGGGAAAAGGGATCTGGGGAATGAGAGGGCAGGCTGGCTGGAGGAGAAGAATGGACTGGCAGATTCTCCTGGAGAAAGAGGAGAGCTGGTGTTAGAAAATAAGGCAGGCAAAATGCAAAAAGGGCAACAAAAAAAATACATTAAAAAAATACACATATACCATGCATACATGAGTCAAGGGCGAGGACCCATGACATGAATGGGAAATTGAATAACATTTTGTAATTACATAAAGTATTGTTGCAAATACTGCACAGGCTCTGCGGAAGAGAGGCACTTCATGTTCTCTATTTGTAGGAAAAAAACATTTTTCAAAGCAATTACATTTAAATTATTTTCACATGTTTTATATCCACCGGTGGAAATGCTGATCATGTCTACTTTTCTTAATCCCTCATGTGAATGAGATGATTTCCTCTGTCAACCAGCCATGTATGGTGCAAACCTCCCTGGCCCTAATTATGATTGAACAGTAATCTGCCAATATATATGAGCAATAGTCCAATTGTAGACAGCTCTAAACATTCAACAGTTATAACATTGAGGTTCCCTTCTGACAACACAAATATAACCTCTTTTATGTAATAAAGGTTCATTCTCAACCTAGGAAATGGTTCTTTTGAAAAATAGTAGCGAGACAAAACAATCCGAACTCAATTTACTTGCTTTCTCCAGAGCAATTTTTCCCACAGTACGGCTTGGTAACTGATCTGTTGTCACGCAAGCTCAGTGGCTGCTCTGATTTGATCCGTGGAAGATGTTGTCTTTATTCGTTTGAAAGTTACGCTTGTGAAGAAAGACTGAAAGATAGACTGTACAAGAAGTGGATGTTGTCTGAGTTTGGCATTTTGAGAGGGTGGTGCAAAGTACTAATGAACTCAGAAAAATAAAATGGTAGGCTATCAAAATGACAATTAACTTTTGAAAACACACGGTATAAGAGTCATGGTTGTATAACGGAAGAACTGAGACCATTCAAACTGAACAATATTGTGGTAGCAACTTGTCACAAGGTTGTACCCTGCTTTATCGTCTATTTCACTTTAAAGGTCCCATGTCATGCTTTTCCGGTTATTACCCGTCCCCTTGTGTGTTATGAAGGTTCTTCTGCATGTAAACGGTCTGCAGAGTCACAAACCCTCAGAGTACACCCTGTAGCGAGTAAAACTCTAACACAGAAAATACCTGTCTATGCTGCCCCAGAACGCCTCGTTGGAGATTTCTCTTTTTCCATTGTTTTCTTCCTGGGTACAGTGACGTGCCCATACCCAAATGGACCCATTGGTTCAAATGGACCAATCCGTGGAACCGTTACGTTACGTCCGTGGAGCCGTTACGCGTTACGTCCGTGGAGCCGTTACGTTAAGTCTGTGGATTGGTCCAAATGGACCAATCCGCGGTTATGATCAGTAGAAATGGCCATGATATGGGACCTTTAAATGCGATCATAATTTCCAAAACATACATGGTTTAAAAAAAAAAAAACATGACAATTGTGATTGAGACATGAACTCACCATGAATTGTAAACTAAGGTAATAAATCAGGCGAGAAGGAGTCAGAAGGGTGATTTTTTTCCTAGACTTTACAACAATCGGATTCTTTTTGCAACCAGTGGAGTTTTTTTTGCACAATTATTGTTGCTTTTTTTCTGAAAACCTGTATTTTAGTCTTTCCTTTCTTTTTCTTTCATATTTTTTACTTACAAATTAAGTGTAAATGGTACGTGCACAATTTTTCAAACTTGTCTTAAAATAGAAATGTAAGTGCCCAAATGAACACTGATGTAGGTTTTCCTTGCTGTAATAATTTGTGCATGTTCATACTGTGTCCCGATCAGTCTGTGTATTTTCTGTTTTATTTTGAAGTGTCAAGATCTGTCTGTTTGCCTGTTTTATTTTGAAAGGTGTTCACCCTCTGTCTTTTGTCTGTGTAGCTTCCTGTCTCTGTGTTTTCCCTCCTGTCTGATCACTGATTCTGTTCACCTGGTGCCCTTGTGTTTTTCCTGTCCTGCCCAGCTGTGTCTTGTCCTCTGATTAGTTCTGCATGTATTTAAGTTCTGGTTTTCTGTGGTTTCTTTGAGTTTAATAAGAAGAGTGTTCTGGTCTGTACTCTGTATATCCAGTCAACCTTGAATACATTTAATTTTCTGTTCAAACCATTGTCTCTCTTCACTTGGGTCCAACGTGCTCTGCTCACCCATGAGATACTTGTCAGGAAGTTATACTTTCCTAACGTGTTTTCAATGGAAGTGAGGGGGAAACAACAGTCCTCATTCCGTGTAAAAAATACACGCTTTCAAGGCTTTTATTGTCATTTGTACATAGCTACAGAGTGTATATGACAATGAAAATCTTAGGTCACAGGCTCTTCCAGCACTGCAACACAATAAAACAGATAAAATAGTGCAAGTAAATAAAATAAAATAGAATTTAGTTAAAAATAGTGCTCTTATTACCAGACGTACATTTTTCCACTTCAATATTCTGAGTTCAAAAATGTCTTTTGTGTTTCCCAATCAAAATTAATCACCCACTTTTTGGCAAGGAAGTGATCAAATATAAGAGGTTTTCACAGCTTAACGATGATTCAGTTATACTGGCATCAGTCTCCAAAAAACCTGACAAAAACTGAGGTCAAGATAGTGACACAAAATATTTCAAATGAACCAAATGATGAAACCTTAATGTTGCTTTTTATGAGAAAAATAATCATAAAGGACATCACATGTCCAAGTCAGGGTAGATTAAAGATGGATGAGGAAACAGTGTCAGCAGGCGGGGGCTCGGTGCCAAAGGTGTCCGCTGCTCAGGTGTCAGCGGCTGGCCGTGTGAAGAGAGCAGAGAACAGGAGATCAACAGCCTGGAGGTATCAGATCGCCTGGTGGAAAGAGACATTCAGCTGCTTAGCCGGTCAAGACAACAGGTAAGATCTCTGTCCTGTCAGGGTTTGATGGGAAAATGGTGACTGGGGGAAAAAAAACCCCACCATATTAAAGGTATTTATCAGACAGCAGTACTAAGAATTGTTATTTTAAATAGTCTGATGTGATATACCTTTTAGTTTTATCTGTTTGTCACAGAATAATTTTAGTTTTAAATAACATTTAAAACATGTTTAAAGTGGTTGGTACTTATATACATTGTTCTTTACTTTGCTTGAATATTTTCATTATCCGCTATTTTAAACTTTAAAGAAAATATGTTAATGTTATTCTACTCCACAAAATGTTACAGACAGATAACTTCAGGATGAGAATGTATTTACACAACTTTTAAGGTATAACATAAATAACATTTGTCAAACTGAAGGATTAAAATACTTCAGATGCACTCATTTATCATTCCTTATATTTTTTATGCATCTTTGTGCTGATGTTTTTGTAATTTTATTTCAGTAAAATCTTTAGTGCATCATATAGGCTACTTCTTTGACTTAAAGGGGACCTATCATGCAAAATGCACTTTTGTACGTCTTATACATGAATATGTGTCCCCGGTGTTCCAGGGAACTCACCAAGTGTCAGAAAACACAACCCTCTCTATTTTCCTCCATACCCAAAGCTCTAAAAAAGGGTCTGCAACGGATCTGATAAAAACTGATCCAGATTTGAACACTGTCCTGACGTCACAGAAGTGGCGCTACGGTTATTGGGCCAACTCTCCACCTATCAGGGGAATGTGGGGTTGGGCCACGGCCGGCCATTGCCGCTCGAAAGCGCTGGAGACGCTGTAGTACATATGCCAGGCCTGTAAGTGGCGCTGTAGTCTGCCACAAAAGCAGCGAAGAAGACTTCCCGCCCATAGTTACCATGGTTACCCTTCTGTTTATTCTCCGCTGTGGCTTTTTTTCTCCCTCCCCGAGGCAAGCGTTTGCTCCTGCTGCAATGCAATCCCTCCCCGTCGAGGCAAGCACTGTCATTTAGGCATGGCTAAAATGCATGATCTGTTTGGTATTTTGTAAACAGAAACGTATAAATATACCTTATATAGGTATGGCCCTACAATATATCATTTAAATATAGCATGATAGGTCCCCTTTAAGTGAACATTCTGAATACTTTATTGGAAATGAAAAAGGTGAGTGATAAATTGTACAAAGGCACTGGAATGACATTTGGTCCCACTGAATACATCAACACATGGCAACTATTTGTTGTATCTTTTCCGCATTTTTGTTGTGCTGATGCTCTGGGAGAAACTGCAATAGGTTGTTCTCTTTCCAGCCACTAAAGGGTGCAAGGAGGTTTATGGTGGGTATGGTTACTGCAGTAAAGTGATTATCTGAGAAACTTCAAAGCCTTCTTCATCACAAGTCCCATATTTCTGGAATTTGACCATCTGAGGCTAACTCATGCATACAGGGGCTTCTGATCCCAGGTCTGCTGTCTGCCGGCTGCCTCCTCTGCAGCCCAGCAGATGACACGGCCGTGTACGAAGTGATTATGTTACAGATACGTCACTGACAGGCTGTCTGCAAACAAAGGAGGTTTGTAAGTTAACAGTGGGGAAAATAAATGATTGGTGTTAAGACATAATTAATTTCCACCTGTACACTCAGTAGTCTAAGCAGTTCATACCATCATCCTCAGGCAGCATTAGGTCAAATAATATATTTAAAATCATGAAATGGTATATTTTAAGAGCAGTGTGTACAAATATATATTTTCTTTTTCTTTATCCTTAGTAATCAATGAGAAGAACTAGGAGAAACAGCCAGAGTCTCCTCCAGGATCTCTTTTGTAGAGGGGTCCACAGAGGAGACAGAGATACCCCGGTAAGCGTCTGACTCAAGTTTATGATCCATGTCTCACTTACTTTTAGCTTCTCTAATGGTTGTTTAACTTTCAGATCCCAGCTCAGCCCGGGAGAGATGCTAAAATGATTCACTCCATCGCTAGCCTGATCAGAGCGAAGAGCAAACTCCTCGTCCTTGAGAACCCTGACACTGTGGAGATCTACAAGGTAGGCTTTCAGCCTTTTCACAGATAATGAGTTGTTATGACCATAAATGCTTTCAAAATATTATTTTGTTCTTTTCCAATTACGAATATGTTTGATTTTATTGTCATGTTATCTATATTTATGAATTTGTTCAACTATTATGATTTATTTCATTTATTTATCATTATTCATTTCAACAAGTTAATGTTACAGTATCAGCAATAACTACTTTCAATTTCCTCATGCCATGATATAAAGCGATTTACGTGAATTATTTGTAAAAAAGTATTACTTTCAGTATGTTTTTTGTGCTGTTAAAGAAGGTTATAGGGTTTACATTAAGATCAAATATGGTGTGAGATGGATTCACCCCTTTATAATTGTTTGTACCCTTAAAAGCTGGATGATGCAACAACCCGTCCGAGCAGAACAGGTAACGATGTTTACCTGCCAGCCATCACAACGAAGGCGTCGAGTCTAAGTTCACTCAGAGGGACGCTGAGTCAGTCCTGTCCTTACCTGTACGACAAAAGAAGAGGGTCTTTCTCGTCGGTTAACTCTCAGAGGACTGGGGATCACCCCAAAAAACAGGTAATCTCACATCTGTTAAAATTAAAGTTACATTAAATCAAACCTAATTCAAAGTCAACCCTTTTGTTGGTCTTTCCACTGTCTTCTTCCAACATATTAGAATAACCTAAAGGCACAAAAAGAGGCCAAGAAATCCAACGTCACTGTGACAATGACCTACCTGGGACAAGGTCGTCGGGGGTCAGGGTTGGGGTCAACTCAAGATGAGCTGAAAGTACTCCAGCAGGTCAACGGAGGGGAGAACATCTGTGTCTTCAAAGGCGTGGTGACTCCCGGAGGTAGGAGCTGTCAAATATGTGCCTGTATTGCTAGAATGGCTTTCAAATGTGTTCAAAAGAGTATTTAGTGTCACTATCAATCATAGGTGAGTGTAATTACCTATGTGTTATCCACCTTTTACATGTTTAATTACTCATCTGCCCTCAAAGCAACATTGTGAAATGGGTGGTGAGGATCTTTGCCTGAGGCAGTTGAAGTAGTTTGAAAGAAGAACTGAGGGCTGATGTTTGACCTGATAAACTAAGTCAGTAGACAAGACTATAACATATTCTTTGCTGCTACCTCACGATACACACTGTACAGCTATCACTTGGTGTCAGGCAGATGTAATAGAAAGATGTTTTGTATTTCTGCTGGAAGTGTGTGTGTGTGCGATCTGATAACATCATCTTCTGTAGCTTTGTGAGATGAAGGAATACAACAAAGAACCAGTGTCTATAGTATTCAACAAAGCTTTTTTATGACGTTATATTTACTTTTCATTGATTTTTATTGCATTGATACTACACTATATATACCCTTTTGTGCACTGTTTGCAGATATTTGCTACAGTGGTTTTGTTGTAAAAGAAGGTTGTTGAGGACAGACAAAGAAGAAATATTCTCTAAGACAGACCCTGACAGTGTGTTCTATAGATCATGCACTGATTTTTCAATGCTAAACTTCCAGATTGTGGTTAAGGTATGTAATATCTACAGAAGTTTTGAAGTTACCGGTACAGGACAAAGAAGTCAATGATTTAGTTTAAATTAGTAAGTTGTGTTACATACGAACTCAAGTTACGTGAGAAATAAATACATTTTTGTATCACATTGGGCACACAGAGTGGTCTTCTGGGTTGAAGCTGATGTTTTTGGACCCATCTTCAACCTTACCTCTGCATCATTGTGATTCTAAATCATTCCTGGTTCACAATTATGTGGATTACCAACTAAACTGACCGTCCAGGGTCCCAAGCCAAAATACTTTCAACATCAGCTATTTGATGTCCTTGCTGCTACAAAGCCAATTGTCATAAAACTCCATGAGCTTAGAACAAAAGGAAAACCCTTTCTAAACCTGTTGACCTTCACGTCAACACAAGCCAAGCAAAGAAAGTCAGATAACCACAAGGGATCTGTTAGAACAATCACACACAATCATATTCAACCTTCAAGTGTTTCATAACATTTTCTCCTTATGTTTCCCAGAGCAGTTCCAGTTCATCTCTCAGAGGCACAGAGGTTTCCCCTTCAGTGCTACGTTGTACGTTAATGGCATCATGGTGGCCCGAATCAGTTCCTGCTGCGAGTACCGCTACGCTCCCGGCTTCCAGCAGGGCAGGAAGAGCTGCTTCAGACTGGCCTGGCTGGCTGGTGGGCTGCCCTGCTACAGGTCAGATTTCAAACTCTGGCAGCATTTCATTGGCAGAAAATTCGAAAATTAGCTCCAGCCAAAACCAATCGGGTAAACCCATTGCTCTGCAGATATGATGTATTGTTGGCCGCCAAAGGAGGATGCATATTGCATGACATGAGGGGATAGTGTTGGTGTTGGTACATGGGAGGGAATGTGAGTCATAATGAAAGCATATTTTTCATCTTTTTCAGATGTACAAGTCTCCGAAACAAATACAGCTCCTGCCAGCAGTTGAACAACAGCACAAAGGAGAACTTGATTCTCCCTGTAGAGCAGAGCCCTGGCAATGGTACAAAGCCTGGAAATGATTGTCCCAATTTTCCATTACTTCCTAAAGCTTATTCATCAACATTTTTTCAGACCCAGTCCTTGATTTCAATGGACTAGTTTAAAGACAAACTGTCCCACAAAGCATTTTTTTCTCTCTTTTATTTTGTGTCGCCAATGCAGGCTCTGCAGAGTCATGTCCATCATCCCCTCTGTTTATCCCAGCCAAACCAGAGAAGAAATCATCAAGGAGGACGAGAAAACACATCAAGGACGGAGGTGGTGGATCTACAGACAGCGAAGACCCCGCTGTAGCAGGGATTAAAGAGACCTCCAAGAAGAAACCACGAAAGGGTCAAACTAATCAGAAAGAGAGCAAAGGCAAGACAGCTAGAAATAAAATGGAAGAGGAAAGAGACAGCAAGGGCTCGGAGGTCTCGCAGAGGTCAACGGCGACAGTAAAATGTGAAGAACAAGCATTGAATCCAAGACATGAACAGATACAGAAGAAAACAACCGGCGATGTCATGGCGCTGCAGACAGAGAAGCCGGCATTAAACAAGACAAGCAAAGTTCTTTGTAAGCACAGTTTTTATTTTATTATTTATTTTTCAGCTGCTTTCATTCCATCTGCATGTGGTATTTCCATTTAATGTTTCTCGTCGGCTGAAAACATAATTAAGGAACAAGACTTTTTCTTTGCTCAGATTCATTGCAGGATGAGGAAGCACTGACTAAGCAGAATGGAGAGAAACAGAAGGAGCTGGGATCAAATGGGAAAAACAGAGACGGGGAAAGACTGAAGGACTTCTATAAAGAATGTGTGGAAATGAGCACCGCGCTGGAGAAGGGCCCGAACAAACACAACTGGTTCAAGGCAAACAGTGAGTAAAAAACTGCAGCATGGAAATCCCTCTGGAGTGCTGTTACTGATTTATGTAATATACACTTAGAAACAAATTGTTGAATTTGCTTAATAAGTGATGCATTGATCAATGTGTGCTTGAAGGAAGATAGACAACATGTGGGACAGGTTAGAGCTGGGTGAAGAAAATACTAATATCATAATATCTTTGATATTGATATCCTGTCAGTATTGCAGTCTTGATCGTTGATGCTTTAACAAAATGTTATCATAATGTGAATTTTGATAAATAATCACAATTAAAATAGATATAACGTCTAAGATTGAAAAGGCAATTAACATGAATGATTTAATTCTGGTAAATTCTGAAAATGACATCACTTTACTGTAATGCAGCTTTAAAACCAGGACAAGCCAAACCTATGATACTATCCAAAATCTAACACAATATCTAGTCTCTTATCATGATATCAATATAATATTGATATCTTGCCCAGCCCTAGGAGAGGTTATTCATCTTTTTGTTTCACATGCACGTGCCTGCTGTTTAAATAGTCAGCAGATCTGTTTCCTCTATTGAACATGAATGCTCAAATTGAATATGAGATTTTATTATTACATTCTCACACCAACACTGGGTATTAATATCGCTGTGTGCACTTGGCAATAGGAGAGAAAGTTTGATTACGCCTGAGTTGTTTTTGTTCCTCTTTAATGCCAAGTCCTGGAGAGGTGCCGCCTTCAGAAGAGCCTGTCATCGTTCCCTAGAGCGCCATGCTCAGATGTGGAGCGCAGTGCAGAAAGTGACACGGTCCTGCAGCCTGATGGAGAGCCAGAGGAAGAAGAGGACACGGCCAGCCAGAGTGTTGGCAGAGAAGAGCCTGTTAGAGAACAAGACCTGCAGGCGCAGGTGTGTGTACGACACAAACTACTGTGGTGAATCTGTGTTCTTGCCAGAAAAAGTTATTGGCATTAAATCACCCCAATGGGAGCCAAATGACCCCATTCCTGCATTATGCAGCAGCGTGCATTTTCGTTAGAACTGGTGATCGAAGTGCCAAATAATAAAATAAAGTGTTAATGTAAAAAACAAGGCCTCCTTTAAAATCATACATTTTCCGTTAGTGTGAAGTAGTTACAGGCAATATTTTTGCATGATGGTCATTGAGGTGTCACCCTTATGTGATAAAACTGAAAAAGTGGAAATTGAAGATGTTATTCGTTTATATATTAAAGCAGTTTCAAAGGGATAACCAAGTATATCAGTGTCAGTATTTTAGAAATGTTTTTTTATTTAAAAAAATCTAAACAAAATAACCATTATTTGGAGGTTAACACACATAGTGGTAACAAATGGTCACTGAGTTTTATCTGGGACAGGCAGGCGTTTTCGCATCATGATGAAAAACCTTCCAATAGCCGCTGAAAAATTCCTCAAGGTCTAGCAGAGTGGCATGGTGGAGGTGGCCGACAGCCAGACCATATGTCTCTCTGTACTCTCGGCCCGTCTTTGTGTTTAGAAAACCTCCAGCACCTGCCCCGCTCACATCTCACTCTTGGCCACATTTTGGAGTTAAGCTGTTCTCACACTCAAACTATGAACTACTTAAAGGGGAACTACGCCCATTTTTCAATCACTTTTTTATTCCAAAGGCCTAAGACACTCCAAAAATATAAATACACATGAGCAAGCTTCCCCATACACGATGAATTGTGAAAAGATGATATGAATAACACTAAGAGGACACAGGGGAATGTATGTAGACATTTTCTGTTCCAGAGCTGATAACACAACAATAGGAAACTGCTCAATTGGTTATAACAAGAAAAAAAAAACATTCTGTGGGTCTCCTG
Organism: Trematomus bernacchii; assembly: GCF_902827165.1. Taxonomy (NCBI): domain Eukaryota; kingdom Metazoa; phylum Chordata; class Actinopteri; order Perciformes; family Nototheniidae; genus Trematomus; species Trematomus bernacchii. The sequence continues at coordinate 14,130,527 of NW_022988043.1, forward strand.
ATGACATCACACGTTTCAGACTAACTTCACTGGTTTCTGGCTTACTCTCACAAACATTGATTTAACTTTCCTTGGCCATGAAATCAATGTAATGGAATTCTTATTTTTCATCATATTCTCCTTTTAAGTTTTCCAATGATATTCTTGGGATCATGATGCAAAATGGATGTATCCTACAAAACTTTCTGCCTGGCAAATTAGATAAACTAGAATCTCAATAATGTACTTGCATTTATTGGTGATCCTTGCAACATCATGTGGTAGCCCATAAACCAGCAAGGTCATGCAATAGAAAATATATGTTTCACTCCTCCCTACCTTTCTCATGTTTTGCGCCCCTAGCTGGACGCCATGATGACGGTGCTGAGCACGTCCGATGAGGTGGAGCAGCTGGTACTGAGGAACACAGACCTGACAGATGACCTTCTGCTGAGCCTGGCGGGCGCCCTGAAGAGCAGCCTGTCCGAGGTCACGCTGCTAAACCTCAATCTGAACCTTATCGGCCCATACGGGGCCCACATCCTGCTGGACGTTCTGAGAGTGAAGCCTCAGGTCAGAGGCTTACAGTAAGTCCCAGGCGCCACTGATCTGCGTTACACCAAAGTCTGAGAAAGAGTGACAATCTGGTCAGTTTTTCTGTATTCAAAAAGTACGCTGAATAACAAGCAGATTCAGTAACATAATTTAAAAAAAAAGAGTTCCAATGACTTTAGAAGAGCGGTATAAAACTGACAGTAAGAAGACACAGCTATAATCCAAGGACAGCCTCATCATTGCAGAATACAATCTCAGCCTTTCACTGTTGAATTACAGAATCCATCTCTTTTATGTGAATTAGAAATGCCTCCGGTGACTTACCTTTTTGAGTTAGTATAAAAAAACTGTGAATGAACAGGCAAGAGCTCGTTATCTGCCCATCAAATATAGAGCTGCAGGTAGTTAGCCTTGCTCAGCACAGCTCTGAGCAGTTGTCAGGCAAGCAACGCACACTCCAGGAAGTTACTAGTCTGAGCCAAATATTGTCTGGCAAATAACCTGGACTGTAGTTTATATCTTTTTTGATTAAATAAACAAAAAATGTACGGCGGTTCAAACATTTTCATGAAAGGAATGAAATAATTGACCGAACCATGATCAAAATGCACATATACATCTCAACAACCTAGAAGGATATTCTCAGTAGAGTGAAAATGTTCAATCTTTTAATTTAAAAAAAGAAAACCAAATAAACAAATTATCAATATCATTTCTGATGATCAGATATCATTTTCCAATTTGAACAACCTTTGTGGCAGCCCTAGAGGAACATGGTTTAAACATTTTCTTTGTTTTCCTGTGATCGGATTACATTTGTAAAGTAGTTTACGTCATTGGTTTAAAATAACAAATGTGGTTCAGATAACAAGTTTCTCTAAATATTAATATAACTAAATGTTCTCAAGATAACAACAGTATACATTTGAGAGCACAAGAAAACTAAATTAAACGTAATAGAGAACCGCAGTGACGCGTCCTAAAACCCGGAAGTAAGTTAGCATTTTTACCACATCCGGTTCCTTCGACAACAAGCAATGCAATTTCTCCATAGGATTTTGGAAAATAGCTCCAAATAAGGTCTGTGTTTGACACAAATTGAAGAGACAGATCACGTTTTGTTTTACGACATTAAATACATCAGCAGTGACCCCGCTGGTGATTTTTGAAGAGTTTACGTGTCTGAAAAACTTGTACCATTTAGAATCTGTATGTTTGAATATGGATCTTAAGTTTGCGTGACGTTGAAGCAGCGACCCTGCTGTGGTTCGTTTATAGCATAACGTTAGCATTTAGCTTCTGGCGACTAGATTTATGATTCTAAAATTTTAAAAGTAGGGTAGACATGTGGATATTATCCGGCTGAACCAAACGTGATCCGTCTCTTAAATGTGTGTCAACTACAGACCTTATTTCGAGCTATTTTCCAAAATCCTATGGAGAAATCGCATTGTGTTTTTGACGAAGGAACCGGAAGGAGTTTACTTCCGGGTTTTAGGACGCGTCACTGCGGTTCTCTATAGGTCTAGCTTTATATCCAGTTATTAAAAATGCTTGTTATTTCTAGAAAAATATATAAATAACTTGTAATCATGGGAATTCAGGGGTAATAAAATGTTTAAACCATGGCCGAGTAGGATTTCTGTAGTTCTTAAAGCTGTGAAACATACATAATAGTGATGTGACGTTCACGAACGATCCGATTATTTTGAACGGCTCTTTGGTACGAACGAAGGGAACCAAGTCCTACTTGGTGAGAGCCGTTCTTTTTATCGTTGGTTCACTGCCTGCCATAAATCCACTCGCCTTTAAAGGAACTTGCTTTCCTGAATGCAAATTTGCCATGGATGATGGCATAACGCATGCTGCTTGAGTAGTAGTTTGGCTGGCTGAGAGATGTAGCAAGTTATATATTTTCTGTGAGTAAAAGTATATTTCTGGCAATACAGTCAATCATTATCCTGGTGATTATTTCGCAGATAAACCTATTAACCCCGCCCCCTTAAAAAAAAACCCGGCTCTTTTGAACGGCTCTCGGAAAGGAACGGAGCCATAAGATCCGGCTCCCTTCAAAGAGCCATAATTCCCATCACTAATACATAAAAAAATCGATATGAAATTGTCATACAGGGGGAAAAATGATTTTGTATCAGGGTCCAAGGGCATACTGTTAAAAGAAATGGCTTCATGGAGGAATCCACATAAATCTCCATGGTTACCATTTTATTCTCTCTTTTGCAGCTTGTTTGGAAACAAACTGCGTGACCATGGAGTGCTGACCCTGTTGAATGGAATTGCTGAGCTGCAGGAGCAAACAGCAAGAGCTGCTGCTGCCATCCAGCAGGCCATGCTCTTCCCGTCCGAGCAGAATATGCTTCTTCAGCTCCCCACTGGGTGGAGCTCTTTCAGGGTCTTTACGCTTTTAGAACTGGATATTGGAGGAAATGGCTTGAGCAGCGACGGTGTGAAGGTGTTAGCATCATACATGAAGCACCACTCATGCCTTCAGTACTTGGGGCTTGCTCAAACCAGCGGTGCTGATCTGGCGGCGTGGAAGGAGCTTTTCGACAGCCTCAAAGGAAACAGCTCCCTGTCTCAAATCATCTTAGACGAGAACAACTTGGGAGACCCAGGGGTCAGGCTGCTGGCCGACACGCTGAAAGAGAACTTGAGTCTACGACAGGTGGATCTGGACAGGAACGGCATCAGTGACGTGGGAGGAAACGACATCATGGGGGCGTTGCTTTGCAGGATACAGTTCCCACTGAGCCATCTGAGCCTTCATGAGAATGACATCAGTGCAGGATTAATGAGTAGGATACAGGAGGAGGTAAAATGGAAATGAATGGAGTGGAGGAATGCACTTAAAAACTATGAAAACCTAATACCCCTTTTCCACCTTGGCAGTTCCATGGTGAGTTTAGAGCCAGAGCCCAATTGCGAAAAACATTTTTATGTTTCCACTGTGACGGCTCTTGGCCCCAAAAATTGGTTCAACTTCACCACCAACATTTTGCCTGGCACAAAGAGTCAAGTGCTTCATATGTAGGAAACTTAAGTCCGAGCCAGGGACGGGATTTACGTGAGCAACAACAGTTCATGGCGAGTACAACAAAGAGTAGAAAGGTGTTGCAAAAGTTGTGCTTGGTATTTAATGTGGCTTTGTAAGTAAAAGAGCAAAAATAATAAACAGCTCGGAAGTAGTTTGCAATGGTTGTTGGCTTTGCTGGGAGAGCAGCGACATAAGCGGTGACGTCAGGCTCTAAAGGAAAAGCATAATGGCTCTTAAGGTGGATTGCAAGTTGAACTACAAACGAAAAATTTGACTAATTGTGGAACTGGAAAAGAGGACATGATAAACAGGGAATAAAGAACTCATAAAATTCTTTGTTTACATTTTGAGGTCAGAAAGGAATAAAAAAAGCCTGACTCACTCGACATGTTTGACCTTCAAACACACACACAAAGCTCTCGTCCTTCCTACAAGTGGGTGGCCAACAATTGCTGCATCTTAGTTTAGCCCAGGCAGGTAGTGTGGGAGGCGTGTTTGCTTTAGAGCTGCACTGTGGTCTGGATGCATTTTCAAAGACATGAACTGAACCTTTCTTCTTTGTGGTGAGGTTTCATCTTTACCTTGAGTTCTTTTTCTTCTTCTTCCCACCAGCGTTATCACTCCTTACTTCACACCTCCTACTGATTCTAGCATAGGGCTCGCTGATCGCTGTGTCATTTTATTGAATAATTTACTGACAAAAAAGAAACCAGTGATTCATTCCACCCACACTTTTTACAGGTCATGGATGACTTACCCACAACGTTTTTCTCCCCTAGAACATTTCAGTACTCCTTTCTCCACTTCTACAAATCAAAAGAGTGTTATGTACAGCTAAGCTAACGTCAACTACCCTCATTTTGTCATTCCTGTCTCTTTATGTGCTATACAGAGCTTCAATTGAGAATCCAAGCATTGGGGGGGGACAAACTAGGGCAAATGTATCTGTATTTTCAAGGCTGTCATCTCATTGTTCTATCAACACAGACATTCTGAAAATAACTGTACCTGTGATCAAAGCTTGTCAAAGGGGTAATTATCTCCTCTTCTCAAGGCTGCCAGTAGTGACTCTGCTGAAACCAATCCCTCCGTGTTTCATCTGCAGTCTTTGCAAATTCCTTGCCGTGGAACTCCGATAAAGACGAAGCCCCGGGAGGATGACAGATAAATGAGAATGGTGCACCTGAAGATTACATCTGCAGAAGCTGTATCAGTCTGTAAAAGCTTTGTGGTGTTGTGGTGCCGTACATTCAAACTCTATAGATATAGTCTAGGTCTGGGTGTGTTATTTTGTCAAATTGATTATTTGCAACTTTAGTCATGGACACAGGAGACAGGTAAGATCTTGTTATCAGCACTAAAAGAGTCCAACTTTCTTTTCTGTTTGACTTCATCCTCTAAGATCTCAACAGCTACATTTGTAGTTGGTTGAACATAAATCTAAGTGGTACACCATCATGCCTGGCTGAGCACAGGCTGGCAAACAAGAGGCTCACTGTAATTCACAGACCTCTTTCGATAAGGCCTTGGTGCTTTCTCTGTTACAAGTAAAACTCGGATCAGTGACCCCTTTGTCTGTCTGCTCATGTTATCTGTGTTTGGCCTGAAACAAATCCTGCTGTGTTGCTAGCTTCTTTCAACTGCTCTTCCAAAACACAGCCTTCAATCACAGAAGCTCAATCTGTTAGGAATTTACAGGTTTGCTTGAGAAACAGTTTCTCCTTTCAGGCCCTTGTAGGTTACTGTATCGTATCTCCTGGAGCTTTAGCTTTACAGTGAGGCCTGGCTAGTGCTGCAGTATCCACTGACGTACAGGCCAGAAATAATCAGGTCCATTCATAGGTGTTTTAATGATAAGAACAATATGGCTTAAAGGTTAACTGTTACTTATCTTGACTTGTAAAACAAGGACTTTCTTCTTCTTACAGCTGCAAAGAAGCATAGATTCATCTGATACACAGAGGAAGTTTCAGACAAATGGTGCTGGGCAGTCGGGAAGACGGAGAGAGGAAATACAGTTTCTTGGCTTTGACTTAGAAGCAAGAACAAAACAAATGAAGTGAGCAATTGTTACTTACCTTCATGGGCACTTCAGTGATTCAGACATTCTTTAAGTTTCCAGGGCAGGGCGATGCAATTTATTTCTACTTACAGTCTACAAAGGGTCAGTATCTGTTTGCAGGGCCATTAGCTTTGGATGTCTTTGCAATAATGTTGCTTCAGAAACACACAGGTAGGGTAACACTTTTACACTTTACCACAGTAAGTGAATTTGTTTTATATTGGTTGAGCAGAGCGGCTGTGGCTTGCTTCTTAATCTTATTCTGTCTGAACTAAATATAAATGAAATGTAATAAAATATTGTATTATCGATGGCCATTATGAAAGGCTGTCCTCACCAAACGGGTACAAGGTTCAGCAAGGGAGCCATCAGGTAAAAAAAGATATTAGCCAGCAATAAGTAATCGTAATGGTATTTCTTTTTTTAAATTCTAGGCTATATTGTTGTTGTCTGAGAAAAGGCCTATAGCCAATGGACAATGTTTGATTTGAAATCAGCAGCAGCATGCTATAATCAATTGCTATGATGATCCATGTAATTCAAGTCTAATAACGGCTCTTATTTTATTAAGAGTTATAATGTAAAAGCATAAGTAGCCTACTTTGTAATAAAGAATACTATACTCCTTATAAACATGGCTTGAGGATGTCATGCCTATAAATAGTTTCTAAGCTCGATAAACACAGATGATATTTGACCAGTACTGGCAGGATAATTGAAACAAACTCCAAATGCTATCTGGATCAAAGCAGCCTTAATTGAGGCAGTTTAGAGAAGTAGTATTGAAACGCATTTCAAAATAAACAACGCAAGGACATTTATGCTTCTTTGCTTCTTCATTTCCACCACCAACAAAAAGAACATCAGTGTTCTGGGACTGACTGTATCGGATACTTTTGGAGGATAATCCTCTTTGAGGATCTGAGCCATGGAACAGTCTGAGTCAGCATACGACAAGAGGGAATAGACGGGCAGGGGTGTGTATTTTGTGTATTTTCAGCCCACATTTAGAAAGCCAGGTGGTGTTTATATGTTTACGGAAGCTTGGGGGCGTTGGAGCTCTGTCGGAACAGCAATCTCTCTGTTTGGACCTTTAAAAACAGCTCTGTACGGACTGCAGGCAAACGCTTACTTGTTTCTGTCAAAATCAGATGTCTTTTTAAAACGTTTTTTGTTAATCAAATACAATTGTGTACATGTTGTATGCCCTGAAAAAAAATCTTGGCTTTGTGGCTTGCTAAATGGAATCATTGCCATGTTTATGTCAATGCTAAGATAATCAGCTCTTGAGTATACAGCTCAGTAGATTTTCTACTGTCTTTATCTTCTCAACTGTTACAGTAAACAGTGAGAAGGGAGCAGGAAGTTGATGTTGGCTCTTAGTGCATGAAGTTTAGCAGAGGATGAATGTGGAGAGGCCTGGCTGAGGATGAGAGTGAAGGTTTATTGATTTATGAGATGTAGCACTGAAGCAGGATATCTTTGTGGGGTCTCTCCATACCAGAGCCCCTATTACTGTCTGGAATAGACTGCATTCTGCTGTGATGACGCATGCATAGCTAGTTTCATTATTAGTACAGTTAGGGTTGTATTTAATATGCCAACAGCATTTAAACCAATGTTTCCCAGCCACTTAATGGGTCAAAACACAAATGTAATGGGATGATTAATGGGATAGAGAATAGAAAATGTTTCATATATATACATTGCAATGTTATAGCTTCAGTTCAATGTTCCCTTCAGGTTTCTAAAAACAATTAGGGCAACTTAATGAACCTTATTTTTTGGATTATGCAGTGCCATAAAAGGACATACAAATCCACTTAAAATGCGGAATAATGACAGTGAAATTGTAATTAAAAACGTGTAGAGAGCAGACCTTTACCAAGGCCATGAACTACCTTGCAATGTTAACACAAATGTTTAATTATACATTTAGTTTCCCCTTAACCTTTTGACAAATAGACAAACCGAACTGATAACATGACCTCTTAAAGTTAAAGTAAATAATAAAGAGAGAAAAAGGGATAAAGGGCATAGTCAGTCCATTATAATGGCAGTGGAATACATGAGAATATAAATCTAATGCCACAGTCTTTGACCTCTTCAGATGACAAACATCTGTGTGTTCAGTTCACCCTGCATTGCCCTATTCACTGCAGTATGTGACACAGCATTGTGAGGATGATGAATGAAAAGTTGTAGGGTCTGCTTTTTGAACAATGGCTCCCGCTGCTGTTTGACATTTGGCAGAAAGAGAAGCTTTTCAATATGGATTATTCATCAGCGGTTTGATCCTCCACTCAAATGTCACCCCAACAATGCCTCTGGCTTGGCAGTCGGGTCTGTATCTCTGCAGCTCCGCGGGGTAGGATCTTGGCAATAATTACCACTTATAATGTGGCCTTCAGAAAGATTCAGACTCTGCTGCTTGTTAAATTATGATTATTAACATTTTATTAAGAAGTAAGGAAATAAATTAGAATCTTGGTTAACCACATGAGTGCAGTGTTGTGCTCTGCTCTAAACTATGTGTTTTAAATAAGTTGTAAGCCACAGATGCCTAATGGAAGAAATGTTTAACTGATGCAGCAAGCCGGTGCCTCAGATGACTGATTGATGTAACAGAGCTGGCCAAAAAGGAAATATCAAATGTGTTCACTTAAAGTGGACCTATCATGCTATATTTAAATGATATATTGTAGGGCCATACCTATATAAGGTATATTTATACGTTTCTGTTTTCAAAATACCAAACAGATCATGCATTTTAGCCATGCCTCATTTCGCTCTATGTGCTGTTTGCTGTCTATGGGTCTGATTCTGTCAGCTGCAGCTGACCACGCCCCCCTGCAGGAGAGGAGAGCCGTGCTCTGATCAAGTCAAGAGGGGGAGAAAAAAAGATCTCCGTCCTCCGTGTTTTATAGAGTCGTTATTCATTTGTTTTAAAGCTCAATAAATAACAAAGAAGACCTTTGACCGGCACTTTTCAAATTTTGTCCGGAAGATTTAAACTTTAACGGACATCTTGACCGGCGAAAGAAACTGAAACTGAAACTCTGCCGCACGGTCCCCTCGTTCCTTGGAAGAGGCGGAGAGGTGGGTGTTTGTCATCTGCTGGTGGACCAACCGGAGAGAATTACAGTGCTTGCCTCGACGGGGAGGGATTGCATTGAATTAAAGCAGCAGGAGCAAACGCTTGCCTTGGGGAGGGAGAAAAAAAGCCACAGCGGAGAATAAACAGAAGGGTAACCATGGTAACTATGGGCGGGAAGTCTTCTTCGCTGCTTTTGTGGCAGACTACAGCGCCACTTACAGGCCTGGCATATGTACTACAGCGTCTCCAGCGCTTTCGAGCGGCAATGGCCGGCCGTGGCCCAACCCCACATTCCCCTGATAGGTGGAGAGTTGGCCCAATAGCCGTAGCGCCACTTCTGTGACGTCAGTGAAGTGTTCAAATCTGGATCAGTTTTTATCAGATCCGTTGCAGCCCCGTTTTTAGAGATTTGGGTATGGAGGAAAATAGAGAGGGTTGTGTTTTCTGACACTTGGTGAGTTCCCTGGAACACCGGGGACACATATTCATGTATAAAAGACGTACAAAAGTGCATTTTGCATGATAGGTCCCCTTTAACATGGAGTCTGACCACAAAGACATAACCCAAAACACACATTTTTGCATGGACAATCTAATGAAACCTGATTTGAGCAGGAAAGCTTAACGGTTCTTTGAAAGCTTTTTCACATGCACTTAAAGGAGCAACCTTTTTCTGTTTTGTGCTAAGAAGCGATTTGTCTTTTTTCTGTAAAGGCAGCATTTGTCATTTAACCTGGATTCCTAAATTGTAGGACAATTACTCAAACATATGAAAACAAACACTTGATGTAAACTTATACATATTGAATTGTTATGGTGAATTTATTTGCGGAGGATGCAGATTGATACATTGGGAAAACACAAAGAAAATGTATTTTAGTCAAATATTCAGTGTTTATTTAAATCCACTTCTCAAGGAAAATATCGTTTTTTTCTAAAATAGCCCCCCGCTGAAGTGCCAGTCAAGGTGAGAGTAGTGAGATCGAACCAAGACTGTACATTTGTGGGTTGAGAACCAAAACAATGACCTTAAAGAAGCTAAACCGCTCCATAGAGCTGAGGGGAAAATCCCTTTGCTTCACTATTCGCAACCACTGTCACATTACACATAGACAGTTGTCATATGATAATAACAAAGTATTTGTAAGAGATGCCTTAAAGAAAAACTCAATTGTTGCAAATGTCCTAGTTGTATTTGTAATGTCTAAGTCTTAGTATGTAAATAATTGAAAATAAAGAAAAGATGCATATTTAAATAACCTAGAAGCATCACATTTCTTTTGCATTTGTGTGAGAAAAATTGAATGTTTGTTTCAGCTCTTATTTATTTGTGTTCATGGTTTGTCAGTGGAGATCAGTAACAGTTATGTAAGCATTAAACCTTATCAACACAATCCCATTAGTAGAAGTTATGCAGTTCCATCCTGAGGCAGCAACATATTAAAAACAGACAGATAGTGTTATATCACTCTTATTTGGACCTTTCTGAATAGAATGAATGGAACTGTTCTCTAAATGTCCTGTTGTAATGTATGGAATGGGTAAACACAGCACCGGGGCGCGCTCTTATTGGATCCAGCTGTGGATGGACAGACGCTGCTGCATTCAGCTGGCCCCGATTCCCCACGACATGGGAGTAAACAAAAGACTCTGTGTTGATCAGATAAGAGATCCCATCACTAGAGCAGGACAAGAAAAAGAACATGTGCTATTTTCAATGTTCATTAATTTGAGACTTGGTAGAAGAAAAAAGAAGGAGGAACAACCTACAGTTATCCTAATCCCCTCTGTCTTTTGATGTTTTACCAATCTTAGAAATGACAGTCACAGGCAATGGAATACATCGCAATACTTGGACTGCACACAACCAAATGTGGCTCATAAATGTTGTGACAGCTCTATTAACTAAAGATGATTAATTGTGTATTGGGTACCCATTTAGTTTGACAATGTCTGCAGAAAGATCCTCCAATTTCCTGCAGACACTGAACATCCAATATCCAGCGTAATGTCCGAGCATCAAGGCCAGCTGACTTCCATTACCCACCACCGCTCTGGAGTGAAAACAGTCACAGCGCCTATCCACACCTGTCAATGGTTATAGACTGGGTCCAGGATGGCACTCATATGTGATGAGTGGAAGACCATTACTTTATAAAACGCCAAAAGATAAACTTGCCCCCAGATATCTTTAAACAAATACATCTTTCCTCAAGAGCTCTTTCAGGTTTTCCATGCAACAAAGAGTTATATTCCATACTTAGCAGTGTCTTCTTCATTCAGTGTCTTCTTAATTCACATCAAGTTTTGCCACTTTAGCTTTTGTAAGTATTCAACAAAAGTGTAAATTATCTTAGAGGCTCCTTTGGACAGAGCCAGGCTAGCTGTTACCAGTGTTTATGCTAAGCTAATCTATGCATCTGCTGTTTTATCAGCAAAAGTTGTATCACCTTCAACAGAAAGTGATATAAATCCTTTTATTCAACTATTGCCAAAAAAAGAACATAAGCCTATTTCCCAAAAATATTTAACCATGCCTTTAAACTATCCCTCTATTTACTCGCCCACCCCTGGTGCCTTCCACGACACTTTGCAGTCCCTGGGCCACAGTCTGTAGACCACTTCCATAGGCTGCTGCAATAATCATTACAAACCCCATGAAACTTTACACCCCAGATTGGAGATCTTCCTCTGCGCTCTTCCACAGGCTGTGGGGACATTGCCCTCCTTGTCAGTGAACTAAAACTGGTGGTAACAAAAGCTGACATCCGACGCAGCTCAGACAGGTACATGGGAAGTTGCTCTTTCAAGGTGCTGAGCTGCCTTCCTTCCTGGCCCTGCAGGACGGGCTGAGAGGGGGCTCTGTGTGAGGAGGAGGGATCCAGTTGCAGGCAGCTGAATCGCTGCTCTGTTGGGTCTCCCCTGGACACTGTCATAGCGTGTTTGCTAAAGGCGGGTCAATGAGGACTTTCTTTGGCAGAAGAATTTCACAGCACACGACAGCACACACACTGGAACCAGTGAGGCCTCCTGCAACCCTGATCTCTGCTACTCGGGTGAGAACGGAAGTGGATGTTGGTGTAGCAGGAGGTGGAGTAAAGCTGTCACAAAAAGCTAGTCTATTGGCTTAGCTTTTAGGTTGATTAAAAGGAATTAGTAATTTGTTATAAGTGAAATATGTCCATTATATTTGAATGATGGTTTTACTGTAAACGCTATACCACCTCTCACACAGGAAATAAATACATTTCAAAAAGAGCCAGTGTATTTGTTAGATGACACAAAAGGTCTTCACATTTTGAATAAGTTGACTTTGGTTGTATGTTCTTTCCAAGGTCATGAATGAACTGTCATGCTCCTCTGAATAATTTCTGTATTAACTGTAAGTTTATATATGCTATTATTGGTCAAATGAACATGCTGTATAATTGTTTTAAATTATAATTGTATTGAGGCAAAGTAACCTACAGTAGACAACTATTAATGTGCAAATTATTAAAAATATCAGCCAAGAAACATCCTGTTTCAGTAGGAGCAGAAGTATATTGTACAACAACAAAAAAACAATAAGAATTTGAAAAATGTTCAAACTAGTAAGAAATTCACATCCCCAGTTTGGTGCAGCTTCAGTTCAAGTGCATAATAATGAACATGTTGCACAACCCGCTCTAGTTTTAGAGAATAAACCATGTAGCCTATTGGATAAGATGTTCAATTTCAATAGGCTAAAACTATATTTATTGCTTTAAGGGCAATAGTATTATATTGCCCTGTTTACATTATGAAGGCCAGGAAAATGTTACAGTAGACATTTTACACAGCAGACATTTTCAACTGCAGAAAGCACAGGTGTCACTAATAACATCACCAAAGGGGGCTTCGAGAGAGATTGGACTCATAGTCAAAATGCTGTTTGTAGCTTGCACACACATTAATGTATTACCATACATGAGAACCTACTGCATGTTTGACTTACCAACAACTGCTTCCTATGAGACCCCCCTTCAGCTGAAGAAGCTGAAGCTGCACCATCTCTGCTTAAATCTGTTTCTCTCTATGTCAGCTGAGGGCGACAGAGGGAGGTGTTCCCCCTTTCCCGGTTCTCAAGATTTTCCTCAGTCCACAATAAACTTTCATTTTGGGAAGTCCACACATACACACAGTGACAACGGCGGTCGTCATCTTGTCCTGCAACAGTTCCCCGGGAAAGCCGGACTAGATTTGACTGGACGTTCATTGTACTTTTCAAAACGCGCGAAAGGAAGAAGGAACACACATTTGAAGCGCACAGGTGGAGTTCTCCGGAGCGTCTTTTTGTCAATCTGGTGTCATCTTCTGAGACTTCAGGGACATACAGAGACAAGACAATGACAGAAAGCACCATTTCCACTGCAGGTTAATCCCGCGTTTGTTGTTTTGTTTGTTTCCTTGCACGTTCAATCCTCGCGCGAGCCTTTTGAAACACCTGGAATGGAAAAACTTTTTCTGCTTCGTCTGGACTGTGGTAAAAAAACTCCCAAGAAAGAATGAAGTAACCGCAATGGAGCCGGACAATGCCCCGTACTCCAAACTCAAATGCACTGGAGTCGGGGGGTAAGTCTACACCTTTTATATTTCAAAATGAAGTATCTTTTTTCTGACCTTCTTTTATCGGGTTCAATATGGAGTCATTCATGTGCTCTTGAACATCACCTGCGACTTGATTAGTGTGCATTTGACAGTGCTAGTCCTGAAAGGTTGCTAGGACCATTTATATAAGTTACGTGTTGCAAACGATATTCTGAGACAAAACACTTATTTAATGTTATTATTTATAGGCAGTTACAGACAGGTGGTTGCAGGATAGTTAATGGAAACATATTTGATCTGCTCTTTAGACAGTTCATTGGAAGCTAGTGCAGTCTGTTCAACTGTTCTTGAGCTTGTGTCTGTGCAGCTTGTACCAGAATGAGCTGCCAAACGATCTGGGACTCATTTGAGGGAGATGTATGAGAGGAGGAGACAACCCTCTCCTCCCCCCTTTTCTCTCTCCTCCCAGCTGTGCATCTCACTCAGCTGGTTGGCCCACTGTCCCAATGGGAGGGGAAGTACAAGTCAACATGTTGCATCATATAACCACCCCTGGACATATGAGAAACTTCACAAACTGAACCCCCTCCCCCTTTCCTTTGTGTTTCTGATAATGTCAGAGTGAGGCAGTGAGTAGGATTATTTTTTTAAAAGCTCCAACCAGCAGTCAGTGTGTCAGTGGTTGACCAGTGGTTGACCACCAGTGGCTTCCTGCGGCTCTCTGCGGAAAACCACTAGTGTGATAGATTTCCCGTAAGTTGGTTCTTTTATGTCACTGACCCCGGTTCACTTTGAACATCACTTGCCCCAGTCCAGTTTCACATACTAAACAACATAAATGATTAGCTCCTAGAGTGTCAAGACCCAACAGTAAGATGTGCTAATACATTCACACTTGTCAGCGCTTGTTCAACACATTGATGTGACATTTATTTTCTTTCAATTCAGTTTGGTGTGCCTGTTGGTTCCAAAACATCTCTCTACGTGTGAGCAATCGACACTCCTGTATCACCTTTCTTCTTGAGAAATAAATGTCACAGACAAATCAATGTGCAAAAAAGCTGTTTATTGGCTGACAAGATTATACATTTCACTGTTGTCATGTGAAAACATTTGGATCTAATTCCTGTTGAAGGATACCATTTAATTTTTTTGGGTGCGCTGAGTTGTGCTTTGATTTTCAGTGCCCTTTTACTAGTCCTTCAATCAATGCAACATAAAGGCAATCAGTAATCAATACAGCAAGACATACAACATTTAATTCTGAAATATCCAAATGAAATACTAAACTTTCAGTTATCAATGATGAGCAATTAAAATAAAATGGTGTTCAGTAGCATACTTTATTATATCTAAGTGACTACACACTTGTATTTTGTACCTGCATTGTGGCCAAACATTTCACAATAACAATACTATTGCAATATAAATCAGTCATTTTCATCTAAACTTGGTTTATTGTCCGTTAAGTTTCCTCTTTTGGGACTCAAATGACAAGGTGTAGCAAGGTGGAGAGAGAGCTTGTTACCATTAAGTGTACAAAAGCATATTTATGTGGCGCTGGATTATTTGCATGATAAATTGTGGCATGGGTCAATTAAATATGTTACCTTGTCCCAATCTTTCACTTTGAATTGTATGTTTTAAGGTGATACAGTGTATATATCCTTTTTTAGAGGTGCTCTCAGGCCGCCCTGCAGAGCAGTAGCTTATCTGGGTCAGGCAGACAGGAGATAAGACACAGCTTGTTGTCTGAAAACAGATGTTAGGCTCTTTGAACACAGCAGAGACGCTGCTGCTCCTCTGTTGCAGATCTGATCACTGTGGGAGGTGCAAGTACAGGAGTTAATGGCATATGTGGGTTAAGCATTTTACTGTGCCAGTTTAATCTTTGTATGTATTAACTTAGACTTGTTCTGCAATGAAGACTTCAATAAATGAATGAGCATAAACCATTGATTGTAACGCCGGATAAAATAATGCGTACAGTTTTAGGGGCTGTGGTTACATTGGATGGAAGTGTATCATTGCTTTTGACATTTTACAGACCAAACAATCAACACATTATTGAAAGATGTATCCAAAAGCTCTCTGTACTACCTGTCATAACACCTTGTTTTGTTGTCTTTCTCTTTAGGAGATTTCTGATTCTTTGGACTATACTCTGTTGCACCTGCTCTCTAAAGCTCGCACAAGCACAAGGTAAGCAACACGCAAGGCCAACGATGGGTTCATGTTTGTTTTCCTTTTCACACAAACACATTGTCGTGTAGGTAGTGTCACAAATGGGCCTTACAGACAGTGTTGGAAAAAGGAAAATTAAAAGTGATGAATGGGAGGTATGTCCTGTGCACTACACCTCTGTGAGACTTTTCAGCTAAACTAGGTAATAAGATCATTATATTATATAAGTTCAATGGCTATAAAACACAAAATGGAAAAATAAAAGTGAAAATAAACACTGTAAGCAATTGGAATCCCCAAACACGGCCCCCATGTGAAACATAACAAATAATCTTAAAGTAGGGCATTGTTTGTACTTACCTAATTGTAAATGGACCAATGAAAACAAGTAAAGCCCCCAAAAGCCACATATCCATAAATATACAAAATGTCATAAAAAACGTTTCCAAGGTGTCACATTACCTATCTTAGATGATTCCCAAAGTATTGTCTGCAAACAATGCCCTCTTTCTCACGTAGACACACTTGTAGCTGTGCCTTGATGCCTGATGCAGTCATCCTTCTGTTACACCATTTCAAGATCTGTATGTGCATGTCTGATTTAACTGTCAATCAAAGTCTGGCAGATTTATTTCAATATGCCTTTTGATAATGTGAGCCACTTAGCTTTGTGACAGCTGTTTTTGGCAACTTCTCTCTAATCCTGCCTTCATCAGGGTATGAACAATGTCCAGAGAGACATGCTTTATATGTATGGAGGAGGGATGTGTTTATTTGCGAACTCAGATGAAGGTTGGCCCTCAATATATCAACATGATTTGTCAGATAAATAGTCTGTTTTCTACACGTTTCAGTAGAAGCAGTCAAAGTCATGCAAATGGAAAGTGACTCCAATCACAGGCTATTGTATTCTAACTGTTTCAGTGCTGGTGAGCGTACTCCAGTGTATTTAAGGCCTGACCTAGTATTGGCACACTGCACCCTTTACTCTGCAGTCATTTCTAACACAAGGGCCGCAACTCCTACATTTTGACCTCGAGAAAACAAAAGCAAACTTAACTTTAAATATGCACAGGCCTTTATAATTAGGGAAAACACATGCATAAACTGCATACACATTTTATCAGAAGCGTCATCAAGGTCAGCCACATTGCATTGATAGATATGAGAACCCCCCCCCCCCTCCCTCTAACTCTACCTTTAGGTCATCTAGGCAGAATGCAAACCATTTGAATAACAATGATGATAGTAAATAATTCACTTGCATAAAGACAAATATCCTGTTAATGCACTCACTGATGTAAGAAATGGTAATGTCCCATTGCTCACTCTTTTTCCAAAACAAATATCATTAATTTGATTGTTAGTGAGACAACTTTGGACTGGGTGTCAGCATTTTGTAATATCTGCTGGCTAGTAGATGCAACAATGTGCTGAGTCAGAGGCGGGACACTCACTCCCTGTTTCTTGAGAAAAAGAATGAAGGATGCAGAGTTCTTTGTGTCGGGATGTATCTAGTTCTCTTAAATGTTCAGAACCTGTTGTTACTAGAAATGTTCCTTAATGAATAAAGTTAAAGTTAGCTGTACTAACTGCATTGAAGGCATACTCATATTGGAAATACATGAGTCTCTTCTTCCTTTCTGAGAACAGTTGTGTTGTCTGCTTCTTGGTCTCTGGCAGTGCTTTGTCTCTTAATCTCAGTTCTTAGATTTTTTCCCCCCAGCTCATCAGGAGGTCACAAAGAGCCTTAGGCAACTGGTCTACCCGCTAAGACTTAGATATGCTGCTAAGCCCTGAAAGTAGTTCAAAATCACACAATGAAAGAACAATTTTGCTTTCTTCATACCATATTAACAATTCAAATGAGTGCTATGAATTCAGCTGAAGAAAATCTCTTCTTTTTTTCAGTTTCTATTTGATGTTTTTCTTCCATGTGTGGGTTTTTCAATTGAGCGGACCTCCCACTGCCTGCACACACTGAGCAGGGTTTCCCTTCCTAACATGTCTACAGTCTATACTTGTTGCTGCTCTGCTGGGTTGTAATTCATCTTTTAGCAGTCTATTCCAGTCTTGCCCACGTTTGTTTTGTATTAGCCTGCAAGAGGACGGATATTTGAGCTATGTATGCTTTTAGTTTTGACATTGCACATACTGAGAGGATTAATGTACTGTACTCAGGACATACTGATTGACCAGGCTGATCAAATCTTCCTTTATTCCAACCTTAGTTAACTAAACAAAGCTTTTGTTTGACATTTCCCTATGACTTGTACTGCTGCATAACAAAAGACACCAGTATGATAATGGCAACACTTTCAAGTCTATTTTGATGTTTAAACCAAAAGCGGATTTGACTTTCTAAGCGTGCTTAATGTTTTGCTTGCAAAAGTAATACCCTGGCTTATATTAGCATAACCTTGGTGGTGTTGTATCAGTGGTTCTGGGTTTTGGGTTTAGGACCACCATGCTTTGTTTAGAAGTTGCGAAAGACAATAACATGCCTTTTCTCACTACTTTTAACTTCTATTGAAATACTAAATAGTGCAAATTCTGTATCAAAATCTATTCTTTCTCTACACGTACTACACACGTTTGATTAAGGCTGAAGAATATGCAGTTATCCTAAAGAATAATCTTGAAATAAAGGATGGCTACAGTGAAATGTGGATTTGATTAAACCCTTCCACAAAACTGTGGATCCAATTAGAAGCAATATATATTTCACACAAGACTGTAATGTGTGAAAATAAGCCACATGTGCCTCCCATGAGATGCAAGTAGCAATTAAAAAGTGCAGAAAACACTGCAGTACATTGAAGGAGCTCAGGCCCCTGTCAGAGCCATCATAATCGACAGATATCACAGGATAAAGTCTGGATGGTTTTTCTGTCTGCACTAAACGCCTCCTCAAACCCCGACTCTCCTCTCCAGGGACGCGTTCAGCCTGTGTTTCCTGACATCGCGCTAATGAAGACTGATGTAACGATTACATCATTTGTGGCAATATCCAAAACTGGATGTTGATGTGTGGCCCTATCGGAAATTCAATGCGGCAGTTTCTTAAATGGCTTTCACTGCAGGATTTCCATTAGCCTAACTTCAAACTTGTGAAATCACTCCCAGCTTGGCATCACATCATAATTATTACTTATAATATTGCACTTTAGTTTTTTCTGTTCGTGCTCTTTATGCAGATCAGTGCACTTAGATGGGAGGTTGTTAATTGGTGTGTGACTTGAAGTGATGCGCTATCTCCTTAAAAATCTGCTTATTAATTGCACATAGAGTGTGATGCAATTAATTTAACATTTCTATGTTATGGTTTTCTTTTTATACCCTTGTGTAAAACCCTCTGGGGTTTGTAACATTACCAAAGAGCTAAAGTAGAAAGTTATTAAGGGGGAAAAAGCCTGATCTTGTGAAAAGTTGTTGTTCAGCATCGTTTGGTGTTTTAAGTCTTCAAAGAATCACTGACATCTCTCTTGTTTCTTGAAGATGTGGATGTTCTGCAGCAGCTCGGTCTTTCTGGGCGGAGATCAGGTGTGTCGTCATCCTCAGGCGCTCGATCCATTCCTAATGGCATCATCCCCTTCAAGTCTGGAGTTATCCTCACCCCGAGGGCACGTATCCAGGTGCCTCTGCGCACTGTTATCCCAGCTTCCTACAGCTCCACCAATCTCTCGCTGATTCTCAGCCTGTCTGTTCATCGCGTCAACAGTGCCTTCCTCTTCTCAGTTCTGTCGAAGAAAAGGAAAGTCCAGCTTGGACTGCAGTTTGTCCCGGGGAAGGTCCTGGTACACGTGGGGCCGAGGAGCTCTGTGAGCTTCGACTATGATGTCCACGATGGCCAGTGGCACAGCCTGGCTTTGGATATCCAAGGCCAGCAGGTGTTCTTATACACTTCTTGTGGAAAGAGAAGTGTACGGGCAGATTTGCGTTCGAAAAAAGAGGAGGCTCTAGACGCAGAGGGCTCTTTCCTGCTGGGCAAAATGAACCACAACTCGGTGCCGTTTGAAGGCGCCATCTGTCAGTTTGACATTTATCCCTCTGCTGAGGCAGCTCATAACTATTGTGATTACATTAAGAAACATTGCAGAGAAGCCGACACATATCGGCCCGTGTTTGAACCCCTCCTACCTCTCATTTCCCCGGATCCAAATATTACTGTCACTCGTATAACTCCTCTGTCAGTGACGGAGAAATCCAAAAAGGCTCAGAGTCCTACTTTGGCCTTGACCGAGGAAAGCACCAGGACTAAGATTTTTGGTCCAATAGAGCGCTTGCTGATGCTGAACAAATCATCTGTGAATCAGACTGCAAACACACCTAACCCTGTCGCCGTGTCTGTATCTCTGCCGCCTCATCCAGGGTTGGAAAGTCCGTATCATTTTCCGACTCAAACCTCTTCTACACCTCTTAGGACCAGTTTGACACCACCAAACCCCAAACCAACCTCCCATGGCAGTGCCGGAAATAAAACAAAGCAAGGAGATACTAATTCTCAGGAACCTCCTGGAGAAAGAATGGATTTACCTGCCTCCATCCGACCATCGGAGATGAAGCCAAACCTCCACACCACAGCTGCTGTCAGGCAGGATTCTCCGTCAAATGGCGACCTTCATCCAATAAAGCATAAGACAACCGTAGCTCCAGAGAAATCTGAGCCAAAAGTGCCCAGTTTGCAGGATGTCCAACCCACCTCACTTATTCCAGTCACTCCAGCTGCAACAGATGGCTTCCAAACATTTGACCTGGACCCGACCCAATTCTCGCTGCTGGCTGGACCACCTGGACTGAAGGGGGAACCAGGACCACCGGTGAGTGTCCACCACAGCACACACCTGCCCCTGAAACACATGCATGGGTATATATATATATCAAACCTTTAAGTAGGGCTGGGCGGTCAAATCTAGAAAACAATTACGATCAAATGTTCTACAGCAACAATGATACATGTATAAGATGTATTTAATAGCTCGTTTTGAATACGTTTTCTTCTTGTTCTACTTGATTTGGATGATAAACATTTTTGGCCATATCGTCCATCCATACTATTAAGCCACAATAAGTGCTTCTTTGTGCATGCATCGCAGAGATATTGGTTTACCTTATGACTGGTACACGAATAGCGTTCATTTTTATACATTCATTACTCATTAAATATGGCATTTGAATCATAACTGCATCATTAAGCTCAGCTGCTATATGTCTCCGTTGGTTATATTTCCTAATACATAATTGAATCCTAATGATAAACCAGTTTGACAGCTTGTTATTTAAATGTCAGTTTGCCTTCTTTGACGTCCGGAACGGCTGCTGACGTGGAAGCTGACTTGTGGTTTTGTGAAATAACCATTCATCAAGCATTGCTTTTTTTATAATGTTTTATTCATGTTCATATATGGATTCTCTTTCCTACGTTTTTTTTTGGCTTGCATGTGATGTTAAAGACTTTTCACCGTTCAGTTGTTTCATATACTGTACATGTTTAATATGCTTTTAACAGCAGTGATAGAAATAGTCAGGTTCAAAGCAGCGAGTCTGAGCGGAGGGGCTGGCAGTGAGGTGTTAGATTCCTCTGAGAGGGAGTGTGACAGCTCAGAGAAGGAATACTTTTTAAAGTAGGGTCAAAGGTAAAAACGGATAAAGATCTTGTGCACAATTAACCATTTAGAATAAGCATATAAAGGGCTATACAATATAAATGCAGTGCTTTATCAACACTTCTGAGAGCTGTAGTATGTTTCCCATTTTAAGCACTACAGACCTGTTAGCATGACTACAACCACAGTCTTTTTTCCCTTTTGAAATATTGATTTTTTAAAAGAAAGTTGAACCAAATGTATAATTCCTTGAAAATATTCTCCTGAAACTTCATCAGGCTCAAGTGTTAACAAACTTAGTAATACATTTAAAAACACATTGTTCCAATGGTGAGTGAGGTTTTGCATGTCTGTAAAACAACACTAGACCAACGAAACCACTGCTCAACCTCACTCTACAAGCTTCACTGTTAAATACATAGAAGTGTACTAATGAAGATACATTCCCAAGATCATCTGAAGACTGCAGAGTAAGACAGACATTTCTAAGCTCAGAGCAAAGCGTGATGACTGAAGTCAGAGTGTTTCATCTTGTCCTTCATCAACCAGTGTTGACTGTAGATCAGGGCTGCTTGCAAAAATCATAATCTCCATTATTTGGGTCAATAATTGATATCACGATTATTAAAAACGATTATCCATTTACTTTGAAAACATCCATTTATTGAAAAAAAAAATGTGAACAGTATGTTTTTAACAGTTGATTACCCTGAACTTTAAGTATAATTCAACTGAAAAACCAATACAAAATAAAAAAAAAAAAATAATAATAAATAAATAAATAAAAATAAATAATAATAATAATCGTTTTATTTCGATTACGTTGTTTTCGTAATCGTTGCAAGCCAAAATCGTAATTGCGATTACAATACGATTAATTGAGCAGCCCTACTGTAGATTGTATACATTCATATTGACCATGTTGTCTTTTCTGGCACTAATCCTCAGTTGAACACAAAATGGTTAGCAACATTTTCCATTGTTAAAAGGACCTCTCTGTCTTCGGTCGTGTTTAACCAACAAGAATGTTTAAAGTAAAGCTCTGCTGCTTTGGCAACCAGAGAAACCACAGTCAGCTCTGCATGCCCCTAAAGGTCGTTTTTTACGAGAGAGAAGTACTGTAATCACGCATCAGTCCCTGGTGCGTGGTGAAGCTTACTTTTCATTGCTTGTTAAAGTTTTTAGTATAATGTCGAAACAGATTGCTGAGTCAGGTATGGATTCTGAATAATTTCAGGCCATTTTATAACATTGTCTTTAGGATGACTTTAGTGAGCTACAGGCCCATTGTTGAGGTTTGACCCCCTCCCTGGGATTGGAATTGATATTAGTGGGCGATGGTCTGTTAAAGAAGCCATCACTTTCAGCTGCTTACACAAGCAGTTAAGTCTTTAAAAGTAAACACAAGTGCTGATAAAACAGGCCTTACTGCAGAAGAAGGGGAGGGTCATAATTGATGACCGGTAACTCAGCAGCAGGATTTATTGTGAAGGAATGCAGAGGATATGATAGCTGGATCATAACTTCACCAACACTAATCTTAGTGACCCGATCTGTAAACCACGTTGACCAATCTACGAGTAAATTCAGTTTCTGTGTCATTGTAATATTCAGTGTTTACATTGCTCAGTCATGGCCGGCTTCTTTTGAGTTCCACAGCAATCCAAGTCCTCGTGTTACCTTAATGTGACACACGGCCTCAAGCAGTAAGGTATACACTATACAGGCTTTTAATACAGGCTTTAATGTGGCTAAAAGAGAGCAGGGTATTGCTACAATAATGCTATTGGTTAAATACGTTGTTTCTTCAAATAGCCCAATGTGAGGATGTGTTTTGTGAGTGGAAAAGTCAGTTTGCAGAAGAGTTATTCTGAAAGTTGTGGACCACTTGGACTTGACCTTTTTGCTGCATTCAGATCATTCGATCTTTAGTCTCGTTTGTAGGTATTTGTGCCGAAAAAATCTCCAATTACAACTTGAACCTATAGTTATTGTTTATAAAGTAGGTTCTTTAAAGACGTGACTTCCTGTCCTCCCCCCCCCCCCCCCTCCAGCAGGGACTGCAGCACAAACAGCTCATGATGTGTGGACAGCCTGATGGTTACAGTCTGAAAAATGTAAAGGTTGCTGAGAGCTTTTTGGCTTTTCAGAGTGCATGCTGTCGGAGGGAGCATATTTATAGCTGTGGGTCCGGCCCAAGTCAGACACAAGTGCTCTATATATTTCACATTATAACAGAAGCCCAGTTTCAGCTGGACTGCCTTGAGCTGTTATTTAAGACCATTTCCTTTTCCTCTTACTCGAACCTTCTGGAGCCATGGGAAAATAAGTAACAATCAAACATGTCAAACTCTTCAGAATGACCCCTCATTAGATTTGACCTTTCAGAGCTTTGCCAATCCATGTATGAAATTGTTTTAAAGCTAGCTGATGCCCATCATGAATGTGATTGGCTGGAACCAGTGCTGACCTCTCTGCCAGTTTAATGCGTCAGACTTAAAGTTTGTTTGCTGTCGCGGTTTGGGGCTCGAATAATTTGGCTGCAAAGGGACAGGGACTGCTGTAACAGGACATCCCCATGCCTGCCAGCATGTCCATCAGAAGGAGCTTAACATTTATTCACTGGTTGAAAATCTAGCTGTTGTGAAGATTTCATTTTTCCTTTACACTTAGAACTCTCTCTTTTACTTCCAAGGCTGTTCCAGGCTCAAGTAGAAAAGGGCAGCAACTCTTATTTGCTCCTTTTGTACTTTTGTCACTTTATCCTTGACACATTTTCTTTTGCTTTTTAGGGCCTTCAAGGACTTCCAGGGATGCAAGGAAAGCTAGGGAAGAGAGGCCCAAGGGTGAGTTCATCCTGACATGTGACAAGTTTCCCATTTAAGTTACATTACATTACCACCTTTCTCTGATCTATATTATTGTGAAATTACTCTTCAAGCACTGATACGAAAGGCCTTTGTGCTTTTTCCTCAAGCACTCTGTAACATCTATGGATTACAGAGCATTGTTCAGCCAGCCGTTAGTTTGCTTTGGCTCTGGGTTTGATCGAGCCATGCTTCTCTGCTGCCAAGCCCCATTTGTAAAGCTGGAGAGCAAACAACCATTCGCTACAAATCTGTGGGTTGCAAATGTAAGATTAATTGTATGCATATGGTAGGCATTATATTGACATAAAAAACAAGGACACTTTTGTTCGACTATACATATATATTTATATATTTGCAGAACAAGTACTTTCTATCCCATACATAAACAGTATAGGCACTTATATTAGGCATAGCTCCTATGTTAACATCAATGAATGATTCTAGTGTATTAGACTGAGTCCTCCTGAAATATCTCCTCCTCTTTTGGGCTCCATGTCGGTCTACAACTGTGAGCTGCTGATAGAACCGAACAAAGTGAAAGCAGATGTTATTTCAAGCTCATGTTTTCAGAAGAAATTGAAGAAGATAGAAAACGCCGGGGGATGATTTGTCTCAAGGGACAGTTTGTTGTTTCAATGTCTTTCTGAGACCAACTGATGGATGTATATGCAGTCGCTGCCCCTTCACCTCCCTCATATGAAAAGGAAGCAAGCAGAAGTTGAATTTGGCATCATGGCGAGTCCTAAGCTGAAATAAATATGCCAGATCTTAAGGCAGTGAAAACATGGGGAGATATGCTTCTTGGTTGCTCTTCTGCAGAGGCCCCTGCTGAAGTGCTCCTGCAGAGGACCTACTGAGGAGTGCACGTACCTGTCGCGGCCCGTGAGACTGCCCTGCGGTCAGGCCTCAGAGGGGTGGGCTGTGGGAACCCAATCTCTTTAAACAAGGAAGAAAGAGGGCTTTGTCCCCATCTTATTAAAGGCATTTAAGACCCTGTCTGGGGCTCAGAAGCTCTGTGCAGTAGTACACTAAACTCTATAGAGTTCATTCATCATCAAGCTCTTGAGACCTAACTGCAGGCCACACTGACTCGGAGAAAGAAAAAAAAGAACCTGAGGGTGCAGTTCAGGTTTTCACAGATTGTTTTCTTGAGTGTTCCTAGTTCACGTGATCAGGAAGAAATACCTCACAGCAACACACATGATCTACAGAAAGCTCCAAAGTGCACTCTGATCTGGGTTTGCTTGGACAACCCGAAGGTATCAAAGTGACATTCACTTTAGAAATGGGTTTAATATATATTTTAAACATACTTTCATATGCAGAAAGCTGATGAACAGTCACTTCCATATATAAACTGCTCAATACGGTTTTTTTCTAGCTGGATGATTTGTTTTAAAATGTCAAAGTAAATATCTTACATAATCAAAACTTAGTACACTGTTTTTGTCCATTTTAAAAATACATTTAAAACACTTGTAGAGATAAACCAAAGTTTGTTCAAAAGAGGACTGAATGTGACTGTAAATCCAACTGATGGTTAAACTTTGAACACTGAAAGCATCCAAGTTCCTTTCTGAGTGTGAGTTAAGGACAGTCAAACATTTCCTCTTAACATTACCCTTATATATATTATATATTATAATTACCGGTATATCATATTTGGTTGTTTTGTGAATTTAAAAAGCCTTCCCAAGAGAGCACATTTAAACACATCCTCCATTTCTTGATTTTGAAGTGAGCAACTCTAATCTAATGCCCTTTTCTTGTTTTTTTCACCTTTCAAATCAGATATAGAGAAAGTTCCAACAAGACATTCTTTAAAGGTCACCTATCATGCTATTTTTAGGCAATAGCATAGGTCTCAGATATATAAAAATATATAAAAAACATGTCTATGAAGTGTTTTGCTCAAAATACCAAACAGATCACCCATTCTAGCCATGCCTCATATCCCTCTACTGTATTTCACTTCCTGTTTCAAAAGTGCTGATTTGGGGTATAAAGCTTTAAAAAAAAAAGAAAAGGAGGGGGCTGAGCTCATGCGGGAGATTCTACCGGCAGATACTGCGGTGATGAAACGCCATATAATGGATTATCAAGGATTATTTCTGAAACAGTATGGAGCTCAAAGGCTTTCTCTCTTGCCGGTTATACCACAAGGTGAGTTCCTTTTTATTTCCTGCTTCTTCACACACATGCTCTCCAGTACAGGTTAGCTCTGAGTGTTAGCGATGCTAATGTAAACACCGTCCATATTACGTCCAAAACAGTCGGCATTGTTTCTGATAGCAACGTTTCTGATAGGGCCGTGGGTGTAAAGCCAGCCTACATTTCCGATATTACATCATATCGGACGCAAATCTGGATCAGCTCCGTTGTAGCCCCGTTTTTAGAGATTTGGGTACGGAGGAAAAGAGAGAGGGTTTTATTTTCTGACGCTGCGTGAGTTCCCTGACACACCGGGGACACATATTTATGTATAAAAGACATCAAAAAGTGCATTTTGCATGATAGGTCCCCTTTAAATATATTACTGTTGAACAAAATGTGTGAGAATGCAACCTGTGTGGGGCATTGTCCCTTATCACAAAAGTTTTACAGCACTTACGCAGCAATATGGCTGTACCTCTCTGACAGTGAGGTGTCATGTCTGAAAGTCTTAGTGATCCTACACTTACACGTGACAGTGTCCACGCTCCTGAACGCAGCCATAAGCCCAAAGAGTTTCCCCCGGCCTGAAGGAGAGGCTTGAGAGCGGATCAAAGAGGCCTTTGTGCAGAGACTTGCCAGTGAGCAGTCCTTATGTGGCGCTGCCTTTCTGTAAAACTCAAAACATTTTCATAATTGCTTTAACAATGGTTGACACTATTATGACATAAAAATAAAGAGTCGATGGAGAGCTCTTTTTTTTCCAATGGTTGATTGATGCAGAAAAGTAAACTGATTTGTAAAATGTAGATTGTTCTGAAATGAATTACATGTGTAGACACAAGTGAGCAGTCTCTCAGAGGCTTGATTCAGTTCTTCCCTGTCATTACGGCATGCTTACAGTTTCCACTGTTTCTTGCTCTAAACCTAATAAAGAGCACATTTAGGGAGTTAAAGTTAAGTAGCCGCAGGTTCACCGAAAATGCTACTGAGCTTTGGCCGTTAAACTGAGAGCATAGATAAATCCATTATTTTATAGACCTTTAATTTAAACCCTGTTAACGTGCTATAACAATACCGTTGTGATGATTGATGACTACATTTAAATGTGCTGCTCTCAGTATGTGGTATCATGTACCTACCAAACTTCAACTCTGGTGCCAAAGAGATTATACATTTTATATTTCCAGCTTTAGACACACTAATTTGTTGAAAATAAGTGCATTAAATAGAAAAGCTACAGAATATAAATGCTATTCAATCACAAAAAGCAAATACAAAGGTGGACAAACTTTATACTGAAACCTTCAGTCAACTAACTGATCTACAGAAGATGTTCTAACAATCTAACAATCTTGATATCAGTTCTTATATAAGGCACAAATTCCAGACATTTTGTTGTTGAAGCTTTTCAGTTACGAGCATTTGAATCCTTTTAAAGTTTGGACTAGGAATTGGGAATGGGAATTGATTAGATGTTATGGTACCAATTCCATCTTCGGTTTATTGGTACATTTTTGTATCGGTTCTTGATAAGCTGTTGGGTGAAGCAGGATGACTTTCCGGGATACTAGTGACGCGCTGAGCAGTTTTTCTCTCCGCCATGGCTCCGGTCCCTGACAAACAGAAACATTATTCAGAGGCCGCATTGCGCTACGTCATTTCAACTATCTGAAAGCATTAGATAAGAGAAATCATCAGTTACGCATTGTCAAGGAATCAGACCACCAGGAACTGGTTCTCTATTGGGAAACAATTACTTATTCCCATTCCTGTTTTGGACTGTTGTAATTTTCAACATTTTGTGACAATTATATAATTTATAATTAAAGGTGGGGTAGGTCATTTTGGAGAAATCAGCTCGAGTGCACTGGAATTTGAAAATACACAGCCGGAGAAAATCTGCCACTTCCTTACAGAGCCCCTCCTCCAACACACACAAACGCGCACATGACCAATGAGGGCACGAGATAAGTTTGTGCACAGATGGAAGGCTGACAGGCAGGTAGGCCATCCAGCCGGGCAGGCCATTTAGCCGGGCCGGCTAAAATGATTGGTCGTGCTTTTTACAGTACTACGGCTTCCACAGATTAAAAATTGTTATGGATTTTTTGTCAAAGCACTTAAGATATTCATTGCTATCGGGATGTCAAGAGCATTCCATGGAATATAACAAAAAGTGTATCTCGAGCCGGTTTCTCAAACTTACCTACCCCACCTTTAATAGTTCAAAAAAAGAAAGCAGCTATAGTTGCAACCTGTGTCGCATTACTGGCCACACACTCTGGAAAAAGTTGAGGGAAGCCATTGGCACTTAGTTGGCACCAAGAATGCTGCCAAAAATGTTTTAACAGGAATTAAGATCCTTTAATGTATATTCAATTGACTAATTATGAGGCTAAATACCTATTTCTAATCCCATGCAGTGTGGTGAAGGTGTTAGCAGGTCTGTTCAGGGTTAAAGGCCTGTAAAAACAGTAGCACTCCACGTGTCAGTCCTGTTATTCAGTTATTCACCCACATCGTAAACCTGCCCTCAGCTCTGGCATACAGGTGCCATTCATATGCAGACCTCAGGTGTGTGTGTGTGTGTGTGTGTGTGTGTGTGTGTGTGTGTGTGTGTGTGTGTGTGTGTGTGTGTGTGTGTGTGTGTGTGTGTGTGTGTGTGTGTGTGTGTGTGTGTGTGTGTGTGTGTGTGTGTGTGTGTGTGTGTGTGTGTGTGTGTGTGTGTGTGTGTGTGTGTGTGTGTGTGTGTGTGTCTGGATGGTGCATGCTGACCTGGGTTTACATTAGCACTGATGTGTGTTGGTTATTTTTCTAGTGGTCTCTAAATGCTCTTTTCACCGACATGAAGATTGATGGATAAAGTGACTCATTCTCCCCATTATTCTGGTCTCCATCGGGATCCCGCCGCCCACCCTGTCATCAGCACTGCATGCGCCTTCTCACCTTATGCATTGTAAGAGCCCAGACCTTCCTTTTTCCCTATCTCTGCCTCCTTTTGCTTCCTATCCGAAGATAACGACTCCCATACACTTTAATATTGAGCAAGTTTAAAGGGGAATGCTCTAAATAGAGAAAGAGGAGGAAATCTGTAGATGAGCTTCTTCTTAAGTGGCTCCATATGTCCAGCAGCCAGCGCCTGCGAGGGGGAGAGCTCTGACCAGTTTGAAGGGGAGGGGGGTTGCCCGGTGTGTTTGACTCGTCTCCACAGTCTGATAAATTAGCGCTGATAAATAACAAGAGACATGCTGGATCACCCAACCGTACACTTACACCTCTTGGCCTCCTCCATCTGTTTGACTCGGAGTAATCCTATCCCTCGCTTTCACCTCCAGCTCCGGGGATGCGGTCTCTCTGCTCAAGCCATGGAAATTCTGAAAAACTCAAAGAACGGGCAGAAGTTACAGTAGCTTCCTGTTCAGGCCATCTGAACATGTTTCATTGCTTTCAGTTTTGCTTGGGAAGATTTTTCCATGCTCAGCATTTCATTCCGCTCAACACAAGTGTGCATTTGAACTGAGGCCTCTTCACTTGGATGCCTCAGGAAGTTGTGGCTTTATTTTTCCAAACAACCGCTCTCGCTTCAATTTATTGTTCCTTCAACGCTCCCGTACATCCGCCCACCTGGCCTGACTCGCAGTAAACAGTCCATTTTGATAAAGCATTTGGCACAGATGGCTCAATGAATGATATGTTAGCAGGTTATATATTAAAGATTCCTACAGTTTGTGGCGCAAAGCCATTGGGGAATATGGTGTGATGGATGAACGGCCTTCACTTTGTGGGACCCCAGAAACCAGTGGAAAAGTGTAGAGATGAGGAAAATCACATCCATATGTCATAACTTGGAGGAGCAGGCAGACAGGCAAGGCAGGAGGAGAGGCAGTATGTCTCACAGAGCACCTATACACAAACACAGAGGGACCCCGGGGCACAGCTGACCTGTCCCATAACACAGACAGGCAGTGGAAAGGGAGCGATATGTGCATACATCTGTGCAAACCTCACATTTAGCACTAACTCAACCCGCCTGTTCAATGACCCCGATGATCACCTTTACTCAGTGGCTTCCTCAATCATGTGTGTCTCTGTTTTCAGGGTCCTCCCGGCCCTCATGGAAACCCTGGTCTTCCTGGACCTCCCGGAGTGAAGGTACAAATCAATAATGTCATGTTAAATGAAAACTATTTGAAAAAAGATGAAAGAAACGTAAGCTCCTCTTAATATGTTTAGGAACAAACTCTATCATTTAAAAAAATCGTCATCCATTACTCAATGATCACAGATAGTTCAGTTTCAATTACACACATGCCAAATACACCATAACATACAACCAAGAATGTTGCAGTTAACCTAAACATTGAACTACACTTCCATATATTGCTTTTGTCAGCAAACCCGATGAAAAAACCCACACATTTGATAAAAAACTGACACTAGGTTAAAGTTAGTCCATACCATATTCACCGTCCTGTTGCTTTGAACTGTTTGACAGGGACTAACAAAAGACCTTACGATGTCCGCTGTTTTATAAATGATATCATTGTGACCTGTTTTTAACTGAGTAGGGAATGCTGAAAGTATTGAGAAATTCACTTTTCCTACTTTGTTTAGTAAAGTAAGGAATACAGAATGACTAGTGGTATGTTTAAATCAAGAACATGGTAGGGTATTTTCAGTTACAATTAACTGACATAAAGAAAAAAAACGTTTTTGTTTCTTAACTGCATAAAATGTATATATAATCGCATTTCCCCATAATTAATACCATCAGAAAGTCTTGTTAGGGCCTTTTTAGGTAAGTTTAGCTACGAAGGGGCCCTATTCTGCTTTTTGGGGTCTTCCCTTTCCTGTAATGTGTTACTGTATATAGATTTTTGTGCATTTCAAATGGTCTGCAAAGACTTCAATCCCAAAGATCCCTCCAGATAGAGTTTCTTTCCTACAACTAACTATTCTTTTGTAGTTTTGTGTTTTTTCCATCCAATGTTTGTTTGTAATTTCACTTACTTTGGATGTCTGATGTCGGACCCTCTTGGCTCATAGTACTCCTTCTCTGGCCTCTCAAAAAGCCATTTGTTTCCCGTAAAGAGAGAACAGCAGTTAAAAGTCTTCTCGACACACTCATTTGCAAGTCCTTGACATCAGTCTGTGTTCCAGCTGATTTGAATTGTCAACAGAGAGGGTTGCTTAGCTCCATAATATGCCAGTTTAAAGCCACAAAGGAGTCTGTATGTTTGCTGGAATAAAACAAAAAAAGTGCTCATATTTCAGGCCTGCACTTAATCCATTCCAATGCATTGCATTTCAGGATTTTCCACACTGTCTTTATACATTAAAAACAACCTAATTGATACCATGCGTTGGCATGCTTTTGTTAAGGAAAAAAACACAACTCCTATATCGTGCATATGTGCTACTTACCAAACTTGGCCCAGCTCAGTTAGACCCCTTTTCACACAAACCCCAACAGCGCCAGCCTGGTCTGGCACAGTTCTCTGTTTAAGAAATAGGATCAAACCAGATAAAAACATGCTGTATTATAGCTGAATTTTATTTTCAATATGTTACTTTATCTGGATGTAAAGATGATACATCGAGACGCGATAATGATCCATTACCTTCTGCTGAAAGAAGCCTACAAGTAGACTTTAAAAAAGAAATGATGTAGCCCTCAAGTATGTGTAAATTCAGTGGAAAGTACTTACTCAATTACCTCATTGATCTTCACTTTGAATAAGAACTCTTCACATGATGTAGTTGAGGTGTAAACCTTTAGACAGGGAAAAATGCAGTGTTCACAGTATGTATGTAGCTTTTGGCGTGAGTTGGACTCTTGGCTCAGAAAATTCCCACAAAGCCTTTTTAATGCCAAGTTGTACCTCTCACGAACATGTAGCTTTAAAGAGCTGATATACAGTAAATGGGAACTTTTCATCGTCATTTCACCAGTTACCCAGTCAAATAAAACCCATTCCTTTTGAGGCAGTGCATGTCTTTCCACCGTTTTTGCACTTAGGCTGGGAAAAGAATAGACACCAATATTCAAAAAGAAAATAAGTTGTATTTTTAGTTTTTGCATTGCCCAAACTTACATTTGCTAAATGAAATGGTTGTTGGATACTTCAACAGATTCAACCAACTCAGTGCTGTTTCTCCATGTACTTGTTTTTTTAATATGATAAGCTCTCAGGAAATGATCTAGTTCTCCGTGAACCTCTTGCATTATAATTGGGTAGATTTCTTGGCTGCTCTTTCACCAGTGTTGAAAGCTGACCCAGAAAGCACTGACAGGATTCCCACTGCCCGAAAAGGGAGAAGAATGTACACGATCACTTCCCATCACTTCTCTCTGGCTTGGTGTAAACCGAGTCACCGGAGGGCATACATGGACTGCACGTTAGTGTAAATACTCCTGCTAGACCCACCAATAACTAGGATGAACTCATTACTCTTTCATAGTGTAAATGCAGACTCCCCTGCGCCTTGTCAAGTGGAATGCTTTGGCAATGCTGAAAGTATGCAGAGAACGTTGGTGCAGACTAGAATACATCTCAAACCCAGTCCTGGGAAAAGTTTCTTTATAAGTAAGAATAATATGTGTTTTTTCTGTTCTAGGGACAAAAAGGAGATTATGGACTGTCACCAGGTCAATCCCCAAAAGGACTGAAAGTATGCATATTACCATTCTTCCATTAATAGTACTGTTTGATTCTTAGACAACACAGCCATGAGAGTTCTGTTGGTGAATGTAACCCACTTTGTCCTTTTTTTAGGGAGAGCCTGGTGTCATGGGACCCCCTGGAATGCATGGCCATGATGGACGAAAGGTAGAAAACGTATTTGTCTCAAAAGCTGAAACATTGTGTTTTTATGTGTAAATCTACTTGGAAGTTACTAATATCTGTTAGGTATCGCTGGCCCTGTTCCATATGTGTGAAAGTTTACATTACACATGTGTCTGCTCCATTTCCGTTCTCAAAGTGTTTTAAATCAAGTACTTTAAATGAATGAGTGGAGTTCGGTATATCAAGGAACAGTAAATCAAACGCTTACCCTCCCAACCCTGACACCCCCTTGAGAGGGAAATCTGTGAAATTGCAATGTTTAAGAGACTCCAGCCAAACAGGGATGTTTCAGCTCTTGTTTGGATAGCAGCCTAACACAATGCAGGCTTCAAGGAGCACACCTGTGTTCTGGCTCCCATGTGGGTTCGAAATACTTAAAGGTTTGAATATTTGGGTCGTTACATCATCACTATCACAGGCCTCCAAAAGGATGAAGGCCATCAAGGGGAGCTAAAGTTAACTGAGTGGAACATAAGGTTTTACACTCTTCCGCTAAACACATGTTATGTAATCCCCTCTCTGGAGAACAGTTATTTTAAACGTAGGACAAGTTGTGATTGTAATCTGGTCCTGCTCGAGATTGTTTGTCCACGTTATTTGACTGCTTTGCATGAGCTGTGTTATCCTGACAGAGAGTGATGGTTAGCAGCAGAGCCTTTTCTCTGTGGCCTTGTGCATTTTATCCTTGGCCTTTTCCCAAACCCTGTTACCCCCCCCGCCACAGTAATTGCACATCTCAAGTGGGCCAGGGCCTGTTGGATTTCCTACTACGCAGTGTGCAAATCACTTTCTAACTGACTTTGTTTGTTCACATTGTTTTTTAAGAAAATCATTTTTTGCATTAGTTGTTTTTTCCAAATAACTTGTATTTTTTCCAAATTGTTTCCTCATATCTTGGTGGAGGATTGTAAAACCTATTAATTCCACTTAAGAACAATGTTGATGATATTTGATGTTTTGTTTATAGTCATCAAATCCCATGAAAATACCATATGCAGCCATGCCGTAGCCCGTCTTCTGACATTGAGGAGCCTATGGAAGATGCAAACTATTAAACAGCTCATGGAGATTTTTAAAGTTATTATAAGGGTACATAGCAAAGACAAACTTACTAGCTATGGAACATTAAGAACACTTATCAGCAGCGTTGCCTGGTTAACCACAAATACAACTTGACAAGACCAATGCTGTTTTAATGAACTGTTTCATAATAATCTCCTTAAACAATATTTGCCACATCTTTAACAGGAAAAGTTTGCCTCCTACTACTTTGCCTTTAACCATAATGATCAGATCTATACTGTGCTACTGAGAAGCGTTGATAGTGTTTGGTCGAGTCCGAGTAGCAATAAATGATGTTCCAAACAGAGCCAGTGGACTGGAAGGGATGTTTCCCACCATGTTTGTAGTTTCACTCCTATAATCTACACCGCAACTCTAGTATACGGTTTGCTAGCTGCCTGTATGAGTAATACCCATTTAGCAGGCCTCAAAAAGTATTCCACAACTCTGCCATCTCTGCTATCAATCACCACCCAACACCGCGCAGTTGATTTCATGGCCAAAACTTTCATAAATCCCCAGATTACCCCAGATTCATCTTGTTAGCAGGGGGAAAAAGGCATAAACAGCACTTACATCATTGTGTGACACATACACTCTTCACTGAAACCTAAATGTATGATTTAATTATCAGCTTTTCAAGATGGGAGACCCACCCTGCTAACTTAGTGCTAGGGAATCCCCAAGATTTAGAAGAGGAATTGAATTATTGTAGTCTTTATATAAATGTAAATATCTTTGCAGGTTGCATAATGTTTTCATATTGTGAATAATGAGAACTAAGAACAGAAGATTTACAAAGGCAAGGGAAACTCTTCTGAGTTACCTGACAGTCTGACAGTGCAGCAACATCTGTTTGGAAAAACAAAAGCTTGTGGAAAGAAAACCTCAGACAGGGCTTTCTTAAATGACACTCAGCAGTTTATCATCACACTACAACTTTTACTGTTTGCTGTCAGAAGTATACTCTGGAGAAATGTGTTCTCAGAACAATAAAGGGTCAACGTAAGGTCAGGTTTCTAATGCTAGAGGAATGCTAATTAGAAAACAACTGTCACACAGTATGAGAATAATTTGTAAGCAACTTTCCCTCTTAGACACGTTGACAAACTTCTGTCGTCATTTGGGACACAATACTTCAATAATGCCTTGGCGGGAGCTCCAACAATCTATTATGAAATTGGACATCGCTAACTGAAAAAACATCTGTTGCACTCAAGGATCCTCCGTTCAGTGTAGTAAGGGGGAGGCCTGAGCCCGAAGGAGGAAGACCTCTTCTCGCCTTGTGAGTCATGCAACGTGGAGTCATGGGAAAAAGCTGATAGCTCTCCTGCTGATTTATGGTAATTGAGGATCTTTGCTGGGTGTGGACAGGCGTCCTGGCTGAGTTGACGCGGTTGTAACAGATCCTTTTTTCCCGTTCTGATGATCAGGTCTTTGCTAACCTTAAAACACACTCTGCTGAAAGCCATGCAAAGTTTGATTATGTAGCTTGTATCCAACTCATAAAAGCAAGACAATCAGCTTGGCTCTTCTGAAAGCCACCAGACACCTCATTGCTTGCAGCTGTTCATAACTCCCTTCGATTTTTTTTTTATCGTACTCGGCACTGGGAGCCAAAACTCCTTACAGTGCACTTTTGTATTCAAATTACAGCGAAATTCCATGTGGCACAGACGTAGCTGAAGGTTTGTTCTCTTGTCGAATCAGCCAGTAAAGCCATTACCTGCCGCTGCTTTATGGACACTTTTCTCTGAGTTTTGTGCTCAGTCTTTGGCCCGCTGCCAGAGAAAGCCTTTCTCACTGTGGGAAATGTGTAGAGATGTAATGGGGAGGTTGCCTAGGAGTCAGTCAGAGGTCTGCACTGTAAAATAAGAAGAGACTCGTGTTTGCGTGTGTCATACTAAAACACTGCGACTAAAACACTGAGTATTACCAGCCCTGGACCAGTGTGCCTTTTACACAGCCAACTCGATCATGGCACGCTGGAATAGCACCTTCCTGCTCTTCAGCTTTGTAACATAACATTCTTTCACGGTACCTTTATTTGCTGAGTGTGATTTATCCAAGGAAGCACTGTAAGGCTTGCCAGGTGGGATTAAGTTTTTGGGTTGTAATAAAACAAATAATATATGGAAAGACATTTTTTTCCGCCTGTCATGAAGTCTGTTACTTATTCTGTAAGCGAGGGAGATGCTATCGCTGCTGCACTTTGCCTGTTGGCTGCAGGGTTGATCTGGTGTTAGTTACACTAATTGAAGATGTTTGTACTTCATAAAGAGGGAGAACTAATGGAGAATGTATTCCTTTGCCATCTGTGTGAAACACAATGGATTTAGAGAACTGGGAAAGTTGTCCAATTAGTTTGAGTCCATATATATGAAACACTTGAAGATGCATGCACGCACTTACTTCCTCTTACTTTACTGTACTCTGTTGTATTGGACTTGCTGGAAGGCTCAGGCACATTCTTTTGTCTTTTTTCTTTGTTATGGCTGCAGCAGGAGATTCGTCTACTCCCCAAACCCCTGTCAGATATTTCCAACTCAAAGCACAGTGCTGTCTGTCAGTAGATAAATAGACAAATAATCATTAATAAGGACTTTGACAGAAATGGAAAATAAAAGCGTCAACTCATAGAGTTACTGTGGCCCGTGGACCAGCATCTGGCTTTACTCTATCTCCAAACACTGCAGGAGATGCAACAGAGATGTGTCATCCTAAAAAATAGGTGCCTTTCAAAGTGTGTATATGTCTTTTTCCAGTCAGGTTTTTTTTATTGGACCCAGGAACAAGCTTTGGCTTTTTGTCATAGATTAACTCATGGGATTTTTCATCTCTCTGCTGCATACTTCTGTGCAGTTTAGCTTCCTGCTGATGGTCACAGCATCAGTTCTCACATCATCATGACATCAGAGGCCTCAATCTCAGATGATATGTATGTAACTGTCGGACAGATGGGATACCATCTCTGAAATGTTCCAATGGCACCTTGTTAATGTACTCTTTTAATATGAGATGATTCACCAGACCAATATTATTCTTTTGATCAACTTGGGATGTCAGTCTGCCAGGGTGATTTCCATTAACAGCTTCAGGCATGTCAGCCTCACTCTGCCTCATCCTCTGAACCCGGCCCGACCCGCCGGGGGGTCCTTCATTATGAACTCATGTTGTACAGCCAAATGATTTTCAAACGTGGTATTAAATTTGAATCAAGGGTCCATAGTTTCCAAAGAAAACAAACATGTCAGGATCCATTATTGAAAAATATGTGTTGAACGATTCAAAGAACATGCACTTTTTAGACTGAAGACAAGACCATGTTCTAAGGACTAGTACATTTGTATTAATATTTTGGGAAATATTCACTTTCTTTTTAAAGGTCCCATGTCATGGCCATTTCTACTGATCATAATTCCATTGTTGAGGTATACTAAAATAGATTTATATTGTGCAATTTTCCAAACTCACATTGGTTTCTCATACAGCATCTCTGTATAGTATGTGTATTCACTCTCTGTCCTAAACGGCTTGTTGGAGCTCCTGCCCCCCCCCTCCCTATGAGCCCACTGTGCTCTGATGGGTCAGCTCGCCCACTCTGTTCTGATGAGTCTACCACCGTTACAGTGGAACACCAGTGATTATGTGTTACAATGGCGTTAGCAACCAGAAAATGACACCAGTAAGCAGTGGCGGCTGGTGGAAAATATTTTAGGTGGGGCTGTGGAAATCAAGGTTCAAGGTTCTTTATTGTCAATCTGACATAGCTACAGTGGTGACCAAACAATACTAGGGGGGTCCGGGGGGATGCTACCCCGGAAAAAAAATTGAGAAATGACCCCTTAAATTATGACTTCTGCACAAACTGCAGAACACCGGGGCTTTGGGAACACTCAAATGATTTAATTCCCATTTAACCTGTTAAGGGGCTTTTTCCCCCCGTTTTTTTTCTCACGAAACTGTGTCTCAGGGCTTCTTAAAATGTAATAAACTATTCATGTGTCATACTCATTTAACGGGACGAAACTCAGCTAACTGATGATATGAACCATTTTTACCGAAATAAAACACAAGTCTCACAAGAAGCTAACCTTTTGCTAAATGAGCCCTGAGCGAAAAAATGCTAACGCACTCTAGGTATAAATCGATCGATATACTTATCGGATATGCACAAACAAGCTTATGCTAACAAGCTGAGATTCCACAGATTCTAGAAATATGCCTTGGGCCGGGCGCTGATATTGTAGCCCTTGGACCATCAGATCTGACGACGCTGATTGGCTGAAATTATGTTTCGGCGGCATAGTACTTTTCAGGTAGCAACAGTCAGCACTTGGTTGGCTGCTGCTGCACTTAGGGCTCTTTTCTTAGAGCCCAGACGAGAGAGGGTAATGGAAACACATGACTTATCAGTAACTTTAGACATCGTAACACAATTTTAAACAAGATTTTATTGTAGATTATACATTTTTCTGACATTTTTTTGACTATATAATATGTACCTTGTTTATTAAAAATAAAAATAAAAATCTTTTTTTTTTTTTTTTTTTAAATATATATATATATTTTTTAATGACAATCTGAAACGTGGGAAGAGGGGGGGCGCCGCCCCTAGCGCCCCTATGGGCCGGCCGCCACTGCCAGTAAGGACAAACAGATGAGAATGCTGCGTTGGGTCTGGGTGCTCCAGGCTCCACTAGCACCCCCCCCCCCCCAGCGCGTCACAGTTTCGCCGCTGACAGAGTGTGAGGCGAGGCGTTCTGGGGCAGCATAGACAGGTCTTTTCTGTGTTAGAGTTTTACTCGCTACATGGTGTACTTTGAGGGTTTGTGACTTTGCAGACCGTTTACATGCATAAAAACCTTCATAACACACAAGGGGACAGGTAATAACCGGAAAAGCATGACATAGGACCTTTAATTTAAACGGGAGAAATAGGAGAAATCAGTGCAACGAAAGGAAAATAAATAGTCTCACCCCATTGACAAAAATGTGACAAAAAGGTGCTGATATCTGGGGTTGTAAAACTCTGGAAACAGCCAAACTTGCTGTCTCCTCCAATTGTTGTGCTAAATTAAGCTACCAAGTCCTATTAACCTAGTGTGTAATATAAATCTAATCTAACGCAAGAAATTGTATACATTTATTTTCCAAAATGTCAAACTATTCCTTTCAAGGCAGGATCTAGATGTAAGAGGTTGCCGCCCACATTTTAGAGTATTAGCCAGAGGTAAAATTGCATTATGAATTAAGTTTCAGTGATTTTAGTACACTGACAAGTTAATTACTGAATATCAACACCAAATAGAAGCCAACTGTAAAAAAAACTATCTTTAAGTTGTTGTTTCCTTTCCCATCCCAGTCAACCAGGCTTGCATAAACTCAGTAGCCTTTCTAGTGGAGCCCTGCTTTCTATCAATACTACCAAATGTCTCTCAGGATGTTAGCAGAGAGATATTTTAATCCTCATGCACACAGTCTGCAGCAGGCTAGAGAGTGCTCGGTATAGGTCTCTTGGTGGTGACTTGTTTGTTTACACCAAGACTCATTTTCGGCCTCCTGCTGAAGCTGCACGCCTCTGGTTTAGTTATTCTGTTTCCGACAGGCCAACACAACTGACGGCTAATGACTTCACACATGAGGGGATAGACGTGTTCTTCCCTCAGAGATGACCGCACACGGCTGTATCTTCTCCGCTGTAGGCCTTGATTGTGAAAAGATTAATACATTTTGCAACCAGCTGCCATGCTCATTGGAGACCACAGGGCATGAAGGTGACCATTAATTACCCTGTTGGGTCTCACTTGTGCCTGTCTAATTGGTTTGCTAGTTTAATTAATGCAGGATTGTTCTGCATTGTTTTGCCTCAGTGCATCCGTGGCAAGGATCAGAAAACTCGTGGCCAAGCTGTCGGGCTGCAACAGTAAATAGAACCGTGATTGGTCTTGTGTAGGAATCTAATTTTATTCGGCGTTAACCAGCCAATGCTGCTATGCGGTCTATTGGTTTTACAGCTATTATGTTGCTCTTTGCTATTGACCCTATCTGTAAACCTTCCTGCTCTTTTATTAGGTGATTTTATTTTCTGAGGAAACAAAGTCAAGTCCTCCTTTAGGCAATAGGAAACTTCAATGTAATTTCAGCTCCTGTTGTGTTGATCAAGATGCTATTGAACACAAGGCGATACCATTTTCTAACTAAATTCAAGATAAATGATACCTTTTCAACCAATATGGACATAATCTCTTTCTCCAAAGTGCTTCATTTAGTAGTACTTGTGGCTTTGTGAGGAAATTAGATAAGATGCCGGGATAATTTTTACTTGTTGGATATGCAAATCTCTAACCAATTATTTTTCCATCAACAGGGACAAAAAGGTCATGCCGGTCCTTCTGGTCATCCCGCTGAGCCTGTGAGTACTTCAATACTCCGTAAACATGGCTACAGTGTAATTGATATCATACCATTTCTCCGTCTCCTCACCAGTGTACCTATCAAGTTGTAATGTTGCTTTTCTTTGGCTAAATCTGTAATAACATATCATTTAATCCAATTTTACAAAATTACTATGGTAGCAGATAAAATCTTGAATGGTTACAGTAGGTGAGATACATAGTTGATTAGCATTGTCTTAGGAGAGTGTTAATGTTATAACGAG
Source organism: Trematomus bernacchii (assembly GCF_902827165.1). Taxonomy (NCBI): domain Eukaryota; kingdom Metazoa; phylum Chordata; class Actinopteri; order Perciformes; family Nototheniidae; genus Trematomus; species Trematomus bernacchii. The sequence goes on from NW_022988043.1 coordinate 14,171,226, forward strand.
GGATGGAAACAATCATGAGGCAATCGCAGTGCATTTTCTGAACAGCAAGCCTCTGAAAACAACAAAAATGTGATTTCTCTGCCTCCTTCGACACAATCCCTCCTCCGTCTCTTTGAAGTGTTATCATGCTGACTAAATCCACTGCATGCTGTTTGTCTGTCTGCTGGCTGCACTGTTAACTGTGTGTCAATGAATGTTTACTTATCTGAAAGTAGAGCCAAGAGGCCCCAGAAACATTTCCCATGAGACTCCAGCATGTCTCTCCATTTATAGTTACAAGGGAAAGTATTAACACCGACATGTTTGTGATATTAACAAAGAGATATGGGGTGGCGGGGACATTAGACATTAGACATTAGTTGTTCGGGAATCTTGTCTGGAATAGAGAAGGAGACATTTTTGGCCGAGGTACAAGTGGGCTAAATGGTTTGGACACCCCGAGGTCATTCCTCTCCCTTCTCCCCCTCCTTCCTGAGTCCAGATCCTGTGTACTATCTTTGAGAAGAATGTGCTGTGTCACAACTTTTCCTCTTCCAATCAGTTCTCTCTCGAGACAATATGCTATTTTTTGTGGAAAATCAAATACCACATGATTAGAGCCAGTTTATTTTGATGCGTTTTCTTCATAAATCTTTTGAAATAAAAAAACTAATTATTCTTAAAGCTACATTTCACTGGTGTCAATGTAAAATATGGAATATATAGTGCCTTTATCATTTCCAGAACACATACAATAAGACTTTCCATGGCATATACACCACCTTCTGCTTACAATCCCAAAATGCAATGAATTGTATAAAAATGCGAAAAATGACTCCTGTACAACTAAACATCTGTCAGTATTGAATTTCGATCTACGGCTCCCTATAAAGTAAACTATAAAGTGTCTGTTATATACAAAGTGAATGTGTAAACGAGGGAGTGATTTTGGACACAGCTCGTATTCACGGCGGTTGGCTTTCTTCCTCTCTACCTTTAACTTGTAACATTTCTACGTTTCTTTGCTCGCTACTGCCACCAACTGTCTAACAGCGGAACAGTGTGGTTTACATCCACAAAACATTTTCATCATCACCTTCTGCAGTCTGCAGGTTTGTGTATCAGCTATGTGGCTTTTTCAACACATAAGATGGGAACCAAACATATTTCTGCTTATCAAAAAAATAAATATGGTACTCATAAAACAAATTCATAAGCGCCCATTTTTATGTCAAATGATTAGACGTAAATGGTAAGCAGACTTTTAATAAACCAGATAATGTGTGGTTATTTGCCAGAGTCCTATATTACCCTCTCTGGGCTTATTAAGCAGAAATGACCTTGCTGTTTTACAATATTCTTTTTTATTGCAGCAGTTTTTACTACAGCTGATTCTCTGTGGCATTCTACAACATTTTCCACACCATTTTTAATAATACATTACTATTTTAATCTTGTATAACACATTAATTATCTGGTTTTTGGCAGACACATAACTGTCGCCAGTGTATAATGAATGTGGCGAGCCTCAGCATGCCTTCACTAACTAATCCTGTTTTACCCTTCCCATACATGTAGAATTAAACATTCCTCTCGGGGGGGATGCATGTGGTTCGGTCTCACCACAAGGAAGGAATGACTCATGTATTATTCTCTGCGTTGATGAGGATGAACATATTAAGGCAAAACTGCTTCACAGCATGTGACTCGACCAAATTATAATAGCTCATACTGTCGATTTAATTGGTGCTAAAAGTGCTAATGTCTACAGTCTCTTTCCTTAGGCCATACTGAGGCGACCAAACAAAAGGTCTTTAATGTAAAGCTGACGGATTTAATTCTTCTTTCGGACCAATTAACTACTGTTTACTACATCTTAATATTTCTTATACTTATACTTTTTGATTCCTATTATTGCAATCAGTGGGGCTCCAACTGAAACTATGTGTGTTCAAAAGAAACATTTTTTTCCTGTAGATTACCTTTTCCCTTCCTGCATCTTGCAATGCTTTCTCCCTTCCTTTTCCCTCTCTTAGTCTCCTTCCCTCCTCTGGTGCTGATTTCTCTCCTGTCGCTCTCTCCACAGGGTGAACGGGGAGATGATGGAAGCCCCGGGGCCAAAGGCTATCCTGGCAGGCAGGTGCAGTAAATCTAGTGTTGTGGTGCTGGTTGAGCAGGGCCACACACACACACACACACACACACACGCACACACACACACACACACACACACACACACACACACACACACACACACACACACACACACACACACACACACACACACACACACACACACAACATGGAGACACAGGGACACGCATAAAAGAAAAAAAATAATAAAAGGAAGCTAGGAAATCATATTGATGGTGAATTCAGGGTTTATTAGTTGGTCTTTTTAATAAATCAAATTCAGCTTGTAGGTTTTTTTTTACTGTCAGAATGATAAATAAAATGGGATTATTGGGGGAATCACCAAATCCTTGTATGTATTCCGTAGCTAGAAAAACAATCGAATTTAAAGATATTGAATGCCGGCAGGAAATCTCAGCAATCGGCCTTTCTGTCTCAGTCTCATAAAAATCTAATTTTCTAAATCCAAATAAAGAGTTGGCTGCGCCTGAATAAAAGAAAAAAAAGCCCCCTGAGCTGTGGAGAAGTACCTGTGGTGTAATTTCAGCAACGCATGCCCCCGGTCCAGCGAAGAAATACAATATCAAAGGTTTCCATAGTAAGCGCTGCTCTGAAGAAAGTAAAGGTAATAAAAGTGTGACTAATGCCACAGCTCACGGGGACAACTTGCTTCCTGTGTCTGTCTTAAATGTGAGATTCATTCTTTGGACCACTTCTAGGAGTAGTGTTTGAGTCAAAGCTAGATTGGCATTGGCTTTTCTCTGCATTAAAAATGGGTTTCCTCTCTGCTTTAGACAAATGTAAACTCTGAAAACAGCCAGACAACATCTTGCTCACTTGTCCACTGAATGTTTATCTTAGCGTCGAGTTCAGGCACGGGTGTTTGCCTCTGTGCTTTAGCGCACTTACTGTGATCCCTATAGGCACTTAGCTGTGTGTGATGGATTAGGTTTTAGCACCCCCTACCATCTGTGGGCTGTGAATCACTGGTGCTGTAAGTTTATGTCAAGGCGGTGTACTGCTGTGGGGAGTTCTCCTGAGCTGAGAGTTGATCTCTGAAGTTGCAGAGACAGATTTTCTGCACTGCTGGAGTATCTGAGAAATCAATGTGAATGCTGCTTTAAGTATAGACACAGAAAATGCCAGCCAAGAGGCTAATTAGAAATGTGCAAATGCAAAAGTCTGGGTAAAGTCGCTCAGCATCCAGGAGCGAAAATGAATTTGTTATCTTTTATATTTGAACTTTTAAATGTTTTGTTGTTACTCAAATGAAGTTCTGCCACCGTTTGTAACCACAGACATATGTTTTGTCGTGTATTACATTCAGGGTTTACCCGGGCCTGTAGGAAAAATGGGGCCAAAAGGAGTCAGGGTAAGTAGATGTTGGAAATATTACATATTTGGCATCAATCTGTGTTATTAAACTCTTTAAAGAAGTACTGTACATTTCAGAGTGTAAGGCTCAAAGTGTTAAAAGCACTGACTTTCTCTGTTTACTTATATGTCATGTTCTTGTCATGCATCCTCACTCAGCTGCCACTGAAAGCCACAGAGAAAAGAGGCACGACTCTCCTCTCTGTATTAAAGCTTCGGAACTTTCACTCCCTTAAACGAACTGTGAAATGCCTGCTAAATGAATTTCCTAACTAATGTGGGTACATAAAATGGCCAGTGTCGTAAACGCCACTCTTCTGCCCTTGTTAACTCCATGATGATAACGACAGATGGTTTTGTTAGTAAAGTACTGTAAGAGCACTTAACTCTAGCTTTTAAAAAATCCTTTCCATGCTTTCTGTCCTTGTTAGTGTTAGCCAAATATCATAAAAACTATATTGCTCACCCGCGGAGCATAACTGTAATGCATTCAGACGTTAGCGTCTCGTTAAATGTCATGGCTGTAATTTGTGCTTGTGCCCTTTTCGCCGCTTTTCTCCAGTTTTTCCTCCTAGCAGGTTTGGCAGAGAGTTCTTCAGAGATCCCTGATGTGAGGGTATGTGCCCTTGGACTACATCGTGGAAGCCAGCACCATGCAGTCCATGGGCATATACACTTTCCTCAAGGCTTGGCTCTACAACAACACTCCACCGTAGCAGATAGCCCTCAGTGCTGTAACAAATGAATACTGCACAGCTGACATCTTTGAAGAGAGTTTTTAATACGTTAGCGTTGTTGTCATCTACCAATTCTTAATCACGTCCATCATCTCTGCTCAGTCTCATTGTCAACCTTTTTTCTGCTTTTCCATCTATCTTTGCCACATCTGTACCCCCTCTCCATCTTTTATTCATCTCTCTAGGGTCACATTGGCATCCCTGGACTTCATGGCTTTCCTGGTTCTGATGGCGAGAGTGTGAGTATTAGTGGCTGTGAGAGTAAATGACCACTGGGCTGCATTATGACTGTCCATGGGAGAAATGATCAAATAGTTTTCATTCTGGAAGTATTGCAGGCACAGTTAATCAAATTATAATTTGTATGACGAGAGTGGCAAAGGCAGGCTCCCTTATACTGTATTGGATTACATCTGGGGGTAAAGACATCCACACCCCCCTCCCACCCCACCCCTACTGTCCAGCTGGAAGGTTAACATGCAGGAGTCGGGCACTTAAACCAAGCAAAGACAAACATTCCCATGAACCTCCAGGACAGTCTTTAGCATTGCTAGTGAAGAAGTGCATTTGTTCTTTGATTAAATCATACATCACACTGTGGAATAGATTTCAATGAAATGTGTTAAAAAAAAACGTATAGCATGGGCCTCAGGGGATCAATTGCTTTGGTAGCAATAATAACAGGTCACATTTCTACTATGACATGACAGTCCTTTAACTAATGAGGACATTCTGTCAGTCTCAGCTGCCCTTTAAGTTTAATACCGACATGACATGGTACCAATCTAACATGGCAAACAAGTCATAGCGTAAGTTCATTTGAGGCTTTGGCTGAATGTACAGTTCAATCTAATGAAGGTTGACCTTAAACCTGACAAGCTGAGCCTGAACTGTCCTAAAATGACTGTTCTGTGGAGGATGAACTATTCTGATCTAGTTGAGAAACTCTCAAATCAAAATCCATTTAACAGCTGATTTTTAGATTGTATGTGACGTATCATTGGGAACTGCTGTTGCAAAGGGTAAACAGGCCACAAATGATGATCTAAAGGGATGGAAACATATTTCTATGTTTCGATTTTCGATTGTTTTATCTTACATATGGAGCATCATAGCCTCAAAGGGCTGATAGTGTCTCTGAGGAAAATATATTCATATGTTTTTTACATTTTGCACTTCTATTGCTTATGTAGCTCCTTCTCTTTTCTGTTTCCAGGGAATTCCTGGCGTTCATGGGAAGAAGGGCAAGATGGGTAGGCCGGTAAAGTTTTCTCTCAACATACTTCTCAGAGAACATTTTTAATGCAGCCTCATGAAAGTGAGGGTGTTTTGTCTTGATCTATGGACTCTTACTTCACTGAATAGCTACTGTAAGGTGCATTCAATGAGCATCACTCTGACAAAGACTGTAGTTCAGTGTGAAGCCCCTTCTGGCCCTCGTTGTAAATCTGAGAAGAAACGTTGTGCTTCCATTTTGGCAAAGTGATGCCCGAGACTAAAGGTGGGGTAGGTAATTTCGGAGAAACCAGCTTGAGTGCGCTAGAATTTGAAAATACACAGCCGGAAAAAATCTGCCACTTCCTTACAGAGCCCCTCCTCCAACACACACGAACGCGCACTTGACCAATGAGGGCACGAGATAAGTTTGTGCACAGATGGAAGGCTGACAGGCAGGTAGGCCATCCAATCATTTTAGCCGGGCCGGCTAAAATGATTGGTCGTGCTTTTTACAGTACTACGGCTTCCACAGATGACATTTTTTCATGGATTTTTGTCAAAGCACTTAAGATATTCATTGCTATCGGGATGTTAAGAGCATTCCATGGAATATAACAAAAAGTGTATCTCGAGCCGGTTTCTCAAACTTACCTACCCCACCTTTAATATATGGATTGATAAAAGAAAATAAATATGCACTTTTAATAGTTCAACAGAATGTATTGGAAACATAAATGATCACGTGTCAGCAGATTTAAATTCACAGTTGGATCCCTTTTTAAATCAGTAAGATCCTGGCCTCATATTAAAGTCAGTGACCCCTTATCTATGAATCTTGTATGGCACATTTTCTCTTGCTGAAGTTGATTAGGAAACATTGAATGTTATGGAGTGTGCTCATTACTATGCTTGTTTTGCATGAGGCTGATATAATAATGCGATGTGTCAGTTGTGGGTTTGGCTCTTCCCACAGATCAGGGAAGTATATCTTCAATGGCGCCTGGAAGGACATTTCCCATCCTTCCAGGCTGACATGGAAAATACTTCATAACCACTCGTGTAAATCTGCTTTTTTCCCAGCCCGAGTCTGGTCGTACATGTTCTCTGATGTTATTATGCAGCAGCGGTCAGTGACATAGACTGGTTCCACAAAATACAATCATAATCGCAAAGTTCAGTGGAAAACAGTTATCTTCCTCTGTGGTGAAAAGTGGCAATGATTCAGACAAGAAGTTTCTTTTTCTGTCCGGAGTCAGCAGTAATGCCGCTTAACAAAATCTGGAACAGGCAGACAAAAGGAATAGCAAATTCTGCACTGTGTGTATTTTATTGTGTTTAAACAGCTCCCTCGCTCCTCTGTTAACCTTCTGAATGGAAAGTAGGAACGTCTTCCAGTTAAAGAAACAAATGATAAAACAAAAAATGATCAACGCTATTGTTTATACATAGCCCAGTGGCATCATTTCCATCCGACTGATCACATAATGAAGTGTCTCGCTTAAAGTTGCCGTCAGTTAGAGAACTAAGGCATGTGTTTCTGATCAAACCAAGTCAGCATTGAGATTTTTCCACATTTCCTGAGGCTTCATGTTGCACCAATTACTGCTCATTACTTTGTCCACATTTGCCTAATGTCCTAAATCAGCAGTCTGCCACACAAACAATCCCATCGTTACCATCTCCTGAGGTGGTTTTACTCGATACTTCTCCTCCTCTGTCTGCAGACAGACGACAAGATATCTCTCTGCTATCTGCCATTTCTCATTTGTCCAACCACGGCTCTCCTTCTGTAGGCGAGTGCTGAGCCGTGATGTGAGTTGGTTGCATGTTGACCTTGGCCTAGTGACAAGCACACGTCGAACATGTGGCCTCGCGGCTGCATCGAGCCTCTTGTTCTGCCTCTATAATGGAATTACAAGCGCAAAGCAAAAAAAAAGGACCCAGTCATCAGTTTCTGGGCCAAGCAGCTTTGTACGCCATTTAGGCGAGTCCTGGGGGTTTTGTGCGCGTGCTGCCGAGCGCGTGCTGCCCAGCGCGTGCTGCCCAGCGCGTGCACAAACAGAAGCTTGGTCGCTCGGAAACACTCAGCCGTGGAATTTCCTGCCGGTCTCCCAGGAATGAAGCGCTGGAAGTGTGTTTTAGAGGATTTGCTTGGCTTTGCTCTGAAAACTTCTGTTTTGGGAAAAGTTTTGTTGCTCCTCTGTGCATGCTGCAATAACATTACTGACAAATCATGGGATATCTTAAAAATGCAAGTGTTTTGACAGCATGAACATGATGAAGCCACTCAGTTACCCCTCTGGTTTCATGGCCCTGCTGTTTGTTTGTGTGCTCAGGGGTTTCCTGGTGACTTTGGAGAGAGGGGACCTCCTGGCCCTGATGGGAACCCAGTAAGTTGAATTATGTACATGAATGCACTCATTTATTACACCCTTTTGCCACAGTGCACGTCTTCACATGTGGTTCAAAAAGACTGACTGAGGTTTCACCATATTTTAGACATGGCACATTTTATTTAAAAGTTGCAGTACATAAATGAAAATAAAATGAAAATAAATGGAAAGTGCATTAAGGTACAAAAAGTGGAAACAGTACATTACTTGTTAGACGCTTTTATCCAAAGCGACTTACATACTGTGGGCAATCCCCACAGGAGCAATTTGGGGATGAAGTGTCTTGCCCAGTGACACAACGACATGCTGACTGCAGTGGGGTTTGAACCTGTGCTCCCCTGATCCGAACACCAACGCACTATTCCACTGCGCCACACGCCTCCACAGTACAAATAAATAACTCGGTCCTCACCTACTGGAGAACTGTTTTACAGAAAGAACATCATATTCTTGCTCCTGACTGTCCCCCAAGTCTTTGCAGTCATTCAGTAACTCCCCCATCATAATCCATGCAGATATCTTTCAGGGCAGCATCAGCAGTTTCTGTCTTCTTCCTTCAGTCTGACCCTTACTCCTCATGATTGACAGGCTCAGTGTTGGATTTTGATTGGCTGACCTCTGAGGGCCTCCTCTAGGTCTCATTTCCTCTGCCTCCAGAGAGAAGAGTTGATTTTCCATCAGGCTGAATTCATCTCCTTTCATTCATAGAGGAATAGTAGGAAGGCGACAGGAAAGCCACACTGGGCTGTGTGTCATCCCTCTCTCCTCTGGGTGTGTAGCTGGAGAGGATGTAGTCATGCGGCTGCAGGGTAGATCATTTGGAACAAGCCTCTCTGTGTTTTCGAGTGCCAAGGGCTCTCTCACTATGCTGAAATGAGTGAGGAAACTATACAAAGGCTATAAGTGGATCAAATATTGGAATGACCTTCAATCACGCCTTAAACTGAGGGCACTTGTCTCTATTTCATGTTTTAAATTGAAGTTGTCTGAAGTCCTCACCACCAGCTGCTCTTGCAGTAACAAGTAGTGTACTTTTTTTATTGTCCTAATGTGCACAATGTAGTGACTGCTTTTTCGTCTTTTGTTTTCTTTATGTTCTCTGTATTTTATATGTTTGTGTTATGTGTTATGTGTAACGTTGCTGCCTTCTTGGCCAGGTCAGCATTGAAAATGAGATTTTATCTCAATGTTTTTTATCTGGTTAAATAAAGGTTAAATAAAAAAATAAAATAAAAAAATAAATAGAAACATACCGTCAACTTCCATGTGTACACCTCTGCATGATTGTGCTTGTGTCGCCTCTTTTCTTCATCTCTCATTCTTTGTCCTCTGCTTCCTCTCAGGGTGACCTGGGGTCTCCTGGCCCATGTGGAGTCCATGGTCTCACTGTGAGTGTTCGGGGATCCTTCTTTTTGATTTAACAACTTCATGTTTTGTGATTTTTAAACACTTTGCTAACTTTTTTTAATGTTGTGTCTCGACGTTAAGCACATGAAGTACATGTTTCTTGTCTTTTACGAGCTCCCGCAATCACAAATGAATGCATCTGGACATTTTGCCTTTTTGTTGTTGTTGTTTTAGTTTAGTTTTATCGGTTTACACATACAATACCTTTACCAATGAATGTAAACATAAACAAAATAAAACTTAAAGGTAGGGTAGATAAGTTTGAGAAACCGGCTCGAGTGCGCTAGAATTTGAAAATACACAACCGGAGAAAATCTGCCACTTCCTTACAGAGCCCCTCCTCCAACACACACGAACGCGCACATGACCAATGAGGGCACGAGATAAGTTTGTGCACAGGCAGGCTGACAGGCAGGTAGGCCATCCAGTTATTTTAGCCGGGCCGGCTAAAATGATTGGTCGTGCTTTTTACAGTACTACGGCTTCCACAGATGACATTTTGTTATGGATTTTTTGTCAAAGCACTTGAGATATTCATTGCTATCGGGATGTTAAGAGCATTCCATGGAATATAACTAAAAGCGTATCTCGAGCCGGTTTCTCAAACATACCTACCCCACCTTTAATGGAGACGTTTTAAATATTGCATACCAGGATATACCTTAGTTCATTGGAAATATAAGAAAAATATTTTTAAAAGAATAGAGAAGAGGGGAGGACGAACAGTAGCAGGCATCTATATATTCAAGTACACACATTTGTATAAGAAAGGTTCAAATGACACACACAGTTTACACACATAAGCCATAAATATAAGGAGATTAAAAAAACTTAAATTGTGAAGACGCAGAGGGCTTTACATATGTGTGTTTTATGTGTTCATGTGTGCAGGGAGACATGGGCCCAGAGGGCATTATCGGCGTTCCAGGACCACCAGGACTGAAGGTAAATGATGTGGTGTTGTAGTTATGTCTCTGTCAGGTTTTGGTATGTATCCAATATAAAGTAAGTGGGATTTGATTGGTTAACCAGAAATGTCTCCCAGTTGCGGTTGAGCTCTCTTCGATGATCAGAAGTGACAAGTGGTTGATGATTAAATTATTCCACAGCCTGAGTATGTAATTCATGTTGAACGGGAATACGCCCAGCCTGCTCATTAATCATATTGAGTCATTAATCTTGTTTTTTCCCCGAGGGAGTACCTGGAAACCCAGGGGAACCAGGACTGAAAGGTGATAAGGTGATCTGCACACGTCTTTCTCAATACTCACCTGCTATGTACAAGAATGCTAAAGGCGTCAAATCACTTAAATGTATTTCAAAGTCCTCAGAAAGCTAACACCATAAGCCACGGCTTGTGTAACGCAGCATTTCTGTGGTGCGTGATAATCAAATAACTTTTGAATAACATTCATATTTTTATTTCATGTTCTTTTGTGTTTTTTCAGGGGGATGTTGGCTTACCGGGGGAGCAAGGGGAGTACGGATTCCAAGGGGACAAGGTAAGTGTGTGTTTGTATGCGCTCAGGTGGTATGGGGGCTATTTTGGAAAACATTTGATTGATGGTTTAATACCTGGTTTCTCCTATCTGCATGTCAAATTGTCCTTTGACTCCAGATGGCTTCATATGATTAGATATGTTTTCCAACCTCAATGTCTTTAGGCAGCATGTTCATGTGTGTTTTATTTATTTTGTATGTTCTTGTTTACACTGAGCTCCCTTTTTCCCCAGGGTATTCGTGGCTTGCCCGGTTTGCCAGGTCCTTGTGGGAAACCTGGTCCGCAGGTATTTTTCCATCCCACATTAAAAATAACCCAATGAGAATGAAACCAATTTGGTTGCTTGTATGTTTTCAGTGAGTCTTTAATACATGAACATAAAGTACTGTATCTAATGGAGCTCAAAGTAGACACAGCTTCTCTAAAATGTTTTTGTGAAGTCTATTTACTTGTTTTCCCTTTGCTGCTTCAGATAATAATTGTGTTGTGAAAGGATAGTGGTGTGCTCAAAGGGCAAAGTATTCTTAGGATTCCCCCAAGAAGAAATACTGGTGCTATTGAAGAATTTCTTTTGAGAACTTCAAATGTATACACAGCAAACTTCAGGCACATGTATGAGGGGAACTTTAATCTGAGAGATGTATGCAAATCAAGCTGTGGCATAAACAATTATGCAAATAGCAGAGCTCTGGCAAATTACCAGTGCATATGCTGCCTTAGTGTTGAAAGTAATCCACCAATGTTGGCACTTTGTCCTTACATGCAAAAATACATTTTGAGTGCTCTCTGATCTGATTTGAGATTCTAGTATGGAAAACCTGCTCTCTTAATGGCTATAGTCTTTTCTACCTATCCGAATCTCTCCCTCTTACAAACAACAAGGTTGCTTTGGCAGTGTAAATACTGTAGCTTTCAGGAAATTAGATTTCCATAACATGCATGTGCAATAAATGACCTAGAAATTCACAAACAAGGTGCATTTTTACAGATGCTGTAAGGCACATTTCTTGTCATTTTCAAGGTTGGCAAATCATTTTAGTTTTCTGATCTGTGTGATAACAGTAAGATCATTTGTTGAAGGTGAGGCTTATTTGAAACCAGTATTGTAGCACCTAAAACGGTTTGGCCTTCAAAGCTAATGCACTCGCAGATTTATTGTTTGTATCTTCATGGTTGATGACACTTATTGTAAGTAGCTTCAGACTACCAAATTAAAATGAAATGTAATGGACTTTTAGGGCAAGCCTGGTGAAAAGGGCCCGGATGGTTTACCTGGCCCTCTTGGCCTAGAGGTAGGATATATACTATTACATTTTGATGCATTATATATATATTATTCCTTGCTGATGCACGGTTGAGTGCCACTGTGTGCTGACAAAGCTAGGTTTCATTTCCTGTCATTTTCATAGGGTTTCCCAGGTGACATTGGCCCACCAGGAAAAAACAGCCCTGAAGGATCCAAGGTCAGAGTGACATTAGGTCTTTACGTATTAACTGTCAGTGAGTTGAAATGAAGTGAAAGTTCACGCTGTGTTTAATCCCCAGGGAAAACAAGGGACACAAGGTTTGCCAGGTCCAAGAGGAACACCTGGACTTCAGGTGGGATTGACTTATTTTGAAAATGAATAAAAGATCACTTCAATCCCTGACCTTAAATGACAATTCTTTTTTTTTCAGGGCGATGAGGGAAGAGTTGGGCCCACTGGACCCTCTGGACTCGAGGTGAGTGCTGATTGGATAAGCCCTGCCACTCAAGACCTGTTGGAAGATACAAAAACACATTTTATTGTGTTTTCATTTAGGATCCAAACTCAACACCACAACACTTACTATGCACACATGCACCACGTGCCTCTGCCTAAATGTAGCTTTGGAGCAATAACTCTGACCTGTTATGGTCGGTTAGTCTTTTGGCAGACCGACGTCTCTATTGTTCTGAAGCTGTTTTGAAAGACTTCCTATTGGACACACATTACCAGATTGGTCAGCAAATTACTATTCTCTCTTCTAACACCAAACCAACTAAATTACAAACAATAACAAACAGATCCATCTGTCTTCTAAATGTTCTTTCAAAATACAATTGTATAATATTATTTATTGTTTTGTTGTGTTTTTTTTCAATATTTTATATTATTACCGTCTCGACATATTGGATAAAGATTCCGTTCAAGACAAACTTAAGTTTTTAGAAGAGACAAATAGGATGGCTTTCCAATGCTCTGCAGTATGACCACCAATGACCACCTCGGTCTGAAAAAACTGTTTTTGTTTGGAGTCATCCCAGGCTAAACAATAGAGAAGAGCTTTCCAATCAAACTATATATTTTTGCAACGGTTGATTCCAGTCTGTCTTCCTCCAAAAGTTAAACCCACAAGTGATTACTGCAAACAAACACAAATGACCCAATGACTTCTGTGGGTAATAGGAAGCCTTTGATGCTGCTAACGGCGCTCTGTTTTATGGATCATTAAGTTTCTTAAAAGGGATGTTTTTGTTTCGGCATCAATTGTTGGTTTGTTTAGTGCCGCGGCCTCCGGAGGGACAGAAGACTCACACACTGCACCTTTTTAAAAGAGATATAGAGAGTTTGTTGTTTATCGTGTGGAGCCGCAGCGCACTTCTTTGTGTCATTTTCGCTTTCTGTTCAGGGCAGGCCGGGGAGGCAGGGATTCCCAGGACTGACAGGCCCAGATGGACTCAAGGTCAGACCTAACATTCACACATCCACCGCCGAACACTGTCATCCTTAACAGAACATTCTCTCCACGGCTTTCTCTTATGATAATGTTTCATCAGAATATGTGTAAATTAGATGTTAATTCTTCGTTACCACAGGGGAACGAGCCTCCGAGCACATTTCAACTGATTTGAACTAAAAAAGAAAGGCTTGAATACATTTGTGATATGCTAATTGGCTGCTTTGCTGTAGGGCGAGACCGGGATAACTGGCGAGGTTGGAAAGCTTGGCGAGAGGGTAAAGGCTTTTCTCTCCTCTTTCTGCTGATTTCTGTTTGATGCTCACTGTGTGTCTGTTTAGTTGGAGTCCTAAAGCTTTACAGACTATTATGATAACTTCACTAGAGCTCCGAATAAGAGAGAGTTCAAATCAAATTTGCTTTGGTCTTTAGGGATTGCTTGGTTTTGTCGGGCCTGTTGGAGAGACTGGCATCACAGGAGAAAAGGTGAGCATGCTCGCAATTTGTCACACTTTAGTATCAGAAAGTGTTGTCAATTAACCATCTGTTAGATTTCTCTCTGTTGATGTAGCATGTTACTAGTTCAGAAACTAAAGACTAAACATCAAAGTGTTGCTGGTAGCGGCCTCTCAATTGTGCAGATGTGCTCCTTTTTTACGTATTGGTCCATTTAATAACATACATTTATGCCTGTTGGTTAGATAAAACCAAAACAAACCTTGAGGCTCTGATAAATTGTGTTTATTTTTTTTTCTCAATATTTTTTTGACTGAACATTTAAACATTATCAATTCTAAATGAATGTTTTTCTAATTGTTTTTTTTTCTTTTCAGGGGGATCGAGGCAAAACAGGAGCTCCCGGGCCTCCAGGTGAAACGGGGCCGATGGTAAGGAGTAAGTCTGGATCCCATCTCGTACCAGGAGGCATTCAATTCTACATATGTGTATATATATATATGTTATATTCTATATAAGCTGTGACATGTTTATACAAACTCAGTATGCAGTATTAATTCAACTGTACAGTATTTATTTTTACATTCTGTTTATTTGATTCTATCTTATATGTACATATTTTTTATTATTATATTTATTTCCTACTTTATGTCTTTTTAAAATTTATTTTAAAGGGGACCTATCATGCAAAATGCACTTTTGTACGTCTTTTATACATGAATATGTGTCCCCGGTGTTCCAGGGAACTCACCAAGTGTCAGAAAACACAACCCTCTCTATTTTCCTCCATACCCAAATCTCTAAAAAAGGGGCTGCAACGGATCTGATCAAAACTGATCCAGATTTGAACACTGTCCTGACGTCAGGACGGTGGCGCTACGGCTATTGGGCCAACTCCACCAATCAGGAGGAGACAGCCACGGCCATTGCCGTTCGAAAGCGCTGGAGACGCTGTAGTACATATGCCAGGCCTGTAGGTGGTGCTGTTCTCACAGAATCAGCCCTTGCAAAAACAGAGCAAAAAAATGTCAAATTGAGCGAAATGAGGCATGGCTAAAATGCATGATCTGTTTGGTATTTTGAAAAAAAAGAAGTATAAATATGCCTTATATAGGTATGGTCCTACACTATATTATTCAAATATAGCATGATAGGTCCACTTTAAGTATTTTGTATGTTACATTGTTGGAGAAGCCTACAACTAACAACCACGCTGTAGCTTTATATGACATATTACTATATAAAAAATAAGGTTATTTAACAAAGCCGTCATACAGGCAGATAGTATAAGGTCATTTATTTGATCAAATCATGTAGATATAATTTGAGTAATGTTGTGTTCCCCAGGGTCACACCGGTATACCTGGAGAGCCGGGGCCACCTGGACTGCAAGGGATCCCAGTAAGTTAACTGTTATAATTGTCACTACTATATATTTACTGAATGTAAACCATGGACTACACTGGCCTGTTGGAGGTCTACATAAACCCAAGGACTGTAGCACTTCTCTCTATTGCAGCTTACATCGTTGTCATGTTGTACTGACACACCCTAAAGTTCATATCTACATCACTGCAGCAAAGTAAAACATTGAAGATCATTAAGAATAAGACTTTTAGCTACTGTTATTAACATATCCATTATTGAATCAATATATGAGTCCAACCTCTATGAAGGCAGTTTTAAAAAAGCAGCCTTCGATAGTAGAGTTTATATCAAAAGACTAAACTGCTGGATACAGGTTCAACTTACTACCTGCAATAATATTAAAAATGACACACAGGCAACGGTCCCTCGTATTAAGAGTCAAATGTTAACAATATTTTGTAATACTTTAAGGGGCCTTCTGGTTCACCAGGATCCATCGGCATCAGAGGACCCAAAGGCAGGAGGGTAAGTAACTGAAATCTGTGATTATATGAGGTGACGTGAAACTACTGTGTGTCACAAATGAATATAAAAAACATTACAATCTACGCCCAATTTAGCAGCTTCAGTTCAACACTCCCGACAACATTTAAATATGTGAAATGCTTTTGGATGGATCTACATTTTGACATTCATGGTTCCTCTTTTGTGTCTGTTGCTAAAAAATCTAATTTTAGCTTACAGGCTTAACTAACATGGTAAACGTTACGCCTGCTAAACTTAATCATGATAGCAATATCATGGTGAGCATGTTGCCTGGCTGTAGACTGTTTTCTGTTTTGTTTTTATATTTTATACCAAAACAAATGTTGCTCTATCAGAAATCTTTTTGCAACAATACTTTATTTCACCTAATGCTGAACTAGAGATAAGATTGCTTTAGGCTTTAGGAAACAAAGTTCTATGATTGTGTCTATACTTATATTAACATATAAGTTACTTCCATGCATTTTAAAATGCTTCCTACAGATCACCCTGGTGTTTCTGTACATGTGAATGAGTGCTGCGTCTGCCATGAGCTAAGGATTCCAGTGATTGCTGGCTTTTCCATAATTGGGTTTCTACCTTGGAAAAATAGCCCATGGTTGCACAGCAGGATCATTGGACTGAATGAATAATTGATCTAACATGAATAAGTGGTATAATTAAGGCATTTCGTTCTTATTGGTTTTTACATGGCTCCCTTGATATCACAAGCTGCCACAAATGTAATATTTAATAACTTTAATTGCTGATAATTACATCAATGCTTTGGAAAATGAAATACAAATCTGCATGTTAAACTCCAGTGTCCTTATTACACTGTCTGAACTCATTCCCAGCCACATGAATGGGGAAAAACCAGTAACAACCTTTTCCTGCAGCCACATTTTTGTAATTTAAAAAAAGGAGTATACTTTGGGAGACACATTTTAAGTACGGACAGCTTTTTGGAGGATGTATCCAATCATGTTACTTCTTCTTTCTCTAATATCTTCTTATAGTTATATATTTTCAGCTTGACAAGGTTCAGTCATACTTCAGCATCATGTTACCCTGTCAATTCAATTTTAAAATCTAAATCTCATGTTGTCATCCAAACTGAATCTTTTGAATTTAAGCTCATTTTCAATGTTCTCATGCTGCATGCGTTACATATGTAAATAAGTAATTACTGTTATTTTATCTTGGGGGTTATCACTGTACTCGGAAGGAACTCCTTAAATTGCTGCACTTAAAAAAAGCAAAGGGTAACGTTGTGAGTTTCCGGCTAACGCGCCTGTTGAGTGTTCTGAAAAACTGGAGTCCGGAGGGAGGGAAGTTGAAGTTATCAATCTCAATTTAATTTTGAATTTGATTGAATGTATCAGTGAAGATGCAATTTAACATAATTCCACTACAAAGTACAAAACTACTAAATATGTGTACAGCTCTGGTTTGCTTTTAAACAGCATTTAACTCTTTCATATCGGAAATGATTCGATTTGTGTTGGTTGCGTTGCAGATTTGACATCCTTTTTATCGAGAAAAAGGTTCCATATTTAAATATTTGATCTGGCTAGTGACTCTGTTACAGCCTTATTATGGGATATATCTCAAAAGAGGCTCTGGAGCAAGAGTGTAAATACATTTGAAAACTAATTTGAAAAAATACATTTAGTAAAGCTGTTGAAAAAAAAGCAGATTGTGTCTTTTTTATATGCGACAGTGAATCCAGCAGACAAGCTTTTTATTCGTCCTTTTCAGTGCCTCGTTGTATAAAGATGTGAGATGTTTGATTGAAGACGATGCTAAAAATGAGAGAAAATCATAGAAAGCATGAATAACTTATTTCTCAGTGGGTATGTAATGGATGATATCTATATAACAACAAAAGCCAGTGAAAACAGGCAGAAGAGGTCCGCTTTATTTATTAAATTATTCGATTTACCTTTTAGATTATCAAAAAGCATATTGAATTTAATTCATATTTTTTTACTTCATGTTTATAACTGTCATTGGATGTACGCAGCGACTATCAGAAAAACTAGAGTTTCCCTCTTAACTAAACACTTGAACTAATTTGTAGGCTAATACAAAGCAGCAATGGACATTTCAAGGCCTTGTTTTGGAAGGAGCTGTATTCTTCTCTGACTAAATCTCTTTTATATACGATGCCTACATAATAAAGCTTTATTTATATAGCAAAGTGCTTTACAGAATGATGCATCACAAGTTAAAAACAAACAACAAGAAATTCCCTTCAGATTATTTACAACATGACATCGGATCCAGCAAAATACCCTTTCATGTTTTCTGACAGGGAATAGTTTGGTTCAATTTCAGAGGCTAGGATTAATCAGCTGCAGGATTTGTGACCTTTTCCAAAGGCCTCTTTACAATCACCCTACTGTGCCACAGTGTGTCATCGTGGAAAGCTGGGGGCAAAGTGTACACTGTGTGGATTGGACTAATTTCCAGATGCCAAGCTTTTGCAAAACAGCCACAATCTTTGATGGTGTCACTCTGATGTGGGCTAACCCACAGTACACAATGAAACCAAGAGAACTGCCTCCCAGGATCCACTAAATAGACAAAGATGGGGATGAAGTTCCCTGATTCATTCACCCAATATGTTAAACAATGTGTGCATCTGTTAAAGACCACATTGTCCCAAGCTTTTCATCAGTGACAACTTTCATTTCTCTCTACAGGGTCTGCGGGGTCCTGATGGCCCAGTGGGGGAGAATGGGTCCGCTGGAGTGAAGGTGAGCACATGATCAGATGAAAACATTTTCAGAGATTCAGATTTAGTTGCCGTTTGTGGCTCACTGATATAGTTCAACTTGTAATGCCAAACTGCTTGAGAGAAAGGTTTAGCCTTGAACTTCCTAATTGCTCACATCAAATATATCCCACAGAAAGCTAGGATAAACAAACTGGCTCAAGTTTCTGAAAATAGGAACAATGAAGCAGCTTTGTTGAGCAGACCTTTGTTATTTACTATTTTTAACTTCTAAAGAATCTTTAGAGGACACTCTTTGTTAGCTGCAAAATTAGCAACAGAAGCTTAAATCAAAGAGCACTGAAATATTGATGGTGCTGGTTGGTGCTCGGCAGTCGGGAACATTTTGACTCTGGGGGATTTCAGAGAGCTCAGTAAACCGAGTGTAATGTTTTCTTTCTGCAGGGCATCGATGGTCCACCAGGAAGATTGGGCCTCTCTGGGGTGATGGTAAGAACAATTTGACTTATTTAATTTCCCCTCTGAACTGAAATGACATTGTTAGCATTAAAACACCTTTTTAATGCTGGCTACATGTGGCCTTTTGAAGTCCACATGGAATTAGTATCTGGGATAAATGATGCTGATACTTATATACTCGGGAAGAGTACAACTACATCTCATTAAAGCATGCACAGAGTTAAGCTTGATGTTACATTTATAACATGATCATCTTACTGTTATTTATTGTTGCCAAACTATTCTATGCATCATCGACTCAGTAGTGGGCTTCTAGAGATAATCAGTGCAAAATTAGTCAAGAAAGTATGTTAACTATAATTTCATAATATGAACAAGGTCTATGAAGTAAAAAGTACAAATATTATTGGCAAAATATGTACAAATAAAAGTACAACAAAAAACAAAAAAGGTATTTATTACACTTAAAGGTAGGGTAGGTAAGTTTGAGAAACCGGCTCGAGATACACTTTTTGTTATATTCCATGGAATGCTCTTAACATCCCGATAGCAATGAATATCTTAAGTGCTTTGACAATAAATCCATAAATAAATGTCATCTGTGGAAGCTGTAATACTGTAAAAAGCACGACCAATCATTTTAGCCGGGCCGGCTAAAATAACTGGATGGCCTACCTGCCTGTCAGCCTTCCATCTGTGCACAAACTTATCTCGTGCCCTCATTGGTCATGTGCGCGTTCGTGTGTGTTGGAGGAGGGGCTCTGTAAGGAAGTAGCAGATTTTCTCCGGTTGTGTATTTTCAAATTCTAGCGATCTCGAGCTGGTTTCTCCGAAATTACCTACCCCACCTTTAATGTTTATTATACTTATTATTATGATTCCTAATAATTGATTAAACCATATTATACTGTTTTTGCTGATTGAAGTGCTTATTAAATCTACTTTTACATATTGTTAGGTTGCTAGAACAATGCGTTCCCATTATAGCTGACAGACAAATCATACTACAGCATCTTCCTATTAAATGTATTTGGGTAGAAAAATACAAAGTGGCACACAAAGGAAACACTTAAGTATACATATTTTCAAACTGTTCCTAATAGAGCACTTACAATGTATGTAGTTACTTTTCACTACTGATCATTTACCTTATCATTCATTAAGTAAGATGGTTAACCTTTCATCACTTGGTTAGTATTTTAAATCTTAGGGTTGACAATAGAAAGGTAACTGAGCCCTATTGTTATTCCTCTTTACCTCTCCATTAGTTTGACATGTTTTAACTCACTGTTCTCCTCCTAGAGTCCAACTAATCATTCCATTTGTGTCGTTTTGCTGCAGGGAAAGCTTGGCGCGGCAGGTGAAGCCGGGCCTAAGGGATTTCCAGTAAGTGATTGGGGCTAACAGAGGTCTTTTTTAGGTCAGTCTTGATTTTTGGGGTAGGACTCATTTTGGGGGAACAGTGGTGGATGAGCAAGGCCTGAGTGGCACTCTGTTTAGTGGGTTTTGCTGCATTTCAACAAGTTATGATAGTAACAATAGTGTTTGTGTTATAAACACCTGTGTTATTTTCAGGGTGTTCAAGGACCCTCGGGTCCTCCAGGGGCCAAAGGAATTGCAGGAGAGCCAGTGAGTTTACTATTTGTTTGCATTCATTTGGCTTCCATATTTGAGAATCAACCCCGTTCTTAAAGACCTACTGTCTTGCTATGTTTTTTTGGTGTGTTTTCAAATTCATCTGGTGTAATTATATTACATTTTAAGTAAAAAGTCTCAGAATGTGTGACGAGGATACCGGCGGTATCTCATTATCTATAATAGCCTATGGCTTTCCATCACCTGCTGTGAACTCCTCTTCCTGCACTTTGCATAAAAACTCTGAATTTCCACAATTATACACCTTTTATTCAGTGACTCCTTGAAACCCTGTATCCTGGTCAAAAAGCCCAGAACAACCTATTCCTCTTCCTCCCATTCGGCCCCAGTCTCAGACACACAAAGAGAAAGTAGTGAGTCTGAGACAATTTGATTTACAGCACCCTCTTCCTGGAGGAGCAGCTTTATTGTAGCCTGAGTGTGTCTATAGCAGCAGGCCTGTTCCCATCACTTACAGAAGCTTTGGCTCAGTGTTTTGAAGGCCCTCCAGATTAACTTATCTCCACAAGTCCACACTTTCTGCCCGGTTCTTATTTCATTTCACACTTTTCCTCCTTTACTGTCACTTTGCAGAGGCATTTATCCGAGATAAGAAAGCAGTCTTAACCTTTTCATTGGTGCCTGTGTTTTGTCACCGCAGGGACCGGCTGGGCCACCAGGAACGATCGGGCCACTGGGGGAGATGGGGCTGAGGGTGAGTTTAATCACACAGCTGGTGTGGGGGCTCCCATTGACTGTTAAGATAACACTGAAAAACTAATGGCTGTTTTGACCAGGGGCCGCTGGGGAAAGCTGGAGAGAGAGGGCTGTCTGGTGAACCCGGAGAGAAGGTGACGATGACAATGTGCCTCTGACATTTGCGTTATTGGTATTTTGGGTTGGTTGATGTACATGGTTATTGCTTCCCACTGCATGGAATTATAATTGTGCCTCTTTCCTGAGAGCAACACAAAACAAGGTACTGCATGTGACAAAGAGTTTAAATGATATTATATTATAAACTGCTTTCAGTTGGCTGTGGTGTGCCTACTGTATATGCCTGCACTCTCTAAGAAATCACCTACTTCAGTTTTCCCATTCGCTGAAATATTGGCAATTTTAAACAGCTTATTCTTACATTTCTATGTGGATATCAAATAAATACATTCTTAGTCCTTGAATATTATTGAGTCTGTACCTTAAAGCAAAAGTCATACATCAAGAGATACAACACATCCCTGATGAAGTACCCATCATGCTTTTTCTCCTGACAGGGAGCCGTCGGTCTCCACGGCAACATCGGGGAGCAGGGTTTGATTGGCCAAAGAGTGAGTATCCTGTTTTTTTAACTTTTGAAAAGTCATAATGAGTAAAAAGTGCCCTGGATGTATTTAGGCAAAACAGCAGCATATTAAAAAGGAGACGCATCACTTGAGGTGTAGACTAAACCAAGTGATACATTTGTTTTCAATATGTACTCAAATACAGCCAACATTGGCTTGTGACATTGGCTTGTGTCTCTGCTTCCAGAATTCACTGTCCTGGTGACAATAAAACATACTGCAACCATAACGTTTTTACAATGTGTCTGTCAGGGTGAGCAAGGCATTGACGGGGAGGCTGGACCAAGTGGAACAGATGGAGCCAAGGCAAGTTCAAAATAAAAAATGATTTAAAGGCTACATAAAAAGGCCCACAGTAAATGGAAAAACATTGCCTCGGCCGGTAATCAGATTGTTGTCAATAACTGCAACACAGACTAATTCTTTCCTGATTCCTATTTGTCTGTGAACCCAGGGACCTCTCCGCTTTACTGTAGCAGCTTATTGTAATTAGGGCAAGTCCAATATTGTTTGTGAAATAATGGCCTGTGTACAGTTGGAGCTGCATTGTGTTGACGCTTATTGAAAACAGATAGCGGGGCTATTTTAAGTCTGGCAAGTATTGTGACAGAAAAAAAAAAAAAGATGGAATGCAAAAAAAGCTTGTCTATTCAGCAGAGCCTCGCTGCTGCAAGTATCGCTGACTGACCCACAAACAATGTTTGGCTTAGAGAAGGTGGTAAAATGTGAGTACAGAGAAGACTGAGGATAAGAATACATTTAACCTGATAATCTGTTTTGCTAAAAGTAAACTACTTTGAGGGATTCTTGGACACAGTGCAGCTCCTGGATGGAAAACAGCAGATCAAGAGGGGTTTGCAGCTTTTACCGTCAACTGTTAAGAGACTGAAAATCAGCACATTGTCATTATTAATTGTCATATTACTTTTCTGCAAAGAAATTGAGGCTGTTGACATATTTTGTTCCAGCAGTGTGTGGTAAACATTTTTGTTTTCCAATGTTGGGAGAGTATCAATTCAGTCATAATCGTCGTTCAGAGAGAAGCCATATTGGTATCCTACTAAATCTCCATTAGATTGATCAATGGTTGGCTAAAGAAAGCTAGCAATCGGGAGGGAAAACAATGAGTTTTACAAGGTGGATACACGATTGAAATACAGCGGAAGCTACTGAGAATTGAAGTCAAAACTAAACCCATATCTTGACTGAAGATCAAACTACATGTTTGTCAGTGTGTGGTAGACTTCATGCTGTCCATTAGAATATTCATTAGGCTGGACCTCATGGCTCTGGTTTTTTTATCCTGTCTACCCCACAGGTGTTTCTCAGTTTCCGTATGAAATGTTCTTCTCTTGCACTCCTTTTATCCATGTATTCATGTTGGTGAAAGGCTCAGTTCTTTGTCCAATCTTATTTTTTATTCACATATTTCGAACAGAACATTATCCTTTTCTAGTTTTGTTTCTTACAATTTGTAACACAGACAGCCCTTGCGGTGTGTTTCTCTGAAACTGCTCTTAGTCAGTTCGACTTTATAGCCGTCTACAAAACTGCCTGTCCGCTATGAGGGTTTTGTTAGTTAGTCTGAATAGTCTGCTAGTCTGAATAATATTTGAGATTTAATTTATAATCTGTAATGCTCCCAGACTCCTTACACTAAAGACAGATAGAGTGCAATCAATGGGATAAGGCCTTACTGATTAGTCTGCTGTCATTTTCAAGAATAGAGGTAACAGAGCTTTGTTGCTTGTGTTGTTGTGCCCCCCCTCCCCCCCAGGCTTTGCAATGGCCTTTCTACAGACATTTGGTCTGTTAATTATGTTGAATATCATAGAAACCTGTAAGCACTGACAGACCTTTCATTGACATATTTAATTAAGTGAAGGTAGTTTTTGCATTTATGTATTTATTAATTTAAGTTCAACTGTCGAAAAATGTTCTAGAAAATGAATACTAACTTTTCCTTTCTGAATATTTTATTCACATATTCTAACTACATAGGGCATATCCTGACTTATGTAACTGAAAAGCATTTCATTGGCCTTGTACAACTCTCCTCAGGGAGATAAAGGGGATGCTGGTCAAGAAGGCGCTGAAGGAGACAGGGGTGAAATCGGTCTGAAAGGAAAGCAAGGAACCCCTGGGCCTCCCGGATTGGTCGGTGTAAGGGTGAGCGTCTCAGCAGCCAACTCCATATTTCATTCAATTCCCATGAAAAGACGGCTCTTTTTGTCCACTCACAACCCCGTTCGATTTCTCTCTACCAGGGTCAGGAGGGTAAACCGGGCAAAATTGGTGAAAGAGGAAAGCCAGGAGAAAAGGTTTGTCAGTCTCCCTGCCTTGGGCTTTAACACACCTTTCATTCACTAGCACAAGCGGTTGAATAGCTCTCTGCTGTAGTGGTAAACGACTGGTAACAGGTCAGTGACCTCCCTAAGCATGTCAAACAGACTCTCAGTATTAAATGTTTGAATTGTCGAACCTGTCTGCAAAACTGTTCGGGGAAGTTTGTACTCTCAGTGCATACCTGCTCAATGATGGCCTCTCTCCAGGGGAGCAAGGGTCACCAAGGTCACCTGGGGGAGAGCGGCCCAGCGGGCGAGCAGGGAGAGGTGGGCTTTGTCGGACAGAAGGCAGCGAGAGGAACCATCGGGCCAGTGGTAAGACATCTCTAGGCGCTTTGAAGGACACGCTTTGTTGTGTTGTGGATGTGTGCTAAATAAATATATTTCCCCAGGGTGCTCCGGGGAGAATGGGCCAACAAGGAGAAACCGGCATATCTGGTTACGAGGTAAGCACAGTGATGGAATAACGATTTATATTGCAGCATGTTAGTCATTCATCTGTCATCAATTCATTAAATTAGTTAAAAACCTACATTATAAATCCTCTGGAAAAAAACCTTGTTCTATATATTAAAGCATATTGTTTTATGTAAATAGGCTAGAATATATACAATATTATATCAAGTGTGTGGGTAAACAGGAAAAACAAGTTGTTTGCCTTGTTGACAGGTACCTTACCTGATAAATGTTTAAACAGTAAGCCTGCCTTGGGTCCGTTCAGTGTGTGGATATTTCTGGATATTTTCTACATTTTTCACAATCAAACGCTATCCAGTTTTTCCTTAACAATCAAAAAGCATGAATTGATTTTTGCCAGGGGTTTTATCTCAGTGTATATTTCTCACAGAACAATATTGAATGATAGTATTGACGTGCGAGTAGATACTGCGCTTGTATTGTTTTGGTGTTGATGAATCACAGGCCGAATCTCTTTAGTTTCGTTCTCCCTCTCCATTACACAGTCGGGAATCTGCAGCTCGGATCTGTAATTTTATGGTTGAGTCATATCACTGGTCTATTTACTGAAGTTTTTCTTAAGGCGAGACACTACAGGTGAATAGGGTACTTTTTTAACTTAAGGATATCAGCTAGAAATTTCTCCAGTTAATTACTTACATTAAGACAATTGTTTTTTGTATTACAAGTTTTATGAAATAGCATGTTTAAATATGCAAATGATCCATAACCTCATTAAATATGCGCATATTTTTAATACATTTGAGGACACAAATCTGAACATTGGATAAAGCCAGGTTCAAAATTCTTGTTTCATTTTGTAGTCATATTAGAATCTAAAGTTTTTTTCTCTTTTTATCACTCCATAAATCAGAAAATACTGTCAACAGCCCTACAATATCAATTTTCGCCATGTTTTTAGGTATAACATGTTATATAATTCAGGCTATGAATGATATATGAACAAACCCTTCAGAATATTGATAGGACTATAACTGGAAGGTTTGGTGTATGTAAGTGCTACTGAAGTGGACATTTCGAACTCAGAGTAGGAGAAAAAACTCATTTTGAGAAAATGACCTTTAAAGATTGCTGTGTGGCACTACCAAACCCTCCTGTTCTCTGGATGACAGCTTGCGCCTCGACACACTCCGTGAAGGTATTTAATGGCCAGGTCATTCGTTTTTTGTCTAACCTTGCTTCGTGCAAATGACAATTGTTGTCGTCTTCTCTGTGAATGTTTTTTTCGCTGTTCTTTTGCCATTTTGAGAATTAAATGTCCAGCGGAAAGCTAAACCAGGAAGTGTTTTAGCACACCACGTGACGCATCTGAACGAATCACGTTGTCAGAAATTGACACCAGCCAATGAGATTTCGTTTTTTGGTTTAAGACCCCTTTGTACTTTCACGATTGGTTGCTGATACAAAGGAAATGACCATATGTGTGCAGGAGAGACGGAGCTTTCCAACGATACCTCTGATTACATGGTGCAATCAGCGGTCGCGGTACTTTATGTTACGTTAGAATGCTAACTTTTGGTGAATTTAGGAGAAATCTACAGACGCAAATAGACAAACTATAGTCAAATAAACACCTAAATGTGTATTTTGTACGTTTTCCTTCCAAAAGCCTGAAAGAAAACATGTTATGGAATCAAAATAGCACAAAATCTCAAAATTGACCAGTGCATGAAAAACGATGTTTTTGCCTGCCGTGTCTCGCCTTAAAGTTGACCACAAGAGGGCAGAAAGTAAATACATACATAAATACAAGCAAATAAAAAAAGAATTGCAAAAAGTTGTTTCCCTTTCTAGAATGCCATGTTTCCTTGCAGCTAGCTAAATGTATTCATCTTCCATTTTCAAACTATGAAAACATTTCATGCTTGCTAGTTCAATAACGGGGTGGACTTTTCATATAAGGTGTTTTTTATACCACTAACTTTCTCAATTTTTCTTGACTAGAAAAACAGGTGAAATTAGCACGATTCCTGGTCATTACCTCTGTTGGCACATAGTAAATCCAGAATAAACACTGCGTCCTTTAAGACCAGCGTATTTAACACTCATAACCTTGACTTGGCTAATGAATCAGAAAGAATGCATTCCTCATGGCGACCAAAGATGAAGTGATCACTTCGTTGAGTTCTCATTTTACATAATCTCGACCTCGCCTCCTTCTGCTTCTCTACATCATGAACATAATATTTCACACAGTAAATTGGGAGTGAAGGTTGGGAGGTGACAGTCACAAACTATTTTTTTTGTCATAGGGTCACATGGGACCGCCGGGCCCCCTGGGACCTCCTGGACCAAAAGGTGAAAAGGTACTAAACCACACTTACTTGCCGTCTGCACTGTGATTGTGTCTAATGAGCTCTGGAGTCCTGTAATGGTTGTGTTGCTCAACAATTTGTTAACCTGTCACGCAGGTCATTGTCTTTGAGTGGTCAGCTCTTTTGAATGCATTGGTACTTCAGTTGTCCCTAATCTGCTTCCTCTGTCTCTCATGTCCTTGCAATATTCCAAAAGTCCTCTCTAATTTGATCAATGATCTGATCTAGGACGCATCCGATTAACTCAGTGCTGTCAAATGTATATAATTAGACAAGCACCTGGTCTGCTCATGATTTTGGAGACATTAGCACTATCATTTGTGTTTATTTGACAGGAGCAGCACACAAAGGAGCAGACAGCGTTAGAGTTTAGTGAGATGCTAATTTGCATTTTACTTTTAGTCCCTGGGCAGGAGCCATCTGGATGTGGATATTTGTTATATTCTCTTTGCCAATATCCACGAAATAATGGCTGCGCTTGTAATTAAATCAATATCACACTATCAAATGGGTTGTTGCAAAATGTACGATTGTCAATTATAAAAGCCAGGTAGCCCTGGCAATGAAACTTGCTGCAGATAAAATACAGATCAGTTTTATTAAATGCACTCACATTTGACTTGTACGTTTTGCTCGGCCCCTGGCCATCACTAATTATTTTCCTACTTTAGGATGCCTGATGGGCTCTGCAGTTCTTTTTTTCCTTCGACACATGCTCAACATATGACCATCAATCCTAACACACATCCGCGGTTATTGTTTAATGAATAAATACCCTGGAAGAGTCATTGGCTCCATTTATGTGAAATTGTGGGTAATAGCGCATGTAATGACTTACCATTCATTTAAGAGAGCAGGCAATGTGTTTCCATTGTTGTATTCTTTCAAACAAAACATGCATTGATTTTGCACACACTGTTTGGTTTGAAAGGAAATTCTGTTGATTGCGGTTGTTTGTCCGTGTCCATATTGCCGGTTTAGGGTGAACAGGGAGACGACAGCAAGGCAGAGGGTCTTCCAGGTCCCCAAGGTGACAGAGTGAGTACCTGTTGTTCATGTGTCCTTTGTTTGTGTCGCTCTGGGTTGTTTAATTAATTAGTCTCCATGTATACCCAGGGTCCTCATGGAAACAGAGGAGAGAGAGGAGAGCCAGGGGACCCCGGGCACATTGTGAGTGAAATAAAGAAAGATTGACACCTTTTTTGATTTGTCTTTAGGTATAATGTCAAATAAGTGATTTTCTGTGCATTGAAATGCAGAAACGTATGTTTTCCAGGGTCAAATTGGTGTTGATGGAAAGAGAGGTGCAGCTGGTGCCCCAGGGCTTCCTGTAAGTATCTTATTTATGTCTCTGAAAATGTAAAAACCCCGACATATAGATACTGTGTAAACTTGTCCGAAAGCAATCAGTGTAATTCAAATCAAACAGAAATGATCATTTCAGGGACATCCTGGGCCAAGAGGACTACCAGGGCTGAAAGGATCCAAAGGTGACCAAGTAAGGACATACATGACAGTGGCTTGATTTTTTATTTGTATTCGAAAAACTCAAAGACTTCATGCAACACGATTGGACTGTCATCCAAACTCTTGTTATACTCCAGGGTCAGGAAGGAAAATCAGGAGCCAGAGGAGCATCTGGGACCAAAGGACCACCCGTGAGTTTGATGTATTTCTGGTCCTACTATATAATCCGGCATTATTCACAGATGAGCTACATGATACTATTTAAAACCAATGCAGGCTTTTACATTTCCGCATGTCTTTTCTAAGGGTCCAGAGGGTCCTGATGGCCCACGGGGAGTTGAGGGCAGGGAAGGACTTGAGGGCCCGTCTGGCATGGATGGACTTTCTGGTAAAGATGGACCTAAAGCAGCCAAGGTGAGGACGCTGTCAGTGGTGCACATTTCTGTTTAACTAAAGAATACAAGGACTTTGGAAAATAGTCAAAAACATTATGTCTTATGTCCTAACCACCGCTCTTTGAATTTTTCGGAAATTGTCATGAAGTCAAGGAAAGATGTGAAGGAGAATTCTTAAGGACATAGGAAAAGACAACCACTGTACTCAGAGAATTTGCTTGCACTTATCACACTATCTGATGACGGATGATTTATTCTTAAAAACACTTTATTTATCACACATTCAATTTAGAATATCTGTCTTAAATAGAACCACATAATAACGTTTTCCATTGATCCACAGTGAACAATTGAACAGCTGATGTAAATGATGGCTAAATGGTTCGTTGCTTTATTGAGGGACAGCATTATCTCCTTTCCCTTGGATATAAATGTGGCATTAAAGCAGCCTTCCTTAGCATTCAGAGAAGTTGACAGCTTTTCATCATGGATGCCACTTAGATCCATCTGAATTGAAAACCTTCTTAAGCATAAAACAAGATCAACTGTAGCCCAGCTGTCATTATTTTCCACCAACCATTTTCTGTGTTCAGGGGGAGCAAGGAGAAGATGGAGAAGTGGGCTTACCTGGGAAACCTGGGCAGTGGGGGCCAACTGGTGTGACGGGGCTTCCTGGAAGTCAAGGCTCCTTTGGACCAAAGGTGAGAATGATGTGTGGAACATCTATACTAGTGTTAGCTAGGAGCTGATCTTCTTAACAGAGAAGTTAAGCTACAACCAAACATTTTTTTAAAGATCACCAATTTATTGCCAGTATCAAGTTCCAGGCAATGGTGCAGTGAAAATGAGCTCTTTAGAGAAATATCTGCCAGGGTTGCCTCCCTTGGCACCACAGTGTTCTCTTATCTCAAATGCCAAACTCTGCAAGTCTTCACACTATTTCTCTAAAGAGCTCATTTTCACTGCACCACGGCTAGGAAGTTAGAGTTGCAAATATTAATGAGTTGGATCGATCCAGATTTTCATTGCTTTGCCAATATTACATAAATTCACTTATACATAACTATGAGAAACACAGAGAGGCTTTATTAGTTAGTATAATGCAGTTTCCCCGTATACACATGGTTAGGGAATAAAGTTGCATTCATATTTAGTCATAAGATAGAGATCTAATGCAAACATGTATTTGTTTGTTATGAAGTAAACTGTCAGGGTCTGATATTCCTTTTTCTGCCAGTGTTTTTCGGAGCCACACAATATTTCTATCTGATACATTTGAAATCTATAAAGAGACTTTTAGAATTATAAACACTGCGTACTTTGTTGTACCAGGCAGTAAATAATGTTATTCATATAACTGAATCCCTGACCATTTTTCATTGGGAATTATATGTAAAATACAATATACTGTATATAGAGAACACCAGACATAAATGCAGCCATAGCCAACGTTTACCCTGGATTTGGCCGCTACTATTTTCATTCCCTGGTTGAACTTTCAAAACTGTTTTTTCACCATAGCAGTGGGGGGAAAAGGCACCAGCACACGGTTGACAGTAAGTGCAGTTTGCAGTGTCCATTGGTGGGAAGTCAGTGAGGGATCTTGAGCTTGTTGCAGCACTTATATTGGTTTGTCCTTTCAGAGGTTATTTGGTAGGAAGTGCATGTGTTTATGTGTTTATGTGTTTATGTTTGATCTTCAGGGTGAGAGGGGTCTTCCGGGCCAAACTGGTGCATCAGGAAAACAAGGCTCTGTCGGCGGGATGGGGCTGCCAGGAAAACAAGGAGAGCAGGGACCTAAAGGACAACCTGTGAGCACTGAGTTATCTATTTACTCAGAGAACAACCTTTTAGCTTGTTCAGTGATGAAGATAACCATACTTCTCTTCTCTAAGGGGGATACGGGTCAACAAGGATTTCCAGGGGTGTTCGGTCTTTTTGGACCAAAGGTACGTCAAGCGACCTATAAAGTTTTAGTTCCACATCTTATTGGCTGTGCAGATGATATGTCTCTGAGGCAGTAAAATGACCAAAAAGTCATTTCTGACTCTAACTCATCTTTGTGCACGTGCAGTGTTTTTGTGAAGTTTGAACCTCAAAATTGTCTGGAGGTACATTAAGTTATATTGTCTTCAGTAAAAATTGATATGAAAGCTGTTATGTATTACTATAACATGCCCCAGGATAACATCTGCTACACTGCGAGTCTGCTTTACTTACAACACTGCTGCACTATAGATTATTGCCAGCTGAAGAAACCGAACAGGCTTTCCTGGAGTCTCATTCTTTCATTTAAAACCCAGAGGGTGATCTCTTCCCTACTGTGGGAGTTGAACTGCAGTGTGAAGCAGATGAGCTTTGTGTTAGTGCGAGGTTTATAGTAACTGTTATTACTCAGAATCAATGAGGAGGGATAATTAGAGGAAAGTCAGCAGACAAAAGTGCAGACTCTGAAACAAAGTGTTTAAACATCTCAAGTCCTGGAGTGATGTTAAATGGTCGAACAGCAACAACATTTACCTCTTTGTAGATGAGGGGAGAGGTTACGTTATTAACACAAGTTTCTTGTAAAACTTTACCATTTACCACTTTCAATTATTACATGAATCTTTTTTTTCTTTTGAAAATGTTCTATTAAGATAAAAGCACTCTGCTGCAAACCGTGTTTTACAGTACTTTTAAACCTATAGCACATGTATCTTAAAGCAGTGAAGTTGCTGTTTGGTAGTGTGTAAAGATGTTACATCACACACAGCTCCTGAACTCAATGTTAAGGATTGGTTTGACAGCGCTCATAGAACAGGGAACATTTGAGGAGGAGAAGACGGATGAATAAATGTCAGCTCCCCCTCCTGAGAGTTAACAGGCTCAGTCCGGCTCAGAGTAAACTCAATTATCTGTCATTTGTTAAATAGCTACAACCTCACCTTAAACCAAGCATGTAGTACTGAAAGGATAAGCCAATTAATAAGAGACTTGTTTATTGATTAAGTAATTTACTGAGCACAAATCTGTTGGTGTTGCAACAAATGTTCCTCTACTAGGTGAGGACGTTCCTTCAGTATTTGAGGTGATTGTACATCGACTTCCTATTACGTTTTTTTTAATAAATCCTTTTGCAAAATGGAAATGACTAATAGAAATGTCCGTATATCGATCAATAATTATAATAGGCCCAGTCTTGTGGAAAACAATATAATATACATTTTATTTACAATGTTATTCTGTGTCCCAATCCTATTCTAAATTTGTTCTCCTTACATTGCAATCTTTTCACACCTGAACAGTGACAAGAAAATAGATTAACAGTCTGTATGCATTCTACACGTATTCTTTGGGTGTGCTCATAATCACAATGTGACACACAGGAAATGGAGTGCACAGCTATTACAAATAAGTAGTAAATGTTTTGCAGATGCATAACTGCAGAAAAACTAAAAAAATAATATTTAGCAGTCCTAAGTTGGATTTTGACCAGCATCTATCAAAGTATTGTATTTATTTTTAATACTAATTTACATTTACTTTCTGTTTACTCCCCCCCAAAAATGCACTGTGACAATTAGCATTAGCATTTAGTAAAGTTTGTAGTTGTTCTCAGAGCCACCGCTTATTCACCATTAGAGGAACAGTAGACGTCTCTGCTGTTTTACCATTCAACATGGTGCCACTAGCTATACAGAGAGACATTTATCAATGTATGAATCCAACGTGTTGCCAATAGAGGTCAACAAAGGTTATCGATTAATCAATATTGGTTCAACCTTTAAACCTACCGCATCTGATCCACTTCTATAAATAACAGCTATTTGTCTTTCCAGGGACCCATGGGCTACATTGGCCCCGCGGGGATACAGGGACCAAAAGGCCCGCGTGGTTTGTTGGTAAGATGAAGATTAATGTTAGTTTGGTAACTCTCCCCAACATTTCAGCCAATTCCAATGCTCTGAACTCTCACAAATTGCACACTTGCCATGAAAAATAAGCAGAGCTCCGTCTGATGCTCCATCATACGTGTCGTCAGTCTCTAACATGGCTCTGCTTCCCAGGGTATGGAGGGAGCTCTGGGCCCCGTTGGCATCATTGGCCCCAGCGGTCATCCTGTATGTACCTCATATCTCATCCTATCTGCCAAGCTTTATGTGACTTCTCGCTGCGTTTTGGCAGTGATGGAGTGATCCTCTGTCTCCTTTCTCTCCATCAGGGACCCAAGGGTGACAAAGGAAGTCGGGGGGAGACGGTGCGTGGCGCCTGTTTGATGAATCCTTTTTGTCTGTACCGTGAGCACAGGATAGGATACTTAGTATGGAGACGGCATGCCACTCCTTTGCCCCTCAGCACTTTTCATTTCCTATTGTACTTCACTGTTTGTTGCTACACTCACAGTGACACTTAGCTGCTGTGGAATATTCCTGTCAGGGTGATAAATGTGGGCTGCATGCTCAAAAGGCTTCTTTTTGTGTGTTTGTTGAGCGCTCATACACAGGCAGATTTCACAAGCTCACTCCCAAAACACCAACATTTATGTATGAGTTTGCTGCGTGACAATAGGATTTGCTGTGTAGAAATAGGATTCCTGAGTGTAGCTCTGCAAAGAAAAGCAAGAGGGCATTTCAACACACAATAGGTAAAGACTGTGTATTGAATTGGTAGCACAAAGATGGCGTACCACTGTGCATGATAGAATGAGTTTGAGAGAACACCGTATATTATTCTATTATTGCAGGGTTGTCCTCTGACATTGATTACTTTTTTCCTTTCATCTCTAACAGGGGTTGCAAGGACCAGGGGTGAGTAATAATTCACCTTTGTAGCTTAATCTTTATTCTTTGCACAGGCTCAGGGGCTGAGAAGAAGAAACAAATGAACCACTTTAT
Organism: Trematomus bernacchii; assembly: GCF_902827165.1. NCBI lineage: Eukaryota > Metazoa > Chordata > Actinopteri > Perciformes > Nototheniidae > Trematomus > Trematomus bernacchii. The sequence continues at coordinate 14,205,070 of NW_022988043.1, forward strand.
CATCTTCAATAAAGACAAACTTCTTAATAATTTTAAGGCTAACGTGGTGATGCAATTTTTCAGGGATTTGCTGGCCCTCGTGGACCACCCGGACCACCAGTAAGTGTTACAGTCTGTATAAATCACACTTTCATTCATCGTAATCTGGTCTAGATTTGAGTGTCTAAACGTGGAGAAAGAATCAAGTTATTCTCAGTTAAAAGTATTTTTTAAAACATGTTTCTAAAAATCGAGATAGGAGAGCAGAGGGGAAAAAACTGGTGCCCACTGATTGATTATCAGTCTGTTAGAGTGCGCCGAACAGACATGGTTTGACTCTACTGTGTATTCATTGAAATCAAAATGTACAAATGCAAAAAAAACGGTGTTTTCATAATTCAGATCCCAAAATCAAATTGAAAACTACTTGGCTGTGGGTGCAGAATCTAGTCTGCTGGGAAATTATTTGAAAAGGAGAAAGTAATGTCTGCATTCAAACTCTAGTTAAACTGTGAGCAAAGTTATGTTATTGGGAAAATAGTGCAGTAACCGTACAAAACATGTTCCTCAGTCCTGACCTGACATGCCATGACATGAGTTGGGATTACACACCAAAATCGCAGCAACTGAGAAACACCAGTGAGACATGACAAAAGTTTGGTTATGATCGTATTGATAGCACTGACCAGTGGCGAGCCGTCAGGGCCCTCTAGGTCCTCTGTGAGGGCCTAAGATATTCCAAAAAATAATATTTAAAAACATTAAAAAAAAATATATTTTTTTAAAATATATATTTTTTTAATATTATTTTTGTCATATTTTTCATTAGTTTTACCGAAAAAAAACTTCATTTAATAAAATAACATTTCCAAAGAAATAAATCCTTCGAATCTGCCTGTTCAGTCTCTGTTTGAATGTCAGTTACTATAGCGGGCCTCTCTGCGATTCACAGAGGGCCCGCTATAGTAACTGAACGAGAGAGTAATGTCAAATGACAGTACAATTGACCAATCATATCTTCCCTCTAAATGGGTGGGTTTTATTATCGCGGACTTTATGACGAGTTCCTCCTGCTGTGAAACTTTTCTTGTTTCCATAGCAACAACAACTTCCTGTCAACAGCGTGAACTCGCCTTCAAAATAAAAGCATGCCAAATTACACTTAAGACATACAACTGCAACGAAAGTAACAAACACAATGCAATATCATTTTCAATGTCAAAGAACACAAATTGGGTTCACAGGTGTTGTTTTGTGTGGTAGAGGGTCGCTGTCATTGATGCGTTTTGCACCCTGGGCCGTTGTTTTGATATTCCGCTGAAGTATACGCTGTGACGTAATAACTCTTTTTTTTTCTTTTTTTCGAGGGAAGGGGTGGGGGTCAGAGGGCCTAGGTATAAAGCTCACGGCTCGCCACTGGCACTGACGTAATACACTTGGAAGATGCATTCATTTCCAAATAGGCATATGGGTCGCTTGCTTCGACATAATCACCGTGGTTATAAATGAAAGAACTTGGCCATTCACTTTAGTTATCTAGCATTTAGCTTCATAAGTGAACTGCAGGCAATGAGATGTGGTCTGCTACTGATGACATGCACGTCTCCACAGAGCCCCCAGGCCCCCCCCACTCTCAAAGTTTATTAATATTGAACGTGCTCCATTTCAAAAGTTGCAATAACTTCAACAAAGTACCCCCTCGGGTCCACAGCAATGCACCCGCCAAATGTGAAGTGGATTGGATGATATGCAAAGGACGTGCATGCACATAATCAAATCTAACTAGTTACAGACCTGCTCGTTTTCCACTGTGAGCTGATTCAAAAAGATGTTAGCCAGCGGCTTTTCCTCTCTGCATTTGACATGCCTCATTTCCTGTGCATTCATGCCTCATTTCCTGTGAATATCTCCATATTTGATTAGTGTGGCAAAACCTACCACCAACAGGGAAGATTAGGATTTACAGAACTGTTTTGTGAACAGAAATACACTGGGTGACTGTTGCTAAAAGTGCCAACACAAAAGTCTCAGTTTTCTTGGTGCCCAAAACATAACCAATAAACTCGTTGTTTACAGGGTCTTCCAAGTTCTGCCCATTTCCTTGTAAGTATGTTTCTCTTTATAGTCGAGCCAGGGTTTGGGGAATAATGAAATGTTATGGAACAAACTGAAGAGTAAAAATGTTGCGGTAACCTTATTGCCTTGCTGTCTTCTTTGGTAGAGAAATGAGGCTCTCGGTGCCACCTTTCAAGTCATCATCGATTCCCATGCTGCACTGAGGCCAGAGGTTAGTTCTGAGGAAAACTGCTCATTGCAAATAATCACTTTTGATCGTTGGGGCCCTAATGGGTGTAACTTTTGGTGTCTGAAAATTATATATTTTTAGTAAAGCCTGAGTTGTGTATTTTCTCAAAACAAAACAAAACAACAGTCAGCCACTCCCTGCTGCAATTCAATTGGACATGTACCTCACGTCAATGTTAATCAAGAGGCTGAATCCGAAATCTATATCTGAGAGAATCCAGATTCTGCATGTACGCAGCTGTATCTACGCCTCCCATGCTGATTTTGACAGAGAATCTATGCTATGGCTGTGTTCTCATGTGTATTATCTTATTAATACATTTATTTTATTAATTCAAAACAGAAACCTTATATTTGTATTCAGCATTTCTGATGCTATTGTAATGTTAAATCAATAAAATGTTTTATTTACTTTCAATAATAAAACAAGTGTTCAGTAACATAACTACATGTTCATACATCAGTAATATAGGCCTATATCTGTTTCAATGCAAAGTTGTGGTCCATGCTTATGGGTATTATTAAACCACCAAAAAGGTTGTCTGTTGTCTAACCCTAACCCTAACAGAATAAGATAGTTTTACAAATTACATGTCAACTATGCCAATATTTCTATCCAATCAGAGCGTGGAGATGCCCATGTTAGACCAGGGCACAGAGATCTTCAAGACCCTGCAGCACCTCAGCACCCTGATCCAGAGTCTGAAGAACCCTCTGGGGACCCGGGACAACCCAGCACGCATCTGCAGAGACCTGTACAACTGTGAGCAGAGGCTGCACGATGGTGAGGGGACCCTTTAAACTGCTTAGTCATTCCTGCACACATTTATATTCTCCTCTCATTATTTAAGTTGTTTCCTCCTCTGCTGCTCTCTGACAGGCACTTACTGGATCGACCCCAACCTGGGCTGCGCTGCGGACACTATAGAGGTGATGTGCAACTTCACAGCTGGAGGACAGACCTGCCTGAAACCGGTCACTGTGTCCAAGGTGTGGATCCTTTCAGAGTTCAGCCATTTGCTTCAGATAAACATGACACCCAGTATAATGTAAAGGTGTATTACGTAAATGAAGACAAGATCAATTTGGGAGCTTTCCATGCAGGAAGTGGATGATTATGTAAATCATGAATGCTTGTGTGGACACAGAATGTTCTCAAAGAAAATAAGAGAAGCTCAGAGTTTAATGTGATATAATAAGGTGCACAGCTGGTCATTTTCTGACAATGTACACTGTAGCTCTTTTGTAAAAGATAATTATTGCAATGAAAGGCAAGCCCAGCTGGCAAATTGACCTCTAGGAACTTAATCTCTCCTTTTATTGTTTTTGATTTTGAGATGTACCTAAGATTCAAACTGAATAAAACATCACAGCACAGAAATGCAGACTGACTCAATGCCTGCATAAACTGTTTACAAATCAAATAATGAGGTCAAAATCTGTGATCCAGATGTAACGTTTTGTAATTCAATACACAATTGTAGTTTTATTATATAGTTATTAGTTTGTCAGGATTTTTTTGTTTTAAGATGGGCCTGTTTTTCCAAACTATGATTACTTCAGAGACACAAATTCTTGCAGTTGGAGACAGGAGTGGGTCGTATCCAGATGAACTTCATCCACCTCTTGAGCACAGAGGCGGTGCAGCACATCACCATCCACTGCCTGAACACTCCTGTGTGGGCAGCAGGACCCTCACTGCAACCCTCCTCCAGATCTGTGAGCTTCAAGGCCTGGACGGGGGAGAAGATTCAGGCCGGGGACCTTCTAGAGCCGCTCATACCCAGGGACGACTGCTGGGTGAGCACTGATTTCAACATTTTGAGAAAATAAACATTCTGCCATTCTTGCTGAGAGTTAGATGAGAAGCTGTATACCAGATCAGTCAAACAAAGTCCTGAGTTTCCATAGATCAGCGGCTGGAATATGTATTATTTCACAGAGATGCGCACATGTGCACAATATGAGCAAAACATGGACCATATGTAGAAAAACTGCTCCTTGAAGCCACTTCAAGAAGTCAGAAACTCCACAGGGAACCGGTTAAGTATGGAGCTGTAACCAGTAGGCGATTAGCTTAGCTTAGCATAAAGACTAACAGCCATGGAAAACAGCTAGCCTAGGCTCTGTCTAGAATCTCCAACATCTGCCTGCCAGCACACCTTAAACTCCTGACCATGTATCCTGATTGTTTAATTCATACGTTTGTTTTGGATATAACAAAACAGTTTTCATGAGGAGTTAAGTCCATGTTTGTTTTGCTTAGCTAGATAGAGACATTGTGTATTCTGGCAAAAAGTCTAATAGGCCAGAATACAGTACAAAACCAAAACATAATTTTTACATTTGATTGTGCCTTAATTAAACAATTGTGACAGCAACTGTCAACTATGTATTTAAATTCAGCATCAACTTTTGAGTGAACCTTACAAGCTGTTTCTCTGCCTTTATGCCAACATTGCTAGTCATATTCTTGTGCTAGCTCCATGCATGCCCCAAAGAAAACATTTCTTCACACTAACTTTTTTGAACAAGCCCTGCAGAGGGTCATAGAAAAGTCTAGTTTAGTATGTCTGCCTCCAACCCAATACAGTGTGGCTGTTTGACGTGATCCTTTGACTAAACCACAGACCTCATGTCAGCGTTTTTGGAGGGGAGTATTTCCTAAAAGTTGCACAATAAAGTCTGGGGATTATTCAGAGTGACTGGGACTTTGTTGAAGGGCAACATTTGCTGCTGAGTGTTTTTTGTTTCTCTTTCTTTTTTATTGCTGCAAAAATACAATTCCAGATTCACCTCCATCGTATCGGGGTTGGATGCAGAAATCTTGGCTCAAGATGTTGCACCATGTTGCATCTTAATAAATCACTATTACAAAAGAATATTATGTTGTCTTCCACATCATTACACTCTGACATAATGACATCTCACTTTCAGATCAAAGATGGCCGCTGGCATCAGACCCAGTTTATCTTTCAAAGCCAGGACCCAAACTTACTCCCCATCGTGGACGTGTTGAACCTGCCGACAGCAGATGGCGGCGCTCGCTATCACCTGGAGGTCGGACCCGTGTGCTTCTTATGAGGCCATGAGGGGGGGGAGCTCCTCAAAGGAGGGACTGCATAGAGGAGGATGGAGGGGGGGAAACTGATCTTTCTTCTGTGGTTTCCCAGAACAACAGACCCCCAATTTTCTCTCCGCAAAATATGCTTGGACTGCAGAAACAGGAGGGGGGGGGTCGGAGCAAGAAGGCCCGTTGAAAATGCAGAGACTTCTAGCACAAATCAGCCTATGGAAAACAATAAGCTTTCTTTCTCAGAGACTTGTTTGTGATACAAGACCTGAATGTACTATTTTGGTGGGAAGTAATATGTCTTGCTGTCATCTCAGGCCATGTTGTATCATATTTTCTTCACGGCCTGAGTCCTGATTTTGAAAATATCGAAGAGATCTGTACAGAAATATTGAACAGCAGATGCAATGATTCCTTTTGTAATGTTTAAGTATTATTTATACATGTATATGTACTGTATATTGTAATATAAAGTGCAATGGTTATTGTTCCACACCCTTGGGAATATACAGTATGGGCATCACTCATTCAGGTATACGGCGTGCCTCAGACACTGTCTCCAGGTAAGTCTTTTTGAGCCTCCAATAACTGTCTAGTGCTGAGACACCCCCCGTTTTTTTTAAATATCCTCACACAAACAACTGCTGTGTGCTGCGCTCCATGTCAAAATGGATCGAAGCCTTCCACAGTGTGAAGCGAGAAAAGTGTGTTGATGCTACCTCGAACTGCGCGTATCATCTCGCGGCAACCGAGACGTTACCTGATATAATCTGGGGTGACACTCGGGTGATAAACTCTTCAGCAAAGCTTTGTTTGTGCTTTACGAAAAAAGGGAAGACTAAATTCATTAAATTATATTGTTACGGTAGTATTTTAACATTTCCAATATTCTTTGTACTGTCTGACACTGAGTCTGACTCTATAAGTTAAGTTTTTGTAACTGTCAATTATGCCACTTTTTATTAGCTACAGTGGATTCTTTTTAAATTCTGATTAGCTTTCCAGTTCAAAACAAGGCATCAACGTCACATTAGGAGCTTTAAAGATTTGTTCGGTCTGTACGTTTTTCTAATTACTGGTTCGAGACAATCAACTGTATTGTAGGATATTAACAAACGTGTTTATGCATTTCTCACTCAGAGGTGCAGCAATGGTGGTTGTTGCCACCAATCTATAAGCTCAGAGGATTTCCAACAATACACAACACTACCATGGCTCACAGTGTTTGCTCTGTACACACACTTTATGCTGCGTTTATGAAGTCTAATGACTCCACAGGCAATTTAATAAAAATTCTGAAACATTTGTTTATAAGCAGCTTTTCATTTGTTTCTGTCAAAGAAAGCTTCATAGCAAAGGAACTAAATAAAATGCATTTAAACTGCCTACTTGTGGCAGTGCTTTTTAGCTTCCTTCTATTCATTTCACACCTGGACCTGTCAAACCCAGACAGCAGCCGCCTCTGCAAACAGAGTGAAACATTGTGTCCTTGAAGTAATGCCTTGTTTTTCCATCAGTTTTAGTGGCAATGCGGGGATTCTTGGTACAAAGCACAGGCAGACTTGTAGGTTGAAAGCAATATATTATCAGACTGCTGTATCTCAACATGCATGATCCTATCGGGGGCACATGGCATGGCGGCCCCCGTCAACAGGAAGGTTGACTCCAGTGATGAAGCTGGCAGCATCGGACGCCAGGAAGGCGATGGCGTGGGCCACTTCCTCCACCTCCCCCGGGCGGCCCAGGGCATGGGTCTGCTTACACTTCGCTAGAAACTGGTGATGAAAGAGATAGACAGACACTAAGTGTTACTGTGATACATGGCTGATTGATTTACAATTCGGGCTGTTATCTGCTTTCCTTTTAAATGAAAGATTCTATTGAGATGTTTCAATGCAGCTTAAATTCTGTTGAAGTGTTTCATCTGAGTACAAGTTTTCAATTGAATCAACTTCCTTTAATGAATATAACTTGTCAGCAAATTTCTCTTTTAGGGTGTGAAAAGATGGAGAATGTATTGTAACTTTTTTAATACGTTTTGACATTTTAACTTTACAATGTTTTAGAGTTATGTAAAATATCAAAATGAATCCTATACAGCCACCACTGAAATCAAATTCAACAAATATATTTTAACTACAAATATCACTGTAGCCTAATATTTATCTGCATCTGTGCAGAAGAAAAAAAAGCTTTGTGGCATTTAAACGTTTTCAATTTTAGAATTGGAATAATTTTGTAATAAATTATGCTTTAAACTATTTAGTGAAGACTTACTTATAAATGTGTCCTCTGTGCTAATCAGATGCTAGGATATGATGGACCTAAACATGGAGACTAACACAGAACCTCTGAAAGAACACGTGTTGTAGAGGAAACACTCAGTTTAGACACGATGTGTTACCTGGGCATACTGCTCCTCATTCAGTCCCGCTCTCTTGTGGACATCAGTAATGATCACACCGGGGCTGAAGAGATGCCGCAGGGGAAGCGACACAACACATGGTGCATCACAGATTTTATTTCAGACAGAATGAGTGATATCCATGCTTTTTAAATCAGAAATGCATAGGATATCGTATACAATATATGAAAAGGGAACAAAATATTATGGATGAATTGCATTCACTCACCACACAGAATTCACTCTGACTTGCTTTGATGCCAGCTCTGAAATGAAATGGAGTCATGATGTTTATATTGGGAAATTCTAAAATGTCTAATATACAGAATATAAGCAGAAAAAAGAGTCTCACTCACCAAGCGCTGTACAGCTCGTGAACTGATCAATGGCTGACTTGGACATGCAATAGGCCAGCACACCAGGGAACTATGAAGAGAACATGTTTCACAATTCTCATATACATAAAGACATGATATGCAGTGGGACTAGTTTTAAAGCATGGCTAGCTGCTTAATACCCACTGATCTCTGCCCATTGACACTGGACACGTTGACGATGGAGCCTTTGGTCTCGATCAGGTGGGGCACACAAAGCTGAGTCAGGTGGTATACAGATCTGGAAGATGGATCAAAAGTTAGGGGACATTCTTACTAAAAATGTAAAATATACACTTATTGCTAAATCTCAAGTTGGGGAGTAAGTAAGTACTACTACTGTAGTCATCTGTCTTCAAGTTCTGTAAAGGACAATAACATCTGTGATCAGTGTTAAAAAATAATTTTAATTGCAGTGCTTGTCACAAAATGAATTGAAAATGTATTGCATTTTGTCAAGTTATACCATAATGTGTTGTTATGCACTTTTGTTTACTTCCATTAAGTACCTCTCCGTTATCTTTCCGCTCAAAAAATGTGTTTCTTGGCCGAAAATATCGAGTTCTGTGTTTAAAAAATGTGAAACATATTTGTCTATTCAAAATCCTTTTTGATACACATCCACGCATCACTTTAGCCAACATCCAGCTACTACACACCCTGTACTGCTGTATATCCGTTACTAAAATGTCTTTCTGATGTCAGGTGTTTGATATCCTACCTGACGTTGATGTTCATGATCCTGTCATACTGAGCCAGGTCAGTTGTCTCGATGCTGCCCATGGCCAGGATCCCAGCGCTGTTCACCAAGACGTCCAGCCGGCCAAAGTGAGAGATAGTTTGCTCCACCGTCTTCTTCACCACCTCTTCATCAGTGAGGTCTCCAGGGACAAGCAAGGGCTAATAACACATTAAATAACACTCAATGTTTCATTATGTTCTAAGGCAGCAATCTTAGGATGATAGTCACAATGTGTGCATGTTTATAATGTTATTGTATCTGTAAAACATATGGAAATGTGTGTATTGTCTTTTAGGTACTTACTAGTATTGACAACCATGCTGCTTTTGCCAATTTGACACAAAATGAATGGAAATGATGTTTACCCTAAGGTAGTATTTCTTAATATTACTACATTTAAAACATACTCGAGGACAATATGCTCATCCAGAAATGCATTGGAACTCAAAATGCCACATTTTGATACCTTGGAAACTTCAAAATCACAATAGATATGGTCAAATCTTTTTTTTCATATTCAGACTTTTCCGTCCACAATGTATTCTAAATTCAACGGATGTTTGACACCATGTCCCCATGTCTGTTCTCTGGTTAAACATGTTCTAGGTCACACAGTTCAGAATGAGAGTTACTTCGGCAGCTCCACAGTCGGTGCACTGTTTGGAGATTTTCTTCAGGTTGTCCACGTCGCGGCCGTTGAGAGCCAGCAGAGCTCCGAGTCTGGCGAACAGGACGCTGGTCCCGGCCCCGATGCCCGAGCTGGCCCCGGTGATCAGGGTCACTTTCCCCCTCAGGGAAGACACCTGAAACACAGAAAAACACACAGTCCAGCAACTTTCCACAGAATACCTTACAATCAATTATTTAACTAGAAAAACAATTATACACGCGCACAACTGCAAATGAAACAAAGCAGACTTAGCCTACTTTGAATGCATCATCTGAGGCCATGGTTTCTGTGGAGTTGTGTGGTTTGTATGAACCATATAAGTGTGAACTTGCTGTATCGGCTTGTCAGCGATACATGCCTCGTCCACTGGTGATGACGTAGTTTGACAGTTCATTTACACACATGTGTTCATTGTGAATGCTTTGAAACAATAATAAAAAAGGAAAACGGGGAAAATATTAACACGTTGGGATAAACACTACCTTACGATGAAAGATTTAACAAGAGTTACTTTCATAACAGTACTACAACAATGATAACATACATGCACACAACTGCAAATCAATCAAAACAGACTTACTTTGAATGCATCATCTGAGGCCATGGTGGAGGCTTCAGCCATTTTTGCAGAGTCAGTTTTTGTACGTATTAATTGCAGCTTACTTTGGGTGGAACTGTTATAAGGCTTTGCCTTTTGAGTATGTTTTTGAGTTTTCATGTGTTTTTTTACATCACTAAGTTTGGCGTAAAAATCAGCCTTACAATACAGGCAATATGCCCGTGTATCATCTCCAATAAATGGCTCCAACCAGCATTTGAATTCAGGGTTTGATTCCCACTCCTTCCTGTATTTTTGAGGGTAGAATTTAGACTTAGACATGATGAGCTAACTAGCTAAATGTTAAACTTATGTCACCGAGAGATGCACACACTTAACGGCGGCTTTGCGCATGCGCGTTTCATTTGCAGTCTGGACTTGGTCACGTGTTGCTGTTCTCTGCTCTGACTGCAGCTGGGACCGTGGATGTAGAATAAGAACTCGCTGATCGTTGAGGACAGTAATTGCAGAACGTTACGTGCTTTCACGTGAGTCTCCAAAACACCAGAAAAGACTTCAATAACACCAGAAAAAGTCGTTAGACATGACAGTAGTCGCTTTTGACAAGAAAGTCGCCAAGTTGACACACTAAAAATGTAATGGTTATGTGATGGGATAAATAAAGATGTGTTTTTTTTGGTACAGATGTTTCTTCTACGTCTGCCAAGAGCTAGGCTACAGCAGTATGACACCGCTTTAAAATACGTTATGAATAAGAAAGCAACAAAAAACGTGTGAATTCACTTTTTTTTTTGATGAATCCCCTTGTTTTCTTCCCCCCCACCCCCCTTTGTTGTTGTATCTGCGCACCCCTGATGTGGTGTTCATGTTTTCTTGAAATAAAAAATACATCTATACATCATTTGTATTATCTACATGTATTGGGTTGTTGAGTAGATGTATGTAATGTTCCTACATGTGGATGTTTTTTTTCAATACAAATACAAATGTATAACTGACAACCAACAACTTCAGCCTCTTGACTTTTAGACGGTGACATTTGAACAGTTATGCATGCAGAAATTGTTTTTGAAATCATGGAAAAACATATCAACTATAAAAGATTTATTCAGTACAAAACATTAAACAATTATTTACATAGCCCATCAAGAAAAAAATATTCAAAGAGAAGAACAAAGCCAGGCATATTTACCTTTTGGACTGAATTCTGAATGTGTTAAGGTTAAAAGGTGGAAAACAATCTATAATTCTTCTTTACAGCGGCTTTGTAACATACAGGGGATGCAAACCATTTCTTAAAAATCATAATCATGCCTAGCTATAAATTGTATGGCATAGCCTAACATTTGTCTTCTGAATTGAAAATGGAGCACTACTCAGTTTACAGCCCTCAACTTCCTTGTCTGAAAAGTTATAAATGAACTTTGGCAATGTACGACACCCTGTATAAATAGGCTCAGGGGACATTTCAGAGTCCAAGTTTGTGTTAAAGGCCTATTAGCATATTTGAAGAGAAAGCTGTCTATCCAGCAAAAGGGTTGGCATGTATGGTCACATCTTTTATCCGGGTTTCAGTCAGTGGTCGGAACGTCTTTTCATTGACAGGCAGCTTCTCCAGTTCATCCAGGGTCTCCAGGCCATCGATTATTCTACATGTTGAAAAGAGTATGATCAGCTGCCATTATGAGTTATATTCTAATTAATCAGTAACTGTCAAGCACATTAACCAGGTGTCAAAACAAGTTTCAACAATCATTCTCACAAAACACTTTAAAAAAGTTCCATACTTTCCAAACACGGTGTACTTCATGTCCAGATGGGGCTGTTTGGCATATGTGAAGAAAAACTGGGAGCCATTTGTGTTGGGGCCGTTGTTAGCCATTGAGACGACTCCTCTGACATTATGCTGGAATAAAAAAAAAAAAAAAATGTTTAAGACTAACATCCTGATGAAATATAAGGTTAAACTTGCTCCCCTGATGTGAAAAGCTACCCAAGTAGTACTCACTTTAAGATGTTCACTGTACTCGTCGTCAAATTTGCGACCCCATATACTTGTTCCTCCTTTGCCTGTGCCTGAATGGTTTAATCAAAATACAGAGAATAAAGAGGAAGACGTGAGGAGTGAATTCGGACATTTCAATGTTAAATTGAAGCACATGCACGGCAACACCTTACCTGTAGGATCACCAGTTTGAACCATGAAACCTTTAATGTTTCGGTGGAAGAGACTGCCGTTGTAGAATCCACTGGCACACAAAGCAAGAAAGTTCTGTAAATAGTCAAACATAGGTTAGAATATTTGATGACTGCTTTGGGGAAAATATATGTAAATCCCTGTTTAGGCCTTCAATCATTACAGTAGCATTTTTATTTACACAATTAAAAAAAAAAAAAGGTACCTTACGGTTTCATTTTTGTATTACTTTTAGAAAATATTTAAATTTTTACTGTACATCTTTAGTTTTACCAACATTAGTAACTTGTTACTTTGCAGTCAGGTTATCAATAACACAATTAATCAAGTAATACATTAGGATATATTTGTATGCATTAAGCTGCCAGTATTCACTCTACGGTACAGTTTACCTAACAATATAATAGGACTTAAATGCATTTAATTAACGCATTTGTAGCACGTCTCAAGTTTGTGCTAGTGGACTTTCAAAGCCTTTTACTTCTGAATGGACAGAAACAGGAGGCTAGGAGCATGTCATGCTAACTGTAATGTTAGTTGACTTACCTCACATGATTTTGGTGCCCGTTCACAAAACAATTCAATTTTAATTTCCCCTAGATCCGTTTGAAAGGTGACAGCCTGTAACAATTACAAAGTAAACAAAATCATTACAACTTTTAACAGGCACGGTTAAAAGTTCGTTCGTTCGTGTTAGCTAGCTAGCTTAGCCTGTTAGCCAACAAAACAAAATAAGCACATTTTCATTACAAAAAAGTACGTTTCTGGACCTGCTCCTAACAGACGTTAAAACACATTTTTCGTTGATAATTTTTCAAACACACATGTTATTTTCTATGTTGAAAAATCTACTGGAAAAGTTCACAATCAAACGTACCATTTTAAACGGTGCGTCTTTGAACAAGTGTGTCGAGAAACATGTCCGTCTGGGAGCAAGAGCTCTGCAATGAATGGTTCCGCAATTAATTTACGGTCAATTTAAAAGGACACACACCTGGCAAAACGACGGTTACTATTATTCTGGCCTATTTATATTATGTAGGTGTGACCCTATAACCATAATAGATATACACTGTTGATGCTGTTTTACTATGCCTACATTAATGGCTTGCCCAAACATTCCGGGCACTCTAGTCCCCAAAACTTCCCCTTTACGTGTAACATACAACGTTTTTTTTAGTATTTCTCTATTTGAGAATGTTAAGATTTATAATTGGATACATTGGTTAAATATAATAATTACGCAAAAAAAAAGGCAAAAACAGCCTGAAATATTTAATGTTAAAAAAATATCCTTTACCCAACAAAAATATTGAAATACCAAAATAGGAGAGAATCAATATTCACAACATTTAAAAGTTTCCCCAAAAGACACAAGGACAAATTAGGTCAACCAAGTTTATTTCGTTTTATCTGGAGGGGATGCGGTGTAGGAGATGATGGGACACATGCTCAAACAGAACACTCACTGTAACATCATTCTTGTCAATACCGATACACTGATGACATGTCTTATTAAGGAAAAATTAAGGATTAGATTAGAGTTGGGAAACATTGAAAAAAAGAATTTGTACCCAAGAACATTGAATTTAAGAGATGAACATTGTGGAGTGAGGGTCTCATCACGCCAACATACATACATACACATGGATAACACTATCATACACACTTCATCCATGCTAACCATGAATAACTCATCGTTCTGAAACACTACAGCTTACTTTGTAAATGGTCATTGAGGAAAACACAGAATCAACGTTAAACCAAGTGTCTTGAAAAACACAAACATTTAGTTTGAGCCAGCAGTCAATATTAAATACACCAAACTAGAAAAAGAATGTATAGAAATGCATATAAAACTGTAACTGTATAAAACAATTGTTTAAATTAATAAAAAATACCAGGTGTAATTAAAAATAGGCAATTAACTAAAAAAAGAAGTGAGTACTAGCTGGCTTCCTGAGAAATTTAGTTATATTGTATAATACTAATAGCTGTCAAAATAAAAAAAATAATATTAGTCCAAATCATAAAAAAGGGAGGGAAAGACAGAACAAAATATTAACAATGACCTAATCTATAAAATGTTCCTAGCAACCTACACAAAGTCCTTTTAATGTACTGACCCTTTACTTGCAGTGCTCACTGAAACACTTCACATGTAGTTGATTGTCTTAGTCTGTGGTGTATTGCCGAGTGTGCTATTTCAAATGCTCCAGCTGTGACGTAAAGGGAAATACTTTCAAATAAAATGTGAAATACCTATCTAATATCATTTCAATCTTATGACTGGCAGTTATTTAGTCAAACCTTTCCATATAGAATAATCAGAAAACATGTGTTGTATACATGAAGTTGTATACCATCGTTTGCATTTGCGTTAACATGTGGGAGAGATGCTATAGTGCAAAAGCAGGAAAAAAGAATGCACATTACAGTACTACATCACTTACTATTACATCGTTTAAATGAAGGCGATATTGCACAATATCGCATAGTGAAACATGTTAATTCAATAAATGTACATAGTTTAAAGTATTCCTATGCTTTTCAATGTAGTTATGTTACTGTATATTGCTACTCTCCAGGTTTTCTTTGCAGTTAGGTTTATTAAAACATAAACTGATTTTATATTTTGTTCTCGGGGTATACATAAGAGCCCGTATTGTGTGCTTTGCTGCGTCAGAGCTGTGCATTGATCTTGTTTTCACCATTTTTAGCAAGGTGCTGCTTACTGTGGCAAAACACAATTGCAGAAAAGTCATTATCAGGCAAAAAGTATTAAACATTTCTCAGAAAATCCACAAACTTTGAAACCAGAAAAACAATTAGATTAGTCCTGAAAAATATGGAGGCCCATGCATGACAGGACAAAACATACAATAATAATGAAAAACATTTCCCAAAACTATGAATAATATAAATCAACAGATTATGACACCAAGTTATGTCCAATCAATGACAAAATCATATTATTTTACTTTCTAGATGGTGGCAACCCAGGACTTACTTTGAGTTCAATTTTAAACAACCCATTGATGAACATTAAACAAAATAGGATATTACTTTGTAATTTCAACTTCTACCTGGTGAAGATGGTTTCCATATGAGGTGAGTTCATCTGGCACACACAATACAAAAAAAAAGCCTGGCATAAATAGTTAATTTAATTCAAATCTAAATCAAACTTAATTTCTTATAACGTGTCACTAAAACATTGAGACAACATATGTATCTTTTATCTGCCCAACTTGATTCCTGGAGTCAAGTATGGTCACAGAGAGGAAAGGAAAAGAAAGTGATGACATTTTAAAAAAACATCACCCTGCAGATGTCTCAACAAAACATAACAGAAATGGTTCACAACAGGAAGAAAGTCATGTGAAAGGGTAACTTTCACATGACTTTGTAGAAACTATCATTTATCTTTACATCTGGTGGAATGTATCTTGTTTATTAAAAGTGTTGAGCTGTTTGAGGTGAAAGCTCAAATGTAACACAGAAATGAAGTTTCAGAAATGGCCCTTTTGGACCTTATTGCATTGTTCTTTCACAAAAATAACTGGTTATTACATTTTCATCCAATATAGCAGTTTCAATAGCTTTAGATTAAATATGTAATTTAACTGCAGGGGAAACATCTACACTGAATATTGCAATACGTTTTGAATGATGCAGTTCAGTGACATTTAATTAACAGAATAACTACACACTTACACTGTTATAACAAATTAAAAATAAAATGAAGGCCAGGTGTTCATAACAGAGATTTTAGGAGATGTTTGGAAATGAACTTGCTATCTGCATAAATCTCAACTATCAGGGCATGCCAGTGGATATGTGCGTCATACCCACCACAGAAAGAGAAATAAACTAGTCTAGTGTTTCAGGTAAGCATCTGCTTCTGTTTTAAGCACATCACTTATACTTGGTGGCTCTTTTCAATGTCAATATAGTGTCATCCTGTATAAACCTCATTCAAATGATTTTGATGCAGACATAACTCATCTTATTCAAAACATCTTCAGCATGTTCCTAAGATTGGTTTGTTTTGTTCTGTGCAATTACTTACAAACAATGTGGATGCAGCATAACCATGAAATAGATGTTGTTCCCACTGAGCAGTATACTGGCAGATAGGGTTGGGTATCTGCTCGTCGATGAGAGGCTCCACAAATGTCCTTTTATGGGAGGGCTATCTTGTAATGCTAGTCAATTAGTTTGCATTAAGTAGAATAACTGATTTTGTTAGTGCTAGGTCAAACACGTTACACAACTTTCTGCAAAAAGTGGCCATCTTCAACCCCCCCCGCACGTAAACTGGCTCCATGTACGATTGCACTTTTTAGTGTTCAGTGTAGTTTACCACATGTTGTGCTGCTACCAAGACTCAGGCCAATCAAAGGCAAATCCTCAGTCTCAACAACATAAGTGACTGTTGACTGAGGGACCCTTCCACATTAAGAAATGCACTCCTGAATCCCTAAACTTTCATTATTTCAACAATTAGCAACAATATATAACATGTTTTGCTTTGATCGAAAGACTTGTAAGATATTATAAGTGAAACATTTAATTGTTTTTCCATAAAAGAATAAGAAAGCCTCCAGCTTGTCATGATTTCAAGATGAACTAAATTGATAACCGGAGAGCGCAGACGGCAAAGGGTTTATTTCCCCATCTGGAAAATATCAAAAAAGTGAAAGATAAAACTAAATATTCCTTTTGGTCCATGCCACACCCTTCTACCAAGTTAATTGGGAAATGGACAATTTGTGTATTCTATCTTGATTAAACAAAGTCTGATATTATAAACACTGTGAACGGTGGGAACTGCCTTTAGGTTTGCCCAGAGTTTTTCATACTTAAATTATCCACCATACCTGAAATGCATAACGTGTAAACTAATCTTGCTGTTCATAATGCCACTGCTACATTACTGCTGGAAAGCATCATCACTGGGTTGTTTTGTGGAGGCCTGAGGGGTTGTTTGTAAAGGAAGGAAACTCAACTGCACAGTCATGAATTAAGATAACAACCTGAAGCCATCAATATTTTGATTATGCTTACTTGTCACTGGTTCTTGATACCCAACCTTACTGGCAGTACACTGCAGCAGTACTCGTCTGCTGCAACAAGCCTTCTGGGACAGTATAGACGCTACAGCCTGTGTCAGGTCCCACTCGGACAGTATCCATTTTATCTCACAGCCACAGTTCAAGCCTGTTCTTTGTCACTTTTCCATAACTGTTCCTTGACCTCCGTGGGCAGGGTGTTGAAGAGGTCCTCCTCCACCACGAGGCCGGTTCTCTTTAGCTGTCGGCACTCGGCCAGCTCCACGGGCAGACACTCCAGACGGTTTCCTCTCAGTTCGAGCTGTGTCAGCCCGGTCAGCTCTCCAAACCGCGATGGCAAAGACTGCAGGCAGTTGTTTCCCAAGTTCAAAGTGCGAAGCTTTTTGCACTGGAACAGCTCATTAGGCAGGCTCTCGATCTATGTTTTTAAGTGAGGAAGGGGTTGTGATAGGATAGAAACGGAGAGGTTTTAGAACTTGTAACTTCAAACATTTTCCAGCAGCAAACAAGCCATAACATAATTTAAAACATGTCAAAATTACACAAGATATAAATGGATCACATTGATTATTAAAGTACTCACCCTGTTAGCGGTCACTGCCAGGTACTGGAGATTCTGGAGGAAGCCAATGTCTGCCGGGATATAGGTCAGGTTGTTATGACTCAGGTCCAAGAAGCGCAGCTTGCGGCAATAAAACAACTGGCTGGGCATCTTCTCGATCTTGTTTCTGTTCAGGTAAAGTTTCTCAAGGTTGGTCAGTGTGCCAATCTGGATGGGGATATAGGCAATCTGGTTGTACCAGAGCTTAAGGCAGACTAGCCGATGAAGGTGCTGGAAGCTGATGATCTCCTCGATGGTCTTAAGGTTGTTGTCCTTCAAATCGATCTCCTGCAAGTTGTGCAAGCTGAAGATTGAGTGTGGTATGCGTTCTAGATCACAGCGAATGAGCTCCAGCTCTGTCAGGTTAACCATCTTCTTCAAGCTGTTGAGCACCATCAGCTTGGTGCCTTCATTATTGACAGAAAGCTTCTGGAGGTGCATGCCCACATCGGTCACCACCTGAGGTAGCTTGGTGAGATTGCTCTTTAGACGAAGAACTTTGAGCCTCTTGAGCTCCCGAAGCCCATCAATGACAATGTAACGGTTGTTCTCGGCGCTGAGATTCCCTGTCAGGTGAAGCTCGCTGAGATTCTTCAGACTGTAGATCCATAAAGGAATCTCTTTGATGTCAGTGAACTTGATGTGCAGGGACTTCAAGTTCTCTCGCAAAAACGCCAAAGCAGGAGCTTCGATTTTGGCCGGTGTGTGGTACAGCCACATCTCTCGCAGGTTGATCAGCTGGGCGATGATCGGCGGGATGGTGACATCGGGGATGAGCTCCAGTTTAAGAACCTCCAGCTCCATCAGGTCAAAAACTGTGTCCGGGATGCCACTTAGCATGAAAAGGTGCAACTCCAACTTCTCCTGAGAGTTCTTGGTAATCCTCTGCCGGAGCTTGTCTAGTGTCCACTCATTGTTGAGGTTAAGTTGCCTCAACTTATTCTCGCTGACTTCCGAGAGGAAGACAGCGAATCGTTTAGAATACAGAGGGTCGTACTGATCGATCATGTGCATCATGAATGCAAAGTCATTCTTAACATCTGGTATGTCACTGTAGCTGCTCTCTTCCCGTATCGACTCAAAGGAATACTTCTTGAGAGAACGCCGAAGCATCCAGCAAAGCGTGTACATGCAGATCAAACCATACACCATTACTAAGCTAATGTAGAAACAGGCTAGGATTTTAAAAAGTGTAGCCAACGGGTGGGCACAACGGTACACACTGTAACCGGTCAGGCTCTCTATATCTACTGAACAGTCAACACTGAACTTAATGTCATGCACATAATACCCTGTATAGCAGATTATAAATATAAACTTGATGACTTTGATGATAGTCTGACGGATGTACAGTCTGTACACGATGTCTCCTTCCTCAACGTGTATTCGGAACTTCTTGACTTTTTCGAACAAGGCTTTTGCCTGTTCACCCTCTTTCTTGTCCAAAACCCCAGTTTCTGTTCTATCTACAATGCCCTGCTCAAAGCGTGTTTTTGTCCTTTGGAGCATAGGAACACTTGCTTCGACATCCTCACTGATAACGGACTCCTTGTGGTCCATTGAGCCGTTCATTTTCATTGGTTTTGGGTCACTCTCTTCAACCACAGTCTCCGACAGTGCCCTCGTCGTCCATGGAGAGTCAAAGCATTTCAGCAAGATGGATACAAAGTGCTCTAGTTTGGAACTTGTCCGTGGAAACTTAAACCAAAAGTTGCTGCAAGCTAGGAAAATAAGAGTGTGGAGTAATACTAGGTAAGGAAAATACTTGGCAAACCAGTGCAGTCTATTCTCATAGCACACAGCATCCACATAGTTGTACTGGTGGCGATCAAGATCATACTGGATTCCTTTGGGTTCCGCGAACAATGATTCGGAGAGGGTAGAATTGAAGTTCTTTTTGCAGGTCTCATTGACCACCCATTTGCAGGGCAGGCAGATCATCTTGTCCTGGGTGACCTGCAGTGTCCCCCCAAACACCGAAATCATTAGCATAACAATGGAGATGTAGTCTGTGAACACATCCCACCATGGTTTCAGGATGCGGTATGCCGGCTGTGTGTCCACAAAGTACCGAAGCTCAGTGATGGGGATCATGGTTAATCTGTGGTGGGGGAGAAAAATTGAGGACATATTCATAACAGAGGAAAGTGCTGTACTGAATTATAATGCCTTGTCAAATAACAGAACACTACTAAAAAGAAAAAGCTCCTACAGCCTAGTCTCTGAACAGCCCTTACCTGAACCACTATACAATACCAAGCCCAAAAATCAATACTACAATGCTAACTATCAAGGTCATACATCAGAACATTGCAGACAACTAATTTGCCAAAAATCTGCCAGGAATAATGAAATAGAGACTGTTGTGACAAACAATTGCCCTTACCGAGTGGGCCAACATATTATTGATTTAACTTTCTTTAAACCGACACAATCAATCTTTGTTTCAAATAGGGTGTCATAGTGGACATGGCCAAATGGCAAACCAGCTATTGATAAAACATAAAGTCAATTTGTCTGCATTTCACTTTATTCCCTATAAGATTATGGTAAATAATTCATGAAGAAAAAAACGAATCTCGCACATGATGTTGTCTTGAAAGTACATGCCGACTGTGCATATAATCAATGATTAATTTAACAGAACAATCCTTTCATATTAGCTTAATGAAGAATAACCTGTGCATCTGTTTTGTATTGGGAGGGCACCTAATTAGCAAGGCAGCATTAAGTCATTTATTTTTCTGGTGCTGTTTATGTCACCTAAACTAATGAAAAAAAGTTTTCTGATACTTAAAGAGATATTCAAAGCTGTCAGTTGTGATGGTGCCTTTACTCTAATTTAAAGAAAAAGTCCTCTAGAAAGTGAACAAATAAGTATCAACATTAGCAGTACTTGGATGGAATTTCATATAATGTGAAAATACTTTATGTGGATATTCTATTTCACTTATTAGGCCGCTGGATAGTTAGCTAACTACTTTGCTACTTCCACCGTGCTTTAATGCAGACTATTGTTATAATTTTGTTACGGGATGCATCAATTGCAAAATTCTGGTATGAAACTAGGGATGCTCCGATCGATCGGCCACCGATCGATATCGGCCGATACTCACTCTCTGCCGATCAATCGGTGCTCTCTAAAAATGCCGATCGCGAGAGCCGATCGCATGACGTAAAATACATGACACTTTTCTCTGTGCGCGGCAAAACAAGCTCGCAAAAATGGCTTCACGAGTCTGGCAGTATTTTAAGGTGTCCGAAAATGACAATAAAATAGCGGTATGCAACGTGTGTGTGAAGCAGAAATCCTGCAGCTCCACCCGCTGTGACGGACCGCTGTGACGGACCGCTGTGACGGACCGCTGAGCGGAGCGAAACACACAAGAGTTAGACCTAACACACTTAGCTATTTTATCTACCTCTGGAACTAGCTAAACTAGTTATAAATATATTTATTCTTCACTGTCGGGTCACTCATTACTGGATCAGTGAGCTGCAGGAGATACTGACAGGCTGTCAGGAGAGAGAGAGAGGGGGAGAGAGAGAGAGGGGGAGAGAGGAAAAGAGAGCGCTTCCGCTCATTTCTCCCGTGTTATTATCCAAAGTGAATGTAAACTTGAATAATGTACTTCATTTGAATGTAATAATTATGTTGGTTGTTGTTTGTGGAAGCG
The DNA here is from genome assembly GCF_902827165.1 of Trematomus bernacchii. Taxonomy (NCBI): domain Eukaryota; kingdom Metazoa; phylum Chordata; class Actinopteri; order Perciformes; family Nototheniidae; genus Trematomus; species Trematomus bernacchii. Next base: position 14,226,725 of record NW_022988043.1, read on the forward strand.
CCAGTGAATGAGCCCCATTAACTGAGTTTTAAACATCACTTTAAATGGAAGATCCCCACTCGATCGGTATCGGCCGATATACTGATTCCGGCGATCGGCCCCAAAATTGGCGATCGGAGCATCCCTATATGAAACTGTTGTTTAAAGTAACAATTTTGCAATAAGCCGACAGCAAGGGTTAGTTTGTCACAAAAGCTGCCTTCATATACTTCTCCTTTCTCCAAGATTAGCCAATAGCTAAATTCAATTGCAATAGTTTCAGCAGGTAGCAGGCAGTTGCTATGCCTATTTATAACACACTAAATAAAATGCATTTACTTTGAACTGAAAAGACAAGATTTGGAACTGAATCCATCAACACTACTGAATACCCATTCAAAGGTTTAGAGCTAAAAAAAAATATTTTTTAGCCTTTAAAATGATATTCTCGCACAATAACAATCAGTCATCATAGTGCCAATATATTATGTTTTAGTAACGTTGCTCTGATCCAGGGTATCACAATACCAACTAGGGCTGGGGCAATATAATAATATTTATATTTAGTAATTATATCCATTAACCATGTTTATGAATGTTCCAGAAAATGTATTGTTATGATTATATCAACATATCATAATCAAAATATTGATGATGTTGAATAAAGTTACCTATACTGGGACCTGCCATCAAACCTGGCCCAAAGGCAACAACACTAATGTTGTTGTTGGTATAAAATATAACCAATCCAAAGAAAAGAAAATCTGAAAAACATAATGTATGTGTAAGGATAGATAAAAAGGCTTTTAATGAACTCGGAAAAATAGGTTCTACTTACAAATCCGTAACGTAAAACACAACAAATCCATTCGTAAACAGTCATGAGCGATCCACAACACAACCTGTTTGGCTGCTGCACATCAGAGAAAGATAAAGAGCCCCATATCAACTCCTAGCCCTGTGTGAGTTTGACACACCCAGAGTTTAAGCTTGAGAAGTCACTCTTCTAAAGATGATGTTCCGTTTTGGCTTGTTTAACCCAAACAACACGGCCGCCAGATGAGCCACCTTTCTCCCTTGCTCTCTATTCTTAGCCATTTCCGTTAATAATACCGAGAGTATTGTCTGTGGGGGCCTTGAGAAGCACCTCCCTCGACCTTCAGGACGAGATCCTGTTTACCTTACAGAAGCTGCTGTCTCCAACTAGTGTCTCTCTGGAATACTTCACCGTCAACTTTTGCACTCCCACAGTCCCCCAAAACACACACCTACACATACACAACAAGAGTCTGGAGTTGGCATTCATCAGAGCCTGTACTTTGTTAGGAAACTATAAAGGCGAGGAGTCGGGACGCCTAGTCTGATCCTGGGCCAAATAGGCATATTTAGCCTGGCCACAGTTAAGAGACACTTAAGCACACATAACTATTACATTGATGTGGTCTAGAAGTATGGTTAGATGATAAAGAAGCACAACAAGCACACTCAGTAAATAAAATAATCACCAGTTTGGAGGTGTTATCTGTGGTCCAGTGCCTGCTGATGATCTTGGTGGACAAGCCACTCTGTGTGTAACCAAAACTCTTCATGGACCATTGCCTCTCCCATAGCCATGGGGGTGAATAGAATACCTGAAAAGGACAATGGTAGATGTTAATTTCGTCCTAGTTGTGGGAGTCCCTAACTTGGGAGTGACATGCTAAGGCAAAAGGTGTACAGAAAGTTACTTGCATGCGTACTACTAATCCAAGTTATGTTTAAACAATACTTTACAGTACATTGCGTGTACTCTTAACTGTGCAATGTATCGTGCCAGTGATATTTGTGTTGTCAGATAGATATATTTATACATTTACATGGATGTATTGAATATCTTCATCGCTCGTAATATTAGCATGGGGCGTCTTTGTCATCTGGCTAGGTAACGTTAGCTGAGCATGCACTTTTTAACAAAAAGTTAAAACCGGATGATTTGTTTGACCATATACAAATAAATAGCGTGACCAGCTGTCTTTGGTAGCTTTGAATGGTATGTGACAACAAACTACGTATCATCACGGACACAAGCAAGAACATTGTTTGATGTAAAAACACGTTAGCAAACTAAGCTAGCCTGCTGTTAGCTAATGAGCTATGTTGACCACCGGCTTTATCTCTGTCTTGGGAAGTTTACATGCCGTCCTACGTTGCAGGTAATATGACAGCGACATGTTGCTAACACGTATTTCAAACTGCTATGATGTTCAACTTACTATGTGGTATGCTGCGGTTAAATCCAACCCTACTTTAATATCAATAGTTGCTAACACATTTCGTTAGCTTTTGCAAACAGCTGCGCTAGCTATGTGTTGTTTTTTCCAGGCAGCACTTCCGCCAAGACGACGGATGGCAGTGTGGTGATTATAACAAACGTAGAAGAAGAACGCGTTTCCGCTCTCTTTCTGGGGGAGATTTGTTATGGTTTTAACTGCAAGGTGAATATCTTATGTTTTGATAGACTGGAAATCAGCTCCTAATTTTGGAAATGTTGTCATACAACTCTTTACGGATTGTGTGCCCATTCCGGGCTTTACTGCACCCAAACTGGCTGATGACAAACCGACAGAGTGTTAATAAAACTGTTACATGTTCAGCACATTGTGTGTCTACCAGCTTCCCAAAGAAGGACACATGGCAAAGACAAAATAACCTCAAACCGACGGGAAATGAAAGAAAGCTACAATACTCGACATATGCAGCCAGTTCACCCAGGAATTACTGCACAGGTCAATTCAAACTGAACTGCTGGAATTGCAAACAGCCTCTCGACCAAACACCTGCATTCTTCTGCTTGACATGCAAAGCAGTCCAGCCCCCAGAAGAAGACACATCATTATTTAACATCATGGATTGGTGAGTATCTAGTCTCATATATCACTGCCTGCTAGGCTGCTATCTTACTCATGTCAGCCTGTGAGCAAAACATTTCGTGTCACCATGTGTTGCCTCTTTTCAGTGACTACAAATTCTCACTGGACACACACAAGCTGCAGAAAAGATACTTGCATCTCCAGCGTTCTCTGCATCCAGACAACTTCAGCCAGAAATCTGTGGTAGGCACGTGGATGTGAGGAGTGATTGTGTTCTGTTAGTATGATTCATGATGAGTTGGTCAAGGGAGTCATTCTTGAAAAATTAGAAAGACGTTTTTTTTTTTAGCAATATAAAAGTCGAACAAACAGTGTTGTAAAGTAACAAGTACATTTACTCAAGTAGCCTACTGTAATTAAGTACAATTTTGACGTACTTACTTTACTTGAGTATTTCCATTTTATGCTTCTTTGTACTTCTACTCCACTACAATTCAAAGGTAAATGGTGTATTTTTACTCCACTACATTTATTTAATACCTTTAGTTATGTTGTGAAATATTATCAACAACACTTAAATAAGACGTTAGTCACACTTTGAGTAACATTCACAAGCTACCCTGCAGTATGCAAAGTAATTAAAACTAGCTGCACCTTTACCAGCTTTGATAAACACATTAAAGCATCAATAATTATAATCAAAACATAAAATATATATTATTCTGAAATGGACCAATCTGCATAATGAGTACTTTTACTTTTGGTACTTTAAGTATATTTTGATGCAATACTTCTGTACTTTTACTTCAGTTACATTTTGAATGCAGGACTTTTACTTGTAACGGAGTATTCCTACACTCTGGTACTTTTACTTTGACTTAAGTACAAGATCTGAGTACTTCTCCCGCCTCTGCGAACAAATAAAAAGAAAAAAGCATTGCTTACGAAAAGAACGAAGGAACACTACAAAACATGATATCGGAAGAAAGGAGTGTAGAACATTGTTGTATTCACAATTAAATACACCTGGGCTTTTCCTACCATGACATGTCAAGATGTTAATTGGGTTAGTTACAAAAGACTTAACATATAAATGGAAAAATAAACAAGGGTGAATTAATGATGGAATTAAGCAGTTTTAAGTGGAGAAGTCATGACAAGTTAAAGGTAGGGTAGGTAAGTTTGAGAAACCGGCTCGAGATACACTTTTTGTTATATTCCATGGAATGCTCTTAACATCCCGATAGCAATGAATATCTTAAGTGCTTTGACAAAAAATCCATTAAAAAATGTCATCTGTGGAAGCCGTAGTACTGTAAAAAGTACGACCAATCATTTTAGCCGGCCCGGCTAAAATAACTGGATGGCCTACCTGCCTGTCAGCCTTCCACAAACTTATCTCGTGCCCTCATTGGTCATGCGCGCGTTCGTGTGTGTTGGAGGAGGGGCTCTATAAGGAAGTGGCAGATTTTCTCCGGTTGTGTATTTTCAAATTCTAGCGATCTCGAGCCGGTTTCTCAAACTTACCTACCCTACCTTTAAGTAACCCAAAAGCAAAGCCAATTGTCTTACAGCTGTGAAGACTTTTTGTATTCTTCATGTACTTCATAACACCTACTGGAGCTGACCTTGGCTATAACAGCTTATTTCCAGTGAAGACTTTTTAATAGAGAAATAATAACTTAAATATCTCAAATAAGCTCTGTAGTTGCGGAAAGTAAATAATAAATTAATAATAAATTTAATTTATATAGCGCTTCTCATCTGCCAAGACAAATCTCGAAGCGCTTGTATAGGGGCTGTCATGGCAGCAACTCGATCGAAAGACCTAGGACTGTGAGTACAATGTAAAATGTCAAGGTGCTTTTTCAAGTCAGAGAAAATAACCACAATTATGTAACCGTGATTTCATCAAGGTTATTTCTCCTTTGGTTACAATACTACACATTTCTAACAGAAAGCCTGTGGAGTGCAGCTTAAAGACATGGGAAATGGGCAGGATGTTTTGGTAGCTTGACCTATACTAAGGACATAAAGTCAGGTTAACTCAGCCTTATATAGAACATCAATAAAAAGCACACAGCAAACTCATGGTGATGCTTTATCATAAGACACTGAAGGAAAAATACAGGAAATAGATCTAATGTTAGTTTGTCCTTTTATCTGGAATGGATGGAGCACTTCCTCTCTGGGAAAAACATCTCCTCATCTTTTCCCCATCAATTTTGATTTGCCACTTTTTATTTGCAGCTAAGTGTACTTTTCTAACACTAGAATCTTGTGTGGAAATCCCATCCAGCCAAATGCACAGTTGATGAGACAATTAGGCCTACATTTCACATTAAATCCTCAAGCCTCAGAAAGAAATAAGACTTGTCCATATAAATCTAAGCAGTTTAAAGTCGAATGTGTTTAAAGGTTATTTTACAAAGTGGTAAATGGTTGACTCGATTTTCACATTATCCACTTTCTCCCTTGTGGATCATTAAAAAAGATGCCTGGCAGTTTAGAAGAATAAGCATTATGAGCAGAAGGAAGACAGAACGTGTTTTGCTTTTCTAATAATTTATTCTGTACACCCAGGTGCAAAAACACAATGCAGAGTGCTGTCATGAATTATATGAAAGCCTAACTCATATTCAGCAGAATGTCAGAGAGAGGAAAGGTAGCGCCTAAATGCTTTATTCACACACAACCTGTCCAATATTGTACTGACTGTGTTTTATTTATTAGCACCTCTGGCCATTTTTTCTTAATTAGACATCTTCTAGCCTTGTGGGTCTTCATCACATATAGAGAACTCATTACTTATACAAGGCCACAAGGCAGCCACCTACTGCACTGGTTGTTATTACAGAAACAGCTCTACACGGTGGGCCCATGGGCCAGTGCTTTAGACTATTGATTTTCACAAGGGCTGACAGACCTGATAGCTGCAAAATGTACTCAGATCTGCCAAACATTTCCAAGATGTTTTCCTCCCTGTCTTGTTTCCACATGTCTGTCGTGTCAAACTTACACCTGCTTCCCTTGAAGGGTCCCAAACTGCCCGACAACAAAGGAGTAGCTGTATGTCATGCACCTAATTGTCAGTATCACCAAGGATTCGGTGTTTAACAAATTGACAGTGGTATAGATTGTTATGACAAGGTGTAAAACATATCATATGTTATTCCCTTTAGTGACAGTTTGATGTGTAACTCTGGATAACGAAACGGTTTGTTGTTCTGAATGCACAACAAACCAATTACTATGCCAATTACTCATATTTTCTTTCCCCTTTTTAAAATGAATGAATATTGATTGAACATTCTTAACTAAACAGAACCCTCTTTTGCAGGAAGAACAGGAGTATTCAGAAAGCTACTCCGCTCTTGTGAACAAAGCTTACCACACACTGCTTAAGCCTTTGAGTCGTGGCCTTTATATGGTGAGTTTTAAATCCCTGACTTAACTTCTAATGGATGGTTTATTTTCATAATGGCTCGCTCTGTCTGTCTGGACGCCTTTTCTTGAGAAACACCGTTCCATATGAAGGAGCTGTTGAGGTTGATGATCTCCCTTTATTTTTTATAGCTGGAGCTGAAGGGAATGGTTATTGAAGAGGGCACAGACTCCGGGGCTGATCCAGAGTTTCTAATGGAGCTGATGGAGATCAATGAAGCCCTTGATGAAGTTAAGACTCCAGAGGAAGCCAATAAGATCGGCCAACACACAAAAGGTAAATAAATATGCCTGTTTGATTTAATGAGTTAGTGTTCATGATTCACGAATTAGCGCAGGTGGACGACTACCAGGTTAATTGGTGCTGAAATATCACATATATTTATTTCAGATTTCTGGTCTAGGTTGACCTCTCGAGGCACTTAAAAGTTAATAAAATCCCCCTTTGGCTGAACTGCTCACTGGTTGAGACTTTCTTAGTATTTTCTTTGATTCCTTGTTATGATTACTATTTCAGTTGTGATGGATTTAGTGTGATCTGGTCACAATATGTTTGGTTTCATACAACAGCTAGCACACCTGAAGCAACTGGTGAATCTCTTTCCAGTGCAACCTAACAAACTCACGTTGTTGGTTTTCAAACTCGGAAATTTGAATCCAGGGATGGAATGGTTGGCTCCACCATTAATGAAGACCAACAGATTCACTTAATGGCTGACCAAAAAGGGCATATAGCATTAATAAATACATTTTGAAATGCCTAGTTACCCACTAGCTGTGAAATTTTAAAAAACAGTCAGTATTGGGCTTCGTAAATTACAAAACATGAAATTCAACAAGCCATTAACGTTTGTCCCCTCTTTAAATGACACATGCAGGTTAGTTAGAATTAACTCCACCAATGGCTTCATAATTACTTTTGCAAAGGTGCACCATATTTTTCTCTCAAGCCAATCAGAGAAGACTCCTCACATTGGTGGAATCTAACAGAAACTATTCTAGTAGAAACAGATACGAAACATGCCCCCCTTTTAAAAAGTAGTACTATATTCCTGACAGTGGCGAGCCGTGAGCTTTATACCTAGGCCCTCTGACCCCCACCCCTTCCCTCGAAAAAAAGAAAAAAAAATAGTTATTACGTCACAGCGTATACTTCAGCGGAATATCAAAACAACGGCCCAGGGTGCAAAACGCATCAATGACAGCGACCCTCTACCACACAAAACAACACCTGTGAACCCAATTTGTGTTCTTTGACATTGAAAATGATATTGCATTGTGTTTGTTACTTTCGTTGCAGTTGTATGTCTTAAGTGTAATTTGGCATGCTTTTATTTTGAAGGCGAGTTCACGCTGTTGACAGGAAGTTGTTGTTGCTATGGAAACAAGAAAAGTTTCACAGCGGGAGGAACTCGTCATAAAGTCCGCGATAATAAAACCCACCCATTTAGAGGGAAGATATGATTGGTCAATTGTACTGTCATTTGACATTACTCTCTCGTTCAGTTACTATAGCGGGCCCTCTGTGAATCGCAGAGAGGCCCGCTATAGTAACTGACATTCAAACAGAGACTGAACAGGCAGATTCGAAGGATTTATTTCTTTGGAAATGTTATTTTATTAAATGAAGTTTTTTTTCGGTAAAACTAATGAAAAATATAACAAAAATAATATTAAAAAAATATATATTTTACATTTTTTTTTTTTTTTTTAATGTTTTTAAATATTATTTTTTGGAATATCTTAGGCCCTCACAGAGGGCCTAGAGGGCCCTGACGGCTCGCCACTGATTCCTGAATGTATGTACAATGCAAAACAAGGGTGAAAACATCAGACAAGCGAACAAAATATACTTGACAGATTCATTTTTGTCTACATGGTTGTGCTTAATTTGTCACTTTTTTCAAACACAATTTTCCTCATATCCATGTGCTACATGGTGGGCACATCCAACTGTGTTAACACAATATGACTCTTTGATTTTTCCAATATGGTTTGTATAACTTCAAACAAAGCAGGTACTCACAGAGGCAGGAGTGCTTTTTAGCTTGTACAAATAAAAAGCACCATATGCGTCTTGTCTTGTTAACACATGCAGAACTGGCACTTTTCTCCTCCTCACTTTCAGGGAAACTGGCAGTCTTGACAGAAGAAATAGACGCTGCCCTCCTTAAAGGTATTATATTCTTTTTCTCTTCCTCCCACTCATTCCTTAGTTTGTTTTGTAGTCTATGCCAAAGCTTTTTTAAAGTAATTAAGTGAGTCAGTTATTGAACCTCCTTTTTCACTCTCTTTTTTCCTTATCAGGAGAACTTCAATCTGCCAAAGCCCTGCTTGCCCAAATGAAATACTTTGCAAACATTGAAGAGAAAGTAAAGGAAAAACTTTCTGAATTCATGTAATTGTACCCCCTATTTAATCGCTATCACTTTGTTGCTTATTTTAAACTAGTTCACAAAGTTTTGAAAAAAACACAAAAGTGAGTGTACATTTGTCATGGGAATATGTAAATATAATATTTAAATGTAATAATAAAACTACTTGTTATGCATAATACACAACTGAATTAATGGTGATTTGTGCTTAATCTTATATTATTTTATTAAAAACTCTTCAGATGTGAGGGTGTAATTGGATGTATACAGTATCTCCCTTGAATTCCAATAATTCAAGCCTAATCATATCCTCTTGTACCTAATGTATCATTCAAAATGACAGAGATATATAATTACCTCTGATTAAATGTGCTGCTCCGAGTGTTTATATGATTATCCTGCCTATCAGTTCAGCATTTTGTCACGTGGGACTGTCATTCAGTTCCTCGGGGCACCTTTAGGTGGAGACATAACACCTTGACAATTATCATGCAGAGGAGCAGGACATGTTGTACAAACTGGATATGAGACCAGAAGGAAGTCCTTTATTGAGGTAGACAACCTATTGAATTATTTATGATGGCTTCGTATGTAGCATTAAAGCTATGATAATTAGGAAGACCCCACTGAATGACTATTACTTGATGAGCCAAAGATCCATGATCTGGGTAAAGTTCCAGCTCATAAATTGATGTGCATTGACCCTGTACACCCCTGCCTGCAGCACACTGATGTGTGCATCAGAATGTAAAATCATCCATCTTCTCACCCATTTGAATCGTTTTTTCAACACCAAAGAGTCATAATCTGTAATTACTTTGCAAATTGGAGCTCCGGTCTCATCAAGGCTTCTGATCCGAGACACTGATACAGGTGTAATCTCACCGAAAAAAAGGCGCGTTGTCTTAATCTGATGGCAGAAAGTGAACCATAAGATCACATATCATGGAAAATGTTATTTGAGATACAAAGGCATCGCAGCCTAAACCATTTTGTGTGTATTAGCGGTTTTCTGTGCTCGACACCCTACTGTAACACATCCTGACTGGTTGTTTATTAAGTCTGGAACAACAATGTCATGTGTCTGAAGCTGTTTCGTTTTTTAGCGTGGAGAAGCAGTTTCCTTAATACACATGGAAAGGCATTGAATTAAACAGGGTTTCTCCCACCACAAGGAGACTAACAGGCCTGTTTATTATTCATGTCCTAATCGGAAAGCATCTACGGCGCCTTTGAATTAATGAGAAAATGTGATCGACCAACACTGAGGCCACTGCCGTCTCCCAGAACTCTTTAAAATGTAGTTTGAAAGAGACGGAAGGGGGAAAAACTCACTACAGCTAGGCTGTGAAATTGACTTGGATGGGAAAATGAACTCGGTACATACGACCACCATGAACCAGTCACGATGCACTGGGTTAATTCAAACATTACTCACAGGCTACATGACCCAGTTAATAGAATCCATATTAGCTATGTTAGTTATTAAACTAGTTTGACATACTAATTTAGCTTATTAAGTTTCCCATTGAGAGTAAGACGAGTATTGAGACCACTCATATTTATACACTTAGCTGCAACTGGTTAGCTTATCATGTTATAAAGATTGGAAATATAAATAAGCTAGCCTTGTTCCCAAGGTAAGAAAATGAGCTCAACAGCAGCTCTGCTTTACATCTAATTTGTGTTATCCAAATTAAAGGGCCCATGTCATGCTTTTCCGGTTATTACCCGTCCCCTTGTGTGTTATGAAGGTTTTTATGCATGTAAACGGTGTGCAGAGTCACAAACCCTCAAAGTACACCCTGTAGCGAGTGAAACTCTAACACAGAAAATACCTCCCCAAAACGCCTCGTTGGAGATACGTCATTGTCCATTTGATTCTTCCATTTCGTTCCGGGTACGGCATGATGTCAAGCCGTACCCGGAACGAAATGGACCAATCCGTGGAGCCGTTACGTTACGTCCGCGGAGCCGTTACGTTAAGCCCCCGCTGATTGGTCCAAATTGACCGATCCACGGACTTCCTCACACACACATCTGTGTGCAGGGAGCAGGCAGCTCAGCTGATTTCTCCTCCCTGGCTGCAGGCTGATAACAGACAGTTGGGATCGCGGCAAAATTCTCTCTGCAGACCCATTCTCACAGCGTTTATCAACCTTTTTCTTACTCAATATCAAGCCACACTTATTGTTTTTACTTCGGCTGTGAGTTTGTGTGTGCTCAGGATGAGTTTGGCTGTGTTTCGCTATGTATCCTAAACAAGGAAACAACACCTCCACGGAGCTCAGCGCGATTCACAACATCCCGACCAATCAGAGCACACTGTGCTCACAGGGAGGGTGGGGGCTGGAGCTATTGGAGCTACAACGAGCCGTTAAAGGCAGAGAGTGAAATTCAGTGAATACACGTAGTTTACAGAGATGCTGTATGAGAAACCAATGTGAGTTTGGAAAAATGCACAGTATAAATCTATTCTAGTAGACCTCAACAATGGAATTATGATCAGTAGAAATGGCCATGACATGGGCCCTTTAAAACCTAAGGGCAAAAACATTTTAAGTTTTACATAGGGTTATGTGCTGGACCTTTTCTTTGCCAGGCGCAGTGACTCTTGTTATCTTCAAACCGACCTAAGCTAGCTGTGTGCCCTTGTTTTATGCCAAGCTGTGCTAACCAGCAGCTTAATATATAGCAGTCAAAATAACCCTTCAGAAAGCGAATGAGCAAGTTTTCCAAAATGTCAAACCTTTTCTTTCAGACTATACATGCAATAATAATGTATACATATTTCCTTGCATTGATTTAGAATTACTTAGGTGAGGTCTAGTTTTCATACTGTCACAAATCCACCATTTGTTTTACAGACTTATAATATCGCCTGTAAAGATTTGTAACTTGGAAAATTACTGGAATGCAAATGTACCCTGGATTAAGCTTATAGATGAACCTAATGTGACTAATAGTGCAAGTCGTAATTGCTGTATTATTCATCACCATATGGCCTTAACGTAAATATCATAATAAGATGAATGTGTTTGCGTGACCCATATCTAAATCATAATGTTCCTTAATCACATTTAAGACTGAATTGTAGGAGGGCCACTGAAACACAAATGCAGTACTCTTGACATGAACCTAATTGAAAAGTTCCTCATTATAGACTATTTGTCTTATGATGATGGAGTACAACAATCACCAAACTAAACAAACAGTAGCTAATGAAATGTCTGATTGACAAAAGTCTAAAGCGATGGAGGATGACTCACCGGAGCTGAGCTTTTTTCTTTTACATCCAAGCAGCAGTCTTTATGATCCTCGCCCTTCTGCTCAGCTTCTGTGTGACTCAGTCGTTGAGTGTCAGTCCCATCTTCCCACTGATACCTCAAGCCTGCTGTGTGTACTTGTGTCTCACCGGGTAGTAATGCCATTATAATCTACCGCTATTAGGCTTTCTTCCCGCCCTTAATCCGTGTTTTTATGTTGTTTACCTCATCTCTTTGCCTCCCCACAAAGCTGCTGAACTACAACCTACTTTGAAACCTGTTACTCTACAAATGTGCTTTCTGAATGTTTCACTCCTGCCTTTTTCTTGTTCAGCTGTGCGTCTGCATATTTTGATACAGTTTAGAGTCTGAACCCACTCATTTGTGATGCTGTGATTTGTGTAGACAGAGGAATGTAGCTTCTCATGTCATGTCTTCCCAAAGAGCACAGCAATCTGCTATTTACATTGTCTGCCATTTGGTTGCAACACCAAAACACCTGGCATGTCCCATTTTTCTGTGTGTGATATAATACAACATACAATATGACTGTTTCCCTTTTGTGATTTAAGGTGATACACAACAAGCAAAAAGCTAGCATATCACGTCTTCTTTCAGACTAGTGGAAGGATAACATCCACATTTAGGTGTTTAACATTGACTATTTGTATCTGTAGATTTATCCTAAAATTCTTTGTGTTCTTTAAATGAGTGTAATACGATATTATTATAATTATTGTACTTAATGTGAGTAATCAACTGGGGACCTATCCTATTGACCTGAATTGTTTCCTATCAAACATGAGTACGTGGGTATCAGTTGTCTCTGAAAATCCTATTAGTTTTCTATTTAATGTTAACATCTTATCTCCAACTGTAATCAGGGATCAGCTTATTAAAGCTTTGATTGTAATATATTGCCTTCTTTTTTTCAAATGTAATGTTATTATAACTCAAATCAGAACACACTCTGACAATAAGCCCCTTTCTTCTCAGTTGCATGTCTGTGGGGAGAATTCCCAGAGGTGTTCCCACTGCAGCAGACGAGCCGCTGCTCTAAGCTTTTGATATAGGCCCTGCTGAGAGATTTCCTGGGAAATCTCTGCTCCTCTCAGCAATATGAGGAAAAGGCCGATGCATTTAGACACGGTATGTTTGTGTTTTTGCACACATGGTTGTATGTGTTTATGCAGACAGGAATGGAGAGCTGGCGTGTCTTCAAATCCCTTTGACTTCTCAGAATGGGTAATCGCCCCAGCAAAAAGCAGTTGTCAAGTAATCCCCTCACCAATTGTCTTTTCCTGAACCTCTTTTCACATGTATTCCTCTAAATTGTATTGGATTCGATTTGGTACACTGAACCAATCAAATACATTTATTGTTGTGTAGCAATTGCGTCTTGTAGCCCAAATCATGTTGCCATATATTCCAGGATAAAGAAGAAAGTGGTAGGTTTTTTAGTTATCTCTTTTCGTACTTCAGATCAGTCAGATCTGCCACTGGTGCATTGCAGGCTTTTCTTGTTTGCTAGCAAAACAATGTCACAATCCAGCTACTGGTTATGGCTGTGCAGCAGCCTGGATTGCTTCTAGATTTCAACATAATATTCTGTGGCACTCATTTCTAATAGTTTAGTCACTAATGTAACACATTTTCTACACTCATTTTTTTAAGGATTACTCAGTGTTCAACGCAAACTTTCCAGAGCCAAGTCTCTTTATTTCTAATATAATCTTTCCACCTGAAGGTGGTTATGCATAATAATGAGATTCGCTGAATTCAAATATAAATGTTGTTTGCTAGATAGTCAAATAGCTCGCAAAATTAAATATCTGACGTGTTTACAACATTTCCTCAGTTCTGAGAAGCATAATCTTCAAGGAATAAGAGAGGTCCAGATTTAATTAAACATCTATGAAGCAGCAGGATGCGGGTGGATCTGCAAGTTAAGAGGGTTTTTTGGGCGCTAAGCTGTCCCATTGAAACACTAGGAGCTATTGCTTCAAAGGGCTCCTTTGTGGTTTTTGAGTTTTGAAAGCCTTTGAAGGTGTAGAAACAGGGGTTTTAAACAAGGTGTACGCTTGTTGAAAAACAGATCAGCCATTCACTTTCAGCTGAGTTCAGTGCAAACCACTCACCTCAGTTTTCTGTCCTCACCTTATCGTTTCTCCTGTGTTGTGGATATCTCACAGCCATCGCAGGGTCCACGGTTCAGATCTGGCCTGTTTGTTTCTTTAAAACCTTTAACATATTATGGCTCTTTAATGGCTTAAGACAAAAACTCTTACCAAGTTCCAAAAACTAAGAAACCAAGTCATTCTTGGTTTAGTCCATTTTAGTGTCTCTGTAAGAGTAGCCATCTAGACCAGAGAGAAGAAACGCAGGAACCTTTCGTCAGGTTGTCCCAAAATAATTACATATTTGTTGGTTATTACAAATAACTATGTACTATTAACTTTCAAGAACTGGAAACACTGTGAAAGGATTACAGTTCTTAAAACTCTGACAACACGTAATCTGGACAAGCACAGCCTGCTTTATTGTCTATTTTGAATAAGATGCAGGTTCATTTTCTCATAGACTTCTATACAATCTGTTTTGCAACCCCCTGCTGGCCATTAGAAAAATGCAAGTTTAAGGCATCAGAGGTTGCCATCAGTTGTCACCACTACAGGTCCCCTTTCACATACACATCATTCAATGAATTGTTCTTATCAAAATATTTATATAGCAAATTTGACCCTCCAAAAGTCTTAATTTTACAACATGAGTTTCCTGTTGAAACACGACCTGGAGAGGATTTTCCATCGAATAAAATCTGGATAAACGCACCAGGAAACAAAGGGATTTCATGTGTGAAAATTACATTGTAACAACTTATAATAATAGTAATAATAATACATGTTATTTATATAGCGCTTTTCCTTATGCTCAAAGTGCTAATTGAATCATGACATAAACACTGGTTATATACAGCCTTGAAAACTACGTGTTAGAGATTGTAAGCAGTACAGGGGAGGCTGAGCATGCTCACCAGCTGGTGCGAATGCTAATGGACAATCTTTAAGTAAAGAGATATCACATCGTGCCTGAGCTTTACTGCAGGTGGGCCAGACAGGATTCATTTCTGAAGGAGGATGATTGCATTGTGGTGCAAGTACAAACCAATTCTGAGCTCTGAAAACAAAATTCTATCATTGAGATTTATTACTATGCAGGAATTCAGCCAAATCCCTGCACCTGCGTAGCAATATATTGCCTTGACTCAATATTGTCCCTGAGCCTCACCATATTTTCCTGCATTTTCACACGGGGGAAAATAATTTGCAGTCTCCGCCGCACATTAATTTGTTAGACCTTGCTTTTCAAGCACACAAAAGAAGCAACATTCCACTCGGCTTGTGCTGCTAAAATTCACATAATGATGACTCTCGTTACTCCATGCATCCTACCAAGTTCAACAACAAGCTAACCTTTTTCTACTGCAGCTGTTTCTATGACAACGCGAGCCCCTGCTGCAACTTTAAAGCGTGATGAACACAAAAGCCAGAAAATGGATTTGATTGATCTTGCTTCTCTCCACGGGATTGATATCAAGACTGATAGGGCTGTTCAGGCTAACAGGCATAGATCAAAAAGTGATAATATTTTTTGCTCTACTTACAAACTCACTGCAGTTGAATATTTATGAACCGTGTGTTCAAACTATCACTGGATTTCTTAAGCTGTCATATAGTGTTGCATTACAACACGGATATTTTTCCTTACCACATGCTTATATTGGGGTACATTTTTATCTAAAAAAGTTGCAGACCTGTCTTTTCATGTTATAAAGACATGGCTGCATTATTGCCTGCAGCAGTTATTGGCTCTTTGTGTTATATGCTGAAAAAAAAACCTCTGGCCTTTCTCTACCTTGCTTTCCTTATTGCATTTGACAGGACAGGGACCACATAACTCAATCCTGTCAAAAGCACAAATTGAGGCATTTGAAAGAGGGCTGTGTCATTGACCCTTGGGCTTGACTCAGTGCCTCTTCAGCTAAAGAAATCCCAGGAACATGTAGCCTACCACAATACAGCCCCAGCTTGCAAAGTAATATGGGATTGGTACTCTAACCCAGACTTGGCATGAGATGATGCGGGACACGATTCGGGTGCATCGTCCTGAGTTTTTGAGTCTTGCCAATCACCAGAGCAGAGATAAATTAATCACTCTTGGGGCTGTCAGTGTGTGTGAGCCAGGAGACATTTGTCTTTGAACCCATGTCACTCATTTGGCAATAACGGTTCCTTTGATTAATTTACTGCCTGAATCTCTGCCAAGAGAGCAGGAGTTCAGAGACAGAGACGGATTGATGATGCTTGTATCCTGTAATTTGGTGGCCCTCAATTTTAACAGTCACCAGGCTTGTATTAAAACACACAATACATGTAATTGCTTGCTCCTATGTGATGATGTTTTTGAATCAGTGTTTGAGTGAGGACCAGTATTCTGAGGTGTAAGCACTAGTGTGGAGGTTTTTCTGTATTTTGCAGAGGATTTCTAGACTTGTTATGGAGCGGTACTGAAGATTATTTGCAAGTGCTGTCTCACTGTGTCCTCAGATCAGCTTCATGCTGCTTAAGCAAAACTGTTGACACATCTCAAGCTAACAAAGTTCATTCTTGCACGCAAAAGAGTTGAGCCTGGAAGAGAACACATCATAATACTTTGTCAAACTCGCAGCAGAAAAAGCTCATTCAGCAGGTGTCTTATCACATATTGCCTCCTTCCCTTGATCTATATATTTTTCGGGACAAACCTGATGTTTACTTCAAGGCCTTTCAATAGGCTTTCCTGAGAGGTAAACAACACTGTAAGGATATATTACTTTTTCAGTATCAGAATACTGTCCTTTTTTCCTGGGTGTTGTTCTTTGCACTGATTTCTACACAACACGTTTTCACTAAGCTAAATGAAAATTAATGATTGTTATCTTCCACACGATTTAATTTATTAGTGGGAAACTGTGGAATCTTAATTTGAGAATCACTGGTGTTATTATTTTAAGTCATATGTCAGGATGAAGAATTGCCAACATTAAAAACAGTTAATTGGTATTTGCAAATAAAAAATTCACAATACGGTTATTATAATTTATTCAATTCAATTCTACCTTATTTATAAAGCACACTCCATATATAACAAGATGGAATACAATGTACCTTTAGAAATGCATATAATTATAAAACTCTATACACAAGCAAAACACACGTATACATAGATATACTAAGAGCACCTTTAATTCGAGCTTCAATTTTGCTCTCAAGATCATCTGTCATTTTCAGCATTTCTTTGTGAGCCTTTGCAGCAAAAATGTGTATTTTTGGTTTATCTTTGTTTTATTATAAACAGTTCCCTGACATCCATAGATGAACAACATTGATACAGTGAATAATGACATTTGTGGTTTCTAGTAAGATATAATCATCCGCATAATGATGTATTTCTGTATGACTTTATGATTAATTAATAGTGGTCCAAGAATCGCACCCTGGGGCACTCCACGTACAGTAACAAACATCTGCCTTCCCTATATTCCAGGTTTAAAACATATAATTAACAATATGTTAAAAAAGAAATAGTATGTAAAAACCAAAACCCTCTTTGGGCCTTTTTCAAAATGAATAATGAAGTAACCTCAATGTTTGCAGACAGTCTAATATAATTGGTGTCAAAGAGCAATGAGGTAAGGTAACATAAAACAGTTGTTTGTGTTGGTATCTGTCTTGTTTGTCAGTGTCACTATATCAGGTCCTATGTTAGATCTCAGTAGCGTTTTTGACAGTATGAGCGGGGGAAATACGATTTCCCCCAGCAGATTGTCTCTCATCTGGCTTATCAGAGATTCCCACCTCAATATGGATCTCTCCCCATCCCTCTTTCTCTTCCCGCAGTCCCCCATCCAACAGAACACCTCAGAAAATGTGTGTTTATTTCTCTTATCTTACCTATACATCTACCGCCTGTCTGTTTAGACAAATATCCTCCACGTATCCATCAATTACATGAACTCACACTGTGGGTTTGATTAGTGCAACTCCATCTGTTTTCTTTGCCTGACAAATACTTGCCAGAGGATGGGAGGGGGGCAGGCAATTCTGAAGTCTTAAAGCTCTGTAGTGTGCGTGGGTGTTACACTATAACTGTTCCTGACTGTAGCCATGGAAACCCAGCCGAACGGCGACCCCTCCTATGATTATACCTTATTAAAGGGAATCTTTTATAATTTAATGTAATCGCTGTAATTGGATTAGTATACTATTACAGCCATTATACTTATCTTCACAACGCTCCCTGAAATCTCTTAAATGTTCCACTTGCTGATGTACTTTCTAACACTGGTTAGTCTCCTGGCAGAGCACATGCACGTGCAAGCATATTATTCTCTCTTGTAATACAAATCACTGATAGCGACCTGTTGGACATAACTGCTCTGAAGTGACACTTCATAAAAAAAGAAATTACAGAAAAGGTATTATCTTTTGTGTGATCACTTTTTGACAATATATAAAGAGTTCTGAATGGCTGCCACTTGCTTCTCCATCTCTGGCATGTCCGCTCGGCTGATTCCAGCTGCCTGCTGGAGGAATTAAGGATTTGGAGAGCAGATGTAACAGCTGAGTTGACATTAGCCTGTATGGATCAACATGCTGCTCAGATAGAGAGAAATGCTCTGCTCTGGTAACTGGGAGGCTTAAGGATGTTGCCTGCTTCACTATGTCCGAGACAAGCTTTTGGACTTGCTGGCCCAAATGTATTTTCTGTCCACTGCCCACGTGTATTTTAAGGGATTGAGATAGTGAGTTGGTTTATCCAGGTGTGAAAACTTGCTTGAACTGCAAAATTGACAACATGTGTTGACCAGCAGCTTTACAGCACCTAACAGGGAATTGAGTAAGTTGAAGGTTTGGTTACTCAAAATATTAAGAAAACAACCACTTGGATGTCAGAATGCCTCGTTGAGATTTAGGAATTAATACACAATGTAATGTGTTACCCAATTTAGGAAAACCTCTCAAATGGATCGGTCATGCTGTCTTTATTAATTCCAGCAGCAAGAGGCGCTGCTCTTTCAAATATGCTGAGCAGGTGTAATGATAAGGAATACAATGACCTGATATTCCTCATACTGCAAGATTTATTGTCTATGTATGAAATTGCTTCAAATGCCCTAGTCAGTATTCATTCCACCTGCAATGTTCATTTTTCTTTCTCCAACCCATAACAGATCTACTGATTTTCAATATTTGCAAAGGGCAAGTTGTAGTGCACAGTTTGCCAATATTTTTCAATAGAAAACTTGAATATTCATTAAGGTTAAGGGGCCCTATGTCTCAATGTGAGAATGCAAGAGAATAAAATGTGTTCCAGTTTATCGACTCAAAAATGTTTGCTCTCTGCTCTTCTAGCTCTTCTGGGAGTGTAAACAAAATGCCACAAGCTCCCAACTATGCACTATTAAGATTTTAAATGATTTAACATATCTTTATTCATTTCCTCCCAATGGACTTTTCCATGTATGTAAAGCACTACATTTGCATTCTACCACTGCAAATGGGCACTGCAAGACCCGCAATCTTCTTGCACAATTACACAGGTTCAATTACCATATAATTGCATAACCAGATTAGAGTGAAGTATGCACAGGGACCCAAACATTTCTAATGGCCTGACTAATCGTTTTCCAGCAGATTTACAAGACTTTTAAGAGTGGAGACAGAACAGGTTTAGTGCATCTAATGGTTCTGCTGAATTTGAACAATTCCTCACATAAATTGATGAGTTCTCTGGGGCAGCGGCTGTAAAATAACTCTCTCCATCTGTGTTTGAACATACAACACAAGGTTTAATAGCACAGATGCGGGTTGATAGAGCTTTGAGTTACTCCCTTCCATCTCCCGATATGAATTTCATTGGAACCCAACAGATGCTTAAGAATTTAGAAGTGCATCCTTATGGTTAAAAACAACCTCTGAGGACGAACACAAGGAGTTTGAACGTAGGTGCCTAATCTACTTTGCTGAAAGTAAAATTATAAGTATGTCATGTTAGACAAAACAACAACAAACACATAGTTTTTCAAACAAACAAACCATTTTTGAAATGGCATGCAGTTTAATTCATGGGGCTGTAGATGTATTAGATTGTACTGGCATTGTCCAAGTGGCACCTGGAAGGTTTTCACACCATCTATATGTTGACATTATCATTTTGTGTCATTTTGATTGTCTATTGTATTTCATTATGTTTTTTTTATCTGTATTCGTGACATCTATTCCATGTCTGTCCGTCCTGGGAAGGATCCCTCTTCTGGTGCTCTCCCCGAGGTTTCCTATATTTTCCACGTTAACCGTTGAGTTTTTTTACGAAAGCTTTTCCTTGTCCACTTTGAATGTCTAAGGACAAAGGGTGTTGTGAAGCCCACTGAGACAATTGTGTAATTTGTGATATTTGGCTCAATGAAGACATTTAGGCTTTGTTCATTTGATCTAAAAAGATCTTCTTGGACAGAGAGGGGGATTATAACTGAAATAAACAGTGTGTACGATGTGCTAGTCTCTAGCATTGCACACACCCACCGCCCTTTGCCAGACTGTGTTTATGAGCTCCCTCTTGATCTTGTTACTTAGGGTTTATTTTTTGTCTTTTTGGCATTCTTGATTGGATATAATTACGTTCCTTTATGTATGATGAAGATGAATGTAGCGGTTTGCTGTAGGGGATGACTGCTAGCGCGGAGAGTAAAGCATCACAGCCGACCCTTAGCCCTTCTCAAACTCTGTAGGGACTGTGAAGCAGTTAAATTACAGATTCCTACTATATAAGTATTTAAAGCATAGATCCCACAGAGACATCACGTGAATGAATCACAATGAGAAATGAATTGACAACTATAAATAGTGTCTTCATTGACATCAGCTAGAATAAAGAATAAACCACAATATAACATCTTCAAGGTCTTGAAATACCAGTGGACTTTGGGGGATTTCAAGTTTTTGCTGTAAAACAGTGTATGACCTTATCAACCCTCTGCAGATATATCATGGTCGTTTTGTGCTATGGGGCAGTAAAAACAGTTATTGCCCCCTTAAAGGGATAGTTTGGAGTCTCTAATGAGACGCCCTCTATTTCCGTGATCTGTGAGTCTGATGAGGGAAACTTTCTTCTGTCTAATTGAGTTCTCCAAGCAAAGAAAACACTACAACCAGTTATTTAATATGCATAAACAGAGACTTTTTAATTAGATTGATAAGATTTTCCTACCAAAATTCTGGTCGACAAACACATCTGAAAATGCTAATTTGAACAATCAAACCCAACATTTCAACATCAGACCATGAAAGCTGACAAATATGAGAGACTGCAGTTGTCGCATAATCGTTGCTGATGAGATCCCTGCATACTGACGTGTTTTAATAGACACCAACCTCCTGCTTTCCCTATAGTTTTGTTTTCACACCTCTTACATACCTAACACTGTTTTATACTATATGACCAAAAAGTTTAGTCACATTACTTTTGTCTGCCTCTCAGCATTGATGATGACTGCTGTATTGCGCTGGTGTCCGTGGCTGCAGCGCTGACCTTAACTCCATTGTTTGGCGGATTAATCTGCCGGCAGGTCATGTCTCAGCCTTCCCTTTTGCTCCAGCTACACAGTGTTAACGATGCGTCAGCCGGGGCAGCGCTGTCACCATTTCTTAAGGCTACAATGCGATGATTCACTTGAGAGAGCCATTAGGAAATGGATGTTTTCATGACCCTGTGAGGAGGAAAGCGAGTGGGTTGAAAGTGCAGGCTTTCTGAAAGGCAGGCGCCCTAATAGCCCATACACCATCTCTATGTGTGCAAGGCAGATGTGGTGCACAAACACTTTGACAGATCCATCTTCTTAATTGTTTTAGGCTTCATTTAAAGTTATTAGAAAGCCCATGTCTTGTGTGTGGGACTTGTAAAGATAGAATCCATTAAACGGAAATAACACAAGAGCTGTTAGCAGGATGTTTATGCCTCACTTTTCATGAAAAAAGCCTCAGAAAATGGTTTCAATTTTCCATCTCTCGTTTGGACACCCCTGTTAGGCATTCAGGCTGTTAAGAGCTCTGTGAAAACATGAGAAACACTTAGTCCTTGAGAGGAAGGATCTGTTGTTTACAAAACGCCTGGGCTTCTACGGATGTTGTATTTTCTCTTCCTTTGACTGCTTCGAAAGCTTTGGGGAAAAAAAGGTCCAAGGAGCTAAGAGCGCGGCTCTCTGATGTTCCCCATTGAAATGCGTAAAAGGGCATCTTTAGCTCAATGTGTTTAATTCCTTACAGCCTTTCATTTTGTCTCACTTTAGTAGTATTTTCCGCCACTCTTTCCTGGTTGGCCACAACTCAGCCAAGGATTTCACATTCAGGGCCACATCTTTGGGCTGATATTCCTCCCAGGATATGGATAGCCATGGGGCCAACCCATCACACACTGGAAGAGGAGTGTTGGGGCGAAAGAGTTTATAGAAGTCCACATGGGAGATGCATGGAGGGGGGAGACTTTCCCAGCCTATCTCTGTGCTCTTGTAAGCACACTGCCTATCTTCTCTTTCCCCTCTCTGTCCCGCGCTGTAAAGGCGTGGCCGCGGAGTCCTCAGGGAACCATTTTCCTTCTATGAAGCCTATTGCTATTGAAATTGTGTGTAATTTCAGGGGCCGTTAACAGTGAGAGTGCAAGAATGCATGTAAAGCGTGACTATCATCACACTGGAGCAGAAGAACACCCAGGGCAGAATCTCAAATGTGTTAGTCCTAGTCCCGACAACATGACACGCATCACCTGCCTGGGGTCGTGAAATGTGGATTGACTAAGAGGGAACATTGAGGAGGAGGCAGGAGCACTGAGTGTGTGTCACTAAGAGAAAGAGAGGGAGTGCTTTAGATAAAAAGAGATTGGAATACTATATGAGAAAGATGGAAGCATAAGAAAAAGGGAAAAAAGTGAAAGGGGATCCGAGGAGAGTGAAGCCTGAATCAATATTTATACTGTGAGGCGAGACAATTCTGGAGCAGTAATTAAATTGGTGTGTCATATTTCATTCCATTACTGGGCCGAGCTTGCATGCAAATGATCCCAAACTCCTCCTTTTCAAGTGGATTTCATTTATTTTGTGACAGTGAATATAATCAAGCCAGGCAAAGAAAAATAAAATAGCGCTTCAGTAT
This sequence comes from Trematomus bernacchii, assembly GCF_902827165.1. NCBI lineage: Eukaryota > Metazoa > Chordata > Actinopteri > Perciformes > Nototheniidae > Trematomus > Trematomus bernacchii. Next base: position 14,249,884 of record NW_022988043.1, read on the forward strand.
TCATGAGCTTATTGTTAGGAACGTGGGGACCATTCAACTGCAATTCAGCAGAGAGTAGGGGTATGGTAGAAATCCCACCGTTGTAAACTGTTTTACACTAAAACTAGGCGCAGGGGTGGGGAAACAAATCAATCTCATTTGGATAATGATTAGTGAAATGAGGCAGCGCTGTCGTTGATTGGAAACACGGTCTGATTCCCAACATCGCCTCTCCTCCCCTCCTCCCCTCTCTGGAGTCAAGGAGAATGAATAAAACATATCAAGAAAATGTTACGCTGAGACGCTGCCAGAGTAGATATTTTTGGGTCAGAGTCAGCCACTTTCAAACATTCATTAGTGACACATCCCCTGTCATTTTCCACAAATATGATAGTTTACAATCTGAATATCTGCTTTGCTAGTTAGAAAAAACACAGGAAATCGGATGACTCTAAAAGGTGGCCACCCCTCTGTTAATCCTCTCAGCAGTATTTACAGTAGGTATTGTTTTCAGGTGCTGCCTCCCTCTTACAGTGCTCTGCACCGCTGACAAATGGTATTTTAGGGACAAAACACAGCTGCTCTCTGTGAAGCCCATTAAAAGTTTCCCTTCAACCTCTTTGCCTCTCAGTATTGGCGCCTCTTCCTCAGTTTCAACTGTAGTGCGAGGAAAAGGATCAAACGATAGCAGAGTGCGACCAAAGCACAGCATCAGTGATTTCTTTTTTATAACTGACTGAAATTGCCCTGCCGTACCGTTTTCTACTCTCACCCAGCGCAGTCGATCTCTTCAGAGGCAAAGATGACCCCGACCTGCAAGTGCAGGCAGAGACACTAAATGGCAAGCGATGGAAAGCCTCTGGAAGTGTGCCATGTTCAGAGTGCAGGATCTGCCAATGGCATCTGAGGTGCTGCCAATGGGAAATTCGACATTAACGTCTGTAGCGATGGAGAGAACAGCTACTGCTGATATTGTGTGTTCATGTGCCAGCACCCATAGGGAAAATGTTGTCAGATATGTGTTCCTTAAAGTTCCTGGAATTTATGTTTGTGTTTGCTCTTGCATGCAACAATGTATTACTGGTTGCAGAAAATAACTGTAAGCAGCAGTAGATAGGTACCATATTGAACACCCTATAGAAAATGTTATGCAATTAGTTTCTCTAGGTGTTAAATAAATACAGTACAATATATACCCTAATATTTCCCTCAGAAACAATGTATTTAGTTGCATACAATGGAAATACACAGCAACAATATGTATCTCAAACTCTACTTGAGCACATTGGAGTAAATGTACTTGGTGCATGGCTATTTAACCTTAGTTTAAAAAGAATGTGATCTGCATTGTCTTACAATAGACAAGTACAGTTTGATAGAAGATAAAACATGTCACTACCAGACCAAGCAGTTTCTGATCAGACATTAGGAGAAAGAAAAGTAAGAGAGGAGATTAGCTGAGTCGGTGTGAACTCACAATGGTGCAAGCTGTTAACACCCTTCCAAAAAATGCAGAAAGAGTCAATCCATGTAACAACAGCGTTGCACTGAGGGATAATCACTCGGCTGGTGTCGACAAGCTGATAAAACTTCACGCATGGATTCTCACTTTGTCAGGAGCGGCCAGCCAGCAAGAATGACATATCTACTCATTATTGCAGAGAGAACATATGGGGAGGCCACACAGCTGCCAGACTCTGGGGCCGGTGTGTGTTGGCCCTCAGCGAGCCCTCTCTGTTTTCTAGGCCACAGCTGAGGGCGAGCAAAGAGCATAAGCGTTACCTGAAGTTGCAACATGGAAGTCATATTTCCCTGTAACAAGCTTTAATCCCGAAGATATTCAATGATTTACTTTTTTCGTACCTGCCACTTTTATATCAGAGTGAGATGAGTTTATCATTGTGATTTTTTTAACCGTCAATCACTCCTATTCACTGTCACATCATGATCTTGGTGGAAGCATGAATACTCCTTCTTTCTTGATCTGATCCACCATGACTAAAATACCTGCTAAAATCTTAATCCTAATATTAGCAATTTGTTATGCACGCTTCTGCAAACCAACTCTAGATGGCACTGGAGACCCAGTGGACTATTTCCCTGTGTGTGTGTGTGTGTGTGTGTGTGTGTGTGTGTGTGTGTGTGTGTGTGTGTGTGTGTGTGTGTGTGTGTGTGTGTGTGTGTGTGTGTGTGTGTGTGTGTGTGTGTGTGTGTGTGTGTGTGTGTGTGTGTGTGTGTGTGTGTGTGTGTGTGTGTGTGTGTGTGTGTGTGTGTGTGTGTGTGTGTGTGTGTGTGTGTGTGTGTGTGTGTGCGTGCCTCCCAGATTCAATTATTCATAATTTCCAGTGCAAATATGGTTTGGCTTGTCTATGTCTCTTCTTTTTTTTTTCTCCCAATTTATTGCGCTATGGGCTCACAATGTTTGGTTAGAATAGAAAACCGGGTAGCAATAATGTCAACGCGTGGGTGTCATAATTATGTTCTGGTACAAACACACAGAAATACGGTATTGGCCGTGTGTTGCAGTACCCTGTGCTGCCGAGTCAGACACATTTGTTTGCGTTATGGCACTGATAGCAAGCGTCTGCACACTGCATTATTTTACCAATGACATGATTTTCAAATACGCTGTCTGTGGCCTGGAATAGATATTTGTCAATATATCTTCAAACGTGTCCCCACAGCTCACCATGGCAACAATTAATTTAGCTTTTTCCGTTCATTCTTTTTTTCTATAAGGGAGATTTCCCATACAAAGAATTATTCATAATGACATATTGACTTTGGGAAGAGACTTTCTATCTATGTAATATGTATGAGTCATCCGGCACCCATGTTAAATATCAATCACAGCAGCCCACCATTGATCTTCAGGGCACAAGCAGCGATATATGAGGCTTTCCAAACACATTATGAGGAATGTTTCTCACTGTTATGAATATGATTAGGATTTTAGGGTGCAGTATTCATAACTGTTATGAGAAAACTTGCAAAGAGCTCACGACATAGCCTAAAAGAAAATCCTAGCAAGGTGTTTCAGCGTGGGAGTGATTAAGGAACTTCCTCACAGTGAGTCAGAGCAAGAATCTTGGGGAAGTTTTTTTCTTTTGAAGTCTCTGTTGATCAAGAAATCTCTGCGCGACTTCTTCAGTTCTTCATGAACGCTCACATGATTCCATTATAACATAATTTGGGCTTTATTGAATTGTGGTTTTGTGATTCCCTAACAAATAAAAATCCTTCATCAAATATTTAGTATGATTAAATATTTGGGGAAAACTGAACATGGCTCACAGCCCGACTGAAAGGGTTACATAAACAGGATTGTTTTATGCAGCAGGCTGGCAATGATGCAAATGTGTCCCGTCTGTGACCCCTAATAAAATAACAGAAGGGACGTACCATGTATCCATTAATACTCATTTGTTGGCTTGCATAAACTGGGTGAAACTGAGATAACATTCATGACAACACAGGATTATCACAGTGAGAAAGTAACAGAAATACATCTCTTAAGACATTTATAAATTGCAGTTGTTAAAAGTTTGGAGTACTTTATTCCTATATCTGCTTGCTGTAGACATTTACGTGGAAAACTCTAAAGCTCTTTGAGGATCCAGCTCCCAACTCTTAACTTACTCAAGTTTTTCACCTAAGGATAAGAGGCTTTGTGTTAGCTCTTAGTCTTGCTAGGAACTTGTTTTTTAAGGTGTAATTCTTAAAAGTTTATATTAACTTCTATATCGTTGATTTGGAAGAAGGTTTAGGTCTGGAATATTTCAAGTGCCCCAATTCCAGTTCCTTGCAAAAAGTCAAATCGGGATATTTCAAAGTGTGAAACTGTTTCATGTTGTGTTGCAAATTAAAACACCCCTTAAATGAAAATTGTTTGGTTCTTTGTTTGTTTGTAATTTGATTATTTCATTCAGCTTGTCTTTCTACCATGCTTAGCACATGGCTATAGGGATGGAAGAGTTTGTAGGCAACCAAAGGTGCCAGTGTGCTTGTAGCAAGGTCGAACAGCTTAACAACACATTAAATATATTTTGAAATATGTGGGATATGGGTGGGGTTTTGGTTTCCCACAAAACATCCACTCTCACCCACTGCACACAGTGATAGGAAAGGTATTGTGAGATGAGTAAGGCGGCAGGGTTGGATCTTTCCCAAACTCTCCTGACTTACTTTTGTCCCTTTGTATATGTACAACCAAGTGTCAGACTGTTGACAGGTGACACGTTGCACAAAGAGCAAACCCCTGCCTTGAAAGGCCAGTGTGTATGATTTGGCGGCAGGTTGCAGATTGAAACCAAGTGAAAACCCCTCTTCTTATTCCTTTCTTTTACAAGACTGTGGTAACATGTGGTACTCACTCAGAAGCCATCCTTACCAGGACACTACAGTACATTAGGAGCAGTGGAATTCAGGAAGCTTAAGGCCTTACCACTGTTTTACAAGCATACTGGAGTACTATGGTGGCCTTCAAATAAGTGAAAAAGTCAAAGGCCATATCTGGAGTCAGAGTTTGGTTTGCCATTTTGAGCTGCAGCAATAACATGGCAGTTCTACATGGGTAGAAGAGGAACAGTTCCCTATTTAGATGTCAAGTGATTATAATGAGGTTATGAAAACACTATTAAATTCGTTTCAGGAGATTATACCTAAAGTAAACATAGTTTCAAATATTTTATTCGATTTTTAAACCCCACTCAACACTACACACAGGCCCTTTAAGTACAGCCTGAGATAGACTATTGTGTTTTTCTGATAAATCCACAGATAAAGAGTGGTCCCGCTATCAACCAGTTACTCTGAATACATATTTTTCTTATGGTGCTATTTGGAATATAATGATTTATTTGGAATCTGAACATTAGGTTTCGCCACACGCTGTACACAGAAATCAAGACGTGTGTGATTGCTGAGCTGAATGCTAAAACGTTGGTTCCCTCCTGCAACCTGCCGCTTGCTGGCAGGCAGATACATGACCCCACCGAAGCCATGAGGAAGGAGAGAGGGAGAGGAAATGGCAGCCGGCCAAGGAAATGTAAGTCCTGACTGCATTTTGGTCATGGTTGGCATCGCTACATGGAGGCTGGAGATAAGATGGGAGCCAGGATCTTTGCTTAAAACTTAAAGAGGGTGGGATCGAGGGACAAGCTAAACAAGCCGGGAGAGATAGATTTAATAGAAAGCGGAGATAAAGCAGAAGGATGGAAGTGTTGGTCTGGTTGTAAGAGGCTGAGTTAGCAAGAGGAAAGGAAAAAGCCAGACAGATAGAGCATGTTTAAGCTGGCTGCTTTTAGCACACAGAGGATTTTGGTGCAAGTTCTAATTCTCATACGTTCACATTCTAACTTGAGTATGATTTTTAATATCAGAATGCATGTTTATACCATCTTCTATACATAAATACGAGTTTTTTTAATACATTATAGCACTATATTCCTTTTGTAATCAGTCATTTCTCTTCCTGACAAATGACTTGTGCCTATGACGGTAGACAACATACATTTGAGAGAGAGTTGAGTAAAGGGTTGCATCGCTGAGTCGCTTTCTCCATGGAGACACTGGGACAGAGCATTTCAGTGAACAGTAGATACAAGATCTTACAGCGGAAGCTCCCAGTGAGGCTCTCTGGTAGGAGAGTTTACTTTGAATCATGCTCATTAAAAAAACACACACAAAAAAATCTAGCACTTATTTGATTTCTCGTCCTGGAAATCTCAGCCTTGTTCTTAAAATAACAAAATTCCATGGGTAAAGTGTTAAGGCCTCAGAGGTGTTCGAAAGAAGATGAGGAGAACCACTGTATTGAGGTTTGAAATGTGTCATCTCGTCGCCCTAGGAGAGTTCAGCCTGTATTAGTGAACAGTGAGTGCTGTCTGCCATAGACAGAAACAAGAGAAAAGAGTTTGTTCCCCCTGTTATCATAGTTAATGGAGCAGCTCCAGGCTGTACATCGATATGACAATGCAGATTAGACTTTCAGCACTCCGGTTTGAAGCTTTGGAGGAAAGTTTTTCCAAAACCCTGCATGAACTTTCCAGGGCCAAACGCATAACACACATTAATTCTCAAAATCATTCTTATTTCCATTTAAGATGGCTGCTCTATATGAGTGAAAAGAAAAACAACTCTTTATAGCCTTGTTATCTTGGTGTGCAAAATAACAGCGCTGCCGGTTGTTAAGGCATGCAGAGAGTGAGAAACCATTGACAATATTGAGCAATTCCTCTGACAGTACCCAGACTGTAGTATCACTGCTGACATCCCTCACTGACATTGTGACATATGTTACAGTGTTGACAGCAAATGTCATTTGCTCCCATCTATCCTCTGTGGGGGTCCAGCCAGCTCGAGCACGCCTGTATAAGCCACAGCGGGATCACTGCAGGGACCAAAATGTGTGGAAGATATACGTTTTCTGATTCAACATGACCTAATGGAGTGTTTTCCCAGATGTGTGTTTAGACCTCTTTAAGACATTTAACACTCACAAAGTGTTTAACATGCTCATCTGTTTATCCATCATTTGAATACTAGCAGAATGTTATTTTGCAGTCGGGGTTGTTCTGTATCTCATTAATGAAAGCCATCAAAGGCAATACGAAAACAAAAGAAAATCTGTTAATGCAATTAAGTGCACTCATTGAAATCGACTGCTGGTGCAGCTGATATTAATCTTGTTTGTCAACAACAAATGACCTTACCATCCCCATCTTGAGTGTTTAAATCAATTGACAACCTCTGTGTCCTCTGCTACGAGTGAAGCCAATAAAAAGGTGCTTACAACTTCTCTCCAATATCCAGCAGCAGGCGACTCGACTACTAAGAAGTTCTGGTTGTATAGAAGTCTTTGAGAAAATGACTCCACTTTTCACTTGATTTTTTACCTCAGTAAACCTTTTCTGGCTGGGCTTTGGTCTGAGTCGCTCGGTTTAGGTCTTCATCAATACAGCATGATGTTCATTTTGAAATGTTTGGTTCCATTAAGAGTAAATTGCAACTTTTTGGTTTGGGAACTTTAACCCTTTCCCAGTGTGTTTTAAATTCCTCACACCTGGCAGTTGAATTGTTGGTGCTTGTGTCACACAAACAAGATGGTGACGGCTAAAACTAAGACGGTATCTCAAGAACCAATTGGTGGTCTCGCTGTGATTACTTCCACTTCCTTTCTACAATCTTTGGTTCAAATTAAAAGCTGAATCTTTCTTTAGCAACAAGATGTCATCATGTTGTTGTTCTTCCTCTTCTCATATATAGCATAACTGGATATTGATGTTATAGGTATATTCCAGGAAGAATCAAACAATTTCTACGAGGAGAATAGTACATTTGTCTTCACAGAAAGATCACATCATTCATTGAACCATTGTTCATTTAGATCATCATTCCTTATTAACTGCACTGTTGTGAGGTAGCGCTGTTATGTATTTTGTATGTCGGTGTAGACAGGCCACAGATTGATGGTTAGATAAGACCTGAGGCAAGATGGAGCTTCCCTTGCAAGACTCCATGTTTGCCAACTCAGCCCATCTCTCCCTGTCTACAAATCCTCCACCATTCTTATTGCTTTCATTTGAACAGGTGTTGGAAAAGTAGAGCATCATGTGTTACAGTTATTATCATATTGGGTTTATACAAATGATATCAGTGCACACAAATATAATTGAAAGAATCATAATGTCCAATACATACAGATTGTTAGGCGCAATTCAATTTATCATGGTAATAGATGATTTAATTGATCATTGGATACAATTACATACGCACAGTAATGACTTATCAACACTGCAAGCAAAGCAATGGTATAATTAAGCTTCTAACATAATCCTCCACACTGACAGCTCACTATAATAATCCTGTGTATGTAAGTGAAGTGCGTATCTTGAGAGACAGCTGAAGTAATATGAGAGAGTTTTATAAAAACAAGTAAAAAAGGCTTTGAATCCTGCTGCTATCAAATTTGATCCCAAAAAATAATTAAAGCAATGACTCTCCATGCATGCTTTTAATTCCTGTGGTTTTCCAACAGAGCTAATTTGACTACCTACCGTTCTCTTGTTAAAATGCCACCAGCATGGAGCTTGTCCAGAAGCTGCGTCACAGCCATATTTAGCAACATCTGTAATGTAAATCACATGACACTAACATCTGGCCATATCATCTTGGTCATGAACACCTGCTCAGTATAATGCAATATAATCCCACAGTACTGCAATAAACACTGTCTCTTTCAAGCTTACAAAGCTAGCATTGTTAAGGAGGTGTTGATTATTCAAGCTGAAGTTCTGATGGAATTTACTAAGGCGTAAGTATGTTTTATTTTTGCTTTCTGTTTGACAAGGATAACATTAAAATGTTGATTTTTGGGCAGTGGAAACAAAGTGTGAAAACAAACCTGCAAATTATCACCTTTTTAAGTTAATGATTTGGGTGAATTGGTTTACAAACATTTGCTAATTGCATTAATTAAGTGTGTGTGTGTGTGTGTGTGTGTGTGTGTGTGTGTGTGTGTGTGTGTGTGTGTGTGTGTGTGTGTGTGTGTGTGTGTGTGTGTGTGTGTGTGTGTGTGTGTGTGTGTGTGTGTGTGTGTGTGTGTGTGGTTGTGTGGTTGTGTCTGTTTTTGTCCACATGATACATGTAGTCAGAGTCAAATCTATCCCCAATTTCTTTGTGAAATATCTTGTTATTTATTAACTACACTCAACCGTGTTCAGATGGTTGTTTATTATGTCTACTTGCTGTTTTGTGCTTGGAACCAAGTATACAGTTGCGTTATCAAAGTTATTATATTCTCCAATAGATTAAAATAAATGTTGAAGCCACTCATTTTGGTAATTAGATTTTAGCTTAAAGTGAATGTTGTGCAACAATTTGTAAATTGAGACTTTGACCGCACACCTGTTGCTTTGGGTACTAATTGTAGATATAGTAGAGTCTATTTGGACCGGTGAACAGACAGTTTTATTGGAACAACTTAGTAGGTGTCCATTATCAAGGATCAATTGACACCCCGCAGCCAATTCAAATCGATTATTTACCCTATGGACCATGGTTTAAATATAATATAATGTCTTGTTGCTACATTCGTGTACAAGCACCATTTGAATCCTGAAAGTACCTTGAGGCATCAGTTTTGCCCGGCCATTACCCCACCAATTTTTGAAACTACCTCCATCTTGCTCTTTGAAGAACACTCTGCACTGCAGGAGGGGCTCAGGGGGCTCAGGGGGCTTGGAGGTCTGGGGTCCAGCGGCCTGTTAGTCCCTGGCAGAATGGAGAGTGAGCACCGCGCAGCTGGTGCCAGGTTCACTGACACCCTGACTGCTTGTGTGGAGTGAACAGCCTGGTGTGGGAGTAAATCTCCTCTGTGACTGGGGTCTCTCTGTCTCCTCTTGCCTTTCTCTCACTCGTCTCAGCTGCGTAATGAGCACTGCTGGCTGAGAGACCAGAGGACAGAGAAAGAGTGAGACTGAGTCAATGCGATTGTGTGTATGCATGTGTCTCTGTGAGCGATGGCTGATTGCTTGAATATAAATGGGATGTGCTCATTCACCTAAATCAAGGCCACATGCTTGGGCCTAGAGTAAAGTGCTCGGAGCGCAATGAAGCGTTGTGCTGTATCTGCCACTCAGCTCAGGAAATAATGCCGCTGCCCTACATGAAATGCTCAGGGTAACCTTCAAATAGTCTGTTGTTATAAACTGACTTCCCTGATTTTGAAAGATTTCTTCATTTTTATTTGCATTATATTTTTGTCAAAATGGGAAAAATTGTCACATTCAGGACTCTTTTCTTTATCTCATGTGTTTTTTGAATATTGGAGTCAGTTTGGCTTGGCGATATCCATGATGCAATATTTGGACCCATCTGCTTCTGTATGATGATTATTCGCTTCAAACTAGCTTATATACTGGCTAAAAGAAAGTATTTGCTCTTCTTATCTTATGGCCACACTGGAACCCTATACATATTCCCCAGAGGCGTATCGTTGTAAGAACAATAGCGGATTTCTTCTTAGATTGTATGTGTTTAAATCTTGAATGTACTCCCTGACAAAATGCCAATCTACCCATGGGGTGATATTGTTTGCTAAAACCTAAAATGCCCGACTGTTTGAGAAAAGTACACAGCCTTCTTTTAGATGTAATGAATGCTTGGGGCTGAGTGCCACAAAGACTTGAGAAGCCAAAAGGTATTGACAGGCATACAAGTCAAGTTTTCTTCTTTGCCATGTTGTGTGTGTGAAAATATGAAAATAATATTACTGCCAGCCATATTCTATTAATCCTTAGCTCTAAACAAATGTTTTTATTTTCGGTTAGCAGTCTATCCCAAGTACTTGCTTACCTTAATCGACTCTTTTCAGTTAAATAGATTGTTAACTTTAATAACTGAGTTTCTTCCAAGCAAAATGAACACTTTATGTCTGGAAAATTGCCCGCAATTATCAAAGATACAAAAAGAACCACATCTCTTGAGACTAAACCATGTTCAATGATTGACAATGATGTACTGACAAAGTTGTGTTTCCAATACTTTGTCAAACTGAATCAGCTTCTATAAACAGCAAGGGAAAAGCGACTTTGAATAATACATCACAACATCTCAGTCCACTAACAACACTCGAGATGCATATGATGTGGCAGAAATATGATAAAAGATAAAATCACACTACCATTTTTCTTATGGACAAAAAACCTTTTTTTTTCTCATGTCTTTCTAAAGATATCTGTTGAAATAAATCATTCTGCAAATATTACAAGCTGCACAACAGTTTTTGCGTATCTCAGCACAATTCAGCTTTTTCTTGCGTGGTTAAATATTGGACTCTGCATGCATAATATGGAAACTCCAGATAGAAATATGGATCTTTCTAATTTGACAGATCGTGTGCCTATGAAACTGAGAAAAGCTGAGAGTGGTAATCTGCATATTTATGTCTTATATTGGTTCAGTCAAAGTTATGTCTTCCATTCAAGAAGTCCCAATGAATGTCACAACGACAGTAAATACGTCCTACTGTATACAGGAAAAACTTGTGACTTGTTTACAGTAATATGAGCAGACATTGTGATTGATTTTACAAAATAATATGTTGCATGGAATCTGTATGAATGTGGCTATCAGGATGAAGGAAAACAATCCATAAACATTGCATGTTCATATTCCCCGCATCCCGCATGTCATCCCGCTCACAGACTGGCCCATTAATTAATTAATTTGTATATTTATTAGGGATCAATTTAGCCTCTCTGAATATCTCTGGCTGTTTAAAGTGATGTAAATATGATGGAGATGGACACATTCTCTGCCCTAGCCCTGCAAAGCAAATACTCGTCATCAAAGAAAATTAGTATCTGAGGTTGAATGATGCTTCTTCTGCTTTTTTAATCAGACTTCTGTAAAATACACATAGTGTGCAGTCGAAGCCAATTAGCAATGTGGTGAACATACACTTCTTGTAGCCCCTGGATCTAGACCTCTGAATCACTGCTTATATATACAGTACCTTATATTTTGTTTAGCTGGTAAAAAAGGCAACTTTGTTGGCCTTTTACAACAGAAACACTCATTTGAGCCTGGTAAGCAGGATTAAGAATGGGGATGCAGCTAAATCTATGAAAATGACATAAAAGTACTTTAAAAACGATTCAGAAAGTGTAAATGATTGCAGCAGTACAAGTTGTTGGAACTTGTTGTTTGATACTGCATGTCTTTAATTGCTAAAACAAAAACGCCTCTACAAACTACTACCAACGCTTTCCTTTCAAAAAACAAAACAAACCCCACACATTTAAATGAGCTAGAAGGAAATCATTCATAATAAATGTAGTTAAACAAGTCATGTCTGAATATCAGGCTCAATATGTATAGTAGTAAAACATTAAAACATGTGTGTCCTCTGTTATATCAATCTTGGACCTAGTCATAGTAACTAGGTATGTTATTGAATTACAGTTTCCATAGAATCGTCTCTTTGCTAATTATTACGTTAAGTGAGCTGACGCCGAGCTCAGTGGAAATGCAAAGAGACTACATTTAGATATAATACAGTTAAGTGTTAGTTAATGAAAAAAATGTATGTGCGTTCATGTGCAGACATATATATAGTTTGTTAATTGGATAATTCATATCCTGCAAGACTCCTAAAGAAGTCATGAGATGATGACCTTTCGACATCTGGAACATGTCCAAGTTTAGGAGACCTGACAATGTGTGTGCGTTAAACATGATTAGGGAACATGTTCGTGTGTCATTTAGAAAACCTATATCTCCCCTGTGTTTTCTTGTGTTCGTGGGAGCATTTCTGCGATTGGTTGCTGTTGAAGCAAGGTAATGTTTCCCCATTGTTGTTTGGTGGTGCGCAACTAAATAATAATGATTAATCTCAACTATTTCTGTGTTTGTGTTTCATTGATTCCTCTCTGTTTCATTCTTTCCTGTTGTGTGAGTGCTGGATCGCCACAACACCTCCAGTAGTAACAAAATAATCTGGGCACCCCTGGTGTACCTAATATCTGACCTGGGTACCACAGATCATTGGACTGAACACACACTGTAGCCTATATTTCACTCAGATTGTCTCAATTTTAATAACCAACAACTTGTGCACTCAGAATAATTTGAAGAATGCAATCACATAATAAATCTGCACATAGTTTTTATTTTTTTATTTATTCATTTATTTAACAGGGACAGTGCACATTAAGTAACGTTCCTGTAAATGAATGTTACCAGCATTCATGCTGACAAGTTAGCATGAATGTTGCTAACTTGTCAGTTAGCCAAGAGGCTATTTTTCCTCTGCAGTCCCAGGACAGATTTTATAAGTCAACCTAAAACACATTTCATTTCACACAGTGGTTTATTGTATGGTGATTGGAAAAACAATGTTTCCCTCCTAAGCTTGTTGACTAAACTAGAAGACACCGACTGTATGAGCAAATGAGGTTCAGATATGTCCACAACATTGGAGTCATTCATATGACTCCAATGTTGTGGACATAATCTGAACCTCATTTGAACTGTCAGTTCACAGAATTCAGAAGTCAGTCTTATTTAATTCAATGATTTTGTCGACCATCTAGATTCATGGTCCAACAAAGTTGATCAAAACCACTTTATTAATTACAGACACTGGCTAATACAAGGTTGGCCCAAGCTCACAACAAGAACGTTTTCTAGATCCACCAAAGGCTCTTCAAATCATGACAAAAAAAGCTCAATGGGCAAAAGAGTCCTCATTGTATCTGTTTGCAATGCACTCTGTTTAATGAGTGTTTGCTTGCCCCCTGAAATATTTCAATTTGCATATAGTGGCTTGTATTATTCATGGAGAATTATTTTTATAAAAGGCTTTTAAACATATTTTGTATTCACCGGAAAATCAAAGCTGCAGAGTGATTTATGAAAGATGTCTCTTATACAGTAATGGAAAAACTGCCTTTTTTCATCTCTCTTTCCATTTTCTCTGTTCTCGAAAACAAACTCACCAATACAGATAATACGTTTGAATACCTCTGTCCCTTAACAAGATTTCCTGAATGGATTTAGGATAGATCCATGAAGATTATTCATCCATATCACTGTTGAAAAACAAAACCACAATACTGCAATTCCTTTTTACCAGAAGAAAAGTGTTGTAGAACTCCCTAAACATAAAACATTGTGATTTGTTTCTAGCAGGTAATTAATAGGTCTAATTTAAAAGATCTTGCACACTGAGAACGGGACAGTCATGAGTGATAGGACACAGCAAACCCACTAAAATACTGCCTTAACAATGGTCTTATAAGCAGTTTAAGTAACACTCTGAATTGGTATTCATTGCTCTATGCATCTTGGCCTTGGGTAACATTTCCAAAAGGACAGAATGAGGAGGAGTGAGCTGCAATGACCTATGCAGTAGGCCAGCTGATTGTAAATAGACACACTGCTGTTGTCCTTCACAAGAGAGGCTTTTCTCTACAGTGTAATTCATTCGCGCTGTTCTCTGATTTACGAAGTGTCGCTCGCAGACAGTTGGGGTGGCGCCTTTATCTCTACCTTGTCTTGCTAAATGAATTCCAAATGGCATACTGCCCAGTTATTTGTCAGTACATTTGTTATTGCTGACAACCACACACCCCCTTTAAACAAATATAAATCAGTGGAAAACAATCGCTGAGCAAGATACAGCGTAACCTTTTGAAATATCACACTGGCCATCGGTTTCCGTAGCAGATCATTTCCCTCTGTAGACATGGAACATGAAAATAATGGCAGCATAAGTCGGCCTAGAAAATACTTGGCCGTGTCTTTTGGTAATGTCAGTAATTCAAAATATGACAGGATAAGTATGCCAGTATTATAAGACTGCTGGAGCTGCCTGGGGGTCCAGTGAAAAGTACTGCTGCCTGCTGTAGCAACAAAAGTACATTTCACATGCCACCTCCACATGACATAGGCTGACGTAGAACATTTCATATGCAGAAGATTGGGGTTGAAACAAATCTGTGGAAAATCACATTTCATTTAGAGACTCTGAGAAAGAAAAAGAAAGATGGATGAAGTGACAACTCATTTCATTTTCATACACTCTGTTGAGTACAGTTAGATGAGGTTGATGAGGAGCTGAGCTGCCTGCATGTCTGTAATTGCTTGTTGGTTTACAGAGGGTGATAATAAACTGAAACATGCTCACAGGGGGCCAAACAAACCATAAGAACATCTTACCCTTAACTGAGGCTTCCACTGATACACAAATGGGAGAGAGTAAAGATTGAGAAGAGTAAAACTCTTCTAAACTGAAAACAGATACAATGTAGCTAAACAAGTACGGACATTTTTTTCTTGCATATATGTATTATTAGAATACTACTGTTTATGTTCATGGTCCCCAGAGGATATATCATACTGATTTTGATAACCTGATTTTTTGTTTAAAGGTCAATATTATAAAAACAATTGGATGGTTTATCTTATGATAAAATCGATACAGATATCCGCTGAGGATAGATATTCAAAATGTTGGAGTTCACCTGAAATAACATTTTGTAGACATTTTCTAATATTTGTTCAACATCTCCCGGATTTATTCAGCCTAACAGAGTCTCTATCAGTTGTCAACTCAGAGTCTAATCAATACAAATACAACTTCTATTGTTCTAGGAATGGATGCATTTGTTGTTATTTTCTAACATTTAACATGAACTAAATAATTGACAACCAAAATACATAATATATGTTTATCTGTTATGAATCATTGGCTGCAGCCCAGCTAGTGAGCAGTGTAAGCGACCACTAAATGTCAGTAATACCCATATCTTGGCTCCCTAGCATGGAGCTGAACAAATATATAAACTGGGAGCACCTAGTTTTTTTCTACAGCTAAGAGAGCTAAGTCAAAAGTATTAGTCTCAGTTAAAAGCTTGTTGAATAAAAGTCTTATTTGTCACGGATGTTACATGTATTAGTGCCACTTAAGCAGCCATTTGTTGTTGATCCATCATCGTGGACAACAATATGCTGGAGATTATTTAACACCTGCGGGATTTAAAGGATTTTTACAAGTGTAGACCGTCAGCACAACGCAAAATATCAAAAAAATGATATACCGATAGGGGAGATAAGGCAGCTCAAGCCCTTAGAGGCACACTTCAGGGAGCTAGGGGAGGTGGAACTAATCCTGTGGTCCGGAGGGGGGGGGGGGGGGTCTCAGTCTAAAGCTGCAGCCACAAGGACGATAACGGTCATATCCGCTACAGTTCTCTATCAGATAGATGGTTCGGCCTCTGGGGGGCCAAACGGCTCCATGTCTACGACCCATAACGATCATTTCCTGATAACGATGACGCAATAGCCCCAGTGTTTCGAGCCAGGTCCCGGTATCTCGCAGGACAGTGCACCCAGCAGGAGCTTCCAGCTAGATTTGATCGATATGGACATAAACGCGAGTGAAGTCTAATCGGACAGGAGAAGAGACACGCAGCTCTGCATGATAACCTGCAGCTCCGCCCGCTGTGATGGAGCGATGAGCGGAACAAAACACACACTAGATAGATCATCACCCTTAGCTATTTTAATTACCTCTCAAACTACCTAAACTAGTTATAAATATGTTTATTTTTACTGTCGGGTCACTCATTACTGGATCAGCCAGCTGCATGAGACCACGGATACTGACGGGCTGTCAGGAGAGGGGGAGGAAAAGAGAGGCTCCGTCCTCCGTGTATTATTCTTATATTATTATATAGAGTCGTTATTCATTTCTTTTAAAGCTCATAAATAACAAAGAAGACATTTGACCGGCACTTTTCAAATTTTGTCCGGAAGATTTAAACTTTAACGGACATGTTGACCGGCAAAACCCCACCTCTGCTGCTAAATCCAGCGCGGAGAATAAACAGAAGGGCAACCATGGCAACCATGCATGCGCGGCAAGTCTTCTTTGCTGCTTTTGGTGTATTTTGTGGCAGAAGTACAGCGCCACTTACAGGCCCGGCATATGTACTACAGCGTCTCCAGCGGTTCGAGCTGTCTCATGTGGACGGACACATTTCTGGTGCCTATTGCGTGTGGACGGAAGACTTTTTTGATAACGTCCTTGTGTGGCTGCAGCCTAAGGGGACATCATTTACGGGCGGACACAGTTGACACACAGGAGCGTGGAGAGCAGAGGCTGTGAGACAGGTTAGCAGATAACAGTCTGGAGGGCAGATGCCGTGACATTTGTTGTCAGTGGTGTGCCACTCTTTAAGCCTCGGGCTGGAACGTCATACGCTTTCTTGGTGGTTGCATCATGAAGAATCCTAGAGATGGCAGCGAGTGATCAAACACAACAACATCAATGGTGCACTCACCCAAAGCCAGGACTGCTTTGATACGTCTCGTATAGAAGCTGCAACATCTTATATAAGCGACAATTCTTTTCTTTCTCCTCCCATCCTCTCATCACTATCAAAGAATCAGGAATCAGTCTATTTAAATATGCATAAGAGACTGAAAACGGCTCAGACTGATTGATGAGACCACACTGAAACAGATACAATTAGACGTAATGAAATCTTCCAAAGCCCATGCTGTTTGCCAGTTGCTCATTGGGAGATGATACTATTTGCCGAGGGGCTTTGGTAATGTTCGCAAACACCCAGTCAAACAAAAGAAAGGCATAATCCCCGTCTCCTTTATTGTGGGCCATTCCTCTGAATTCCATCTACCGCTTAAACAGATTTCATTTACAGCAAAACCAAATGGCAGGAACAAATTGACAGCACAGCAGGGGTGGTAAATTATTCAGCATCGTCTTGATAGGCGTTTATCAGTTCTTTTTGAGAAGCCCCCAGTCTCCTTGAGCCTTATTAGCGTAAGTCAAGTTTCCTAAAGTTCTGGAATTCACCCCCTCCCCTTATGAGACTACACCTTGACCTTGTCTAATGTGCAACAAAACAGAGCTGACTGCTAGCAATTATGGGGCAGGGTGTTTGGACATTCATGTATTCATCTCCAGAGGAGTTCAGATGCTGAGACGGTGGGATTTTTGTGAAAACGACTTCATGCAGGGAACAGACAGGGGCCGGCATGGTGCTCATTCTAATCCGAAGGAAATAAAAAAGAGAGTAAACAAGCTGACAGAAAAAGCCCCAATGAGACAAGGGGTACTTCTAAAAACTCAAACACAACATGCACGAAAGCCGAAACCAACAGGCTGAACGGAGAGGTTCAAAGCTGTTTTGAGGTTTCCCTGGCTCGAGTTTACCTCTAAAGCCCCCTACACACCAGGCAGCCACCAGAGAACTCGCCGACATCCGACACCGACAGATCCATCGACGAGTTCTCCTGCGTCTTGGCCGTGTGTACACTGAAATACACCGCTTTACTACAGCCGAGCACGTACGAACTGCGCATGCGTGAGTGGCAATAACTCTCCTTACCAGCAGCCGGCGGTAGTGTGTATTCGTCATTCAAAATAGGCAACAACCGGAAGACAGAGAAGAAGAACAGACTGATATAAACAAACAAATAGCGTGTGCGTTCCATTTTCACTCTCGTCCATCGAAAACATGTTTTAGAATATAAAAATACATGCATGATGAAATGAGCACATAAAGTGCAGACATACTATAAAATCACAGTTAATAGACCTGCATCTGATGAACGCAGTGTTCTGGCGGGTGTGTAGTTTATTGAGTCAGCAATGTAATAATGGCCACTTCTTGCTAAATTTACGATGAGATGAAAAACCGGACTTGACCAAACAAATCACGGAGCTCTCAGCAGAGGACAGCCGGGGACGCTCCCGCCGATATCAGAGATGTCCCTGCTATGTGTGGGAGGTAAGAGAGGACATTTAAGGGCTATGTTTGATGTCTTTAAGTATCACCTGCTGGGGTTTAGCTGCTGTCCTGTGCCTTAAATCGTTTGTTTACGTCCCTCACTTCCATTTCGCTTGTCATTTGCAAGCTGAACAGCTGATCAGAGTGGTTTCTTGGCCCGATAGCTTGTGTCCAACACCCGGCCGATTCAACATGTTGAATCGGCCGGGTGTCGACCGTGAAAGGCCAAATAAGGCGTGTCACGGCCGAGGGTTTGGGACACACCAAATTGAATTTGGGCGACAAGGAACCCGTTTTCGCCCAACAACGCAAGACGGCCGATATCGGCCTGGTGTGTAAGGGCCTTTAAAGTGTGACTTTTTGCCTCAATAAATGAAATATTTTCTCTACAACTATGGTGCTGTAAAGCAGGGATTCCAAAGCTGTACCTCAGTGGTACTTCTACAGTTGCCAGAGGGTAGTTTGAAAGATTTTATATTATGACTTGTTATTATTTAAGGATTTAAATAGTTAGATAATGGAAGAATTGTGCACTGCAAGTGTTAGTGAATATTGTATGTATATGTATCTTAGACCCAATTCCAACTAAGCTGTTAAAGGAAGTTTTTCCATTAATTAGCACTTCTTTATTAAATATTATGAATATGTCTTTATTATCAGGCTATGTTCCACAATCATTCAAAGTAGCAGTGATAAAACCTCTTCTTAAAAGCACAACCTCGATCCAGAGGTTTTAGCCAATTATAGACCTATTTCTAATCTTACGTTCCTCTCAAAGATTCTTGAGAAAGCAGTCGCAAAACAGTTGTGTGATTACTTAAAAAAACAATGATTTATTTGAAGATTTTCAGTCTGGCTTTAGAACACATCATAGCACAGAGACCGCTCTGGTTAAAGTCACAAATGACCTTCTAATAGCCTCAGACTCAAAATAGCCTTTGAGTCCTGGACTTCGAGTCATGGCTGAACCTATCACTGCGGTCCTGCCTGACTCTCATCATACTACTTCCCTGATGGCTCCCACAGGATTGTTGACATCCTTGTGGATTCATCTTCTTATTATAGACACATGCATTTCCAAACATTTGGTCTACCTACGCTGCAAAATGTATTATCTTTTCTCCGGAAGTTTTTCCTTGTACGATGTGAGGGTCTAAGGACAGAGGGTGTCGTATTGTCATACTGATATTCTGTACAAATGTAAAATGTGTGATATTGGGCTATATAAATAAACATTGATTGATTGATTGAATATATGACCAACAATACCTTTGACATTTCAATTGTATGTAAAGATTGTTCTCACAATATCTGCTTTCATAATATTCTCAGTTTTAAATGTTTTTATCCACTTAAAAAGTCCTTTAAATGAACACTGTTGCATCAGATAAAAGAGGCCTGGGGTGTAACATATTCAGGTTTTTACTAAAGATAAATTAACTTACTGTTTTTAATTTGCCTGATTGACCCTGAACTTTTTAAACTTCCCTTGGACTCTTGACTGTCTATCAGTGGCCTTAAAGCAGGCTCAGTTTTAAGTAAAGATTATGGAAATATATGAAACAACACAACCTTATCGTGCGGGAATGTGACCAAATAATGTTCCAAAGTTAGGCTACATTTTGTTGAGGGAAAAGCTGGGCTGGCCCAATTCACAGGTGTTTCTTGACCTCCAAATTATTTTTTCTTGTAATATAAATGTGTTGTAGAATTATAATGATTTATGTGTTTATGCATATTAAGTTTCTGGGATTTGTACACATTGCCTATGTATGGGAAGCTAAGTCTTTAAAGAGCCCCAGTTGTATTAATTTATGCTGATGTTTCATTTCTTTGTAGTGATGCGGTTGTTTGAAACTTGACCTAACTGTATAACATGAGCTGTGGTGAGTGCTAACATAATCACAGTCTCATGAAAATGTACAATTACAAACTATAGACTAAGGGCTTTGAAAGGATGTATGGCTCTCCTTACTTTAGTGACAGTAAGTGGTCTCTGATCAGTGCATTGATATTTCTATGGTGTTCCACAAGGTTTTTGTGTCTTAATAGTATTTTGAAGGGTTTCTTGACACATTTAATCAAATCCATTGCTGTTTAAAATGGTTAAATGTTATGAGACCTAATATTGCATGGGGAAGGCCATCATACACTTCCATCATAATACATTGTCACCTTCTCAAAATAGGCACCCAACCAAAACACAATGTTTATTACAGATTTATGACTAGAAAAACTTGACACACTGCGTTGAGCTGCATTGTAAATGTATCATAAAGCCCCCAGCTTTCAGATGATGAATATCACATCTATGCGGCATTTAATGTTGGCCTGGTATCTCCCCCTGAAGATCTGTTTCTCCTCCCCAAAAAAACAAAAAAGGATTTATGGTAAGAAGGGGTGGACTGGAGGAGAATTTTTATTCTTACCAATTTTGTCACTCTTGCCTCCCTTGACCTTGAGGCTCGAGGCGGTGCACTAAATCTCCTGTTTAACTATGAGAACATTTGTGGAATTTTAACCTCTGGACCTGGAGAGGAGCATTCATTCCAAACAAGCCCTCCAAGCTGTCTCTTCTGGCACTCTCAGAAACTGCCACCACTAATCAGGATACAAGCACTGTGTGGATGGGCACACTTCCTGCTGTGCCTGTTGATGCACACCGAGTGTGAGAATGTGATATAGAGACGTGGGCACAGTTTCTATGTGATCCTGTCCTTGACTGGCTGAGCATGCTGTCCCTGTGAGCAAATATATACTTCTTTGTGGCTATGTGAGGAGAAAAGGTATGTTTATCAGTTGTTGTGAGGAGGGAGCACTGTAGATTCAAATTTTAAAGACATGTCTGCTAATTATGCAGCTACCCCTTAGGCCATATTACATGAAATTGGCTCATTTAATTGCAAGTGAAGTCACGACTTATTTATTTTCTTTTGCCAGAATGCAGTGTTCAATGCATGTAGGAGTATCTTTACCCCAAGATGTTTAAAACGTATTTACCTGCATTTGCAGCTCATTTCAAAGCAGGCCCAGAGTAGTGCTTAGACTTGTTTAGAGCGCTGGACTATTGTTGAAGGCAATTTTGTGGGAGGTGATTAAAGCAAGGTCTGACACAAATTAAAGTTAGGGTCCATTGTTAATTGCATTTTGACTCCTAACAAGGCCAAGGCTTTTGGATACCGGGCATTTTCATCAAGTCTGTTTTTGAACAGAACGGAAATGGAGGAGCAAGTCTTTAACACTCAACTCGCATAATGGACTGCAAAGGAGCTGAACATTTAAGAATTGTCCCTTGGTCCCCCCAAGACCAAATATCTTCCTGCATTGCCTAGTAATTAAGAAGCACTGATTGCTGTTTTAATGACTTCCTTCCAGTGCTCAATGTAATGGCCTTGAGCGAGGGTAGCAGTGTGTGTGTGGGAGGGAGTCTGAGTATAAAACGCATATAGTGACAGGCTCTCGAGAGTCAAGGTGGCATTCTCAACCCATTATCAGACAGGATCCATTTTCATTCAGCATTCACACCTGTGCTTTCTCTCTCTCCCTCCCCACACTCTTTGAAAGAGTGATCCACAGATACATGTTGGCAACATGCCACTTACCCAGGTGGATTCCCAATATTATCTTAAAAATAAGTATTATAATAAAAAAAAGAGAAAAAAGAAAGAATCCTTTGTTTTCTAGAAATTCTCATTAACTGTGTCACCTTTTATGTTCCAGAACTTGAAAAACTTAAAAATCTATCTCTGCAACTAGGACACCCATGGGTAATGATCCAGTGCAACTTTCAGACACAACACTCCTGTGTCTGATAATTGCTGTCAGACAGGCAGCATCACTTTTGTAAGGTAGCAGGAAACTTAAGGTGTTGAGCTAGAAACCAACAGAAGTAACCCAAATGCAATACACTGCTTCATTTGGTGACTTTGTGCCCTACTAGACTTCTGAAACTCAAACACGCACGCACGCGCGCACACACACACACACACACACACACACACACACACACACACACACACACACACACACACACACACACACACACACACACACACACCACACACACACACCACACACACACACACACACACACACACACACCACACACACACACACACACACACACACACACACACACACACACACAGCTGTTCCTACATTTGGTGTTCAGTATCTTGCAAAGACACACCCGCATAAGAACCTGATGATCGAACTGCAGAGCTAATAATCTTCTAAAGTGGACAAAGCCGTTACATTTGTCTGGTTAGATAAGTTCTGAAAAGGTCTGTGGTTAACACAAGCCTTATATATATATATATAGTGACAGTGTTGAAAGGGGAACATAGAGGGGATGACATGCTTGCATATTTCCTGGTCAGATTTGAACCTTGGTCCTCCGCTCTGGAACTGAGCCCAAATACTTCCACGTTGGCCAACAAAAAATATGCCATCCCTAGTGCACTCAAACAAATAATTAATTATATTTTCATTCTGACAATAATTCAATTGTTGTCTATTGTTTTACCAGTGCTATAACACAGTACAGTTCAGAAAAGTATAGGGAACAAAATCTCTGTATCAGCAGCAGGAGTTTATTTGCAGAACTATGAATGGGCATAAGTAGGGATACCAGAACCTCCATACTCATGATATCACACTATTTGTCAAGTAACCTGCAAAAAGATCACATAAATGACTTTTTTAGTAAATGTATACCATGTGGTTGGCAGTTCAACAAACAAAAATATGTAAGGAATTTCCAGATCACTGCTATCATTGAAATTGCATTGTAGCAAAATCTTTAGTTAGATACTGTTGTGCACCGACAGAAATGCTAGAGAGATGCATGTTATTTACGTTTGCTTTCTCTCATTCCAGGCTTCCTGATTATTTTCACCTGTGTCTCCTGTGCTCATCAATGTCAGCCCCGCCCCTGATTGGTCCCACCTGTGTCTAGTTACCCTGTGCTTATATTCCCCTGTCTCCCAAGTGTTCTTTGTCAGTTCGTATTGTCTCTTGCTATGGTCAGGTCTATGCTCTTTGTACTCTTGTAAAGTTTGATTCCTCACTACGTGAGCGCTTTCATTTTGTTCCTCTATTTTTGTCATCTCGGTTAGAGATTTGATAGTTACCTTTTTTGTTGTTCATTGCTGTATTTTGGAAAATAAAGTATCTTACTAATACTTTACCTCTGTCTCCCGGGTCGTGCAATTGGGTCCTACATCCTAAGTGTCTGAGTTCGTAACAGATACGTTTTAAAGTTGAATCGCACCACCCTTTAATGTTACCAAGCCCTTTCTTGGCTGACTGTTTAAAAAGGGATGTAAAATGAATTTGCTGCTCGCACAAAGCTGTCAAATGTAACATGCTTGCATGACACTAAAATGTGTTGACAGGTTTATGTATGCAGATTGCAACATGTTATTTTCACTTTGATTAATTAATCATACCGTTCTGAAGACTCACAAGTTTGTCATCCCTCTTTGTGCAATGTTGTTGACGTGTATCAGTTTCACATTCATCACGAGGATCAATTCATAATGAAATCACACGACCCCACCTCAAACTGCTTTAAATTAAATACCGATCAACATAAAACACTTTGATATAGTCAGTTTGGAGACATAATTGAGATTTAAATAACTACTTTTTTGCTCTCAAGAGCCTGTGACACAGAGGCGGAACATTATGCCAGTCCTGTTGCATCTATGCTGTCACCAGAGCAGTGCGGCTGAATCCTCTGAGAAGAAGCAGGAGATATTTACCCGTACTGCCGCGCTAACAACCCTGTGACAGGTTGTGTTCCACTCTGCTCGGTACATTACATTAGTGTTGATGAGCGAGGGAGTAGGGAGGCCCCGGTCTGATCAGGCACAAGTTAAAGGAATTATCTGCCACTGTTTTACTTTCATTATCACACCTCTGTCACTGGTGTTTGCTAGTGAGCGTTGTGTGCCGCTCAGTGGTGTTGGCTTATTCAAATAAATGTGCAGCCGAGGCAGAAGACGCTGCAGCTCGGCTGAAAATTAACTGCCCCCTGTAGTCTGGGACTGACCTAATGAGAGGGTATAATGCACTGTGCTGTGCCGCCTGTCATCTCTCCTGTTAGGGTCTTAGGAGCAAGGAGGTTGTAGATTCATTGGAAATGTTCAGCCTGAACATTTGAATGAGTTTTGATCAGTGATGGAAATAGTATTAGCAGAATGGAAAAATCACTAAAGATTCTGTAAAAAGAGTAAAAGTACAAATATTTTACAAAGGAAATGTTCTTAAAGCTGCACATAATATATCATATATATATATTATTGTACTGACAATGGATCAAATAACCATTACTTGAAAGTGACATGTCCATAAAAAATATATGAATCTGCAGTTCCTCTCAGATTTATAAAGCATTTTCGTGTCTTTTAGATTATTGGTTCTGTTTTATGGGCCTCAACTTTACTGTTTTTGTTCAGTGGCATTACCTCTTAGTGTCAGTTCCAGCGGAAGTCTGCTGTGTCAGATGAAAAAGCCTTAATAAAAACACTGTTCAGAACGTCCCTAAACCCAAACAGACAAAGTTAGTTGGACAACATAGCACCATAGCTAACAAAGCTATTAGCAGTTAAGAGAAAATATTTACTCTAAAACAGAAACTAAAATGAGAGTGAATACTGGACAAGCAGTTGACAGGTGACACAGGCCAAAAAATGAATGCTAATGTTGCTCTGTGTCTGCTGAACGTGTACATTATTTGCTAACGCTTACCAGAAAAAAAAACGTTTTAGATGCAAATATGTCTGTGCTGTGTTTAAAGTTTGCCATGTTTCCCTGTAGCAAAATTAATAAAAAAAAACACAGAAGAATGCAACCTTATATGTAAAGAAATGATTGCAAAAATGACATGGAATAGCTCTTTTAATTGGTGTTTTGTTATTAAACATGAACATCACTTTATAACTGTAGCTATACTTCCATATATTCTTGTTTACACTATCCACCCCTTGGGTATAATACAGTTGTAAAAGGTTAATTTGCAATATTACTAGCTGTCACATAAAAGTAGTGGAGAAAGAAGCATTATAGCATAGAAAATTACTCAGCTTTTCATTAAATTGACTGCATAAGATAGTGAAGGATAAGTACAATCATAGTCCCCATTGTCCAACTATTTAAAGAAGCAAAACCGGTGCAAACTGTCAATACGGTTAGATTTCTGGCATTTTTCTGTCAACAGGAGAACGTAAAAACTGCATTTCTAATTACAAATAAAGGATAAACAAGCTTTCCAAATATAAGCTGAATATTTCAAACTCAAAATGTTAAGATTTCCAGTCATTTTGAGTTTGCTGGAGACAGATGAAAACTCTTGTCTTGCATCATTTCTTTTGTAGTGTATCAGTAATAGCATAATAATACATTTATAATTAATGTAAGCCGTTATTTGCCCCAAGTCATAAAGGAACTCTCTCTTCAGTGTACGTATCTGCAAACTAAGACGACAGCACAACAATCCTGACTGCTGGAGTGTTACTTCCCTTAAGCTACGTTTGAACTCACTAATTCATCCTAGCTGCATGCTCAAAGATGCCCCTTCCAACCAAATATATTAGGACAGGTTAGCATCATAGTCAAAACATGTTTCAGTCCCCTGGAGTGAGAGTCATGATGCTGTATCGCCACTGAATCATGTATCCTCGCCGAGTGCTTAGGAAGGCGGTTCTTATTTTTGGAGCATCGTATTCCTGGAGGCAATCTGAAACTGTAATTTGCCAGGATCCTAACAGGATTCCCCTCAACTATCACTGAATTCTCAGGGGAGCCAGAAGTCTTTGTGAGCCTGATCTATCTCTTTGTAATGTCTGCATTTTTCTTTAGCAGCCATGACTCAGTGGAATTAAACAAGGCCAACCTCTGCAACACTTGTTGTCCATCTATCTGGGTCACACTGATAAGCTTAATCTGCTCCTCATACTTCTCAGGAACAGGGAAGTTGACATTTGTCATGTGGTCTGAATACAACCGGGCGCTATGAATCTCTCAGCCCATATGAATTTTTGTTTGAATAGGCAAACACATACATAAATAAACAACCAAGCATCTCATTTATCTTATTCAATTTAAAAGCTGTAGATGCTCTCTTTAGGTAGTCATTCACCCTTGAAATGCACCATGTGGAGGGGAAAGCTCAGCACTGCATGTTTGATGTGAATGCCCTTTTAGGGAAAAACCTCTGGAGGTATTAATTTTTCATTCCAGCATTATGCTAGTACCTGATCTAATATTAGCAAATTAGATGACTAATGATTCATATTGGAAGTAATTGAAAATCAGTACTTTCGCTTGCCACGTTCTTTTAATCTAATTAGCAAAGTCTTCGTTTGAGTGATCGTACAAGTAAGTTTGCCTGAAACAACTTCTCTGGGCTTGCCATATTCTTTGACAGGAAATGATCAGAAAAAAGCAATATAAGTTGCTGCAGGCAATGGTGTACGCACGATTAAGGAGCACACTGAGCTTACATTTTCGACACTGTGTGAATCATATAGGGTACCAGATGAGATGGAAATGAACCTTAAGAGTCACAGGCAGAAAGACGGAGAGGAGAAAAAGTGCAAAGGAGCTACAGGAAGAAAGAGGCTTTGAGAAGGAGAAAGGGAGCAAAGCAAGAGCAAACTCTGGGGTAGAGACTGCAGCACAGGCTATACTCCTGAGGGAGCCACAGAGATGACTTGGAAGACAAATCAGGGCCACAGAGGTGACTCTGCAGCTGCACTTCTTCTCTCTCCTATAGCCACGGACATCTAACATACTACATTCCAGCGTACGCCTGTTGTGACTGGAATTCACACAACGTACCTGTTTTTATACAGAATCACTATTCATGACATATCCAGAACGGCGGGTATGCTGCAACCTTATTCCTGCATATCTTGATGAAGGGCATGAGTCAGTCAGCCTTGGCGCATTCCTCTCAGAGCTGATCGAACAATGACTTCAAGCTGTGCTGGATACATTGGAGTCCTACTGGGTCCATGCTGGAGACCAGCTCACACAGTGTTTGGGAGAAAGCACACAACCTTACAACTAGGCCGGTATCTCGTTAGGTATGTCCATCACAAACCTATTCTGGGAACAATAGTTAGGCTTCGGTGCTGCTATAAATACACATTATCACCTCAGGGAATCGTGGATGGGGCGCTTTTACTTCACAGAATTAAGAAACGGTACAAATGTGTCGGCAGTTTGAAGCTTATGAAAGGTAAACTCCCAGCAGTAAACCTATCCGATTGCCACCCCAAGAGGAATTAGATGGTTCACTCCAAGGCGTCCTCTCCCTCTGCAGAGGATGATATGCTGCAGTTGTCAGTTCAGTGTCGGAATAGAAGCGGGTGGTGCAGGAACATGGGGGCTGAGCAAACAATAAGATGGAAGACACTGTTTGCAAAGAGTTGTGACCTTGGCTGATATGATCGGGTCATTTTGAAAGAGAGTGATGTGGTGCAGTGTGGGCAAAAAAATGGTCATGGGTCTAGGCAGCTGTTCGGTTTGGATATCACTGTGAGTCTTTGCGGGCGTGCCCCAAAGTTGCTTCACTGCTGTTGAAATCTTGAACGCATCTTCTACCCGCCTTCTATCAGGGTATGATACATCACTAACAAGAAACAAAGAGCTGTGGCGTCCGCATCAACTACAAAGGCCACATCGAGTCAAAGACCTCAGTTACATCATTTTGAAGCCTTTGTGTAAGGACCGGTCTGATCATGTGCGCTGTGCTTTTTTTATTAAAATAAATACAAGAAATGCGTTACAGGGCCTCAGCTCCAAGCACAAGTTAAAAGGATGGCAAGGAAGAGTCGAGAGAAAAGGGGGCTCAGCGAAGACGAGGCTCTCACTAGTGCAGCGTGGGGAAGGAAACTGGCCCTCAGGGAGATACGGTAGTGCTGGGGTGACATTTTTAGGGCAGCTGTGAGAGTCATAGATGAGTATCAGATGTTATCCATTACTCCCTGGTAAAACATGCATGGAAACCAAAAAGAATAACAACAAAGGACAATGTCAAAATGAGAGGAAGATAAAGATATAATCAGGGTTCCTCACTAAATATTGAGTTCAATCAACAATCACTGTATGCAAGGGTGGGCTGAGGTTGCTTTGTATGTATGATGTGTGTTTGATTGTAATCAAAAAGATTACATGTGTGAATAAAATCAGAGACAAAAAAATACATATTTACTACTGAATGTAAGGCACTGCAATATGTTTTTCTTTTTTTCTTGTCCTGATGTTATTTATGGCTCCCTCAACATCCATGGGGCTTGCTCTCCTGCATGAATAAACAATAGAGGTGAATGAGCAAACATTTTGGTTACACCCTGCTGTTTAAAGTTAAATATATAGAGCCAGAGCTGTCTTGTTTGTGCACTGAATGCTCTTTCACCCTTAAAGCTCTTCAGCGCATAACCTTGTTCGCAGCCTTTGCCT
Organism: Trematomus bernacchii; assembly: GCF_902827165.1. Taxonomy (NCBI): domain Eukaryota; kingdom Metazoa; phylum Chordata; class Actinopteri; order Perciformes; family Nototheniidae; genus Trematomus; species Trematomus bernacchii. Next base: position 14,278,656 of record NW_022988043.1, read on the forward strand.
CCGTGTAACACGTAAACTGTTAATGTGCTCTCACCCGTGTTGTTATTATATGGCTCAGGGGAACAAGACCCATTTTCACTTTCTAACGTGTATTAGTTCTGAAGAGTGACCTACTCGTGGCTGTCATAATCACTGGATATTTTGCAAATTAAACTTTGTGCAAAAATGATGTGGCAAATGTGAGTAACGCAGATTAATATTTTCTATCCCTCAGACCTAGGCTGCTCAAACGGTTTCATGCTCTCAGTTGTTTGCAGTAAATCATCTGTCACCAATACAGAGATGCAGCAATATCAATGTAATACTCATCCTCAAACATGAACTTCAAAAGTCCAAGACCCAGTGAGAAAAAGCGTCTTATTCTGACATATTCTTGACTTCAATCCCTTGTCATGTCATCGCCATTTCACTAAGTTTCTGCATCTTTATCCGGCAGGCCACTGACTCAAACAGCCGCTGTTGCCGTGCAGGCGGGCAGCATTTGAGCCAAGACACTGTGGGCTGTTCACAAGAACCTTTAACTCCCTCGGGTCTCGCTCTAAAAAGCCAAGAGACATGACCAAGAAGACGATGGACAGTTTTAATACAGCAGCACATGGCCTCAGGGGATTAGAGTGGTTACCCCTGCAGATATTATGGGCGGCGAAATGAAGCACATCTATTTCCTGCAGTCTGAACGATGACATGTGGCAACTGGGGCCTCTGATAGGGTTGCCTGTTGACTTGTCTGTCGCACAAACTCCCACTGATTAACAGAGCAAAATGAATCCCCGTCCCCTGCATGCAAGCGAGTGAAGAGTATGGATTTTATCCTCACACTCGACGTGACTTTGATTCTTTTTTTGCTTACAGCACAGCAGTCGCTACAATAACCATCCAGGAAGAGAACACTCCTGTTAAACTGAAATAATGGGTGCTATGGGAGAGATATTATGACTGCTACTGTATATCATTACAGGCTGCCTCTGTGTTTACACGCTGAACAGACAGGAAGGAGATTTGGACAGGTAACTGATCAAAATTAGTTGCCGGAGGACTGGCAGCAAACATCAGTGGAGAAACAGAGATTGCACTTCACAGAGAACGGTCGTAATGAGTCCTCCCCAAAAACTGCCTTCCAGTCCCGAGGCTGATCCCTCAGGGTTAGAGGAAAACTGTGAACGCACATGCGTACGGGCCAAGCCCCCAGGAAGTGCGCCGGACTCTGAGGAAAATATTCGTTGTGGCCAAACGGCGGTACTACACTTCCGTTAGGTTGCTGGGACTAACATTGGGAAAGAGACGTCTGTAAATCGTTGGATAATTTTTTTTAAACTAAATAAACTACCCAGTATGAACGTTTGTATAGCCCTTATTAAAAACAGTCGGTCCTCAAGTTGTAAAATGTGCTAATAACGTTATTCTGAGAGTTATTTTCCTCTGCATTATGAACGCGCATCTAACCCACGGGACCGCACCGCCCGGCACGTTCATGTTACGTGTTCAGCACTACATGCGTTTTACCTTTACCCATGGATGCACAATAAGAACGGACCCATATCGCCTTACTGCCAGCCCACGGAGCTGTAATAATGGATACATTGCACATGTTTGCTGTAATTCATCATTTGTAAAATATTATACTACATGGTCTGTACAGTATGATGTAAATCTTGTACCGTAAATGTTGTATTAAATAAAGTTAATATTACCGACGTAGATTAACGTCCCTGTAGCTTCTTATTGCACTAAGAAGCTTATTGCACTGTATATATATATATATATATATATATATATTTTGGGGGGCATATATATATATATATGTATATGTATATGTATATATATGTATATATATGTATATATATATACATATACATATATACATATATGTATATATATGTATATATATATACATATACATATATACATATATGTATATATGTATATATATGTATATATATATATGTATATATATATATGTATATATATTCCAGTACCATGTTGTCATGAACGCACGGTGCTGTTACGTGTACAAATTGACGTGCTTAATGTGAAAGAGCATTTTGGGGGGTGTGGTTAAAGTTGCGCATGCTCTATGAGCGCACATACGTGTACTTCTCAGGCATGACGGGTAATCTGTGACGTTTCGCTCTCTCAAAAGTTGGGCCATTTTATCTTCATGCGCCAATGAGCAGCTCTCATAATGAATGAGGCCCTGCCTCCCACGCTGTATCCAGTTCTTATTATACATCCATGGTACGGGCACACAAACACGGAGCCACACACCCACATAAAACAGGTCGGGACTGTCTTGTCTTTAAACAAAGCTTTTTCCTGCTGCATCCGCTGTCTCCCCCGGGATCAGACGGTGCATAATCAATGCCCCGCTGCGGTGCACAGCCATCACACTGCCATCACACTGCCATCACACTGCCACTGCTTCTCCTGCAGCAGCGGCTTCCTTTGCTCTAACATTCGAGACAGTGAAAAAGCAATACACACGTGTGTCCAATTAACAACTGCTCCGTTGGTTCGCCACCTTTATCTCGTTCACGCTTCCTTTGCATATTCCATCTAATCCAAACCTAATCTGTAAATTGTCAACACCTTTCCAATTTTTGCCGACCCTCAGTTGAAGAGTTCTGCTATCTGAGTGGATTTGGGATAAGGAAGAAGGTGTGGGAGGAAAGTATGCGGCAGTCCTAGGTGGGCCTAGGAATAATCATTTATTTATTATAATGAATCACCTGAATTAAGGCCATTGCAGGGTGGTATCTCCTTAGTGGGTATTTTAGTAATGCTTTTTGATTACCAGGATTATTGTTTGTGACACCATATTTTTTTCTGACAGTGTTATATACTTACCTTAATCTATAATAATAACGTAGAATATCCAGGTCTATTGGGACACATACTGAACATTATATCCCTGATCTTCAGCCGCAGCCTGTTTTAAATCAATCATATGAAATATGAAACATCTTGCTCGAACTTGTCTGCTTCTCTTTACTCCAACCTCCTCAAATAAGGTAAGTCAATAACAGACAAGGTTTTTTGCTGGATTCCCATCATTAGTGCACTTCATAATAAAGAGTTTACCTAACTGTAGATCTTTGTCTCACATCAGACTGAAATACAGCGTTTTCTTCCATGAAATAAGCCTCAGGTTACCAGACAGCTTTCATTCATGATGCGCACCGACATCAGACATTGTTTGCATCACGTTGCCTCTCATGTGCGCTGCTATGACACAGTGGCAATGGCACATTGGCGGTTGCGGTTTCTTTACCAACGGCAAAGCTTTTATAGTAGAGCGGTCTTATGTAACTGCAACAAAAGGGCTTTGTGCTTCTTGTGTTGTTATCTTGGATCACTGAGAAACGTCAAGGCAGATCTTCTTAATGAAGAAGCGGAAAATGTTGTTTTGTTAGTCTTTGCTTTTCAAATCTGCATGGAACAACAGTTCACCTCTGTTTGGCACACAACCCTTATTTGAAGTTGAAGAAAAGGACACAATTATTGCTCAGTGAATACCATGACAGTTTTCATTTTCAATATTTAATGTGACTGATGTCAAGGTCCTTTTCTATAAGATAGAGTCATGGAACTGCTGATCATTTGCATTAATGATTAATCCTTCCATTACTTTTTCAATTGCTCAATTAATCTTTCAGCCTGTCAAATGTCAGGAAATTAGAAAAAATGTCCATCCATTTTCCAGAGCCCATGTGATGCGTTCAAATGGCTGGTTTTGTCACGCAAACAATGTAAGTGCAAATTCTAATAACAATTATATAAATATAAATGCAGAAAATCCTTTTAATTGTAGTATTTATTGGTCTTTAAGATCCTATTGATTTACTTTGGTGAAAGTGGATCATTTATTTTCTTTCTTTTAATAAATAGTACTTTTTAAATGCTCATGTCCTTAAAGTTGTGAAAGTTATTGTTGTGCTGTTGTTTATGTAAGTTAGCTTAGACCTACTGCTGGGAGCCATGGAAGACAAACTTTGTTGGCTTCATGAGCCACAGAGTCACTATCAATGCACTTTACTGAAATAAGGAGATCACCAGCTAATATAACTCTAACAGTACTGTAATTAAGATGCTGTGACCAAAAAAGACAAGCCTGCGAGTGAATATTTCCAAAAAGCACACTTAAAGGCATTACAATTACATGTGTCTTGAACATTCATTTGCACCTTTTTGATTTCTTGGCTGGTGGTTAGAGTTTCACACTTAGGTTTTTTTTAGACCTGAATGCTATTGAATCTAACCAAGATTTATGAGGTGACAAGAATTATGAAGTGTAAATTGGTTCTGACTGTTGATAAAGATTGTTACATGGGGTTCAAAGCTCTGACAAGCTACTGTTTTAAAAGGTCAAGAATAAACCTTCAGGCTGAAGATTAGTTAACCATTTTCTGATTCATTGTTTTTAACTAATCTGTATTAAATTATAATGAAAAATAGATTCAAGGATCTGTGTCTTTTGTACAATACCGTGTAGTTCTTTTCTTGAGGCCTGACAGCCTCAGCTTTATTCTTCTCTTTCATGCTGGCTTTCAATTATATTCCTTGAGCTTCATGACTTGAATGAACAAAGTAAAAAAACATTCAGCAAGAGCACAGAACTGTGAATGCTGCCATCGCCCTGTCATTTTCCCTCATGCTGCTTTTCAATTAGGAACTGTCAATGTCTCATATCAGCCGTAATCCCTTTAACATGCAATTGACTGAATATGCCCAGTCGATACCTTCATCCTAAGTCATCGCATCTATTCTAAGGACAGCAAAAGTCTCCTGTGTTTACCTCTCACAGCGGCTTGGCCTCTGATCTTCAAATCCCTTGTTTAGCTTAAGTGGCCCTCTAGGGATCGCGGCAAGCAGAGGATGAGGAGACGGAGAGTGATGGAGCGACAGAGGGAGGCCGAGCGTGAGGCTGTAAGGACGGAGAAAGATAGATAAATGAGAAAAAGGGGGAAAAAAGGATTGTTAAAAAAAGAGATATCCACAGAGGAAAGAACAGGAGAGGTAGGAAACCTTTCAGGATGAGACGGCCTTGCCCCCCCACCACCACTGTCTCCTCTCCTCCTCCTCTCCCAGGCCTGATGGAATCTCCTTGGTTGAACTAATCAGGTATTCACAAAGACCGCTCTCCGACGCCCACCTCTCCTGCACTTTCTGTCATGGATGAAATGAGTAGCTTAGGTCCTTTGTGGATCACTTTTCCTGTCATATTTTGTGCACACGACGCCTTCTACTTTAACTGGGGGGTGGTTGGGATAAAGTGGGAGGCGAGAGAGGGGGACAGGATATTGATCCTTGTATCTCCCCCCCCCCTGTAATGCATGTATATTCTTGTGGCAGAGGTAAGTCACACCTGAGTTTTAGTCATGTGGGGAAACGACAGTGGAGTGACAAGGATTTGAGGTTCTGTTGTTAGCGCACAGAGCGAGAGCGGGAAGACTTGCCATAATCTCTTTTTTCATGTTTGATGGATGAATATTGTTTTTGTGTGCATTTCATCTGCTTATCTGCGGCTCTGCCAACTATTTCCTCCACACATCCCTAACACCCCCTCACCTTCTTACCTTCGTTCTCTTTTCGCCGTAGTTATTTTATGTGTTTTTGATCGCTCAGGAGATAGCAGCACCTGCACATCAGCTCTGCTTCTAAATGAAAAGCGATGGTATCGACAGGCACTATCGTACACAGACACCGCTGCGACAGAGCAGGCAGGGGAAAACGGGAGAAGAAAAGCAATGGGGGCAATCAATAAGGTACTAATGAGGACTCAGATGGTATGGACATGAGAAGGGGAAATAACGTGTAGTGTGAGAGAAAGAGAAGAGAGATGGGAAGGGAGAGCGAAACAGAGCGAGGAGGAAGATACCAGGCCATGCATGATGTATGGTGGGAAAAAAAGATTATGCGCATTTGTTTTTTTGTGTGTGTGTGTGTGTGTGTGTGTGTCCAACCACTGACACATAGTGGTTGGATTATTGATTGTTGTTTTCACTGTGACCCCCGCAGAACCTGGCAGTCACCACAGATGTTCTGTACAGCACAGTTCGCTCCTTCATGCCCCGAGGTACAGCAACACACACACAGCACTGACATGGTGAGACCCTCCTGGGCTTTGCAGGACCGCCCTACCTGCCAAGTCTCTGCCATTCACCTGAAATATAGTCTTCAATGTCCTTCACCTAAATTGCTTTGAGTTTTAATATATGTGCATCGGTGTTACAAAGTAACTCATCATGTACACTTACAGTATGGACAGAGTTTTGGTTATTTTATTTAACCAGGTTTTGAGGAAAAGTTCCCTACTACTTTTCCAAAATTAAGTATTTTAACTAACGTTGTAATTGTGTTATGCTGTGTAAAAAATGAAATGTACAATGCACCCCTGGACACAGACATTTAAGGGACCATTAATCTTTACTAAAGGGGACTAATGAGTGTCAAAGTGTCTTCTTTATGTTACTTTGAATTCCTTTGTAGTGGTTTTGCATATATTGTTGTTCATTATGCATCTCTTTCTAGTTGTTTTGCAAGTTTTTGTGGAGGTTTTTAATCTTTATTTAGTAATGTTTTTATTTTGTATGTCCTGATTTCTGCCAAACGCAGGAAGTAGTCTGCCCTTTATATGCAGCAAGTCAGAAATAAGCAAGAACAGCTGGCTTTCAGGGACTCAACTCGGTCCCACTCCCATCACAAACTTACCGTTATTCCTTTATTAACTGACCACAGTCTTTACCCCCATTAGTTTCCCTATGAGCCATATCTTAACCATACTTTATATACCGGTACATATACCAAAATATGTTCCCATCGTTAACCATTCTGTAGTTGCAATGTGTCGATATTGTACAAAGAAATACATTGTACACAGTATTGTCATACTAATATTCTGTACAAACTGTGAAGTCCACTGTAACATTGTTACAAATGTAACATTTGTGATATTGGACTATATAAATAAACATTGATTGATTGATTGATTGATTGATTTGAAATCTTTGGCATTCAGTTTCAGAAATGTGAAGGATCTTCTTCTTGTCCATTGATATAGTTGGAAAAACACAAAACTAAATGCTCCCTCATTCCTATATATAGGAGTTTAGGACAAATATTTAGAGAAGATGAAAATGTTTCCAGGCGCCACAAGCGTTGAGTGAGAAAAATGTGTCCACACGATGTATGTGAATCCTTTTAACACATGCAAATAAAGATATTGTTGCCATTATTTGGTTACTGCGATACCCGGGGAATCTACAAGAGTCTTTCCACCACAAAATAAATTAACGAAAAAAACAATTCTGTGTGCAGTAATTAAAAAGAACACAGAATAAGCCAAATGTTAACCAACGCCAGTGCAGTAATTGGTTATTTACTTTGTTTGAGAAAATCTGTGTGCACACGTATGTGTTTGCATATTTACTATGGGGCAAGGTTAAGTCTTAGTATTAAATAAGTGTGGAGGCTATTGATGTATTTCCTTATTCACATTATGTGTTTGGCAAAAATCAGCTGTACATTTGCATCGACATCAGTAGCTGTGATCGTAGCAGAGTGATGGTTTAGTTTGACTAGGAGTTTAGAATTGTATTCAAGACGTGCTGCTCAGGTAACAAAAGAATAAGTGTAACTTAATTTGGTCACTTGTTCAGTAGGTCATGAATCAGTCTAGGTGAATTTGATTTCAGGCACTAATTAGGTTCCTATTTCATTAATTATTCAGACCCTGATGAGTCATAGTTCTAATGCAATGTGGTAATGGTGACTCATAAACAACACAACTCATCAGAGTAACTGCAAAAATAGTTAAGAAGCACAGACAGTGGCGGCTGGTGGAAAATATTTTAGGTGGGGCTGTGGAAATGGTGATCAAACAATACTAGGGGGCATTTTTTTGAGAAAAGACCCCCTAAATTATGACTTCTGGTGATGTTAGAGCGGGGGGGGGGGGGGGGGGGGAGGACAATTTGAGGCTTAAAAATATGAGAAGACTGATCAATACCTCCATAACTTCAGTGTGGTTAGCTATGAATCTTCCAAAACTTCCAAACACCTTGTCCTGGACATAGTTTCTACAGCATAAACTGTGCTAACAAACTGAGATTCCACAGATTCTAGAAATATAAGTATCATCACTGAGCGATCAGAACTCGCGACAGGGGAAGCAAATACAGACATCACACGACGTAGCTTTAGGTAGCAAAACACGGAGATATGCTCACCTTTTGCAGAATAACAATTCCGATCAAAAACGCAGCTGAAGGTTAATCCAATGTGTCTGTCACTTTGAAAAAATGATTGATGATCCATAATTCAATTTTTATGTCAAAAACTGAGTTTTCATTAGCTGCTAATGGTAGCTTCCAGAGTGTATGACAGCTTCCTGTTTTGTCTCCTTGGATACGAGTCCAAACAACTCACAGACTGCACCGAGTGCTCACGTAGGAGCCCTGTGACCATCAGATTTGACGACACTGATTGGCTGAAATTATGTTTCAGCGGCATAGTTTAAAGATAGCAACAGTTGGCTTCTGCTGCACTTGCTGCACTCTCGTCTGGGCGCTGTGCATAGCGCCCAGACGAGAGGGAGTAATGATACACGGGCAAGGCCAGGCAGGAAACATGTGATTTATCAGTAACTTTAGACATCGTAACACAATTTTAAACGAGATTTTATTGTAGATTATACATTTTACTGATACCAATTATATAATATTTACCTTGTTTATTAAAAAAATAAATAAAAAAAATATATATATTTTTTAAATATATATATATATATTTTTTTTATTTATTTATTTTTTAATGTGGGAAGAGGGGGGGGCGGCGCCCCTAGCGCCCCTATGGACCGGCCGCCACTGAGCACAGACAATTAAAAATATAACCTGTATGTGGCTTTATAAATATCTTTGAAATACATGTCATCGCTGCAGTGATACAAGCATGGGCGTAGGAAGCATCCTGAATGTGGGGGGGACATTTTTAACGGGGGGTGTGGGGACGAAAAAAAATATAGATTTCCTGTATTCTGGTGCATTTTAACAGGTGGTTTGATACTTTTATGTGGCTATACTAGCATGAGGAAAATGATGGGTACATTTTGTAATTTCATCCAGTAGTAAAGAAAGGAAACATATTTGATTATTAATTCAGAGCCGTCTTTGAATTAATAAAAAGCAGTTTAAATGCCCATTTTTTGTACATTTATATACAACAATAATTATTTGTGAGTGCATTGAGAGATATTGTTGTGGAGAGTCATTTATATATAAATCGCAAAATACATTTGTGAATCCTTCTGTGAGCATTTATTAATATTGAGACTGATCTGACTCGATACGGATGTTAAGTTCACCTAGGAATGGTATCATTGACTTAAATGTTCAAATAAATGTTGCTCTTCTGTCTATATTGGTCATATGATGGCCCTTGACTGAAATGTTTCCTGTTCAATATCCCCACTGATTTCCTTAAAATCCTGGGATGAGAGTCCACATCACAATTTACTCTCAACTGTCATTTCCCTTTCATCACTCACCTCAGCAATGGAGCTCTCTCCACTGTCCCTGTATTCTGCCTCTGACTCACTCTCAAGTGCCTAGATGTCAAGAGAGGTGGTGAAGTGATAATTATTTATTGAGCAGTATACTCTTTCACATTGAATCATAACAAGTCATACTGAATGTAAATACAACTGACTCTAAAGTAAGTCCCAGTCTGTGACATTGGACATTTTGAAGACTCAAAGTCCCAAGCAGTAGGTAGAATATTATCTAGTCTATGTAATGTGCACAGCAAGTAAATAGTTAACTGAATACTGGGATGGAAATAGCCTATAAGCACTCAGTAAAACATAAACACACACAAAAAGCTTCTGAATGATAAGAAGTATAATTAAAACATAATGCACATTACCATTTTGAGAGAGAGTACCTAAGTTAAAGAACTCAGAAAATAATCTCTTATCGAACTGAGGCTCCAGTAAAACACACTGACTGCGTCTCTACATGGACATCAGTAAGCCGTTTATGAGTATTATCCTGGTTATGATCATATTGGGGATATGGTGTTTACATGAGCACAGAGAGATCGGGTTATTCATGTTCCCTGTTTACATGATAAATACTAGTAACCTGGCATTTCGATGCCTTTTCTCATCTAAACTATTCAGTATTTGTATCTCTCTATCATGACATAAAGACGAAACTCCTCTCCAGAAGTGAGACGCCGCCATCACTGTTAACTGATTAACTGCTATCAGCTGATGACTTACTTTCCTCTTCTTTGAAAAAAATGTTCTTATGTCCATGTTGTCTGGGGGAGAAAACATATCAAACCAAGAGATCGTCAGCTTTGATTTTCGCTGTATTAACCATTTCCTGAACATTTGGTGTGTGTGCCTTACCTCCGCTACCGGCATCGCTTCATACAACAGATCTGAGCTGTCCAACTATGACAACACTCCTTGAACATGCGCGCGCTATGTGAGAATCTGCCTTGGTACAAAGTAGCAGTGAAAACATGGTACGGAGTTTCATTGATTTGGGCATTCTCTCAATAAGCAAGTGGAATGGATTTCATTTGATAGTGAAGCACTGACACAGCGCTCTACAAAGTGCGGCGAGTGGATAGACCGATTCACGGACTTTCCGCATAGTAAAAGTGGGGGGGTCTAAACTAATCATTTGAAAAAGTGGGGGGGACTTGTCCCACCCTCATATAATGGCTGCGACGCCCATGGATACAGGGCTTGCTTTGTCAGTCCTTGGAAACAAGAGACTGAATGGAAAGTAAAAAGGTTCAGGGAACCACCTTAATTCCTTCAGGGGAATCTCATCCTCTGTTGGTCAAAGAGTAAAATGTAATTCATTCACTGAGAGACTTGGTTTTCTTTGGGCATTTCAAGTGTCTGCGGCAGTCTCCAGGAGTATGCTAATGAGGGCAATAATGACACCTCAGTTGCCTATACAGGCCACCTGTTCATCTCTGGAGGGGAAGTTAAAAATAAATCACTGGCCCTATACCTTCTGCGAGCTTAGCATATGGTTCAATTTGCCTACTTAGAATTCTTATCTCCGCTTCTGTGGGAAGAACAGTGACTTTAAAGTAATAATCACAATGGTTGTATTGTACCTACCTTTATACTTTGATTATTATTTAATTTACTTGATTGAAATTAAGGGGAGGTGGCTGGCCTCCACAAAAAAGAGATGGTGGGTTTGTTCTCTACTTTGGAAGATTGCCGTAAAATATTGTACAGACATTTGTAGTGCCCTGGGGGATAAAGACTGAATGTAGTGATCCCCTTACTTTATCTCCATGGGAAAATATGTGCAAAACTAAAATATTCGAATCAGCTGTCCAGAAAAAACCCGAAGATAGTGCACGTACGCATGGATTTGATGAGCATGTTAGAATGCTGCCAGCATAGCTCAAAGAGCAGCTGTGATAAATGTAGCATTTATTTCAAAATGAGACGTACCATTATCCTGACTTTTCTATATCCAATACAAGCCTTGACATCACTTAATTCAAATAACCATTTTCTCTGCTGTGTGTCTGAAAAGAAAGAAAGAAACCATCTATCTATGCTTTTGACTCAGATCTCTTTGTTTGGTTATTTTTGTCAGTGTGAGTCAAGGAAAAACCTAATATATTTTGGAGCGGATCATAGCCATAGGTAATTCAACGATTATGTTTTACTTCCAGTAACATCGCAAGATAAGGCAATTGTGTACCCAAAATGTGTGTGTGTGACCCTAAACCCGGAAACAGCTATTTTGATGTTGAAAAACATAATTCTTTTTTTAACGTCCATTTTGTTTCCATATGACGACTTAAAGGAAACACACCTTCAGTTGGAACCAATTCCCATATAAAAGCAACACTGGCCATGACCGTGTTCTGTGATTTGCCCTTCTAATTATTGAAGTTCGTGTAGAAATACATGCTTAAAACTTTAGCTTTTCAGCGTTCAAAAAGTATTTTTAAGTTATTTGGGAGTTCTTTTCAGCACTCCAGCTCAGCCTCAAAGTAACAACTGGACTTAAACAACTTGTTTTTTGACCTGGTTGCTTGTTCTGAAAGCTAAGACGTGAAAGCAGGATAAGTAGAGCCTCACGGGACCGCTTAAGTGACCATTGACTCTTGGTCTTGTTAACCAATGATAAGTAATTGATTACAATCCTCCAGGTCATTTGTGCCAAAACTGGTAACAGGACATGTCAGCCTTTTTTTTCTCCCACCACAAGAATTGTGCAACAGTTACACCTTACAGAATACATTTAAAAAAGAACCACAACCAAGATTACAACATTCATAAATGTATCATTCTTCACAGAGTTGTTGTGTTGGATTGCATTCGGTTGGACAGGCGGTCATGATGTTGAGTCCACCCCTGTATATTGTACAACTGTTGTTTAGTTAAAAGTCTGTCTCTTTAAATAATTAGTTGTCACAGGCAGCACTGTCATAATAATGGACCCTGACTGGCAGAAAACAGCAGCTTGTCTCATTCGAATGAGGCAAACCTGCTGAGTGAAGAAGAGTACAATGCTGAACATATTGGCTTTTGGCTGCATTTTTCTGTATTTGTTTAACTACTTGGTGAAGGATATTTAAGGTATAAACACACAGTTTTACAAGCATAATGTAATTATATAAGAGTCAGCATGAGACATCTTTTACCACACACTTAACGTTAATTGTGTTTTATATAAGAGATCCTCTAACTCTTTATGTTTACCACCAGCTGACTGTTCCACCTTTCTTATCTACAGTGATCAGTTTTAATAAAGCAGGGACCTGTTTTCAGTCAGGTGGAAAAAATAAATAGAACCATACTTAAACCATGAGGAGCTGTGTATCACACCATCTGTCATTTAAGTTCAAGATCAAGATCATTTATGAAATGTTTGCCCTGTCATGAAAAGCAATTTTAACGAGACACAGAAATAAATAGAACCTTGCACTGATTAGATTTCCAACAACCACAGTTCTGTTGAAGGTCTTCAGACTAGACAGACTTGCACAAAGAATATTTGTTGTATATCAGCTGCATTATTGAGCCTGAATATACTGACGAAAATCCACTTAAGGAAATGTGCAGAGGTCATAATCCACGCTATACTGGACTACTGGACACTAAGAGGGACATTACGGGTTGGATTCTAGACGGACACTATTACAATAAAAAAAAGTTTCTCTAGCAAATAATGTACTGTTTAAAATGAGACAATCACAGACACTATTGAAATGTGGTCTTGTCACAGATTAGCTTTTCATTCTGGTTTAAATTAATATTTCATCAAAGCATACATCCTGGCATGCTATATTAAAGAAAAAATAGAAACAAAAAGAGATCTTGTTTTGTTCCATAGTGAGTGTGCAGTGTTTACACATTTTCTGGAAAGATACATCTAATGAATTATCCTGAGGTCATTTTAATACAAAGTATTCCAAACCACATGGGCTACAACTCATTTTGAACACACTAATGTGACAATAATATTAGTACTGTGTTTCCACTGCATATTATGGTGAGTTTGTGTATGCAACACTTGCCTGTGTGTATATTCATTGGGAATAAATACAGGATCTGCTTTCTGTTCACTGCTTGATGTTATCTGCAAAACTCTTTTATGCATTGCTGCTGTTACCCACCTATCTCTGTGTCATCATAACAGCACACCAGAATTCAAAGGGCAAGCATTATTTTATGAACATGGTGTACATATGGTAAAATATTTTGAGAACACCTGCAGTGCTTCCCGATGTGGGGCTCTTATTGTTGATTTGACATTACTAACCCAAATACAGCGCAGAGAAAGTCATGCTGAGCTCCAGCAACTTGGAACTCGAAAATGTCCAACCTCTACTGGAAAAAGTACAACTTCAGACGGAGTTACTACTTGTAAACTCATTGCAAAACCATCTACTTGGACTTCCCAAAGTTTTTGTTACCGGCATCACCGAACAATGGAAGCGTTGATTGTAAATGTAAAATATAACTTGGATATTATTTGGATGTATTTGTAATAATGATATTACAATCATACATGCTACCCTAAAAACGTAAACAATTATTCCGTAAAAAAATGGAAGTCACAGCTTTTATTTATGTTTGGTGCCAAACACTTGGAAAACTTTGAGATCCAAAGTTGGAAAATTCCCACATTTCAGTTGTCTGGAACACCGCATGAGGGAGGCTGTGGCTCAGTGGATAGTGTGCTGGACTTGGAATCAGGGGATAGCAAGTTCGAGTCCCACTGCAGTCAGCATGTCGTTGTGTCCCTGAGCAAGACACTTCACCCCAAATTGCTCCTGTGGGGATTGTCCACAGAACTGAATGTATGTAAGTCGCTTTGGATAAAAGTGTCTAACAAATGACATGTAATGTAATGTAATTACCATTATACAATTAAATAACAGCCTTTGCAAAATAAATAAGTATTTTAAAACTACAACCAAAATGTGTTTGTTTTCCATTTACTGGTTTAGTTTACCAGAGAGTTGGATTGGATTCCGATTAAGTAAATGGAAATGAATGAGAGAGAGGGTGAAAGAAAACAAAAAATGTGATAAAGAATGAAACGCAATTGAATACCAAAATGTGTTTTGGTGATAAAGTGACTGATGGGTCAATAAACTGTTGCTATACAAATTATGTCTTTAATTATTTACATTATCACTCGTCATCATCTTTGTGCCTTGTCATTGTCGTCTCGTGATATTGGAATTTTTGGAGTGTATTTCAATCAACAGTGGAAATGCTTTAAGGACTGGTGTTGTGTCCTGTCTTGTGCTGCATGTTCTTTTAAACATGTGTGTGCATCCATAAAGTCATCTGTTGTTTCTCATTCTGCTGTTTTGATGTAGCCACATACAGAGAGTTAAAATAAGAAGTCAACGGTCCATGTAGGTAATTAAAAAAAAACATAATGCACAACAGCTATGCTATGCCACTCAACAGTCTAAAGTGTAGAACTCAGAAAACACACATTATTATTTATTATTTAAAAATATATAAATTGTCTACCCACCAACAGAGCACAATCATAGCTAATCTCCCGCTGAATCTTCTCTCCAGTCCTAATAGCATGGCGTATCGACTTTTCATTCCTACCCTGCTGTTTCGAGCTCCTGCAAAATGAGTCACATCAAATCAAAGCCCATCAAACGTCATGCTCTTAAATGAATGGAGGTGTCATGAGTCAGATTCTTTATTATTGGGAAAGTGTTACCTTTTTTCACCTTCACAAATCTGTGCACTATCTCTTCCACCGGATCCCTATCTGGCATTCAACGGTTTACTTCAGATCGACAAAGAGACACCGACAGGGGTCATTCAATCATCAAGGGCAAACAAATTCTGCCTATCCTATCTTTGCAAGCACCAATTTGATGGTTTTCGGCAGTCTAAAGGAGGTTGAGAGCTCTATTTCTGTTCACAAAAATGTTCAGAAAGAGGTAACCACAAAGCGATATTTAACTGAAAATACTAGGGAAATGTTTACTCATAATTTTTCATCCACACTCTCCCCTGCTAACATCTCAGTAAATGAGCTAGTAGATCATTTTAATTAAAAAATTAAAAATGTTATAGATACCATTGCTCCAACGGAAAAGGAAGTGATCGGCAAGAAAATATCTCCATGGAGAAAGGCCATGACCGTGAGAACAGAAAAAAGAGAGTGTCGAAAAGCTGAACGTAGGTGGCGAAAAACAAATCTCCAGGTTCACTTTGAAATCTATAAAGAGAGACTTGGCCTTTATAATTTGGAATTGAAAAACGCACGACAGTCTTTCTTCTCTGACATCATTACCAAAAACAAAAACAACGCACGTGCCTTGTTTGCTACCGTCGACAGACTAACTAACCCCCCAGTGTCAGTAGCCTCTGAATATCTATCCACCAGGGCATGCAATGATTTTGCCTCCTTCTTCACTGACAAAATTCAGAAAATTAGACAAGCAGTCAGTGCCTCTGCATCAGGTACAGCAAATGTGTTGTCCCTATGTCCACCTAATATCAATTCAAACACCATGACACAATTCCATCAGATTAATGGTAAAAACTTAGAGGACATTATTCAACTTCTGAAATCCTCCTCCTGCTGCCTTGATATTATTCCAACAGGATTTTTCAAAGATGTTTTTCCTTGCATGGCCTCAGATCTACTTCATATAGTAAACACATCTCTTCACTCAGGTATTTTTCCAGAGGCCCTGAAAACTGCAGTCATTAAACCGCTCTTAAAAAAGAATAATCTAGATGCTTCAGTAATGAACAATTACAGGCCAATATCAAACCTGCCATTTCTAGGTAAAATCATTGAAAAAGTTGTATTTCAACAGTTGAGTAACTTCTTGCATTTAAATAACTGTTTGGATGTGTTCCAGTCAGGATTTCGTCCAAACCACAGCACTGAGACTGCTCTTGTAAAGGTCTTCAATGACATCCACATAAACACAGACAGTGGCAGAACTTCAGTGTTAGTATTATTAGATCTCAGTGCTGCATTTGACACTGTTGACCACAACATATTACTAGACCGACTAGAAAACTGGGTGGGACTTTCGGCAACAGTTCTAAATTGGTTTGAGTCCTACTTAAAGGACAGAAAAAACTTTGTTTCTATAGGTAAATACACATCTGAGTTGACAAATATGACATGTGGGGTACCTCAAGGCTCCATCTTGGGGCCTCTTCTCTTTAACATCTACATGCTACCACTGGCTCAGATAATGAAAAACAACAAAATAAGTTACCATAGCTATGCGGATGACACACAAATTTACGTAACAATTTCACCAGGAGATTATGCTCCAATTAAAACACTGAGTAAGTGCATTGAACAAATCAATGACTGGATGTGTCAGAACTTTCTCCAATTAAACAAAAATAAAACTGAGGTAATGGTTTTTGGAGCCAAGGCAGAACGTATAAAAGTTAGCGCTGAGCTTCAGTCTGCAATGTTCAAAACAACAGATAAAGCCAGAAATCTAGGTGTAGTCATGGACTCTGACCTGAGTTTCAACAGTCACATTAAAACAGTTACTAAATCAGCCTACTATCACCTAAAGAACATATCTAGGATTAAAAGACTAATGTCACAGCAGGATTTGGAAAAACTTGTCCATGCTTTTATCTTCAGTAGACTCGACTACTGTAATGGTGTCTTTACAGGTCTCACTAAAAAATCTATTAGAAAGCTGCAGCTAATTCAGAACGCCGCTGCTCGAGTCCTCACTAACACTAAGAAAGTGGATCACATCACTCCTGTTCTGAAGTCCTTACACTGGCTTCCTGTGTGTCAAAGAATATATTTCAAAATACTGCTGCTGGTTTATAAAGCTTTGAATGGTTTAGACCCAAAATACATGTCTGACCTACTGCTAAATTATGAACCATCCAGATCTCTCAGGTCTTCAGGGACTGGTCAGCTTTCTGTCCCCAGAGTCAGAACTAAACATGGAGAAGCAGCATTCAGTTATTATGCTCCAAATATCTGGAACAAACTCCCAGAAACCTGCAGGTCCGCTGCAACTCTTACTACTTTTAAATCCAGGCTGAAGACTTTTCTTTTTGCCGCTGCTTTTAATTGAACTATTCACATCTTAAACTGCACTGTAACTTTTAACTTTTATCCATGTATTTTTTCTTTTAATGTTTATTTTATTATCTTTTCTTTTTAATGACTGATTTTAAATGCCATTTTCATAATGTCTTCCATTTTTGTAAAGCACTTTGAATTGCCCTGTGTTGAAAGGTGCTATATAAATAAACTTGCCTTGCCTTGCCTTGCCTAGGAGTGATTGGATTCAAACCATGCTGTTGATCAAGTGTAATTGAGTGGCTATGATTACTTAAATAAATGTTTTCTAAGACTTCAGGCATTATTGACTACCTCTCGTTTACCGGGTGCTTCACTTTCCAGTTCATTTCTCTCTCCTCTTGTAAACCCCTTTTAAGATGTTGTTACAAAACTCCAAAAGAGATGGCAACTGACTTGCCACCAACTGAAGGTAGTCACTTGCCTACCATTTTCAAATCAGTCTGGAACAGAATAATTGATAGTCATTGAAACTGAATGAGAAACATTCTTTCTGTGTAAGGTTGCTTCACATAGTAACAAGTAAACACACCATCACCCACACATTTGATGCACCCTTTGCACCAATCCCAAACAATATTAGTCATCACTCAATGCTCCATCTAGATCACTTTGTACCAAAGTTGTTTTGGTGAGCAAAACAACTTGAAAGGAACCATCTTCTGAGATAAATCTGGTTGTAGGTTAGGACCTTATTTATTTAAGCCATGTTCTCTCCATTACCAATAAAGTGCCTTACAAACCAACTGTACACACATACAACCACATCACCCAATGTGTCTTTTGGTCGTCACCTTATTATTATTTTTTTAACAAAAGTTACCTGAATGGGTGGAGCTAAGTAGAAGACACTTTAAAGGTCCCATGTCATGGCCATTTCTACTGATCATATTTCCATTGTTGAGGTCTACTAGAATAGATTTAAATTGTGCAATTTTCCAAAATCACATTGGTTTCTCATACAGCATCTCTGTATAGTTTGTGTATTCACCAGGTATTCACTCTCTGTCCTAAACGGCTTGTTGGAGCTCCTGCCCCCCTCTCCCTATGAGCCCAGTGTGCTCTGATTGGTCAGGACGTTGCGAGGCTCGTTGCTGCTCGCAGCTGCGGGCAGGTTTCCGGATCGGCGATACAGCGAGAACAAGCTAAACTCATCCTGAGCACACACAAACACTCACAGCCGAAGTAAAAACAGTAAGTGGGGCTTGATATTGAGTAAGAAAAAGTGTTATAACGCTGTGAGAATGGGTCTGCGGAGAGCATTTCTCCGCGATCCCAACTCGTCTATTACCAGCGTTCAGGGAGCTCTATGCAAGTCAATGGGGACTCCCTGTTAGTTAGCCAAGGGATCCTGGTGTGTGAGGTGCTCCGCGGATTGGTCCATATGGGCCTATCCTGTCATTTGTTGTTGATTTGGGTGTTCACATGTCACAGAACCCAGGAAGCAAACAATGAAAAATGAGAAATCTCCAACGAGGCGTTTTGGGGCAGCATAGACAGGTCTTTTCTGTGTTAGAGTTTTACTCGCTACAGGGTGTACTTTGAGGGTTTTTGACTCTGCAGACCGTTTACATGCAGAAAAACCTTCACAACACACAAGGGGACGGGTAATAACCGGAAAAGCATGACATGGGCCCTTTAAGCTAACTAAATGTTAAATTAAGTTTCATGAACACACTGAAAGTTCTAAAATGAAAACATGGACAACACCGAAACTGTCAATCCCAAATTGAGCCAAGCTCTAAAGCACACATGTCAAACTCAAGGCCCGCAGGTTAATTTCTAATCACTATTAGATCTGGCCCGCCGGTATATTGCACGCATACCTTCACTCAATCCTGAGGGTTTCCTCAGCTCAGAGCCTGACCCCAAACATTGATGAACTTGCACCCAAGATGAGATGCCAAGTATCTGGCTTGAACTACCATCACAGAGCAGCAAATTGAGTTTAAATGGATGTTTCCTTTTGCACTTTTTTTCTTGCGACAACAGGGCATGTTTTTTTTTTTTTTAAGCTGTTGTTGGCCTGTGGAAAAATGTAATCATAAGAAATGACTCTGGAAAAGCTGCAGATAGAGCCATAAGAAATTAATGCAACTGATTATTTAATGTTTAATGTTGTTTTTATAGGCAATAATTTAAGCTTTGTTAGATCCAGGTTTAATATGTGTAATAAATTCATTTCAATACGTTTTTCAATAAACATTGAACCAGTCCGGCCCTCGACTAGTACCGATTTTCTTATTTTGGCCCACTGTGTATTTGAGTTTGACACCCCTGCTCTATAGCATAGTTTGTATCTATTTTACTCTTTTACTCAAAATGTGACCACAATTGACTAAAAGATAATCGTGTTGTTTTAAAGAAGACTTGAAAATAGCACTTACCAACATAACGTAGTCAGAAAAAGGTTTACTCAGGTAAAACATCTAGTTAGAAATATAGTCATTAACGTATAGCCTGTAATACAACCAGACTCCTTTTTGCAATACAGTAGATGCCAATATTATCTCCTATGCCACAGTTTAATGTAGTCAAGATTTGTTTGTCTAAAAAGAACATTGAACCATATAAATATTTAAATAACTCCCTTACAACTTTGTCTCCTTAAAAATATTGAAGTAATCAGGGCACTAAGATGTTTCTCTTTCACTCTGTTTGAGTCTTTAAACCACAGAGCATTCATTTCACTTCAGAATCTGTGCAGTATTTAGTGCCTCAATAAAAAGTTTAGTTTTTGACATTATTAACAAATGTGTATTGTGCAGAGGAACAGACTGTTAAATTGTTACCTGACAGGTCAGTTTAAGGCATTTGAAAAGAAGTGGGAGGCAAAAGAAATATTGGAGAAAAATTTAGCAGTAAAGTGTGACCCGAATTCTAACTGCTAGGAAAACTGAATCAGAGCCAAATAATGCACAGAGTGGGGGTTTCTCTCATGCATCTTTGGCAAGACATACCAACAACAACAACAACTTACAAAGGTGCAGAAATACATGTTGGCCTAAGAAACATATTCAGCAGTTTTTTTTTTTTACTACAAATGTGTAATTCAGTAATGAGCTCAGCACCTCATGCTTTTAGACTACAGCGCACTTTGAACTGCTACCAGCTACTTGTTATTGTTTGTTGCTGGCCAGTTTGTGTACAGTGTTTGTTTTTTGTGTGCTAGATGGAACTGCTGCTAAGGAAACGTTTTTTTGACCTTGAAACACTTAAACAATAAACTGAAAGACTGTAAATCTATGTAAAGATAAGGCAGATGCTAATTGTGCCCGAGTGACTATAGTAAACAATGCTATTTGCACCTGAATGACTATAGTCAACAATTCTAAATACGCCCGATGTGAAAATAGCTATCTGTGGTGTAGCTATTTCATTCTGGTGCAAAAAGAAACTCTATAAAGATAAAGGGTGACTGATATGATAATTGTTTTAGAGGATAATTTTGTGTGTCTAACATATTTCATGTAGCAGTTATACACATTTTACTTGATTTTACCGTGGACAATGCCATGTTAATGTTGTTACTAATGTTTACAGTCCTTATTTATTACTTATACTTTATTTTCACGCTGCAAACATACCATTTTTTTATTTGGCAGTGTTTGATATTTGGAGACTTCACAATAAGTTTGAAACAACTCTCTCTTTTGTTTCTGTTGTTTCAATTTAAATGTAAATGAACTCCTACCATAAGCCCTTTGTTTTAGCACATTTTTTTAAAAGCCTGTTTCTGTTTACAAAGGCAACAAAATCAATCAATCAATGTTTATTTATATAGCCCAATATCACAAATGTTACATTTGTCTCAGTGGACTTCACAGTTTGTACAGAATATCAGTATGACAATACGACACCCTCTGTCCTTAGACCCTCACATCGTACAAGGAAAAACTTCCGGAGAAAACCCACAGTTTAAAGGGGAAAATGAGAGAAACCTCAGGGAGAGCAATAGAGGAGGGATCCCTCTCCCAGGACGGACAGACGTGCAATAGATGCCGTGTGTAAATTGAAAAGATAATACATTTACAACATAGGTAGTCCAAATGTTTGGAAATGCATATGTCTATAATAAGAAGATGAATCCACGAGGATATCCATCCAGGACTTATGATCCAGGACCACAGCAACAGGCACAGCCACGACTGAAGATCCAGGACTCGCGATCCAGGACTCAGGACCACAGCAACAGGATCAGCCACGACTCAGGATCCCGGCGTAGATAGACACCAAAAAGAAATGTGGGGAAGCTGGGTTATTCGGAACATGAGAGTACACAGGTACAGACAGAGAGAAGGAAGAAGTAAGGTGTCCCCCGACAAACTAAGCCTATAGCAGCAAAACTAGGGGCTGAATCTAATCAGCCCTAACTATAAGCTTTATCAAAAAGGAAGGTCTTAAGCGCATTCTTAAAAACGGATAGGGTGTCTGCCGCCCGAACACAAACTGGAAGCTGATTCCACCAATTTGGAGCTTGATAAGAAAAGGCTCTGGCTCCCATTGTACTTTTAGAGAGTCTAGGAACAACCAACAACCCTGCATTCTTGGAACGCAATGCCCTAGTAGGACAGTAGGGTATAATGAGTTCTTTAACCTGTTAAGCCCGAGAGACCCCGGTGCCGGGGCACTGCCGCAACATCTTGCAGGAAACAGTGTCTGAGGGCATGTTCATTTAATAAACTATGAATGTTTTATATCCATGTAACGGGAAGAAACTCATCTAACTGATCTTTTTTATTTATTTTTCAAAAGAAAACCCACAATGCTAACACTGAGCCTCTGAATTAGCAACGAGCGAAAAATGCTAACAGATTACTGCACCGAAAATCACTCACAAAACCTTATTATTTATCTTTTCTCCACATCCATGACATCGTTTCACATCGTGAGGTGACACAGAATCGAAGGGTACCCTCATTATCACTGAATTATACGAAATTGCGACGTTATAAACAAAAACAGACATCAAAACATGTGGCGCTAGGTAGCTAAAAAGGCTAACATGGTTACTTTGGGTGTTTCTCAATCGCGAGTACGCTTGCTTGGTAGCACATGTCTGCCGAGCATCTTGCTTCAGAAGCGAGTCAAGAATACTTCCTGCCATTCGGAAAACGAAGTGTGGAACAGGCTAGCAAGTGTGCAGGTGTGCGTCATATGAGAGGCCCCGCCTTACATCTTCCGCCACAGATTTGGGGAAATTGGTCCGTGCGCAAAGCATTGTGGGGATTTTAAGGCCGCGAAGTCTACTCATGTGCACACTCGATATTTCTCCAAACGGAGTACGCCGGGCTCGGTAGATTTCCAAGTATACTGGAGATTGGAACAGTACTTCGGCGGCACTCGATGACGTAGTATGCTTGAAATAGTGGCTCGGAAGCAGCTTTACTCGCGATTGAGAAACACCCCTTGTCTCTGTAGTCTGCTCCAAAGTGGTCTTCAATGGCATTAAAACGATAAAAACGCTGCTGAAGTTAATCCATATAGGTTAATCCAATGTGTCTGTGTCCCTTTTAAATGATTTCTGATAATCCATGAGCAATAAAACTGCTTTTCCGTTTCTAGATGTCAGAGCTAGAGTGTAGGTTCACTCTCATGCAAAACTACATGCGCAAAGCCCCCACCTTTTTGTTTTACAACGAGTGTGTGTGGGGGACTCCCCCTTCAATTCTATTGGCTCTAACGGTCCAACCCAGTCTCACGGCATTTTGTGTTATAGTCACGAAATGTATTTAATCTATTGATTCGTGTTCACCAACACGATTTTTGCATTTTTTTCGTGTCACACAGAACGATTTTAAAAGCAATGTATTTCTATTGGTAGTATGTTTCGTGCCTGCACCACGTCTTTTTGTCCGGTCGGGTCTTGGAAGACCAGAAGCTGTGTGGTTCATAAAAACATTTTCTTACTCAATATCTTACCCTAAGCCTAACCCTAACCCTTTTATTTTAAATTGTATAATGTCGGAGTTTTTTTGCCGTCCGCGAGGAAAATAAATGGGGCTCAGAGCCTCAGAATACTGAAATCTGTATTTAAAAAAAAAAAAAATGTCCTTCTAATTTGTTATTACTTGGTGCAGGCACGAAACATACTACCAATAGAAACACATTGCTTCTAAAATCGTTCTGTGTCAGAATACTGAAATCTGTATTTTTTTTAATCTCTTTTTCCTTCTAATTTGTTATTATTTGGTGTTGGTGAACACGAATCAATAGATTAATTTCGTGACTATAACACGAAATGCCGTGAGACTGTGTTGAACGGTCAGAAAGAGGTGTCAACCATCAAAATCGACAAAGGGGGGCCAGAGATATGGAAAAAAAAACATTTCCACCCAAATCACCTCAGAGGTGGAGTTTTTTTGGCTAAACCTCTCTAAAAAGGTCAAATGTCACTTGTTTTGCATCAATCTTGATACAGGGTACTTATTATATGTTGTACTTTGGATTCCTAAAGCTTTTAGTCTACCTTACCATCATCCGAGGGTAGTTTTCACTATAACTAAAAAAGAATTTTTGGACGGACACTATAATTTACAGTTTTTTACTATGTAAAATCTGAATTTTCTTTAAAATAAAAAACATCTATATTGTTCTGACTTTTCTAAATCCAACTCACAGGTTTATCATTACTTTGAGAAAGAAGATTATTAATTTAACCCTTTTAGAAGGGAAGATATGGTAATTTGTTCTGGGAATGTCATTTTCGAGCCTGAGACCTGAAAAACAGGCTCAGGGCTTAACAGGTTAAGATGCGCCTCAACGTCGCCCGCTCTGGCCTCCGGAATGCATGTGACTGTGGAGGCTTTGGTCTCTAAATTCACGTATCTCATAATAGAGCTACCAATAACCAGAGTTGACTTCTCAGCGGGTGCCTCGCTGAGTGGGGAAAATGTGTTAGATACGTGAACGGGTTGGTGTGGACCTGCGGGTTTCGCGTTATGCCTCTTCTGAACAGTCACCCAGTCTCCCGGCTGCTCGGGAGTTGTCGGGGGACGGCTAGTAGGAGCTACCTTTTGCCGGTCCGCACCGACTATCATGGGCTTTACTGTAGCTGAGTTACTTTCTAAAATGCGGAGCCAGGCTTCTATGGCTATGATTCCCGCCTCCAACCTAACAACTATACTACATTTAACACATGTATCGGTACCAGTAAAGGAGGTAGGGGAATAACCAAACATGAGACAGGTAGAGCAGGAAATAGCACCCAAGGGTGGGGAAAGAGCCATGGCTAGCTGTCAAGCTAAAGTAGCTACCGTTAGCAAACCTGAAAAGAGTGTAGGCAACTCTGGAGTTACGGTCGCTAAGAGAAGGAGAGTTGTGAGTGCTTAAGCTGTAGTAACGTCTGATTACAACATCAGGCAGTTGCCGTCATCAAGAGTTTTAAAACGATCGATTTAAGTTAAGATAATATAAGCTATCAGCAGCAGAACAGGCACACAGGATACCCGGAGGTGACAACAACAACCGGAAGTTACAACACGCTTACCGCAATAGTGAGGGTCCGTGTAGAAACAGCACGACTACATGATCTTGTGACACAAAAGAGCAGCAGCTAATTGAAACTATGAATCAAAGTGTGACTCAATGACACTTGTGTTTTACTGCACTGAAGCACAGGAGAATAATGCCCTGCACAAAGGGTAATGTGATACAGTTAATAATGACCTCATTAGTAACACAGGGACTGTGGAAGAATAGTCAAAGCTTATTGGCTTTATTGAAATATTATAGTGATACAGAATGAACAAAGAGGGAACATTGTACTGTATGCTTTTTTTTCCCTTTAAGGAATAATGTAAATGACTCTTGTTCTTCATACTTTATATACTTGTATATTATATTGACTCTTGCTCTGCGACATGCTAATGCTTTGCTAAGTTTCTTCCACAAGCTGCTGGGGTGACGTGATAAAGAAGCTGTCGGTATGAGGGGTGCTTTGGTTTTTCTGCTCTGTTGACTTACCAGAATGTTGTTCTGTTAACGTACTTCATGTAAATGGCAAGTGTTCTCTTGTGTCCTCTTTTGCCGTTCTCTCTCGCTGAGAATAATCCGCTATTATACATCTGTAAAAAATGCATAATATGTGCGAAGCCTGGGGCTCTCATAGCGGCTGTCAGCATAATCCACTTGATGGAAGAGGGTAATTCACCTACAATTGCAATTTACATCTGTGAACAGTCTTGCTGATTGGCATTTCGAAACATTGTGTTGGAGACAAACTATTTTAAAGTCCCATTTGGTCAACCATTTAAGAAATGGAACTCAGTTTTTTAAATTTCTGATTTGCTTTAAAGTGTGTCTGCAGAGCATTAGTCCTAATGAGCTGCTTAATTAGTCAAGAGTCTCAGGTGCTGTTTACACGGGAACGAAACGGGTTGTATCCGCTACTTTTGTCTTTCGTATAGCCCGTTCGTTCACACAAGGCCGTAACGGAACCGCGGAAACGGACCCCTAAAACGATAACGGGTCCCAAGGTGGATAGATCTGCGGACGGAACGCTCTGGGGGGCCAAACGGCTCCGGGTGTACGTCCTATACGATCATTTTCCTGATAACGATGAAGCCATAGCCCCGCCTCTGCTGCTCACTGCTGTAGCATGGTCAATAGCTACTGTCAGTAGCTACTGACCATGCTACTGACCATGCTACAGATGTTAGTGCAAAATCTACAGCTCCTCTACCACAACCATCAGCAACAAGTGGACATGGAGAACTACATGAACTACATGTTGCTAAATCCACAGCGGAGAATAAACAAAAGGGCAACCAGGCAACCATGGCAACCATGCTCGTGGGTCTTCTTCGCTGCTTTTGGTGTATTTTGTGGTGGAAGTACAGCGCCACTTACAGGCCCGGCATATGTACTACAGCGTCTCCAGCGGGTCGAGCGGTCTCGTGTGAAGGGACACGTTTATTGAGCCGTATCCGTGTGACTTTTATGATATCGAATTTGGTTCGTTTGCATTTCGTTTGTGTTTGCGTTCCCGTGTAAATGGGGCCTCAAATGATGCCTTGTCAGATTTGTGAGTACAATGTTGACTTTAAACAGTCCAAAGTTTCTGAAAGCTGCTCTCATCAATATTGTCACATCAATAACCCACAGATAATTATAACCCAACTGCACTTCCTATACCAGAGCCATTTAGTATTTGCCATCATTGAGCTGTATGTGAAAAAGCAGAACCAAATGGCAGTTTGCAGCAAGCTTGGGAAAATAGTGAAGCTCTTTGAAGCTAAAGTGCCAGCATTTTTCCAGAGCCTTCAGTTGAAGGTGAATTTATTTACATCACACTAACATTAAACAGTTTGCTTGCTGTTGTTTTCAGTTTTTGGAGCATTGGCTTTTATCTTGCATTCATGGCAATTTGCTTAAATAGAATCAATGCAAGCAGGACAAATCAGTTCATGCAATAGGTTTTCTTCTTAACACAACAACAACAAAGTCTGGCAATAAGTCTTCTAACTAAACACGACAACAACAATTAAAAGACAGCACACATATCTTAGGCTGCTGATGGTTGTGATCTTTTGTTTTGCTTTTTACTTTCCTCTTAAGGGATTATGAATTGCTCCGAAAATCATTTAAATTCACTCAGTCGCTGCTGCTGTCCGTTTCAGACACTCAGAGAGAAACTGACCCCTGATTACTTGATTTGCCGTGCTTTGCTGAGAAAAGCAATCTCCTCATTACTCCTAAATTGTCAACGACATCAAAGAGGCTTTCCAGACTCTCCCGTTAAGCAGGAAACAATTCTGGTCTGGGTAATGCAGGTTTGTACTTCTATAGGGCATGATTAAAATTCTAATTTACTGCACACATCTCTACGGAGGAGAACTCAATTTCATATTTCACACGTTTCATATCATCCTTTGTCACTACGAAGTGTTCAAACAATCTTGTATCTTCATCTAGTTCAATTTATTTATCAGCAAGACAAACACACATTGAAATTCACCCCCAAATTAACACTTCCCTGGTTTACTGTCATTCTTATGCAAATTTGATCTGATCTGAAAAGTTTGGACCAATGCATCATTGTCTGTTTGCAGAGCAGCTCAGGCTTAGCTTTGTATTCTCTGCTTGAGCCTTTTTCTGATATCACAAAGGCTGAACCTGTGTTAAAGCATTGCTGCAGCATGAAGTTGTGAGCTTTTACTTGCCACTGAACCATTCCCTGAAACTACTTCTGCTCTTAGCAGGGGACCAGAGGTAAAAAGAGGTGAAGGGAATTGTAAGAGCTTTCAGTTTCACATTGAACTCTGAGAGTTGTAAAAAGTCCCCCAAGCATGGAAGGAGACATTTGCACGCCATGGTACACGGAGGGCAATAAAGTGTCCTGTTTTGACCCCTACCATAAAGCAATGGAAAATCCCAATCATGTTTTTAAAGCAGTTTAACTTGTATTGTTTGCAACATTGACCACAAGTTAATGCCTACTTTGCTGACATTTTAAACTTCAAAACTCCCTAACTTCCTATTTAAAATATTTTGTCACCACAAACCCTTATACACAACACCATTTTTGGAGAACCTAATGAGTGTGTGTCACAACACATTTAAAGCTGAAACAGCAGAGCGTGAGGTTTTATTACGGAATATTTTTGAGATACACTACATTATCCCTTCTTTAAGCATTTCTGTTGGGTTTCCACTCTAATTAGCTCGCGTATTTGCAGCAGTTGCTTAGTCATTTTCTTTTGAGGAATTGTGACTTTAATGTTTGTGTCATTACAGGAAACCACAACTCAGGAGGGGATCATTTTTGTGAGGGCATTCATGAGTCACTAACCGAATCCCATTAAGGTAATAAATTACACAATTCCGCTTTAAGCTTACCACTTAAAATCTTGACACTGGCAAAACTGGCCGGATATTTATTTGCTACTCAGAAAGTTTTAATGCTTTGAAAGTTATTTCAGTTTAAAGCCCTGTGGATCAAAAGCAGTGTTATATCCTTAATTCTTTCCCATTTGGAAACGTCACAAAGGCCTTTAAAAGGAAACCAAATCATACTCATGAGCGTTGTTAGGAGCTGTGTTTTTTCCTGTACCTCCGGGGGATTTAAAACTACAATTTAAAAGAGCTGTCTTCCCACATCTGCACAACTGTCACTGAGCAACGGAGTGAGGTGGAAGAGAGAACAAAAGTTAGAGGTTAGGAAATAAAAGGGTAAAAAGGAGTTTGTTTCAAAATAGCGGCAGAACATACAGGCATCACGTGGCCTGAGGAGTTTACTTAAAAGACTTGTCAAAACACTGGCTAGTGAAGCATTTCATGAGGACACTTTCATTGGTCGCCTTGCTAGTCATGTAGACATTTGTGTTAGTAATAAAATGCACCTTTTGATCTGGGCTTATTATTTGCAAAACACGTATTAAATAGAAAGAAGTAATCATTTTGTATAGTGCCTCATGAGAATTGTGAAATGAAACAGGTGTCTGAGCAGGGGGCAAAAGAACATTCACACTTCTCCTTCATTTCAAAACAAGCCAAAGGTGATGTTTCTTGTGTCTCTTACCATTCATTTATTTTTCAACATGAAAGGTTTATTACAAACACAAGGCGAAACATTCTGATGTCTGATGGGGGCAGAAAGAAAAAAAAAAAAAACTTATTTCAGTTTTCACTTTGAAGCAGGAATGCACTGATAACCTTATACAGTAATAGGGTTAACACCACAGGATACATCAGATGTAGTGTGCAATTTGTAACAGCCTACTTTTGAATTGGGATTTCTTTTTGGCCTTTTTCCACTTGCGAAGCCAAAGCTGAAGTGGGAACAACTTGAACACTAAAATATAATGCATTTAAAGCTCCTGGACACACATACGCCACATATACAAGGTGTTTTAATTTTGCTTAAATTATTATTTATATATTTTAATGTCAAAATGTATTAAGAACTGAATTTAGAGCTGTATTTATGATGCCATAAATGGCTCTTTAAGACTTTCACTCACAAAGCTTGGTTAATCATCTCTATTAGGACTGTGTGGTTGTGGTTTTAACACAATTTGACAGCACCAGAAGAACCCCCACCCCTTAATTTAGGTGTCTCTAACTCAGATCAGGGGCTGTGCCCCTCTAGTTGGATAGCGCCCCGACCACTGCTAATCATACACAATCACACAGCACCTGTCAGCCGATGATGCTTCCTGGCTGTGTGGTTTTCTAAGTGGTGAGAGGCTTACATTGTGAAAATTGCCTCCTCCTCGGGGAGCTATTCAATCACTCCAGGCTCCAACGCATAACAAAACAGGCAGTCCACCCAGAGAGAAACTAATGTGTAATTTCGCCTGTTTGCCATGGAGGCCAGGAAAAGGAACATTTTCCTCTCGGAGGCAATGATCGGTCTGCTCCCCGGGTTATGGATGCTCAAATTAGTTGATTAACTTCACAAGGACAAAATGAAACTTTTTGCTGACCAATTTATGTGATTGGTGGGAAGCCAAATGGTGTGATAGAGGAGAGATGGTTTTCGGGGCGCCACTCATCTCTTGAAATGAGACTTGTAAATGAAATCAAATTGAGGGCATGCATAGGAATAACTGGCCACCACTTTGGGAGGCCATGTACACACAGACAACTCAACTTAGTGTCTTCATTAGATGGTCCGTCTGGAAAACACAGGAGATTGGCTTTGTGTGCTCTTGCATAGTGGCCATGTCATTAATTATGGATACACTTGGTAGTGATGCCACACCATGTCCGACTGACCAGAGCTGAGCAAATGACAACTAAGGTCAAAACATTAAGCTCTTCCTGCCCACATTTGTATTCTGGTCACTAACTCCAGGCCAGCCTCACAGGTATAAGGTTAGGCTAATAGATGTATTGAGTAGTATAATATTTATTCAGTTACTGGCGTGCATGGTTGAAACTTTTGTCTATTGGTACAGGGATAACAACTTGTAAAATCTAATCATGTTTTAGCTTGTATCTTTGATCATTTTAATTACAGTTATTCACATTGGCAGGAAAAAGGGAGTTAATTGACTGACTAATTTGATTAATGACATAAAAGTGAAGGCATAATATATGAACAGAAAAGCAGTTTTTATCCTTTCATATGAATATATGAATGGAAGTTTTCAGAAGCCCTCAATTCATTTGAAACTTCAACTTGGGAGGCGTGTGGCGCAGTGGATAGAGCCTTGGTGTTGGGATCAGGGGGTCACAGGTTCAAACCCCACTGCAGTCAGCATGTCGTTGTGTCCCTGGGCAAGACACTTCACCCCAAATTGCTCCTGTGGGGATTGCCCACAGTATTGAGTATGTAAGTCGCTTTGGATAAAAGCATCTAACAAGTAACATGTAATAAACAAACTTCAATTTCAGCAGATTGCTGACCTCTACTGTTGTAATCTGAAACCTTTGCAATCCAACATGATCTCTCATTTAGCCTTTGATTCAACGTATAAAAGTCTCACCAACAACATTTCTTGCTTTAGCTTCAGACCTGTGTTTGCTCACTTTGACACTTTAAACAGCCAACAAGTTCCATGGCACAGTTATTTTTATTGTATTCATGTTGAATTCTTTCAGCAACACCGACTCCAATAGTTTAGGAAGTCTGCATCCATCCACTTTGTTGACTCTGTTTGATGGCCACTACCATTGGTATTGAATCCCACTTAACCTTTCTCTCCACCCCCATGAGGATGATAACATAGAAGCCATGCTGCCAGGTGGTGATCAGTAAGCTTTGTCATCTATTCAGCTTTCCCAGTCCCACTCTTCTTGTCCGTGAGTCACTGCCCAAAGGTAGCGAAGAGGTTCAGGTCTGCTGCCGGCTGACTGCCCACGTCTAGTGAGACAGTCGTGGAGTCATGGTCCCCCTGCTTCTCTGGGACCAAAGAGCAAAGTTCCTCCAAAGGCCAGCCCTCTGCCCTCGTCCTCTGGGACAATAGTGCCTGTCACATAAAGAGCAAACAGCAAAATCACTCTTCTTCCTGTTCTGTCGGTGTGTCTTTCATGACCATGGCTGCCTCAAAAAGACCTTCTCTTCAGACAGTTTTTGTTCTGCTTTGCTGTCCAACAGTGGCTCCCATCGCAATCATGCGTTGCATTTTTAGGTATAGCCATATCAGTAGGTTAGAGTTGGCCACATTTGGCAAATTTCCTAGCGCTATTACTTGCAGGCAGATCCAGGAAGAAAACTGACTGAGACGCTGACTGTCTTTAAGCCTTTAGATGATACCTGAAATGATTCTGTCACTCTGGGTCTGCCCTGTCTCTTTCAACTCTTTTTAGAACGAGCCAACTTTAAGTACTGCCGCTCCGAGCACTTTTTGTTCAAAGTATTATGCTTGAAATAATAAGTACAGACAGGAAGTTAAGGACATGTCATGTACAGTAATGATTTAGGAATTATGACGCTATATCGCTGTACTTTTATACTCTTAATGAACTGACAAAGTGCATAGAGATGGATACAAGCGCAGCAGTTTTAAAGGGTTTTGAACTGTTAATAGAGGAACACATCTTTGACAATGTGCATACATGTGACCATAGTTTACAAAATATTTGCTAAACAAATTATATGGATGACCTTTTAAAAATCAATTTGAAATGTC
Source organism: Trematomus bernacchii (assembly GCF_902827165.1). NCBI lineage: Eukaryota > Metazoa > Chordata > Actinopteri > Perciformes > Nototheniidae > Trematomus > Trematomus bernacchii. The sequence goes on from NW_022988043.1 coordinate 14,310,853, forward strand.
TATCCTGATCAGATTTCACAATCAATATGGGGTTATTAAAAGGGTAGTTCAGCTTTTTTAAATTGTGCTAAAATCACTTAATTGATATCATAAATCCTGTGGTTGCTTCACAACAATCTAAATGCACCAGGGTCGGTTGGAAAGCAGCCCAATAACTACTTTTTAAAGTGGTCTCTTGTTGATATTTTGAAAGTTGAATTGACCAACAGCCCAAATGAACAGTACTAACCTGTCAAACAGACCATTATAGGTTAGATCAAACAGAAACAGGTTAGGTGTGTTAGTACTAATACACCACCCTCCACTCTGCTCACCATCAAGAATGTCTAACATGTATTTCATGTTTGAGTTTGATGTGTTCAGGTATTTCCCCAGTTCCACTAATGGGTAGCATCCGTGGGCATGTACTGTATACGTGTTCTTCACCTTTCCTCTGTAATATCATGTGATGTACAGAGACCACCCTTGTGTGAGACAGCTGTTAAACACCACCTTCTGCATGTCAGCCAGGATGGACAAGGTGTGTCAATCAGTCAATCAGGCTTGAGTGGGTTACTGCTGACCTATGGCTTAAGGATGCCTCCTTGCATAATGTACCCATGGTTCCATGGACACAGACAGCCCCCCCCCCCCCTCCTCTCCTGTCATTCTCATAGCAGCTGAGGAATTCATGCATGAGGAATACACAGAGTGAAGGTCTTACAGTTTATGGAGCCAGTTGCAACCTTATTGGCTAGTCTTGTTTCTACACATACATGGGGGCACTTTTTTCTTGAAATGACTACTCACATGTCTTTAAAAAGGTAAAAATGATACTAGATTTGTTTCCTAAACATAACCTTCTACCTTTCAATGAGAATATATTTGACTTTGCACTATTATTTTTTTATTTGCATTAGAAAATCCTGCTCTCCTAATAGGATAAATCAAGAATCTAAATCTTGAAATATGTAACATTCCCTATTCATTATGAAAGACACAGTGGCAATTAGTCACCTCAACAAATGCACACACTTTTGGCAACCTTATAAGCTTGTTGTTGTTCCACAGCCCTCAAAATGTTTAAAAAGGGAGAGAGGGAGAGGGAGAGCGAGATCGACACGGACTAATCCGCCTCAGCGACTTTGGGACAAGCTTGCTTCTCCTTCAGGGGTGGTGAACATAGCTGAGAGCTGCCAGCCTGCATGCAAAAAGACAGACTGATCCCACATGAGCAGAAGAGACAAAAATGAGATGAAAAGCAGAGCAGTGATAGTGACAGTGTAGTACAGCGCCATGTCAGAACTGAAAGGTCACATGAGCAGTGTAGGTCTAGTTATGTAGTCATAACAGACGTGCCTTCAAAATATGTGAATTTTATGCTGTACATAAATACATATTTTCTTTATTATTTGAAGCTTAGCCATCGCAAGTCAATTGAAAAAAGCGTAATTATTTTCAGACTCCTGGCTTTGCATCGATTAAAAAGATTTGAGCAGAATATATTCAAATCTTCAATCAAAGTTTAACATTTGCTCCTTAGTGTTAGTGATCTTTAGATTTGAGATTCTCTTTTGACTGAGCCCCAATGATTTTCCCCCGAAAAAAATGATTCCCATGATTCTTCACGTAGTTAGTTAGTGAGAACAAAGATATCACTGCAACACACCCCCCTCAACAGTACGATGATTGATACGATTGATGCAGAGACCTCAGAAACAGCCTCAAGTGCAACTCCGACAGCTCGGAGCTCTTACCTTGTAAGCAGAAGGTTATAATAATTTGTGTTGTGCTTTTTTAGGGAATTTAAAGGACACTTCAGCCATTAATGAATACAAATAGCCAATTAAATATTTTCTCCATGATTTTTTTAGTTTAAAAAGAAAAAACAAGACCTCCAGCCATGCATGATAAAACCTGTTGGATTGATTTTCATTACAGCTTGTTTTATCTGAGCTATGGTCACCATCCTATGACATTTTAAGTTCAACAGTAAAATTACACTATAAAAACAAATGCGAACAAATTAGCAGTCATCCATATAAAATACAACTAGCCCTTGCAATATTCGGTGATTCAGGATGAAGCACTCCATCTGCTTTATTGTGTCGTCCTACCGCACCCCACCATTCCAAATCCATTATCCATTTAAATCCTTTATTGGTGCTACAACAAGCTAACTCTTTTGTTGGCTAGTACAATAATCTAGATACTGCTCTATTGAAAAGGAACAAGTAAAAAAATAACGTTACCTGTAAATCTGCGAAATATAAAATATAAACTCTCTTGAAAAGGCCATAACAAAAGTGTAATATACAGCATGCATTACATTTATTTTCTGAAAACAACTGAAGATTATTAAATTAAAGATAATATTTGGAAATGAAAGTGGACCAAAAATGCATTCAGAGTTGTTTTTGTTAGGGAGGATATCCTCTGTTAGAATGCAATTGTATACGTTTCTGCCAATAACATATTAGCATTTAAAAAAAAAAAGAAGAAGAAACATTAAATTGATTAACTTGATCCTGCCCTCAGTAGCCAGCCCCCTCGGCCCCCACCGCCACTTCACACAGACTCCCCTTTGAAGCCTTCTAATCAGTGATTCAATAATGGATTTTTCCAAAGAAAAGAGAGAACATTTAAATGGTGAATTTGAACCAATTACTCTTTTTTATACTCTTAATATATTTGATCTTTCTCATGCTTTCCCACAAATAGAGGAGTAACCTTTTCTGCCTCTGAGGACCAGTCTCTTCTGAAATATTGGCTTATCATTTTGCACTATGAGGAAATAATTCAATAATAGCCCTACCAGAAATCTCAATCAGAGGTCGACTGTTGTGATTATTTTGCTCACAGCTGAGCTCTCTCTCTATCTCATTACTTTTCACTGGTTACATTCAGTTTATTAATCTTGGTGTAATATCTTGTGGCATTCTGTTAGATTCATTCAGTTCATTATTGTGTTCTATGTAAACATTTTAGGAGATTAGATTTACTTTTCTTATCTTCCCCTCATTCTGTTCACATTTGGCTGCACATAGTCTTATATTGGTTTGTAGACACTACAACTTGTTTATCTCCTCGTACTGTCTCTACTTTTGTGTGAGTGTGTGTTTGTTTGGGTGGGTAGCTGTATGTGTTTGTGTGTGTGTTCATTCATGCAGGCATACACACAGGCAATCTGTTTGGGCTAGATAGGCCACCTTTTACAGATTCTGTGTGTGAACTACCCTCAACTGAATCCAGCATCGGCTAACAGCTGAGTCATGTGATCAACTGGGGTCTTAGCAAACAAAAACTAATTGCCAGTCTTATCTCCTTTCAAAATGTCAAGCAGAGGATAAATCGTATCTTAACCTTATGGAATTGTTAATATTCAACTTGTCAGCATATGGAATTGAATCACAATAACTCATGTTATTTCTCCGATGGGCCATAATATCAACAGAAAGTTGTGCCTTTTGAATTCAACAATTGCTCCCTTGATACCGCTGTAGCACATTTTCAACTGAAAATGTACCTGCTGCACCGTGTGAGGTATGTGCTGTGCAAGTTTCTATTGACTCAGGTTAAGCTATCTTTGCAAGTCAGCCTCACCACACTGCTGCTGCTCTCTGAATTAATTCAAACTCACATAAAAGAAGAGTTTATGCCGCAGCCAAAGGCGTTATCTTCACTTGTGTGGTGAATGTTACGGTTCTGCGAGCTGAGAGAACAGATCAGTGTGTTGTCATTATGATGACGGAGGTGTCACATGTCTGTCTGGCAATTCTTTCCCTGGATAAGATTAAAAAAGCTTAAATTATTACAGTGTACGATACATGTCTTTGAATGTGTGAGCACTATTCTGAATAAGAAACAGATTCTCTCTTCAGAAACAGAACCAAGGACTCCTCTGCTCCCCTTCCTCTCCTCTTTTTCAGCTGCCAGTGTCAACGTTCTGGATCAGTGAATGGGCCAGATGGCTGCAGAACACAGTCCCCTCTCTCTCAATTCTTCCCTTCCTCTTTCCCTCCACTACTCACACCACCGTTCTATTGAAGCCCCCCTACCAACACTTCCCATCTCTCTTTTTCATCTGTTCTCACTGTTCTATCTGTACTCACACTTTTCTGTCTCTCCCATGGCGCTGTAGCAGAGGATACACTCCTCTCAGTTGCCCAGGGCTCTGCTGTCAAGCCTTTCCCAAGCTCAACTTCCCAAGCCTGACGGCTGTGTGCCTCCTGCGTCGTCTCCCTGATAAATGAAAGGAGCCTATACCGTCACTTGCCTCACTCTCTTGCTCTTCATCTGCCCACTCCTCATCATCCTTCTCTTGATCTTCCATACAGCCAGACACCGAAGCATTAGCATTTTTTAAGAAATAAAAAAGAGGACCAGAGGGACTATCAGCGAGCAAAAACCGACAAACCACTCCAATCTCCCACGGTGTTTTCATAACAATCATGTTTGGAGGAGTTTACTCCAACTCAGGGCTGTTGATGTTCAGTCATTTGAAGCAGAAAACAAGTTGATTTAATCCTGGCTATGCATCAAGTAGCACAAATGGCACCATATTAGCTAGGCAGGGGTGTATATAGACAATGCAGGCAAGGTGGTGGCCCTTGGGGGCCGAAAGGTAGAGCTCAACCTATGTGTTGAGGGGAGAATTGGCTCTGGTCAAATGTATCAGATTGCTCCATCTGAAACTCACTTGCATACAAAGAAGAACTAGCATGATTGATATTGATGAAGCCATTTGCTGTATAAGTCTTATATGAAAAGGCAAAACCATCTTTGTTATGGTTTCCTTTTTAGGTAATATACTGTAGTCAGAAGCAATAATACCTTTATTTGCCTAATTCATATAAACCATTAAAGCTATAAAAATGACACTGTATGACACTTAAGAAGTCAATTGAATATGTATTTGGAATTTTTGTCATATGTACATATTATGCATTGATGATTGCTGTGTAATTTGTGGGACAATATAATCCAATTCAACATGACAACTTAGTTGTAACATGAATATGGTGTTTCATTTACCTTCACTACATGATTATCTAAACCCAAACCAAAGTGTTTGCCCAACCACTAGAGGGGTAATGTCACTTGATTCAAATGATTTATTGTGACAGTGATTTGTCATCTTCGTCATAGACAAATGACAAACAATTAATTTTGATGACTTGTTGGCCAACATACAAATGCAGTAATGGCGAGTAATGTCTGTGCACAAATAATTTTAGAGGTCAATTTAAAATCATAAAACATTTAATGGAGCCTTGTCCTGTGAAGGAAGCAGTAATAATGTTGTTACATAACCTCATCATCAGTTAAACCTAACCTAGCAGGCATTTTTTAAACAGCCATTAACTGTTTACCAAAAAAATATGTTTTTATTTTTAATTTGGTCTTTCTACCTGGAGCCAGGCTTCAAAATGGACTTCGTTCAGTAAAACAGTTTCCTCTTCCTGTCCAATCTCTTAAAAACTCTTCCTTAGTTATTATTCTCACAGCATTTTCCCAGACCTTTGGCATGTCACGTTGTGTTGACTGTCAGGATGTTTATTAGCCTCGGCCTATGTAAAGCAATAAAAAGCAATTGCATTAGGCATTACACAGAGGGAAATCAATAAATCATAGCCGATAATGTGGTCAGCCCAATGAATTCTAACAATCGCTGCACACACCTAAGCAGCATAATGCATGTGCTGTTTGTTTGTGCCGGCATTTGGCTGTAATTATCTCAATTATTATCCCTGCTCGTTCAAACCTGACCGCTACACGAGGTCACAGGCGAATATGAGGGTAATATTCTGGTGATGGCCCTCAGGGAATTTATTATCATGGACACCGTGCAGGTACAGTAGTGCTACATGAGCCGTCAAATCAATACTCATCATTTAGTGAAACACATATGTGAAAGGTGATAATGTAATTTTTCCATTTGGCTGCTGCCTATACTCACTGCCTCGAGTATAGCCAGAACACATCAAGTGCAGCCATTAAAGTCATCTGTTCTCATAAAGAACAGAGTCAGGGCCCTTTGAGAATGGTGTATATGGAGCCTGTTTTTTTTCTGATTTCTATCTCCTTTCTCCGTTAGAAAAGTGACTGAAGGAGGTTGTGTGTGTCTCAGTGTATGTGTAGCTCATACAGATATTCTCATGTCTTAAAAGGGTGTGGGTGTATATAAGAAAAGCCAATTACAGTGTTGCAGCTCTGACAACATGACAGCTTTTCCTCCATGACATTGCAAGAAAGCCACTGTTTGCTGAAGACTTTTTTTTTTATCAAGATCAATAACCTTCAAGGTGTAATAGCATATGCCCAGAATAAATGACGGAGCATGTGTGTATGTGTGTGTAACAATCCAGAGAAGTGTGTCCCAGAGGCCTATCTATCTGGAGCTAATTACAACATGACCATTAGGCACAAGGCATGCTGGTCTCAGCTGGAATTGGGTTTTAATTGGACTGCCTTAATTGGTTTATTGCACTTGGAGGTAGAATTGAATGTGGTGGAAAAACCTCCTGTGAGGTGAAAACAGAGGATCTGAAATGCAACAGCTATTGCACGGTTCTGGAGATTTTCAACCTCAGCTTGTAGGATTGTGTTATTGACTTTAGTTTGGTTCCATATGTGGCTCTTGGTAGCTTACTGTCTTTTCACAAAAAAACATTTCCAGCAAATCTCTGCACGGAGACTCAAATGACTATATAGCTGCAAAGAGCAAAAGCTGTAATTTGTTGAATAGGGTCTTATGGTAGGGGTGTGTTCCCTCCTGACTGGGTTAACACGGAAGTTAAGTGGGTAATTTAGACAATCTTCGCAGAAAGCAACGGTTAACACGGTATTACAAACCCAGCTGCTCTTCCTCCAGTGACATTTGGCCTTTTACTAACTATTACAATTAGCTTCCTGACAAATTAACCTCCATTACCTCCTCTTTACGACATCCTGTTTTACCTGCTCCTGTCTTTTGACTTCTTTGTTCATCAGTTAAAGCACACTTTCAAATGTAATAACATTCTCACACACATATATATATTAATTCCTTGGTTTAACATTGTGTACACTTAAAGAGAGCATCGTCACTCTTTTTTGACATTTGTCTTTCATAGTCAAGGCTATTAAACTAATGTAAGATGTATTCAAGTATTGTCTGGGTAGATGTTTGTAGCAGTGGGTAATAGATACACGCAGTATATCCCTCGCCCTCCCTTCGGCAAATCAGACCATATCTCACTACTGTTGTTGCCTGCTTACAAGCAGAAACTTAAAAGGGACAGACCGATAACAAGGACAGTACAACGATGGAGCGAGGAGTCAGATTCAGCACTGCAGGATTGCTTTGCATCTACGGATTGGAGTGTGTTTGAGGACAATAACATCAACACACACACGGACACTGTCATCTGCTACATTGGGAAATGCATCGATGACGTGGTACCGAAGGTTTCTGTACGGACATTCCCAAATCAAAAGCCCTGGGTAAACGGTGAGGTGCGCGGCAAACTGAAAGCGCGCACTCTCGCGCACACAGCGGGAGATTTGGAGGAGTACAGGAAGTCTAGGTATGATCTCCGGAGAGCAATAAAAAATGCAAAGAGACAGTACAAAGAGAAGGTGGAATCTGACTTCAAAGGCTGTAACACTAGGAATATGTGGGCGGGACTAAGGACAATGACTGACTACAAAGGAGCAGCGGGGGGTGCTGCGGGAGTGTCTGCGTGCGCATCTCTCCCAGATGAGCTAAACAGTTTTTTTGCACGCTTTGAGAGCAGCCAGGCTGTGGAGGTACAGAGGGACCAGGAGCTACACTGCCCTTTTGTTTTAAATAGGGCAGATGTGTGTAAATCCTTTAAAAGGGTTAACCCACACAAGGCTCCTGGACCTGATGGCATCCCTGGCCGTGTTCTCAGGGTGTGTGCAGTTCAGCTGGCAGAGGTGTTCACAGACATCTTCAACAGGTCCCTGCTGCAGTCTGTAGTCCCCACATGTCTTAAACACTCCACCATCATTCCTGTCCCCAAAAAGACAATCATCACCTGCCCCAACGACTACCGCCCAGTAGCACTCACCTCCATCATAATGAAGTGCTTTGAGCGGTTAGTCAAATTATTCATCACCTCCTCCCTCCCTGAATCTCTGGACCCCCTGCAGTTTGCCTACAGAGCAAACAGGTCCACAGACGACGCCATAGCCCTCACCCTCCACACTGCCCTCTCACACCTGGACCCGAAGAACAGGAACACATATGTGAGAATGCTGTTCATTGACTACAGTTCAGCATTCAACACCATTGTGCCCTCCAAGCTGGCCATCAAGCTCAGAGACCTCGGGCTCAACAGCGCCCTCTGCGACTGGATCCTGAACTTCCTGACGGGCAGACCCCAGGCAGTGCGGGTGGGAAACATCACATCCTCCACCCTGATTCTTAACACCGGTGCCCCTCAAGGCTGCGTGCTCAGCCCTCTCCTCTACTCCCTGTTCACCCACGACTGCATGGCCACACACAGCTCCAACACCATCGTGAAGTTTGCTGATGACACGACCGTCATCGGCCAGATCACAGACGATGACGAGACGGCATACAGAGAGGAGGTCGAAAACCTGACATCTTGGTGCCAGGAGAACAACCTCCATCTCAACATCAGCAAAACAAAGGAGCTGATTGTGGATTACAGGAAGCAGCAGGGAGAGGGACACGCCCCCATCGCCATCAATGGGACTACGGTGGAGAGAGTCAAAAGCTTCAGGTTCCTTGGGGTCCACATCACTGAGGACCTGACATGGTCTCTTCACACCACCACCATCACCAAGAAAGCTCGACAGCGGCTCTTCTTCCTCCGCAGGCTGAGGAGGTTCAAAATGGATTCCAGGATACTCTGCAACTTCTACAGGTGCACGATAGAGAGTATCCTCACTGGCAGCATGACGGCCTGGTACGGCAGCTGCACCGACCTCGATCGTAAGGCTTTACAGAGGGTGGTGAAATCTGCACAGCACATCACCAGGACGGAGCTGCCATCCATGGAGGACCTTTACTCCCAGCGGCTCAGGAAGAAATCACTACGGATTATCAAAGACCCCCATCACCCCAGCCACAAACTGTTCTTTCTGTTGCCGTCTGGCAGACGTTACCGCAGCATCCGGGCAAGGACAAGAAGATTCGGAGACAGTTTCTTCCCGCGGGCAGTGAGACTGTTAAAAAATTGAACTGTTGAAACAACTTCAAACATTCAACTGCTACTCAGTAGTATGTATCTAATACCTAATATATATATATCATTCCAATAACTTGTATATAGACTCATACTGCACTATTCCACATCATAACTTTATTTCATTTTTATAACTATTATTATTTTTGTATTGCTCTTGCTCTTATTGTTATTATGTTATGTTATTATGTTGCATTGTTGGAGAAGCCTGTGACATAAGATTTTCAACTGCATAATTACTCTGTAGCTATGTCAGATTGACAATAAAGAACCTTGAACCTTGAACCTTGAGTTACTACACACAACCTTAGTTTAAAAGAACATCTTAAATGAAGGAACACTCATTACAATTATGAAGGTTACTATACATTGTACTGTTTAATTTTGTTTCAATTATAAGTTGCAACATAAAAGTGCAGTCATACAGTCGGCTCTGATTGACTCGAAAGAGGGGGTTATTTTGATGAACCTGCATGTGACATAGGAAGGGGAGACAAATGTTGAAAGGCTAACCCTAACCCTAACCTTAACACACCAAAGCTGACAGTGCAGTGCTTAATGTCATAGACTGACATGTAATAAGGTGATATATGATTGGTGAGACATACTGAAAATATACATTTGTAGCTTATTTTAAGAAAACAAATTGCTGTATATGGCACTTTAAGGAGAACCTTTTAAACTCAAGAATGAAGACGATAACCAAACGGATTATCAGGTACCTCGGCCAGCTTTGCTACAATCTGTGTTGCCTGCTGCCATCTGGCACACGTGACCACAGCATCCAGTTCTGCACCATTTGGCCTTGGTAGAGGCCTGTGCTCTCCGAGTGCCCTTCCATATGTATTTATAATTTATAGGCTACATGTTGTATGTCATCTCTGTTTTGTGTTTTAGACTCCCTTTGTTATTTTCACATTTTTCTTTTTATACATACAGTATTTAGGAAGCAGATCTAAGATGTTCATCCCCAACGACTGCTTCTCTGTTATTATTGTGCATGTGACAATACATAACTTGTAACGTGATTGTGGCTATAAAGCAAAAATACAGTGGATCGCTTTCATGCTTATCCAATGTTTCTGCCTGGGACTACATTTGGCAAAATCAAGACAGACAAATAGAACTTATTCAATTCAACATTTGTTTTTTAGTCCGTTAAATGGAACATTAGCTAAAGACTTCTAAATGCCTCTAAGACATATTTTTGCAGTTTCTTTCTTATTACTGTGGACGATTAGTCAAATGTATAAGACACTATGTCACAATGGTGAAACTACTGTGCAGTTACAATTCAAGCTGATAGCAGAAACCTTTTTAAAAGTCATGTTTTTTAGTTTTTATAGTCTCAGAGAAAATGTTTTGTCGAACAGCCAGAGATACTTATTTTCAGCCATTGTGTGTTGGGACTCAACTCACTATTCCAACATTAAAAACTAAAGACTTGCTCCTTTGCATCACCTACTGTAACACGCTAAATTTGATCCAAAAGGTATTCCAAGAAAATGTCATTCCCAATGTCCAGATACCTTATGACGTGATGGTTTCTAAAGTAAATCGTTTCATCCATTTCACATCACAGACTGTATCCTCCTCAGTCGGTTATTTATATTCCCTGGCTTTGAAGACATCAAATACTGTAACTGTGCTATACCCAAGCCTGCTGCTGCTTCTTATAGAACATCTGCATCCCTTTCCCCAGGAATCTTCCTACATTATAATGAGCCGCAGCACGCTGGTACTTCTGTATGCAGGCATATTACTATATATGAGTAGGAATGCCTTAAACAGAAAACTAGTGTGTGTGTGTGTACTTTGATGTGAAGATAGATAGGGAGTATAACACAATTGGTGTAAACCGTTTAGTAGGGAAGCAGATAAATGAGGTGGGCTCGGCGTGTCGTGACATGTTTTCTTTATCGTTCCACCTTAATGCTATATGTCACATTAAGATTAGTGTTTGGGCAGAAATGGCCATAATGCAGGCTACAAAAAACTACATTCACAAAAACACTAGTACAAAGAAATTCAGATATTACAGGGACAAGCAATATGCAGAGTCTACTGGGAGATGTGAAAGATTTCTGGATCAAAGAATTTCACTATGACAAAGAGAGAAGAGCAGATGTCAGGGAGGTTCTTATAAAACCAATCCATGAATCAAAATGTAACCCATGTTGCAGGATTGAAATACAAAGCCAGTTCCAGTGCCAAATAACATAGTGACTCATACAGATACAGTATGTGGGAAGTGCTCACACAAATACATTTTCTTAAATCCACTCGTAACATTCATGAAGAACTCTAGTAATACACTGTGCCCTTGCAGGGTTTGTAATAAAGAGCGAGAAAAACATAAAACCAGTGTCCCTCTACTTTTAATGGAAAAGCAATCCCTTTGGCTTTTAGGAGCGATTCCAGCTGTATTTGAAGCTTCTGAGGACACACAAGACAAGGTCAGGCATCAGCTTGTGAATGGACCTTTAAGTTGTTTTGCTTAGCAATGCAGGCAACAGCAAACTTGCAGCTCTGTCCCTTCCAGTGTTTAAAATGCATGTCAAGGCTAACGGGCCTCAATAAATAGATACAAAAATTGAGACACAACGTTGTGCAGTAAACACTTCTCCATTTAAATCCACTTTTAAGAGTTAACGAATGTGCTGGTCCACAGGTCTTTAGTGTGCAAACAGCGCACTCTCTAACCTTGAATTTCCACTCTGCCTGTAGCAGGCTTCTTTCAGGTTTAATTTACTTGCATAAGAACAGATAAGAAAATATTTGGCTTGAAGGTCTTGAAACACTTGAATGGTCTAAATATAGTCTTGAATACTAATCCATTTGCTTTCTTCAGTGATGATACTGTGATAATGAAACTAAAGGAATATACCAAATTCTTCTATATGTTTTAAAGGTCACCTATTATGAAAAATCCACTTTTTCATGTCTGTTATACATAAATGTGTGTCTTCAGTGTGTTAAGAGATTTGGAAATGTCAGGAAATAAGATGTTCTTTCTTTTTCTCCTGAACCACCTGTCAAACCTGTCTGACGATGAGCTAATCAGATTTGGCCATGTTGTGACCTCACAATTGTTTTTGTGTTGGGCAACCATTAGCCAATGAACAACCAAGGTAACGCATGCCCACCTTATCACCTGAATCTCCTTCTAGAGAACCATTGTGTTTTTTTATAGATGCATTACTATAAAACCCATTACCTGAAAAAACAGATGGTAGATAAGTGTACTTAGATTATGATTATGACTTTGAAACAATTTGACGCTACGAATACACAAGGTTGTAGCCAAAATCATGGCTTCAAGCATAATGTGGAGTGGAAACACTGCAGACCACTGAGTGTTAGCTCTACATTGGTCATCTGTACAAACCTGTAATATTTAAATAACCAAGCTAAGATTAGCAAACACAACCATTGAGGAAGTGAAGAACTAGTGAATGGGTGCTGCTATTTCATAATGAGAAGTGTGACTGCCGGCTCCATTGAGAGATCATTAAAGACTTTCTGCTTGCTGAAGGACACGCTCCCTGTTGAATAAGAGAAATCCCAGTTCAAACCAAAGGCATAACCAAAGGTATAACATGCGCTCTACACAAAAGCAGCTGTCTCGCTACTAATCATGGCAGAAATCTTAATTTATCTCTATTCAGTGTTAGATGAACAAGTGCGACAATTAGGTGCTTAAAACAATTATGAAACTGATACACACTGCTGTGGAAACCCTGTATCTCCAGTACAGAATCAGAATCGGAAAAGACTTGACCTTGTTCATTAAAGTTCATCCATCATTTTTAAAAAGTCTTCATATGACAGCAGAATTATGTTGTTGGGCGACAGCTGCCACTTGGACGTTTTTGTCTGCCTCAAGGCCTTTACATATCAAAACATGACAAATAAACAACACAATATTGCAAAATTACGGAGCCCTGGAGGGTTCATGGAGAGAAAAATAAATAAAACGAGGGCACTTTTTATTAATTCGTGCGCACGAGATGTCATTCGTGGCCTCAATTTAAATAAAACGAGGCCTCGTATAATATACTTTCTCGTTCGCACAAGATACTTTTTTGTGCGGAAGAGATACTTTCTCATTCGCACGAGAAAGTTAGCGGTGCGCCAAGTAGGAAATGGAGTGCACAGGAGACAACCATTTCATTGCAGACTGTTATGTTTATGTGGGGAAATGACAGTGCATACATTATTTGAGATATATTTCAAACTCAGACTTCATTTTAGGGACATTTCGGCGAGAGGTGTAGAGCTATTTGTTTAAGCACCGGATTTGCAAAACAGGAGAGTCTGTGAACCAGTCTGCCTTGATCTATGAATTCATGTCCGTGACTCTCACAGTATCTGCTATCTGTGCGCAGAGAGCTGTGTCTTTTACGCAGCGCCTTCACTGTGTTTACCTTCAGAACAGCTGAATAGAGATCGAGGCTGCTACGTTTTAGCCACACACACACACCCACACCCACACCCACACCCACACACACACACACACACACACACACACACACACACACACACACACCCACACACACACACACACACACACACACACACACACACACATCTACACACATCGAACTGCCCGATTATTCCCCCTATTACTCGTTTTATGAAGGAGATGTCCGGTCACCAGGGCGCATGATGTGTAAAGAACCCAATTTGTGTTCTGTGAAACTGAGAAGGATATGACATTGCTTTTGTTACTTTCGTTGCAGTTGTATATGTCTAAATTAAATGTAATTTAGGTTAACTTCCTGTTTTATTTAGATGCTTTTATTTTGAAGGTGAGTTTACGCTGTTAACAGGAAGTTGTTGTTGCTATGGAAACGTGAAATGCTACATGATGTGTGTGTGTTAGGGATGTTAAGATTCACCGATTCGCATCGGTGCACGGCATAAACGTTCAAGATGCGAGTGCACCGGTTGAAAGAGTGCACATCGGCTACAGTTTGGGTTGAACTCACGATGCATCGATCGTAGCGTCTTTGCATCGGTAAAAAAACGATTCATTCATATAATATCCTCTCATCCTGTCAGCACTCAGCAGAGACGATCTTTGATCTTTGCTTCGCTGCCGCACTACGGAGGCCGAGAGTCTCAGTTATTAACACACATGGAAGTCGAGGAGAAAGAGAAACACAGCGCACCGAAAAATACCTACAAATCAAACGTTTGGCAACACTTCGGATTTTTCAAGAACGACGGTCAACTTGAAAAATCACAAGCAAATTGTAAACGATGCCGTGCCGCTTTAAAGCACACAAGTAGTACGAGGAACTTAGCGACGCACATTAAGAGGCGACATGGGGTCTGCGGCTGAAAATAAAAACCTGAAAGTTAGACTGGTTAAATCACTCTGTGTTATGTCAGAGAGAGTGGTGTTTAGTTTACAGCAGCCTGTGACCAATAATAGTTTAAATGTCTTCCTTACAATTGTAAGCAGTTATGAAATACCTGTTTGTGAAAGGTTATTTGTATTTTGTATTGTTCATATAGAAACCACACCACTGCTTTCTGCTCACTTGACAATCAACTTTCCTGCAATGTTAACTATGTTGAAGCACTTATTTTAACCGATATTATACATATTTATTATACTCTTATAAGATGTATGTAGATAAAATAAGAAATGTGCAGAATATGACAGTTTAATGGTGGAGGTACACACATATTGATAGATCTCTTGTTGAGGAACCTATGACCCAAGTTTGTCATCATTGCATAACTACACCGTAGTTGTGTATATGATATTTCAATAAACCTTTGAAAATCTTGAAATCTTGAAAGGGATGTGCAAAATAGCCATTATACAGTCTTTAATGAACGATTAGAGAATAACGAGTAATGAATATACTTTATAGGGATCTGCAGATATATATTTTGTCTTCTCAAGCACCAACTATCAAATATCTCGCCTGATTGTTTGCACTTGACAATCACCTTCACTGAATTTTACTCAGGTGTAACTAAAGTCTGATTTAAGGGTTGTTTATATTTCACATCATTAATCCAAATCTGTAAAGTAACAAAAATAAATGTAGTAAAAATACCAGGTTAACCTTAAAGAAAGCCCTCAGGATTATAAAAGACCTCCATCACCCCAGCCACAAACTGTTCTGTCTGCTGCCGTCTGGCAGGCGGTACCGCAGCATCCGGAGTCCGGACTAAAACCACCAGACTCAGGGACAGCTTCATCCCACAGGCCATAAGACTATTAAACACCTGAACTTTGAAACAACATCCATAACATTCATCTGGCTGCTACTTAGAAATGATTTGTCTAATATATCATATTCCAATCACTCTTATTGCACTATTTAACTTTTTACTATTTTACTATTTTTCTTTTTGTATTTACTTGCACTATTTTTTCTGTGTATCTGTTTTATTGTGTTGCACTGTTGGAGGAGCCTGTGACCTAAGGGGGGGGGGTAGGACACGTTCGAGTCTTGATTTGGATAGTGTGCCGTCGATGGGTTTCATTCCATTTCAAAGTGCTGTTTGACGCCGCACTGCCACTCCAACATCCAATCACAGAGCTTGAGAACTAATCACAGGGTTTGTCAAACAAAGCACATGTTGTAGTCCCAAACGATAGCTGAGGATTCAGGGTAGTGTGGTGTAGTGTAAAAATTATTTGTTTCTCCGAATCGAAGGGGAAAAACACAAAAGCATTGCACACAATTTAAACCAATCAATGTTGTGTAATTAACAAGGATAATCTGGTGTTCTTGAGTTCATGAGTAGTGCAGATATCACTGTAAAATCAATCGACAGTAAGGAGAATAGTTACTTCCGGGTTTAAAATCCTCCGTTATCCAATGGGAATGGACGCTCACATTGCCTTTAACAGCCGCCGACACAAACGAATGCCGTGCTTCCATGAGCGTCAAATACCGCCGCCGATGGGAATACATTGCAATCAGTTGAAAGCTCTTTGCGTCCGTTTATGAAGCTGAAGGAGCCTCGGCGCGTCCCAACTGCACGCCACGGCACCCTGACCAAGCGTCGCTCCTGGACGTTTAGGGAGTGAGAGTGTGTTGCTCCTGGACGTTTAGGGAGTGAGAGTGTGTTGATTAATACAACGTGGCCTCGTTTTATTTATTTTTCTCTCTATGAACCCTCCAGGGCTCCGTACGAAATACTAGCAGGCGATAATTATATTTCTCAAGGGTTTTATTGGGAAAGGTCATGACAGAAGTAGTGCATCTGGCTTTTTTTGAAAGATGTATATTTTTGCCAGCTGTTAAAATCTGCAAAACGGTACAATTAACATTTTCTTTTGTATTTTTGGGACCTTTGCAAAGCCAAAGCTCTATTTGTTGGCATTCAGCTTGAAGCCTCTTCTCCATCATAATGTGATTTACATGATGTTTCAGTGGAGTGACAAAGGCTTTGTCTACTTAACAATCACAGTCACAATGAGCACATCTTTCTCTTAAGGACCCCCTAGGGATTTCAGGGTTAATTGTGAGGATGCTTTTCTTAATGGGAATTACTCATTCTGATGCTCATTAAGTAAATTAACTGGCACCAAGCAGGCATTCAGCAAATAGCAGGAAACAACTGGACTATTGATCTCTGTTCTCTCCTCATTGTGGGAAAACATGCAGCATTCAAGGACAATTCAGCAAGGAAATTAAACACGCTTTACTTGGAACACTTGGGATTTATGACGGAAGATTGGATTTATTTTATACGTTCTGCAAAATATTGTTAAATAGACATTAATTAACAAATGTAAGCTTGTTCACTGACAAAGCATGATTATTTTTCTGACACCTTACAATTAAAATATATCTTCTCCATAAAAAAGGATGACTTGAGGATTTGGCATATTTTTTAATCACATTTCCCAGATACTTATATTTCTGGAATCTGTGGAATCTCAGCTTGCTAGCTAATATCTTCTTTGTGCAGATCCGATAAGTAATAAAGTATTTATACCTAGAGTTCTGTGCCAAGTGCGTTAGCATTTCTTCGCTCAGGGCTCATTTAGAAGCTTCTTGTGAGACTTGTGTTTTGTTTCGGTAAAAATTGTTCGTATCGCCGGCGGGGGCATGGGGCTTAACCTCTTAAGCCCTGAGCCTGTTTTTCAGGTCTCAGGCTCGAAAATGACATTCCCAGAACAAATGACCATATCTTCCCTTCTAAAAGGGTTAAATTAATCATCTTTTTTCTCAAAGTAATGATAAACCTGTGAGTTGGATTTAGAAAAGTCAGAATCAATATAGATGTTTTTTATTTTAAAGAAAATTCAGATTTTACATAGTAAAAAACTGTAAATTATAGTGTCCGTCCAAAAATTATTTTTTACAGATAGTGAAAACTACCCTTGGATGATAGGTTAGTAGACTAAAAGCTGTAGGAATCCAAAGTACAACATATAATAAGTACCCTGTATCAAGATTGATGCAAAACAAGTGAAATTTGACCTTTTTAGAGAGATTTAGCCAAAAACCCCCACTTCTGGGGTCATTTGGGTGGATTTGACCTATCTCTGGCCCCCCTTGCTCGATTTTGATGAATGAAATCTCTTTATAACTGCTAGAGCCAATGGAATCGAGGGAAAGTTATATACACACCAAAACGTTAACAAATAAGGAGTGAGAGTGACGCGTTACCAAAACCGGAAGCTGCATACACTCTGGTGGCTACCATTAGCAGCTAACTTTTCCGCTCTGATTTTTACATAAAAAATGGAATTATGGATTATAAATAATTTTTTAAAAGGCACAGGTACATTATCAACCTATGGATCAACAGTTGTAGATTTTTTTTTTTTTCGTTTTAATGCCATTGAACACGTCTTTTGACCTAATTGACAGCTACGGTGAGACGATCTGCCGTAAAAGCTCCGTAAAGGTACGTGTTGTGATGTCTGTGTTTGCTTCCCCTGTCGCAATTTAGGATCGCTCAGTGATGATAATAAACCTAAATAATCAGTGGAGTCTCAGCTTTAATCGGCTATATTGTATGTGCAGCTATGATAAGTAATAAGGGTATTTTTATCTTGAATTGTGTGCCGCAGTGCGTTAGAATTGTTTCGCTCAGGGGTCATTTAGACGCTTCTTATGAGACTTGTGTTTTGTTTTGGTAAAAATGGTTCATATCTTCAGTTAGCTGAGATTATTCCCGTTAATCTGGTGCTACACATTAATAATTTCATAAATGTTAAGAAGCCCTGAGACATTATCTCGAAAAAAAAACGGTGGGAGGGGTCCAATGGGGGGACCGCCGTGCTTAAGAGGTTTAACAGGTTAGTTAGTATATAAGTGCTTTTTATTTTATTTTCATTTTTTTCTTCATTTTATTGCTCGAAGTTGAGTCGAAAGAGATGAGTTTTCAGTCTGCGCTGGAAGATGTGTAAGCTTTCTGCTGTCCTGATGTAAATGGCGAGCTCATTCCACCATTTTGGAGCCAGGATAGCAAACCGACGTGTTTTTACCAAGCCCCCAGGAAGACGCCGGACTCGGAGGAAAAAATGTCGTTGTGTCCAAACGGCGGTACTGCAACTTCCGTATCAGTCCATGATGTCCCTGGGCCCAGAACGACTTTTTCCCATTGACTAACATTGGGAAAGAGTGGTCTGTAAATCGTTGGATAATTTTGAGTGCACATACGGGTATTTCTGCTCTGACAGCCAGGCATTACGGGTAATCTGTGACATTTCGCTCTCTCAAAAGTTGGGCCATTTTGTCCTCATGCGCCAATGAGCAGCTCTCATAGGAAATAACGAGACCCCGCCTCCCACGCTGTATCCAGTTCCTATTATACATCCATGGTTTTTGCTGATGGGAACTTGGGTCCCCCCTCGCAGTGAGGGTGAACCATGTCCTGGATGTAGGAAGGGCCAGCACCATTCACAGCATGGTACGCAAGTACCAGTGTCTTGAAGTGGATTCTAGCAGTTACTGGAAGCCAGTGAAGGGAGCGGAGGAGCGGTGTGGTGTGGGAAAATGTAGGAAGGTTGAAGACCAGACGAGCTGCTGCATTCTGGATGAGCTGCAGAGGTCGGATGGCACATGCAGGTAGACCAGCCAGGAGGGAGTTGCAGTAGTCTAGGCGTGAGATGACGAGAGCCTGGACCAGAACCTGCGTTGCTTTCAGTCAGCAGGGGACGTATCCAGACAATATAAGCGTTGCAGCTGGATTTTGGACCCAAATATTCCAATGCAACATGTCAAATGTTACCTAAAATAGATGCCACTTCAAAGGGAATACAACCGCCTTTTATGGAGCTTTTGAACCCTGTACGTTTTGAGGATCAAAGTGCAGACGTGCTGTCCAATAAAAATAAATACTCTTCTTCTTGGTTTGGGGAAACTTTTCTGAGTGAATTTAAGACTAGACAGCAAGTGGATTGCAATGTCAAGCTGTATTGGCCCAGCAATGTGTTATACTTTTGCCTTCCCTCAAAGAGAGTTTGAAATTGATAAATATATAAATGTCACACACAGGATTACTGTGGAAGAAATTGATGTTTTTGGACACCAATGACACTTAATCATTTCTCCGGACACACAAAAAATACACCCTATTAAAGTTGCGTTGTGTAACATGGACAAAAAATAATGCTTATTTTTTACGGCGTTGTCAACTTTCTTTACTCATTTTATACATTTTATGTAGGTTATAAAACTCTACAGACAGCTTGGCAGGCATCTGATATAACTAAGAGGCCTTGATAGAGAGTTCAAGGTAGGAGTAACATTTTTTTCCCTTTGAATTCCTTGCAAAGCAAAATTGCAGACAGTTTAAACCACTTACTAAACATTCTATAACCATTTGCCCAAGGCTCTTTCAGTATGTCCCACCATTAGCACAAAATGCTTTGTAATAAGGGATTCAACTCTGGTGGATAAGTGATTTACCCTGTCATGATCATCTTTTGTGGGAGCAAGAAAAAAAGGAAAAGAAAAAGGCTCCTCTGATTAATTTAAAGCTGTGTCCTAGAAGTGAGAGATTGGATATATGATGTCGATTACACAAACTGAGACCCTTTTATGTGACCCTCGTACAGCCGGCGAGATGCTACTTTATCACCTTGTGGCACAACAGGGCTGGTGGGCTCTGCTGGCAAATTTACAGTCAGTGCCAGTATTCCCCTTGCTATTCATTAAGCTAATATATTCCACCATGCTGCAAGGAGCCGGCCCTGATGTGCCTCTACACAAACACCCTGACCTGAATCTCCCCCTCAGTCTGACACATCCATTACCCTTACCCCACCAGTTCAGTCATCAACTCTGCCAGCATATGGCGGGGCATATGCATCATGGCGTTGTTTACAAGACGGAGGTTGGGTGATGCCGTTGGTGTTACACTGCAAGCAAATAACGGCGTAATATCTCGAGCCTGCCAGGATTATCTGTTAATTTATGTGCAGTGGTCTGTTCAATCTGTTACCTTCAACAAACGATGGCATGAATTTAAAATGGCTACCTGGTATCAGCGTGCTTGAAATAGTTTCTGAATATGTTTTAAATTAGTTACATTCCTGAAAAGCTATTTCACCACAATATTTATACACATAGTTGGGACTTTTTCCGTTGGTTTTCTGACTCCCTCCACCTCAATCCTTCTGTGTATTGCCTCACGGTGTTTTCTCACCAATTATTTATGAATTCCAATTCATAATGCATTCTTAGGTGACAGTTCCTCGTTGGATTCCCACAGAGAGATGAATGCATTGGTTTACTGGCTGGTCATATTCATCATCATGCAAGACAGTCCCAGTGCTGGCTTGGAGAACCGGAGAGATAGAATGATGGCAGAGCAAACTGGAGCCGGGGCTGGGGAAAAGCCTGTGCATGAATCTTGATCTGACTGATGCGCAGTATTACTGCAGATTATGATATTTCTTGCATAACATCCTCAGAGGTATTGAGTAATATGCAGTAAAAATCCACACAAGCTGATTTAAGCTGATAAGAAGTTTGTGTGATTTATTTCAAAGATTCTGGGCTCACAATATGGTTTCCTCTTTGGAGCCATAAACAAGCCTTTGGCCAGGTCCCATGAGTCATCGAAATCATCTTTTCATATAGAAGGAATTGTCTACCAGCCTATTGCTTGTGTGCGTGTGTTTGTATGAGAGATTGGGTTTATTGATTGTAACTGATATTATTACATTAGGTGTTGAAATGCATCCAAGGCCCATTATGCAGGGCGTGTTTGTTGTATGTCTTCTGAATTTCTCTATGGTTATTGACATTTTTATGTATCAGGAATAATGCTGCTGTGAGAAAAAAAAACATATTTGATAACATTGACATTTACATTTCCACCCCTCAGAAAAGAGCCTCTATTACTTCTACAGCCTTGACAATAAGGCTTTGACAGCTTAGCGCTGTGGGTGGAATTTATAAAATGAATACCGTACACTTACTAATGCAACAATGATGTGACGACAATGCATTAATGCTCTTTTAAAGATTTGGCTTGTGCATAGCAGATTTCTGCATGTGAAGGATTTGAATAAAACAAGACATGTCTATTTTGACACATTTAAAAGGAGCATAATGGTGTTTTAACCCCTTCAGTTTACATTATTTCTACCAAGGCCTCCTATATTTTTTATATTCTCTTATTTATCGTGTTGAATACTTTTCTTTCTTCCCAGACAGCCCATACAGTAGTTTGAATTTATATCCATTTCCTTTGAATATCAACTTGAAAGCGCTTAAAACTGAACTTAATCAAGAGCGTTTCTTGACATTTTATATTAGGAACTTACAACTTGAGATGCCTCAAAAGCTTCATTGCAATCAATAAGAAAACAAACAAAGATGTTGTGGTCAACTTGGTTGTTTGTTGTATCTAAAGGGTTATTGTTCAGTAGGTCAATGCTGTAATAGTGACACTGTTTTTACCTTCTGTGTCTGTGTACTGGTTTTGTGACTGCGATAATGTCATAACAATGCAATTCAGGAAACTTTACAGATGTTTTAAGATAAAAATTAAGGTAAGTAAAAAATGGGCGTGGTCTGTGTAAGGGGGTAGGAAGATGGGTAGGAAGTTGGTTAGGCTGAGGGAAGAATCTATTTGCCTCCCTTCTTTAGACCTTGCCTGATTTGTCTTCCTGTCTGGTGAGATCCCATAGGTGTTTTGTATATCCTGCTGTCAGGCTCCCTGACAGCCCTTTCTCATACTGTAGATGACATTTTGACTTGTCATAATAGAAAAAAGCACAGGTGTAAGAAGTAACATTATCTCCATTCTTTTCAAGACAGTGAGCCAGCATGCAGAATACCTGACCCTGAAACAGAAGCAGCTGAAATCCATTCATCATTCATTTAATTATTCACACCTGCACTTTTCCTGCTGCGAAATGTCAAATGTCATCTGAAAAAGGCTTGTCTGAGAGCCTGCTATTCCCTTCCTGCCCCGCAGGCAATAGTTCTCGCTTACTGCCTCCACCCATCACCTGACTCCCACACACACCTGCACACCAGCTCCTAATCCCCTAAGCAGCTTCCAAGCTGTCCTTTTTGCTTCACCAGATTGTCTATTGTGCAATGTGCTGTAACGTCTGCATGTTGTGACCATTTGCTTCTTTTCTCCCTGCCTATTATGCCACATTAGATTTAAAGTTCCATGTCGGTTGGAGAAGACACATTGCTTTGAAGTTTGGAGGTGGAGAGTCCCAGGGTACATCTAAGATCTTTCACAGACTTTTGGGGGGGAAGAACACCTTTGTTTTGAAATAAGGTGAATAATTTGCATAGCTTTGAAAATATGAAATCCGGCTAATATCAATATATAGTATAGGTCTTATTTACTTATTCAGTGAATGGGATTTAATGTGACTTTAACAAAAAAGCTTAAAAATAAGGAAAACATGTTTGATGAAGTGTTCACTGTACTAATACCAAGCTGGTTTACATCCTACAAGTCATTTTTGATGCTGTTTGCCTAAATGGAGAACAGTTCGCTCTGAGGATGTAGAAAACCTCATTCATCAAACATAAAACATACTGTAGGTTTGAAAATGAATGGCAGGCATGGTAAGCATGTACAAGTTGTACTAACAGGACTAAAACATTCATAACCATGGGCCATATATTACCTGAGATATTTGAATGTATGGAGGTAAAAGCTGTTTCATGTCTGGCATTTCTCATTTGTGGTAGGTCTGCAGAGGTCACACAACAGGAGTGTCACTTTAATGCAGGGGTGGGGAACCTTTTTCCTCTCAAGGGCCATTTCAATTTTTACAACATCCTCCGAGGTTCGTACAAATTATTGACCTCTGCTTAAAAATACTAAAATCACAGCCCATTCATTTCGCCTTTCTTTCATGCTGTGCAAAGAAAAAGCATCCTCTTAATCCAGATATTTTACCATGACTTGCATATGCATGCATGTGCACGGTTGTGGCATGACCACCAAAACAGAAAGATATGGACACAAGATGTGTGCAAATGTATTTAGTTTCCTATCCATGTGAACATGATTTAAGTAGGGGGTGGACCTAACCTCCTTTAGGGGGGTCCGGGGGCATGCTCCCCCGGGAAGTTAAAACCATCAATCTGGTGCACTTTGAGAGCAAAATTAAGAGATCTATGGATACATCTCTCAACACCCATATGAAACAGAACTGTAAGCAGATTTTATTTTTCTTTATGGATATTTTACAAATCACTCCCCTTTCAAACTGTATTCTTGTTTATTAATAACAACTTTTTTTTTACTGTCATATAGTATTTTATACCAGTTTTTCCTTTATTCTCCTGTTTTTGTATAACTATAATGATCATATAAAGATGTGCCTTTTACCTCACTGGTTGTAGAAAAAGCTTCTTACAGTATATTCGTTAGCACAGCTAGCTAACCAGATGCTAATAACAACAAAGTTATTGACTGTATGATCAGTATGACAGATGAACAGATCGCCACTGGGCTTACAACTAAAGACACAGCCACGCAAAAACGGCGGCATGTGTACAGCTCCAACCCCCACCGGGTCCATCTGCGTCGCGTTACGGCCGCGTTACGGCCGCGTTACGGCCACGTTACGGCTGCGTTATGGCTGCGCTGTGGTGTTCGCAAAGATCGCAGCCTCTCTAGTCAATGGGTGCTATTCCACCAGACGCACCGCGTTACAGCTCAGAAGCGTCCCAGAAGCGTCTCGGCGCTGGGCTCCGCTCAAAATAGGATTCAAGTCTATTTTTCGACTTGACGCGAGGCATTGCATAGCGCCGTGCAGGAAGTGGACCGGTCAGAGCATCCAGTCAATCCCCAAAATAAACTAATTTTGCAGACCCTATCCCTCCGTAGTCTTTCAAGTAGGAGGAGAATTGCCAGCGTTCTCCTCCGGTTTACAGGCACTGTGTAAATTATATATAAATAGAATAATTATGATGATGAATGCATTTTTTTACCACTAAAATACAGCAACACATCTTTGATTCATGTAGGACCCTGACCTTGGCCAGGAAAAACAGGCACCTGCTTTTTAAAATATTTTGCGGTCTAGATTTCTTTAATTTTTTCTTTTTGCGTGTGTTTATAAATTACCTCGAGGGCCATATCAAATGGTCTCGCAGGCCGTATACGGCCCGGGGGCCGGAGGTTCCCCACCCCTGCTTTAATGTATTCATGAGCAAAGCATATAACATGAACTGAAGCCAATATGAATTGTCAACGACCTTTGTAGGGGTCAAAACAGGAACAGGAACTCTTCATGCTTACATCACAAATTTAAATGACACATCCATGTTTTAGTTTCGGATACGTTTCACTATAACTTCAACCTATGCATGGATGCAAATGGATCATATGCCGACTGTAGTGCTCCAGTGAAGCCTAGATTGGATACAAGTGTTCTTGCAGTTGGCAGAAAACATGCGCTGTTCCGATGTCTGCCTCAAAATAAAAGTGTTTACATATTGAATGTTTGATCTTGTGAAGGAACTAGAGAATGCAATTCCTGAAGAAATTGCTAGTGGGAATGCTTTATGCTGAAAAGCTGACGCTGTATTGCTATGCTGAAATATAATGTGTAAGAAGAAAGTGAAGAATTTAGATTGAAATGATACATGAATACTGGGGGCTTGAATGTGTGATAAGAGAAGAAAAGAAAGTAAAAAGGCTTGGAAAAGCAGCAGAATATTTGAACTGCAAACTATTGAACTAACTTGATGGCGAATGATCTGTCGCCATGGCAACAGTATTTGATGACACCCCATAATACGCTTAGATATGTTGATGGCTGCATCGTTACCAAACCTGTTTAGTTTTGGGCTGTTTGGAGCATTTTCACTGAAGTTATGAGAAAACCATGTTTCATGGTGAGCATTGTGTTGCCATGGCAACGGCATTTGAAGAAATCTCAAAACTGTCCCGTAGATGTCTTCATGGCTGGACTGTTAGCACACATGTGAAGTTTGAGCACTTTTTGACAATTTTCATAGGAGTTATAGCAATATCGTGTTTTATTGCAAGGGATGCGTTGCCATGGCAACAGCTTTTGAGGAAAACTCACTAATGGCACATAGACATGTTAAGGGCTGGACCATTAACTGTCATCTGAAGTCTGGTGGTGTTTTGACCATTTTCATATCAGTTACGACAACATATTGTTTTTTGGTAAGGGATGCGTTTCCATGGAAACAGCCTATGGTGAGGTCTCAGATTTGGCGTAGAGCTGTTGAGGCGTGGACCGGTGATATACAAGCGAAGTTTGGGGGACGATCGGAACGTGTCCATTGGAGTTACAGCGACATCTTGTTTTATGGCGAGGGATGCGTTTCCATGGAAACGGCATATGATGACACCCCATAATTGACGTAGAGCTGTGTTAACCATTATCTGAAGTCTGCTGCTCTGAGCATGTCAGTTGGAGTTATGACATCATCGTGTTCCATGACACAGGTGTTTATATTTGAGCTAACGACGTGTCCAGAGATCAAAGGTTTCCATGGTGATGTGCAGTAATCAGTGAGAGGAGAGCATTTGCATTGTTCTGAATGAGAGATAAACCTCTTACATGTGAACGTTTTGTTGAAGAACCGTAACAGATATCGGTGAAATTTCAAAGTGTGAAGCATGTCAAGGAACTTGAGCATCTGAAGTGTGCTTTGGGTCAGTGTATGTTTTGGTCATTGGATTTTCTTTTCACAAATGGATATTCAAAAACAAAAAACGACTGGATATTTGATTTTCGTTTTAAAATTGAAAAACCAAAATTGAAATACAAGGCGTTTTTCTTTATCACGGTCAAAAAGGGATTAATTAAACTTAAAAAACGGGATGATTTTCATTTTCTACTTCTCAAAACAAAAAATAAAATCACTAAAAAACAGAAACCAAAAAAAACCCAGTTTTTTCATATTCTGCTACCGGAAGTTGTCTTTCAAAATAAGAGCGCAGATGAGGACGGTCAATCCGTGTATCGACGGTCCATTTGTTTTCACAACGAAAACAGCCAAGACACATTGAGCCCAGAAAATGAATGTTATTAAGGGCTGTAAATATAATAGGCCTATGTCTAAAATGGACAACATTGTTAGATTTAAACTATACAGCGATTCTGCACTGCGGTCAGCTCAGCCGTCTCTCGAGTTTGTTATAATTTTTTCTGCCATTAGTTCTTCGTGAGATCGATCCTGTTGGACTCAATAGGCTAGTAGTGAAACTACTCCCACAAGTACTATGAAGTACTTACTGTGTACTTTTTGAGTAATCCTCTGTCAATGTCCCCTCCTGAGAACAAGAATGCATGTTTCTCTGCTATTTTGAATCAGCGTTAAAACACCTTTCTTCATGAGACTGATATTGTTGGACAGAGTATTTTAAGAGGATTTGGTAGACATGATATCAGCAATACTTCCAGTCAGTAGTCCGGCAGCAGCATTTTTACCCCTTGGAAAGTCTTGCCCGCTATTTAAATTGACTTTGATTGAAGTTAATAACAATATTGATATTATATAGATATATAGATATTGCAAGATAAATGCATATTTGATGCAGTCTTTCTGAACACTTTTTAAATAAAATACTGCAAATTAAGAATATTTGTAATGTTCTGCACAGATAGTGCCTTAACTTGAATTTGAAAACACGTGGCAGCTTTATTAATACAGCAGTTGAAAAGATTTGTGGAAGGATAAATTCTTCATGGGCTTCAATGGCTCTCTAGATAAAGGGCGTTTTATGGTTGCGTGTATTATCCTCAGATAGGGGTTTGTTTAAATAACTAGTGACATTTTAATAAATATTGCAAAAAAGGGCTCCAAAAAAGGCATATATATATATATATATATATCCTGGCCGGCTTAGCCAGTGTGTATTTTTTCAAGCACCACAAGATTCATAGTTTATAAAGTACAATTCTGGGCCATTGATTGTGTCATTTCTCCAAACTCATACAGTAAAAATGGCTGTTTTTGAAGCCTTAAAATGGTGCAGGAAAAGGACTTTACATTGTATTATACTTAAAGACAGGACTATTCAGTTAAGAGAAGAGAAAAAATGAAAGAAAACTTCATGGGTTACATGGGTGATGTAACATTAATGACAGACATAATATGAGGTCCTTGGCACACATTTTGTGATCATGGGGCATCACCCTTACAGCATCAGGACAATATCATATGGAGTCAGACACTGGAAGTGTGCTGGAGGCGTTGACTGGGAATGATGGAAGGATGAGGCTGATGAGACTGAAGAATCTGCGAGGAACGAACTTGCGGCTGAGAAATAGTTATATATTAAAAGACAGCAGCATCATAAGAGGGCAACCAGAGTGACAGAGTGTGTTACTTTGCTGAAGGATATTACTACTAACAATACATTGAAGTAATTTTACTGTGTACTTTTTGAGAAATCCTCTGTCAAAATCCCCTGCTGATAACAAAATCAAGCCACTTCTGCTAAGTTTGATGAGGGAATTATTTTTTGTTGCCATTAGTTCTTCGTGAGATTGATCCTGTTGGACTCAGTACTACTGAAACTACCCCCACAAGTAGCTACTATGAAGTACTTACTGTGTACTTTTCCAGTAATCCTCTGTCAATGTCCCCTCCTGAGTACAAGAATGCATGTTTTTTTTTTAATAAGCGTTAAAAAACATTTCTTCCTGAGACTGATATTGTTGGACAGAGTATTTTAAGAGGATGGTATGATATCAGCAATACTTCCAGTCAGTACTCCGGCAGCAGCATTTTTACACCTTGGAACTTCTTTAGAGACTGGCCTGGATAGGCTACTATGGAGGGGACTCTGACAGAGGATTACTCACAAAGTACACAGTAAAAGTACTTCATTTCATTTCTGGTAGTGTAGCGCCCATAAGGTTGAGGTTGTCTACCTGCACATGCATGTTTATACCACAAGGGGGCAGATCATTGTTCATCATTGTTTTATGCTGGAGATGAACAGAAGAAGTGTGTCTGTGTGTTGTGCTTTGAGATCGTTTGAGATGCTGACATCTTGCGCATGTGCCGTGTGGAAGTTAATAAATGAACGTTTTCTACACCTATAATACCCTTGCGGTCTGAGTGGTGTAACAGTAGCAGTCAAATTAGTACAGAGTCCAACAGTGTCAGTTTTATTAAGAACTTGTGGACAAAAATATTTGTATCACTCATTGAATATAGCAGGGGAAAAAATGAAGAGCAACTGATTTGAAAAATCAAACTCGAGAGACGGCTGAGGTGACCATGGTGCCAGAAAGCCACAAGTGGGACAGCTCTGTCCCACTTGTGGCACAAATATACTCTAGAGTTTTTTACCAAAAGTTCTTAATAAAACTGACACTGTTGGACTCGGTACTAGTTTGACTGCTACCAGAAATGAAATTAAGTACTTTTACTGTGTACTTTTTGAGTAATCCTCTGTCAGAGTCCCCTCCATAGTAGCCTACATTATACATGTTTATCTGCTATCTTTGATGAGTGATAAAAAGACAATTTTACCATTAGTTCTTAATGAAATTGATACTGTTTGACTTTGTATTAGTTAGCCACTACTACAATACATTGAAGTAATTTTACTCTTTACTTTTTGAGAAATCCTCTGTCAAAGTCCCCTGCTGAGAACAAAATCAAGCCACTTCTGCTCTAGAGTATGTTTGTGTGGGACAATGTGGCCCGTGGGACATGTAAATGCAATGTCGACGCGTGAACTGTCAACGGGGGGTGGAGAGACATGGACGCTCGTGAACTGTCAGCGGGGGGGATACACACACACACTGTGAACTTCTGTCGCCTGTCAGCGCAACTTACATGATGCCGTTTAAAACCATAGACTGTATATATAAAGTTTAAAACATATAATAATAAAGGGCGGTGCCGGCCGTCAGCGAACCGAGCCGGCCTTTCTCCGCATCTGATTCATGTCATAAATCAGATTTTAGAAAAGCGTTTTAGCCAATTAAAATGAAATATGCGGGACATCGTCTCAATTTGCGGGACGCACCAAAAGTCGTGAAAATGCTGTGCAATACCGCACAAAGCGGGACATCTGGTCACCCAGACGGCTGAGTTGACCGCAGTGCATAATCGCTGTATAGTTGAAATCTCCTAACAATGTTGTCCATTTTAGAAATAGGCCTATAGAGTGGCGAAGTCACGCCCACTTACTTCCGGGTAATGGGACCTTATTTCGGAAAAATTATGCATTGAAGTCAATGGGGAGAGAAAACTTATCTTTCGATCCCGTTTGAATTGTGCCATGAATTACACATATGATGTTTGTCAATCTTAAAAAATCATTTCCATGTCAAAAAAGTCACAGTTTGTCGTAAAACTGTTGAAATATAAGACTATGAAAAATACGCAACTAGAAAGACTACAAATCCCAGAGTCGCGTAAGTGATGTCACAATTGAGACACTACGATATACGTATAATACCGTATATATACGATCAGCGCCATATAGATAGAATCTATCTATATGGCGCTGGCTAAGATAAGATAACTTTCACTAGATGCCTGTGTGCTTAGTACCAGGTTGTTATTATACCAGCAATGGGTCTTGCTCGTTCTTTCGCTTGCCGTCTGATGAAAGAGGAGTGTGTGGATCAAGCTAGCTAGTAGCTAGCACGTTAGTTAGCATTACAGCCGTGTCATTTTTATTAGCCTTAACATGAAGTAACATGAAGTAACCCAACATGTTAAACAGTAAGAGTAGTAGTCATATTTCGTGAACCCTTTGAATAGTACTGTCACCGGTGTGATCATTCTATAATACACAATTTAAGCCTGGGGGAGAAATGCTAACGCTAACGCTAGCGATCTTCTCTACTTCATGCTATCTGCACAAATGGTTGACATTAAACATTAAAACGACCGGGCAGTTCAGAGAGAATCGAAGGCAGGCAGGCAGCTTTGCATGACATTCTTCAGGACGTGTTTCATTGTGGTGATAGTGAGGGTAGCCAATCGTTTTGTTGACAGTAGTGACGGCCATCTTGGTGACGTGTGTTGTTCTGTGAGACCAGAGATGTAGTTCATTGAGCGTTTCACACAAACAAATGTGTTACTTCACAGTTTTACGACACTTTTTTTTTTTTTTTACTTGCAAAATTATCTTTTAAATTGACAAACATCATATGTGTAATTCGTGGCACAATTCAAACGGGATCGAAAGATAATCTTTCTCTCTCCATTGACTTCAATACATAATTTTTCCGAAATAAGGTCCCATGGAGGTCCACCGGAAGGGGAGGGACTTCGCCACTCTATTATATTTACAGCCCTTTATAACATTCATTTTCTGGGCTCAAAGTGTGACTTGGCCGTTTTCATTGTGATCGCTAAATTCCCCTTGTTTATAATAATCACAGTTCCTTCAACAGGATACTGTAGTGATTCAAAGTGTGATTTTAGCATAGCCTACGAGTGCTTTTGTTTTGAAATCACTTCCGTGAGTTTCGTCTGCGCTCTTATTTTGTAAGGTAACTTCCGGTAGCAGAATATGAAAAAACGGGGGGTTTTTTTGTTTCTGTTTTCTAGTGATTTTATTTTTAGTTTTGAGAAGTAGAAAATGAAAATCATCACGTTTTTTAAGTTTAGTAAATCCCTTTTTGACCGTGATAAAGAAAAACGCCTTGTATTTCAATTTTGGTTTTTCAATTTGAAAACGAAAATCAAATATCCAGTCGTTTTTTGTTTTTGAATTTCCATTTGTGAAAAGAAAATCCAATGACCAAAACATACACTGACCGCTTTGTGTGTACTTTCGGGTTAATAATGTGGCCTTTTTGGCAGATTAACTAAAGGCGTGCGGCTGCTGCTGTGAGGAAAGATGAGGCTGAACTTACAATGGGGTTTAATGGAGACATGTTGAAAGTTTTTGTCACTTCATGCCCTCAAGAGGCATTTTGTTTAATTATTTTGCTTAGTTTTTTTTTTTTTTTTCAAGCTACGAGATGTTTTCCTACGTTTCTCATGAAAAACTGTGTCTCAGGAATGTAGGGTTTGGGAATTATGGCAGGTTTAAAAGAAAATATGAAGGCAAAATTAAATCTGTCCTCCACTCTAGCTGTGACATCACGCACTCTAAATCTGAAGAAGGCCTCTTTACCAAGGTCTGAACAATGTTTAATATCTCTAAAAGTATGAATCAGATTTAAAAGTTGTGTAACACGAATAATGTCAGAAAGATCTGTAACATTTTAAAGTTGGAATGAGGTTTCTGAGTGAAAGTATGAAGGAGCAGTTAGCAGTTGAAGTTGCATGAAGATTGTTCCAGTCTGAAGAGTTTCTCCATTGACTTCCATGTTAAAAATGTGATGAATTATGGGATGTATCTCTGGAATTATGAAAGTTATGAATTAGAAAAGTAATAGCAATCGACTCCCGACCGAGCTGAACGTTTTGATGTTTGAACGGAGTTTCTGCGATGTGGAATGTCGGAGAAGAAGAGGTACAAAATAACCCGGCGGAAAAATATAGAATTTTGTGCGTCGAAGAACAGATAGTTGGAATGCTGTATCAGCATTCCCACTAAACTACAAACTACAGGAAGTCATTTAATACTATGAAATCTTTGTGGAGAAACATATCCCCCATAGCATTTTAGGGTGGTTCAATTGTTGGCACAACTGTATAATGACATCCCGAATGCTTAGGTTTTACAAAGAGCACAGCGACTACGAACAATACAGGAAACACTGCATTTATTTTGTACAGTTGTCGACCATAACTTACACTGATAGACTGACTTAAGGATAGCTGCCCATAGTTACTGGGGATATCCTCTTGGTGTTTTAAATAAGCAATGATGAAGCATATTTTTTGTGCTGTGAATCGAGCCCTCATTTTCTCTCTTTTCACAGTGTGTGTGTGGTCTGTTTTTTGGCCTACATGCCATTTATATTGCAGATTTATTTTACGTCGTATTAGCCTTTAATTTATTTAGATTTGTTGTCATGTCACAAACCACCCTTGCTCTCTCATCCTGTATTTTCTGCTTTTTAAATAATTATTTTGGTATAGCAATTGAGTATTAAAAAAATAAAAAAGGCTTAAAAGAAAAGTGCCAAGATGTGGATGCTCGTACAGTAACACTTTGGGGTATCTTTAGCACCAGTTGACCTATTTACACACAGCCCAAGCGGCTCTGTTAAATAGAATTATACATGAATCTGATGAAATGGTACACTAGTTAACTCAAAGGATTAGCTTCTATTCATCTCTTCTTAAACAGTGTTACTTGTCCACATGCATATCTTCGCTTCACAAGTCAGCTTTTGGCAACAAGCTTCCCTTCTGTACGTGCTCTGCCTCATCATCGGTGCTCCAGTCATTTGAATGCAAAGTCAGATCTCCAGCATAATCAGATACTCTCTGATTTGTTTTTAGATTAAGTTCAGGAGTCATATGGTGTTTGTGCAGTGACTCTGTTGTTATGATTTGAATGCAGTCAAGCTGGTGATTAAGGTCCCTCCAATATTGTGTGACACAATATGTTAAGTTCACATAACATAATGCTTATTATTTTTGAAACACCACGTAAAGCCCCCTTTCTGAGTTGCAAAAGTGACACAAAAATCAAAGGAATCATGAAATAAAACCCTCTTTAGCATCAGGTAATCATTTTAATCCGATGTTCAATTTATTAAGTACTTATCCTGGTTTTGATCATATTTGGAATACAGTGTTGGACTGTGGGTGGACTTTTAATTCACATTAATATATACTTACTGTATCATATCAATGTGCTGGTCTATTCTCACCTGTCTGTGTCTAAGCGTCTCTTGACTCTAAAACATCTAAGCCAGTGGTTCTCAACTGGTGGGTCGCGACCCAAAAGTGGGTCGCGGACCCGTTTCGAGTGGGTCGCGGATGTGTGAGTGAAGAAAAAAAAGTTGGAAAAAAAAAATTGGAATTTTTTTTTTTTTTTTTTGGGGGGGAAAAGTCAAACTTTTATTTTGAAGGCCCGATTTTCTTCTCAGAGAGTACCAGAATGCGTAGTTTATGTTAGTATTTCTAAAAATCTCCTGGGGGAGAATCCCCCAGACCCCCCTGCTGGGGTTGGGTTTCAGCATGTGTGCCTTTTTATATAGTTCAGCTTTGATTCCATCATCTCATTAAACCTTTTTTAAAAGCATACTTTAGTTCTGTGAAGGGATATAAGGGATATATGCACTGTACTTCACTTTTATTAATATTGTATGTTCAAAAGCGTATATATATATTACAGCACAATTTTTTGTTGAATAGATTTGAGTGCTTCAAAATGTTGGGTCGCGATGTATTGACCAAGTAAAAAGTGGGTCCCGAGGCCTGACCAGTTGAGAACCACTGATCTAAGCCAGTCCATTCTGCACCAACTAAGGTACTTCAACATTTTCAAATTCACATAGCCGTGGCTGACTGTTTGAACTCTGCTAAACGTAAAACTCTGTGCTTCTTTGATTATATTTGTCTGCAACCTCCGGGTCTCTAATGGCCAGCAGAGGGGGATTCCACTGGTTGCAACATTTTTTTAGATTGTATCGAGGTCCATCAGAAACAGTTTCCTGAGGTTTATGGTCGCTAGTTTTAAGTCAATCAAATCTTCACTACATGCACTACTAGCATGATGTGATGAATTAAGTTATTTTTTTAGAGTAAAATAGATGACCAAGGGCTTAAGGGCATCCCACATGGCCTTATTCAGATTGGATGCTAGCCTGTTTTTGTCTTAGAACTTAAACCCTTTCATGATGTGCTATCATTTCATTAAAGTAATTGCAACAATTTGTTCACCTTAAAATGATTTGTTCAATTGAACTTTGCTCCACCCTCTCCTGTCATTCATGATTCCAAAAATCACTTTAACTTTGTTACTTTAACTTTATGTTTATTGCACAGGCAATGTATTCACTGTCTGTCATTTTTGGTTGGGTTGACTAGCAGTAACCTTGGTGGTCGACATAATATAAGGTGCATATATTCATTTGGCAAAGTTATATTTCCCATTTCAGAGGAAAAATAGCTTTATTTTCTTTTGCATTGCTGGCCCCTCAAATGAAACAAGATGAGACCAGAGAGCAGTCGAGAAGTCTTTATGAAATGTTTTCTGTGCCCTGACATTTCCAGTGAATGGACTCGCACACAGGCTATTTCTTCTGAATGCCGTAATATGCCAAGAGCATTAGGTCTTATAGATAAGTGAACCCAGTCTGCAGTGTTTTTTTTACAGTATTGCCTACCCAGTGTAAGATGTGACATATTGAGAAATCAATTGTGGTTACAACCCAAAACAGCTTTAAGGAGCCTGCTTACTGGAAATCAACTGCTGCGTGTTGAATTTGTAATAAGACAAACAGACAAACACTGCCTGCTAAAAGCAAGAAACAGTCCCTTGTAAGAAAATCCTAACTGTTCATGACCTCCTATATTCACCAGGGGTTCAGCTTGGACTGTATTTCCTTTAGTAGATTCAGCACTCGTCTTCCAACAACTCAGTGGAAGATATGATGAGTTGTCAAAGACGCTAAATGAGAGTGACAGTTTGTTGGACATTTGCCTTTCAGACTACTGCCTGAAATACTCTCTCTCCTCCAGCTGAAGGTTAAAGTCTTCAGAGATCAGCGGGAGAAGCTGGGCCACAGCAGGTAACAGCGCACACCAGTTTAAACCATTCTGAGCCATGCTTGCTAATTAGTCCACAGCTGCGATGCTCCTGGGAAAACAGACATCCATTTCCTGGTTCTCCCCTGCAGACTGCCTCAGAGAGACTATTAGGACAGACTACAGTGCTACGGCTGACCAGCTTCCTCTGTAGCTATTACCAAAGAAAACAGGATATTATGATGAAGCCCACTTTTGTTAAATATCTTTTTTTTAATAAATAAACAGTAATTTATAGGAACGTTA
Source organism: Trematomus bernacchii (assembly GCF_902827165.1). Classification (NCBI taxonomy): domain Eukaryota; kingdom Metazoa; phylum Chordata; class Actinopteri; order Perciformes; family Nototheniidae; genus Trematomus; species Trematomus bernacchii. The sequence goes on from NW_022988043.1 coordinate 14,346,392, forward strand.
GAGTTTAAAATGCTCCTAGAGTTCCCATTATATATGAGGCAAATAGAAAGTTTGCTCACAATGGCATGAAACTAGCATGAGCGGGAAGCTGTGACCATGGACTGGAGATTCATCAGATGGGGGTCCCAGGAGCGGCCTTTTGAAAAGAGAAGTAAATCCCTCATAGCTTGGCAAATTTAGCAAAATAGGGAGAGAATTAACTTCAAGCATGAATGGTGGGGCTTAATGATTTCCAGGCACTGAGGACATTTTGTTTGGTGTGATAAGTGAGAGCTGTTGTTTGACTTTGTCAAAGCAAAGCTAAAGCCCCGTATCTACACAGCTTCCATTATCCTCCTGCATGTGTTCACAAGACAATTCAATCATCTCTAAAGGAAAGCAAAGCATCATCAACATAAAAGGCTCCTTTCAGGGTTAAAATAATATGGTATTTAAGTACTGAACATATTTCTTAAGTACAAATTAGATATTGGCAAAACATTTTTTATTTAAATAGTAAACGTTTCCTGCAGAGTTGTTGTCCTCTATGCGGCTATACGTTGTTTTAAGTTTCTAGTGTCTCGTGGACATGAGGATGCACATGCTTATGCTTTATAAAGATGACATACACAGTTTACTAGTGGTTTGACACTATTTCACAGTTGACATAATGATGCAAAGATGAGGACACATTTCACTGCCAGCAGCATAATTATGGACTCAACCCTTGTATGGTATTCGGGTCTGTGGGCAACACACTCTCACTCCATAAACGTCCAGGAGCGACGCTTGGTCAGGGTCCCGAGGCGTGCAGTTGGGACGCTCCTAGGCTCTTTCAGCTTCATAAACAGACGCAAATAGCTTCCAAGTGATTGCAATGTATTCCCATACAAATGAATGCCGTGAGTAGTGTTACCAATCCCGCTTCAATCACATTAGTATGCATAAAAAAGTGACAGGTCACACCTTCTAAGTCCCGCCCCCTAATTATGCTAATGAGCCCCCTTTGATATGCTAATGAGCCCCTTTGTTCGAGGTGTTATCGCGTACAGGTGTTACATCCTCCCGGTAGCCCCCACCCCTCTCAGCCCCCACCCCCCCTTAGCCCCCACCCCTTCTCAGCCCACCCCCCTCCCCCTCACATACAGGTGTTACATCCGCCCTGTAGCCCCCACCCCTCTCAGCCCCCACCCCTCTCAACCCACCCCCTCCTCTCCCCTTACAGTAGGCGTCACATCCTCCCTGTCGCCCCCCACCCCTGAAGATAGTGAGGGGGTGGAGTCAGTCATAAAAATAGAAATCTATGCAACACTAGATAAAAGCCAGTCATTTGAGCTTTGAAACAAATTGATATGATTCGATATTAAACCAACTAATTATAGTAGATTAATTAACTATTCAAACGTGTACAGTAATTTACAATAACACGGGAATAATAAACGGGTCAGCAACAGCGGGTCTCCCCCGTCAGATTAGACTTTACTAGATTAGACTTTACTAGCGTTTATACCCATATCGATCAGATCTAGCTAGTTCTAGCTAATGATATGACTACCTGCTTATTAAAAGACACCTAAACAATAAGCGTCACTATGCAACGGGGTGAGGCCACAAAGTATAGTACAGCATTATGCATTTTGTTTACATGCCCACCGGAACCCCGAGGCATTACCAACAGATCAACGCGCAATCAACCCATACAGGACATCTCTTTCTACACATTATGTGTAGACATTATAATTGACTATTCTTGTCTGTCACATACTCTTTTGTCTGTCACACACTATTCTTGTATGTCACATAAGTGGCGCAACTGATGCGGTATTGCGCTAAAGGGGGCCAGTCAAGAAACGGGTGCAGTATCTGTGCCGGGTTCAGACCCTCCGTCTGAGGCTCTTCATGAAAAATGGAGTCTAGGTGTGTGAGACTGTCTCCCCTCATACCCCCTCCCACCCCCTCCCCTCCCCCCTGCCTGTCACCTCCTGATCTTGCGATCAGCTGTTAATTCTCATTCACTAAGTCACCTAAAACTTTTATTGGAATTGGGTTTTCTTTAGAGCTGTTTTCAGTGAGACAATGCAGTTTCTGATCATTTTAAGTTTCAAGTTTCAAGGCTTTATGGCATATGCCCATTAGCTACAGTGTAGATATGTCAATGAAAAACATAGGTCACAGGCTCCTCCAACAGTGCACATAAAACAGATAAAATACTGCAATTTGTGCGTAATTCTCTCACAAAGGAACTGTAAGATACACGTTTATGTATGGAAAACTATATAACTTGGTAAAATATTCATTCATTTGTAATGAATTGAGTTTTCTTCAAGAATCAAACTCTAAATGGAGAGTTTGTGATTTTAACACTGTTTCGATGAAACAATGCAGTTTTGATAACTTGACTTGACTAACATTACTTTTTTAAATATATGTTTTTTAGATGCTTTACTTTTTGATTTCTTTCATATTATTTTAACACAACATTACTTTTTTCATATTTTTCAACATACATATATATAACATATATATATATTTTTTTCTCTCCATTATATTTTTGAATATACAGTGATTTTTATCAAAATACAACATGCAACTATTACATTATACAATATTACGACTTTTTGCGATATTTTCAACACAATATACCTTTTTTTTGTAGGGCTTCAGGATATTTGGCATGTCATGCCTAAAACCGGTGTCATCTTTCCTGAAACTGACGTGCTGTCCGTTTTACAAACAAGTTATCTTTCTGCTTCTTCCCCCTATGAATTTTCCTCCCCCGTCCCTCTTACTACAGCCATCACAACAGCAACCAAGTCAGATCTGTGAAATTAAACACCTCTTCCCAAAGCGTGACTTCCCTATTGAGGGAGTGGGGCAGTGGGGCCTAACCCGCTTTGGCCAAATATACTAACATGCAGAACATATGGTATGTTTGAAAAAAGACTAACCATCTATCCAGTTCAAGCTGTCTTTAAGATGTGACATTGCGCTCTGACTTTTCCCCGTAAAATCGTGACAAACTATTACTTATTAAATTTGACCTCATGCTGCTTGGTTGAAAATGATAGATGAGCATTTACCAACAGATCAACGCGCAATCAACCCATACAGGAGATCTCTTTCTACACATTATGTGTTATCACTATAATATCATGTCATTATTTAATGTTGTTTTGTTTGTGTGTGTGTGTACAACGAAGTCTCTTTGAGAGGAAAATTATAATTTAAAGATCTTAATACCCCCTTATTGTTTAATTACTTCACACAACTATTAAAGAATCCCTATATGAAGTTACATGAGGCTACATTTACTGGTGTGCTTCCCTAGATGATGTAAATAGTCTAAGTGTCATGTTAGGGGGGCATTACGGACCTCAGGAGTCCGCCCTTGGAGGCTTGGAGAGCGGATAAAGAGAGGTGTATTTACTGGGGTTGAGCCCTGGATGATATAAATAGTCCACGTGCCATGGAACTCAGGAGTCCGCCCTTTGAGGCGTTGTTAACATTAATGCTTTTTGCTTTTGTTTTTGTTACTAAGATACTTTTTTAGCCTTATGATAGGATGAACTTAAGCTGTAGTCAATAAAGACATGTTTAATAGAGTGTTGCTGTTAGAGAACATACCTGCGCAGCACTCCACCACGTCTTGGCTTTGGCTTCATGGCCTTCACTGTCCTCTCCCTTTGAGTTTTTTCAAAGGCTGGGATACATTTTTCCAAATGATCACTTGTTACATGGTGAGAAACATATGGTTATATAACCTTAAAGAACTAACAAAAAATAATTAAGTATTTGCAATGCATAAACATAGAAGTTATCACTGTCAATATTATTCACCTGGGCATTAGTGGGCTTGAGGGTCTCAGGGAGCGTGGACAAAGTGACTTGTCTCTGTATTTGAGGATTCTCAGTGCAGGCACTAACAGGAAGCTGCTGTGCATTAGTGGAGAGTCCTCTGAAGGCAGCTGTTATTTCATTCACACACTCATCTGCTACCTGCTGACTCCTCATAGTAAGTCTAGCCAAGTTAGCTGTTAAGTTGTCCATACCATCGCTTGATAACTGGTAACTTTTGATTGACAGTCCAGCCATGGCAGCTGCCAACTCGTCCATATAATTCTTAAGAACGTGGTGACAATACTACAAAAAAAGTGTATATATTAGGTCAGTTAACCTTGAAGAGCTAAACAGTTCAAGTGGTAAGTAACTAAGTATTTGCAATGAATAAACATAGAAATGATCACTGTCATATTATATAATCACTTAATATGGAGATAAGTAAAACTGACACAGACAGTTTAAACTGCTTGTTAAAACGCTATTGCTTATTGTGTTTTCTCAGCACACTAACATAAATAAGGATGTATAATATAAAAAACTAGAAAACGATATAGTATTTTCAAGTCTTACTTTAGTATGGTAAAATTAAGAATAAGTCACATTAAAGTGTGTCATGATTTTCCGTAAAAAAGTCAAGTATAGTTTGTCAAAAGAATATGGAAAAAATCATTTTGTAGAGTAGTATGTTGAAAATCTCAGTGTTTAACTGAACACACCTACATGTGATAACGCCTCGAACAAAGGGGTAATTAGCATACAAAGGGGGGTCACTAGCATCAGTGGGGGAAAGGTGCTACGGGAATGAACTTTGAGGAGGGGGAACTTGTAAGAATTTCCAGCTTTTGAAGATAATTATATGGTACCCGTCCTTACAGCTAAACAAATCCTATGCCAGGTATTCTACAGACCACAAGAAGCACAAGAAGCCCCAGAAAGTATTACATTCAGAGCTAATAATGGTGAAACCGAAGAAGAAGCAAAGCAGATTATAATCGTTGCGGGTGAAAGGATAGAGAATTTGCAAGTGATGTTAATGCACTTATCTGATATAAAAAAATGCATTCATTTACTTCCAAGAGACCCCTAAACATCTACTTGGGCAATGTGAATTGAACGATAAACCAATCACTGTAAATGAAACGCGGAGAGAAGCAGCAGTGCAAATCGTTAAGTCTATTACCTTGAATGCACTACGACATTAACTTGGTCAAATGTAATATGTCTTTCTGAAAATGTGGCGAATGGTGTGTTTTTCAATTAAGCAACCATAACAAATTAAAATGTGTTTTATTCTTGCTTTCATATATAGTAATAGTATTAACTCCTTTGACTAGACTGTACTAAAATAAGACGTTTCACTGTTAAATAAAAAAATGGAAGTAGAAAATCGAGATAATGATGAGGTTCGTTATGTATCCAGTAACTATGAACAGCAGTTGAAAATGTTATTTAACCCTTTAACTCTAATAGACAAATCTAAAATAGCCTCTAGCTTATCTATAAGTTTGTGATTTTAACACTTATTCACTGACACAAGGCAGATTTTGGCTTTTTTCTCATGCCAAGATACTTTTAGACACACTTTGAGGTATGCAAAACCTTAAAACTAGAAAATGAAGTACATTGTCTGATTAGATTTTTTCTTAAAGACTGTTTCTCTAAAAGGCAAGTTTTGTGATTTTTAACACTTATTTACTTTTTTCTCTCTTTTCTTGTGTTACCAAGATACTTTTAGATACACTTTTGATGTATGCAACACTTAATAAAAGGGTATAATATGAAGTACTTTGTAAGGAATGGGGGTTTCTTTAATACCCCGTTTTTTTATTTTTAAAAACACTTGTACAGTTAAATAATGTAGGTTTTCTCTGATATTTTAGTTATTTTCAGCTACCAAGATACTTTTTTGATACACTTTAATGTAGGAACATTTGGCAACTGGTAGAATGTCAATTATTTTGTAATAAAATGTATTTTCTTAAAGACTGTGACTCTAAAAGGGGAAGTTTTTTTTTTTTTTTTCTCCCGTTGTCTTTCACTTACTTTTTTGGATACAGTTTTATGTATGACAACTTTACAACTGGTAGAAAGTTAAGTACTTTTTCTGAACAGATTTTCTTTAAGACTGTGACTCTTAAAGGTAAGACAATCCAGTTTTATGGAAGTAACTTAAATTATTTTTTTTTTGTTTTTTCTCCTACAAAGATACTTATAGTTACACTTTAATGGATGCAAAACTTTATAACTTGGTAAAATATTCATTATTTTGTAATGAATTGAGTTTTCTTTTTTGTTTTTGTTTTTCAACATACTATTGTACACAATGACTTTTCCATATATATATATATATTTTTTTTTTCAGACAAACTATACTTTTGACTTTTTCCGTAAAATCGTGACAAACTATTACTTATTCTTACATTTGACCTCTTGCTGCTTGGTTGGAAATGATAGATGAAAAAGCTACAAAGCTTAAAGAACTTTTCTAAAAACTCTCAATTCTACAGATGACTCCCCCCACTCAACGCAATAAGTCCACCCCCCACTCAGCAAATCATCTAAAACGAAGGACCCCACTAAGACGCCCGTTGAAAACTAGCCAGGGATCTGAGAAAAACCAAGTCTCCCCCCGCGAGATGCAGCCAGGAACAAACTCCTGGACTACTATCGTCCCCAGCATTGTGGACACCCAAATCTTGCAATACTACAGCTGCTGATGTTACTCCTGGGGCCAAGACGTCTCTGTTTTTGAACATAGTGAAATCGGAGTTGGTTGATATTCTGGAGAGGGTGCTGCATCGGTACAGAGAAGAAATCTGCAATGGATCCCGAGTCAGTCACCCCAGCCAGAGGCAACACGATTGTGTGAATGACATTCCAGAATATTTCTTCAGAAACAATTACAACGCGTTAATGAAAAAGACTTTGGCTCGCCGACTTCATTACTGCGATTGACCAGAGTCTTAATGATATAAACATTTACATAGCTGAATGAAGGATCCAAGGCGCTTCGGAGGCTTTTCTGCACAATCTCAAAAACTGCAGACGCCTCAAGGAGAGACTTGAAAAGATCCACGCCGAGCTGGATGGAGAGGAAGAAGACTAATAACCAGCGGTTGATTTGAAGCCGGGGATTTTTTCGATACTTTGACTTTTCTTTAAAGTAAAATAAAAATGGGTAACTACTATGGAAAACAATCTGTATTTATCTATCAGAATGCAGTCAATACCTGTTTAATAAGTGTGTTGTTGATGACGATTGAAAACAGAATGAGTAGTGATCCCCGTGTAAACAGAACGGCTGAAGTTTGTAAACTAGAAGACATTTTGGATATCGTTCATTCTGGCAGTACTATTCCGGGTCATTGGGAAACGATTGTAAACATTTAAAAAAAACGTATCTTAGAAGTGGCTATAACATTTGATGCAATTCTAAAAGATAGTCAGATTCCTAAAAAGTTACAAACGGATGCTGGAAAAGAATTATTTAACAAGATTTTTGAAGCCTTGCTGAAGAAACAAATAATTCTTTTCCAGCATCCGTTTGTAACTTTTTAGGAATCTGACTATCTTTTAGAATTGCATCAAATGTTATAGCCACTTCTAAGATACGTTTTTTTTAAATGTTTTTCTCTCATCCTGCTATATTCCTTCCAGGGGAGGATCCCTGGGGATTGATCAGAGCAAAGAAAGGCTGTAAACACTGACACTCTGACACACAAAACACTGAAACACTGAAACACAAAAACACTGAAACACTGAAACACTGAAACACGAAACACTGAAAACACTGAAACACTGCAACACTGAAACACTGACACACAAAAACACAGAAACACAGAAACACAAAAACACTGAAACACTGAAACACTGAAACACAAAAAACACTGAAACACAAAACACAGAAACACAAAACACTGAAACACTGAAACACTGAAACACAAAACACTGAAATACTGAAAACACTGAAACACTGAAACACAGAAACACTGAAACACTGAAACACTGACACACTGACACACAAAACACTGAAACACTGAAACACTGAAATACTGACACACAAAAACACAAAACACTGAAACACTGAAACACAGAAACACTGAAACACTGAAACACTGAAACACCGACACACAGAAAACTATTAAACACCCCTGCTATATACTATGACCATTCTTTACTTATTTATAATATGGTTCAAATGGAGTAATTTGAGTTGTCTGATGCACTTGATACAATTTTACTTTTTAAAATACTGATGTGTTTATTCAAAACCATTTCAACACACAGTGTCATGACTTTTTCAGGATCTTTTTGTCAAACTATACTATGACTTTCTCTCATTTTTTTATTTTTTTATTAGAGATCCTATACTGACATTGCAGACAAAACTATATAATATATTTCTTAACTACATACTATACTTGGACTTTTTTCAAGATACTTTTAACATACTATACTAGTACTTTTAAATTAAATGTTTGGACATTCTACACTGTGACTCTTTTTTAAAATGATATGTAGGAAATACTATACTATGATTTGAAGACAAGTTTTTTTTAAATGTAAAAAACACTTTTTTTATTTGCAGAATTTCATATTTACAATTTATTGTTTTCACCCCATAGGAATCAATAATACATTTATACTGATTGCAACATCCCCAGGATCTTTTCCAGCATAGAATCCCCCAGATGAAGGGAAATATTATAATGGAGTTTTTGCACTTCGGCCAAAGTATTCATGTGTATGCTGTTTTTGACACAAAGATGCATTACATCTACAAACAGAGCATACAATGCGAGCACATGATACACTTTTGGTGTTTGTTTCATTTCTTCGGTAATGTTACAGAATGTTTCGGAAAATGAAGATTCCAGTACCACTTTAAATGTTTCGTTTACAATCGTTTCCCAATGACCCGGAATAGTACTGCCAGAATGAACGATATCCAAAATGTCTTCTAGTTTACAAACTTCAGCCGTTCTGTTTACACGGGGATCACTACTCATTCTGTTTTCAATCGTCATCAACAACACACTTATTAAACAGGTATTGACTGCATTCTGATAGATAAATACAGATTGTTTTCCATAGTAGTTACCCATTTTTATTTTACTTTAAAGAAAAGTCAAAGTATCGAAAAAATCCCCGGCTTCAAATCAACCGCTGGTTATTAGTCTTCTTCCTCTCCATCCAGCTCGGCGTGGATCTTTTCAAGTCTCTCCTTGAGGCGTCTGCAGTTTTTGAGATTGTGCAGAAAAGCCTCCGAAGCGCCTTGGATCCTTCATTCAGCTATGTAAATGTTTATATCATTAAGACTCTGGTCAATCGCAGTAATGAAGTCGGCGAGCCAAAGTCTTTTTCATTAACGCGTTGTAATTGTTTCTGAAGAAATATTCTGGAATGTCATTCACACAATCGTGTTGCCTCTGGCTGGGGTGACTGACTCGGGATCCATTGCAGATTTCTTCTCTGTACCGATGCAGCACCCTCTCCAGAATATCAACCAACTCCGATTTCACTATGTTCAAAAACAGAGACGTCTTGGCCCCAGGAGTAACATCAGCAGCTGTAGTATTGCAAGATTTGGGTGTCCACAATGCTGGGGACGATAGTAGTCCAGGAGTTTGTTCCTGGCTGCATCTCGCGGGGGGAGACTTGGTTTTTCTCAGATCCCTGGCTAGTTTTCAACGGGCGTCTTAGTGGGGTCCTTCGTTTTAGATGATTTGCTGAGTGGGGGGTGGACTTATTGCGTTGAGTGGGGGGAGTCATCTGTAGAATTGAGAGTTTTTAGAAAAGTTCTTTAAGCTTTGTAGCTTTTTCATCTATCATTTCCAACCAAGCAGCAAGAGGTCAAATGTAAGAATAAGTAATAGTTTGTCACGATTTTACGGAAAAAGTCAAAAGTATAGTTTGTCTGAAAAAAAAAATATATATATATATATGGAAAAGTCATTGTGTACAATAGTATGTTGAAAAACAAAAACAAAAAAGAAAACTCAATTCATTACAAAATAATGAATATTTTACCAAGTTATAAAGTTTTGCATCCATTAAAGTGTAACTATAAGTATCTTTGTAGGAGAAAAAACAAAAAAAAAAATAATTTAAGTTACTTCCATAAAACTGGATTGTCTTACCTTTAAGAGTCACAGTCTTAAAGAAAATCTGTTCAGAAAAAGTACTTAACTTTCTACCAGTTGTAAAGTTGTCATACATAAAACTGTATCCAAAAAAGTAAGTGAAAGACAACGGGAGAAAAAAAAAAAAAAAAATTCCCCTTTTAGAGTCACAGTCTTTAAGAAAATACATTTTATTACAAAATAATTGACATTCTACCAGTTGCCAAATGTTCCTACATTAAAGTGTATCAAAAAAGTATCTTGGTAGCTGAAAATAACTAAAATATCAGAGAAAACCTACATTATTTAACTGTACAAGTGTTTTTAAAAATAAAAAAACGGGGTATTAAAGAAACCCCCATTCCTTACAAAGTACTTCATATTATACCCTTTTATTAAGTGTTGCATACATCAAAAGTGTATCTAAAAGTATCTTGGTAACACAAGAAAAGAGAGAAAAAAGTAAATAAGTGTTAAAAATCACAAAACTTGCCTTTTAGAGAAACAGTCTTTAAGAAAAAATCTAATCAGACAATGTACTTCATTTTCTAGTTTTAAGGTTTTGCATACCTCAAAGTGTGTCTAAAAGTATCTTGGCATGAGAAAAAAGCCAAAATCTGCCTTGTGTCAGTGAATAAGTGTTAAAATCACAAACTTATAGATAAGCTAGAGGCTATTTTAGATTTGTCTATTAGAGTTAAAGGGTTAAATAACATTTTCAACTGCTGTTCATAGTTACTGGATACATAACGAACCTCATCATTATCTCGATTTTCTACTTCCATTTTTTTATTTAACAGTGAAACGTCTTATTTTAGTACAGTCTAGTCAAAGGAGTTAATACTATTACTATATATGAAAGCAAGAATAAAACACATTTTAATTTGTTATGGTTGCTTAATTGAAAAACACACCATTCGCCACATTTTCAGAAAGACATATTACATTTGACCAAGTTAATGTCGTAGTGCATTCAAGGTAATAGACTTAACGATTTGCACTGCTGCTTCTCTCCGCGTTTCATTTACAGTGATTGGTTTATCGTTCAATTCACATTGCCCAAGTAGATGTTTAGGGGTCTCTTGGAAGTAAATGAATGCATTTTTTTATATCAGATAAGTGCATTAACATCACTTGCAAATTCTCTATCCTTTCACCCGCAACGATTATAATCTGCTTTGCTTCTTCTTCGGTTTCACCATTATTAGCTCTGAATGTAATACTTTCTGGGGCTTCTTGTGCTTCTTGTGGTCTGTAGAATACCTGGCATAGGATTTGTTTAGCTGTAAGGACGGGTACCATATAATTATCTTCAAAAGCTGGAAATTCTTACAAGTTCCCCCTCCTCAAAGTTCATTCCCGTAGCACCTTTCCCCCACTGATGCTAGTGACCCCCCTTTGTATGCTAATTACCCCTTTGTTCGAGGCGTTATCACATGTAGGTGTGTTCAGTTAAACACTGAGATTTTCAACATACTACTCTACAAAATGATTTTTCCATATTCTTTTGACAAACTATACTTGACTTTTTTACGAAAAATCATGACACACTTTAATGTGACTTATTCTTAATTTTACCATACTAAAGTAAGACTTGAAAATACTATATCGTTTTCTAGTTTTTTATATTATACATCCTTATTTATGTTAGTGTGCTGAGAAAACACAATAAGCAATAGCGTTTTAACAAGCAGTTTAAACTGTCTGTGTCAGTTTTACTTATCTCCATATTAAGTGATTATATAATATGACAGTGATCATTTCTATGTTTATTCATTGCAAATACTTAGTTACTTACCACTTGAACTGTTTAGCTCTTCAAGGTTAACTGACCTAATATATACACTTTTTTTGTAGTATTGTCACCACGTTCTTAAGAATTATATGGACGAGTTGGCAGCTGCCATGGCTGGACTGTCAATCAAAAGTTACCAGTTATCAAGCGATGGTATGGACAACTTAACAGCTAACTTGGCTAGACTTACTATGAGGAGTCAGCAGGTAGCAGATGAGTGTGTGAATGAAATAACAGCTGCCTTCAGAGGACTCTCCACTAATGCACAGCAGCTTCCTGTTAGTGCCTGCACTGAGAATCCTCAAATACAGAGACAAGTCACTTTGTCCACGCTCCCTGAGACCCTCAAGCCCACTAATGCCCAGGTGAATAATATTGACAGTGATAACTTCTATGTTTATGCATTGCAAATACTTAATTATTTTTTGTTAGTTCTTTAAGGTTATATAACCATATGTTTCTCACCATGTAACAAGTGATCATTTGGAAAAATGTATCCCAGCCTTTGAAAAAACTCAAAGGGAGAGGACAGTGAAGGCCATGAAGCCAAAGCCAAGACGTGGTGGAGTGCTGCGCAGGTATGTTCTCTAACAGCAACACTCTATTAAACATGTCTTTATTGACTACAGCTTAAGTTCATCCTATCATAAGGCTAAAAAAGTATCTTAGTAACAAAAACAAAAGCAAAAAGCATTAATGTTAACAACGCCTCAAAGGGCGGACTCCTGAGTTCCATGGCACGTGGACTATTTATATCATCCAGGGCTCAACCCCAGTAAATACACCTCTCTTTATCCGCTCTCCAAGCCTCCAAGGGCGGACTCCTGAGGTCCGTAATGCCCCCCTAACATGACACTTAGACTATTTACATCATCTAGGGAAGCACACCAGTAAATGTAGCCTCATGTAACTTCATATAGGGATTCTTTAATAGTTGTGTGAAGTAATTAAACAATAAGGGGGTATTAAGATCTTTAAATTATAATTTTCCTCTCAAAGAGACTTCGTTGTACACACACACACAAACAAAACAACATTAAATAATGACATGATATTATAGTGATAACACATAATGTGTAGAAAGAGATCTCCTGTATGGGTTGATTGCGCGTTGATCTGTTGGTAAATGCTCATCTATCATTTTCAACCAAGCAGCATGAGGTCAAATTTAATAAGTAATAGTTTGTCACGATTTTACGGGGAAAAGTCAGAGCACAATGTCACATCTTAAAGACAGCTTGAACTGGATAGATGGTTAGTCTTTTTTCAAACATACCATATGTTCTGCATGTTAGTATATTTGGCCAAAGCGGGTTAGGCCCCACTGCCCCACTCCCTCAATAGGGAAGTCACGCTTTGGGAAGAGGTGTTTAATTTCACAGATCTGACTTGGTTGCTGTTGTGATGGCTGTAGTAAGAGGGACGGGGGAGGAAAATTCATAGGGGGAAGAAGCAGAAAGATAACTTGTTTGTAAAACGGACAGCACGTCAGTTTCAGGAAAGATGACACCGGTTTTAGGCATGACATGCCAAATATCCTGAAGCCCTACAAAAAAAAGGTATATTGTGTTGAAAATATCGCAAAAAGTCGTAATATTGTATAATGTAATAGTTGCATGTTGTATTTTGATAAAAATCACTGTATATTCAAAAATATAATGGAGCGAAAAAAATATATATATATGTTATATATATGTATGTTGAAAAATATGAAAAAAGTAATGTTGTGTTAAAATAATATGAAAGAAATCAAAAAGTAAAGCATCTAAAAAACATATATTTAAAAAAGTAATGTTAGTCAAGTCAAGTTATCAAAACTGCATTGTTTCATCGAAACAGTGTTAAAATCACAAACTCTCCATTTAGAGTTTGATTCTTGAAGAAAACTCAATTCATTACAAATGAATGAATATTTTACCAAGTTATATAGTTTTCCATACATAAACGTGTATCTTACAGTTCCTTTGTGAGAGAATTACGCACAAATTGCAGTATTTTATCTGTTTTATGTGCACTGTTGGAGGAGCCTGTGACCTATGTTTTTCATTGACATATCTACACTGTAGCTAATGGGCATATGCCATAAAGCCTTGAAACTTGAAACTTAAAATGATCAGAAACTGCATTGTCTCACTGAAAACAGCTCTAAAGAAAACCCAATTCCAATAAAAGTTTTAGGTGACTTAGTGAATGAGAATTAACAGCTGATCGCAAGATCAGGAGGTGACAGGCAGGGGGGAGGGGAGGGGGTGGGAGGGGGTATGAGGGGAGACAGTCTCACACACCTAGACTCCATTTTTCATGAAGAGCCTCAGACGGAGGGTCTGAACCCGGCACAGATACTGCACCCGTTTCTTGACTGGCCCCCTTTAGCGCAATACCGCATCAGTTGCGCCACTTATGTGACATACAAGAATAGTGTGTGACAGACAAAAGAGTATGTGACAGACAAGAATAGTCAATTATAATGTCTACACATAATGTGTAGAAAGAGATGTCCTGTATGGGTTGATTGCGCGTTGATCTGTTGGTAATGCCTCGGGGTTCCGGTGGGCATGTAAACAAAATGCATAATGCTGTACTATACTTTGTGGCCTCACCCCGTTGCATAGTGACGCTTATTGTTTAGGTGTCTTTTAATAAGCAGGTAGTCATATCATTAGCTAGAACTAGCTAGATCTGATCGATATGGGTATAAACGCTAGTAAAGTCTAATCTAGTAAAGTCTAATCTGACGGGGGAGACCCGCTGTTGCTGACCCGTTTATTATTCCCGTGTTATTGTAAATTACTGTACACGTTTGAATAGTTAATTAATCTACTATAATTAGTTGGTTTAATATCGAATCATATCAATTTGTTTCAAAGCTCAAATGACTGGCTTTTATCTAGTGTTGCATAGATTTCTATTTTTATGACTGACTCCACCCCCTCACTATCTTCAGGGGTGGGGGGCGACAGGGAGGATGTGACGCCTACTGTAAGGGGAGAGGAGGGGGTGGGTTGAGAGGGGTGGGGGCTGAGAGGGGTGGGGGCTACAGGGCGGATGTAACACCTGTATGTGAGGGGGAGGGGGGTGGGCTGAGAAGGGGTGGGGGCTAAGGGGGGGTGGGGGCTGAGAGGGGTGGGGGCTACCGGGAGGATGTAACACCTGTACGCGATAACACCTCGAACAAAGGGGCTCATTAGCATATCAAAGGGGGCTCATTAGCATAATTAGGGGGCGGGACTTAGAAGGTGTGACCTGTCACTTTTTTATGCATACTAATGTGATTGAAGCGGGATTGGTAACACTACTGCCGTGCTTCCATGAGCGTCAAATCCCGCCGCAGATGGGAATACATTGCAATCAGTTGAAAGCTATTTGCGTCTGTTTATGAAGCTGAAGGAGCCTAGGAGCGTCCCAACTGCACGCCTCGGGACCTTGACCAAGCGTCGCTCCTGGACGTTTATGGAGTGAGAGTGTGTTGGGTTTATGGTGATAAATGAAGAAAATGTACACATCCAGAGAATTCTGAAGAACCCAATGAATGAGCTTAACGATGGGAAATTGATTTAACACTAAAGATTTTGTTGTGGCAATTCAGCACTCACAACAGGAAAGAATGAAACCAACCAGTAGAGGTTTTACACAGGCATATATAGGTTTCTAGACCCGCGCTGCTAACCTAGACAACCTCATACCTCTCCAGCCTGCCACCACCCCTCCAACCCCCAACTTGACCAATTTTGCCCTCCTCAATATCCGGTCACTCAACAATAAAACCCACATCCTCCACAAACTAATTCTGGACAAATCCATCGACTTCCTTCTGCTCACTGACATTTTTTCAAACCCACACTCACTCAATGGCCATGGCTCATTTGCTGTGAAGAACATAGAACACGTTTTCAATGACCACCCACTGTACCCCCCCCCCCCCCCCCCCTACACATTTATATTACATACAGGGTGTTCGGGTCCACAAAAGGAAATTGTAGGTCCTCTGTGCACCTGTCTGGGCCTTCTCTGTGTGTGTGTGTGCGTGTGTGTGTGTGTGTGTGTGTGTGTGTGTGTGTGTGTGTGTGTGTGTGTGTGTGTTGTGTGTGTGTGTGTGTGTGCGTGCGTGCGTGCGTGCGTGCGTGCGTGCGTGCGTGCGTGTGTGTGTGTGTGTGTGTGTGTGTGTGTGTGGCTAAAACGTAGCAGCCTACGGGGCTGGGGGGGGGGGGCGAGACACAATAAATAAAGCTTCGCCAGTTTGGGTCCTTATCACAACTGATCAAGGTGGCCAAAAGATTCTCTGCTCAGAGGGCCTTGCAAATGATTCTGGAAGAGAGAGAACCATTTGATGATGATGTAGACTAGGAAGAGGAAGAGGTTTCAGAATGTGAGGATCAGATTTCTGAGAATTCTGAGTCTGACAGTGACTTGAATAGAGAATGAGATTGAGTATCAGCTAGTTGCCAAAAAAAGACGAGCCACAGGACCAGCCTGTCAGTGGGCAAAAAAACGAGTAGCACTTTAATTCATTAATGTGATCTAACAAATGTAAATGGGCAAATATTAACCATATATGCTATTTATATTGCTTGTAATTGAGATGAAGTAAACATCTGTTGAGTATTTTAACATAACATAGTTTAATTGTGTTGAATTGAAGCCCAAAAAGGCAGCGGGTCCACCAGACCCACGAACACTGGCTGAGTAACAAAAATATGAACACCACACAAGGCTTAAACAATGCTAGATCAAAAACACAAAAATAAAACCAGCTTTGTTTCATGTTTCACGTGGAAGTCAATGCACTCACATTTGTTGAACTTAAACACTGTGTTATTAAATTAACTTTTTCCCTGGTTGTTTAAAACATGAATTATACAAATGTGGATGTCATAGCATGTTATTGAAGCTATGTTAATTTTTCCTTAAACCCATGGTTTTAATTTATAATTGAAACGTTCTGAAAAAGCTGTGCATTATAATAATTTAAATGTCTTTGCTTAGAATTTAAAATCAAGGTTTGAGAAAAGCTTGAACTCCCAACAAAAGTTTCTAAAGGTGTTCATAGTTGTCAGTCCAGCAGAGTATATACATTTTAATGTGATTCAACAATCATAAAGGGCAGACAGTTCGAACTAAGCTTTTTCTAGAAAAAGTCAAACAAGAAAATAATAAATTGAGATGTGTTTTTGGTGGTTTCTGAAAAGTTCATGCCTATTTTTTCGCCCATTAGATTTCAGATTGACTAATATTAATGAGAAAGATAACTGAAAGGGCTGAGTATCTGTTTTGGATCAGATGACATTCACTGACCTTCTCTTCATTCATCATTTCCCTCACTCACTGAACCAGCTCTCCGCCAACCCATTAACTCTCCCTCTCGCATTGTCTGAGCCTGTAGCAGCTTCTTAAAGACAGTAATGTTGACCAAGGATGCCCAACACCCAGGTGAGTGTAAGAGGTTAAAATAAAAGGTCCTAAAGTTGTCCCTTTCACTTCATCCATTTAGATCAGGGTGTAACTTGGCCACAAAATCCTCAAGTGTCAATAAAAAGGCATCTCTCTGTAAAATCCAATATGTGTGTGTCAGAGGCCAGCCAGAAATAAGTCCTGACATCAGGGGAAAGTGGAGAATAAGCCGAGCTGTCAGTATTTCTGTTAAGGATAGTCGGTCGGTTGGTAGGAACCCTGCTGTGGAGAAGCCTCCTGGATGCTCTCCAGGGATACATTTGACATATGCGAGTTCAGGGTGATAATACTGTACATCCTGGATGAATACTGTAGGGTCCAGAGGCTCCGCTTTATAATAGCCATATTTGTCCTTTTCTCCCCTACTATGAAGCTCTATCAAACACATATTGTGTCCAAGGTTCAAGGGGCAAGGTTCTTTATTTAGTCATATGAACATAGCTACAGTGTAGTTATGCCGATGACAATCTTGTGTCACAGGGTTCTCCAACAGTGCAACACAAAACAGAGATAAACAGAAAAATATAGTGCAAGTAAATAGTAAATAGTAATACAAAAAGAAAAATAGTTTAAAAAAAGTGAAATAGTGAAATAGTGCAATAAGAGTCTATATGCAAGTTATTGAAATATGATATATAGGTAAATAGATAAATAATTTTTAAATAATTTTTAAGTAGCAGCCAGATGAATATTAAGGATGTTGTTTAAACAGTTCAGTTGTTTAACAGTCTTATTGCCTGTGGGATGAAACTGTCCCTGAGTCTGGTGGTTTTAGTCCGGATGCTGCGGTAACGCCTGCCAGACGGCAGCAGACAGAACAGTTTGTGGCTGGGGTGATGGGGGTCTTTTATAATCCGGAGGGATTTCTTCCTGAGGCGCTGGGAGTAAAGGTCCTCCATGGATGGCAGCTACCTCCTGGTGATGTTCTGTGCAGTTTTCACCACCCTCTGTAAAGCCTTACGATTAAGGGCGGTGCAGCTGCCGTACCAGGCCGTGATGCAGCCAGTCAGGATACTCTCTATGGTGCACCTGTAGAAGTTGCAGAGTATCCTGGAGTCCATGTTGAACCTCCTCAGCCTGCGGAGGAAGAAGAGCCGCTGTCGAGCTTTTTTGGTGATGGTGGTGGTGTGAAGAGACCATGTCAGGTCCTCAGTGATGTGGACACAGAGGAACCTGAAGCTGCTGACTCTCTCCACCGTAGTCCCATTGATGGCGATGGGGGCGAGTCCCTCTCTCTGCTGCTTCCTGTAATCCACAATCAGCTCCTTGGTTTTGCTGACGTTGAGATGGAGGTTGTTATCCTGGCACCAAGATGTCAGGTTTTCGACCTCCTCTCTGTATGCCGTCTCGTCGCCGTCGGTGATCTGGCCGATGACAGTCGTGTCGTCAGCAAACTTCACGACGATGTTGGAGCTGTGTGTGGCCACGCAGTCGTGTGTGAACAGGGAGTAGAGGAGAGGGCCGAGCACGCAGCCTTGAGGGGCTCCGGTGTTGAGGATCAGGGTGGAGGATGTGATGTTTCCCACCCGTTGAGCCCGAGGTCTCTGAGCTTGATGGCCAGCTTGGAGGGCACAATGGTATTGAATGCTGAACTGTAGTCAATGAACAGCATTCTCACATATGTGTTCCTCTGGTCCAGGTGTGAGAGGGCAGTGTGGATGGTGAGGGCTATGGCGTCGTCTGTGGGCCTGTGGCAAACTGCAGGGGGTCCAGAGAGTCAGGTCGGGAGGAGGTGATGAAGGTTTTGACTAACCGCTCAAAGTACTTCATTATGATGGAGGTGAGTGCTACTGGGCGGTAGTCGTTGAGGCTGGTGATTTTTGTCTTTTTGGGGACAGGAACGTTGGTGGAGTGTTTAAAACATGTGGGGACTACAGACTGGAGCAGGGACCTGTTGAAGATGTCTGTGAACACCTCTGCCAGCTGAACTGCACACACCCTGAGAACACGGCCAGGGATGCCATCAGGTCCAGGAGCCTTGTGTGGGTTAACCCTTTTAAAGGATTTGCACACATCTGCCCTGTTTAAAACAAAAGGGCAGGGCTCCTGGTCCTTCTGTGCCTCCACAGCCTGGCTCTCAAAGTGTGCAAAAAAACTGCTCATCTGGGAGAGATGCGCACGCAGACACTCCCGCAGCACCCCCCGCTGCTCCTTTGTAGTCTGTCATTGTTCTTAGTCCCACCCACATGTTCCGGGTGTTACAGCCTTTGAAGTCAGATTCCACCTTGTCTTTGTATTGTGTCTTTGCACTGCTGATAGCTCTCCGGAGTTCATACCTAGATTTCCTGTACTCCTCCAAATCTCCAGCTCTGTGCGCAATAGTGCACGCTTTCAGTTTGCCACGCACCTCGCCATTTATCCAGGGCTTTTGATTCGGGAATGTTCGTACAGAAACCTTCGGTACCACGTCATCGATGCATTTCCCAATGTAGCAGATGACCGTGTTCGTGTGTGTGTTGATGTTGTTGTCCTCAAACACACTCCAATCCGTAGATGCAAAGCAATCCTGCAGAGCTGAATCTGATTCCTCACTCCATCATTGTAGTGTCTTTGTTACCGGTCTGCCCGTTTAAGTTTCTGCCTGTAAGCAGGCAGCAGCAGCAGTGAGATGTGGTCTGATTTGCCGAAGGGAGGGCGAAGGGAGAGCCTTATATCATGTTGAAAAGGGGAATAAACATGGTCCAGTATGTTTCCCCCGCGCGTCGGGCAGCTGATGTGTTGAAAGTATCTCGGCAGAACTTTCTTCATGTTGGCGGTATTAAAGTCCCCGGCCACAACGAACGCCGCCTCTGGCCGTGAAGTCTCCGTACTGTCGATAATCCCAAACAGCTGATCGAGTGCCGTGTTGTTGTTGGCGAGCGGCGGAATATACACTGCTGTGATCACAACAGATGTAAATTCTCTCGGCAGGTGAAAAGCCCGGCATGTGATCATGAGGTGCTCTAAATGAGCGGAACAGTCCAAAGAAATAATACTCACATCTGTACACCAGTTCTTATTTATCATGAGACACACACCGCCTCCCATGAACACATTAGTGTGTTTTCATGCCAGTACACATGAGTGAGTAGGACATGATGGTCAACCAAACATGCAGTCTGTGTACAAGGCCCTTCTCCCATGAGTGATCAATGACAAGGGCTTTTTGTAGTTTGGGGGCAAAGCACATTGGCATGCTGTAGATGTTATTCCCAATTCATAGGGACCACATTATGAAACCTGCTTCAAGGGAATGTAGTCCTCATCAACCTTTCCACACTCTTATAAAAGATTCATGGAACTGCTTGTTTTGCCTTGGCAACGCCATGGGACTAAAAGCTATTGGGGATACCTCTGAGAAGCAAGCGGTGGCCTGAATAGTACCCTGTTTGCTTTCCATTGCCAAATAATAAAGTATGATTACATTAGACGTAGGAAAACTATGCATTGGGTTTGCAATTGATGATATGACAATCAATTGATATTCAACACTTATACATAACAAGCACTCATCCACATTTCGTTTTAAAGAAATTACCTTGATAATGGGAAGCTTTACACCTGCATAATATTCACATAAATAGACTAGAGATTGATTTATCAATTATTACAGTCAACATTGATTTGCCATTTAGTTTGAATTTAATGTGTAATGGATTTCAGTTGAGAATAACACATTGTCATGTTAATTTAATAAAAATGTGACAGACTTGAATGGAGTATAATGGAGGCACTGAAGCCGAGCTAAAGAAAATATTAGAACATTTTGTGAGGGTTCCCCCTCGCTGAATGCTAAACAAATGTACCTGGTGCTGTTGAAATGAAGTTAAAAGTGTTAATACAGTGTCACATTTGCTAACCTACTAAGGAGGGATTATTTGCACTGAGCTGCTGCTCTCTTCAATTTTGTACATGAAAACAAACAAAGCAGGTGTTCAGCGAAAATATATAGGATCTGAAATGATTCCCACAATCTCTTTTACAAAAATGAATTATTGATCAGACTGTGACAAGAACACAGACAATAGCAAGTCAATATTTCATCAAAGACCAGCATTTCTCGACTGATGAGGGAAAAAATATGTCTTCATTGTTATTGCACTGGATCCAGCCTCTTCGTTTGGGCTGGCTTTCATCACACTTACAGCAAATGACAAAAGGGGAAACTTATTTTATTATACCTCCTCTGAATTATAGATATGGTCCCTGGACAGCTGTTTCCTTCTCTTTCACACCGTCATGCTCTTTTTTCATTTTCTCTTTCTCCTGGGAAGATAGTGAGTCAATCCTCGAAGAAACGCTAGAGAATTTCAAGACTTTAAACACTGATCTGGTGTCATTGGTGCGGATATTTATTCAAATTTGGTTTTGATTGTGGCAGTTAGAGATCAGAAACCTACATTTTGTGAATTGCTTGATCCGTTACTTTTGGCAGCATGGGGAGACATTTTCATGATTCCAAGCAGGCAATTGAAGAACAGGATAAACATTAGACCAGCTACATAACTATCTCGTCCAACAAACAACAAGGCATGACATTCCCTTAATGGCACATGCACAACTTGGCCTGTAGCTGTTGAGCAATGCATGATTCATATGTTTAATAGGGAGTGCATGCGGGAGGGCAATTACACGAGCAGCCAAAGGGAATAAGAAGTATGCCAGGATGTGCCAGCCCGCTGCTACAGTAGCAGCAACACACACATGACCTCTCATGACCTTTCCTCCCAGATGTACTCACGCTTCAGTAGAAGTGGAAGGAAGTCTAAAGTGAGTTAGCAGGCCACAACCCGAGAAGTTGTGGAGAGTTCATGGTACATTAGTTCAACCTGAAGCCCTTCAAGAAGAAAAAAAGGAACAAACAGATGCAAAGAAATATGCATTTTCTTCCTTAGATAGTTACTATTGATTTCACTATGTATTCCCTTTTGCAAATAGCTTTTTTCCCCTCATTTTTTGTAATGTCACACATCAAATTGATCAACAATAATAAGTATTAAGTGAAAAAGTACTCAAGCAATAGGGGTAAATCCAACATTCATTTGTGTTGAGTATTTCTCATTTGATTTAGATGGGGGACAACAATTGCATTTGTTTCCTGCACTGCAGTATCATTAGAATATTTAATTAAATGAAATTGCCCCTGGTCCACATTGTTTCAATAGCCCATACTTCTAAAACCCTAATAGTCAGAAAAATACCCTGTTGTACTGAAAGCACATTGGTCGGAAAATACACACATGGCCAGTTTCCCAAAAAACACACAATCTCGCTTGTAGTAGTTCAAGGTCTTTTAAGAACCAACTGAGAACGCAGAGTTAAAAAAGATTGTGGCTTCACATGCTGTACATGTTCATGCTGGGTTGGTAATTCAGCGACCTTCTGTGCATTCCCGTAGTCATAATACAACAAACATATCCAGGCTAACACCATCTTTGAAGTTGATTAATGTTACACCCCTACTACTTAAATTCAACTCACTGCACCCAGTTTGAGACCCTTGAAAATGGACTAGGCTGCATAGATTTGGACCTTCATTTTATGTCCATCCATGGTGCAAGATTCAACAAAAACTGAGTTTTAGGAGGAGTCAAAATACCAGTCTCTTATGCCCCTTTCACACCAACGCGGTTCCCGTTCTACCTCCGTGCTTGCGCTCTTCTGGTTCGGAACCGATTCTTCTTTGCAGCCCCCGTTTTGTTCACACCGCCCAGAGCCCGACTGGTGCTCCCGCGGCTGCGTCACTGATTTTCTCCCCAACGGCGCTCACAACAACAACAACGGGGGACTGCGTCGGGTCGATGATCGTGTTGCTTTTAATCATACGAAGCCAGATTAAATTAAATAACTACTTCTCAACCCTTATACTTTTCTCCAGAGTGCCGTGGTTCATTGTTTATTAATGTGTTTCAGCGGCATTTACCGACCGCTGCAGTGCTGCCCGCTGTTTGGCATCACAACGCTGTTATGAAAGTTTCTTTGGTATAAAATGGGTGATGTTAGCATAGCAACCAAAGCTAAACTGACTATCTAGACAACTTGTTGCTATCCTAGTGTGGCATAAGCCGTTTTCTACAGGCACATTTTACCGGCATATTTTTCAAGTAGAATCATTTTTCATTATGATTCTACTTGTGATAGTCGGACATGACAACCTATGTATTGATTCCATCCGATAGCTGCTATAATACAAAACAAAACGTCTGCCTGCTCTCCACAATGATCAATGACAGCGAACGGATGGTCAAAGTAAGGTACAAATACACAGAATCACACTAAGCCTGGTTAGTGTTGCCTGACTTTATTATAAGTGTGTGGTTGCGTTCGTTACTTTGCTAAGCGCTACTGCTTGTTACAACTTTTATTTGCCGTACTCGCCATAAACTGTTGCTCAGATTGATCCCGCCCCTGCCCCCGCCTCCGACGTAAGCGTGACGTATGCGGTTCTTGCTTCTAGACCGACAGGAGCTTGGTAAGAACCGGTTTTCGGGTAAAAGAGCCGGCTCCGCTGCGGTGTGAACAGGAAAAACCGGTGCTTATCAGGCTCAAGCTCCGAACCGGCCCTGGAACCGCGTTGGTGTGAAAGGGGCATTAGTCACAAGGAGTAGTGTTTTTCTTTTTTACAATGCAGACACCGTAGGCTATTTGTCCCTACAGCACAATCCTGCGGCTTGCAACTCAGGTCAGGCATGTCAGTGAGTCTAGCTTGCAGTGGGCTCATCCCATTTTCTGGTCTTGTATTTGGTCCACATGAATAATAAAGCTCTTGGCAAGGCTTGCTGGGGTTACATTTGTGGTTGTGAGCACTGAGCGACGGCAGCTATTGATCAGAGACAGACAGGAGACGGTGCTGAATACAATCAAGCCAGACCCTGTGTTCTGTCTTTCCCTCTTCCTTTCTATAGCACCCACTCTTTTTTACTTTTCCCTTTTTTATTGTTCACATGCATGCCCCTGTAAAATCCACATTCATAAACACACACTTTCCGTTTGTCTCTTATTCTCTTTAATGTCTCTCTTGCTTCCTCTCCTTTCTCCATCTGTCTCCCCTCCTCTCATCTTCTCTCTCTGAACATTCATCTTTTTTTTTTCACACCACATATTTATTTTGCTGCTGTGATTGAGTCACAGATGATTCAAGATCCACACCTACTTTGCACACCATTGCACACAAACATCTGTACAAACTATTTTTATACATCCTCTTATAACATCTGCGCCATGGGGAAGAGGAAAAGGTAAAAGTAGGCCATATTTGGGCCTGCAGCAGCATCTTAAAAGAAAAAAGAAAGATACCCTGTTTTCATGTAACATGCTGTCTCGACAAAATCACATCAATGTTGTAAGAGATGTACATAGACTGGCCTTCTCATCTAAGTCTGTTCAGTTCATACAAAAACTAAATGTGTGCTTCAACAAACAAAGGGTTGGTATTGATTCAATTAGATCTACAGTGTTTGATGCTTTTCTATCAATTGTAAAAAGTTTCCTCTTCAGGCAGCTCAAGGAACTCACACATCTGATGAGTTGCAGTCTGGATGTGAGTAGATGCTGCAATACATGAATTAAGGAGAAGATGTAGATGAATACTTTAATTGTATGGCCTTATGTTCCACTAACACCTCCCAGTTGGGACTCGCTGTCATAATTAGGACAACAAATACATTCATGGCAGCCTTGCTATCGAAAACATATTTTAAATTAGCTTTCGAAATCTAGGACTGAGGGCGTAATTTTTGACATTGTAGGCTGTATCTGATTTGTATGCAGCTTTACTCCCACTCCCCTAATACCACACTAAAACTATGGAATTCAAGTATTTTGTCGCAAGAAATTCTCTCAGGCTGGTCCCTCCGAGCAGCTTTCAGGCAACGGGCGCTGCTCTCTTTTGTGTGTCTCAGTCTAGTGATGCTAATGAGATGGTAATCTGAATGAGGGTCAGCTGTGCTAAATGCCACTCACAGACATCAATCACGTCCCCTGAGTAACTGGCGGGCACAGTGCCACATTTTCAAACCTATATTCCTTTCCTTATTGAATTCCCCCTACCGTTTAGGAGTCCATCAAATGACATAGTGTTTAGAGCAGGGGTGGGGAACCTTTTTCCTCTCAAGGGCCATTTCAATTTTTTCAACATCCTCCGAGGGCCGTACAAATTATTGACCTCTGCTTAAAAATACTAAAATCACAGCCCATTCATTTCGCCTTTCTTTCATGCTGTGCAAAGAAAAAGCAACCTCTTAATCCAGATATCTTACCATGACTCGCGTATGCATGCACGTGCACGGTTGTGGCATGACCACCAAAACAGAAAGATATGGACACAAGATGTGTGCAAATGTATTTAGTTTCCGATCCATGTGAACATGATTTAAGTGGGGGGGGACCTAACCTCCTCTAGGGGGGTCCCATGCTCCCCGGGAAGATTTTTTTTAAATGTTCAAGTTAAAAGCATCAATCTGGTGCACTTTGAGAGCAACATTAGGAGATCTATGGATACATCTCTCAACACCCATATGAAACAGAACTGTAAACAGATTTTATTTTTCTTTATGGATATTTTACAAATCACTCCCCTTTCAAACTGTATTCTTGTTTATTAATAACAACTTTTTTTTACTGTCATATAGTATTTCATACCCATTTACTTTATTCTCTTGTGTTTTTATAACTATAATGATCATATAAAGATGTGCCTTTACCTTACTGGTTGTAGAAAAAGCTTCTTACTGTATATTCGTTAGCATAGCTAGCTAACCAGATGCTAATAACAACAAAGTTATTGACTATTTGATCAGTATGACAGATGAACAGATCGCCACTGGGCTTTCAACTAAAGACACAGCCACGCAAAAACTGCGGCATGTGTACGGCTCCTTATGGGTAGGCCTACTGACATTTGTGAAGTCCCGGCCCGGAGCAGCGTTCTGGTGCTCTCCGTCAGAACTACACCCCACCCCTGTCAGACGAGACATATACCACGTGATGACACGTTAGGCTCGTGTTGTGTTCAAGGACCCTGACCTTGGCCAGGAAAAACAGGTACTCGCTTGTTTAATTATTTTGCGGTCTAGATTTCTTAAATTGTTTTCTTTTTTGCGTGTGTTTATAAATTACCTCGAGGGCCATACCAAATGGTCTCGCGGGCCGTATACGGCCCGGGGGCCGGAGGTTCCCCACCCCTGGTTTAGAGGGCAGTGTTCATAAATGTGAAATTCACTCTGTTTTCATTGCAATCTGAGTGGCAGAAGTAATGACTGTGATCCAGAGAAGTTGTTGTGTTACAAATGGACAAGGCGACTGCACTACGGCTTGTAGTCATTGAAGAGGCTCTCTATCCATGATGATAAACTTTCCCTGCCAGCGAGAACTAATACCCAAGGATACAACAGGAGGTATCCAACAGTGGTGTCACCCAAGATTGATCCCTTTTCCCAGTGGTGCAGACACTGGTAATTACACTGCGGAGCGCCAACATGGCATCCATTCCCGACAAACAACCAGGAACAATGCAGCTGACAGTTCAATTAGTTGGAGCTCTGTTTATTAGCTGCAAGTTTAGGCTGTTAATTAACAGTGGCAAAGGAATGCCACTAATGCTACCCTGTTGTCCTTTCTCAGTGTTTGAATTAAGAGCAGTGAATAGTGAAAATATGGGGTGTCCTTAGAGGGCTATGTTGGCACAAAGAAGTGCAAAAATTAAGAGGTTGTCTTCATTAGAAAGAAACAGCAGTGGCCATTTGTACATAGGATTCAAAAGGGCCATTTCTATGTTTGACTGGCAAGTGATCTTTGGCAATTGTACAGATAATGTCTCTCCTTTCTCAGAAGTGAAGGCAGAAGTCAAGCGACATTGTTACCCTGCTGCAAAAACTTGCAAAAACAACATAAAAGGAACTACTTTTTGTGGATATTGGGCAACAAAAACACAGGAAATTTCAAATTGTTTTCCTTATACTTCTCCGTCTCCTTCTAACTGTACTTTTTTGTTGTTGTATCTTTTAGACATGAATGTAAAAGTTGGCACTGAGTTTTTGATGCCATAACATCAATGGAATGCACTTAAAGGGTTGTGTTAAAAAAGTAATGTGGGTCATACTGAAAGGCATTAACAAAATAATGTAATTTCTGCTGTCAAATTGGAGACCGGAAATATAAAAAACGGCAAAAAAAACAAACATTTAAATCCACAAATGCAAATGGTACATTTCGTTACACAGGATTGTCAGGTCCATCTGTTTATAATATTCTGAGTCATCACTTTTTTATCACTTCTCTGAGCCATTTACACACTCAAGTCTTAAAGTGTAATCAGGATGTTTGGAGAACATCTTTCCCATGTCCCCTCTCAAAATACTGACCGGCTTTGGGCGGGGATTAGAGTTCAGTACGCAAGATGTGCCAACTGACAATGTCCATGGATTTGGCAAAGATTTGCGTTACATGATGTTCTTTGTCAGGGCAGCTAACACAGAGCCATGATTTGAATCATGGCTGTGATTGTAGAGAGCAGCTTGTGAAAGCTTGATAAATCCTATAAGTATCCGATCACAGCTAAATCCAGAGCAATCTATGGCTAGCCCCAACAAGGATCAAAGCAAAATACGTTGGCGTCCTGGAAACCCTTGAAACAGCAAAAAGCATGAGCACATCCACACATGGACTGGATTGGATTTAAAATTGGGAGAGTGGGAGATTGTATTGCAGGCTTACTGACATAAACTGTTGAGTTTGGAGATGTTGACACAGTTGGGTGTTTCCTGCTACAATTAGTTCCTGAACTACTGCATCTAAGCATTTGTGTCATAGCTAAAATGTCCCAGAGCAAAACAGCATCAAGTGACTGCCTCAGCTGGAGAATCGAGGGTTGTTGCAAAGACTTAAACATCAAGGTCTTTAGATCCTTTTTTCCGACTTGAAGAGAATTTCAAATAGGAGAATTGGTTTGTCAAAGTTGCAAGAGAATGACTCCAAAGGAGTCCACAAAATACTTAATATCTTTGGACTGCAGTGCAAGGAACAATCATACACAAAGGAACCCGCCAGCAGCAGACTCTTTTTTCATGTATCTGTATACTTTGTCAAATGTTTTAGAGGGAACAGAGAAAGTGAGATATAATGCAAGGCATGATCCTGAAAACATGCCAAGAAGTAGGGACCATTAAGCAGAACTCAGCAAGAGTCCCGTTTTATCACTTGATTTCGTGCTAGAGTATCTACCTTTTTAAATCTCCTCCACAAACATGATCAAGGTCCTTTTTGTTCTGCACCCACACACCCTCAAATCAGTTTTTCCCATAGGAGGTCAGACACTTTTTTATCTGGTGCCCTTTAAAGTACATGTACTTCCTGTTCATTAATCCCAACCTACAGCGAGGCGATGTCAAACATTAGGCAACTGCTGCCTTGTCACCAACACGAGGCCTAAGGAGGACTGGTATCCTCTACATTGGCTGTGACTTTGCTCATGATTGATTGCGTGTCCATTTCTTGACAGCCAATATTCTGCAGAACTGCAAGGCAGGATTGCCCCCCCCCCCCCCCCCCCCCCCCCCCCCCCCCCCCCCCCTCTGCATGTTCTCCATTGACTGCTGAAGCATGGGAGGGAGAGATGGGAGCTTGTATTTTAACCTTCACAAAGTCAAGCTGATTTATGGTTAAATCACCCCATGTGGATTAGCACAGTACTGCTATATTGTTCTAATGTGCAAACATGTATTCCACAGTGACTTCCTGTAATGGAAGGTTGTGCATACATGATGTATGGCTGTATAGCTAGGATAAGAGAGGATATACAGCACAAAGGAATGTGAAGGGTAAATGAAGATGTTAATATAACTGATTTTGTCGCAGCAATTATGGGACAAATGGGAGTTTGATTTTCAGAACATGCGGCCCATGAGATGGAGACAACAGATGGGGAGTAGCATATGTCAGAAAAGAAAACCTTTTGGAGGGGTGAGTTTGAGGATAACATGTATATTAAGTTTCAAGCGTTGTCAACACACTTTTTAATCCCCTAATCAAACCAGCCCCTGTAGGAACACATCAATGCTTTGTTAGCAAATACACCTGATGTTATTAGTTTTCTCAGCTAGGGAGTCTGATTATTTTAACAGAAGCACTGAATGGAAAGTAACTCCTACACAGTTTTCATTTGATTGTAATAAACGGTGTATTAATTTGAGAATAACTTTAAAACTCAGAGCGTGGGTTATTGGTTTGTGTCTATCCACCTACATGCTCATACATACCAGCGCAATGAAAAAGCACTTAGTTGTTTTGGCTATTTTTTAATTTAGAGCCTTTAAATGCATCATGTATAACATGTTAAACACAATTTAAACAAATCGAAACTGGAGTGAGTCATAGTACTGTCTATTTTAGGTGACTCAATTCAGCATTATTTATATCGCAATCTTTATCAATCTTTTACTATAAAGTCGTAAATCCTCAATTTTTTTACTGTAGATTTGATTTTTTTAGAGCAGTACTCTGCATGCAAAAACAGATGTCTAATGGCTTCCTGCAACTCTGGGGCATGATTGTTCAAGTCTGATAAATAAAACCTTATTCATTGGGATTATGTGGGCTTGGATTTCAGGTTATGGATTTATAAAACGAATGCTGTATTACAAATTGAGGGCCATTCACAATGACCACAGAGAGTTTATAAGGAAATTATAATGTTGGTTAAACAATGGCAATTGTTTTATTCAGCATTTTTGGTGTCAAACCTTTTATTTATTATCTGTCTCATGACTCTTCCAATGTTAGGAAAGAACAATGCAACATTGATGGAGCATCATTAAATTGTATACCAAGTTTAAAGAAAAGAACAACTTTTGAGATGTGATTTAATCACTTAATGCTCAAAACATTACATTTAGCGGGGCTGTTTGAGATTATTAGTCACATTTGATTGACAGAGACCAAACAAGAAAGATTCAAATTCAAAGCCTTGATTGCTGCGAGTTACTTTTTCTAATCAGTTTGCCCATACTTAAACAAGAAATTAGGACAAGAGAGCAACAAAAAATGCCTACTCAGAATTTCCTCATATGATATACCCCAGCAAAGAGTTTTAATGTAATTTCCCATTGCCTATGGTAAGAAGCTGATTAACCACGAGTGTCCAGGGACTTTAAATAATCCATAGTCCATTTTGATTTACATAGTAAAATACTAATCGATAAAAAAAGACTAACCTAACACTTAGGAGATTAATAAAGCATTTAATTAGTTCATACATGTGAGATATATCTTTTTAAAACATGAACAATTCTGTTAAATAATACCAGCATTCTTTGGCTTAGAACAACCTTTGCACTAAACACTTCAGAAGCAGCGCTTCTTACCAATCATCGTTTGAGAAAAGAAAAGAAAAAAACCCTCAAAACCTCTTATTGGTATTGATCAGCAATCTAAAAAGCCTTGTAGATCACATAGTTTGGTCAATAGCTTTGAGCACAACAGTTGCCCTTTTCCTCCACGGATTAATACACCCAATAATATAGCAATTGTAGAGAGTTAAGCACAGACACTTTTATTACTTCTGAGAAAAAAGCTAGAAATGTAGACATCCACACCACCTTTCCCCCTTCTCTTTGAAAGCCTCTTCCATCAACACATCCTGCAGTAGGGGGCAGAAGAGACGAAGCCGTAAGCACTCCTCACAACACAACAACTCTTTACCCGATATCCAGCCCTCCCCGAGAGATTACACACAAGTGGTGGGTGGGATGCTTTGGCATGCTGCATTCCCACTTTCCTTCTCCTCCCTTCCTCTTCTTACTTACTCTCCCCTCATGCATTCTTATTTCCTTTACATCTCTCTGCATCTCTCTGCTGCATCAACTCCCCGGGGTACCAGCTCTGCTGAGGGGACATACCTCTAAGTTCCTATACAGGCCCTAGAGCAGTTAATTGCACCGAAAAGATATATAATGTGCGAAGCCACCAAAGGGCCAATGCTCACACTAACAAGCAAGGGGTGGTGAAGAGGAGATGCTGGAAGTGGTGGTGGTGGTGGTGGTGGGCATCCTCTTGAGACTACAGACCCTCTTTTAACACCTTTCAAAAACAATAAAGCGCAGTATTGGGTGTTTCTGAACATTCCTTTTAAGAGACAGCCGGTGAGACAGATGTAGTCTCATATAGCCTTTACGTTTTCCGGCATTTCCGTCTACTCAGGAGTGCTGCACAGGAAGAAAAGCAACTGGAACTGAAAAGACGCCTCTGCACGTCCTCTTAAAGATGCATCGCTCCTCTAAGAGCTTTCCATTGCCCCCACTTTATCTACGCCACTTATCTCCTTATCTCTCTCTACATCTCCCTTTCTTGTTGCCTCCCTCCCTCCCTCCCTCCCTCCCTCGCAGAGATACAGAGCTTCCTCCCTCACGTGTTCCTGGCTCATGTCAGATGGTGGTGAAAAGGCTGAATGCTGCGGCTGGTAGCTCTGGCCTTGTGCCGCTCTGCTGCCGGCTCCTGATGCTGCCCCTGCTGCCCTGCCTAGACAAGTGTTGGCCTGGGGGGTCGAAGAGAGGCAGAGTTCAGTGAGCTGTCCACAAGACCTCTGGTATCTCCTTTTGTTGACTGTGCAGACCGGCTGTGCGGAGTGTTATCAGCTGGCTGCCGAAAACACCCACCTACCTGTCAGCCCTGGAAACAGCTTTCCTGGTGTTAATTGAAGTGGGATATGGCACAAGCACCACAGTAAATAATGTCCTCTCTGAAAGGGGTCCTTTTCCCTGCACTGTGTGTTTGTGGATCCATGATGAGAATCTATATATTGGATTAAAGGATTATTTTGCATTTTAATTGACTGGAGGTCATCTGCTGCTTAGATGATTTAATGAGTATTAGGATATGATCAAAACACAAGGAGAAATGTTGGATTCAAGTCTTTAATTTATGTGGCAACACACTTTAGTGAAGATTTTAATGCAGTGGTGATTTTGCCATAATTGAAGAAACTAAAATGTATTAGAGCTTTGATTATGTTCAAAACCTAATGAGGCTCGGGTTGTATTTCCCTCCATCTTGGTTACCACTATAAGTTCAAAAGTAAAACATGATTTGAAAAAAATAAATATCTAATAATTTGCTAAATTAAAAACATGTTTTTAGCTCACAACATATTCTGCTTTAATCCATAAATGTTGGCGTTTGGCCTTTTCTCCCGAAATTCTAATCAGCTCAAGTGGAGGTTTGTGCCAAAATTGATTAAATTACTTTAATTAGTTCATGTGACTTTAGCTTCGAAAGAATGGGAAAGACACAAGGTCAGTGATCTTTAACTTTTACACCAAAATGTAATCAGTTCATCCTTGAGTCTAAGTGATGGTTTGTGTCAAATTTTAAGTGAGGTTTCTCAAGGATTGAGACATGGGATAACGTGAAGACAAGATATATCTATTTACAGTGGAAATCAGGACTTCATTTGACTTAAAGGTCCCCTATTATACTGTTTTTCATCAATATATTATAGGTCTCAGATATATACAAACATGTCTCTGAAGTGTTTGGCTCGAAATACCAAACAGATCATGCATTGTAGCATCCCATAATCCCCTATGTTTCAGCCCTGTTTCAAAAGTGCTGATTCTCTGTCTGTTACTTTAGATCAGGGGTCGGCAACCCCTGGCACGCGTGCCACCATTGGCACGCAGGACCGTAACCAGTGGCACACTAGGAATAAGTGTGCAAAATATTTAAATTGTATTTTCGGATCCTGAACGAGACCGCCGGCAGAGCGCGTCTCCCCCTGCAGAAGGAAGCCATGCACGCAACGCAGCGCAGAACGATAACCCCGCTCTCTTTAACTCCAGTCGACTTCTGCTGCTTTCCTCCATGGTGAAACAACCAGGGGTGTAGCGCACTTCACACATTGCATTACCCATAAGGAGCTGTACATGTCACAGTTTTTGCGTGGCTGTGTCTTTAGTTGAAAACCCAGTGGCGATCTGCTCATCTGTCATCGAAAATAATATGCTACACAGGGGCGGACTGGCCAACTGTGTGTTCTGGAAAATCACAGTACGTCCGGCCGTCAGCGAACCGAGCCGTTCACCAGCGGGCCGTTGACGACCGGGCTCGGTTCGCTGACGGCCGGCACCGCCCTTTATTTATTTAACTGTGTTTAAACTGCATCATGTAAATTGCGCTGACAGGCGACAGAGGTCCACAGCTTCCCCGCAGCGAGGCTCCCCCCGCCCTCCAGTTGACAGTTCACGAACTTTCAGAATCTCTTTACACAAAGGGGACACATGTTTATATAAAAGACATGAAAAAGTGGATTTTGCATAATAGGTGACTTTTAAGCCCATAAATGCTCACTTGGTTCCGGATGGGGTCAGGCATGAAAATAATCTATTTTTGTTGGCCATATTAAAGCTCTAATAGTAACAACATGTCATTAACCTTGTGTTTTTATGGTATTGATTTTAAGTGCTGGGGATCACAATATTCAGGCGAACATTAATGCTTTCATACTTGCATGTATCACCCCCTTCGTAGCCCACACACAAACATACACTAGTCTCTCTCAAAACACACACTCGCTCAGACTGAGAGCTCTATGAAACCACCTATCAAGCCATTATGCACACGGCAGGGTAAAGTGATCCATTAAAAGTGCATTGATCTTACCAGCCTCATTCAGTCTGATGAAGACCCAGGCCTAGTGATAACATTTCACAGCCAGACGAGCTGCTGCTACAATACAGCACACGGCTGAATGGACAGTAAGGAGCTGACTCACAGTGTTGGTAGCAAAAACAACAGATCATAGTCTCATCGAGCTGAACATCTCAAGGCAATTGAAGAGAGCTTCAATGGGCTCTTAAAGAAATGTTACTGTATAGCAAATCAGTGTTCTCTTGGAGATGATTACAGGCTTGGCTGCAGTGTGAAGCGTATTAAGCCACACAAAATAGATCTAAGCATCTCTCGATATTTCTCTCACTCACATCGAGAAACACACTCCTTTTTCAAGAGGTACAGCAGCGTGAGATTGAAAATGGTGTGGATATCCAATGTCTGGAGGCGAGGCCCAAGTAAATCTGGTTGATGTTTACCTTTTATCAAAGTTGACTTTTTACTAATGCCAAGGAAAGGCGGCGACATCAACATTTCTCTATTCTTAGGGGAAGTGAGCACTGAACTTGTCTGGCATCTCACCATAGGAAGTAATGTTGCCCTTTAAGAGAGCCACATTTATATAGTTTTTTTTAAATCCGACGGCATAAAAAATGTAAATAGGCAAGCAGGACCTAGTTGCTGTCACACGCCCTTGGATGAAGAATATCTGTCTGGCAGATAGTCGCCCCTGGGTGAACCTGGCATTTCATGTAATTTGTCTGTTCCCAGGGCTGAATAGACAATAAAGTTGGCCACTTTCTTGGTCAGCTCTCCATCAGAGTGTCTGGCTGAGTCTTTTCTGTCGTTAAAATAGTTGGCATTGAATAACTTCATTAATATATATTGAGGCCTCTCAGATGATCAAGAGGAGTCTCAAGATCACAGGATTAGAGAAATGTAGTCACCATTTGAGCAACTGTTCAAAATGTTGTCTAGGGTTGAATACATCAGGCTATAGAAGTGTTATTATCTTGAATAACATAACTTAGCTTAACTTTACGGAGCGTTAAGCATAACAAAAAGTACATCTGAACAAACCTAAAAGATTTGATTTAGAAAATATTTGACCACCATATCTTACCACATGCCTCAATGCCTCCTGGTGTAACCAAACATTATATAACACACATCACAAATAAAGCAAAGCTCTGTGTGCAAATATAACTTCAAAACCTTATTTGAATGATCTAATAATGATTTATGTTCTTCCCTTTAAGATTTTTACAGAGGTTGCCCGTGACATTACACTCTCTGATCAAAGGTGCTTTGTCAGCACTGCAGACAGCTGACACCAGGTCAATGCGAAAGGTAGCAATAATACATAAGACGTGTCTCAGTAGACATCATTCCCCCAAAGTTCCTGCACAACAATTTGATTAAAGCTGTATATTACTGGTGGAAGGAACACAGGGAGGAAATCAATACCAAGTCTGCAAGCAGGAACTCTGAAACAACAGCCACTGTCAGTTTAAGACTTATATCTGGGGGCTGGGTAAAGTGGGATGCAGTGTCCATATAGGCTTTCTTGTCATCGCGAATGTAGGACTTGAAGAAGCAATTACAGGAGGACTGTGGGGGGATATTTTCATTTATGAGACTTTTCAAGAGGGCAATGAGAGGCAATATTTGATCCAGTCTTTTTTTCTTTGAGCCACACCCTTTACGAATATTTAGCAAATCAAAATTCTGCTTTAAAGGAATATATATGTTTCTTGCCAATATTTGGTGGAAGATATGGATTCTTACTCTTCTATCTGTCTGCTAAATATAAAAATACAGCTTGGTTCTGTTTAGTTTAGCGTGGCATAAAGAGTGCTCTGAGTTATAGCCTGGCTTAGTCCGAAGGTAACACATTTAGCTGTTAGCCCCTTTTGGGCTCACTAATAAATACATATTGTTTAATTAGATTTGTTTTATCCGTGCTAAAAGCGAAGAATGACAATGGGGGTTTCGTTGGGGATTAGTATCTTACCTCTGTTTACACTCTTGATGCTAAGTTAAGCTAACTTCTGACTGTCGCTTCATATTTAGCAGACTAATACCAGAGTGGGAACTAAATATCTGCAAGAAAGCAAATAAGCACATTTCCTATATTGTGGAACTATTCTTGAGATAAGAAGTAAGTGAGGCTACAGTATCGCACAACCCCGATGTGGTTTAGCATAAAAGGGTAACTGCAGAGAAATGCAGACCATTAAGCTAGATAATGGGTTTTGAATAAGATAGCAAATTGTGTGGATACATGGCCACATTCAGAGTAAACAATGTAAATATCTGATTAATAAAGACTTAATGCTATGCAACATTAATAACACTCACCCCATGCAATGAATCACCCATCCTTTGCAGGCTTTGGAGCATAAGACACATAATCATCTGCAAGGTCAAAAGAGAACTCAGGTCAGGAAATGGCGTAGGCATAATAGGTCTTTTATACACAGAGATTAATCAGAACCCAAGATGTGGTGACACTGCTTTATGAGTGTGTCTGCACTCAAGGAGCAGTGCTGAAACACATCTGTAGTCCTCAAAGGTCGACTGCAGTTTAAGGAATCTTTCACAGTTACCCATAAATTATCCTGATGAGCACTGTGATGGTGGGAGCCAAAGGGGTGGCTCCCGCAACCTTATCAAATCTATTATGCACAATAAAACAGGTATGGGCCATCATTAAAAATGGAACCAGCCAAATCATGCTCTAGAAAAAATTAGAACATCATAAGGTCTTGTAATAAAAAAAAGAGATCAACATCAGTCGCAAATGCTGAACTATAATGCATCACAGAAGGCGGTAGAATTAATCAGCTCTTGACGGAGGAAGTGAGAAAAGTGTAATCACTCATTGAGGCACAGACAATGCTTTGTCATAGATGAGTTACATGGGCCCTGTTTTACATGGCAAAGGTAAATGTTGATTGTTGATAAAGTAGTTACTTGATGGATTGCACCTTTGTATGATGTATAATAAATAAGGCAGACAATTAGCATGCTAAAGATAAGAACAGGAAATGACTGGGTCATTGAGCAGACAGGGAAGTTGATAAGAGGAGGATGTTATGGAGAGAGTGGCGGTAAATGGCAGAAGGCGATTGACTGATGTTGATGGAAGTTTGCTCAGAAGCTCTGAAAGTGAGTGAACATGATGTGATGGTTGTCTTGAATTGGTGGCATAAAGCGGTATATTATCAATAAACCTTATTTAATAGGAGGAAATCAAATATTTCCCACACCCTTGTTTACCCGAACTCATTACACGTTGGGCCTTGTGGCATTCCTGACTTGAAAGTGAAACATCTGAATTGTATAAGCGAAGAGGCGTTTCAGCTCACAATTAGGTAATATAAACTGATCCTCTTTTATTGGAATTTGCCTAGAGAACAAAAACTAAATTGATCCAAAAAAAGTCAGAGTTTTGGGTCCTGTACCAGAGGTAGATGCACCTAAATGACAGTTTGAGGGTTATGCATACAACAATAACAAAGGAATGACAGTAAGTAGCTGGTATGGTGGTAGTGACCTATACTTCAGGGTCCCCAGACACATTTGAGGGATCTGTCTCATAGATACAAACAAATTAGCACATTCACCATCTGATTCAGTGTGGCTCAACACCATCTTCAGGTCATTTTCTACAAACAACAATCAGCCTCTTCAATAAGTAATTGAACCACATGGATCCTGTTTAATCACCACATCTTAACACCCAATTCACTTTCTGCAAAACTGCTCTGAATACTCTACATTCAGTAGTCATACTCACTATGTTATCTGAATGTAAATGTAAAGCTTTAATTTCTTACATTTTACTGCCATTTATCATCTGTCAGAAAGTTTTGCAATTGCACAATGTTGACTAAGCCAAACTGTTGCGTGGCTGCAGCTTTATCCAAGGTGTTTTATTCTGTCTGCGACAGATATAAACTTGAATAAAGAAACCAGACACCAGACTTTCTTTTCAGCATCACATGCTGTCAAATCAGCTACTTTCTATGCAATGAATCAACAGCACACAAGGACAAGTCTGGTGTTGAAACAAAAGCTAGTCAGCCATCACACATGACGATGAGAAAGATCAGATCGGCAGAGAAGAATGGTGCTCATCAAATGATTGGTGTAATAAAACGTTTAGGATTTGGGCCTATCAGCATACCCTGACCTGATTATTTGGTGGGAATGCTGACACAGCATTCCAACTAACTGTTATGCTACGCACAAAATTCTTTATTATTCCGCCGGGTTATTTTGCACCTCTTCTTCTCCCACATTGAACATCGCAGAAACTCCGTTCAAACATCAAAACGTTCAGCTCGGTCGGGAATCGATGGCTATTACTTTTATCATTCATAACTTTCATAATTCCAGAGATACATCCCATAATTCATCACATTTTTAACATGGAAGTCAATGGAGAAACTCTTCAGACTTCAAGAATCTTCATGCAACTTCAACTGCTAACTGCTCCTTCATACTTTCACTCAGAAACCTCATTCCAACTTTAAAATGTTACACATCTTTCTGACATTATTCGTGTAGCACAACTTTTAAATCTGATTCGTACTTTTAGAGATATTAAACAATCTTCTTCAGATTTTAGAGTGCGTGATGTCACAGCTAGAGTGGAGGACAGATTTAATTTTGCCTTCATATTTTCTTTTAAACCTGCCAGAATTCCCAAACCCTACATTCCTGAGACATAATTATTTCATGAGAAATGTAGGAAAACATCTCGTAGCTTGAAAAATTAAAAAAGATTAAGCAAAATAATTAAACAAAATGCCTCTTGAGGGCATGAAGTGACAAAAACGTTCAACATGTCTCCATTAAACCCCATTGTAAGTTCAGCCTCATCGATCCACACCACAGCAGCCGCACACCTTTAGTTAATCTGCCAAAAAGGCCACATTATTAACCCGAAAGTACACAAAAAGCACACTTCAGATGCTCAAGTTCCTTGACATGCTTCACGCTTTGAAATTTCACCGATATCTGTTACGGTTCTTCAACAAAACGTTCATATGTAACAGGTTTATCTCTGATTCAGAACAATGAAAATGCTTTCCTCTCACTTATTACTGCACATCACCATGGAAACCTTTGATCTCTGGACACGTCGTTAGTTCAAATATAAACACCTGTGTCATGGAACACGATGATGTCATAACTCCAACTGACATGCTCAGAGCAGCAGACTTCAGATAATGGTTAATGGTCCTGCCCTCAACAGCTCTACGTCAATTATGGGGTGTCATCATATGCCGTTTCCATGGAAACGGCACGAGCAATTTCTTCAGGAATTGCATTCTCTAGTTTAGAATACACTGCATCTGCTGAGTCGATCTCACTGCTCTTGACTCCAGCATTGTTAAAAATTGTAGCCTATGCAGAGAGGAACAGAGAGAGTATTCTCAGCACCATGTCTAGCGTCTGAAATGTATTTCAGATCCACCAGAACTGTAATGTGCTTCAATGGGATTACAAGTCATTTGCAGCAATGAAATATTTTAGTGCGCCACACTCAAACAGTTGAGGCTGTGTTGAAACAAATGTTCGCAATCATCTTGCCAGAAGCAAGAAAGGTTTCTTTTTCATTTCAAAAGCCACTTTTTGACATCGGATATTTACAGGACAAGTTGAAGACAAGTTTGATGACACACGTATTGGAATTTGTAGAGTAAGATGAGCAATTATTTAAACACGTGTGAGGTCCAACCACTAAGGGTATTTTAGTTATACAAAGAGATTAGGCTCCAAAAAGTCAGGGATTATCAACTAAAGTATTAAAGTCAAAGATTTAAGATGTAACACTTCAGGCAAACACTTTGTTTTATTCATGCATTGGTCAATTTTGAATGTTTTGGTAATTTTTCTTCCATCAGTATGTGGAGTAGGAAAGTTGAGAATATAAGTAATTTAAGATTCCTTAACAGGGATCTTTTACAAAAATGCACTGTATATAGTGATTTTTACAGGAATGTCTGTACATTTATACTATGGTTCATACAGTCACTGACGGGGTGCTAGCAGTTACCAAGCTAGTTTACCAACCACTGTCTTGTGTGTTCATATCAGTGTCAAATAAGTCAAAGCTGTAATTTCTTAAAACACAAATGTAATTGTGTGTAATTAAACAAGTTTCAATTTGATTAAAAACATGTTTATATATTTTATGTTTAGTTGTTGGCGGCAGCACTCGGTTCTTGGTTTCGGCCTTGTGTCGGGGGGGATCTGGGACTCTTTGTCCAAATGAAATCAAAAGCACAAGATGGCAGTGCTCGTATTCTGGATATTTTTGCTTCATCTTACAGTTATGAGAATTGGAGACGTGTAATACATTTTTGTAGAAAGTCTATCTTCAAAACCTTGATTCTGAAATGTCAACAAAGGAAAACAAGAACTTTTAACTGGGAAAGTTTACATTTCTGTTCAGAAGATGTATGCAAATAAGCCCATTATTATAAAATAATGTGTACACATGAGAATATACTGTACTTTTCGCGGCTTTAGGCAATACTGTACATGGTGTATTATTTAGGGGGAAACATTTCTGTAGGTGAGGAATTACTTATTCTATGTAGTGAGTGGTGATGGGGTCATTGGGCTTTTGTTAAGTTACATCATAACGCTGTGTTCAGTGAAGGCTGTCAGTTTTTCAGTATAGATATTTTCTTTATAACATTAGGTTATTTTGGTTGCT
This sequence comes from Trematomus bernacchii, assembly GCF_902827165.1. Lineage (NCBI taxonomy): Eukaryota > Metazoa > Chordata > Actinopteri > Perciformes > Nototheniidae > Trematomus > Trematomus bernacchii. Next base: position 14,386,890 of record NW_022988043.1, read on the forward strand.
CTTCCATTTTCATTGAAGGAGTACCTATATTGGACATTGGTTAAAGATTTCATAAATGACTCATTCGGTAATTTCAGTGATCCTCAAAGTAACCCCCACTGCCAGTAGATGCACTTCATGCACCTCTATAGAAGTGCAGTGGTTGTATACTGTAGGCTGTTGTACTAAAATATCCATGAGATGGATAGCCATGGTCAGACCTGGCCTTTCAAGATCAGCTGGGATGAACATTAATAATGTATAATCATTCATCAACGTTGCATATTAGATACAGGATTGGAGACAGACTACACTGCTAAGGTGTTTACTATCTGTAACCCTTTACTTCTCTTTAACTGGACCTTGAATGGAAATATTATTTTACTTGGCTCTGATGGGAAGGTTTAGCAGTTTTAAGGCTCCTCTGTTATCCATCACTAAGCTGAAGTCTTTAAAAGGTTTCACTTCAGTGATTTTGTTCCTGAGAAAGTGGAACCAGCCTCCTGTAACAATTTGTTAACAAGCAGGGCTGTCAATATGATAGGAATCATTAGGTTGAACAGCACATGGCGTTATATATCGAGGTACTCTCAAAGAAAAGAGATTGAGAATACCTTGAATTTGATTTCATGTCATGCACTACAGCCATCTATAATTAGATATATTTAAAGATTAAGTAAGAAATCTAAGGTAAAATAATATATATTAATCAAAACATATTCAAATGTAATGTGTGCAAAATATTGAACTTCCTTGGTCATATCAAAAGCCAAGTGAGTCACTTCTAAGTACTAAGAACAAAAAACAATATGTGAATTCATGAAATGTTGAACCCTTTTTGAAAATACCAAATGAAACAATAAATGATGGTTTATCCTTATAGTTTGTCAATAAAGACCTAGGTGCCTTTTGTTGATCCCACACCCATCTTAGGTAATTGCACTTTTAAATTATTAATAGTGCTTTACAAGTCTGGTGTCAGCTTACCAGAAAGTAAAGAAAAAAAAAGACTAAGTAGTCAGATGTAACCTTTAACGAGGGTTAGATTAGTGATAAAAAAAATACAGATCTCACAGTTTAAGGTGTTAGATTTAGTGTTGAAGATGCAGGATGTGAAGAGACATTCACGAAGGCGGACGGTGACATTAAGAGTCGACATACGTGGGAGTTCTTGCAAAGCTTTGAATTGAGACATAAAAGAGAAAAGTTGATGTAAAAAAGACTGAAGAAGAAGTTGTTTGATCTTGTGATTTATTCACCCTGCTGGTGCATTATTTGTGGAAATGAAAGGGTATCCTCATATCAACGTTTTTCTCCGAGTGAAATACATTTGCATTTGTGTCTTTAAGTGAAATAAGTAGCTCATTTTATGACACGCGTAGTGGATGATGTGCCTGCACACCCAGCCCCAATGCACAAACAGGAATCCTATTGTGTAGGTCCTAGTTAAAATCCCCCTGTATTTTGACCGACTGTTAGATAATCAGTCTGTGCAAGGACTGTTTGTGTATGTGGGTGATTCCTGCACAGCCCACTGCATTTCAACTGGCAGAGAATGGAAATAAGTGCTGCGACGGCCACTAACACCTTCAGTATATTCTGCTTTATAAAGGCACAACGAGTTACAGCGGCAAATGTCTCCCATTAAACAGAATTCCTATTGAGCTTGAATGTTTATGTCCGTGGGAGTTGGAGGGTTACGATATGTGCCCTCTCAGATGCCCTTATCTAAAACCTCTTTGCAAAACAGTTTTATGGATGAATGCTTATCCATATTCCAGCGAGGTAAGCGATGCGATTTCACTGTTGATTACCTCTGCTGATCGGTGTTATTGGTTTAGTGTTAGATAAATATAGGGGACCGTTGAATGGAATGATAATACTCCGTCGTGTCAAGACAAACAATGCATGGATTATGACGGTGGGAATCACAGGGATGAAGAGAGACTGATTTTAATAATCCTGATGAGCTCTCAAACGACTGACCCTGCAAGGTCAGTGTCTGACGTTAATTGAAGCTAATCTCAAGTTGGTTTCGGTGTAAAGTTTGACCTCATCCGGCGGGTTATTTGGAGCATGTTATTTTTGCAGGATTAACATTATACCAATCTCCTGCCTTTAATCTCCCAGTAATTTAAACCCAAAATTGATCTACATTTCTAAATAGAATTTTTTTAAAGTCTGCAGCATATCGGATGTATTACCTCAGTGAGGCAATTCATCAGAACAACTCAGAGTCAAAGTGACATCTTGGGCAGCATTGCATTTCTGTGCCTGCCCTAAAAGGCTCTTTTCCATCTCAGTGTTTCAGGGGCACTGACAGGGCAACCCTTCCGCAGCAAGGCTAGCGGCCAGGCAGTCTCGTCGGTGATACATTAAGCATCAGATTGCATATGAGCACCAATCCAAACAACTTGTCATGGAAAGATATTTACTCCTCAGTTCAGACATTATTCACACACAACTATGCCCTTGGTGGATAAGGAGCCGTCTTGGGCTGAAAGAAGAGTAGTGCTGTTCACCTCATCTGTCCCAGAGAGAAGGAGAGACAGACAAAGACGAAGAGGGAGAGGTGAGTGTAGTGAGAGTAGAGAGGTGAGGTGGAGAGAGGGGGGATATAGAGCTAGAGAACTTAAGATGGAAAAGTAATTGAAGTGAGGAAATATACACATAGAGGACGGCTGATGTAAACAGAATTGAGGTCAAGGAAAGTTGTTGTTTAAAGAACATGTGTTTTATATCAAGGTGTTTTTTACAAAGCTGCATATTTCACAATATAACATTAACAACAGATCAAATTAATAGGAAATTAGAACCAGACTGCAGTTCGCCTCAGCTTTTGGAGCATTTTAGCATCTTTCAGGTCATGGTTTGGTATTACAAAACTTTTACAGCCAATTCATTTTTCAGCGACGGAAGGCAGCTGTTTTCGGTAAATGGCCAATTTGCTGTTGGTGCTTGGCAGCAGACGGATAGAGTTAGCAACTGGTGAACATAGTGAAAAACAAAGCCTTTAGCTAAGCTTAAGGAAGAGTTCGTTTGGACTTTAATTTGTGAGTTGACCAGAAGAATTTCGCTGATGTTCCACTTTTTCTGCACAATGTGTATTTATACACCTCATGCTAATGCTAATAATCAACACAATCATGTATTGTGTTGATACATTGCTCTTAGCTTGTTGCACTGCCTCAAAATCGCAATTATATTATATATATTATAATTATTATTGGGGTAATATGCAACTTGGTTTAAATCCTATAGTTTTTTTTCGGACTTGAAAATAAAATGTTTAATTATCAATGGGATTGATGGCCCACATAACAACCAGAATACTAACATTGCATGAACATCAATACACATCAATATAGCCATCTGGACTTGGGTTAGTTTAAACCACATTGACAATGCAAGACTTACAACCATTCATGCTAAAACCCCTTTTAACACTCAACCAACCACGGAACAGTGGTCAGTTTGCTTTCAGGCTCTCAACATGGTCAACATGGATGATAATATAGCACTTTTGATGGTGACAGCAAGGCTATGCATGTGTGTCTACCACTCTCTGTGTGTGTGTTTGACATGCATATATGCTCTCCGCCTGTGTGTCTGTGACAGAAGCTCAGTGGTAAGACAAATGTTTCCTCCCAGTTGACCGTACATCCTGCTGGCGTAAATCCTCTCTGTCACTCAACGGCAATCTTATATGCAGAGCCTCATTACTCTAACCACACAAGAGCCCCCTCTAACATGCAGCCAGGCATCTTAGCTATCTCTGGTGCACAACTCCCAGCAGATGCAGCCTCTTTCCCCCCCACGTAGAAAAATATACACATCCCAGACTCAGGCACTTAAGCAAGTAGTGCACACACATTAATGCACACACATTAATATGTAGATCCACAATCATGCAATTCACTGTATATGTCTCTTTAGGGACAGATGCAAAACATAACAACATATAATAGGTCACTGAGGTGTAGCCACCTACCCAACTTTGCTTTGGACTTCCTCATAAAATAATTGTAAAAAGCTCTCCAAAGCAAAGTTAAATTCAGGATGGCCTCACCTAATGCGCGTTTAATGGTGCCGATTAAAGGGCCCGTAAACACTGCCTAGCATGTGGAATAAGAGTTTAGTAGTTTAGAGGGTCTTATTATTTGCCGTATTTAAAGGAAGAGGCAGCCTTATGAGCCAATTGGCTGCCTGTACTGCAGATAATGCTATCTGGAGATGTTGTGTTTTAAGCACTTAAACCTTAATCTCCCCAATAGTCATTGTAGCTTTCTTTGTTTTTGTTCTGCACACTTTTTTTCTGTTAGGTTATTATTTTACACTGTTCATAGCTATAACTACGAAAAAGCATTTGCACTGACATTGACTTATTTGTCACCTAACTTCAAATCTTCTTTAGTTAATTTAACCCAAACAACAAATTATTGTTTTTATACCTAACTTTGTGGCTTTGTTGTGTGAAACTAATTGCTTCCTGTGAATTTTGCGAAAAAACTATGTCCATGTACCAAGCGAAAACAACAAAAACATGTTCCCGCACATATGTGTGTGTCTGCGTGTGTGAGGCATTAAGCTTTGAAAACAGCCCAGAAAGCTTGTGAATGTTTTGGGAGCACTTGGGCTGCCGACTTTTCCACCGCTTAGCATCAACTTGGTAATTGTTGACGCCAAAGACATCTGCTCTTCATTTAGAAGTTAGTATGTGTAGTTTGGTCGTGACACTGAAAATAATATATCTCAGGGAGCCAAGAAAGACCTTCTGCTATGAGACTCATCTTGGGGACCTGTGGGCAGAGGAAAGGACACCGAAATAGCACAGCAGGAAAATATTGTCTGTACTTCCTTCCTCGACCTTTCAGAAACCTGCTCTCAACAGGGATTGAGGTTTTGGCCTAATGTAAGCAAAACTCTACATGTCAAGGTTGTTAAATTAGCATATGAGCGCCATGAGGGAACCATATAAGCATCTGTGGGTTATGTCAAAATATCCACACATTTAGAGTTCTTAACTTTGATTTTTAGGTGCGTGACTGCCTGTCTTTGTGTGTTTTTCTATATCTGCCCTTAGCCATGCAGCAAGCTTGGGGAAACTCCCATCTCACCAGCTTCGCTATTCCCCGCAGCCTTCGCTCTGTGCAGCAGACAATGTGAGGAGAAGATGTGACTCATCCTCCCTTCTCTCTCTCTCCCTCCTCACCCCCCCTCTATGCATCAGTTATCTGCTTGTGTGCCTGGTTTTCTAGTCTTGACTGGTTGACTTGAGAGTCACAGTGGCACCGTTGCCCCCAGGCCAAAACAAGACTTGATGAGCGAAGACACACTTTTCTCCCTCTTTCCCATCCCAGATGAGTACCACCTCCCTGTGTGTGGTCTCTGTCTACCTATCACTGGAAATGCTGATTGGGTTTCTGCAGCGGATGACTGTTTATTCAGTTAGATCATGCAAAGACAACCTCCATCAGTTTTTCCTGGAGCCTGAAAACACACCTGAGATTTCATTTGAGGGAAGCTACCAACTGTAGACGCTCTCTCGCTGTTATACATCAACCCTGATCTTTGAAGCAAAGCAGGAGTCGATCTGTGAGCAAAACATTGTAATAGACTTCCTTTTGTGTGAATAGTTTTCTAAAGCCTGATTTTCTGCATTGACAAACTGACTTACTTGACACTTGATTCACTAAAGTCCTAACTTGAGTTTGGCAAACAATTCAAACATAAAAAATTCAACAGGTGGTGATTATTATTATTTTGTTATGGTTATTGATTTAGGTAGGATTGGTTTAAGGGAGGCTGCAGTTTGGCACGTCATGCTAACAAAATGAAATGCTTATATTTAGCAAGTTTAATTGTGTGTATCATGGTCACCATGTGTGTATTAATATGTGTGGATGAGCAATAAAAACGACTGAAGCTAAAGCTGATGGGAATTTCAATGTGCGAGTATTTGTAACCAAAATAATTAGAATTTTATATTTTTACCTGGTGAAAGCGCCAATCCAAGCAACTGTTATAATTTATAATATTGTATATGGCAACCTGCAAGAGGAATTAAGAGTTCAAATATGGAGTCTAGGTCACCCTAATTAAGGTCCATAAATTCAGCCCAGTATTTGTCATTATTATAATTTGTTAAGTCAAATCTGGGGGCTCCCATAAATAAAATAATTGAAACTCAGTCATTACCGCAGGGTGAAAAGAGCTTGAAAATGGTTTCTGGAGAGGTTGTTATGGCAGGATGAAGTGAAACAAGTTTACTATACATAAAGTACTGTTTTTTTACTTCGGAGCCACAATTAAGTGTAATACGTGCACAATGGTGCCAACGCTGTCACGTCAGTGGAGCTTATAGTGTCCCACTAAATCATGATAACCCTGAAGGTGCTGTTAAGGCAAGCCATTTCATGTCAATGGACTATTTAATGCCAGGCTAGGTAATTAGCCTTTTAGGACAGAGAGGATTGACAGTTTAATTGTTTAAGGGGCTGTCAATGAGGCTTCTACACAGGTTTGTCAATCCTCTCTCTTACATCCAGACACGAAAGGTGAGATTGCCAGCACGGCAGAGCTGTTGGTCACATAAAGAGTTCACCGCCTCTGCGTGTTGTAGAGAGGCCTCATGCAGGATGGCACTCTTCGCCACTAATTCTCTCAATTAAGAGCCTCCAGCACATTGCCGCTCTTTGTACACAAATCCCCTTTAATTACAGGATTTATACATCAGCAGAGTGCAAACATGAATAAATAACTATATAGAGCAGGAAAGGCAAACACAGCCACTCAATGCTCCTATGGAGCGTGAGATTTTGCAAGGTCACCACAGATAAGATGCACGATTTATGACATGCATCTCAAGTAGAGCTAAATATTTCCTCCCAAGTGGCAGTTATAAGTGTATACTTTGCAGGAAAAAAATATAAAATAGGGAAAGTGCTGCTGTTAATACAATACACATACAGTATACTTGTGATGCAGCCGAGGTTGAGTAATTTCAGAGTGGTGATGAGAAGCAATGCAGTCTAAAGTAGCACATAATGAATAGAATACATTCGTCACGTTGTTATGTTTAATACCAGCAGCTTGAGGTAACCAGACCATGAAGGACACTGACTGCACTGTACCGACTGTGTGCCACATAACTTCACTGTGCATTGTACCACTGGGGGAGACTATTTAAGATTCCCGGAGTGTGTTAGACAGAGAATAGGAAAAGCCTTTTTGTGTCCATGAATACCCGGGCAATCAATGCATCAATTATTCAAGCCGCATGCAGAGAGAAACCATCGCAAGCTGTCCATTGGAGCTCCGTCCCAAGACTCCTAATGTTGCTCTGACAGCAGTGGAACAATACAAATGCAACAGAGCCATTAGAAGCAAGGCATTGCAGAAACACTGCTGCAAAATTAGAGATAAGACGGTCCAAACATGTCAATGACATATCCAATTGTGACTTGGTTTAATCACAGTATATTAACAAGCAGGCATTCAATAGGCACAAGTGTTGAGGAAATTAATTTTATATTGACCTCAAGCCCATATGTGTAGAGCCATTCACACTCAACCTCTCCACAGTGAGAACAATAGATACAGAGTGAATCTAGATACTGTAGTCTATTTGTACTGCCTCCCTTCTCAACACAAATAGCTGGTTAGTACTTTGAGGTATGAAATAAACATTTTAAATAAATGTTTCATGTTTTTTTAAAGCTTAAACGTGAAGGTCATTATTGTACATTCTTTACAACCATATAATACATCTGTTGTGACATGTTGTTCCAGAAAACAAAGAGAACAGTGACTTTTGTTCTAAGTTGTAAGTCAAGCGCTTACACACATTTCCTATAAATGCAGGTGATGACAGGAACATCAATACAGCATCGATATGCAAAGTGTGTTGTTATTAAAGTTACTTTGGATATACATGCAGTGCTGGATATGAAGTAGATATGAATCACAGCCTCCACAATCATTAAAAAACATGGAGGTTTGTTGAGTTTCTAAAGACTAAATCATACTTTATTCTTATGTCAATTTTTGTGACATGCCCTTTGCACATTTATGGCGCATTTCCACTACACGGCCTCGCTCGGTATGGCTAGGCCTCGTTAGGACTGGCTCACTTTATGGCGCATTTCCATTACAGTTTAGGAACTGGGGTAGTATCTATAGTAACGCAGTGTAGGCGGAGCCGTGACATCATCTTCAATGAGAACCCCAGAAAAACAACACAGCCGTTAGCTGTTAGCACACAGAGCTCACAGCTCCTCATATCTGTTCAGAAACTAGACAAAAGTTAAACAAGTACACACCACAGACTGTCTGTGTCATGGCGAATACAGTCGCTGGTTTATTTATGTCTGTATAGGCCGTTGTTGTGAGTGTGGACGGTCAGAGCGTATATTGCGTTAGCTTAGCCAATCTCCATTTAGAAAACACGCATTTTAAAAGGTTTTCCGCCTGCCGTCTGTCTGCAGACTTGTCAAAGCATTAATTCATGGTTTTTACTAACCGGTATCAGTATGTTGTTACTTCGGCATCATTTTGAAACGTGTATTACAATTAAATCACGGTCAAATATGTTCATCTTGTTGTAGTTGTAGCCCCCTTGCCAGCGATTCTCTCTCTAGTTTAGCATACTCAGCCCGACTCAGCCTGGTTGTTCCTGGCCCTAGAACCACGATTTTATGGGGCTAGAAAAACTGTGAATTAGGACCCGCTAGCCGGTACTAGGCCAAGTGGAAACGCAACCAAAGACGGGCCGCTGACATCACAGCTCTCTTAAACGGGGCTCCGCGCTGTAGTGGAAACGCGCCATAAGTTCCCCTTCAAATGTTCACTTAAGAATTTAAGCTTTTGAGGTTATCTTCATGTATTAAGGAATCCCTTAAAGTTGGTAAACATATTGTATAGATCACAACAAACAGAGTAAGGAAAAATTGTCAACACACTCTCACTCCATAAACGTCCAGGAGCGACGCTTGGTCAGGGTCCCGAGGCGTGCAGTTGGGATGCTCCTAAGCTCCTTCAGCTTCATAAACAGACGCAAATAGCTTTCAACTGATTGCAATGTATTCCCATCTGCGGCGGGATTTGACGCTCATGGAAGCACGGCATTCGTTTGTGTCGGAGGCTGTTAAAGGCAATGTGACCGTCCATTCCCATTGGATAACGGAGAATTGTACACCCGGAAGTAAGTATTCCCCTTACTGTCGATTGATTTGACAGTGATATCTCCACTACTCATCAACTCAAAAACACCAGATTATCTTTGTTAATTAAACGACATTGATAGGTTTTAGTGTGTGTACAATGCTTTTGTCACGTTTTCCCCTTCAATTCTGAGAAACAACTAGTTTTCTATGAGTTTTGGATGGCCGAAGACATTACATACCCACAATCCTCTGTAGCAACCATAGACTGTATATTGCAACAGGCAACAGCTTCGGTTCATGTTAATTACAAACTACAACCGTACTTATATTTAAAAACATGTTAGAAGGCCTCACGAAATACTTTAATGTAAATTTAAATTTAAATGTGAAGGAATGTGTGTATATTAACTGTGGGTCTTTCTCTGGAAGTTTTTCCTTATACGATGTGAGGGTCAAAGGACAGAGGATGACGTTTTTCTCATACTGATATTCCGCTATGCACGCTGGGATTTGGTGTTTATGCGATGTGAAATCCGAAAACATTTAAAAAAAAATGAAATAATACATTATTCCGAGTGTGCTTGCTTTTCTCTTTGAAAGTCATCACATAACGGCATTGTAATACATGTTTCGGCTGCATTAAATATTACATATCTGCCGTAGTTAACTCTATTTATAGAGCCCTGATGAGAACACTTCTAGACAAACAGGAACTGCCGCCAAAACTGAAAACTTGACGTGGATCTTAAATATATAAGCAATTAAACAACATCTTACATTTCTTTTCACACAATACGTCTCCTTGCAGTATCAACACTAATTCGGCTGACTTTTATATTTGATCCAATTGGTAGATAGGCTGTATTTACGCCATAACGGTGCACAGCTGATAGAAAGGGACACCTACTGTTTAAAGCACGTTATTGCATTTTATAATTGTATTATTAGATATTAATAGGAGGATGTGCAAAACAGACAAACTAATAAGGCTTTATTTAAACATTAAAGAATACTTTAGGTTAAGGTCTTCTTTTGAATAAGAAAAAAGCTTTGGGGGTATAGAAGATGAATATGGAGGGATGAAACCCTCTTTGATGGTCACACATGCAGAGCACACAGCACACACAGTGAAATTTGTATCTACAGATAAATATTAAGCCTGACAAAGTACTTAACGTCTAATATATTGCTTTCCTGCAATGTTAACTATGTTTAAGCACTTATTTTAACTGATATTATACATATGTATTATACTCTTATAAGATGTATGTAGATAGTATAAGAAATGTGCAGAATATGACAATGTAATGGTGGAGGTACACACATATTGATAGATGTCTTGTAATGCACTGTTGAGGAACCTGCGACCCAAGTTTTTCATTCATTGCATAACTACACCGTAGTTGTGTATAATATGATATGTCAATAAACCTTAGAAAATCTTGAAATCTTGAAAGGGATGTGCAAAATAGTCATTATATACCGTCTTTAATGTCAATAAACCTTAGAAAATCTTGAAATCTTTAATGGGATGTGCAAAATAGTCATTATATACAGTCTTTAATTAACTATTAGTAGAGAATAACGACGAGTAAAGAATATACTTTATAGGGATCCTATTAATATCTAATAATAAAATTATAAAATGCAATAATGTGCTTTAACCAGTAGGTGTCCCTTTCTATCAGCTGTGCACCGTTATGGCGTATTCTCATCAGGGCTCTATAAATAGAGTTAACTACGGCAGATATGTAATATTTAATGCAGCCGAAACGTGTATTCCAATGCCGTTATGTGATGACTTTCAAAGAGAAAAGCAAGCACACTCGGAATAATGTATTATTATTTTTTTTTTTAAATGTTTTCGGATTTCACATCGCATAAACACCAAATCCCAGCGTGCATAGCGGAATATCAGTATGAGAAAAACGTCATCCTCTGTCCTTTGACCCTCACATCGTACAAGGAAAAACTTCCAGAGAAAAACCCACAGTTAATATACACACATTCCTTCACATTTAAATTGTAATTTACATTAAAGTATTTTGTGAGGCCTTCTAACATGTTTGTAAATTAACATGAACCGAAGCTGTTGCCTGTTGCAATATACAGTCTATGGTTACTACAGAGGATTGTGGGTAATGTAATGTCTTCGGCCATCCAAAACTCATAGAAAACTAGTTGTTTCTCAGAATTGAAGGGGAAAACGTGACAAAAGCATTGTACACACACTAAAACCTATTAATGTCGTTTAATTAACAAGGATAATCTGGTGTTTTTGAGTTGATGAGTAGTGGAGATATCACTGTCAAATCAATCGACAGTAAGGGGAATACTTACTTCCGGGTGTACAATTCTCCGTTATCCAATGGGAATGGACGGTCACATTGCCTTTAACAGCCTCCGACACAAACGAATGCCGTGCTTCCATGAGCGTCAAATCCCGCCGCACATTGCAATCAGTTGAAAGCTATTTGCGTCTGTTTATGAAGCTGAAGGAGCCTAGGAGCGTCCCAACTGCACGCCTCGGGACCCTGACCAAGCGTTGCTCCTGGACGCTTATGGAGTGAGAGTGTGTTGGGTTTATGGTGATAAATGAAGAAAATGTACACATCCAGAGAATTCTGAAGAACCCAATGAATGAGCTTAATGATGGGAAATTGATTTAACACTAAAGATTTTGTTGTGGCAATTCAGCACTCACAACAGGAAAGAATGAAACCAACCAGTAGAAGTTTTACACAGGCATATAGGTTTCTAGACCCGCGCTGCTAACCTAGACAACCTCATACCTCTCCAGCCTGCCACCACCCCTCCAACACCCCACTTGACCAATTTTGCCCTCCTCAATATCCGGTCACTCAACAATAAAGCCCACATCCTCCACGAACTAATTCTGGACAAATCCATCGACTTCCTTCTGCTCACTGAAACCTGGCAACAACCCAATGACTTCTTCTCCCTCAATCAAACATCCCCCCCTGGTTTTAATTACATCACTAAACCCTGCCCCTCACGCCGTGGTGGTGGGCTGGCTGTCATCTACAACCAGAACATCCGGACTACAGAATTCACCCTCCCCTCAGTACCATCCTTTGAATTCCTCGCCTTCAAAGCCCCTCCCTCACTGACAGTTATCCTCATTTACCGGCCCCCCAAACCACACCCCTCCTTCCTCTCTGATCTCACTGAACTCCTCACCATTGCTTCATCCCTCTCCCCACGTCTGTTACTCCTCGGCGACCTCAACATCCACATGGACTCCCCCACCTGCAAACACGCCTCTGAATTCTCCTCCCTTCTGGACAATTTCTCATTTACCCAACATGTCACCTTCCCCACCCATGACCTTGTCTGCTCCACCAACCTCCCAGTATTCGACCTCCACCCCTGCCCCTTTCCCCTCTCTGACCACAAACTTATACAGTTCACCATCGCCTCCCCCGTCCGCCACCCCATCCAGGAACATCACCTTCCGTAATTTACGCTCTGTCGATCCCCAGCACCTCTCCGACCTGCTATCCTCTACTCCCTCCCTGGACTCGAACCTCAGCTCACCCTGACACCCTCCCTTCCTCCACTTCCACTCTATGCAGTTCATGCCTCCAGTTTTTCTCTGACAAAATCACTGCCATTAATCACTCCCTATCCACTGCATCTGACACACAAACATCTCCCCCAACATCCACCGCCACAATTTCTCCCTCCATCTCCCTGGACCCTCCCGAGCCCTCCTCCCCACGGCCGCCTCTCCCAGTTCACTCTGGTTACCCCCCCTGAAATACTCAAACTGATCAGCTCCTCCAAACCCACAACCTGCTCGCTTGACCCTCTACCCACCCCTCTACTGAAGTCCTGCCTCCCCGTCCTCTGCCCCTACCTTGTCAACCTTTTCAACTCCTCCGTCCCAGGGAACCGTTCCCTCTGCCTTCAAAACTGCTGCTGTCACTCCCATCCTCAAGAAACCCGGTCTGGTTCCCTCCTCCCTCAGTAATTACTGCCTCATCTCCAACCTCCCCTTTCTCTCAAAAACAATAGAACGCATCATCTCCAAACAACTCCACCGCCATCTCCAAACAAATCACCTTTTTGAACCCCTTCAGTCTGGTTTTCGTCCCCACCACAGCACAGAAACGGCACTCATCAAAGTCCTCAATTACCTCCTCACCTCTGCTGACACCGGTTCCCTCAACATCCTCATCCTCCTCGACCTGAGTGCAGCCTTCGATACCGTGAGCCACACCATCCTGCTCACCCGACTCCAGGATATCGGTATCGAAGGTACTGCACTCAGGTGGCTCCAGTCCTACATCTCCAAAAGATCCCACTTCATCTCCCTCAACAACCACTCCTCTGCCACAGCTTCAGTCACCCAAGGTGTTCCCCAAGGTTCAGTACTCAGCCCCCTCTTCTTCATCATCTACATCCTCCCCCTTGGTCAGGTTCTCTGCCACTACAACTGGACTTTCACTGTTACGTCGACGACACACAGATTTACCTCAGCACTTCAGGGCCACCGTACATAGGACACCAAACCAACTGAGACCTGTCTGTCCGCCGCATCTACGCACACACACACACACACACACACACACACACACACACACACACACACACACACACACACACACACACACACACACACACACACACACACACACCACACACGCACCTACACACTATACCACACGCACCTTCAGCTTCTAAAGCATATAATATATATCAGGATACGGCCGTTGTGTATTTTATTATGTGAAGCACAAAATGGTTTTAGACAAATATGGACTCTTTGTTTGTTGATATACTAAACTAAAGCAAATAAGGAGAGTAATGTTCGATTAACCCCTTGACTGCCTCACAGTTCTCTGATGTTTTTAATGCTTCTCCGATCTGTAAATTAGATGTGAACTGTGCTTTTAATGCTGATGAGCTTATCTCCATGTTTGACTCGACATGCACACTAATACTGGATTCTGTTGCTCCTTTTACGCTTAGACGCACCAAAGTTCTATCAGAGCCGTGGCTCAATGACTGTACTTGTGCTCTCAGACGCGCTTGCAGGCGTGCAGAGAGAAAATGGAAAAAGGATAAACTCCATGTCTCCCTAGAAATCCTTCGTGCTTGCCTTTTTGACTACCAGACGGCAGTCAAAGCAGCCAAAACAGAGCACATTTCTCTGTTAATCTCCAAAAACAGCCATAAACCTCAGGTTCTTTTTAATGTCCTCAACTCTATCATTAATCCCTGTGATGTTTCTTCTATTGTCCCATCGACTACTCTCTGTGATAAGTTTCTTACATTTTTTATTGAAAAAGTATCTGCTCTTAGGCTAGCCCACACTAGTGCTACCCCAGATCCTGCTCCTTTTCTGTGCCCTGCTGTCCTCGACCACTTTGAGCCTGTATCCCTCTCTTCTCTCTCGGATGTAGTCAAGCACCTGCGGCCGACAAACTGCACCTCAGACAGCATTCCCTCTCGCCTTCTCAGAGATGTTTTTGATTCAGTTGGAGCAAGTATTTTATTACTTTTAAACACCTCTCTTAGCTCAGGATGTGTCCCAGCTGCCTTCAAACATGCCGTGGTTAAGCCACTACTTAAAAAGAAAAATCTCGACCCCTCCATTCTCGCAAATTTTAGGCCCATCTCCCAGCTACCTTTTTTATCAAAAGCCCTGGAGCGAGTAGTCTACGCCCAGCTGCAGTCTTTTTGAACCATGCATGGAATCCATGAAAAGTTTCAGTCTGGCTTCAAACCCATGCACAGCACTGAAACAGCCCTTTTAAGAGTTTTTAATGATCTGCTCCTAGCCGCCGACTCAGGTAGCCCAGCTGTCTTGGTGCTGTTAGACCTGACAGCTGCTTTTGACAATGTGGACCATAGCATCCTGTTGTCACGCCTTGAACAGTCCGCTGGCATCACAGGCTCTGCCCTTGCATGGTTCAGGTCCTACCTGACAGACCGTAGCTTCTCGGTACAGCTAGGTGCCTTCTCCTCTGCCAAAGCCCCTCTTACCTGTGGGGTTCCCCAAGGCTCGATTCTGGGCCCCATCCTTTTTCTACTCTACATACTGCCCCTAGGTTCAATTCTCACTAAACATAATATTCCCTTCCACTGCTACGCCGACGATGTACAGATATATCTGCCTCTCAAAGTAAATGTCAAACACTCACTACAGCAGTTGATGGACTGCTTAACAGAGAAAAAATCCTGGCTGAGCAAAAACTTTCTCAACCTCAACGAGAGCAAGACTGAGGTCATCTTTTTTGGACCCCAACCTCCAGCCTCTCCGGTTGATATTCTGGGCTCTCTCAAAAAAACATCCTCCCCTCGGTCATGAACCTTGGAGTGACCTTCACTAGCACTTTTAAATTCGACAAGCAGGTCAGCACCGTAGTCAAATCCTGCTTTTTTAAAATAAGACTATTGGCCAAAACCAAGTCGTATTTATCTTTTAATGACTTAGAAAGGGTTATTAACGCCTTTGTAACCTCAAGACTGGACTATTCCAATGCTCTGTATGTGGGTATGGACCAGGCCTCAATTAAACGCCTGCAGCTAGTCCAAAACGCAGCTGCATGTTTGCTGACTGGCCACAAAAAGCGTGACCACATCATCCCAATTCTGGCCTCACTACACTGGCTTCCAGTTCGGTTCAGAATTGATTTTAAAATCCTTTTATTTGTTTTTAAAGCCCTAAATGGGCTGGCTCCGGCCTATATAGCCGAACTCCTCCAGTGCTACACCCCAGCCAGAGCTTTAAGGTCTGCTGACCAGCTGCTGCTGGTATTGCCCAAGACCAGGCTTAAAACCCGAGGGCACCGAGCCTTCGCAGCAGCTAGGCTCTGGAACACTCTGCCCCTCCATGTGAGGTCGGCCCAGACCCTAGGGGTTTTTAAATCTACACTAAAAACACACTTCTTCTCTCTGGCCTTCTAGTTAGAGCGGAGCACGACTCCTGACTTTTCCTTGTGTTTTTTTTAAATTTTTTATATATATCTGTTGTAATTTATTGTCTTTTATTGTGATTGTAGTAATGTGTTTTTATTACATGTACAGCACTTTGGCTCGACCAAAAATCGCTTTTAAATGTGTTTTATAAATAAAACTTGATTTGATTTGATTTGATTTAATGTAGGCCTGTTATACTGAGTGATATATATTATACACACTGCTCTGCTTTCTGCACGGACCTCACAGCTGTTCTCACTGTAAACATCGCTTCGCAATGAAAGCAGTTAATAAAATAATATCCAGGGGATGCATGCAGAGCTGTCATTGGCTGAGATAAGTGCGGCCATGCGTCACGACTCTTTTAAACATCACTGATGCCGGAAATGCATCCGCGGAGGAGCCGTGGAGGACCCATCAGTGTATCCTCGATTATAGCTCCTAGAGCCTCCTCGATGCTCGATCCTCAGTCCTCGAAGTGCATTTAGAGAAATGAGTGTGCCTGTAATTCCAATACAGGTCTTTATGTCCTTTGTCATCTCAAAATCCTCTGTTATTGATCTCAATGAAGATTCAGTTGCTCCTGTATCAGCCAACATCTCGTAGGTTTTGCCGTGAATTGTTATTTTGAACATTGGAAGTTCTTCTGATTTGTAGCGAAAAGAAAGGTAGAACTGATTAGTTATTTCAGAAACATTTGTTTGGGGACTTTTACTATCTTCCTGTAGAATGGCAGTAGAATCTGAGGCTTGCTCAGGAAGTCATGATCTTTGAAATGGGCGGTTCTTGTTGGCAAATGGTCTATTTACTGACACATCTCCAAATGGTGGGTATGCTTTTCCTTGATCATTATCCCATTCCTGTGGTAGTATTTCAGTGCAATCCTTGTCCCAATAGCCTTTTTGATGAAACCTGTGACAGGTATCTCTGTTTCCTTTCTGGTCCCCTCCCTCTGTTTTCACCTCTTCCTCTGCCTTCACCTCTTCCTCTGCCTCTGTTTGCTGCTGTTGAATAATAAGCAAGTTGAACCATCTGAAGGTTCTCAATGTTGACTTTGGTCTTCTTTGCATTGTGATTATTATCGTCAAGAAAAATAGTTTCAGCATGTGAGCAGTATTTCTTTACATCAGTCAACCTGGCACTCTGCCATGCAACGCAATGCCTGACAAAAAGAGCTCTTATCTCTGGTAACAATCCATCAACCAAAGTCTGGACCAATTGTCTTTCCCATACTGAATCATCAATAGTAGTGAGTGGTTGTTCATTCCCACTGTGTGCATTGAACACTTTAAGCCTTCTTGAGAAATAATCATCAAACATTTCCCCTGATTTTTGTGTACTTGTGTTCACAGTTGTCAGTCATATTTATCATTGGCTTGTATTTCATCTCTAGTGACTGGCGTAAAGCTGCAAGCTGAGTCTGATAGTTGGAAGCAACTTTCCATGGTCTGTAAACATGCTGTACGCCTCCCGTACCCTTTGGACATTCTATCATTGGTCCAAGAATCAAGTCATTTGCTTTAGATTGTTCTTCAGGCATTGATAAGAAACCAAGCTGTGGTGAACCTGGCTGATAAACAGCTCCTGGTCTTGTCCTTCCATTGTTTGGAGTAGTTCTGGCCCCGAAAGGGAAGGGGGAATTTACTGTGCTTGGAGAAGCAGGCTGCTTCATAGCTTGTTCTAGCAGCCCCCCGTATGGTGGGGGTGACAAAGCCCCAAAGTTATTCGCAGCAGTCTCAGCTTTGTTTAAATTATCTCTCCCTCCAGCTCCCCCTCCATCAGCGGATGGGGTTGCTGTGCAGCAGGCAGAGCTCTGTTAATTGGTTGTGGAGGCTGTATTGGACAGCACTCTTTTTGCTAATACTAAATCATCAATATATTTGTGCCTCCATGAGGTTGTTGCACCGATGATGTATACACGTAATGTAATAACGATTACATGGAAAGTTGTTTTTTAAGTGAACAATGGAAGTACTTTGTATTCACTTCATGTCACTGTTGCTGTTTTTAGTCCTCATCCCTCATACACCAATGACATTTGGGCAGTGTGCCCCGATAAGTTAAAAAAACGCCCAAGTAATTTTCTCTTTTAGATATATCTCAGCTGCCGTGAAGCACTAAGCTGGCACTTTAAACCTCATATCACCTGTCAGCTCAAAATATATCCGGCATGCAAACAAATCTTCAGAAATAAACATCTAAGTCAACAAACTATTTGAATAAAATGTAGAGAGTTGTGCCGTTGCACTTGTGGCCTGTATTCACCTTGAACACTGCAAATATTATTTACAAAAACACAGTACAAAGACGCAGTAAACATCCACATATACTTCTCAGCTTTTTTGCTTAAACTTAACTATGGAGCTAATTTCCTGCCATAACTCCACAAACAAACTAAACAGGTTTTACAAATGCCTCATGATTCACTAACAAACACAATGTGGTTTGCAAATACAAAACACCATCTACAATCTAATGCATTTAGTTTTGCAAAGAAAAAACGTATCTATCAAACAAACACATAACATTTTCTAATAAATCATGTTTCAGAGACAAATTCAGCATAGTACACAACTTTTTTTTACAACTTCAACACTTTTTTTTACAAGTACAAAAGTTTTTCTTCTCACGGGCACAACCACGGAGGAATATTACTGCAAAAAGTCACGTGAGTGAGTCACGTGACTTTTGGCAGTAATATTCCGCCGTGGTTGTGCTCATACACACTCACACATGCTCACTCACACATGCTCACTCACACATGCTCCACGGCAGCAGGGGGCGCTACTGAGTCCATTGGGAAGGCGGGAGGTTGAGCAGAGCATGGAACAGCCCTTGCCAGTCTGATGGCAGGTGTTTCTAGCGATCCAGCGATCTGGGTCAGTGTTATAGTGATAATATTATAAGGTGCATTTAGCGATCACAACGAAAACAGCCAAGACACATATTGAGCCCAGAAAATGAATGTTATTAAGGGCTGTAAATATAATAAGCCTATGGGTAAAATGGACAACATTGTAACTAAGGAGATTTAAACTATACAGCGATTCTGCACTGCGGTCACGCAGCCGTCTCTCGAGTTAGTCTTTTCAAATCAGCTGCTCTTCATTTTCTTTCCTGCTATATTCAATGAGTGATACAAATATTTTTTACCATAAGTTCTGAATAAAACTGATACTCACAAAGTACACAGTAAAGTACTTCATTTTATTTCTGGTAGCAGTCAACTAGTACCGAGTCCAACAGTGTCAGTTTTATTAAGAACATATAACATATATACAGTGGCGGCCGGTGGTCTTTTTTTTTGGTGGGGCTCTTGACGTACCGTAAGTGACCTACCCGGGGGGTCCGGGGGGTTTTCCCCCGGAAACTTTTTTCGAGAAATGACCCCTTAAATGATGACTTCTGGTGATGTTAGAGGGGGGGGGGAAAGGAGAAATCGAGGCTTAAAAATATGAGAAGACTGATCAATACCTCCATAATCTTCAGTGTGGAAAATATTATTTATCAACCTGAACATCTACTACTTTACCAGGAATTTGTGTTCTCAGAACTGGTCTGTTTTTTTCTTTCTTAAAACTGTTCATGTTTTATGAACCAACACCTTCACCAAGTAGCTTTACAGTGAACTGCATGTGAGATATAAAATTAATAGCATCTTTTCAGTAGCATTAATTATAAATATTTAAGTGGTTCAATACAAGTCACTACAGCATTTCAAACTGAACTGTGAATAAATGCAATTTAAAAAAAAATAACCACAGCACAAAATGTCATAAATTGTGTTTTTTCTTTGTTTCTCTGAGGATTATTTACAAACAGGCTTATTTACATATAGCAATAACTCAGAAATGAAAAAGCTACATCGTCTAACACGAACAACCACTTAGCATAATGATAATATATGTGTTATGTACAATGTAACTGGCAAGGCTAGAGCAAGAAAGAACATAAAGTTTGCAAAAGGTTAAATAACTTCAAGTATCTGTCTTCAGATTACGTGGAGGTTTTAGTCCGATGGGAAGCAGATTTTAAGCGACACCGAAGATAAACCAAAAATGTGGTGGAGCTGCAAACCGTGTAGTGTTGCTGGGACAGAACAGGAGCTATAACCGTTGGAAAATACATCACAGACAATGCAACAAACGTGGAGACAGAACAATCACTTCTGTGATAAATGCCCACTTATTAATAAACTTCTAACAACCATGGGAAACCTCCTCTCTACATATAAAGTGATATCCAAGCATGGGAAACAAAAGACAGCATTTACCTGTTTGCATCCAGCTAGCCAAGCCTTTCTTGTGTACCAGCTACTTGTGAAGCCTCGTGTATAAATGTTGTCTTTTTCACGAGATTGCTGCGATATATTCAAATCGGGTTGGTCCGGTGCAAGGTCTTTAAGCAACAATTTATCTGCCAAACTTCTCCTTTCGAAAGGATTGGAGATTAGCTCTTGAACAGAATTAGCCGGGGACCGAGGTCCGGAGACTCCACCTGCACACGAAGCCATCCTCATCAACTACTGCGTCAACCGGATACGAGTCACTGTCCAAACTACTCACAGACTGCACTGGGCGCTGACATTGGCGCCCGGTGACCATCATCTTTGACGACGCTGATTGGCTGAAATTATATTTTCGCGGCATAGTTTACACGTTACAGATAGCAACAGTCAGCTGCTGGTGGCTGCTGCTGCACTGGTTGAAGGCTCCTCTCTTAGCGCCCAGACGAGAGAAGGTGCATGGGCAAGGCCAGGCAGGAAACATGTGACTTATCAGTAACTTTAGACATCGTAACACAATTTTAAACGAGATTTTATTGTAGATTATACATTTTACTGATACCAATTATATAATATTTACCTTGTTCATTAAAAATAAAAATAAAAACATATATATTTTTTTAAACATATTTTTTTTTTTTAATTTTAATTTTAATTATTATTATTATTTTTTTTTTTTCAATATGGGAAGAGGTGGGGCGGCGCCCCTAGCGCCCCTATGGACCGGCCGCCACTGCATATATATAAGAACATATATGCAGGAGGAGATAAAAGAGCTACATAAAGTGCATAAAAAGAGCTACATAAAGTGCAAGAGGAGATACCCCTGTGTTAAAGTGCATTTAGCGGTGATTGCACGTCTGTTTGTTTCTCAATCATTCTTTGAGTTGACCTTTAAAACTATTGAGAGTGAAACAATTCCGTATCTCAGTTGGGAGGCTATTCCACAATGATCTATAACCTTTACGCATTTATAACAAGCGTTAATAACGTTTGATTTTAAGTGTTCAAATATAATTTTGGCCATACCTTAGTCATTCCACACTGACTTACTGTAATAAAGTGGTTTCCATATCATTATTGGGGTGTGACGGAATTTATTTTTGTTTTTCCAGGAATAATCTTGAACATTTTATAAAACGTAATTGTTATTATTAGAACAGTATTGATAGCTATTTATGTTTATTCATAACAAAACTAAACAGGTGTTCTTGCCTAAATGCGCGTCAGAATAATGATCAGGATGAAAATGATCAAATGTCTTATGATGTGCTACAATAGTTTCTTAGACACACAATGAAATTTTGTATGCAATCCAGCATAGACAAACCTGAAATGAGAAAGTAAAACACGGGTGACTCATATAAAGTATATTTTTTGTCTTGATTAAAACTACAGGTATAAGGAGTTCCACCACGTATGTCACACACTGCCGTGCTGCACTACTTCACTCTGATGATGAACAAAATGGGAGTCTGAAAAAGCAATATTGGTTTCAAAATCTAATTTTCTTTAACTGCCAGACTCTTAAAATGCCTGACAAATATCACTGAACCAATTAAAGTGCACATCTGTTTCATTAGGGGGGCCCATATCCATCCATCTTATCTGTCAATCTCATCTCTCAGTACCTTCGTGGACCTCATCAGATGTCTTCATGCGTGCGCGCCTGTGGAGATTAATTGAGCCAATTTAACATCATTTCAGGGGAAGAGAAAAACTTCACGCTCTGGATTTTTAACTTGATACTCAGTTTTATTACATATTAAAGCAGTAGCGTAGGCAGAAATGTACTTTACTTTTAAAATGATTAGTTTAGACCCCGCCACTTTTACTATGCGGAAAGTCTGTGCATCGGTCTATCCCAGGGGTCGGCAACCCGCGGCTCTCGAGCCGCATGCGGCTCTTTAAGCCCTCTGCTCTGGCTCCCTTGAGCTTAGACAAAAATAAGAAGGAAATAAAATAAAAATATTTGTAGGACTATTTAAATGTTGTTGCACAGTTGAAAATCTTTCGTATCTTGTATTTTGAGGTGATACTGTGACACATATAAATAAAAAACAAAACGGTTTTAATTAGGTCAACTAAAATATGCGTCACATCCTGCTACGGTCCCGCACTAGCGCCTTTTCAGCAGGCGAATCACCTGACCCCCGGCTCGATGAGCGAACTCTGGATAAATCAAAGAAAAGAAAAGTATCGGAGGAACACAGGATTTAATTCTGCGTGGACAGAGTTATCTGCTTTCACAGCAAACGATGCTGGCTTACCGGTATGTTTGATATGTGGAGAGAAGTTGTCAAAGGTGCTGCAGCCTTTAAGTATCGAGGAAAAACACGGAAGAGGAAGACAGCTGACGATCTTCAGTCATAATTCAATCAGTTTAGGGTGCAGCTATATGTTTTAATTATTTCAAAGTGGGTCCATTTTAATTGTATTTTTTTTCCTTCAAATGTGCAGAGGACTCCCCAAGTGCTGTGTTGATTTATTTTAAAGTTGGCCTGTGTATTTTTTTTTATTCTCCTTATAAGAGTTATTTGTTTCTTATTAGAGGTTAACAGTTTTATAATGTAATAAATAATAAATGCAAAAAAACTGTAGTTTTTGTCTATGATATAACAATACATACAACTTTACAAGCTATCAAATATGTTTTGCGGCTCCAGACAAAACAAATTGTTGGAAAGGGGGAAAAATGGCTCTTTTGGTCAAAAAGGTTGCAGACCCCTGGTCTATCCACTCGCCACTCTCTGTAGAGCGCTGTGTCAGTGCTTCATTATCATTTTTTTTTGGGCCTTTTCACTGTTCTGGGGCAGTTTCTCTTTCCTTTTAAAAGTCTCTGAAAGTGTCAGTTGTTTCAGTGCCGTTACCTGAGTGGCCGCTGTGTACTTGTCGTGTTGTTGTTGGTGTTTGTTTCTCAGGTGGCGTATTAGGCGTTGTGCACACGGGAACGTTTGCGTTTATGCACAGTATGCGTATTCAAAAAAGTCTTCCGTTCACATGCATTCGTTTCATTTAACGTGTCTGTTCAAACGAGACCGCTGGAAACGCTGTAGTACATATGCCGGGACTGTAAGTGGCGCTGTAACTTCCGCCACAAAATACACCAAAAGCCGCGAAGAAGACTCCGGAGCAGCCCCGCAGCAATGTTGCCATGGCTACCCTTCTGTTTATGCCCCGCGGTGGATTTAGCAACATGTAGTTCATGTAATTCTCCATGTCCACTTGTTGCTGATGGTTGTGGTAGAGGAGCTGTAGATTTTGCACTAATATCTGTAGCATGGTCAGTAGCAGTAGCACTAGCAGTAGCTACTGACAGGAGGAAGTGTGTGTGGCGATTGCTGGTATTCAGCGGGATATAGTAATTTCCTCAGCATGTAAATATATGGATAAATGCAACGGGGAAGTTAACTGAAAGAAACCGAATCTGTGGATATTGCATCGACCGACCAAGAAGCACGTCTCCGTGGAGAGGACGCGCTCAGAAAGAGAGATATTCTCTACAAACACCGGGTGAGATCGCTCCTCTGGGACACGCCGGTCCTCGTGTTTCCTTTTTTTGTGTGGATTATAAACATTTCTCTTTTTGCCGCCGACGGGCGCAGGAGCAATGAACAATAATGGCCTGGATTAGGCAGTAAAGACAATTTTGGTGTATCGCAGAGCGGACTGTTTAATTTTGTTTGTGTTGTTTGGCTGGAAAATTGTCAATATAATGGATCAATGCATGAAATCTGACTCTGTTTATTTTGTTTAAGGAGTATATTGGGCGTTAACAATTCTGGTTTGCCTTTTATAATATTATTTCATTCAAGAACCCCTTGTGCGTTTAATTAACACAGCTATTTTTGATAGTTGATCGTTACAGATGGCTACTGCCATGCTACAGCAGTGAGCAGGGGAGAGGTGGGGAGAGATGGGGAGAGGTGGGGCTATCGTTATTTTTTCAGGAAATATTCGTATAGAGGTGATTACACGGACTCGGTTGACCCCCCCAGAGCGTTTCGTTTGCAAATCTATCCACCTTGGGACCCGTTATCGTTTGTGGGGTCCGTTTCTATCGGCCTCGTGTAAATAATAGGGCTATACGCACGCAAAACTATGCAGATACAAGCAGTTTTGTCCTCGTGTAAACGGCGCCTTAGATTGGTCGTGTTGAACGTAGCTCTGTTCTTTCCACCACGCGGAACCTCCGCCTTGCAAACATTGCATCTGGCTGTTACACTGCCTTCGCTTTCAATTTTATAATACTTCTAAACTCCTGACATTTTCTCTGTCCCGACTCCCGAGTCACCAGCTGAACGTAGCCTCTCGTTAGCTTACTGCTACTATTAGACACTGCGCCCTGCCCACTCTGCTGCCAGATTTGAGAGAAATAAGCAACCAGGTCTATGAAAACAAGCCCAAAAGAAGCAACACATACATGATGTTGTGTAATTTTAAACCAAAACTAAGGCCTCAGGATGACTTTAAGACGTGAACATGGTCATTTTTGTTTTGTAACATTAAATAAAATAATAAAAATATTTTATAAAAAAAAAATTAAAAAAAAAGATTCCCGATCCCCGATTCTTTTCTCCCGATTCCGATCTTTTGAAAATCACGTGATCGGCTCCGATCCCAGATCACGTGATCGGATCGGGACATCTCTAGTTTAGATAGTTTGGTAATCATTTATGTAAACAAGTATTTCCAAGGCACACCTTTATATGATCATTATAGTTAGAAAAAATAAGAGAATAACAGGTATGAAATAATTCCAACTCATACTATAGGACAGTAACACAAAAATACAAGGGGAGTGATTTGTAAAATATGCATAAAGAAAAAGTAAATCTGTTTACAGTTCTGTTTCACATGGGTATTGTTGAGAGATGTATCCATAGATTTAGTCCCTAATGTTGCTCTCAAAGTGTACCAGATTGATGCTTTTAACTTCAATATTTAAAAAATCATCTTCCTGGGGGAGCATGCCCCCGGACCCCCCTAGAGGAGGTGAGGTCCACCACCTGCCCACACCCCCTGTCAAATTGTCCCACCCACATTGAGGATGCTTCCTACGCCCATGCCTATAATAATAATAATATATAATAATGCCCATTGCCAAGCATCGTTGTAGCATTTCCCTCCGAATAATGGTCGAAGACTTGACTAATGATATTAATTTATTGAAATCTCCAATATCAACGTAAGAGCTATAAAGACACAACAATAACAAATACATGTAGGCTCCATCCATGTTAACTTTAAACAGACAGCTAAACAGCATAGCCTACAAACGAATTAGGACACAACCCACATTTTTATATTATAGTTAATACCAACCTTGTGCCTCTTCGGGGGGTGCTAAACTTAAACATAAACTTTATCCTTTACTTTCTCCGTCTTTATATGTAGATATTACTTTTCTCCGTTAATCTCCGCTCCTTTTCTGTTGTTTCCATAGCAACAACAACTTCCTGTCAACAGCGTAAACTCGCCTTCAAAATAAAGGCATCTAAATAAAACAGGAAGTTAACCTAAGTTACATTTAAGACATACAACTGCAACAAAAGTAACAAAAACAATGTAATATCCTTTTCAGTTTCACAGAACACAAATTGGGTTATTTACAATAGTTAGGTAACTCTTTTATTGCACTAGGTAACAGCAACAATAGGTTGTAGCATTCAAACCTGCTCATGGACTTGCAGTGGTCCTTGCTTTTTGTATGTCTCTCCAACGAGTTACGCAGGTGCTTCCAGTCTACATATCCATCCCTCGTAAATGCACCTTCAGCTCCTGGGCTGGGGAAATGTCTGCACATTTTACAGAAAAGCGCGTCCCTACTTGCGCTGTATTCCACCCAGGGAAAATCTTCATACCACCTCGATGAGAAGCACCTTGCTTTTCCATGATTAACAGTGTAGGGGAACTTCTTCAGTTTTGGCTGTGAAGGCGGTTCATCAAGTGCAGACAGATCAGCGGGTAGGCCTACACCTGCTTCATGCTGACGACCGGGAGCGGGAGTGAGCACTGCTAGCGCCGTGGAGCAAGCGGCTGTAACAGTATAGTCTCCGGAGTCGGAGAGCCTGGCCCTGGATCGCTGCTAGATGAGAGCATCATTTGCAGGCAGCTCTCTCACGTTACTAATTGGGCGCGCGCCGGAACCAACAACCAGTTTTTACCGGAAATGAGTTCCGTTCAGAGGATAAAACACATACAACATTAATTCTACTCGGTTCACTTAAATTTCACTTTGAATGCTTGGATATTCTCATTACACCGAAGCTTTCTCAGAGCGGGCCAATGAGTAAACTGGGCCTGGGCCCGCCCTGGCCCTATGGTGGCTATGCCACTGTTTTAAAGTCACATTTGCTGCACACACTTTTATTCAATTATAACCTGAGGAAATAGGAAATAAATTGGGGCAAGAATAGCTGAGTATACAATGAACTGCGCTCAAATAATGATTGAATGTCATGCTATTTGAAAGAGGTTTAAAAAGAGACACCGCTTCATATCATATTTCAGGAGACACACACATTTGGTGACTCAACTTTACAATAGCATAGCAACATTAAATATATGCAGAGTCATTGTGTATTCAAAGTTTCAAAATAATAGTGTTGTGTCTCCCAGTTGGATTTTAATATAAACATGAATGCTATGCTGTGGGCAGATTCTGAACATGAACCCAATATAGGCAGTTCACCTCCTCACAGGAATAACAGACACGAATCCACTTTATGTGTCTTTTGTCTTTGTTTTAAATTGGATTTTGTCAGTCCAGACGTTTACAAAAATAACAGGTAAAGAAATTATTACCTGGGGTTTGTTTCCTTGTCTTTTTTAAGCCAACTGACAGTGATGTGAGAATTGTGTCTGGGGTTGAGTCAGTCAACTGTCAGTCTTCGGGAGGCTTGTTTTTTTTTCTTCCTCAGCAGACTTGAGGTGTGTTTTCACTCTTGTTTTGTTTAATCTGACTATTAAATCAGCAATGCTTACAAAACACAATGTTTCCTACAAGAAGCATCTGCCTTAATTGCTTGACTCTGAGGGGATGTGAACAGCTGCACTAAGCCATTTATGTGGCAGTCATGAAATATTATTCACTTACCATATACACAAACTTTTGCAACTGATCAAGAAAATGAGACCAAATTGCAATTTCTCATCTAAAGTTTGCATTCCTGCTATGTTGGGAGGAAACCATTAGCATGTTTAAGCTAAACAATCTTACGTTGAAAATAAGATTAGTTCTGCTGTTATAAAAGATAAGGCTACACTTTTGGCTGACCCAGTATATTACCGTAGGTGCTAGCTTAGAGCATCATCTTTATTTGTATACAGTGGAACAAAGGTGGCTGTGTGTGTTCATATTCTTTGGTGTTGCTTTATCATGGCATCATCCTTTCTACATCTTCAGAACAATGTGTGCTTTGACAAAGGTTGCAGAAGTACAATGAAGATGGAGGAAAACTTTATTCCCTTAAGACTTTTTTCAAATTGTCAGAAGTATCCATCATCTATCGGTCAGTGACACATTTCCACTAAACGCACCAATAGTATGTTTTGCATGTTGATAAATTATAACGAATCTATAAATCTTTATTATGTAATCATTTCAAAACCTGTCACATAGCAGCACATTACCAAATAAGTGTGTCCATGCAGTTGTCAAATTGTAATCACTGCCCAATTGAGCTCGATCAGGAAAACACCTGTGAGTCAAAAAAGCCAGATGTTGGTTGGGCGTTACATCTGTGCTATGCTAATTAATTAGTTTGATGTTTTGGTAATATTACTTTTAAACCTTGAATGAAAAGGTAAGCTTTTCCATACTTGGACAAATGCAAAAGAATAGTCCAGGTAACCAGGACCATTTTGTTGTGTTGTATTTTGTTGGTTGTCATAACAACAACATTGTATACATTTTTTACCTTTAGTATAACTTACAACTAAAACGGAAAATGTACGGTAGTCTTTTGATGTGGAGGATATGTCAGTTTGTAATTTCCCCATTCCTGCTTGACAAATAGAGGAAATGTCACTTAATGGCTGCCTGCATGGCCTGGTTACGTCAGAATGTCTTGTGCCATCTTTTGTTCAAACAGCATTTGAAACTGTGGACATTTAAAAGGAGACAGAGTGGTAAAGGAATGGCACTGAGTGCAGCAGAAATACAGCGGGTGAGTGTATCCAACATGCAAAGTGCCCTTTTTATCTCCTGCATTTTGCAAGCGACAATAAAGTACTTGCAGATTATACCAACCTTTGTCATCGTTGTGCTTTTGTTTTTGGAATCCTACAATTTCTCAAGCTGCTGTATACTGAGGTTTTACAATTCTCTGCAATAGTATTTTAGCTGACTGTCAGCAGAAGTCGACTTTTAGGAGAGCAATATTGTTCTTTGGTGCTGTTTAACTCCTGTCCCAGTCAAACTCAAGAAGCCACATAATTATCTGGGAGCTGCCTCCCACTTCTGTAACTAAAGGCAAGTAGAAAAGAAGAAAAGACGATAGCCAAAGTCCTTTTTCTGAAGTGTTTGTAGAGTATTGACCAGTGTTGGTGACGGTACCCATGCATTCATTAATTCGGCTTTGTTGCACTTTAACTCATCATTTCTGTCATCATCAGAGAAATACCATCGATTAATTTAGATGAAAGGAATTTGCACAGAAACGGAGAGCCCCCGTCCTCTCTGAGAATCAAAGGCCAAGGACTCAGTGTTCTCTCAATGGTGAATGCATTCATCTGAAATGTGTAACATGAAGCACCACTGCTCGCACTAAATGTTCTGCATCACGCTCTATACTGACATAATACAGCTTTGATGTTGAATGTAAGAATGGAGTGTGTTATGTGCTTGCACTGCGTTACCACAGCAGTGTTCACCTTCAAATGTGCAGATACAGTGTGAACCAGATTGCATCATCAGCTTAGCAAATGATGACATTTTGTACTCTTCTTCTCATCTCAGGAAAAATGAGTCTTTATAAATTAGGATAAATTAAATGTATCATTTTTGAGACTGTGCGTGCTGATGTGTGAACATATCTGATGAGTATTATTAATGCTGGCTGATGGTATAATTATTAGGGCTGTCAAGTTAACGCATTAATAACGCAATTATTTTTTTAACGCCACTAATTATTTGAACGTGCGATTAACGCATGTGTATTTGTCCTCGGCCCGCCCGTAGTTTCAGAGCCCAAAGGCTTGATGTTGTTGTTGTTGTTGTTATTGTTAGTTGGATGGTGGGAGATTCTAGCGAGAGATATGGATACAAGAAAAGGTGTTTTAAACAGCAAGCCAAGCACACAGCTGATGCTGACAGCCCCGCTCCTGCCACTCGCTTGCGGCAGACCACGCTTGAAAGTTTGCCGGGGAGACGCCTGGACACGACGTCTACGAGCAGAAATCTTTCAACAGCGATAGCTAAAAGGGTGGCTACAGCTTGCAGGACAATTAACATTGTGGAGGACGAGGGACTGTGTGAGATAATTCGGATCGCATCCAACGTGTCGACTGCACATCACAGCGCATTATTTTGACCCTAGATGGGAACTTCAGTCTCATGCTTTGACTGTTATGAAGACAGAGGAGCGGCATTTCGCCGACAACTGTAAATAGGCTTGTCTGTTTGAGCAACTGGTTCAGTGCAAAGAGACAGGGTTGGGAGAGAGTGTAAGAGAGAGAGAGAGGTTCCAGGTTGTTGTATTGAAAATATTCAGGAGAATATTTGTCATTGTTCAGAGGTTGTTGTGTTAAACAAACATTTGCATAAAGCACATGTGTCCACTCATATGTTGATAAGAATATTAAAAACTTGAAAAATATTCCTCTAAGGTACATTTAGAACAGATACAAAATGTGCGATTAATTTGCGATTAATCGCCATTAACTATGGACATCATGCGATTAATTGCGATTAAATATTTTAATCGACTGACAGCCCTAATAATTATATCTCAGTGTGAGCTTTCACAGCTAATTTGATTGGCATGTTATATGTGATCATGATTTAAGTGAATTAACCTTTGGACGTGTTATTATTCAGAAGTAACATGTCAAAACTGTAACATGATCACAAAATGAATATTGTTGATATTATTATTATTATATATATTCTACTGTGAACATTACTAATCAGTAAATAGTTTGAATGATTGTCACTAACTTAAGGGCTTTTTTTCATGTCCTGAAATGTCATACATTCTTCTTTTTTTTTAAACACTCAAAACCATGTCACCTGTCAGAATTGATGGATAGCAAACACAACACAAACAGTAATAATAGTGTGTTCTCAGTGGGTGGTAGATAAATATAAAAATGCTAAATGCTGTTTTTAGACGGTGTCTATAATTTCTTTGTTCCCTGGAATGAAGAAGAAATATGGCATTTGAATGTCAGAAGTTATATTTGAATGTCAGACACATGAATATGCTTAATTATTAAATAATTACATACCTTTCCCAGAAATCTTAATTTGGTTATAATGGGAATGATCCCTTCATTGACCTGAGCTCCAGTTTCCAAGTGTGTAGCAGGATGGTCTAATGTTGATTTCTGACTATTATTCACATTGAGTCAACCTTTCGCTAAAGGTAATATCCTTTTAAGAAACCCATTATGCTGCAGTTCAGTGGTATCTGTTTCTGCACACTGGGACCAGTGCTGGTGTCTACTCACATTTTATCATTGACATCTTCTCGGGAAGGTAATCCAAGGCTCTTGAATTCAAAAGTATCTTATCGTCTTATTTGGACCGACAAGTTTCCCGGATTCCAAAATAAGCTCAGTTTCACTGGAAAATATCTTACTTGTTGTCTATCACTGTTTCTGGTCATAACATTATTTTTCATCATCTTATAAGAACTTTATATATTATATTTTTATTTAGTTATTGATAAAAAAGAAACCACAGCCATTATACACTGAAAATACATTTAGACTAAAAGTTTAGTTTAAAAATACTATTACTATTAGGGACACTGGTCTTCATCTTTATTCTGTGCAGCCAGAACCACCTACCATTATTTGAAAGCCCCGGAGGCTCAGTTGGTATTATTTTGCCAATCTTTCCACAGTAGTAGTACATGTTGTGCTTAGCGCTGCCCAAGGCGATAGTCATTTGTATAAAGAAATACAAACAAGCCACAGCATTTGCTTTTTTTCCTACCAGAATGATAATATGTAGAGCCAGACCTTTCTCTAGTGCTGATACAGCATCTGGCAACATGATATTAGGTATTTACTTGCTTTTTGTCTGTGCCTCAAGTTGCCATTCTAGTATTTAGGGATAATTTTTTGACGATGTGTAACACAGGGTTGCACAACATAATGCAGTTGTAGAATAGTCCATGTAATACAGTAGGTCCTATTGTGCTTTTTGGGGTTTTCCCCTTCCTCCTTAAGTCTTAAGGCACTTAAGGCACTCACTTCTTGTTCTCAGATGGGGAAAGGGCTGCTGCAGCACAGGCAATATGAGAAAAATAAAGCACTTGTTGAACATTAAAGCTTGTAAACATGTCCCAGTAGAGCAGGGGTGGGGAACCTTTTTCCTCTCAAGGGCCATTTCAATTTTTTCAACATCCTCCGAGGGCCGTACAAATTATTGACCTCTGCTTAAAAATACTAAAATCACAGCCCATTCATTTCGCCTTTCTTTCATGCTGTGCAAAGAAAAAGCAACCTCTTAATCCAGATATCTTGCCATGACTCGCGCATGCATGCACGTGCACGGTTGTGGCATGACCACCAAAACAGAAAGATATGGACACAAGATGTGTGCAAATGTATTTAGTTTCCTATCCATGTGAACATGATTTAAGTCGGGGGGGGACCTAGCCTCCTCTAGGGGGGGTCCGGGGGCATGCTCCCCCGGGAAGATTTTTTTTTAAATGTTGAAGTTCAAAGCATCAATCTGGTGCACTTTGAGAGCAACATTAGGAGATCTATGGATACATCTCTCAACACCCATATGAAACAGAACAGTAAGCAGATTTTCTTTATGGATATTTTACAAATCACTCCCCTTTCAAACTGTATTCTTGTTTATTAATAAAAACTTTTTGTTATTGTCATATAGTATTTTATACCTGTTTACTTTATTCTCTTATTTTTTTATAACTATAATGATCATATAAAGATGTGCCTTTACCTCACTGGTTGTAGAAAAAGCTTCTTATATTTGTTAGCATAGCTAGCTAACCAGATGCTAATAACAACAAAGTTATTGACTGTATGATCAGTATGACAGATGAACAGATCGCCACTGGGCTTACAACTAGCCACGCAAAAACTGTGGCATGTGTACGGCTCCTTATGGGTACTGCAATTTCTGAAGTGCCGGAGCGGCGTTCTGGTGCTCTCTGTCAGAACTACACCTCTGTCAGACGAGACATATACCACGTGATGACCCGTTAGGCTCGTGTTGTGTAGCCTAGTGAATACAATTATTCTCTATTGGTTTCTTGGCCAGGAAAAACAGGCACTTGCTTGTTTAATTATTTTGCGGTCTCGATTTCTTTAATTTTTTTCTTTTTTGCGTGTGTTTATAAATTACCTCGAGGGCCGTACCAAATGGTCTCGCGGCCCGTATACGGCCCGGGGGCCGGAGGTTCCCCACCCCTGCAGTAGAGGCACAAAATACAATTATGAATCCGGACAATTAGCATAATAGGTCACTTTTAATCCTGAAGAAGACAAACGAAAATCACTTTTTTAAATGTGCATAAAATCTGCGTTTACATTTTCTTAGCCCAACAGGTTGTCGCTGTTGCTGATCAGCAAACACAACTGTTCTATTTTCAAACATTATTGTGTGTAAACTCTTCAGAATGCAGCTCTTCCAGGTTGCTGTAACTTCACCATGCACTTGTCCTGTCTTTATGACACATCCGGTGAGTCTAAGAGGAATTGAGGATTGTTATGGATGAAAATTGCAAGTCCATTGTTGTTGATCATTGACAGTGCATTAATATGATGTAGCAAATACGTAATTGGAATGATATAGTCTTAGCAGAGCAGAAATTGTACATGAATGTGAAACCATCAGTGAAACATCCACACTAACACTGCAGTGCCAATAAATCAAACAAACGCTGAGAAACAGAGCAAACATTTTCTTGCCGGGCGCTTAGCGGACAGTAACAAAGTGGGCAGCGTGTTTTTAATCGCTTCATGCCACAATCCTCCCTTTGGAGGCGGAGAACAAGCTTGTCGATCTGTACCAGGGTACATCAGGGGAGAACACCTTGATGCCCGGAACCGCTATCTGCCATGGTGCAGTGGTGGTAATGATTAAGTATCAGTCCAGCGCACTCCTCTCATTTCCAAACTATCAGTTTCACCTTCTCCACTACATCACATTTGAGGAGCAGAAGGTAATGATCCACCTGGGTGACTGCCAAGTCATTTTCTTTCATATGCTCTCTCACTTCCCATTTCACTCTCTCCGTGTCTTGCTGCTGTCTCTCACTCGCTCTCATCCAACAGCTCCTTTCTCATCCTCTGTCTCTCATATTTGGTATTCATTTCTCAAGGTTGCCTGTGGAGATAAATGTGCCATGCCCACTAGGTGAGAGGGTCAACCCCATGAACTGTCTCCAGCGGGAGGTCACAGAGACTGGCAGTTGTTTTACAGACTTCTTTATGGCTGTCGCAGAGCATCCCAAAGAGGCAGAAAGGTTGTGCATGCTGGGATTATTGGCAGTGCACTTTACCCCGCTGTTTAACTTTGGATATCAATCAATTCCACAGGGAGAAAAAGGGGTTTCGACTGAACAAGTGGGCTGTAAAGCTTATTATGTTAAGATGCTGTTTGGTTTATAGCGTGATAGATTCACAAATAGGATTGACTACGATTGCCAAGAGTGTTGGAACAATGAATGCATTTTATCCCAGTTACATTGTCACCCACACAATGAAAACAGAGGGCTCTCATTGGGATTCTTCTAGTTTATCTGTCGTACAGGAGATTTCCCAGGGGTCATATGCAATGTTTTTTCTGATTTTGACTAAAAACAGATGCATGATGGAATTTTGGCACTAGGCTCTGGATTGAAAAACAAAACAATAAAACACATTCAATAATGCTGAATCTTCACTTACAGATCCTAATACATTTTGCTTTCATGAGGGAGTTGAATTAAAATAATCACTGGGTGTTCTGGAGGAGTAATGGTTAGGGATGCCAACAATATTATTGCAACATTGTCCGCAATATTTAGATCTTATTTCCTGACAGCTCGCTTCCGTTCTTTCTATTTAACAAAGGCTGAAATGCATACGGCTGCAGTTACAAGAACATTTACATTTATTAATTTGCTCAAATGTAATGCAGGAATTTCATTCGAGAAACACCTCTGTGGGTTTGAAGATTTGTCAGATACCAAAAGCCTACACAGCAGTTTATCCTGATCTGATACAGGATGTTAGAACTCAGCAAATATGTCACACTCAGTTTAACACTGTCTTGAAATTTGAGGGGTGAAATTATACTACTCTATATTTGATCTTCAAATCAAGTTCTGTTGTGTAGAGGCAGTTTTAACTACTGCTACATACATCCAAATGACAGGCTCTTAGCTTACATGTTCCTAGTGGGTCTGATAAAGGTATTACATGGCAATATTTGTAAGTCTTATTCAATTTGAATAGTCCCCTTTTACATTTTTTCAGTTTTTCTTTTCATATGAAGCATCTACATGTAGTTTCTGATTAGAGAAATGTGTGTTTCTCGAATCCATTCCTGAACATCCGTATTTTCTGCGAGTACTGATGCTCTGATTTGATGCACAAACACTGACCCTTCCTCAGCAAAAGTTCAAGCAATTCCTCTCAGAAAATAAAAAGACCTTTAGGCTTCAAACAAGGTCAAAGGAGCTTGATGATTCCAGTAGATCCTGCGTGGTCTCCACAGAAAGGCCTCTCAGGGGTTGAAATCCTGAGTGAAGCTCGCAGAGTATGTGGTGTGAATGCAAAGATGATCTGACGAGCTGACATGAGGGAAACCTGCACCGCTGCAGAAACGGAATCTGAGCAATGAGATTCACACACACAAGTGGAACTTGCTCATAATGCACAGTGAGGGGCGATAAGCTTCCACACTAGTCATTGAGCACATATTCCTGACTTTGCACACAAGTTAACTTGTGAGCCTCAAAATCTATACGGTGTTATATACTGTGGACATGGCAGTCTTTACAAGCTTTATTAGAGTGCACATGAAAAATAAACGTCTATTTCCCTGCCATAGATTAAAGGAAAGGAGGGGATTACATTTTGCAGCCGGGATCACGCCTCTACCCTGCGCAATTACCCTTTATAAGGTTACCCCATGCATTTCAATTAAAAATGACGAGACGACTTTACAACCATGGGGAAAATACGCTTTTAAAAGACAGGTGCTAAAGTACACGGATTGAATACATTTCACATTGCGGCAGATAAACTCACCACATCCCTCTGGCCTCTGATAATCCTCTTAATATGGTAATATATGAAACACCTACCTAGGATGTCTTTGAGTCATCTGCCCCATGTTCATATTACTGAGGCTTAGATTAATTTCCTTTACATAGAAATCAAAGAGAGATTTGAAAATTGGATTTGGGATTTCCTTTGATGGGTCTTAGCTAGTTGGCATTTGGAAGTCACAGTAGAACCACATTCCCATTGGTTATTAAAAGACAGCTCATTGAAACTGTGGCTATTTATCAGTAAGCACTAGAGTAGAGCTGCATCCAGGGCCCAACACACCGAAGACCTGAGGAGAATCCTAAACAGGTCGGATAATGAGACAGAGATAATTATCTTGGAGCTACAACAGTATGTAACTGTGCCATGCTCCTCTGCGCAATTACTCCATTTAAGACCCATTAACACCAAACGTCCCAACATTATTGTGGTAATTGTTGGTTTGATTGCATTCTTTATTAATCAAAGTGTATCTGTGACCTTAATTAATTACTCAAATAGGGTGGGGATTCCATTAGGGATTGTACAGGAAAAGGAGTATTTTCTTAAGATAATTGTTGTACATTTTCTCCCCTTAGTTCCGTTTGTACCATTGTCCTGATGTTATTCCAAAGTCAGTGTACAGCCTCATTCGTTATTTCACACTAGTCCTATTTGCACAGTAAAATAAACGTATTACACACCTCTAATTATTCTCTATTGGTTTCTTTTCAGACAGCAAAGACCACCTGTGATTGAATTGGGTAGAATGGGGGTTTATTCACTTACCAACAAAAGAAGTATTGATGTGTCATGGATGAAGTTCCTGCAAATTCCACCTGTGAAATGCAAATGTGACCGGGGCAGGGTCCAGCATGGTCAGCATGCAAATTAGCTTATCGAATGGCCGCAGGGTACACAGCACTTCTGACCTACTGCTGCTGCATCCACAATGTTTCCTTGCTGTTTCCTTCCCTTGGCCCGTGAACTGGGAGCTTCAAAGAGAAAACATTGAGGTCGGCTATTGTGAAAATCTGTATGTTTGACATGTATATAAGGATCGTTAAGGTTTGTGAGTTGTTCTTGTAGCTGCATTAGTGCTGCATTGGACCATAACTGTTTTTTTTCTGTAAACTAATATTTGTAAAAATTGATAAAATCACCCATTTCATAGTCTAGTATGCATCAGCAGACAAAATACTCAATGCAGCTGCTTAAAAAAGCAGTGATGCAAGGATGAGTTTAAATATTATTCATTGGTTCAAGAGCAAACAACTCTAATGGCGCATGCACTGCAGGGCCTCGCACGGCTTAGTACGGTATAGTTAGGCCTTGGTAGGCCAGACTCACTTTATGCTGCGTTTCCATTACAGTTTAGTAGCTGGGACAGTAACTATAGAAACGCAGTGTAGGCAGAGCCGTGACGTCATCTTCAATGCGAACCACAGAAAACCAACATCAGCCGTTAGCTGTTAGCACTCAGAGCTCACAGCTCCTCATATCTGTTCAGAAACTAGACAAAAGTTAAACAAGTACAAACCACAGACTGTCTGTGTCATGGTGAATACAGTCGCTGCTTTATTTATGTCTGTATAGGCCGTTGTTGTGAGTGTGGCCGGTCGGAGCATATACAACGTTAGCTTAGCCGATCTCCATTTAGAAAACACGCATTTTAAAAGGTTTTTCGCCTGCCGTCTGTCTGCAGACTTGACAAAGCATTAATTCATGGTTTTTACTAACCGGTATCAGTATGTTGTTACTTTGGCATCATTTTGAAACGTGTATTACAATTAAATCACGGTCAAATATGTTAATTTTGTTGTAGTTGTAGCCCCCTTGCCAGCGATTCTCTCACTAGTTTAGCATATTCAGCCCGGAAAGAACCTGGATTTTGGAGAGCCAGAAAAACTGAAACAGTACCCGTTAGCCGGAACTACCCCTAGTGGAAACGCAAAAGAAAACGGGCCGGGTTTGGCACGGCACGCTTAAACCGTGCTACGCGCTGCAGTGGAAATGTGCCATAACTGCCCCTTAAAGCCAGAGTCTAGGCTGTAGACTAGTGGGAGGAGGAGTTATCATAGATCATGGCCATGACAGATCTTGTGGACTGTATTTTAAAAGCAGTGGCGAGCCATGACTTTTATACCTTGGCCCTCTGACCCCCACCAACCCTTCCCTCGAAAAAAAAGAAGAGTTATTACGTCACAGCATATACTTCAGCGGAATATCAAAACAACGGCCCTGGGTGCAAGACGCATCAATGACAGCGACCCTCTACCACACAAAACAACACCATTTATATAAACACCTATCATGACAGGGCACCCACAGCCAAGTCACAATTAAAAATGAATTAAGTCGGCACGGCGGCCCACATTGAAAATGACTTAGGCCTACCTTTGATGATCAAATCAATTAAACACAAAGTCCATCCTCCTGTCCTTTTCGATGAAGCACTTGATGGCGGGGTCATGCAGCTGATCCTTTGCCACTCCAGTTTATCATTGTAACTCAATCTTGAAAATGACTCGGTTAATAATTACGCAACGATGTCATCACTATCACTGAAATGAGCCATCATGAACGAACTTATGCTAATCATAAATCTATCGATCATAAATCTATCGATCATAAATCTATCGATTCGATTTATGATTAGAAAATTATAAAAGTAGGGTAGACATGTGGATATTATCCGGCTGAACAAAACGTGTATTTATCTAACAGGTTCGTTTTCCACAGACCTTATTTCAAGCTATTTTCCAAAATCCTATGGAGAAATCCCATTGCTTTCTGTCGAGGGAACCCGAGCGCAGCTTACTTCCGGGTTTTAGGACGCGTCACTGCACCACTCTATAACACACATGCATAAACTTCACAGCGGGCAGAACTTGTCATAAAGTCCGCAAAAATAAAGCCCACCCATTTAGAGGGAAGATATGATTGGTCAATTGTACTGTAATTAATTAATAGAGACGGCATTTAACCCTTCACATTCAAACAGAAACTGAACAGGCAGATTCGAAGGATTTATTTATTTGGAAATGCTATTTTAAATACAATTAAATCAAGTTATTTTGGTAAAACTAATGAAAAATATAACTAAAAAAATATTTAAATTTGTTTTGTTTTTTTATGTTTTCAAATATTATTTTTTAGAATATCTTAGGCCCTCAGAGAGGGCCTAGAGGGCCCTGACGGCTCGCCACTGTTTAAAAGATAATCAAGAAAATACACAAACATTACGGCATTGGGAGAATCAAGAAACCAGAATATGTTTTCCCCTGCATTTGTAGCGATGATACACTGATTCTTGATGGAAAATCCACATGTTCTATAATTTCCACCTAGTGGCCATGTGGTGACAACATCTTCCTACAGGTGTGATTTTTTCAAATTTTATAAAACACATATGGGACACAAAAGAAAACTCGAAAATGTTTTTTTCATTCTGCTCTGGCTGCTATTTATCGAATGTTTGACCAACATGAGTCTTCCTTGACAAGGATTTAAAGAGATAAACAGCATGTGTGGAGTTCTTTCCAATGAATTAATTGAGTTTACATCGTTTATCTATATATGGAAATAACTGGCTGGATATGACATATGAAAAGGGTCTCAGGGGTTTTCGCATTGATGCATTTTTATATAATTAAAGTTTTATAAGCTAAGATACTGTTGCCCCATCATGTGCCCCATGATAATGTTGGGTTAGGATTCTTAATATTTTTTGAAACAGTGAGTCATTCATTTCAGACAAAAAGGAGACTAAGAAGGATTTAACTGAATTGTCAGCTGAAATGACTACTATAGCTGACACATTTAATATGTTAATAATAGCAAGTAAATTAAGCATAAGTATGTAAGCTCCAGGAGTCAATCAAAAACACATGGTAGGATATAGATAGTGAGATATGCCAATAGTTAATATTAACATTGAATCTATTCCTTATACTTTTGCTATTGTTTTGTTGAAAGGCAACAAAAAAGACACCACCCTCTAAACAAAATCAAGTATTTTATTACAGCTCAAAGCACATTGTATTAATGTGTGGAGTATATGAGAAGCTTGACAGGCTGACTGCAACAAGTTATGGTATCTAAGCAATTTAACAAATGTTCACTTGTGTATAATGTTTGTCTTTTATGCACACTGGCACCTTGCTGTAGATATCTCTCTGTGCTTTTCAAGGTTTTTCCGAAACCAGGCAAATCCCATTCCTCTCTGTTCTTTCATTGCAGTGATCACTTCCTGTAGATATCTTATCTAACAGAATGACTTGAGAGTTGTGTACCAACATGTTCTATCAATACTACACAGACCCCCCTTACACATACACACCAACACACACAACACACTTCTGTTTGTAGGTCTGACATTGACACACAGTACCAGAGCATCAATAAACTCTCCAAATCTCTTTACTTTCACGGTAGCAATTACTATGAGCGAATAGTTGACAGTAGTGATGGGAATTATGGCTCTTTGAAGGGAGCCGGATCTTATGGCTCCGTTCCTTTCAAAGAGCCGTTCAAAAGAGCCGTTCAAAAGAGCCGTTTTTTTAAAAAGGGGGCGGGGTTACTAGGTTTAT
This sequence comes from Trematomus bernacchii, assembly GCF_902827165.1. Taxonomy (NCBI): domain Eukaryota; kingdom Metazoa; phylum Chordata; class Actinopteri; order Perciformes; family Nototheniidae; genus Trematomus; species Trematomus bernacchii. The sequence continues at coordinate 14,427,302 of NW_022988043.1, forward strand.
CTGCGAAATAATCACCAGGATAATGATTGACTGCATTGCCAGACCTAATGTAAATAATCTGCATTGTAAACATGACACAAGGTGGCGCCATATCCATGTCATTCATGTCAGTGAATGTACTTTGAATTTACCCTCTGCATGTGTTAAGTAAATAAAGTTGCCTTGCCTTGAATGAAATTCACGCAACTCTTAATATTAGTAGTGTGTTTTTAAGTGGCGATGGAGATTATTTGTTGACCCTGCTTTAAAGGATATTTTGCCTTTACAAATGGTGCGCTTTATCACTGCCTGGGTTTTGGTTGAAGTGCATCCAAATGCTGCTGCGTTTTCGCGTTTGGCTCATTTTACATCCGAAAAACACGTCGTCTATCTGTCCAGTACCACTTGTTATGACTTCTCTCTCTCGCGTATTCCGTTAAGACCCACCCCACCTAACTCCTCGTGCTGAAACCTACAAATCAGAGTAGGGGCGGGTCTTCACAGAATACGTTTGGGGAACAAAATCAAGCTTTTTAAAAGGCGAGTGAATTTTGGCAGGCAGTGAGTGCGGACCAACTTTGATTGAACGATAAGAAGAACGGCTCTCACCAAGTACGACTCGGTTCCCCTCGTTCGTACCAAAGAGCCGTTCAAAAGAATCGGCTCGTTCGCGACCGACACATCACTAGTTGACAGGATTGTGTTGTAAGTGTTGTATTTATCATTTTGGAATGTATCTCTTTAATTCACCTCCTGTCAGTCTCAGCTATCATTTTTATACACACATTTTGATTGACTGTTGTGACCCGTCAGAAGTGTTGAGTTCAGTCACGTTTCATGTTTTTGTCTTGTCTCCCACTACCGTCTTATTTTGGTACTCACCTTTTGTGTTTCATTCCAGCTCCCTTCACTCCCTAACCTTGAGTGTGGGTGTTTCTCAATCGCGAGTACGCTTGCTTGGTAGCACATGTCTGCCGAGCATCTTGCTTCAGAAGCGAGGCAAGAATACTTCCTGGCATTCGGAAAACAAAGAGTGGAACAGGCTAGCAAGTGTGCAGGTGTGCGTCATATGAGAGGCCCCGCCTTACATTTTCCGTCACAGATTTGGGGAAATTGGTCCGTGCACAAAGGATTGTGGGGATTTTAAGACCGCGGAGTCTACTCATGTGCAGCCTCGATATTTCTCCAAACGGAGTACGCCGGGCTCGGTAGATTTCCAAGTATGCTGGAGATTGGAACAGTACTTCGGCGGCACTCAATGACGTAGTATGCTTGAAATAGTGGCTCTGGAGCAGCTTTACTCGCGATTGAGAAACACCCCGAGTCTCCCGCTCTCATCAGCGTCAGCCCCGCCCCTGATTGTTTCCACCTGTGCCAATTACCTTTTGTTTAAAGGGCCCATGTCATGGCCATTTCCACTGATCATAATTACATTGTTGAGGTATACTAAAATAGATTTATACTGTGCAATTTTCCAAACTCACATTGGTTTCGCATACAGCATCTCTGTCAAGCATGTGTATTCAGCAGTATTCACTTTCTCCACTAAACGACTCGTTGGAGCTCTTGCCCCCCCCTCCCTGTGAGCCTAGTGTGCTCCGATTGGTCAGCTCGGCCACTCTGTTCTGATTAGTCAACCACCAGAGAGGCTGCGCCCATGTCTAACAGTACTTTTCCCGGCTGCTCTCAGCGGAACATCAGTCTTATCATGGCGTCGGTACAGCCGTATATTTTATATACATATATATTTTTAACTGTTGTTATAGAAGAGTGTGACGGCCCCAGGGCCTTTGTCTTACGATGGGGTGGAGCTGAAGAGGCTAATCAGCACGATCACGGACACCTCCGGAGCCGAGGTGCTATTAAGCCCAGCTGCCCGGAGTCACACGACGGCCCCTGTCTCTCTCCAAAGCGGCTGCAGGAAGACTAACTCTGCGATCCTCTCAACCACCTATCTCTGCATTTACCACAATAAATGTGCCGTGGTTTTGTAAACTCGTGTATGTCTCCTTGTCTTTCCGTTGTGGCCTACGAGCCGCTCATAACAAAGAGTAAGTTATTTTTACCCGTTATAAACTACTACTGTTTGATGAGAAATCAAATCATGGTTTGCTATATATGAATGATATGTTATAGGAGCAAATAATTCAGGGAAGAAAGGATAGGCCTACTAAGTATTTCCATTAAACTTTATTTTTAGAAATGTACAAAATGAACGTAAATATACATATATTGTTGTCGGCATCTTGCCTATAGCAGCCGGGGCTTTTTGAGACGATGCCTCAGTGTGGTCGTCCAGTCATGTATTGTCCGGCAGGATCTGTCTGGACGAAATAAAATGCAAATCACAAAATATTAGAGAAACTTAGTTGTTTTAGATTCGTTAGTAGTAGTTGTGGTAGGAGTGTGGATATATCTAATGAACAGCTTGCCTGCTAATATGCTAACCTAGCTTTGTTTACCTTGGTAGCTAACACGATATGAACGTTAGCTTGGAGGAACGGAGTGTAATAAAACTACTATGAACAAAAGTTAGTGGTTCATATTAGGCTAGCAATAACGTGTTTATAATTGCATTATTCTACGGGTAGTCTGCTACGTTCGGTCATACAATGTTTCCCGCTAGCATGTATAGCTAGCCTCGTTAGCTACACATGTACTGTCACAATGTACGGTAAATCACCCGGAGTATACTGTATGAGTATTCCGTGTGTGTGACTGCAGACATTCTCCTGCCATGACAAACATGTAAGGCCATCTGCTGACATTGTAGTTGATATATTTAAACTCTAGCAACTTAGTTAGCACAGTTAGCACTGGCTTAGCAGTCCGAAACATGTTTACACATTTAAACAGTCGTGGTAGCTACCTTGTTTGATAAATACACAAATAACAATGCAAACTCACAGGTTGTGTACCCGAATCTTCCCCTGCTCCAAACGGTCCAAACAAGCTGTGCATATCCGGCCTCAAACTGGGCAATGTTTTGGAAGCTTTCGTCTGTGAAATGCCGGTTCTTCGAACCTCTGGAGGAACACGCCGCTGCTGGTGTGGCCATAGCTCATCGGGATTGGTCCATTTCGTTCCGGGTACCGCATGACATCAGGCGGTACCCGGAAGAATCAAATGGGCAGTGACGTATCTCCAACGAGGCGTTTTGGGGAGGTATTTTCTGTGTTAGAGTTTTACTCGCTACAGGGTGTACTTTGAGGGTTTTGACTCTGCACACCGTTTACATGCATAAAAACCTTCATAACACACAAGGGGACGGGTAATAACCGGAAAAGCATGACATGGGAGCTTTAAATTCACCAGTCTTCCCTTGTCTTGTGTCAGTTCGTCTTGTCCTGTCTCCATGCCAGTAGTCTGCTTACCAGCGATTTCATATCTTGTCTCAAGCCTGATTCATGCTCCTGAAACTCTTTGTAAGTTTTGTTCCTCACGTAGTGAGCGATTTTCGTTGTGCCTTTTTGGAGCCTTTTTGTCACCTCGTTAAGAGTGTCGATAATTTTTTGTATACTTATTTTTGGAAATAAAGTATATTACTTATACTTTACCTCTGTCTCCCGGGTCGTGCATTTGAGTCCTTTTCCTTGTGTATCCAAGTTTGTGACATTGACCTAGTATAAAGAGCCCTATTTTCACTTATCACAATGTTCACTAAAGTTAATTGAAATGCCTCTTTGAAAAATATGATATTCCAGCTGCCACTCTGAGTATTGTCAAAGCAGCAACCTCTGAAAAGGTTTTGGGGTCTGAAAAATGGATCCAATGCAGAAATGTCTTGTTTCTAAAGGCCAAGCCTATCCAATGGTTGAAGTGTTTAATTAGATAGAAGTCTATGAGACAATGAGCCTTCTTGTCAATTAATATATTATCTCAGTAAACATTTTCCTTATAATTCTTATCATTACAGCATGATCTTCATTGTTTAAATGGTGGTCCCATTAGGTGTGAAATATACTTTTTTTTCTTTAAAAAACAGTCTTTCCAGTTTATAAAAATAACATTTTGGTCCCTTGAAATTGTTTTGTTAATTTGGTTGCACTTCGCTCAGGGCTCTAGTGCTACCTGCGTTTGTGATAAAAAGAGATGGTTCTGGATAAAATGCTAAACTTGAGGCCTTAAAAAAAGTCCTCATAAAAACAAATGGGTGATGTGTTACTATGTACACTATTTTCATTTCATAGTCTCGTATAAGTATCTTATTTTCATTCCATAAGAGCTACGTACATTTTATAGCTCCTCGATTGCAACATTTAATTTAGATACTAACACAAGATGCTGTAAATGGAGCCACCTCTTCATACATTTTAGTATAGTGTTTATACATCTCAACAGATACATGCTTCTTTTGGTTATTATTATTTATTTTTTTATGTTCTCATTTAACAAATCATCCGCACTAAAGTGACATTTATGATGAGAAATAGCTATATAATAAATGACACCTACAGAGAGAGATGTTCTATCCAACATCAGAATTATTTCACCAGAAAGAAGCAAATCTAAAGTGCATCAAAATGGAAGGAATCTTTGCCCTGTTCACTGCCACTGGAAGCTACCTCCATGGATTAGGTGGGTTTAAATACACAGCAATCGTTTTCCCAAAACCAACGGCAGCTTCTACAGATGTTTTTTCTCTAGAGCTAGATTGCCAGAAGGTTCATCCAATCACCTGCCAAGTCATTTTTGAAGGTACGTTTTCAAATGACAACTCTTCAGATGGTGTGCAGGTTAGCAGACTCAAGGTGTTCACAGTCAAAGATTGTCAATGTAGCACACAACAAAACACTACTAAAAATATATAAAGATTTAAATGTACTAGACATGGTCAGGAGCAAGGGGTGGAAATGTAATGGGGCCGTGCCTACTCTCCCACAGCAGGGGTTGACCAGGCTTCAAATAAACTGCGGATATGCGGATTCTTAGAATTAATCTGGGATTCATGGGAGTAGTCCCATTATCCAATGAAGCCTGAAAACATGTATTGCTGTCCTTTAAATGTTCAGGGAAACACTACCAAACATTGTCTGGTGGAGTGTTGATTTTTGGTGTTGTAATGCTGAGCGTGTTTGCTGTGATATAGTGCTGCAGTCAGCGACTACAGACATCTGAGAAACAAGGAAGCTGCTTCTGGACTCAGGATTTAGACAGGTTTCATGCAATTTTACATATTCCTTGCATTATTAATGTTGCTCTACTAAAGCCACTTTTGGGGCCATTTCTTAACAGTTTTCTATTTTGTTCTTGGTGAACTGTAAAAGCTATTTCACAAACCCTATCCTTGGAGATGGCTAAGTGACATAAAACATTCAGTTAGGTACCTTGATCAGAGGAATATTGGAAGCAGTGAAACAAGGGTCTGAAGCAGAGACTGGCCTCACCACCTGCCAACATCGCGTATGGTACAGTGTGAATGCATGTTGTCCATTTTCTGCATCAACACCTGACTTGTTTACAAGTTGCAAAATTGTCATAATCCCATGGCTAAAGGAAAATAGATAACATGTCCCAGTTTCCACAGTCCAGGTCATTGCAACCACCTAAAAGCGTCGTCACGATTCCTATCAAACATTCATGCTACATTTTCCTGCCTAATGTCCCAAGGCATGAACAGTCTCGACAACACACATCTGCAGGATTGCTATGGTATTAATAATTACATATATCTTAAGGATTCTTCACATTCTTTACGTTTGGGCATTTCATATCCTTTTCAAAGTTGCATTTCCTTTTGTATATTGTAAAACAAAACATTTTAGATTTTCAATTCAATGCATCTGCTTTATGTTTGGATTTGCAATTCAACAACTACACTATTGAAAAGCTCTATCTTTGTATCCAATCAACTTCAGCTACAGGTTTCTGTCAAGGAAGCCATCATTCTACTTTCTTCAAGAGCAAGGAGAGTGCCTTAATTCCAGTGTGGAGTCCTTGAGCCAAAACAACATTCCTCAAAAAACTGTTTACCTGTGTAGGTCATTTCCTTCTTTCTCATATCTACCCGACTTTGACTAACCTTTATAAACTGATTTTGCACAAACAAATAAAGACATGTCTTAAAGATGTTTGGGCTCTGTTTGAAGGCAAGGTTTGTAGGAATATATGAATCTTAGAAAGTCACACAAATATGACATTTGATGAATGACCAGAATGACCAAAACAGGAAATCTTTTCAGAAATGTACCAATATTTAAAATGATAACAACTTTTTCCTTTTTGGGATTTCAACAAATGGTTGAATGGATAGATAGACTGACCCTTTCTTCAACCTTCTCCCTTTCTAAGATCATTACCTGTTCAATTAGCTAATATCTCCCCTATCATTGGATGACTGTCTTATTATAGGCTTTTCTATCAGTGGGATTTTACTTGAAGAGGAACAAATTACTCGAGAAATGTGAAGATAAAAGTCAATGAGCTTGAAGGACCACCTGAAGATAATGATTTGTGTCAAGGGGAACATATTGTTTCAGTGCAGTCTTGGAGATTACTTCACTCATCAGGTAGGCGGGCACAAACTGATAAAGGAATAACAGTGCTTTACAGCGGCGCTCACATCTCTCATCTGTAAAGAATCTCATTAATATTACTGGACGCTTCATCACTGCCTTATACCCAGCTCTTAATCAAAATTCATCAGTAAATATTCATGACAGCATGTGCAAACATGAGGTCTTGATTACTCCATCACAAGATTGACCTCTATCAATATGTAAATCATTTAAATAAGGGAATTTTCCATGGAGTTGGATCAGTCCATTGTTCTGGCTCGCATGCAGGGTGATCCTGTGTGGGGAAGCCTAACTTCCCCTCTTTCTCTCTCTGTCTCCCTCATTACGGCAAGTCCTCTCAGCCAGAGTGCCTTGCATTATTTACGTGTTTATGATTAGTTAAGCCTCACATGGAGCCGCCATCTGCCGGAAAGTGGCATGTAGATTTCGATTGCCATTAGGCCTATTTATTTTCACTGAAGGAAAGAGAAAAATAAGGATGAAAACCATGTGGCCACCAATGCTCACTCTCACTGAGGTCCATTTCCTTTCGTACCCTAAAGTCTGTGGTATTTATGCCTTGTTAAGTGTTCCACTGCTCAACTTTAGTGTTTAAAAATGAACCCAAACTATAATAAACTGCACAGATGGTGCGTGACAGCAAGTGCCCCATGTAATGAACACCTACAGAGCCTTGCATTACCTAGCTGGCACTTGCCATATAGGCACAACACATATTATTTGACACAATAAATGCTGGAAAAAGGTGGCAATAGGTTAGTGTTTTGCAAGTTTTGGCTTCTTGCTGTAATATTGGTTTTGAAATTCCAAGTCAAATAAACATGCACTGTGTCTCAATTGTCATATTGCTGTATTTCCATTTACTCTTGTGAGTGCATAATTGCGTCCCAATGCAAATATATTGCTCTATGAGATGGTGAACCAATGACAGTCAAAAAGTCTCCCTCTCAGCCATCTTGGCTATAGAGTATAACAGAAGTTGTATGGTCACCTGCAATTGTGGTTACTCCAGTGTTATAGGTGTATTATACAGTTAAATAAACATACCACTCTACTTAAAAGGAAGCCACTTTTTTAGTTAATTGAGCAGTCTTTAATGATTTGCCACCGCGAACGATAATGTTGCAAGCTATCTAGTAAGCTATCTAACAACGTGTGCGATTTGATACAACCCTACTTTTCAAATTCATGCTTTGCACAAGTGTTCACAGTGTACGCAATACAGTGTACTATGGGAAGTGTCTGAATTGATACACAATATCTCCTTTAATGTTTATCTTGGTAACATCTTTTAAAATAAATGCTAATCTTGTAAAGATATGTAAATAATGTTGAAATACTTTCCACTGTTTGTTGTACAACAGCCAGTTTTAACTTAGCCAGTGACATTTTCTGCATAAATAGATGGCAGAACAATGAGATTACTTTGGCTGAGAAACAATTCTCGCTTAGAGGAAATCAGATTTGAGAAGTGCATTGCAGAGAGACAAACAAATACACACAAGGAAAGTAAAAAAGGACATGAATTAAAGGGGACCTATCATGCAAAATGCACTTTTGTACGTCTTTTATACATGAATATGTGTCCCCGGTGTTCCAGGGAACTCACCAAGTGTCAGAAAACACAACCCTCTCTATTTTCCTCCATACCCAAATCTCTAAAAAAGGGGCTGCAACGGATCTGATAAAAACTGATCCAGATTTGAACACTGTCCTGACGTCAGGACAGTGGCACTACGGCTATTGGGCCAACTCCACCAATCAGGAGGAGACAGCCACGGCCATTGCCGTTCGAAAGCGCTGGAGACGCTGTAGTACATATACCAGGCCTGTAGGTGGTGCTGTTCTCACAGAATCAGCCCTTGCAAAAACAGGGCTAAAAAAGTGCAAATTGAGCGAAATGAGGCATGGCTAAAATGCATGATCTGTTTGGTATTTTGAAAAAAAAAAAGTATAAATATGCCTGATATAGGTATGGTCCTACACTATATTATTCAAATATAGCATGATAGGTCCACTTTAAGTTTTAGAGTAATTTGAGCAGGAGATCATGAGAACAGACCGGTACTGCTTCAGGCTCCTGCTGATAGGGCTGCAACCCGTTTAAGTTAATCGGCAACAGCAGCCACTCTGACTTGGCGAGGGGCCGGTCTGGCTGCCCAGGGGGCGGGGCTTCAGCTGACAGCAGCTGACAGGTATTGGTAGTGTTTGTGTCCAGTTGAACACCAGTGCCAGCTGAAAGCCAATGATTTATATGCTCTGGTTTAAGTTTTGACTGTTTTTGTTGTATTATGTTGCACACATCAGCACCAAAGAGGTTTTGACCGTGTGCCAACAAACAGCCACGCTCTTTCTTTATTATATTTGGATTATATATATCTAATAAAAGTAAAATATATTAAGATGTTCTTTTTATAATTCCTATATTTTGTTGTCTTTCCAACAAGTAATAACTGCTTTATTGACTAATGTACCTGAAGTGTGCACTATGCAGTCACATTATCCTGGAAATAGAAGTATTGGAGCAGGACTCCTTATCAACAGATACTTATTATTAAATAACTCGCAATCAAATTTTGGGAAAAAACACCCATAGGAAAACTCTTCTTCAGTGTCATCTAAATTCACTGGCATTAAGGTTTTAGATATTGATGACAGTTGCATTTTTGACTCGATAATGTCAGGACATCAAGAGGAAAATCTCAACGCTGATAGGCTTTTGTGACTCAGCATCTGAAAAAGTGTCTTGTATTTGCAATTATTCAAATGTTAGTTCAGCTCAAATATGTTCATGTTGTTTTACGTTTGGTCGGATGACTCCAGGAGAAAAAAAAACCCTTACACATTAAATGTTTTTCCTATCCGGTGCCTTTTCATGTTGTATTCTGATGTATTAGTTTGTTGCTTGGTGGTTGTTGCAGCATTAATATTTAAATCATTTGGTCGATAACTTCCTGCTCCATGACAATATTGCCTTTTGGATTCATGACCACACGTTTTATCACTTGTCTCTCACAATTGTTAACTTTTGCCTTATACAGGCTAAAACTGCAGGGTGTAAAGAGATAAAGAGTCATAACAGTTCACCGCTGATGCTTATTTTACCAACACTGAAGCTTCTGTGTCCTAAAACCAAACATATTGTCCTTGATGGCCCTTCAGGAGGCGGACAGATATGGCGACAGATAGAAAAACACCCTGGCTGCTCCCTGTGTATTTTTCTTTGTTGCTGTCAGTCTGCAACATGCTGGATTTAAAGCAGTTGTCAGTGCGTTGTGACTGCACCATGCCTCCTGTAAGTGAATCAAATCGGATTGTTCCAGCACTTTGTCTCCTCATTGCGGGAGGTGGATCTACTCCTGTCAGAAACAGGTGCAAAAACAGAATGATGTAATCCGCTGTAGACGATACACTTCAGTCACACACTGTTCTGCCTGCTGCCATCTGGCAGGTGCTACCGCAGCATCCGGACTAAAACCAACGGACTAAAACCACCAGACACAGGGACAGTTTCATCCCACAGGCAATAAGACTGTTAAACACCTGAATTGTTGAAACAACATCAACAATATTCATCTGGCTGCTACTTGAAACATATTTATCTATTTACCTAATATATCATATTTCAATGACTTGCATATAGACTCTTATTGCACTATTTCACTTTTTTAAACTATTCTCCTCTTGTATTTACTATTTACTATTTACTTGCACTATATTTTTATGTTTATCTGTGTTTTGTGTTGCACTGTTGGAGAAGCCTGTGAAGCCTGTGACATAAGATTTTCATCGACATAACTACACTGTAGCTATGTTCGTTTGACAAATAAAGAACCTTGAACCTTGAACCTTGAACCTTGAGTTAGATAACCCCGATAATACAATCGTTCTTTCGTTGGTTTTTGACATGGGGGAGTTATACAGCCAGAATGAAAGAGTTGACAGAAAATTGCACTTCACCACAATCTTGAAGAGGGAAGTATTCTGTTTACTGTTGTTTTTCCTGCACAGCTGGTAAAATGATAAACAGTGGGATACATGTGACTGTATTTAAGTGTGAGCCAAATCCGCAGGAATCATTTTTAGGCAATATAACATCTCACAGCAGGGTACAACAGCCCACATAGTAAAATTCTTCAGAATGTAATTTATTCCTTTCAGTCTCAAGCGAATAAATCAGCTTTACCAACTTCTATTCACCTGCTTCTCAAAGTACATGTATTCAGTGTGAGTTTTTACTAAATGACAAGGGATATTGAAAAATGAAGAAAGCTTTGAAGTCAACATTTTATTTCAAGAATTATAATTAATCATAACAATTGAATATTTTGGCTCAAGTAGGACGATCTATGTAAATAACACATTTCTATTCATTTCCCATTATTCTTGTTTTGTGCTTCATTGGTAGCAATGAAGGGCATAGGGCTCTGGGTAGGGCTTTGTGGTCTGTCAACGCCGAATCATTGAAAGTCAAACATCCGCTCAACCTCTCAGACGAAGACCGATTCCTCCAAAAAGCCTCAGGGGCAAAATGTGGATCAACCTCAATGCCAGTCCTTTGGGTGTCATCAGGAGCAATACACATTGATTAGTACATGTCCCTTCTTCTTTCCTGAGAGGCTGTTTGTCCCACAGGGAGGTAACCATTACACCACAGCTGGCCACAGGGACCATTCAAGTGCAATCAGAGCAAAAAGACTCAGGACAACCACTTAGTTGGGAGTGCATTGACCTGGCTTGGTAACAACGAGTAAAGAGCAAGAAAGTCGGGAGGGTTCTCTGTGAGAATGCCACTGCATTGAAGGGTTTTTTAAAAGCACTCTGGTAACTATCAGGATTTTGGTTGCTTTTACACAGAGATGTGTAGAGTGCTGGCTCAAGCCTCGACCCTACAACCTCTTTGTCTGAAGGACTTTCTCAACAAACACTAACAGGTATTGTCTGTGTTGCCAAGCTTATTGATGAGTTGGATTTTGGCAAGATGCAGACAGAGAATCATATAATCCTGAGATGACATATTATTGGAGCAGCGATCTCCACCGTCGATGCGTCGAGTGCCTGGGGTCTGACCACGCGGCGGCCAACCTGGGCCCGCTTCCGGCCTGCAATGCCTGCCGCCTGATCCCACGGCTGGAACATTTCCAGGAGCGTTACGTCTCGCCGGAAGAGGCGGAGGACCCGGACCTCGAGGTGGTGGAGATGGAAGAGCACGATGACGGAGTGCCCTTCGTGTTCGCCATGCCAGCGGACCGGGCGGCCCCGTTCGTCGGGGAGAGGGACGGCGATGATGACACCTCGTTGTCCGATGCTTCCGGTGGCCTCCAGGAGGGCCAGCAGCACAGGACTTCCCGGCGGTGATGGCTATGGCGGAGGAGTGCGTAGGCTTACCGCTCCCCCCTCCGCTGTCACCAAGGCCCGTGAGCCGCCTCCGTCAAGGCTTCTACGGCCCGGCTCCCCTGGCGCAGCCGGCCTTCGTTTTGCCGGCCTTCGTTTTGCCCCCCTTGCCAGACATCTGGCGGTGTGTGGAGGCAACGTGGCGACAGCCACTTAAAACGAAGGCTCCAGTGGCGACATGGGCTGGAATCCTCAGGGTGCAGGGCCGCTCGGACACGGAGTGTCCCGGTGTGCCCCCCCTGGATGAGAGCCTGGCGGCCCATCTGCTTCCGCAGGCAGCCGGGTGGGCAGAGGGGAGAAAGCCTCTGCCCCCGCTGCCGCGTGACCGTGAGATCCTGGAATATCTGGATAAGATGTTCAGGCTCGGAGCGCAGATGGCAGCAGCGGCCAGTAATCTCGGCGTGTTGGGGGTCTCGCTGATTACCCCTCAGCAGGACATCCCCGCCTCCCCGCCTCCGGACGGGGGCGATTACTCGGACCGCTGCGTGGGCCAGATGAATAATCTGGTCCACGGTATGGCTACCGCAGCCGGACGCGTGATGTCCCTGGCCACCGTGGCGTCGCGTCACGTGTGGCTAGGTTTGACCGCGCTGTCAAAGAAGGACCGGGATGATCTCCTTGGGGCCCCTGTATCCACGGAAGGGCTCTTCGGGCTCCTCCTCAGGGGAGAGGGCGCCCGGCGGTGGTAAGGCGGAGAGAGAGGCGCCGGTACAGAGCCCCTGTGGCTCCTGCTGCCCCCTCTGCCTCCGCAGTTCGTCCCAGAGAACCGGCTCAGTACCGGCACTCACAGGGACAGGCGGCCGAACCCGGAGGGCTCCCGCTCCGGCTCCCGCTCCGGCTCCCGCTCCGGCTCCCGCTCCGGCTCCCGCTCCGGCTCCGCCTCAGCGAAGGGCTTCCGGGTTACACCGTCCTCCAGAAGCTGACTGGCGGCGGGAGGAAGCGTCCCAGCGGAGGAGGTCACCTTCTCCGCCCAAGACGCGAGGGCAAATCCTGCCTCCTCCCTGTATGATCCATCTGTGGCGACACGCTCATCTTTTTAAAATAAAAATGATTGCATGTATCCCAGTCTGAGTGTAATTTCTCTCCACAAAACCACACTTCCACACAATGTTAAATGTACAGATTCCCCACTCGCTGCCCCAGTTGTAACTCCAGTAAAGGAAACAGCTAGTGGGCATGCGCAGGTGAGAGTGATAAACCGCACTATGCGCGTACAGGGACATTATGGCCGGCGTGTTTGGGTTAGGAGACACACAAACGCCTAGTGTAAAAACTCCGCTGGATGCATTTCACCGTCTGGGTGAATGTGTCATGGCGGAGCGCGCGCTCCCACGAGAGCGTGCCGCGTTCAAGGACCTCAGTAGAGAATCGGCCCTTTCTGTGTCGACCCTCCATGGGCAGAACTTTCCTTCACGGGGAGTTTTGCGGCGGAACGGGTCACCAGGGAGTATCACAGCTTCATAGCTGGGGCCCCGCAGCTGATTGCACATCCCCTAACGCAGTGTTATGGGGAATGGAAGCGCAGCTGTGTATTAACGGAGTGGATGGACAGGACGCTGAGACTGGGTTATTCACTCCAGTTTTGCAGCATCCCTCCTCCGTTCACAGGCATAAGAGAGGCAAAGCTATCATCCCGAGGGGAGATAGGTTTCCTCTCGGCAGAGGTTCAGGCCCTGTTGCAAAAACAGGCAGTGTCTGCTGTGCGCGCTCAAGACAGAGAGGAAGGGCACTATTCCCTGTACTTCCTGGTTCCCAAGAAGACAGGAGAATTCAGGCCCATTCTGGATCTTCGCAGCCTGAATCTCCACATTGCACGCAGAAAATTCCAAATGTTAACTATAAAACAGTTACTGGGACTGGTGCAGCCAGGCGATTGGTTCACAACCATCGACCTGAAGGACGCTTACTTTCATGTCAAAATTGCTCCAAAATACAGAAAGTATTTGCGTTTTGCCATCCAGGGTGTAGCCTACGAGTACAACAGACTACCGTTCGGCCACTCCCTATCCCCACGCACGTTCAGCAAATGTGTGGCCACAGCGCTCCAGCCGCTGCGCGCCCAGGGCATGAGAGTTTTCTTTTATCTGGACGACTTTATTGTGAGCTTGTGTTTTCAAGAAGTAAATTGAGCATGTTTTATGAGACTGAACAGTCTCATGGGGTATTGGACTCTCTTAAAACCCAGGTAGGTGCAGAATAGGTTTCTCAAAAATAAAGCAATCAGAATAATATACAGTTTATAAATATATACAGACACACACATATATGCATATATGCACGCATATATATGCATATATGCATGCATATATATATGCATATGTCTAATGCAATGCACATATTTTTTCATTCTTGAATATACTATAATATACTTACTTCTTATTTCTATTTGTTTAATATATATGTTTATTTTGAAATTGGAAATAACCCAGTACTGAGATATTCTTGGAAATTAAATGAGAATCCATAAAACAGCTGGCGTTTGGATTCTGGTTACGGCCGACCGGCTATTTGGAGTGGAATGCAGCCCATCCACGGCAGACAGCCAACAACAGTAATCGAACGCGCCACTTCCGGCTGACAGTGGCTGAGGATCATGGGTAATGTAGCTTTCCGCTATCCAAAACTGACCTCTGTCTTCGCTAAACAAATATTTGTTATAACGCTCTAAAACGTGTTAACGTTCTCATTGGACACATTACGTGCCAGTGATCATAAAACCAATCAATCTCACAGATTTCGGGGAGGCCCCCCCTCTCCAGCAATAGATTGATCGGATTGGCAGATTCAAATGCAAGTGCGTTGCCTCTGTCTGTTGATGATGGGATTATGGCGCTGTCAAAGAGAAAGCATTCATCAGGTGCTTCGAAACGGAAAATTAAAAAGAAACGAGACCAAAATACAGCACGAGAGTCAGGTATGTGTGTGAGCATTTAAAACTATTTTTAATTGAAATAATTCTGCATGTACACTACAAGTAGTCTAGTTGTTTAATCCGTATGTCCCGACTCTCGGCACTACAACAGTTAATTGTGTGTGTTAATTCCCTTGTTATGCAGTGTATAACCGGTCCGCAACTTTGTGAACATTCAATTCGGTAAGATTTTCGATTTGTTACAGTCAACTGAAGTCGACCCAAAACAGCCAAAGATTGCGGACTTTTAGATTGCTAACATTTCTCGGACATTTTCTGACTGGTGAAGATGATGAATGAAAATATTTTCTGTTGCTGTAGCTAGCTAATTAAGTAATGTAACCACAGTTAGTCTATGTCTTCTGATGTTAGTAACTGCTCTCCAATGTATGTTATTTTAATGTTGACACATAATACTATAACTATATATTTGATATATTGTTGAAATTCCTAGGTCAAACTAAGCCTGCAGAACCACAAGTCAAGAGGACAAAGGAGCCAGAGAGGGCCCATGCCAAGAGGCAGACGTCAGTAGTGAGGAATCAGACCCAAAAGACACTAGGACAGAGGAAACAGATAGCAGTGGTGAGGAACGCACTGTCATTTCATTTCACAATCATTTTACTTTTCACATGTCACTTTATTCACTATTCAGCTTAGTTATTTAATCAGTTATTTGATTACTGGTACTGCTAATTGCACTATGTCAATTGTTGTATATTGTATACGTATTTACTGTAAATGTGTTGTAAATGTGTTAATACATTTAGTTTATTTAGTTTATATTTAGTGTAGGCTACATTTCTTCTCCTGTATTCAACTGTTGCACCTTAATTTCCCACTGGATAAATAACATTTCTTGAATCTTGAATCAGACCCAAAAGACACTAGGACAGAGTAACCGGATAGCAGTGGTGAGGAACACACTGTCATTTAATTTCACTATAATTTTACTTTTCACATGTCACTTTATTCAGCTTAGTTATTTATTCAGTTATTTTATTACTGGTACTGCTAATTGCACTATGCGTATTGTTGTATATTGTATGTATTTACTACTACTACTTACAAAACTTACAACTCCTGCCGATGCCGAGGCCCAGTTCTCCCTTCCCACCACCCCAGGTAATACACTGACTATGGATAAGTAGCTTATACAACCCCACTTTAAACACCCAAACTATCCCTTTATGATGTGACATTTTCTACACTGTTAACATTAGGAAACACTTAAGAAAGAAAAGAAAGCTGCAGGAGCTGATAATTCCTAAAATACAATTTGCCATGTGATCACCAGTAAAAAAATAAATAAACAATCGGCACCAAATATTTTTGGGATTTATCATTTTTTTGTGACTTTTTCCTTTGTTGTATACCTTAAAGTGGACCTATCATGCTATATTTGAATCATATAGTGTAGGACCATACCTATACAGTATAAGGCATATTTATACTTTTTTTTTTTCAAAATACCAAACAGATCATGCATTTTAGCCATGCCTCATTTTGCTCAATTTGACCATTTCTAGCTCTGTTTTAGCAAGGGCTGATTCTGTGAGCAACAGCACCATCTACTGGCCTGGCATATGTACTCCAGCGTCTCCAGCGCTTTCGAACGGCAATGGCCGTGGCTGTCTCCTCCTGATTGGTGGCGTTGGCCCAATAGCCGTAGCGCCACTGTCCTGACGTCAGGACAGTGTTCAAATCTGGATCAGTTTTTATCAGATCCGTTGCAGCCCCTTTTTTAGAGATTTGGGTATGGAGGAAAATAGAGAGGGTTGTGTTTTCTGACACTTGGTGAGTTCCCTGGAACACCAGGGACACATATTCATGTATAAAAGACGTACAAAAGTGCATTTTGCATGATAGGTCCCCTTTAAGGAAGTTCTCCCCTGACAGCTGGACACTACATGATAGCAGAGGACCAGACCATCGTCAGTGGCAGTGTACTGAATGTTGTTGACGCCCTGATGCTGATGTTTGCAGCATATTACTGCCTCAACATCAGTTATCGCTCAGGACTGGTAGCTACCCTGGAGTTCTTGCAGAGGTAAGACTTGAATTGTAATTATTACGTAATTCCATCTTAAACCACAGAGTAGAGGATTGTGCACATTTCTGACACACGATAAGTGCTCCTGACAATACAAGATAATCGAGATGACAAGATTATTGTGCTGCATTCTTTTTCGCATTATGCTCTCGTTTTGTCTTGGGTTGTAAATTCAGCGTACCACTTTCCTTTGCAGTGGTGTGCTTTGGCTCCTCCCTAAAAGCCCAAACTCACTCTTAGCCAATCGGTGGTATGTTTACTTCAGCTCAATGAAAATGACGGAAAGAGGGCCTTTTGTCGACAACAAAAGAAAACCAATTCAGTTATTTGGAAAAAGGAATTGTTTTCAAGGAGTCCTATTGAATAGGGATTCAGGCAGGACTGTATTGGGGAAGGTTTCACTCGGAGTGACTTACACTTTGGGGTGTCGGTAAGAACACACAAGATTCTTGGTAGCGGTTGATTTCCTTAACTTATTAATATCAACACAACAGCACAGTAATACAGCCATGGAGCAGGTTTAGTGTATGTGTGTGGTCTATAACAGAACATAAGAACAGCCGCGCCCCCCCTCCCAATTATTATTGCTAATATTATTATTATTATTATTATTATTGTTGTTGTTGCTATAATGCAGGGGTATTATTATCCAGTGGAATGCCCTTACCTACTGGCCCAGTTAAATCAAAGTGGTTACTTTTTTTTGGCTGGGCAGTGTAGTTTTACACACCGTCTTATTTGACTTTCTCAGGACTCAAACTGTTTTTTGGGGGCAGACAAAGAAAAAAATATATTTACACACGTAAGGTCATCATCTTAACAGTTTGTTATGCTCATCGAGTCATCCGTGAGCAGATCATCAAGTTGGCATGCCTATAACAGCTGAATGTGGCGATTACCATCTTGTTCAGCAAAACGCCTCACAAACGTATTAAGATCTAAAGCTTTAGTGCGTTTTGATTCAATGCTGAGTACAGCCAAACTTGACAGCCTCTTCTCTGTCATTGTAGACCGCAAATACCTCATTCCTTCTGGGGTCCGAATGCGCCGTCCCGTTCAAATGAAATCACCGCCAATCACATTTCCTCGCTCGCGCCAGGGCCGGGGGAGGGGTTACAAGGCTCACGTCTTGTGCTGCATTCACTTGCACTCGGACATTAGAGACTTTCTCTCATAAATGTCCGATGAGCCACAACTTTTATTTCAAAACAAAGCTGACGTTTTCTGCCAGACGCTGTCTCCTCTTTCACTTTAGGTAACTTCACTAAAAATCGATCCATTTTGCCGCTCGCATAAAGTTAGCTAAAGTTAACTAGCTAGATTTCACTGTTTCTCGTTATTTTGGTCTCACGCTGCGCCTCCCCTGAAGCTCTCTGGCGCCCCCCAGGGGAGGCGCGCCTCACACTTTGAAAACCGCTGGTTTAGACTAAACCATATCTGTTCTGTCCTCATCAGGACATTGTTGTTCATTTGTTGAATGTGTCTCCCCCTGCTGGCAGTAGTCGTAATGTGTAAAATATGTACCATGTGACCTAGTGCATAAGGAAGCTGCATGTGAACAGGACAGCCACATGTTTTTTTGGTGACCATAATCTGCCCTAATCCTTGACGTTCTGTGTCTTTGGTAGCATTATTGGTATGTACAATTGATATACACGTAGTGTTCTTTCATTTCCAATGAATAATGTTTATAGAGACTAGTTTTGAGATGATAGTTAATGTGTGTTGTAAACTACTCTTTAGAACTACCATTAGCTACAGCCATAATTGTGTGCTACAGCCACGTGTGTGTATGTTCTTTGGTGTTGATTCAATGTATAATGTGTGTAAATATTCTTCCGCATATTTATGTACTTCTTGTATTGTGTTTATTTCCTAGATTCACCCTTTCTTCATGATTAAAAGCGATTAAACGACATCTACGGTCTCTAGTCCTTGATGGTGGAAGGTGTTTAGCTGACAGTCAAAGTGCACAAGAGATACGTGCACGTAGGACGACACAATATCCTTCAAACATCACAGAGCATTTGTCACTTATGTTGTTTTCTTTCTATCTTTATCCTGCTGTTAATAGAAATTAAGCATGAGATGCATTTTTAGAAAGTGATAAATTGCAAATTCTGTGGAATATGTTTTGAGGGTTTCAGCATTACTAGATGTTGATTTATGAGTCCCACACAACACAAAGTTGTAAATGAATATCTTTTATTTTCCCGTAACAAATCATCCTGTTTGGACTTTAATTAAAGGTAGGGTAGGTAAGTTTGAGAAACCGGCTCGAGATACACTTTTTGTTATATTCCATGGAATGCTCTTAATATCCATCCCGATAGCAATGAATATTTTAAGTGCTTTGACAAAAAATCCATAAAAAAATGTCATCTGTGGAAGCCGTAGTACTGTAAGAAGCACAACCAATCATTTTAGCCGGCCCGGCTAAAATAACTGGATGGCCTACCTGCCTGTCAGCCTTCCATCTGTGCACAAACTTATCTCGTGCCCTCATTGGTCATGTGCGCGTTCGTGTGTGTTGGAGGAGGGGCTCTATAAGGAAGTGGCAGATTTTCTCCGGTTGTGTATTTTCAAATTCTAGCGATCTCGAGCCGGTTTCTCAAACTTACCTACCCTACCTTTAAGCAAATCAAGTCATGAGAAAAAGAGAAAAAAATAGTTTTTTGCCATTTAATGTAGTTTCTTGCGGACAATCTCAGCCAGCATGAAGCGGAAGAAATATAAATATGAGAAACTTTATTTTAACAAGTATGTGTCCATCTATCTATCATCCGTCCATCCACCTCCATTGGGGCTAATATACTGTAGGTGACCGGCTCTCCCTAGAGGAGGGCCATGAGCTGAACACTTTCCGACACAACGAGTCAAGTATCAAATTATCATGCAAAGTCACCTGGTCAGGTCTGGTAATTGGCTCTCTGGCCTATTTCACAGGTTCATGTAATTAATGGTAGACTGGATGGCAGCATACCGGCCCAATACTAGCAGTCACTGCAAAAAGCTGCCCCTCAGTCCCAACGATGAGACTCTCTCTTCTAGTGATCAGTCTGACAGTCTCCTGCCCAATCAATTCTTAAAACCTGCACTATCTGTAACCGTTTAACTTTGCCAGGAACCTATGTAAAAACCCTAAAATCATTTAATTTACAGAATAAAAAAGATCATCAGCATTTAAAGTTTGACTATTTTGAATTCCCAAAGATAAAACATTAGATAAACAGGTTATCAGATCTACAAGACATGTAGTCAGACAACAACATACATATATTGCCATGGCAATGCTAATTATGATGACGTCAATGTAGGTAGGACCTATTATCCCTTACAAAGTTTCAATAAAACTCATGTTAATATCATTTTAAATTAAATTAGTCAATAATATTATTGAGAGGATAAAACATGGCTTTCTGAATTGTGTATATGTGTTTTTCATTCCCTCACTCACGCCATTGATTTTACACGACTGAATCTTTTTAACTCATTATCGTCATGCACTGTTTTGGACCACTATGCAGAAAGCTAATTTTGCTACAGAAAGAAGATCTCCGAAGTGTTGTCGTGACTCAGAATAAAAATGTTGTAAAACTGCTACAACACTGTAGAGTTGTGGGAAACCAGCCCTGCTTCAGCAGTATATTGATCATCTTTCTGCAAAGTGTTGACACAACGTGCAACTCCACAGAGTGGGTTCACCTGCTCTGCACCTAAACCAAAACATCGGAGACTCTTTATGTTTACTGCCCCTCGGCAACATAACAATGAGACAAAAACAACAGCTCTGTTTGAGAAAAAAGACGGGTAGATGACGAATGTTCGGGAATATCTTGAGAATACTTTAAATGAAGAACAATGGCTTAATTTCCATTCACTCGTAGCCTGAAAAACTGACAAATCGAGCCCTTTAGATTTCCTTCTGTGTGCTGTTGCAGATGAAAGCTTGGGCAGGAATCACGCATGCTTCAACATTCTCACTTGCAAATTCAGGGAAGACAGGGTTCCTCCGCCAGCTTCAATTATGAATGACAGCCTTTTATCTCCTGCCTGCTAATTAGGTGAGATGATGTTATGTGCTCAAAACACGTTCTCTTCCCTTTTTTTGTTCTCCTAGGAACCTGGATCCAGCCTATTCTATTGAAACAGATACGTGGGGAAATAAATGGGTCAGGAAGTAATATCTTGGAGTTCAAAAGAGTGAACTTTAAAGTCAGACAGGGGAGATACCTCAAGAAGAAGAACAATTTCCCTATAAATCAAGCTCGCTGTACATCAAAGATA
This sequence comes from Trematomus bernacchii, assembly GCF_902827165.1. Lineage (NCBI taxonomy): Eukaryota > Metazoa > Chordata > Actinopteri > Perciformes > Nototheniidae > Trematomus > Trematomus bernacchii. The sequence goes on from NW_022988043.1 coordinate 14,448,444, forward strand.
GTGTGAAATGTTTTAACTGCAGCTCCTATGGAAAATTGACAGGTTCTGGAATATCTGATGGAGAGTTGAAAGAAGCATTTAAAGGGGACCTATCATGCAAAATGCACTTTTGTACGTCTTTTATACATGAACATGTGTCCCCGGTGTTCCAGGGAACTCACCAAGTGTCAGAAAACACAACCCTCTCTATTTTCCTCCATACCCAAATCTCTAAAAAAGGGGCTGCAACGGATCTGATAAAAACTGATCCAGATTTGAACACTGTCCTGACGTCAGGACAGTGGCGCTACGGCTATTGGGCCAACTCCACCAATCAGGAGGAGACAGCCACGGCCATTGCCGTTCGAAAGCGCTGGAGACGCTGTAGTACATATGCCAGGCCAGTAGATGGTGCTGTTCTCACTGAATCTGCCCTTGCTAAAACAGATCTAAAAAATGTCAAATTGAGCAAAATGAGGCATGGCTAAAATACATGATCTGTTTGGTATTTTGAAAAAAAAAAAGAATAAATATGCCTTATATAGGTATGGTCCTAAACTATATTATTCAAATATAGCATGATAGGTCCACTTTAAGGTAACACTTTATATTAAGGTACACAAATTAACCATCAACTAGTTGTTAATTAACATGCATATTAGCAGTATATTGGCTCTTTATTAGTCATTATAAAACACTTATTAATGCCTTATTCTACATGACCATATTCTACAACTAATAGGCCATTAGTTGAGAGATTTTCCTCAATAACCCTCTAATTAGTGCTTATTTATTGCAAGTAAGGAAGTTGTTGTACATGAGTTTTGGTCTTAATATGCTCTGCTCAATATGGGCTTAATAAGGCAGTAGTACCACAAGAATAGTAATTCTCCCACAATAACACTTAACAAATAGGCTATGATCTATTCTTATGTAACAAGACATGAAACTATAAGTGTTAATTGTTTCTAAATGACTCAAAATGTGGTATTTATATCTAAGAATATGTTTTGGGGTATTGACAGTTCAGCTACCAATAGCAAGGTGATATTGACTTGTATGTTTCATATTTGCACATTTATATTTTTGTAAAAATGTACTGAAGGTTAGACAGGAAACCGGGTACAGGATGTAGGAGAAAGTGAACTGAATAGCATGGCAGTAGACTGCTACTATCTTCCCTATAGAGTGGCGAAGTCACGCCCATCTACTTCCGGTCCATGGGACCTTATTTCGGAAAAATAATGTATTGAAGTCAATGGAGAGAGAAAACGTATCTTTCGATCCCGTTTGAATTGTGCCATGAATTACACATATGATGTTTGTCAATCTTAAAAAATAATTTCCATGTAAAAAAAGTCACAGTTTGTCGTAAAACTGTTGAAATATAAGACTATGAAAGATACGCAACTAGAAAGACTACAAATCCCAGAGTCGCGTAAGTGATGTCACAATTGTTTTCCTCCACTAAGAGATAGCTAAGATCAGCGCCATATAGATAGAATCTATCTATATGGCGCTGGCTAAGATAAGATAACTTTAACAAGATGCCTGTGTGCTTAGTACCAGGTTGTTATCATACCAGCAATGGGTCTTGCTCGTTCTTTCGCTTCCCGTCTGATGAAAGGACCAGGAGTGTCTGGATCAAGCTAGCTAGTAGCTAGCACGTTAGTTAGCATTACAGCCTTGACATTTTTATCAGCCTTAACATGAAGTAACATTAAGTAACCCAAAATGTTAAACAGTAAGAGTAGTAGTCATATTTCGTGAACCCTTTGAATAGTACTGTCACCGGTGTGATCATTCTATAATACATAATTTAAGCCCGGGGGAGAAATGCTAACGCTAACGCTAGCATCGGCGATCTTCTCTACTTCATGCTATCTGCACAAATGGTTGACATTAAACATTAAAAAGACCAGGCAGTTCAGAGAGAATCAAAGGAAGGCATGCAGGCAGCTTTGCATGACATTCTTCAGGACGTGTTTCATTGTGGTGATAGTGAGGGTAGTCAATCGTTTTGTTAGTGACGGCCATCTTGGTGACGTGTGTTGTTGACCAGAGATGTAGTTCATTGAGCATTTCACACAAAAAACTGTGTTACTTAACAGTTTTACGACACATTTTTTTTTTTTTTACTTGCAAAATTATTTTTTAAATTGACAAACATCATATGTGTAATTCGTGGCACAATTCAAACGGGATCGAAAGATAATTGTTCTCTCTCCATTGACTTCAATACATAATTTTTCCGAAATAAGGTCCGATGGAGGTCCACCGGAAGGGGAGGGACTTCGCCACTCTATGCAACCTGAAGAGTAAAAGAGTCAAGTCTGTCAGAAAGCAATGACTGTAAGTGTAAATGTAAGCCTTACGGTACGTCCACACAGCAGCGTTAAAAAAATCTTGGAGGTGGGCGTATCTGAAGCTTGGGGATTTTTTGCGAGCAACGCGACCAACAACCAATCACATGAATCTCCCGCCCCCGACATACAAAGCAAAAAAGCCCGAAGTAAACTGGATATAAACTCCCCAAACAGGCGAAAACCTACCGCTGTCTCTGCCACCTCCCTCCATGCCTGGCTCCTCCGGTTTGTATCCTGGTAGGTAAATAGGGACTGGTCATAAAGCACCGGGTGATTCCCTACCGCTATAATTAATTTCTGCTCCATTTTTTGGAATATGAGGAAATGACCTGCGGTATGTCTCTCCCAGCATACACGCGGTTTGATTGGCTAGCGCTTGTACTGTCAGATTTGCATAAACGGGATTTGATTGGCTGATGCTTCCACCTCAGCTTCAAAAGTTGAACATTGCTCAACTTTTGAAGCCTGAGATGCCTGGAAATCTCCGCTTTGCTTCCCACAATGCAGTTCGGCGAAAAGTGAGGCAAAGTGACGTCACCCCATTCAAAGTGAATGGGCAGAAGCGTTGGAAGATTTTTTTAACGCTGCTGTGTGGACGGGCCGTTACACGTACACTGTAAGGATTTGTAAAATGTATTGTGTTTATGTGATGACATTTGGAGATGTTTAAACACAATGAGAAAATGCGTTAGCATTCGTGCTAGCGTTAGCATACATGCTAGCGTTAGCCATACTAGCCTGTATACGTGCTTATTGCACAGCTAGCATTAGCTATATTTACCTTGTTTACACTTCGCGGTCCTATGTGTTCATCTGTGTATGTTACACTTGCATGTATGAAATCATTAAGTGCCTTGTAACTTCTTTTTTTATAGTTTCACTCTGTTTGAATGTCAGTGGACTGCTAATAAGTCAATAAAGGAGCATGGCTGCTCATTCCCTGGCTCTCAAAAGAGTTTGGCTGGCTGTTTAATCTATGTTCACACAGACAGTAAAACACAGAGAGAACAGTAAGTGTGTAAGTACATACAAGCAGGTCACAGTATGATCACAAATACATAACATCTGTTAAAAATCTGTTTTTATTTAAAGAGTACAGGCTGCATGTGTTCTCAGCCTTGGAGAAACTTGACATGTTTTGGTATGTGTCTGAACCTCTCTTTAGTGGTTCATTAATAAAACAGATATTTCAACGTGTGCCTACTTTGTTCATGTACTGTTGAGGTCAATTTCAGTAGTTGTGTGCTATAATGTATTTGCAAAGTGTGAAGAGGAGGCAACTTTAGAATAGGGAACCTGTTCAGGTCAATTAGAGTCAAACTAATAGCTTATTGGTTATGAACAAGACTTCACTTTAAAATAGGGAACATGTTCTTAGATATAAATACCTAATTTTGAGTTATTTAGACACAATTAACACTTATAGTTTCATGTCTTGTTACATAAGAATAGATCATATTTGTTAAGTGTTATTATCGGATAATTACTATTCGTGTGGTAGGCTACTACTGCCTTATTAGGCCCATATTGAGCAGAGCATATTAAGACCAAAACTCATGTACAACAACTTCCTTATGTGGCGGTGTGGTGCGGCTAGGTGTTAGAAGTCGGTTGCTGACAACGCCACCTGGGGGAGTTTCGCCCCCAGGAAATTATAAAAACTAGGTCTAATACTGATAAGGACAATCGGGTTTGTTTTACACCACGGGCAGAGACAGTTTTAAGGGTCAGAATACAGTTTTATTTATAACATTTATCTAAAAACACCACACACAATACATTTGAATAAAATACCCACTTTGGGGAAACGGACAGGGCTGGACTTACCACGGCGGCAGTTAACAAAAAGGGGAGTATGGGGTCCAAAATAAATCACCCATGACACTGCACACTACTCAAAACGGACACGTGAATAAAACCACTGCTTCCACCAGGGAGTCTGCCGCCTCAGGCCCACAGCACCTGTCCGGCACAGGATAAAATGTTATGGTTCTGACAGAAGGTGTGTGACAGAAGGATAAACAAAGGAAAACAACAAAATACACCAAATCTGAACAAATTATATCAAATTAAAGTAAATGTAAAGGACAGCAAGGGATAATCAAATTCAATAATAAATGTCCTTATAGTCGGATTAGGGCAATTCCCTGACGCCAAGAACGGCTCCAGCAACAGGCCAGAGCGAGCAGTCTGGGCCTGTCCACAGCGACGAGCCACAGCGATGAGCCAAGCTCACAGAGAGCCCAAAACTCACAGAGAGCCAAAAGAGCAGGACGGGACGGGAATGATGGCCAAAGGTGGGGAGGGAGAATAGTTACAACACCCCTGGAAAGGGGATTAGAATTACTACCAAATCTGTATGAAAGTGACGGTTTAATTTATAACATGGAGGGCTCATACGTACCACCTTGTGCAGCCAGGCGCAGCCACAGAGCCGACAAGGGAGGGAATGAGACCACGGCCAAATCCCGCTGTGACATAAATAATCGATAAGGCAGGGGAACTACGCAGCAGATTGAAAGAGAGCAGACAACGGCACTCACCAACAGTTTGCAATGCTCTGATCACGGAGCCTCTGGCGGAGCAAATGCCTCCTTTAATGCCCTGGACGTCAGCTGCGCTAAGACGAGAAAGTGTCAGCAGTGTGTAGCTCAGTGCTTGAATTGGAATAAAAAAGGTGCCAGTACTCTACATCAGCAACTGTTTCAAGTCCATTTATTTATACAGCCCAAAAACAAGTATTTGGCTCAAAGTCATAGAATCCTATAATGCTGGTGGGTTTGTCTCTTTACTGTATATTTTAGAAAGGCTCACTGTACTTAAACAAAATGACTCAGGGTCCATCTGAGATTAGAGGGGGTGCAGTGGTAAAGTGCTATTTTTATAAGTGGGGAGTGGACCTGACACCCTCTAGGGGGGTCCGGGGGCATGCTCCCCCGGGAAGATTTATTTTTAAATATTGAAGTTAAATGCATCAATCTGGTGCACTTTGAGAGCAAAATGAATGAATACCTCTCAACATCCATATGAAACAGAACTGTAAACAGATTTACTTTTTCTTTATGGATATAAAAGAAAGTAAAGCCTGACTCCTACTGGTGGCTGGTTACATGACTCCTCGTCCCTGAGTACACTCACCATCTTTCAGCAGGAAAGGAGAGAGGGAATCAATGGAGCTGCCAGGGAGGACACAGGGGAATCCAGACAGTGGTTTATAGGATGCAGAATTTGGAGCAGGAGGCTCGACCAGAGAAGGCTCCCCGTCAGACAACATTTCTAACACAGGCACAGCATTTTCTGCTGCCGGCGGCATCTCATGACGCATCTGGTATACGCTGGGCATATTTGTTGTCATGCGTCATGACGTGCCGCCGGCGGCCGGCGGCTGAGTGCCGACATCTTACTGAGTACCGGTGTTGTGTCAAATGATGCACCCCCGTCGTGAAATGCACCCCCTGGCCTGCCGTAAAAAGCACCCCCCCAAAAAAGATGCTTCTATTAATCCCACCCTCAAGCACTTTGGAGGGTATAGTTGTAGGACTAGTACCAATAAATGGAGCAAGTTTCATGTATGTAATAGAAAGGGGTGCATATCGTGGCAACCAGGCTGTTCATAAAAAGCACCCCCAAAAATAAAAATGTTTCTATTAATCCCACCCTCAAGCACTTGATGTAAAAATAAACAATACATTGTAAAGCACAAGTATACAGACAGGACGTCACAATTAAATAAAAACATATATTAAATAAAAAATTAACTGAAAAATAAGTGACGAATGAATGCAAAATCCAGGATTCGACAATCCAACCATCAAAAAGACAACATAGAATAGCGGACTATACGTTCAAATGCGCGTTCCCCTGTCAAGGGGTGCATTTCACAACGGGGGTGCATAATTTGACACAACACCGGCACCTTGCCGGTACTCAGTAAGAAGTGCCAGTACCACATGGGTAAAAATCAGAAGTGCCGGTACTGCGTACCGGTGAGTACCGGCCCAATTCAAGCACTGGTGTAGCTTGTGCCCATGAATGAATGACAGACTGCACAGTGCTTTACCTGTCCGGTAGAGAGTAGGACATGAACGCTGCCACGCCAAACAATTTGCGTCACCACGCCAGGCTGCAGCCACCACAGGAGAAGCGGAAATGGGAGGGACCCAGTTTGGCACCTCAGCTTAAATAGCCGGTGCGCAGAATTGGTGCGCTGGCACGGTGCCAAGCAGCGGCACAGAGGGAGAAGACCTCCGGTCACACTTACTTGCAATAAATAAGCACTAATTAGAGGGTTATTGAGGAAAAACTCTCAACTAATGGCCTATTACTTGTAGAATATGGTCATGTAGAATAAGGCATTAATACGTGTTTTATAATGACTAATAAAGAGCCAATATACTGCTAATATACATGTTAATTAACAACTAGTTGATGGTTCATTTGTGTACCTTAATATAAACCGCATTTAAATAATTTGGCTTTATAGTGAATATATTAAAATGGAACAATGCTCAAGTATCCTTGATCCTTGACTCGCCATCTTTTCTGTGGACGCTTAACTGCAGGGACATCCTTGTCTAACGTCACAGGGACTGATTTGGAAATGGTATCAAGAACTCCAACAAGTCATTGTTAGAGTTATATAGAAGCATAGCATTTAAATTCATGTCAAAGGGCCACTCAGAAGGATTAGGTCACAGTTGGGAAAGGATCTGGGGTCAATCCGACTGGATCCAATTAGCTGCCTCTGACAGGAGGCCATGACAAGCCTACTACTGCAGCGACATCTCATTCGCTGAGCCCGGGTCTCTTCTCGCAGAGGGATAGAGGGATAGAGGGCTCGGGGAATAATAGAAGAACAAACAAGTCACGACTCCAGGAGAACACCCACCAGATACTCATTAGAAGAGAATCTCTGCTTCTCCCCTCCCCTTCCTCCCTCCACTTCCCCTCCTCTGAGTGTGCTCTTCAGATTGGTTGAGATGAGAGGAATGCTCTTTTATGGGCTCTCGGACACTGACAGCATTTCTTCCCACTTTGCAGAATGTACAGTGAGCAGTATTGACAGCACTTTTGATAGCATTCAATTAAAGTTTTTTTAAATCTGCCGGAGGTGACAGTTTTTCATGTTTCAAAGTGGAGTTAGAAAAACACTTCTTTTGTAGAGGAATCACTTCCAGGGAGTTTTGTGCTTACCTTTTTCTTATTTTGAAAGTAAATGATTAATTCTTAAATTTCAAAAAATGTCTGTCTGTTGTGGGTCATTAAAAAAAGGAAAATTAAGTTAATGTTTAATGAGTGGTGTCACTGTTGGCAAATAGCTCATCAGATTACAACACTCTGTGAATAAGACATTATATTCTAAACGAGGTAAAATAAAGATGAGAACACGTTTGGGTTACATTTAGCATGCAGACCCTGTATAACAGATCATCCTAGATATATGTTAATCAGTTGCTTGATGAAGTGTTTTTTTGCCCAAAACGTCACTTTGTAATCTTCGGACCTAACAAGAACTAAATAGTTCATTTCCAATGCATGAATCTAAACCTCAGAGTATAGGAAGGTGATCAAAATGCATCAATATGGCAAGCTTGTTATTGAGTAAAAAAAAAGGTGAAAACCATTTTCCACAGATAAAAGTAATTACTCACACAGAACACCGCTCCCAGGGACTAAACTCTTTTTAGTTGTCAGTAAACAAGTGGTGGAATGGGGCTGAGGGGATCAGCGGTCCTTTGAAGTTTTCAGTCCTTGTTTAAAATAAGCACAGTAGCTTGTCTATTTCTCTCCACTGCCGTCGAAAGAAGCTTAGACAGGAAGCTCTTTGGCCTTGGCACCCCATTTCAGGGGCCCTGGACAGCAGCCTTGAAGCAGGAAGCCGGGGCGATGGACTAATCGTATTCAGGTCTCTGAACAAGTGCCTTCTAGGCTGACTTTGCACAGCTGTGAGTGCCTCTGAACCATCCCCAGCTGCGCTGAACAGGCCATCCAGCTAAGGTTATACAAAGGGCAAGCAAGAAGCAGAACGACTGGGGTTAAGATTTAAGTTTTTATGATTCTTCAGCGCAACATCCTGACCGTCATATTACATTCTCAGAAAAAAACTTTCTTTAATGAATGGAAGGATTTCTTATAGCAGATGGTTTAAACATTAAGCGTCGGCATGCCTTTTATGTTCAAGAACACAGTCAATCACATTTCAAAGGACATGCATCAATTTCACTTTGCAATGCGTTTCCCATAGGTAACCAATATGAAAGGTCACATGTATCTGCCATGGGCAGATTAGTCTTAGAGCAGACTAGGCACATCATTTTGTGCTTGTAATGTCTGAAATGGTTATTTGCGTGCGCAGTGCTCTTCTTTAGTACACAATTCTGTTCTCTGCCTGCTGACTTTAAACATATTTTTAAATCATTGAGCAAGCTTTTAAGAACTAAAGATAGCTTTGATAACTGTTCTTGAATTAATGATCTCATCCAAGGTTTTCAGCTTCACTAAATCCAAAAGTCTTAGATGAAAAGTATTATGGTTATAAGAGATAAAAAAGTTTCCTGATAATTTATGTTTTTGTATACAATTCAGAGAGAAACAAATTGAATCAGGCTCATCAGTAGAAGTGTGGACCTTAATATTTAATGTGATAGGCTCAGAGTAAATTGCTTTTGTTTGATAAAACTAGAGTGGAATAACCAACACATTCTCACTCCCAACTCGGCCTATGTTGACGTTATGTCAGGGTCCCTGTCGTCATTTTCCAACGCAAGGGGGGCCCTTTAGCGTCGAGTTTCAACTATCAGGGAGTCCCACATAAACGTATGTAGTAGACGAGTTGGGATCGCGGAGAAATGCTCTCCGCAGACCTATTCTCACAGCATTTATTAACATTCTTCTTACGCTACTCAATAATGTAGGACTTTTGTTGCTGTCAGTTAGGGGGAGAGTAGGGGCTCAGAATACTGAAATCTGTATTGTTTCATCGTTTTTTCCTTCTAATTTTGTATTCTTTTCTAAATCACACACTGTTATTTACTCAACAATAAGACACAATTATCCTTGTGTTTATTGATTTGTTTGATTAATAAACACAAGTTGGAGTCCGTCAGGACCGAGGGTCGGAGCAGCTCATAGTAGTTGCTTTAGAGAATTTTACACCCGGAAGTAAGTATTCTCTCCGCTTTGCTTGACAAACCCTGTGATTAGTCCTCAAGCTCTGTGATTGGATGTTTGAGTGGCAGTGCGCCGGGGGTTATGCCGAGCGTCAAACAGCACTTTGAAATGGGATGAAACCACGGCAGACTATCCAAAACTGGATTTGAACGTGTCCAGCCCCACCCCCCACCCCGTCCCCAGAACTACACATGCTGGCTATTGTGTGTTTCGCAACATGTTCTATGGCACGTCTCTACTGGGAATTGTAGTTTTAAAAGACGTTTTCGTATTTCCCACAATAAGAAGTTGCCAGTATTAAACTGTGTACACCCCTGGAGGTTTAGGGGATACGAAATACTCAAAAGTAAAACATATAATTAATAAATGGGTGAAAATTGCTTGTGTCCATAATGGGCAGCATTAATATACCCACATGACAGCTAAGGTCAGGAGAGCTTTATTTAACAGCTGGTCTTATGTCTGTGACCCCTCCTGTTGTTAATTGATAAGCCTGAAACATGCACTTGTCAAGGTTCAGAGGCAAATGTTGCAAATATGGCAGTAGCCATCGATCATAAAAGATATACTTTATTGATCCCAAGTTGGAAATGTTTTTGTTACAGCAGCATGTGTAACAGTTGTAAATATGCAGTGGTGTTTATTTGTAAATCATTTAGTATAATCACACAAATTCTGTGTTTTATATTGAATAATTATGCGTTCTTTATTTATTGAATGTTCAATACCTGACAAGGTCGGAGATGAAAAACTTGGGACGCAGGTTCCTCAACAGTGCATTACAAGACATCTATCAATATGTGCGTACCTCCACCATTAAACTGTCATATTCTGCATATTTCTTATTCTATCTACAAACATCTTATAAGAGTACAATACATATGTATAATATCAGTTAAAATAAAATGTTTTCATCAAATATAACATAATTTCAACAAAATAATTAAATAACATGCTTTAACCACTAGGCGGTGTCAAGTTAACACAATATAATATACTGCTGTTTCCAGTTTAGTTTATGGACGTATTTTGTTATCCACACATATATTGTTTTTATATTTGTAACATCAAACCGACAGAAAATATGGTCTTAACATGACCCAGTGGTCTAGATAATAAAAAATATATTATCAAACATAATATTAAAATGAACTCTTATTTTGAAAATACAGCTTCCTGTGTTCGAATGAGCTGCTCCGACCATCGGTCATGACGGACTGCAAAAGTCCGACATTATACAATCAAACAAAAGGATAATTGTGTCTTATTGTTGAGTAAATAACAGTATGTGGTTTAGAAAAGAATACAAAATTAGAAGGAAAAAACGATGAAACAATACAGATTTCAGTATTCTGAGCCCCTACTCTCCCCCTAACTGACGGCAACAGAAATCCCACATTATTCAATTAAAATAAAGAAGTAAAAACAATAAGTTTGGCTTGATATTGAGTAAGCAAAAGGTTGATAAACGCTGTGAGAATGGATCTGCGGAGAGCATTTCTCCGCGATCCCAACTCGTGTATTACCAACGTTCAGGGAGCTCTATGCAAGTCAATGGGGACTCCCTGATAGTTGAAACTCGACACTAAAGGGCCCCCCCTTGCGTTGGACAGGGACCCTGACATAACGTCAACATAGGCCCAGTTGGGAGTGAGAATGTGTTGGAATAACCAACACCAGCGGGATTTTGGTGGGATAAAGACCATCCTGGCCCAAAATTACGGGGGGTTGCCTGAGCTGGCAGACATAACTCCCATCTCTGCCAGATATAGAAAGCCCCCTTTAAAATAGTGGCTGGAGTGATTCAAATGTACCCAGTGCTAACCCAAGCACGGGAAGTCAAGGCGAGCATGTGGCCAATCGCAGAATTAAAACTTGTTAGGGTTGGGCAAAGGTAGGACCCAAATGCAGACTACAAAAAGGGTAACAGGTCTATAAACAAAAACGAGCTTTATTTACAAAGCTGATGACAAAAAACATGGCATGAAAAAACATAGATAGCAAATACAAACAAAACTGACCGTGACTGACATGGAGGGAGACAGGAAAAACCAACAATGAACCGACCAGGCACACAGGGGAAGACAAGACTAAATACAGAGAGGGGTAATCACAAGACAAGACACAGCTGGGGTAAGGGAGGCAGAAACACAAGGGCAACAGGTGAACACAATCAGACACACAAGGGAAACTAACGACAGGAAGGCAAACACAGGAAGAAGGAACAGAGAAGACACAAGGAGGAAACATTTCAAAACAAAGGTGGAAAATGAAAACATAAATACAAAACCGTAACAGAACCCCCCCCTCAAGGGATGGATTCCAGACGTCCCAAGAAAACCCCAAAAAGTCCAAAAACTCTAGAAGGGTGGGCGGAGGGGGCCCGGAGGAGGGATGCACAACCAGGACCAAAAGGGTGGGTGGAGGGGGTCCGGAGGACGGGCCCGGAAGGGGTCCCGGGCGGATGGCCCGGGGGCAAGGCAGAGTCCAAAAAGGGGCGAAGGCCACAGCGGGCGAACTCAGGGGCCCGGGCATGAGAGCGAAGGCAGTGGCTGGAAGAGTCAGGAGGCCGGGCTCGAGGGCGAAGACCACGGCTGGGGAACTCAAGGGGCCGGGCTGGAGGGCGAAGGCAGCGGCTGGAAGAGTCAGGGGGCCGGGCTCGAGGGCGAAGACCGCGGCTGGGGAACTCAGGAGGCCGGGCTCGAGGGCGAAGACCGCGGCTGGGGAACTCAGGAGGCCGGGCTCGAGGGCGAACAAGAAGGCGGCGACGGGACAGCTCATGAGGACGGGCAGGAAGGCGGCGACGGGACAGCTCCGGAGGCCGGGCAGGAAGGCGCCGACGGGACAACTCCGGAGGACGGGCAGGAAGGCCATGACGGGACAGCTCCGGAGGACGGGCAGGAAGGCGCCGACGGGACAGCTCCGGAGGCCGGGCAGGAAGGCGCCGACGGGACAGCTCCGGAGGACGGGCAGGACCCAGCATCGGCCGGACAGGAACCGGAGCCGACGGGACAGGCGCAGACGGGACCCCGAACATGACATGGGCCGGTGCCAACGGGACCCCGGATGGAGCAAGGGCTGGTGTCGACTGGACCCCCAACGGAACAGGACACAGAGTTGGCAGGACCCCAGGCAGGACAGGTGTCGGCGGGACCCCCAACAGAACAGAACATGGAGCTGGCAGGACCCCCGGCGGGACAGGTGTCGGCGGGACCCCCAACAGGACAGGATCTGGTGTTGGCAGGAAACCCGGCGGAGCAGTAGTCGGCGGGACCCCCCAACGGGACAGGACATGGGGTTGGCAGGACCCACAGCGGAACAGGTGTCGGCAGGACCCCCAACGATACTGGACGTGGAGTTGGCAGGACCCTCAGCGGAACCCCCAACGGCACAGGACATAGGGTTGGCAAGACCCCCGGCAGAAGAGTAGTCGGCGGGACCCCCAATGGGACAGGACACGGAGTTGGCGAGACCCCCGGCAGGAGAGTAGTCGGCGGGACCTCCAACAGCACAGGACACAGGGTTGGCAGGACCCCCGGCAGAAGAGTAGTCGGCGGGACCCCCAACGGGACAGGACATAGGATTGGCAAGACCCCCGGCAGGAGAGTAGTCGGCGGGACCTCCAACGGCACAGGACATAGGGCTGGCAGGACCCCCGGCAGAAGAGTAGTCGGCGGGACTCCCAATGGGACAGGACATGGAGTTGGCAAGACCCCCGGCAGGAGAGTAGTCGGCGGGACCTCCAACGGCACAGGACATAGGGTTGGCAGGACCCCCGGCAGAAGAGTAGTCGGCGGGACCTCCAACGGGACAGGACATGGGGTAGGCGTCGGCCGTAGAGCCAACAGGACACGGGGGGCTGGCGTCGGCCGGAGAGCCAACAGGACACGGGGGGCTGGCGTCGGCCGGACCACCGACAGGACACGAGGGGCTGGAGTGGGCCGAACCACTGACAAAACACGGGGGGCTGGCGTCGGCCGGGGAGCCAGTACTGGAGCCGAAACTGAAGCCGGAACCATGGCTGCTGGGGCCGGAACTGGGGCCGGAACCATGGCTGCTGGGGCCAGAACTGGAGCTGAAACCATGGCTGCTGGGGCCAGAACTGGGGCTGAAACCATGGCTGCTGGGGCACGGGCTGGAATCCTGGCCCTGCGTCTCTTATGGCGCATTTCCACTACACGGTCGGCCTCGGCCACACTCGGTACGGCTCGGTACGGCTTGGCCGCGTTGGGCCTTAACAGGGCCGACTCACTTCATGCTGCGCTTCCATTACAGTTTAGGAACTGGGGTAGTTACTATAGTAACGCAGTGTAGGCGGAGCCGTGACGTCATCTTCAATGAGAAATCCAGAAACACAACACAGCCGTTAGCTGTGAGCACTCAGAGCTCACAGCTCCTTATATATGTTCAGAAACTCGACAAAAGTTAAACAAGTACACACCACAGACTGCCTGTGTCATGGTGAATACAGTCGCTGCCTTATTTATGTCTGTATAGGCCGTTGTTGTGAGTGTGGACGGTCGGGGGCATATACTGCGTTAGCTTAGCCAATCTCCATCTAGAAAAACACGAATTTTAAAAGGTTTTTCGCCTGCCGTCTGTCTGCAGACTTGACAAAGCATTAATTCATGGTTTTTACTAACCGGTATCAGTATGTTGTTACTTCGGCATCATTTTGAAACGTGTATTACAATTAAATCACGGTCAAATATGTCCATCTTGTTGTAGTTCTAGCCCTCTTGCCAGCGCTCCTCTCTCTAGTTTAGCATACTCAGCCCGACTCAGCCCTGTTTGTTGGCCCCGATAGAACCACAATTTTCTAGGGCCAGAAAAGAGGGGAAAAAGTGGCCCCGCGCCGTGCCGCGCCGGAACGAGGCCTAGTGGAAGCACAACCAAAAAAGGGGACGGCACGACACGGCACGCTTAAGCGAGCTACGCGCTGCAATGGAAATGCGCCATTAGAGGCCTTTTGGAGACGCCGTGGACCTCCAACAGGACAGTAGTCGGATCCCAGGAAAGGGTTAGAGGCTTGAGAAAAGCTTCCAGGACTACATGTAAAATGTTGTAGCCACTCAGGCAACAAACCCCTGAGCCAGGGCTTGCGAGCAACCTCCTGGCGTGCCTCCTTCAAAGCAGCCACTCTACCCCGTATAGATGTGGCGTCATACCAGGTATAAAAAAGGTACTCTAGAGAGTACCCAAGACGTTCCGCCTGTAGCAACAAAAAATCAGAATCTGCTGAGTCCAATTCTGGTCGGTTCATTCTGTTAGGGTTGGGCAAAGGTAGGACCCAAATGCAGACTACAAAAAGGGTAACAGGTCTATAAACAAAAACGAGCTTTATTTACAAAGCTGATGACAAAAAACATGGCATGAAAAAACATAGATAGCGAATACAAACAAAACTGACCATGACTGACATGGAGGGAGACAGGAAAAACCAACAATGAACCGACCAGGCACACAGGGGAAGACAAGACTAAATACAGAGAGGGGTAATCACAAGACAAGACACAGCTGGGGTAAGGGAGGCAGAAACACAAGGGCAACAGGTGAACACAATCAGACAATCAGACACACCAGGGAAACTAACGACAGGAAGGCAAACACAGGAATTAGGAACAGAGAAGACACAAGGAGGAAACATTTCAAAACAAAGGTGGAAAATGAAAACATAAATACAAAACCGTAACAAAACTAATCTCTCTGAGGTACAGCTTCTAACTTATGTTTGTTTTCAGAGCAGCCACCCACTGTCCTTTTGGCAAACTAGTTTCACATCGGCAGGGAGTAAGAATGAGGAGCCTAAAGAGGCGCTAGCTAGCTTCTTCTTCTATTTGAATGGGCCTCTACTACTGTATGGGTTTGTGTTCTCCATTGTTGTCTATGCTTCCTTGTGCCGAACTGACATGAAAGAACATTGACCTAAATGAAAAACTTTTAATAAGATTTTGTATCTTTCACATCTTTTAGTCTGTAACCTTCGATTTATGTTTTTTGCCCTCATGTCTCCTCTGGCGCTCCGTAATATTGTGCAATGTATCACAGAGATCTGTTCAAACTACTTTTAAGAAGATAAAAGAAATAACTGTATGCATTATTTAGCCAACCTCATTATGTATTTCCAAAAGACATACAGCATATTTAAAATTCAATTGATGAATTTTCATCAAATTGTGAAACTAAGGCTATTTGCCAACATCAACAACTGACTCCCTAAAAGTTGTGCATTACATGTCAGCTTCATTACACGTAATTTCCTTGGAGCCACTCACAATCAGCCATTAAAAACGTTTAACTAGATAACCATGGGCAACAACTTAAAAAAAAACCCTGTCTCCTTAATATTTGTGTATCCACTTCTGATCTGTTTTTCAAATAGTGTTTTCATAGAAAATGCAGTTGCTTCCTGGATCATGTTCAAGGCAGCGTTAGGCAAAACATGCCCTTGGTTAAGGTTGTTTGGTTTCAAAGAGTTAACCTGTTATAAACTGTACTTCATTTAATTTGTACTGAACACAAAAATACATATTTCCTTTTTCTAAACTCACCAAGGTGAATCCTTCAAAACGTTTTTTAACATCATTTCTGGGAAATGGACTTGCACTGCAAGGCCAGGGTCATAATATGCAAATTTATACTGACATTTGGTAATGAATTTTAAGTTAACAACTTCAGTAATGCAAGGTTGTTTAAACTCTCTCTTGGCTTTGATTAATAACACTAATACCCAACAAGTCCTCCAACTCATACGACCAAATAGGTCGATTGTTCCTACCCATAATACGACCCTCAGGAGCGTTTTTAATCAACGGGAGCGTCAGCCTGTATACCATTACGACCCCCAGGATCGTTTTCAGTTACGACCCACAGGAGCGTTTTAAATCAACGGGAGCGTCAGCGGTGCAGGGATGATGACGTGTTCGACAACTTCTGTAGTCCTATTCAGCCACTTGTTAACAACCATCGTTTTTCAGACACGTACACTCTTCAAAAATCACCAGTGGGGTCACTGCTGATGTATTTAATGTCGTAGAATAGGGATGCCCAACCAGTCGATCGCGATCGACCGGAGATTCCCAGTCGATCGCGAGATGTGTCTAAAAATAGAACAACAATATTCTGTTTTATCGTTAATGTCCTATATAACATAATCTTCCTGTGCCAGAATAATGCACTTGAACGCATCAAAGCTTTGTGATTGGCGTGACCCCATGTGTCAGGGCGTGGCTGGTGGGCAGTGGGCACTAGTTCGCTGACGTTGTCCGTGGCAACAGGAGTGACAGTCCGCACACACACAAGACGGCAGGAGGATGATTATTTTTTTATCTATTCCAATTCATCCATCTGTCTCATCTGCAATGCGAGCATGGCTTTATCGAAGAAGGGTAATTTAGAGCGGCATTTCAAAACAGTGCACAAACGCTACAAGACGGAATTCCCTCCTAATTCTGCCCTACGCTCCCAAAAGGTGAGGGACCTGAAAGAACAGCTAAATGCACAGCAGTCCATTTTCACCAGGCCCAACAACAAGAGAAAGGCTGCTACCATAGCATCTTATCGAGTCAGTCACGTTCTTGCGAAACACATGAAGTCTTTCAAAGACGGCGAAATTGTGAAAGAAGCATTCCTGGAGGCTGCCGACGCGCTTTTTGGGGACAGTAAAAACAACAGTAGCATTTCAACAGGTTTTTGATATAATAAAAACTCAAGTTAGATACCGTTATTAATCAGCTGTAAGTTTTAGTTTGTTTGAACTTATTCATTATAATTATTGTACAAAATGGTATAAGAATGCAAACATTAAGATCTGTTCTGTTTAAATTGATTATAGTCTATTATCAATTCAGGTTAAGAAACTAGTGTTGTTTGCATCCTATTTTAAAGGCATGTATCTTTATACTCTACTAAAATGCAACAAAAAAAAAGGGTTTGATTCTATTATCAGCAGCAGATTCCTGTGTAACTTCAGATCTGAGTTGTCTTATTAGTAAGCCTAATTTATACTTTTGTAGCAACACTATTTTTATATAATAGAAAGGGTTCAGTGTCTTTTCTTTTTTTCCTGTGTCATATGTGGCAGCACTGTTCAATGTTTCTTGAAAACATTACCCACTGTAGTTTGTGACGTGTGAATAAACTCCAACTCTGTATCAACAACACTGTTGTGTAACTTCAGTTAAATACTTGTATGTCTGTAGATTAGAAATAGGTAAGATAAAGGATCTGCAGTATTTTATGAAGTATTAATCGTACAAAGGTCAGTTGTATACAAGTAGAAGTGTGTATTTACCTGGTAGTAGGCTGTCAGTAATGTCTACGCCTCTCTATTTGGACTGGTAGATCTCGGCAGACTGGCAACTTTAAAAGTAGCTCTCGGTTCAAAAAAGGTTGGGCACCCCTGTCGTAGAACAAAATGTGATCCGCCTCTTAAATTTGTGTCAACCACAGACCTTATTTCGAGCTATTTTCCCAAATCCTATGGAGAAATTCCATTGGCTCTGAGACGAGGGAACCGGTAGTGGTAAAATGCTAACTCACTTCCGGGTTTTAGGACTCGTCACCGCATCACTGACAACATCATTTTTTTCCTACAGACTAATAAAGGTGAGTATTCAGATATCAAAAGGATATTTATTTTGGGATATGTATTATGTTGTTTTATATTGTCGTCTAGTACAGTGACTAAGATTACTATGTTTACCTAGGAATAATGATAGCAAAGGTAAGTTAGCCAAAATTAGAAACAGTTAACGTGAGCATGGAAGTTATGTGATCCATCGGTTCATCCGGTTGATCCAAATGTTATCACACGTCACATTCTTTATAACTAAATTAAATACTATTTATGGCATTGTATAAGGTGAAGAGTCATCAGGGGTGTAATGCTGCCGGAACGCCGCTCCGGCACCTAAAACGGGGATGGTTGTTAGCATCTGGTGCTATCTAGCTATGATAACGGATAGGCTGAGAGGCTCTGATAACTTCAGCTCAGGTAATGTAACGTTTACACAGTTAACTTTTGTCTACGTTTTTTTAAGTTTTTTTTCTTTGAAGACTGCGTGAACCGGTCAAAAAAAAAATATTAAAAAAGAATATTAAAAGAAATATATATATTTTTTTTTCGGCATGGGCCCCTTGCCGGCTCGGGGCCCCGGTGCGTTGCACCGGCTGCACCGTCGATAGTTACGGCACTGGTTGTAGCCCCCTTGCCAGCGATTCTCTCTCTAGTTTAGCATACTCAGCCCGACTCAGCCTGGTTGTTGGCCTGCTAAGAACCTCGATTTAGTGGAAATGCGCCATTACTCACACACAACACAGCAGGGTCAACGTCAAACACTCTCCAGCCCTCCCCCTCTGCTCCCCCAACCACAGGCCCGCACCGACCAGCATTACTGTGCAGCTCTACATTATTATTATATCTATTTTAAAAAATCGAATAAATGTAAACACCGATGAAATCATTACAATTCATACTATTGGACAAAAAATAAATACAGTTTAAAAAAGGAGTAAATAGTTAAATATGCACAAAGATAAATAAAAAAAAATATTATTCATATTCTTATCATTTTTTTAATTATTGAAATGTATACAGTTAAGTTTCATATGGGTGTTGACAGATGTATCCATATATTTAGTTAATTTTGCCCTCAAAGTGCACAAGATTTATGCATTTAACTTCCCGGGGGATGATATAGGAAATATTGAAGACCAACAACATTAAAACTTGATGAAACACTAGAACTAGATTATATTTTACAGACCAGATCGATTCTCTCTTGTATGTTGGGGTAGAAGTTTCCCATCCAGGTCCCTCTTCCTCCAGGAAACATTTGATCCTTGCGTTCTTTTCTTTGGTTTCTTAATATATATAAATACATAAAAGAGATTAGATATTTCCCTTAATTGTTGCACACACATCTTTGTAATGTGTGTGTCTTTTATCATTTGAGTAAATGTTATAATAGATATTTGGATAATGTTGTACTATGCTGTATTTGCCAACTCATCTGCGAGGGCTTTCCCCGCCTCTAGCCATTCATTCAGTTGCTTACATGCCATTTTTAAGTGATGATAAAAAGGGCAACAACAAACAAAGGATGAACTGACATACAGGGAGGGAGAAAAACTAAATTAAAGACAAGGAAACGAGAGGGATGAAAGAGAGTAGGAAGAAGAATATGGCTCTGAAAAGAACCGTTGATTTTTTTATGATAATACTTGAATTGATGTAAGACATGAAAAAAAGAAACAGATGAGCTCGGATTAGTTGTACTAATGTCTTTTAATTGTTGCTTCATAAATAAACATTTGCCGAAATAAAACGACAGGCACCAATGTCAATCAAGTCCCAGCAGTGGCGGCGCCAGAGCATTTTTGTTGGGTAATCTATGGTAGGGCTAACCCATACAGTGGTGGTGCTCAAGTCAGTATTTGCAATGTAATTACATACACGCTATATCGCCCTCCTTGACAGTGAAACGCCACGCGTGAGGTTTAGATTATTTCCCTGTCTCAATCAAAATGGAACTGTATGAAATAAAACGGCACATTTGTCTTGTAGTAAATAAAAAGGGATCACTGTGAACGTGACGTATGATAGTACACGTTGAAGATCCAATGGGGATACTGAATGGCGGTTTCGATTAATCTCAATCAATAAGGCATGACGCAGATCCAACGTTGCGTTGCTCTGATTGGCTGTAGGTCTATTCAAATTGCATTCGGAGGCATTTTGATCTGACCGCGGCCGCGCTGATATTATAACGCCAGAGAATTTCCACACCTTTAGTGTATAAAACTCCCCCACTACTTAGACTATTCCTTGCACCCCTCTTATAGCATAAGCCCGAATGGTCTCAACCATAGTGCACTTGTTGTTACAGCAGGATCAGTTTGTGTGCTGTGGACACGACCCGTATATTTTCGCAATCCGTGTTCTCAACATTTAGCATTTCGCTTATTATTTAATTGAATTTGCATCACTTTTCATGGTGGGGCTAAGGTGGGGCTAAGCCATTTCTTGGTATGGCTGTAGCCTACCCCAGCCATACCCTGGCGCCACCACTGAGTCCCAGGTAAATCAGTAATTACAGGGAAATATATTTCTCTTTTTAACTAGATGTGATGGCTTCACAACATTTAAATTGAATTAGCGAATGTTTAAAGTAGTACAACTACTATGACCTTATGATATTCAAGTGTTGAACTTACCTTAACTATCATTAATGCAACATGTTAGGTGACATTTAGAAGAAAAAAAAGTTTTTGCATTTTGAAAAGCGCCATTTAAATGTCAATTATTATTATTATTATTATTAATAATAATATTAATAATAATAATAATAATAATAATAATTATAGTAATATTTCCTTTCGCATTGTCTAAGGTCATATCATGTCCTGGTCTGGTTAGCTGAATATACATACTTTTGCCATTGTTATGTTTTATGTCACGTGCTACCAAGGGTTTTGTTTTTATGCAAGATTTTAGCTCCTTTACCTCAGCAATCTGAGCTGTAGTTTTTTGAGCAGAGCCTCTCAGTCTGACAGACAGGAGAAAACTCTCCCTCCAACTTGTTGTAGAAGAAGCTTCTTATATTGCCATACATATCCGTTAGCGCATCTATACCTAAGCTAAGTGCTAACCTTTATGATGCTATTGCTAACAACAAGCATTCGCCTATACTGCCTATGCCACGGGCCGGCCCTCCATAGCACATTATTCATTTGAAACTAAAACGTAAAACTGAAATGTCGTGGTTAAACATGATTTGTAGAAAAACGGCACGATTAATTAAAAGCGTAAACAAATCAAATTAAATACAGAAATCAGACTTACCACTTGTACTGCTGTGACGCTCTGTAACATGCGTCGGCCACTCCTCTTCTCTTGGCTCGTCGCACATTTGATGCGCAAGGTTAAAGGTCACAGGATTACGATCCGCCTGACATAGGTCGTAATAAGCTGCTTCAACAAGCGACCTATTTGGTAGTTTTTTGGAGGAGGACAGGCTGCAGCGGACTGGCTCATCCCAAACGATAGCTGAGGATTATGTGTAGTGTAGTGTCTTCGGCCATCCTAAACTCCGAATCCTAAACTGTAAAATCATTTGACAGCGAGGGGAATACTTCCGGTTTTATTATGAAAACTTTGAGACCGGAAATACTGTTTCCCCCCGTGAGGGTTGACGCCAACTTTACATGGACGCTGCCGTCAATAGAAATGAATAGGGGGAAAAACGTAGTATATACACGTTCTCCTGGCGAGACCTCAAATCATCTTCATAATATTTATCAAACTATAGATCCTACACATCCACTGGACGTAGATTTTAAAAGTACAATATACACTTCTCGCTATAAATCTAATCAAAAAGCATTTTAATGGCCAAACTATTCTACAATTTAGGATTTTTTAAATGTTTTATTTGTGAATAAACGTTCCTCCGGAGCGTTTGCAATCAATGGGAGCATGTTGTTTCTTACACGACCACTAGAGGTGCTACACTTTAAAACGTGACTATAGGTCGTAATAAGCTGCTGAACAATCAACCTATTTGGTCGTTTTTTGTAGGAGGACAGGCTGCTAATACCAGCTCTCCTTGCCCACAGACATACACGCCAAAGCGCTGGGATATTACGGATAAATCTTACCTCAAACCAATTAATTTGCCATAATTACACATATAACATTCCAGAGAAACAGATCTCACTTGCAATAGAACTGTACCAGATATTTCCATACAACTACTGGTTAGTGTTCAATAGCACCTATAGACAATTCAGTAATCGTATATTTTTTAGGGATTACTGTTTTTCTGATAAATTAGAGAAAAGTGATTGAGTCCTATGTTCCTATCACCAAAAAGTATAATTTCCGTCTAAACTAAAGCTAAGTTTACTGGACTATAATTCAGTATTTTTTTAGTTACATAATTTTCTGACTATTTGGTGATGTAGGACAGCCACGTGGGGCCTATACTACGAAGCAAGATTTTCGTTTAGCAAGCTAACTTCAGGGGTTTCCGGTCCTACGAAGCTGGTTCACTTTTTAGCAGGCTAGATCTCCACGGTAACTTATCATGGAACCTAGTCTGCTCCGAAGCAGGATAGGTTCCAGGATAAGAGATCAACTCAGTGAAAGCACCGCCTGCTGACCAATCAGAGCTCAGTGTGCGGAGGAAATACAGTTTAAACTGCCGTTGCAGGAAAACCATCTCTTCAAAAGAGCCTTTGCCTAGACCTTTTTTACCACCCTTTTATTTTTATTTTTATTTATTTTGTATTGCTTTTTATTAATTCTACCGTGTTGTGTCATGTCTATTTATACTGTTCATGCTCACTGCTTGTAGCACTTCGGGATTTGAATTCGAATATGAAGTGCTTTATAAATGAAACCCATTATTATTATTATTATAAAGACGGCCGGCCAAAATCACCGACTGTGTGAACGTGAAAATGAATAGAATATCACCTCCCATCTTCAGAGCAATCTGACTATTAGCCTATAACTATTATACTATTATTATACTATTATGTTAAGAAAGCTTAATTAAATATCTGCCACAACATAAGTAACCGGATCAAAGTAACATTACGTAGCCTACAGTCCGCGGCGCTGTGAGTGCAGACGTCGATGTGTCCCATTATCATTCATATCACACCATATCACATCATAATGTATCATATATTTCCTTATCTAAGTCATCTTCTTGAGCCGTATCTGGCCGTGCAACACTCACAGTGTCACATACTGTATGCAGAAGTATTATTTTAAGCAACACATTAAGTTGACGACACACTCGAGTCAAATGTAATTAAAGTCAGATCCACTCGTGTCTTAGACGGGGCATATCATAAACCTGTTAATGTACGCATTCAAACACTTTTTCTTTTACCAGCTGTATTCACCTTGCAGGTGCAACTATGTGGCTTTTATCCTGGATAAAGTGTTTAAGTCATGGATGTTTAAAGTTTAACTTCTTCATATTTGACTAATATTATAGTTGACTTTTCATTCAGGAAGTATGACGCTGCGCTGTCAGAACGCTTCTCCATGTTTGTGATTGGTCGAATGCTCCAGATACCACCCATTTTATGTGAACGCGCACCTAACTAGATAGGACACGGCTGGCTTGCGATCGAGTTGATAGCCAACGTCGTAGGACAGTTTAGCGAGAGCGTTTTTTTTTTGGATTAAGTCAACCGGATAACTCAAAACATATCCAGGATATGTTGAACTAGATTCGTAGTATACCCCCCCTGGTTCATACCTCAGCAAATCTGAAGAGGAAAATAGTGGTCATTCTCAAGTTATGGGCTTTTTTGTCACCTTTCCCATATTCGGCCTGGTCTAATTTGGCTCTTTTTCAGGGATTGGGGTAGTTCTAAAGAACAACCAAAAAAACATTTTTTCCCCCAAAACAACAATCAATTTAATTAATGGGAGACCCTAAAGATAAGAAAAATCATCGTATCTCGAAAACTAAAGCCTTTTTTGAGGACTTGCTGCTAGACTAATACTTGTGATGCTTACATGAAAACATGAAGGATAGCTACTGAGAATCTGAAGTGAGTTGTAACCTGCCTAGCTCCAAATGACAGCAGGGCTTCTCCCTATGACAAGGCCGGGGCTTGTTATGCTAATTATAGTGTGTATATCCAAGTGAGAAACCAGGAACTGGAGACAAAGCCACAGTTTGCCTGTGTAAAGTAGAATAAAATCTCCATTAAACTCTTTGTCACAGTAATTTCATTTCACTGATACATCTGGGAAAAACTGATGTTTTGTTTTAATTTTCAAAGAAAGATGATTGTCTGTTCCGTGAATCATACCAGTGTTTGGCTTTAGAGGTCTGAAAAATGAATTTGTATTTAAAGCAATAGTAATGGACAGAGGAGGGGTGGGGGTCATAGCTGATGGACACCATTTTCTGTGACCACACCGAGGATTGCCAAGCATTTCGGAGGAGGAGGAGGAGGAGGAGGGGGAGGAGGAAGAGATTGGTACAGCATTCTCATCATCCCTGAGCCACTGGGTCATGCTTTAAACACTAATCCTGTAGGATGAGCGAGGTAGAAACATCCACCACAGCATGCTCCAAAGTTTGCACCCCTTCTGTCTGATAGCATGCTCCAAAAAAAGAGGACTTGTGGTAGGGAAAAGGGCCGATGCAGCTGTCTTTTGCTCTGCCATTCTCAGAAGGGGACGAAAACATAACACGTTATCCAAACACTCTGATAAATAAGTGACAGGGGTTGTAGGTGAACACAAGTTAACGCTTGCTGAGTTGCGGCACGGCTCGGCCTGTCATCAGGTTGTGGGCCCAAACAGATTTCATCCATGATGTTTTATCACAGCAATCGAGAACAACCCTTGTGGGCAAACCATGGGCATGACATTCACTGAGCGGTGCGGTACTGTACAAAAATTGCAAATATAAACCAACAGTTATAGGAATTGAAAAGGTATCGTAACAAAGGCTTTCTCCTATTCTGGCCGCCTGGAGGGATCACTGCCAGTTTAATTATTGTTTTGCTGTCACAGAGATAATTTGTTGAAATGACAGTGCTGTTGTGAAACACAGGCTTGCCAGCTTGTCTTGCTGGGCAATACAAACAGGTACTGTGCTGATTTCATTATAATAAAAAAGTGCACCCTGTTGTTGGCTTAACTCTTTCTTCTGTATTGAAGCCACCATTATTACTGGAGTTGTACGTACTGGTTCAATTACAGAACAACCGCTGGCTTTGTGTTTAATTGCCAAGGAATCACTTAAGTTCTTTTTTCTCCACACTATGAGGTCCTTGAATAACAAATGTGGCCAATCTGGGATTCAGTTACTGGAGTATTGAGCAGGCATTAACCATTAAATCTCAAGACATGGACGATCCTTGAATTTTTCGATCCACTTAAAAAACCTTTCCGAGACAATTAAAGAGTCAAACCATGGGCCAAAACTAACTCAAATTAATCACTGAAAATAATAAATATCAATATCAGTTAAAGGCTTATTGGGTTTATATATTGAATTAAAAGCGAGGAGAACATAATCTGTAATTTTTTACTCCATTTTAATATCAATCCACTCGAAAAAAAGTGCAATATCTATTGTGATCAAAAAAATGTCATTATCAAGAGAGATTCGTTTTTGTCCTTACAGCAGAATAAGAGTGAGTATAGGATCTTTTCACTTATCTTTCTACGGCTGCTTTAAGAAACAGGGCATCACACAGCTGGGAGCACAACATTGCTGATGCATTGTGGGAGTTATTCCCAGCCCTGATTGCACCTTGGACCTGTGAGAAAAGTGTGAGTCACTTACTGCAAGGCACATTGTCGCCTGTCCCTGGAGGACCAATTATTCTGTATGTTTGCCCTAAAGTCCTATCATTAAACACACAGAATGTTTGAATAGAATATCCAGTGAGGCAGAAAATGTAGTTCAACCTATTGAAGGCCTTAATGCCACACCAACACGTAGGCCTTGAAATAACATCAACTAGGATAGGAATGTTAGTAGATAGTGAATAAAGTCCATTTCATCAATAAGACTGAATATATTCTATACACTGTCGACAAATAGCTTAAAAACCTACTGTTTACACACTGCAGTAACCTCACTCCAAATGGTTTCCAGCGAGCTACTGTTAATTTATGTGGGAGGGGTCCTGTTGTCCCCTTAAGTCAGGAAGTAGCATTATGTCTTACCAAGTCTTTCATTTATGTCTGAGAAAAGCTTTTATGTTTAAATATGTGTATCAGTCATACTAAACAGTCGTTACTTTGAGTCCTGATTTTCTTCATGTGTGAATAAAATGTTTTGCTTGGCTCTGTTGCATCTTACTTTGCATTACATGTGAAAAATGTGTATTAGGTCAGCGTGAATGTTATAACTCATTCATAAATGGACATGTGTATTAAACTTAAAAACAACGCACCCTTTCAGTAGTTATACATGTTAGTGACTCATCAATAGATGGTGATGTGTTTCACACTTTACAATAAGGCTCCCTTTTACCAATTAGAAATGGTAGTAACTCATTCATAAATGGGAATTTGTTTTACACTTTACAATAAGGCTCCCTTTTGGCAATTATAAATGTTAGTAACTCATTCATAAATGGTCATAAGAGATGCCAAGAAACATCAAGATGGATGGGGGGAGAATCAACTCAGTGAACAACAGATACGAAGGATGCTGGCTGATGAAGAAGACGAAGTAAGCTAAGTAGCCAATGTAAGGCTTAGCAGTACAGATAGATGTGGGCTCTCTATTTGGCAAGCAACCGGTCACAGTTGCCCTGTTTATCTCATGTCTTATAAAAACGTATTAATGATTTATAAATTGTTCACAACCTAATTAATAAATTAATTACAAACGATTCGTAAACCCTTTATAAGGGTAGTCTTATTGTAAAGTGGTACCGAAGAATGATATTCCAAATAACTTTTGTATTTGTATATGAAAGAAATAACAAAAGATTGGAAATACCTCAGGCTCCCCAACATAAAACCTGTTTGTATAAATTCTGTCTTATTCCATTACATGGACAGATGGCAAAGACACTCTAATTCTTATCAAATTAAGCAGGTGTGCATTTGCTCGAGGTAAAATGCTGGGATATTTCTCTGCAGTCCAAACTGTCTGGCCCTTGGCAACCTCACAGCCTCGAAGGTCAGCTTCTCAAAGGCAACTGATACCCCTGACTGGCCGCTTTTTTACTCGTCATCCATTTTGGAAAATGGCAAGAGGAGGCTGATCAATCAAGTGCCGTCAAAAGGGCAAATGGAAAAAAAGGCCAAACCATAGCCCTGATCCTCTGTATCGACTGCTTGTATTACAGAGGACCACCCTCCAGGCTCTCTGTTTGGACATTACTCTTTTCCTATCTTAAGATGATAACTGCTAACTCCAGAATACAAACCTGCTTGTCTGCCAATTTGTAAAACTATCAAACTGGCTGAATTAAACAAAGCATCTGTTCCGCATTATTGAAACATTTTTTTGAAAGTTGTAAAATTGATTTATTCCAACATCAAACAACAATATACTGTATATTTCCTCAGGCAGACGAATCCAAAGCTGTACTTGATCATGCATGCAGTAATGGATAATTTGTAACAGCTACATTTTTTAAATCAGATAGTATGTATCTGTCTTCTTATTTATGTATCTGTCTTACCCTAAGGAAGTACAAATACTGTATGTTGATGGTAGACATACTTTAAATTCAAACTTTCACTATAAACGCTGTCATTATTACAACAGTAAGTATATCATTGTTTGGCAAGGTGCTCAAATCCAAATTAATTGGAATTACGCTCCCAACTGGCATTTATTCGTTTTAGGGTCAGCTGTGGAGTTTTTGACATCTTCTGGCATGGAGCTTGATAGCTACAGGCTTGATAACTGTAGTAGCATCATTTGAATAAAGGCTTATACATTTGAAGCAAGCAAACAAAAGTTAGCACTATATTTGGACATTTTGGAAATATTCAGGATCAAACGTTGTGCTAACTCTTCTAAGTGTCAGTCCTCTCTGGATCATTCAGCATGGTTGTGTAAGCGGTTTTTGATCATTACAGTCAAGAATTCTCCTTGAGACATTGAATTCTGTTTTAGTGGTGAATACATTTCACATCGTTACATCATGGGTCAGATTGTACACGGGGAGAAACATGTCAACTCCCCACAGCAAATCACTGCATTCATTCCGAAGGCTTTTAGTACAGCTCATGCATTTTCCAATTACACTCCAGTGTCAGGCTGCTGTAATGTAAACGCATAGTTAGCAGTCATCCATTTTGATTCTCGAAGCTTTAATGAAGTAATGAATCACCATAGGACTTTGTTATTTCCCTGCCTATTGTAAATCCAGGAAGTAATACATATTGTCAGCTCTTGGAACAGGTTTAATTATTGAAGCTCACACAGCCGATGATTGTACTCAATAAAAAGTCCTCCAAGGGCTATATGTGATATTAATGAAAACAAATAAACATGACAAAAATATTTATAGTGGCACCACTCGTTGGCATAACTGAAATATATCGCTATAACTCCTTATAAATAGTATTGAATGTGATTAGTCAATGCCAGTGGCGTCGCCTGGCCTGGGCTTTCGGGGCTTTAGCCCCGAATGTTTTTTCTGTAGCCCCGGACAATTCTCCCTCCAATAATATAATACATTAACTGTGCTTTACGTGAACCTCATCATGACACAAGAGAGGACGGCAGGACTGTAATTTCCCGTGTTCAGTGAATGCAACAGAGGCATGACACCAGACCAATCAGAGAGTTGCATGGAAATAAACGTGTGCTTGTGTCATTCAAGCTCGGCTGTGTGGCAATAGCGCATTTAGTGTGATAGAGAGAGAGAGGGAGAGAGAGGGACCGGTGCCAGCCATGGATGTATAATAAGAACAGCAGGGACCGTGTTGTTAGCATCTGTTAAGCTAGCTGCGCTAACGGACATAAGGAGCTGTTTGTTCCACAACAAGCTGGAGGAGAGTCCTTTCCTCTCAGACTGAGAGACTCAGGTGAGCTAAAGGACTCTCTGAGTGTTTAGATAGTTAACTTTAGTCTAAGTTATCTCAGTGGGTCTCAAACGGTTTGGTCACAAATTATTCAAAAGATTATTTCCGCGGCACACGTTTATATGATCATTATAGATATAAAAGAAATAAGAGAATAAAGGAAAAACAGTTATGAAATACTATATGGCAGTAAAACAACACTACAGTTTAAAAGGGGAGTGATTTGTAAAATATCCATAAAGAAAAAGTAAATCTGTTTACAGTTCTGTTTCATATGGGTGTTGAGAGCTGTATCCATAGATCTCTTAATGTTGCTCTCAAAGTGCACCAGATTGATGCTTTTAACTTCAATATTTAAAAAAAAATCTTCCCGGGGGAGCATCCCCCCTGACCCCCCTAGAGGAGGTTAGGTCCACCCCCCACTCAAAAGATAGCACTTTACCCCTGCCTATATGCGGTGAGATGATTATCGAGCCTTCATTGTAACAGTCGCGGGTGTACTGTGTGTGTGCGTGTGGGGAGTGTTGCAGTAAAAAATTCCACTGTAGCACCGCGGCCGCCGCCACTGTGGGCTAAGCCCCGAATGTTTTCAGGTCCAGGCGACGCCCCTGGTCAATGCTATAATATCTTACATATGAATGAGTGTATCAAAAGTCTTAATGTACAGCAATCACTTTTTTGTTCCATTATTAGGATGGTTGCAAAGAGCGCATGGATTGAGCATGCAGTCTCTTTGGTCAACTTAAGGCATGCATGAAATATTAACTGTTGTACCCAGACATGTACAGCACAAAAAATGCCTAAATACGCTCTCATGCATTCATTTATTGATGGGAACATAAAAGCAACATATATATGCATGATGCCAAATAGGCTGTCGCTGTGCTATAAGCGGTGTAAGCACATCTAAGACTGTGCTAGTTTTCTCAGAATTCCCCTAAATAAAACTATTCATCATACAATCTCCTATGTTTAGAAATACACATAATTACTTAAAGTGCGGTGTAGACACAGTAGGACTCATATAGTGAAAAGGACTTGCATTATTAATGGCGGTGTAAATTCCTATCGTAAAAGCCCCAGTGCTTGATTCAGAAAACAGGGATATTTCCTGCCGAATGAGGCTGTGTTGCAGTATTGATCTAAATGTTGGATAACTACCTTCAATTTGTGAAATGAAGAACTTCTTCTGCCACAATCTATAGTGCTATGATCACAACTCCATTCACTGACATGCCATTTTCCTCCATCAACTAAACAGCGCACAATTCACCGGTACACGTAACCCACGTGCGCAGCTTTGATATTTCTTGGCATTTGCAGAGTTTTGGCCCTGCTACGTTTCAGCAAATGGACAATCAATTTTACCTTGGTGTCTCCTGTTTCTAATCCCTTACCTTCGTTCTTGCTCGAAACATTTCGGGTTCGGTACACTCCCTCTGCTCGATGGTTTTTGCCCTATCAGGTGCACTCGGGATCGAATGTCGGCACTGTCAGGCAGCTTGTCTCAGAGCAGGATGATGAGCAGCAGACAGTTCTCTTCTCTTCATTCGGTCCTATTATCCTTCAAACTGTCTTGCATTTGCTCCCTTACCTCCATGCTGTGATCTGAAATGAATAGAAATCCTAGCTAAAATTAATTTCCAAAGGCTTAATTATGTATAAAAGACCATATTACATTTTGTGTTATACTCGTTATCAGTTGAATACAAAGAAATATGAGAGACCTTAACCCTTTTAAAATGTATCAAAAGCACTTGAGGGTGAAAGCCTTATATCTGATACCTTTGAACAAATTTGTCCAATTCCACACAGTTTAGCAGTATTCATTTTGATGGCTACAGTGGAATATTTTATATTCTATCTTCTTACAATTCTGCGACAATGTCCTTTCAACATACGGCTACTGTGATAAAGACGTTACAGGTCGGAATGAGGATTTCAGAAATCCTTCTGTACAGTCTGAATAAATAAAGCCTTGTCAATCATCCCCAAACTGACATGTTGTAAAATGCCTCATTAATGGCTTAATGAATCACAATATAAAAGGCGTTGCCATCTCTCCCGCCTGGCTATAGATGTGCATGTCACTTTTATTGATCTGGCCTGTACGTGTTGATATATAGTTTCAATCTAAATGCGTTCAGTGAAGGTTTTTATGGGTGTTTGCAGGGAAGGACATTCATATGGGGTTGTTTGAGCTCACCTCTAGTCATGTGATTTTGTCATCAGGGTTTTCTGGGACAAATCTGCCCCTCTGTCATTAAAAATAATCACTGGTTAGGGAAAAAGACGGAAAAATGAAAGGGCACTGTATGTTTTATTAATAAATCCTGCAACAATCACTCCTTGTCTGCAAGAGGTAACAAAAAGAACGAGCTGGAATACAAACGATCCTATTCATGAGTTTTTCTCTGATATTTGCAGACAAAAGCACTGTTATTATAAGCATGATATAACTTCTGCGAGGCGGAATGGCTAATTCACTCCTTTTTTTAACTTGTGTTTACCTTTCATGAGATTGCTGTAATGTAAAAAGATCAATACTCCATCCACGAGGGAAAATACCGAAATAAATTGATGTTACAATGTACTGGATGTGAAACAGCCAGCTGGGGTTAAATACATTCCCTAGACGCCAAATGGTACCTTCACAAGGTCGTCCATAGAATAACAGGATACTGTTCTCAGTGCCACAGGTAGTTGTTGCTAAATGACCTGCCACATTCCTACAGCAATCGCTCCCCTGTCAGTCAGGCTGCACACAGTAATTGTACACAATAATGACTTCATAACGGATCACAATCATTGAACTACCAGTATTATACATATTTTCAATTGTTCTTTGGAACACAAAGCTGCTTATTACATGTACAGTAGTAATCAGCCTGTCCTCCTCCAAAAACCGACCAAATAGGTTGATTGTTCAGCAGCTTATTACGACCTATAATCACGTTTTAAAGTTTAGCACCTCTAGTGGTCGTGTAAGAAACAACAATTGGCGGCATATGGGCTGATGCTCCCGTTGATTGCAAATGCTCCGGAGAGTCGTATATTCACAAATAAACCTCTCTGGAAAATCCTAAATTGTAGAATAGTTTGGCCATTAAAATGATTTTTGATTTGATTTCTAGCGAGAAGTGTATATTGTACTTTTAGAATCCACGTCCAGTGGATGTGTAGCATCTATAGTTTGATAGATATTACGAAGATGATTTGAGGTCTCGCCAGGAGAACGTGTGTACTACGTCTTTCACCTATTCATTTCTATTGACCAGCGCCCATGTGAAGTTAGCGTCAACCCTCACGGGGTGAAAACAGTATTTCCGGTCTCGAAGTTTTCATAATAAAACTGGAAGTATTCCCCTCACTGTCAAATTACTTTACAGTGATATCTGCAGTACTCATCCACTAAAAAACATCAGTTTATCCTTGTTGATTACACAACATTGATTGGTTTAAATGGTGTACAATGCTTTTGTGTTTTTAACCTAGCATAACTAGGGCCAAATGGGTGGGTGGAGGGGGGATGGGTTCGGGCTGACAGCCCGGGGGCACAGCAGAGTTCTAGAAGGGGCGAAGGCCACAGCGGACAAACTCAGGGGGCCGGGCATGAGGGCGAAGGCAGCGGCTGGGAGAGTCAGGGGGCCGGGCTCGAGGGCGAAAGCTGCAGCGGCGAAAGTCAGGAGGCCGGGCACAAGGACGGGCAAGAAGGCGGCGACGGGACAGCTCCGGAGGACGGACAGGACGGAGGCGGGACAGCTCCAGAGGATGGGCAGGACGGAGGCAGGACAGCTCCGGAGGACGGCGTATGCCGCAATGGGACCCCTCCAGTGTCAGCTGGATCGCCTGTTGTTAATTGATAAGCCTGAAACATGCACTTGTCAAGGTTCAGAGGCAAATTTTGCAAACATGGCAGTAGCCATCGATCATCTGAAGATAAGATATACTTTATTGATCCTAAGTTGGATCCTACACATCCACTGGACGTGGATTCTACAAGTACAATATACACTTCTCGCTAGAAATCTAATCAAAAAGCATTTTAATGGCCAAACTATCCTACAATTTAGGATTTTCCAGAGAGGGTTATTTGTGAATATACGACCCACTGGAGAGTTTGCAGTCAACAGGAGCACTAGAAGTCGAACACTTTAAAACGTGATTATAGGTCGTAATAAGCGCTTGAACAATCGACCTATTTGGTCGTATGAGTTGGAGGACTTGTTGGTAGTTATCGGTAAGCACCTTAGACCAATGATGTAGCTATTGAAGCAGTAGTATTATGTAATAATAGATCTTAATTGTATTATACTTAAGTGTATGTGTCAGTTGCTAATGTGCATACAAGAGTGTTAGGACCATTTATTACACTTTCTATGAAGACCACATTAAAAGGGCATCATAGTGGATAATAACGCATTTGTATAAAGCTCCATGAATAGTGTGAGAAAAGGTTAACATAACAAGTGCTGTCACCTAGACATTTAAAAATGAAGCATACAAAATGAGTCCCTCTGGAGTAATTACACACCAATGAAAAGGGTAAGTTGTCCATTATACTGTGTTTTACGGGATCATTTAAAGAAACCGATAATAACTTGTTAATTTATAGCTAAGACAATGGCACATAAAAGTGCATGGTGAGGACATTCATAGATAATTATAATTAATTTAAAATGATTCATGACTACACAAAATAGTAATAAACACACACAACTTTTTTGATGCATTAAATCAACATTCATTAAACATTATACTGTAGATGCGACTTGTAAAACATATTTATGATCCTCTAATGGATACTTTCGCTACAGTATAAACTTGATGACTGATGTGGCTGATAATAAAATATGATTATTTTTGTTAGAATGTTTTTGTGTGCATAATTATAGTTGTGAGGCAACAGTATAGATTATTTTTAATTGAAATCATATTATTTTTTATGTACCAAAAAACACTAAAATGCAATATTATCGATGCATCATAATGTACTTTAGATTTCTCAAAGGGGACATATTATTTACTTCAATTTAGTTTTTTAACCCTGTTAACATGCTTTAATATTCATAAACACTTCATTTTATCTACATTTCAGGTAATATTCCAATAACGATGAAAAGCATCCATAAGACACTATATTTGTTATGAATCAATTTTTTTATGTTTAATGACTTTTCTTTTATCGCATCAGAAAGTATTATGTGTAATCATAAATATAGTCATAAAGGCTGTGGCTCAGTGGAATAATGCGCTGATCTTCGCTGAAGTCGCTTTGAATAAAAGCGTCTAACAAGTGACACGTAATGTAATGAAGAGTTGAACCGTAAACACATTATAATTCACTACGAATGCCTCCTAATGGACTTGCTCTTTCTCTCATCTGTGCTATGCTCTTAGCTATCAATTAGCAAGTTATCAGTTTCGTTAGCCTTTAAAATACAGTGTATTTAGGGGGTAGCAAGTTTGAGTCCCACTGCAGTCAGCATGTTGTTGTGTCCCTGGGCAAGACACTTCACCTCAAATTGCTCCTGTGGGGATTGTCCACAGTACTGAATGTATGTAAGTCGCTTTTGATAAAAGCGTCTAACAAATGACATGTAATGTAATGTGTAATGAACAACTTACCCTTTTCATTGGTGTGTAATTAGTCCAGAGGGATACATTTGTAATGCATCAATTTTAAATATCTAGGTGACAGTTCTTTTTATGTTAACCTTTTCTCACTGAAAGGCACAAGAAAATGACAACTGATGAATAACAATGATGCACTAAATGTACTGGAAAAATATCCTATAGAAAAATAAAGGGTTTTATCCAGAAATATTATATAGCCGCCTATACTACAAGATTTTTCTATGGTTTTTTACCATATTTTCGATTGCCATTTTTTGTATGCAGGTGCTGTAGAGTAGACGACAAAAAAAGGCTGTAATGTGAGATTGTCCTCACAAGTCACAAAATCCAAATGTAAACCTTAATGTCTGAGCGACGACTTCAAATATTACATCCCAAGTTATTACAGGGTTAATGACAAACACAACTTTTATACTGAAATGCACTGATGTATTGAAGCAAGCGTTTACATGTAAATGTGTCCAGGGCTGTCAGTAACGTTGGAAAAGTTAACAATGTTGCCCCTAACAGCCAGTAGTGTTTGATTGATGTTCCTATAAATGTGGGATACATGTGATTTATAGTGAATGATTGTGATTATTTTTTGTCATTCCCTTAAAACTGAATTTTTCTTTGGTTGTATAGGGCATTCACAGGCCTGACCTTTCATATAGCATTTGCCGCTCTCCTATCTTTGCACCTTTATGTCAATACATCTTATTGTATGATTGACAAAGACACACAAATACACACACACATTTACAAAGTTTAAAAAGGTTTCAATCACATCTGATACTGACAACTTAACATTGATCCTGTCGTCTTTTAGTTAGATGGACGTGTCAGGTCACCAAGACAGAATATCAAGATCATGGGTTATATTGCTGTTCTACAGTAAATGACAAAGAAAAGTCTTTGATCATGTTGAAACTAAGTTAAATGTATTACATCCTGCCTGATTGGTGTGCAAATGTGTGTGTCCTAGGATGGCAAATGTTTATACTCTGCGTCTGCTTGGCTTACCATGATATTGTTAACCAATTTCACTACTTATGCTTATACCTTACCAAAAGAAGCAATGTGTGCGAAAAGATAATTAGTCTGAATGTGCTTCTCAGAAATGAGAAAGAAGGGAGATGACTCACTCATACAGTATACTTCGATCCTCTGCTTTGGAACAAACGTTCACTGCGTCAGAAAATGGAAGTATACAACCACACCGTCTCCTTCTCATCACTGCTGAGATTTGTGCATGCAGTACAGATCAGGCAGGTCCTAGATAGTGTAACTTTAATTATTATTATTAATTTCTATGGCATTCAGTATTTATTTTTGTAAAAACAGTATTGTTTTACAAAGGATTTGACCTGAGCAAGGCCGTACAACAATGAAAGCAATCATACACCATTCAAACAGGGCTAGTATTATAAAACCTATCACTGGAATTATATTAACAGCTATTATTTTCTTCTGCCAAATTGCCGTAGACAAGCCATTACTAAATACCTGCTGTGGTTGTTGTTGTTATAGTAATTAATTGTGCTTCCTTATAGGAATCAAAACAAGGGGCTTCATTGTAAAAGGCCTGGATCCTGGACCACATTCTGAATGACTAAACGGTATTAGTGTGGAACATGTAGAAAGTTGTGGCCTGAGTGAATTCATATTTTGTTGTTCCTTATTTATTGATCAGACATATACTTTATATTCTTTTTTAAATAATGGCTTTGACTCACTCACCTACTACAGATACGTCATGATTTGGTTGGTGTCCAAATAACCACTGAGTCATTCAGCAATCAGGCATAGCGCCGGAAATTATTCAGTAATCACACCGTGAATGCTTTCCTCCAGTACTGTATACGTTGAATAATGTTAGGAGGATATACAGTACACTTAAAATAGATCACAATAATATAACCTGCTCCAAGCATCCTCTCTTCTATCTCTGCTCATCTCTGGCCCCTCCAGGGATGAGTAGGAGGCTGAATCTGCCCTACACTGAGCCAACACGTAATGTACTCTTCTTAATGTTGTTCCATCCTTTCATAACATGTTGTGAAAGCAGAAGATGATAGATATTGAGCAGCTAATGTTAGAAACTGGACAAGCTGTAAAGATCTGCATCCTGAGTGAGGAAGCTCTCCCAGTGTGTTTCTGAGGTCACAGACAACTCTGTAGAATTTGTATACAACATCCTTCTATTTTGTATTGTAATCCTGTCTCATAAAGTTTCCATGCAACTAAAATGCATTTTCTCCTAAATCATGGTGGCAGTATGATTGAAGTTGTGAAACTCCTTGGTTAGCATGTTTTTTGGATGAAAATAGAAACAATGTGATGTTGACCACTAGTTTTATAAGGGACACAAACACCGGTTTCCTTGGTAAAGTCCTGTGTTTGTTTGATCCACACGCCCACCCAGTTGTTCTCCATATTATTAATAATGTATTGGTGATCCCTTACAACAAAAGTAATCCACTTAAAAAATACAATTTCATTGAAAAATAATTGAAGATTCAGTTATTTTGTATGGGAATATAATTGAAAGGAGACCTTGCTATGTATTGTGGCATTGTCATTTGGCTGCATTCACACCAAATCAGGCACAGCGGCCTCCAAGATACTCCATGACGATTAATGTCTCATGGCAGGGTTGTACTCTGGATCCCCAATACGCGATTGGCCACCAAAGAGCAAAGTTTACCCAAAAGTTGTATCTGTTGTAACTTTTTATCACAGGCACGCTGTTTCTTTCGATCTTTCTGTGTGTACAAACATATTTTGAGATTGACAATAAAGTTGACTTTGACTTTTGACTTGACTTTGACTTCTTTCCAGCATTCCCTGAAGCGCCAACCACCGCAGGCCAGATGCATTACCAACATTCAAATTAATACAGGAACAGGCTTTTAGCTGCTGCAATGGTTTGGTGTGAATGCATCCTTAGGTGATTAACAAAACCATTATATAACAACTGATGGAAAGAAAGATACTGTGAGCTTTATGATAATGTCCTTAAGTAACAGCTGTCACTGTCTCTGCTCCTTCAAAGTAAAAACGTAAAACAGCTTTTACTGAGGCCAAATTTGAAACTCCAAACAAATGTTGACAGCTTACAACTGGTCACGCTACCATCTTGAAAACATAATCCAGATCCAATCCTACAAAGATGTATTCATTTTTTATATCCATGATTTTGTTTCAGTCAGAAGCAATAGGGATTTTCTTACTGATACACATATACACTGATAGTGATTTCAGGCTGACCTGATTCAGTTATTACTCTGTGGCCAGGTACAGATTGAGCACTATGACTCACAATGTGCCATCGCAGAAAATAATCATCAGGATATTGCAAAGGAGAAAGCTTGATGTGTGAATGATGGCTATTTGTTTTAGCATTGGTCGAGTACAGCTATAAGGAGGACTCATATGATTGGACTTATGAGAGATGGATTTGCCTTTCGTTGCTGTCCATGCTGTAACTTCTAAAGGAGGACATATTGTTAATTCCCAATAATTCTGAAATGATAACGTGTTTTTATATCCTTTTATGAATCTCAAAGTTACTTAAAGTTATTGTAATCTATCATAAATAGCAAAGTAAATGGCACTCTATGGGGCAATTCAATTCCAGATATGTATCAAAGACAAATTAATGCAGTGGAAGCACATAACATCTTGGATTCTTGTTAAACATAAGGTCGGCTTTCACATACCTTGCTAATCACATTTCAAAAGCTCTGTGATTAGCACAGCTGCTTAGCTACAGTTGCTGGTCTGGCATATGCCTTCCTCATTTAATTGATAAAACATAAATAGGAAGTGAGCATCCTCTGCAGCAGACATCAATTAGAAGAGGAATCCGGTTTAATTTAGATGGCTTCCAATCAGTTGGCCTGAAGGTGGTAATTACTGTATGTCAGGTGGGTGTGTGCGAGACAGCTAACAAGGTGTTGGAGCTGTTCTTTAGTCATTTAAATAGGCACATGTTGACACTTAGTTGATTGGCCAAATTGTTTGAAGATTCTGTATCACCTTAGAGGACAACCCTACGACAAAATGACATTGAGGCCCCGGCTCCACGAGGACAAATACGGCAAAACGCATCGGAGTAACGCAAATGCAACCGCAAAAAACCTTCCGTCCCCACGCAATATACACCGGATTGTGTCAAGCTCCACGAGACGGCTCCGTTTACATCCAAACGCTGGAAAAGCTGCAGTACATATGCCGAACCTGTACGTGGCGCTGTAACTTCCTCCACAAAAGCAGCAACTTCCTCCACAAAAGCAGCGAAGAAGAATGGTTGTCATGGCTGCACTTCTGTGTATTCTCCGCGGTGGGGGCCGACAGAACCGGGCAGAGTTTTTCGCCGGTCAGCGTGTGTTAAAGTTTAAATCTTCCGGACAAAATTATAAAAGTGCCGGTCAAAGGTCTTCATTGTTATTTATTGAGCTTTAAAACAAATGAATAACGACGATATAATGATATATAATCATCAAATACATCTCTTTTTCCTCTCTTCTGACAGCGTCAGTGTCTGTCTCATGCAGCAGCTGATCCTGTAATGAGTGACCCGACAGTAAAAATGAACATATTTATAACAAGTTTAGGTAGTTTGAGAGGTAATTAAAATAGCTAAGGGTGATGATCTGACTTGAAGTGTGTGTTTTGCTCCCGCTGCATCACAGCGGGAGGAGCTGCGTGTCTCCGTCCTGTCAGATTAGACTTCACTCGCGTTTATGTCCATATCGAGATAAAGATAAATAATCTGAATTCAAGGAGGAGCTCCTGTAGATGTTGCACAAAGAACTGTAGCATGGTCAGTAGCGACTGGAGCACGATAGCAACCCCGCAGGGGAGAGGCGGGGAGAGGCGGGGCTATGAAAACGAATGACCGTATAGGCGACTCCACGGCCCCGTTGGACCCCCCAGAGCGCTCAGTTCCCAGATCTATCCACCTTTGGACCCGTTGTCGTTTGCGGGGTCTGTTTCTACGTTTCCCTTACGGCGTCGTGGAGCTTAGAGGGCTATACGCATGAGAAATATGCGGATTCAACCAGTTTCCGTCCTCGTGGAGCCGGGGCCTCAGTTGCGTATTCAATCAAGAGTGAAACCTTTTCTCCATGATCCATGTCCTCCATGTCCTGTTTGTCAATTGCAACCAAACTACTTCCACAGAATGTTATTAGAAATGTCTTTGTCACTCATATGTGACAAACAAATATCATCCTGGACAAAATATATTTACCTTATCCAAAATGTACATTTAAATTCAAATTGTGTGCATTGTAACTTAATGTTTAGGGGTCAGCAATCTGGACAAGGAGTGGACATAATACCTGTTCTTCAATCAAACCTTTGAATGATAAAGGATTGAGGTAGGCTTAACATCATCTGGGCCAAACCACAGTTTTTCACAAGTCATGATTCTGCTCAGTAGTTTCCTGTTCAAACAACTCAAATGCTTTTTGAATAGATCTAAGAGGAATCACAAGCTCACCTTCATGGTTTGAATACTGTGACAACACTTTTAAAATAAATCCCCAATGTGTTGATGGCGAGCTAAATAAAACAGCACTTTTCAGAATACTTCAGTCACATCTCTTGAGCGTGTTGGGGGACTGATGCATGCAAGCCTGGCTGTCACATGTTTGTCATACTTTTACAGGGAGAGCAGAAAATGTGACAATATGACTTCTCAATACCTTGGAGCATATTGAAGAACCCTAACGGCAAAAGTCACTTTAGACTGTCAAAATAGCACGAGGGGAAATGACACATATCCTTTCAATGATTTGAGAGATGATTCACCAACATGGTTTACATTATGTACATCCAATAAAACATGCCTAATAATAAGTAAGGTCACAAGGTCTCTTTAATCTTCCTTCTCTTACAGTATATGACATCAAGTATTATGGGTCTTCATTGGTAAAGCCAATAAGAAGCTCTTCGTTTGCAAAAATAGAGACCACCTGTGAGAAGTGATTTAAGTTCAACACAGCTGTATCTGAGAGGCATAAAACACAACACCAAAGAAAATCCATTGACAATGTTGCCAATGATTTTCATGTTAGACATGTGAATAAGTCACTTAAGAATATATACAGGTGTATACAAATAATCATGGCTAAATTACATTTAGGTCCTTCCGTTTTAAGGTACTGGTATTGTTCATGATGGCTCACTAAAATGGCTTACTGGGACATTGAAAGAAAAAAAAAGCCATTGTTAATATCATCAGTGACACCTAAACATACCTCCAATAATTACTAAATTAAAAAGGATATAATACTGAAGCAATCTGGCATATCCTGCTTAATGCATGTACTTAACTTTGAT
This sequence comes from Trematomus bernacchii, assembly GCF_902827165.1. Taxonomy (NCBI): domain Eukaryota; kingdom Metazoa; phylum Chordata; class Actinopteri; order Perciformes; family Nototheniidae; genus Trematomus; species Trematomus bernacchii. The sequence continues at coordinate 14,489,472 of NW_022988043.1, forward strand.
TACTCTGACATAAAAAAGGAATTTTTATCTTGGTCTAATTGCTGCATTTTGAAGTGGTCAAAGGGCACCCTGACAACCCTAAAGCATATTGGAAGAGAGCGTTTAAGAACGATTCACCTTATACATATTTCCACTGTTAAAAAAAGGTATTAACTATACATGCTGCACTCCTGGGTACATTGTTCTGTTTTATCGTGTTTCTTCTCCTATTACTGTGGACAACGGGTCACACAATGTTACAATATCACAGCTGGGATTAATTAAGCTTCCCCTAAAAAAATCATTGTACCTGCAATCATTAATGTAAAATACTACACTGACTTTGCACCAGAGATGGTTCCAGTGCAAAAGCTACCAAACCAATATTGAGCTGAACCCCTTATGTTATTACACTAGGTACTTGGAAAAAGCTGACATGCATGTATTTAGATGAAACAGTAAAGTTGTTTAAGTGAAAAGAGATAATTTACTTAAAAAAAAGTCAATCTTATCAGGTAGTGAGAGAGGAATTCAAGCTTGTGTGGATCTGGTGTTTTGAGAGCCACCACAGTTGATTAAAATATTATTGAGCTATAATCATAAATCAAAACTCTGTATCATCTGTTGGATATCCGAGATGCGCCAATTCCTTCAAGGCATGAGGCCACCAGCCTAGTTGCCTCGTGCCTGGATATTTATTTAAATGCAACAGCTCTTCTGGTCCATCTCAAGTTAATGCCAACATAGATTTAGCTTTGTATCCCTCAGTGAATAACTCATGTGACATTTGGAGGAGTGAACATGTCTAGGACCCAACAACTAAAACTATTGGAAGCCTCTTAAATCCCCCCCTGTCTAAATATAATATCTACACGATGACATGCATGATTAGAAATGATGTTATTCCCTTGATAAAAGGGGAGAAATAATCACAATGGTGAAAGTGATAACATCTCTCTATTATTAATGTTGCAACTTATAGCTCGAACATCACAAGGTTAATTAAACACAATATAAAGGTAACAAATCACATACAAATTACATATGCATATGCTTACACACACAATGGCAGCAGGCGCTCCGGCTCCTAGATCAAGAGCATCTAGTCGATCACAGTTTAACGGATTTACAACATAACCAAGTACAGATAGATTACTTTCTTACCATTTACAACATGTTACACAATGGTTTTAGTCAATCTTTGTATGTTGCATGTAATATATGAGAATGTTTATCTTAATAAATGTTTTAATAAATATCTGGCTTCTAGTGGCAGGCTATAAGTGTTTTATATTAACATGTCACAGTTATATGTATAACAAACTTTTTGCAGAATGTAAAATAGGCAAACATTATAAAAAATGCAATAAACCTTTAGTCTTGTACATGTTCATGTAGTTAGTTTAGTTTAGTTTAGTTAGTTTATTTTTTTTTTTCGAGCGTGTAAAACCAAAGAAAATACAAATGAAACAAAAGGTGATACAGACATGATACAGTACTATACAAATGAATGCAATAACAAAACGAAACATTTAATTAATAATTGAATAATCTGTAGTATCATTGTCTGATATCAATAAACAACAAAGCTTTAGCTAATTACACGTCCGAAAAGGGGTCGGAAGAAGTTTACACTTATTTAATCCGACCCCTTCTCCCCTTGTAATGTAACATTTAGAATGTGTTCAGCCATTCTATCCCATAGGATGGAAGTGAAGAGAAAGCAAATGTTAACCTCGCATAGATGATAGGCAGAATGTGTTTTGATTAACTCATCAATTACAATTGCACTAAAATATTTTTGTTTAACCGCTGTTGCTATTTCATACGGTTATAGAAAAAGCATTGCTTTTAACATTGTAATATTTTCCTAAAAAAGTGAACCATAATTTAATCAGTTCATCCAATCAACAGCCTCCTGTTGAGCTGCATGCAGCTAATTTCAATTCCAATCAGTATGAAAAAGTTATTTATAGGCATGGAAAATGTGAATCACTGTGTAAGTGTAACAGGGTCTAAGACAAAGACTGCATCTAAGTACTATATATAACAGCCCTGCTGCTGACTATAATGTTTGGCAAAAGGCCATGATTGAAATGTCAACCCAATTTGCAGGTCTGAAAATCAAAACAGTAGAGCTGATTCGTAGTGTTGAGTAATCATTCTCAGTGGGTTTATCACAATTAGTGACACCTTTGACATTTATTTATATTGAAATTAGAAAAACACGAATCAGTAAATATAGTAGAAATATTTATCCGTGTTGCAGTAACTGAGATTTAAAAGATCCATGTGTTGTCTGTTACTTGTTTAACTTACTTGAAAGGAAAGCAGATGGAAATGAAAACAGAAAACAGAAATACTAAATACATCAAAAACTAAATTCAGCAATGCACCATGAAACTTATTTTCAGATCTCAAAATTACACAGCATTTGTGCAAAACAAGAAGAAGATGAAAGACTGCAAACATTTCCAGTCCTTGATAGCCTGCAGCTGTCTTGCATTGCCTTCATTTGCACAGACAGGTGTGCTCAAATCAAGGGAACAAAGCAAATTACTTCTTGATGGCCAACAGCAATCAGCACACAAAACACCTGATAGTCAATAGCCAGGCAAATAATTATAGGAGCCAGGCTATGCATTTACACTAATGGGATACTAACTGTATATCTACATTTCTTACTTCCAAATTCATATCCCTTCATTTATATAAAACACATTTTTTTCTGTGGCATTAAAGATGCTGGATCAGAAAGGGAAAATGTATCTCTTGGTAATTGCTACAAACAAATGAGGTACTTTGCAGAAGAAAGTCACTTTAGCATTCATATTTTTCAGACATTTCTACATTGGTATGTTGACATATCTACATACAAATACAACAACCTCATTCTCTCGGAGGGGACCAATTGACTGTCTTAAATGTCTGGATTTCCATCTTTCTGTTTGGTGGGAGACCTTTTTGCTTAGCTTCTAATTGCACTTTTCCTTCTTGTAGCACATCGGATTAAAGACTGCTTTCCCAGTCCTGTGAGGCTCCCACTAATATAATGTCAAATTGATCTGTCAGCCAGAGGCCCTCTGAATCTGGGACACTTTCCACATCCACAAGGCAGGATTAGTCATTCAAATGCTGCACTACATCCGCGCAGCAACTGGTGGCTGCCCCTGGTTGAGCTCGGAAAAATTAGCATTAGGGGTCCACTGGTCAGCACGCTCCAACATTGTCCTACTTTTGTGCTCAAACAATCCCTACACTTTGAACCTCTAAACTCAACACGGTCTGTTAATTTGAAAACTAGCAGATGGGCTGTAAACCTCTTTCTACATTTTCAGAATAAATACCATCCTGCCCAAAATGTACGACTCTGGAAACAGCCATGAATATTACATCTTCTACCCCTGGCTAACAGCAAAGCATTTATATTGTGTGAATGTTACCTACAGATGATGTGTGTTAATCATTTTGATGCGTTCACCTGACTGAAAAAGGTATTGTGGTCTAAATTATGTGGCAGGAATGTGACACGTATCCCCCGCAAGCACCCGATACGACTGTCAGGGATAACATAACAATCTTTGTAGGCTTGACAAAAACGTGAATCGGGCTTTCGGAGTCGACCAGAAGTTCATGTTACTGTTCTATCATGCAGTGTTGGAGAGCATCATGAGGTAATGGTATGGTATCACTGCCTGGTATGGTAACTTGACAGTGCAGTCAAGTCACAGATCGCTCGCCCGGTACAGACTGCTATGCAAATTATGGGGGTTAAAAAACACCCATCTCTCCAAAACATATACGAGCAGTCCATTATCAGACAGGCAAAAAAAATTGTGTCTGATCCCACCCACATACTCCACCCAGAATTCTAGCTCCTACCTTCTGGTAGAAGATTCAGGGTTCCCAGGAGCAGGCTGAACCGCTATAAGCACTCATTCCTACCTATGTCGATTAAGCTTCTTAACATTCACATGAAATGAAATGTAGTCAAATGTAATGAAATGTACTGTAAATGTTGGCCATGAGGGTTGTGCAATAGGTCGCCATTGTCAGTATGTGCGTCTGTGTATTGTGTTTGTTCAAACGGTGTATGACTGATGATATGTGTATGTCTCTTAATGTCCACCATGTTTGTATATGTACATGTATGCGGAACTGCAGGACGGAGTCCAGAACAAATTTCCTTACAGGGACAATAAAGTATATCGTATCGTATCGTAACTGACGCCTTTGAGTATATCCCATGAGCTTTCTCATAGCTGGTGTGTGCCTTTGCACTCTCAAAGGCCAGAGGGAGAGAGAACTTCAGAGACCTGAGCGGTGATCATTGGGAACATCAAGAATGATGGATTCAAAGACATGTCTTGGCACATTTATGCGCTCACACAAAGCCAGCTAATGATCTGTGGCATATGGACAATTTCTCTTATGGCATAGATCATTTCCTAATCAGACTAGTGGCCCCTAAGGCAGCCATGCTGAATGGCTTTCGAACACTTGCAGAGATGTCAAGGGTGAATGATGCGCAACTGCAAATAAAGCCCAAGAAGGACAGTGGGTCTATTGAGCTCCATAAGGTCATTTCATGTTTTTTATTACATTTGTATTGATAAGTTATTGCATTTATAGTGTAGTACCTTCAAAATCAATGCATGTCTAATTCTAAATGACATTTTTAGAACACTTAGGTCTTCATTATCTCATCATGGACAATTTATACTCAGCTAGCTGCTCGCCTCAGCGATTCTCTTGCACATGAAGCATAAAACATAGACATCTATGGCATACCATGCTGATTTTCTCACAATTTACTCTGTGTGCTTAAATAACTCTGTGTTATCGATCAATTAAAAAGAGACAAAACTCTAATTTGCTTCAATCATTGCAGAAATCTGTCGCTTTTCCTTCATTGCAAGACATAAATCAGAGGAACACAACGATCCCATGAGAGTCGCACTCTCAGAAAGGAAAATGGCTCTTCAGTGAGTTAAAGACAAGCCTTAAAGAAGAACTACACACTGCTACTGAAAACATCTCCCACACAGAACAAAAACTGGATTTTATTATGTATTTGAATATGATTGGACATTAAAAAAAGGTTAATAGTTTTAAAGAGGGTTGCTTATTTATCAGGAGAGCAGCTACACTTGTGGTTATTGCAAACTGTAAAATCAATATGCTTTATTTTTAATAGGAGGTGAGATGTATGGAAAAGTACAGGAAATATACGTCTGCATTGGGGAGGGTGGTGCTTGATTGTCAGAAAAGCGATGCAAGTTATTGGATGGTGTGTTTGGGGTTCTGGTTCCTATTGCTGAGACCAATTGAGAAAATGTCAAGAGTATGGAAGGGTGGGAAGTTTTGGCAGATTGTGAGGATCTGTTCAACTCTGGCTCCTGGATAACCTTCTACCTGAAGGATGGGAATATTGGTTACCTATTATGAAAGGGCCCTAAGTAAAAGATGAAATCAACAATGGAATGTTATTTCTCGTAGCACATACACACCTTTTTTTTTCTTTGAAAGAGATGCAAACATTTTGCAGATGATCCAATAGTTTCCTATTCAACTGTACTTGTTATTATGGAACACTAGGAATATGTAATAATTACTAAATGAATTGGGAAGCAATGTTGCATAATTGTCACTTCAATTCTCTGGATAACTTTGTGAAATAGTAAACAGGTCAAAGGCATCCAAGTTTTAATTTATTGGCTGCTGTTTCCCAAATATCAAATGATGATTCATTTTCAAAACACATAGATGAGACACAAAGAAAGAAACACTACATTAAAAATAGTTTTAACACTGCTCAGTCTTGGCTCAGGGTTACCGCACTCTTGGTGTAAATCACTTCATTAGCTAGATGGTAAACAAAAGAAAACAAAGTGTTGCATCAAGTTGAGCTTGGCTCTCTTGCAGATGAGGTAAGCAGCTTATCTGCCTTGCAATTAAAGGGATTTTCTTTTCCATGGGCACATTCATTAGCAAAGTTAATAAGCAACTTTGGAGTGCCATCAGAGGAGTGATTTGGATTAAGAAAATCTATGAAAAGTCCTGCTATTATAGTAGCAAAGAAGAAATTACTTTAGAAGGGAGAAGGTGTGGATAATTCAGTGGAATCTGATTTTCAAAGGTCCGTTTCAAGTACTTTAGTGATTTTAATCTACCCATCTATTGCTCTCAAACCTCACCACCCGCCTTAAATCAATATTAGTCTCATTCAACAAGTTAAAACCCCTGTTAAAGGATTTAGTGGGTAATGGAACTGGTAACTCCTGACAGCTCCTCCTGTGTGTTGGCTTGCAGTATAATGAATCCCAGCAGAAGGGCAAGGTATTTACCCTAGCTGCAAGGCAGCGGCCGTCCATCCTGCAAACAGCTTTGCTGCCACACTGAAGCCCCAGTAATGAGCTGACAGGTGCAATGTTTACACTCGGGTTGCCACTCAAGTTTGAGGGGCTGATACTCGCTTTAGTCTCTTCTGACATTAATGATGCCAGCCAAATGGCTCACCTTTCCATTGAGTGTCACATATTTCTTGCAAAGATACTGACACACTTTGATTCTGATCCAAATGATGCTGCATATTTTTCCTTGTGTTTGCAAAAAACATTTGACGCTGTGCTGGGCAGGAGCTATCAGTGTAAATGTCAAAGCAGTTCTGCAAAAATAAATTATTCCTAATAACTGCGACCTTGCAGATTTTCACAACCTTTATTTTGTTAGGCATGTGTCAATTCTAGCCAGCAGAAAATGACAATAAAACGTTAAAGCAATGTCCAAGACTGTCTTCTAACAGCTGCAGAGATTATTTGCTAGCCACTCTCATTACTTAGGCCTATAAAGTTAAAGAGAAAAACCAGGTTAGTAAACAAAAGCAGTTTATGAGTGTTGTGTTACAAGATATTAAAGTTATAAGAAAGCTGTCACTTCCCCTCTGAAGAAGGTTTAGTGATTACACCTAATTGTTCAGTGCCTATTTTTGGCTTTCTAACATCTTAGCATTATAGGTAGGGCAGTGATATTTAAAAAAACCTATAATGTGAAAAATAACTTGACGGATTATTTGACAGTCATTAGCCTTTTTAACTCATTCCATTATGGATTGGGTCAAACATTTACATTATAAAGAGGACAAGGAAGTACATAAACTGTATATCCATGTTGTTGTCCTTTCTGAGGTCAGCTTACCCACAGGAAGAAATAACCTAAAAAGGTTGCTTGCACCTTAGCTGCCAGAGTCCACTTGCTTTTGTGCCACAAAATGGTTCTCAGCTCCTCTGCGGCTGGTGAGTGGGCTAATGCTCCTCATTAAAGAGGTGACCTTTCCGGAAATTGCCGCTGTGCACTCCTCACCACCCTCTGATTACCTGAGTTACTGTGGCTGAAATCAAATACCCTGGTCATTCTCACAAGTCAGAGAAACACATTTTAGCGGTGCTACTCTTGGCAGGCCTGGACGCAGCGGGGGTTGAGGGATGAACTACACACTGTGATTGTGCTCCTGTTTGGAAAGAACTCCGGTAATAGTGGTATACAATGGACATGTGGATGTGCTCCTCTGGCAGGGACAGAAAATAACAATTTAGCCCATTGGTTTCAAATGGCTGTGTACTCTGTATTCCGTCTTTTCTTTTATCCATGCAATTTTTTATTTGCTTCAGATATTCAAATCCTGTTATGCTCATTATTTGATGAAATAATTGAAATGATGAAAGTTTAGCCTTGGGCAAATAAACAACCATTAACTTTTTGTAAGAATTAAGAATTGTTCTTCTTAACAAAGAGGCACTTTTGAAAAAAGTAACTACTTTTTAATGAATGTTTCTCTTCAAGGGAAAAACGTTCTGGCAATGTTTTCTTTTTATATTCCAATGCAGATCTGGATCCAGATGACACATTTCTAAAACATTTTGATCATTTCTATAATTTAAACCCACATTTTTCTGTTTGCAAAAATGCTCTCAATTAATGATTTTCCTACTTTGTTATGGGGTCTGTTTTTCTATTTGGTGGGCATCCGTCTACAGCACAAGGAAGTACAGACATCAGTTTTTTGTAGATATATTTTTGACATATTATAGAATGTTGTTTGAGTAGAATTATTTGTCATGATTTAGATTACCCTGAGTGAATTATGTTCTAAACCTATAGACAACAACTGACATATCAGTAAAATCCAGATTTAGTGAGGTCCTCTCTGAATTATCAATACTGTTGTGATCTCATTTATCACAGACCAACTATTTCCTCCAGAATAAATCTCTAGAGCTAGAGAGTGACTGAAGTAATATGAACAAACACTATCTTCGGATGGTCAGAAGTTATTCTCAAGTGCAGCTTTTAGTACCTGGATTTTGAAGAGCAGCGTTTATCCAGCTTCATGCTAGACCGAATTGTCAAATGTAAGGTTGTTTCACTCCTACTCCACAGATTTAGGGAAGGTTATTCATGCTTGTATCTCTGCCTCTTCACACTACAACAATTCTCACCACAGTCAGTCAGGAGTCCAGAAAGCTAGACTTAAGCAGTGACTGAATAGGTAAATGTGTTATTAATGAATTGATAGCATGTTAATTATATACATGATGAGGTCAGGTTAATAATTCAACTTATCTTAAATAATTTGAATGATATTTCGAAGTAATTTTATTTATTTTTATTATTGTGTCCTTTTTTTGTTGTTGTTTGTTTTTGTATATTTATGGTAACAGCTTGTCTCTCCATAACCCTACATATTTTGAGTGGTATTCATTGCCAAGAAAGAGAACAAATGCACAATAAAAAGTAGATATTCCAATAATATTGTTATCATAAATTATTTTAACAACAATAATCATGTATTGAATCTCATTTTTTACAGTATATATCCTTTCATGCATTTGTGTAAGGAAAATCTATTGAATTATATTATATCTTTTTTTTTAATCATCTTAGACATTTCAGTTGCCTGATCAAATCAGCCCAAGAAAATGCAAATAAATGCAAGAAAACATTGAGTTTCAAACCAGTATACTGAAGCAGTGCAGCAGGACGGTTTGGAGAAACTTCTTGTGAAAGTGGCATAAAATGAGGTTTCATAACAATATGCTGGGGGAAATGGTAGCTGAAGTACCTGGCAGCTTTCACAGATGTTTCCATAATCAAACAAGGCTCTCAGTTCCAGGTGGCATTTCTGGCAATGCACATTGCAATCCTGGAGGTTCTAAAACAAATTGACGTTAAACACATGTTAATCTTCATATTCTCTACTAAGAATGCCTTTTTAGTCAAACAAACAGCATACCTTAACTGTGAGACCATAACATAAAGAAGTATAAGCGTTCCATTGGCGTTCCTGCCAGCATTATAACTTGAGGAAGCATTCATGATGCTCCTCTAGGAAGTCATCTGGAGTCTTCCAAATGCAGATTATTCAACACATAGCAGTAATCAGGACACGTTACAAGTGCTGAATGATGGGGGATTGTGTGAAATGGTAAAAACCAGTCGGCTACAGCAGAGTTCTCTAAAGGCAGCAGAGATATTAGTGCCATGGGAAACTAAGCTAGAATCTGTTATTTTAGTATAATGCGATGATGTGATTACGAAAAAGTGCTGGTAGTACATAATCGTTTTTTTCCATTCAGGAATGTAATAAAACATTAAACTCTTCAAAAAAGGCAACGTAAAGAAGGCAACGCAAAAAAGGCAACGCAAAAAAGGCAATGCAAAGCATTTTTTTATTTTATTTTTGCTTGAAACACAGGAAATAACTTTCAAATGTTATACTATAAAAACAACATTACCTAGTTAAAACATTGGATAGGAAAATAAATAGACAATTGAAATAACCATTTGGTATATTTTTCATTTATCTTGATATTTAATGTGCCATGACGTCAAATTGAATTCCGTAAATCATGGTCACCATAAGCATCACGGAATTTAATGGCCTTAACACAGACTATATTTTCCTACATGGCATACAAAAAGAAAATACAACAAAATGTTTAACGGTACTGACACTCATGGTTATAATGATATTCAATGATTAGGATTATTTAGAAAATAAATTGAGAAGCCCTGTATTTAATAGTAAACATGTATTTATTTTTAAATCACTCACATATTCTTTTTGAAGCTGTGAAATATGTTAAGTGCACCCTTTTTTATAATGCCCATATGTCCAGCCATATTTAGCATCCGTGAATATCATCAATTATTACATCAGGTTTGAACAGATTGTGAGAATTGTGTAGCAACAGCAAAGCATAACCAGTGTAGACATACCATTGATAAGCCCTTAAACTGCACTAATACATGTGTTACAGTAAGAGCATATCATATAAGGGGAAGGTCATGAACCCATATATACCATGTTTGTAACTCTAGTGATTATTTTAGAGTGTTTTAATTCAGTTACAACATAACATGATATTAGACACAGCTTGTTTGGATAATAACTGTATTTTGTTTGAAATAGCTTTCTCAATAGAGGGCATGCTTAAAATAAATATTTCTTTACCAAGAGAATCAAAGGATTTTTAAAGTTAGTTCATTTGTAGTAACTGTATGCATTAATAGTTTCTGTACTACAGACAAGTGAGGGGCATCTACCCTGTTTAATGCTGCTGTACAACATCCAAGCACTGTTATGAAATTAATGACATTAAGTTGTTGACTGACTGACAGTGAGTAGCTCAAAGGCTATGTTTAAGTTCTTAAGAAATAAGAATTATTTTGTCATATCTGGATAGCCGACCGCAAATGCGCTGACATACGTTGGAATTTTAGCCTTACAGTATGAAAACAGCAAATCTCTTTCCTGAGTGGAGGCTCATCCCTCTTTAATGTGTTCTATTCAGAGAAGGGCTTGTAGGGTGAATGCCTCTTGGATGACCTTCCCCAGCTGATGAATTCCTCCACAAAAACACCCTGTGGTACTGCGACAGCGCCCCGCACACTCATACTGAAAAGTCATGTTCTGTCAGGTGCAAGTTAAGCTATCATCCATTTGGTTTTCATGAAAACGACCTCTCCATCTTGAGTTCAAATGGGACTTTGGACTAATAATATGATGCTTTCTCCTTCTGAAGTCGTGGATTGTTGATTACTTCCTGTTCAGTATGAATGTTATTAAAGGCGCAACAATCCTTTACACTGTGTATTATATGCAGTGCGGCATACCGAAAGAATAACCTTCGCCCAAGCTTTACACATGCCATATGGGATGTAGCAAACACATAATAGACTTCTTACAGTGGATCAGGTATGCAAGCTTACTCTGAAGCCTATACGAAATTGAATTTTCCGAGTCGGACACCCTGATAGACACACTGTTGGGAGCCTTTGCAGGTATATATGCCACAGTAAGCCAATCTGATATGGCATGCATGGTGTGAAAGTGGCATGTGCATCCACATTTTGTTTTTATCAGTGTACTAGGGTGGTAGATGAAGCTTGGCGGGGGGTAATGGAACTCCCACTGTACCCCTCATCCCAGGGGTTGAGATCTGTCTGATGCTATTAATAATGACATTCTGCTCTCAAGCCAATTAATCAGCAGCTGCAAAAGGAAATAGATGCACTTCACTGAAACACTGGGAGGAGGAGAGGAGTTACTTATATTGCACAATGCACGCATGGATTCAATATAGAACTGGCAGTGCAGATGAGAGTGCTATTGTTGGAAAGTTACATCTAGGACAAACTATCACACAAGTAAAATGTTCTTACTGTATGGAGTTATTAGAAATGTTATATAAGTCTGTAATTCATTGTAAAGAAGGGCTGCAATTAATGATTGTTTCTTTAAATAGTTGATTCATCGATTTAATGTCTGAAAAACCAATGCCAAGGTGACTGATTGCTTGTTTTATTCTATCAACATAACTCAAAATAATCGCCGAACTGTCAATCACATCTGTAACAGTGCTTAAGGAGAAACACTGGAGGCTATTAAAAGAGCTGCTGATCTGGTTACATCCTTCATGTAAAATATGATTGTACATATTTGCACACCTTGATGCATTTGCAAGAATGAAAAGATTACATTCTATGTAAAAATAAATATAGAAAAATGTTTATCTTTTCTTTTTTGTATTCTCATTTACATAATTTGTAACTGTATTGATGTGTCCCTCTGTGAGGGCGACTCGAGTATAAAAAGTTGGTCATCATAAAAAAGATCTAAATTACATAAACAAGGGAAGCAGTGAATTGTTACATTTTAAAACTTGGTAACAGTATTTGTGCTGACAATATTAATAGGCAAACCCTAAAGACTTAAAGGTCTCCTATCATGCAAAGTTATTTTTATGTCTTTTATATCTATGCCTTAGTGAACAAAATTAAAAACAAAAACAAATAAGCTTATTAGCTCCATTCACAGCAGCTGTGGCCGCAGCTGTTTCTATGGTTACCACATGTGGAGAGGTTGTCTTTCTCCTTACACGAAATGCAGTGAAAACTGTCTTTAGACAGCACCTCATACAGTATACAACGTTTTCTGTAGGCAGCTTGTAATTGCTATAATGTTTGTTTGGCAACAGAGATACACGACTCGCCTAATTGCATAAGAGCAGAGGTGGTGCAACTTTTCACAAACTCTTTCATGTGCAGGATGCTGTTTTACTTCCTTAATTCCGTTTGACTATATTGAACTGTTATTGTAGCACAAAGCACAACTTCAATGAGCATTACGTGCTCTGTGACATTCTTAATTGACCTCTGTGGCAACCAGCAGGATTGTGCATCTCCATACAGCAAATGTCCATCTACACGATTCTCCGGCATGGCCTCCTCCGACCCATCACATACTCTACAGTCACTCTGTCATTGACTTGAACAACAAACCCACATTGTCACAACAGAACAAGCCAGCAAAAAAGAGGAAAATTATACGACAGTATCAGAATGAGGCTTTGCAATCTGATTAAATAGAAATTAGCAGTTAGAATGTGTGTGATTTGACATCCCACTGATTTGACATCCCACTGTGGCTAGACTTAATTCCTATTTCAAAGAGCCAGAAATCCGAGCTCCTGGTTATCGTTGAGTCTTTGTTATTGATCAACAACCCCATTAACGGTGTCCCCTTCAACATATATTACGAACATGTTGTACAATGGGGCACACTTATCCCCACTTAAAGGAGTTTCCACTCGTCTGAATGGGGACTTTTATTGGTGACAAAGCTTGCAAATTAAATATCCTCACTGAGATTATGTTCTTTGGTAAATGAAGATCTCAAATGGAGGCACAGTCTTACGGGAGGGATGGCAAACTACCCCGTTGTTCCTCATGTGAACTGCATGCATAATAGGTTCCTTTTGTGTGTGGCATAATATTGTGAATTCAGCCTGTCATCACCCTCTGCATGGTATTTTTAGAGATGCTTTTTTCCCCATTTGAACTCTGAGGTCATGCAAACGGATGGAGGTGATGATAGCTGTGATATTTTGAGTCTATTCTAAATATTGTCAGTATTTAGCTGTCAGGCATTGTCAGTTATGTTTATGATGAAAAAGGAAACATGACAGCTTTTCTTTGTCAAACTATTCTGTCATGCATTTTGTGGTAACACTTTATGGTAAGGGTACATGAATCATCATGAATTCATGCGTGACTTAATGCATGAAAAAGCATGAATTCATTCATGTAGTACTTCATGAACTATCAGTAATGTATAAGGATTAATAGTATCTCATGCATGACTTAATGCAGGAACAATACCTTAATTAATGCATCAACTAACGTATCTCAATCCTCATGACTTCTGAGTTATTAATGATGTTCATGTCTTCTTCATATAGATCTGCAGTTAAAGTGACAGGCCAAAGAACTGACCAGTCACAGCAATTCCAAGTGTTGTAATCATGATTAACTAAGCATTATTGTGTCATTACTTCGTCATGTTTGTGCCCCTTCACATAAAGTGGTGACCTGTTCCGTCGTTTACACTGATACATAACTTATGATTAATGGCCTATGTGAAATCACCTTTATTAACCATTTGGTGCTCATGCATCAATCATCTTTGTGATCCCTCAAATAAAGTCAGCCCTTATGTCTATAGTATTTAGGCATCATGTATTTGGCAATATTACAAATGCAAATTAGATCATAACTTTGGACTTAATTTCAATTATCAATTATATAGTTAGGACTTTTTTTTATGTATCATACAGTATTATCTTAAAGCTCACAAACCATTTAAGATAACTCATTCATAATATTAACAAACTATAATTTATAATCCAACAACATCACATTTTCACATATCATGTCACATAAGAAAGCAGTAAAACATGTCGGGAAAGACACAAGATTAGGAGGCCTACTTTAGGGAGGACGTGGATTACCACATAACAATTTAAAGTATATGGGGTCACACAGCAAGGCTCAATGTGAACATACTTACCTGTACTTACCGTGAAATACAGAGGTTAATAAAAACAATATTTATAGGGACTGTTAGGGAATAATATGCTTAGGTATTCAACCTATGACACAGTTCATAATTTTCTTATTCATTTTTACCAATATTTATTTTCTTTATGTAAAGCATTTTAAATTATTTTATCCTTTTTATTCCTCCTTCACTGTATTCCTCAAAACCACCTGCAGAGTGAAGTAATTTTAAATACTTGCGGCCTGTCCTATGTGGAATCTTTTGATTTATGAACCTGGGTCCCGCTGGTTTTAATCACACTTCATGTTATGACAATTCGTTTCTTATTATTGTGTTTAAATTGTTATGTGGTAATCCACGTCCGACTCCTCCCTGAAGTAGGCCTCCTAATCTTGTGTCTTTCCCGACATGTTTTACTGCTTTCTTATGTGACATAAGAAACCTGGCCCAGCAGAAGGAACAGCAGAAACGGCAACTGGCCCAGCAGAAGGAACACCAGGTACAGAACCTGGCCCAGCAGGAACGGCACCTGGTCCAGCAGAAGGAAGACCGGGCCCAGCAGGATCAGCACTTGAACCGGACCTTGGGGGAGGCGAGGGAGGCGAGGGAGTTGGAAGCAGCCTTGAGAAGGGAGGAGATCGCTCAAGCAGAGACCTTTAATTTAGCCTTCCTGCGCACTCTTGGCCAGATGCTAGGGGGAATGGGCAGCCGACGTGCCCCGTCTCCTCCGCCTCTGTGATACAACAAATAACCTCTGGCTGAGATTATATTGTTTATTTACATTTGTACTTTCTTGTTTATTTGTTATCTTTAAAATGTTTATTTTTACAATCAATGCCATGCCTTTTTTATGCTGCTGCAACAAAACACTTCCCAAATTGGGTTCAATAAAGTACTTATTTGACTTATCTTATTGCTTGTTGATACATAATTGCACCCAACAGCGATCACACAGAAAGATGGCATCATCTAGGCGTCCCTCTGCAGTCAGAAATATCATAAACACCATCATCGTCCACAAAGCACTGTACAGGGGTTTATGGATTTAAGAGAATACTTATCACAGTGAAACCTTTATCATCTGTTGCAATTAAAGCAAATACGAGAATAAATACTTGGTTAAATAATACATTTTAACTCTTTAGCAGGACAACTCTGCATACTGTTTGAAATTGAGTTTGCTAGCTTGAGGTCCTCCTCTAAAACATAACATAACATATGTTTTAATGGTAATAATACATGATAAATAAATACATGTAGTAAAAATTGCTCAATTGTAATACCTTCGTTGTGCTAGACTCAAACACATTGCTTATATATTTCAAAGAGAAGAGAGAACAAAATAAAACACCTATACAAAGAGAGCGGTGCACAGCGCTTAATATTTACTTGCACTACATTTCTCTTTATCTGTGTTATTGTGTTGCACTGTTGGAGGAGCCTGTGACCTAAGATTTTCATCGTCATAACTACACTGTAGCTATGTTCGTATGACAAAATAATAAACCTTGAACCTTGAGGCTGTGTCTTTCAGACAAACCATCATAATCATATATTATTTTATGCTGTGGATACGTTAGCCTCCATCCATGTTTACAATTTTTTACACTTGCATTTATGAATAGTTTTGCTGTGTTTTACACTTTTGTATTTATGTTTATAGTTTGCTTTGATATTTGCTTAATTGATTAGATTATTATTATTATGGGGCAGTAAGTACTGGTGCTTGAAATTCAAATATTTACTAAATAGTCAATTCTGATAACATTTTTTTTGTTTAAATAATTTGACAAACACATGTATGTGAAAAAAAAGAGATTTATTTATTATACAATACAATAAATATTTAGGTATTACATTATACATTCTAGGTATTCAGGTAGCGCTTCAGACCCTCTCGTATGTCCCTGCCCTCCTCCTCTGCACCTTGTGCCACTGCTACCCCTGGCTCTGCTGCTGCATCCCACCCATCATCATAGGTCTCTCTCTCCATGACTCTCGCAGAAGTTATGCAGAGCACAGCATGTCAGCACCATTGATTTCACAAGTTTCACATCACAGTCATTTCTTTTCATGAGGCAACGCCACCTTCCCTTCAGTCTACCAAAAGCGTTTTCTACCACTACCCGTGCTCTGCAAATGTTCTTGTTGTATGTCACATGTTCTTCTGTCAGCCGTCCAGTGTCAGGGAAGGGTTTTAAGAGCCAGTTTTGCAAGGGATAGGCATTGTCTCCCAGGATGTAATAGCCAGCATTCACCCCACCAATGTTCCTGGTGCAAGCTGGAAAGTAGTTGCCACAACTCGGTCGAGCATCCAAACACATGGTCTAAGGCGGCGACGTAACTTCTGAAATACACAAACAAAAGCATACATATTTTAATACGTAAAAGTGGTAGCTACAATTAATTAAATACTTGAAACACTTTGGTCGTATATGGAGCGTGAACCTAAACACATTGCTAGTTAGCAAACGTTAGCTTACCAAGTAGCATTGTAGTCTAGAAGAAGAAGAAGTAGTAGTAGTAGTAGTGATTCGAGTCGTCCTGTAGTCTCTGCGGCGTTGTAGGACTGCCAAAACGCTCGCGTCAGCTTCTTCTATACCTCGTCTTGCTATAAGCCGCCTCTTTCGAAACAACTTTTGCCTCTTTGTTGTGATAAGAAGCCACACAGCAAGAAACAAGCAAACGATCGCTTCCACATTGTTGTGTGTTGTGTCGCATTGAAGATGACGTCACGGCAGTTTTAAGCAGCGTCGCTCCGCCTACACTGCGTTACTATAGATACTACCCCAGTTCCTAAACTGTAATGGAAACGCGCCATAAAGTGATCCGGTCCTAACGAGGCCTAACGAGGCCAAGCGAGGCCGGGCTCCGCGCTGCAGTGGAAACGCGCCATAAGCCCTCTGATCTGGCTCCCTTGAGCTTAGACAAAAATAAGAAGGAAATAAAATACAAATATTTGTAGGACTATTTATATTTTGTTGCACATTTGAAAATGTTTCGTATCTTGTATTTTGAGGTGACACTGTGAAACATCCATTTAAAAAAAAAAAAAATGGTTTTAATTAGGTCAACTAAAATATGCGTCATATCCTGCTACGGTCCTGCCTTTTCTTGCAGGCGAATAACCTGACCCCCGGGTCGATGAGCGAACTATGGATAAATCAAAGAAAAGTATCGGAGGGACACAGGGTTTAATTCTGCGTGGTTAGAGTTATATGCTTTCACAGCAAACAGTGCTGGTTTACCGGTATGTTTGATATGTGGAGAGAAGTTGTCAAAGGTGCTGCAGCCTTTAAGTATCGAGGAAAAACACGGAAGAGGAAGACAGCTGACGATCTTCAGTCATAATTCAATCAGTTAACTCTTTTTAGGGTGCAGCTATAGGTTTTATTTATTTCAAAGTGGGCCCATTTTAATTATATTCATTTTCTTCAAATGTGCAGAGGACTCCCCAAGTGCTGTGTCGATTTATTTTAAAGTAGACCTGTGTATTTTTTTTTATTCTCCTTATAAGAGTTCTTTGTTTATTATTGGAGGTAAACAGTTTTCTAGAATGTAATACATGCAAACAAACTGTAGTTTTTGTCTATGATGTAACAATATACAACTTTATAAGCTATCAAGCTATCAAATATGTTTTGCGGCTCCAGACAAAAAAAATTGCAAAATGGCTCTTTTGGTCAAAAAGGTTGCAGACCCCTGCCTTAGTTGATGCATTAATTAAGGTATTGTTCCTGCATCAAGTCATGCATGATATACTATTAATCCTTATACATTACTGATAGTTCATGAAGTACTACATTAATTAATTCATGCTTTTTCATGCATTAAGTCATGCATGAATTCATGTACCCTTACCATAAAGTGTTACCCATTTTGTTTGAGCAGCACTAGAGACATTTAACATAATTCCTGACATGTATCAAGGCTTTAGACTTTTGTCTCTCAATGCCTGCTTTACTTGCATGAAGAAATCTACTGATCAAGTCATGTTTTTCTGCAGAATCCCTCCCATATCGCTGTGGTTTATATTCCCATAGCTGTCTGTGTGTAATAGCTTAGGCTCAAATAGTGGTAATATATGCATGCCTCTGAAACAATCAGTCTTGTTTATCCAGAGCCCTTGAACCTCCAGGATCAGAACGTTTCTGCAATGAATTCTGATGTGCTAAATCCCTGTCCAATTTATTGCCTCAACTCTGCAAAAAACATCAAAACAAACTCTCTCAATTTTTGTGCCCCCAGCTGTTAGATTTGGGAGAGAATAACAAAAGGAAACAGCCTGTCCTCCTCCAAAAAACGACCAAATAGGTTGATTGTTCAGCAGCTTATTCCGACCTATAGTCACGTTTTAAAGTTTAGCACCTCTAGTGGTCGTGTAAGAAACAACAATTTACGGCATATGGGCTGATGCTCCCATTGATTGCAAGCACTCCGGAGGATCGTATATTCACAAATAAGCCTCTCTGGAAAATCCTAAATTGTAGAATAATTTGGCCATTAAAATGCTTTTTGATTAGATTTCTAGCGAGAAGTGTATATGTACCTTTAGAATCCAGGTCCAGTGGATGTGTAGGATCTATAGTTTGATAGATATTATGAAGATGATTTGAGGTCTCGCCAGGATAACGTGTATATACTACGTCTTTCCCCTATTCATTTCTATTGACGGCAGCGTCCATGTAAAGTTGGCGTCAACCCTCACGGGGGGAAAACAATATTTGCGGTCTCAAAGTTTTCATAATAAAACTGGAAGTATTCCCCTCACTGTCAAATGATTTTACAGTGACATCTGCCGTACTCATCCACTAAAAAACATCAGTTTATCCTTGTTAATTACACAATATTGATTGGTTTAAATTGTGTACAATGCTTTTGTGTTTTTAACCTTCGATTCGGAGAAACAAATCGTTTTTTCGGTGTTTAGGATGGCCGAACACAACTACACTACCCATAATCCTCAGCTATTGTTTGGGACTACAACATCTGTGATTAGACCTCAAGCTCTGTGATTGGATGTTGGAGTGGCAGTGGGCCAAGGTTACGCCGAGCGTCAAACAGCTCACGGCAGACTATCCAAAGCTGGACTCGAACAGGTCCAGCCCCACCCCCCAGAACTACACGTGCTGACTGATTGTGTTTCGCAACATGTTCTATGGCACGTCTCTACTGGGAATTGTAGTTTTAAAAGACGTTTTTGTATTTCCCATAATTAGAAGTTGCCAGTATTAAACTGTGTACATCCCTGGAGGTTTAGGGGATGGGAAACACATTGGTGTTATCAAATTTAAAACATATAATTAATAAATGGGTGAAAATAGCTTGTGTCCATAATGGGCAGCATTAATATATACCCACATGACAGCTAAGGTCAGAATAGCTTTATGTAATAGCTGGTCTTATGTCTGTGACCCCTCCTGTTGTTAATTGATAAGCCTGAAACATGCACTTGTCAAGGTTCAGAGGTACATTTTGCAAATATGGCAGTAGCCATCGATCATCTTAAGATAAGATATACTTTATTGATCCCAAGTTGGGAAATGTTTTTGTTACAGCAGCATGTACAACATGCAATTTATTGTTACTTTGTAATTCTCCACTACAATTCAGAGGTTAACCTGGTATTTTTACTCCACTACATTTGTTTGTGTTACTTTGCAGATTCTGATTAATGATGTGAAATATATACAACCCCTAAATCAGACTTTAGTTACACCTGAGTAAAATTCAGGGAAGGTGATTGTCAAGTGCCAAAATAAACTATGCAATATATTAGACGTTAAGTACTTTGTCAGGCTTAATATTCATCTGTAGTTCCCCCTAAAGTTTTTTTCTTATTCAAAAGAAGACCTTAAAATATTCTTTAATGTTTAATCTGTTAACCTGTTAAGCACCGAGCCTGTTTTTCATGTTTCAGGCTCGAAAATGACATTCCCAAAATAAATGACTACAACTTAACTTTTAAAAGGGTTATATGAATAATTTATTTTATCAAAGCAAGGTTACATCTGTGAGTTGGATGTAGAAGTGTCAGAATCAATATAAATGTTTTTTATTTTAAAGAAAATTCAGATTTTACATAGTAAAAAACTGTAAATTATAGTGTCCGTCCAAAAATTATTTTTTACAGATAGTGAAAACTACCCTTGGATGATGGGTTAGTAGACTAAAAGCTTTAGGAATCCAAAGTACAACATATAATAAGTACCCTGTATCAAGATTGATGCAAAACAAGTGAAATTTGACCTTTTTAGAGAGATTTAGCCAAAAAACCCCACTTCTGGGGTCATTTGGGTGGATTTGACCTATCTCTGGCCCCCCTTACTCGATTGGGATCGTTGACACACCTTTCTGACCGTTAGAGCCAATAGAATCGAAGGGGGAGGCCCACTCACACACTCATTTTAAAAGAAAAGGTGGGGGCTACGCGTCTAGAAATGAAACTATTTTTGCAGATTTTGTCCTTCTGGAGTTTGGAAATTAAAAAGCAGTTTTATTGCTTATGGATTATCAGAAATAATTTCAAAGAAGGCACAGATACATAGGATGAACCTATGGATTAACTGCAGTATCGTTTTTTTATTCGTTTGAATGCCATTGAAGACCAGTTTTGACCAAGGTAAGCCATGTTAGCGTTTCTAGCTACTTAGCTCCACATGTTATGATGTACGCTTTCGTTTATAGCGTCGCGAATGTTTATCACTGAGTGTTGAGGTGGGCACCAAACGATTCAGTGTCTCCAGGACACCAAAAACGAGTGGTTGGCTTTGCATCTAGGATAAGTAATAAGGGAGTTATGAGTGAGTTTAAGTGCCGTTTCAGGTTAATTTTTTTCGCTCGTGGATAATTCAGAGGCTGAATGCTAGCATTGTGGGGTTTTTTTGGAAAAAAAAATTAAAAAGATCAGTTAGCTGAGTTTCTTCCCGTTGCATGGATATAAAACATTCATAGTTTATTAAATATTAACATTCCTTAGACGTTGTTTCCTGCAAATAACGTGTTTTTCCGCCCGGTACCGGGCGGGCCGTGCGTAACAGGTTAAGCCCGAGAGACCCCGGTACCGGGGCACTGCCGCAACATCTTGCAGGAAACAGTGTCTGAGGGCATGTTCATTTAATAAACTATGAATGTTTTATATCCATGTAACGGGAAGAAACTCATCTAACTGATCTTTTTTTTTTTTTTTTTAAAAGAAAACCCACAATGCTAACACTGAGCCTCTGAATTAGCAACGAGCAAAAAATGCTAACAGATTACTGCACCGAAAATCACTCACAAAACCTTATTATTTATCTCTTCTCCACATCCATGACATCGTTTCACATCGTGAGGTGACACAGAATCGATGGGTACCCTCATTATCACTGAATTATACGAATTTGCGACGTTATGAACAAAAACAGACATCAAAACAGGTGACGCTAGTTAGCTAAAAATGCTAACAAGGTTACCTTGGCTCTGTAGTCTCTCCAAAGTGGTCTTCAATGGCATTAAAACGATAAAAACGCTGCTGAAGTTAATCCATAGGTTAATCCAATGTGTCTGTGTCCCTTTGAAATGATTTCTGATAATCCATGACCAATAAAACGGATAATCCATGCTATTCCGTTTCTAGATGTCAGAGCTAGAATGTAGCTTCACTCTAATGCAAAATGACATGCGCAAAGCCCTCACCTTTTTTTTTCACAATGAGTGTGTGTGGGGGACTCCCCCTTCGATTCTATTGGCTCTAACGGTCAGAAAGAGGTGTCAACCAACAAAATCGAGCAAGGGGGGCCAGAGATATGGAAAATCCACCCAAATGACCCCAGAAGTGGTTTCTTTTTGATAAATCTCTCTAAAAAGGTCAAATGTCACTAGTTTTGCATCAATCTTGATACAGGGTACTTATTATATGTTGTACTTTGGATTCC
Organism: Trematomus bernacchii; assembly: GCF_902827165.1. Lineage (NCBI taxonomy): Eukaryota > Metazoa > Chordata > Actinopteri > Perciformes > Nototheniidae > Trematomus > Trematomus bernacchii. The sequence goes on from NW_022988043.1 coordinate 14,511,768, forward strand.
TAAAGTCTACCTTACCATCATCCAAGGGTAGTTTTCACTATGAGTAAAAAATAATTTTTGGACGGACACTATAATTTACAGTTTTTTACTATGTAAAATCTTTTTCTTTATTTTTCTTTAAAATAAAAAACATCTATATTGATTCTGACTTTTCTACATCCAACTCACAGGTTTATCATTACTTTGAGAAAAAATATTATTAATTTAACCCTTTTAGAAGGGAAGATATGGTCATTTGTTCTGGGAATGTCATTTTCGAGCCTGAGACCTGAAAAACAGGCTCAGGGCTTAACAGGTTAAATAAAGCCTTATTAGTTTGACTGTTTTGCACATCCTCCTATTAATACTTTGGACGTCCTCCACTAGCTGTTTTATTGTAGAGATCACAACAGTATCTTCTTGATATTTTCTATTCTATATTTCTATCATTGACCTTCTACTTTCCCCCTATTTTATATGTAGGCTACTCTTAATATTTAAAAAATGTTCATCAAATATAACATATTCAACAAAAAAATACAATAACGGGCTTTAACCACTAGGCGGCGCGTGTTAAAAAAACTTAAGTTTACAGTGTTAAAGGTCCCATCTCATGCTTTTCCGGTTATTACCCGTCCCTTGTGTGTTATGAAGGTTTTTATGCATGTAAACGGTCTGCAAAGTCACAAACCCTCAAAGTACAATTTATCCTAGGATTTTCCAGAGGGTTATTTGTGAATATACGACCCTCCGGAGCGTTTGCAGTTAACGGGAGCACTAGAGGTCGGACATTTTAAAACGTGATTATAGGTCGTAATAAGCGCTTGAACAATCTACCTATTTGGTCGTACAGTATGAGTTGGAGGACTTGTTGAAAGGAAAGGGTTGGATGATAGAGACATGGAAGATTCACAATTTGTTTATTAAAGTCTTGTTCCTTCTCACCCTGTCTCTGCCTCCCTCCTTTTCACTCCCCTCTTTCCTGAAAAATCTTTGCTTCTGCAATGCGGTGCTGCTAACTGAGAGGAACAGTAACATTGTGATGGAAATCTTTGCAGGCGCCTTAGCAGGTGGAATCATTTGAACGTTTCCTTGGCTATGTCTCCTGACACACTCAAGAGTTATATTTGGTGTTAGTGAAATGCTGTTTTCTGAATGTCTTTGAATTTAGGATACATAGCAGTGTGGTTTGAGAGCAGGAATGCATAATGTGTATCTCAGGTGCTCATTGAAGTACACTTGGGTGGCTGGAGTCTCAGCTTTGCCCAAAGTTTAAAATCTCAGTTTATGGAGCATCTGTCCTCGTTCAGCCTTGATGAAAGTAAATGAAGAACTGAATTGAAAGACTCAGACTTAGTATTCTGGGAAGTAAATAATTGCTCAAAGCCACAGATGCTGTTTGGACATCTGTTTAGTTTTTATTCTCTCTAATTAAAATTATAAGCAATTTGTGCATCCATTTGGATTTTGGGGGCAATGCAATAACACTTAAGTTACCTGATAGTGAACTGCATATATGGCAGAATAAGATGAATGATTCTCCAATGTAAAACTGTTTATAATGTTGTCTGTGTTCTGTAAATCAATTTGAATCAATGATCTGAACAATGGGATACATTTAGACTAAGGGTTTACAGTATTAGGGTACAGCAGAGGTCAGAGCTAAATGCTAACTTAAAGGGCCCATGTCATGGCCATTTCCACTGATCATAATTACATTGTTGAGGTATACTAAAATAGATTTATACTGTGCAATTTTCCAAACTCACATTGGTTTCGCATACAGCATCTCTGTCAAGCATGTGTATTCAGCAGTATTCACTTTCTCCACTAAACGACTCGTTGGAGCTCTTGCCCCCCCCCTCCCTGTGAGCCTAGTGTGCTCCGATTGGTCAGCTCGGCCACTCGTTCTGATTAGTCAACCACCAGAGAGGCTGCGCCCATGTCAGTGCTTTTCCCGGCTGCTCTCAGCGTAACATCAGTCTTATCATGGCGTCGGTACAGCGGTATATTTTATATACATATATATTTTTAACTGTTGTTATAGAAGAGTGTGACGGCCCCAGGGCCTTTGTCTTACGATGGGGTGGAGCTGAAGAAGCTAATCAGCACGATCACGGACACCTCCGGACACTACGGCCCCAGTCTCTCTCCAAAGCGGCTGCAGGAAGACTAACTCTGCGATCCTCTCAACCACCTATCTTTGCATTTACCACAATAAATGTGCCGTGGTTTTGTAAACTCGTGTATGTCTCCTTGTCTTTCCGTTGTGGCCTACGAGCCGCTCATAACAAAGAGTAAGTTATTTTTACCCGTTATAAACTACTACTGTTTGATGAGAAATCAAATCATGGTTTGCTATATATGAATTCAGGGAAGAAAGGATAGGCCTACTAAGTATTTCCATTAAACTTTATTTTTAGAAATGTACAAAATGAACATAAATATACATATATACACGGTATATCATCCATTCCTCCTCCTCTTGCCTGCGCACAGCCGGTGCGGTGCGGTGCCTTTTAGCACGACGCCTCAGTAGTAGTAGAATCCCTTCCCCGTCATGGATTGTCCGCCAGGATCTGGCTGGACGAAATCAAATGCAAATCACAAAATATTAGAGAAACTTAGTTGTTTTAGATTCGTTAGTAGTAGTTGTGTAATGAACAGCTTGCCTGCTAATATGCTAACCTAGCTTTGTTTACCTTGGTAGCTAACACGATATGAACGTTAGCTTGGAGGAAAGGCAACTATAATGCAGTGTAATAAAACTACTATGAACAAAAGCTAGTGGTTCATATTAGGCTAGCAATAACGTGTTTATAATTGCAATCGTATACGGGTATTCTGCTACCATACAATGTAACTTGCATGAATACATTGTTTTGCGCTAGCATACAGCTAGCCTCGTTAGCTACATGCAGTATATGTACGGTCACAATGTACGGTAAACCGGAGTATACTGTATGAGTATTCCGTGTGTGTGACTGCAGACATTCTCCTGCCATGACAAACATGTAAGGCCATCTGCTGACATTGTAGTTGATATATTTAAACGCTAGCAACGTAGCATCACAAAAATGTTTTTCTGACCAAAACTAGCTCAAGCTCCGTGTGTTAGATCGCTACGCCAGCTATAATGTAATTACGTTTCGCGACTGACCGGCAAATCACCCGCAGTATACTGTCAATAGGTATTTTGTGTGTGAATGCAGACATTCTCCTGCTATGAGATACATGTATGCAAGGCCATCTGCTGATATTAGAGTTGATATATGGAAACTCTAGCAACTTAGTTAGCACAGTTAGCACTGTGTCAATGGCTTAGCAGTCCAACACAGTTTACACATTTAAACAGTCTTGTTTGATAAATACACAAATAACAATGCAAACTTACAGGTTGTATACCCAGATCTTCCCCTGCTCCAAACGGTCCAAACAAGCTGTGCATATCCGGCCTCAAACTGGGCAATGTTTTTGGAAGCTTTCGTCTGTGAAATGCCGGTTCATCGAACCTCTGGAGGAGGAACACGCCGCTGCTGGTGTGGCCATAGCTCTTCGGGATTGGTCCATTTCGTTCCGGGTACCGCATGACATCAGGCGGTACCCGGAAGAATCAAATGGGCAGTGACGTATCTCCAACGAGGCGTTTTGGGGAGGTATTTTCTGTGTTAGAGTTTTACTCGCTACAGGGTGTACTTTGAGGGTTTTGACTCTGCACACCGTTTACATGCATAAAAACCTTCATAACACACAAGGGGACGGGTAATAACCGGAAAAGCATGACATGGGAGCTTTAAGCCTTCAAACATGATCAACGTCGCTTGAGGCTAGGCTGGTATTTCAACCAGTACCATCATCTACCATGTTAATATGCTTAGATTTGCTAACTTAACAAACAGGACAGCTAATGCTGATAATAATGTCAATACGTTTGTTTAATGTATTTAATCATAAACCAAAGTGAAAGACACATGTTGACCTAATGAATTGGACAGATAATGGATCAAAGAAGATATAACATGTTCTCCAAAAGGGAATATGAATTAATGAAACACTGAAAGGTCAGGATATCACCGTAGTACATCATCTTTTGGAAGGATGTTAAAAATGTTTATTCTGTACCAAAGTGATAGACATAGTGACCGTCACACTAATGTCGCATCTCTTAAATCATGCTCCAAAACGACCTTGTGTACTTGCTGTTGGATTAAGATTAAGATGTTAATATTCCGCGCACAAGCTGTACATGCTGTTCTATTTAACTGTCCATAACCTCCCGGCCCTGAAATAACTTTCTAACAAGCTTCAATTCTCCATTTGGTGCTTGTTTTGATCTTTGGCCAAACCCTGCGTGTCAGATGTTTTGGAATAGATCCAACAGCCTTCTTGATCCGAAGATGGCAATGGCTATATATACTGTAGACTTGACAATTCAGGAGGATAATTTAAATCGTCCTCTCATCCAGGGACAACTTTGCATATTTCTCATTTAATGTATTTGTTTATTTCACCAATGCTGTCTAGATACACCATTTGACACCTTAGTAGACTCAATAACACTGAAGAGAAATGCAGTTAGGAGGTAGACGTTTGGCTGTGAAGGGATATACTGCATATGAGTCTATAGGAACCTCTCAGATTACACTTTTTAATCACATATCCACCCCAGCAGGACATTAGGTGGTGGATCTCATTGTCATGACGAAGCATTACATTAGGACTTGGGTTACGTTGGATGTTCCATCACTAATATTTCTCGTGGCTGTCCAGAGGCTCTGTCTGCTTCCGATTTTATCATAACAGCTTGAGAGTAGATGACCCGCCAGATGTTTGTAATCTCACACCGAGAAGCTTGTGACTGGGGTTGCAATCAGATGAGGGAACATAGGAAGGGATTATAAATGGTGACAGTGGGAAAAAGGCTATAGATTCCGTCATAATCGCTGATAGATGGCCAATGTCCTCATTTCACCCCCATCAGTGGCTGCTCAGAGTAGATTAACCCAACATCTGATATATGCTAGTATATTTCCCAATCTTTAAATACACCTTAGTTATTGTTGGTGCAGATGTGAATACAGTGAGTGAATGAAGAGCTTTCACATAACCTCAATTATTCTTGCTAATTTGTAATGCCCCTTTGAGAGTTTATGGTTGTGGTGGCAGGTTAATGATATCAGCCCGAGAATATTTTTTAATCACGAACAGACTGGTGAGATCGGTTGTCCCGGAGAAATAAACAGTATCACGAATCATTCACTGCTTTCATCCGTCGGCTCTCAATTTCTTATGGTTTTCTTCTCTGTCTAAACCTAAGAATGAAAAGCTTTTGGAGAACCTGGGCGACGAATGAGAACACAATGGTGCGGATTAAAAGGAATCAGTCATATTTACAGGAGTGAACAGCAGGACATATTCACCCTGTGGTGAAGCACCAGCAGGTTATTGGCACTGGAGCAACCTGGTCTCACCAGAATGCGTGACTCCACCACGACTCCTTAACACTGCAGTGCGTGGTGGAGTCACAAACTTTGCTACATTTACGTGTCTGCACAACGCAAACAACCCCAATGTAAAGTGAATGAGGCTCCTTTGTCGTGGTGCACACACGCATTTCTACAACGTCCAGCAGTGAGCTTTTATTCTATAAAACGTTTTTCAAATCTACTTTATAGCTTGTAGTAACTCACGGGAGGCTTCTTTTATTTTATTTGTATTCATAATAATTTTTATTTTTCGTCAGAATGTATTATGGTGCATTAGTTCCGAATTTTTGTTCTAAAAAAACAGTGCATTGTGTGTAATACAACTGTGATTTTCATTAAATTAGTTACATTAGTAATTAGAGCTTCAGCTGTGTCAAATAGATTGTTCCCTTTAGTTAACGTTATTTAAAAGATAATTATATTCCTATTTGATCATGTCCCCTTTATTGTATTACGGACGCAGAGAGCAATGTGAGCGTCCATTCCCATTGGATAACGGAGGATTTTACACCCGGAAGTAAGTATTCTCCTTACTGTCGATTGATTTTACAGTGATATCTGCACTACTCATCAACTCAAAAACACCAAATTATCCTTGTTAATTACACAACATTGATTGGTTTAAATTGTGTATAATGCTTTTGTAATTTTCCCCTTCGATTCGGAGAAACAAATATTTGTTCAGAGTTTAGGATGGCCAAAGACACTACACTACCCAGAATCCTCAGCTATTGTTCCGCTTTGCCTCAAGCTCTGTGATTGGTTGACCTCCAACTGCATTCCATATGAAAAAAAACGTTTCGTAAAAGATAAAATTATACTTTATTCAGCAGTGCTTGCTTTACTCTTTGAAAGTCATCACATGAATGCATTGTAATGAATGGTTTGGCTGCATTAAATATTACACATCTGTCGTAGTTCTTTATTTATCTACAGAGATCGGGCCTCAGAATAGACCGGAAACTATTCTTTTACCGTTCTGTTTTAATTTCACAATAAAGTTAGTAGTAATAATTTTTTTTTATATTATTGTTTTTTATTAACTACTAGACCGCTGGGTCATGTTAAGACCATCTTTTCTGTGTTGCTGTGGGTTTTTTACATCACTTTTGTGTTACAAATATCAAAACAATAACAGAATATATCCGTCGTAAACTAAACCAGAAACAGCAGTATATTTTATTTTGTTAACACTGTAAACTTGACAGCTTTTTAACCCGCACCTCCTACTGGTTAAAGCACGTTATTACACATTTAGAGTAATTGCAATGCAGGTAAATTGTGTTGCTTTTTAATGACTGTTTTAAAATGCCTTTTTCTTAATGTCTTTCATTTTTGTAAAGCACTTTTGAATGTGTTATATTTGATGAAATCATTTAAATATTAAGAGTACATACTCTTAATATAGTGGGAAAGTGGAAGGTCAATGATATAAATAATATAGAATAGAAAATATCAAGAAGATACTGTAAGTGATCTCTACAATAAAACAGTTTAGTGCCTGATAGGAGGATGTGCAAAACAGACAAACTAATAAGGCTTTATTTAAACATTAAAGAATACTTTAGGTTAAGGTCTTCTTTTAAATAAGAAAAAAGCTTTGGGGGTATCTACAGATATTAAGCCTGACAAAGTACTTAACGTCTAATATATTGCATGGTTTGTTTTGGAACTTGACAATCAACTTTCCTTCAATGTTAACTATGTTGAAGCACTTATTTTAACTGATATTATACATATTAGTATACTCTTATAAGATGTATGTAGATAGTATAAGAAATGTGCAGAATATGTTTAATGGTGGAGGTACACAGATATCGATAGATGTCTTGTAATGCACTGTTGAGGAACCTGCCACCCAAGTTTTTCATTCATTGCATAACTACACCGTAGTTGTGTATATGATATGTCAATAAACCTTAGAAAATCTTGAAATCTTGAAAGGGATGTGCAAAATAGCCATTATATACAGTTTTTAATTAACTATTAGTAGAGAATAACGAGTAATGAATATACTTTATAGGGATCTGCAGATAAATATTTAGTCTTCTCAAGCACCAACTATCAAATATCTCTCCTGATTGTTGGCACTTGACAATCACCTTCACTGAATTTTACTCAGGTGTAACTAAATTCTGATTTAAGGGTTGTTTATATTTCACATCATTAATCCAAATCTGTAAAGTAACTAAAATAAATGTAGTGGAGTAAAAATACCAGGTTAACCTTAAAGAAAGCCCTCAGGATTATAAAAAGACCCCATCACCCCAGCCACAAACTGTTCTGTCGGCTGCCGTCTGGCAGGCGGTACCGCAGCATCCGGACTAAAACCACCAGACTCAGGTACAGCTTCATCCCACAGGCCATAAGACTATTAAACACCTGAACTTAGAAACAACATCCCTAACATTCATCTGGCTGCTACTTAGAAATTATTTATCTAATATATCATATTCCAATCACTTGTATATAGACTCTTATTGCACTATTTCACTTTTTACTATTTTACTATTTTTCTTTTTGTATTTACTTGCACTATTTTTTCTGTGTATCTGTTTTATTGTGTTGCACTGTTGGAGGAGCCTGTGACTTAAGGGGGGGGGGGGGTAGTACACGTTCTAAGCACATGGTGTAGTCCCATAGCTGAGGATTCTGGGTAGTGTAGTGTCTTCTGCCATCCAAAAACTCAGACAAATATTTGTTTCTCCGAATCGAAGGGGAAAATACGAAAGCATTGTACACAATTTAAACGAATCAATGTTGTGTAATTAACAAGGATAATCTGGTGTTTTTGAGTTGATGAGTAGTGCAGATATCACTGTAGAATCAATCGACAGTAAGGAGAATACTTACTTCCGGGTGTAAAATCCTCCGTTATCCAATGGGAATGGACGCTCACATTGCTCTCTGCGTCCGTAATACAATAAAGGGGACATGATCAAATAGGAATATAATTATCTTTTAAATAACGTTAACTAAAGGGAACAATCTATTTGACACAGCTCAAGCTCTGGCCTTCCTTAAAAACTAACTAATTTAATAAAAATCACAGTTGTATTACACACAATGCACTGTTTTTTGAGAACAAAAATTGGTAAATAATGCACCATAATACATTCTGACGAAAAATTTAAATTATTATGAATACAAATAAAATAAAAGAAGCCTCCCGTGAGTTACTACAAGCTATAAAGTAGATTTTAATAGAATAAAGAATAAAAGCTCACTGCGGGACGTTGTAGAAATGCGTGTGTGCATCACGACAAAAGAGCCTCATTTACTTTACATTGGGGTTGTTTGCGTGGTGCCGACACGTAAATGTAGCAGAGTGCGTGACTCCACCACGCACTGCGGTGTTAAGGAGTCGTGGTGGAGTCACGCATTCTGGTGAGACCAGGTTGCACTGGAGGTGCAGCATTGTGAGCCAATCCTGATGGAAAAGTAGACAAAAACACATGACCAACATATACTGACTGCATTTGACAGAAATAGGTCTTTGTTTGTTTATATATATCCTAGACATGCATAAATACATAAGAACGACGGATTTAAGAGAGAAAAACCTCAGGTGAAATAGCTATAAAATTATAAATCAACAGTATAAAAAAGATCCATTTGTGTTTTCTCTATTCTGCGACCCCACAGCTCAGCGGTGCTGCAGGGAGTCGAAGCTCCTTTTTTTTTTAAATCCTTAGTACAGAAACATGTTTCAGTCCATTAGAGAGTGAAAATTGTAGCCATGGAAGTGTAAAGAATTGGACGTCAGTCCCGCTAGGCCCCTGAGGTACATCAAGCTTCCAGTTAAGAGCATGTTCTGTCCGTGAAGACGCCTTCGCAGCAGAGACTACATTAATGCAACATGTAACTCCATGCCTGCTAAGTCCTATGGTTATATTTCATCCTGTAACGTAAGGGTTTTGGAGGGTGGCTGCTCCTGATGAAAAGGCTCACACTTTCTCATCCAGAAGTCCTATTTAAAGAAATAATCCAAGACATTTTCACATAAATAAATTATCTTTGTTCTCCCACCATTCTGAGATAACTCTTCCTGATTCAACCTAGAGGCCTACCCAGTTTTTAAATGTTGTAAACTTTTTTTCAAACATCCATTGAATGTACTGGGGACCACACTAGTTTAATGTAAACAGCAAAACCAAAAATTATTAAGACCTGGTTTCTAGGCATCTGCAAAGATGTGGCTGCTTTATTTGTTCTTTGTTTCCACAGTTAAACAGTGTAACTGACAAAAACACAAAACCCTTCTAAAATTAGGAGGTAAATTTGGTTTGTTTTTCGGCACCAATATGCAATTTTTTACTGTGCGGACAATCCTGTTGTATCTTGTCAGATTTGTTAGTATTATTTCTCTGTTTAGTTAATATCGTCAAGTCCGCGTCTGCTAACCCTTTTTTGTTGTCTGTCATTTCCTGTTTTACTTTGATAATCTCCTCTCTCATTTCAGGTAGTTCGACTCCTACCCATGTGTGTTCACTGACCTGATTACCTGCCCCGCCCTTATTGTTTGCACCTGTAGAGTCCCGTGTATTTATTCTGTGTTTTCTCTGTGCTAAGTGCCAGATAGTTTCGAGCCTTATGATACTTGTCAGCCAGTTGTTATCTGAGCTACAGTGAATTTAAGTTAGTTTTCAGTAAAGTCATTTTTTGGAGTCCTTGCTTTACATGAGTATTGCCTTGCTTATCACCTTAAGTCAATTCCTTTTTTGAACCATCTTTTGTCTGGAGTCGTGCATTTGGGTCCTATCATTTTCGTGTGTGCCCCAGTTGAAACAAATCCACTGTGAGATTCGTTGAAATCAACATATGCATCACTTGTGCTCCATTTAAAAGATTTAATTTTTCTTTCTGTCATTTCATAAATGCCTTTTTTTTATGTTTATCATAAATCAAGAGTGCTTTTTGGTCTCTATCAGCGTATTATTCTTACAGCTGCTCCATTATTGTGCTTCCATCCATCTTCCTTTGCTTGGCTTTCAACTGTTTTAAAAAGAAAAAAGAAAATATAAATTGCAAAATCCATCAACATAAAGTATGGAATTTATATGGTCAACAGGAAGTAGAGATTTAAAAAATGCAGGGATGTAAACTTTGGCTCCAAATGTGTGAGATATAATCATCCTCACTGCTGCAGAGACACGCACCACCACAGATTTATATATTAAGCTTTGCCTTTAATTCCTGAGCAGACAAGGGAAGGAGCATCACTTCCAAGAAATTGAAACCACATCAACCCACAATACAAGGAAAAACACATCACAGCACTGGGAAACTGTTTAAGCGAAAAATCATCTTATCTTCAGTGCACCTTCCAAACAATGACACCAAAGATTGAATAAGGAAATCCATGGTAAAAAGTACATATTATGAATTCATAGATAAGAACATGAATTTGCAGATTATTACTTTACATTCATCCCGGTTGGTCTGTATTTGTGCGTTACGTCACAGTGGATTAGCAGCTCAGAGCGCTGTTGGGTGTTTGTCGGTAGGCGTGGTGTGAGTTTTGCTCTCGGATTGTGGACATTTGGTTTGGAGCAGATTATGGCTCTCTCTGCTATTACTGCTGGCCTCATAAGGATAGGCACACATCAGCACAGATCACCGCACAAACTGGCGTGGAACTGGGTAATGTGAAAGGCCTTGGGTGATTTCATTGTGTGTGTGTGTGTGTGTGTGTGTGTGTGTGTGTGTGGACCAACAGAAACAGGGAGAAAGAGAGGCAGCAGTTGTACATGGGTAGCTTCATTCTTTTTAATCATATTAAGTTGGATCATTAGACGGACCCATTTTCACAGTGCTTTCATGAGGTGATCGGGACCAAGTCCTATTGGATATCAGCCTAATCTACAGCAAAGCCCTGCAGTACCCTTTGGCAGCCATGTTGGGGACTCTGTGTCCCTCAGTGCAGGCCTGGGTATGAACATACTTGCAGCATTAATTGGGCTGAATTAGGATTGAGAACAAATTGCCACTCTACATAACCAAATCCAGGCGTGATTGAGAAATAATGAGCAGCTCAGCCTACATAAATGGTTCACCAGATTATCCCCCTCTGAATTATACAGCTCACCCTGGCCAGGATGGTTTCATAACGTTATCATAGACATGACAAACCTAGATAATGCCTCCGTGTGAGTCGGATAGGACTGTCCTCATTATAAACTACTCAGTATTTATGTCAATCTGACCATAATTCTTATGCTCTGTAATGAATTTGGGGCATTTCTTCCATGTGTCCAATCCATTAAATTCTATGACGTTTTCAGGGTGGTACACAGCGTGATAACCCCATAAACTTTGACCTCCCCTCGGTGGTGAAAGCCTCATGCTCAGACCACTATCATCTAAAAACGCTCAACAACTATGCCTAAGCAGCATTTCCTGCTATAGCACTAGTGGCATAAATAGAATCGTGATCCTCATCATTTCAAAGAGGATCAGGATATAGGTCCTGCTGATACTACCTTTGGAGTGGGCTCTAGAGGCTAGAGCCAATACAGTCACAAATCAGGAGTTGGCACGGGAGACCATTGAAATTGGTGATAGTCAATGGAATTACAAGGTTTTTACTGTATATGTGACCTGCTCCATCGAAATCAGTCGCATTGACCCGAAGACACATTTGGAGATACACTGTTGGAAAGAGGAGATTCCTAGCTTTCTAATGATATCAGGATTGTTTTTGTACTCCAAATATTAAGCAAAATATGTCACATTATATAATGACTGTCACCGAGTCATCATTTTGAGAAAAAGGCCTTCAAAGTTTCCTCTTCTCTGGAATCCATCGATCTGATTGATTATTAGCGGAGCAAATGATCAAAATAGTCCGGAGGGAAAATATTTCCGTTTGGATTACTGGTCTGGGGGAAGCTTGCGAGTGTGTGTGTGTGTGTATACGTGTGTGTGTTTGTGTAATTTTGCATTTGTGTGTATTGTTTGTTTCCCGGGGAAAACACTCACGAGAAACACCGGCTGTTGTTATGCCTGCTGTGACGTCAAGTTACTCCGTTCTCCGCTTGTAATTATGCCGTTACAAGCTTCATAGTTGTATTTATCATCTAAATTTGCCGAAACACGTTTAATATTCTGAAAGCTAAGAATTTGTTTATTTGAAATCAGATGAAAACAAACTGTAACGGACCATGCCGTGTTATCTATGATTACTATATGCCTTACATTCATAATTTCAGCCGGAGGGAGGGGGGCGGCGCTGCGGAAGAGCAGATTGCGAGTGAGAGGTGCCTGTCATCTTCCCTTTACAAGCTTCAAAAATGTATTTATTGTGTGATTTTGGAAATAAAAGTTTCATATTCTGAAAGCCAAGACTTTGTTTATTTAAAATCAAACAAAACACCCGAACCCCGAAAAAATAGTTTTTTACGCAAATCGTTTATTTTGAATTGAGCCGTTGCGACTTCCGACTGATTTCGATAGAGAGGCGAAGTCCCTCCCTTTCCGGTTGAGCTCCATGGGACCTTATTTCGGAAAAAGTACGTATTGAAGTCAATGGGGAGAGAAAGATTATCTTTCGATTCCGTTTGAATTGTGCCACGAATTACATTATGATGTTAGTCAATTTAAAAGATAATTTTGCATGTCAAAAAAATAAAAATGTGTCGTAAAACTGTGAAGTAACACTTTTTTTTGTGTGAAACTGCTCAATGACCTACATCTCCCGTCTCGCACCACACACCAAGACGGCCGTCACGTTGGCACATTTCACTTCTTTCTTTCAGAATGAGGCGAAAAGTATTAAACGAGGTGAAAATCACTACAAGTCTGGGCATGTTGAGAGCTGTACATACACAAAAGGGGAGTTAGTCGGTTCCGTAAGAGCCAGCATGCGGGACCGGGATTCTGGGATTTGTAGTCTTTCTAGTTGCGTATGTAACCGCGGCCATGCACACGGCCTAAAGTTTAGCTGTTCTACTGATCAAATTTGCCCTTTAACTCAAATGTATCAAACAGCAAAAACTCCACAGGTTCAAGACAAGGATTTACTCCCAAGAGTATGATATTTATTTATCAATATCAGACACATTTACAAACAATACTTTAACCAGTAAAAACAACAATTTATTATGAATTCATCTACACCAAGAATGCTATTTAAAAATGGTATCCAGCCTATAAAAACGGACTAAATGAGCGCAGACAGTTACTGTTGGGAGGGGGAAGCAAGCAAGTAAAATCTAAATATTACTCACCGCCACTCACACGTGCCCTGTACAGACACAGCAACTGAAAAGAAAGTGATCAATTAAGAAAGGTGCAAAATTAACTAAACACACACACACACACAGACACACACACACACACTTAAGGGGCAGTGAAGTGCACGTGAGGGCCTAACACCGCTGAATCCAGGGCCGGCCCTTGGCATAGGCAGTATAGGCGAATGCTAAGGGCGCATCAACCCATCGGGTGCGCCGAAAATTGTGGAGAAAAAAAAGAATTAAAAATAAAAACATTTAAATTTCATAACAGCACAATTTCCCGATTTTGGATCAACAATGTACATCTTATTATCTTATACTAACAGATCTACGCCTATATTGCGTACAGCAAGAGTTTTAAGAGCAATGGGACGTCCTTTCCTCCGGAGCGTCACGTGAAGCGACGTCTGTTTGTGATGACACCGCACAGCTGATGTCTGACAGCAGCTCTGTCCCCGTTGTTTTCACACACACCCCCGCCTCTGTTAGTACACATTTACTGACATATACATTTGTATCATCTGTTGTAGACCCAAATAAATAAAATAAAATAAGAACACATTCTCAAAAAAGATAAACGCCATTCTTAAAATGTATTAAACAAAAAAAGCGATCATAAAAATGTTTCCAATAAATGAATAAAATAATTTTTGACCACTTTGTTGTTCAGATATATCACATATTTGTAACTAAATGATACATTAATTGAAACAAAACACAGTATAGACTGAGGAGCGACTCTCGTGAGTTTCATGTATTTTCTTCACTCCGCTGGGAAACTGCTCTCATGTCAAGAAGCATCAGATCAGTGAATGCACTGCATCGTCCAATCAGTGAGCGATACACAGTAAGGGGGCGTAGCGAGTGGCTGAGGATTTCACCGGAGGATGGTTTGGGGAAATTGGTCCGTGCGCAAAGCATTGTGGGGATTTTAAGACCGTGGAGTCTACACATGTGCAGCCTCGAAATTTCTCCAAACGAGGTACGCCGGGCTCGGTAGAATTCCAAGTATGCTGGACATTGGAACAGTACTTCGGCGGCACTCGATGACGTAGTATGCTTGAAATAGTGGCTCTGGAGCAGCTTTACTCAAGATTGAGAAACACCCCGTAGCCATAGTATTTTTTTGGGGGGGGGGGGGGCGCCAGCTAAAATCTTGCCTAGGGCAGCAAATTGGTCAGGGCCGGCCCTGGCTGAATCCCAACTCCCAAGGCTGCCGCTCACCTCAGGGGTGCTGGATCCCTCGACAAAAAACACAAAATACAACAGTATATCAATTCATTGGATAAGATTTATACAGATAATAAAAACACTAATACTCTTGGGAGATTAGGAATTGGAGCAACAATAGCCGCGTTCACACCGGAGTACTTTCACCGTACTTTTCGCGTTTTAGTTCCGTGAGTACCCCTTATGTCGCGTTCACACCAAAAATCGTACTTAATCTCGGGTACTTTTACCCCCATTTTTAGAGCCAGCTCAGAGAGCGTACTTTTCTGTGGGTGAAAAGTGCTCCAAAAGTTCCCCAGTGCTGATTGGCTGGGCGAATTGCAAACCACGCCCGTACAACTCTGAAAATGTTGTGTAGAGCCGCCATTGTTTTTCCTCGCTACAAAAACACAACGCTCCGTGCGTTGTGTTTGTTTTTGAAAGCAGTTATGGCAAGCATCAAGAAATGATGAGGAGGTGTCGGCGCTTCTGGAGATCTACGCCGAGGACGCGACCCAAGGAATGCTACTGAAGCCAGTTCGGTAGCTTTCACTCGACCTGGGAATTGTGCACAGCCGGCTAAATATAAAGAAACTCAGGACTACAAACGGCGGATTCAGTGGCCAACGATGACTACCACGATGAAGGTAAAATCAACTACATGCACTGGGGTTTTAATCTGCACAATAATGGTCTCAGATGTACTTTTATTTGCTCAGTAGATCAAGCTAGCCATGCTAGCCATAATAGGCTAACACCGGCCCCGGCTAGCTACATCTAGCTAGCTAGATATTCTCCGCTGTATGAAAACGTTTTGACTTGTGAATAACTGTGCAGTGTTTCTGTAATTTGCTTCACTAACTCATGGCACTAATCGTCTGTTTCAGGCGAGGATGGACAACTCTCGGGATTGGAAACAAGTGAGCTTTGCATTCTAGATCACAGCGCTTTGTCGTCCTCCTTACCAGCAACCAAACGCAAAGGTACACACACTGTAACTTTGTCTTGAAAGAACGTTACGCATCGAACTGATGTTCACAATCATGTTTATTTCATAATATTCATCATATTTTATGTTTAACTTGCCTCAACAACATTAAACAAAGTTCAAGCATACATGAAGCACTCTTCAAAAAGGAACAATCCTCCGTGTTTGAACCTCTTAAATCGCTGCATAGCCGATTTATTTGGACTGGATTATCCCAGAGAGGCCAAACATTCTTTATAACACAGTTTCAGATTTGTGAAACCTTAATTCTATTTGTGAAAATACAAAAAAGGGAGATTTCAGTGCTTTTTTTACATGTAGACCACATTAGACCAGGTCCTGATCTAAAACCACTATACCTAGACTCATCAAATCTGGACTGGATTATCCCAGAGAGTCAAAAGATTCTTTATAACACAGTTTCAGATTTGTGAAACCTTAATTCTATTTGTGAAAATACAAAAAACACATTCCTAGTATGTTGTAAAACTACATGGCGACTAAGATCTTGTATATTGCTTATTTTCCCCTCTTAGGAAAGCGGACACGGGATGCGAATTTCTTTGACACCGCCCAGGCGTTGGAGGACCGGCGTGCCGTGGTGAATGAGTCGCTGCGTGGAGATCAGATGGTGCTGTTCACCAAGGCCCAGGAAACGGAGGACAAGATGCTCACCTCGATGGAGCGCCAGGCAGAAGTGTTCAAGCAGCAGATGGAGCGCCAGCAGCACCAGGATGAAGTGTGGGCGCTGCGCCATGAGGAAGCGTCGGCGCAGCGGCAGGATGAGCGACAAACTGCATTTAATAACAGTTTATTTGGTATAGTTTTTGTAAATACTGACACACGACACACAACGTTGCACTAAGGTGTGTATGCTGCTGAGACTATCCCTACACCTGGGACAGTTTATTTTATATTGTTATTACTGTTATGACTTTATTTTATATATAATGTTTACTGACATGTACAACTGACACTTTATTTACATTTAAAATTGTTCTATTTAATGTTATGTCTTGAGAGTGCAATAAAGAAAACCGACATGGCGATTAAGCTTATTTCTCCTGACACTTTATCTTTTGTGACCTGTGTAGCATCCTATACATCACATGTAAGTGATTATTCTGATACCATCATGTTTCATCGGTTATAAACTGGCAAAGCTTTATTTGTCATTTATTTATCATCAATGTTGCAACCTTGTGGGGGAATGGCAGCGGCACATACACAAATATGATAATTTATATCATTTTAAATATTATTTGACCTAAACTTTTAATTCCCCCCCCATTTCACACAACACAACATGGAGTCCACTATGGGCCAAAACTAACATGTATGTTTGCATAGTGTTTATGGCAGACGGATGCAGTGGGTCTCAGGAAGATATATAATAAAGGTGGGTTTGCTGCTGAGACTCCCTACACCTGGGAGTTTATATTGTTATTACTGTTATTATATAGTACAACTGACACTTTATTTTATATTGACAATGTTTACTGACATGTACAACTGACACTTTAGTTACATTTAAAATATTTCTATTTAATGTTATGTCTTGAGAGTGCAATAAAGAAAACCGACATGGCGATTAAACAGATCCTGTATCAGCCATCCTACGGTGAAACATGGCAATCGTGTGCTTTCCGTCGGCCAATCCTTTTCCTAAAGCTTTTGATGCTGAAGAAACTGCGATTATAGCATTCGACGTGTGGCGGCTCCGGATTTTTGTCGGACGCCTAATAGGCTCAGGCTCTGGCCGCATTAACGAAGTTACAAAGCTGTATAACATGAGCACAAACAGCACAACTTCAGTCGACTCCATCTCCATCATGTCTGAGGTCGGAAGGTAAACAACAGACAGTATACGCGGGAAGTTTTTCTTCTTCTTCTCTTGTTTTGTAGCGGATTGCAAACAACTTTAAGGTGCTTACCGCCACCTATTGTACTTGTAATCTTCCCTCAGGGAAAAGTACTCCGGTGTGAACGCGATCTGTACTAAGTGCCCTGGGGTTAAAAGCGCCAGGGCTCTTAGTGCCGGAACTAAGTACAGGAAAGTACTTGGTGTGAACGCGGCTAATAGTACGGAGTACTTTTCCCCATACTTTTCCCGTTTAGTTCCGTTAGTACCCCTTATGTCGCGTTCACACCAAAAAGAGTACTTAGTGCCAGGAACTTTTACCCCCATTTTTAGTGCCTGCTGAGAGGTGGTACTATCCTGGGGGGAAACAGTTCCCCAGTTCTGATTGGCTGGGCGAATTGCAAACCACGCCCCGTAAAACTCTGAAAAGTTTTTTGAAGCCGCCATTGTATTTGCTGGCATTAGCATGATTAGCATTAGCCCCGCGCACCAACGGACAGAAACTAACTTATGGCAACACAAAAAAAAAAATGGGTGCGGTGGAGTGATGAGGAGGTGTCGGCGTTCTGGCGATTTACTCGGAAGGCTTCAGTAGAAGCTGCTGGGAGTCCCAGCATCTTCTACTGAAGCCAGTCCCCAACTCCGGGGACTTCCGGCCGGGGACTTCGGGTGGCAGTATACACCGTGAAGTGGTTTGCGGCCTGCCAGTAAACCCAAAGCAGAAAAAGATGAAGTGACGTCAGCGGCTCATTTGCGTTATCTTCCCTCAGGGAATTTATTCCGGTGTGAACGCGATCTGTACTAAGTGCCCTGGGGTAATAATTGCCGGGGCACTAAGTGCCGGCACTAAGTATGGCAAAGTACTTGGTGTGAACGCGGCTAATGTAAACAAAATCATCAAAAACGAACTACTATAACAAACCAAAATAAGGGAAACAAAACAGTAAAACAAAACAGCAGTGGCGGACAATCTATAAAAGAACAAAGCACATGTTACAGAAATGCCGCCATAAACATTAACTTTGTAAAAACCATGATCGCTCATACCTTATGTCCCTCGGACGGCGCAGCCCCTCACACACACACAATACCGCTGGTCTTGTCACCGTCACGGGCAAAGCTACAGTCTGCTGGAGTAATGTGTAAAAGTCAAACACCCAGAGCCCACTAACTCGATAATTGTGGAGACTTACCGGAAACGTCTCGGTCGAACGGGAAAGAACTATCAGGTATCAGCTGTTTAAATATTGTTTACCAAGTGAAGGGAATGCGGAAGTGGGCGGTACCTCTGTAGCGCAATACTACGGTGGCCGAAAAGTGGATTACCTCTATGGTCGGCTACACGTATTTTTCATACTCTTATATTTCAACAGTTTTACGACAAACTGTGACTTTGTTAACAAGGAAATTATTTTTTAAGATTGACAAACATCATATGTGTAATTCATGGCACAATTCAAACGGGATCGAAAGATACGTTTTCTCTCTCCATTGACTTCAATACATACTTTTTCCGAAATAAGGTCCCATGGGTCCCCGGAAGGGGAGGGACTTCGCCTCTCTATATAGCGGGTCACATATTCATAATGTGATTATAATGTATCCTGGATCATGTGAATGCACATTCTCACTTCATTAGACACATTTCAAGATCTACAGTATGGTTTAAAAGAGGTGTATCAAGTAATCTGCCATTGCAAGTACCCAAAACTTGCATTTTTCCCAGTGTATGGAAGTATACGAGGATTAATCCTACTTCTAACTTGATTTATTACCTTTTATAAATTGTAAACATGATTTATGGTCTTAATCTCTTTTAAAATATTTTTCAATACAGCATGATGGTTATTTTGTAAATTATGTGCCAATGAAAGTGAAATAGACTATGAAGCAGTAAATGCTTTAGGGCATGCCTGCCTTTGTTTAACCGGTTTCCTCTTAGAAAAAGTAATTGAAGTGTCCAAAATGTGTCCACAAGCCAAAATGTCTGCAAAATTACCAACCAAATAAAAAAAGCTATACAGCACATATTGTTCATACATAACTTATTTATATGGTGGGAGTTTCCCTAACCTCCTTTCCTACCGTATGCCTGTGCAGGGCCGTCCCTGGCCAACTTGGGGCCCCAAGCGACATTATGAGATGAGACACACCCATCCTACCCCCCCATCCCCCCCCACCCCCCCACCGACAGGAGTGACAATTGTTTTTTCAGGGTGCGTACGGGTGCTGGAAATCCTTGAAAATGCTTGAAATTGTACGAGGTGGTTTCAAGGTTTGAAAAGTGCTTGAATTTTGGGAATGGTGCTTGAATTTGGGACAAAGTGCTTGAAATTGTAAATGCTTTACTTCGCTTTTTAGATTAAAAGAAAATAAAGAAGTCGGAGCGCGCTTAATTGCTTCGCTTTTACATAAAACAGCTCCGCTCCGGCCTTCCCGGCAAGTGTTTTTGTTACGTGTGTGACCTGGGCATTCTGATGAGAGTGATAGATGACAGTATGCAGGGATGCAAACTTGTCACCTTTCGGCGAAATTTGCCGTTTTGATTCCAAAATAGGTCGTTTGTGTGATTCATGTAGATCTGCAATAAAAATATTTTTGGGGTATGGGGGGGGTCTGGGACCCGGAGTAATCTGCGGCCGCGAGCTGTTATGTGCCATCATGACACGCATGGTGTTCTTTTTTTATATATTATAATGAAGCGGGAGCACAAGTCTTCCTGCCTGTCAGCTCTGCTCATGGATGTATAATAAGGCTCTGCTGCTCCGGGATGAGGGTCTAGCTTCAGCAGCTACATTACCTACGGTGCGTTCGTTAATATTAACTGTGCGGTAGAACTGTGGCACAGACTGGACCGCTGGTTAGAACGGGTTGTTCAGAGCAGAGCTCCCTGTCGGAGCGGCAGAGCGTGATGTGCACTGAAAAGTGTTTCTGTCGCAATATTATTTAATGAATCGTTGAGCTAGCTAACTAGCATATATTGTCACTATCTGCTAACGTTAGCTTTAGCCTTCGTTTTCAAATAGTTTCTTTCATAGCCTATAAACGGAGGTGGTATAAGTATCTTGTACTTGAGTAAAAGTAGAAGCACTCAGATCTTGTACTTGAGTAAAAGTTGAAGTACTCAGGTCTTGTACTTGAGTACAAGTAGAAGTACTCAGATCTTGTTCTTGAGTAAAAGTTGAAGTACTCAGGTCTTGTTCTTGAGTAAAAGTAGAAGTACCAGAGTGTAGGAATACTCTGTTACAGTAAAAGTCCTGCATTCAAAATGTTACTCAAGTAAAAGTAGAAAAGTATCATCATCAAAATATAGTTAAAGTAGCGACAGTAAAAGTAGTCATTGTGCAGATTGGTCCATTTCAGAATAATAGATATGATATGTTTTATAATGATTGATCATGAAAGTGTTCTCAAAGCTGGTAAAGGTGCAGCTAGTTTGAATGACTTTGTATACTGCAGGGTAGCTTGTGAATTTACTCCAGGTGGAACTAAAGTCTCATTTAACACTTGATTATATTTCACATCATTCATCCACATCTGTAAAGTAACTAAAGGTATTAAATACATGTAGTGGAGTAAAAGTACACCATTTACCTCTGACTTATGTTTACTGCCAACCTAAAAGTACCTCAAAAATAGTAATCAATAATGTATTGAAAAGTTATTTGGCTGATTGTTTTATATTGGCTCAGCCAGGTTATATGGGATGCCCAGTCTACGTACAGATGGGTCACACATTTTGAAATATTAAACTTAGTTTTCTTCTCTAACATTTTTAATTTTTCATCCTCATGTAGAATGCTATTACGAAACACACATTTGGTTGTTTATAGCATAAAGAACATCTGATTTAATGTGAGGTAGGGAAATAATCATTTGAGTATAAGTATGTGTATATAAATATGTAATTTACAACAGCTGTAAGATGCTTGTAAAGCTTGAAAATGCACCTTGAAAATGCTTGTAAAGTGCTTGAATTTGACTTTGGAAAAGGTGTAAGAACCCTGTTTTTGGAAACAAAGTATTTTGCAAATATAATACCTGTTTATTATTATTATCAACACAGTTACTTTTTTATACAGTGAGGTAAATGGTAGATGTGCATGTATGTCGTTCAGTATGCGTTTACAGGTGAATACGTCGGCATTTCCTGGATGCAAAGTCATCGACAAGGTCATCGTATGACAGCTGCTGTGCCAACTGTGCGTTGATGCTTATGATAGCCAGGCCACTTAAGCGTTCTTGTGCCATTGACGACCGGAGGTACGTCTTCATAAGCTTCAGTTTGGAAAAGCTTCTCTCAGCAGACGCAACTGTAACAGGAAAAGTTACTGCAATGCGGAGGGCAATCCAGAGATTTGGGTACAGTTCCTGTAACTCACTTTTGTGGAGAAATGACAACATCTCCAGAGCAGTTTTTAATATAATTAATGCAAATAAACTACTTCTACTAATAATAATAATCATAATCATAATCAATTCAATAATATAAATACTATATTATTTTATTATAATATAGTTGTCATATAGTCAAGACAAAACATGCTTATTACATGCTCAAAAACTGATATTTCTTAAATCTGTATTCAAATGTAGTTCCCTCTGTCAGCAATGTATCAACAACTACACACACATTTCTATCAGTATTTCTCTGTGTTGTGGTTGACATGATGATGACTGTTAGGAGTTAAGGGGAGAGACTGAGCATCACCATGAAATGTGCAAATTGACATAAAAATGAATAAAAGGGGGAAAAATGCTCCATGTTTTTTAGGCTGTAAACTTTAACTGCTATGTAAGCCAACTAGACATACAGTTTATCACTCTTCCTCCTGTACATTAGCAGATAAAAGGCATAAAATACTTGAATGAATGGTAAATAAAGAATGCTGGAAATAATTGCATCTCCATTAGCCTATATGCTATGCAGAGACTGCCTTCTTCATGTCGTGAATTGCAGCTGATGTTTTAATATGGCAATTGGCAAACATTTGACATTTGACTTATACAACATTCGTAAGTTGTACATTTGACTCATACAATAACCCACCTTCGAGTGATGCTCTAGTTTCTTCATGTTTTTTTTTTTTTCCTCTTTACTTGTACAGTTTGAAGAGGTCACTCAGTTTGCTTAAAATACTTAAAGGTAGGGTAGGTAAGAATGGAGAAACCAGCTCGAGTGCGCTCGAATTTGAAAGTACGCAGCCAAAAGAAATCTGCCCCTTCCTTCAGACTTCCTTACAGAGCCCCTCCTCCAACACACACAAACGCGCACATGACCAATGAGGGCACGAGATAAGTTTGTGCACAGATGGAAGGCTGACAGGCAGGTAGGCCATCCAGTTATTTTCGCCGGGCCGGCTCAGATGATTGGTCGTGCTTTTTACAGCGCCACGGCTTCCACAGATGACATTTTTTTATGTATTTATTGTCAAAGCATTTAATATATTCATTGCTATCAGGATGTTAAGAGCATTCCATGGAATATAACAAAAAGTGTTTCTGAAGTGAATTACCTACCCTACCTTTAACTTGCAAATTTGTATCATACTTGTTTCCTCGTCTTTCCTGACCTGTTGGGGAAGTGTTTAAGCTTCAAACAGCCTGAAAAACATCAGCTTCAAAACTTGTTTGAGTGGCTGATTCATAAAGATATTATTCAAAGAGACTTTCACTGCATTAATCATAGAATGTATATGCGTGGAGGAGGAGAGGTTAAGATTGACATAAATAGACGGAGATAGAGATCGGATTGGAGTGAGATTTGAAAGAAAGCATGCTAGCTTCAGAGTTTTGGTGTGCAGAATGGAAGGCAGATACTTTTAGCCCCTCTGTCGAAGTCTGGGACTCCACTGCTAACTTTCTCATATAAGCCTTGGCCTGGAGCCATGAACTCAAATATTTCAGTCATATTCGCTGAAGCTGAAGAAAAAAATGCCTTATTACTTATGATCAAAGGGTGGTGTTTTCTGAAGGAGACATGAAGCGTCTACTAGAATATGCATTACGAGTCAAAGGCGGGTCATTTTAAGTGAAAAGACAGACATCCAGAAACAGGCGGGGATTCGTTTTCTGCTCACTTCCTTTGAAGGCTGTTTACATGGGTAAACATACATGGAAACTAAATACGAGTATTAAAAATGAAGTGATAAATGTATTTTTCAAAGTAAAGTCACATTACCCTGTAAAATGCAAAGTAAAAGCTGCTTGACCTTTATTTGTAAAAAAAAATCTGTAAATTAAAGATACAAAAGAAATGTGTGTATTTGCGTGTGTGTATATGTGTGTGTGTGTGTGTGTGTGTGTGTGTGTGTGTGTGTGTGTGTGTGTGTGTGTGTGTGTGTGTGTGTGTGTGTGTGTGTGTGTGTGTGTGTGTGTGTATGTGTGTGTGTATATATGTGTATATGTGTATATGTGTCTGTGTCAGAGAGTATAGATGTGAGTAATATGTGGGGCAGAAAGAATATATCAAAATAAAATAAAATATGAATTATAGCAATAATGATGAAATAAGCGAGGCCAAGGCTGCAAAGCAAGATTGTAGCATCACAGCACTCAAGCCAGCTACGTAAGACCAGGCTGGGTTACTATTATCGTAATTATGTTTAATTTCATTACAATTAGTGCAGACCCCTGTTTCTCTAATACTTCACATTACTCAATTATGCCTTATGATTTTGCCCTGATTTGGGCTAACCCAGACCCTTAAAGGTCCCCTATTACAGTATACTGTTTTTCATCAATATATTATAGATCTCAGATATATTCAAAACATATCTCTGAAGTGTTTGGCTCGAAATACCAAACAGATCGTGCATTGTAGCATCCCATAAACCCCTCTCTTTCAGCCCTGTTTCAAAAGTGCTGATTCTCTGTCTGTTACTTTAGATGAAAATAAGGAGCCACTCCCCACGCCCCTCTGCGAGAAACATTTGGTTAAAAATAACACAATGGTGCTCTAGGAGAAGATTCAGGTAATCTTTTTTCAACCTGGTCTCACCAGAATGCGTGACTCCACCACGACTCCTTAACACCGCAGTGCGTGGTGGAGTCACAAACTTTGCTACATTTACGTGTCTGCACCACGCAAACAACCCCAATGTAAAGTGAATGAGGCTCCTTTGTCGTGGTGCACACACGCATTTCTACAACGTCCAGCAGTGAGCTTTTATTCTATAAAACGTTTTTTAAATCTACTTTATAGCTTGTAGTAACTCACAGGAGGCTTCTTTTATTTTATTCATAATAATTTTTATTTTTCGTCAGAATGTATTATGGTGCATTATTTACCAGTGTTTGTTCTCAAAAAACAGTGCATTGTGTGTAATAGAACTGTGATTTTTATTAAATTAGTTAGTTTTTAAGGAAGGCCAGAGCTTCAGCTGTGTCAAATAGATTGTTCCCTTTAGTTAACGTTATTTAAAAGATAATTATATTCCTATTTGATCAAGTCCCCTTTATTGTATTACGGACCCAAAGAGCTGAGCGTCCATTCCCATTGGATAACGGAGGATTTTACACCCGGAAGTAAGTATTCTCCTTACTGTCGATTGATTTTATTTGCAGTGATATCTGCACTGCTCATCAACTCAAAAACACCAGATTATCCTTGTTAATTACACAACATTGATTGGTTTAAATTGTGTACAATGCTTTGTACAACGAACGTGTCCTACCCCCCCCCCCCCCCCCCCCCCCCCCTTAGGTCACAGGCTCCTCCAACAGTGCAACACAATAAAACAGATAGGCTACACAGAACAAATAGTGCAAGTAAATACAAAAAGAAAAATAGTACAATAGTAAAAAGTGAAATAGTGCAATGCAATACGAGTCTATATACAAGTGATTGGAATATGATATATTAGATAAATAATTTCTAAGTAGCAGCCAGATGAATGTTATGGATGTTGTTTCTAAATTCAGGTGTTTAATAGTCTTATGGCCTGTGGGATGAAACTGTCCCTGAGCCTGGTGGTTTTAGTCCGGATGCTGCGGTACCGCCTGCCAGACGGCAGCAGACAGAACAGTTTGTGGCTGGGGTGATGGGGGTCTTTTATAATCCTGAGGGCTTTCTTTAAGGTTAACCTGGTATTTTTACTTCACTACATTTATTTTAGTTACTTAACAGATTTGGATTAATGATGTGAAATATAAACAACCCTTAAATCAGACTTTAGTTACACCTGAGTAAAATTCAGTGAATTCAGCCAACAATCAGGCGAGATATTTGGTAGTGGGTGCTTGAGAAGACTAAATATTTATCTGCAGATCCCTATAAAGCATATTCATTACTCGTTATTCTCTACTAATAGTTAATTAAAAACTGTATATAATGGCTATTTTGCACATCCCTTTCAAGATTTCAAGATTTTCTAAGGTTTATTGACATATACACAACTACGGTGTAGTTATGCAATGAATAAAAAACTTGGGTCACAGGTTCATCAACAGTGCATTACAAGACATCTATCGATATCTGTGTACCTCCACCATTAAACATATTCTGCACATTTCTTACAGTATACTATCTACATACATCTTATAAGAGTATAATTAATATGTATAATATCAGTTAAAATAAGTGCTTCAACATAGTTAACATTGCAGGAAAGTTGATTGTCAAGTTCCAAAACAAACCATGCAATATATTAGACGTTAAGTACTTTGTCAGGCTTAATATCTGTAGATACCCCCAAAGCTTTTTTCTTATTTAAAAGAAGACCTTAACCTGAAGTATTCTTTAATGTTTAAATAAAGCCTTATTAGTTTATCTGTTTTGCACATCCTCCTATCAGGCGCTAAACTGTTTTATTGTAGAGATCACTTACAGTATCTTCTTGATATTTTCTATTCTATATTATTTATATCATTGACCTTCCACTTTCCCACTATATTAAGAGTATGTACTCTTAATATTTAAATGTTTTCATCAAATATAACACATTCAAAAGTGCTTTACAAAAATGAAAGACATTAAGAAAAAGGCATTTTAAAACAGTCATTAAAAAGCAACACAATCTACCTGCATTGCAATTACTCTAAACGTGTAATAACGTGCTTTAACCAGTAGGAGGTGCGGGTTAAAAAGCTGTCAAGTTTACAGTGTTAACAAAATAAAATATACTGCTGTTTCTGGTTTAGTTTACGACGGATATATTCTGTTATTGTTTTGATATTTGTAACACAAAAGCGATGTAAAAAACCCACAGCAACACGAAAAGATGGTCTTAACATGACCCAGCGGTCTAGTAGTTAATAAAAAACAATAATATCAAAACAAATTATTACTACTAACTTTATTGTGAAATTAAAATAGAACGGTAAAAGAATAGTTTCCGGTCTATTCTGAGGCCCGATCTCTGTAGATAAATAAAGAACTACGACAGATGTGTAATGTTTAATGCAGCCAAACCATTCATTACAATGCATTCATGTGATGACTTTCAAAGAGTAAAGCAAGCACTGCTGAATAAAGTATGATTTTATCTTTTACGAAACGTTTTTTTCATATGGAATGCAGTTGGAGGTCAACCAATCACAGAGCTTGAGGCAAAGCGGAACAATAGCTGAGGATTCTGGGTAGTGTAGTGTCTTCGGCCATCCTAAACTCTGAACAAATATTTGTTTCTCCGAATCGAAGGGGAAAATTACAAAAGCATTATACACAATTTAAACCAATCAATGTTGTGTAATTAACAAGGATAATCTGGTGTTTTTGAGTTGATGAGTAGTGCAGATATCACTGTAAAATCAATCGACAGTAAGGAAAATACTTACTTCCGGCTGTAAAATCCTCCGTTATCCAATGGGAATGGACGCTGAGCTCTTTGGGTCCGTAATACAATAAAGGGGACTTGATCAAATAGGAATATAATTATCTTTTAAATAACGTTAACTAAAGGGAACAATCTATTTGACACAGCTGAAGCACTGGCCTTCCTTAAAAACGAACTAATTTAATAAAAATCACAGTTGTATTACACACAATGCATTGTTTTTTGAGAACAAACATTGGTAAATAATGCACCATAATACATTCTGACGAAAAATAAAAATTATTATGAATACAAATAAAATAAAAGAAGCCTCTCGTGAGTTACTACAAGCTATAAAGTAGATTTTAAAAACGTTTTATAGAATAAAAGCTCACTGCTGGACGTTGTAGAAATGCGTGTGTGCACCACGACAAAGGAGCCTCATTCACTTTACATTGGGGTTGTTTTATTTACTATTTGCCATTTTGGAGTTTCAGCAGTCTGGGTGTGCACTCTTGAATATCATTTTATAGTTTTATGGTAAAAGCTTTCAGCTGCTCTAGCTGGTTCTGAACCACTTGACTTTTTAGTCAATCAGTGTTGATCTGTGTGTAGCCTGCTTCGGAAATGGCAACACCTGTTAGAAACACCTGCCTCACCCCTGCTTAAAAAGTTAAGGATTTTCTGTTTTTTTTAAATAGTTTTTTAAAGCTAGTTTTATGGAGAGCTTTACATTATTATAGCCTACAGTATACACTGCCAAACTGTTTCACTCAATTCCCTGTAATTAAAATGGTTGGTCAAATCATTGTAAGTTCATCCAACATCCAAATTTAACTAGATTTTTTGGGTAAAACTATCCCTCATAATAGAGAAGTATAACAAGCAACTTTTGGGGAATGTTGAAAGCGTTCTTGATATGGCTGTCAGCTGCAGCGTGCAGAATCTTTGCTAAATGCAACATTTTGCTATGCTGATTATTTTCCTACACCAGATTTTCTTCTATAGCCTGTGGTTATTTTGATTCCCTGCCAAGATGCTAATCCATGTTGCATCCGGACCCCCAATGCAGATTGAGTGCCGATAATTAACTTAATTTCCTTTCATCAGTGCAAAAGGCGGGTAAGACTGTTAGTGAGACACCAAGAAATACACTTTGACTGAGGGGTGGGTATCAGTTGTTACACCCTCTGATGAGAAAGTTCTTGATGTCTGGCGGGCGCCTGCAGGCTCAGGTTATCCTGTTTCCAGCCACCATTAAATGGAGCTGTGGCCCTGGCAATGCTCTGCTGTCAGACCTCACAGCCCCCGCAGACAACTTTGGGGGCTTGTAAAGAGACAGGGCTGATGGGTTTTAAGTCTCCTTGGGCGGTCAACTAGAAGAAAATTGGAATGATCCCAAGGTGTGTGTTAGTGTGGCAACACGTTATCAACTTTAAAGGTCCAGAAAAAAAGAACATATGTATATTTATATATACAGCTCCCTCTGGCTTGATTTGGAATCCCAACCAACACCATTGGCAGCGTTTACTGGTGGACAGCCAGTTTCCATGTCGCTGAAGTAGTGAGTCAAAATGGTTGTTTTGAGCCCCTGAGAAGAGAGTTTGGGGTGAAAATATGTACCTTCATGTGCATTACACATTTCTCAGACCGGAAATAGCATTAAACTAGAAGACGTTTTGTGCGTGGTTGCTTCCAGTAAGTAAGGAAAATATGAATTATAATCTAGTCCAGTTTGAGATACATACACTGAATTTAAAGGATTAAACACACCAGAGTTATTATACTATAACA
Organism: Trematomus bernacchii; assembly: GCF_902827165.1. Taxonomy (NCBI): domain Eukaryota; kingdom Metazoa; phylum Chordata; class Actinopteri; order Perciformes; family Nototheniidae; genus Trematomus; species Trematomus bernacchii. The sequence continues at coordinate 14,541,077 of NW_022988043.1, forward strand.
CAATGAGGCAATTTTAAAACTTTCGAATGGCTGAAACATTGGGTTACTATATGGCGTTGCATTGCCTTTTTTGTTTTTGCTATACTTTCTGTTTTACGTAAAACTCACCTTACCATACCGGTCACACCGCTATCTACATCCAAATTGGACATTCAGTTCTGTTTATACTGTATTGGGTATCTGCATAGTTTTCTGTGAACAGTCTGTCAAAAATACAGATAACATCCAAAGTTGATGTTTGAGCTTGGTGCGGCAGTGGCTTAGTCTGTAGGGACTTGGTCTTGGAACCGAAGGGTCGCCGGTTCACGTCCCGATCAGACCAAAAAAGTGAGCTGGTAGCTGGAGAGGTGCCAGTTCACCTCCAAGGCCACTGCCGAGGTGCCCTTGAGCAAGGCACCTAACCTCGAAACTGCTCCCTTGGTGCCGGGTACCTGGCAGCCTCTCTGCTCTGCCAGCTCTCCTATCTGCATGTGTGTGTGCATGTATATCCTCTGTGTTTGTGCATGTATATCCTCCCCTGTGTGTGTAATGTGTGTTAACACAACAGAGTGGGGAAAGAAATGTCCCTGTAAGGGATTAATAAAGTGTATCTTCTTCTTCTTCTTATCAGTGAAAAAGTGCTAAGGAATGCTTTTGTAGTTTGACAAATTAATACATAATGACTTTCTTTGTTAAACACACAAATACTGAAAAAATATAAAAGACATTTGAAAGAAATCACACTGGAAAATCTGCAGAGAGAACCATGAATCTGGCCAGAGAATAAAGAAATACAGTCAAAGGGAATTTGAAAGACAATGACAATTAATTATGTAAACCTATATGTAGATTTTGAGGAGAAATAAAGACTTCAGTGTGTGAATGATGTGATGTTCTTGTGAGGGGGATTCATTTATCTTGCCAAATGTAACTAATATTATTAATGCCAGGAAACTCTAGCTTCCTCCCAGCATGAGTCTCTTTTTCAAAGTCCCAGATCCACAGGCCTGGTGTTTGCCAGCACAGAAAAGCTTCTGATGATCAAGCTAATTTAAAAGTGTTCTCTTGAAGTCAAGACACTTCATAATATTTTCATTGGAGAAGTGCCTTTTAATTAATAATCCAGGACAAAACCACAGAACACATTTCCTTCCAGTGCAATAGATCAAGCTGTATGTGTACAACAGTGATTTATATTTAATAAAGAACAGCAGCAGTGAACTGAAATAGCCACACGAGCTTAATCACTGACAAGAAAAACCTCATTAGTAAATTAATTGTTAACTTTCTGAAGGGAAAGAGAAGAACTTGGTTTTCACACTTCCTGTCTTTATCGAGACAGGAAACTAAAATCTAGGAAAGGGGACATTGGACAGGTAACAAGTTTGCCTTTTAAACTGATCAACTAGGACTCATTGGAAAGAGTGAAATAAGGCGCCTCAATATGTATTGTTAGGACACATGTATGAATACTTTTTATAACTGAGGTGAAGATATACATGACAAATTAGTTAGACTAACTAGAATGTTCTTGGACCTAGAGCCCAAACAAAACAAAATAAGGTTGTTGGCCCTTGCCACAACTTTCGTCCATGTTATTTCAATCTTTTTTGGTTTACTGCACAAAAAAACAACTGAAAATGTTGATGATGACCTTGCATGGATTTCCTTATTTTTATTTTTTTAAATACATGTAAATTGAACTAAATTGGAAATGGTGTTAAAACAATGTAGCAGCATGTACAGTACTGGATGCTACCATATATAAGTTTCACAAATGATCACCCTTTTTCTGGAGGTTTTAACCACATTTTAGGCCCCACTCACACGAGGCCGTTAGCGTTTTATGCACAGTATTCGTATTCAAAAAAGTCTTCCGTTCACATGCATTTGTTTCATTTAACGTGTCTGTTCAAACGAGGCCGCTGGAAACTCTGTAGTACATATGCTTGGACTGTAAGTGGCGCTGTACTTCCACACGAGACCGCTCGAAAGCTGTAGTACATATGGCGGGACTGTAAGTGGCGCTGTAACTTCCGCCACAAAATACACCAAAAGCAGCGAGTAAGATCCCCCCCCGGATGTGTGTGAGGCACAAACAAAACAAACAAACGAAGATGGCTGTTATTCGCGCAAGAAAGGAGCTATTTTCGTGGTCCGACGACGAGGTGGAACTTCTTTTAAGTGTAACACTTGAGTATAAGACGACAAAAATACAGGATAATGTAGACTGGGAGTCCTGCAAGCCTAAATATACGGAGATAGCCGACTTATTTCAGGCGCAATATCCGAGGACCCCGACTGAAAAAGATTTCCCTCACGAGAAGAACACAATTTCACAGGGCCAGCTTACAGCGAAACTAAAACAGGTACAAGGGGACTTGTTCGACATGGAAGAGTCGTCGCCCGGACCAAGTTCATCCCCGAGTTTGGAGCATTCCACGGATTTGCCAGAGTCGAGTAGATCCAACGGAACTCTGCCAACTGCTGCGGTTGTGAGTCATCGCAGGGATCTGCTCCAGGTATGTTCATGATTTCAATCTTAAAGGGCTTGCTATATACTATGATGCAGTACCTTCCACTGAAAAACTGAACCGGTTTAAGCTTGGTAAAATTAGAAAGTATTTAGAGCTGTTTTATTTGTAAAATGTATTGAGAGCTATTTCACAACATGCCTTTTGTGTTCTGTTATCTGGTGGCTATGGTCCTATTGTGTATTAATTCAAACTTTCTCTGGTTTATTATAGGCACGGCTGGACGGCCACAGAAGTGACCGCATGAAGAGGAAGCTTCCAGCTGAACATGCGGTGCAGGAAGAGCTGCGATTAAAAAGCCGGATGTTGGACTTAATGGAGGAAGCAACCAGCCGCAGCGCAGCCAGCATGGATCGTATGAACAACACCATGGACAACATTAATGTGACTGTACAGAATGGCCTTTCCCTGATGAGCCAGTTCATGCAAGTTCATACTAACAACAGTGGATATGGACACTTCCAGGTGCCCTCATACCCACCCCGAAGGCCACACACGGCCACACCAAGATTAAACCCCTCTGTACCACACACCCCACAGCAACAATCTCCTCCATATTCATTCAGGCGGTCACTGGATGAGGAGGAGCAGTAAAGCAGTGAGCTTCTTTTTTTTTCACAGCACTTTTTGGTCAAAGGAAGTCTGTAAACATTTTTATTTTTAACTCCACCAGACTTTGTACAAATGGAGAATCACTTTTTTTTTTAGCTAGCAAAGGTATTTTTTTCCCTTTTACTGTGTACACATTTATAAATAATGTTATTAATAAAAAACCTTATTAAAATAAAAGAACAGTCTTGTCTTTCATGTAAGGGTCAATGTACTCCGCAAGCACTCTCCTCACTCTCTTTCCTTCTCCCTCATTACAGTCAGTGAGATATCTATATCAGTGTGTGGGAGGCTGTAAGTCCTTTTCACCTTGTAAACCTAATTTTGACTAAATACACCACATTTATGAAAAGTAACCCCCCCCTAGTGTCAAATATCTGAACTGTGATATGTCACATTGGGCCTTAATGGTAAAGCCCAAACTATTGTTAGGCATATATTATAGTCTCAGATATATAAAAAACATGTCTATGAAGTGTTTTGCTCAAAATACCAAAAAAATTACCCATTATAGCCTCATTCCCTTCTATTTCATCTCTGGAATCAATATGATCAGTATTATGCATTTCACAAAGAAAGTTTGCATTATGATTTTTATGAATTGTATAAATTCAACTTTGATTCAACATTTGCTTATATTACTTTTACTGAAAATCCTCAAATATTGGTTAAAATACTATTTAGAGAAGGGAAGGTAACACAATCTTAACAGGTTAATATAATAGTTTTTTACTACAGTGTATGTACTATGTTTCGCTAGTGGCCAATACAGTCTGAAAATACCATATAAAAATGTACGGTTCTTTTATTATATGTGTAAATAAATACGGTACAAAATATATATGGACAACCTGACTCGGTAGAATGGGCCATATAACTTCATTCATGAGGATGATGACATTTGTTGCACATTAAGTTCAAAGAAAGTCTGGAAGTGGTTGCAGCCAATTTTATTTTTAGTTTCACACTTTTGACATTGGAGAATCACATAGTTATTTGCTTAGTTTCACACATGTGACATGCATTAAAAAGTACTAAAAACAGTTAGGATATAATACAAAAAATCCTGTAACAGTCCTCAGATTTAGCAGCCAGGTACATATACCTAGCCAGGTATATGAATATTGTACAGCAGCCTGTCGCTGAAGGAGCTGCACAGTGAGGACAGGGAATGTAACAAAGAATGTTTATCACATCTTAATAAACACCTTTAAAAAAAATGTACAGTCTATGTACATACATGGTATGGCCTCCTCTTCGTCCACAATCTGTTTTTTCAGAGCAGGGATCTTTCCAGTTTTTAAGTACATGTTTAGCTTGGAATTAGCAAAGACCCGTGCATCATGCACACTCCCAGGCCACTTTACCACGACATCCATGAATCGGTACCTGTAATCACAGACAGCCTGTACATTAAAGGAATATTTTCCTTTCCTGTTGATGTAACTAGTGGAGTCGTTAGATGGCTGCTTGATTTCGATGTGGGTTCCGTCCACTGCTCCTAAACATTGTGGCATGCCATGTGTACAATGGAACCCCTCAACCAGATCCGCGGTCTCGGGCTCAGTAAAAGGCAGCTTGATGTATTTTGGACCCAGGTGGATGGTGATCGCTCTGCATGTCTCCCTAATAATGAGGGACAAAGACGGGCGGGAAACTCCGAAGGCGTTAGCAGTCTTCCGTAGCCTTCCCTCGTCGCTCAGGTAATAAAGAACCGCAGCAACCCTTTTCAGTGGATCAATTGGCGCCCTCATGTTTGTAGTTTTCTTCTCGATATATGGGCGCAGTTCTTCAGTCAGGGCAACGACAGAGGCTTTGGACATGCGGAAGTTCTCCCTCCATTCATCGTCCACGACAACGCCATTGACAAAATTGTCCCACCAACTGCTAGTTCTGCCCGGTCTTACCCAAAACTTTCTCCTGGTCGCCCTTCTGGTTGTTCTCCGCGGTGGATTTAGCCACATGTCGTGTATGTGGTTCTTCATGTCCACTAGTTGCTTGTGGTTGTCGTAGAAGCACCGTAGTTGTAGCACTAACATATTAATCATGGTCAGTAGCGTCTGGAGCACAACAGCAACCCTGTGATCCGCCATTCTTGTTGTTGTTGTTGTAGAAACAAATCAGCAATGAGGCGGGGGAGAGGTGGGAAGAGGTGCGAAGAGGCGGGGCTGTCGTTATTTTTTCAGGCAATATTCGTATAGAGGCGATTAAACGGACTCGGTTGACCCCCCAGAGCGTTTCGTTTGCAAATCTATCCACCTTGGGACCCGTTATCGTTTGTGTGGTCAGTTTCTATCGGCCTCGTCTAAATAATAGGGCTATACGCACGCGAAACTATGCAGATACAAGCCGTTTTATCCTCGTCTAAACGGCGCCTTAGACATCTCTAATGTGTGACACTAGGGCAGCACTTTTTTGAGCAACACAGTGTTGGTTTGAGAAGTTATTTGATCATAGACCTGTTGACCTCTTTTACTCTTTGAAGTAGAGAGGTTTATTAGAATAAAAGAGTGACAGGCCCTTATGCACAGCAGTCATTTTAAGAGTTTACCATATGAATGGGATTCAGATAGGGAGGGTTATTTGATGATTGCCTGATCAGATACAGGAGAGGTTCGTCTGATATACAATTACTTGCTTCCTCTCAGCCTGCAGCTGCGTGTGTATCAGCAGAGGATAGGAGAACTCTGTTGGAGGGGCCTTGTTGATTTTATCTGTTGATTCCTCAAGATCAATATCTTCTCAGGTCCCCTTCAGTCCTCTTACTTTTCAGGGTTAATCGACGACACTACAAAGCTCCAGGGACATAAGGAGAACCTGTCTTCTAATCCTTTCACTTTGTGCCAGATAAATTGAGAGCTGTTGACAAGATCTTGACTTAATTTGCCACAGAAAATAAGTCTCTCCACATTATCCTTGCCTGTGGACACGCCATGATGGACCCACAACTGGCAACTCTTCCTAGCAGAACTATATGACTTAAATAAGGCTTAAATTATTTTATATTCCAACACTTCATATTTTATTTTCCATGTCAGGAAAGCAAAACAGTACTTAATATGAAGCCTTAGGGGTCTTTTCTGCTCTCAACGTCAAGGTTATGATGTGAGGAGTTATTTTTTGAATATTATCCAACAGCATTTTCAAAAACAGTTTTTTTTCACTCAAAACTATATGAAATGTGGCAGTGTCTGTAATATACATAACTAGGTCTAATCATGCAGCATAATCGTATGCTGAATTTTTATCAAGCTGCCTGGGGCTTTTCATCCAACAACATCATACTGCCTGTGCAGCAGTCACACACGAAGTAAATATACTTTATGGTTGGTTGTTGACCTTGCTGCTAATTATGGCATAATCATTGATCTGTTTGATCTTTCAGAAAGCTTAAGTAAAATTATACCACCAACAGAGGTTGCAATTAATAAAGATCAAACGGAGGCATGATCATTTAATTTCATTAAGGACCAACATAAAATCAAAGTTAAAAAGGTTGTTTCATCAGTTGGAAAGAACAGGTGAAAAGTTCAAATGCTTAGTTAATAAAAGTAATTTATTTTCCCTTTATTCCTTTTCTTTATATCACTGCTGGTGAGGTCTTATCTGGAATGTGTCGAGCACTGTGATGCCATCGCCTGAAGAAGCTTAGGAGAACACAAACAAAATGGTGATGCTTCAGGTTTGGGATAGGGACAGATTTGACCCAACAATCCTAAAAACATTAAACATACCACAGTATGCTCACCATCTGTTGAGGAAGAAGATTTATTTTTGGCTAAAAAGTTTGTAAGTGAGACAGGCTACTAAAAGCTGTTGTCATTGCTCAATTCATATGGATTTAGGTACTAATTTTGAGCAGTTTTTCGTACTCAATCTTTGAATGTAGAGCGTTCTGATTCAGCTTATCTTAACCGCTTTAAAACAATAGCACCAGAAATGGAGCAGACAAATATCTTCCTATTTAATACAAGAAGTCTAGCAATTGTCTACTACTTTTGCCAGAAAATACTTTTTGAATTGTATTTTTTATTAATCTGTTGATTCTTTTTTATGATTATCTAGTAAATAAAATCGTTTTTTACAATGTTACCTCAATGTTTTGAAGGTGTTTGTCCTAGCAACAGCTCAAATCTTTTAAACCTTGAATTGTCAGAGCTATAAAAGAAAAGCTTTGAGTCCTTGACTCTTCCGTACTGGAAAATACCACACAATATCAAAACATCTACGAAATAAGAACTTTTATTCATAATATATTCATACTTGTACACAAGTAAAATAAAATGCATATCTATGGTTCCATTGCAATCTCCATACAAACTGACAGCATTCTTTTGGTAAATGATACCCATAAACCCTTTCTTTAATGAAAATAGAACTAAAATCAGGGGAGGTAAAACATTTGTTTTTATAAACATAAAAAAAACATAACATTACCCAACAAATGCATCACTTTGAATAAATAATGGGGGGAGATTGTTTATTTTCATTAAACCGACCCAACATTCTTTGTGTGCACTCCGTCTCTTATTTCCAGTATTTGTTTTTTTGTTTTTGTCTTCATTTTTTTCCATCTTCTGGTGGTCTAAGCAGTAAAAGCTTTTGAGAGGGGAAAAGGGAGAAGTCTCAGAAGTTTAGCTTGGACACAGTACATTTAAGTACATAGAGAACGAACAATTTTGGGCACCGATTCATTATATACATTAGATCTGTAGAGTTCTGTAAAGGCATCCATTTTGTTAAATGTACTCTAATGTCTTCATCATCATTGTTTGTCCTCGCACACGTTTGGTTAACGTGAAAACTCGCTTTTCAGTCACTGTCTGATGAAGATGTCACTGCATCTTCTGTTATCATTGTCATGAGCATCAACAATCTTTAGTCCTGTGTTCGGAGTGAGATCAGGAGTCCTAAGACATGGCTAGAGATATCCAGATCGTAGGAATGAAGAGAAAGCGCAGCACTTGCACAGTAGAAGCCCGGCCTTTAATGCAGTGGGCATCTGATTTGGGCTTTTTGGAACACTTCTTTTTCTTTTTGTTTGATGCTGTAGATGATTCCAAAGTGTCTATAAGATCAGGGTTTAGAGTTTCCAAAGACTTGTCCAGGGTGTTGGACAAGGTTCCCAGTGGTCCATCATTTTGCTTGTTCTGGGTCTCGTTTTTCGTTCTCTCTTGCTCCTTATATTTAGTCTTTGAAATGTTTTCCTTTTCCTTTAGGGGGTTGTTGGTAATTTGGCGGCTCTTGCCAGACAGGATAGAGGACTTGTCATTATCTCCAAGGCAACACCTGGGAATGGTCTCCCCGAGAGGATTTTCGGTGGAAGAGAATTTCCCTGACTGTCCCTTGGAGCTGAAAAGATTGGTCTGGATTTGAGGTGTTTCCACACACCCCTCCAGGTCTTCACTTTTCAGTCGTTTCAGGTCCTTTCCTGCAAGCAACTCAGGAACATTGCACTCCAACTCAGAGCTGGATCCTTTGAAACGTTTGAACCAGTCCCAAAGGGTCCTCGCTCGGCAGTCACAGATCCACTGGTTTCCGTTTAAACGCAAATATTGGAGAGACACCAGCGGATCCATGGTCTCTCCCGTCAAGACGGTGAGATTGTTGAAGAACAAGAACAGGGATTTCAGCTTACCAAGATCAGTAAAAACTCTTGGTTGGACATAGATAACCCTGTTCTGGTGTAGCAGCAGCCGATCCAGATTGATTAAGCCTCGAAACATGTTGTCTGTTACTATCTTGATCTTGTTATTGTGCAGATAGAGATAAGTGAGGTTGGCAAGGTCCAGAAAGGTGTCGTCATGCAGGGATAGAATGAAATTGTCCTGCAGGTAAAGGTACTGTAGGGAAAACATTCCTCGGAAAACCCCAACAGGGAGCTCTGACAGGCCACACCTGTGCAGGTGAAGGGTGTGCAGCTTAGTTAGGCCCCGGAAGGCTGTAGGGCTGATGGTACGGAGGTTACTGTTGTCTCCAATGTCCAGCTCCTCCAGTCTTTCCAAACCATAAAAGGCTCCAGCCTCAATATAGCTGATGTTGTTGGAGTAGAGCCAGAGAACAGTGAGATTGTGGCAGGAACTGAAGCTGGTGGACCTCACCACCGTTAGCTTGTTGCTCTGAAGGAATATCCGCTGGCTCCGCACTGGGATCTCAGTCGGGATGGCAAACAGTCCTTGTTGTTGGCAGGCCGTGGTGGGCTTGGGCTCACTGTAGCAGACACACTTGTCAGGGCAGCTGACAGTTTGAGGCACAAGGTTCAGCCACATCACCAGAAACAGGAGCCGCCCCCCTACAAAGACAGAGAAAAGACATCATCGGGTTAGTAAATCATGGATATTAATATTAAAAGTCACACTTCTAGTATAGAGGGAGTCTGTAGAAATAAATACATTTAGATCAGGATGTAATGTGCATAAACCCTTGAAAGAACCCAGTACATTTAAATCATACAATGAATTGAAGAATCAGTCTTATTTATAGCGTGAGGGTATCTTGCATAAAGTGTAGATAAAACAAATGTGTAGTTTTTGTTCCTTTTATTAATTTGACTGGGAACATTATGTCTTTATGAGCAAAATTCAATATGTGCCATTTAAGCAAATGACAATGAACACATCATCAAATCACATAATCACATTGTGTAGCGTACAACTCATTACAACAGAATAGGGAACCCTCTACATTATAGTGGTTCAGCATGTATTTGAACAGTGACGTTATTTGGATCTGGGGACACATCTCTTCCCTGCTGCCTCTGCTGACGTTAGGACCTGAACAGCTGAGAAGCAGCTGAGACTCATTTAAAATTAGGTAGGTGGCTTGTATGTGGAATCAGCTTGCTCTAATAGGGCAGACATAACTAATGGTGTTTTCAGCGTTCGTGAGGATGACATTCTGCCTGACGCTAGGAGATAAGCTTTCATGCCGGACTAAGAGATTGATGCCTGTAGTCAAAATGTAAAGAGGGGTCCATATGCCCCGCAAGAGTTTCCATTGCACAGCCATGATTGAAGCATTTTTTCTAAGTGCAGCATGAAGATGAGATATACAGGAGGTGTGGTAGCACTCAGAGCGAGGCTTGTAAAGATTATTGTATGTGTTGCCCTGAAGGCATCCATGTTTAAAATAGGGCCTATGCCGCATTTGCACGCATTAATTATTTCTGCTTGTCCTTTGCCATGGATCAGCATGCTACTCAGTGTCACGATAAGTGAAATGGACTGGATTACGGCATATGATCACTACCGACATCACACTGTACAGCTGTGGTAAGATGAAGTGCATCTATTTGGGCTTCACATTCCTTCATGTAAAAAATGATTGTGTCAAAGTGTCACAGGCCTGTGTAGTAGCAGCATATAATGGCAGGTATCTCTGAACCCTTTTCAGCTCCTGTCCTTCTTGAGAATGTCCATTCTTTGCTCCCATGCACATGTGAGGAATCCCTTGCCTTCAGGCTTGACAGGTAGCCAGGCTCTGGGAAATGCATGGGCCTTACTCAGCCTTCCCTCCACCCCAACTCTTCCTCTTCTCATTCCCCTGCAATGTATTGTGGTGCAGCTCATCTCTGGACCTTGTTAAACGGAGCTCTGGTGTGGCCTGACAGCAGCCCTCTGCTGCACTTTCCTTCCAATCTCCATGCTCAGCCGTCAGACTGCCACCGGAAAGCTGTCAAGACTTTCCACTGTTTCTGCATCGCAGCACTTTTCTCTCAGCACTGCCTAACAATAGCCATATTTTATCGCACAGCACACTTCGTGTATCTCCTCTGCCGTCTTCATTTTCCCCCCTTCTGCTGTCTATTCATTAGCAGGCTATTTCCACCCACGCGTTGCATGTCAAAGCTCGGTTTCCTCAGCCTTCGGCATAATATGTCTCGTCTTTGTTAGCATCTGTTGAATGACAGCGTAAGCGCCTCAATGTCATCAACTTCATCCCAATTATTTGTTGCTCATTATCAACATCTTCCCATCTGCATAACGCTGATTGCATTACCAGATGTTGCAAACAAATATCTGGGAGTTACCGCTTCCTGACATCTTTGTCACATTTAACAACATGTTCACATCACAAGTCTGAATACCTCTGCATGACTTCACAGTTACATCTCTCACCTTAAGCTCAAGAGCTTGTCTATCTATGTTCAGCTAATGTAAGATCGCTGTTCACAACATTGATCGAAAAACAATATTGGTTAACCCCTTTTGTTTTTCCATCACTACCTTGTTGTCTTTGCGTGGAAAAGAAACCGTTGCAAAGATTACACAAATAGGAAGTTATGTTTAGCTGTTTGTCCTCACAGCTGTTGTTGTCGACAAAAACTTAAACATCTCAAAATACAGCAACAAGGTAGTGGGCGAGAAAAAAATCCATTCTCTTATCGTCTTCTGCCAGCTTTGGTTTCAACGTTTAATCTTCCCCTATCTGACCGTGCCAGGGGGCCTCTCTTTTCTGAGAGCTATATTATTGTACAGTAGCAATCATCACTCTGTTAGAAAGCATACAAGACTCTTTGTTTCCTGCAGACTGACACTGTAGGCCCTTCAGCTTTCTGTACATCACCCTCTAAGTCTCCTCCAAGACAAGCATTCCTTTTACAATAGGAGCCTGACAATATATGGCAGGTTTACAAATTGCAGGCGGTACAGCTTCCCTGCTTAACTAATTTAATTGTCTGTCAAATGTAATACTCCAAATGAATGTGAGGCTGCTGAGGACAACCTGGTTAGGACATTACATCTGGCTAATATTGGTCCTCCACCCAAAATAAATTGGATATTGGCATCTGAGTGTCCCCAATGCTTGGTTAGAAAGGTAAAGCCAGCTCAAGGCATGACAATCAGAAAGACCTGCGATGAAACCTGTCTAGTCTTTCCTTAACAACTCAACACAAATAATTGCATTACTATGGATTAAGGAGAGTTTTGTCCCGTTGCAAAAAAGGAAGAATAAATACTGAGAGAGCAACATTTGAGCATGAAAGTAAATAAGTGTTGATAAATAATAAATACTGCTATCAGTGCTAGAGAAGCAGCTAGACAACGCTGCATTGAGTAGCAAAACAGAAAGATGCCCACAGGAGTGGAATGAGTCGGCGCAGACAGCTTTCTTTACTTATGTCATGAGCAAATCACTTAGCCAAACTATGTGCTCATTTGCAAGTGTCCCTGACATGTTTGGAGCCAGAAACTTTTAGCCCTTTTTTTTGTCTTATTGTGAAAATACAGCACACATTTCAACCGTTCCTCATGCTCTGAAACCCATAATGAACACAAAGGGCATGCTGGGACAGCACATTGAAGAGGGCCTCCGATTCATCACGGTGGCTTTACTTTGAAGGGCTGTGGATTGGGGAGGGATGGCTAACATGACAGTCTTATCCCCTTGGCCCAGAGTGGAAGTGATGTCTCTGTCAGAGATGAATCACAGCAGCTCTCCACAGGGACCTCGTGGCCTCTTTCCCAAATCATACATTATTGTGTTGCTCAGAGGCGGGCCTGTATTTATTACAGTCATGATCCTCTCGCTAAGGTCATGTGTCTAATGCAAATCCAGCCATGCATAAATAAATTGTGTTTTTTCATGTTGAAAGGAATAACTTAAACAAACTGTAAATGGTATGACAGTTGTATGAAGCCCGATGTTTGCACTAGCATTGCAGCTACACATGCCTTTTTGAACTGAGAGTAATATAGGGCAATAAACTAGTGCAGCATAGGTTGGAAACCTCATACACACACTTTTTATGAGAAGTAAACACAAATTCTTACTACTCTTTCCTTTGTTATAGAAATACCAAGTTTTAATGTTCATCAAAAACCTTGTCTGTTGTTTTGTTTTTTTCGGCATCAGAGATCCACTTTTTCCAAAGTGTGGCATTAATAGCTTATAGTTAGACAGATCGGTGACTGTGACTCTATTGTTTATTTAACAATTATTATCATCCTGTGTTTGTCTGTTTTGGATTTGTTGATTTTTGTTTTCTCTCTCAAGCCTGTCATCAAGGGCTGACTGTTCTGCTTCCTTCTGCTCTCCCTTCTGGTACTTATTGTCATTTTTCATTAAAAAACAAATGTGAATTGTGTTCAATCTTGCATTGCTCAAAATTAAATTGTGCATAACGCAACTAGTTAATAATGAAATGTTCATTAATCATACTAACCCAAAACCTCCGCAATGTTATCAACATTATAATACAGCCATTATTACTATGATTGGTTTATGTCATATACGAATATAAGAGGATTTAGATAATTGTGATAAGTCAGATATTTTCTCCTCAGACTAAATCCAATTTAAAACTGACAGATAAATTGTGAACAATGCGGAAACTGGAAACAAATGCATGTTTTCAACAGCAGCTAATGATAATTTGCATGTATTTGTATTCCACCAACTGTAAATCCTTTCCTTTGGAATACATCCCTAAATCGGTGCTCTACTTTCACTCAAGTAAAGTTTTTTTGAAAAAGTACTACTTTTGAAAGGGCAACATTACAGACTAGCCTACAGGTAAATGGCAAACCAGGAGAATTTAGGTTTTCATTGAAACTGTAATTTCTCCTTAGCCAGGGGGAAAAGTTCCATTAAAGAGAATAAATGCTCTTCACATTCAAGTGAATTGCAGAGGGATTGGTTTGCAGGGCCTGTTTATATGGAAAAGGTTGTGATCACAAGGCTACATTGACCTTTTTATGGATACCACATTTAGCCCATCACAGTGTTCAAAAGAACTACTTTTACTGGATTTTCTACAAAATTATTCTTACTTCATGGTCAAGTTATATTTGTATTCACTTGTACATTCCAGTCAATTTCAACCTTGATGCCATCTAATTTCACTCTCCAATGGTGTTCTCGCTACTGCTTGAATATGTTTGGAATGAAGAGTGCACAACCATTTTACTTTTGACTTGGCATAATGGGTTTATTATTGAAAAAGTTGGCTATACTTCTGTATCCCAGTGGAACCATGACTAATACACAAATGCACGGATGCACGCACACACACACACACACACACACACACACACACACACACACACACACACACACACACACACACACACACACACACACACACACACACACACACACACACACACACACACACACACACACACACACACACACACACACACAAATATAGATTTGTGTTTGCCATTACAGCAGTGATGAACCATATGCTATGATCTTAAATAAAGATGCACCCATCAGATCAAACAGGTTATTTAGGACATGATGGAGAGTGGAACTGGAGTCCCTTGGCTATCCATGGAGTGTTGCAGGGGCTTGTGGCTTCAGTATGCATACGAGGACACCATTAGAAGACGAACAGGGGGGACAGATGAGGTCCTGTTTGACACACATCTGACACAGCACTTGCCCAAACAGATGGCTCATGAATAACTGAGAGAACCGGAGGTCGGCCGACAGACAGAGAAGCAGAGCCAGGCAACAGCGTGTGTTTTGGAAAAAGAGGGTCTATGTATGTGCACATGGGAGTCTTCTTGTCTGAGAGAAAGGCAGAGGGCGGGCGATATCCTGACAGTGAGACAATGAACTTGCAATCAGAGGGCTGTCGGATCGAATCCCTGCTCGACTGGTGAACGATTGGAAGCGAAAGTGGAAGTGAAGAGTTCTCCCTTGCAACAACTGACATTAAATTACCATCGACCCCTGAGTGAAGTATACTGACCTCCCAGCTGCTCAAATCTGCCCTCAGCAGGATATCAGTCGGGACTGTGTAATGCTCAACATTTACAAACTGTTGTTGCTGTGCTCAGTGGTGCTGAATAACTTGAAGAAGTATATTTACTTAAGTACTACTGTATATGAATATACAGTATTTAAGAACTTTTGTATTGCACTTCTATCAAATTTGCAGTGGGGAACTTGACAGTTTCTATTGCACAATTTCTGTTTTATATGCCAAGGATGAAAAACCTAAGCAATTTCCCCTGAAAACAATTCTCAGACTGGACAAAGCTCCGACAAAAAACACAGGAAACATTGTTCAACAGTTTTTCACAGGCTGTGTAGGACTCCTAATCACGATTAAACAGTATATGACCTGTAAAACTGGCAAAGTGTCCCCTTAAGTAAAGCATGGATGCTTCTTACACCACTGACTGAATATATGGGCACCATTCCTACCACTATCAATCAACGTAGTTGCTTAAATGGCAATGCTATTTCTTCTTAGTTGCATTTAAAGAAAGTTGAAATAGAGTTAGGTATGCTTAAACGGCACTACAAAGGATTCATTGTCGTGTGGTGGCAAAGCGCCACTGGATTAGGGGGCAAAAATGGCTCATTTCTCACAACTGCATTGCATAGTTGGCAGCAAACCAAGTAGCTCTCAGTGCTGCTTCAGCTCACTACACGGAAAGGGTTGGGAGTCAAGTCTACCCTTGAGTTTATGCAGAAAGGCTTAAATCTAGCTTTGTTCCCGCCTCCACATGTCACAGACATGGGCAATTTTCACATGGGAAAGCATGTAAAATGCATCATTTAAGTATTGTAAAATAATGCAGGCATCCGCAGAGCATGAGTGTGTGGGGGTGTCCAGATGCACTCTTCAGGCCTCAGAGGAGCAGGAATTTGGAATGTCCTACTTTGGGGTTTTGTACCGTGCCGTCTGCCAGTAGTGCAGCCAAGCATTTTTGCTTAACAGAGTGTATAAAGCTTTATCTTATCTACACATGGCTGGAGAGAAAATAAATGAGGGTAGCTACAACAGTACATGCCCCATGTGTTTTCGTGTTGTTTAGCTCTGAGGCAGATTTTAGCACAGGTGTTAACAACAATTTAGGAGGCATACTTTTTAGTTGTTCTTTAACACAGAATGTGTCATCCTCCTCCTAGTACTTTAGAGGATTTGTGGGAAAATCTGTCATGCAAAGAAATACACAGAAACTGCTTCCTATTTGTTGGCACTTGAAGTACCCAAACCAAGTGTTTCAGCTGTACTGTAGGGAGTGTTTGCTTGGTTCTTTGTTGTTGTATGTATTATGTACAGTAGAGTGTGAACTACAGGAGAGCCAGAAAGAGAAACATGACAAATGTTTGGTGGTCTCTAAAATGTTTGTTCCATGCATTTCAGTTTTTCTATGTCTTCATCATCATGGATTGTGGGTAAAGGCTGCCATTGATGTATGATTGATTCATATGGGTTATTCATCATGTATTCACTCTAATAAAGATACTGGCATATATGCTCTTATCTTGCCAATGCCATTAAAGCGTGGGCATGTATATAAAAAAACTGAAATGACATGAACTCAAAGGTCAGAAGAAACAGTGTTGTTAGTCACACACAGTCCGTGGAAAAATAGCCATTATTACTTCCTTTGTTATGAAGTCAGCAGAATACTAAAATATATGTCAAAAAGAAACTAAGAAAGTTACTTTTGAGCAAGAAAGATCTGTATGTCCAGAGAAGAAAAAGAATAGTCAGTCTTTCATTGATGTGAAAATATAAGGTAATTGTATGTCTTACTACCGCTACAAAATTGAAATAGTCAAAAGTGAGTAAAGTTCATTTAAATTGATTGTTTTGATAATAGTGACTCAAAATGCTTAAAAAAAAGCCAACAGAAAATATTGTTTCCTTTGAATCAGTAATTGGTTTAAGTCTATTATGTCTTTACGCCTCTGCCTTCTGGCATTTCTTGTTTGCACTCCAGTCACTGTTATAATGTAATCAAATATTGAGTTATTGTTTAACGTCAGTACACATTGATGTAACTGAATTTGATAAGTGGCGTTAATTCTAACAATATGTGTGTAAGATAGTTATGACTCAGAGAAAAAGGGGAGTATCATATTTTGAATGAAGTCCTTACCTTTCATTTATTTAAAAAAAACATGATTCACCACTCCTACAACCGGTCCCTCACGCAGTTCTGGGGTTATCGTGTCAACAATTTGAAAAGGGGAGGATTGTGAGCCTCCTCACAGTTAATCCACTGCACTGGCCCTAAACCAAATGAAGCATAATGAATCACTGCTGTATTATCTCAAAATGAAACTGGGCCCAGTAAATATTGGATGATAGCCACAGAAAGTGCTTACACCTCCTCATGTGAAGAGTCACCTGGAGAGGGAGACATCAGTGACAGCACCCACAGGCAGGCTAGTATATTTGGGCAAGATGAGAAGCACATTGAGGTGGCCTGAGCAGAAAACATGCTGTTGGTTACCCCGTTTAATGTCATTTTGGCCTGTCTTTGCTGCAGGCATAGATTGGCTCTCAGAGAATGGTCCATTCTGTTTTCCAGGCCTGGAAGTGCAGCGGGTGCAAACATTATCCACTCCACATCTCTCTGACAGCTTCATTACTACAAAATCCCTGTGTTTGGCAGCAGCCCTCTTAGACTGGCACTTGTTGTGCTTGTCGAAGAGAAACTAGCTACTGATAAAGTGTTGTGTTTGTGTGAGTTACAATTGGGGAAAAAATACATCAAAAAAGGACTTAATCTTTGACCAGTCTAGACTAAACAAAAGTCATTCTGTGAGAAATCCATTTAGTTGGTTTGGAAAATTGCTGTGTAGAAAAGTGTAGCTTAAGGGGAAACAAAAAAAGGATTTCTAAGCCGCCAGCACCTTTGCTGCTTTGTTCTTCACATGGATGCTCTACTTAAGCTTGAATGCCTTTTAGCCCGGGATAGAAACATTTGCAAGCACACACATTAATCATTCCAAGGTTAGGCATAGGTGAATGTACTCTACAGTACAGAGTGGTATTTTGAGTTGGCAGATTTCTTATCAATGTGAACAGACACTGAAGGATACAGGTAGATCCACTGCCTGAGGCGAGAGGCAGGGACATTTCTTTAAAAGACAGACCATTATTGACGCCTTTTTACAGCAATAATGTGTCATCTAACCTTTATCACTCTTCTCCAGTTTCGCGATACTGGCACTCTGCTGGATTGGCCAGCTGACTGTGCAGACTGGCTGCAAATGAGTCATCTGCAATCACCTCAGACTGACTGACAGTGCATGCCCAGAAAGGCATGCTTTAGCCAGCAAGTGTGGCTACAAAGAACCACTGAACTACTCTTTACTGAAGGGGATACAATGTATACTTGGCCATGTCATTGCACAAATGTAAATATAAATTAATTGAAAAGCATATATATCCAAACCCATTGATAGAAAGAGAGGAAAGCCCTTTCATGAAAAGTAAAAAGTGGAAGAGGTGAGCTGTCACTATGACAATAGGTATTTAAAGCTGCTAAAATCCTTATTTTTATATTGCCAATGGATAATATCAATGTGTGACTATTTCGAAGGCTTTGCTCATTTTGACAAGCCCATTATGATAATAATAATAAATTTAATTCATATAGCGCTTCTCATCTGCCAAGACAAATCTCGAAGCACTTCACAACAAAGGACACTGATAACTTTTGAGAGATAAAAAATAAATAAAAAGTTAAAGAATAAATAATACATAATACATGAAAATATATATATATTTTTAAATAAATAAAAAATAAATAAAATAAAAGTCAGAGATAGCGATAAAAACGGCAGTACTCCCGGTGTACCATGAAAACAGTTTATTGGAAAGCCTGCCGAAAGAAGAGGGTCTTAAGGCCGGTTTTGAAGACCTCGGTGGAAGGGGCAGATCTCAGCTGATCTGGGAGGGAGTTCCAGAGGCGAGGGGCGAATGAGCAGAAGGCTCGGTCTCCCATTATTCGGAGACATGGGCGGGGGATGTAAAGAAGAGTAGCGTGGCAGGAGCGGAGAGAGCGGGTAGATGTCTGTGTACCGCTGAGGTCACAGAGGTATTGTCCATTCAGGGCTTTGTAAGTCAGGAGCAGAACCTTAAACTGGATCCTGTAGTGGACTGGGAGCCAGTGTAGTTGGGCAAGTATGGGGGTTATGTGTGCGAACCTTTTTGCGAACTCTTTGTGAGAACTCTGGCTGTGCTGTTCTGGACAAGTTGCAGGCGGTTGATGGATTTGGCTGGGAGACCGGAGAGGAGTGCATTGCAATAATCTAGTCTTGAGAAGACGAGTGCATGAACCAGTTTTTTGGTGTCATCAATTGAGAGTGAGGGCTTCAGTCGGGAAATATTTTTTCAGGTGAAAGAAAGAGGTCTTGGTGATATGTTTGATGTGGGCTTGGAAAGACAGAGTGGAGTCAAACCTTACACCGAGGTTGGTGACAACAGAGGAGAGAGAAATGAGCTGACCATCAAGGGAGGGGCTGATGTTGGCGGCCTTGGCAAGCTGGTCGGTGGTGCCTATCAGGATTATTTATTTAAATCTTTAATACAATAAAATGTACCATTCTGTGACTGTTTGGCAGTTTTAAAATGTTTCAAATATTTTGCTGTACATTCTCAAGGATGTCAATCTATGTCTAGTATTATTTAGATAACTAAACAAGAAACAAAGAAATGTATTTCTTAAAACAGCCTGTATTACATTGGTTGTGCAGAAGTGAGTTTTGCAGATAATTATCACAGTAATGCAGACAGAATACAATGAAAGATGGATGAGATGGATGACTTCAATGAGGTGGGCAGGTGACACCTACTTTGCAGTTTGTGGTGACTGACCTGCTTGTTGTTGTGCGTTTGGTATTTACATGGTTTATTTCATCACATCAGAATGTCAGCATGTTTAATGTCACAACTGACATTTATGGCATATTCAATTGCTTCATCTCACACGACACATGCTCTCAATCTCCATCTCATATGGTAGCCATTAGTTATCCATTATCCCAAACAATGACTATTTAATTTATTTTTGCTCGCCGTGCATGACTCATCGGATTCGCAGTGGCAGGAATACAGAGACATAATATGCCTTAAAGCATCTGTAAGAAATCGCTAGAGGGAGAAAGACGTCCTTAGATTAGCAGAATATGAAAATAATATATTAGGGTCATCATTGTGCAAGCGTTAACTCTGGCCAGCTTTCTTGTAGATCCATCTATTTTGGATGTGTAGGCAGCCCTGGAGGCATGTTGACCTGAAAAAGACAAACCTCTCCCTGCCTTTCATCTTTTTTGAGTCAGTTCTTGAAACCAAATGTGTTAGGGCCAATAATACGAGGCCTACTTCTGCTGTTCTGCTCTGTAACAAGAGCAGAGTTCCCATCAGTGTATTGCTCCTATCCCATTGAATTTATTTTTTACAACTTGCGAAATAGTACAGTAAATGGGCTCTGTTGGGATTTGTTGCACAATGGAAACTAAGAATCTGGTAAATATGTGCGGAGGCCAGAATACCCTCTGTGAGCGTATGTAGGTGGGTTTTTGACATCAGTGAGGTATAGGATCTCATATCTTCCCCTGCCTCCACATGTATCTGATTCATTCTCGATGCTAGACCTTCCACATGAACCCAGAGCATGCGAAAACTGCAGCTTTGAAACTGAATTTGGCCAGCCTCTGTTGACTCATATATACTGTATGAACTGTATCTTAAAGCAAAGCAGAGAATAAAAGCATACTTTAAGATCTCTATTCTAAGAATTAAAGAGAAATGAAAATCATTGCAGAACGCAGGCTAAAAATGAAACAGCAATTGAGTCGGGGTTATAGGATCGAATTGGGTGGGCTTGCATAGCACTCAAAATACTAAGGATGAATCCTTACAGCAGCTGCCTGCGGTTTAAATCCGACTCTTTGCCATTTATCGATGTTGTCTACTTTATCTCTCTCCCTTTTCTACCCATATTTGGTTGCACTATCAAATTAAGGCAAAAAGCCCTTCCCCCAAAAAAAGAAAGTACTCAAAATATATAAAGAATAAGGTGAAGAAGAAATATTGAGGATACTCTTAAAATGGAGTATAAGCCAGAAAGTGACACACCGGAGTAAGACATCAATTTCATATCAAGGTTTTAGGTGGGCAAGCTTTCCAAACTTCGATTTATCAACCATTGCTTTGAGTCCTCTCCAGGAGTGGGCGGCCATCTGCTCCTGTTTTCCCTTACCAAAACGTATAAGACAGAGCATCCTCTGAGAATCAAACAGCGAGTCTGCAATCTCATCTTTCGACAAGGGATCGGGCACAAACTGACTGCAGGATCTCTGCAGTGCACCACAGCAAAGGCACACTTGGTGACTTTGGGAGCTCTATCCGCCTCCCATTTGTATTCCTCTTTTAGTTTCACCAGTTAAGAGTTAAGGGAATTGGAAAATGGGCCCTTACAGCAGATATTTTCCTGAGGGACATTCTCACTTGTACCTCACCTTACCCCCCCAAAAAAGAAAACGCAATGGCTTTGGCCCTGTTGGTTTAATAAGCCCACTTCAGAGAGGTTCTTAGTAAGCGCTCCCTCCTTTGAAAGAATGAAAGGAGAAGGACTTGTGCATTATTTACCACCCGCCTCAGAACCGCTGCACCATGCGCAGACAAAGAGGCCTACTGCAGGAAAATAGATTTTTCTGCAGAGGAGCTCAGATGAGGAGGATATAGGGAGGATAGAAAACAGAAAAAGAGGGGAGACAAACTGAGAGACATTAGGAACATTCCCACCAAGCCAAGCCCAGAATCAGTTGAATGTGTTTGCACAGGCCTGTCTGCTATCTCCTCCTCTCCCTCCCTGTTGGCCTGATAAGGGCAGTACTTTACATCAGAGGCATCCACGGATCAGTCACCTTTTCACCGCAAAGGTCGAACGCTGGCCTAAAGCTCGGTTCATGCTGCGAAGTCATCATTCCTGCCCTTTATCTCCCAGGTGAGGGATGATCCAAGACTGAGTGCCATGCCAGTCTGCCCCCAATATGCCCTCTAATCCCTTTCAACATCTCTCGCTCACCTCCTTGGGCTGCATCCAGAGAGATAGTAGGAGAGCTGGTGACGTGAGTGCCAAACACCTCAGAGCCGGGCGGCCATCAGATAAGACCAGTGTAGTCCAATAGTAGCAAGTCGTCACGGCGGCGCGGTCGTATGTGAGTTTGTTGGTCACGCTATCACCAAACACCCCTTGCATCTTAACAAGTTAGCCCCAAGATGTGCTGAATGGATAAACACATCAGCATATGGCAAACACCTGGGACTTAACCATACCTCCCAGAACACAAAAAAATCCCTGTCTGCATCACTTCCCTGGATTTAAACACACTTATTTCTATATTTGCAAGTGTATGTGTGTATCGCTGCTGTAGTCCTAAAATGACTTAAGCACTGTAAGTGATGCGCTGGCGCAATTTGCGCATCGTTGTACTGTGGGACGACCCAACTGACAAGACTCACTGGTTTGCTGCCTGGGTAATGAGTCATTCCAGCCCTGGAGAAAAACAATCTGGTATTTTAAACCGCATCCTTCAGCTGTTCCTTCCTCCCAGGAGCTCCAGCTTGTAAGCTGTTGGTGGCTTGTAAAATGCATGTCATTTATTGTGCTTGTGTTTGAATAATACACATGCAGTAGAGTGCTTTTATTGCCACTTTTGGTCTATCCATGCCCTACCGTGTTAAGACTTAAGGATTTTTTCCATCTACCTATGTGTGTCATTTTCAGAAGCAAAGCAGCACACGACAAGCATGTACAGTAAGTGTTGATTCATAAAACATGTGGGAAAAATGTATGAAAATACAAACAACTAAATAGATTATATCAACAGCGTGGGGCCTCATCTTGCGGAGGGGGCCTCATCTTATGCGAAAATGCGGCGCAATTATGCGCCTCTAACCCTAACCCTAACCCTAACCCCCCGTCCCCCCCGTCGCGACACATGAGTGATGACTTGTGTACAGACCCGGGGGGCCTCATGGAACACCTTTGCATTTGGTGCAGCCCTGTGTATAGCTCTTCAGCAGCTAACTTATAACTGGAACAGAGAATAATGATTAACTTTGTTAACTCAATACTAGTCATCTGATCTGTAACATTTTTGTTATTATACTTTTCATGAAGAGAAAAAATATCATCCATCAAACCCTCCATCAAAATATCTGTACTCAGGCTAAAACAAAAATGTATAATCCACAATTTACTGGATGTACATTTCTAAAGTGTATTGTATTGTTATTACTGATTATTTACAGTATAAGCAGCCAATTTAATGTTGTCGATGTTTTTGATTGAGCTATTTTACATATCACTTGGTGATTTAATCGATAACAAAGTACCATATTCAAAGTTGAACATGTGTTTTTTACATATCAAGGTTCCTTGATAATTGTTTTAAATATTTGTTGTTTTCAAAATCTCAACATAAGTTGGAACTGATACTTCTAACACAGAAGTTTTCAAAGTGGAAGCTGGGCCTCCCAAGGGTAGCTCAAACAGTTGGCTCAGTGAATAGAAATGAAACATATTACATTAACTTTAG
Organism: Trematomus bernacchii; assembly: GCF_902827165.1. NCBI lineage: Eukaryota > Metazoa > Chordata > Actinopteri > Perciformes > Nototheniidae > Trematomus > Trematomus bernacchii. The sequence continues at coordinate 14,564,509 of NW_022988043.1, forward strand.
TTAAAGAAGATCTCATGGAATAGCCAAACCCTAATTGTCTGTGATTTGGTTAAAGAGATAGTTTAGAGACACAGTAGTTCTGCGGTATTTTATGCTTTTCCCGATCAAGTGCCCTAGGACAGACCTTTTGTACGTCTTGTCTGTAGTCTGAAGATATGTTAAGCAGCAATACTAGGCTTGCTTGGCTGTATTATCTATAGATAATCAAGTAACATAATTTTGATGATATGCGTCTAGGGTTTGTACAATACTAAGAAAGAAAACTAAGGTGCCCTAACACGTCACTTGCACAATTTATTTTGCATTATTTATGTTTTTTTCTATATATATCTTAACCATATTGAGTGTTACACAGTTTGAGGTGCCTGGGATTTAAATGTGTATTACCTTCATAGCTACGCTGCAGTTATTGTGTAAATAAAACCCTTGAATCTTAAATCCTATTACCCACTGATATTTGGTAAAGGACTTGTTGAAAGAAGCCATTGGTTTTTCCAATTACATGCTCTGATAGATTGTTTATGTTAACTTGTTTGGCAGAATGTCAGTGTGATGTAATTGTATTAGTTGACAGTTTGCACATGTGCCTCTTCACATTATGCATCGTTTTCTGACAGAGTATGACACGCCGCCCTGACAAGAAACAAGAAAGAAACAGTCAGCATAGGATGAAATCCCCTCCTGATCCCCTCTTATATGAAAACCTCTAAAGTCTTGTCGTCGCGTCTGCATTCTGCTTAGAGAGGCGCTAGCGTTCTGCCGCACCACCTGAGCAGCCATCATTTGACAGCAGGGATTTCAATCATTCTGCTGAGCTCGTAACCCCGTCTGCAACACCGCCTCCTCAATACTCCCAACGCAGCCACTGTCATGCTAATTTACTGGTCCACACTGATGGGAGCACTCACGTTTTAGAGCTTCCTCATAGACCCCATCATTGGCTGGCAATTCAAGTTATGCACGGTTTTATACAATAGCACAAAAGGCTATAATTCTTTGCACTCTCCTTGGGAAAATCGACATAAGACAACAGTGCGTGGTTTAGAAGAAGAATCGGAGGGATGAAACCCTCTATGGTCACACATGCAGAGCACACAGCACACACAGTGACATGTGTTCTCTGCTTTTAACCCATCCTAGTACCAGGAGTCTAGTACTAGGAGCAGTGGGCAGCTATTGTACAGCGCCCGGGGAGCAATGGGAGTGAGGGGGGAAGGGTGCCTTGCTCAAGGGCACCACGGCAGGGCAGGAGGTGAACTGGGACCTCTCCAAGTAGCAGTCCACACTCCATACTTAAGTCTGGTCGGGGACTTGAACCGGCGACCCTACAGCTCACAGTCCAAGCCCCTACTACTGAGCCACTGCCGGAGCACACATGTCTTCCAAAGAGAATACCTTCTAGGCAGAAAACAGTGCGAGTTACTTACAGTGCATGTGGCTTCACATGTACACCAGTGCATTTCTACAGGGCATATAGAAATAGATGTGCTGCAACTGATGTGGTTAACAATAGATTATGTTTGCTCTTCCACTTTTGTTGGCTATATCTATTGCAAACTGCCTGCGGTAAAGTAGAATAAACAAGAAAACAGAGGCTCTGTGTCTACTGCGGGCTACAAATCATGCTCCCACAGATTATCATTAGTCTCACCAGCCAGAAGAAAGCAAGGCTAGCGGTCTGAGCACAAATGTAGTCATAAAGAAGAGCAAGAAATCACAGCGTGCCTGTTTTACCTTTTTGTGTGATTCCAAGCCAACCAATAGAACACCCGCATAGGCTAATCTGTACACCATATCCAAAAGGCTCGGCATGAGATTTTGCAACAAAGCTCTATGCACGTTATGAGCTCATCAGGAGCTTACGGAGCTTCCACACTTTTTCACGAACATGACATGACATTTATGATTAATGTCATTACCGGCTGGGCCAAGATAAGAGCTCAATTAGCTGTGTGGGCAAGGACCTTGCCTCTATCTCCAGTGACTAATCCTGTGGCTTTTGTTATGATGAGCAAGAGCAGAGTTTTAATCTTGGCTTCTGAGTGCCTGGCATCGGCTGTGAAACACAACTGATTCATTAGCAGTTAAAAAAAAGTACTTCTGCTGTGAGCGGCAGAATGCAGCGCTGCATGACGCTGGCTGCATGGATGTTTATATCACGCAATTGACCAAATGCTGCAATTGATGTGATATTGCAGTTTCAGTGGCAGCAATCATTTGCTAGAAATTAAATAAAGTGAAATTAATTAATCCACCTTGTTAATATTTTAGCAAGAGGGGCCTCTTGAGAATTATCATAAGCCCACTCACTCCCCCGGGGTTGGTATCCTGCCTACATGCTTGAACCGAAGCTAGTTTCCTCCAAATATATTTCTAGCTACAGCAGCATTATCCAGGGAGTTTTTCCGAAGCCCATAATCCCTACAGAACTTGGGGACCGTCAAATGACTGTGGATTCTGGAGTTCTATAGCACAAAGAGTTCCCCTAGAAGCTCTTAAAAATTAACAAGTTATCATGGAGAACTATAATGGACAATTATTTCATTTTTAATGCTTTCATTTTGTGCGAAAACTTTTACCAATGCATTTTGAGCATTACAAATTGAACACATTTTAGATAAAACCTTCAGAGAAAAAGAGCAAATATGCAGGCAGGTAAAACGATGAGATTGTATTCTCTGCAAACAGTATGTTATAGTAATATTTATTTAGTATAAGAAGATGGTAGGCTTTTTCTGCAGTAAGATCCATCTTGCTTGATGCTGCACTTTGCAGCATTCACACTCTGCAGGGGGAAACGTAGCGCACCATCTGTTCGCCGATCCCCAGCAACAAACAACAGACAGACCAACGCAGCAGACAGACCAGCAGACACAGGCGGGCACCACTCCCGCACCAGCAAGGAATTATGGGAAACAGGGAGGCAGATACGCGGACGCGAGGCAGCTTAATGTGGGATGAAAACAGTCATCAGCTGCTAGGATTTGATCAGGAGGCCTGAGCAGATACCGCAAACCGAGGAGTGATGCAAATTGAGGCCGACACTGCAAAGGGGCCGCCATGCAATGGGAGAGACTCTCGCTAGCTAGGGAGCAGGAGAAATGGAGACGAAGGGTTGGGGGGAAGAGAGGAAGGAGGAAGAGATAGAAAGCAAATGTAGTCGCCACACGATGAGAGAGCCTCCAGTAAAAGAGCCTGAGAGCATAGAGAAAGGCTAGTGTATCTTTAGAGACAGCCTGCAATTGCAGATTTGACAGTGTGTGAAAGGGTTGTAGAGACAGAAAGAAAAAAGGAAAGGGGGAGCAAGGGCAGGAAGAGAGGGAAGGATTTGGGAATGCAATCCATTTTTTAATCCGAGACATCCACACAACTGGCCTCAATCAGAATGGCACATGGACTAATGAATGTTATTTTTAGGATTAGAATGAATGCGTGCAGCTCACCACACGCAGGCCCACACCCAAACAAATATGAACAAACGTGTGACTTCACAGTCTGTCACAAGCGTATGCCACTGTGAGGCAAACACACAATCTTGAGTGTTAAAGGATGGGAGAAGAGAGAGGAGATATAATTGCCCAAATATGCTATGGACAAAAAATAAAGGCTTAAGCTTGCCCCCTAGTGTTCATTCCAGTCCCTTATGGCATCAGAACAGCACAGTGCAGAGCAATCTCCATCTAAACAAGGTATTAACGGTGTTATCACATACTAAAATCTCATTTTCTCAGAACATGAACCAAAAGTCTGCCAAGAGGAGGATTTTAGTATTCAACGGTTTTTTGGGCGCATAATGTTTCTCGATTTGTCTTTAAACCTGTGTCATTTTCTTGATTGCTGTGCAGCTATCTGCATTTTGCAGTCTGGTTTAGGATACTGATGCTCATTTCAATACATCTTCTTAAACAAGAAAAGCTGCATTGTGACAGGTGGAATTTACCAGCCTCACTTACCGCTTTATTTATAGTCAACAATCCTTTGGTTTTCATTTGATTTTGATGGAATAATAAAATGTTTGGATCTGATTAACCAACAGTTGTTAATTTGATTAATTACTGAATTTGTCACAATAATAAATTATATATTGTACATTCATTAATAAAATGGGATACGCTTACAGTCAATTCGGCTGACTTTGAACACCTTCCCTATTTAGATAAAAAGGTTAGAGAAGTAGATTGATGTGTAGTAAGTTGATGGAAAATAGAACAGTCTGGCATCAAAGGCCATGAAAACAAAGTATGTCCTACAGTGAAAGAAACACCAAACAGAGTGGGCAATAGACAGCTTTATAACTAATGGTGTATAAGCCTGTGAATGGACATCAAAGTCAGCACTACATTTATAGAAAGATTCATTATTTGAAGGATGAAAAATAATGTAATCTATTAAATAGACCTCCTTCCGCTGTGCTTTGGATATTCTCCATTTTGTATTGCCAGCAGCAGATTTGATTTAATAATGTGCAGTGATTCAACATGGGGATGCCAGCGCCAGGCAGGCTGAACGAAGAAAACACATAAGACTATTCAACATGCTTGGACAAAGGAAAATACATAAAGATATTTAAAGAATTTGGATGGAGACACTGTAAGATCAGTAACATATTCGTCATAGAATTCATGAAAAAAATGCACCACTGTGCATTAGCAGAAGCACTAATGCAGAAGTTTGACTGAACAAAAAGTATTTTGTTTTGCATGATGTTCATTTCCATTTTTGTTAAAAATGTTCCAGCTGCTGAGGCAACATCTGCATGTGAAAAGGCATATTAATGAGACACGCCGCCCTCGTGTCCATGCTGTACACCAGAGAGATGTTCTCTTACATCTCTTTTTGTATTGAGATAAGCTTTACCGTTTGACAGCTCAAATCCCAGTAGCCAGTGGTATGAAAGGCAAACCACAGCAAAGTGACTGTAGCAGCTTAGCTGTCATTGGCTTAACATGGTTATCAATGGCATTTTTTAAAGTATCAGTGAACAGTGTCACTATCCCTGTTACATTCCTAATAAACACTTTGTCAAGAAAGGATTTGGGTTCGGGATAATATAAGCAGAGAAGAAGGTGAAACCCTGACTATTAATCAATTTGTTGACTAAACTGTTTGAAATCATAAGACAAGCCATTAGTTTGCACGGATGGATTTCATTTATTTTATCATTGTAATGCATGAAGGTATCAAAATATTACAAATACCAGTGTTTTAAACCACATTTTTAATTATCTTGGTTCAATGATGGAAAAAAAAGCACAATATGGGAAAATGCATCAACAATTAATTAGACTTTGTTGGCTATGGATCAATTTAAAGATGCAAGTAACAATTACTTTCATCATGGATTAATTTGTCGATGACTTTTTAATTACTTGATGAATTGCTTAGTCCATATAAATAAAGGGACACACCCAGCATCTTGCCCAAGACAATAACACAACCCGCTCCAAGTCCTGAGGCAAAGGCGAGCAAATTAAAGTCAATTGTTGATGCAAAACGTATATATATGACTCTATTAACACATAGTGGTGTAGTGTTATTATGGTGTTACTCGCAGGTGTTTTTATTCACAGGCGCTGCAGTTTGGGAATCCTAACACTGGAAACTCTGACTGTCTACGATGCTGGCTCCCAGTCAAAACTCGTGCTTCTTTAGGGCCAATTCTTGGTTGGGGCAGGAAACGCCTACATGCAAAACAGTCTGTGTTGAAACAAGCTGCTTCTTTTGGCTGCATAATATCAAAATGGAAATTCTACCAGTCAAAGTGGTATAAGGCTAAATATCAGAACGAAAGACATTTAAATTAATAAGGGGACAGGAAATGATGTAATACAAGACAATGGGAACAACATAAAACAGAGAGCTTTGGTAGCATAGCATGATAGATTGCCTTAAATGTAAGTGGTTCCATTCAAATGTTCCTCTGTGATTTCCACCACACTTTTTTATTTTTTAGTCTCTTGTCTTTTCTTCTCGTTATGATTTCACACGGCATAAAAACACACAGCTGAAAACCTCCTGACACTAAGACCTTTTATGTAAGTGTTCCTCCTTCCCTCAGTGGAACAAATTGGTTGTCTTAAACACGACTTCCTAACACAGATCAAGATACAAAAGGGGAAAGGGTCATGGGAAGAAAAGCATGTTTTCTCATAAAAGAAAGCTTGTCATTCAATGGATTTTTCAACAGTATTCAATCTGGTTTTTCACTTAAAAGCTTGTTTCCTGCTAGAGATGGTTGGTGGACATAGGATTGGTCAAGAAGGTAATGATCTTGTTTCTCCGAACCAGATCAGCCTGACCAAAGCCTTCTATACAGACAAGATAAGCGCCTGCCCTTTGTAACTGAAGAAGCTTATTACACAGGGTCGTACAATCTCTCTGTGAAGGCTGCCCTCTGATACAGCCGACAGAGCTTAGCTGTGAAAATGCAAAGCCAAGGGAAGAGAGAATTACAGTTTTTAAATATATATATATTTGTTCCTAAACTGAATATCACAGCACAAAGCAGGGATAAGCAAACAACAGCAGGAAAATCCACTTGTACGTTTAAATGTACTTTCAGGTCTGCTCGAAATAGTTTAATTCTCATATGCACATACACAAAGGGGTGCATTTATCTGAGAAGCTTGCAGGATTGATGTTCACTGCAAACTGACCAGCTAGACATTAATGGCAGCAGAATGGAGCCAATGTACGTGCTGAAAAAGACTCAGCTCAAAAGAGAACATCAATGGACTGTTGTCACCTTAGCTAATGCCTTTATTCAAACTCCAGAATGTCCTGTTTTGTCAATAGGATCTTGCACACAGCGCCAACAATCTCTCCTCAAGACTAATATCCTACCAGGAGGAACTTATCTGATGGGACCTTACACTTAAATCGACATTTTGAGGATCAGGGATGGAGGCACCCGTTGGAGGCTAGTCCTTAAAAGAGCTTATACTTCTTGTGAGTGGTGAGACTAGACACACCAAAGCGGAGTCGATAAAGTATCTGCTCATCAGGACAGTGTGACAGCCTGAGAGATGAGACCACATCAATCATGTGGACCCAATAGCCGCTCTGTGGCGCAGATAAAATAGTGAGCGCAGTCGATCGGCTCCTTAAAAGGCACCCAAGGAGCCAAGTGGAGACCTTCCCCATCTCTCTTATTTGGAGAGAGGTCAAGAAGTCAATAGACCCTCAAGAACTTTAGGGTTATTCACAGCTGGGTTGATTGAGAACCAAACACTTTTGAGCCCTTCATCTATCAATCACCTTAAACTCAGGTTGATTTTTTTCTCAAGTGATTGCGGTTCTCAAGATGTTCCCATACCTTAAAGGTCACCTATTATGCAAAATCCACTTGTTCATGTATTTTATACATAAACACGTGTCCCCTCTGTGTAAAGAGATTCTGAAAGTTTCAGGAAAAAATATTCGCTCTCTTTTTGTCGTGATGCATTTATATAAAAACCTGTCTGAAAATGAGCTGATCAGATGTTGGCCACTTTAAGATGTCATAACGTTTTTTTTGGTTGTGTAACCATTAGTCAATAACCAACCAAGGTAACACCCGCCACCTTATCACCTGAATGTCCTCCGAGAGCAGTTTTTTTAAACCAAATATCTCTCAGAGGGGCGTGGGGAGTGGCTCCTTATTTTCATCTAAAGTAACAGACACAAAATAAGCACTTTTGAAACAGGGCTGAAATAGAGGGGTATGAAGCATGGCTACAATGCATACTTTTTTGGGTATTTCGAGCCAAACACTTCAGAGACATGTTTGGTAAATAACTATAATATATTGATGAAAAATAGTATAATAGGGGACCTTTAAGGATTTCAAATGTCAATCCAATCCATGAATACAAAGGAAGATAAGACCAGTCAAAATGTAACTACTGTTTCCTCCTTGTCCCATCACATTTCTCCCTTAACAAACTTTGCAGGAATGCAGGGTGGGATGCACGATGAACCCAAACCAGCTCTGGCATCAGGCTCCCCAGGGCACCGTCAGAGCAGACGAGGCACAGCAGAAGCAGCTGTTGCGCTCTGGCACCTGTTGACTGCGGATGTCACCCAAAATCTGAACACGTGTCTGTTAGCAACTTAGAGGCACACTGCCTTTATATTTCTAGGGATTCCTGTATTTAGTTTTGAGGCAGTGTTGGTGGTGTGAATGTATTTAGACATGGGTATCATGCTGACGTCCGACCTACTTTCTTTTTAAGAAATGTATTTTGACATTACAGTCTAACATCCAACCCTGCAGTAAGCGTTGCCATTTGGTATTTCGCACAAGTCAAGTCAAATCTTTTCACAGTTCACATTTAGTTTAAAAATACCATTACATGTGTGTGCCGCCTTCTTTTCATCTTAACAGAAACCCTTAAGGGAACAAAATGTTACTATGTAGAAGAATAAAATCAAGTATTTATTAAATGTGACCTTTTCTTTCAGCAGCATTTCAGAAAGAGTGTCGGGGAAAGGTAAGTATTTTTGACTCAAAGGTGCACCAATGTCCAAATATTAATATTGAGTTGTTAACATATTTCCAGATTCCACTCCACTAACAGTACTGTGAGTTTCTGTATGTTTGTTAGCTGTGCTGCATCTTAGATGCCATTGGCCCCTCCTTGTCATTACGTGCTGCCTTGTCCCGCCCACTGGAAGCGTTGAGGATCCTGATTGGCGCGGTACCCAGAACGAGCCCTCCTTCTTTTCCATTCATGTTATCAATCAATTGGTGCGGTACCCTCTAATCCTGGGACACACCTTCAGAGGGAGCCTAAGATGTGGATGATCGTAATTTGAGGTGCTGAATTTGTGTCAGACTCCATGTACCTTTAGTTCTTAAGCTGGTCTTTCGTCTGTTGCTGCTACTATGAGACATTTCGCTAATTTGTAGATTGTTACCCATGTTAAAGGCAACTATTGTTAATAAATAACTTGTTATAAGGTGTTTGTGTTGCATCCCTTTCCCAAACGAGCTGGGAGGTACCATAATGGGGGATTTCATAGAAATCATTCTTTATCAATTTGACCAGAAAATAATTATCAATTCAATGATTTAGTAAATTATAGTTAATCGTTATTTTAGCTGTCTTACTTATTTTATCAGATATTGTTCATATCAGACCAGGTTTTATTCCCTCAATACATAGAAAAATAAATAGTAGATCAAAGCTGAATCAGGGAACGATAGTGCAAATTTGTAATGATATTAACCCAAAGTTTGGCTAACATGCTATTTTTTCCTTTCTTCCCCTCCTTATATATGACTGTTCATGTACTGTGTGTCATCTTGATTTATTTTCCAATATCTTATGAATTAACTCGGTGAGTGCAATGACAAGATTGATGGCTGAAACGGCATGAAATCCAAATGTCCCTTTGCAGTGTATCCAAACATAATGACTAAGGCTTTGCATGGCCATATGGGCCTTCAGAAATCAACCCTCATATCTCTTCCGCTGCCGAGAGAACGCCGCATCAGTCACTTTCATCTGTTTTCATCACCTCTCCTCAGACAGATAACCCATTTGAGCTCCTCCTCAGGTATTCACTGTGGCATAGTATGCAACTAATGACACAAATACACTACAGACAACCCACCATTTATCTTCCCACTACCATCATTTCTTAAGTCAATTAGCCCAGTCAATATGCTGTGTCAGTTATTACCAGCAATATAGCATAGGTAAATGACTGACGCCTCTATCAGGTTGACACCATGCAAGGTAAAGGCAGTTGGAACAATCAGGAAGACAGATTGATGGCAGAGCATGGATACAGCCTAGGCTTTGTAATCCATGAGTGCTTCAGTTCTGGAAAGTTATATAAAAGCTGGAATATATAGTAGTATGTAGTATAAAAGTGAATTCTAAAGTTGAAGTTAAGACCCCTATGCAAAGTTGTGAAAGAGAGACAATGAACGAGAGGGCGGCATTAGTATGCATGCTTCCTCTCTCCTTCTCTGTCTTTCTCAGCTCCCAGGGTTCTCCACTGCAGTCTGATCTTCTTTGCCATCATCACCAACTCTGCTACACCATCTTCCAAGACCCTTTATTCCCCATTTTATCTAAAACATGCTATGTCGCTGACAGCAGCACCGCATGGGGAAAGAGCAGCTGAAATCTGCTTTTAAAGGAGCAGTTGTGACATTCAATCTCTAACATTTTTCTGCCAACTGGCTCCGCGGAGAAGGAAGAAAGATGTGTATGCCTGCTGAGGGGACACGGTAAAAATGTACTACAAGTTCTGCAATACAAAGAAGAAACTTTTAAAGAAATGCAAGGCCGTTAAAATATATATATATACGGAGCCGGGGTGACAGAGAGAGGCACTATGTTTTGTTGTGAAGTGGCATTCAATCCTGAATGTGCTATTTCTATTTCCTTGCTGATGTGAACAGCCTATATGAACCCTGCAATGAACCCTATGGACTTTATTTAAAACCCATATTTGTTATTTGGAACCAGCTGCACTTGCCTTCATATTTTTTATTTTAAAACCACATTTTCAGGGAAGCATTTCATCATAAGAAGCAGTAGGGATGTTTATGTTCATGACAAAACAAAAACCAAACAAAAAGCACATTCACCTTGCCCTGGTAAATATTGAAATGTAATGTAATTGGGTTTACTTCCTGATACCATCGCCAGACATCCAAATAGTAATTTATCTAAACAGTTATAACAATACAGCTCCGAGTGTCCCGTTTAGCAAGAATCACATTTCATGCAGATCTAATCTTTTTCCATCTGAATGGAAATGAACCTGGCAGTTCTCTAATTGAATTATTGCACCTCCTACTTCTATGATTTCATTGTCTGTTCTTTAATAAGCAAGGATTTATAAAGTCCAATTCGTTCTTTATATTTAGATAACTGGAACATGATTTGGTTTGTAGCAATAAAATGTGTAGAGTACAGGATTCGTGGGAGATGGGGAAGTTAATGTGGGAGCTGCTTTCTCTCTTTTGGATCAATGTTTTCAACCTGCATGTCTTTTTTTCCCCCTTCCTTCTGTCCTTCCTTTGTGTGTCTGATATTTTAGGTTCATTTCAGTCACATTGCATTTTAATTTGGGCTGGCATCCTTGAAATTAAAGGAAGATAAAAGGGAATCTGGAGCTATGTTAATATCTCTTTGAAGATGGAGTCAATCTGGCAACAGAATGCGTAGCCCTTATTTTCCCTTCCCTTTCCCATCTTCCTGTTTTCAGCACAGTGGATAATAGATAGTGCAGACTCAGCTTAGCAACAGCTTACCTTAGGTGGAAGAACTCTTAAAGCCCTCTGCTTTCATCTTGCTCCGTGTGGCAGATACCAGGCTTTGTTTTGTCTTTTTAATCTACATCTGGACACTGAATATGTATCTATGTAATTTCTGCTCATACCTACATCCTTCCCTGCAGAGAAACAGACTGCACCTGTCGGCCTGGATTTCCAAAGGTAAACACAGTAACAGAGTTTTTACATGTTTAGTGAAAGTACAGGGATACGGAGCAAAATGCACCTGAAGTAATACAATAAATATACTTGTAATGCATAATGACACATGTCATTGTGGTGCTACATGATTATTACAGATACATTTCATTCAGCTTATACTGTAGCTGGTTAAAGGAATAACAAAATAATGCATATACTGCAGAATAATTCACCATTAGAATGACTGTTTGTCTATGAATTACCCATCCCATGTTACCTTTAATTCTTGAATAAAACTTTGTTTTTCTCACATGCTTCAATGGTGAACAGAAAATCCCAAAAAAGGTACAATGTGGTACACAATCCAGTTAATCGGCAGACCATTTTATGCTAATTCTGATGATGTAACCTTCAAAGTAAGGCAACTTTCAGCAAATCCTGCAACACAAAGGAGTGTCTAGCAGCATTTGGTGTTATAATACCTTTGGAAGCAGCTTTTTCATCTCTTTTTCACAACTAAGTCCTCTGATTTCCTCACCTTCCCCTTCATCAGGTTTTGTATTTATATCTGAACATCCTCTTATCACCACTGTCATGTAGATAAAGCAGCTATATAAACTCAGGTGTTTTGATGTTGATCAGAGTTCTACTCATCTAATACTCATTAGCGAAACATTTGATGCCCATCTTTGTTTCATTACAGACATTACGTTCATTTTCCCAAGGATCCTCGAGGGAAGTTTTTGAATTAAAAAGTGTGAAGTTTGAGGAGCAATCTGCCAGAGTTTTAACGACATCCATAACAGGAATCTGAACCCGTGTCTCCATCTTGTCTCGCCTAAGAGCAAGCTTGCATAAACGTCACGCTGCGCCTTTAATACCCGGTTAATTACTCTCCTCTTGACCTGCCAGTAAAATGAGCCCGGCTGCCACAGCCACCCATGTTTCTGTTATCTGTGCAAAAATGCATTAGCGTGTGCCCCTTTTAATGGCTTTAATTAGTGGTAAACGGAGCTGATTCACCAGTTAAGTGGACGAGGAGTCGATACTGTAATACAGTCCCAATATGCACAGCTCTGACTCTATCTCATTGAGAAGGTGGTGCACGGGGGGATAGTTTTCACGGCAATGGCAGAGGGCGGGCTGGATAGACTCATTCAGTAATAAAGAAGGTATGAAATACTCCAGAAGCATATCAGGCAGTACTCACTCACTGCTCTGATATGAAAAGGACATCATTAGAGTGCTGCTGTATTGACAGAGGAATCCTCCTAGAGCAGCTGTTTCAATGTCAGTTACATAATGTAGAATACCTTTCCACTGGAGGAGATGAAACATCAGCAGGGCCTATTGTCAGTGGAGGGAACGGCGCTTTATTATGACATCTTGTCAAAATAAAGTAAACATATCCGTGGAAAGACAAAGAGTATGGCTACAACGAAATTGGAAGAAAAAAAACACACACAACAATAAGAGCACATTCTTTTCAGGTTTTTTTAAGAACTGTCCAAAGTAAGACACAAAAACATCGTTATTTCAGCTTTAGTCAACAATGTTTACCCAATAAACGCTTCCCCATATAAAAACCCAGCGAGATCAATTGAGGCTTTGAGGAAGAGATACCTATAAAGTCCATGTCAGTAAACCATCTCCTTTCATCCACTCATAAAGTTTCCAGTCTCCAGTCGCTCCATTTGCTGAGTAATGCTTCTCCCAGCCAGTGCTGAGGTGCAGTGCTCTCACACTGGAGGAAGCTAATGGCTGGTTATGGTTTCTAATGCATGATGCTTTGGCTTTTCAAATAACAGGTCTCTATTACGACTTTGTGTGCAGTTAGAGTCCATTGACGGGAAACTCTGCCACGAGTGACCTCCTAGAATTTCTCACTGTATGTCTTTACCTCTCTAACAAAGCATTTGAATTGGAAAAGGTATACTCTTTATGAAATGCAGCAATAGATTACCAGGTACTGTACTATTGGTCTTCAGTGACCGTTAAAACGATGACCCGTTAGGAAATACACTGACCTTTCTATGAAGCTTACAGATTGTAATACTTAAAGACTACATGAAAAGCAGCAGATGTCAACTCTAATAGGCAGAATAGGCAAACTAGTTTAACAAAAAAGATTACCAGTGTTGTCGGGAAAATGTACATAAAGTAATAGACTAATAGATTAACATTACAATAAATAAAGATAACCTTGAAATAACTGAAATATAAAAAGAAAAATGTACAACAATGTAAAACATTCAAACCATGTTTTAATTGTTTTTGTAATAATGAATGTATAAGCCACCTTTTATGACCTTTCTATACTATCAATTTACATAATGTTAGGTTCATTGCTCTGTAGCTTATAGGATTTGTAAACTGGTTAAAAGGCTATATTTAGTACAAAGGCTGAATCAGTAGCTTATGTCATTCTGATGAAGAACGGCTTTTCATGTTAAACATGAGGATGTTTGCAGAAGACCACTAATGATTAAAAAGATTGCATTGGACTTAAGACAACAGTTATTTTCCTTTACTCTGGTGTTTCTTTATGTGAGTGTAAAGCCTGAAAATCAATGGTAATAACAATAAAAAAGTGTGTGAGATATATTAGCCGTCTCAGAAACATATTTAATGCTACATTGGGCTGTTGACAGTAAATGTACTCCAGCACTTTGATTTATGTGTTTCCCGTATCCAGCAGTTGAGTTCCTAGGTGTGAATTTAAACTGCTGATTCTGGCGAGTTCCCGGGCCTAATTTCAGCGTTGCAGTAGAGTAGCAACAATAAACAAGAGGAAAACCAGGGGAGGCTCAGGTGTCTTTAACTTGGAGGTGAAGGTGTACCTATTTCATGGCTGTTTCACCAAAGTTAACCGTGGGAGATGTAGCATGTACAACTCCCAGCACCCGAAATACGGCCCACCTCCTAAAACCTTGTGTGAGTCAGCACGCAGCAGGGGGTTCTAACAGCCGGTGTGTGTGTGTGTGTGTGTGTGTGTGTGTGTGTGTGTGTGTGTGTGTGTGTGTGTGTGTGTGTGTGTGTGTGTGTGTGTGTGTGTGTGTGTGTGTGTGTGTGTGTGTGTGCATGTCGAGCTCATCCCGCTCAAGTGTGTATGAGCTGAAAGGGAAAAGTGAAGGAAGAGTGTGCCCTCTCTCTAGTCTCATATTTCTCTGCGGTGTAATGTGCAGTCTATTCATGAGATGCCTTTTAAACGCATGGTGGGAATCGCTCGACAGTCAGGCACGAAACTCAATATGGTAATACCTTCCAAGGGAGCGATGGAGGGGGAGAAAACATAACCTGTCAATTACCCACGGCAAAACCACTCAAAGATTTATTGAAAACCACCCGAAATTTCCACAAGACAAAAGAGCTTAAACATGCGATAGATCAAAACACCAGCCACCAGTTGTTTGACTAATTGCAAGTTTATGTCAGTAAAATTAACCTCCTCTGACTTAATGGCGTTAAGTTGAATTATATTTTGTCAAGGCTGCATATGGTAGTTATATCTTCATCAATTATACCTTGCAAGTGCCAGGTGGAAATCTCTGGCTTTGATTTATGCTAACAGAGAAAAAGCTGGATTTGTCAAAACTCATTATCCAAACAAGCTAGGCAGGTTTTGGGTTTTTTTGACGACGGAAGAGACAAAAATAAAGCTCTTCCAGCAGTGGCACCGTTTTACCCCCTTGAGTGTTTGCTGGCTGTGGACCCAAGAAGGCACAGCGGGACCATCAGCATTGGTCTCAGATTATTTAGTTTCTCACACAGACATCATCAAAACCCCTCAGCGTAATTTGTTTACAGCTCAGAGATGGAGTGTTGGCGCTTTTCCCTCACTGGAATAATTGCTGTGATGATAGGCTTTGCTACAACATGGACATGCATGTGAAAACAAGCAAAATTCCTGATTAGAGGTTTTGCAAACAGAGCCAAGCTGACAAGCCTCGACAGCGACATATCCCCAGAACAATCTTGTGCTGCTCCTCCGAACTATTCTTCCTTTGTGCCTCTCCTATCCCGATTGTCAAAGGGATTCCATGGGAGTTTTTTTTACACAGGACTCCCATCAATACTAATGCGCTGAGTGTCATGTCAAAATGCTGCACTGCAGGATCCAAACTGATAACACACGAAGAAGGCAAAAGCATCTATATTTGATGTTCCTAAAAGCCTATGCATCTATATTTATATTGGGAAAATGTTGTGATTCTATCCAGCCTTATTTAAATGAAGACAAACCACAGGAAGCTATCATGAATCTCATCGCTACTATATGGATGAAGAGAGGGAGATCCTTATACACTACCAAATTGATACTTTACAGGGAAAATACAAGGACATAGATTTTAAAACATTTATCATATATGGTGCAGAAAAACAGCAGCAAGTAGCACAAAAGTTGAAGTTTAATAAAAGAAAAAAGGCTAGAACTAGGGGGAATGATAGGAATCAGCTCTCCACTAACACGACAGACTGTTTACAATAGATCATGACCTCAGCCCTGAAAGTCATTTGATGGTGTTCTCGTTCCCTGGACTTAAACCCATGGATGACATATGGTCCTGTAGTCCACACGAACCTCATCAGTGGTGGAAAATCCATGTCCGCTCTCCCCTGCCAGCCTCTAGTTACACACTGAATCCCCATCCCTATATCTTCGCACCCCTCCCCACTGCTTCCCCCCTGAGCCCTGCAGATTACAGATATCATTATAATGGACGTCCTGGCAGGCTAGCAGCGGTCATATTTAATTTGCCGTGGCCTGATATCTACACAAGATAATCAGCATTTACACCTGAGAGTGAAGACAGAAAGATGAGCGACGGTGGGTATGCAGGTGAGAGTCTAATATAAATGGATGGGGGGGGGGGGGGGAATGACCAACACAGTGAGAGAGGAGAGAGTGAGAGTGAAGGAAAGATTCAGGAGGAATACGCTGTCGGCACACAATCCGCTGGGACAATAGCAGAGTAACGATGAGGCTCACTTGTCAGATTTGCATTCTAATAAGAATGACCTACTTTGGGCCCCTGAGATGACTGAGAGCAAAACCTGATTCAAACGAGCATCCCTGAACACAGATGTTACATCTTAGCTCGGAGGGAGTTACCTTACCTTCATATTGTATTTTGCTTTGCGAGGGCAGCCCTGTCCAATTACAGCCAGACAAACAATATTGTTGTGAAGGTTATAGGGTTATTGTAGCAGACGAGTGGGATCTTCATTGATTCCACTTTCCTACTTGTGAGTGCTCGAAAACTCTTGCTTTATTCCTACAGCAGCTGATTATGCATTTCCTGCTCGACAAATCCTTTTACTCCCACCTGCCATTGAGGACATTGATTTGTGTATGAAAGAAAGTTACATCCGCCACCTAAAATTGTGGAATTACAGTATAAAGCCACCAGAACAGGTATATATGATATATGTTTAGCACATACGGAATGAGCTTTCAAATCTATAACAGATCAATTTCCCCTGAGCCCGAGGAGTGACGACCTATTTCCTTTGAAGGGCTGCCCATACATATTTCAGCTCTCAAGCTCAGAGGGACACATTACTGCTGTGAATGTATTGCAATGTGACTCCATGCAAGCACAATATGTCGCTGAGTTTCTGAAAGGCTTTGTTCTACTTCAATTTCAAATGGAAGTAGCCTTTGACACAATGTTAAATCCAGCTTTGTATCTATCTATCTACAGTATCTTTCTATCTATTTCTATCTATCTGCTATCTATATATCCATCAATCCAACCATCTATCTATCTATCTATCTATCTATCTATCTATCTATCTATCTATTTTCACAACCTTAAACCCCTATTGTATATTTGTAATGGACAGAAAACAGCCATCTAAATTTGTCATTTCGACTAACATTTTGTAACATATTTGAGCTTTTATGACTTTCATGGTTGTGCTGCTTTTTCTGTCACAACAATACAAAATAAGTGTCATTCTTGTACGTGGTAAAAAGCAGTTTTTTTGCAAAAGATTTGGGTTACATTAAGTAATTTATAATCGTCATAATAATTAATTGGTGGTGATGGAGCCCGCTATTCCAATGCCAGGATGTGAATCCCTCATGTTTACCTTCTGTTGTTGTCACTTTTTAAGTAACCCAGTTGTACTTGGTGAGAGATTTGCCCAAATGATTCTACCTGCCCTAGATCCAGTCTGCTTTTCAGGAACAGTGAGAACCAGTCAGTCACAAGAGGTATAATTGTTGGTAGGTTGTTTTTATGAATTTATTGTAATTATACTTTTATATAATGTTCAGGCGTATTATCTGGTGTTGGAAGGGCCATTTGCACACACTTTTATTAGTTTAATAAGACACTTTAACACAAAGTTTTCTAATATTAAATGTTTAATTATTTGCAATTAAGGCAACTTTATCTACATAACACATCTCATAGCGTGGGTAAATTCAAAGTGGTATCGAGCCTGTCTTTCTCTGTGTGCTGCCCTCTCTGTCATTAAGAGTGCTCCGTGATCTCAAGGTGCTTTTTTCTTTCACCCCACGCTGTAGAACTACCTTTGAAAGCTTGCTAAAATATGCAGTCTGTGGATTCAGCATACAGTATTTGTCCTTCACATTAAAAACACCTATATATGCAGCTATTTATGCAACTCACTGAGTTCTTCTGAAGTAGTCTTTTAGAACTTTGCCTTGAATCAGGATAAATAACGAGAAGAAAAGGATCCAACAATACAAACAGGAGAGAAAGGTGACCCCCCCTTGGCTTAAGCTCCTCCACGAGGCGGTACCATGGATTAAATAAGATGCAGCATCAAAACACAAACTCCCATCTGTCGGGTTTGCATATTAATCACAACAACAGGCACACTGGCAAAGGATGATCACAAGGATTGCTAGGGAGTCCATTTCACGTCACTGATGCTAATGAGTTCAGCAGGGCTAAAAATACCAGAGAATATTTATATATATCCACGGGGGTAAAAAGTGGCTCTTCTTCGGGATATCCTGCCTTCAAATATTTAGTTTACATTTGACAGTCCTGTTGTTGCTTGGACTAGACTTCAGATTTGATCATATGTTGGCAAGATGTTGCTAATTATTTCAAAATGTCCTACGTGTTTACTGAAGCTAAGTATTGATGGACCTGCCTCTTTGCTTTCATCAAGCTCTCTGCTGTAGATCTATGAGAACGTGTTTTTCTATCTCATGCTGTATCTGTCACGTTTTGACAGATACAGCAGGAGACTGTCTGCTTTTTTTGTATTCACTATGTTGTTTGAGTCTGTAGTTGTCCATCTATCGTTCTATCTACGTGTGTTGGTCGATCGTTTGTACTAATAACCCTGTGATTAATGTACTTGTGCTCGCATCTCAGATCAGCTAGGCACTGCTGCCCGCAAAAAGAAGCGCAGTGCAGGTCTGACTTATAAGGCTGACAACGACTCCATTCATGCGTCTAATTTAAGAGCGGCTTCTGCTCTGTCTAATTAACAATTTACTAGGCCATCAGTCAGCCTCCCCATTGTGGTATAATCAGCGTCACAGACGTGCAGGGCGGCTCGGTGCACACGTTCACATCTGCAATAGGATTAGAACAACCATGCAACTTTCCTGGATACACAGACAGAAAAGTAGGCACGGCGAGTTCCAAGGACGCAGCGAGAACTGTGAAACCTCTGATTGAAAGATGACACTGTGCGCTGGAGTGAGATGGCAAAGTGTTCGACAAATTAGCCAGCTCTGTGCACGATAGGAGCTGCAGCTGTAAAATGTTATTGCCGTGATAAAGGAATCAACAGATGCCTATTTGCTCCCAGGGGGGGAGGCTTTCGTGTTGCTTGCCGATCAGCATGTATCACGACTCTGGTGTGAAGGCATGATGCAACTGCATATTGTGGGTACATTTCACTCATCTTTTATTTAAGGGTTAGGCTTAGGCACATGGAGGGGGGTTGTCATGCGATGGCACCTTTAAAGGATTATGATACAGTTTCAGAGTGGATTTTTGTAAAAATACTAATAAATCCCCCCGTAAAAGCTCCACCCTTAAGTTGCATAACGATAAATCTTCAGGTCCTCCATCTCCCCCCACACCCTCCTCGAGACAAGAACACTTGTTTTTATTTTTATTTAAGGAGAGAAGTGAAGGGAGCTGGAGGCTCGCATCTACAATTCTCTGCTCATTGTCTTTCTGAATATTCTGACTGTAGAATAATAACCCACAGAGAGGATTAAGGACTGGTAATCTGGGGGAATAGTGTATTGCATTTCGATAGCTTCTGTATTATATCGCCCCTTAGCTTCCTCTGTATAAACAAATAGAATTCTATTCGTTTATCCACTTAGTTCCTCTGTCTTGCTGATTAGCAGTGAAGGGCTGGGAGGCTGGGATAACCTAGAGCGGATGGTTCCAAGGATATCTGAGGCCAGCATGCGTGTGTGTGTGTGTATCAGAAGGGAATCTCTGTGTGTGTGTGTGTGTGTGTGTATGTGCATGTACTTTAAAAACAAATGCAGTACTTCTTGAAGGGCGCGGCCAATTAAAAGAAGCCCCTGAAGGAGCGTGCTCATCAGGATGCAGTGAACTAGCAGATCCACTCAGATGTCACTGTTACATTAGGCATAAATACCACCAAGGCTATATGTAGCACAACATATTGACTTCTTCATTTTTTTGTATTTATGAAGGAATCCAAAACATTTTTTCTATGAATGATGTGTTGCACAATCTTTTTGTGACTGATTATGCGAAAATAGTTCATTTGAAATCAACATCAAAATATTGGAAATAGTAATACAATATTATAATACAATCTGGCAATGTTAAACCAAATAATATAATAAGATGTGTAGAATGAGTCACAAGACAGTAATGCATTTATATTATTGTCAATGACGTACATCATTATGTTTGAAGTAGGCCTACCTTGAATAATGACATATAAACAGAAGGTCCTATTTTAGTTCAAAATCACATTTTCGATTAACATCTTTGATATATTGGAGGGATTTTTTTAGTCTGCTTGAGTGGATGATACGTTTTAGATACCTTTGTTGCCAACTTGGGTGAGCAGGTACATCACAGATGGAAATGTTTGACTTGTGAGAGAAACAAAGATATATCTTGTGGAACGAAGACAAATTAAATGCTGTGCAGATAAGACAAAGACAAGAGGAACAATGGCTGGATGTCTGCATTGGACTGCATCTGAGCCAGTTACCCTGCAAGTACCTTCTGTATTAACCCTCATTGTCTACTGGATCCATTGTCAACCAAGAAAACAATGCATGTGCAGTTTGCGGCAATACACAACTGAATTACCAAGCCAAACTCCTTTTTACTCCCAAAGTGTAATTTGACATGGCTGTGTTGACCCTACTGACCCCCAAAAATGTGTCCCAAAAAACCTGTGAACTACATCGACACCTATTGGTTATTTTAAGGAATTGCAACAACATTATCAGTAATTATTATCTCCTCTTCTTGGAGATGCTCAGGTCTTTGGAACAGGTAATAAGGCGTATGTGTCTTCATAACTGAAAGGTCTGGCTCATAGGACCCACTCCAATTGTTAAAGACTTGGAAAAAGGTAAATAAATGAGACCATGGAGACTGGGAGGGTCTTGAAATGTAGGCTTGGAAGCTAGAAATGAAAGCCAGAAATCTCAGCACCTGGAAGAGTAATCAATAAGTCACTTCTATTGATCAACAACCTTTCCAGCTTCAGATATATTATAGTCATTTTGCACAACCAGGAGTTACACATCCCTCATATTTCACCTGGAAAAGAGGGAGCTGTGCTTATATTGGTGTTGTTTTCCAATTAAGAGTAACAAAAAAAACATTCCACATTGATGGGAGTGAATGCTGCAGAAATGCTGCACTGCTAATTCATCCATGCAGGTTAAAGACTGACAGTGAGGGAAGACAATGTAACTGGAAAACAAATGGTGGCACATAAGCGGCAGACATGATAAGTCTCACAGCCTTCACACTTCTTAATTTCATATGCAGCTTTCTTTTCTTGTCGTCTTTCTCTCTCTTTCTCGCCTCACACCTCCCCATACACTCATAGAACGCTACACCCACACACACACACACACACACACACACACACACACACACACACACACACACACACACATTATCCCTCCCAGCACTCCCTCTGTACTCATACACACCCAACACAAAGAAGGATCAATTTCACATTCACTTTCAAGATGCGGCGTCTTATTGTCAGTTTATGGTACAATGTCTGATCCCACCTAATGCTGCTATGCAAATCACCCATTGTCATTATTTTTTCTTTCTTTGCGTGCCATCTTCTTCTTTGTGCGTTCTAAACAATTATCTTGCCACCCCAGATGCTGCATCTTGTGGCCTATTTTTTAAAATAGAGCAGACTTGTTGGCAAGGCACCGCCAAAACAACAACAAAAGTTAACTAATTGAAGTAAAACAACAAAAAAAACTCATTGTGTAGCAGTTTGAACTCCTGAAAAGAAAATATTTCTGTTCCATCTTAATGGTTTTATCCATTCATTTAGGCTTTATTGGCTTTGCTTGGCAGTCAGTGGGTTGCAATGGCAACTCCGAGCAACAGCTTTCCCATGGAGCCATTTGATCATATGCTGACTGGGTGAAAAACAGTGTAAATTAAAGTCCCTACTCACTCTGACACCTTCAACACAAGACACGACAGGCCATATTTTCTCTGCTAAATCAGTGGAGAGATGGATACCAATTATAATTGCAGCAGAGGAAAGAAATAATCAGACACAGGTGTGTTTCAGAAGCCTGGTGCTAAATCCCACCAGCAGTCGGATGATGAAAACCCGCCTGAAGAGTCTGAGGGACCCACAGCCATTCTGTGCCAATGAAGGGGTGTGCATTTGAATTTGCATCACCCTGTGACATATCAAAGGGAATGCACAAGTAGACGTGCCTCTTTGATTTTGATAGTTGTGAAATGCAAAGTTACTCTGTAGGCCCACATAATCTGTGGCTTTCTTCCCATAATCCTGCAGTTTTATCCAAGTAATGAACAACGTGAGGAAGAGAGTACTGCATGTTGCATAAGCACCCAGTAGGCTATGTGTGTGTGTGTGTGTGTGTGTGTGTGTGTGTGTGTGTGTGTGTGTGTGTGTGTGTGTGTGTGTGTGTGTGTGTGTGTGTGTGTGTGTGTGTGTGAGTATCTGTGTGTGCAAGGGTGGGGCAGGGTGGAGATAAGGGGTTTCCACAAGCTCTGGATGAAACAAATTGGATGTTGCATTCATGCACTTATCTCATCCTGGTGTTGCCTATCAAACACGCCATGCCAGTGTGAGTCTCTATGCACTGCATTAAACGTATTTACACAACACAGGCACGGGTACAATCAAGCGTGCAGGAACACACGCACTGACATGCCAGGTGCTTCCTCCTTCACGCCCCTCCTCCCACCTATGCGCGCAAACACAAACACACAGCCCACGGCATTCTCCTGCCAAGAAAATGAAATTATTAGCCATTTCCGGCGGGAATGGAGGAGCATCTCTGTCCTCATTAGAATAGCTCATGTCAGTGTACGCTACAAGGCCGATTTGTCTGTCTTTCTTGGCGGCACCCTGAGTGGGACGATGCCTCAAACACAGCAATTATAAGCCAAGGAGCTGGAGAGTTAAAGCGGCATTATTGGGCCGCCAAGCGGACCATCTTCAGACTTGATCAAAAAAACTCAGCCCACAGCGACCAGACGGGCTGATCGGATGCCCGGGTTAAGTTGCGATATCAAGCATATTGACCAGCACAAACCCCACACGGCCTGTCACGCGCACACGCTCGCACACTGATACACGCACAAGAAAGAAAGAAGCACAAAATCAGCTCTGAATTATGACTCAATTAAGAGCAACTGATTCAAGGTCGTTTACAGCCGCACTATCCATAACTGATATTGACTCTGTTTTCTCTAGTGCGTACCGAAAGAGGATAATGTGTTTCTGTGCAGATTAGAGGTGTCTCTGCCCAGATTATCCGTCATGTACCAGTTTACCAAACCCCGGAGGAGCAAGCAGAGTAAACTCCAATTAGGACATCTGATTTATCTTTGGTTGCTCTCCACAGAGCGGTGCCACTGCTGCCCGATGTGGATTTTGCCATTGCGCAGTAAGCAAGGATCCTCCGGTCTGCTTTATCTGAAAACTTTAAAGAGATTTCCTATTGTTTAAAGCGTACTCACCATTAACAATAACGGTCTTCATGATTTAGATTGGGGCGAAATCCAGATGCTGTATAAATCCAAGTCGAATGAATCCCAGCGTGTTCGGGACAGATAGGATATCCGCTGTTTATTGCAATGTATGGCTAATTGCAAATCCAGTGCACGGTGGGAGGCGGACAGCCAAGAGCACCCCTGCACCTTCAAACTTTAGCCGTAGGTGTTCCCGAGTGGGGAGCCACGTCTCCAGCTGCACCCGAGCTCAGTCATTTGGACGAGGGATTGAAAAATAGTCAGCAATAAACATCCAAATTGGGATCAGTAGACTCGACACACCAGTCGACACCTCCCTAAAAATAGGACGCGCCAACAGCTCCGGAGGTGAGCGCAAAGTGTTAACGCAGAAGTGGAGACTCACAGGCACAGGCGTAAAATCAGTATCGGATCCATGTTTGGAAACAGCAGCACATATCCACTTTGCCCCGCTGTATATTTCCCAAGAACACGGAGAAAAAGTGTGGTGGTTGCGCACGGATGTCGGCCGCACTGCTGAGCATCAGAGTGCGTTTACCACCACAGGGAGGAGTAGAGGGAGGGCGGGGCAGCGAGGTGCGTTTGGCGGAAAGAGGGAGAAAAAGGGAGAGAGAGATTTGAGAGATGAATGTTTCATGGGAATGTATCACACTGCAAAAAAAACATCTATACTTAGATTGTATTTATTGAACTTTGTGTGTTTGTATTCCTGCTTTAACTAACACAAACTTAATAATAGATAACGTACACAAATAGAAATTTACAGGAAATATAAGTTATTTTACATAACCGATGTAGGCTACTTCAAGAGTGAATCCGAGACTTAATGGACGATTCAGACGGTAATTTCTTGCAGTGCAGGGCTGCTCTATAATGAATGTTTTATGTGCAGAGGGTGGGTAGGAAGGTGACGTGAGGCGAATCTATTTGGATCGGACACGTCCAGGCACGCACATGCATACGAAAACAGGAACCACAAGACAGAAGAGAGCCTGGTCTGCTGGTGGGACCCACAATCCCTTCTGGGAATTGGATAATTTGGTCTCTCTGGTGTCGTAGTTGGAGTTGCCATCACTACCTGGGACTGTTGGGGAAATCTTCTCCTTTTTAGATTTTGATTTGAAGATAATATAACATTATAGAATCATCTACCACAAAAACAAAAATGGCGATATTACAGCAGCAAAAAGGGGACCGTTTAACAAAAAGAGGATTACAAGATATAATAAAAACTAAATAGAATTCAGACCGATTTTGAAATATTATTTTTTATTACATGTTTTCAATTTACGACATTTAATTAGCCTATATACTTTTGCACATTATTTAATTATTATTATGATTATATAATATCTTATCTTACATCTTATCTTCAACTCAAGCAGACATTTTTCTTCCTGCCTTTTCCTCTCCATATGGAAAGTCAAAGTGCCTGGAAGCATAGCATGTCTTTGCAGAGAATCCCACATTAAACATTCAGTTTCCACGCATTTTATATGATAAAGGTTGCTTTTACAAAGTGATTAGACCATTGAGCAGCAGGCACGCTGTGGCAATGCTGATTGGTCCATAGACCAGTTCACCATCGCTCTAGTCGGCAGCTTTGCTTGGTTTGCTGAAGCCCAGGAGATTTGGATTCACAGCAGCAGTGCTATTATCTTTAGGTACCACACGCCCCCTACCGGCAAACATAACAAATAGATCTTCAGCACCACAGACGGCAGCTTCTTCTGTGGATGATGAGTCCCTGCTCGGCCTATCAGACGGCAAGGACTCATACTGTCTATTTGTTTGTACGACAGGGGAAAGGAACTATTGAATTCCCCCTGGAGACAATGTTGTTTATATTTGTTTTTTCCCTATAAGGGAATCTGGAATATACCCACCTGCTGGCATAAGGAAATGTGGGGAAACCAATTTGAAACTCAATCTATATCCTAGAATTGCATGTTTTGGAATTGTGACAGACAATACTAAGTTGTGTGTATTAGGATGGGCACTTGCACAATATTAAATGAGTGTGTTAATCATATATTATATGTAGACTGAGACAGTTAAAAGCAAACAGATTACAGTAGGAAGCAGGTGAATGGAAACCGCAGCCAGGTGGGTGGTGTAGTGGAGTAAAATGGGTGTACATGCAGCAGGCTAATCCCAGGTTTACAACTACCAATATTGAATCACATCAGAATATGTCAGTGAGCCACTCGCCTGGTATTTGCTCACAGTGGAGACCGGCAGGGACAGATGGCCAGTAGAGACCCAGTCCAAAGCCGCCGCAGCGACCTGCTGAGAACGAGGTCACCCCGCGAGAATAGGAAATACTGTCACCTTTCACGGTCGTCTGTCTTCCCCACTTTATCTGAATGCATCCGTGCGGGCAAACACATGTGTGTGCATAATCCTGTCATGCATGTGTATGCTGTGTGCCTGGCAGTATACTGTAACAGGCATAGTGCCATTTCTTGTGTTCTATTTTATAAAGCTTTTCTCAAGAGAAAGAATAATTATATTAATGCGGTTTTCAACACCACTAACAAGGCTAGAGGCAACACACAGAATACACATTAAACTGCTGCATTTTGGTGATGTTACATTCATGAACGAGTGAAGGAAAGGAACAAAGTCAAACTTGCGGGCCCTCTTTTTTATCTCTGTGCCCAAATTTCACTGCCAATTACGTACTAATTCTCAATATTTGTCAGTAGATTCTAGAGCAAGAAAAGAAGCAAACTGAGTCAAGACTTAAAGGGGCCATATTATGATGATCATTATTGTATTTTGTTTCTGTACTGTGACATGTTTACAAACTTTGATTTTCAATAAGTGCTTCATACTTCTCATAGTGCCTGTGCTCCAGCACCTCTTTTCACCCTCTGTCTGAAACGATTGGTCAACCAACCACCGAGATGTCCCCCCCCTTAGCATATCACTTACAATGTGTTAGAGTGCTAACCAATAGAGGCAGGAATGTTACGAAACTCCCTCTGGACGGAGCTTTGGGATTTTAGCATGTGCAGACAATTTACATGCACAATAACCTATTACACGACTACATGAAAGGGAAAACCCCAAAAAGCATGATAGGGCCCTTTTAATAGTTGACTGTCGATTTAATTTACATTAAAGATAATGAGCCGCATCTCGTAAAGGCATAGATAGACCCATAACATAGAGCTCCATTTAAAGAGCCTTAATTCCCAAACTGAATATCCTAAACCAACATTCATGTATTGTCTTTAATCTATATACAGAATTGTAACCTATATAAAATATATTCTGGAGTAACCCAGTTTTTGAAACATGTTTATATATTACTGTTAAATATATTGTAGTGTCTGGTAGGTAACTCTTAGTTGGAGCAAGTATTTTATTACTAATAAACACCTCTCTTAGCTCAGGATGTGTCCCAGCTGCCTTCAAACATGCCGTGGTCCAGCCACTACTTAAAAAGAAAAGTCTCGACCCCTCCATTCTCGCAAATTTTAGGCCCATCTCCCAGCTACCTTGTTTATCTAAAGCCCTGGAGCGAGTAGTCTATGTCCAGCTGCAGTCGTTCTTAACCACGCATGGCATCCATGAACAGTTTCAGTCTGGCTTCAAACCCATGCACAGCACTGAAACAGCCCTTTTAAGAGTTTTTAATGATCTGCTCCTAGCCGCCGACTCAGGTAGCCCAGCTGTCCTGGTGCTGTTAGACCTGACAGCTGCCTTTGACACTGTGGACCATAGCATCCTGTTGTCACGGCTTGAACAGTCCGCAGGCAAAACAGGCTCTGCCCTTGCATGGTTCAGGTCCAACCAGACAGACCGTAGCTTCTCAGTGCCTTCTCCTCTGCTAAAGCCCCTCTTACCTGTGGGGTTCCCCAAGGCTCTATCCTGGGCCCCATCCTCTTTTTACTGTACATACTGCCCCTAGGTTCAATTCTCACTAAACACAATATTCCCTTCCACTGCTACGCCGACGATGTACAGATCTATCTGCCTCTCAAAGCAAATGTCAAACACTCACTACAGCAGTTGATGGACTGCTTGATAGAGATAAAATCCTGGCGGAGCAAAAACTTCCTTAACCTCAACAAGAGCAAGACTGAGGTAATCTTTTTTGGACCCCAACCTCCAGCCTCTCCGGTTGATATTCTGGGCTCTCTCAATGAAAACATCCTCCCCTCTGTCATGAACCTTGGAGTGACCTTCACTAGCACTTTTAAATTTGACAAGCAGGTCAGCACCATAGTCAAATCCTGCTTTTTTTAAATAAGACTATTGGCCAAAACCAAGTCGTATTTATCTTTTAAAGACCTAGAAAGGGTTATTAACGCCTTTGTTACCTCAAGACTGGACTATTGCAACGCTCTGTATGTGGGTATGGACCAGGCCTCGATTAGACGCCTGCAGCTAGTTCAGAACGCAGCTGCACGTCTTCTGACTGGCCACAAAAAGCGTGACCACATCACCCCAATTCTGGCCTCACTACACTGGCTTCCAATTCGGTTCCGAATTGATTTTAAAATCCTTTTATTTGTTTTCAAAGCCCTTAATGGGCTGGCTCCGGCCTATATAGCCAAACTCCTCCATCGCTACACCCCAGCCAGAGCTTTAGGGTCTGCTGACCAGCTGTTGCTGATAGTGCCCAAGACCAGGCTCAACACCCGAGGGCACCGATCATTCGCAGCAGCTGGCCCCAGGCTCTGGAATAGTCTGCCCCTCCATGTGAGGTCGGCCGAGACACTAGGGGTTTTTAAATCCTCACTAAAGACACACTTCTTCTCTCTGGCCTTCTAGTCAGAGCGGAGCATGACACCTGACTATTCCCTGTGTTTTTGTTTTTTATATTTCTGTTGTAAATGATTGTCTTTTATTGTGATTGTAGTAATGTGTTTTTATTAGATGTACAGCACTTTGGCTCGACCAAAAATCGCTTTTAAATGTGCTATATAAATAAAACTTGATTTGATTTGATTTGATTTGATTTAAAACAGAAACATCATTAAGCAGTCAAGAACTCAAGTTGCATAATAAAAGGATCTTAATTAAGTCACATTGTTGACATTATCGTATATATTGGCTATGGCAATACATTCCCAGAGTATAACATTTCCTAAATAAATCCCAAGCTAGAAAAACACTAATTTGGCTTACTTGTTAATACGCCTCCTTGTGCCAGGAAATGAAGTAACTGATTACTATTCAACCCCCAGGCTCATTATACAACATGCCCACGAACTCCTTAGTCCTCTGCTCATTCCATTAGAGTATATCATAATGATATGTACCAGTAAGTGAAAAGGACACAGGTAAATTGTCATGGGAGCTTTGAGGCTGGAGGCCTTGCACAACGAGCGACTGTAAATTAACTAATGGTAGATCATTGCCGTGCGAATGGAGAAAAAGGAGATTGGGAATCTTTAATTCATGACAGTAATGAAATGAGTCAAGCTGTCAAGTCTCAAAGGCAGCGGTTCACTAGACTGAGGCTCCACTATTCTTTTCATCACAAGTCTGATGGATCAAAAGAAGAACGGGGGCATAAATGATTTCCTTTGGTAATGGGAAAGTTAGTTGTGTCCCACTGCCACGCGAGCTACAGAAGGACCAGTGTTAATTACATTAATAAAAGCAAACAATGAAGGCTTTAACTCACTCGCGATAGAAGGAAAAGGTTGGTGGTTCATGTAACCTCTTTGTCAAAGGTCATCATTCCATCATACTGTATGTTCACACTGAGTACGGCTGTGGCATACTCATTTTTCTTCCTGACTGAGCATACAACTTTTCTAAAGTACCAGAGATGCAGGTGTTTGCCTTCATAACATATTCTCCGCCATTAACAAAGCTGGAATAGTACATTTGTTGCTTATGGCAATATCTACAACCTCTCCCCAATCCCACAGCATGGGGTGTCTAGGAGAAAGAAATATCTGAATTTTAATAAAAGAAACAGAAAAAAAAAGATCAAAAATGTGTGTAAAGAAAAGGAAAGAAAAAGCTCTCCCCCTCGGGTAGGGAACCCCTGCTGGCTGAGTTTCAGAGTTTGTGTTTGGGAAATACGATAGGTAAAACTAGTTCAGAGAAATGCCTTATTTTGTTTACTCTAATCTTTGGAATTAGAGTTATTCGTATTTGTCTCATAAGTCTGCACATTAAACCATTTTTAGATTTTCCTTGTCGGCAGAGCTAGACAGACGTTACGCATATTTGATTAGGCTGACTAAATACGAAAAATAACAACGGAACATTATTATACAGTACATAACAGCCAGCTGCTCCATCAACTCACACAGGACACAGCTGTCTAAAATGAGAAGCAAATGTACAGTGTGAACTGAATACGTGTGCATATATTAGCTTTTGCAACAGATTCATTCATTCGTTCATGCAAAAAAGGCAAGAAATTCTTTCATGAAGACATTTTGTTTTAAAAGCCTCTGCACACGGTCAAGAATAATATTCCAACCAAAACAGTGGTACAATTTCAAATGAGAGTTTAGAAAATGCTCGAAATTATGAATTGTAGAAGGTAGCCCTACAATTCTTCTAATTCCCAAATATATCCAAAAGACATAAGCTCAGTCTTTAGTGGTAACCACAGGCATGTGTACTATGTTCCAGTTTATGAATAAGTAACTGTCTGCAAATGTAGTGTTAGCGATAAAACATATAACCCCTGGAAAGTGCATGTGCTAGACATCAACGTTGAACTTCGCTGTAATGTACTCTATTACTTCTGAAACCGAATGATGTCATTGTCTATAGTTTTGCAGTTTGTAGTGAGACACTTTGAGAACACTGTTAATTTTTCGATGGCCACGCTGATAAGGCCTCTTTAAATTGAAATTTCCCTTGAGGAGCAGAATCCAATCACTGCAATGTATTTCCTCACAAGTGGCTTTAATCTCTGTGCCTTCCACTTCTTATATTTATTTTCTAGCGTTTCCTCCTTCCTCACCAAACTTGAGGGACAAAGAGTTCACTCCGCTCTCCCAGCTCCTGCTCATTAGGCCTGGGAGTCAGATATTAATTCCGGCCCGGGTGAAAACCCTGTCGCCATTAAGATCTGGTGACAGCTCATTTTCCTTGGTGGCCTTCAGAAGACAATAGCAGTGATGGAATTGTTTTTTCCAGCCTGTAACCTCATTAACTCATTGGAATAAAGACAATGTGAAGTTGTTTGTATTAAGCTGTAATTATGCTGATTTACTCACTTTCTCCCTCCCTCACTCAGCCTGTCTTCTCTTTCCATTTGCCATTTTAATTAGATTCCCCTCTGCTCAAACACTAACAATGTGGACTTGTGGCTTCTGACTCATGAATCAAGGCTCCACCCACCAACCGTCACTTCCTATATGAATGTGTGTGTGTGTGAGCTGTGAGAATGGAGATAGGAAAGGGAACAGGAAAAAAAGGTTCCTATGCAAACATGTCATATGTCTTCACTAGTCATATATTACCTGGCTTGACAAGGTTGCGTTCGTAACACCGTCAATGGGTCGAAAAGGACAAGTATGTGGAAATGTATTCTCCTGCAACTTCACGTGATCGGTTGCCTGACCTTGGTTTTCTCTTCCTTTTAAAGTGAGAGCGGGAGAGGGAGGAAACAAGGAAACAATTAAGAGAGAAAGAGAGGGAGAGAGTGATGCTTGGATGAACACTGGCTTTGTGCATCTGTCTAATGGATTTGATTTTGTCTTGTCTGCGGGGTGATAGGGGCACAGATAGCAGATGTTAGCCATGACTTCTTCCTGCTTCTTCCAAAGCTCCAACACACACAATCTTCAAATGGAATAACTCTGAATGCTGTCATGAAAAAAAATAAAAACTTTTTATCAAACAAAAAAATCACTTCAAAAATTGATTCAGGAACATTCCGTTTGGCCACGTGATTTGATTTTGGAAATATCTTGCAGCTGATTGAAAAATATGCATTAGGATTTGATGACACCTTTTTAAATTCTAGTCTTCCGGCCTAGGAACATTTGATAGAATATGGGATTAGGTTTGTTTCATAAAGACAAAGCAACACTTTCTCAGAATCAAGCAAAGAGTTTAAGAGAAAAAAAAACTGAGTCAAGCAAAATAAATTTAATTTAAAAAATAAAACTATAAATTGCAAACAAATCATTTGTGTAATCATGTAAACTATAAGTCTTTTTTCTTTGTTTTAACATGTCTTTTTGTTTGCAGTTCTCTTTGCTTCTTTCTCAATGATCAGACTTTAGCTCTCGCTGCAGCTTTCTCGTTTGCACTCCCTAATTTTTTGTTTTCGATTTTGACACAAACGTCCCAGGTGGGCGGGACTTTCAGGGGTCCGTCCCCATTGGCTACTCAGTTTTTGAGTGACAGCCCACTACACCACAGATCATACAGTGCAACTCATGCAGCAAACTCCGGAGTCCACTCGGCCACGTTTGTGTTGAGGCCTGTACTACGAAGCCGGATTTTTGCTTAGCCGGCTGACTTCAGGGAAAACTCGGGCTTTCCGGTCCTACAACGCTGGTTCTCTTTTTAGCGGGCTAGATCTCCATGGTAACTTATGCTGAGCGGCTAACCTCCTCGGGAGGAGGTTAGGTTGCAGGCTAAGAGATCAACTCAGTGAAAGCACCGCCTGATGACCAATCAGAGCTCCGTGTGCGGAGTTTAAAGCTATCAAGTCATATTACAGGATAGAGGAAATACAGAAAAACTGCCGTTGCAGGAAAGACGGCCGGCAAAAATCAACTGACTGTGTGAACGTGAAAATTAATAGAATATCCCCTCCCATCTTCAGAGCAATCTGACTATTATAACATTAGCGTTAAGAAAGCTTACTTAAATATCTGCCACAACATGTAACCGGATCAGAGTAACATTAAGTACAGTCCGCGGCACTGTGAGTGCAGATGTCCCATTATCATTCATATCATATCACATCATAATGTATCATATATTTCCTTATTTGAGTCAGCTTCTTGAGCCGTATCTGGCCGTGCAACACTCACAGTGTCACATACTGTATGCAGAAGTATTATTTTAAGCAACACATTAAGTTGACGAAACACTCGAGTCAAATGTAATTAAAGTCAGATCCACTCGTGTCTTAGACGGGGCAGTGATATCATAAACCTGTTAATGTACGCATTCAAACACTTTTTCTTTTACCAGCTGTATTCACCTTGCAGGTGCAGCTATGTGGCTTTTATCCTGGATAAAGTGTTTAAGTCATGGATGTTTAAAGTTTAACTTCTTCATATTTGACTAATATTAAAGTTCACTTTTCATTCAGGAAGTATGACGCTGCGCTGTCAGTACGCTTGTCCATGTTTGAGATTGGTCGAATGCTCCAAATACCACCCCTTTCATGTGAACGCGCACCTAACTAGATAGGACACGGCTGGCTTGAGCGATCCACTTGATAACCAGCGTCGTAGTACAGTTTAGCGAGAGGGCGTATGTTTTGGATTGGGCCAACCGGCTAACTCAAACATATCCAGGTTAGGAAAATCCGGCTTCGTAGTACAGGCCTTTGGTGTCTCCAGGGGAGTTTTCATGAACATATCGGACTTATCTTATGGATTGCTGTGCATTATACTTGTGTTGTGTAGTTTATACTTTATTCCAACTTTAAATATTTTAATACCTGAACACACTGCTGCTGTAAAATAATTTCCCAATTTGGGATTGATAAAGTGCCTGTCTGTCTATTTATTTATTTTATAGATTAAAAAAAACACATCTATGTATTTTCAAACTAAAGGTGATACACAATATAAACTGTCTACTGTTATTTTTTCAAACACATGTTACATTTCAAAAGCATATTGTCAGGGTTGAGTGAAGCAGGCAGGACCCAAATGCAGATTTAACCAAAAATACCTTTATTTCAAGGCTATAATGGCGCGTTTCCACTACAGCGCGGAGCACGGTTTAAGAGGGCTGTGACGTCAGCGGCCCGTCTTTGGTTGCGTTTCCACTTGGCCTAGTACCGGCCGGCGGGTCCTAATTCACAGTTTTTCTGGCCTCATAAAATCGTGGGTCTAGGGCCAGAGACAACGAGGCTGAGTCGGGCTGAGTATGCTAAACTAGAGAGAGAATCGCTGGCAAGGGGGCTACAACTACAACAAGATGGACATATTTGACCGTGATTTAATTGTAATACACGTTTCAAAATGATGCCGAAGTAACAACATACTGATACCGGTTAGTAAAAACCATGAATTAATGCTTTGACAAGTCTGCAGACAGACGGCAGACGAAAAACCTTTTAAAATGCGTGTTTTCTAAATGGAGATTGGCTAAGCTAACGCAGTATATGCTCCGACCGTCCACACTCACAACAACGGCCTATACAGACATAAATAAAGCAGCGACTGTATTCGCCATGACACAGGCAGTCTGTGGTTTGTACTTGTTTAACTTTTGTCTAGTTTCTGAACATATATGAGGAGCTGTGAGCTCTGAGTGCTAACAGCTAACGGCTGTGTTGTTTTTCTGGGGTTCTCATTGAAGATGACGTCACGGCTCCGCCTACACTGCGTTACTATAGATACTATCCCAGTTCCTAAACTGTAATGGAAATGCGCCATAAAGTGAGCCAGTCCTAACGAGGCCTAGCCATACCGAGCGAGGCCGAGCGAGGCCGTGTAGTGGAAACGCGCCATAAGATACAGAGCTGAACTCTCTCCCCCGTGAACACAGTCAAACAACAACAAGGATCTAACAATGACAGACAGAAAAACCAGAACTTAAATGCACACAAGACTAATCACACAAACAAGACACAGGTGAGGCGGGAGGATAAAACACAGGGGCACAAGGTGAACACAATCGGGTAATCAGGTAGGAGGGAACACAGAGACAGAAAGCAACAGGCAAGACAGGGGGTGAACACTTTTCAAAATAAAACAGGAAACCAAAGACAGATCAAGACAAGACAAAACACAACACAGACAGATCTGGGGTTACGTACTGTAACCCAGCTTCTATGAGTAACCGCTGAGCTGCCATCTCCTTGGATCTGGAGGCATGACGGAGCCACAGAGAGAGCAGACAAATCACTCACCCTTTTAGCTGATGTTAGAGCCAAGAGCAGAGCTACTTTGGCTGACAAGAACTTCAGGGGGACCTGATCTAAAGGTTCGAATGGAGCTTTACTCAGTGCGCGTAACACCAACGCCAAATCCCATTGAGGTGCCAAAGCGCGTGACACCGGTCTGAGTCTCTGTACTCCCCGTAGAAAGCGTGTTGTCAGAGGGTGACTAAACACCGTACTGACACCAAACCCTACGTGGCAAGATGAAATGGCAGCAGCGTACGTTTTGACCGTGCTATAAGCCAAATTCCTGTCTAGTAATGTCTGGAGGAACGACAGCACGTGAGGCAGGGGGCACGTAACGGGGTCCAGGCTTTTCCCTACACACCAGCGCTGGAACGCTGCCCATTTGGCTGTGTAGGATGCTCTGGTGGACGCCGCCCTTGAACCCTGAATGGTACTGATAACATTTTTAGAGAGGCCCAGCCCCTCTAAATGTTCCCGTTCAGGGGCCATGCCCACAAACGTTGGCCCAATACTGGGTGACCGCTGATCGCTCCTTCCACCTGGGAGAGAGCGTCCCTGCGCCACGGAATTTCCCACGGCCTCCCTGACAGCATCCGCTGTAGGCATGGAAACCAGGACGCTCCCGTGCGTTCCGGTGCTATTAAGATCGCTGTCAGTCTCTCCTCCTGCACTCGGTCCAGGAACAGAGGGATCAGAGGGACTGGTGGGAAAGCGTATAACAACACCTTGGGCCACGGCCTGTGTGCGAACGCGTCCAGAGAACCAGAGGGCACACTGCACGTTCTCGCGTGCAGCGAACAGATCCACCTCCGCTCTCCCGAACCTGCTCCATACCTCGGAGACCAGTTCGGGGTGGAGGCTCCAGTCCCCTTGGCGAGGACCTCCTCTGGACATGAGGTCCGCCCCTCTGTTCAACACGCCGGGAATATACACCGCTCTGATAGAGAGTACGTGTGTTTGCGCCCAGCACAGCAGCCGCTTGGCTGTGCTCAGCAGCTGCGCTGATCGTACGCCTCCCTGGCGATTTATGTATGCCGCCGCTGCTCTGTTGTCTGTCCGAATCAACACATATTGATTGAACAGCAATGGGGCGAAGTGCTGGATTACTCTCCATACGGAGATTAACTCCAGCACGTTTATGTGGAGAGACATGTGAGCCGGCCACTGTCCCCCCACTGCCTGGGACATGCGCGTTCCTCCCCAGCCTGCGAGAAATGCGTCTGTGAACACCGCTGTGTGTGACGTCACTCTGCCCAGGGGAACCCCCACTGACAGGACGTGGAGATTTTTCCAATAGGCTAAATCCGAACCCACGGAAGGGGGAATGTACACCATGCGTCTCTTCTGCCGCACGGGGTCGATGTGCAGGCGAATAAACCACCTCTGGAGTCTCCTCATGTGAAAGAGTCCCAGAGGGATCACCACGTGACCAGCTGACATCATGCGAGGTGTGACGCGCCGGAGGAGAGCTGTCACTTTCTCCACTCTCTGCTGTGAGAGTCGCGCTCTCATGCGGGCTGAGTTCAATTCCACTCCCAGATAAACGATAACCTGGGAGGGAAGAGGACAGCTCTTCTTCCAGTTGACAATGAAACCCAGGCTTGACAGATGAGATACGAGCTGTACCGTCTGTAAAGCAGCCTCCTCCTTGGAGTGAGCCAGCAACAGCAGGTCGTCCAGATAAAATAACACCCTCATCCCTCCTCTGTGCAGCGGCTCCAGAGCCGTCTCCACACACTTTGAAAAAGTGCGAGGAGCCAGGGAGTATCCGAACGGCAGTCGATTGAACTGGTACGAAATTCCCTGGAATGAAAAACGCAGGAATTTCCTGTGTTTTGGGATTATGGTTATGTGGAAGTAGGCATCCTTCAGGTCTATTGACGTAAACGGAGGAGGAGCGGAGACATGGGACGGTGCCCCCGCAGCCGCCGAAGGGCGATTCTGGCGCCGCTGCTGATCTCGCCGTTGCCCGCGCTGCCCCTGCTGCCCCTGCTGAGACTGTTGCAGGTGCTGCTGTCGCTGCTGTTGCTGGGGACGTTTGTCCGGCTGAAGCCAGCTGCAGACTTCATTGACTCCACCATGGTGTGGAACTGAGGTCCGAACAGTCCGTCCGGACTGACTGGAGCCTCCATCAGCTCCTTCCCTGCACCCTCCGGTATAGATCCCTGCTGTAGCCAGAGGTACCGGTGGACCTGAGTCGCCCACGTCGCAATCCGCGCCTGCGAAACTGCGACTGCCGCGCTCAGGGTAAGTGCAGTGCTGGCCGCCTTACCGATCTCCTCAGCCTCCACTGAGGACATGGTGTCGGACTGCTCAGCTATACGAACCATGGAATTCACCAGCAACGCAATATTGTTTGCCGCCGCTGACGCCTGGTAAGCACACTGGTGCATCCGGTCGGTCTGTCGGGCGACAAACTTATCTCTGGAGGCAGTCAGCATGGGTCGCCGTCCGGCAACCGTGCTGGCCTGTTTAACTCCAAAGAACGTCGTGAGGCTCGGCTCCAGAGGCGGCACGGTCGGAAAACCCCTATCCGTAAATCCCTCCACCCTCGTGAGGGGAGCGTACGTGGATATCGGAGCCCTCAGTGTCCTGGGGTTCGCCGCCGCCCCCTCCTGGTACTTCCTAATGGGCGGGAAGCGTGGCCAGATCGGGTCACTCTTGACCCTCTGTGCCTGGGAGAACACCCCGGACATGTCATCCGAAAACGCGCTCTCCTGAGCTGGGGGAACGGGGAGATCTCGCCAGGCGGCTGCCTTAGAGATGATCTCCGGGAGTTCCTGGAGAATTCCGCCAATCGACGGCAGAGCCGTGACGGCGGAGAGAGAGACCACTGGTCCGTGTGCCGGACTTACACCGGGACCCCCCTCTGTCTCCTCCGTCCGGAGGAGAGAGAGGATGGGGGAACCACCTGGTGATCCATGAATGGAGGGGGCGTAGTCATCCGACTCGTGCCCTCCACTCAGATCCAGAAAATCCAGGGCCTCATCCACAGAGTAAACCTCCTGGACTGCCCAATCATCCTCGACCGCAGCAGCAGCGAGAGCGTCCGCTCTCTGCTGTCTGAGGGCCAGAGGGAGCCGGGCACATAATGAGCAT
The DNA here is from genome assembly GCF_902827165.1 of Trematomus bernacchii. Classification (NCBI taxonomy): domain Eukaryota; kingdom Metazoa; phylum Chordata; class Actinopteri; order Perciformes; family Nototheniidae; genus Trematomus; species Trematomus bernacchii. The sequence goes on from NW_022988043.1 coordinate 14,602,277, forward strand.
GACACCTGTGGGGTAAGAGCAGCTTTCGCATGCTCTAAACCCAAGCAGGACTCACACTGTGAGTGTTTGTCAAAACTCATTATGTAGCCCGCCTCACATGAAAGGCAGTTCCGGACACAGCCCTGACTTACCTGCCCCATCTCCATCTTTCCACTAGAAACAAAGCTTTTACTTAAGGGAGGAATCTTTGTTTTACTAATGTGCCTGCTACAGTGCTTCTGCTACTACGTGCTGAAGAAAAGTGGGAGCAGATTGACGGGCCTACTTCCTATTTATACGGACGTGAGGCCGTAGGTGGGGCCCACGTCATAGGTGGGCGTGGATTAAGTCTGTCAGTGCTGCGCATGCGCAGTGGGATTACCCAATAGCGATAGCCTTAGAGGGCGAAGCCTTATACGAAATAGAACGTGACACATATAATGGTATGTTTAGGACAAACAATTAAAGACTGCTTTAATTTAACAAATTCTACAATATAAAAGTGGCAGATTTGCTTTATTAAACAGACCAGACCGGTTGCATACCAACACAATTAGGAACATGCTCACATCTTACTATGTTGGTCTGAAGAGCTAAAGCATTCATACACAATGGATAAAAACGGTGTTGTCTCATTCTATATCCTGTGAGAAAATGATAGACATTTAGCATTACAAATTCGACATACTATTCCTAGACTGAGGAAGATATGAATAATCAACAGATTTGAATGGAATCTCTAACATTTTTATGTAAAATAAAGACAAAAGAGTGATTATACAAATTACATTTATTGAAATGTAACCAGAAGATTAAGTCTCAAAGAATGTTTTAAATAAAAGGACATAAAAGAAAAAGGTGGATAATAATAAAATATATTAAATGTATAAAGACATTTGGTCAAATGAAATGACACTGAGCAAGTGATAACAGCAACGCCCAGCGTGGATGAAGCTGGTGCAGGCCTTTCTTCATGCCCCCCCCTCCGTGCTGTCCCCTCAGAGGAAGTGGGAAAACGGGATAAGACCTCTGGACACCACGCTGTCTCAATGATCCACACTGTTAATATGAGAGGAGAATAAATGTTTTAGGAAATTAAAAATATGAAGTTAACAAATAAAACACAGCTCAGGGGCAGTCATGGACGGTAGGTTTTCCTACAAAGAGAAGTAGTTAACTCAGCCTCCATTGATTTTCACATCAAATTAGCGTGTTAATAAAATAAGCTATCATGGCTTATACTTGCATATCTAAACAGAATCATGAAAGCCTGTTGGTAGAGTCAGGCACACAAGTCCGTTTGAGTGTGTGCGCCGGTGTCTGAACACTCACTCACTGCTCGCTTTGTAGCTAACTGTCCCTGCTCCCTTACGCAAAGAAAATATATTTCCCCATATATTAACTGTCAATATATTGCATTATTTTGTTTTCTGATTTACTGGTTAATTGAAAAGATTTAATAAAGGAAATCTTGCTGTTGGCTACACCAACTGATACTGATTAATAATCAATAATTTTCAAGGGTGACCTGCTGCAAGTAGGTTCCACATGAATACATATAAACATAACAGAAAAACAAAAAAGGACATCATACAGCATATTTACAGTGACTACAGTTTACATAGCTAGTAACATTTACAGGTTCCAACAGTTTCCGATTGGATAGCATCTATCCTTGCTTTAAAAACATTTAGTGGAACCAAATTGCTCAGACTGTTCCAAGTTAGCGGAGCTGCGCATCTAAAAGCTATCTTCCCTAAGACAGTCCTAGCAGTTGGCACATTTAATAAAACCACAGCATTCGATCTCAGGCAGTAGCCACTTACAATTCGCCGTGAGATCAGGGAGCAGATGGAAGTTTCCCTAACATGGCTTTGTATATAAAAATGTACCAGGGACTGAGCCTCCGTACAGTTAGCGAAGGCAAACCTGCCCTTGCATACAGGGTACAGTGATGGGTTAATACTTTACAGTTTGTCACAAATCTCAGTGCACTGTGATAGGCGACATCTAACTTGATCAGGTAATGGGCAGGTGCATTCATATAGATCAGATCACCATAGTCCAGTACAGGTCACAGTGACTAGCCTTTTTCTGGCCTCAAGCGAGAAACAGGACTTGTTCCTGTAAAAGAAACCTAGCCTAACCCTCAGTTTTTTAAGCAGGTTATTGACATGAAGTTTAAAAGTGAGACAATCATCAAGCCAGATACCAAGGTATTTGTAACAGGTAACCATTTCCAAGTTTTATTCCTTGCGTAGTTACAATATCTAAAACAGGCTCTGGTGTCTTTTTAGCTTTTGAAAAGAGCATTACCTTGGTTTTATCAACATTTAAAAGAAGCTTAAGCGCTGAGAGCTGAGTCTGAATAATGAGAAGCTTAATTTGTTTTTTTCTATCAATGTGTAACAGTTATCAAAATACTCATTAAAAGAAGGACAAGGAAAGAATAAAAGAAAAGGCCTATAAACAACACATTATGTAATGACTCAAGAACATTTTCATGTAATTATGTAATAAAACCCACATTTTGTAATAATCTGCTGCATTCTGTAACAGCCTGAACGCAATATAAAATACATTTCCCTGCATTTTGTAATAAATGATTACATTTTGCAATGGTTATTACAAAATGCGTGAGTTGCCCTTTTAAAAAACTGTAATATTCATTATGTAACCATAACCAAACTGTAAATATATCCCAAAATTGATGTTGATATACATGTTGGCTAATGAATATGGTAACACTTGATCTAGTTTTGGCCAATGAAAGATATTCTACTGAAATATTTTTAAATTATGAGTAAGGATGATTCATGGTTGAATAAATAAATAAACAGTTGTAATGTTATTGTTTGCAACTCATTTTGTAATAACCACAGCAATATGTAATAATATATTTCAAAATGTGGCGACATGTATTACATATTTGCATTGAACTTGTTTACTACATAATGGGCAAATTATTACAAAAGGAGGTGTTATTACATAATGTAGGGAAAATGTATTACATTTTGTATAGGTATAGTTAATAAATGATGCATTGTTATTTCATACAGGGCCAAAAAGAGCAGTCTGTTATCCTATTTAACAATCTTGTTTTTTGTTTCACCTGGTGACAACTTTAAACATGAGCTGATCACTCATTAAAACAAGGTCCGGAACAGGGCCAAAAAAACAGTCTTGTACCCTATTTAATCGTCAATCTTGTTTTTTTTGTGCCTTAACTCACAAATTCTTGTGTTAATGGATGTTCTTATATCTGATGTCTTGGTCCCTGGATGGTGGTTTACTACAGCATCTGTGGAACAGAACAATTACAAATAATTAGAAGTTCACAAAAGACAGCAGGAATTATAACAATATCCATAATATCTATATTAAAGCCTGGGCTGGCTTGGTGAATAATGTGGGAATACAAATAGTGGAAGAATAGGCTTTGTACATTTTCGTCTGAGTGTGGCGCTACTGGTTGGTATATTTTATGGAATTTGGACCAAGCATCTGCATCTGTAACAGTTCTGTTTAAAACTTTTTAAAATGTAATTGCATTCATCTTTAAAGGTGGGGTAGGTAAGTTTGAGAAACCGGCTCGAGATACACTTTTTGTTATATTCCATGGAATGCTCTTAACATCCCGATAGCAATGAATATCTTAAGTGCTTTGACAAAAAATCCATAAAAAAATGTCATCTGTGGAAGCCGTGGTACTGTAAAAAGCACGACCAATCATTTTAGCCGGCCCGGCTGAAATGACTGGATGGCCTACCTGCCTGTCAGCCTTCCATCTGTGCACAAACTTATCTCGTGCCCTCATTGGTCATGTGCGCGTTTGTGTGTGTTGGAGGAGGCGCTCTGTAAGGAAGTGGCAGATTTTTTCCGGCTGTGTATTTTCAAATTCTAGCGCACTCAAGCTGGTTTCTCCAAAATTACCTACCCCACCTTTAAAAGACTACTTTTATTGAATGAGAGTTTTACCTAGCACAATGAGCCTGGGGTGGTGGGAAGGGAGAACTGGGCCTCGGCATCGGCAGGAGTTGTAGTCGCCTATGAGTATTAGAATTTAGATTAACAAAGGCATAGAAAAACCCTGAAATATGTACTGACACAAAGCTACAACCCTCGATTTTGTAAGTAGTAGTAGTAAATACATACGTATATACAATATACAACAATACGCATAGTGCAATTAGCAGCACCAGTAATAAAATAACTGAATAAATAGTAGTAGAACCTTTATTTAGCCAGGAAAATCAATTAAGAACAATTTCTTATTACAATGATGACCTGACAGGGGGCAAAAGGCGTCCTGAGGGGATGGGGTTTGAGAGGAAAAAAATAAAAAGACAGACTCCGGGCACTACAGAACCCAGGAGACAACACAATGACACAGAGCAGAGATGACAGGCAGAGCAGTTAAACATATAAAATCTCTAAAACGAGAGAACTAACATAGCTAATTTAACTAACGTTAGCTAATGTAGCTGTTGTAGTGCCGAGAGACGGGACATACGGATTAAGCAACTAGACTACTTGTAGTGTACATGCAGAATTATTTCAATTTAAAATAGTTTTAAATGCTCACACACATACCGGACTCTCGTGCTGTATTTTCCTCTCGTTTCTTTTTAATTTTCCGTTTCGAAGCACCTGATGAATGCTTTCTCTTTGACAGACACTCAGCGACAGAATCAACAGACAGAGGCGGCAACGCAGATTTGAATCTGCCAATCAGATCAATCTATTGCTGGAGAGGGGGGGGGGCCTCCCCGAAATCTGTGAGATTGATTGGTGATGATCACTGGCACGTAATGTGTCCATTGAGAACGTTAACACGTTTTAGAGAGTTATGTTTAGCGAAGACGGAGGTCAGCCACTGTCAGCCGGAAGTGGCGCATTCGAATACTGTTTGGGCTGTCTGCCGTGGATGGGCTGCATTCCACTCCAAATAGCCGGTCGGCCGTAATATATGCATATATAAATATGCGTGCATATATGCATATATATATGCGTGCATATATGCATATATATATATATATGTGAATATATATATGCATATTTATATATATGCATATATATATGCATATTTATATATATGCATATATATATATATATGCGTGCATATATGCATATATATATGCGTGCATATATGTGTGTGTCTGTATATATTTATAAACTGTATATTATTTTCCATCATTCAATGGACAATTTGTACTTTTTTAATATATAGGCTACCATCAAACATATGTTCATATATAAAGTGGGTAACTATACAAAACGAAGTGAGATAATTGTTTATGAATATCTGTTCAATTTTATGTAAACTTGTGTAACTCATGAAAGATAAATGAGTGTTTCAATAAAACTATTACATATAAATGTATAGTGCAGTTTTTGTTTTCATTGCAATATGTTTTTTTTATATGTATCAATATATAGCCATACATGGTCCATGCATATATTGCAATATATTTAAAAATATAAGGACTACTTTCCCATATATGGAAATGTATGATCCAGTATATTGTATTATATTTACCAATATATTACAATATATTTTTGTTTCATAAGGGCTATTAGGCTACTAGCTTGCATTGTTATGGATCTAAAGTTAGCAAAAGCTAACTTTCATAACACAGCTTTTCTTTACTTCTCACTTAACTAACACAATAAAGAAACAGACCGTATAGTACAGCACAAACAACACAAATGATCAATACTTACATATATTTTCACTTGTAGTATTATAATAATTGAAATGCTGGTTCTTCTGGGGGTCTTCTGTTCACGCTCAGCTACCGCACCGCAGCTGCACTGTACAATCGCTGGAGGACTGGGCTGTAACTCAAAAACTGAGTAGCCATACCATGCTACACCATGTGCTCTGTTTGACAAACCCCGTGATTAGTTCTCAAGCTCTGTGATTGGTTGACCTCTAACTGCATTCCATATGAAAATTTTTTTTTCGTAAAAGATAAAATTATACTTTATTCAGCTTGCTTTACTCTTTGAAAGTCATCACATGAATGCATTGTAATAAATGGTTCGACTGCATTAAATATTACACATCTGTCGTAGTTCTTTATTTATCTACAGAGATCGGGCTCAGAATAGACCGGAAACTATTCTTTTACAGTTCGGTTTTAATTTCACAATAGGAGACGTTCGAATCTTGATTTGGATAGTGTGCCGTCGATGGGTTTCATTCCATTTCAAAGTGCTGTTTGACGCGTGTAAACTTCGCGCACTGCCACTCCAACATCCAATCACAGAGCTTGAGAACTAATCATGGGGTTTGTCAAACAGAGCACATGGTGTAGTCCTAAACGATAGCTCGGGATTCTGGGTAGTGTAGTGTCTTCTGCCATCCTACACTCCGAAAAAATATTTGTTTCTCCGAATCGAAGGGGAAAAATACAAAAGCATTACACACAATTTAAACCAATCAATGTTGTGTAATTAACAAGGATAATCTGGTGTTTTTTTAGTTGATGAGTAGTGCAGATATCACTGTCAAATCAATCGACAGTAAGGGGAATACTTACTTCCGGGTGTACAATTCTCCGTTATCCAATGGGAATGGACGCTCACATTGCCTTTAAATGCCGCCGACACAAACGAATGCCGTGCTTCCATGAGCGTCAAATCCCGCCGCAGATGGGAATACATTGCAATCAGTTGAAAGCTATTTGCGTCCCTTTATGAAGCTGAAGGAGCCTAGGAGCGTCCCAACTGCACGCCTCGGGACCCTGACCAAGCGTCGCTCCTGGACGTTTATGGAGTGAGAGTGTATTGCTAAATCCAAACTAAGCAGATTTTGAGCCTGCTTTTGAGAGTGTTGGCTGGAAAGTGATACATGGAGAGGACTCAAACAATTATGTAATCACTATATTAGTTTAGAAAATTCTGTACCACTTTACAATAAGACTACCCTTATAAAGGGTTTACGAATAGTTTGTAATTCATTTATTAATTAGATTGTGAACACTTAATAAATCATTAATAAGCTTTTATAAGACATGAGATAAACAGGGCAACTGTGACCGGTTGCTTGCCAAATAGTGAGCCCACATTTATCTGAACTGCTAAGCCTTATATTGGCTACTTAGCTTACTTCATCTTCTTCATCAGCCAGCATCCTTGGTATCTGTTCCACTGAATTGATTCCCCCCCTTCCATCTTGATGTTTCTTGGCATCTCTTATGACCATCTATGAATGAGTTACTACCATTTATAATTGGTAAAAGGGAGCCTTATTGTAAAGTGTGAAACACATCACCATCTATTGATGAGTCACTAACATGTATAACTACTGAAAGGGTGCGTTGTTTTTAAGTTGAATACACATGTCCATTTATGAATGATTTATAACATTCACGCTTACCTAATACACATTTTTCACATGAAATGCAAAGTAAGATGCAACAGAACCAAGAAAACATTTTATTCACACATGAAGAAAATCTCTCTCTCTATCGTCGCTTCCCCCGCTGTTTACAATGACGTCACTTTCGGTTTCACGCTAAAAATGATTACAGCCGTTAAAATGCATTAAATAAAAAGTCATGAATGAGAATAAGAGGAGAAAAGGCGTGTGGAGTTATACAATGAACACACAACGTCTAAATCCTCTGATTTACGCGATATCAGACACAGAAGAACTCGAGGAGGGAGGTCCCCCTTTCGTCAGAGGAGGAGCCAGGAATAGGATATTAGCTCACTTCACGGAGAATCGCTCACTTCTTCCTCCTCCCGAACATGGCGCTGTGTTTGTTTCAAAACCACGTTACTTTATTAAATTACGCATTTTGAACCTTTTCGAGACTACATTGTCTCTTTTTAACTTCTTCCTGGACGCGAGAACAACGAGCACGATCTTCAACATGTATTATTTCAATTGTGTAACTTGTGTTGTATTTTTCTGTTTATTCTTGCAGTTTTACAATTTCAAGCCTCAGTAAATGGTCAACTCAACAACTGTCTTCTGAGTCTTTGTTCGCTATCTGTTAGCTATGCAGTGCGATGCATACGCAAGGACAGAATACAGACACAAATACTAAAATAAAATAGTTTACTTTATCAGCATTTGTATTACCAATGCTTACTATTTATTTGATACCAATTTGGTAATACAATTAATAAAAAGAACAACGTTTGGGTTCGTTCTTCAGATATGACTGACGTTAACGTGTAAGCTCAATAATGAACTCCAGCTCAACCAACCATATTGTAATATCTAAGTAATCATCTTGAAATATGACATTATTATTTGTAATATACACACATCTTATTGTGAGGTTGATTTCACATACACTACGCCGCTCTTCAACACTACTTTGATGTTAGCTTGTCTACATAATCGATCATAGCGAATTTAAATTAACCTTATCAATGCATAAAGTTACCTACCTAATCAAATATCTCTCTAACTTACAAGGATGACCTTATCTTACCAACCTCAAACAGAAGCCGTTTATTCTACAGTATTATCCCACTTAATGCTTAACACTTCTCTATTACGTTTTAATGGGAATGTTTTTACACTTTACAAGGCTCCCTTTTGGCAGTTATGAATGTTAGTAACTCATAAATAAATGGTCATAAAGAGATGCCAAGAACCATCAAGATGGAAGTGGGGGAGAATCAACTCAGTGAACAACAGATACCAAGGATGCTGGCTGATGAAGAAGACGAAGTAAGCTAGTGCCAATATGGGCTTAGTCATCTTGCCAAATAGTGAGCCTGTGTTGATGTATGAAAACTATGTTAGAACTGGTTTATAAATGGTTCTTAATGATTAATAAAGTGTTTACAACCTAATTAATAACCTAATTATAAACCCTTTATAGATCCTGTATAAGGGTAGTCTTATTGTAAAGTGGTACCGAAAATTCCAATGCTATAGACCAGGGGTTCCCAACCTTTATTGTGCCAAGGACCGGCAGATACATAAAAAAAAAATCGCAGACCGGTTGTCAATTTTAACTGATTTTAATATTTACTCACCACCAGCAGGTAGCAACAGAGGCTAATTGTATGTAACAGCCTGAACAAATACTAGAACAATATGCATCCAAAACATATTAACAAAGTTTAAAAAAGAACCGGTGTTGTTTTTTGGTTTTTCGGAAAACCAAAAAACCGACGTTATTCAGTTTATTCAAAACGGGAAAACAGATAAATCAACGCTTTGGTTTTATGATTTACGGATAATCAGTGAATGCTGGGAAAACGAGGAGAAGGCGCATTATGAAGGAGATGTCCGGTCGCCAGGGTGTGTGTGTGTGTGTGTGTGTGTGTCATTTGTTTTCAGAAGATATTATGATAGTGTCGTTCGTTCCGGTGCACTCCGACAGCATTTAGCACTACATCGAGATTAAGATTAAACTAATTTATTTTGGGAACAGCCGCATATATGGAGTTAGCCATATGTGTGTAAATTACTGTTCATAAACATTTGAAAACAAATGCCGGTGTCGGACAGACACAAACACACCGAACACACAGAGCTGAGCTGAGCAGAGCACATACACACACACATCATGCGCCTTGGTGACTGACTGGACATCTCCTTCATAAAACTAATAAAAGGGGGAGTAATTGGGCAGTTCGATGTGTGTAGAGAGGTGTGTGTGTGTGTCCCGCTGCCTCCTGATGCTGCAGCCATTTCATGAAGTGAAGGAGGTTTTCCTTCTATAAAACAGCTGCGGGCAGCAGATACTGTGAGAGTCCCGGACATTAATTCATAGATCAAGGCAGACTGGTTTACTCTCCTGTTTTGCCAATCCGGTGCTTAAACAAATAGCTCTACACCCCTGGCCGACATGTCCTTAAAATGAAGTCCGAGTTTGAAATATATCTCAAATAATGTATGCACCACAATTTCCCCACATAAACATAACAGTCTGCAATCAAACGGTTGTCTCCTGTGCGCTCCTCTTCCTACTTGGCGCACCGGTAACATTCTCGTGCGCACAAGAGGCTGAGCCGCCGAATCCCTCGGAACTTCATAAAAGCCATTTTCAACAGTTTTCTGGTGAAAGATTAGCTACTGGATGAAATAATATGACTGGTGGCATAGGTGCGTAAATTAAACACTTTAAAAAAAAAAAATTATGATAAAATATTTTATATATTTATAATTCTGCAAATATTACGATAAACTCACAGCTATTTCGCGGCCCGGCAGTAACACCTCCGCGGCCCGGTACCGGTCCGCGGACCGGGGTTTGGGAACCCCTGCTATAGACTGTAGAGGAAGCGGACCATGATGTTACCCAACATTGTGGACTACAGCTTTAAAGATAATAGTTTGGCTTTTTGGATAGATGAGAGCATGGAGCTGGAGAGTACTGATGCCTGGCAGGGTCATGTACTGTAAGCATATACATATATACATATATATATATACATATATATATATATACATATATACATATATACATATATATATATATATATATATATAAGTTACAAGTTAATGTTAGATCAAACTGTTGACTATTTACAGGTTGGTTATTTACAGACAACACATCCTAAAGATACAATGTGATTTAATATAATATGTATAGATAGATTCCTAGATATAGAATAAGCAATATCTGGCCAATGTGTTGGGTCATTGACCCTCAGACGGGAGAAAAAAATGAAGATACATGGCAACAGACAGATCTTTCTATTTGTGCATTAGACACCATAAACGAACGCCTTCTCCTCTTTGCTTTCAAGTATCCTCCATTCTGTTACATCAGTATGTGAAAAAAGAATAACCTAGTGCTTTCCATCAATACAGGATTTAGCTAATTTCTGGTAAAACAAGATCAGTTGCTGATAAAGAGTTGAAATTAATGAGGGCATAGAGGTCATCCATTACATAATCCAACTCTTGTAAAATACATGTGAGGCCTACGATAAACTGCAGAGGAAGCCATATTTACTGTCCGATATAGGAATACAAATTTATCCGAAACACCAATGCCACAAACACAGCCAAAAGGTTTAGTTACTGCTACAGTACATGAATGTGTATAACATTTATTTAAGTTAGTTATTTTATAGTTAATTACAATTACATCACAATGACATTTACTGTAGGTATGATGTATTAACGTCTCTTGTTTATTTATAGGATTATTGGTACTTGTTTTGTTATCTACTGTTTGCAACAGTAAAATAACCCACAGCTATATTATCCTATCCAATTGCATGACCTGCAGTTATAAGCCCTTCCGCTATGGCTACATTTTGCAGCCCTTTTGATTTGCGCTTACATTAACTAATTGCACTAAAGGTGTTAAAGGTTTATAGCAGGGGTGCACATAACTGGTACGCAGGTACGCATGCGCGGTAACAATCTGAAATGCGTACCGTCACTTGTGTCACAAAGCGCATTTGCGTACTGACGTACTTGTGAAGCTTTTCCAGAAGGCGGTTAGATCACCGGACGACAGAGTCGGTCTCCGTGTGCACAGACAGGGCTGCTGTTAACGTCGGTCTGTACAGCAGCCCTGCGCTAAAACAGCTGATCACAACGTTGACATGCTCTGCGCTGCGCTGTACTCCACTACCACACACACCCCCCACCCCCCCCGTTGACAATCGTGATTCGCGATACAGAGGGCATGGGAACTTTGAGGGAAGCCACCAGAAGTTGGAGTACCAAACACTGACTCCAGGTACTCATCTGAGTACCTCACTGAGAAAGTTGTGTGCACCCCTTATAGGGATGTCATAAGCTTCAAGATATTAATCAAACATGGAAATGTTGAACCGATAGTGGAATGAAATAAAACGTTAAGATCACCAAAGTAAATGGTATATATTGTCTTGGGAACAATGAATGTCTTTACACAAATTGGTGCAGATCAGTCTTTGACATTTTGACGGTATATATGTTAATCCCTTGATCTGCTGATGGTGTCAAGTGAAAAGTAAAGGGATGAGCTGAGTCTGTTGGATTTATCCTCTAAGAAACATGTGGGAATATAACAAATCTCATGGCATGCATTCATTCGATTGTTAGATATTTGTCTGGAATAAATTGGTTGACCAACCGACAGCACATTGGAATAAAAATGTTGGCCTCAGGATGCCCGTCAGATATACAGTAAGGGCCATAACCAAACAATTTTTTAAGGGCCTCATGAAAAGCTCTTAAATGTCTGCTATTCTCTCAGCATTTTGTCACTTGAAAGGCTTTCTTAAATCCAACATTATTTATTCATAAAGGACAAGAATGTATTGGTTCTTGTTAAGGAGTGTGTGGTCATTGCATTTTAAAAACAAGCTTAACCACCCTTAAAATCAAACACTTTACTTGTATGTAGTCTGCTCCGTGTGACTGTGTAACAGAAACACCAATGAACAATTTGTCCTGAATTGCACTGAACAAAGAAACAGCTCAGAATAATGGGGTCTTACATAAAGAGGCCATATCTCACTCCCATGAAGTCGATGCAGGTCAGATTAAGAGTCTAACATTTGAGGTGGCAAGAACCAGCTGAGGCTCTGCATTTCTTATTTCTTAAATCCTTCTCATTCCAGATTATTGAGGGATCTAATACCATCTCCATGGGAGATAAAGCCGATTACACACTGTCTCTAAACGGAATTAAGTAATTTGCCTCACTTTATTCAATGTAATCTCCACTGCCAACCTCATTTCAACTGTTCCCTCTCCTGACTCAATCCCTTATACCTTGCTATTCATTTAAGAATGTAAAAAACGAATTCGGATAAGACCAGTCTGTTTTTTTTTTAAAAACACAGTAGCTACATATTTTTTTAAATATAGAAGTCATTACATATTCCAGTTTGTCCAGAGGAGATGCTTAAAACTCACAGTTTTACCCATCTCATGAACGGTTTCCTCAGTTCTAATTATTAAGGTAGTCTAGGATTTGCCGCCTAATTCAAGACTATTTTGGGGATTCCTGTGTTTTCCCAAACTGAGTGAAGGCAGATCTCATTGTAGTTCTGATTCAGATTGGATTAGGAGTTTAGTCTATTTGTTCTGTTCTCTCATACACCTTTCGGGGGGAGCATCACAAGGAATGCAATGATGGAGTGCTTTTCCCCATGACAATCATATTTGTTGTATTGCTCAAGACTTTCATAAGTCATTCCTTTTCAATACATGTAACATTATATTCCACAAAGTTATTTCAGAAAGCTATATCAATTGACAATCTTTTAATCTACTGGAGTTCAATATTCATTTTTTAATGCAATCCCTGTCCAAAGCAACATAGTTTATAATGGGAAATCATATAATGAGATCTCCTAACGCCCTAGATATAAAGATGGTATCATACGACGATATCAATAATGTGTGGCATACATGTTGTGCAGAGATAAAACCAGATTAACAAAGTTTTATGGCATGTCCATGTTTGAATTTAGAGGTGTTCTGAAGTTAAATATTTCAGAATAATAGATTTTCTTTTTTCTGTGAGATATTAAGATTATTTGAAAATGTACAATTTTTTTCTTTAAGCTTACAAAAGGCGATAAGACACGAGCATCAAGATTGCATGCCCCCGGTCACGGAAAGAATGACCCCAGCCCATGATTAACCTAAAAAACATGCTATATTTCTCAGATTGTCAGTAATCTGCCAGTCGGGCTCCACAACTGTTCATTCTCTTTAGGAATATTCCCTGCCTGCCTACAACCCTGAAAGCCTCTTAGCAGAGCACATAAATATACATAGTTTCCTAGAAATACTGTGTAAATCTTCCTTTTCCGTCTCTATATATTCTGTCAAAATTAATTAGAGATTAGGCAGTCAATTTGATTTGAGAAACTGGCCCATGTACAAGGGGGTTCATTGTAGCCTTGGGCAGGAAGTGAAAGAGGAAACTGGGTAACCCTGAGTCAGGCAGCTGCATACTTTGCCAGCTTTGCCTATGAACTTGATTAAAAATCACAGGAGGTTTAGCCTATAGGCAGAGGATTCTCTCCTTAAATATCCAAGAAACACGACGATGGTAAATCCTAGGCTTTTTTTCCAACATTTGTTTTTGGTTTAAAGTAGAAGCATACTAATGGTGGTGATTGTAGTTTGCATTTCCAAACAGACAGAGCTAACAGGTCTCCCCCTGGGAATAAGCATCTATCCAACAAAGCATATGGCTGCCAAAGTTTACATTAGAGCCAATACATGATCCACTCGTGAAATGACTCCTTCGTATATAGGCATGATCTCTCAAGATGAAAATGGTGCTCTATCATCTGAACACAAGGCACTTATGAGCTTAGCGCTCCTTGTAGAAACTAATGAACAATGAATTGAAATCAATTACATAACTCATAACAGGCACTAGGGGAACATGTGGACAGACTCATAGGTGGTGCCACTTTACTATATGAAACAAAGACAAATGGTTGAAATATTCAAGGGTCAGCTAGAAGTCTATTGCCAACTCTCCGTGTCCAAAACATATCTGAAAAATGTAGAAGTGATTGATTGCTCACATAAGTCTATAACACCCTTCACATGTCCTGCAGTCACATATTTGACTCTTGAACCTGCCATCTGCAGAGCTAGATACCACGCCGGGAGGGACCATTTGTTACCATTTTTGTGGCTCTGTTGGGCATTTTTAGTATTCGCCAATAGTAAGATTTAAGATTTGGCAAAAAAATCATCAGTATATGTGCAGAATGGAAGCAAAATCAAGGCAGACCAACCCTGAAGGATACCACTTCCTGTATCCAAAGCACACACACAGCTTGAAATTACGAGACATTGATTGATCCATTGATGGGCGTTGTAAGCCTAATGATTAGCCAAGCTTATGATTGAGGGTAACAATGTGAGGGAGATATAAGTAACACGCTAATTTCAATATGTACAATTAAACCCATACTGTGATTCTCCTCAGTGGCCGAGATGCTTGTACTGGAAGCCCCCCTGTGGTTGATGTGCAGAAATACACAATATAGGCGTAATTGGTTTCTTGATGTTTGCTCAGTTTAAATTACTTATTCAAATAAATACTTTTACCAAACAGGTTTGGAGTGATCATAGCTATCATGGGAGGATCATGGATAAGGTGGTATTAGATCTTGCATGATGAGCTTAAAAGGCATGACTTTACCCCTGCTAAAGCACAATATCTGGGTAGCTGCCTCCAAACAATCCCATGGCTAACAGCTCTCACTTTGTCTCTCTGCAGGCGCCTGGCCCCGGGCTACTGGCTATCTCTGAAAAAGGTCAACAGGAACCCTCTGGGCTCATAAAGACAGGCCAATTAACACACCCGCACTTGGAAACCTGCATTATTTATTCAGAGTTTCCCTCCTTAGGACGAGAATGGGAATGAGGGAGGAGGCAGGGAGGATGTAGGAAGAGATGAAGGAGATCAATGGAAATGTGGGGTTTAATTACCGTCAGCTCGGCAGGCCATCTTCACAGGACTAAATCCTTGGCAGGGGTTGGTGAAAATAGACCGGCAACACCCGGAGCCAGTATCTGTGTTTCTGACACGTTTCACTATTCACAGTGGTGTTGTGTTTAACAGCACTTAGATCAGGGTTAGAGCAGTCCTACTTGACAAGGCCTACACGCTTTATGATGAATAATAAAAGAGGTGTTTTCATCAAAAGCCCTTAATTGGCTTAAAAGAGAAAAGCATTTGCGTACAGTTTGGAAAACCTCCCTTCGTGTCAGGATGTAATTGAACGTCCTCTGTAAATAACTTCCCAGTCATGATGCACTTACAGCATCACTAAACACGAATGTGTTAGCCCGGCTCGAGGATAAACACTTAGTTTCACACCAAGTGAAGGAAATGTGATTAAGTCCCTACATCTACACATCAAGCGATAAACATCATTAGATGGAAACCGCCTCGTCTAATTTGTTGTGATCTGCCTGTGATGTCATGATTGGATGTGCCTCTCTAAATAAGAGAGAGGCAACTCCAGCCGATACGGGAAAAACACTTTGATTAATCATGCTATGTTGTTGACTGCAATTATGTTGTAGAAAACACTGCGTATTCCATGATTCACACGGTTGAACAAAGAAATGTATGGCTTAAATGTGTCCACTTATAAAAAGGTTGTTTTACTGGTGATCAGTTTCAGAAAAACACACTTATAAAGCACGGTGACTATTCACAACATGTCAATTTAGCTCTATATGGGAGTCATGTTTCTACACATAATAGTTCTCTCCTGCATATCTTTTAATTGCATAAAATAATGTGTTTACTTTATATTCACGTATATTGTCTCTGTGATACTATGCAAAATGCCAATTCACTTCCCCTTTGAACACACGACAAAGACACATCTCATCCAGTTAAAGCTAGAATAAATAAGCTTTGTGATGTATTTCCATGACATCAAAGAAGGAGGTATGGTGAAACATGCCGAGATTATACACAGGTATGACTGCAACATCTTGAATGTTTATACATTCACAAACTGATTAGAAATTAGCTTTTCAATATGGCAGTAAGTCAGATGAGCAAATGCACATGTTACACTTGGTGTCAGCTCTGACAACTGCCAATCCAACCTGCTCACCTGCACCCCTGCTCTCTGAATGTTTTCCCATGATAAACAAACACCCATGACCTAAGGGCAAAATACATGATGTAGATGGGGGGGCGGGCGGTTCTCTTGCCTTTGACCGCTGCCCCCCGTATATCGACCATCCAGTGGTCGATATACTCAGACCCAATTAGAGGTTCCTTCCTGAACACAATAATTGAATTGCCTTCTTTCAAGCATATCGTACAAATTACATCCATGCTGCATGTATTGGCATATGTGCGGATGTGTTTCTATTGACTTATTAATTTTGATTAGTATCCTCAAAACATGTTACATTATATAGTTGTTGGTGCTTTTAAAATAATTACAGTTTTCCTTTAATAATCTTACGTATAAATGTCAATGTCATGGAAAAACTAATAATGGTTGATTAAATAGTACGGTACATTTTTAGATTTAATTGCTAATCTGAATAATGCAACAATATTCTAAAGTCTGCTTTACTGGTGCAACCGACTGTATGTTGTTTGAGGCTCGGATTTCTAAGAAACAAAAGATAGATGTTTACATTCTTTCAATTCAAAAGCTGTGCAGCAACCAATCATTTTCCAATGTTCCCAATGTGTTTTCTTTTTATAAATGGGATTTTTCAGAACACTGTTTACCAAAGTTGAGTTAAAGGAACCTGTAGATCCATTTAAAAAAAAAAAAAACGTTATTTATTCACTGCATTCTCACCCAGAGCTGGGCCCCCTCTTGCAGGTCCATCATGATGACAACTGAAAGCCGCCCTGCAGTCCATTAAGCAGTCAGGGGTGAATATCCTAACTTAAGTGCGCCCTGGGTTTGATAATGACAAAATGAAGAAAAAAAGAAACACAAGTGGCTGTTAAATTGGAGGCTCAGACTTGTCTAATGGCAAGCATTGCTTTTTCAATATTACCACCAAATGTAAGGCTGCAAGCCTGGTTATGGAAATAGAAAACAAGCAAGCTGCTGTATTATCTTATAGGTAACAATACCTCATGTTTTGTAGACGAAAACAGTGTAGTGACCATCCTGAAACATTATGTGATGTTCTGAATTACAAATGTAAAAAAATCATAAAAGTATTGTTACAAAATATCAATTTCTCCAACATTCTCAACTACAGTATAAACGTGCCTATAGCGTAGATCTCAGTCAAATTAGTCTCCGTCTCTCCTCAACAAACCAATAAGGGTTGAATTTAATTCAAGTATCCCTTCTGGCTCCCTTACAGTTAAGTTAGTTGACGGTGCAGATAACAAAAATGTGGATTCATTTATTCCAAAGCCTGTCGAATTTCTGTGAATCATAATATCTTTTATGTTATCAATTTGCAGATGCTCTGGTTAAAAGGAAACCAAACGTTTCAGTGTATGCCACATTTTAGCCACAACAAAAGGCCAAAATGTGGTCCGCACTGATAGTAAGGCTTGTTTTTAGCCAACCCAATTGCCAGAAAAATGCCTTTTGCATCAGACAAAGATGGCAAAGCAATAAAATGTGTTTTAAAAAAAAAAAAATCCGGAATCTTCTCAACAATATAAGACAGATGGGTCCAGTATAACGCGAGAAAAGCTATGGACAGGAAGACCCGACCAACTCATTATCCCCACAGGCTTATGCCTAGCCATGAAACAAATCCAAATAATTTATGTTTTATGTATCAGTGAAGACCAGTGAAGTGATTGCAGCTCATATAGTAGAGCGGGTTTCATTGCATTATTCAGTAGGGTCAGTGGTTTGATCCCTAGCCCCTTCCAGTCCACAGTCTGAAGTGCACTTAACATGTGTCACTATTGCTCCCAGTGAATGTGTGTGGAGAAAAATGCACGTTGCCTTCAACAAAAACATTACCCAAACAAAATGAATGTAAGGGTAATGACATGAGAGTCGAGGATCTGCCATCTCCTCTGCCTGTTTGACCAAAAGCATAATTCCCCACACTGGTTATGACACTGTTGTGTTTTTTTCAATTAATTTAAACGTTATATAACCTCAGATATTCTGGCCCTCTCAGTGCCCATGCCTATCATTTATTTTCACAACATAGCAGTGTGCATTAGTGCACCCTATCCATTTAACTGAAGTGGCTACTGTGTAATTTAGACCAAGCAAGTGGGTGTTCGTCATTAGTCACTGCTGGGGTTGCTGTTGACTTTCTCTCTGTGTGGGTAGGGGATGTATAATATGAGATTACTGCTCTGATCCACACAGTTATACTTAATGCAGGACTGCAGGTTGGCTAAAAAGCTTGCTGGTTTTTAGTCCATGCCAACTCCTACCTTTGGATAAGGTTTTTTATTGTGGTTAGTCTTTGTCTAAATAGCCTCCTTAAATTGAGTGGACTGCTTTACACTGTTAGTGCTAAGGTTATTGCAGGAGCTGTTTGGAACACAGACGCCTATCACCATTCAAAGGTGATGTCTTGAATTTCAAATAAAAGCATGATTCATATTTTATATAATGTGTTAAAATGAATTTCTTAAAATGTAACATTAAAAGTCTATTTAAGAAAATAAACCAAAACTAAGGTTGGCTGAGGCCAGTTAATGGGGTGGCGGGCTACTTCACGTGACACTAGGGTGCAACCAAATACTCACCAGGTGCAGTCACAGCAGACAGGTCACTCACTCGTGCTCCCCGGAGCTTTTCACCACAACAAACAGTGAGGGTGACTAGCCCCCCCAATGACCAGCACTCAGCTTTACTAAAATCAAAAGAAACTGGAACCAAGTTAAAGTGGACCTATTATGCTATATTGGAAACATATATTGTAGGGCCATACCTACAGTATACAAACCAAGTTTTTTGCTTAAAATACCAAACAGTTCACCCATTGTAGCCATGCCTCATACTGCTCATACCCCTCTTTTGCAGCCCTGTTAGAGAAACGCGGATTTTGGGTCCTTAGCTTGAAAAAAAAAAAAGAGGAGGCAGAGCTAATGCCTGATCAGAATTCTACCGGAGATAAAGTTAAATTCTGCTGTGATAAAACACCATCATGTTCTAAACCACATCAAGGATTATTTCTGAAACAGTATGGAGCTCAAATGCTTTTTCTCTTGCGGGTTTATCACAAGGTGAGTTCCTTTATTTCCTACTTTTTAAACACATGTGCTCTAGTCTACAGTACAGGTTAGCTCTGAGTGTTAGCGAGGCTTGCTAATGTAAACAAAGACGAGATTACGTCCAAAACACGCAGGGCCGTCCCTGGCCAACTTGAGGCCCCACGCAAAGTTAGATGATGAGGCCCTCTGTTTCGCGAGCGTTGACGACGACGACGGGGTGCTACTGGAGCCACGCAGCGGCGAAACCGTGCCTTGCCACACTAATTGCGCCGCATAAACGCATTTGCGGCTCAGTTGAGGCCCCCTCCGCGAGGTGAGGCCCCACACAGTCTGCGTGATCTTCCTGTAGGGAGGGACGACCCTGAAAATACGTCAGGCATTGTTTCTGATAGCAACCTTCTGTGGGTCCACCATCCGAAATTACGCAATATCGGCAGCAAATCTCTATCCGCTCGCTGTACCCCCGTTTTTAAAAGATTTGGGTACGGAGGAAAAGAGAAAGGGTTTTATTTTCTGACGCTGCGTGAGTTCCCCGACACACCGGGGACACATATTTATGTATAAAAGACACCAAAAAGTGCATTTCTGCGTTCACTCAACTATAGGGATATATTAAGTTAGAGTAACTCATATCTATTGAGTTTCAACGGTACAGTTTCAAAACTGAGCACACGCTTGGACTTGCCCGGACTTTGCTAGACCGCATGTTGAGTTGGAGCAATCAGCGTTTATCCTGGAAGCGGAACACTTGGTAGCAGTGAAACAACAGGATTTTAACGTAATAATCTATCAAGTTACCTGGTACAGTAAGTAGCCATTTTTGTTCAGCTTAATTTACAACAGCTGTTTACTGCATATACAGTGTAATACAAACTGTAAGGTATCATCAGCTACTTGCTTTAAAGGGGACCTATCATGCAAAATGCACTTTGTGATGTCTTTTATACATAAATATGTGTCCCCGGTGTGTCGGGGAACTCACGCAGCGTCAGAAAATAAAACCCTCTCTCTTTTCCTCCGTACCCAAATCTTTTAAAAACAGGTGTACAACGAGCGGATATAGATTCCATCCGAACTGACATCAAATCGGCGGCGGACCCACAGAAAGTTGCTATCAGAAACAATGCCTGACGTGTTTTGGACGTCTTTGTTTACATTAGCAAGCCTCGCTAACACTCAGAGCTAACCTGTACTGTGTAGAGCACATGTGTTTAAAAAGCAGGAAATAAAAAAAGAACTCGCCTTGTGATAAACCTGCAAGAGAAAAAGCATTTGAGCTCCATACTGTTTCAGAAATAATCCTTGACATGGTTTAAACAGGATGGCGAAATATCACAACCAAATGTAACTTTATCTCCGGTAGAATTCTGATCAGGCATTAGCTCCGCCTCCTCTTTCTTTTTTTGAAGCTAAGGACCCAAAATCTGCATTTCTCTAACAGGGCTTCAAAAGAGGGGTTTGAGCAGTATGAGGCATGGCTACAATGGGTGATCTGTTTGGTATTTTGAAAAAAAAACTTCACAGACATGTTTTATATAGGTATGGCCCTACAATATATTTTTCAAATATAGCATTATAGGTCAACTTTAAGCTACTGTAGCATGCATAGTATACTGATTAGCTAGCTGTTTGTATCCTCCTGTATCCTTTGTTTCACAGTTGCAGTCAAAGTTCATTATTTGTAATACAGTAAGTATATATATATTTTCTTGTTAGTATTAACGTTACATTTGATAAAAACTAATTTAAAATAAATATGAACAGCAACTGACAATGCTCGCCATGTTCAATTTTTGCAAACAAGCCTTTGTTTTTCTTTCTCAATATTCAAATGTTCTCCTTTTAAGGATGATTTGGTGGAAAGAATAAAAGAGGTTGCTATCCGGTGCTTGGTGGTGTGTCTTCGTGAAAAGGAGGATCTCTTCAAGGAAAGCTTGGTAAGTAAAGACAATGCTTAAATCCTACTGTAACTTGGGTTTACCTGAAACACAATGCAATGTTTTCTAATCTTATTGCACCAAAATACTGAAATGTATTTTCTAATCTACTTATTCCAGGATGGTGAAGTGGAAGTTATCAATGAGGTGCTGAAGATTGTCTTGACCAGGGGTGCGGATGCAAGAATAGTGAATGAAGGAACAGAAGTCCTTCAAATCTTGGATGCGACAAGAGCCTGTACCATGCTGATGGGGCTAATATACGCACTCAACCTAAAAGAGATGTTAAAAACGTTGGAAGCAGGTTCATGCCTTTATTTTAATGTTTGTATTTACTTTTATTTCATATTTGAGAACATTTGTTATTAAAAGGTCATTGTGTAACAAACATTTTAAAATAAACTGTTAACAAGTGGAACTTAAATGTGTATGTTATTTTTGACTCAAAGAAATGAGTTTCTAATACTCAAACAAATTAAGGTAACAATTTGCATGGACATTTTTGAGTAGTATGGACTTAAATAAATAAATTACAATAACTTGAATTAAACAAAATGCAACTTAATATCACTCCATCTTTACGATTAAAATTAAGTTGGTTCAACTTAATTTAGTTTTTAAAGGTGAAAGCAAATTATGTTTGTAGTACTGAACTAATTGAGTTAATCCGATTATAAATGGGTACTCGGATGAACTTAATAATCGATTAAATTGGAAATACTTAAAAAGATCAACGCAAATTGTTACCTCAATTTATTTAATTAGAGCCGGCGTATTTTTTTTTAGAGTGTACTCATCACAGGAAGAGGTTTTGCCACTTATGTGCAGGAAAATAGAAAGCAGGACAAACTGCAAGGAAACAGCAAGTGAGCAACACATGCTAGCAGAAACTGAGACCAATTTATGCATGTTTAAAGATAGACAGCCTACCTGTACCAGCGACCATGACAGCAAAGCCAAAAGAACAAAGGGCCACCAGGTGATTTTTATACTTTTCTCTAATGAGGGGCGTGGCTGGGGGAGGAGTCAGGCCTTGAGCTGCATTCAAGAGCACTACTGTCTATTATGTCAGTGAAGTAAAGTTTGAGATACATTTATTTCCATCATGCATTTAAGATGTCTTGTATCAAACACCTACCTACGTATAGCCATGAAGACACAATTGCAATGTGTTCGGTCAGACTGGATTGCTAAAAATGAGGCAAAAAATAGTAAACATTTTGCCTTGAGGACCAAGACAGAAAAATCTGTAAAGGTGCCTTTTGAGTACATGTTTTAAATTATAACAATTTGTGTCTTAATTTCACAATTTCTAGTGATAACATTGTACTCATCTAAGTAAGTAACATTGATTGCCAGAAACGATTAAAAATAAATATGACTCTGACTGTCTAAATCTGATCCGTCCCCTTACTCTACAAGCATATAGGACTTTGTATACAAAAAATGAGTGAATGTTAAGCCCCAGAAATGTCCAAATGAAATCAGGCTCTTTTGACGCCGCAACAGTTGCTGTGAGACCAGACACCAGAGCCAGTATGCTCACAGGTTGGTTATAACTTTCACAATGGCTCCTTTTACCTTTATTACTTTTCTCAGCTTCAACCCTCCTAGGTACGTATGGTCTCAAAGCAAACAATGCACATACATTTCACAGGAGAGCTCTGCCTGAGAAGACTGAAATAAACTGCAAACACTCATGTCAGTTTCAGCTGACCTTTGTCCATCAAAATGACACATGCTATGCAATTATAAAATCGCCTCGTGGTCCAAGGCAGAGTTATGGGGTTATATTTCAGTTCAATGGCTATACTGCCATATAGGACTTACAATCAGTATAGGTTGTATATTTATTTATCATTCTCTTTTTTGTTCGCATCTTTGTTTATCTTGAGGTGAGGAGTTTTTATATCTCCCTTGGGTTATTTTGTATTTCTCATGCATAATATGTACTTTTTTCTTTCTGTTTCATCTTTTTCCACATAAATAAAAGCTCAACCCTCACCATACTGCGCAACTGGTAGTGTTGTAACTAAGGTTGACCGTGACTCTGAAAAAAGGTAAATTCTCTGAAAACTCTGGAACTTGGAAAATAAATGTCATTCCTTTTAGAAAAAGCTTAATTGCTATAGATGCAACTATGATGTCCTTACTGTTTATATGTTCAGTATGAGTTGGGCTGACAACGCAAACTCAACTTTATCTGCATCATGCTGAGTGACAAGCCAAGTTTGTACAGAACCTTGTTCTCAGAGCCAGAAAATAGTACAAGCTCACACAAACATGCAAGCACGTGCACAATCTGCTGCTATTTTAAAATAATAATAATAATAATAATGGGTTCCATTTATAAAGCACTTCATATTTGATTTCAAATCCCGAAGTGCTACAAGCAGTGAGCATGAACAGTATAAATAAACATTACACAACACGGTAGAATTAATAAAAAGCAATAAAAAAATAAAAAATAAATAAAAGGGTGGTAAAAAGGTCTAGGCAAAGGCTCTTTTGAAGAGATGGGTTTTGAGGCCTTTTTTAAAAGCCTCCATGGTCTGTGGTGCTCTCATGTGGTCAGGGAGAGCATTCCACAGACTGGGAGTAGCCGAGCAGAAGGCCCGGTCTCCCATAGTACGGAGTTTAGTCCTGGGGGGTTTGAGGAAGTTGGAGTTGCTGGAGCGGGTGGTCCGCAAGGAGGTATGGGGGGTGAGGAGTTCCTTGAGGTAGGGAGGGGCAGTTCCATGGACACACTGGTGGGTGAGGACGGAGACCTTGAATTTGATCCTCAGTTCCACGGGGAGCCAGTGTAGTGCTTTAAGGATGGGGGTGATGTGATCATATTTGCGCACCCTCATCAGGATCCTAGCAGCGCTGTTCTGAATGTATTGGAGCTTCTGGATGCTTTTGTTAGGGATCCCGATGAGGAGTGCATTGTAGTAGTCCAGCCTGGAGGAGACAAAGGCGTGGACCAGCTTTTCGGCGTCAGACAGAGTGAGTGTGGGGCGGAGTTTGGCGATGTTCCTGAGGTGATAAAAGGAGTTCTTGCACAGCTGTTTAATGTGGGCCTCAAAGGTCAGATGGGCGTCCATTTTAACACCCAGGTTGGTGACTATTGAGGAGAGGGTAATGTCCTGGCCGGAGAAGGTGATGGTGGTGATGGTGGATGACCGAACCTGGTGTGGGGTGCCAACTATAATGGCTTCGGTCTTGGAGCTGTTGAGTTTCAGGAAGCTTTGCTTCATCCACGCCTGTATCTCCTCCAGGCAGGCAGTGAGTGTGGGTGAAGGCAGGGCTGCAGAGGAGGTAGGGTTGATCCTGAGGTACAGTTGGGTGTCATCAGCGTAGCAATGGAATGATACTCCATGTCGGCTGATCATAGAGCCAAGGGGGAGCATGTAGAGTGTGAAGAGGGTGGGGCCGAGAACTGATCCTTGAGGGACACCACAGGTGACGTTGTGGGTACCCGACTCTGCCTCGCCCAAGGAGACGTACTCTGTTCTCCCGGTGAGGTATGATCTGAACCAGTCAAGGGGAGAGTCAGAGAGTCCGATGGTGGAGTGCAGACGATGGAGGAGGATGCCGTGATCGACGGTGTTGAAAGCTGCAGTGAGATCGAGGAGGATGAGGAGAGAGGGAGAGCCAGCATCAGCTGTCATCAGCAGGTCGTTGGTGACCCTGACCAGGGCAGTTTCTGTGCTGTGGCCTGAGCGGAAACCAGACTGGAACTTCTCAAATAGGTTGTTGGCGTTTAGGTCCTGTCTTCCAAGTTGTAAAGCAGTCTGTGCACCCAACGTGGCTCAGTGATTGACATATGATATGTGATATGGTGCAAACAACTACAAAAAAATGTTTTGATTGTTATTTGATTTTCATTGAGGGATCCTTGCTTCACACAGTGCTTTTGTTCATAATCAGAAAGTGTGTGCCTGCCTGCTTATGTTTATTCAGATGTTCATCTTTCTACAATACATGGACCAAATTAAAGCATATAATTGCTGGAATAAAAACATGTTATTAAAAATAGCATTCACATGGTCAACAAATGTATCACTGCATATTCAATTCCAAACAGATACATATGAGTCACACAACATGCTTGCAGTGATTATACATCCATTTACAGTGGTCTGTATGCTCCTCCATCCCCTCTCGCTGCTGTATTCTAATATCTCATGTGTCCACTGTTCCTGTCTCTTCTGCTCCAGTCTTGTCAGAGAAAGGTCACTCTGGCCCTCCAAGCAGAGTGCACAGTTTCTCCAGGGAAATTAATGGTTTGAGCCTTCAATAGCTGCCTCTCTCTTTCTTTGTAATTTGCCAGCATTGACTTGGAGGATGCCTTCAAAAGGTAAATGCACCCTTGGCCATGTGTAGGGACTGAAAACAGATGGGCGCTCCTCTTGTGTTGATGAGTTCCCAAATTGGAGGGTGCTTCTTGCGTTTCTGACTTTTTTTTAAGATACTGGACAGGAGCAGTTGGAGTAGATGGAGCTTACCCAAACTCTGTTTTTGTGTGTGTAAATATTACAATATTACATTTTGTATGAGAGAGACTGTGTGTGCACCAGCATCAGGGGCAAAGTGATTTCTTTTTGATTCAATTTAATTTCACTACATCACGCAAAGGTGTCAGTGGGAGGTTTGTGTAGCCATTGCGACAGCCACCCACCCGCTTTCTATCGTTGCGTTATTGATGATGTTCTCATCTTCCCAGACAATCACCAGGGATACATGGACAGACGAGGGAAATATGTCTTCATTCTCCTGTCAGGAAGGTTTACGGGCTGTTGATGTTCAAACGCCCAGCACTGCCTCCAGAATGGATGATCAGAAGAGGGGTGCAGAGTAAGAGATGAGGGCTGTCCAACCTTCATAGAAGCATACATGTGGTTAATTATGTTAATTAGCATGTGATAGATTGGCACACAAAATGTCAAGGTTACACAAAACATTGATCACATGGGATTGTTGACATTAAAGAGCCCCTTCTCATGAAGAACATTTCTTGTTCTTTTGTATTTTAATCTGGCTTTTCAGCAGATTCTTGTCTGCTGTTCATCGTGGTTATCCATTATATCAGGGCTAAATACGGCCTTGACTGTCCAGTTGTTACATTACACCTCAGCGGAAGTCTCCCCGGGCCCAATAAATCACACATGCAGATACTAATGGAGGTTTTCAGACCATTTATAAGCCATCCACTGGCAGGAGGAAAAAAAGAAAATGATGGTGTCTGTAGAGAAAGACTTGTTTTCAGACCCAAAAAAAGACATTTTAATACAATTGAGAGCAAAGTGGTCAATTAGGTATCGCTCTTGGAGAACTGGGTTTCTGCCAACAACTACGTTTTGTGAACGAATAATTCATTCCTAGAAAGGCTTTTATTTTCCTTGCAGTGCTAAAAGGGAACCATTGCATGGTGTTGTGTAAATATGCCGAGAAAATTTGGTTTGACTGAACATTATCCAAAGCAATACTAATTAGTCCATTTTTATATTCATGTTTCATTTCAGCAAAGATTTTTGTTTATTTAATTGTTGAGTTCAAAGGTCACTTTCACAAGACACTGTGGCCTTTGTTCCATTTAAGACATGCTGCATTATGGTCTGTGATTGTTAAATACAGTTTGCAAAGTTTGAAGAGCTATTTCAGGTGCTCATGGTCAAAGTCCCATTCAGTCTTCCCACCGACAATGTCTTTACTTATCCGAAAATATCTGGTCCTTTGATAAATGAACCAAGAACTCTGTACGTTTTGCGTATGTTTAAGTCAGGGTTTTAATTTATGTGTGGTTGGGCGTGGCTATCCCTACGTAGCGATACCCAGGAAGAAAATTAGAAATCTCCAACGAGGCGTTTTGGGGAGGTCTTTTCTGTGTTAGAGTTTTACTCCCTACAGGGTGTACTTTGAGGGTTTTTGACTCTGCAGACCGTTTACATGCATACAAACCTTCATAACACACAAGGGGACGGGTAATAACCGGAAAAGCATGACATGGGACCTTTAACATATTGGAGACTATACAGTCCATTTTTTGTTTATAATAAGCCAGTTAAAGGATGAAACATATAGGCAAAGAAGAAAATAAATAAAGCATGCCTCGGGTCTGAGAGTGACCTTAAACCTTTCAATTACCCACCACAATTCAATATGTTAGTTGTCTACAGTTAAAACAAATTATTTAGGAATTTAATTTTAGTACTTCTAATTCAGTGAACTCCAAAAGCTTGCCTTAGAAGTTGAGGCAGTATCTTGTTCAAGCTCCAGCATTGATAAACATCTCCTCAGATTTGACATGTTGCAAAATCATGCTTTTTGTGGTGTCATGTTATCTTTTTTTTCCACACATGGCTTAAATTGGCCGTTGATGGGTTCAATACTTGTGATGTGTACAGCAAATGTAACTTTGTGTTGGATGGAGGGAGTCTTTGTGGCTGCAGGCGAGATATGATAGATTGGAGACCTAACCGCAAGCCCTCTCAGGT
This sequence comes from Trematomus bernacchii, assembly GCF_902827165.1. Classification (NCBI taxonomy): domain Eukaryota; kingdom Metazoa; phylum Chordata; class Actinopteri; order Perciformes; family Nototheniidae; genus Trematomus; species Trematomus bernacchii. The sequence continues at coordinate 14,630,273 of NW_022988043.1, forward strand.
CTCTGCCGGGTGCCTGGGTTACCCACAGTTCAAAGTCCACAGAGCAACGACATTTGAAGAAGACACATCACTGATGACTGAGAGGTTATCTAATGCGTGTGAAAGAATCCATGGGGGGTTGGGAATGGAAAGGTGAGGAGGTTAGGAAGGATTAAGATAAGGAAAGGGAAAGTTCATGTGTCTGTTAGATAGTAGACTGAAAGAGAGCCATAAAGCAAAAAGCAGGGTGAGTGAGTATGTACCACATCGACCGTTTATACAGTAGGAAGTGGCCATATTCACTGTGAAGTTACCATTTTGGAGTCCCAGGTGGGCAATTGGCAGCTGCCATCTTGGTTTTTGGTTGTCACTGTTTTCAGTCTTTTACAACCAGAAGCAAACGAGGAAGGTAGAGCAAAATACATCCAAACGCTGAACAAGACATTTTTGGCAAACATAATATTACAATTAACTTTCAAAACCTGAAAACAACAACAATGTGAAAGAGTTAAAACAAAACACAAACCCTACAAACCTAACCCTAACCCTAATCGGAAGGTAGCCTTGCCCTAAGGCTACACCTCTTTGTCTTCCATTTACTCTAAATGGTACAGTCATTTACAAAATGAACATTCATGCTGTATTGAATAGTACTTAATTCAGACCAAAAACATTTTGAGAATTAGAATGTTTTTCTCATGGAGAAGTTTAAGGCAACTCTGCTTTGGCTTTATTTTTTAGATGATTTTTTAGACGGTTGCTGCTTGATGCACTATCTTTTCATCAGGGATTATAAATTTAGCTGTGTGACAAATGTTGCGTTTACACAACATGTACAGCACACTTGAGAGAACATGGAGCCTGTGGGATTACAGTTTGCTGTGCTGTGATTATATGGTGGAGAATTCTGATAAAGTGTCCCACATCTGGGGTTAGGGATTAGGGATTTGTAAATAGGAAAATGTGAGTGAAAGCTGTTGGTCGGCTGCAAAACAGTGGACAGTCGAGTAGAGCGCTGTGTACATCAGAGCTTTGCACTGGTGTTGATCTGCTCCTAAGGGAATTAAGTACACAAACCTTACCATCCCAACCTGCCACTTTGCACACACCAACACACATGCATGAACGCATTTAATGCAGAGGTCGTGTTGCATGCACTACTAACGTTTAACCCCTTTCCTGACGAACAGTTCCCTGGACCTGGCTGTAATCTCAGTTTCTCTAATCTGCCTCTTTGCAGGTTTTTGAAACTGCTACCAGGCAGTTATTACCAATATGCTCCCGTGATCTTGATCTCTTTTTGCAACCAGGAAACTGTTATATCATTAAGTCATGTGGTTCTCTTTCTGTGACTTTTCCCTTCTCTGTATTTTGTGGAGTGTATACAGTAGGTCTCTCTTACTCACGACAACCTCAAATGGTCTGTCTGTATCATGTCAGTGTTTGTATCATGCACTGAGTGAGAGCCACTAAGCTTATAATCTAACGTGCAGCAGCAAATCCTATTTTAGTCATGCCATTGTAAGGGACACAAGTGAATATGCGTTGAAAACTGACCTCTGTGTCCTGTGTTTTGATAGTCATGGGGCAGCAGTGATCAATAGCAGGCTAATCGTGAGTGTGGTGCCTGTCTTTGGTATTGACTGTGTAATGGAAAAAATCCAGACAAAAAGAATGCTCTTGACCTCATTTTGGTGCACTGCAGTACATTTTGATAGCTGAAGTGGAAATTGAAAGTTTATATTTAGATACAGAATGTTGTGCAACATCTTTCTACAGGAGAGGACATTTACCTCACCTCTGAAACAAATACAAGTCGATGCTTGTGTGATCAATTTTGTACAGTATATTGTTTAGGACAAGGGAACAGCACACAGCATTTGTCACTTGTGTATAACAAGCTGTGAGAGCTGAAATCCCCCCGCTTCAAAGTCTATGTTGGTTTAAACCTGTTACATACTTGTCACCTTCTAAACAACAACTCTAATCTCTTTGAATAGAATTGCCTGACATATTTCCGTTAAACAAAAAAAAGTATTTGCTTTTTTTCTATCTCTGAGTCTTTTGCTGATGTTGGCAAGAGTGTGAACCACTGAAGATTGTGCAGACATTTGTTATTCTTTTTTTAAATATAATTTAGTTGAAAAGAGAAGGTGCACTGGCGATCAATAGCAGGTCAGCCAATGATGGATGGCGGCGCGATTACTAATTTCACTGTGAGACAAATAACTGTGCGCTGGGCCCTCAGTGCTGAGAAATGGAGAGAGAAAATGGCAGACCACGCTACACGGGGAGCTTTGGCTCCCCAATCCACTTCCCTATTCACACGACCATTCATCTCCATTGCTTCTAGACTCCAGGCTTTCAGTCTCACTCTCTAAAGGATCATAATGACTGCTGGGGTAATCACATATGGGAACCTTTGTGTCTACTATCACTATACTGACTTTACCACGAATTATGCAGCTCTAACTTTAGTAGCAGTGGGAAATCAGGTCAGCCCAATAGCATTCGATCTTCACTGCGCTATGTGTTATAGATGCACAGTAGTAGGAATGGTTAATAATGAGGTACCCGCATTACTTTTGACACTGAGACAGCTACAGGACCCAAAAGTGGAAACTAATAATCCATTTTAGGTTATTACACTGTTTATACATTTCAAATGTTATTATTTACCTTTTCAATAGAGCTTAAAAGCCAGGGCCACAGTTCCACATTCATCCACTATATTAATGTATCAGAAAATCCTTACACAAGAGACTTTTAAGCTACTAAGCCAACCAACTACAAAATGAATCTTAGCCATGAAACATTGGAATTGAAGACTTTGTAAATATTGTTTTTAAAAGGGAAGGACTCCCTATCCCGTAAACCATTGCATATGGTAACCCGACGACTTTTGAAACTTCCCAAAATGTTTAAACAAACTGTTGTCGATTTAAAATGAGAACAGATTTAGACACTGTGAGGCTTATAAACATTTTCAGAAACACATTTAGAACCCTTCAAAAATCAGTCGCCATGTTGGTTCTGTTGAAAATCACAGAGAAGACCATGAAGCAGACACTGTAGAGCATGTAATTCGACAGTTAATCGGTGTGATAAACATTGGATTGTTGGTAATGTTGTAATTCTCCATGACATTGCAAATAAAACTTTTTTGTTTTGTTCTTATAACACTGTTAATATTATACAAATGTGTGATTTCTACAGGAGCAGACACCATGGATTTTAAACCCTGACAGATTGTGGTAAATTTACCTTGGATAGTCACAAAACGATTATTTATAAATTGAGTGGGTTTCACTGTTAAGTTCTATAAATAGTTCCCAAAAGAGGAAGGAGAGACATCACAAATACAAACAAAAGGTAATCTTCATTTGCCTTCAAATCAGATCGATGTATTCAGGAGAGGATGAGAGGAAGGGGTGGGGGACAGGATAGGTCAGAGAGAAAGGCATCATGGGACGTGTCCAACTTTCTAGGTCTCTCAACGCTCAGATGAACTCATTAGAAGTTAATTAATCACAGGTATCGATCCGTTGTCACTCTTCCCCGCACAAGGCTCCACTAGATCCCAGGGCTCGGGTTCTGCTCTGCCGATGGAAATGCTGAGGTCTTTTGTCTCTCTGCCTTCTCAACTGGGCTGTGGTATTTATCCTGGCGCCATGATGTGTGTCAGCGTGTAGCATGAGATGGCAGATCCATGGCCTGGGATGTGGGACGACCAATAGGACGGATGTATGATCAGGATGAGACTTTAATTGAGTGTTAATGCAGTATAGATTTCCATACTGTATCACATCGTTTCGCACCAAACAATCCATATTCACCAGTCATCCATGAGGGAGCAACAACATTTTACAGACACAAAAACACCCTTCAGGCAACCATAACCAAACCAATTTTTATTTCAGTTTTTTCTCTGTGATTAATTGCTTTGACAAATTTAGCTTCTGGCTTTTCAGCTTTAATCATGTACACCTTTTTACACTCCTCTTTTCTTTGTAGTTACATACAAATTGAAATTGACTGTTGTTCTCCATCCACATTGTCTGTCATGACTGAGTAGTGTGGAGTCTAAGAAAAATCAGTCCTTTGACTCCAACAAGCTTGAGAGTTTGATTGTATGTGTCTTAACCGAGTCAAGTGTATATAATTCACAACATAAGTCAGATAAATAGATCATTACTTTCATTCTCAAGTGAGGTTTAACACTTGACCAAACATTTATCTGCTACTTAAAATAAAAAAGAGCTGGAACCGCATCCCCATTGTAGGTATGACTGGTTGTGATTTAATCAGGCTATTCCTGAGCTGGAACAAAAAGGTAAATGTGGGCAGCTTGTGCAGTGTAATTGACCAGAACAGGTGTTATCTATGAAATAACAACAACTGTATCTTCACTAAAATGGATATCAATATAATCACAATAACTTTGAAAAATAACCTTAAACAATGCAATTAGCCAATGTTTTCATAAACGCAGCTGTTTAACTTGTATGTGTTTATGTATCACAGTGTAAGTGACTCAATAAAAACATATCTATGCACAATTTACAAAGGCCTGGCTCAGCAAACACCTTTTAGATCTTGGTTCATAAGACCCTGTGTTTCTTAAGTAAGAGTTCTGTAGTAGGCAATACTGTAGTTTGAATGGTGTTTAGGTGTTTTATTTACCTTTTGATCATTTACATAGACTGATCATGGTTTAACTTTCCAGATGAAACCTGTTTGTTTTTGTGTGTGTGTGTGGGGGGGGGTATTTGTGTCATTGCGTCCCAGTTCCTTTCAAGGACTTGGCCCACAAAGCAAGGTCCCTCAGAGGGACTGATGTCCAGCTGAGCCTCAGACTTTTCACAAAATTAGATGGAGGTTATGACTAAGGTGTGTTCTGTCAAAGCTCGCCAAGTTTATCCCCAACATGATGCCCTATAGCAGGGGTGTCAAACTCAAGGCCCGGGGGCCAAATCCGGCCCGCGACTTCATTTAATGTGGCCCACAAGAGCTTGCAAAGAATATAATATGTTTATTATATGGTTACATGGCGATTTACAGAAGCACGTTGCCCATACATGTAGCAAAATGCTTCTCAAATTTGACTTTTTCTCAGTTTCCCTTTTTCTCTTCAAAATATGCCTTTTTTTTATTTGGACTTTTTTTCCAGAATGTGCTTTTCTTTTTAAATCATTTTGTGACATTCTCACTGAAGAGACTTGCAATTATTTGCCCTAGACTTCTGCTTTCAGACCTAGTTAATTATGAAGTTATTACCCTATCCAATAACAATCCAATGCAGAGGAAATAAAGGTTTTTTAAGAGGCAATAATGTAATATAATACATTATTATATATATATTAAATATTTATATATGTATTTACTATTTTATATAGTCTTAATGTTACAAACGGCCCTTTTGAGTGCAACCATAATGCGAATGTGGCCCGCGATGAAATTGAGTTTGACACCCCTGCCCTATAGCATGAACTCCGCTCTAAACTGGTGTCCTTGATACGTTTTGTTACAATATGAGCTGTGGCAATCCATTTCTAAGCTCAATCATGGAATATTTTACAAATAATATACAAGGTTAATGATAAATATATATCCACATCTGATTAAACCACCTACAGGTGCAAACATGAGTTCATATTATTTAGCCCCTGCTGTGTTACTATTTCAAGAGAGTTGTAATCAAGATGTCATGAATAATTGCTCATAAATGTGGCATGAATATCCTTAGTTACAGGATGTACCAGTGATTGATTACTAGCTAAACACAAATACCTACCTGCTTATTATGACTTGATTGCATGATATTTCCATACTTACAAAGCAGAAAATAAGTTCCTAAAGGCTCCAGTAAACAATTAAATGATGTTCAATGGATTATGTAATACAGAGTAATGATTCATTGTGTCCTCCCGATTCTAGCAAAAGGATGGATTTCTTCATGCAGACACAATAAAGTAACAAGCCTTGTCAGTCTGGATGTTATATTGCTATACAAATGCAAAAATCCAACCCCAATACTATTCTTCCATGGGCACGGGTCAGTCTACTTTAGGAGCAGCATGCCAATGGTAACCAAACCGTGATGACATACATTTCCACTGCAGCCTCACAGCAGGGGACAGCCACGCCGTAGCCTGTCTCCTCCCCTCAGCTGTGTGCTCAGCTGCTAAGCTAATGTGTGTCCAGACGAGAAAGAAAACTCTGTGTTCAACTCTGAGTACTTTTGTAGCTTCCATCTGAATTAGTTTCACTTCTGTTTTGCTTTATTATTCTTCAATTCAAACATGTCTAATCAACTAGATATGGACTTTTTTTGCGTTATTCTTTGGCGGATTGTTTTAAAATATTGCTGAGAGGAAAATTACCAACTGAAACTACCAGATTGACCTGAAAAAGGCTCTGACACCTCCAACACATCATATGGGGTAAACAAATGTACCTTGCTGTGCAGTGAGATGAGAAAAACACAAGCACGACAGCTCTGCTCTACTTCTGGAGACCCAAAAAAACATAAATCTGCCCTATGTCCCTCCACTGGCTCCCTTCTCCTGTCAGACATGTCTGCATGGATCGCACTTGATTTATTAACATAAAGGGGGATTCACTTGGCACTGATGTGCTGTCATGTGCAGCTCATTAGCTAATCAGAGGTGACAGGTGTAAATCAGACTCAGAACATTTTGTTTTGACTGTTTGGTCGCACTGACGTGTTTTAAATCAAATTGAATATGCTCAAGTTACACCAGAGGCACAGACTTAAAGCCACTGTCTCGTACACGTTTAATCCCTCGAGACATTATTTTTGCTTGGCATACATGAAAGTTTCAGATGTTCACAGTGTAGAAATCAATGATGTAGTTCTGGAAAGTTTTACTCTTTGAATAAAATGCAAATGGCCCCAGAGGTTTGTCGTTACAGCCTGAGGTAGTTGCAGAAAAAAAACGTAAGATTCCATTTGCAAAGCTGCTGTTGTGCTGACAAGACCGGGGCATGATAGGATTTGCATTTTGTTTCACACAACATAATCCGTTGTTTTTCGATGAAAAAGGAGCTCTCATCCAAACGAATGGTGTCGATATGTGCATTTTCTCGGGGCCAAATCACACAGATTTAATATTTATGTTTGAGTTTGCATGTACAGAAGTCCAATTGTGAAATGTTTTGCTGGATGTACAGTATGTTAGGGTTGAATCCGAATCGACTGAGATTATTATTGTAATTTGAATCCATGTTAAGTGTGAATAGTTCAGAGTTTAAACCGAAACGGAGCCAGATTGTGGCTTCAGAAACTTGATGACCATTAAAAAACTGAATTAATAGTCTAACTGCTAATCACTTAATGGTCAAGAATATGTTAACAAATCCCTGGGCAATGTAAACACACTTATACATGTGATTACAATGGGTGGATATCCCATTTTGAAAACCGTGTGTGTGTGTGTGTGTGTGTGTGTGTGTGTGTGTGTGTGTGTGTGTGTGTGTGTGTGTGTGTGTGTGTGTGTGTGTGTGTGTGTGTGAGAGAGTGTGTGTGTTTGTGTGTGTGTGTATGTGTGGAGTGTGTTTCTGAAGGGGAAATTGCTTTTGTCGGCAGTCTGACCTCTCCTTGGTCCAATTCGCCTCACAGATTTGTCATCCCCATACAGACTGCAAATAGTTTGGGGGTTTGTGTTAAACCCTATTGTACTGCACCTAATAGTACATGACACATGCACACACACTTTACAGCATGAATGTATTCATCAGTCCGATTTACCATTCAGGATTGTGTAATGTCTTGTCTTTCTGAGGCTGTAGTGGGCAGGTGAGGGTCCTTGTTCCAATTATAAAACAAATACTTCTGACTGCTTTAGCCACTTCATTTGCTTTACATTCCTGCAACGAGGGATGCATGTTTTGTATTTATCTATTTGCTGACGTTCTGTTCCAGCAGGATAAAACTTAGTCTATATCTCAAGAGAGTGCATGTGTGAGTGGATGTAGCTGGAAATAGAACTGTCTGTGTGCTCGGTGCCCTCGGTGCAAGAGCCCATAGTGCTGACTGCTGACATTTTATTTTTTTATTTTTTCATGCCACTGGGATAAAACACACCTCTGATATTATTAGTAGTTACGGGAAACATAAAGGGATCAAACAGATGGTGTGAATCATGAGCATGATTTGAATACAAGTTAAACATCCCTTTTTAATTCGATTAAGGCACATATAAAATACATTTCCCACCTTTATACCTCTTTCATCTAAATGGATCTGCATGACAGGGCAGTGAACTGCTGTTTATCGGGCTTGTGATACTTTAGATGCTTAGTCATGTGTGCTACAGCAGCTGTACATAATTCACAATTTACACTTACAGTTACTGTAGTGCCCTATTTAAACTGACCTAGCTAACCCCTAGATTCCACCGGGTCCGTCTGCGGCGCGTTACGGACGCGTTACGGACGCGTTACGGACGCGTTACGGCTGCGCCGCGGTGCTCAAGGTGATCGCGGCCACTCTAGTCAATGGGTGCTATTCCACCACACGCGGCGCGTTACGGCTCAGACGCGTCCCAGAAGCGTCCCAGAAGCGTCCCAGAAGCGTCCCAGAAGCGGCTCGGCGCAGGGCTTTTCTAAAATTAGGATCGAATCCTATTTTTGTCGCGGCGCAGCCGTAACGTAAGGTCGGGCAGGCAGGAAGTGGAACGTTCAGAGCTATATAGACCTATATATATACACACACAAACTAATTTTGCAGACCCTATCCCTCCGTAGTCTTTCAAGTAGGAGGAGAAATGCCAGCGTTCTCCTCCGGTTTACAGGCACTGTGTAAATTATATATATAGAATAATTATGATGATGAATGCATTTTTTTTACCACTAAAATACAGCAACACATCTTTGATTCATGTCGTTTATAACTGGAATATTACAGTTATTATTAACTTTGTCTGTACAAAGTAGCCTGTCCAAGAAATATGCCCAAATCAACAAAAACTGCGAGCCGGCAGGCAAGACTCTCCGCTTCTGAAATGCTTCTGAAACGCGCCTGGTAGGGTATGACGCCGGAGGAGGCCGGACCAAAACCGCGGCGCAGCCGTACTGCGGCGCAGACGGACCCGGTGGAATCTAGGGGTTATACACTAGTGGCCTTTAGATGGTCAAATCATGCTGTAATCACATAGGGTTGCTGTTTATAACTCAGACTACTGTAAACATAAGCCTTGCTTGAATCACACCAACTACAAGCCATTATCTATTTTAAAGGGTTCTCATGTCCACCACTTTGGGTACACTGAGTGACTCCCAGAAGGGAGTGTGAGGGAGGAAGAGTGCTGAAAAAAGACAATGTGTGATACATCCACCTTCCCTAAAAAGAACATTGATAACGTGTCTTCAACAGCCTCAGCCTTTACTTGTATTACTCATTTCCTTATGTAAGGATCATCTCTTCTGTGTATACTTGCTTACTGTATGTCAGTTATCTGAAGTTGTATAGTAATAATATTGACACTAGCCCACCAGGAAACATTTATTGTTGGCTGTTAAACAGTCTTTATTTCTGACTTCCTTCAAAATCTTTGCATGTTAGTTTGGATTCATTAAAGATTAATTCACTAGCAAGAACCACGCCACAACAGTGTGATGTTTGTACGTTTATTGAAGTAACATGTGAAGGATATGAGGGGGGTGAAGAGGTGATCTGGGAGGACGAGCTATGGTCCGTGCAGTGGGAGACTCAGAGTGGGGGTTCCGTCTCCGGCATGAACTGCGTGGGCTGATTACGGTCCCCCAGACGATACCTGGAGTTTAATGTTAGTATACGTAGTATATAGATATGCACCGTTTAGATATAAATGGTGATGGGCAGAGAATGTTTATGGGTAGAAGGGTGAGGGAGGGTGGGTTGAAAGATGAGACAAGCGGTTGCCGGAAGCTTTTGCCGGATATAAATAGGGGTGGCCGTGGTTTGAGGCGGAGTTTTAGGCGTGGCCATGCTCCTGAACCTATGTTAACATTTTAACCTCATTATTTGATATGGTTTTGTGTAATTCTTTTTGCAACCATTTTTTGTTTTATGATTCAAATAGCTTTGTCACACCATATATTGTCATGTTGTATTAACAACAAACTTATACTAGCGATTTAAACCATAAACTTAATTAGGAAATGTTTCTCGAGGTCATAAACCAAGTGAGAATGAGGGTAATTTTTTCATAAACGTCTTTAAAATCTGACTTTTTGCAACCAAAAGCTTTTAGACAGAACAAAGGTTAAGACATGTAAGGCATCATTAGCTTCACTTTTAAAAAACAATTGCCGCTTGGGTAATTCAAACTACTTTCAGTTAACAGTCATGATTTGGGTTTGCTTATTTCTTGGGACATGTTTATCTAAGATCCACACAAGCAATGTAAATGATTACCTTGAGAGAGGATCCGAGTAAAACAGGGTGAAATTAGACTCCTAATGTATGAAGACAAGTTACAGAACAAGTCTCTAGCAAATGAACATCTATATTTAGCCTCAATGTCTCTAAACTCAATCATATCTGACATGGATTTGGGATTAAAAGATAAGGATCATTCAGTGGCCTCAAGAAAGCGTTATAAAGTAGCCCTCATATTCTTCAATTGAAGCGTGTCTTTTAGAAATAATAAAGGAAAGACGCCAACAACATAACACATTCACTATAGCCTTTTTTTTTTATATAACACAACAAACAGGAAATACAAAAAAAACAAGCTGGCGTTTCACGTTAGGAACTCATTTCAACACAGCTGATTGCTAAATGTGCCTGCCAGGGCTTCAATACTTGTCAGATAGTGACCTATAATCCTCACTACGGAACAGGAATTGATTATATCACACGGGGCTTGCTGTCACAACTGATGTTATATCCTGTGTTAGTCATCGCAATCTGATAATTTTGTCAATCAAATATATTAAAAAAAGCATTTTCCAAATCCAACGACCTGGGACTATTAGGATAAATAAGGCTTAATGTCAGGGTTATTACTTTAGGGTTAGCAATCATTAAGTGTAAAAAATGCATGTCTTTGCATTCATTGGATGATTACCTTTGGTTCGTGGAAATGCAACCCTCCACCCAAATGCCATCCAATTGGCATCGAAATGCTTCACTTCCCTCTGCTCTATTACCTTGTCAAGTTAGTTTTTAGTCCATTCTCTGCCAACCCTCTTAGGAAATGCACTTCTCTCAAATTACATGTATCGACCATGTTATTTTCCTTTGCAAACACAATGCTGATTTCACTACATTTCACAAGACCAGGGTCCATTAACCCATTGTGTTATTTTAAATGGGTCATTAGTTTTGTGCTCTAACCTTGAAAGATATGTCATACCGAGTCTTTAAACCCATTACCTCGTTGCCTGGTCACACTTGACTGATTAAGCCTCCTCGGTCTCCTATGCTCATGAAACTCGGGTTGCTTATTCCCAGGTATCCAGGGGTGACTGGCCTCGAGGCAGTGCCATTTCCCGGGGTCTAAATAGCCAATTAGCTGAGACCTTGGGAACAACAGTAAGGCAACCATTATAAATTAGCCATTGACATTTGGCTGCTGTACTAGTAGACTGCTACTCAGACTGAATGGCCATTTCTTTGGAACAATTTGAGATGTGGATGTGGATTCAGAGCTCTGGCAACAGAAGAAGAAGAAGAAGAAGATACACTTTATTAATCCCTCACAGGGAAATGTCTTTCCCCACTCTGTTGTGTTTACACACATTACACACACAGGGGAGGATATACATGCACAAACACAGAGGATATACATGCACACACACAACCACATGCAGATAGGAGAGGTGGCAGAGCAGAGAGGCTGCCAGGTACCCGGCGCCAAGGGAGCAGTTTAGAGGTTAGGTGCCTTGCTCAAGGGCACCTCGGCAGTGACCTTGGAGGTGAACTGGCACCTCTCCAGCTACCAGCTCACTCCATCTTTTTTGGTCCGATCGGGACGTGAACCGGCGACCCTTCGGTTCCAAGACCAAGTCCCTACAGACTGAGCTACTGCCGCCAAACAGGCTAATAATAAATGGTAGATCAATGCATTTTCACCAATACAGTTAAATCTTTATATTTCCACCTATTTATTATTGTTTTGAAATTGTCTTTGTAATCCACGTTTTGGATAATGGAGGACACTAAGCATCTTGAATGTGCTGTAGTTTAAATCTCTACTGCTCTTGATATAGAGTCCTGTAAAGTGAAGCACGACAAACAACACAAATAAATTAATCAATACCCAAAATTAGTTTTATATTTATATTTACCAACTAAATGTTTTAATTTAAATGTACTGCTGCATGTCGAACAGATAGATTACATTATTTCTGGATATTATGTTCCCATTTATAATTTTCCACCTTGTTAATCAACTTGAAAATCCACTTTGATTTGAGCTTGAAATAATATAATTGATCACTAATTATTTTCAATGTCTTGTGTTACAATGGGTCAAACCTGAGCAAATACAACACATAGCATAGTTGACATAATGGGATCTAGTATGCCATATATTATTAAGCATAATTTCCACCCTACTATGCTTACAAGGACACACTGTGGATTAGCTCAACCTGTATGTCAGTTGAAGTGCAGGAAGATATGCTACACATAGTTGATCCGTCAACAGCAGCTATTGCAGAGAGGTGTTATATCTCACACAGGCGCCGCCCTCTACTGGACTATATGGGTACTACTCTCTATCATGTCGTGCGTGCATTCACCTACTGAGTTACGTAAATATAACCGGCCAATCGGGGCGAGCCTACCTGAATGCGCGCGCAGGCCCACAGTATATAAGGCGGCTACGCCCTCCGACCGTCATCCTTTTTCTCTTCAGTGAGCAGACAACTGAACAGAAGCAGTAAACGAAAGCAAGGAAGAAGAAATAATAATGAACTCACCACTCCTGGAAGCTCGGCCTTGCCCTACTTGCCCTGGCTTGATCGCGGGCGCCGATCCTCATCGATGGTGCTTCGAGTGTCTGGGGGCTGACCACGCCGTGGAGGGTGGCGGACATTCCCCGTCCTGCAGTGCCTGTCGGGCGCTCCCGTGGCTTAGACGTCAACATCGCCTGGACCATTTCGAGCAGGCGCGTTATGTCTCGCCGGACGAGGCACAGGACCAGGAGGACCTCGAGGTGGTGGAGATGGATGACCAGGAGGTGGCCGAGGAGGTGCCCTTCGTGTTCGCCATTCCGGCCCCGTTTGTCAAGGAGGAGGAAGACGGCATGGCGGGATTGCTCAGGGTGCAGGGCCACTCGGACACAACGTGTCCCGTTTTGCCCCCCCTCGATGAGAGCCTCGCGGCCCATCTGCTCCCCCAGGCAGCAGGTTGGGCGGACGGGAGGCCTTGACCGTGAGGCCTTGGAATATCTGGATAAGATATTCCGGCTCGGGGCACAGCTGGCCGCGGCCGCCAATAACCTGGGCGTGTTAGGGGTTTCGTTGATTACTCCTCAACAGGAAGCCCCCGCACCCCGTCTCAGGAAGACCAGGGCGATTATGTGGACCGCTGCATCGGACAGATTAATAATCTGGTCCTGGCCGCGTGATGTCCCTGACCACAGTGGGATCACGCCACGTGTGGTTGGGACTCACGGCACTTTCCAAAAAGGACTGTGATGATCTCCTTGGAGCCCCCGTATCGACGGAAGGGCTCTTCGGGTCGGTCACCACGGTCACGCAACGCTTCCGCCGCTTGGAGGAGGAAAGAGTGCAGCTCAGCCGTATGCTGCCGCTGGCTCTCCCTCAGCGAGGCGAGCGAGAGCCCACGGTGAGAAGGAGAGAGAGGCGCAGGTCCAGAGCACCCACGGCTCCCGCTGCTTCTCCTGCTTCCTCAGCCGGTTCTGCGGGGGTGCAGAACCGGGTGCAACGTCGTCCCGGAGTTGACGGGCGATGGGAGGAAGCGTCCCGGCAGAGAGGTCTCTCTCCACCCAGGACGCGAGGGTGAACCCCGCCTCCTCCCTCTATGATCCCTCTGTGTTGGTGTATGCCTTCAATAAAAATGATTGCATTTATCCCAGTCTAAGAGTCATTCCTTTCCACAATCCCACACTTCACCATAATGTTGTCTGTACAGATTCCCCACTCGCCGCCCCAGTTGTAACTCCAGTAAAGGAGGCAACCAGCGGGCGCGCACATGTGATAAACCGCAGGAAGTGCTATCAAAGCGCTATGCGAGTACAGGGGCATTATGACCGGCGTGATGTTGTTAGAAGACACATCGCACCTAGTGTAAAAAATGAATGCCTTTTTTTCTCTGGCGGAGCGCGCGCTCTCACGAGAGCGTGCCACGGTGCGTTCAGGGACCTCAGTGGAAAATCGGCCCTTTCTGTGTCAGCCCCCCATGGGTCAAACTTCCTTTTATGGAGGGTTTGGCGGCGGAGTGAGCCACCAGAGAGTACCACAGCTTCATAGCTGTGACTCCACAGCTGATTGCACATCCCCACATAACGCAATGTTATGGGGAATGGAAGCTCAGCTGTGTATTGACAGAGTGGATGGACAGGACGCTGAGACTGGGTTATTCACTCCAGTTTTGCAGCATCCCTCCTCCGTTCAGAGGCATGAGAGAGGCAAATCTATCGTCCTAAGAGGAGAAAGGTTTCCTCTCGGCAGAGATTCAGGCCCTGTTGCAAAAACAGGCGTTGTGCGCTCTCAAGACAGAGAGAAAGGGGACTATTCCCTGTACTTCTTGGTTCCCAAGAAGACAGGAGAATTCAGGCCCATTTTGGATCTTCGCAGCCTGAATCGGCACATTGCATGCAAAAAGTTCCATATGTGAACTATAAAACAGTTACTGGGACTGGTGCAGCCAGGCGATTGGTTCACAACCATCTACCTGAAGGACACTTACTTTCATGTCGAAATTGCTCCAAAACACAGAAAGTATTTGCGTTTCGCCTTCCAAGCGATCCCCACGCACGTTCAGCAAATGTGCTACAAATGTGGCGCCGTGGTACGCGGAGGTGACACAGATGATGGTGGGCCATCCCTGGGCGATTCCTCAGGTCTGGGGGGCGCTGTCTCAGGAAGCAGGTGCAATAGGGGCGTTACCCACTCTGGGCCAACCTCTCCAGGCTTGGCTCCTGAGAGGGACCGGCTGAGACAGATGGGGCTGTCTGACGACGTTATTCAGACTATACAGGCAGCAAGAGCGGGATCCACCACAGCCTGTTACAGGCCAAATTGGGCGGGATTCCAGCAATGGTGTGAAGAAAAGAGTCTCGAGCCTCTATCATGTGCGTTGGGCTCTATTCTTTCCTACTTACAGATACTGGTGGACAGGGGGCTGGCTCATTCAACAATTAAAGTGTATGCAGCAGCCATCTCGTCCTGCCATGAGGGATTTGGAGGCAGGTCAGCCTTCAGTCAGCCGCTTATGTTGCGGTTTTAGCAGGGGGTCAGGAGGCAGCGCCCAGTAGTGCACGCCTCCTCCCCGCAATGGGACCTGCCGTTGGTGCTCGAGGCTCTGGTCACAGAACCATTTGAGACTCTGGAGCTCTCCTCCCTGAAATCACTGTCATGGAAGACAGCGTTGCTACTTGCCTTGACTTCGGGCAAGAGAGTGTCCGAGCTGACCGCTCTGTCGGTGCACCCAAGTTGTCTTTTGGGCGACACTCAGACCGAACCCCTCCTTTGCTCCCAAGAGCCTAAGGAGTTCGTTCAGGTCAAGGGCTATTCAGTTAGGTGGCTTTAATCTTCCACCCTCATATTGGGGCCAGGGAGGCTAAATTGCACCTCCTCTGCCCAGTGCGTGCGCTAGCATGTTATGTAGAGCGCACGGCTGCCATTAGGCGCACTTAACAGCTGTTTGTGTGCTTTGGGGATGGTGTGGCTGGAAAAGCTCTCTCCAAGAGGCGCCTGACAGGATGGCTCTGCGAGTGCATTACACATGCCTATGGACGGGCGGGGAGAGCCTTCCCCACTGGGGTCCGTGCACACTCTACACAGGCTGTGGCTGTGTCAACAGCATTATTCAGTGGCGTGAGTGTAGAAGATATATGCACGGCGGCGTCTTGTTCTACGCCAGGCCCCTTCATAAAGTTTTATCTCTTGGACATGTCTGGCTCCTTCTCGTTGTCTGTGCTTGCCGGGGCAACACATGACTGGTGAGAGGGGGGGGGGGGCTGTGGATCAGTAGGTATCTGACCCCCTCCCCCCCCTGGACATAATGCGCTTGTGTCTTTTCCCATGCCCCTTAGGGACTCAGGAGACATGGTGCACAATCAGCCCCATACAGGGCAGGCGGGGGGAGCCCTCCCCACTATCGTCCATGCACACTCTACACGAGGTAAGCGTGTGTGAGTGTGCCTTATCCAAGCTGCGGCCCCGACTTCTCCACGGTTACAACCGAATGGGAGGAAGTGGGGATGCGGTGGATGTTAGCCAAAAGCCGGTCAGGGGCAGTGTGATGGGTCGATGTTGTTGGACGACAGGGCGTTTATACATCGCCTGTGTGAGATATAACGGGGGGTTACATATTGTAACCCTAGTTATATAAGCAAAGGCGGAGCCCTCTACCTGGGGGCCCTGTCTTTCCTATGCCGCTCGCTGAAGAGGGTGTAGGATGAAGGTCGGAGGGGGTAGCTGCCTTATATACTGTGGGCCTGCACGCATTCAGGTAGGCTCGCCCCGATTGGCCGGCTACGTTTACGTAACTCAGTAGGTGAATGCACGCACGACATGATAGAGAGTAGTACCCATAGAGTCCAGTAGAGTGCTCCGCCTGTGCTTATACAACTAGGGTTACAATACGTAACCCCCCGTTATGTGGGGGAAAGAATGAAACACAAAAAATGTTGTTGTTTGGTCTTAAAGTACATATTTGAATCCACTGTACGTTTCAGAAAGGTTTTTGGGTGGTAGTAATGGTTACTTTTCTCATTTGAAAAGTGAACAAACCCTCATTTGAGTGAAGTATCTGTTCCATCAAAGGAGATCAAATAGTGTGAAAAACATGACTGAAAAATATTACTGCAGACAAGGTGACATATGTAGGTCTTTGAGCAGGGCTCTGATGGTGCTGTGAGTGTACCGTGTTTGTGCAGAACTGTTCATATTCTGCTGGAGGGTTAGTTGGTATAAATGTAATGTGGGCAACAGTTACCGTGTCCCATTAGTTTTGATGCAATAATAATGGCTGCAGCTGGGGCTAAGAGCCAACCTGTGTTTGATCGTACAGAGCAAATAGAAGGCAGATGAAGAGAAGAGGAATTTGATTTCAAGCTTGATCTCTGAGGATAGGTGTGAACTCTACGCTCAGTCAGTGAGTCAGGAGCGGTGTAAATCTACCTTTCAGCGGAACATCAACATCCTGCCTCTGACCCACATTCTCAGAGATGGACAATAACAGCAGAGAGAATATTGTGGAATTAAGAACAAGCAGGACAATTTTATCAGGACGCCCCGGCTGTGGTTATGCTTACAGTTCCTCTAAATCTCCCGGGACAATCACTCATATTACTCGGGCAGAGGATGATTTTTGTCAGGCATTTCCTGTCTCAATAATACATCTATTGTTATTTTTGCCATTCTATGAGCAGAGAGGTTTATAGCCAGAGTAAGAATATTTCAAGGCTTTCAAAATCTATTTTTCGTAAGCTTCATGGCCTTCAGAGAAAATTGCTATATGGGTACCGTTCATTTTTGTAGCACACCAATGTTGAAAACATTTCGGGAGCTTCAGGGTAAAACCTAAATTGTACATGAACAAAAAAACGTGAATGATAGCACTAAAGTCAGTTGCTGTTACCATGGACCAACTCTGAGTGGGCTATGGGTGATTAATGGAAAAAAAGGAAAATCTTGGTATACTCCAAAGAACCTGCAGTTGCATTTAAGAGCATATGAACAAATATGGGCATTCATGGTTGGGATTTTTTAATTCCAGATATTCCAGAACATTGCTTCCAGTTATAGGATATTATAATGTAGTTGCTACAAAAGCCAATATTTCAATAACAGTCTGACAAACAATGATCAATAGGGACCGCAAAGAAAATGAAATTACGCTCGTAAAGTCACAATAGAGTTTTCTCTAGGCGTGATCGGTTGTCCTGGGAATTCAATGTGGTTAGGTTAATCTGTGTGGGCTATAAAAAATAATACAGGGTTTTTAGCCACACTGCCCGAACCATACAAACGGTTTTACAGTGATGTGAGACGATCAAGATTTGTATAATGGCCACAATCATGCTACCAAACATAAAAAAAAAGTGTGATTGTCTTTTATTGTCTTTACTTAATGGTCTCTCATTTCCAACATGAATATTTATTATTGGTATTTCTGAAAGTATACCAGATTTAGACAAAGTCAAATCTTTGTCTGTTCCCTGTGGATCCTGTTTAAGATGAGACACAGTGTACAGCATAAGTAAGTGAGGTGGAGTGTAGGTGTAGGTGGTGCATTCAAATGCCAACTGATACAGCCTCATCTGTAAAACACCCAGATGGCATTTACCTGACAGCAGGGCAGTGGACGAGAATAGAGCTTTCTCTCGATCCCCATCCCTTGTTTTCTACCTCCACCTCCTCGTACTCTTTGTCTTTCTTTTTCTGTCCGCACCAATTGCCTCCACCTTCATCCTCCCCTGCCTCCCCTTAACTCCTCTCCACCCTTCTACCGCTCCTGATCAGCCGCACCGCAGGCAAGGGCGATGTCTTGTGCAAGACATGTGCCTGATAAATGAAGATCCAAACATCTGCTACAGAGGGGGCCCTGGAGCTCACGGGGGGCTAAATCACCACCATTGATTGTGCAGCTACAACGCACTGACAAAAGGCCATGATCACTCATCTTGTTAAAAGCGGATTATCGGCCTGTTTGTATCTTGTTACACCCATAAAGATTTTTCTTCCTTTCTTTTCTCTCCCATTTTAACACATTAGCTGTTCTTCTTTGGCCTAATTTGCTGAACGGATAATCCTCCACGTTAGGGTTTTGTCTCCAATGGAACTATGGATTTTAATGCTGTTTAGTATTGTCTTCTACTGAAATGGCTGACTGTGTGGGGATGTGTTGATTCATTAAGTGGCTCCTCTGATTTCTGGATGAAAAATAAGACTTGTCTAGTGGATGTGTTCTTTTGCTCTTGGTCTGCTTTTTGTTCTAGCAGCAGTATTATCTATTCTGACCCTGGTTGTTGTCATACAAGAGCTTTGTTGGATCCATGATATACATTAATCAAACTGTACAGACCCCATTGTTCTGTAGGGCTGCACATTTGCAGAGCTCATGTAGATCATCTTTTGAACATCTAAATGGCATCGGGGTGGCACCTGCAACCGTTTACATATTTATTGATAAATTACTCTGCAATTCACAAGGACAAAATTAGTTATGATGTTGCGCTGGTCATGGTGCAGAATTAACTCATCATCGTTATCATTTATAAAATAAATTAGACATGACGCTGTTCTATTCAGTCTCAGTAATAAAGGGCTGTGTCATCTGCATGGTGATTTACAACGGTGTCTATGAAAGGGACAAAGCAACTATGTCAATGTGTGTGCATATTGGAGAGTAGTATCTAGGACTAATTACACAAAGGTAAATAATGACAAATTAACCAAATATCATGTAAAACAGAAGCAGGGCGTTTATATATAATTCGATTTTTTGAGAAGAGTAACATTTTGCTCAGAATTACAACCAGTGAAAGTTAAAGGCGCCGTATTATGCTCATTTCCTATTATGTGCCTCTCATGTGACATGTTAAAGGTCCCATGTCATGGCCATTTCAGGGGGGGGGGGGCACTGTGTGGATTTTTAGCCTTTGCAGACCAACAAGTATACAGGGCCTCTTTAATGTTTGCTTTCACTTTATCTAAAAAAAAAAAATTGGGTTTGATATGAAACTTAAACATTAAGGCTTATCTTACAGGCACATCATACATACACACACACACACACACACACACACACACACACACACACACACACAATCCAATAAAAAAAACTATAAAACATGTTTACCCATTCTGATAAGGTTTATTGGATAAAAATGTTATTTCACTTCGCTATGGCAGGCGCATGTCGAAACACTGCACACACATCAGCCATTGGTTATGGTTTTCTCTGGAAGGCAGTTTTGTCAAAGATCATATACAGCACATGCCGAGCAGATGGAAAGGTTTGATTGTTTAGAAATGGAAGAATATGTGCATAGATCATTTCAAGTGAATATGCCATAGAGGGTTTGAGGAGAAGCAGAAAAGCAAACAGTGGCATGGAAGTAAAATATTGCCAATCCAGTATTGTTTCACCCTCCGGTCAACCTGCTGCAGGCTATTGTCGTGTAGTTCAGTCAAGTTCCAGAAGTGTGAATCACCACCAATATTTCAAATGTTGTTTATTGAACAGGATTTGAACAGGAGAAATTAAAACATTGACAAGTGACTTCCATACAACAAATCTAAATAAACCATGAGAAGCTAATTAAAATGCAATTCACACAAGTGTGTTTTGGGGAGTACAGTAGTAGTCTAATGGCAGATCAGTGGTAAATGCTTAACTCCCTGGCACAGAGCCCCCCTCCTTGAGCTCTTTGTCCAAGGGTAGCACTCAACACAGACAAATACTAAATGAGTAAATGGAGCCCCAGCATGTTTGAGTCACTGGTACACAAATCCATTGCGGTGGAGTGGAAGTGACTGCTTCATCTAATTACAACCAATGGAGGTTAATCCCTGCTTTCGAGAAGAAGAAAAAAAGCTCAGTGTACCTACTGCATCTATCATGTCTGAAAATATGTGCCAGTAGAGATGGATATCCAGCCCACCTTTTAACCGCAAACCCTCATCCTGCTGCTTAATCCTAACAACATCCCGTTAGAGGCCTTAGGTGCTGTGTCAAAGCAACATCCCTTTCCACTGATTGCAATGAGAGCAAAAGCATTTTGTATTAACTTCTATGTTAAGAGTGTTGTCAGATTTTACTGAAATATTTCACATTCGTTGTCATGACCCAGTTTGGGATTGAACTGCAATTATCCTTGAATTGTAGCCTTGATTGTCTTATTATCCTAAACTCATTGCCTTTGACAAGCCCTTGGCTATGGAATGTCACTTTAACATAAACTTTATTCATATCAATGACCCCCTGAGAGCAATTAAGAGTGTTTTTGAGACTATTATAATGGAATTTAGAAGTCTGAATGAATGCCATCCCCAAGTTTACAAATTGCTGAGGAGTCCCAGCTATAATCGTCTCACGAGGGAGTTGTTGAGTTGTGTGCACATCAACAATAAGGTGTGTCAAACTGGAAGAGCTCAAAAGGATTGCATGATTGATGTTGTGTTTTCCCTGCAGTACCCTGGGAAATGAAGACCTCTATAGGGGAAACATTTAAATAAATGGCACTGAATCTTGGCTTATGGAGTCAACCAGCCTGGAGTAATGTGAGCCATAGTGACACCACTTAAATGGAGATTCACAGATGCAGATGCTGCTCTGTTGTTAGATGTGATCCTGTGACAAGTTTGGTTTTCCACTTTTTGGCAGTTCAAGAACCCATTACATTTATGCAAATGACTTGTAAAGTACTGAGTGTGGATTCAGTGCTGTGTCTCTTGCTGAAAATGTATTGCTAATGGGAATACAGATGTATCTCGTTGAGGGAGTTCCTGCAGGGTCTATCTTTTTGTTGTTATTTTTTGCATTCTTACAAGTGGCAATGGGATTTTGAAGGTATTCATTTTAAATGTAACTTCCACTCTTAATATAGATGTATTTGTATACCTATATATTAATGTTATTGGCTGTTAATATCAGCCTGTAGCAGCATAAGGACCCAAGCATGCACACAAACAGTAACACACAAATACAAAACCACACAGCCACACAGAACCCCTATTTAAAGGGGCCCTATTCAGGTTCATAGTTGTATTTTGTGCCTCAACTGTGACATGTTTACATGCTTTGTAATGGTGTAAAAAAAGGTCTTATATTTTCTCATATTGCTTGTGCTGAAGCACCTCTTTTCACCCTCTGTCTGAAACCAGAGCCCAGTCTGCTCTGATTGGATAGTTGGCCTGCTCTGTGGTGATTGGTCATCGCCCCTTAGTGTGTGGGAGATAAACTCCTTCTGGAGGGAACTTTGGGATATTAGCCTTTGCAGACCATTTACATGCACACAAAAACGAAATATCACCACAGGAAAGGAACAAACCCTAGAAAGCATTATAGGGCCTCTTTAAATAGAGTGAGATCTACTTTATATTCACAAATGTGTTTGTATGTTAAACATTAGGTGACAAAATGTGTATGTTTCATGATGTCTGACAGAGATGGCATTGGTATAGAAACAGTGGATTATTGCAGACATAGCTATTAGGGAAAGACGTGTTGATAACTCCAGCGGGGAACCACTGTGCAGAGCGGAGCGGAGCTTGTCTGATTCATCCAGAAGTCCATATGTAAAGCAGATTAAAGTACAAAACCACCAGATTAAAAGACTGCTATCCCAGTTATAGCCAAGGTCTAATTAAGAAAATGTGATGGCTTCTCTTTTTAAAGGAAGAGAGTAATATGTTTCAACCCCCCCGACTTTCCATCAGATCTGCACGATACAAAGATTAATGGTTTCAGGAAAGATGTGTGGTGAGAACAGGAACCAGGGATGTTAGCAATAGGGGGGCCTTAAAGTGGTTAAATTAATTGAAGCCCCCCCACCTCCCTACAGTGCCATGGTCTATAAGGATTACCTAAAACGGTTTCCTTGAGGGAGTGACATGGGTAGGGCTGCAGTGTGTTTGCTGCTTTTACTAAGCCCATAAAGTGTTCACAGTGGTTGTCCGTGTTGAACACTCACAGGGGTTTTGAAAATCACTTCCCGTTGTACTTAAACTTAGACATATTGAATATGGCTCACAAACTTGAGTGAATTAAGCTGCTGTGTCATTTAGAGGATTGCTCAAAGCTGCAACACAGTCCTCTGTGCCTGTGCATGAGCGCTGAACCTGAGCCATGTGGTGAAAATCACAATTGAAATGCGCCTGCGAAATAGAAAAGCAAAACCACTTGAATGTAATGAATTGCTGAAATAAAGTGAGAAAATGCATCCTGAATGTTAATTGCACACATCAGGGAAATAGCAGAAGAAAGAATTCGGTGAAAAACAAAAGGTCTTACGAACTATGGCGGCTGCCCATGTGCAATTTAAGTAATGGAAGCGTTACAATGTAATTGCTAGGGATCTGTTTTCATGCATCCATAATGGGATCATCTGCAGTTGGTTGACATATGTCACTTTGATGTCAGTATCGCTGTTCTGATTCATATCTTTCCAAAGACAGTATCTCCCATCTATCTAAGCTGCTTTGAAGTGGCACCTCCTGCCCTGCCTCCTCGTTGATACCATCAGACTGAGCTCCTGCTGTTTTCTTTTTTTACCAGATCTCATGTTCCCTTCGACCCTGTTTTCTATGACTGCCGAGACCACCACTTATAACATGCCCGAGAGTAAATGCAGCATGTAACAGGTCAGTGGGAACAACATGGGATACACGTGATGGCAGATGACATGTTTCCGACACCCACACACATGTACGATAACAACAATGGGATGTATTTCAGAAGAGAATATTTGTACTGGTGGTGCACAAGCAGTGTTGTGGATGAATGCGCAAAAGGAGCATGTCCTTTGAATGTGCTCGTGCTTTCAGTGAACAGTTGACGTCACTCATGTGACAACGTGGATAGTGCAAGAAGACAGGATCATCCAATGTCTGTTCCATCCCTGACTCCAACTTGACAAATGAGTGGTGAAATGTTAGAAGTGTGTATGAAGGATCTAGCCCCTTGTCACAGCCTCATTCTCATGCATGCGGGGAGGATGGTTTTCTGAAAAGTTGTGGAAGTGTTTCTACGTTTATTGTTTAACTGTTTTGTGTGCTCGCGTATTGCGTGCACAAACCTCTTCATCATGTCTGCAGTTTTTGCGAGTTTTTAAATACTAGCATTGCACCCTTATTATTCTTTTTTTGTTTTTTTGTTAGTGTAATTATTACTGTGAGCTGTGTCATTTAAATACGTGTGAACTTTACTCTATCTTTGCTCTTGTGAAGTATGAACTTACACAACCCTGTTTACAGGCATTATTATAAGGATGGGCAAAACAAAATATGAATGGTCCAACTCATTCTGGCCAGACTTATTAAATAGTAAACTGACATGCATTGTATTTACCTTTACTACTGAAAAATCCCTGGTATTAATGCAGCCCTACTTACTTATAGCACCAAGCCATCATTACGTGTTACTTTAGACGCTTTTATCCAAATCATAATTGTTATTAATAACTACTGAGCATTTCCTGCCATAACATGTCAAAATGCCTGCAGTGAAAAGTATTTTGGAGGTGGACTGAAAGTAAATTGAATTGAAAAGTGCTTACACTAGAGTTAGGGATCAAAGTTGGTCAATTTGCCGGGCAGCTTGAAAAACATTTCAGAGTATGAGTAGCCTGCCCTCTTGTCCACAGGCTGACCTGCAACATATACAGCAACAGCAGCCCTCTCTGAGACACACTGTGCTGTAAAATGGTTTTGGGGAACTGTTAGGTAAGGTAAGTTAAGCTAACATACGAATAAATAAGGTTATATTTATGTGTGGCTTAAAGAAAGCAATATTTTTTCAGTTGGAAGTGTCAATAAAGAGCTGATATCATGACACTCATGAATGTGAATTATTCACTTTCATTTCAAATTTCTTTCATTTTATGTTTTTTTTTCTTTTCTAAAACCACGACTGATGATTCTGTTTAACCTGATTTATTTTGTTGACTTTAGTAACATAGTAAAGAGAACAATTACCTACAAGATTAACCCTTAGACTCATAATTCATCCAACAAATGGTTAATGTTGGTCAACAAACATTGCCTCACAGACATCTACAGTATCAGTAAATTCAATCCTGTCATTCCCAGAATAAGGAAAGTGAACATACATAAACTAGTTGTGCTCGAGAGCACAATGGAGAAGTTGGTTTTGATATCCAACTGCATAAGACTTACATTTGATTTAATATCCTGGCTTTTAAAGCAAGAAGAAATTGTGAAAGTGTGACACTAGAAAGCAAACTTTGCTCTATGATATTGCGGCAACGACACCAAAGCCTTACATTAACTATTTATGCTACAGTCGAAAGAAACCTTTTTTTCCTACAAACTCCATTATGTATCCACTTTCAAGTTTTTGACATGACATTACTTAATGATTGGTTGCCAGAAAAATTTAAAAAAAACACCACCGGATAAATAATAGACCTAAAATTCAAGTTACATTGCCAAAAACTGTATTTAATCAGGGCTAACATGGTCTACAGCAGATTGTTTCCTTTTTAACAACATGAAGGGCAAACGAGATGTCTGTTTGTGTAGCGTTTCTTGTCTGGCAGGAAGTGTTGTGTAACACCGATACAAGCGGGTGGTGGTGCCAAGCCGCGAGCACATGGGGATTAGGAGAAACTCACCCTACAGAGATCTGGGTTAATTAAAACTGTTTTGGTGACCTACGCAGCAAGATGCGAAGAGATGCAGGCTCCATCTGTTTAAGAGAAGATAAAGCTGCAGTCCACAGTCAATGACTCGGCTCAATGCATCGACGTACAGTAAATACAGGCTGGATTGTACTGTGTTGGCAGCAGTTTACCATCATGCAGCTAGGCATTGCTCCTGTAATCAGCATGAGATTATGTGGGTTTGTGGGGAGGGAGATTTTCCTTATCCAAAATGAAGGTCTTTTAAAGTGTGTAAACACTTGAGGGACATTTGTGGTGTTTGGCTATATAAACAAAACTGAATTGACATTAAGAACGGATGTTTCGTTTTCTTTTATATTGCAAATGTCGCTCACATGGTGTAGAATAAGCAGCGGTGGTATTTTGTTTCTTTAAAGGATTATACTTCCGGTGAAATTACAAACTACATAATCCTTTAACCAAATTAAATAAAGGCAGAATGTTCTGACTAATTACATACTTTTTACAATAAAATCATAATTACTGATACATTAGTTGAAATAGCATTTTAACCCTTTAACATACCGCTCATGGGATACATTTTAATGTATTATCCATCAATCTATCTATTTAGATTTATAGATATACAGGCACAATTCTCATCGTTTTTGGGAATTATGGTGACTTTCAAAAAGAATGCATGTCAAACAAATAATCCTGTAAAGAAAGGGAAATATTTACACAAGAATTTTATATAATATTCTTTATTACTTTCCACCAATGCAGATTGAAAGTTATACAATGTGAGAAAAACATTTCTTTATACTTTTGAAGAAAAGTTAAAAAGTGAAGTATTATTATGGAAGATATTGGGAATGAAATGCGGTTGAACTTTTATAGGATAAAAACTAGGTTTATATATCTAAATCCGTCTGTTTTGCAACCGTCTGGAATAGAAATATGATAGATCTTGTAATCTTTCCTGGATGCATTTCAATTCTAAAAGCAGGCTCAGGCATATATCTGCTGGATCTTTCTCACCCATAAACACTTTCCCACCTTGCATCATTCTCCCTCTGTCCTTCAGGTTAGCTTGTTTTCCCGCTCCTTCACAAACATCCTCCTCGCGGTCTGTCTCCCTGCTCAGCACTCAGTGTTCTCTCACGTTCTCTCTGTCTGTCTCTTTCTGATTCTCTCTCTGATCTCTATCCTCCTGAGCATGTCTTGGAGGCAAATCGGCCGCAGCCAGCCAGGCAGCTGTGTGTTGTTGGTATTGTGCCACCGCAGAGATACTTTGGCAAACCCGCTATCTATTTGTTTAGAGGAATTAAAGGATGCCCTCTCTCCAGGGACCTCTGGCCTCCGAGTCGCCAGAAGGGGCCCATATCGGAAATTGCACTTGGTAAACACACACGCAACTCGGAAGTAGATAAAGGGAACTGGACTAACATAGAGGAAGAAACTGATAATCCATCGCCGATCTTTGGGAAAATCGTCACATACACCATCAATTCCCCACCACTGACCACTGCCCTGTGTCACAGGACATGGGTGGGGGTTACAGATTACAGACTTTTGAGGTATTCTCTCGGGTGCCATTACACTTACTATTTCACTGCTTTCATTTCTCCCTCTCTGTGCTCATGGGGGACCACAGGAAAAGATTCAATATCCATTCTGCCATGCAGTGTGCACGTTAACAATCCATTTTCTATTTTCTACAAACGCTTTTAGTTACGGTGCAGTAGGGAAATTGGTTTCCCTTCCAGAAGAAACATTGACTATATATGCATATGTTTGACATGGCGCGACATAAATATGATTTGTGCAAACTTAAGTGGGTGAAAAAAGCAGTTCTGTACCATGACTGTAGATAAATGAGAACTAGAAAGTGGCAATCAGATGCCTGATATGCTTTGATGAGGCTATTGGGTTGGAAATTGCCTCGCTGCACTTCCCAGCTTAACTTTTATATGAGCCTTTTGAATCTGTTTGTTTGTTATTTTCTATGTATGGACTATAGCTTTCTGCATCTGTGATGGTGAGTGCTTGCTCAGTGGGTGGGAAGTACCTAATTTTCCTCTGTCCATTCACCTTGACAATCACAGTCAATGGCCTCGGCATACAGGCATGTTATTTGCTGCTCCCACGCTGTAAGCCGTGTATGCAGAGCCCGCTCAGCTGCTGGTGGGCAACGAGCTGAGAGTAGAGAGGCTGATATCTGCTCGCCTGCCAGTAACTCCTCTGGGAATTGCATCACTTAGAGGCTAGGGAAGGTGAGATTTATTCTGACAAAAGTCTAACAGAAACAATAGCTGTATTTTCTGGAGTCCTGTAAATTCGGCCAGCCAGCGTGACTGAGACATGCTGGGAGAATAAAGTTGCGGTAACACTTTATATTAAGGTACACAAATTAACCATCAACTAGTTGTTAATTAACATGCATATTAGCAGTATATTGGCTCTTTATTAGTCATTATAAAACACTTATTAATGCCTTATTCTACATGACCATATTCTACAAGTAATAAGCCATTAGTTGAGAATTTTTCCTCAATAACCCTCTAATTATTGCTTATTTATTGCAAGTAAGGAAGTTGTTGTACATGAGTTTTGGTCTTAATATGCTCTGCTCAATATGGGCCTAATAAGGCAGTAGATGCAATAAAAGTAATTCTCCCATAATAACACTTAACAAATATGATCTATTCTTATGTAACAAGACATGAAACTATAAGTGTTAATTGTGTCTAAATAACTCAAAATTAGGTATTTATATCTAAGAATATGTTTTGGGGTATTGACAGTTCAGCTACCATTAGCAAGGTGATATTGAGCTGTATGTTTCATATTTGCACATTTATATTTTTGTGAAATTTGTACTGAAGGTTAGACAGGAAACCGGGTACAGGAAGTAGGAAAAAGGGAACTGAATAGCATGGCAGTAGACTGCTACTATCTTCCCTATGCAACCTGAAGAGTAAAAGGGTCAAGTCCGTCAGAAAGCAATGACTGTACGTGTAAGTGTAAGCCTTACACTTACACTGTAAGGATTAGTAACATGTATTGTGTTTATGTGATGACATTTGGAGATGTTTAAACTATAGGGCTGTCAGTCGATTCAAATATTTAATCGCGATTAATCGCATGATGTCCATAGTTAATCGCGATTAATCGCATGATGTCCATAGTTAATCGCGATTAATCGCAAATTAATCGCACATTTTTGATCTGTTCTAAATGTACCTTAGAGGAATATTTTTCAAGTTTTTAATACTCTTATCAACATATGGGTGGACAAATATGCTTCATGCAAATGTTTGTTTATTATCATTGGAACAATGACAAATATTCTCCAGAATATTCTCAACACAACAACCTCTGAACAATGACAAATATTCTCCTGAATATTTTCAATACAACAACCTGGAACCTCTCTCTTACACTCTCTCCCAACCCTGTCTACTTCTTTGCACTGAGCCAGTTGCTCAAACAGACAAGTCTGTTTACAGTTGTCGGCGAAATGCCGCTCCTCTGTCTTCATAACAGTCAAAGCATGAGACTGAAGTTCCCACCTAGGGTCAAAAGAATGCGCTGTGATGTGCAGTCGACACGTTGGATTCGATCCGAATTATCTCACACAGTCCCTCGTCCTCCACAATGTTAATTGTCCTGCAAGCTGTAGCCACCGCCACCCATTTAGCTATCGCTGCTGAAAGCTTGCTGCTCGTAAACGCCGTGTCCAGGCGTCTCCCCGGCAAACTTTCAAGCGTGGTCTGCCGCAAGCGAGAGGCAGGAGCGGGGCTGTCAGCATCAGCTGTGTGCTTGGTGTGCTGTTTAAAACACCTTTTTTTGTATCCATATCTCTCGCTAGAATTTCCCACCATCCAACTAACAATAACAACAACAACAACAACGTCAAGCCTTTGGGCTCTGAAACTACGGGGCGGCCGAGGACAAATACCAGGGTTGCCAACTCTCACGCATTTGGCGTGTGACACACGCTTTCACTCTCAATCTCACGCTCTCACGCTGCCCAAACTATTCTCACGCCAAAAACAAGATGAACCGGTGATCGTTTTTGGTTGGTTATTTACAATGTTGAGTTGACAGCTGAGGCCTGTACTACGAAGCCGGGTTTTCCTAACCTGGATATGTTTGAGTTAGCCGGTTGGCCCAATCCAAAACATACGCGCTCTCGCTAAACTATACTACGACGCTGGTTATCAAGTGGATCGCTTAAGTCAGCCGTGTCCTATCTAGTTAGGTGCGCGTTCACATGAAAGGGGTGGTATTTGGAGCTTTCGACCAATCTCAAACATGGACAAGCGTACTGACAGCGCAGCGTCATACTTCCTGAATGAAAAGTGAACTTTAATATTAGTCAAATATGAAGAAGTTAAACTTTAAACATCCATGACTTAAACACTTTATCCAGGATAAAAGCCACATAGCTGCACCTGCAAGGTGAATACAGCTGGTAAAAGAAAAAGCGTTTGAATGCGTACATTAACAGGTTTATAATATCACTGCCCCGTATAAGACACGGATCTGACTTTAATTACATTTGACTCGAGTGTTTCGTCAACTTAATGTGTTGCTTAAAATAATACTTCTGCATACAGTATGTGACACTGTGAGTGTTGCACGGCCAGATACGGCTCAAGAAGCTGACTCAGATAAGGAAATATATGATACATTATGATGTGATATGATATGAATGATAATGGGACACATCGACGTCTGCACTCACAGTGCCGCAGACTGTACTTAATGTTACTCTGATCCGGTTACTTATGTCGTGGCAGATATTTAAGTAAGCTTTCTTAACGCTAATGTTATAATAGTCAGATTGCTCTGAAGATGGGAGGGGATATTCTATTAATTTTCACGTTCACACAGTCAGTTGATTTTTGCCGGCCGTCTTTCCTGCAACGGCAGTTTTTCTGTATTTCCTCTATCCTGTAATATGACTTGATAGCTTTAAACTCCGCACACACGGAGCTCTGATTGGTCAGCAGGCGGTGCTTTCACTGAGTTAATCTCTTAGCCTGCAACCTAACCTCCTCCCGAGGAGGTTAGCCGCTCAGCATAAGTTACCATGGAGATCTAGCCCGCTAAAAAGAGAACCAGCGTCGTAGGACCGGAAAGCCCGAGTTTTCCCTGAAGTCAGCTGGCTAAGCGAAAATCCGGCTTCGTAGTACAGGCCTCTGCTCAAGCTGTCGATCCGCCCCCACCACTCTTAACAACGTTAACAGACAGCAGAGCAGTGGGAGCCGGTTGGTCAATCCCCGACCCGTATTGCGCATGCGCAGATCTAAGATCCAGTAGAAATGATAAAAAAGTAAAAGTCTGCTGCTTATTGTTCTACTAGGCCAAAATAGAGTCAAAGAGTATATGAGAGTGAGAGTGTGTTAATTAATATATTTGGCAGTTTGGAGTAAGTCTGTAGATTTGTTTGTGTGTGTGTGTTTGGCCTCTCACGATAATTAATTTTGTTGGATACATTTTCCCGGAAATTATTGCGATAATATTGTCGGCACCGTTGTATGTCCATTTTAGACCACTGACATAATGATAATATAAAATAATAATTCAAGTACATCCTTTCAAACTGCTAGTCACATCCTCATGTAAATGGCAATTTATCGAGTTCATTTTTATTTATCGTACGATAAGTCAATTATTTGCTTATCGCGACAGGCCTATGCACACAATAAAACAGTGGAAACAAACATGTGTTTGACTTTCATTAGTGAATGAAACGTTGTGCCCTTTATAGTCTGTGTCCAATATTGTGTATTTGTATATATTGCATATATATCCTATATATATGCTAAGGTCCCGCTACTGACACGATAGCAGTCATTTAGTGCGCATATGTGTAATTAAACCCATGATATCAAAATCTCACTCTAGCCAGGTACCCAAAGTTGGCAACCCTGCAAATACACATGCGTTAATCGCACATTAAAATAATTAGTGGCGTTCATTTTTATTGTCGCGTTAACCTGACAGCCCTAGTTTAAACACAATGAGAAAATGCGTTAGCATTTGCGCTAGCATTTGCGTTAGCATTCACGCTAGCTTTAGCATACACGGTAGCGTTAGCATACACGGTAGCGTTAGCATACATGCTAGTGTTAGCCATACTAGCCTGTATACATGCATATGTGTATATTGCACAGCTAGCATTAGCTATATTTACCTTGTTTACACTTAGCGGTCCTATGTGTTAATCTGTGTATGTTACACTTGCATGTATGAAATCATTAAGTGCCTTGTAACTTCTTTTTTTATAGTTTCACTCCGTTTGAATGTCAGTGGACTGCAAATAAGTCAATAAAGGAGCATGGCTGCTCATTCCCTGGCTCTCAAAAGAGTTTGGCTGGCTGTTTAATCTATGTTCACACTGAGACAGTACAACACATAGAGAGAACAGTATACCTATTGTGTAAGAACATACAAGCAGGTCACAGTATGATCACAAATACATAAAATCTGTTAAAAATCTGTTTTTATTAAAAAGTACAGGCTGCATATATGTTCTCAGCCTTGGAGAAACTTGACATGTTTTGGTATGTGTCTGAACCTCTCTATAGTGGTTCATTAATAAAACAGATATTTCAATGTGTGCCTACTTTGTTCATGTACTGTTGAGGTCAATTTCAGTAGTTGTGTGCTATAATGTATTTGCAAAGTGTGAAGAGGAGGCAACTTTAGAATAGGGAACCTGTTCAGGTCAATTATGCGGCTTTCACACCAGCGCTTTTCCCTTTCTAGCTCCTAGCGAGAGCTTTTCTGGTTCAGCTCCGGTTTCCCTTTTCAGCTCCCGCTCTGTTCACACCGCCCAGAGCTGCCGCTGCTGCGTCATGACGTCACAGTTTACGTCGCTGATTTTCTCCCACAACAACAACGGGCCGGGGACTGCGTCGGGTTGATGATCTTGTTGCTTTTAATCATACGAAGCCAGATTAAATTAAATAACGACTTCTCCAACCTTATACTTTTCTCCAGAGTGCCGTGGTTCATTGTTTATTAATGTGTTTCAGCTGCATTTACCGACCGCTGCAGTGCTGGCTGCTCTCCACGGGAGTTTATTCTCCCGTTAGCTCCGGGTTAGCTCACACGGCTCTAAAGTATTCACTGTCTGACTGTCACACAAGCAGCTGATACATATCCCCAGTTCCCCTTAAGTGAATGTGTGTCAGTCTGAATTGACGCTGTTTGGCATCACAACGCTGTTATGAAAGTTTCTCTGGTATAACATGGGTGATGTTAGCATAGCAACCGAAGCTAAACTGACTACTTGCTAAGCCGTTTTCTACATGCACATTTTACCGGCGTATTTTTCATTATGATTCTACTTGTGATAGTCGGACATGACAACCTGTACAGCCCATGTATTAATTCCATCCGATAGCTGCTATAATAACAAACAAAACGTCTGCCTGCTCTCCACAATGATCAATAACAGCGAACGGATGGTCAAAGTAAGGTTTCCTGCACGCCTCGACGTAAGAGAGACGTAAGCGACGCCGCGTCATAGCTCCGAAGCTCTTGCCTCTGGACCGACAATTTTTTGGAGCTGGAAGTGAACCGCATTCCGGAGCTATGACGCGCCGCCGCTGCGGTGTGAACAGGAAAAACCGGCGCTTTTCCAGCTCCAGCTCCGAGCAGGAGCTGGAAAAGCGCCGGTGTGAAAGGGGCATTAGAGTCAAACTACTAGCTTATTGGTTATGAACAAGACTTCACTTTAAAATAGGGAACATATTCTTAGATAGAAATACATAATTTTGAGTTATTTAGACACAATTAACACTTAAACTTTCATGTATTGTTACATAAGAATAGACCATATTTGTTAAGTGTTATTATGGGAGAATTACTATTCTTGTGGTACTACTGCCTTATTAGGCCCATATTGAGCAGAGCATATTAAGACCAAAACTCATGTACAACAACTTCCTTACTTGCAATAAATAAGCACTAATTAGAGGGTTATTGAGGAAAAACTCTCAACTAATGGCTTATTACTTGTAGAATATGGTCATGTAGAATAAGGCATTAATAAGTGTTTTATAATGACTAATAAAGAGCCAATATACTGCTAATATGCATGTTAATTAACAACTAGTTCATGGTTAATTTGTGTACCTTAATATAAAGTGTTACCAAAGTTGCATACATGCAGTGCAGAGGGTAATAGAAAATATCGGCTCCAACTAATTAGCTGCTATCTTGTTCATTCCGGAAACTACACACACTCAATACATGATCCTGTACCTTGCAAAAAACTTGAGGCAGCAGTGAAGTAGGCTAATGCTGAACTTTGTTTTACCAGAGTGCACGTGAAGTAATTATGTTGTATATTTGTGGAAAAGAAACCACCATCTATATCTATACAGCTAGAGAGAAAGGGTTGGACGGAGTGCTCGGCACTGACTAATCATTATTGATGGAGATTCACTTTCACTTAGCAACCGGATGGCTGGCTGACTGCTGATGCTCGGAAAGAGAGGACTGCATGTGGAACCCTATTGGCTGCTTTTCACGGCCTATTGAGTCAATCAAGGTGACTGTGTGGATAGCGTGCCATCGGGGTGCCACCGAAACGTTTGTGGAGTCTCGGGTCAAATTTGGTCTGGTTCCACTGCACTCCTATTCCACCCTACTTCAAAGCGATGGGTTTGAGAAAAGTGTTCAGATTAAACTCTCTGTCATATCAGCATTACACCACTCCAGGTTGAAGTGATTGACTGTCACAGCATGGCTACATATATAGTTTTTTCTTTTAAAGAAAAACTTTACTTTTAAAAGATTTATTTTTTCTTCTATTTTACCTACAAGTTCCATAAGTTTGTCTTTCCTCTTATTGCCGTGAGGAAAAGCCAATCTCCACCGGGAAAGCGTGTGCATAAATCATGTGGAAGTATTTACTGTGATGTATGCTCCGGCTTGTGTTGTTATGTTCACGCTTCACAGGATTCCAGCATGCTGCAAATTCATGAATATTCATGAATCATTCTATATTTTATCTTTATTAACCCTGTTAGCTGCATATACAGTGCTCTAAAGATCACCCATCTTCTTCTATCATGCTCACACACAACTTTGCATTCTCTTATTGTTTGTGCACAATTAGTCTCATGCATAATCTCTATATTTGCATTCGCTCCCCAACTTTCTGTTCACCTGTTGTGTGCCTGATGACCATGTGTGCGTGCTTTGACGCCCTGAGCATGGAGTTGTGCGTGTGTGCAGGCCTGTGTCCTCACTGCGCACCAGAGCATGAAAACATGTAAGGGATGTAGTCACGCTTCATTCAGAGGAACATCCCCGCTGCGAGTCGTCCATACAAGTGAGAAGCCGAGCTGTGGAAGGCGCAGATAACTGTAAGATGAAAATACTGTACCGGCTCTCTGCACGCGAAGTAGAGAACCGCATCCTGCGTGTTGCACACAATTACAATCCTTCCAGACAATATAACATTCAACCCAGAGTCAGCATGTTTAATGTGTGTGAGAGAGAGACATGCCCTCCATGTTGGCATTCTTTATTTAAACATTACAGGTGGCTGGTCCATGACTCTGAAGGTCATTGAACTATATAAAACCCTCCTGCTACTTTATGGCCTGGCAGCAAATGCATATTATCATTCATCAGTTTTTAAAGGTTACCATCATAATGAAAAAGGTCAGTCTAAGGCAGTTTTATCATCATATTTAAAGGAATAGCAAGTCACTTTGAAAGCAACAGTAGTTTTTTCTAAGATTAGTATGACCCTAATCTGTAAAATGCCCTTCCCTTTTGTTTGCTTGCGAGCCTTATTTGTCTTTTGCTGTTAATGTTTCATTCCCTTTTTATTATTTTTTTGTTGTATTTAATCCTGTATTTGTTTAACTTTGGACAATCTCTGCATGAAGGTGCATTTACCTTAATATAATTACACGTTCTTGTATAATAAACGGTATTGACTATTTTTTCGTGATCATACTGATATCCATTTCATTCCTATCATACTGTACCATCATATCTTTTGTGAGAAATCTAACTTCATTGACAAATACTGCTTAAAGTGACTTTGTCAAACCAAAACCATCTTTGCCGTCTGTTATTTGTTTATTCATTCCTTGACTAACCAGGTAAACAACCAGGCAACCATAGCTGTCACACAAGACTGTGGAAAGGAGTATTCTCCCTTGAGACAAGGGAATGCATTAACACAGAACACTAGGGTGTTTAAAGTGTTATTCCTTCCCAAATCTGTTGAGTAAAGATAGATCCATGCTCAGATGTGAAGCCTTAAAATGACTGTGTTAGAAGTTGTATAGTCACCGCAAAGAACAGTGTGGTCATCATGAATTATGCCATTTCATGATTTTACAATTGTTTCATGATTTCACATCAGGGAAAATATAATCTACAGAAACCACTACTGCTGTATAATTACGGATAGATTACTGAGAGGGCATACCAGACACAGGGGGCCTGCATTGCCATGTACCCCTCTGGCCTTTACCTACAAAATGTCACTCAAACAGGAAAGTATCAACCAGTGAAAACTGTAAAAAGTCTACAAAGAGAAAGAAATCTGCTACAATGAGATGAGAATGGCCATAAACAGAAACAAAAAAAGACATGAATTAAGTTAAAAGAGGCACACAATAACAAAGAGAGGCAAAACCACCACAGAGACACAAATGACTACAAGAGACAATTAATGTGTCTTGCTCCTATTTAGGAGAAGTAGTGGGGCCTTTTGCATGTCTTTGCCAAGGCCCGTAGTCTTATAAATCGCCCAAATGTTTAATTCACATCCCTCATGTCCGTCCATGTGATTAGTAGACAGTTTATAGTATTTTTTCTGTATTTGGGCATAAAACCAAACTTCTGGCATGTCAAGGAGGGCAGCCGTGATTATGTTGTAGGTTGGTTCTGAGATGTCTCCTTGAAACACTCTCCCTGCAAGGCCATGTCGGCCCCGTGCTGTGATGGGACCCCTGCATTTCACACATTCAAGCATCTTTAATTAGCGACAGCTGGTCAACGGGCATTTCCCGCAATGCTGCAGTACTTCAACCCCGCCCACCACCATCACAACCTGCAACCACTGCCTCTCACAGGTACTGACAATCTCAATTTACCTTTCCACTCCTGGCGGGCTGGCTGTTTTAAGTTTGTTGCCAAATTAAGGTCCTGGGAATTACTCTTGGCGCGGAATAATGATGAGGCGGGCCCTATCAGGACATGGAAGTGTGTTTATAATGAGATCGTAAACATAAGCTCGTGCCAGCAAGGCATCTACCCATCAGCTTAATTGGCTAGATGTGGATCCTCGGCTCTTGTTGGTCTTCTCCAGAGGAGGAGGGGTATGTGGAGGAAGGTAGCACGTAGGTGTGCAGTGACATTAATGATAGGCTGCAAAGTGAGACTATTTAAACCAAAACAAACACAACTATGAGTGTAAAGACACAGACAAAGATGATCGTATTATACATAGAAGTATGGATTTAATTTTTCCTTACACACCCACACTCACTGCACTAACCGGAGAAAGTGCGAAGGCTACCAGGTACAGTAATTGGCACCTGCACTCGGACCATATTAAGGGTAAACAGACTCATTGTGCATTGTAGTTGCTTTTGTGAATCATCATAATTGCTAAGCCAAGTGAGTTGCAAAAAATAATGAATTGACCCAACAATCGACAAAGTATGATTTATGCATGTTTCTTTAGAGTAGTCAGTCTTGCCGACACTGGATATGGTCCAGAGGGGAGGAGAATGAGCAGAGGTTAAATTGCACTAACCTCTGTCTGCTTAGAAACTAGAGGGAAGAATTTGGCAGCCTGAAAAAATATAAACGCCATTAATCATCACACTGCTCATCACACACATTTGGAAACACATTATGTACAGTGGTAAATGCTCATGCAAAAACTAACTGTCCATGTCCCTAACAACATGCTTAAAAAACATAAATTAGATCTAACCGACAAAAAAGGAAACAGCATTCAGACGTTAGCTGATCAGATACAGGTGCTTAGCCAAACTAACACAATACTAATGGCAAATGTACGGAAGAGTATTAGAGTTGGACATTAGGAAGAAAATAGAAGGAGGACAATTTTTTTTAATAATTTGACATTCCGGGAGTAAAACATTTCAAGAAAAGTGGAAATGTAAGTATTTGCACTTATGGTACTATTTAGATTTATTTTCAGAAGTTCAGCTTTAATCTTGAATTTTTCTCTGAAAATGTCTACTTTATCCTGTTAGGTCCCAAGCCTGTTTTTCAGCTCGAAAATGACATTTCCAGAACAAATTACCATAACTACACTTCTAAAAGGGGAACATTAATAATCTTTATTCTCAAAGTAATGATAAACCTTTGAGTTGGATGTAGAAAAGTCAGAATCAATATAGATGTTTTTTATTTTAAAGAAAATTCAGATTGAACATAGTAAAAAACTGTAAATTATACTGTCCGTCCAAAAATAATTTTTTACTTATAGTGAAAACCACCCTTGAATGATGGGATGGTAGACTAAAAGCTTTAGGAATCCAAAGTACAACATATAATAAGTACCCTGTATCAAGATTGATGCAAAACAAGTGACATTTGACCTTTATAGAGAGATTTAGCAAAAAAAAAACACTTCTGGGGTTATTTGGGTGGATTTTCCATATCTCTGGCCCCCCTTGTTCGATTTTGATGGTTGACACCTCTTTCTGACCGTTAGAGCCAATGAAATCGAGGGAAAGTTCCACATGCACACACAGGTTACCAAATAAGGAGTGAGAGTGACGCGCAGAAAAACCGGAAGCTGTGCTAACCTCTGGTGGCTACCATTAGCAGCACATTTTTGTTCTCCGATTTTTGCATAAAAATGGAATTAGGGATTATCAATACGTTTTTCAAAGTTGGATTAACCTATGGATTAACCTTCAGCCGCGTTTTTTCTCGTTTTAATGCCATTGAACACGACTTTTGATCAGAAAACGACAAGACATATTGCCGTGTTCGCTACCTAGCACCACGTGTTTTGATGTCTGTTTTTGTTAATAATGTCGCGAATTCTTATCATGGAGTGATGATATAGACACCTATCGATTCTGTGTATTCTCACGATGCTAATCGATATGTTGAATGAGCAGTTACGATAAGTAATAAGGGTGTTATGAGTGAGTTTCTGTGCAAACAGCGTTAGCATTTTTTCACTCGTGGCTAATTCAGAGGCTCAGCGTTAGCTTTGTGGTTTTTTTTGCAAAAAAAAAAAAAAAAGATCAGTTAGCTGAGTTTCTTCCTGTTACATGGATATGAAACATTCATAGTTTATTAAATCTTAAGAAGCCCTCAGACACTGTTGCTTGCAGATGTTGTGGTTTCGGCCCCTTTGGCGGGTCCGTGGGGCTAAAGAGATTATATAAACTATGAATGTTTTATATCCATGTAACGGGAAGAAACTCAGCTAACTGATGATATGAACCATTTTTTGCAAAAAAAAAAACAAGCCTAACGCTGAGCCTCTGAATCTGCCCTGAGCGAAAAAATCTTAATGCCGTTATTATAGAACTCTAGCTATACCGATCGATATACTTATTGGATCTGCACAAACAAGCTTAGATAACATCCTGAGACTCCACAGATTATAGAAATATAAGGATCATCACTGAGCGATCAGAACTCGTGACAGGGGAAGCAAATACAGACAACACACAACGTAGCTTTAGGTAGCAAAACACGGAGATATGCTCACCTTAGCTGTTATTCTGATCAAAAGTCGTGTTCAATGGCATTAAAACGATAAAAATGCTGCTGAGGGTTAATCCATAGGTTAATCCAATGTGTCTGTCACTTTGAAAAAATTATTGATAATCCATAATTAAATTTGTATGCAAAAATCGGAGAATAAAAATTAGCTGCTAATGGTAGCCACCAGAGGTTAGCGCAGCTTCCGGTTTTTCTACGCGTCACTCTCACTCCTTATTTGGTAACCTGTGTGTGTATGTGGAACTTTCCCTCGATTCCATTGGCTCTGACGGTTAAAAAGAGATGTCAATCATCAAAATCGACCAAGGGGGGCCAGAGATAGGTCAAATCCACCCAAATGACCCCAGAAGTGGGTTTTCTTTGCTAGATCTCTCAAAAAAAGTCAAATTTCACTTGTTTTGCATCAATCTTGATACAGGGTACTTATTATATGTTGTACTTTGGATTCCTAAAGCTTTTAATCTACCATACCATCATCCAAGGGTAGTTTTCACTATAAGTAAAAAATAATTTTTGGACGGACACTATAATTTACAGTTTTTTACTATGTTCAATCTGAATTTTCTTTAAAATAAAAAACATCTATATTGATTCTGACTTTTCTACATCCAACTCACAGGTTTATCATTACTTTGAGAAAAAAGATTATTAATTTTCCCCTTTTAGAAGTGTAGTTATGGTCATTTGTTCTAGAAATGTCATTTTCGAGCCTGAGACCTGGAAAACAGGCTCGGGGTTGAACAGGTTAAATATTAAGAAGCCCTCAGACGCTGTTTCCTGCAGATGATGCGTTTTTCCGCCCGGGGGCGGGTCGATGGGGTTCAACAGGTTTTAAGGTCCTTACACACCAAACTGACACCAAAGAACACGTCGCCTCACGTCGCCTCACGCCGCCTCACGTCGCCTCACGTTGCCTCACGTACGAACTGCGCATGAGTGAGTGGCAATAACTTTCCTTACAAGCAGGCGTCGGTAGTGTGTATTCGTCATTCAAAGGAGGCAACAACCGGAAGACAGACTGCGTGATACACCAAGAGAAGAAGAACAGACTGCGTGATATAAACAAACAACAAATAGCGTGTGCGTTCCATTTTCAATCTACAGTGAGAAGCTCATGGGGCTTTCCCGAACCTGTGTCGAGAGCTGGAGTTAAATTAAATCTCAGATTTGCCTTCTTAATAGTTTGTTTGGGTCCCTCACTTCCGTTTCGCTTCTCATGCACTGATTCGCTAAGCTGAACAGCCAATCAGAGTGATTTATTTGGCCGACGGCCTTTAGCCGACAGCCTCCCGATTCAACATGTTGAATCGGCGGCGGAAGGTGTCGGCACGGCCGAAAAGACACGACGGTGCGGGACACACCAAGACGCACCAATATGAGTAGGGCGACACGACGCTCATCGACGGCCCGACATCTATCGACATCTATCGACGCCGAAAATCGGCTTGGTGTGTAAGGACCTTTAAATGTTCTCCCTTTTTCATTGGCCCCAATACTCTTCCATAGATATGGAGTATTAATCTTGAATAAGAAAAATCCATATTTTACCATTTCTCTTAGTGTCTCACACTTGTTTATCTAGCTTCTGTCAATGTTATTAATGAGGATCATGGAGCCAAAAAAACTGAGAAGGAATTAATTTCAGCCTGAGATAAAAACTTCCGACTTATGCTCCGAGCAGATGGACCCTTTGCATCTTCATTGCTCATCTCTGGCAAGCTGTCCACTCTCTTACTGCTTTCGGTGCCCAGGCACTTCTGGTCCTCCACTGCCCCGTACAGCCTGGGTAATCACACATGTGATGGTGTCATGTACAGTAGCTTACAGTAGCAGATTATGCATGTTAGCGTGTCATATCTCCCCTGCGGTGGCACTTACAAGAGAGTATAGCGGGGCAGCACGTGCTGATACGTAGCTTCCAGCCATGCATCCATAAAGAATGAAAGCTCATTACAAGGCCGAGAAGCCACCACCTGCTAGAATTTACAGAGATGTGATGAGCCTCTGGGTGCGATCTAAAGTGCCTGCAAATGTGCCGTGACGTTTTATTGCTCATAATCATGGATTTGGTTGATTTCATATTGCGATACTTTATTAAACTGGGCAGGAAATATAATCAATTTGAGCAGATGTGGTTATCAATTACAATTAGCGGCTGATTATCCATCTGAAGATTGCACTCAAGAGAATTGTGTGTTTGTGAAAGAATTTGATAAAAAAAATAAAACAGTCTATAAAATGAGTGCATATTGATTTTCGACCGTCAATATGTTATATTTAATTGTTGAATTAGCTTGTCCTGTAGGTATTCATGGGAGCAGTACATTTAATAAAGTAGCAATTTGGTGTGCTGTAGGTGTAACTAACCTTGAACAGTTGCTGCACTTGCTTTTCCTATAGACATTAAGCTATGTGTATGATGTCTATATAATGTACTGTACATGCAAGCATGTCATTGAACATCTATACAATGCAAATGGACTTATTGATGCACGACTGTGCTCCTACGCTCCTCTATCCTCACATATAACCTAATTTCCCTTCTAGCTCTCCTATTCAATCAATAGGATATGGCTGTAATAGGCCTAAGGCCTTTTAGTCGCTCATAAATAAGTAGATCACTGTTCTTTATATACTATGGATGCTGGCAACAGTCACATAGTCCAAAGTGAAGGTGATGTTTGACCAGTAATGGTCGAGGCGGGACTTGAGACAGTTAACCGTCTTGGATGTGACAAC
Organism: Trematomus bernacchii; assembly: GCF_902827165.1. Taxonomy (NCBI): domain Eukaryota; kingdom Metazoa; phylum Chordata; class Actinopteri; order Perciformes; family Nototheniidae; genus Trematomus; species Trematomus bernacchii. The sequence continues at coordinate 14,672,260 of NW_022988043.1, forward strand.
GCTTTCTGGCAGATCATTCCACAAGTCAACCACACGCAGGCTGAAAAAGTTGTGGCGGATAGCCAGTCTTGAGTACTGTTTCTTCAACTTGAGGCAGTGTCCACGAGTCCTGGTGTTATAATCCCGTTGTAGTGGGCATGATGTTTTGTAGATGTTGTGGAGATATTTGAAAACTTCGATCATATCTCCCCTCGCCCTTCTATAATACATACTCGGGATCTTAAGACTTTGCAGTCGTTCTTGATATGGTAGGTCCTTTAGTTCTGGAACCAGCTTCGTTGCCCTTCTCTGTATTTTCTCGATGAGCTCAGCATCCTTTTTGTACATGGGGGACCAAGCGACATTCCCATACTCGAGGAGTGGCCGTACAAGAGAGATGTATAAACTACGTACTACGTCAGAGTCCAAATAAGTGTATGATCTGCGGATCATTGCTAGGATACCATTCGCTTTGTTACTTGCCAGACGGATATGGTCACTAAATGTCAGGGTATTATTATTGGTTTACTTTTAAAATAATCCCTGCTTGCGTGGATCTCAAATAAAAATAGCAACATTCTCTCACATTTTTTTGCGACCTTAAATAGAATGCCAAACATATGAGAAGATACTGTTGAATGTAGAGTGTAGGACGGACAATAACAAGGTGATGGAATGTGTAATGAAATGGGAAATGAGTATGATTGAAAGAGGGTCTACTTGTGAATGTGAGCACTAAATAAAATAAATAATCACAGAATGTTTGCTTCAAGCTCCATCATCATATGCAGACGCACTGAACAAACTGAATAGTTGACTTTAATTAAATGTATTATGTCAACAGATTTCACATAACTGTATTAGGTTAGTTTAAAGCATTGATATTAAGTTCAAATAACAAATATTATGTTCAACTTAATATTATTGCTTTCACCTAACCTCATACAGTTATTTGAAATGTGTTGACATAAAACACTTAATTAAAGTCAATGTTTTAGTTGTTTCAGTGTGTGCGTTAGCCCTTTTACAGCACGCTCACTAAACGTAATGCTTTTGCTACAACCCAAAAAAAACAATCTGCTTGTTGCCGTAATTCATTTATCTTGTAATCACCCCGCTGATGATTACAACCAGGGAACAGCTTCTGCAACTAGATGAAAACTAATCAGATATGGTCACAACAGAATGTTACAACCTAGCTAACAGGCTTAGGAGGCAAACATTGATTTGATTCATCAATAGTTAAATGATCAGCTTTCAGACAAAAATAGAACAGTAATGAAGTGTTTAGTCAGTTGAGAGGGAGCCAAGTTGTATTTTTAGAAACATACAGCTGTTTCCAGTTGTTGTTTCCTGAGATTTGGGCCAATCATATGGTTGCCAGATAGTGTGTCATATTACCTGATTGCCTGTCTTTTACAGTTACCATACAGTAGTATACTAAGATGCTTTGAATTAATTAATGAATCCATCTTTGCCTTGGTGACATTGAACATCCTGTGTTCTGTACCAGCTTTGGACATGCAGCAATAAAGACCTCCTCCACATTTGAATGGGAAATAAATAATAAAGAAATTAATGGTTCATGTATTCCTTTGAATGACTTATCATCTTAATGATATCCTCAAAGCACATGCATGAAGAGGCACTCTCAGCTGTATTTCCTGTAGCTGCTTTTAGCTGCTTCCTTTGTTGACAAGTGATACAGGTATATAGGCACAGGAAATGAATAAGAAAGCAGCAAAGAAGGACATATTACATTCATATTCTATTTAATATTCAATAATCCATTCTTGCACAATAATATCTTGCATTATAGTTGTTACTGGAAATGTGTATTTCCACATGTATATTTTCCACATGTATATATATATATTTTTTTAATACTTTTTAATCTTTTAACTTTATAACTTTCTAATGCTATTTTATTTCTATTTCTGAAATAATTTGGACTGTTTATTTCTCTGTTTTAGTTTCTCTTATGTACATTGCCTTGTGTTTTTTTATGCTGCTGCAACGCACACATTTCCCAAATTGGGATCAATAAAGTACCTATCTATCTATCTATCTATCTATCTATCTATCTATCTATCTATCTATCTATCCATCTATATATGGCATCATTACCCAGAGGGTTACACATCAAAACCATAGTTCGATAGTCATTTGGTTAAGTTTTGAGTACAGTTTCTTTTAAATAGAAGAGGTACGATGAGACCAATAAGAGAGGGTTACCATAAAAAAAAAGTGGAAATACTTCTTTATTTTATAAGGTTATTATGCTAAAAATATTAGCTAGCTGAGTTCACTAAGTCAGCCAGTCATGGATATAAAAAATTAGATAAACAGAAGAAGTGGTTCCAACATACACAAACAAGGTAATGTAAATAAATTACAGCTAACTCCTAGACACAGAACAGCAACCTTAGCTGCTTAGGCACAGGCTTTACAGTAAGCCTACTGTACATGCTGGGACAAACTGACATAATATTTGTATTTTTACAAAGAAAATAATATATCACATTTGCTGAAAATGCGTAATTTTTTGGGAGTACTTTCTCCTGGGCTGACAGGGGAGACTAGCCACCTCATTTTTTTTGCAGGAAAGGCAGTGAACTTAATCCAGACAGCACATTTCCTTTAAAAAATATTTTGCAAAGCAGTTGAATGTCACAATATTTTAGAGGATGTGGCTTATTTAGGACAGACAGTATATATTGTGGGCAATTTGAGGCCATAATAAAGATTGACAAATATTTACAAGTAAGTGAAAAGGTCAAAGAACATCTTTGCTGAAACAGTTTGAAATGTCACACATGTCTACACAACATCAGTGCCTCTGGCCTTTCAGCAGTTAGATCGACATTCATTGTGTGTGTGTGTGTGTGTGTGTGTGTGTGTGTGTGTGTGTGTGCGTGCGTGCGTGCGTGCGTGCGTGCGTGCGTGCGTGCGTGCGTGTGTGTGTGTGTTGCGTTTATCTTCTTTTTCCATCACCATTTCATTTTTCAATCAGACCATCATTGGCTGGCCACTGTTGGTGACTTGGAGGTGGGACACTGTGTTAATCAATCTGAAATAAATGTGTCGTTGCTCTCAGGCTTTCCCCCCGGCCTGGTCATAGTGATTTTTACTAGACACGCAGAGGGGTATTCAGATGTTTGAGAAACAGGAGGAGGATGGAGGAGAGGGGCGTTAAGGGACTTCAGTGGTATGAAGGAAAGATTTAGAGAAAAGGGAAATCATATATACAGAAAGAGAAATTGCGTAAGGAGGATGATAATTACTGTATAATGAGACCAAGATGATGAAAGGAAGGAGAGCTAGGAATGACCACAGGGTGAAGTTTTGATAGAGCTGGAGAATATTGCAGCAGTGGCCACGCGTAATATGACACACAGTGATGCATATCGAATGGTGGTGCAATTTAGTGCAATTTAGTGGGTTAATCAGTTTGGTTATTATGTTGTAATATGGCTGTAATATAGATAGATTTTGATCACATTACTGTTTCAATTAAAGAGACGTTTAGATTGTTCCTACCCAGAAGCAAAATAAATGACTAATTCATAAGCAAGGGGGGGTAGATTGCTTATCAGAGTAGTTGAAAGACCAGGGTTTCTGTCAGAATGAGATTAAGTACCTGATAAGAGAGGGATTTATGACCCTCATAAGTGATTTATGACCCTCATAAACCTTAGTCCCGCCGCCAAATCCCATGATATGGCACATGTCACTCTGACATCCCTGACCTTTGACCCTTTTATCTTTTATGACTTGTATGTTTATTGTTTTATTGCCCCCTCATAAAGGATGTTGCTCAATAAGGGGTGATAAGACTTTATTGCCTCTTTGATGTGAAACCTGTTATAGAGTGTCCTTAGTAGGTCATTATTGTCAATGATAAAACCAGATATAGTTAATGATGATAGTATGACTTGTTTCGGTCACCTGTTGTGGTTGTAATGCCCTCTATAAGGTCATGTTCTTTAATAGTGGGTCAATATTACTTATTGACTCTTTTGTGGTAATATAAGGTTATATGACATTTTATTGTTTAATTACTTTATTAACTATAAGGAAACCCCTTTGAAGTTGTGTTTCCCTGGATGATGGAAATAGTCTAAGTGCCATGTTAGGGGGACATTACGGAGCTCATGAGTCCGCCCTTTAACCTGTTAAGCCCTGAGCCTGTTTTTCAGGTCTCAGGCTCGAAAATGACATTCCCAGAACAAATGACCATATCTTCCCTTCTAAAAGGGTTCAATTAATAATCTTTTTTCTCAAAGTAATGGTAAACCTGTGAGTTGGATGTAGAAAAGTCAGAATCAATATAGATGTTTTTTATTTTAAAGAAAATTCAGATTTTACATAGTAAAAAACTGTAAATTATAGTGTCCGTCCAAAAATTCTTTTTTACTTATAGTGAAAACTACCCTTGGATGATGGTAAGGTAGACTAAAAGCTTTAGGAATCCAAAGTACAACATATAATAAGTACCCTGTATCAAGATTGATGCAAAACAAGTGACATTTGACCTTTATAGAGAGATTTAGCAAAAAGAAACCACTTCTGGGGTCATTTGGGTGGATTTTCCATATCTCTGGCCCACCTTGCTCGATTTTGATGGTTGACATCTCTTTCTGACCGTTAGAGCCAATAGAATCGAAGGGGGAGTCCCCCAAATGCACTCATTGTGAAAAGAAAAGGTGAGGGCTTCGCGCATGCAGTTTTGCATCAGAGCGAACCTATCTCTAGCTCTGACATCTGGAAACGGAAAAGCAGTTTTATTGCTTATGGATTATCAGAAATCATTTCAAGGGGACACAGACACATTGGATTAACCTATGGATTCATTTCAGCAGCGTTTTTATTGTTTTAATGCCATTGAAGACCACTTTGGAGAGACTACAGAGCCAAGGAAAAAATGTTAGCATTTTTAGCTACCTAGCGTCACCTGTTTTGATGTCCGTTTTTGCTTATAACGTCGCCATTTCGTATAATTCAGTGATAATGAGGGTACCCATCGATTCTGTGTCACCTCACGATGTGAAACGATGTCATGGATGTAGAGAAAAGATAAATAATAAGGTTTTGTGAGTGGTTTTCGGTGCAGTAATCTGTTAGCATTTTTCGCTCGTTGCTAATTCAGAGGCTCAGTGTTAGCATTGTGGGTTTTCAGTTAGATGAGTTTCTTCCCGTTACATGGATATAAAACATTCATAGTTTATTAAATGAACATGCCCTCAGACACTGTTTCCTGCAAGATGTTGCGGCAGTGCCCCGGTACCGGGGTCTCTCGGGCTTAACAGGTTAAGGCTCTTGGAGCGGACAAAGAGAGGTGTATTTACTGGTGTGTTTCCCTGGATGATGGAAATAGTCTAAGTGCCATGTTAGGGGGACATCACGGAGCTCAGGAGTCAGTCATTTGAGGCTTTGTTAACATTAATGCTTTTTGCTTTATTTGTGTTACTAAGATACTTTTAGATACACTTTGAAGTGTGCAACACTTTTACAACTGGTAGAATATAAAGTACTTTGTAAGGAATTGGGTTTCTTTATAGGCAGTTTGTGATTTTTAGGGCTGGTTCAGTGAGACAATGCAGTTTTGATAATTTCAAGTTTCAAGTTTCAAGGCTTTTATTGTCATCGGCACATTAGCTACAGTGTAGATATGGCAATGAAAAACATAGGTCACAGGCTCCTCCAACAGTGCAACATATATATATATATATATATATATATATATATATATATTTATAAAATGGACAAGTCAAATGAAGCAATCTGATTGGTTCTTAGCCGTGATATAATGAGTGTATATCACGGGTAGAATTGTAGTTACTTTTCACAAGTCATGTATCCCTCCGCATCTGAGAAAAAGCTACAACCATTACAACTGTTACATTACGTCCGTTACAAAACTAACTAACTAACAAAGCATAAGATGGAAACATTTAAGGTTAACTTCGACCTCCGGGGTGGCCTTACTATGGAGGAGTGGATTGAGCAGTGCCTATCTCCAGAAAAAAAAGCACCTAAACGATGACATGCAGAGCTACGTGAAGAGCAGGTAGACCAACTGGAAAAGTACCACCATTCAAAAGCTTTCTGATGCGGGTCTTGAAATAAAGCAGAGAAATTATGACCGTTAGTCCCCACAGGTGCGAAAGCTCTCTCCAGAGCTACTGGAAGCCGAATCTCGGGGACCGGAGAAAGTGGAGCAATATTCTCGCCACGCCAAGCAACAGCCTAGAACAACCTCAACCAATACAAGTAACCACGTAAGCCATTCTACTGATGCTGGACAGTTTTTCAGTGGGTGCACAATAAACGGCAACATACAAATTAATGTAAATAAATAGCCAAATAATCGATAAACGCCGTCTGTCTAATATGTTCGCTAGCTGTTAGTGTTGTTGCATAGCAACCACCTCACACTATGTTTTGTGCAGAAGGCAACGGAGGGACTATTTTGAACATCATTACTTTAATAAATAAAAACTATTTAGTGTATAGTCTGTATTTTTCTTTCATATTGCCACACTTGGTAACCGTTTTATAAAAGCAATAGCTATTGCTTAAATACATATATATATAGAACAAATAAAACAGATTTTGCTCTTTTCTCTCACCAAGGTACTGTAAGATACACTTTTATGTAAGCAAAAAGTTCAAACTGGAAAAATGAAATACTTTGTCTAAATAGATTTTCTTTAAGACTGTGACTCTTAAAGGCACTTTTGTGATTTTAGGAAGACAATCCAGTGTTGTTAACATTAATGCTTTTTTGCTTTTGTTTGTGTTACTAAGATACTTTTAGATACACTTTGAAGTGTGCAACACTTTACAACTGGTAGAATATGAAGTACTTTGTAAGGAATTCGGTTTCTTGGTAGAATATGAAGTACTTTGTAAGGAATTGGGTTTCTTTAAAGGCAGTTTGTGATTTTTAGGGCTGTTTCAGTGAGACAATGCAGTTTTGATCATTTCAAGTTTCAAGTTTCAAGGCTTTATGTCATATGCCCATTAGCTACAGTGTAGATATGTCAATGAAAAACGTAGGTCACAGGCTCCTTCAACAGTGTAATATATATATATATATATATATAGAGAGAGGACATAAAATAGATAAAATACTGCAATAGAATGTTTTGAGATGACAGATTTGTGCGTAATTCTCTCACAAAGGAAATGTAAGATGCACGTTTATGTATGCAAAAAGTTCAAATTAGAAAAATTAAATACTTTGTCTAAATAGATATTATTTAAGAATGTGACTCTTATTGGCAGTTTTTGATTTAAAGGGCTCATGTCATGGCCATTTCCACTGATCATAATTACATTGTTGAGGTATACTAAAATAGATTTATACTGTGCAATTTTCCAAACTCACATTGGTTTCGCATACAGCATCTCTGTCAAGCATGTGTATTCAGCAGTATTCACTTTCTCCACTAAACGACTCGTTGGAGCTCTTGCCCCCCCCTCCCTGTGAGCCTAGTGTGCTCCGATTGGTCAGCTGAGCCACTCGTTCTGATTAGTCAACCACCAGAGAGGCTGCGCCCATGTCAGTGCTTTTCCCGGCTGCTCTCAGCGTAACATCAGTCTTATCATGGCGTCGGTACAGCGGTATATTTTATATACATATATATTTTTAACTGTTGTTATAGAAGAGTGTGACGGCCTCAGGGCCTTTGTCTTACGATGGGGTGGAGCTGAAGAGGCTAATCAGCACGATCACGGACACCTCCGGACACAGTCTCTCTCCAAAGCGGCTGCAGGAAGACTAACTCTGCGATCCTCTCAACCACCTGTCTCTGCATTTACCACAATAAATGTGCCGTGGTTTTGTAAACTCGTGTATGTCTCCTTGTCTTTCCGTTGTGGCCTACGAGCTACTCTCATAACAAAGAGTAAGTTATTTTTACCCGTTATAAACTACTACTGTTTGATGAGAAATCAAATCATGGTTTGCTATATATGAATTCAGGGAAGAAAGGATAGGCCTACTAAGTATTTCCATTAAACTTTATTTTTAGAAATGTACAAAATGAACATAAATATACATATATACACGGTATATCATCCATTCCTCCTCCTCGCATCTTGCCTGCGCACAGTCGGTGCGGTGCCTTTTAGCACCCTCAGTAGTAGTAGAATCCCTTCCCCGTCATGGATTGTCCGCCAGGATCTGGCTGGACGAAATCAAATGCAAATCACAAAATATTAGAGAAACTTAGTTGTTTTAGATTCGTTAGTAGTAGTTGTGTAATGAACAGCTTGCCTGCTAATATGCTAACCTAGCTTTGTTTACCTTGGTAGCTAACACGATATGAACGTTAGCTTGGAGGAAAGGCAACTATAATGCAGTGTAATAAAACTACTATGAACAAAAGCTAGTGGTTCATATTAGGCTAGCAATAACGTGTTTATAATTGCAATCGTATACGGGTATTCTGCTACGTTCGGTCATACAATGTAACTTGCATGAATACATTGTTTTGCGCTAGCATACAGCTAGCCTCGTTAGCTACATGCAGTATATGTACGGTCACAATGTACGGTAAATCACAGTACAGTATACTGTATGAGTATTCCGTGTGTGTGACTGCAGACATTCTCCTGCCATGACAAACATGTAAGGCCATCTGCTGACATTGTAGTTGATATATTTAAACGCTAGCAACGTAGCATCACAAAAATGTTTTTCTGACCAAATCTAGCTCTAGCTCCGTGTGTTAGATCGCTACGCCAGCTATAATGTAATTACGTTTCGCGACTGACCGGCAAATCACCCGGAGTATACTGTCAATAGGTATTTTGTGTGTGAATGCAGACATTCTCCTGCTATGAGATACATGTATGCAAGGCCATCTGCTGATATTAGAGTTGATATATGGAAACTCTAGCAACTTAGTTAGCACAGTTAGCACTGTGTCAATGGCTTAGCAGTCCAACACAGTTTACACATTTAAACAGTCTTGTTTGATAAATACACAAATAACAATGCAAACTTACAGGTTGTATACCCAGATCTTCCCCTGCTCCAAACGGTCCAAACAAGCTGTGCATATCCGGCCTCAAACTGGGCAATGTTTTGGAAGCTTTCGTCTGTGAAATGCCGGTTCTTCGAACCTCTGGAGGAGGAACACGCCGCTGCTGGTGTGGCCATAGCTCTTCGGGATTGGTCCATTTCGTTCCGGGTACCGCATGACATCAGGCGGTACCCGGAACTAAATGGAAGACTCAAATGGGCAGTGACGTATCTCCAACGAGGCGTTTTGGGGAGGTATTTTCTGTGTTAGAGTTTTACTCGCTACAGGGTGTACTTTGAGGGTTTTGACTCTGCACACCGTTTACATGCATAAAAACCTTCATAACACACAAGGGGACGGGTAATAACCGGAAAAGCATGACATGGGAGCTTTAAGTAAGACAATCCAGTTAAACAATGTCGTTTTTGATGACTTTACAGATTTTTCTGCTACCAAGATACTTTTAGATACAGTTTGTACAACTTTACAACTGGTAGAATGTCAATCACTTTGTAACACATTTATTTTCTTAAAAACTGTGACTGTAAAAGGCAAGTTTGTGATTTTAACACTTATTTACTGACACTAGGCAGATTTTGGCTTTTTTCTCTCGCCAAGATACTTTTAGATACACTTTTATGTATGCAAAACCTTAAAGCTAGAAAATGAAGTACATTGTCTGAATAGATTTTCTTAAAGACTGTTTCTCTGAAAGGCAAGTTTGTGATTTTAACACTTTTTTTTACTGACAATCTGCAGATTTGTGTGTAACTCTCTCATAGAGAGGAACTGTAACATACACTTTTATGTATGCAAAACCTTAAAAACTAGAAAATAAAATACTTGTCTGAATAGATTTTCTTTAAAGGCACTTTGATTTTAACGCTATTTCAGTGGAACAATCCAGTGGAACAATCCAGTGTTAACATCAATGCTTTTTTCTCTTTTCTTGTGTTACTAATGGCGCATTTCCACCATGGCGCGGAGCGCGGTTTAAGCGTGCCGTGTCGTGCCGGGCCCGTTTTTGGTTGCGTTTCCTAGTTCCGGCCCGGGGCTACTTTTTCACCTTTTTTCTGGCCCGACAAAATCGTGGTTCTATCGGGGCCAACAAACAGGGCTGAGTCGGGCTGAGTTTGCTAAACTAGAGAGAGAATCGCTGGCAAGGGGGCTACAACTACAACAAGATGAACATATTTGACCGTGATTTAATTGTAATACAAGTTTCAAAATGATGCCGAAGTAACAACATACTGATACCGGTTAGTAAAAACCATGAATTAATGCTTTGACAAGTCTGCAGACAGACGGCAGGCGAAAAACCTTTTAAAATGCATGTTGTCTAAATGGAGATTGGCTAAGCTAACGCAATATATGCTCCGACCGTCCACACTCACAACAACGGCCTATACAGACATAAATAAACCAGCGACTGTACTCACCATGACACAGACAGTCTGTGGTTTGTACTTGTTTAACTTTTGTCTAGTTTCTGAACAGATATGAGGAGCTGTGAGCTTGAGTGCTAACAGCTAACGGCTGATGTTGTTTTTTCTGGGGTGCTCATTGAATATGACATCACGGCTCCGCCTACACTGCGTTACCATAGATACTACCCCAGTTCCTAAACTGTAATGGAAGCGCAGCATTAAAGTGAGCCGGGCCTATCAAGGCCTAACAAGGCCTAACAAAACTGTACTAAGTCGAGCGAAGCCTGCGGTGGAAATGCGCCATAAGAGACTTTTAGATACACTTTGATGTATGCAACATTTAACAACTGGTAGAATATGAAGTACTTTGTAAGGAATTGGGTTTCTTTTAATGGCTGTTTTTTTTTTAAACGGCCATTAAACGGCCATTTTGTAAAGCTTAAAAGTTGTATTTATCATCTGAATTTGGCGAAACAAGTTTAATATTCTAAAAACCAAGACTTTGTTTATTTGAAATCAGATGAAAACAAACGTTCACGGACCCTGCCGTGTTATCTATGATTTAATGGGAATGCTGATACAGCATTCCAACTATATGTTATGCTACGGACAAAATTCGTATTATTATTCCATCCAATTATTTTGGCCCTCTTCTCCTCCCACATTCAACATCGCAGAAACTCCGTTCAAACATCAAAACGTTCAGCTCGGTCGGGAATCGCAGGCTATTACTTTTATCATTCATAACTTTCATAATTCCAGAGATACATCCCATAATTCATCCAATTTTTAACATGGAAGTCAATGGAGACATTCTTCAGACTTCAACAAATCTTCATGCGACTTCAACTGCTAACTGTTCATTCATACTTTCACTCAGAAACCTCATTCCAGCTTTAAAATGTTACACATCTTTCTGACATTATTTGTGTAACACAACTTTTAAATCTGATTCTTACTTTTAGAGATATTAAACATTGTTTTGCCTCTTGAGGGCATGAAGTGACAAAAACGTTCAACCATTAAAGCCCATTGTAATTTCAGGCAGATATTTCCTCACAGCAGCAGCCGCACACCTTTTAGTTAAACTGCCAAAAAGGCCACATTATTAACCCGAAAGTACACAAAAAATACTCTTCAGATACTCAACTTCCTTGGCATGCTTCACGTTTTGAAATTTCACAGATATCTATTATCGTTCTTCCACAAAACGTTCACATGTAAGAGGTTTATCTCTCATTCAGAACAATGCAAACCTTTGATCTCTACAGAGCTCGTTAGCTCAACTATAAACACCTGTGTAATGGAACACGATGATGTCATCACTCCAACTGACAGCAGTCAGTTCTAACTGTTCATTCACATGTAAGAGGTTCATCTCTCATTCAGAACAATGCAAACCTTTGATCTCTACAGAGCTCGTTAGCTCAACTATAAACACCTGTGTAATGGAACACGATGATGTCATCACTCCAACTGACAGCAGTCAGTTCTAACTGTTCATTTCATACACACACTCTCTCTCTCTCTCTCTCTCTCTCTCTCTCTCTCTCTCTCTCTCTCTCTCTCTCTCTCTCTCTCTCTCTCTCTCTCTCTCTCTCTCTCTCTCTCTCTCTCACACACAATGTTCCAAACGGCCCAAAACTTCACAGGTTTGGTAACGATGCAGCCATCAACGCATCTAAGCGTAGTATGGGGTGTCATCAAATGCCGTTGCCATGGCGACAGACCACTCGCCATGAAACACGATGTCGCTGTAAGTCCAATGGACACGGTCCAATCGTCCCCCAATCTTCACTTGTATATCACCGGTCCATGCCTCAACAGCTCTACGCCAAATCTGAAATCTCACCATATGCCGTTTCCATGGAAACGCATCCCTCGCCATAAAACACGATGTCCCTTTAACTCCTATGAAAATGTTCAAAAAGTGCTCAAAATTCCAGCCATGAAGACATCTACGAGACAGTTTTGAGATTTCTTCAAATGCCGTTGCCATGGCAACACAATGCTCGCCATGAAACACGGTTTTCTCATAACTTCAGTGAAAATGCTTCAAACGGCCCAAAACTTCACAGGTTTGGTAACGATGCAGCCATCAACGCATCTAACCATATTATGGGGTGTTATCAAATGCCGTTGCCATGGCGACAGACCACTCGCCATGAAGCACAATGTCGCTGTAAGTCCAATGGACACGGTCCGATTGTCCCCCAAACTTCACTTGTATATCACCGGTCCAGCCCTCAACAGCTCTACGTCAATTATGGGGTTTCTTCAAATGCCATTGCCATGGCAACACAATGCTCGCCATGAAACACGGTTTTCTCATAACTTCAGTGAAAATGCTCCAAACGGCCCAAAACTTCACAGGTTTGGTAACGATGCAGCCATCAACGCATCTAACCGTATTATGGGGTGTCATCAAATGCCGTTGCCATGGCGACAGACCACTCGCCATGAAACACGATGTCGCTGTAAGTCCAATGGACACGGTCCAATTGTCCCCCAATCTTCACTTGTATATCACCGGTCCATGCCTCAACAGCTCTACGCCGAATCTGAAATCTCACCATATGCCGTTTCCATGGAAACGCATCCCTCGCCATAAAACACGATGTCCCTTTAACTCCTATGAAAATGTTCAAAAAGTGCTCAAAATTCCAGCCCTGAAGACATCTACGAGACAGTTTTGAGATTTCTTCAAATGCCGTTGCCATGGCAACACAATGCTCGCCATGAAACACGGTTTTCTCATAACTTCAGTGAAAATGCTTCAAACGGCCCAAAACTTCACAGGTTTGGTAACGATGCAGCCATCAACGCATCTAACCATATTATTGGGTGTCATCAAATGCCGTTGCCATGGCGACAGACCACTCGCCATGAAGCACGATGTCGCTGTAAGTCCAATGGACACGGTCCGATTGTCCCCCAAACTTCGCTTGTATATCACCGGTCCAGCCCTCAACAGCTCTATGTCAATTATGGGGTTTCTTCAAATGCCGTTGCCATGGCGACAGACCACTCGCCATGAAGCACGATGTCGCTGTAAGTCCAATGGACACGGTCCGATCGTCCTCCAAACTTCGCTTGTATATCACCGGTACAGCCCTCAACAGCTCTACGTCAATTATGGGGTTTGCCGTTGCCATGGCGACAGATCATTCGCCATCAAGTTAGTTCAAAAGTTTGCAGTTCAAATATTCTGCTACTTTTCCAAGCCTTTTTACTTTCTTTTCTTCACTCATCACACATTCAAGCCCCCAGTGTTCATGTATCATTTCAATCTAAATTCTTCACTTTCTTCTTACACATTACATTTCAGCATAGCAGTTTAGCGTCAGCTTTTCAGCATAAAGCATTCCCACTAGCAATTTCTTCAGGAATTGCATTCTCTAGTTACTATACGCTTTACATTCATAATTTCAGCAGGAGAGAGGGGGAGCGGCGCTGAGGAACAGCAGAGACAGGCTACAAGTGTCTTAGGTTCAAGTTAAACAACTAATGTCTGGGTTAGTGTTCATGACTTCATGTTTATGTCATCTTAAAGGTGGGGTAGGTAATTTTGGAGAAACCAGCTCGAGATCGCTAGAATTTGAAAATACACAGCCGGAACAAATCTGCCACTTCCTTACAGAGCCCCTCCTCCAACACACACGAACGTGCACTTGACCAATGAGGGCACGAGATAAGTTTGTGCACAGATGGAAGGCTGACAGGCAGGTAGGCCATCCAGTTATTTTAGCCGGGCCGGCTAAAATGATTGGTCGTGCTTTTTACAGTACTACAGCTTCCACAGATGACATTTTTTTATGGATTTTTTGTCAAAGCACTTAAGATATTCATTGCTATCGGGATGTTAAGAGCATTCCATGGAATATAACAAAAAGTGTATCTCGAGCCGGTTTCTCAAACTTACCTACCCCACCTTTAATGGTTAATCTTAATGGACACACATTTTCCGTGCTTTCCAATAGTTTAAAATAGTTTTATTCCACTGTTAAATAACCTGTTCAATACAAACATTCCACTTGTAAAAATTAAATAACATTTCGGTGAACTGATATTTGTTTAGTGAGCTTAGTAGAGGATGTTCCCTGAAAGATTGTAAAATGAAAATGAAGATGTCAGACTTAGTATATTTGTTAATAATTACATAAAATACATGGAATTTGTGTGTGTGTGTGTTCCAAGTGAATCTGCGGCCCCCTGGTGGCCAGTACATAAATGATGTGGCCCCCACCACCATCCAAGTTGCCCATCCCTGCCTTAATTAGTCAGTTAGTCTTAGTAAGGTTCCTAACAGAGTGAAATGACCCGGAAGAGCTGTTCGAATTCTCTAGATCAGTGGTTCCCAAACTTTTTGTGCCCAAGGCACACCAAAGGACAAGTAAAAATCTCAAGGCACACCATTGTGCAAAATAGCCCTTATAACACGTGTTATCACTCATATCATGTAAAATATCTGTAAATGTGCATAATTATTTACTAATGCCAAATAAAATGTGACGAAGACAACTATATTACTCATGAAATATTTATTAACGAAATATTTTAGAAATTAATTTGAAACTTTATCAAATTAGCCTTCATCAAAGCAGCAACACACTCATTTAAACCAGACAGGTCACAAAATTAAAAATGAGGCAAAGACTCAGCAGAAATGCAGCACAGAGAACTGTCAATGCAAGGAAGCTGCACTGTCCATGGGCCTGAACTACAAATTATAAATGTAACGTTTCAGCAATCAGCATTGAAACATGTGCTATTGTAAATATTTTGCCGACTTACAAATTAGTGAGATACATGTGCCTGTCGGGGCGCGCCGATTTTTTTAATCCTTGGTGGCACTGAGGAGAGGGCCACTCGCAAGTCCTGTTCAACAGAGAGCCGTGACCTCCTGTTGTTCTTCATGTAAACCAGAGTAGAGAACGCCAACTCACACAGGTAGGTAGTGGGAAAAATAAGAAGTTGCTCAATCGCGTGGTGGGAGATGCTTGGGTACTCCGATGCAGAAGCCAACCAAAACTGATCCAGTGGGAGCTCACTAAATTTGAGTTTCAGTGTGCGGTCCACACGGAGCTCTGCGCACTCCTCTCTCTCTTTCATAGTGAGCTTTTCTGTTGGGAATTCCTGGTGGAATGGGTCTCGGATCCAGTCATAGTCTTCGATGTCAGCCACACATGGAAAATAGCGGTCAAACCTCTCTTTTAAGGTCTGAAGGTGTTTGGCATATATACAGCGCGCTCCCTAGCTGCCTGTGGCGCAGCTGATCCCAGCGGGAACATGTCCATGGAGCCCTGTTCCAAAGCCTCGCGCTACAGGATAAGTTTGCCCATAAACCCCCGAATCTTGTCTGTGGATGATAAAATGTTTTCATTCCTGCCCTGAAGCTTGGCGTTTAACTCGTTGAGATGCCCAAATATGTCTGCGAGGTAAGCCAACCTGGCGCACCACCTCTCATCCGCGAGCTTGTCTTTATGTGGGACAGCGTGTTCACGTGAAAACTCCAAAAGCTCTTCCCGAAGCTCATAAAGACGGGATAGGACTTTCCCCCGTGACAGCCAACGTACCTCTGTGTGGAGGATCAGGCTTTGGTGGTCGGCTCCCATCTCGGCGCACAGCTGGGAGAAGAGGCGAGATTTCAGGGGCCTTGATTTGATGTAATTCCCCATCTTCTCCCGTAGTATGGCTTTCCATTTCTTTGCAGAGGAAAAACGTCTATGATATGTTGAGTCAGCATCAACATATCTGACGTTTACCAGAAGTTGGGCAGCCCCACTTATGTCAGTAGATTATAGATAGTGCCATAAGACAGGTAACTTTCATGATACTGTCTACTGACAGTTTTTTTCCTCTTTTCTTTCGGTGGTGGGTTGTCGGCAGTCTCTGCACTGGTGGTTGGTGGTTTGCTCCGCACAAGAAAGCGCTCCATTTTCCCTCTTGCGTGTTTCTCTGTTTTAATGTTGTCCTTCAGCCTTCGATGTGTCACGGTCTTATAATTCCCACCTGTGCAACTGCGTTAACAGCGAAAGAATTGTTTTTAGGTATAGAGTTTGCCTCTGTATGAGTGCATACAAAGTACTGATATGGTAAATAAAAAAATTATTATTTTTATGTAGTTGTATTTTGCAATAATAATGTATGGTTGTCACAAAATCCCACGGCACACCCGGACTTGCCTCACGGCACACCAGTGTGCCGCGGCACACCGTTTGGGAACCACTGCTCTAGATCAGCGGTTTTCAAAGTGTGAGGCGCGCCTTCCTGGGGGGGCGCCAGAGAGCTTCAGGGGAGGCGCAGCGTGAGAAAAGTGTCTTGCACACTTTTGGCTGTCTGTGGAGACCGAGCTCCCCGACCTCGCCAAAAAGGCTGTAAAAGTGCTCATTCCCTTAACCTCCACCTACCTGTGTGAATGCGGGTTTTCCGCATTGACTTTGATCAAAAGCAAGTACCGGTCAAGGCTGCAGCCAGAGGATGATCTGCGTTTATTCCTGTCTACCCCGCCAGAGTCCTGCACGGGTCTGATTTTAAGACCCGGTCCCGTCCCTTACCCGCAACGTGCAATACCGAACCGAAAGTGCTTTGTTTTGAACGTTCAACACTATAATAATCAAAAGGTGAAATATGAACGTCCATTGGCACGTCATAAATACGTCCGTAAGTGCAGTCAGATTCTCTTGAAGCCCAGTCGTCTTTTCCTAAGTCCTTTTGAATTCTCCTAACCACTATTCCTTAACCGTATGACGTTTCACGAAGAGGTCAAGGAATAGTGGTAAGGAAAAGACAATAGGAGATGATTTTTGGACAATTCGACCGCAACCCAGGTTTATGCATACAAAATGGCGGACAACTCCAATAAAAACAAATGTGAACGTTGGATGAAAACAATGCATGGTATCTTTTATTTTTTATGAAACACGGTAAAGTCTATAACAGTGTCACGCTTATCCTAGATTGTTCTGAAAGTTCTGCTTGTTATTAAGCAAAGATTACATTATGCCAAGATATAATCTAATGGAGCCATGCCATATTTCACAGCCAGCCCGCTACACTATGATCCATCGGAGCCAGGAATGACTACCCGACAAAGACAGGATTTCTTAGAGCCCATTTTTGTCTGAGCTGATTACAGGCGCATACGTGACATACTGAAAATGCAACCAATGTGTCAAGAACAGGCCACAGTAGAATACTCTCCGAACGTGAATGTAATGATGAAAATGGGCCCCGGGCTACCCTGCAGGTAGGAACAACAGACAATGCATCTCCATAGATAATAGAGATGGGAGAAGAGAGATGGAGGCCTCGGTTCGATCAACAGTGATTGAATGACTCATATGTGGCTGATTGCTTGGATGGTTAATTCATGGGCAAATTTAATAATTAATTTGTGGAGTAAATGTTTCATACATTTATTAATGATGTGATTTTCTTTCTGCCACCACCATGGAATTGAGGGTGTTAACCAAACATACTTGGGGGGAAAGCAATACCAGACATGGAGGAATAATGTAGAGATAACCTTTAAACCTTCACATTGTTTCGTAAAGCACAACAATCACACACATACTGTAGAGATGTCAACTGAATCACACCTCTTATAGAAATAGATCTCACAAACCTGTTTCTCATCCTACACCTAACCCCTCTCTCGCACTGTGTGATGAGCAATGCAAGATGATGATGCATCGCTTTGACACCTCACAGAATCTAAGGCCTGTACTTTTACCAAGCTAAACTTTGCCTCACTATGTGGCCTTGCAGTGTGCTAATCGTGCTGTATGTGTACAAATGTTCACAGTTTATCCTGAGGCCTGTAATGAGTTAGTAAGCAGTGCAATTCTCAATGGAGAGTGAGACGGAGATAAATCCCCGGACTTCAACACTGCTGCTGGATAAACCTGGCCTTGCTGAAACTGAGAACACCCACTCACATCTGCACCATCTGCTTTGTGGCTCAATGGAAATCCCTACCCACCACCACCCCCCCTCGCGCCAGCACACACAAACACCCCCCCCCCCCCTTTCTCCTCCCTCCTCCCTCCTCCCTCCTCCTCCTCCTCCTCCTCTTCCTCCACTCGCCCACGCATGCACACCCACACACTCCTGTACTCACTCACACACCGCTGATGGTGTCAAACGCTTAAATGCCAGACCACCTTCCACCTACCGGCTGCATCCCACATGCACTGGGGAAGTGGACAGAATACAGATATATCCTGGGTAAACACACAAACATGCGCACACACACACACACACACACACACACACACACACACACACACACACACACACACACACACACACACACACACACACACACACACACACACACACACACTCAGACAGACAGACACACTCAGACAGACAGACACGTACAGTATCCTGCTGTCCTGGAGTAGAGGGTTAATCCTTTTCTTCAGCAGACTCTTATTCGACTCAACTGTTTCTACTTGACTGAAGTACATGACCTTTTAGTGCATGTAACTTGTTGTCTGGTTACTTCTACAAGCCACAACGTAGTTATTCAATTAGACCCAGTGTTAACATTACACACATTGTTTCCCTTTCACAGATTCAGTGAAAATAAATGTTTTGTATTTCTAGACAAAATTGGGAAGGGGGTTAATTGGTGTATTGAGCTAAATCATATAATAGAAATCTCTGTCTTGGTTTGTGAAAATCGGCCAAAATTATGGACCATCATCTGTAATGGGTCATCAAGTATAAACAACTTTTTCTGTCCATAATAGTCATTGATTTTATTAATATTTTGACCAGCCTTTATGTACATTTATCATGCGAAGAAATGCCCAGATCTGAAAACAATGGGGCAATGCCACTTGTAGTATAAGACAGTACAAATGATATAGAAGTCTATGAGAAAATTAAACCACCTCCAAATCGATGTATTACTATATATATATATATATAAATATAATTATTATGTAGTTAGCATTTTCCTGATGAGTTCATGTCTTCTTCAACACGAAAGTATGTTGATTTTGTAAATGATATAATGTTGAAATAGATGATAAATACAGTATGCTATAGGGCGGGGCTATCTTGTGACTGACAGGTTGGTGTTGTTGAGTTTGGACATTAACTGAAGACAATTTAACTTTTTGTTATCTTACATTTATTTCTTCAATCTGGTAAATCAGGAAAAAATTGTCCTAGTATTTTTTCTCTTAACTCAAACTCCATTCTCACCTCTAAATGTGCTTATTGGTCAGTAAACAAAGTTATTGAGTGTGACATAACCAACAAGCAGGACTCATCAGAGGGATAAGAGACAGAAAACATTATTTGCACGTACAGACTAGTATGGGGGGCCGCACCAACACTTTTTAGGTGGAGGCACCTGTCGGTTTTCAACAAGTTTAGTGAGTGTCATGATACATCCAGACCTATCCGAATCCAGGTCCTATTTTCATTAAGCAGATTCATTGGTCTATCTGAATAAAGTACCTGGCTAAAACCATCAGCCCATTTTCTCAGATTTGACAGGGGGTCAGAAGAAAATACATTTTAATTCATAGAAAATAAACATACATGTTGAATATATTGGTGTACATACAGTATGGCAGCTGGTAATGGCAGATAGAGACTATTTTCCGCTAGGTGTTATAATTGATGAGATTAGTCTAGTGTGTGGGTATGAGTGTGTGGGACAGAGGGAGGGAGGTAGTCAGATTACAGAAAAATTGTATACATCTATGTAAAGCCGAGTTAAAAGAGTGAAATTGAAAACCAAGAGAGAGGAAATGTGTGTGTACATGTGTGTGTGAAAGAGAGAGAGAAGAGGGACCCTTCCTGACCCAGACAGCTTTCTATATCTCTCTTTAATACCACCTCAAGGTCAGCTGAGGTTGTGACTGTGAGTCTGGAACCTGCGTAGACTACGGCCCAGCTAATATCTGCTCTCTCAAAATCAGCTTTTATCCCCCCTCTATCAGCTCTGTGTCCCACAATCCTCCGCAGTGATTAAACAACTGAAAGGGAGCGTGAATTGGGATGATGGGATAGAGAGCGAGATGAATTTATGTGTGTGCGTGCGTGTCGGTGAATATTTTGAAGCTATGAGTGGGAAAAAGACACCGAGGCAGATCCGCGGAAAAAGACAGATGCGACTCTATGGTCGTGAGTACCTCTGTTTACATTTAGAAATGGTCTCGTTCAACTGAGAAACACTCCTCATTGCTCCTTACCACGGGAGCTGCAGCACAGCATCAGGAGACATCTCCAGCACAAGTGAACTATAAAAAAAGGGGGGCAAACAGAAAATTGCTTAAACGCATTTTGTCGAGGATTGTCTCTATGCAGTGATGGAAAAAGTACTCACAGTGTTTCCTTAAGTAAGTGGATGATACCACTATCTGAAATGACAACATTGTTAGTAAAAGTCCTGATTTTAAACGTTACTTAAGTGAAATGACATAAGTATTATCATTAAAATGTACTAAGCATTCAAAGTAAAATAACTCATTGTGCAGAAAAGCTCTTTCGAAAGTGTTGATATAATAATATTATTTTTGTATCACTAACAAATATTATTAGGGTTAGGTTTAGGGTTAGGGTTAGGGTTGGGGTTATGTGGAGAAAATGTAGATTAGTGTATAATGTATGTATGTAGTGGATCAAGAAAGTACGAAGGGGGCAATACACTATAATGTTGAAGTACATCAAAATTAAACTTATGTAGAGTACTTGAGTAAATATTCCTATATACAGTCAAACACCGTCTATATGTCACTGTAAAATGTTCTGCGATAATAACTATCGTTATTGCCATCTTTCTGCCCTTGGGTGTTTCTCTGTTATTATGTGCCAAATAACGCAGAAAAATAGTACTTAAAGAAGCAAGAAGGACTTTTTTTCTTTCTCTTTTCTGCATTTAAAAGGAGAGTAGGATCATCTCCAAGAAAGTATCCCCTGAAGCATGTGTATGTGATTGAAGTTCATCCATCAGATTCAGTACTAAAGTTTTGATTGGCTACCGTCCAGGCTGGGAAAACAGTATGTTTAACAACTTGAGTTCTCATTAAACCATGTTGAAAGCACAAGAGACGCATTAGCAGGATTTCTTTATGTGTGCTGGTGTGTCTTATTATTCTCTGGGCGTGCGGCAAGATAATCAGAACCTAACAGTTTGAGATGACATTATTCACAATCCACCACTTTCCCTCAGTCTACATTAAAATGTAGGTGAAATGCGATTTGATGTCACTCATGAATAATAATACGGTTGTACTTTTAAGGACTATATTTCAACTTGCAATAAGATCTAGATGACAGCTTTCAGCGGTACAAGATTACTTTTTGACAAATAGTGAAAAAAGGGGGGAAAAAGGTTCACTTTGTTGCTGTGACAAAATCTTGGCTTTGCTACTGCAAGGCATATATTTCATGATTTCACAGTGTTTTCCCCTCTCATGGTTCTGATGTGTAACTTGTCAATCTAAGATGAAACAGTTAGGGTATTTTTTGTCGAAAAACCAAACCTTAGTACTCCTCAAATGGTAACAAAAATAATCAGGAACCAAATCACGACAATCACATCAGTCATAGTCAAATGGATATGTAGACCGTACACTCATGGATTCATGCTTTAATGCATTTGTGCTGTTGCAAAGTAGAAGTCCACACTTATGTATTCCTCTGACATTTTGCCTTTAAACCTTTGACTCACAATTGTAATGTCTTCATCTTCACTTCTCCAGAAACGGGATTAAACAACAAAAACGCAGCTGAATTCAATTCACTTCCCACTTATTAACATATACGTGCAGTACATCTAACACATGCAGCATTTACATCACAAAGCGATAGATCTGCGAGGCAGCTTCCATCGGGGGAAGAATGCTTTCTATGCAGAAAGTGAGATCAAGGGGGTGAGCTGGCTGAAATGTCCACATGGGACATAGAAGACTGAGAACAATGGGCGGGGGGCAGGTCTGTGAAAGTGAAATTGTTTTCCAGATATTTGTAAACCGTTGGAGCAGCTTGTAAGCAGCTTTTTACCCATGAAGAAAACAATACCAATGGCGGCAAACGTCTGCCTTCTTTCGACATGTGCGCTCTCTACGGATGAACAATTAATTCAATTTAGCTTGCATTTTTTTCCTAATGGAAGCACAGCAATCCTCGTTTTAAGTACAGTATGTGCCCTTCATTGCTCAATGCAGCCTACAGTGTTTCTCAGAGCAGTGTGGGTATTAGCAGTGAGTTACTGGAGGGAGGTAGGGGAGCCATGCGGGGAAGGCAAGGCTATAATGATGATCTTCACCATGAGTGATAATGAGTGCTAAGGTATTCCTCGTCTGGGACCATGCACAAACACACTAACAGAATGCCAACCTCACAAGATGTCTCACAGACACACGACTGGCCCTCCCGTACTTTGCCTGTGTCTTATCAGCGAAAGAGCATGTAGGGAAATCAGAGTCATGCAATCTTGCCATGAGGAGCCAAACTTGCGTCCCCCAACCCAACCCAAAGGCTGTTATGTTGATACTCTTCCTCCTCTTCCTCTCCAAACAGTTTCATTCTTTTATCACACAGGCAATCAGACAGATAGCGTTGCTCTGAAACCCTTCCTCTTGCTCAGTGATGGGGACGAGGACCTCGATATTGCAACCCCCCGAAGCCTGGGCGTGTATAAAAGACACTGTAGTACTTCCGCAGATAAAAGAGAGGAAAAGCGAATCTCTCTCCCATGTGTCATAAGTCTGTCCCTTTGAATAAGAGTTAAATCCATCAAGTGAAAGAGCTCTCTCTCTCTCTCTCTCTCCCCCCCCCCCTCTTGCTTATTCTCTCTCACTTCCTCTTCTTCTTTGATCTGATTGTTTCTTTCTCTCTGGACCAAATCAATCTGCCACCCACAGGTCGTTCCATGGAAAAACAGAAGACATGAACGCATGTGTTGGAGCCGGCCCGCGTGACACATAAAGGTTATTGGCGCATGCTTGTTTGTGTTTCTGAGTGTTGCCTTCACAAGCGCGACAGCAGTCTCCCCACTATGCTTATGAATAAAGATGATATTAATCCTTAAAACATGGAAGAGGGGATTACAGTGTTTATGCATGTCTGCGGAAATTGAGTGCTCTCACTCAGCGATGGTGGCATGTTTGGACTTCCAAGAAGCTTTGTGAAATGCCAGGAAAGAGAGTAAAAAGGAGAGAAAATAATAAAGTGCTTGCATGCTGGTTGTGTGTGGGTTCCGAGCTGCCATATGTTCTTTAGGCAATTCATGGAAAATAAGAAACATATTGGGTATTATGGCTCTATTTTTAGCACCGACTGTTTCCAATTACTGTTGGTTCTTCCATTTGTTTCAATTTCCCCCCGCAACCTGCCAATATTTCTTGTGTCTTCTCAAAATCCACATAACGATAAGAGAGAGTATAGGGGAAGAAAGAATTCAGAGAAGCCAAGCAACCAATCTCCCAAAATAGGTCAGTTTGAAAGCACGATGAATTTTCATACAGCCTTTTAAAATGGCTTTTTAGGACTGAGGATTGTGTAGGAGAAGATGCTGCTGAGGATCTCTTTCTCACACACACACACACACACACACACACACACACACACACACACACACACACACACACACACACACACACACACACACACACACACACAAACACACACACACACAGAGTTGGGTCGAGGTTCGTGAAAGGGCCGTGAAGACTACTACTGCCCCCTGGTGTTGGCCGCTTGGATAACATGTTTTTTTTTCTTTCATCCATGGTCTCAGCTCTACTGAGCATTTGGCAAGGTAAGAACGTGTGTGTTCAGCTTCCTCACATCATGATCACGGCTTCAATGAAGATGTGGGTGTCCAAAACGCCGAACCAGAACGGATGAGATGTCCGTTTGTTTCCGCTTCACACGCCATCTTTCTGCAGCTCCCAGAACCAGAGCCTACACAAACACAAGGGAGAGGGAGGAATCAATGAGGATGTGCCAGACTTGGGTCTCCTATCCAGAAAAAAAAACGAGTTCTCTCATAGGCTGCCGCATCACATTCAGCCTGTGGTTGTGTAAGAATAGGGAGGCGATCTCTGACTCATCATCCTGAAATAAAACAAGCAATTATTCATATCCTGTTTGGAGAAGAATCAAAGAAGTGCTAATAGTGCTGACAAGGCTCTCCGCTGTACCGCCAATTGCTCTTCTTTTCAACTCTATTCAACATATCTATCTATATAGCATGTATCTTTATTCTCAAATCTCATCACAATGGGGAACTGTGATTAAAGTGTCAAATCAGTTCCATTCATTCAAGACACCCATTTAAGTAAATCATTTATTCATTGTGCTCTGAAAAGAATGGCTCAATGCAGTTGGATTTCTAAAGCTATTATATTGAAATAGCCTGACCGGTTAAAGCGTTCATATTTCATCAGGGAAGAGAAAAATGTAGAAAATGGTGCAGAAATACATTTTAAATGACATTACAATTATGTTATGCAGTAGATGAAAGGGGTCATACTGTGTAATCGTTAATAATGTGCTGCACAAATGAATTACTTTAAGTAACATTCAAATGGCTATGATGTATGACGTTCCTCTAGCCCATAAGAAACTAGTCTGAAGTTTCTGACATTTTGAAAAAGCAGAATTTGTTATACATTTTTGAAGTGTGGAGGATAACAAATAACCAAAGATATCTTGAAACCTCAATAAACCCCAAACGGTCAGGTTAGTATTGAAGCTGGTGAGAAACTATATATGTTATGTGATATGGACCATAAACAGCAGTCTAAAACAAATGTGGAAGCTTAAACAAATGTCAGTGGGGAAGACAAAGAGAAAAATAATTATACATTTTCAATCGTGTCAGTTTCTGTTTACCTCGGTTTACTTTGGTTGAGCTCTGCTGCTTGCCTCAGTAATAATTCCAACAAATCCAAACAGCAATCTGGTCGATCGCCGTTTGTCTGCTCACTGCAGAGCAGCGAGAAAACCAGCCTGGCTGCTCGACTCTGTGCTTTCATCTCAGCATCACTGGTCTGGTAAATGTTCCACCTACTGTTCTGGCATGACAATTGGATCCCAAAACCAAGGAGCACCATGCTGCGTGAGCCTGGTAGCTTGCTGCTTTCTATAGGCACACACACAAATATCCAATTACAGACATGCGAAGAAACACACAGAAGGCCACACATGCTAACGCGTGTACCCATAGCAGTGTTTCCATGGGTAGAAATAAACGTTTTCTAACGTGCCATCTCAATTAAGGATTTATTTACATTGCTAATTCATTAACACAAGATCACACTATACAGTATGTGTTTGATTTAAATGCTACAACACTTCCACTGTCATTTGAAGCATGTTATAGTTTTTATGGAGAGGGTTCGGTTAGGACAATCTCCGTCTTGTTTTTTTCTATCTGGTGAAATAGATTTTACAGAGATATTTATATCATATTGAGTCAGTCTCACGGCATTTCGTGTTATAGTCACAAAATGTAATCTATTGATTCGTGTTCACCAACCTGATTTTCCCCTTTTTTTCGTGTCACACAGAACGATTTTTAAAGCAATGTATTTCTATTGGTAGTATGTTTCGTGCTTGCACCACGTCTTTTTGTCCGGTTGGGTCTTGGAAGACCGGAAGCTGTGCTGTTCATAAAAACATTTTCTTACTCAATATCAAGCCACGATTATTGTTTTTATTTTAAATCGTATAATGTCGGACTTTTTTTGCCGTCCGTGAGGAAAAGAAATGGGGCTCAGAATACTGAAATATTTATTTTTTAAATCTTTTTTTCCTTCTAATGTGTTATTCTTTTCTAAATAACACACTGTTATTTACTCAACAATAACACATAATTATCCTTGTTTTTATTTATTTGCTTAATTCTATAATATCGGGCTTTTTTGACGTCCGTCAGGAACTGAATTTCAAAATAAAGTCACCGGAAACAGACGTAGGCGATACACACCCACTGAACTGATTACCCAAGATCCTCAGCTATGGTTGAAGCTCGGTGATTGGATGTTTTAGCCGCAATGCACGTTGGGATATGGTGTTTATGCGATATGAAATCCGAAAACATTTAAAAGAAAAAAAAAATATTACTTTATTCCGAGTGTGCTTGCTTTTTTCTTTGAAAGTCATCACATAACGGCATTGTAATACACAGTTTGGTTGCATTAAATATTACACATCTGCCGTTGTTCTTTATTTATAGAGCCCTGATTAGAAGACTTCTAGACAAACTGGAAGAACTGCCACCGAAACTGAATACGTGATGTGGATCATAAATATATCAGCAATTAAACAACATCTTCAATTTCTCTTCACACAATACGTCTCCTTGCAGTATCAATACTAATTCGGCTGACTTTCATATTTGATCCAATTGGTAGATAGGTAGCAGTGCACAGCTGATAGACAGGGACTTGTAGTTTTTAAAGATATTATTGATTTTCTTTGAATTAAAGAATGTAAATACTGAGTTGAGAGAATAGTCAGGGGGTTTGGGTGATGGGAGACACATCTATGGATTCAGAATGTCAATAGCTTACCATTAAATGACGGATATACCTTTCTGTCTGTGATGGTTTACAAATCAGATATTAATGTGTAGAACTACAATATGTGAAATAACATAGCAATATCCTATACAATTATGTGAAAACATGAATAAAACTACACATCTTCAAATGTTATACATACATAAGTGTCCTACACTAATAATAAAAAGTATAATTTGTTGTGTTAACACTTTAAACTTGACCGTTTTTTAACCCGCACCGCCTAGTGGTTAAAGCATGTTATTGAATTTTTTTGTTAAATATGTTATATTTGATGAAATGTACATACAAAATAGGGGAAAAGTAGAAAGTCAATGATAGAAATATAGAATATAAAATATCAAGAAGATACTGTAAGTGATCTCTACAATAAAAAAGTGTAGTGCCGGATGTACAAAGATATTAATAGGAGGATGTGCAAAACAGAAAAACAAATTAACCTTTATTTAAACATTAAAGAATATTTTAGGTTAAGGTCTTCTTTTAAATAAGAAAAAAACGTTGGGGGTATCTACAGATAAATATTAAGCCTGACAAAGTACTTAACGTCTAATATATTGCTTTCCTGCAATGTTAACTATGTTGAAGCACTTATTTTAACCTGTTAAGCCCTGAGCCTGTTTTTCAGGTCTCAGGCTCGAAAATGACATTCCCAGAACAAATGACCATATCTTCCCTTCTAAAAGGGTTAAATTAATAATCTTTTTTCTCAAAGTAATGATAAACCTGTGAGTTGGATGTAGAAAAGTCAGAATCAATATAGATGTTTTTTATGTTAAAGAAATTTCAGATTTTACATAGTAAAAAACTGTAAATTATAGTGTCCGTCCAAAAATTATTTTTTACAGATAGTGAAAACTACCCTTGGATGATGGGTTAGTAGACTAAAAGCTTTACGAATCCAAAGTACAACATATAATAAGTACCGTGTATCAAGATTGATGCAAAACAAGTGACATTTGACCTTTTTAGAGAGGTTTAGCCAAAACCACCCCACCTCTGAGGTGATTTGGGTGAAAATGTTTTTTTTTTCCATATCTCTGGCCCCCCTTGCTCGATTTTGATGGTTGACACCTCTTTCCGACCGTTAGAGCCAATAGAATCGAAGGGGGAGGCTCCCACACACACACGTTGTGAAGAGAAAAGGTGGGGGCTGCGCGCATGTAAATGTGCAGCAGAGTGGACCGATCTCTAGCTCTGGCATTTGGAAACGAAAAAGCAGTTTTATTGCTTATGGATTATCAGAAATAATTTCAAAGAGGGCACAGATACATTGGATGAACCTATGGATTAACTGCAGCATCGTTTTTTTATCGTTTTAATGCCATTGAAGACCAGTTTTGACCAAGGTAAGCCATGTTAGCGTTTCTAGCTACCTAGCTCCACATGTTATGATGTACGCTTTCGTTTATAGCGTCGCAAATGTTTATCACTGAGTGTTGAGGTGGGCACCAAACGATTCTGTGTCTCCAGGACACCCAAAACGAGTGGTTGGCTGTGCATCTAGGGAGTATAATTGGGAATTATTGTGAGTTTAGTTGCAGAGATAGGTTAAAAATGTTTCGCTCGTGGCTAATTCAGAGGCTGAGTGTTAGCATTGTGGGTTTTTTTTGGAGAAAAAAATTAAAAAGATCAGTTAGCTGAGTTTCTTCCCGTTACATGGATATAAAACATTCATAGTTTATTAAATGAACATGCCCTCATACACTGTTTCCTGCAAGATGTTGCGGCAGTGCCCCGGTACCGGGGTCTCTCGGGCTTAACAGGTTAACTGATATTATACATATGAATTATACTCTTATAAGATGTATGTAGATAGTATTGCCACTCCAACATCCAATCACAGAGCTTGAAGATTAATCACGGGGTTTGTCAAGCAAAGGGACTGTAGTCCCAAACGATAGCTGAGGATTATGGGTAGTGTAGTGTCTTCAGCCATTCTAAACTCCGAAAAAACTATTTGTTTCTCCGAATCGAAGGGGGAAAACACAAAAGCATTGTACACAATTTAAACCAATCAATGTTGTGTAATTAACAAGTATAAACTGATGTTTTTAGTTGATGAGTATACTGCAGATTACTATGCAAACTTCGAGACCGGAAATACTGTTTTCACCCCAAGCTGTTGCCTGGCAACGCAATTCCAATGTGCATTGCGGCTAAAACATATTGCATATTGCTGGTAGCTAGATAACGTCACCATGGCACTGGTTTAATTCAGTATTATATTACTAATGTACACAGTATTTCAAGAATCTAAACGTGTTCCACATTGACAAACTACAATACTAAAATGTTCTTACATGTATAAAGACAGGATAATATAATAACCACAATAATATAATACCTTGAAAAATAAATCCATTCGTCATGATAAGTACTTTTAATATTGATACTTGAAGAACATGTCTCTGATAATACTTCTGTACGTTATATTATCCTGAAATGGGTCATTGTAAAGCATTAATATTTTAACTGTTTTTACCTTAAGTATATTTCATTTTTTAAGTAAATAAACTGATCTGATCATGGTCAGGAGTTAGCAGGTTTTTTTTTCACACACGACATGTGTAAACATGAGAAAAGCAGTAATTCATTCAATTCTGAATGTGACTTTCTATTATCATAAACCAACAGACTACCATCCACACTGAGGCAAGGCTGCTTAACTGTTACATATCTGACTTACTTGCTAACTTTTTAGACATTTCTAAGTAAATGGTAAAAAATGTATTTTCAGCTGTGAACAAAAAGTGAACCTTGAGGATATGTTGCAGAGAAAAAGAAGCCTGCACGCTCTACTAGCTGATATATATTCACACATATCTACTGTATGATCTTTGCACTCCAGGAAGATGTATGTGTTGCCTTTACTCTATTGTGTATACAATATGCCCACAGACATACAGTATACAGGCAACATTTAATTCAAATGTGTACACATGCAGTCAGTCCAGCACACATACAAACACACACAAACACACACACATACACACACACAAACAAACGCACAAACACACATACACACAAACACACACACATACTGTACACACACACACACACACATGCACGCACGCTCACACACACACACACACACACACACACACACACACACACACACACACACACACACACACACACACACACACACACACACACACACACACACCGACAAGGTTTTCTTCCCCAGGCATCAGGTAGGCAATCCATCCTTTGATGGGTAATTGTTCTTTTTTCTTATTAAAAGAACAGGTGGCCATGAGATAGCAGTCTCATTTTTCACCGTTGCTGCACTCCATGAGTCCAATTTAATGATCAAAACATTGAACTCCTCCAAATAATCTCTCAACCCCAGACTGATAGATATGGGAACTGATGGGAGTGTGTGGGTGCAAATGCGTTTTTGTGTGACTGTACTGTCAGTGCCTGAATGTCTTAGTGTGTTTGAATGTATGCTTCCACCTCCATTCCCTGATTTCCAGTGTTTCCACGTCAAAGGCGTTTCAAGTCATCAAAAGTAATTTTTATTAAAAGCCATTTGTATTTTGGGTCATACTGCCAAGACTAAGAATAAACAACATATCAGATAATTACTAGTACATACATTTATTGACATGTTAAACAGTTCATATGCATAAATAAGAGGAATGAATATATCATAGTTCTCTTGACCCTGCTGAGCAAAGATGATTCAATTCCAATGACCCTTTTGATTATTTGCAGTTAACGTAAAGCAGAGCCCTTGTAAAACCTTCAAAGACTTATAAAATAGGATTTAACCTTATGCAGACCTACATTTCACACAATTAAAACGTTGTAAGATCCAGTAGAAAACACTGTTCTGTTTGGTTATTTGTTTGTGTAGTTGATGGTTTCTTTGCGTGCAATTGCACATGCCGTTATGCATGGGTGCCTTCATGTGTTTGTGTGGGGGCAAATGTGGGAAATCTAGACCTTCATTCAAGTATTTGAACAAGGTTGCTAGGACAGCGGCTTTGACAGATAGCTTGCTTCTTTTTCACACTGGTGCCATTCTGCAAGGACATTCCTCTCAAACACTCACAATCAAACAAAGAGAGAAACCTAATGTTTTCTTTTTTTAATCCAGTTGTGGCTCATTCTTGCTGCACCATGCTTATCGCTTTCAAAGGGAAACCAGCGTGCATCTCAAAAAGAAGAGATGAAAGCAGGTTAATTATCTTTTATACATGGAGGGAATTCATTGGTGCTGTACCAAAGGTTTAGGTGTTGGAGGAGAAAATGTAGACTGAAAGAAGTTGATAAAATATTCATTTTGTCTCACCTTTACTGGTGACTTCGAGGGAGATAATTGGGAAGCCGACATCATGGTGTTTTGCATTTTTCCTGGACAATTTTAGGCTACATTTAGATTTTTTAAAACACAAGCCATTCATTTAGGACAAACTAACTGGAATAGAAAAGAAAAAAAACATTCAGGGATGTGTGAGGCGTGTGATGTTATTTGCATTTTTTCTTCCCTCCCTGTCACAAAACCTGTGATGAGTAATGACGCCCTGCCACACACATCCACTCAGGAGATTTGGCAGATGATTTCAGTGATTTGTGTCTGATAGCACAGTGATGACACCATTGGAGGCGGCACGATGTAGCGCTTTGGTGTGTGAAATAAAAATGTTTTCAGTCCTGCACACTGTCAAACCTCCCATCTCTCCTGCTCTCCCTTAGCTTTTGATCATTTGTGCTTCGTTCTGCCACTTTATTCAGCCCGATGAGATTAGTCATCGCCTGTCCCATCTGTTGTGTTTACGACTCATTTGATAACTCGCTGGTTCACATCGGAGCATGCCGAGGCCAGGGGGATTCCTTCAGATGAGGATTGGGTACGGGCTCTGAGGTCAACTCAGCTCAATGATCCATCACATTTCTAACTAAGTAACTGGGATGTACAACACAGATTATTTTCATTTCAGATCATAATTAGAGGCAAAGTAATCCAAAAATGTAACCTGACAGTACGAAAAGGAGCATTTCAGGCAAAAATCAACTTTTGATGGTGCTTTTTTGGACGTATCAATGAACTACTTCCCTTCTTGTTCTTCATTGTAAACCATGGCTAACCACTAATTTACCAGACGTGGTAGACAAGTCTGCTGGTGGTTGCTGTCTACAGGGAAATGTAGCTGCAAACATGGACTTGCCAGGACAGGTGGTGATGTGAAGCAAGCTTGCAATAGTTTCACATTATGTTGATGAGTAGTACAAACACAGCTGGAGTAATTTGCAGTAAAATAAATCCTGCCAAGACCCAAAGTTGATCAAGAATCTTGATGCTTTCATGAATGCCATACGGTTAATTGGCTCTTTGTCCAAGCTGTGCATAATGGACTCATCATTTGTCCATCCATCTCTGAATCCATTTGTCATTGCCCACTTGTGTATTGAAATGATTTGGTTAGTATCTAGCTGTCTGTATTTATGTTTCCCATAATAAAGGAATAGCTCAAAAAGGCTAACGAGGAAGCTTCCAGTTTTTGGTTTGCTTAGCTAAAACTTGAAATAGGGAAACAGCTAACTTAGCTCTTGGCTTTAACATCCCTACCAGCATCTATTAGATACACTATTCAACATGTTGGTTGTTGCCTTTTCTTAGGTGTAATGTACTGTGCAGATTATTTATTGATCATGCGTGGTGAGCTCCTACAGTCTTAGTTTAAATTAGGCTAACTGATTGCAGGTTAAAGCTTTATTTGTATTGTATATGCTCTGATTACAGGCTGTAGATGTATAGTAAACATATAACTCCTATAGTATACAAGACTATGGCAGTGATTCTAAAAGTGGGGTCTAAATTACAGTTGAAAAATATAGGAATGGATAAA
Organism: Trematomus bernacchii; assembly: GCF_902827165.1. Classification (NCBI taxonomy): domain Eukaryota; kingdom Metazoa; phylum Chordata; class Actinopteri; order Perciformes; family Nototheniidae; genus Trematomus; species Trematomus bernacchii. The sequence continues at coordinate 14,705,121 of NW_022988043.1, forward strand.
GTATATTTTTTGAATATTTTCATTTATTCAGGGATTATTTGCAGGATATTACATGGCACCAAGTTTCAGTTTTGGTGCTTGGTTTCTCCTTGGTAGCTATTGGATTTTTGTTCTTGAAAAAAATTAACAACCTCCTTTCTCCTGATTTCTCCTTGTTAGACCTTTGTGCCAAGTTAGCCTCAGATGTTGCTATAAAATATTGACAACATGTCTTGCAGCATTTTCACTGCTGCCAATATACTGAGTACTGAGCTTGTCATTTTTTACTGGCCATGTAAAAATGATGTTGCGATTATGTTGCAATGTCAGGAAATAGTTTTCTGTCTATTGTTGAAGGTCTTTCTGAATCACCTCTTCCTTATTGAAATTCTATATGCAAAGAAGAATGAAGAACTAAAGGAGCAGGATACTCCTCGATACAACTGATAACTTAAAAAGCCTGTTGTGGATTAAATGGGCTGATTACTTTTTTTAAATCAAAAGCCACCACCTTACATTTTAGATTTGTCCTCCACCACATCCCAAATAATACATTCAACAGAGTTACAAAATATTAAATGGTAAATTTCAGAACCACATTTTAAGTTAGCTCCCTCAGCTAGCTAGTGAATGTGGGGTTTCTGGAAATATTAGCTAACGTTGACTCGCAAATCAGTTGTGCTTTTAGCTAAGTTAAGGTTTGACTGGGCAAAGCAGGTTAATTAACATACGATAGGCTCTATTTTCATGCTGTGGCTACCATTTAGCTTCTATTTTTGCCTGAATCAACACGTTGGTCAAAAATGTGAACATTATGGAATCAGCCCATGTTTTTGCCACGATCTGAAAATAGTAAAATCATCATTGATATGCTATAGGCTGCTTAAGTATAATCACTTCTTTGTGTAAACTGTAGGATGATAATTGAATTAGAAAAAGTGGTGTAGCTGCAAAATACAGTATGTTTGCTCTCCCTGATTGTATAAGTGGGTGCATTTGCCCCTCTTGATGCTGATTGTGGTTGAAGCTGTGTCTGAAAAGGCAACCAACAGTAAGTGTGTGAGTATAACTACCATTGCTACAGTTTACACTGATGGACCCTCCCTTATGGTTTGTCCATGCTCCAACTAAAGTGTTGTTGAGTGAGAGGATTAAATCACTGGTGGTAATTTTTGGATGGGGTTACCGCAGGGTAAGCATTGTGCTTACAGATAAAACTCCCTTTCCATTTTTACAAGAGATTGATGGTTTTTACATTAGCTTTGCACTAAATATTGCAAAAATGATTTTGAAAGTCTCTCTCAGCACTCCAGGAGTGAACATTTTACCATCATCTAATGTCTAAGGGTATGATGCAGCTCTTGTATTAAATGAGTATAGGCCCAGTGTTTTGTAAACTGTGAGCCACTAATCTCTCAGTTTGCTGTCAGTCGATATAATACACAATACTCCTGGGTGGCTCAAAACCATAGCACTCCTTTCTGTCAATTCATCTTTTGGAAATAAAATGCTGATTAACTACCTGTTTGAATTCAGCAGCAAGCAAATACATTAATTGTGCTACAGAAAAGCAATATATTCTCACAGTTCTTGACTGGGAAAAAAATGTATGTTTTCAAATCAGGGCCTATCACAGCATGTTAAGAGGTGCTTTTAAATCAATCAATCAAATGTTATTCATATTGCCCAATATTAAAAATATCACTTTTGTCTTATAACCCTCGCTTTTGTCCTTATCCCCTCGCAAGGCAAAACTCCCCAAAGCAACCCCAAAATTATTCTGAAAAATATGGAAGAAACAAAGGAGGTATCCCTCTGCTAGAATGTGTAAAATATGTTGAGTGGAAAGATAAAAAAAAAAGATAATAACATTAAAACATTGAAAGCATCAGAAGCCAAAAGGCAGCCAAACCCTTTCAAGAATGCCCATGCCATCCTTTATATCTCGCATAATAAATTGTCAACATTTAATAAGTAAAGTAAATTAGCTCCAATTGACTCTATTACATCCCTGTTTGCTTTAAAGCAGGGCATTGTGTTGATAAGACCCAAAGAATATGCTGAGCTTTCAAGTTCGACTTGGAACTGATGTTGAATCCAGTACAATGTGTCCTTCTTAGTGTTCTTTGCAAATGTAGCTAACCAGGAGAGCGCCAGTGCCCTGTTAGATGGAGTTTGTTGGCAAGTGTATACCCAAAGGCATATCTTACATCAAAAGTCGACTTGATTCTTAATTAAACCGATAGAATACAGCGGCAGTGACAGCTCTGTGGTGCTTTGCCTCAGTAAAACTTAACAGCCACTAAAGTTTCTTCTGTGTAATGATTAATGCATCCAATTTCTGTGATCTGTATTGAGCATGGCATCATGGGTAATTAAATGATGGTCTATAGAGCACTGACTGTTCTCATAAAATGACAAGGCCATAATTATCATGAAGCTTGGTTACCCCCTGACTCAAATACTAATAGTGTATCAATAACCAAGTGGAAAATGTCACATAATTAAAACCCAAAACAACCAAGCTGTGCAAATAGCTCACAGCTACTGCAGTCAATAACACCCAGTCCCCCTTTTGACAAAAAATGAAATTAGATTTGGGTTATTCATTACAGTTCATATTTATTCATTGGGCCATTTCACAGGTTAAATAAAGTGAGACATGTAAAACCAAGAAGAAATATGCTTTAAACATATTCACATTTTCAAAGATAAAAAACTGCAGTGTTAATCCATTGGAGAAGAATAAAAAGCTGCTCCCAAATGTATTGTTCCCTTACATAGTATTTTGTGTCATGAAAAAATAACCTGCCAGACTTGCAGGCCTTTGTAATAAAATAATTCTCCCTCACTGAATTCTGAACCATATTCTTGGTTAACACCTCAGTAACCAAGAATATGGCTTCCACTAGTAAATACAATAACAAAAGCACTGAGAAGCGCACTGTGCTCAGAGGAGCCGTTTACACTTTGTCATTGATTCATTAACAGGCATCATTTTCAAATGAGCAATACGAGCTCTAACGCAGCACGCAAATAAGCAGTGCAGAGAAGTCTCCCTGGGGGGGACTGCACGGCTGTCCAGGAGTATCAAAAAAATTGTAAAATTGATGTTTCCTTTACTACCATTTAAATCAAGCTTGTTATTTTTATTATTGTTGTCCCCCTTTGAGATGAATAGGGTGATAAAAACAGATGCCCGCCCCTGTCTCGCTGACATTTTAGGGAGTCCTTTTGGAGCAGTAAAGATGCCCACTTGATGGATACCAGAGCTCTACCGACAATGGGAAAAGACAAAATGAGGAATGCTTATGGGTGCAGGGCAGATAAGGAAAATAAATAGAGAGAACATGGGCGGCACATAGGGAGTGAAGGTGGGTAACATCAGTGAAGAATGGAGAAAAACAACGAGGCTAAGACAGAATAAGAGAGTGACATGCTGAAACAGTCCATCAGCATGAGACTTTAGGACAGGGTAAAACAGGAGATCCAGGGAGAGCCGGGAGGGAGAGACAGAACAGACAGCCCCAGCAGCAGCCGTCAACTAGAGAAGATGAAAAGAAAAGTGCTGGACACATTGACACACTCATTGTCTGTTCTTCTGTGTTTGTATGCCGGTCTGCAGAGAAGCTCCCCGGAGGCTAGTCTGCGTTTCAGCTCCTTCCACAGCAGATCCTGCTCCTTCTGGGCTCCCTTCATGAAGCCCCGGTTCTCCTGGGCTCTCCGAGACAGGTAGGGCATCACCTCGCTCACCGGCCCATAGGGGACGACTTACATTGGGAAAGAGTGGTCTGTAAATTGTTGGATATTTTTTTTTTTATTAAATAAACTACCCAGTATGAACATTTGTATAGCCCTTATTAAAAACATTCGGTCCTCAAGTTGTAAAATGTGCTAATAACATTATTCTGAGAGTTATTTTCCTCTGCATTATGAACGCGGATCTAACCCACGGGACCGCGCCGCCCGGCACGTTCATGTTACGTGTTCAGTACTACATGCGTTCAGTGGTGACTGGTCATTAGGGGCAGGTGGGGCACAGCCCCACCTAGTGTCAGCAGAAAGTATTACAAATAATGATTACAAAAAATGCAAAAAATATATATATATATATATAAAATATATTTTAAGATCATGGTTAATCATCTGATTCGTCTGTACATTGCTGTTTTAGTCTGTGTTCTTCTAATTAGTGTCTACAGTGTGTGCCTATTGAGCTGTTTAGAGCCATGTGGGACAAAACCTGATCATGCCCCTCCCTCTCACTGTCTAAGTGAACGGTGACTGTAAAAACTACACTGCGCATAATCAGAGTATTTTCCTATTTAATGTGTGTGGCAAAAAAATAATGACCATAGGGGCACTGAGCTGCCATCCCCACCATACGTCATCTCACATAATTCAGAGCTGATTGGCTGTAAGTACGTGTGCCGCGAAAAGTGTGGTGTGTGAAGAGGAGACGAGAGAGCTGCAGTGACGTCCTAAAACCCGGAAGTAAGCTGCGCATGGCTTCCCTCGACAAAAAAGCAATGAGATTTCTCCATAGGATTTTAGAAAATAGCTCGAAATAAGATCTGTGGGAAACGTACCTGTTAGATAAATGCACGTTTTGTTCAGCCGGATAATATCCACATGTCTACCCTACTTTTATAATTTTTTAATCATAAATCTATCGATTAGATTTATGATAGACTTTTGAAACTACAAGAAGATAAGGAGGACTTTTACAAAAAAGTAATAGACATTTTTGTCCAGAAGGATAGGCAAATGGACTTCATCTTCAAGTCAAGGTAAGACCGCAATTTTATTGAAAATGGGAACTTACTAAGAGAGAACAATTCAATATTTAAATGATAAAATGACATTTTTTGGGTATCCTTTTGTTGAACTGTCTGTTTAAAATTAATCGAAGCATCAGACAAAAAAAGCTTTTGAATATTATATTTTGGTTTAGGTCAAAATATAATATTTGTAAACCTGAAGAGTCAGTGCCAGTGCCTCACCAGCCATGAACCTCACTGCACGTCACTGCAGAAGCTTATATATAGACAGTTTTTTGTGCCCCACCACTTTTGTACATATAAAAACGCCACTGCATGCGTTTTACCTTTACCCATGGATGCACAATAAAAACGGATCCATATCGCCTTACTGCCAGCCCACGGAGCTGTAATAATGGATATATTGCACATGTTTGCTGTAATTCATCATTTGTAAAATATTATACTACATGGGCTGTATGATGTAAATCTTGTACCGTAAATGTTGTATTAAATAAAGTTAATATTACCGACGTAGATTAACGTCCCTGTTGCTTCTTATTGCAGTTGCAATATAGCCTACCATTAAAGGAGTTGAACGTAGCTGTTTGCTATTACTATATAATACCACGCAGGGATAAGCCAGAGTGTACAACCTTTGCATGTGGGCACAACACGTTTTGAACCAGTTTGATTCATTTGCTATACCATATGATATCGCCCGGGGAAGTCGTCATACTTATACATATATAAATAAAGATATATGTGTTAAAGCTCTAATCAAATTAACAGTTGTATTAATTGTATTAATTATAATTGTATATGTATATATATATATATATATATATAGCCTGTGTTGTATATTTATACACACAAATTAACAACCTTGTGTTTTTTCAAAAAACAAATAACAAGTTGTATTGTAGTGTTTATTTTAGTGTTGTTTTATGCTTATATAGATTAAAAGGTAATGTAATATTGATTACAATTATTCTATTAAAAAATCCACCATACATGATCAACAGGAAAGCCCTATGAAGGCATGTTATGGTTTGAAAAAAAGTTGAGGATGGGGTCCAGACAGTTCAATCAGGAGAGACTTCATTTTGTTTAAAGAACATTTATTGACACATGTCATATGATCAATGTTAAGTCTTTGGCGATTAGACCCCGATCCTGAAATCGTATATCTAAAGCGGGAAATGCAGCCACATGTTCACATCACTGAGGACCTGACATGGACTCATCACACTAACACCATCACCAAAAAAACTCGACAGCGGCTCTTCTTCCTCCGCAGGCTGAGGAGGTTCAACATGGACTCCAGGATACTCTGCAACTTCTACAGGTGCACCATAGAGAGTAACCTTCTACAGGTGCACCATAGAGCATAACCTTCTACAGGTGCACCATAGAGAGCATCCTGACCTTCTACAGGTGCACCATAGAGAGGATCCTGACCTTCTACAGGTGCACTATAGAGAGGATCCTGACCTTCTACAGGTGCACCATAGAGAGGATCCTGACCTAAAACAACTCAAAACAAGTGTCGCAATATAGGGAAACAAACTCTGACAAAAACATATCAATTAGATCAGAATCAGAATAAATTTACATTGTTACAGCAGAAAAGAGCCAAAGACAGCCTAATGTTACTTAAAGTATGCATACAAAAAGTATTAAAGATTTAAAAAAAGAAATTATAATAAAAAAAGTTACACATTTTACAAAATACACATCCTGTAACAGTTTGGAGGATTTAGCAGCCAGGTATATATTACACAGTTTTAGCGGCATATATATATATATACACATGGTTGGTATTTAACAACAAGGGGTGTTATAGTCTGTGTTGTAGTGTGTGATATTGGTATTTATGGAAACATTTTACACCTTTCCTTCAAGTATTATACGTTTTAGTTACTTGTGGGGTACTTAACATGAATAATCACAGTTACTATTCTTTTACTCCATCACATTTCAAAGAGAAATTGGCTATTGTTATTTTAACTCCACCACAGTAATCCATCATCAGCTTTACTTTTTAGATAAAGATTTAACTCACAATTGATCATAACAGGCTTCAAAATACATACATTTTTATATATTACCAAGTGGTTTCATGTACAACCCACAAAAGTATCATGCTAAATTAAGCTCTGTTGCTACGATATCACTAGATCCTGTTACATCAGCGTAATATAAAAGTAGGCTACATAACGATTGATGTGTAACTTAGCATAATTACTAGCTAGCCGCTAGCTGCTAACTGCCGCGGCCGCCTCGTTAATATCAAATCCATCATAACAATCCAGTACCATGCTGTCATGAACGTGCGGTGCTGTTACGTGTACGCAAATTGACGTGCTTGATGTGAACAAGCCTTTTGGGGGGCGTGGTTAAAGTTGCGCATGCTCTATGAGCGCACATACGGGTACTTCGTTCTCAGGCATGACGGGTAATCTGTGATGTTTCGCTCCCTCAAAAGTTGGGCCATTTTGTCTTCATGCGCCAATGAGCAGCTCTCATAGGAATGAATGTGGCCCCGCCTCCCACGCTGTATCCAGTTCTTATTATCCGCTGAGGCCCCACGCAGTCTGCGTGATCAGCCTGTAGGGAGGGGCGGCCCTGACTGGACGTCATCTCAATTGGCTTCCCTCACAAAATACTCGCGACAGTGTTTATAATAAGGCAGGTTTGCAGCTTTTGAACAGGCAACCTCAGTTTGCTTTTGAATTAAAAGCGCTGCTGTCAGGCTCACATACTGTGACTTTTTGCAAGGGCTTAAATGTCCTTAAAACAAATCCACAATTACTCTCATAACATCAAAACAGGATAAAATAGTACAAAGTCTTTCTGCGCAACAGAATATCTGAAAACAATGTTTTGAAAACTCAATATTGGCACCTTTTTTTTAAAAGCAAAAGATCTCAACTCCACTATGTTTTATTCAATATAGAAAGCTCTTCACTGTTTCGAAATTCAAAGACGCTGGCTGCTCTATCCCTGGAGAAAACTGCAAAGAAACACATAGTGTCTGTTTACATCAATACCGGTCAGGGCTGTTTCAACTTGAGCCTCACGTTGACAGACAGCAGCCTGCCGCTGCCGAGTCTGTCTTTGACAGACAAACAAAGTGGAGAGAGCCCGCAGCAGCGTTTCATTAGGACAGCTTGTCAATACCGAGGTGTCTCAGTTCATATGTCACGCTATGGGCTGCAGACTGACTCCATGTGCACTGCATGCAGTCCGAGCTCTCGTAGAGACACAGCGGGGAGAGTTACAGAGGAGGGCAGTGGACACACATCCTGCAGAGGCTGAATTTAAAACACTAACATCATCCTAAAAGGCCTTGACACACCAAAAGTCTGTCAGCCTAGTTTTTGCAAAGGTCCCGCAGTGTCAGCACTTTTCCTCTTGTCTGCAAGATAAATCACTCTGATTGGCTGTTCAGCTTAAGCCAATCAGTGAAGGGGAAGAAAAAACGTGAGGAAAATAAACAAAACAGAAAAAGTCAAGAGTGTCAAGAGTGCACACAAAGTTCACTCTTCATCTTCATTTCATCTAATCATTCAAAATCATCTAGAATGAAGCTAAGTGATGAAGCTAATAGACACAAATAAAATTTTGTTGTTTTTTCATGCATGTATAGTAACAACGGCTTGTATATCTACAGTCTTACGTTTTTCGGATTCTATTTTCGAATGACAAATACAGACAACAGCCCCCTGTTGTGGAGAGTTAATTTCTCTCAGGCAGTGGCAGAATGAGGTGATAGTTGGCTGTTTACTGTGGTTTTTGCTGAGTGTTCACATTTTGTTCAAATGTGACTTTTTGGCCAAGATGGATGCAACGTGAGGTGGCACAACAGTCGGCTCAATCGCAACTAGTTCTTTGATGAATGTTTGGTGTGAAAGAGCTTTAAGTAGAGCAGGGAATACAGGGCCTGGTCATTGTTGGCTTTGCGAGAGAGAGAGTATTCGTGCATGTATTTCTCACCCAGTGGGAAGCTGATCTGATCGCACATGCCCAGGAGTTGACCGAAGTACACCTTGTTCTCTGTCGGTGAGAGACCCAGCTCATTCATTCTGAATGAGGCAGAGACTGCAGAGAGACTTAAAAATAACTTCTTCGTTCACATGCAACGCTGTATACAAAAATATTTTGAAGTGGATTGTTCAGCCGTATCCTCAAGGTGTGTTTTACCGTGTCCTCATTATGGGAAGCCACCATAACGTTGGCATTTCTGTTGAGTGCAATCTACCACCAGCACGTAGTCCAGGCACCTGGACAAATAAAAATGAACACATGAAAGATCATTTAACTTTATATATTTATATGTCTACTTTTGTTTGTAAGAACCTGTTTTCTACAAAAACTAAAATGCTGCAAAATATTAGAAAAGTTAATGATATGCAATTGCTTTGTTGAATATCACAACAACAATAATAATAAAAATGCGATAAATAAACAGTTATTAAAGTGTACTTATTTTTGCCCTTCTGCTGCTTTTGTTAGACTGCTACAATGAAACAAATTGCGAGTTAAATAAAAAAAACAAAATAATGATTTGTTTTGTGAACAAATTGAACTGAACAAAAAAGGCATGAATAAAAAAAGAATGATAGTTAAAATTTCAAGATTTCTACTGAAACTCAAAAGATTCTGCTTACGTAAACAATTGAAAGAACTACAAACTATTATTCAAGATGATACATATATATATATATATATATATAAGATTTAGAATATTGTTTGCATTCTGTGGCTGACATTGTTTCATAACTCACCCAAACACATATTTTTTATCACCATTTGCATGTTGCAGTACTATCTTCAAACAAACAAACATTGCAATTACATGTACCTCTTCAATCTGAATATAATTACCAAAAATCTGAACCAATCCGTTCAGAGAGCACTTGTGCTTTACTAAGTGTGTAGCTGTTTGAATATGCATGTGCTTTACCATCATCTGCAGAATTGTAATCCCACCTCATACTGTGCTGTAGCAAATCATCTAAACGTGTAGTCTCTCACATGTTGATGTTTACCTCAAAATGCAATTGAATGCTTGAGGGTGGCCTTTGCTGCTTTTGTGAAAAACATATTGATCTCCACAAGACGATTTCTTTGAACTTGCTCTCATTTAGGACTGCCAGAATATGGTTACAACCCTGCACCCTGGAGCTGGGTGGTATTCAGTAACTTGCACTTGGACAACTCAACAGGGTGGATGCTTGCTAACACAAGATGTTAAACTCAGAAACTCCACTTGAATTTAAATTAAAGGACCACTTCCCTGAGCTGTCCATAGCAGTGGATTTGTGCCTAGAAAGTGGACGGCTTAAATCTGTGAACCACATGGGAAAATTGGTTTGGCAAAGTTTTTCGAGGACACCTCACCTAGGAACTGTGTGCTTTCCAATGGTAAGGGATGTAGCAGCAGGCAGCGGCTTTAATATTCAGGAATTAGAGATTAGCCTGGCTAAAGCAAATCATTTATTTATGTTGTTTAACATTTAATTAACAAGGATTCAAAAACATTTGGGGATTAAAAATCAAATGTTTGAATAGGTGCTGGCACAGGCAGCAGCAGCACAATAACAAAAAAGCAAACAACTAGAAATTGCAGAATTACAAGATATCAAAAATAATTCTTCATTGTACAAAACATCTAAATTCTGATGTGCCTGCTGTAGTAAGACAAAAAACAATCATACTTTGCGGATGCAGATATGGGCAGCTACCAACAATTCAAAAACAAAGAAACAGGATTTTTGCCTGTGGTACATTATATTAGACTCATAATCAGGGTTATTGGGGTCTTCATAATCAAGGTCTCTAGCCCGCTCTCGTTCCTGATACATATAAGCCCCGCGCACCAGCTTGGCAGCAAAATGCCAGACCTCACGTCGAGACAATTCTACGTCCATGGTTATGTTGTCATAGGCCTCCTGCAGAGCAAAAGAGGACAATGATTCACTTCATGGCAAAGACGGATATAAATCAAGTTCCAAGTTTAGATACAAGATTGTGAAAGCAGTGTAATCTTTGCTGTCAATGTAACTTTTACAGAGCTTTATGATGTTTTGCAGCCCAATACATTTAGACTACATGATTTATGGGTCTACCTGTTCTACCTGACCTAGCCCAGGCCCCCATAGCATTACCAACCACACAACACGACTGCTACTCAAACAGGGTTATACTCACTTCTTTTTATGGCTCCACGTCAATAACTCATGGAATAAACCAACCAATTTTGAGAACAAGAATGCCTTATCCTGGTTTTAGCAAGTTCAGCAACAAAGCAGTGGTGTAGTATACGCACAGCAACCCATTGTGACAAAATGGGACCCTCAATAATCTATGGTCTTCATTTTATCCAACAGGCAGTATGTGTTATATTTATTTTACAGTCTTATGTGACAATGTGGTAAGCTTATGGAATAATAATCACGTAAAAAAAAGGATGATAATCATATGAATGTCAACTGTGACTTACACTTTTTTTTTTCAGTTGAAATGGTGTGTTTAAGAAATAAAAAATGAATCACCACATTTCCCTTCAACATTATCCCCTTCTTGGCAATGTCTCTGTTCTATCCTCAGCTGACTCATCCTAATCTCTTTACATGTTGACATCAGGAGTAACACGATTTGTCACAGCGTGCTCTCCTTCTATAAGAATTATAACTGTTGAGTCGGCATTTTGTGTGTGCAGCGACATCATTAACATTGGTAGGTGTTGAAGATGACAGGCTTCTCTTTGTTGTAGATCCTCTGCATCTCTAATGTCAGTCTGCTGATAGCCGGCTGCAGGTACGTCTGCTCTGCATCCACCATCAAGCGAACCCCATTCTCTATACAGCATGCTCGGATAAAAAAAAGGATATCATTCATTTTGAATCATTTCACCTATTTATTCTATAACGTAATTAAAATATTGAAATACAAAACATCCCTTTATCAAATCAAGGTGATCACTGTTCCTTTCAAGAAAGAGGTTTAAAAATGCATGCACATCCAGATGATGAATACTGATGAGAATATGTAAAATATGAAATAATATAGTCTAAAAAAGGCTCCCATTAACACATTTATGCACCACCGGGTAACATTTATCTTCCTTTCTTACTAATCTGCTGGATATACCATCATCACATTGTCTTCTCTTATGTAATATAACGTTTATATGTTTTTATACATTACATTGCATTGCATTACATTGCATTTAGCTGAAGCTTTTATCCAAAGCGACTTACAATAACTGGAATTGGACCAGGAAGATACAAACTTGAAGAAAACAGAATCATATAAGTTCATCAGGTTTCATAGAGCTAAAACATTTCAAGTGCTACTGGCTTTAGATAAGTCAGTCCTTTATTAGTATATAAGTGCTTTGTTAGAAATTCTTTGTTAGTAATTCTATCGCTCAAAGTGGAGTCGAAAGAGATAAGTTTTCAGTCTGCGCCGGAAGATGTGTAGGCTTTCTGCTGTCCTGATTTCAATGGGGAGCTCATTCCACCATTTTGGAGCCAGGATAGCAAACCGACGTGATTTGCTGATGGGAACTTGGGTCCCCCTCGCAGTGCTGGTGCAGCGAGCCGTTTGGCCGATGCAGAGCGGAGTGCACGTGCTGGGGTGTATGGTTTAACCATGTCCTGGATGTAGGAAGGGCCAGAACCATTCACAGCATGGTACGCAAGTACCAGTGTCTTGAAGTGGATTCTAGCAGTTACTGGAAGCCAGTGAAGGGAGCGGAGGAGCGGTGTGGTGTGGGAGAATTTAGGAAGGTTGAAGACCAGACGAGCTGCTGCATTCTGGATGAGCTGCAGAGGTCGGATGGTACATGCAGGTAGACCTGCCAGGAGGGAGTTGCAATAGTCTAGGCGTGAGATGACGAGAGCCTGGGCTAGAACCTGCGTCGTTTTCTGGGTCAGGAGGGGACGTATCCTCCTGATGTTGTAAAGCGTGTATCTGCAGCAGCGGGTTGTAGCAGCGATGTTTGCAGTGAAGGACAGGTTGTTATCTAGGGTCACACCCAGATTCCTTGCTGGTGCCGATGTTGATTGTTAGGTCAAGAGTGGGACAATCTTTTCCCGGAAGGAAAAGCAGTTCAGTCTTGTCAAGGTTGAGCTTGAGGTGGTGAGCAGACATTCATCCCTCATATTGTTGAAATGTCCTTTTTGTGTTGTTGGAGATGCCTGATGCTCTAGTCATGTCATATTCAAGATGTTCTTATTAAGCTCTAGGCACTTCAAGGTCTTTTGACTTGAGAGAGTATGTCTTTGAAGTGCCCCGTGGAGCTTTGCATATATCTTTTTTATATCTGGTGTATTTTTACCATGCATTACATGTTCATATACGCTGTGACCAGTGGCGGCTGGTGGAAAATATTTTAGGTGGGGCTGTGGAAATGGTGATCAAACAATACTAGAGGGGTCCGGGGGGATGCTCCCCCGGTAATTTTTTTTGAGAAAAGACCCCTTAAATCATGACTTCTGGTGATGTTAGAGGGGGGGAGGGGGGGGGGGGGGGGGGGAGAAGGACAATTTGAGGCTTAAAAATATGAGAAGACTGATCAATCACTCCATAACTTCAGTGTGGTTAGCTATGAATCTTCCAAAACTTCCAAACACCTTGTCCTGGACATAGTTTCTACAGCATAAACTGTGCAACAGTACAGTAGGCCCACACAAACTGCAGAACACCGGGGCTTTGGGAACACTGATTTAATTCCCATTTAACCTGTTAAGGGGCTTTTTTCCCCCGGTTTTTTTCTCACGAAACTGTGTCTCAAGCAGGGGCTGACTGGCCATCGGGACAAATCCCGATGGGCCGGTACTGAAGTGGGCCGGTCGGACGATGTGGGCCGGTCGGATAAGTCACTAGCCCCCCCCCCCCCCCCCCCCCGTCGACAATTTCCTCGCGGTATTTATTTGCGGCACCCCCCGTTAGTAATTTACTGAGGTGGGCCGGCGGTACCGAAGTGGGCCGGTCGAGAGTCACGGGCTGATTTGTAGCCCCAGTCCGCCCCTGGTCTCAGGGCTTCTTAAAATGTAATAAACTATTCATGTGTCCTACTCAGAGGACACGCATCTAACTGATGATATGAACCATGTTTACCGAAACAAAACACAAGTCTCACAAGAAGCGTCTAAATGAGCCCTGAGCGAAAAAATGCTAACGCACTCTAGGTATAAATCAATCGATATACTTATCGGATATGCACAAACAAGCTTACAAGCTGAGATTCCACATATTCTAGAAATATAAGTATCATCACTGATCGATCAGAACTCGCGACAGGGGAAGCAAATACAGACATCACACGACGTAGCTTTAGGTAGCAAAACATGGAGATATGCTCACCTTTTGCAGAATAACAATTCTGATCAAAAACGAGAAAAACGCAGCTGAAGCTTAATCCATAGGTTAATCCAATGTGTCTGTCACTTTGAAAAATGATTGATGATCCATAATTCTTATGTCAAAAACTGAGTTTTCATTAGCTGCTAATGGTAGCTTCCAGAGTGTATGACAGCTTCCTGTTTTGTCTCCTTGGATACGAGTCCAAACAACTCACAGACTGCACCGGGCGCTCATGTAGGAGCCCTGTGACCATCATATTTGACGACGCTGATTGGCTGAAATTATGTTTTCGCGGCATAGTTTACACGTTACAGATAGCAACAGTCAGCTGCTAGTGGCTGCTGCTGCACTGGTTGAGGGCTCCTCTCTTAGCGCCCACGGGCAAGGCCAGGCAGGAAACATGTGACTTATCAGTAACTTTAGACATCGTAACACAATTTTAAACGAGATTTTATTGTAGATTATACATTTTACTGATACCAATTATATAATATTTACCTTGTTCATTAAAAATAAAAATAAAAATATATATATTTTTTAAAATATATTTTTTATTTTTATTTTTATTTTTATTTTTTAATATGGGAAGAGGTGGGGCGGCGCCCCTAGCGCCCCTATGGACTGGCCGCCACTGGCTGTGACACAGTTACAACATTCATTTAGGATGCTTGGACAGGAATGAGATTGTGTGCAATAATGTGTCAATGTGTTATGATTATGGATCTATCCAACATGTATGTATACATTTATACAATTTGTTTTATGCATGCGATCCTGGGCAGCTGTTTAAGACGATTTGAACTGTCAGGTGAACTTGCTGGTGTGTCTACTGTATGTATTATTTTCTTTACGCGAAAAAAGGCTTGATGCTTCAAAACATAACCTGGTGGTAAATAAACACATGGGAGCATTATCAAGTGTGTACATATTTTCTATCACTTTTTTCGCTCTATACATACATTGTTACTTTGAATTCCAAGTTTCCCGGCTGGAGAAAAATAAAAGTGTATCTTAACCTTGTATTCGTTATTATTCCCATATTTATGTTAAGCTGTACGGCTTTTACACAATAGCTAGCAACACATTTGTGCACATTGAAAAAGATTTGTACATATGTGACCCGCTCTATCGAAATCAGTCGGAAGTCGCAACGGCTCATTTCAAAATAAACGTGGATTTGCGGAAAAAACTATTTTTTCGGGGTTCGGGTGTTTTGTTTGATTTTAAATAAACAAAGTCTTGGCTTTCAGAATATGAAACTTTTATTTCCAAAATCACACGATAAATACATTTGTGAAGCTTGTAAAGGGAAGATGACAGGCACCCCTCAATCGCAATCTGCTGTTCCGTAGCGCAGCTCCCCCTCCCTCCGGCTGAAATTATGAATGTAAGGCATATAGTAATCATAGATAACACGGCAGGGTCCGTTACAGTTTGTTTTCATCTGATTTCAATTAAACAAAGTCTTGGCTTTCAGAATATTAAACTTGTTTCGGCAAATTTAGATGATAAATACAACTATGAAGCTTGTAACGGCATATTTACAAGCGGAGAACGGAGTAACTTAACGTCACAGCAAACATAACAACAGCCGGTGTTTCTCGTGAGTGTTTTCCCCGGGAAACAAACACAATATACACAAACGCAAAAATACACAAACACACACACACACATACACTCACACTCGCGAGCTTCCCCCAGACCAGTAATCCAAACGGAAATATTTTCCCTCCGGACTATTTTGATCATTTGCTCCACTAATAATCAATCAGATCGATAGATTCCAGAGAAGAGGAAACTTTGAAGGCCTTTTTCTCAAAATGATGACTCAGTGACAGTCATTATATAATGTGACATATTTTGCTTAATATTTGGAGTACAACAAAAATCTTGATATCATTTCTTGATCTCCTCTTTCCAACAGTGTATACAACTCAAAATGTGTCTTCGGGTCAATGCGACTGATTTCGATAGAGCAGAGGCCTGTACTACGAAGCTGGATTTTCGCTTAGCCGGCTAAATTCAGGGAAATCTTGGGCTTTCCGGTCCTACGACGCTGGTTCTCTTTTTAGCAGGCTAGATTTCCATGGTAACTTATGCTGAGCGGCAAACCTGCTCCGGAGCAGGGGGCTATACTACGAATCAAGATTTTCGTTTAGCAAGCTAACTTCAGGGGTTTCCGGTCCTACGAAGCTGGTTCACTTTTTAGCGGGCTCGATAACTTATTCTGAACGGCTATCCTCTGGAGCAGGATAGGTTCCAGGATAAAAGCACTGCCTGCTGACCAATCAGAGCTCAGTGTGCGGAGTTTAAAGCGATCAATTCATATGACAGGAGGAGAAAGGAAATACAGTTTAAACTGCCGTTGCAGGAAAGACAGCCGGCCAAAATCACCGACTGTGTGAACGTGAAAATGAATAGAATATCACCTCCCATCTTCAGAGCAATCTGACTATTATAACATTAGTGTTAAGAAAGCTTACTTAAATATCTGCCACAACATAAGTAACCTACAGTCCGCGGCACTGTGAGTGCAGACGTACCCCATTATCATTCATATCACATGATATCACATCATAATGCATCATATATTTCCTAATCTGAGTCAGTTTCTTGAGCCGTATCTGGCGTGCAACACTCACAGTGTCACATACTGTATGCAGAAGTATTATTTTAAGCAACACATTAAGTTGACGAAACACTTGAGTCAAATGTAATTAAAGTCAGATCCACTCGTGTCTTGGACGGGGCAGCAGTGATATCATAAAACTGTTAATGAACGTATTCAAACACTTTTTCTTTTACCAGCAGTATTCACCTTGCAGCTGCAACTATGTGGCTTTTATCCTGGATAAAGTGTTTAAGTCATGGATGTTTAAAGTTTAACGTCTTCATATTTGTCTAATATTAGTTGACTTTTCATTCGGAAATATATGACGCGCTGCGCTGTCAGTACACGGCTTGTCCATGTTTGTGATTGGTCGAATGCTCCAAATACCACCCCTTTTATGTGAACGCGCACCTAACTAGATAGGACACGGCTGGCTTGCGGTCGAGGTGATAGCCAGCGTCGTAGGCAGTGGCGGCGCCAGGGTATGGCTGGGGTAGGCTACAGCCATACCAAGAAATGGCTTAGCCCCACCTTAGCCCCACCATGAAAAGTGATGCAAATTCAATTAAATAATAAGCGAAATGCTAAATGTTGAGAACACGGATTGCGAAAATATACGGGTCGTGTCCACAGCACACAAACTGATCCTGCTGTAACAACAAGTGCACGTTACTGATGCAATATGGTTGAGACCATTCGGGCTTATGCTATAAGAGGGGTGCAAGGAATAGTCTAAGTAGTGGGGGAGTTTTATACACTAAAGGTGTGGAAATTCTCTGGCGTTATAATATCAGCGCGGCCGCGGTCAGATCAAAATGCCTCCGAATGCAATTTGAATAGACCTACAGCCAATCAGAGCAACGCAACGTTGGATCTGCGTCATGCCTTATTGATTGAGATCAATCGAAACCGCCATTCAGTATCCCCATTGGATCTTCAACGTGTACTATCATACGTCACGTTCACAGTGATCCCTTTTTATTTACTACAAGACAAATGTGCCGTTTTATTTCATACAGTTCCATTTTGATTGAGACAGGGAAATAATCTAAACCTCACGCGTGGCGTTTCACTGTCAAGGGGGGCGATATAGCGTGTATGTAATTACATTGCAAATACTGACTTGAGCACCACCACTGTATGGGTTAGCCCTACCATAGATTACCCAACAAAAATGCTCTGGCGCCGCCACTGGTCGTAGGACAGTTTAGCGAGAGCGTTTTTTTTTTTTTGGATTTAGTCAGCCGGATAACTCAAAACATATCCAGGATATGTTGAACTAGATTTGTAGTATAGCCCCCAGGTTAGGTGGCAGGCTAAGAGATCAACTCAGTGAAAGCACCGCCTGCTGACCAATCAGAGCTCCGTGTGCGGAGTTTAAAGCTATCAATTCATATTACAGGATAGAGGAAATACAGAAAAACTGCCGTTGCAGGAAAGACAGCCGGCCAAAATCAACTGACTGTGTGAACGTGAAAATGAATAGAATATCCCCTCCCATCTTCAGAGCAATCTGACTATTATAATATTAGCGTTAAGAAAGCTTACTTAAATATCTGCCACGACATAAGTAACCGGATCAGAGTAACATTAAGTACAGTCCGCGGCACTGTGAGTGCAGACGTCGATGTGTGCCATTATCATTCATATCATATCACATCATAATGTATCATATATTTCCTTATCTGAGTCAGCTGAGCCGTATCTGGCCGTGCAACACTCACAGTGTCACATGCAGAAGTATTATTTTAAGCAACACATTAAATTGACGAAACACTCGAGTCAAATTCTCCTAATTAAAGTCAGATCCACTCGTGTCTTGGACGGGGCAGTGATTTCATAAACCTGTTAATGTACGCATTCAAACACTTTTTCTTTTACCAGCTGTATTCACCTTGCAGGTGCAGCTATGTGGCTTTTATCCTGGATAAAGTGTTTAAGACATGGATGTTTAAAGTTTAACTTCTTCATATTTGACTAATATTAAAGTTCACTTTTCATTCAGGAAGTATGACGCTGCGCTGTCAGTACGGTTGTCCGTGTTTGAGATTGGTCGAATGCTCCAAATACCACCCCTTTCATGTGAACGCGCACCTAACTAGATAGGACACTGCTGGCTTGAGCGATCCACTTGATAACCGGCGTCGTAGTACAGCTTAGCGCCAGCGCGTATGTTTTGGCTTAGGCCAACCGGCTAACTCCAACATATCCAGGTTAAGTTGAACCAGCTTTGTAGTACAGGCCTCAGGTCACATATAAGTGAACTTTTATTGATAAGCAAGTTAATTGTCAGATGCTACAAAAAAAAATGTCATGGCAACAAAAGCACAGCTTGCTTTAATGATTACATTGTTGGGGCATGTTCAAACAATAAACAAGTTGACTCAATGAACATACCACCATGTGCATAAACACGCAGCATTTAGGTAAACTATAGCTACTACTCAGTTGATGTATTTTTGATTATTGCTTGTTCTTTGTAGTTTCTGTGAGTTTACCTTGACTAAGATGTCCATGCGCTGCAACATCCTGTCCATTTGTTTCTCCTCCTCTGTGTTGAACTTCTGTAGCAGAGGCTCCAGCTCACCTAGCTGCACAGACAGGAGTGTGTGCACTGTGAGAGTCAAATATCACACAGCATAACACTGATTACCCTTCAGCTGTCTTATGTCCAAGGTCAGAAGATATGTTGAGGAAAACTTGCACACATTTTGCAAGCATAAAAATGCTATAAAACCAGGCCGTTAATATGCTTACTTTGTGGAAGTTGTGTTCACAGGTTTTGTGTTTTTATTATCTTTTAAATGCCATTTTGATGCTTTAAAAAGGCTTATGCTTAGTGTATTTATATGCCCCTGTTGTCACGATCTGTCAGTGTTTTTCTGTGTTTTATTTTGGAGTGTCACGATCTGTCTGTTTTCCTGTTCTATTGTGAAGTCTGTCTTTTGTCTGTGTTGCTTCCTGTCTCTCTGTGTTTTCCCTCCTGTCTGATTACTGATTCTCTTCACCTGGTGGCGCCCTTGTGTTTTTCCTGCCCTGCCCAGCTGTGTCTCGTCCTCTGATTAGTTCTGCATGTATTTAAGTTCTGGTTTTCTGTTGATGGTTGTGGGATTCTTGAGTCTTTCACAAAGGAGAGAGCGCTGGTTGTTGTTTTTGTCCCTGTGAGTTTACAAGGGAGTGAGTACTGGTGCAATGTAATCAGTTCAAACCATCAAACAGGTTCCTACCTGCTCTGCTCAACCCTGACACCTGGCACTTTAAAGCCAATCCGGGGACTAGCACATTTAATACAGAATTACAGAACTAAAACAGTAATAATGTAAAATTATAATGAATGTGCATAGAGCTAATTGATATGTCACTTATATGTATATTTTCTATTTTAATAGCTATAAAACAACATTCTCCTTTTTTAAGTTGGTGACTTGATAACGGAATTTAATCCATCTGTATTGTCATTGTATATTCACTTATTACTTTAAAAAATACGATTTGTAAAAAAAAAAAAACACATTTAATACAATACCATGCATACATTAAGACAAATATTATTACGATTTACCACCAACATTAAATCACAAATCAATCAACACTATTACAAAATATTGCCACTGCAAAATCTATTTGGGTGCAATTTGATCTTTCCACTTGTTTAGCATAACGGGGGGTTACGTATTGTAACCCTAGTTATATAAGCACAGGCGGAGCCCTCTACTGGACTCTATGGGTTCTACTCTCTATCATGCTGTGCGTGCTTTCACCTACTGAGTTACGTAAATGTAGCCGGCCAATCGGGACGAGCCTACCTGAATGCGCGCGCAGGCCCACAGTATATAAGGCGGCTACACCCTCCGCCCGCTATCCTACACACTCTTCAGCGAGCGGCCGAGGAAAGACAGGGCCCCCAGATAGAGGGCTCCGCCTGTGCTTATATAACTAGGGTTACAATACATAACCCCCCGTTATATTTCACACAGGCTGAATGTGTGTATAAACGCCCTGTCGTCCAACAACATCGACCCTCCACACCGTCCCTGACCGGCTTTTGGCTAGCATCCACTGCATCCCCACTTCCTCCCATCCGGTTGTAACCGTGGAGAAGTCAGGGCCGCAACTTGGATAAGGCACACTCACACACGCTTACCTCGTGTAGAGTGTGCATGGAAAAAATTGTGTGGAGACTCCGTCTGGAGCCTACCGCGCACCATGTTCCCCAGGTCCCTCAGGAGCATGGGAAAACATAAGTGCACCACGTCCCCCACACTCACACACGCTCCTTGTAGAGTGGGCATGGACAATAGTGAGGAAGGCTCTCCCAGCCTGCCCATAGGGGCTGATTGCGCACCATGCCATGTCTCCCGAGTCCCTCAGGAGCATGGGAAAACACAAGTGCTTTATGTCCAGGGGGGGGGGGTCAGATACCTACTGACCCACAGCCACCCCCCCTCTCACCAGTCATGCGTTGCCTCGGCAAGCACAGACGACGAGAAGGAGCCAGACATGTCCAGGAGATAAAATGTTAGGAAGGAGCCTGGCGTAGACCAAGACGCCGCCGTGCATATATCTTCTACACTCACGCCGCTGAATAAGGCTGTTGACACAGCCACAGCCCGTGTAGAATGTGCCGCGCCTCTGCCAGACGCCAGCAACCACCCACAGCTCTCTCTAGGCACGTCCCCCCCCATCCTGTCACTGAAGCGTCTGTGAAGACTGTGATATAGGAGGTTACCTGCCCCAGTGGAGCTCCCCTCCGCAGATTCTCTGGGGACCCCCAGAATCGGAGGTTGCTCTCTACTGAGGGGGGGATGGTCACCAGATGTCGTTTGTGTCTTGGGATCTAAACGAAGGCCGGTAAACCACCACCGAGTGGCACTACGGAGTGAGCAGCCGTTATGAGACCCAAAGTCTGCATGATGATCAAAGCTGTCACCGTCGCCCCCTGACGCAGCCTGCAGACTGCCCGTAGCAGGGATGCCTGTCTGCTTTCTGTCAGGGTGGCACATAGTCTGCCTGCATCGAGCATCACCCCCAGATATTCTACCTGCTGGTGAGGTATGGGGGAGCTCTTCTTCCAATTGACCAATTGGGCTGTGTGAAACATTGCCCATTCCCTGGACCTGGCCATGACTATGAGGTCGTCCAGATAAATGAACACCCTCATGCCATGCCAGTGGTTGCAGCGCCGTGGCTGACCGGGCGTGGGGATAGGGAGTAGCCGAACGGCAGTCTGTTGTACTCGTAGGCTACCCCCTGGAAGGCAAAACGCAAATACTTTCTGTGTTTTGGAGCAATTTCGCCATGAAAGTAAGCGTCCTTCAGGTCGATGGTTGTGAACCAATCGCCTGGCTGTACCAGTCCCAGTTACTGTTTCATAGTTAACATATGGAACTTCTGGCATGCAATGTGCTGGTTCAGGCATCGAAGATCCAGAATGGGCCTGAATTCTCCTGTCTTCTTGGAACCAGGAAGTAGAGGGAATAGTGCCCCTTCTCTCTGACTTGAGAGTGCACATGCCGAGAGGAAACCTATCTCCTCCTGGGATGACAGATTTGCCTCTCTCATGCCTCTGAACGGAGGAGGGATGCTGCAAAACTGGAGTGAATAACCCAGTCTCAGTGTCCTGTCCATCTGTTAATACACAACTGATTTTCCATTCCCCACAAAACTGTGTTCAGGGGACATGCAAGCAGCTGTGGAGCCACAGCTAAGAAGCTGTAGTATTCTCTGGTGGCCTACTCCGCTGCCAAACCTTCCATAAAAGGGAGTTTTGGCATGGGGGCTGACACAGAAAAGGGCCGATTTTCTACTGAGGTCCTTGAACGCACCACGGCACGCTCCCGTGGGGCCGTGGCTCTGTCCTAATGCCGTCTCTTTGAAATGGACATTATGGTGAAAAGTGCAAATGTGGAGAGAGATGACTCTTACTCTGGGATAAATGCAATCGTTTTTTCCTGAATGCATTTTACACACACATATCACTCTAGAACTAGAGTTACACTACGTAACCCACTGTTCTTCTGCGGAGGTCCCTGAACGCACCGCGGCCACTCTCACGGGGGCCGCGCCTCATAATGGGTGTCCAATTAACATCGTATGAAAACGGCCTTGCCGATCTCAACGAGACATTATGGGAAAATGTGGAATTGTGGAGAGAGATGACTCTTACTCTGGGATAAATGCAATAGTTTTTACTAAATGCATTTTTCACACACACATCACTCTAGAACTAGGGTTACAATACGTAACCCACCATTCTTGCAACAGGGCCTCTTTTCGACTTCCTGTTGAAAGGAAACCTATCTCCTCCCAGGATGATAGATTTGCCTCTCTATTGCCCCTGAATGGAGGAGGGACGCTGCAAAGCTGGAGTGAGTAACCCAGTCTCAGTGTCCTGCCCCTCTACTCTGTCAGTACACAGCTGGGCTTCCATTCCCCACAAAACTGTGTTCAGGGGACATGCAAGCAGCTGTGGAGCCACAGCTAAGAAGCTGTAGTATTCTCTGGTGGCCTACTCCGCTGCCAAACCTTCCATAAAAGGGAGTTTTGGCATAGGGGCTGACCAAGCGGCAAACTCTGGGGAAGAGCCGGGACGCCAATACGGAAGTGCCACAAACTGCAGTTCATATATTGGCCGATAGGCGATGACTGCAGAAAGGAGCAATTTCCATAGACCCCCATGTTAAAATGCCCATTTTCACAGCAGAAAAAAAACGTTTCTAGCCCTGGCTGCAATACATTTTATTATGTATATAGTTAGATTCCACCTTCATGATTATGAATCTGTGAGTGAATTGTTTTCTAACATGACCCTTTTATTTATATTAGGTCTTAAAGTTTTTGCATAAATTACGGCGTGGTCACATTGAGTGACAGCTGCTGTTAGCTTTTTGTCTCTCTGCTAGCTGCTCCGTCTCCGTGAAGCTACAGCGACTCTGCCTGGTCAGTTCATCCAGGGAACACAACTTGACCCCGGCCGTGTTTGTTTGTTCTTCATGCTTATATATGGGACTATTGTGACTCGCTCTGCGGTTAAAACAGACGGTGCATGAATGCCGTTTTGCGGTAAGTGAAATTCGAGTACTTTATTTATGTGTTTATGATTTCAATCAGCTACGTAATGAATGTTAAGGCTTGGGTTAGCGTGTAAGCGAGTGGTAGCTACATCGGTGCTAACGATGCTAATCTTAGCCTCCAAGTTAACTTAAAACCATAGACTGTATCAGGGCTCGAGCTTAAGGACGTCCCGTCGTCCCGGGGCCGAAAAAAATCGGGTCGGGGAGGATACAAATTAATTTTGGGACGAATTTGGGACGAGAGTTAAAATAAAAATACCCTGCTAACTCTACTACGAACGACGATGAAAATGAAACTGACTGCACGTTTTGTGTAGCACACAGTTATTAAACCTCCTTGTCAACATAAACACACACAAAGCATTTAGCAACCCGCGAAATACACACACACACAGTACGTAGCTACAGCTGTCAGCCAGCCGCACAGCTGTGATGTAACTACCATTTGTTTTACCCCGGAGCGGTGCGGAGAAACGAAACTTAACTTATGAAGCAGCTTTTGACGACGCGCTATGCATGGGGCACCCTAGAGGGGGTTTCCAGACATGTCATTGCAGCTGAGATGAGAACTCTCCATCGCATTTAGTCCTTAGCAATATGCTGTGCCTCTCCCCATGTAGGGATGGGTACCGAGCCCCGGTATTAAACGGGCCCCGGGCCGGAATTATTAAAGACAGTGGTACCAACAGTGGTCTTTTTATCGGTACTGGAGACATTTAAAACATACATGTCATATGTATTACTGCTACATGAACATTATATTGCAGTTTTAGTTTCGCCAACTCCTTTTCTAATATGCAATAAGACTACAAAATGCGTCTATGATGTACTTTCCAATCCAGACGAGAGAGCTCTCTCCCCCGTCTGTGTGCGAGGGGGCGGGGCAGTTTGTAAAGGTCTCCTGACTGTGTTACAGACTGTCATCCTGGTTAGTGGTTACTCTGGGTTCTGTCTTCTGTCTTCAGGACAGAGTGTTGGATTTTTTTGTTAATCGGATGGGACTTGATTGGATTCAATATTAGAGTAACTTTCTCGCTTGTGTGTTTTTTTTTAATATATTTGGCCTTTGTTTCTGTGTTTGACTGATTTACTCAAATAAAAAGGTTGATGAATTATCATCTAATGATTTGTATGATGTTTTATTTATGTTAAAGGTCACTTTGAATGATTTTAACTAATGATAATGTAGAAAAACAAATATTTTAAATTCGGGACGGTCCACATTAATTTCGGGACGGCTTAGATTGTATTTCGGGACGGTTCCGGGAGGATGGTGAAAAAAGTTAGTCGAGAGCCCTGGACTGTATATATAAAGGTTAAAACGAAATAGACAAGTGTTAAGCGTTAAGTGGGATAATACTGTAGAACAAAAGGCTTCTGTTTGAGGTTGATAAAATAAGGTCATCATTGTAACTTAGAGAGATATTTTATTATGTAGGTAGGAACTTTATGCATCCTAAGGTTAATTTAAATTGGCTATGCTCAAGTATGTAGACAAGCTAACGTCGAAGTAGTGTATGTGAAATCAACCTCACAATAAGATGTGTGTATATTACAATTATTAATGTCATATTTCAAGATGATTACTTGGATATTACAATATGGTTGGTTGAGCTGGAGTTCATTATTGAGCTTACACGTTAACGTCACAGTCATCTGAAGAACGAACCCAAACCTTGTTGTTTTTATTAATTGCATTACCAAATTGGTATCAAATAAACAGTAAGCATTGGTAACACAACTTCCAAAGTTACAGTAAAATAAAAAGGACCCTGACTCGGCAAATACACAATCCAACATGTTCAACAGAAGATAATAAGTTATATTGTTTGTACACATGGTTCTTTACATATATATCTGTTTGTTTAAAGTGTCCAGGTGATTCGACAGGCTGGACCAGAGAGTGAGAGACAGAACTGGACTCCTCACAGCAGTGAACTTCAGCACAGGTACAAATACTCTTTTTTCATACTGTACAAAGAATCAAGAAAGATATTGGTTTAAATAAATGAAGTATTGACTTTAATACACTGATATACATTCCATTAAACAATACTAAATACTAGATCACCTACACATCAGTGAAGTTGAGGGTTTTTTCCATGCAAAGGGTTACATTTAGATGTTAACAAGCAATATGACTGTCAGCTTTCTAATTTAAGGTATTGAAGGCAAAGATATTTAACGCATAGTGAGAACTGCTATTTATCTCTCAATATTGTCTGTAAAAACGTGGTAAAAGTTATTCTTTCAGTGAGACAACAGAGCAAGCTTGTTTTAATAACAGTTAAATATTATTTGATAATAAAATACATTTCAATGTTGATGAATTTCATACTGTTCATTCATAATCTGATTGTCTTTGTAGCTCACTGTTGAAATAAAAAAAAACATTACAATTACAAAATAATTATATCTACAGCCCCTAAACACAAACACACCTCTTTCATAAATAACACACTTGTTCTGCAATAATATGCTTTATGTTTCCTGTAATTTTTGTTAGGAAAGGACATGCCTGAAAGACACGACTCAACATTTTCTCCTTCTCTGAGGGTCAAGAAGAACATCCAAGAGGAAAATTAAAAGCTGATGTTATGAGATGTTAAGACCAGTACAGGACATTCACTAAGAAACTACTTTTATTGTGAAGTCAGCTGATCGAATGCACCTATTTCCACATCTACACTCCATCAGCTGATTAATTCTATTTGCCTCACTTTATGAGCTTCACAACACCTGTACCTTGTACCGCAGAGTTTGCAACGTCACAAATAAATGGGGCCAATCTTCAGTCAGATGTGAATGTGTAATCTAACATTTTCAGTAAGAATAATGGACAAAAGGAGTGCAAATACAAATTCAATTTATTGAAATCTGAACCAAAAGTTAATCAAACATGTTTTAAATAAAAAGCACATATGGACAGAAGGTGTAAACCTATTAAATGTATAAGTAAACACATTTAGTCAAATAAAGTGACTGTGCAGTTGGTATCAGCTATGCCCAGCATGGGCTCCTCCATCAGGCCTGGTCCTCCTCGCAGAGGAAACCAACAGACAGGACATCCATCACACGGAGGTTTCTCCCTGAAGTCTCTGCAGCTCTCTGGACACCACGCTGTCTCAATCCGTCCACACTCCACACTGAATATGAGAGGGGGAAAATGAAAATAATAAATGCTTTAGACAATAAGAAATATAAAGTTGACTGTTGAGTTGCTCAGTTTTTTTAGATTGTCAATACTATTACTGTATAACTAATATCCCAGGTTAAGAGGCACCTTCAAATAAAGATTGGTCTTTAAATACATTTTGTCTTTTGAATTGTTTGTCTAAAGTCAAGGATCTAGAACTGGTACTTATAGTTTTAATGATACAGTCTGGTTATAATGTTGTTTGGAGGAGGCCTCACAGGTAAGAGCACTAACTAGCTACCATCACATGTACTGTACCTTAGCTTGACTTAAATGTATTAAACGTATAATTAAGTGATAGCAAAATATAAATAACTAATGTCATGCAAACATATTAATATTTGCTTGATTCCAGTGTTGCATTTAGCACATTGCATACAAACGTTAAGGGATTTTAAGATTCTGAAGTATTATGCTAAAAACTCAATAACTTAGATTATTATTTATAGTTTTGCTGAATAGTTTCATGTCCGCTTACCTTAGAAACGTAAAATGTGACGGCAGTGTGCAGATGGGGACCATGTTAGCTTAGCTTCTTAGCTTGAGCTAGCTCTGTTACTTCCCAGCTGGAGGCAGAAGGTCCCGCCTCGGCTCCGCCTCTTTGCCCTTATTTGGAGCAGGCTGGAGCCGTTAGTGGCCGACTCCGCCTACTAAGGGCTTCTCGGCAACTCTGCAGAATCCTATGGGTGACGTCACGGACCCTACGTCCATTTATATATATACAGTCTATGGGGCTGACACAGAAAAGGGCCGATTTTCTACTGAGGTCCTTGAACGCACCACGGCACACTCCCGTGGGGCCGTGGCTCTGTCCTAATGCCGTCTCTTTGAAATGGACATTATGGTGAAAAGTGGAAATGTGGAGAGAGATGACTCTTACTCTGGGATAAATGCAATCGTTTTCACTGAATGCATTTCTCACCCCTAGATTCCACCGGGTCCGTCTGCGGCGCGTTACGGCCGCGTTACGGCTGCGCCCATCTGCTGGCTCCTATACTGGAGTTTACAGAGGGGGCGGGGAGTGTGGGACAGTGTTCTTTTCTCTGGGGATGAGCAAGAAGCAGCCACGCTGCGACTACTCCTCACCCACGTGACCAAGGAGATCGATGCAGAGAGCCCTTCCGTAAACATGGGGGCTCCCTGGAGATCAACACGGTCCTTTTGGAAAGTGCCACGCGGCGTGACCCCCCCACCGGGATATCACACGGCAGGCAACGGCGCTGCGTAGTAATAATCGCTCTGATCTGGTGAGGTCGGGGCATCTCTAGCATCTCTAGCAATGAGCAAGATGCCCAACACACCCGTGTTTATTTGCAGTCGCCCTGTCACGCGGCAGCGGGGCAGAGCTCTTTTCAGCTCTCTGCCCAGCCTGCTGCCCGCTAGGAGCAGCTGCGCTCCGCCGCCATGGTCATCACCTAGGGTGACCGGACCCGGAAGTGCCCGACAACGACAAACGGATGAATATGTGTCCCCGGTGTTCCAGGGAACTCACCAAGTGTCAGAAAACACAACCCTCTCTATTTTCCTCCATATCCAAATCTCTAAATAAGGGGCTGCAACGGATCTGATAAAAACTGATCCAGATTTGAACACTGTCCTGACGTCAGGACAGTGGCGCTACGGCTATTGGGCCAACTCCACCAATCAGGAGGAGACAGCCACGGCCATTGCCGTTCGAAAGCGCTGGAGACGCTGTAGTACATATGCCAGGCCTGTAGATGGTGCTGTTCTCACAGAATCAGCCCTTGCAAAAACAGAGCTAACATTTTTCAAATTGAGCGAAATGAGGCATGGCTAAAATGCATGATCTGTTTGGTATTTTGAAAACAAAAAAGTATAAATATGCCTTATATAGGTATGGTCCTACACTATATTATTGAAATATAGCATGATAGGTCCACTTTAACGTGTCTGTTCACACGAGACCGCTGGAAATGCTGTAGTACATATGCCGGGACTGTAAGTGGCGCTGTAACTTCCACACAAGACCGCTCGAAAGCGCTGGACACGCTGTAGTACATATGCCGGGCCTGTAACTGGCGCTGTAACTTCCGCCACAAAATACACCAAAAGCAGCGAAGAAGACCCCGGAGCATGGTTGCCATGGTTGCCCTTCTGTTTATGCCCCGCGGTGGATTTAGCAACATGTAGTAGTTCATGTAATTCTCCATGTCCACTTGTTGCTGATGGTGGTGGTAGAGGAGCTGCAGATTTTGCACTAACATCTGTAGCATGGTTGAGCTGTAGATGTTGTACTAACATCTGTAGCATGGTCAGTAGCAGTAGCACTAGCAGTAGCTACTGACAGTAGCTACTGACCATGCTACAGCAGTGAGCAGCAGAGGTGGGGAGAGGCGGGGCTATGGCTTCATCTATCGGGAAATGATCGTATAGAGGCGATTACACGGAGCCATTTGACCCCCCAGAGCGTTTTGTTTGCAAATCTATCCACCTTGGGACCCGTTATCGGTTGTGGGGTCCGTTTCTATCATTTTGTTATGGCCTCGTGTAAATGAAAGGGCTATACGCAAGAGAAACTATGCGGATACAACCCGTTTCGTTCTTGTGTAAAGGGGGTCTTAATGCAGTGGCATGTATAACCTCAAAGTAATGGACCAAAAACCAATGTGCACCACAGAGGACAAACATGAATGGGTGGGTCTCTGGAGGATAAACAGCACCTGCAGTTGTTTCAGCTTCAGCCTCTGCTCTAAAGCCTGCATGCCCTCGCCCCCATGCTTTGATGCCAAGAAGGCGAAGAATTGTCGCCATTTCGCCAGGACTTCTGAGAACTGGAGCTTTAAAAAAAGCGTAATGCGGTCCAATACCACAAGCGTATTAGCTAAACGAGTGCATTGACATTTGAATGTCCCCTCACTACTTACCAGAAACTGAGGTTGTCCTAGAGCAGTCATTTTAATAGCAGTAAAACCGTCCATTGAACTCCCACCTGGAGGTCAAATACACTTAGCTGTAACATAAATCAAATGAAGTAAAGAGCAAAATATGAACCTGATGGAAAATGCATGCTAAAAGACTGCAATATGTGTAATACATGGATTTGGTTATAGACTTGGACCACATGTATATTGGTGTAAGGAAGACTTTTTTGGTAAGAATTGTCAAAGCATATTAGCTAGAGTAAAGTTGTATTACTGATATAATCTAATTTCCAATTACTAACCAGATGCTTTGATATATTTGATGAAGGTCTCCATATGCTTGTCACATTTGGCCTCATCTGCATAGAAATACGAGCGGGCTCCAGTCACGCTCCCGCGCCGGTCCTCGAACAGTTTTCTCTCTATGGTCCTAACTGGAGGGAAAACAAGCATATACAGTATGCCCATTACGTCGAATTAAATCATAAAAAAAGTCTACAAATGAGAACAAAACAAAGCATCTTGCCTATCTCTTTCTCTGCAGCAGACACATGTGAACTAAATCAGAAGATATACAAAAGGATAAAATGAGTTAATCTGCACAGTATTTGGGCAACATGAGTTATGGAGGTTTCATCAGAATTACAGCAAAATATCTGATATTTTTTAAGCTTGGGGCCTCACACTCCTTATTTGAACAATTTGGCTTTGCGGCTTGTCACAGACAGACATAGTGTGACCATTTATATGCTACAATGTCCTGCTGTCAGCCTTCAGACGCTCCAGAGAGGGCAGTTGTAGCATCACGCCACACTTGACCTATTCCCCCCTCATCACAGGGAACTTGGGAGCTCATGTAACGAAATGGATGACTAAACAATAAGCTAGCTCGACATCAGGGACGTCAACAGGACTCAAAGCCACGAAACAGAAGGGAGTTATCTTTTTTTAACATGACACGCCATTTGGCAGGCACAAATCTAGTTTTGACTGCAATGGAAACTATTCGACTTTCACTTTGACTTTGCATTGTTGTTTTGTTCGGACCTGTTTTCTTTAGTTAATTCTAGAAAGTAAATGTACCATCAGTGATTTGGATAATTGAATGATCATTTTAATCAAAGGACAAATTGCTATCAAAATGTGTTTTCCTCCGTTATACATGATTGTAAATGTAATATGAGCAGTGTTTGGACCATTAGTCAGATACATCAAACTATAAAATGTAAACTTGGGCTGTGGGATCTTGTGATTGCCATTTGCCAATGGTATATCATATATGGATCAATAGATTGCAGTGTTTCCCCTATGGAGTCATAGCAGCGGTGCTAAGGCACGTGGGCGCAGCATAATATGAGCGCGGAGCGCGTGGAATTTTTTAGTGTGTGCGCGTGCGAAGTGCGCCCCGCCAATTTGTTTCTATTGCGGCTTTCACACCAGCGCTTTTCCCTTTCTAGCTCCTAGCTAGAGCTTTTCTGGTTCAGCTGGTCCGGTTTCCCTTTTCAGCTCCCGCTCTGTTCACACCGCCCAGCTGCCGCTGCTGCGTCATGACGTCACCGTTTACATCGCTGATTTTCTCCCCAACGGAGCTCACAACAACAACGGGGGGGGGGGGGACTGCGTCGGGTCGATGATCGTGTTGCTTTTAATCATACGAAGCCAGATTAAATTAAATAACGACTTCTCCAACCTTATACTTTTCTCCAGAGTGCCGTGGTTCATTGTTTATTAATGTGTTTCAGCGGCATTTACCGACCGCTGCAGTGCTGGCTGCTCTTCCACGGGAGTTTATTCTCCCGTTAGCTCCGGGTTAGCTCACACGGCTCTAAAGTATTCACTGTCTGACTGTCACACAAGCAGCTGATACATATCCCCAGTTCCCCTTAAGTGAATGTGTGTCAGTCTGAATTGACGCTGTTTGGCATCACAACGCTGTTATGAAAGTTTCTCTGGTATAACATGGGTGATGTTAGCATAGCAACCGAAGCTAAACTGACTACTTGCTAAGCCGTTTTCTACAGGCACATTTTACCGGCGTATTTTTCATTATGATTCTACTTGTGATAGTCGGACATGACAACCTGTGCAGCCCATGTATTGATTCCATCCGATAGCTGCTATAATAACAAACAAAACGTCTGCCTGCTCTCCACAATGATCAATAACAGCGAACGGATGGTCAAAGTAAGGTACAAATTTCCTGCACGTCTCGACGTAAGAGAGACGTAAGCGACGCCGTCTCATAGCTCCGAAGCTCTTGCCTCTCGACCGACAATTTTTTGGAGCTGGAAGTGAACCGCATTCCGGAGCTATGACGCGGCGACGCGGCGCCGCTGCGGTGTGAACAGGAAAAACCGGCGCTTTTCCAGCTCCAGCTCCGAGCCGGAGCTGGAAAAGCGCCGGTGTGAAAGGGGCATATGTGTCTGCCAGCACAAGAAAGGCTCTTGAGGCCTAGTACCAGGGCCGGTTCTAGCCAATTTGCTGCCCAAGGCGAGATTTATTTATTCATGCATATTTTTGTATCTCTCCAACTTTAAACGATATTTTTGGTTTACTGTCCTATAGTATACATTGGAATGATTTCAAACCTGTTTTTATTTATCCTAATAATTATAAAGGAGTGCCTTGGAAATATGTGTTTACATAATTTGTTAACACATATTTGTTTGAGACCCACTGAGATAACTTAGACTAAAATGAACTATCTAAACACTCAGAGAGTCCTTTACCTCACTGAGCCTCTCAGTCTGACAGGAGAGCTCTCCTCCACCCTGGTTGTAGAAACATCTACTTCTTATATCCGTTAGCGCAGCTAGCACCAGATTCTAATAACAACAGCCCTCTCTCTCGCTCCCTCGCTCACTCTCTCGCTCCCCCGCTCGCACTTTGGCTGTGAGCTGCGGGCGCCTGATAAGCCAACATCCCCCACTTTCATCACTTACAGCGCCCATCGTAGAGGGCAAATGAAAAGTGTAACCGGGGTGAAAAGGGTGTTACATTTACTTAATTATGAATGTTGTTACATCAAGGCCAAAAATTAGGATGAGCGCCAACGGTCAAAAAAGTTTTTTCCCCTCCCAGAGCTAGCAGCGCAGCGCCCGCCAGATCTGGCGCCCCTATGCCAAAAATCGGCCCTGCCAGTACATACAGTGGCAATGTCTCAAGATTTAGCAAAAATACACCTTTATTGAACATACAGTAACACAAATACTACAAATCCACATAACAAACAATCAAAAATGAAAATGTATTATTATTATTATTTATTATTATTTTAATCAAAATAAAAAAAGTAAAAAATATCTTTTTTTTTCTTTTTCTTTTTGGGTACCTAGCTGGCGCCTCCTAGCAGCGGCGCGCATATTTCAGCAGCGGCGCTGCGCTGCCACTATTTCTATATAGGGGAAACACTGGATTGTAAATATAATAATATAATATAATAATCTATAATGAAAACAATCATTCAATGCAGATTTAACAGATTAAAATAATTTCCAGAATTGTATGTAGTGTTAAATAGGTGGTGAATGTCACTCTGAGATATACATTCTGTTCAATTTGATTTCCGTGTTACAGCGCCATTGATTTAATTGTTTGTTGGTAATGTAATGGCGTAAAAAGGGTGCTTTCAACATCATGTAAGAACTGGCACAATTTAGTTTTGGCAGCTACATTACAAGTACAGTACTGGCCTGCACTAATGAAATCCTAGCTGTAAAATCAAAGGTACAGGTGTGTATTTGAACTTAAATGGCCTTTTCATAATACATATAATGCCTTCAACATCAACCCAGGCCTCTGTTCTTTATATATTCTTTCTGTTTCCAGGAGCTAATGTTTTTTTTTGCTATCTTATCGGATTGTTGGAATGCCTGTCAAACCCTGCTGTCTGAGATCAAGCCAGCTTAAAGTATCTTGTCCTCCTACTTTATGGTTTGAAGGTGTATGTTCACCAAGCAAAAGCTTTATAGGCTGAGATTTGAAACTTCTTTTGATGTTTCCAAGCAGACATCCCCAAGACAGAGTATATCAAAGCTGTACAGTCATATCTTGTTGCTAAAACACAAACAAACACTGAGTCGAGATACAAGGAGGGTGAAAAAAGTCATATCAAAGCCCTTGTCTGAGAGCTTTATCACTATACTGAATGTGATAGCACAGTAAAACAAAAATAGAGGAGAATCTGTCTGGCACACAATGACATTGCAGTCGACTGTCACTCCAGGTTAACAGATTTAGAGGCTGGGTGCTTAACCCTCCTATTGTCTTCGTTTTCCCCCTCTTACTTTGGTGTTCGCGGTCAAATTTGACCGGTCCTGTTTTACCTGCTATTACATTAACACAAAAACCATTAATCATCACCAAATTTCATTTAACACCCTTTCAAACTGTAAATAATGTATCAGACTACTGGTATACATGAAAAACTGTAGTAAATATACAAAGAATAGACACTGAACATGTATTGCGTGTGCCAGGTGTAATCCATGTGGGGGGAGGGGCACATAAGAGCGGGAAATGTGTCAAATTGTTCTCTGTGTGTGTGTTTGTGTGTGCCAGGTGTGATTCCCATGGGGGGATGGGCACATAAGGGGGGGAACACATCTACAGTATGTGTGTGTGTGTGTGTGTGTGGGGGTGTTTTTGTGTGTGTTTTATCTGATCCGGATTGTTACTAATTCCTTTTCTTTATGGATGGTCATTTTTTACCAGGAACACCATGGGTGTTACAAAGTTGACTAAATCATCCAAAATTCAATGAAAGTGGTGATCAGCAATTTTCCATGTTCAAATGTCTACTGTGAAGGATATCATAAAGCCTTAATGCAATCGAATGTAAAACAAAAAAGTTATGATTGATGAAAGTAGTAAATCGGTCAGATTTGACCCTAAGACAACAGGAGGGTTAAACATACAGGCTAACAGCGGTTGTTTGACCTTTATGAACCAACAATTGTTGTGCAAGATAAAAAAGGTCAGTCTTTAAAAAGTTCAGTCCTTTTGGGCTGAGTATCATTCTCAGGCTAAGTAAATGTGACAAGTGCATTTGTCTTTTACACTTCAATGAAACAGGCTTCAAATGATACTCACTTCACTTGTTTTATTCACTGATTTTGACGTTGAACTAATTCCTAGAAGGGCCTGAGAGAGTCTATTATTTTTTAAAGACGAGATGTCCTAATTACTCATTATGCATTAATGCCCTGAGCTACAATTTAAGTCACATCGCTGCTGCCTCTGCCTAGAGAGACTTCTTGCATAAGTTCTGGATACTGTCATCTAAGTTAACAACAGCTCACAGATCAAATAGCAGCCCACAGCCCTGTGCTTCCCATGTGACAGGATTCCTAACGAGTGAGAAATTCTCTCCAGCCGGCCAATCCGTAACGAGGGGCCATGACTGATCCGCAGAACCAGTTGTAAAGAGTATATCTTTAGTATTAATAACTAGTAAACTAAATATATACAATATATTATTGAAAATAATAATATACATCACAAAAATAAAAACAATAAATTAAATATATTTTAAGTAATAAATGACATCAAACAAGTGGAGAGTACTCCGTAAGATAATGTAGATGCATATAGAGGACGAAATTTGCCAAAATTATGAATAATTAAACAAATAAATGACTCAATCAAAAATGTAATGTACCATTTCAATATTATAATATAATGCAGTGTTTCCCCTAGGTTTACTGCTTTGGGGGGGTGCTGCCTGGGCGGGGGGTGGTGGTATATATATTTTTTTAAATCCTCTGGAGCAGAGAGAGGAGCTGTGGATTATTGTTATTGATTAATGCATCAGTGTTTCTTAGGTTCAAAAACATTAAACTCACAACTGAAAATGAAAATGAAAGCGTTTAGTTTATTTAATAAAAGAGCACATGTTCAATGTGAAACGTGACCGTAGATAGATTACTTCAGTTGCAATTTGGTGCTATATATATATATTTTTTAAAAAAAAGAAAAGTAAAACACCATGAATTTCAGGGGGGGTGCGGGGCTCCGTTGGCGACAATGGTAGGGGAAACAAATGTTGAAAATAAATGTAGACAGAATAATTTAGTAAGACCTGATATAAATTGATATTTCTGTTTTATTTGCCTCTTTATTTATTATCCCTTTTTTATTTACATGTTTTAAATGTACTTAATACTCTACCTAATATCATTTGGTACTCTAAATTGCCTATTAAAGGTGGGGTAGGTAAGTTTGAGAAACCGGCTCGAGATCGCTAGAATTTGAAAATACACAACCGGAGAAAATCTGCCACTTCCTTACAGAGCCCCTCCTCCAACACACACGAACGCGCACATGACCAATGAGGGCACGAGATAAGTTTGTGCACAGATGGAAGGCTGACAGGCAGGTAGGCCATCCAGTTATTTTAGCCGGGCCGGCTAAAATGATTGGTCGTGCTTTTTACAGTATTACGGCTTCCACAGATGACATTTTTTTATGGATTTTTTGTCAAAGCACTTAAGATATTCATTGCTATCGGGATGTTAAGAGCATTCCATGGAATATAACAAAAAGTGTATCTCGAGCCGGTTTCTCAAACTTACCTACCCCACCTTTAATATATGTATTGAGTGACTAATTGATTCGTTGTTTTGGAAGCTTCTGTCCTCCATATAGGAAGCCGTTAGATTACTTAAAGTGGACCTATTATGCTATATTTGAAACATATATTGTAGGGCCATACCTATATAAAACATGTATGTGAATTTTTTTTTTTCAAAATACCAAACAGATCATGCATTTTAGCCATGCCTCATTTCGCTCTATTTGTTCTTTTCCAGCCCTGTTTTTAACTCTCCTTACCAGCAGGCGGCGGTAGTGTGTATTCGTCATTCAAAAGAGGCAACAACCGGAAGACAGACTGCGTGATACACCGAGAGAAGAAGAACAGACTGCGTGATATAAACAAACAACAAATAGCGTGTGCGTTCCATTTTCACTCTACAACGAGAAGCTCATGGGGCTTTCCCGAACCTGTGTCGAGAGCTGGAGTTAAATGAAATCTCAGATTTGCCTTCTTAATAGTTTGTTTGGGACCCTCACTTCCGTTTCGCTTCTCATGCACTGATTCGCTAAGCTGAACAGCCAATCAGAGTGATTTCTTTGGGGAGGCCATCGGCCTCCCGATTCAACATGTCGAATCGGCGGCGGAAGGTGTCGGCAGGGCCGAAAAGACACGACGGTGCAGTACACACCAATCTGAGTAGGGCGACACGGCGCTCATCGACGGCCCGACATCTATCGACATCTATCGACGCCGAAAATCAACTTGGTGTGTAAGGAGATTTAAACTCTGCGGCTTTCTGGCTAGCACTTAGCATGTGGGACCGGACAGCTTTGATCCCCATCGACAGTGGCGATGCTAGAGTCTGTGGGGGCCCATCGAACCAGCTTTCATCACCATCAGTGGCGCCCCAACACACTCTTTCCTCCCCCCCACAGAGCGGAGCAAGGCAACGAAACTTAAAGGGGACCTATCATGCAAAATGCACTTTTGTACGTCTTTTATACATGAATATGTCTCCCCGGTGTGTCAGGGAACTCACCAAGTGTCAGAAAACACAACCCTCTCTCTTTTCCTCCATACCCAAATCTCTAAAAACGGGGCTGCAACGGAGCTGATTATTATTTGAATTTTTCTGACGTCAGAAAAGGGGTGCTCCGCCTATATGGGCAACTCTCCACCTATCAGGGGAATGAGAGACCGCTCGAGAGCGCTGGAGACGCTGTAGTACATATGCCAGGCCTGTAAGTGGCGCTGTAGTCTGCCACAAAAGCAGAATCAGCCCTTGCAAAAACAGGGATGGAAAAGAGCAAATAGAGCGAAATGAGGCATGGCAAAAATGCATGATCTGTTTGGTATTTTGAAAAAAAAAATTCACAGACATGTTTTATATAGGTATGGCCATACAATATATGTTTCAAATATAGCATGATAGGTCCACTTTAAAATAAGAAGCAGCATTTTACAGTGCGCTATGCATGGGGCCGCCTTGAGGGGGTTTCCCGACATGTCGTTGCAGTAAATTAAAGGGTGTGTCATGTTGTCGTTGCTGTGGACCTTCTTAATACCTTGCTGTTTAATACTTTTTAATACTTTTTAATAGCCTTAATTTTCGCTAAATTGATTTATCAACTTTAAATACTTTTTAAGACCCCGCGGACACCCTGCCAGAAAACGTCATCTTCATGAACTGGTCAAAGGCTCTCTGGCCCAGGATCATCTTTCCTAGATCCATTATCTGAGCACAAAAGGAGAGGAAATTATAACCAGTGAATGATAAATGTAGGATTACTAGTCCCAATATATTCTCGATGTGACAAATTAGTTAATGAGAATCATATTTTCACAGAAAAGACAGGCTGTTTCAAAGCTACAGGTGCTGACAGGCTACAGAAAAGTAGGACATTAACCTTTCAAACGCAAAGGATTCAAATCATGTTCTTACCCTCAAGCAAAATACTTTTGCATGCAACACGAAAACAGGGACAAAACATGAGACATTGCTACCATACAAAACATCTGAAGAATGTCAGATGTCTTTCTATTCTATGAAGACCTAAAATGTGTGGAAGGAATAACCTTGCAGTGCTTCAAGTCTATTAAATCAATAAACCCCATACATGACTTTTGTGAGGGAAAGTGTATCTTGTGATAAATATATATAAATACAATTGGTATTAACATTACCAGATGGACATTTCAGCAATGCAAGTATCTGAGATCAAGCCTGTTACTGTAGGTAACATGGACTCAACACACTCTCACTCCATAAACGTCCAGGAGCGACGCTTGGTCAGGGTCCCGAGGCATGCAGTTGGGACGCTCCTAGGCTCCTTCAGCTTCATAAAGGGATGCAAATAGCTTTCAACTGATTGCAATGTATTCCCATCTGCGGCGGGATTTGACGCTCATGGAAGCACGGCATTCGTTTGTGTCGGCGGCATTTAAAGGCAATGTGAGCGTCCGGATTTTTCAAAGATGTTTTTCGTTGCATGGCCTCAGATCTACTTCATATAGTAAACAAATCTCTTCACTCAGGTATTTTTCCACAGGCCCTGAAAACTGCAGTCATTAAACCGCTCTTAAAAAAGAATAATCTAGTAATGAACAATTACAGGCCCATATCAAACCTGCCATTTCTAGGTAAAATCATTGAAAAAGTTGTTTTTCAACAGTTGAGTAACTTCTTGCATTTAAATAACTGTTTTGATGTGTTCCAGTCAGGATTTCGTCCAAACCACAGCACTGAGACTGCTCTTGCAAAGGTCTTCAATGACATCCACTTAAACACAGACAGTGGCAGAACTTCAGTGTTAGTATTATTAGATCTCAGTGCTGCGTTTGACACTGTTGACCACAACATATTACTAGACCGACTAGAAAACTGGGTGGGACTTTCGGAAACAGTTCTAAATTGGTTTGAATCCTACTTAAAGGACAGAAAAAACTTTTTTTCTATAGGTAAATACACATCTGAGTTGACAAATATGACATGTGGGGTACCTCAAGGCTCCATCTTGGGGCCTCTTCTCTTTAACATCTACATGCTACCACTGGCTCAGATAATGAAAAACAACAAAATAAGTTACCATAGCTATGCGGATGACACACAAATTTACGTAACAATTTCACCAGGAGTCTATGCTCCAATTCAAACACTGAGTAAGTGCATTGAACAAATCAATGACTGGATGTGTCAGAACTTTCTCCAATTAAACAAAGATAAAACTGAGGTAATGGTTTTTGGAGCCAAGGCAGAACGTATAAAAGTTAGCGCTGAGCTTCAGTCTGCAATGTTCAAAACAACAGATAAAGCCAGAAATCTAGGTGTAGTCATGGACTCTGACCTGAGTTTCAACAGTCACATTAAAACAGTTACTAAATGAGCCTACTATTACCTAAAGAATATATCTAGGATTAAAAGACTAATGTCACAGCAGGATTTGGAAAAACTTGTCCATGCTTTTATCTTCAGTAGACTGGACTACTGTAATGGTGTCTTTACAAGGTCTCACTAAAAAATATATTAGAAAGCTGCAGCTGATTCAGAACGCTGCTGCTCGAGTCCTTACTAACACTAAGAAAGTGGATCACATCACTCCTGTTCTGAAGTCTTTACACTGGCTTCCTGTGTGTCAAATAATTGATTTCAAAATATTGCTGCTGGTTTATAAAGCATTGAATGGTTTAGGCCCAAAATACATTTCTGACCTCCTGCTAAATTAAGAACCATCCAGAACTCTCAGGTCTTCAGGGACTGGTCAGCTTTCTGTCCCCAGAGTCAGAACTAAACATGGAGAAGCAGCATTCAGTTATTATGCTCCAAATATCTGGAACAAACTCCCAGAAACCTGCAGGTCCGCTGCAACTCTGACTACTTTTAAATCCACGACTTTTCTTTTTGCCGCTGTTTTTAATTGAACTATTCATATCTTAAACTGCACTGTAACTTTTATCCATGTATTTTTTCTTTTAATGTTTCTTTTATTATCTTTTCTTTTTAATGACTGATTTTAAATGCCATTTTCTTAATGTCTTTCATTTTTTGTAAAGCACTTTGAATTGCCTTGTGTTGAAAGGTGCTATATAAATAAACTTGCCTTGCCTTGCCTTGCCTATAATATATAAAAAATGTGAAGTAAAAAAAACTGATATTGTCAACATTGTGTGCATTAATGTAATGCATAGAGTCTGCGTTGTGGCTGAGGTAAAGTGTCAGTGGGGGGGCCGGGCCTTGTTAATGGTTGTGGGGGCACCTGCTCTCCTCAGTTTGTGGATGAAGTAGAGGTGCTGCTGGGCTTTCTTGGTGATTGACGTGGTGTTGTTCCTCCAGGAGAGGTGCTCAGTGATGTTCACCCCCAGGAATGTGGTTCTGCTCACCTGCTCCACAGCAGCACCATTGATGGTCAGTGGATGGGGGTGTTGGGTGTGGGTTCACCCAAAGTCGACAACAATCTCCCTTTTTTTTCCACATTAAGGAAGAGATTGTCATCATTGTACCATGTGGCCAGCTGGTTCACCTCCTTCCTGCAGTGGCGGGTCTTTTCGTTGTTGCTAGTGAGACCCACATTGGTTGTGTCATCCGCAAACTTGACGACATGGTTGGAGCTGTAGGTGGGTGTGCAGTCGTGGGTCAGCAGGGTGAAGAGCAGGGGTCTGAGCACACGTCCTTGGGGGGCCCCCATACTCAGTGTGATTGTGTCTGATGTGTTGTTGCCGACCCGTACAGATTGAGGTCTGGCAGTGAGGAAGTCCAGCAGCCAGTTGCAGAGAAAGAATCAGAATCAGAATACCTGCGGGGCTGAGGCCCAGGTTTGTTAGTTTACAAACCAGCTTCTGGTGGATGATGGTGTTGAATGCTGAGCTAAAGTCTATGAACAGCATATTACATATGGGGTGAGGGCTGGGTGGAGAGCAGAGGAGATCTTGAAGTAAAACAAATGAAAATTATCATCTAGAATGATACATCAACAAAAAATCAGCAGCGAACTTCTGTGCATGGTTAGGATGTGATGGAAAATTGCTGTTACAGGAGTGAATGTACATAAATCACTAACATAAATGAGATAAGGCATCATAATACATTCACTAAAATTAGAGACTGGACTGAACATACACTGGACTGGAGGCTACAGTATACATATAATAACACACTGTATATTATGTATGTTCCATATGCTGTATGAGGAATGGGCTACCTGTGTAAAGTATAGGCTGAATATACTTTCTACTTTTGTAAAACTTTTATATTTTACATGTACTCGTGTTATTTTCATTGTGACATTGCTACTAGAAACTCAAAGAAACAAAACAGATCTGATTATTTTTGACACATTTCAGAAGCCTTTCTTAAAGATGTCCAACACAATACTTCACCAGATCGGCTTATACAATATTCATAAATGTCAAAATCACATAAATTGAACTTATATGGTGTCCACAGAATCAAACAATACATGAGTAGTTTACCTTGCACGTGAATATCAAGGTAAATAATAATTATCTCAAGATATTTAAGTTATTGTGTCAACCAACATTTTATTAATGCATTACAATGCACATCAACTACTTAAAACCCTTTCACGCATAGAGGCTACTACAGTGGACAGCTTTTCAAAAGGTGTTTTCTTGTATATGCATGGGTTTTGATGGCATGGTTGCACCATCAGCCACTACATAGGACCCTATTTCATCATCCCATACACTGCCACTCAGTGGAAAGTCAGTGTAAGTGCATGATACATTTCTCTAAACCAAGATGGACGACAGAAAGCCAGATGGACTGAATCACTCGTTGATATCTTGCCAATCCTTTTTGGAAAGCGCTCCCTGCAGGTATAACAATGTTGGTGACATCAAGTAACAACTAAGGAATCATATAATTCATAAATTGTCAAAGTATTGATTTTATGTTTGCAGGAAATTATGATGAATCACCTGTCCACTAAAGTGGACGTCATGCATCACTGGCTATATTTCTACAATTCATACTGTTATTGCTACTGTTCTTCTTGAAAATACTTAATTTGCAATATCTTTTTGAGCCGTAAATCAATATACTAATGTTATTATAATGTAATTTTAAGTTTGCACATCTTTATTTATCATTTTTTCCAAATGTACATATCTTCATTTCAAACCTGCATACTGTCCACCTGAGTGGACATATAAAACATTTTCTAAATTTGAAAAGACTAGATACAAATAAACTAAAGTTAAAATCTTGTTTTTCATGCCCCAAGAGCAATACAAACACTTGGTTACTGAGGTTTTCATAATTCATGCATGAAAGGGAGACCTACGTTTTTCATCATTAATTTTAACTTATAAAAGCTGTACAATCTTGGTCACGACTGTTTTCTGTTTTGAATGTTAATAGTGGGTTATGTTGACATGTGGTCGTTCCAGTAATTAAATTACACAGGGGTTATAACATTTTGTAGAGGGTATTTAATACCTTTAAGTCCTGAACCCATGTGATGTTTTCTGTAAGAAAACAAGATACCTTGTGTTGTGCACTTTCCATGCATGTCAGCATTCATGAACAATGGTTCAATGTTATTATCAATCAGATGTAATGAAGACAAAATATGATATTTCACCTGCTAAACAGGTGGTTAAGGGTTAAGAGACCTTGCACTTAGTTTAATGTAGCACAGCCTTGTGCCCAAATGTATCACTTCACTGGTGTTAACAGATGGGGGAGCTGTTGACTAACGTAGTTAATACACTGCTGCCCCCTCCACCCCCCAAAAGGCACACACACTCTTACCATCCATCAATTATATACTACCTTAAATAAGTGGAGGTTCTTAGTAGGTTATTAAATGCAAATCATATTTAGCTTTAACTCTGTCATTTTGTTGCTCTGATGACAAATTGGGCCACACTACATTGTTTTAACCGGGGCCATTAAAGCTACCCTGTTGCACACAGGCCTATGTACATTTGGTGGCGCACGCATGGCGCACCGAGCCAAAGATAGAGTAACAAATCAGGAATTTCCCTCCTGCCACTCCTGAGAGCGCAAGAGAGGACAAAAGTTACGGATTAGACGCTTCTCCTCAGAGAGGAAAAAGCGAAAGGCAGCTGATTCGCCTCCATTTCTTTGTCAATCAGCATATCTAAACGTTTCCACGCTCCTTCAGCACATTGTTTTGGAAAACAAATTGTTTTATATAATTTTGAGTCTCGACTCACGGGCTATGCATTATGAACTATTTTAGAACATTTTGTGGAATAAACGGGGCACTGTCGGAAAACAGCATTTATCAAGAATACTGTGATTTGCAGGTTTCGGTTTTCGGACTTTTCTTCGGCTGTTCGGTTGGGATTGCTGTCGCTGGTCACTTATTTTGCCTCTGAGTTTCTGGGTGTTCGTAGGTGGCTGCAAGAGTTCTCCAAACACCTTTTTGGACAAGGATTTGATGTTTACCCAGCAGATACATCTGGATTATGTGCCTACAACTACTCGGATTGTTTAAAAGCCAGTGAAAAGCCATC
The DNA here is from genome assembly GCF_902827165.1 of Trematomus bernacchii. Lineage (NCBI taxonomy): Eukaryota > Metazoa > Chordata > Actinopteri > Perciformes > Nototheniidae > Trematomus > Trematomus bernacchii. The sequence goes on from NW_022988043.1 coordinate 14,749,035, forward strand.
ATCATTACTTTTCGGAGAAGGGAAATGCGGAGTAAAAACGGCGTCTAGAAGGATGCTGCTGCTTGTACAATGGAAGTGAAGAACTATTTTGCTGTTGTTGCGGTGGTTTGTCTGTTCTTTTGCTCCAGTTTCAGCCAAGAACTCAACCCCAAAGGCAGAAATGTATGCAAAGCACCTGGGTAAGCATCCACGCAGAACAAGATGGGTTTATAATATTTGTTGTTTATTCAAATCAGCGTGTTGTTAGTTTTCCTTGTTTCCTTCATTCTCCCTTGCTTCAAAAGGCAACTTACTTTAAAACAAGGAGTTGAGGTTAGGTTGCACTAAAATAAAGTTATAATCTCATTCCTGAAGTCAGTTGCTTAGTTATAATGATTTTTTCGGATTTTGCAGAAGACATCAATAACTTGATAAAGCATTCACATTTGTTTACAGTGTTGGCCATATGCACGTATAACGGTTTTCGGCAAAGTGGGGAAATGTAATGTTGTTATTTGAAATCAACCACTGACTACCTACATTTAACTTGTATTATTCAAGCATTCTTATCAACATACATATTTGATGCATTACTTTACGTTGAACACGTTGTTTTCTAACGTGTTGCCACCAGTATAGCAGGAGTCCATTGAAGAAAGCAGCTATACAGATGTGTACATCTGGAACAGGATGTTTTTCAATGCTCTGTAGGGGCGCTCTCGTTGACCTTCACAGTATTCGTGGCACCGTTTGATAACACATTGTGGTTGTTAATACATTTTTAGATTTTATTTTAACATTTTCACAATATTAAAGCAAAAAACTTTGGTGGAAAGTTGATATTTATTAATTAAAGATAAACGAAGTGAAAGGATTTCAATCTAATTAACATCTCTCTTCTTTAAAAGTGAAAGGCTTCAAAAAGCATCTCTTGATGACCTCTTACAACTTGTGGATTTCTGGTGTATAAAAAAAGAAAAGAACCTACGTCCACAATTGCTGACTGCAGCAGCCAAACGTTTTGGACTGATGTCTATGAATTTTGTGATTGTGGACAGAAGTGTAATCAAGGCGTTATTCTCGTTTGTGCTATAAAAGATAAGAGTGATAGGAAATCATGTGATTGATATCATTTGTTTCTTGTTAAAAAAAACAGAAACAGTGCATTTGAAAAGCCAAACAGTGCATATTATCATGCAGTCAGAATGAAAAGTAAAGTCAGCAAGACCTGACCTGAAGTTGTGTTGTCATCTCATATATTGTTGTGTGCTTTTCTAGGCAACAAAGAGTCATTTACAAGAAACATAATGCCCTTTTAGTGATGTGTGACGTTTTTTTACCTGATATGCAAGTTTGACATTTTGCCCCCCTTCCTGTGTTCAACGTGCATTGCAGTGAACTCTTCGCTCACCACTTACCCATTCTGTTTTAATTTGTTCTGAATTGAATGCAATGCTTTCAACACTGATGCCTAAAAATAGGTTTTTCAATCAGTTAAAGAGCTGCTATTGAATTTCTTGGCAAAGGCAGTTGATACGTGTGTTATGTAATAATGAAAAGCAAACAGAAATGAAGCTATGCTTCTAAACACCAAATTAGTTCTAAACAACAGTGAATGCAATCTTTCTTTTTTTTGTGCTGGCAATGATTGATGTGGTACAGCTGCTGAAAGTTCAATCCAGTTCCACATTATGCACATAAAATGAAAGTCCTATTTAGAAACCATTTTTATTCCATAACAAGTAAAAGCATACAGAGCTTGGACCTGTGATCTCTTCGAAGTGCCTATTTTGGCAGCATAAAAAACAGTGCAGCTCCTTGCTCATTGACTGAAAGCAAACTGCCATATTCAAACACTTAAGGGGAAGCTGACGTGTTGCATTGGCCCTGCAGAGGTCAAAGGCGTGGGAGGAAGACGAGACACATCCGTTCTTTCCTGACAGGCCTTAAACTTGGCTGCTAAATGTTGTCTCTGAGTTTTTACATTTCCCCGTAACACACCTAAAGAAACTAAGAAACCACACAGACTCAGGGGTTATCAGCTTTTGAGTGAATGGGCTGTATGAGAATGGGAATGACCTATATACAGATAATTATACAACCATGTTGTAGGCACATGTGTCATGAATGCCCTGCATACGTTTGCAGAATTTGGCACCAGCCACATCAATATAACTGGGAGATCAGAGAGGCATGAGTTGGGTGTGGATGCTGTCGTTTTGATATGTGTTTGTTTCATTACAGTTTAGCCATGTTCTTCATTTTTTTCAATCCCGTAATTTATTTTCCAGATCATCAGGATTTGTGTGCTGCAGTGGATGGGGGCAGCTAGGCGTTGAATGCTCGACACGTATGTACCGCACAGACATCATTTATAGGGTACATGTCATACAGTTCATTGTACCAGTTGAATAATGTGTTCAATTCTTCTTTACCCAAGCTCTCTGTGAAGGCAACTTCACCTGCAAGGAAAATGAGGTGTGTGTCAGGCCGAATGAATGTCGCTGTCGTCATGGATACTTTGGAGCTAGCTGTGACACTAGTAAGCACGTTTTTACATTTTTTAGCAGCGTTTCTGCCTTTTGTCTCTCGTCCATGGTTTTTAAAGGTTAATGTTAGTGGCATGGCTCTGGTTGGCAATGTTTATTTTTTATATATAAGTTTACAACTTTGTTCCAGAGTACAATATCTAAACAACTAAAGTCTTCCTGGGTTGGAATGACTTATGTTTATTGGCAAACCTGGAAGTTCCCTCGGCAAAAAGCCAATGTGGGCAATGTAGTGTCAATTGGATTTGTGTTCTTGTTGATAATAAGAACTTTTGCAAACTAAATATTATGATACTTACACATTTTTTAGCAGAATAATATTCACACATTAACAACACTTTTATGATGTTTGAAGAATAAATAAAATTGCTGTTAGCTGTAGTGGTGACCACCACTACAGCTAACAAAAAGCAAAGAAATTCACTTTTCTCGTAGAACAACATGTTCATTGTTTTAAGCTTATGTTAACAACAGACCCTACTTCAAGCAAATAACCAAAAACACATTCACCTATTGAGTCCAAGTCAAACAAATACTTGTACAATCGTAAACATTGCACCTGTCCTGCATGTTAATATTGCTGTTTGGATCATGTAGCCCTGCTAGGCACAACGCACATCTGAGAGAGACATTATCTTTGCTTTAGACTGTCACTTTGTTTTGTATATTTGACAAGTCACATTAGTATTTACCATTTCCTGATTACTCTGCTCTCTAACAACAGAGTGCCCTACACAGTTCTGGGGCCCTGACTGCAAGGGAAAATGTCAATGTTACCCCAACGGCCAGTGTGATGACTTGACTGGCGAGTGTACCTGCAACCACAATCGTTGGGGACCTAACTGCGAGAATCCTTGCTTATGCAAAAATGGCAAGTGTGACCAAGAGACTGGCAAATGCACATGTCACCCGGGCGTCTGGGGTCCCCAGTGCAATAACAACTGCCACTGCACCATCAACTCTGTCTGTGATGCAATGACGGGCCGATGTATGTGCAATCCTGGTTGGATGGGGAGGACCTGTAGAACTCAGTGTAACTGTAACGGCTCACCATGCGACCAGTTCATGGGGCGCTGCCAGTGCCGGGAGAGGCTGTGGGGCCAACACTGTGAGCGCTACTGCCAATGCATCCACGGCAAGTGCAACCAGGCCGACGGTTCCTGCACCTGCACACCAGGGTACCGTGGGAAGTTCTGCAGAGAACCATGTCCTGCCGGATTCTATGGTCAAAACTGCAGGAACAGGTGGGGGAAAAGACTTGGCAGAGAACAATTGTAACATGTAAAAAAAAAGAGGTAACACTTTTACAGATGCCTAATGTTCAATGTTCTTGTTTGATCCATATCATGGTGTGGTTTTAATAGGAAATAAGATTTTATATTTGCTGCAGTTGATAACCCTCAAAATGTCTCAGTGTTTTACTTAATGGTGCAATAATAAAGTGAGGTTTGGGAGTTGGTATTCACATTACCCATAATCGTCAGCCAACATTCAAAAGCATCAGGTTAAGTGTTTTTACCTTCAATGGACTGTGAAATTCTCACATGATACAATTCCTTTAAAGTAAAAAGAACAGGGTTATAGTTTAATGCAGTTATCTCCCAATTAAATGATAATTGATGCAACAATGAAAGGGGTTAAGGTAAACTGTTTTACTTCATTAAAATATGATGAAGGATCTTTCGTGCAAACCTGATAAATGACCTTTTTTTTCTTCTTCCTTGCTGACCACAGATGTGGGCACTGCAAGGGCCAGCAGCCCTGTAAGGTGACGGAGGGACGCTGCATCACCTGTGACCGAGGTTGGAATGGAACACGATGCGACCAGCTCTGCTTAAAGGGCTACTTTGGTGAAAATTGCCAGGAAGTATGTCCCGTCTGTAAAGATGGTCACCACTGCGATCCTATTCATGGCAAGTGCTCTCACTGTAACGCTGGCTGGATTGGGGACAGGTAAGACAACACGAAAATATTTAGTTTTTCTGTTAGGTCTGCATTTTTACATTGAGCTATGTCATTTTCAAAGTTAAATCATTGGTTCCTTTAAGTAGTAGCTACTGTAATATTGTTTTCCATACAGTAATAATGTCTGTGACGCATATTTCTTAGCTTGAAAATTACTGTAATCATCGAATTCCTTTTGTGTATAATAGGTGTGAGGTGCGCTGCCCCAACGGCACATATGGCGAGAACTGTGAGAATAACTGCAGTCACTGTTTTAACGGCATCTGTCATGTTGTCACCGGAGAGTGCTTGTGCGACCCTGGATTTTATGGCACCTAGTAAGTCTTAAGACACTTCATACGCAAAAAAACCCTCAAGTTTATGCTTTGCAATACAAAGAGAAATTGGTCCATAGATTTGTATTATGTTTTTGTCAAACACTTGAATAATTTGAGAATTACATAAGCAAAGCATGTGTTTTGGGGCGTGTTGTTACAGATACTGATAAAGAATACTCTTTAAAAGTGGGAATGATTTAGCTTGGAACAAAAAACTGATCCCATTCATGACTTTTCTCACTTTCTGCGTCAAATTTCATGCATCTGTCAGTTGGATTGAACATTAAACAGATGTTGTTTTTGTCTGTACTCAAGCTGCAATATGACCTGTCAACCTGGCCAGTATGGAGTAAACTGCAACCAAACCTGCTCCTGCAATGACAAGAACTGTGATCCTGTGTCTGGTGCTTGCCATCTCCGTAAGAATGTTTTATTTTCTCTAAGGACATGCAAATGCTTTTTAGATGCAATGTTTTAAAGGTATTCCTGTGGATAGCAGTTGTCAGAAACTAGTGTTTTTCCAAATAACGTACCTTTTCAGAGACACAAAAAAACAGCTATTTTATTACTTTTATTACTCATACCAAAGGAATTATAACTTTTCTGAACTGTTTGTCCAAAGAGCCAGATGCCACTACTGCTGCCTGTGTATTCAGTGTCTCATAGTTGGCTGGAAACACTAAGTACCAACAAACACTTCTATTCAGGTCAGCATGTGTAGTGGGAGAGTTAACTTAGCAAGGCCTTGATAGCGTTTCCAGACCCAGACCGCTGTCCTTTTTATGGCTGTGTTTGTTGGCTCTGTTCCTGTCCAGCCAGAGAGAGAGGGAAGAGAGAGCGAGAGGAAGAGGAAGGAAGAAGAAATACAAATGATGATGGAGAAAATATAAGAGGAAAAAGAGAACTTGGAAGGGGGACAAAAAGCTGAGAAAAAGGTGGAGTGTTTGGAAATAGGAGCTCATTGTAGGCGGTCAGGACGAAGTTGTTTAGGATACAAAGGTAGGAATGGTTTCAGCCAGTAGACATCATGGGCAGTGGCAGTTCGAAACCATCATGAGGTCTAGAAATTATGTAAGTGACAAATTGGTTCATTATCCAATGACGAAATGTTATTGATCTGTGTAACTTCAAATGTTTTTGAGCAAGGAATTGTGTGAAGACGCTTATCTCGTTTCCTTCAATAAAGGATAGTGCCATCTACTAAAGGAGATAAAAGGGAGGCATTGAAGGACCTTTTCTTAGCATTTAAGGAATTTCCTATGCATTTCACCGCCTCCATTGTCACTTTTACATGACTTCCCCATCCATACCGTTTCCCAATCTGTATCCAGCTGTGAGCACATAGCAATGACAACATGCCACGCCCAGACTGCCTAACAATCCATCTCATATGTGACAGTGTAAAGGTCCGAGGGCCGGCGCCACATAAAGCCATACTGATGGTTTGCTTGTCTTCTGGTGTCATCTGTCCATGCTAGCGCCAAAGGCAGTAAATGCTTATGCAATACAGCACGTATTATCTCTGGGGTGTATCCCACTTGAAGAGGGAGGGGTGTTTAATAAATCATCGATGACTTAGGAGTGGGAGGCAGGGACGGGTGGGGGGTTGCTTGCAGGAAATCAGCAATGAAAGCACAAGTGGTCCTGTGTCTTGAGGGAGATAAGATTAATAGTGAATTAATGGTAGTGAATTTCAGCCTGTTGCAGTATTCCCCAGGGATGCTTCATGTCATCAGCTATTGTTAACACAGCTCTGTGCTTTATCTTTATTATCAAAGCCAACCATCACATTAATAAAGATCATATAGAGTTAGCTAAACACTCTCCTGAAGTCATTTGAATTCACTTGTACAGTAAATCATGACAATTTGCTAAGGTCTCTAGTGCTAGTGATGACAGAGAGAGAGATTTGTTGAAACTGGCATTAAAATGTTGCTGCGCCAATGTGGCACACCCATGATTCCCTGCTTCTCGTCTTTCAGTGCCCAACCAGCGGATGGGTGTGATCGCGGCTGGAACCTTGGTCTCTTTTCTACTGATTGTCCTCCTCTCACTGCTGTGCTGCTGCTGCCTGTGTCGACACAAAGAAGACCACAAGTGAGTGACAGATAGTTGTCTTCACCTCTATGGCCGACACAGGGGCTCGAATTCCTAGTAGGAGGCTTGACCTGGTTATGAAAATAGAGGAAAATATTTTCTTTCTACTCTATCTCACAGGTACCAGGTTGTTAAATGAATAAATGCATTTCAATTGTATTTCAAGTGCTTTTGTATATTGACATTACAGTGTGAGTAGCAATGTGAGCAGCCCCAGAGCCCTCAAAAGAGGCATGGGACCAGGTTTAATATGCCTGTTTTGAATGATTCATTTGGATTTCCATGCCGTCATCCCTTTTCAATCCTGACCAAGACATCTCTACCAACAGCAAAAAAGCCAAGCGGATCCTGTGTGGACGATTCAGCCGAATCAGCACTAAACTTCCCCGTATTCCACTGAGGCGACAGAAACTGCCCAAAGTTGTCGGTAAGCCCCAAAACTCTTCCTCATATCCCACAGCAGGGCTGCCTGAAGCTGCTGTGTTTTATGTAATCATCCTCTCTGGTGATTTTACAACACAGGCTGCTAAAGCCACATCACTCATAGCTTCATTAAAGTGGCAATTGAAAATATTTTTGCTTTGAGTATTTATCATGAGGTTAATGTTGATTGCACAATGACAAAAGAATAACAAATGACACATTGAAATGGCATTCTGTCTAACCCCTAGTCGTGATCTCCCCTCAGCTCAACTCAACAAAATGGCTACAATAACTTTCCCCAATATCAACCATAGTAGCTATATTAATGGGTGTTTTAGTCCTTCTTTATCATAGCACTTAAATCAGGGCTTTGATTACTGTTCTTATGGTAGGATTATTACAATTTCTTTCTTGCTTTGGACAGTAATGTTTGCCAGGCTGCTAGCGGTAGCTATGTTGCTAACAATATATGAACAATTAAAGCTATATACCATTTCATATGTCAACAAACGTACAGAAAATATGTTATTACTGTCTCCGTTGCGCAGTTTGTTAGACAAACGCAGTATGCATTTATGTGTTGCTGGTAGCTTATCGAAAACAGAAAGTGATGTGTTTGTCTTTGTGACAGCGGCACGAACAATAATATCACTCTGAAACACTAGAGGGGGGAAATCTGTTGCCACTTCAAAAGCCAATGCATACTTATGACAGACCAGTAAATAAAGGTTATTTAGACTTGACATGAAGGTGTCAGATGATATAAAGTTGTTTCACAAGCTCTCAGTGCTTTTATACGTCTTCAGCTTATCACAGCAGGGACAATGACAGCAATGCACAGCAATCAGATTTACCATTTTCCCTCAGTCCTCTTAGATGATAAATAGGGTTGAAGAGTGTATGGTGGCTGCCAGGCGAGTATGGGGTTTCATTTGAAAGGAATGCACTGGGTTTAGAGCCCCTTATTATATTTGGCACCCTCAAATGCCATGTGTTCATATTATTACAACCCTAAACTGGGGCTTTTTTTTCTCCCCATTTTCTTTACTTCCATCATCTTCTTCCCCAAGTCGTTTTTTCTGGGACTGAGGAGAAGGCTGTGTTATTAAAAGAAGGCCAGTGGTTGTCGGGGGGCCCGGGTGGTGGTGAGTGACGCGCTATCAAAGGCCGCACTGTTTGGGTGGACGCTCTGCTGCTCCATGCGGAGGTCTCGTGGTCTGTGACAGATCTGTCTGTGACCCCAGTTCTTTATTCACAGCCAACAGAGAATATATGATTATTTAAAAAAAGAACACTACACACAATGCAAAATAGCTACTTAAATATATAAATGTTGCCCCTATAAGCTATGCTATATCACCAAAATGATTTCCCTCTTCTGATAATACATGCAAATGCAAAGTAAATTAGTTGTTATTTCCTGCATATCAGAACAGCAATACTGTTCAACGACTTTATGTAATTTCCAATATTTTCAAGCATGGAAATATTCATCTTACTTTACAGACCTACGTAGAAGCCCATTTGTATTAACTGTGCAAATGTTTTTACTTACTAATTGAAGTAGGAGATTAATACTGTTTACCTAACAGCACTGACAGAATATGGGGATGACATTTGCAGTATTGCTGAAGCAATTAGTCATTTATTGAATGATTGCATTGACAGAAAGTTGATAAACAGCAATTATCATAATCGATTTATTGTTAAAAATCATTCATCAAGATATAAACTCAAACATTCTCCGGCTCCGGTTTGTCAACTATGCTGCACTCGCCAGTTTGTTAAATTAATCTTTGGACTGTTTTCTCTGACAAAGCAAGCCAAGGGAGTGGGTAACGGGAACATTTTAATGGGAATCTTTCTCGAACGTTCTAGGGAATCTTTTTCCAATGTTTTAAGTTTCAATGATTGACTGGTACCAAAAATACATATTCAAAGTGTTACACAGCAGTTTTCCTAGCATTGCTTCAGTTTAAACATTGTTATGAAGCAGTCTAATTAGATTTTCTTTAAAGGGCTCTCCTGAAGTCAGGGTACTGTAGAAGAAGTTGATGACCGGGTTTCTTTTCCATGTCTGAGCAGCATGCGCCTCCTCAGCTATTCTTTAAGCTAGTCCCAATTATGCCTCAGTCAAAATGCAATACTGGGACAGACTTGCCTTTGTCATCACAGTGTGGGACATTAATACGCTTGTTTATGGAGAGCCTTACCATGTGAAGCAATGTGCCAGAGGCCTAAAAAAGCAACGTCATCTTAGCCAAATGTGTTTTTTTTTAAAAGATTGATCATATAAGACAAGCTTGTGCCAATCAAATGACAGTTCAGACATCAATACCCAGTCAAATCTATTACTAGTATGCATCTCTGTCATCCTTTCTGGTTTGTCCTATTCAAATGTTTGCTTCCTTGCTTTCTCTTGGATTACCCGCAGAAGCTTGGTCTGCCAACATTTTAGAAACCCTAACTCTGACTGGGGCTACACAGTCCTGCACACATGCATTCCAGAGGGGGCCCAATGGGGCTGGAAACAGGAAGTGGTCACATTTACCCCAGCCCGTGTCAGAACTGTGATTTATCCACACCAGGGTCAGTGGCAACAGATGTGGCAAGACAAAATAAAAACGAAAAGGGGGAAGTATAGGAAAGTAAGACAACATTTACCTCTCTGTTAGAAAAGGAGAAATAGCTACACGAACCTCTTGGCAAAACTAAGGCTGTTTGTTTGTAGTTTGGCATTCCATTCTAAACATTTACCCCACGCCCAACAGATTCACGTCTGTCCGGCATTCCTCACATCCTTTGTGTCCAAATGTTTCCCCACGGGTAAGGGTTGAGAGCAGCGCCACCTGCTTTTTTTCATCTCTATTTATCCTGGGAAAGTTAGATGGAATTGCAAATGTGTTTGCAGCAACACTCAACCATACATTCGTGCAGTTGTGAGATGCCTAAAGGAAACTTTCCCACACCCTGAAGTCCTTCTTGAGTGCATTTAACGAAGTGGCAGTACATGCTTTCACTTATCATTATGAAGTAAAAGTTAATTGCACAATGTAATGGCTGTAGATATCATCCATGTTTGACTTTTCCTTTTAAGCCTAATTCAACAACAAGTTGTTAAGTAATATGTCTGCTTTTAGGTTGCAAACTCCCCTCACGATAAAAATACTTGACATATTGCATCATTGCTTAGCCACCTAGCATTTTATTAATGCAACTAGCTAACAGTAGAAAGGTAGCGAAAAGATGATAACTTTGAAAACTTTACCCGCCAAAAAAAACGAGGCAAAGAAGGGGGAGAGTTCATCCTCCTAAGGTAGATCAGTATACAACAAAAGCTACTTATGACTACTACCGTATTTTTTACTTTGGCCTGCAATGAAATGGAATGTCTCTATTTATTTCCGCTTCTATCAATGTTTCTTGATTTTGACGGACATCTCTGCTAGCGTTAGCATTGTTGCAAACGAACAAGTCGATCAATCTTGGTGTTTAGAATAAAACCATTACACCGAAAATATGTTGTTTATGTCAATGTCTATGTTGCACAGTTTCTTTGAAAACAAATGTTGTTTGTCTGGTGTTGTTCGTAGATTTGAGGGAATTGTTCTGACATTGGCACCAACAAAAACACAACTTGATTCTGATTCTGAGAAGGCTAGATGGGAAGAAGTTGTAAGGTTTTCTGTTTGGAATTTAAGATGTTACCAAGGGGAAAAGGGCAGTTTGAGATTTACTGTACTGTATGAGTAATTGTGATTAACTGTCAACATTGATAGCTATTGGCCATTTTGAATCTCACTAGGTGTACTCTTTGTTTTATTTGTAGGCAATCCTGTCACCCGTCCCTGACACAGGCTATTTCAGGCTGAAACACATTGTTTATTCTTTTTGCCAACTCATTTCCCCTTTTATTTCCAGATTTCAACAACTCGACCAAGCATTTGAACTAGCCATGTTCATGTCACATCCCAGCTCTCTGGCCTTAAGACTAAGTCTGTGACCCCCACCCCCCCACTGAGCAACTGTGGTGGCAGAGCTCTGCAGCTGGGACGTGTAAATAATGCCCTGTTGTGCGTTAGCCTCCATGAAGGGAGGGATCACAGTGGCGTTCCAGTCTGCAGGACAATCTGCCCCACTAGACCCACAGTCTGGACCTCAAGGGCAGCAGTTGTTCATCAATGTTCACAAGTAATGTCATAAAATACCCATGTGCTGGCTTGTTGACTAACTTAACTGAAGTCTTTGTATACGTTAGCTGCTCTACATTCCTCAGTCACTCTCTGCCTGCTGCTGCACAGTAAAGAAACTGACAGTTAAGTCAGGGAAAATAACCCTGTCTTATTCCTTATTTATTCCTCTAATTCAATGAGGGCAAATATTATTTTGTCAACAACACCTATGGATACATAGGTTGGATGTTATAGTCTTTTTTGTAGCCACAGCAGTCCAACAACTACTGCCAGGGCCGTCCCTACAGCCAGATCACGCAGACTGCGTGGGGCCTCACCTTGCGGAGGGGGCCTCATCTTGCGGAGGGAGCCTCAACACCTATGCGCTTATGCAGCGCAATTAGTGTGGCGCGGCACAGTTTGGCCGCTGCGAGGCCCCACTAGCACCCCCCCACCCCGTCGACGCTCGCAAAACAGAGGGCCTCATCATATAACTTTGCGTGGGGCCTCACGTTGGCCAGGGACGGCCCTGACTACTGCACATGTAGGAAGAGCAGGGTGGCATTATTCTGGTAAACAGGATATCCCTTAATAATCTCATAAATGTGGATGGAAGTCCACTCTACATTTGTATCAAAACACATGCTATTTTTGGTCTTTTAAGCCCCTTTTACACACATATGTACTTGCTTATTGTAGACATGTTGCACCTGTGTTGACATTAGCCTCCCTACAAGTAACACAAAGGCATTGGACTCCATAACTCAAACATGTAGTTCAGAGGTTTAAATGACTTGTTTTAGATAAATGTGGTACAATATTTTATAGGATCAGTGTAGCAATACAAATTAATCTAATTCTTATTTCCTAGTATGTCAGCTAGACTTTTAACATATCTTCTATCTGAAGTAGTAACATACAGATACATGTTTTTAAATATAAATTAGACTCAGCAGCTAGAAACCATGACCATGACTAAATGTGGTTGTTGTTTGAGAAAATGTTCAAAGCAGAACAGATAGTCCCATGGTGCGAGGCAGACGGATGGACACAGGAAGCAAGGGGATAAACATCAGGCTGTAATTTGATGAAAAATAAACCAGACATGTTTATCTTACACGTTGTGGTGAGAGAAACCTCTAAACAGAACCCTTGCTAAAGTTATGAGTTTCAATTGTACTATTATTATTTGATTTAGTTGTTAGTTGCCTTTTAAAAGTGTATGCATATCAGACACTTAAACTGCGTACGCATGGAGAATGTATCTGAATCTCAGATTACAGATTAAATACAAAGTAATTGCAGTCTTCCTTGTTGCCAAGTCTGCAAAGATCTGGCAGTAAATCACTTATCTTTAGTTACAGTCAAACAACAACAGCTATGAAGCTATGAAGCTAGGATTTGGTACAGTTTGGGGATTTCTTCCATCTTGGGGATTTATTTGATGTCCAAACAATTGGATGCACCCATGTGTCATGTAAACAGGAGCATCTGATGTGGTCGGTCATGTCGAGTTAACGCCCAGGACACTTTAGGCCAAAACTCACGCCAGCTGGGGAGATCAGCCGCAAGTGTTCCTCAGAAACCACAGCTGTCTTGAGACTGAAGGGTCAGCAGAATGCTGCAGTGTCTGACAGGGAAGGAAAACAGAGAGAGAGAGAAAGATGACCTGACCTACATTGTTAAGGGAGAGGATTCTCTGGAAGATGACGAATGAACACATCTGCCTAATGGCTAAAGTACAGAATAAGACATCAACATCAATGTAGCAACATTTTAACTCTGGATCAATACTTAGTAGTATATCAGATATTATACCTTTTTTATATTTCAAAAACATATTGAAAATCATACCAAATGTTGCGTTTGAAAGGAAACCCTCACATCGTCAGAAATGTGAAATATGTACAGATGACGTGTTTCTCCGTGTTTCCAGTCTTCTTGTAAGATAAATAAATCATGTATTAATTAGCCTTCTAATTAATGAGATGCTTATGATTCCAATTTGGTCATCATACTCAAGACTTGTATTTCCAAATCTGCTAAACTATCCCTTAAACTAAATCTTTTTAAGAATAGTTTTTCCCTTTTCAAATCCTTTTATTCATTAGATATGATTTAGAATGTCATAGATTGTGAAAATAAGAATACATGTTAGCTCACATACTCCTTTATAAAGTATTCATTCATTTATAAATGATTACATTATTTAGTTGTGTGGGCCAACAAGAACTCGCAGTCTTTCGAAAATAAAATGGTGGTAGGCATGGGTTTTTCAGATAATGTGTATCTTGTTTGATGGTCAGAATGGTGTATCTTGTTTGTCTTTTGACTTGCTAAGATTCTAGGGGAAACTTGATTCACTTTTGATAACAAGATATCACAATAATAAACACCTCATACAAAAATACTGTAATTTCCTTGCAAAAGCCCATTATGTTGAAGCTTTGGTTAACTTAATTTCAGAACCAATACAAAAAAAAAGAAATCAGACACAGTAAAACCAACACTTTTGACATCTCTGCAGCAGTTGTGAGTGAGTGAGAACAGACTGTTGTTCTTGTAACATGGTACAATACCCTCTGCCTGACCTTTTGGCTTCTGCGTTTGTTTTCTGTTCTCAGTAGCCCACCACGACCCAGAGAACACCTTCAACTGCAGCTTCATCGAGCCCCCGTCAGTGGCCGAGCAGCCCTCCCCCTCCTCCTGGTCGTCTCAAGAGTCTTTCTCTTCCTTTGAGAGCGGAGACGAGGGGCCAGTTTACAGTGTGCCCCATGAAGGTGAGTCATCGCTTGAATAAATAAACAGTTTAGTTATCTCGTTATGACGCACATAAATCCCTAATTTGTCTTTGGCATGTAGGAGCCTTTGCATAAACACACACATGCTGATAGACATTGTTTTTTCTGAAGTCAAGATCCCCAACTTGACTCATCGGCTTCTGTAGATCTCATTAGGGAGATAGTTCCTTTATCATATGCGATCTAGGCCCATGTTTTTGCTCCGAGAATGAGGAGAGTATAAACAGGAAATGGAATGGTCAAGTCAGCACATGGCACAAATCCAAACAATGACTAACTCCTTGAAGTTTGATGGGAAAACACCCATTTAATCAGTTTCTATTCTGGAAGTCTGACAGTGCAAGTCGGGTTTTGTATCGGGGATTGTTGTGTGTGTTGAGTGATTGATGGGTTTTTAGTGTTGTCTAAATAGTTTGGTTTGGTTATCATTCTTCTTATGGTTGGTTCAAGGGCTTTGAAACAATTGATTTTGAGTAAAAAGTCTTGGGCATAAAAAGTATTGTTGTAAACATCACAAAAGGGTTCTGAAATAGAGTTGATAGGATCTGGATCCGGGCCTCTCTAGCCTTATGTGTTTATAAAGTAGCAATTGAAGTGGTTGAGCTTTACGTTTTTTAAATAACATGTTTTATTTCCTTGTGGAAAGAGAAAAAAAGTCTCCTTAACAATGTAAACAATGCTGCTATTTCCGAATGTCACATATGTAAGCCATTGTTTTTGAAGACTCAGATTTAAAAGCTTTCCTTAATTAATTAATGAACACACTAAACTTGTAGCATTTGTATTGTAATGTCAATTACAATCTGTAAAGCATACAAAATATCATAGACACGATAAATATCCACTATATTGAAAGTTGGTTGACATTAACTAACATCGGCCTTTATAAGCTAGTGATCACACAATACCAAAAAAGACCATATTAGCAATCACAAGTGTATTGTCAATAAGCTATGTGTATTTGTAAAAAATATATATTTAAAACGTACTAAGTGTGAATACTGTATAGTGTTGACTAATATCTGTTGATCTTCTAATGATCCACAGAATCTGTGCATGAAAGCAGAGATAAGCGCAGCCCTAGCCCAGCAGCAGAGAACCCAGAAGATGAGGACGATGCAGGGGAGTACACCTCCCTGAAAGACACCAGTGTCTCAAAACCAGAAGGCAGTGAGCAGCCCCTGCTCAAGTCCTCTGACAGTGAAGGCTCCACCAGTGGCTCTGAGTCCAATACTGCAGCCCTCTATGCCCGCATCGCCCGCCTCTCCAAGCAGTCCAAGGAGGACGATGGCAGCGGCAAGGATGGAGATGGCACTCCTAATCCAGAGGCAAAGCGAAATGGAAAGCCACCACCTTCACCTGGCAAGCCCAAACCACGTCCTCCAGACCCCTCCACTAAGCCCAAAGTATCGTGGATACATGGAAATACTACAGGTTCTCCCCAGCCAGAGCAACAGGGGCATGGGGGAATGAAGGCCCTTGCAGTGCCAAAGGAGAAAAAGAGGAGCTCCAGCACTTGCTCAGCCAGAAGCGAGGAGCAGCAGAAAATGAAGGAGAGGAGCCGTGAGCAACAGAAGAAACAAGAGGGGAAGGAGGCGGACATCAATGGCTCCCCTAGCAAACACAAGCCTCTGCGAGGCAAGAAGTCTGGGGATGAGCCCAGCAGTCCCAGTCACATGGAGCACATCAATGGTGTTGTGCAGAATGCCCTCAAGAAGATAAGTAGCTTCCACAGCACCTCACCTGAGAAGAAGGGTGCTGACATTCCAAAGGAGACCACCAAGGAGCCACCCAAGAGCCCCAAGGTCATCCACCCTCATATGAACTCTGAGGCTGCCACACTCCTGGCTGCTCAGCTGAAGGAGAAAACCCAAAGCATCAACAGGAACGAGGGGACAGGTTTGACGAAAACCAACGGTCTCTCCACACCCAAGGGAAACCGAGAAAAGCCAACACCTCCACAGAAAGCCAAGAGGACCCCCTCCAGCGGATTAAGCCAGCAGGGCTCCACCAAGCCCTTACTACCAACTTTAAACAGCCTCCAGAAAATGGTGGCTCCAGTCGCCACCGACCTTGGGACCCCTGAAGCCAAGAGCCCGGAGAAGCAGGACTTGAACGGCTCAAGGGCAGGGGACCCGATGTTTGATCCCACGCCAAAGAAAACTCCCATGAAAAAGCCACCAAGGAAGAAAGGCAAGGAGGGTACTTTGGATACATCGGAAAGTAAAACGCCCCAGCAAAAGACAGCCATCATGCCACCACAGGTAGTGAAATAAGGGTTTTTAAAGACAAATGACCAACGTGTTTGATGGATTTCAAAGAGACTAAAATGGATTTGTTGTAAGGTGAACCACATCGTTTTTCAATCAAGGGACATTTTCTATGTAAGTGTGTTGCGACTCCAGGACCAGGAGTGAGAAATGCTTTTAAATCAAGGGCGTAATTGAGTCAAATTGGTGAGTTGTATTATTATGATCTCTATACACCATTGTATTACATTTCAAGGATCCTTTATCATATAACGACTATGCAACATCCTCCATAGTTCATTCATCTCTATTCCTTTGCAGTATTTCCACCACTATATTTATATATGGATTGCTTTTGTGGTTGCATAACTGTAATTCTCTATGCAGGTGTAGGAAAGAAAGCTATTTTTTATGTGCGCTATCCAAAGGTACTAATGGTACTTAAAATAACCAGAACATTTGATCCTTTTAGGATTGCAAGCTATTTTGCTTTCTTTGATTTGTTTGTGGACCAAGATGCATTAATACAGTTCAATACTTGTCGATTAAGAGCAACACTTGAAGTGTGAATTGTTGGAGAATTTCTTCAGCAAAGAAATAACCTTTTTATGTTCCTTGGCTATTTTGCTATTATATCAAAGTTTGATATACCAAAATATAACGAAACATTATTCTTTGAACAACTTAATTTGACATCCCGAGTATGCCACATTTAGGATCTAAAAGTCCTCTGTTCTTGTAAGTCACACTTAATTGACATTGAGTTTTAGTGTTGATCTCAAGGCTCTTCCCTTAGACCTTTTTTTCTTTGTTGGATTTTAACACTTAGCTCTCCTTTGTTTAACTCTGTCAGACAATGTTTGTAGAAACCCAAACAAATGCTTTGATTTATCTGCAAAAAGGGCTGCTTTAAACCTCTTTCATACTTGGGCTAACACCAAATCACTAGAATGTGCTCTTACTGTACGATTTATTCAGTCAGCTAAACCACTAAACCAAAAATAAAATCCCAAGCTATCTGATCTCCTCACTTTGTCATGCTTAGAAATCATTTCAAACGGACTCATTTCTCTGTACTACAGCAACATCCACAGTGTATCTATGCTGTATTTTAGTAAAACATACTACAGGACACCCCGTAAATCAGATGCAGTAAATATTTTTGTTAAAGCAATAACTGTTGGTAGTATTCTCGACAGATCCGACTACAAGAGGAGACTGCCATGTATCTTTATCTGCTCTTTTAGTTTAGTCGAGAAACTAGGTCAATATCCCAAACTGAGCTACTCCCTTTCACATGAATTTGTTTATGCCATCAGGGAATTAAGTGGAAAAAAATCTTGTCAAGGATGTTTTGCCCCTTTATGATCGTATTATCTTAAGCTAGTAGACTTATGCTAAAGTAACAGGATGCTTTGATTTTATTTGTTTTAATGGTAGGTCTGTAAGGTTAAGTGGTACCATGCCTTGAGCTTTAAAATGTGCCTCAACTGTAGATCAGTTTAAGCAAAGAAGCCATGTTTGCCTTAATGTTGTTGCCAACTTTTATTTCAAATGTAGATCCTAAAATAATTATACCAAAAAGTTGGTGGGGTGGAATACTTGAACTGGAATAATTCAGTTTTTGTCACTTATTGGTGGAGAGCTATTTTGAAAGTAGCATGTAATCATGATTGCTAAACAATGGATGATTGTTATGGTTATGGTGATTATGGCATGTTTGTTAATATGCCATTCGTATGTTTGCGGCTGAAGAATATTTTAAATTCAAAGCTAATTGAATTTTTTTCTTGGTTTTATGTGTTTATATCAAGGTACAACGCATTTCTTTGGTTATTTTTTCAACATTTTCTACTTGTATACATTGTGTACTTTTATTATCTTTGTAAGCTGTGCTTATATGACCTTTGTAGTTCTGTTTTCCTTGGTGTAAATGAACTGGCTTTCATGTTGTATTTGCTTTTCCTTTTTCCTTTGTTATGTTGCTTATTCTAAGCTCTGAAGCAAACCTACAGTATGAGTACTTTCCACCTTGTAAAGTTTACATTGGCTTTGTAATTGTTCTCTGTTGATGTTATTGTTTGTTTAACACTTAACTGCATGACGCAGATTGTAATTATACGGCATTAATAGCTGCACCGGAAATCTGTAACCTTTTTGTTCCCTTCAGATGTTATGATTGCCCCCATAAATAAGATAAACTCATACGGAAAGGATTGTACAATACTACTATGATACCACTGTTGAAATAATTGCATATACTTAAAAACATAACTTTGTGTTATTATGAAGTGGCAATTTTTATCTGACTGGCCCATGCCTGTTTTTATAGGTACACAGTGCATTTTTGTAAAGAAGGGCCTGAAAAACTGCAGAAACGTTACCAACTGTAAGGTATATTTTGTCTTTTGTGGTTTGTGTTTAGCAACATTGATTTCCATATGTGTAAGGGTATTAAATTGGTGTTTTCTCATTTACTTCTTTGGAATAAAAAAAGCAATACATGTAGCTCTATAAAAAACAGAACTTAAAAATCCATCCTCATTTAATCGCTTTGCAATGTCATTCATCACACACTAATTGACCTGATACATTCTCATGGGGGCATGCCCTCTCCTTGGCATCTTCTCCAAATGTCTTGTTCCTGTGTACATTCAACTAATAATAATATGGGTAATATGCCACATACATCTCTTATTGTATCCTTCAAACAGATTCATTCTAAATCTGATTGATATTTGACCCTTTCCTGTGACTCTGGGCTACCGGGACGTGGCAGGAGTCCGCCAGAGTCATTGGGTCACAGCGGCTCTTCAAAGAGCCTGAGGGAACCAGGGAACTGTTCATATGGCTCCTTCAGGATGCGGGGACAAGAGCTCCTTTCATGAGAGGGGGAAACAGTGGAAAGTCTGTGCTAAGGAGTTAATCACGCGCTGCATATGTGTCCTCTTTTGGCGGGGAGAAGAGGGATATAGCAGCACTGGGCCGCAAGGCAAAGCAGGAGCATGAATGGATGGATATAAGCATGGATGGATTGGTCATGTGATGGGTAATTGAAACCAGAAGGCGAAACAACTTTGTCTACTCTTTTGACATGGTGTTCTACTTACTGTGTATATGTGGGTTACTAATACAAAATGTTATAATGATTTTTCTCGACCCGCTTTAACTTTGAGTCTGATTTATGATCCACTTTTTTTTTTCCCTCAGAGACTTGCCTGTTACTATTTTGCCTTGTCTTGATGTTGACAACCAAGGGCTGCAATTGGACCTTAAAGGTAGGGTAGGTAAGTTTGAGAAACCGGCTCGAGATCGCTAGAATTTGAAAATACACAACCGGAGAAAATCTGCCACTTCCTTATAGAGCCCCTCCTCCAACACACACGAACGCGCACATGACCAATGAGGGCACGAGATAAGTTTGTGCACAGATGGAAGGCTGACAGGCAGGTAGGCCATCCAGTTATTTTAGCCGGGCCGGCTAAAATGATTGGTCGTACTTTTTACAGTATTACGGCTTCCACAGATGACATTTTTTTATGGATTTTTTGTCAAAGCACTTAAGATATTCATTGCTATCGGGATGTTAAGAGCATTCCATGGAATATAACAAAAAGTGTATCTCGAGCCGGTTTCTCAAACGTACCTACCCTACCTTTAACAGACTTTTCTAAAAAGATGTTTAACTAACGAAAGTTTGCATTTCTTCTTTTTCTCTAGAGCAGATCTAGCAATTGAATGTTGACACTTAGTATGTAGCCTTTTTAGCTATGGCACTTTGCTAGCACTTTAGCTCAAAGGTTGGCAATGTCAGTTGTTTAGCTATTTGTATCTTGTTAAAATTGTTTTAACAACTTCGGAATGGATTGTCTTAAAATGTTGTGTAGTTATTCATGTCTTAAATCTTTTATTCATGGGTTTTGGGTGCTGAATCATTATGCCTTTTCTCCTTGGACCACCATGACGTTAGATTTGCCATTTTAAGTTAAATATATCAACTAGCATACTATTTAATGGATTGCCATAGAATTGGGTTTGGACATTTTAGGACCCTGAATACTTAATTATAGTACGTTTATTTTATCTAAAATGTTAATGCTATTGACATTCTATTCAGCCTAACCTGTATTTTAAGTTGAGTGCTAATTAGCTATTGATAGCATGCTAACACACTAAACTAGGATAGAGAACATGGTAAACATTATACCCACATAAACATTGCCATTGCAGCATGTTAGCATGCTGGTGCTAGCAGTTAGCTCAAACAACCAATGTGTACAGCCTGAGTGGTTTAAGTCTTTCAATTTCCTCCCAGCTATAGACCTGGTCTTGATTCTCAAATCACTTTACGCTTTACACTCTTATAAGGACCATCAGCCTAACTCTAGCCCCCCCAACCATCTCATTTTTCATGTGACAATGGCTTGAAGTTTGATTCATTGCCAATATGGAGAGGAATGTTGACACAACTGCCTCCATCTGCCCATCCTCAACTCACAGATGGAGGAGATTCTCAGCTGAGCATACCAACACATGGTCTCTGGCTCTTCATCCTTGACATGCTGTGGGAAAGTCACAGCTTGGAAATCAGCATTGCGTGTCACCACTGCACAGCATTTCAGGATAAACTGTGTTGATAGAGCATGTGTATACGACATACGTGTGTGGTGGATTTCTGTGCCTGCTGCTTTTAAATGGATGTAAAAGGGGGAGGCCTGTGTATGATTATGGAGCTTGGCCTCTTCATATCCCCTGTGTAGTTAGCTAAGAGTCATATTTTGTTCATTTTATTGAGTTGGTATTGAAGGTTGACGTGTGAAACATAAATTCGCTCTTGCGCTGCAGTACAAAGGAGCGACTGTACAGGATAACTTAAAGCTTGGTCAAAAAGTCACGGTTAGGAGTGTGGGAAGGGGGGGTTCGATGACATGTTCTGCTGCCAGTCTAAACATGACTTGGAGCTGGGGCGCCCTCAGTTTCCCAGGTCCATCGAAACAGCAAGGCTTTAAAACTCAGGCCCTATGAGTCAGCCAAAAGCCCTGTGTTTCCATGGCAACGGGAACAGATTGGAACCACATCTGGTAGCCATTTCAGTCCCTGCAAGGAGAGGAAGAAAGAAATGTATGAGTGAGGGGGAAAAAGACAAATATTTTCTGCAATGCAAAGCAGAAAGAAAGTGGAGTCGAGTTACACTTGAAAGGGGTTCCTGTTAAGCCCCGAGCCTGTTTTCCAGGTCTCAGGCTCGAAAATGACATTCCCAGAACAAATGACCATAACTTCACTTCTAAAAGGGGTAAATTAATAATCTTTTTTCTCAAAGCAATGATAAACCTGTTAGTTGGATGTAGAAGAGTCAGAATCAATATAGATTTTTTTTATTTTAAAGTAAATTCAGATTGAACATAGTAAAAAAATTTAAATTCTTTTGTCCGTCCAAAAGAAAAACATTACTTATACTGTAGTGAAAACCACCCTTGAATGATGGGATAGTAGACTAAAAGCTTTAGGAATCCAAAATATAATAAGTACCCTGTATCAAGATTGATGCTAAACAAATGAAATTTGACCTTTTTAGAGAGATTTAGCAACAAAAAAACACTTCTGGGGTCATTTGGGTGGATTTGACCTATCTCTGGCCCCCCTTGGTCGATTTTGATGATTGACATATCTTTTTAACCGTTAGAGCCAATGGAATCGAGTGGAAGTTCCACATAAACACACAGGTTACCAAATAAGGAGTGAGAGTGACGCGTAACCAAAACATTTTTTTGTTAATTTTTTCAAAGTGACAGACACATTGGATTAACCTATGGATTAACCTTCAGCCGCGTTTTTCTCGTTTTAATGTCATTAAACACAACTTTTGATCAGAATAACAGCAAAAGGTGAGCATATCTCAGTTTTTTGCTACCTACGTTGTGTGTTGTCTGGTTTTGCTTCCCCTGTCGCGAGTTCTGATCGTTCAGTGATGATACTTATATTTATAGAATCTGTGGAATCTCAGCTTGCTAGAAAAGCTTGTTTGTGCAGATCCGATAAGTATATCGATCGATGTATACCTAGAGTTCTAAGTGCATTAGAATGTTTTCGCTCAGGGCTCATTTAGACGCTTCTTGTGAGACTTGTGTTTTGTTTCGGTAAAAATGGTTCATATAGTCAGTTAGCTTAGTTTCTTCCCGTTAAGTGAGTATGACACATTCATAGTTTATTAGCCGGTGGGGGGCTATGGGGCTTAACAGGTAGGCGTTCAGTGCAGAGTAGCCTCTATTAGCATGCATGGCTAGATATTCTCAAGAAAGGCAAGTCTCTCGAGTCATGTGGTTTAAGAAATATTTTACTGTTCGAATACCTTATGTGTTCCCAAAACCTTAGGCTGAAATGCTTGTGTGTTTTGTTAACTTTCCTTATTTATTGAAAAACCTCAGTGCAACAGAGATTCTGAGGTTTTGACAACAATTCAAAAGTAGCTTTTGTTTTCGTGTTCAAACCACCAAATGGTTCACTCTCTGACAGATGTGTTTCTGTTGCAGCACAATATCCTAAAAGGCAGTCATATATCCCCAACTCATTCATTGCATCAGACACGACCAGAGGAGATTTAGAACTGCTGTTTTCGTCTCTCATCCCTGTCGACGCGCTGTCTGCGAGAAACAGTGTCTAATTGCAGTCCCCCTCACACGTTAAACGTTGTTTCTCAGCTCTGTGGAAATGCAGTAACTATGAAATGACATTTACTGGAAATGGAGCTGGTGCTTTTCTTAAGCCAAAACCACGGAGAACTGAGGTCAACCAAAATGGGGAGGAGAGACAGCACAAGCATAAAATGTGTGTTTATAGATTTCCAGTGACATCCACTCACTTCGCGATTTAAGACTTCCCTTATAATAGACCCCAAGCTCCCTTGCAGTGGCATGGAGGAGAAATAAAAAGGCGGCTCTTAATCACAAATTAAGAGCAATCACAAATTAAGAGCAACCACACAACAAGCCGACCTCTCAAATAGATGCTCGGATAAAGTTGATGAAAGACAGAGTCTCAGTGCTCGAAGTCAATGTATGAGGCTGAAAACTGCTATTTACTTTAATTCCACCCACTTTTCTTTATGCGTGACATGCATGTCAAACTACTTTGAGCTGGACCCATGTATCATTATCCCAGCAGTGTTAGGACATAGAGCTTCACATAAACACAGTTTTCATCTTGAAAAGTTCGGTAAATGTGTAAAATACAAATGAAAATGCATGGCCAGGAATGTAATCAAGCCACATTTGCTCTCTCTCTATCCAGATGGAGATTTTTCTTCCTCTTTTTCCCACTTTTTCTTTCACATGGAGGGGTGTGTAAAAAGTTGTCTGTGGCTTCAAATTGCCCTGGATTTTTTCTGCACTTTGTCAGCATAATTCTATGGAATGAGCATATTAGTGGAGAAGATTTGGATCGTTAATAGAAAGCAGATTAGTCAGATGCTCTCTCTTTCTTTCTTTTTCTTTCTTTCTATTAAACCCCTGGCTCTTTCTCCTGTTTTCCCCTGTAGCCTTTTTTACTCCTCTCTCATTCACTCCCTCCTCCATCTTTTATTCCCTCACACACCCATCCATCCGCTATCTGTGCAGTAAAGTGGGACTTCAGACTTCATAATGTGGCTTGAGGTTTCAGCTTTCACATAATTCCACAGGCTGATCCAAATTTTTTTTTTCTTTTTCGTTTTTCCTCTCTGCTTCTCACTCACTCCAACCTGGAGCGAGGGAGCGACACTGAGAGGGAGAAAGCTGCTGCCTTCTTCCAGCTATTGGTACGGAAAATGATCACAAGACCGAATGTGTCTGCCCAAACCCAAGGAAAATAATCAGATGGCTTATGTTTTAATGCACTGAACCCCAACTGTCCCGAAAATCAGTCCTGTCTGCGACCGACCAACTGTAGCTTACAACAGCTTTGTTGTTTGAGACCCAAACTTTCACTCAAATATTTTTGCCAAAACCACTCATAAAAACACATGCCGTTGCAGAGTAACTCGCCTGCAGCCTGCAGCAACTTTTCAATGTTCTTAAAACCGCATAGGATTTGCTTTATCATGTCTTAGTGACTCAGAGGACTGCTCAGGACAACCTTTACACAATCTTCTATGATAACAGCCTGAAAAAACGAGTTCCCTTTACATGTATTTTGGTGCCAGGATGTATTTTACTGTATGAGGTTGCAGTGCACTGGCATGTGAAGTGTGAGCTGTATATTTACCGTCACCCTGGCTGTGTGCTGGTGTGTACCCGACCCTCACAGCCCCGTTCTACTTCACAGGACAACACTGGAGCCATTATGGGGAGCCATGTGTTTCTGATTACCCACACACAGATTAGAGGGAGGGGAGCAGCGGTTGCTGTGTCTGCTTGCCCCCCGGCTCCTATAATGTGGCCAGCAAATGGACATCCATCAGTGCAAATCCCTCCGCCACCCTCGCCCCATTCCCACTTATACTCCAATCCTTCTCTATACACTTCCACATTCAGTTCCCACAATTCAAATTCTGTTTTTGCAATTCATGTGCAGATTTTTTTCTCAGCTCTGACACTTTTATTTACTTCAATAAATAAACCATTGGAAATCTGCACTCCATTGTTCTTCTTCTTCTCTGCCTTATCCTCTTCCCAAATTGAAATATGCAAACACATGTTGGTGAAATTATTTTTAATTTGACACGAATATTGTGTCAAAAGCACCAAGCTGTCATCGCTGTATTCTTAAAGGTGAGCCTTTGTTGCCAAATATTGTTGTGGCTCTGCTGTGTGACCTACAGTACAGAAGACAAGTATTGCGTTTGTTGTAGCTTCAGCAATGTGATACTTATTTGACCTCAGCCGGGAAATTCTCTTTTGATTAGCCCCCCTCTCAGAGGTCAGAGATCAGGGTCCGAACACCGTCACAGCGAGTGTGAGGAATCAATTATTTACAGGACCTTTCAGCAGTGTGACTACGTGTTAGAAAAGTGCCTGCAACCAGATTGTTAGACTGAGGGGACGCCAGCATTCAACAGGCCACACAAGTGCACAAGCAGTCTTCACATCATTCCTCTTTTTTCCTTTCATCATTTTTAAATACTACACACCGAAGAGCGAAATTACATAACACCCAATATCCTTAATTTGACAGAATTCAGGCACTGTTACCACTTATTTGAGGTCTTTTTGCATTTTCTGTCAATAATGTTTGAGTGTATGCAGGTTTTTTTTTACTGGTCTTTTTTTTAAGGAAGTGGTCATTACCATTGTTGGTGGTACCACCTTTCTAACAAGCCAGATGGTGCTTAGAACAACAATGTAAAATAATTTCCTGCAGAACCACCTGTGTATGCAAAGCACATCAAAATGCTTTCTTCATTAAAAGTAGAAGGAAAAACTGAGCCACTAACATTTTTTAATCAGCAGAAAGCACTTTATCACTTATTTTGGGTGATTTTTGGTATGCTAAGTTGGGGCCAACTGTTGGACTGTGCTTTGAAATCACTATTAGTTTATTTCTTGTTTAGGGTTGGTTGAAAAGTTTGATTACACCCTTAAAACTGCTACGTTTCAAACATAACATCAAGTTACTTGAAAGACAGTGCATACCGATGCTAAAGGGGGTCTTGTGTGTCGGTATCAAGATGCTAATGACCACTGCCCAAGCATTGGTATTTGTCACCCTGGGAGTGAGACCAGGCTGAACTATTTCTGTACTGTAGGAACAGTAATATCACAATGTAAAAAGAGGGTCATTTCTTAAGGTGCTTATGCAGCCTCCCTGTGTGGGGCAAAATTGGAGACACTTATTTTAGGTTAACAGCTAATTCATACTTAGGGCGTTGTTGTTTCCTCCATGAGCTGTTAACTAGCTTACGTTAGTGTTAGGATATAGACATTTCACCCAATTACCCCTTTTTGTATTACTTTGTCAACTGCCAATATTATTGTAATTTAAACTATTCGTTATCACTTTGTTAAGATCACAATCACAATCTAGACAGCAACAACATGACAATCAAATGATAAACAAAACATCTTTCTATTTATATGTTGCATTATAGGAGAGGAAAACATGGAACACACAGGAAGTTTGGAGTTTTCTTAACCAGATGCCATGTTGTTTTATGTATTGAGCTGGATAAACTTAGTTTCACAGTGGAGGAAATACAGTTTTGTGCCTCGAGCCTGAACCTCATGAGGTTATGTCCACTTACTGTACAATACACAGTGCAGCACACTGGCATTGTATTGAATGAAGCCCTCCACATGGCCCTCACTCCTTTCAACACTGCCTCTCGTCTTTATAAGCAGACTGGAGCGCAGCAGGCAGACAGGCAGCAGGCTTCCCCCCAAGATGCCCCGAGGGCTCCAGACAGATAAGCACACACACACCCACACACACCCACACACACCCACACACACACACACACACTCACACACACACACACACACACACACACACACACACACACACACACACACACACACACACACACACACACACACACACACACACACACACACACACACACACACACACCACACACACACACACACACACACACACACACTGTGTTTGTGTTTATGCACAAAGTTAGATTTTGTATTCATCTCCCTTGGTCATCCTTAGGAATACATGTCCCCTCTAAAGCACAGAGAAATAAGACTTCAGAGCCAAATGTTTCTCTCTAAAGACCCTAAGCAGACACACAAATTGTCCCACTGGCTGGAAGGCAGCATCCGGTGCTTTGGAGAAACAGGAAGTGTGTGCGCCTATATAACAAGCTCTCCGAGGGAGGCAGGATTACAGTGAGGTGTTTAAGCGTTTGATCTTTTGCCAGCTGCAAGTGTTGCAATTTGCAAAACTCCTACTGGAAAAAGTTGCTCATTACGGATTTTGTAAACGTCTTCATCGTCCATGAGTCTCTTTCTTTAAATCTCTGGTTGTAAATGGCTGCGTTTTCCCCTTTGTCAGCACATTAATAATAACAACATCCCCTAGCTGGCATGCGCCTCATGATGTAAGCTGAAACATGCTGAATGTGAACATATGGTATGCATCCACACTTATAGACTGAGGAGTCACCCCACCCCCACTGCTCATTGTGTTACCTACCCTCTCTCATCAACTTTCTTTCTCTGCATCGACTCTTTTAGTGACTTCAGACATTGAGGGAAACAAGAGTGGAACGTTCAAACACAAAGATATAAACTCCAGAAAGAGAAGTGTACAGGCCCATAGATTTACGATGGCTGCCGAGGGGAGGAGACCTTGTTAAAATAGGGACTGTTTTACAGCCATTTGACACATAATCTCAAACAGTACATGCAGAGGAGGCTGTAAACTGCAGAGCTCTGTGTCTGGAAAAGATAGAAACAGAGAGATGGTTTTGCTTCAGCATTCCAGGCAAGAATGGTTTATTTTTGTTGGAAACATAATTGTCTGTGGCTAGGATTTGGAAGTACATTTTACCCGCCAAACTGCCGTAAAGTCTACATGAGGGTGCTGCTGCCCTCTTGTGCTGACCTGATACACATGATTTGCTTTTTATTTACAACATAGAAGTCCTCTCATTTCACTAATTTCCCCTCCTCGACTCCTCGACTCCTCGGTCCTCCGGTAGTGACCCGGAAATGGATTTCAGCGCGCCATGTTGAAGGACATGTCATTTCTCTAAACGCCTGCTGCTTCCACTCCTCTCTCCTCGGTTCCCCTCCTCGACTCCTCCGCTCGCATCTCCTGTGGGCGGGACTAAGACACGAGGATAGGAGTCGAGGAGGGGAGTCGAGGAGGGGAAATTAGAGAATTGAGAAGCCTTCATAGAGTAGTTTTGAGGGAGATAGAAGTTTCCTATTCTAGGGTGTTGAAACAGTGCAAATGGGCAGTGTTTTTCTGAGTTTTGATTTCATACACCAATACTTAATGGGATTGAACATTTCTTCTCATGCAACTACAACTCATTGCACTGGTGGGTGGCCAGTTTCATAGTGGCTGATGTTTTACTTCAGGTTCTGCATTATGCAACAGAAAAACTTGTCATAAAATAAACATTTTGGAAAATAACCTGAACAATGCAGGGCAGGCAGAGAATATTATTCAAAAAATGTTAAGTTAAAAGAATAGTTGAGATATGCTGTTTTGCTGCTTTTTTGGACAGCGTTAAGGGCCTGGCAAAAAAAACTAATGTTGTTTTCATTGCTCTGTATGAATTAAACAAACATATTAGTTGGATTTACAGCTATATGCAAATTAATTGTAACTGAGCCTGCCAAGATTCTTTCCCCTGTTCCCCATTTTTATGTAGGTTAATGGCCATAATAGTAGAGAGAGTATCTTCTTATTTACATTTTGTATGGAAAAAGCATAATTTTCGTGTAAGATTGAAACGTCTAGGCTACAAAACAAAATATAATTATAAAATGTTTTAATATGACTTATATTGGTAGTTTCTCATACTTTGTTTCAATAAGATGATATTTATTGTTTTACATTTGTGAATATTACATGTTCCTAAATTATACATGTAACATGGTAATTTCACCTTTGGTATCATTTGGGATTTTGGCATCACCACCAGTCAAAAAAAACAAATACCTCGGGATCAATATACTTTTCAATTTTGTTCGGAAGTTAAGAAAAGTTTCTTAAATAACATATTTTCAATTAAAGTGACAAATGAGAACAAGTGATTTATTTCCTTAAGGACACCTGTACAAATCCATCTCGGCTTCCCAGCAGCTATGAGAGTGTGGCTGGCGCTTATTGGCCATCAACCACCTGCAAGTGAACTGAATGGGAAAAAATGATAAGAGCGCAGATGTTCTGAGGTGTCTGTGGACTCCCAGTAACATCTGATGTGGAAAAAACTATCAACTTTAAAGCCGGGGGGCCTCCGTAGGTCTTTGGACATTTCCAAAACATCTTAACAAATTAAACTGCAGCAAAATAGCATTATGGCTTACCAGTGGCCCACCATTTGGATCATTTAATGTTTCTGATAGAAAACCAACATTAAACATTAAGAAATATCTAACACATGAGGGCACTGCTCCCCTACAGGAATGTGCTATGGTCTTGTCCACCCTGATAACTGTCCAAGTGGATTACAGGGTTAGTTATTGTTGGTAATAACTTAGGCAAAAGCACCTAAGGACACTTATTTGTCATTAAAGAATGTGGGCCTTCTTAGTGATCACGCTTGTCCTGGCTGTCAGGGCATCAGACACTAACAACAACACAGAGGTCGAAGAACAGCTTGATATAGCCAGAGGTAAACTGCTGGTGAGTACATATAGAAATCCTTCCTGGGCTATATCCAAAAAACCTTCATGCTGATATCTTGCCATGTCTATGTTCAGAATGTTGTGATATTGGTGCAAGGATGAGAAGGTCTGACAGTAAATAAAGACATAGAAAGAAGACAGAGGTCACAATAAATAAGCAATATGTTCTATAAATTAAGTTATGTGTGATCATTTAAAAAACTGGATGGTTGGGATATGTAAAAACATCTAAGGAGGAGATATTTGGTTCCAAGTTTGAGAAAATCTCCAAGATATGTATTGTTGAATTCAATGGATTTGGCAAGAAACTTCATCATTCAGTGTAACCCTAACCCTAACCCTAACCCTAACTTCCCTAGTTGACTAGTTACATGTTCAGTTTTCTGGAGGTATGTTAAAGTATGCAAATAAGGTTTCTAATCTACAGACACAAATACACAATGTGAAGTAGAATAAACACTTAATTGAGTATTTTGGATGTTTTTTTTCCATTATCGGAAATAAGACTTATAATTGGAGCAATCAACGACATCTTAAAATTGAGCAGCACATTTAAAAAGGGAAAAGCCATGTGCTATCATGTCGGTATGCATTCTGCTGAGATACATATATATCTCTGGCACCTTTGATCAAAGAACGAAGCGTGCACAATGCTTTATGTCATGCTGCTTTAACATCTGTCTGTGTTCGTCCCTGCAGGCTCCCAGTGTGGTCGGATGAGGCATAAAGAAAATGCCCGAGCTCCATCATTTTCTTCTGGAGCGCTGGGCTTTATAGTATCCTTATTCTTTTCAGTTCCTCAAGGCTGTGTGTTCAGACGTGACCTTTTAAAAGAAAAACACCACAGATGTTCTCATGACCTCCTTTATGAACAAAACCATGTTTTTAGCAAGTTGCAAAGTCCAGTGCCAGCTTTCCAAAACTCTTCCAAGTTAAAATCATGTTGAGTAAGCCCAAAAATAGCAAAACAGATGGATGCTTTTTATTCTTCCCAACACTGCCGACCTGTTGTTTCCCTTGATCCCTTCTTTCCTGTGTAGCCACAACTTGGAATACGATTCATCGGAGGAGAAGAATCCCCATCTGATATTCTATAACCAAAAAGACGAGGTTGTAAAGGTGAGATGTGAGTTCAGGGATCTTTTACACATCCGTCGTTTGATGCGGCTTATCCCGGGAGCTCCAGGATGTCAGGACAGATTCATGCAGGGAAGTTTAAAGACTCAGATCGTCTGTCAGATACCAAGTCACACAGACCCAATGTGTTTGAAAATGCAAGACAGAGTTACACAAAAAAACAGATGGCAAGAAAGTGGAAGAGTAACAAAAAGTGTTTGTCAAATGAACAGTTGACTGAAACAGTATAGGTGGTGAGTTGCTGACTTGAATTTTAGCATTTTTATGCCCTGAAATTACAACTTTGTAATGTTTCCTAGTGTTCTTTTCTTTTTTCAGTTAAGAAAAGCCACTAAATCTGCATTCAGGCCAGCATTAGACAATAGCAGTTATATATAGCCTTATCCTTATCATGCACAAAAATAACCCACTGCTGTGATTTAAAAGTAAACTGTGGATATGCTTGCTTTAGCTCTCACACATTATTTTCCTCCAATTATGTAGGAGTTTTTCTTGTGTCACATTCATATTCTAATGTTCATTGTTCCATTTTAGTTTCATATTGTGGGCGCCCTCTGAGACTGTAATTTGACTTTATATGAAGATTTATTTCAGACACTAAATTGTTGAAAAATGTAAATGAAAATAAATGTGCAGGAGAGACCTCTATATCAACAGTATGAAGGAATCAATTATTTGAATATGAACATATTATGTCTGCTAACACATCCTTCTCTGCATGCATCTCATTAACACTCTATTACTACTTTTAAACCTTTCACCATGTGTCCAAATGTGTTTTCTTCCCGACACGTCAGACTGTTCCTGTGAAGGAAATGAAGGCAGAGGAGATCAGCAGCCTGTTGGACTCACTAGGTTTCTACAAGAGGACCCAGAAAGGGGAAGAGGTGCCAGAGGAGTTCCAGCAGTTCCCCCTGCGCCCCCCCAAGGACGAGCTGTGATGACACCTTGTGGCAAAATGCTGCCACTGCACCCGGGTCACATTAATGACGAGTGGGGCCCCAAGGCTAAAACGATAAACCAGGCACCATTCCGAGGACCTGCTGGCCCGGTGCGGTGTGCAGCGTGTTAGTCATCGCTGTGTTACTCAGTTTATATGCCTTAAATACAAATAAATTAAAAAGATGGACTGGCTTGAGTCATTGATTGTGCCCGAGGTCCCTGTTAGGCTACTAGTCACCTGGAAAGCTATACCCTTGTGCGTCACTAGGGAAATGTTTTTCTCTTTCCAGTTTAATGTTTTTTAAATTATTTTGGCTGTGTTATTGCATAACTTCAACTCCTATAAAAAGTATATTATACATTGTTTAACTAAAATACAGACACCCAGATCCTTAAGGACAAAAGTGTCCCCATTTAAACTAATTTAAAATAAGAAAAATTATCCCGCAGCCAGCATTAAAATAAAGCTTCTCAATATCTGGCTTTTAATCAGGAGCCCTGGCTTCACATTTTAGTTTTTTTCTTCTAAATGTATACATTTTTCCATGTTTCCACTATGGGGGTAACGCATTCTCTAATGCTGCACACATAATACAAATGCATCTTAATTAATGTTTTACCATTATTCCAAACAAGAAAATCCTATCATATATTATACAGAAATGTATACATTTTGTATCTGTTTTTTCAGTAAGAAAACAGTAGAATTTTGCAAGCACACTCATATTTAAAGGGTTGCATATCTGAAAATGGATCTATGAATGAATAAAAGTGTTAGGTATGATCAATTCGTATAGTAGCTAGAACGGATGCACAATTAAGGAAGATTTCCTTTTTTCTATGAATGTACACTGTTCTGTAATTCAATTCAGTCCATATTTGACTTCGTAAAGCTTCAACAAATGTTGAATACTCTAATTTGATAAACAACTTTACTGTGCATCATAAACGGCCACTTACTAACAAAGTGCCATGCTGCTGTCTCAGCCTAATCCTCAACCCGCCTCCCCCGCTATAATCTGATTAGCAGTGGAGTCTGCCAGCATGCATTTTGTGTGTCCATTTGTATTTGTGCCTTCATCCATTTGTGTACTGTGTGTGATTTAATACAACAGGGATTGGCACTGCAACACAAACACAGTTTTGGACCGTTTTGCCTCCTGATTTCTTGGCTCTGTCATGGTTCCCAGCTCTACCCACAATGCCTGTGTTTTACTCACCTGTTCCCGAGACCCCGCAGATGGGTCTGGCCTACATGGGAGGCTCTGTGTTCACTAACAACAGGACAGCAGACAGCGACTTCTCCAGGGAGCAGGAGGACGCTTCGGGTGGGTTACTGCTTCTATCAACTGTTACCAAATAGTGTACTGCTGTGCAATATACTATATCCTTTTAGAATACATTACATCACATTATAGTGATGCAATATGTGGAAAATATGGAAATATGTGTTTTTGAAATAAAATCTAATATCATGTTTCTGTGAGGGATAGACACAACATTGTGAACACTACTCACAAAGAAATAGCTTTAGTTGGCTTAGCACTAAAAAGAGTAAAAACCTGTTTTTCACCAATACTGATGTTTTGACCGCTTGTTTTAAATCTAGTCCAAGATTAGATACATAAGATTTTGTGTTCACTTTTTAAATGATGGTCCTCTAGTTTTGAATGTGCTGTATTGGACTTTTTGGTTTCTTATGTCATTTAAAAAAGTCACAAACCCTTTACTGACCTGATCTACAGCTGACACAGGCTGCCTATACTGGCATTAAACCCCTGGTCACGCTTTTCACTTTAAACATAGTTTTGTCCTTCTGTACACCTACATTGGCTGACCCCTGGAATCTAAACTGTGGAAGATAATATGCAACGGTGCAATTAATATAAAACAAATTGTGGATGTAATGAAATATATTGCTTATTTATATCCTGTTGTTATTCTTCACGCAGTGGTCAACGAGCTGGTCTCTCACCTCCCCCTGCAGATGCTGCTGTACTTCAATCTGTTTTATTTCCCCTGTTGGTGGTTTTCTGCTGTGTTCATGTTGGAAGTAAAGGTAAGTTGGGTGGTTGGGAAGCAATACTAATTATAACACTACTTTTTGATAACACATTTAAAGGGGAGTCATTCAATCAACTCAATCTGTAACAATTAGATTTTTCACAATTTATCCTTAGATACATTGTTTCCTTGTAGATTTCCTCCGTCCTCTGACTAAAACTGAAACCAGTAATTGAAAAAAAATTGTAAGAAGGATTTCTAGAGAGCTCATTATTAAATATGGCTGCAATTAGTCAAAGTGACATTATTATATGTTGGCTTTTTGATTTTAATTATAGATATCTGTTGTTGAGTTTGAATGGAAGTCAATGGTAAACATTTACTAATTACAATTAACAGATATCTACAATAAAAGTTTTCACAAGTAGTAATGAAGTATTGGAAGGAAAATCATTTAAGATATATCTAATTAAAATAGCTTCTAGTCAATTATTTATATGTTTACTTTGTATTCTAACTAGAAGAAAAGCAATTGTGGATAACTTCAATAGCTATTATTGCTACTGATTAAATAATGAAAGGGCTCTCCATAAACTCGCTCATTGTACAGATTTGATGTCATGTTGCATCACTAGTGCCATATAGAGAAACATAGTAAACTCAAGCTTTTTTCTGATTACTGAGACAATTCCTGCACCTAAAGACACGTATCCATGCAAAAGCATAACTCAAGCAAACAAAAACAATAACATATACTGTACTGGGGATGCTTTTAAATGTAGCAGAAGTTGTTTTAAATTGAAACCATTTATTATATCCGCCGTCTAAAATTGGAAAACTTTGAAGGTGAAAGCAACTACACATTCGGTATAAGTGTTTTATGGGATTGTTTGCCAGCCGAATAGTGCTTTGTTTGAAGTCCTTGAACTGCAAGTAAAAAAGGTGTTTTCACATCTTCCTGACATTGCAGCACTGCTTTATTTCCAGTTCTATTATCTTCCCGGGTACTACCAGGCTCTTCTCATAACTGGGGTGATCCTCCTCACAGTCGTTGAAGTGGTCCGACTTTATCTGGGCTACATTGGCAACCTTAAAGAAAAGGTAATTCAAAGCAACTTCCTCTCTGTATTACAACGCACTCTTTTATCATAGACCTGTCTCCTGAATACCACATTCGGAGGAAGTGGCTTCTTAAGTATTCTCCCCGCGTGTGTAAACAATCAGCTCTCAGCTACCACTGTCTATTAGGTTTGTGAGTGTGTGTGTGTGTGTGTGTGTGTGTGTGTGTGTGTGTGTGTGTGTGTGTGTGTGTGTGTGTGTGTGTGTGTGTGTGTGTGTGTGTGTGTGTGTGTGTGTGTGTGTGTGTGTGTGTGTGTGTGTGTGTGTGTGTGTGTGTGTGTGTGGTCTCATGTGGTTGCAACTGAAGCATTTGATGCCTGACTGCTCCATCTCTGCATCGCCTCCATCCACCAACACAGATCCTATCTCTCCTCCTCCCTCCCTGTCATCAGGTGCCAGAGCTGGCAGCCTTCTGGATTCTGTCTTTTATGTTCCAGCTGCCAGTGCTGCTGTTCTTCCTCACCGATGAAGGAATTATCATCCTGCCTCTGGAGAGAGCTGTCCACTCCCTCTACCTCCTCTTCCTCCTCGCCCAGATCCTGGCCTCCTTCCTGGCGCTCCGTACCATGACCCGAAAGCTCACTCTGCTCTTCTATCTGCGACAGATTGGAAAGGTGGAGAGCTTCAACCATGAGAGGATGAGCCCCATCGGGCCGTCCTACCACCGCAGTGTGCTGCCCATCTCACCCACACGTGATATGTACCACTAAAGTAAAACTAGCATTTCAATTAATCTTAAAAAACGTTTTAAGATGTTTTGAATTTGGGATGTAGGTCATTCTAATTTACAGTGTTGTAACTGTATACTACTTACTAACTGCTATACAATTACTGAATGCACTTCTACCTCTCTCCAACTGTCAAAGATTGAGTCTGTTATTGGCCATTGTGAACAGTACCGTTGTGTGATTTGTTGAAAAAACACCCATTACAGTGTGATTTTATCTACATTATAATTTGTAAGTTTGTATGAAATAAAAAGCACATGGTGTAGGCCTACCAACAATATTCACGTAACAAACGTGTCTTCTTATTTTTTCTCCTCTCATCTTTGTAAGCCACTGAGAATTGAAACATTTTTGGCACAAAGTGTTTTATGACAAGTTTAGCATGAACAATTTTTTGGTCTGTCTTTTGTGTAAACAGTTTTGTTTCAGCCGATAGTATACTTCGGAAGCCATAATCTGACAAACCAAAGAGTGGACCAGAAAATATCCAGGTATTTGCCCCCCTATGTGTTGAATCCAGAATGAAGTTGGAATTAAACCAATATCAAACAATGCACACCCCTTACAGCTATCCACATATTTTGTAAATACATTGTTTCAATCTCTACGATTTGTGAAAGCATGGCATTCTGGTCTGCTGTTAGCTCAGATGTGTATAAGTGCTATGTCTTTCCGTCTGACATCTGATTCCGGTTTAAAATGCAGCTCTAGATAAAGCTTGTGCAATTTGAGTTAAAAACAGTCCTCACATTTTCTGTTGAAGTTTTAAAAGGATACAAAAAAAATGTTTTCCCCACTTGAAATGTCAAAACCATGTCAGTGTCATGGAGTGATATACCAAATATGGTAACACACTATATTAAGGTACACAAATTAACCATCAACTAGTTGTTAATTAATATGCATATTAGCAGTATATTGGCTCTTTATTAGTCATTATAAAACACTTATTAAGGCCTTATTCTACATGACCATATTCTACAATACCTAATTTTAAGTTATTTAGACTTAATTAACACTTATAGTTTCATGTCTTGTTGCATAAGAATAGATAATATTTGTTAAGTGTTACTATGGGAGAATTACTATTCTTGTGGTACTACTGCCTTATTAGGCCCATATTGAGCAGCGCATATTAAGACCAAAACTCATGTACAACAACTTCCTTACTTGCAATAAATAAGCACTAATTAGAGGGTTATTGACAGGGGTGCACATAACTTGTTTGCCCTGGTTCTCAAAGGAGCACCTGGAGATGTTGCTTGATTTTATTCCTTAAAATGAAATAAACCGGACCTTTTGAGGGGTACTTGACAAGCAGACCCTTCACGCGATAGCAAGGGGTAGAGCGAGGGATTTTTTCAAATTATCCGGTGCTCCTTTTTTGGCATGCGGAAAAACTCTCAACTAATGGCTTATTACTTGTCATGTAGAATAAGGCATTAATAAGTGTTTTATAATGACTACTAAAGAGCCAATATACTGCTAATATGCATGATAATTAACAACTAGTTGATGGGTAATTTGTGTACCTTAATATAAAGTGTTACCAAAAATATACCAATATATATCATCAAACAACAAAATGGCAGGAGCTGCTCCTATCGAACAGTGGTTTCATTTTTCTCTCTTCTTTAATGATGATGGAGACTGGAGTGTTGGTAAACACTGTTTTTTTACCAAGGTAAATACAAATAAGTTTCTACCTACAGTATTAGACAAGATTAGTTTTTCCCAAGGTACAGTATGTATGCAACATGTTCTTTACAAAATGAGCTCTTCCATTTTGTCATCCCCACATTTTCTTAACATTACAGTTTCATAACTGGGGTGCTAAAATCACATAGTCATAAGGCTTATAAAATGAATGTTTTAACCTGACTGCAGCAGAATTGTGTTAAATATTTACGTCCACACAGTGGCAGTCAGCGACCAAAAAAAGGGATGGGGAGCATCTGACAGTGCTGCAAAGTCCAATGAGAACAGATTATCATGCTACACGTGTCCTGATCAGGAACCCTCTGGCAGGAGAATAAAGGTTATGCCTGTCCACACTAGAATATGATGAAGTATTATTTGAAAATCTATAACTCCGAGCAGTGTCAACATGGAATTCATGTTTTGTTCTCTACACCTCTTTTCCTTTGTTTGAACATGTAGCCACTACAGATGTCACACTTATTTTCACAAGAAGCTTACAGCCAGTATCTGGTGCTCTATTATTAATTTGCTGGTGAGAAATGATTTAGTGTGTTGTACTAAGTAGTCAACAAGCTGGTCATGTGAGAGTCACTCTGTGCATGCTTATTCTGCTCTACTTTATATTCAGGAAACAACAAGCTGCAGTGGCTGCTGCACTGTCCATGGAGAACAGAAAATGGAAAAAAAAAGCTCTCACAGTGGAGAAGGTAATGTATGCTTACCACTTTATGTGTAACTGGGTGCTGAAATGATAACTGAGGTCCTACATTTCTGCAAAAAGTACAATTGTGTGTATATATTTATCTATTGATTGTCCTAAGAAAACCTTCACACACTTGTACCCCTGTTTCAAGGCTTTTGATTACATGATAAAATGACCCTAAAAATTATCAACATGTCTTGGATTTCACTTGTGTGAACTTTTCAAATGTAAATATATTGCCACCAGTGCTGCTGATGAGGCAGCTTGGATTGGTGCTTCAGGCATCTCAAAAGTACAAAAATGTTTTCCTCACTTTTAATGCAATGCAAACACATATGTGTAGCTAGTACACTACTGTCATTGACTTTTCTACATGCTGGCAATTAGAGAGAATGGTGCTATATAACCAGGTTTTTATCATAAACAGGCTTAACGCAGAGGTATTTTTGCTTTTGACATGTTGCTCAATATATATAAACAATTACACCAATATTATTGTTTGTGTAAAATAAAATATAGAAATACAAAAATAAAGATGTGCTTTACTCTCTTCCAGACTGATGGCCATTCCAACATTTTGTTGGTTTTCTTGGTACGGGATACTTACTGATGAAAGAAAAACTAAAAAGTTTCATTGTTCAAGCAGAACCATTCTTTAGCCCATATCTATGGCACAGACAGCGACCTAATAGAAATAGACTAAGAAGTGACGCTAATGAGGAAGTGTCCTAATCTTGCATTCTCTCTAATATCCAGCAGGGGGTAATTCCACTGGCTGCATGACTGTTTAAAAGTCTATAATGAGCTTGTGTTCTCGAACTATGACAAAACTCAAAGCTTGAAAACACAGTCCAAAAACTATTGACTGACATCATGGTGACTATGTCCAGTTCTCAACTCTGACCACCCATTTTTGAAGGAATTGGTTGTTATAACTTATAGGGTGGCCGGTCCCCTGGTAAAAAGCACTAGGTTTAGAGACATCCTGTTGTGTCAATGAAATACATTCACTAAATTGCACTTAAAGCTCACCTATGAGGCTATATTTGAACACTATATTATGGCGCGTTTCCACTACACGGCCTCGCTCGGCCCCGCTCGGTATGGCTGGGCCGCGATTGGCCTCGTTAGGACCAGCTCACTTTATGGCGCGTTTCCATTACAGTTTAGGAACTGGGGTAGTATCTATAGTAACGCAGTGTAGGCGGAGCGACGCTGCTTAAAACTGCCGTGACGTCATCTTCAATGCGACACAACAATGGAGGATGTGAAGATGTGAAAGCGATCGTTTGCTTGTTTTTTGCTGTGTGGTTTATTATCACAAGAAATAGACAAGAGTTGTTTCGAAAGAGGCGACGTATAGCAAGACGAGGTATAGAAGAAGCTGACGCGAGAGTTCGGGCAGTCCTCCTACGCCGCAGAGACTACAGGACGACTCGAATCACTACTAACTACAATGCTACTTGGTAAGCTAACGTTCGCTAACTAGCAATGTGTTTAGGCTCACGCTCCCTATACGACCAAAGTATTTCAAGTATTTAATTAATTGTACCACTTTTACGTATTAAAATATGTATGCTTTTGTTTGTGTATTTCAGAAGTTACCGACCGAGCTACCGAGTGGTGGAATGTGATTGTTCCATCTTTCACACACTCAGTGGGTGGAGAACTTCAGGATGCCTGAGGAAAACCTACGTCTACCAGGGGTAGCAGTGGCACACGGTGCAGAGGAGGGCAGGGACATACGAGAGGGTCTGACGCGCTACCTGAATACCTAGAATGTATAATGTAATACCTAAATATTCATTGTATTGTATTGAACATAAATACATCTTTTCTTTTTCACATGTGTTTGTCAAATTATTTAAACCAACATTTTTTTATCAGAATTGACTATTTAGTAAATATTTGAATTTCAAGCACCAGTACTGCCCCCATAATAATAATAATCTAATAAATTAAGCAAATATCAAAGCAAACTATAAACATAAATACAAAAGTGTAAAACACAACAGAACTATATTCATAAATGCAAGTGTAAAAAATTGTTAACATGGATGGAGGCTAAAGTATCCACAGCATAAAATAATATGATTATGATGGTTTGTCTGAAAGACACAGCCTCAAGGTTCAAGGTTTTTTATTTTGTCATACGAACATAGCGAGTGTAGTTATGACAATGAACATCTTAGGTCACAGGCTCCTCCAACAGTGCAACACAATAACCCAGATCAACAGAAATATAGTGCAAGTAAATATTAAGCGCTGTGCACCGCTCTCTTTGTATAGGTGTTTTCTTTTGTTCTCTTCTCTTTGAAATATATAAGCAATGTGTTTGAGTCTAGCACAACGAGGGTA
The DNA here is from genome assembly GCF_902827165.1 of Trematomus bernacchii. Lineage (NCBI taxonomy): Eukaryota > Metazoa > Chordata > Actinopteri > Perciformes > Nototheniidae > Trematomus > Trematomus bernacchii. The sequence continues at coordinate 14,789,562 of NW_022988043.1, forward strand.
TTACAATTGAGTAATTTTTACTTTTATCATGTATTCTTAATACCATTATGTAATGTTATGTTTTAGAGGAGGACCTCAAGCTAGCAAACTCAATTTCAAACAGTATGCAGAGTTGTCCTGCTAAAGAGTTAAAATGTATTATTTAACCAAGTATTTATTCTCTTATTTGCTTTAATTGCAACAGATGATAAAGGTTTCACTGTGATAAGTATTCTCTTAAATCCATAAACCCCTGTACAGTGCTTTGTGGACGATGGTGTTTATGATATTTCTGACTGCAGAGGGACGCCTAGATGATGCCATCTTTCTGTGTGATCGCTGGTGGGTGCAATTATTTATCAACAAGCAATAAGATAAGACATGGCATTGATTCTGCTGGGCCAGTTGCCGTTCCTGCAGGGCCAGATCCTCCTCCTCGGTTTGTGCTGTTGATGCAGAGGACGTTGTTCGGAACTGTTCCTCCTCGCTAGTCCCAATGTAATCATCTAGAACAGAAACATGACTTGTAAATTCCACAAACTACTGCAGCACAATACTATAAATAGCAACAACAACTACAGAAAAGACAAACTGAACGTAAACAATGGCATATATGGTGTTAGCAAACAATAGCTCTCGCTAATGCTATCTGCCTAGCTAGCCTTCGGGGCTCCATAAAAGCATGGGTTGTCGAACATAAATGTAAGGATAAAATAGACTTATTTGTTAGAAGTGAGCTTTAGAACAGATAGGGACACAAAGCAGGGACACAAAGCTTTCAAGCAAATAACAGAACGTTAGCAAAAACGTACCATGCAGACTCCAGTAACGCCGTTGGAGAGTCCAGTGTCTGTGTAGAGACCTCCTGAAAGACTTTGATATTGCGAGTTGTCCCGTTGAGCACCCGCTGGACCTTATCATCTGCAATATAATGGACGTCGTCACTTCCTCGACCGACCATGGTGTGCTTTTCTTTGCCATTGTTGTAGCTCCTCTGTTAACAAAAATGCTGTTTGTAAAATGGATTATCTCGCGCGCAGATTGTGACGATTCTCTCCGACCAATCAGCAGCCGAGAGCGTTGACGTCACAAACTCAGCCCGGTTGTCTTTGGCCCTGGCCCCACAATTTTATGAGGCCAGAAAAACTGTGAATTAGGACCCGCCGGCCGGTACTAGGCCAAGTGGAGACGCAACCACAAACGGGCCGCTGACGTCACAGCCCTCTTAAACCGGGCTGCGGGCTGTAGTGGAAACGCGCCATTATAGGGCCATATCAATACAAAACATGTCTCTGAAGTGTTTTGCTCAAAATACAAAACAGATCACCCTTTGTAGCCAAGCCTCATACCCCTCTATTTCAGCCCTGTTACTAAACTGCTGATTCTGTGTATGGCCCTTTAAATGTAACCGAGCTGCTGCTGGCCACGCCCCTTTGGAGCTGCTGCTGGCCACGCCCCTTTGGAGCGTCCGCATGCAAGCGGTGAGCTCTGTGAAGAGAAGGGTGTTTACCGGAAGAAACTCAGCTAAAGGCTGCCGTGATTAAACATCAAGCATTATTTCTGAAACAGAATGGAGCTCAAACGCTTTCTCTCTCGCGGGTTTACCACAAGGTGAGTACCTTTTTATAACCTGCTTTTTTACACATACTCTCTCCAGTACAGCGTTAGCTCTGACTGCACATTTGACTAATGATGTCAAGGTCTCTGCAAATCTGGATCAGCTCCGTTGTACCCCCGTTTTTAGAGATTTGGGCATGGAGGAAAAGAGAGAGGGTTTCATTTTCAGGGGACACATATTTATGTATAAAAGACATCAAAAAGTACATTTTGCATAATAGGTGACCTTTAACCCTAATTTGACTGCAGTATCACTGATATTTTTAGGTTTGTCTTTCTTTTTTAATTTCTTGTTTGCTATTTATTTTTTTACTGTAATTGAATAATGTCCTGTTGAATGTACTGTGAATGTACTGTAAACCACAGTTCCCCTCAAGGGAGAATAAAGGTGAACTGGATTGAAGATAAAACAAGAAGAAACCAAACAGGAGACAATTAACAGTTGACTATGTATTTTAAATTGTAATGTTAGGTACTATGAGGCAAACATGACAGCCACATATTTAAACCTATTCATCACATTCAACATTTGCATTTCCTTTTTTAATGTCCTATTTCCTCGGACAGTACATGCATTGAGTTTCTATGGAAAAAAAACATGCAAATAAAATATACAAAATCATATTTACACATAGGTGTATGTGTTAAATCTGTTCACATGTCCATGAAGACACATGTATACATGCACTCATTGTTCAACTGTGAATTGAATTAATGACTTATACAGCAGAAGCCAAACTCAACTTTTAAAACAAATCTGTATCTGGGATATAGAAAAAGTAAAGAGGGGATTATGGGTGGTGATTATTGGGGTGATCTGTGTCATTTGCTATCATGAGTTTTATGTTGTAGTGTAAAAACATATCTAAAAATAAAATGTACATATCACCTAAGGTTTTGTCATATAAACTTGGTTGTAAGAAATCATTAAAGGTGACCTATCATGCAAAATGCACTTTTGTACGTCTTTTATACATGAATATATGTCCCCGGTGTTCCAGGGAACTCACCAAGTGTCAGAAAACACAACCCTCTCTTTTCTTCCATACCCAAATCTCTAAAAACGGGGCTGCAATGGATCTGATACAGACTGATCCAGATTTGAACATTTCTCTGACGTCAGGACGGAGGAGCTCCGCCTATATGGCCAACTCTCCACCTATCAGGGGAATGAGAGGTTGCTGTGGCATGGTAACAGCATGGTAACAGCATGGTAACATGACGCTCGTAACTCGGCCCCCTCCTTTGCAGGGGGACGTGGTCAGCTGCAGCGCATGCAAAGACAGGGGTGGAGGAGAGCAAAATAGAGCGAAATGAGGCATGGCTAAAATGCATGATCCGTTTGGTATTTTGAAAAAGAAAACATATAAATATACCTTATATAGGTATGGCCCTACAATATATTATTTAAATATAGCATGATAGGTCCACTTTAACTTGAATGTTCAAAGTTCTCCCTACCATTTTTTTCCCTTGTATTTGCGGTTGCTTTCTGATTTTGCTCACCTGCGTGCCCAGCTGCCCCTCGTCCCTCATTAGCTCTTCCAAGTTTGTACTGTATATAAGGGGCGGTTTGGAGTGGCCAGTTTGTTTGTTTTCTGTCTGTACCTGCGATGCCTCAATCTTAGTTCTCTCTGTGGTTAACAGTTCCATTGTTGCCAGCTCAGACCACTTATGTGCAGACTCAAGCACTAAGAATCACCATTATAAAACAAGCATGCAAAGCATTTACCGAAGGTTGGATAAATGGTTAGAGGTCTTACTAAAGTTAGGTTTCTCCCCGATCAAGAAAGGACCGCTTTTATCACACCGTGTTTTCAGGATTACTTTACACTTCATAGACTCTGATTAGCAGCCGAGAGCAGGAAAGCGTATAATGTCAGATGTTTAAACAAGAATGGAAAAGTCACTTTCAACGTGTTTGTCCTCTTCAGTAAAGCTAAAGAGAAAACAAACACATGCAGACAGACCTTGTGTAAAACACGAGCTCTCAAAGCTGAAGGAATCGGGTAGACCAATAATTCCTCCAACATTAATCTCATTAGTTGGCAGTCATTATACCAAGGTGTCCCAATGAATCTTATTGTCACGTATCGATCTGCTTTATATGTTACTAGGAGCATTGTTTTATATGTTTTTGTCTCTTTTTACAACTAACATTTGTCGTTCTGCTTGGGTTCAGAATCCAGGGTAACTCCACATCAATTCAGTACAAATTAAATAACTAAAAAGAAGAGCGGTTTAAATCATCCTAAAATAAAAAAAATAGCATTGCTGCAGCAATCTCAAATTAAATTGCAGTAAAAGCATTTATTCAGTTTTAATTTTTATAATTGTACATCTGGAATATTCAGCTTTCTTTTACCAAGCAACACTCAAAGTGTACAGTATATGCTGATCACAGTCAAACAATGCATTCTACTGTGTGAGCGCACGCTACCTCGTACAAACAAATAGGTATTGAATGTTGCAACGTTCTTGATTGTAGTGAGAAAATGTTGTAAAAGAAAAAGACTGAAAAAAAAATAGACACGCTTTGGACCATATATATATATATATATATATATATATATATATATATATATATATATATATATATATATATATATATCATATGAGAAATAACTTCCTGATGTCAAGCTTATCTCTCTCAGAGTGGCACTAGTCTGACATGTGTTTAGTATTTCTTTCACACCCTCCACTCTCCAGTACTGTAGGTTCACCATGATGCTGAGCAATTGATAGGATGCGTGGAAAAGGTAGGACTCAAATGCAGTATTAAAGGATAAGCGGGTTTTAAGGGATAACAAAAAGCGAGCTTTATTTAACAAAAGCCGATGACAAAAGAAAACAAGAAACAAACTTAACATTACCAACTCAGGAGAGCACAAGTAAAGAATCCAGGATCAAAACTTCAGGGACAAACATGGAGCGTGACGTGAAGGGAAAGACAAACAATGAACCGACAGGGGAACACAGGGAAAGACAAGACTAAATACAGAGGGGTAATCACGGGACAAGAAACAGCTGGGTAAAGGAGGGAGAAACACAAGGGCAACAGGTGAACACAATGAGACAATCAGACACACCAGGGAAACTAACGACAGGAAGGCACACACAGGAAGTAGGACCAGACAAGACACAAGAGCCGCGTTCACACCGGAGTACTTTCACCGTACTTTTCGCGTTTTAGTTCCGTGAGTCGCGTTCACACCAAAAATCGTACTTAATCTCGGGTACTTTTACCCCCATTTTTAGAGCCAACTCAGAGAGCGTACTTTTCTGTGGGTGAAAAGTTCTCCAAAAGTGCCCCAGTGCTGATTGGCTGGGCGAATTGCAAACCACGCCCGTACAACTCTGAAAATGTTGTGTAGAGCCGCCATTGTTTTTCCTCGCTACAAAAACACAACGCTCCGTGCGTTGTGTTTGTTTTTGAAAGCAGTTATGGCAAGCATCAAGAAATGATGAGGAGGTGTCGGCGCTTCTGGAGATCTACGCAGAGGACGCGACCCAGGGAATGCACTGAAGCCAGTTCAGTAGCTTTCACTCGACCTGGGAATGTGCACAGCCCCACGGCACACCGGCTAAAAATAAAGAAACTCGGGCAGGACTACAAACGGCGGATTCAGTGGCCAACGATGACGACCACGACGAAGGTAAAATCAACTACATGCACTGGGGTTTTAATCTGCACAATAATGGTCTCAGATGTACTTTTATTTGCTCAGTAGATCAAGCTAGCCATGCTAGCCATAATAGGCTAACACCGGCCCCGAGCACACAGTACACACACACTGTAACTTTGTCTTGAAAGAACGTTGCGCATCGAACTGATGTTCACAATCATGTTTATTTCATAATATTCATCATATTTTATGTTTAACTTGCCTCAACAACATTAAACAAAGTTCAAGCATACATGAAGCACTCTTCAAAAAGGAACAATCCTCCGTGTTTGAACCTCTTAAATCGCTGCATAGCCGATTTATTTGGACTGGATTATCCCAGAGGGTCTAAACATTCTTTATAACACAGTTTCAGATTTGTGAAACCTTAATTCTATTTGTGAAAATACAAAAAACACATTCCTAGTATGTTGTAAAACTACATGGCGACTAAACTTGTATATTGTATATTGCTTATTTTCCCCTCTTAGGAAAGCGGACACGGGATGCGAATTTCTTTGACACCGCCCAGGCGTTGGAGGACCGGCGTGCCGTGGTGAATGAGTCGCTGCGTGGAGATCAGATGGTGCTGTTCACCAAGGCCCAGGAAACGGAGGACAAGATGCTCACCTCGATGGAGCGCCAGGCAGAAGTGTTCAAGCAGCAGATGGAGCGCCAGCAGCACCAGGATGAAGTGTGGGCGCTGCGCCATGAGGAAGCGTCGGCGCAGCGGCAGGATGAGCGACAAACTGCATTTAATAACAGTTTATTTGGTATAGTTTTTGTAAATACTGACACACGACACACAACGTTGCACTAAGGTGTGCATGCTGCTGAGAATATCCCTACACCTGGGACAGTTTATTTTATATTGTTATTACTGTTATGACTTTATTTTATATATAATGTTTACTGACATGTACAACTGACACTTTATTTACATTTAAAATTGTTCTATTTAATGTTATGTCTTGAGAGTGCAATAAAGAAAACCGACATGGCGATTAAGCTTATTTCTCCTGACACTTTATCTTTTGTGACCTGTGTAGCATCCTATACATCACATGTAAGTGATTATTCTGATACCATCATGTTTCATCGGTTATAAACTGGCAAAGCTTTATTTGTCATTTATTTATCATCAATGTTGCAACCTTGTGGGGGAATGGCAGGGGCACATACACAAATATGACAATTTATATCATTTTAAATATTATTTGACCTAAACTTTTAATTCCCCCCCATTTCACACAACACAACATGGAGTCCACTATGGGCCAAAACTAACATGTATGTTTGCATAGTGTTTATGGCAGACGGATGCAGTGGGTCTCAGGAAGATATATAATAAAGGTGGGTTTGCTGCTGAGACTCCCTACAGCTGGGAGTTTATTTTATATTGTTATTACTGTTATTATATAGTACAACTGACACTTTATTTTATATTGACAATGTTTACTGACATGTACAACTGACACTTTAGTTACATTTAAAATATTTCTATTTAATGTTATGTCTTGAGAGTGCAATAAAGAAAACCGACATGGCGATTAAACAGATCCTGTATCAGTTTTTCTTCTTCTCTTGTTTTGTAGCGGGTTGCAAACAACTTTAAGGTGCTTACCGCCACCTACTGTACTTGTAATCTTCCCTCAGGGAAAAGTACTCCGGTGTGAACGCGATCTGTACTAAGTACCCTGGGGTTAAAAGCGCCAGGGCTCTTAGTGCCGGAACTAAGTACAGGAAAGTACTTGGTGTGAACGCGGCTAAGGAGGAAAACATGAGACAGGGAACACAGAACAGCAAAATAAACCCAAAACTTAACACATGAAACTCAAATCATTACACCAATTCAGCTTTATCTGTGCCCGGTTTAAATATAAACTCTATTGTTAGAGGAAGATTAACCAGCTGCTTGTGAAAAACAGAGAAGAAATTCTCTCTGCAGTCACAGTGGTCACATCTGAAGAAGCCCTTCATGCTTTTCACTTCATCAAATTGTCTGTCTTGGCTGGAGTGTATGAATAATAGCCTTCGATATTCTTGAGACATTATGTTCTCTATCTCCCTAAACATATTGTTTCTCTCATGTCTTTTTAGTATCCTTTGAGAAAATGTGCTCCTGCAACTTCTGATCAAGTTTTCTTCTTTGCGTCATTTCCACAATGCATGCGGCAGCACTAAGCCAGCAAGGCTTCAGTAAGACTGTAATCACCTTAATTATGATTGGGTGCAGCTTAAAGTTATTCAAAAATATGAGTACACAATACTGCGCTGAGCACCAGCAGGTACAAATATCAAAGACATCACAGCCACATCCTCAATCCTTATTCCAGTAATCCCTCGTGGTGGAGAGTTTGCCAGCCCTGCCAAAACACCTGGAAATGCTCCAGCTCCGTTAATCCCAGGTGGTAACAATGAGCTTTAACCCTCACAATCTATTGTCGTTCAGATTCATTCATAAATACCTTATTCATCTCTGCCATAGACCACCATTGTTATCAAAAACGTTTTTATTTGGGAATACTGAGTCAATCATTGATTGGATTATATTGGATGTACTCTATTGACAGATTTACAGCAGCATGTCAAATAGGCATTGCATATAAATTAAAAATAAAATAAACAAAGCGTGAATGCATAGAAAGATGTATGTATATATCTATATATCTATAGAGTACACAAAATAAAAATACAGTATAAGAATATACAGAATAAGTTAAAATACACTAATAGACTAATCTACTACTAAATACACTATAAACATAGACACAAATACATACATTAGGAGTTATGCAAGATGGTAAGAATTAAAACACAGTTTATGAAGCTGTGAGTTATTGTGTAAACAAACTCAAGGTGAGAAAAAAGGTTCTTGTAATTTGGGTGAACCGGTCCCTTAAACTGAGACTGATACTTGAGCAAAGAAACTCATTAAACTACACACAACTGACCCTCCTCTCAAGCCCCCTGCTATTCCCCCCGTAACGTGTTTCCATTAGCAACTGATGGAAAATACTTCCAAGAACATGTGAGCTTGGGTTATGCAGGCTTGCAGGAAGTGTCAAGCTGCGAGCCTACCGCTAAATCCTCTGGGACATTGTTCAATCTTTCTTACTCATTTCCCCAGATACGGCTGATAGAAAAAGACCTAGCACTTGCAAAGAAATGGCAACATGATATTTGATGGGAACACATGTATGGCTCCAATATTTGATGCCATCCCTATGACCCCAACTGCTTCCCCACTCAGATCCGAATGTGAGGAAGTTCCTTTTAAGGCAACAGAATACATATTGCCCAATTATTGAATTTCTAAGCCACTTATATTAACTCCACCTTTACAGCCAGGCTCCATACAAAATGTGACATCACACTGGCAGGCAGGGAATATTGAGAGTCAGCCTGAAATTGGTGGCTGGATATTTTCAATTTGGGTCTGATTAACTGTTGAGGGGGAATGGCAAGGCAATTTACTCCTCCCATTGGTTTAAATGGCCTCACCATAGTGTACAGATGAATATTTTATCAAGGAGCGACAGTATTGAATCTGCAAAGCTTGATGACACTGGAGAATAAACTGCATTCAGAGCAAAACATATTAAAGCAGTTATATTCAGTTTATGGGTGTTTTCTTTAAAATGTTGCTATAATTTGAGAGCCTTTTGAATAGAGCCATTTGCATTTTCCTTAAGTTTGCTCTTTACACTAGAGGTTGGTTTTACTCGAGATGCTGGAATTCTAATTGTTTTAAAAGCTCAGTCCTGGTTTGCTGCTGCAGTGTTCAGTATGCTGTAAAATCAGCAGTATAGTACTCCATCTCTGACGCATACTTTTACATTTCTGTCTGGCAAATTGGAGATTCTCCATCAATATTGACCTCAAAGGACACAATTTCAATGATTCGCATGCATCTGTAATAATAAGGGGACATATGCAAAAGAAGATATCTTATAATATTACAATTATAATAATAACATGCATGACACAATATCTAATTTCAATATATCATTATTTCAACATTATTTGAGGTCAAAGGTTCCTTTTACTTTCCAATCCAATCCATTTTATTTCTATAGCACATTTAAAAACAACAGAGTTGAACAAAGTGCTGTACATCAACAACTGTATAAAAACATAGCATAAATACATAAAAAACAGACAGGACATGAAACAAATGTAAAACACGAGACAATGAAACCAGATCAGAAGCCACAGACTGAGAAACTCTCCTATGACGTACAAACAATACAAAACACTAGTAAGATAAAAACCTGGCATACCTGGCCTGTAAATGCCAGGGAAAAGAAGTGGGTTTTTAAACGAGATTTAAAAACAGGCAGAGTTGGAGCAAGTCTAACCTGGAGGGGCAATTCGTTCCATAATTTTGGAGCTGCAACAGCAAAGGCTCAGTCTCCTCGCTGCTTTAGCCTTGATTTTGGGACTACCAGAAGTAATCTGTCAGCAGACCTCAGTGACCGTGTGGGTGTGTATGGTTTTAAAAGATCTGCCAGGTACGGTGGGGCTAAACCATTTAGGGCTTTGTATGCGAACAGTAACATTTTAAATCGTATTCTAAAACTGACTGGTAGCCAATGTAAAGAGGCGAGTACAGGCGTAATATGTTCATGCCTGCCTGTCCTTGTAAGGAGGCGTGCAGCAGCATTCTGGACCAGCTGTAGGCGTGACAGGGAAGCCTTGCTTACTCCAATGTACAGAGCACTGCAGTAATCCAGTTTAGTGGATATAAAACAATGTATTACTTTCTCAAAGTCATTAAAAGAAAGGAAAGGCTTGACCTTTGCTAAAAGTCTTAGCTGAAAGAAGCTGGATTTTACCACAGAATTGATCTGTTTGTCTAGTTTAAAATCACGATCAATCCGTACACCCAGGTTTGTGACAATGGGTTTCACATATGGGACAAGAGAATCCAGCACAGGCGGGGCATTGGGGCCACCACTGGGTCCAAATATTATCACCTTGGTCTTCTTTTCATTGAATTTTAAAAAGTTCAAGGCCATCCAGGCTCTGATGTCCTGCAGACAGTCAGACAGATGTTGCTGAGGGTTTGGGTCATTTATTTTCAGGGGCATGTAGATTTACTTTGGTAAACACATCATATTCCCAATGGTCAAAAAGGTTGTTCAATGTTTATTGGTGTCATAGTTGATCTTATTAATATTGTATAACTGTAAATTAACCAATTGGCCAGAGGGGGCTTTACAGTCTGATCAGAAATCTCTCTCAATTTGAATAAGGAAAACATGTACAGAAAAATGGAGGGAGACATAAAACAGATATTGTATCTATGTGATAGAGAGACATAACAATAATGTAGGTTATTCACAATATGAAAAGACAGACAGCACACAAGGAATATAGAAGGAGGGGAGATGTCATGAGGTTTTAGAGGTAAGACAAAACCCACATTTGTAGTGAAAGCAATCAACCATGAGTTCCCATTGTCTTGCCATAAAGTGTTTGGGAATATTGAAAACGACATAAGAAGCTACTAAAGAAATACAATACATGTCATGTCATCTAGCCTGTCATAAGCAGGCCTCAGTTTATTTGCGAGCGCCTGCATGATGCCGGGCATATGATATATTTCTAGGGTGATGAAAGAAAGATGGTTCATGTACTTGTCCTTGCAACAGCCAAGGTTAGTGTTGATCCATTAAGTGTCAGGCTGAAGTGTCCTTGAGAGAGAGGGTTGAACCCAACCTTCTCACAGGAAGACAAACCCTGAGCATAAGATACTGTAAAGAGCTAAACTACTTCACTCCTGTCATGTCTAAGAAACTTATTGTGAAAGTTTATTCTTTATGTTAGTTTTGTCATGTCCTTCTGTCCTGTGCTTTATGTTTTATTTTGAATAGTAATTCTCCCTCTCATTTCAGGCCTCCACGCTCCCCGCCCGTATCTGTCTCCTGCGTCCATGATTGTTTTCCCCGCCCTGATTGTTTCCACCTGTTCCCCTAACCTGTGTATATATTGTGCTAGTTCCCTCCTGTCCATTGTCGGTTCGTTTCCTCATTCAGGACTTTGAGCAAGCTTACTCCACAGACGTGATACGTACCTCTAAAGCTTCAGATCATTGTCATTGTTTTTTCCTCGAAAGAGTGTTATTGTTTTCCCTGTTTTTGTTACTGTGTCAATTCCAGTAAAGTCTTTATTTTGAACCTCTCCTGAGTCTGAGTTTGAGTCGTGCATTTGAGTTCATGCCTCAGAGTTCACTCCTTGACAGTACGAACCGACCTTTAAAATGAACTCAGCCGACTCAGACCAACTAAAGAACGCCATCCGCTCTCAGGGCCAACGTCTTGGGCAACAAGAGGACCAGATGGCCGCCATACAGCACGGAGTGCAGCACCTAACCAACAGTCAGGCGGAATTACAATCATCGGTGACAACTCAGGTGAATCTGCTGGCAGCTGAGGTTCAGCGTGTGCTCACTCACCTGCAGGCTGCTTCTCCTCCGGTTCCAGCGGCGACCAGATCCGACCCCAACCCGGCTACTGAGTCGCATATTCCTTCCATGCGTCTGGCTCCACCCGAGAAGTATTCCGGGAGTTCGGAAGGCTGCCGGCCGTTCATCGTACAGTGTGAGTTACACTATCGACACCAACCGGCTGCTTTTCCCACGGATGACTCCAAAGTGGCTTTCATGATCTCCCATCTCTCCGGTCGAGCAGCAGCGTGGGCTACGGCAGAGTGGTCCCAAGGCTCTCCCATCTGCGGGTCTCTGGACGATTTCATAGACACTATGAGAAAAACCTTAGATCAAACCACTCCGGGCAGAGAAGCAGCTCGGGCTCTGATTAAGCTGCGGCAAAATCAGCGTAGTGTGGCTGACTACGCTATCGAGTTCCGGACTATTGCAGCCGACAGCGGCTGGAACTCCGCTGCATTGTTTGACGCATTCGTCAGCGGTCTCTCGGATCCTCTACAAGACCAGCTGGCGCCTCTCGATCTGCCCGCTGACTTGGACTCCGTCATATCCATGGCAATAAGAATAGACAATCGTTTGGCGGAGAGGAGAAGGAATAAATTCAAGGATGCGGTTGGTCCGTCTCTCCAGAGGAGGCGCTCGCCGCCGGATTCCACTTCTTCTTGGAGGCCCCGTCACCCCTCACCACCTGCGTTCCGGACATCAGCGCCCCCTGGCTCCGTGGAGGAGCCAATGCAGTTGGGCCGTGCTAAGCTGTCTATGGCAGAACGTCAGCGTCGATTAAAGGAGGGTCTGTGCTTCTACTGCGGTCAGCGCGGACATCCACAAGCTGCTTGTCCGGTAAAAGAGGAGGCTCATCAATAAAGAGGAGGACGTTGGTGAGCCGAATCTCTTCCTCTGATTTTCCTCCTCGCACCCTGACCCGCATCCAGGTAAAAATCAGAGACAATGTTTTTACTTATGGTGCTCTTATTGACTCAGGGGCAGACGAAAGTCTAATGGATTGGGGTTTAGTAAATAAAATGAACATAAAAACTAAACCTCTACCCCAGCCTCTTGAAGCAAGTGCTCTTGATGGGCGGCTGTTGTTCAAAGTGACTCACCAAACAGAGTCTTTAGAAATAAGATGTAATGATAACCATCACGAGACAATGTCATTTCACTTATTCAACTCAGCCCAACATCCTCTCATATTGGGGTTTCCCTGGTTGAAACTTCATAACCCTCACATAGATTGGCACTCTGGGAGGGTGGAGGGGTGGGGACAGACTTGCGTTGATCACTGTTTAAAACCGGTAGCAGAGATTGACAGGAGACGTAACACTGGGAGTGTTAGACAGGATACTATCCCTAAAATATATCTTCCTGATGTACTTTCAGTCCCTTCCTGCTACCACGATTTGAGTGAAGTTTTTAGTAAGTCCAAGGCTCTGGCTCTTCCTCCTCACTGCCCCTATGACTGTGCTATTGACTTGATTGCTGGGTCTCCCATTCCTAAGGGTCGACTTTATGCAATTTCAGGACCTGAGAAAGAGGACATGAAGGATTACATTGATGCCTCTCTCAAAACAGGGCTTATTCGTCCTTCCTCATCCCCAACAGGTGCAGGGTTTTTTTTTGTTGGCAAAAAGGATGGGTCTCTTAGGCCTTGTATTGACTACTCACCTCTCAATGACATTACGGTTAAAAACCGGTACCCCCTTCCTCTCATCTCGTCCGCTTTCGAGCAGCTTCAGGATGCCAAGGTTTTCACCAAGTTAGACCTGCGTAACGCTTATCATTTGGTCAGGATCAGGGAGGGCGATGAATGGAAGACGGGGTTTAACACTCCTTCAGGCCACTATGAATACCTCGTCATGCCGTTTGGACTGTCAAACGCTCCTGCAGTTTTCCAGGCTATGATCAACGATGTGTTGAGGGAGTTTCTGAACCGGTTCGTTTTTGTCTATCTTGATGACATTCTGATCTACTCCCCTGACCTTGACACCCACAAACAACATGTCCGCCAGGTTCTACAGAAACTGCTCCAAAATATGTTGTTTGTTAAAGCCGAAAAGTGCGAATTTCATGTCAAGACAGTCACTTTTTTGGGCTTCATCATTTCCCCAGGTCAGGTTAGGATGGACCCAGCGAAGGTTAGCGCAGTAGCCTGTTGGCCTACCCCTGACTCTCGTAAGAAAGTGCAACAGTTTTTAGGCTTTGCTAATTTTTACAGGCGTTTTGTACGGAGCTTCAGTGCTATTGCAGCCCCTCTTCATGTCCTCACGTCCCCCCAGGTGCCTTTTGTGTGGTCTCCTCAGGCTGAGGAGGCTTTTTCTCGACTTAAGAAGATGTTCACCTCTGCTCCCATACTTACTCTGCCGGATCCCACTCGCCAGTTTGTGGTGGAAGTGGATGCCTCCAACGAGGGGGTGGGAGCGGTACTCTCCCAGCGCCAACAGAAGGACAATAAGCTTCACCCCTGCGCTTTCCTGTCCAGGAAGCTCTCCCCGGCGGAAAGGAATTACGATGTGGGAAACCGTGAGTTGCTGGCTGTGAAGCTAGCGTTGGAAGAGTGGAGGCATTGGTTGGAGGGAGCTGAGCATCCTTTTTTGGTCTGGACTGATCACAAAAACCTGGAGTATATAAAGAAAGCCAAAAGACTGAACTCCCGCCAGGCCAGGTGGACTTTGTTTTTTAACCGGTTTGACTTTGTTCTCTCTTACAGGCCGGGGTCTCAGAATGTCAAGCCTGACGCTCTGTCCCGTCTGTTTGACCCTGTGCCTTCAGTCAAGGAGCGGGAACCCATCATTCCATTAAACCGTGTGGTAGGAGCGCTGACTTGGCAAGTAGAGAAGGAGGTGATACGAGCCAACGGTGGAGCTCCTGCACCCAGGGGTTATAGCCTAACCGGCTATTCGTTCAGGAAGCCGAGCAACCACAGGTGATCCACTGGGCTCACACGTCGCTACTCACCTGTCACCCCGGAGTCAAGAGAACCATGTTCATTGTTAAACAACGTTTCTGGTGGACATCCATGGAGAAGGAGGTGAAGGAGTATGTGGAGGCGTGCCCTGTCTGCGCTCGCAATAAGACCTCTTCCAGGGCGCGGATGGGGTTGTTACAACCACTTCCTATTCCCAACAGACCCTGGTCAGAGATTTCCATGGACTTCGTCACAGGCCTGCCCCTCTCTAGAGGTAACACCACAGTTCTCACGGTAGTGGACCGTTTTTCCAAGATGACACATTTCATTGCTCTGCCCAAATTGCCCTCAGCTAAGGAAATGGCTGAGGTCATGATGCATAATGTTTTTCGTCTGCATGGTTTCCCAAAGGATATTGTCTCCGATCGGGGGCCCCAGTTTGTGTCTCGTTTCTGGCAGGAGTTCTGCAGACTCATCGGTGCCACGGTCAGTCTCTCGTCTGGATACCACCCGGAGTCAAACGGCCAGACAGAGCGCCTGAATCAGGAACTGGAGACTTGCTTGCGCTGCCTGGTGTCCCAGAATCCATCCTCCTGGAGCGAGCACCTCACCTGGGTGGAGTATGCGCACAACATCCTTCCCACCTCTGCCACGGGATTGTCCCTGTTTCATTGTGTTTATGGGTACCAGCCGCCACTGTTCTCAGCCACGGAGAAAGAGGTCACGGTTCCTTCTGCCCACGCTCTGGTCAGGCGTTGTCATCGCGTGTGGGCTGCGGCTAGAAAAATCCTCTGCAGAAATTCACAGCTGGTAAAATGAGCAGCAGACCGAAGACGCCGACCAGCTCCTGTATACCAGCCAGGCCAAAAAGTCTGGCTTTCTACGAGGGGCCTTCCCCTCCACTTACTCTCCCGCAAGTTGGCTCCCCGGTTTGTGGGTCCTTTTCCCATCACCAAGGTCATCAACCCGGTTTCAGTGAGACTACGGCTTCCCAGGTCCATGAAGGTACATCCCACCTTCCATGTGGGGAAATTGAAACCACTGAAGGAGAGCGCCATGGTTCCCACCGCCAAACCCCCCCGCCTCCCAGGATGATTGATGGAGGTCCGGTCTATACAGTCAAAACACTCTTGGCTGCAAGGAAACGGGGTAGAGGGCGACAGCTCCTTGTTGACTGGAAGGGTTACGGTCCTGAGGAGCGGTCATGGATTCCTTCCCGTTTCATTATTGATAAGAGCCTCATTGAGGATTTTGACCGCCTCAACTCGTAGGAGCCTGGGCCGTCAGGAGCCGTCCCTAGAAGGGGGGGTACTGTCATGTCTAAGAAACTTATTGTGAAAGTTTATTCTTTATGTTAGTTTTGTCATGTCCTTCTGTCCTGTGCTTTATGTTTTATTTTGAATAGTAATTCTCCCTCTCATTTCAGGCCTCCACGCTCCCCGCCCCTATCTGTCTCCTGCGTCCGTGATTGTTTTCCCCGCCCTGATTGTTTCCACCTGTTCCCCTTACCCTGTGTATATATTGTGCTAGTTCCCTCCTGTCCATTGTCGGTTCGTTTCCTCATTCAGAACTTTGAGCAAGCTTACTCCACAGACGTGATACGTACCTCTAAAGCTTTAGATCATTGTCATTGTTTTTTCCTCGAAAGATTGTTATTGTTTTTGTTACTGTGTCAATTCCAGTAAAGTCTTTATTTTGAACCTCTCCTGAGTCTGATTTTGAGTCGTGCATTTGAGTTCATGCCTCAGAGTTCACTCCTTGACAACTCCTGCTCAAGAACGATGTTTTTGTCTTCTGTTCATTTACCTTGGGTCAGGGTGGTTGTTGTCTACCAAACCTTGAATTATTGACATGTCAACAAATGAATTCAACTGCCAGTCTATAAGTGACAAGGATACTTTAACAGTTAGGAATTAAGTCCAGAAATCATTCCATGTGATGTGAGTGAACCCACCACATCATGTTTGTGTTTACCAAACTGGCTACTCTGGGATCATTTCATGACTAAGGAAGCCAAAAGAGACAAAGCCCAGGTTTCTTTGGATGAAAGGCTTGGTCACAGATTTGTTTGGCAACATTTTGCTTTTCATTCATCAGTTGTGCTGCCAGTCACCATGGCAAATGGCATACTTGTATAGTCAAAAGTGAATCTGCCTATTTTACATGGATATTGGGTTTTATTGAGATTCTCTTCTGCCACAGTTCTTTGGTTAAACACAGTTTCTTAATTGTCCTTTTACGGCAGGGTCACATATAATTGTAACGCAATACATGATTGTCACTAAAAGCCTTGTCTCTACATTACAATAAAATATAAAAAATAATTGATTAATTATTTTGAATAAAAATTCTAGTTAGTAGCTATTAAAGGCATAAAAAGACAGAAATGTATAATTCTTTAATTACCGCTGTTGCGCCCCCCCCCCCCTTGTGTGTGTGTGTGGGGGGGGGCGCAACTTCCAACTGGAGTCATTTGGGGGGGCTCTTGGGAAAAAAGGTTGGGAACCCCTGCTCTATTCAATTTCCAATGTAGCTAAAGCATCTACCAGATTGTCTGTGTTCAGTGTCCTTGACTACTACTCTTGGATGTGGCTGTACCAAGGACAAGTGGTTTGACAGGCAGATGGATAGCTTTTATGGTGTAGTTTTATGATATCATAGTACACCATTTCTAGAGCTGGATGAATGAAGGGATATGTTTTCTGGCAAGAATCCTGGCTAGATTAGTTCATAGAAGCAGCCAAACATGGAGTAAGATTGGTTTCCATTTTTCGTTAAAAATGATGTTCTGTTCAACCCATCCAGTTGCCGTTTATTTCTTCATTCATACAGTCAAAGATGTAACGTTTTGAAGAATTGGCTTAGGGTTAGGGTTAGGGTCAACAACAGGATAGAATGGTATGGCATCACATAATCTCATTTGTAAATGTCAATATGTGTGGAATCCGCTTTTAATCTATGTATGGAAAACTTGTTGAAAAGGTCAAAAACATGTATTGATTATTTTCATCTCATTGTAAACCTAAATTCTCAATCTCATATTTTATGTTCTGTATGACGTTAGAATTCAAAATCTCCTTCCATTCGTGGCTTTTGATTAAATCTTTCTTTGTTCTTGAAAGACATTTCGATGACTAAATCATTATGAATAATAATATGAAGGCTCATTTGGGCCCTAATATTAAACAGAGTTCCACTTCCAAGCTGTGAAGAAGCAGCCGCATGCCTGCCAACCGTTTGATTCAGGCGGAGCTCTGATATCCTTTTAAAGTGTGTTCTAACGAAAGTATTGAAGCTTTTTGGTCTGTGTGATTCCAGGAGGATATGAGCAGTTATGCTAATTGTTGGTGAGTGTGCAAATACACACAAAAATATAGATTTTGGAATAATAATTGGAGATATGACTCATTACTCCCCATAAAGTACTCAGATATTAAATCTATTTTTCTGCATAATCCGGTGTGCTTTTGTCAGCAAAAGCCAAAGCAGAAGCCAAGAGCTTCTGAGAATTCTCCACAGGCGCTTATGGGAAAACCTGTTTGGATAGTTAGTTTGATGATTAAGATGCCTCCAAACTGACAAACAGTTGCAGAAGAATGATGTCAAAAAACAACATAATAACTATTACCCAGCATGGTAATTCTTTATTTCTTCATGAGAACCCAGCACATCAGGAGATAGTCAAGATACAAAGATTAAAGTTTGTCAGAAAAGGGCACAACATTTATTTTTTACATTTTCATTAAATATTTATTCAGGCTGTATAGTTTCAATACAATTGTGGTTGGTTTGTATTGTCTTATTGAGTCTTAAATCAAGCCACTTGTATTCTTGCCACGAAAATGTAAAAGCCCAAAATATAATGTATTGATATTCACTGGCTATTAACCTCTTTAAAGCCTCCAGTTAATGCACCCTAACCATCTCATGCATATTCTTAATGGGCTGCTTAGTATTTTCTACCCACGGGCCACTGGCAGACTCCTGGGGAGAGAGCGGCTTCAATTCAATTAAAACTGGAACTTTGGTGACTCCTGATCCAATCAAGCTCTTGGCTGGGGTCCATGACCATGACGTGAATGATAATGCCACCGAAGACAATTGCAGAGACAGACAAAGAAATGACACACTGCAATCTGGCAGGCAGTGATGGCAATTTATAGCACTGAGATTACATTAAAAAACAGTGACACAATTCATGTCTATAAGCCATTGTGGCATGATTGCCAGGTGTCTAGAGACTGCAATTATGATTTTTCAGTTAATAGAAGGAAAGGGTGAGGCAAAAACAAGCCTCCCCCAATGCTGCACTGCTCCGTCAGGCTGATGGAGGAGAGATTGGAGAGAATTGGGAGATGGAGATAATTACATTTGAATGTAAATTTGATTAAATGTTTGTACTTATTGTATAAATAATGGTTTTGGAATTGATCTCCTTCCTTTCATAAAGGATGGTCCAGTGTGTCCTATGTCTAAAGGAGATACAATGGAAGCTTCTTTCCTATCATCTACAGAATTTGAAAAGCTCTTGGCTGGCAATTAATACTACCGGGTAATTTCACTCCCTGAGGAACCATCCTACTATAAGCAAACAAGTCTATTTGACAGTAACCCAAGTTTTGAGGCACTTTGGGAAATGGCATCACTCTTCAGACCCAGAAGTTGTCACATAGTCCACAAATGACACATTTCATCATGTTTTAGTTGTTTGTCACACAGACTGATTAACTGTTCTTTACAATTAATATATATTACATTGTCTAAAGCCAGACAATTATTTTGCCAGTATTTGTTTTGCCTTCAAATCATCTCAATCCATTTTATGCTCAAGACTACACAAATTGTAAGCTATGAGTGCACTGCCAATAGGCCTTATGTATTGTTTTTGAGATTTTAGGTTACTAATACTTTTATGAACTGAGGGTTAGCATTAGGATTGTGAGAATTGTTGTTGTTTATGAGGTAAGGTGAGGTGAAGTGTACTAGTGTGTAAACATTACATGTCTGCCTTTAAATACAGTTGCCCATGATAAGTGTGCATTTGATTTGGCCTTACACTTTCGACTTACTTTCAATCACAATCATTTTACCTCCAGAGGTCACAAGTTGTCAACCAAACGCTAGCAGCCTTATTGAAAAAAGGGATTTTTAACAGCATCTTCCTTGATCTCAGGAAGGCATTTGACACTGTTGACCACCAAGTGCTCCTTACAAAGCTGACTAATTTCAATCTTTCGGCTGTTTCAATACATTGGTTTAAGTCTTACTTATCAAACAGAAAACAGTGTGTTTTGGTCAACGGTGTCAAATCCCCCTACCTTGTCAACACTGTTGGGGTTCCACAAGGTTCCATTCTTGGACCATTACTGTTTTCTCTGTACATAAATGACTTGCCTAATGTATGTCCTGAGTTGAATGTGCAAATGTATGCCGATGATGCGGTCATCTTTATACACGGGAAAAAGACTGAAATTATCTCATCTTGTCTCTCAAATGCTTTGGACAAGGTTCAACACTGGCTGAACAACATGTGCTTACAGTTAAACATAAAAAAAAACAGTATGCATGATGTTCAGTAAACGACCAGTCAAAATCGAAGGATCCAACGTATTTTTAAACGGAGCAGAAATAGAACTAGTCTCCCACTTCAAGTATCTTGGAGTCATACTGGACTCGAACTTGAATTTTAAGAAACATATCATGAAAGTATCCAATACCATTAAATTCAACTTGCAACATTTTAAACAAATCAGACCTTTCTTAACTGTCAATGCTGCAAAGTCATACCTCCACTGTATGATTCTATCTCACATTGAATACTGTTTTACAAACTGGTCGTTTGCTTGTGCCACACACCTGAAACCCATAGAACAGCTGTACAAGAGAGCTATCAAGGTGTTTGACAGAAAGCCATATTCATACCACCACTGTACCATCCTTGAAAAACAAAATGTCTTGAGTTTTGACAATTTTAAGTCTTTTAAAAGTATGTGCTTTTTTTATAAATGTTTACATGGACTGGCCCCCCCCTCCCTTAGGGGAATTCATCCACAAAAAACACACTGGACGCTGCACTAGGTCAGAAACCAGAGGAGACTGTGAAGTCCACCGTAGACGGACCACTTTTGGACAAAATGTCCTCTCCATTAAAGGCAGCTCATTGTGGAATAGCCTCCCAACTGAGATACGGGATTGTCCCACTCTCAATAGTTTTAAAGGTCAACTCAAAGAATGATTGAGAAACAAACAGACGTGTAATCACCGCTAAATGCACTTTAACACAGGGGTATCTCCTCTTGCACTTTATGTAGCTCTTGTATCTTCTCTTGCACTTTACATCTCGTAGCTGCTATATTGTACTGCCAGGTGGTAAATACTTGTGTGTGCTGCTCTTGCTCTTTTTGCATATCATGTATTTATTTTTGCTATGTTTATTAATGTCATGTTCTTATATGTTGTATGTAAGGGACTGCGGATGTAAATGAGCTCAAAGCTCAAATTGAAGCATTATTTGTCTTAAGTGTTCATTAATGTGCATTGTCCCTGTTCAAATAAACGATTAAATGAAAAAAAATCTTGATTAACCTTTGCTGCAGTCTGTGCTCCAGCACAAAGAGAAAATATTCCCAGGTGCTGGCTGTAACAAGGAGTGATTTGGTCTCGTGGTTTGGAGTTTTCTATTACAAAATCAGAGGAGTTTCCTGTCACAATATTAGGGTTGCATATAGCAACCCTGTCTCCTAGAAATTACGTTCCCACAAAACTAAACTGCATTCTCAAATACGTTTCGCAAGAAACGTATTTCCTTCCACGTTACGTTTGTTATGAACATATCTTAAATACGTTTATTTTCTACATATCTTCTAGAAACCTATTTTCTCTCATATGACGTTTGTTATGAACGTATCTTAAATACGTTTGCTTTCTACCTATATTTGCCATTTCTTTTCTAGCTTATAATAATGATAATAGTCATTTATTAATATCATTTTAGAGCAAACTTATTTTCGCGCTGGCTGGCGGCTGACTTTTCAGTTGACCAAATCCGTTATTATGCTGGTTAATGCTTAATAATCACAATATTGTTTGTAGTCGTTTCATACAGCATTCTCAATTACGTTTAACAAGAAACGTCTTTTGTCCCACGTTACGTTTGTTCTGAACATATCTTAAATACGTTTGCTTTCTACCTATCTTTGACATTTATTTTCTAGCTTATAATAATGATAATAGTCATTTATTAATATCATTTTAGAGCACACATTTGAAATCGACGATCGGGCTATGGTTAAATTAAAATCAGTAGGCGAGGCTGTAATTTCGCCAGCTGCGAGGCAGAGTTTTAACATGCCAAAAAGCTGCTGTGTCGTTTATTGCACCTCAAACACCTCAAACTTCCTCTAAGGACAGCAGAAGAGCTCTGTGGCTTCAGGCTTGATCGCCGTTCAAATGACAGCGTTGGTTTCCCCAAAAGTGGGTGGGGCTGTGACGTAGATTTTACTCTCATCTATTATTCAAAACCATTCTATTTAATCCAAACGTAAATTACATGCCAGTGTTTTATCTTTTTATTAAGCGATTTGTTTATGTTGTTTAACTCATAGATATATATAAACATATGTTTTTATATATATCTATGGCAGGGTTCGAGTTATAAACTGAGCTCTATGGGGGTCTTTGAAACTAATGCGCACACACACACACACACACACACACACACACACACACACACACACACACACGCACACACGCACACACGCACACACGCACACACACACACACACACACCAATAATAAACATATGGACAGGGGTTACTATTTAAAAAAAATTGCAAATGTATTTGGGAACCTATCCATGTGAACATATTTTGGGGGTGGACCTCAAATCATCTAGGGGGGTCCGGGGGCATGCCCCCCCTGGTAAGATATTTTTTTAATTTTGGAGTTAAATGCATCAATCTGGTGCATTTTGAGGGGAAAATAAAGAGACTAGATCTATGGAAACACCCATATGAAACAGATGCCACATCATGTAGACAGACAGTCACCCTGTGTGAGGCAAACCCACATTTGCGCAGCGTTGCATTCACAATAGCCTACATTAAGGCCATCGGGAAACCTCCAGATGGCCAGTCTGGGCCTGCCAGCAGCCCTCTACTCGCTACAAACTTAAATATGAAAACATAGCCGTGGGAACATGTTTCAAATGGGGGGTGCTGTGGGGATGACACCAGGGCCGGTTCTGACCAATTTGCTGCCCTAGGCAAGATTTTTGCTGGTTCATTTATATCTTATTTTATCAGTTAACATTTATTTATTCATCCATATTTTTTAATCTCTCCAGTTTTAAAGGATATTGTTGGTTTACTGTCCTATAGTATACATTGGAATGATTTCAAACCTGTTTTTATTTATCCTAATAATTATAAAGGTGTGCCTTGGAAATATTTGTTTACATAAATTGTGATAAAACCGTTTGAGACACACTGTGATAACTTAGACTAAAGTGAACTATCTAAACACTCAGAGTCCTTTACCTCACTGAGCCTCTCAGGGCAAATGTAACCGGGGTGAAAAGGGTGTTATCTTTACTTAATTATGAATGTGAACATCAAGGCCGAACATTTTTTTTTTTTGTATTATATTTGTATTATATTTCCATTTAATCTTGTGGACGTGCAGATTCCCTGTCCTCCATCAGGGGGTGCTGCAAGCACCCTCAGCACCCCTACTTACCACGGCCCTGTATGAAAAGGTTAAACTACGCACACACACATGATCTCGGCTCACGCAGCATGCTCACAGGCATAGATTGTGCAAGAGGTGCAGTGCAGGCATATTGTTATTCAAGAGATGCGTTGTTCTTTTGGAAAACATGTTTTTCTTTTCAATAATACTCATTACATTGACACATGCATTATTTGTGATTAAAATAATGGTTGTTGGTAATGTATTAGCGACCCCCACAGATGTATGATTTCACTGCGTCCGTGGGAGCTCAGACCCCTCCTTATGGGAGCTCAGCTCCCATTGGCTCCCACATAACTCGAACCCTGATCTATGGTTTAACTGGGAATGTTTTCACATTGAACCGGAAGTACGTCACTTCACTTTGTCTTCTTCGTCCCTTTTACGTTCCAGACAATGCATGGCTCAGCGTAACAGACTGAACAGCGACCCCAGGTGTGTCTACATTGGAATTACATCTTCATTACTGAAGGAAAAATACTTTACCTTGTGTTTGTTAACTGGGTTTTTAATGCAGTTGGCTTTTCTTAATGGTTACAATATTGCTATGAGTTACAGTATATATCTGAAGCAAATTATGTTTCTGAAGATGTGTAGTCAATTCCACCCTTCAATGTAGCATAAATGTGAACTCTCATTACAGGAACAATACTGGAAACAGACGTAGGAAAGATCCTCAGCTCGCTGATTGGATATTTTAGCCGCAATGCACGTTGGGATATGGTGTTTATGCGATGTGAAATCCGAAAACATTAAAAAAAATAATAATAATACTTTATTCCGAGTGTTCTTGCTTTTCTCTTTGAAAGTCATCACATAACGGCATTGTAATACACGGTTCGGCTGCATTAAATATTACACATCTGCCATAGTTCTTTATTTATAGAGCCCTGATGAGAAGACTTCTGGACAAACAGGAAGAACTGCCGCCGAAACTGAATACGTGACGTGGATCATAAATATATCAACAATTAAACAACATCTTACATTTCTTTTCACAAAATACGTCTCCTTGCAGTATCAATACTAATACGGCTGACTTTTATATTTGATCCAATTGGTAGATAGGTTATATTTACACCATAACGGTGCACAGCTGATAGAAAAGGACTTGTAGTTTTTAAAGATATTACTGATTTTCTTTGAATATAAGAATGTAAATACTGAGTTGAGAGAATAGTCAGGGGATTTGGGTGATGGGAGACACATCTATGGAATCACAATTTCAATAGCTTACCATTAAATGACGGATATACCTTTCTGTCTTTGATGTTTTACAAATCAGATATTAATGTGTAGAAGTAAACATGAGAAATAATATAGCAATATCCTGTACAATTATGTAAAAACATGAATACAACTACACATCTTCAGATGTTTTACATACATAAGTGTCCTACACTAATAATACAAAGTTATTATTAGTATACTGTGTGTACCTTGTGTGCACCGCCTAGTGGTTAAAGCACGTTATTTAATTATTTTTGTTGAATAATGTTATTTTTGTTGAATAATGTTATTTGATGAATAAAATATTAAGAGTACATACTTTCATAGGGGGAAAGTAGAAGGTCAATGATAGAAATATAGAATATAAAAAATCAAGAAGATACTGTAAGTGATCTCTACAATAAAACAGTTTAGTGCCTGATGTACAAAGATATTAATATGAGGATGTGCAAAACAGACAAACTAATTAACCTTTATTAACACATTAAAGAACACTTTAGGTTTTCTTTCAAATAAGAAAAAAGCTTTGGGGGTATCTATCTACAGATAAATATTAAGCCTGACAAAGTACTTAACGTCTAATATATTGCTTTCCTGCAATGTTAACTGTGTTGAAGCACTTATTTTAACTGATATTATATATATATTAATTATACTCTTATGTATGTAGATAGTATAAGACATGTGCAGAATTTGAGTTTAATGGTGGAGGAATACACACATATTGATAGATGTCTTGTAATGCACTGTTGAGGAACCTGTGACCCAAGTTTTTCATTAATTGCATAACTTCAACATAGTTGTGTATATGATATGTCAATAAACCTTAGAAAATCTTGAAAGGGATGTGCAAAATAGCTATTATATACAGTCTTTAATGAACTATTAGTAGAGAATAACGAGTAATGAATATACTTTATAGAGATCTGCAGATAAATGTTTAGTCTTCTCAAGCACCAACTAATATCTCTCCTGATTGTTGGCACTTGACAATCACCTTTCCCTGAATTGTACTCAGGTGTAACTAAAGTCTGCTTTAAGGGTTGTTTATATTTCACATCATTAATCAGAATCTGCAAAGTAACTAAAATAAATGTAGTGGAGTAAAAATACCAGGTTAACCTCTGAATTGTAGTGGAGTAGAATTACAAAGTAACAATGAGCTGGCATGTGGGTATATATTAATGCTTCCCATTATGGACACAAGCGATTTTCACCCATTTATTAATTACATGTTTTACATTTGTACACACCAATTTGTTTCCTATCCCCTAAACCTCCAGGGCTGTACACAGTTTAATACAATCAACTTCTAATTTTGGGAAAAACGAAAACGTCTTTTAAAACTACAATTCCCAGTAGAGACGTGCCATAGAACATGTTGCAAAACACAATGGCCAGCAGCATGTGTAGTTCTGGGGGGGGCGTTCGAGTCCAGTTTTGGAAAGTCTGCCGTGGTTTCGTTCCATTTCAAAGAGCTGTTTGGCGCTCGGCGTAACCTTGGCGCACTGCCACTCCAACATCCAATCCCAGAGCTTGAAGATTAATCACGGGGTTTGTCAACGGGACTGTAGTCCCAAACGATAGCTGGGGATTATGGGTAGTGTAGTGTCTTCGGCCATCCTAAATTCTGATTTTTTTTCGGATTTCATATCGCATTAACACCATATCCCGACGTGCATTGCGGCTAAAACATCCAATCAGCGAGCTGAGGATCTTTCCTACGTCACTTTACAGCCCTGCCCACTTTTGGGGAAACCAGCTGTCATTTGAACAGCGATCAGCCTGAAGCCACAGAGCTCTTCTGTTGTATACTGTCCTTTCTTCTTAGAGGAAGTACAGAAACACGTAACTCTGGATTTGTTTTAATGTTTGAGGTGCAATAAACGACACAGCAGCTTTTTGGCATGTTAAAACTATTATTTTCTGCCTCGCAGCCGGCGAAATTACAGCCTCGCCTACTGATTTTAATTTAACCATAGGATATCAAGCCGGATCGTCGATTTCAAATGTGTGCTCTAAAATGATATTTATAAATGACTATTATCATTATTATAAGCTAGAAAAGAAATGTCAAAGATAGGTAGAAAGCAAACGTATTTAAGATATGTTCAGAACAAACGTAACGTGGGACAAAAGACGTTTCTTGTTAAACGTAATTGAGAATGCTGTATGAAACGACTACAAACAATATTGTGATTATTAAGCATTAACCAGCATAATAACGGATTTGGTCAACTGAAAAGTCAGCCGCCAGCCAGCGCGAAAATAAGTTTGCTCTAAAATGATATTAATAAATGACTATTATCAATATTATAAGCTAGAAAAGAAATGGCAAATATAGGTAGAAAGCAAACGTATTTAAGATACGTTCATAACAAACGTCATGTGAGAGAAAATAGGTTTCTAGAAGATATGTAGAAAATAAACGTATTTAAGATATGTTCATAACAAACGTAACGTGGAAGGAAATACGTTTCTTGCGAAACGTATTTGAGAATGCAGTTTAGTTTTGTGGGAACGTAATTTCTAGGAGACAGGGTTGCATATAGAGTACATTTGTGCAGTAACGATTTTACTTTTTGAATTTGTGAAGAAAGCACAAAGAGTATTGTATCTGTCACTCTCTAATCCTTAAGCAGCTACCTTGTTTGACCGCCTTCTGCGGCACCACAGCCTGACACCTCTGCAGCACAGAGCTGAGCCTCTGTTTCAGCAGTTGTGGGATATTAAAGTCTATGGATATTATCCATCCCTGCAGAGACAACTGACTGGTTGATGGCTAGAGCCAGACAGAGTGTCACATCTCCCAAATGTTAGATCCAGGCTCCCTATATTTCAGGTATTAACAACTGCTCAAGAAGATGACTAATCGTGGCCTTTTGCCTGCTGTGACCTTAAGCTTTTAATTAAAAGCTTTGTAAAGGGTAAATGATTGGGCATTTCTCCAACTACCTCTCATTAGGTAGCTACAAGAGCACCTTTTAGCCTTTTGTGCAAATGGGAAGTTACAGTGCCTCATGAACAAGCACTGTTGCTAAGGTTTTCAGAAACTTTTGATCAGAGACTTTTAAAAGGCCAGTTTGTTTTGTGATCGCAAAACACTAATGCAGGCCTTTTGACTTTTTAAGCTATTTTCACTGTCGTAAACACATTTACAATGTCATCATAACATCACAAGAGCTTAGCTTATCGTGCCACCTTTTTGGTCTAAGGTTTTTCTTAACTAAGGACCAGCTGTCTTTAAGTTTTTTTTCTTGTCTTGATATTCCAATATAAATCTACATAGCTAATATTATCGCAGGTTTAATGCCATGAACATTGGCAACAACCAATAGCGCCCTATCAAGCACCTTATAGGAAGCAGCAAACCAGGAAGACCATAATGGACTTCGTAAAGGGACATTGTTGACAAATCTCTGTCTATCGAAACAGAAAAGCCACTGGCAGTTAACAAAAGTGCCTCTTTTCAATGTGTCCTCCCATTGGAACCACAATCTAGTGGAGAAGGGTAAAAAAGTGCATTGAAATGTCTACATCCCTTGAAATCCCTGGTGAGCATAATATGCTACAGCTAGCTAGCTTGCTAACATCACAGTTTACGTTAGCTACCGGAATGCTTGCTGTTAGCCTACAGCTACATGTACTTTTCAGTTTGCCAAGGTTAGCTCTAGTTCTACTTTTTGCCTGCAAGGAAGGTGTATTTGGTAGTTTAGCTTCCTGCTGGATTAGGTTAAAATTAAAATAGTTTAGAAATAGCTTATTTTTAAAACAATGTCTAAAAGCATATTTAAGTATAACAAACTCTCAAAACACATCTTTGTTTTGTACTCTTGAGAGTCTCTAACCGAACAGGAAGAGAGAGAATGGAGTATGTTGCTGAAACACAACAAAAGGGCTTGGTCATTGACTTAATGAGACAAGTAAAGGGTTAATTTGACTTAAAATGTAGTTTGGCTTGTGTTAGAAATTAAAATCAATGTTTTATAGCATAATTTAGTCTAAAACATACCGTCAGTTTAAAAGCTATCCTGAAAAAAACGGAAGTTCTCGTAAAATCTCAATGCCAAGCTTTTATTCTGAAAATCTTTCATCTCCGGTTAGCATTTAGCATGTGGCTAATATTACGTTTTCTAGAAATGTGAATGTAAAGTGAAAATGATACAGAGTGTTGCACACCAAAACCTACTGATCTTAACACTACACCAGTCGAGATATTATAATTGCTGAATATTAAATGAAGGTACAGGTTATTTTAATAAAGTTTTGTTGACAGAAGTAGGTAGATATGACGACTTCCGGGACTACAGTAAATGAGAACTGCCGTAAATGATAACTGCTGAAAAGCACTTCTGGTATTACTAAAGTGTCTATTTACAGCCGTTATAATGCATTAAATAAAAAGTCATGAAAGAGAGTATGAGGAGAAGAGGTGTGTGGAGTTATGCAATGAATGTACAACGTCTAAATCCTCTGTTATTCGCGATAACGGACATTGAAGACCTCCCCCAGCAACGCGAACCGGCCCTTGAGGAGGAGCCAACGGAGGGGATATAACCAGCTGACGAGCGTTGTCTTGGGACTAGTCTTCACCTTCCCTTCACCCCGGCGAGGCAACAGCTGCTCTGTCTCTCTTCTTACCCTCTGCTTGTTGTATCACCACGCTATTTAATTAAACTCAACTCATTTGAACCTTTCCGGAGACTCCATTAGTCTCTTGATTCTAAGCTTCTCTCCCGGACACGAGAACAACGAATACTTCTAACACTTGCTGCACAATTTCTCTATAATCCCGTTGCTCAGAAGAGTGGGTAAAACAACCCTCCACTGAAGCTCTGTCACATCTGATGAAAAACAAAACACAAAGCTTTACCTCCTGTCAAAAAACACCCATAAAATAGATAAAACATAAATGAGTAACCAATGATAACAGGAAATCAGCTCTCATCAAGCACAGCAACGATGCCATCAAATAGGTCCCAAGATTCTGGCTCACATAGTGTTGGAGTAGAATACCTCTGCTACGCGCCGTTCGTTGGATGAGGCTGGATCTCTATTAAATTAAGAAAGGAATTGAAAACACCGGAATCAAAGTTATAACAAATTATCTGAGTTTACTTCTAGTAGGAAACCAAACACATATACAAGTTATACAGAGTACTCCGGGTACCCCGGGCTTTTAGGTCTGTGATGCGAAGCGGATAAATGTGTCGGGATCAAACCAACTCATCAAACCAAAAAGAAATTGGACTTCAGGTCTGTGATGCGAAACGGATACAGATATCGGGATCAAACCACTCACCAAACCCAAAAGCAATTTTACACACACAAACGTCAGTATTTCTATCTGTCTTTGGGGCAGAGATTTGTCGATTCTTCCTTCCCACTTTTCTCCCAAGCAAATTAGAGAACCCCTGGGGAGGAGCTGTTTAAGCTGACCACCTCCCCCAAGTGTCCTGATTGGCTGGATTCGCTTCTGGTCTGGTTCAATCAGAGTTCAGACCATGAAGTTCCATAAGGTCAAAAGTCAATGTTTATCTTTACCTTATCTTACTCTACATTCCTTTCCCAGGGGATATTTTCACCTAACCTTCCCTCCTTCCGACATTTAAACTCTTCCTCACCTATTTAATGATGTGTCTTTAACGACTTAATGACCGCATCTGGCTTTTAGGGATGATAAGGATGTTGGTGTGTTGAAACACAGAATCTCTGAGCCAGTGAATTTAAAAGTGAGAATAACATTCTTTTTCTAAGTGATTATCAAAACCCGTTCAAACAATACATGTTTACTTCAATACAGTGTAGAATCATATCTTTTTCCTTCAATCCCTCTTTTGATCTCACCTCACGAGATCAACATATAGCATTTGAAACATTACCACTGTCAATTGTCTTCTTACTGTGTCTGTCCCAACATTTATATAAACCCATCAGAAGTTGGGATATAGAGCACTTTAAACCTTTAGGAACAGTCCACAACAACAACTTATTATGACAGTGGAGGGAGAATAAAATATGTCTAAAAAGCAAAGTCCTTGTCAGCTGAGTCATCTTTACTCTTCCCTCAATGGTGGAACTGATGAGTCTTAACACACAATGAGCAGATACAAGGCACACAACAACAACCACATGTCACCAAAATGGCAATAAAAGTAGCCACAGAAATCAGAAAAGACATTATCATACTTTTCCCTCTTTTGGTAACACATAGTTCTGTAGAATAAAAAATACCAATCCCTTATATTGTGGGATATAAAAATAAAGTTGAAAGTTCCTCAAAAAAAAAAAAAAAAAAAAATGGATTGTTCAGACAAAGTTCCACACCGGCTATATCAACCTGTTTCAGCGGGAAATGGAGTTCCCTGTGCCGTCTTGGTTTGCCATGTCTTCGTCCCCCCAGCCCGCTGACGGCGGCTTCTGGGGTGCTTGCTAGAGAGATGTGGCCTGATTGTCCTCCCCCGGCCCGCTGATGGCGGCTTCCGGGTCGACTGTTGGAGAGATGTCCTCCCGATCCTCCTCCTCCGGTCTGCTGATGGCGCCTCCTGGGTCGACTGTTGGAGAGATGTCCTGATCCTCCTCCTCCGGTCTGCTGATGGCGCCTCCTGGGTCGACTGCCTTGACGAGAGCCAGATCTGTTCTGATGTCGTCTAGGGTCCTCGCGACGAGGGCCAACTCTGTCCTGATGTCGTCCAGGGTCCTCGCAGGTGTTTTTCCCGACCGCACACTGGCTCCAGTGGTACCAGTTGTCTCCCTTTCCATCTGAGCGGACGGCATGGGAGGTCCCCTCCAACCAGACGTAATCTGCTGTGTTGGCCTTGTGTTTCTCGGGTCCCCCTTTTGACGTCAGCAGCCTGTGTGGAGAAGTCTCATACCAAGCCCTTAAGTTGCTGGAAATATGGTTTTGAAATCATCTTTTCTACTTATTTAGTGTTTATTGGCGGCACCAACTAGACTGGAGTGTGGACAAGAGACTATGCAGAAAATAATAAACAAAAATAAAAAATAAAAAATTAAAATAAAAAATAAAAAATAAAAAATTAAATTAAAAAATAGAACAAAAATAAAATAAAACAAAAAAGGAACAAACTAACAAAACAAAAAATAACCAAAGCTAGATTATTTTAAATGTATCAATTCCTCTTAAAAGCAACAAATAAAACAAAACAAAAAATACCATAACTAGTATTTTAAATTGATAAATTTCTCCTAAAAACGTAATAATCTCACATACATATTGTCTGATGTATATCCCATCCTTTTCCCCCTTTTACTGAAATAGAACGCCGTTAACGGTGTTCCTATTTTCAGAAATATCGAGCCTTATACATCAGTTATTTAATATCAGCTATATATTTATTATTACTATTACTTATATATCAGGCATTAAATGTCAGCCTTCTTCCACGATTGACCTCGTCTATATTATCTGACTTATATTGATACGTGTCCGTTTGTATTTATTTAATATACTGGGCAATTATTGATAACTTTTTGAATCTCCCTCTTTTCTTAACAACTTGAGGTATGGCTATTTTGAAATCTGACTTGGTTAAGAGATGATTTGTTTATTGGTGAAAGGAACACTCTTCCCCTCAATGGTGTGGGGGTGGATATTTAGGGAGAGTTCCTTACAATCTCCAGATCTTCCTCTCAGTGTAGAGGCCATAAAACCTTTTAATGGGCTCTGTGGTCTGTTCAGATTTAGATTTTCTTCCTCTCCAGAGGTCACGCCTGTCTTTGACCCTGTATGCTGCTTTGAATCTGCAGCACCTCAGGACAGAGAAAGTGGAGATCTCTTCCCAAAAGTGTAAGCTTCCTTTTGAGCAACATAGCTCCACATTTAACACTCCCTGACTTGTTTGTAAAGCGTTCTTTAAGGCCTGAATTGAGTCTTCCGTTATGTAACGGAAAATCCCATTTCCAAAAAGGGTCAGTTTAATAGCCCTTATCATATTATCGCTCTGTGCTTGCATGCTAGGACCTATTGTCTTTGCCAGAGCTGCTGCTACTCTTTCTACATGTATTAGCTCCATATTAGCAGGGTTCACTAACATGGTTGGTTGATCCAGTTTAAGATTTTCAATATCTTCCATTACTATTTCCAACATTCCTTATCCCTGAATATCAGGTCTAACAATGTGTTTTCCTTTAGGAGTATTAGATGGGATACTCATAAGTGGCATTTGTGAGCCCTTATCTCCTTAGGGTGGAGGTAGGGTCTCAGACATTATACCACCTTCTCGTTGCTCTCTGTCTCTCAAGTATTACACAGATTTGACTTTAAAAAAATCACACAGAGCTTCTCATACCTTATCATATCACATTTAGGCAAATTTTTATTGTGCGATGTTTATTTCAACAGATAGCGTGACTTCCAGAAGTAGGCTTCTACAATCTCCTCACGGTGATTGCGACTTCAGGTCAAGAGTTAAAAACTCAGTCAACAAAATCTCTTTATCGTCACGTTTAATGAGCCTGATTATCCCCACAACAGTTTTGTGATGAGATACGGTCGTTCCAAATAATTAGTTGGAGGTCGCGTCTCTCTCCTCCTCTATCACCCACCATATAACAATTACAGACATTTTATACATTTAAAGCACCACGAAAGGTAACCGCATTAATCAATCTTATCATGATCTGCGGGGAATGCAACCCTTTTTTACACCTTTTGCAGCCTTTAATAGACGCACTGCAAGCTAACCGCATTAATCAATGTTATTTTGACTTGCGGGGAATTTACCCCATACATCTTTTACAGCGTTACAGCGTTCGTTGTTAGTGGGTCATAGGACGGGACTGAATACCCGCCTCTTATGAGCACTTTTGTGCCTTAGGTAAGGACTGAACTACCCGACTCTAAGCACTATTAATCTAATTTAACTAGAATATGTATTGTATTTCCCACCGTGACTAAAAACACTGAGAACGCTGCTGACAACTCTAAATTTTTTAGTATAATCAATCACAGATTTTTGATAATCAAAACAGGTGTCTGCTCACCTTTTGTATATTGCCATGGTCTTAGTTGTCACCAGTATCTCTGTGTCCTCCCCCTGGACTGGATTCTGTCCCCTGGCTATCGGTGTTCCTTTCTAGAGATAAGCACTCAATCCGTCGGGAAAGTCACCACTTGTTGGAGTAGAATACCTCTGCTACGCGCCGTTCGTTGGATGAGGCTGGATCTCTATTAAATTAAGAAAGGAATTGAAAACACCGGAATCAAAGTTATAACAAATTATCTGAGTTTACTTCTAGTAGGAAACCAAACACATATACAAGTTATACAGAGTACTCCGGGTACCCCGGGCTTTTAGGTCTGTGATGCGAAGCGGATAAATGTGTCGGGATCAAACCAACTCATCAAACCAAAAAGAAATTGGACTTCAGGTCTGTGATGCGAAACGGATACAGATATCGGGATCAAACCACTCACCAAACCCAAAAGCAATTTTACACACACAAACATCAGTATTTCTATCTGTCTTTGGAGCGGAGATTTGTCGATTCTTCCTTCCCACTTTTCTCCCAAGCGAATTAGAGAACCCCTGGGGAGGAGCTGTTTAAGCTGACCACCTCCCCCAAGTGTCCTGATTGGCTGGATTCGCTTCTGGTCTGGTTCAATCAGAGTTCGGACCATAAAGTTCCATAAGGTCAAAAGTCAATGTTTATCTTTACCTTATCTTACTCTACATTCCTTTCCCAGGGGATATTTTCACCTAACCTTCCCTCCTTCCGACATTTAAACTCTTCCTCACCTATTTAATGATGTGTCTTTAACGACTTAATGACCGCATCTGGCTTTTAGGGATGATAAGGATGTTGGTGTGTTGAAACACAGAATCTCTGAGCCAGTGAATTTAAAAGTGAGAATAACATTCTTTTTCTAAGTGATTATCAAAACCCGTTCAAACAATACATGTTTACTTCAATACAGTGTAGAATCATATCTTTTTCCTTCAATAGGCAAAGTGCCTTGACCTAGGGGTCAACTTGAATGACATATTTTCCTTGCAGGAAAAAAACATTGTTTGGTTTCCTGGAAGTCTGTTGATTACTCTTCGTCTCCAGAGCTGTGTACGTGTTGGAAGGCACAGAGTGGGAGGGAGTGGCAGCCTGAACTGGACAGGAATGTTGTTCCAGTGATTGATGATTTCAAAGTGGACATTGGTGGGGATGAGCTGCGTTCATGTTTGGCTGTGTGGAGAGAATTTGTTTGTTAACATGCAGTTTTAGTAAGAAGACTTGTCATTTCTTGTTGCGTGTAGGAATGCCATTATTTTAGTCACTCGACCAAGTCGATTGAGGCTTTTATTTGGTCCGGTATTTCAGGTATATGGTTGAATTTGGCAATTTTTTACAACTTTTTAGGGTAATATTTTGGTTATAATCACCTCACATAAAGGTTTACGTTTTCCGCTTGGTTTGTCTGTCTTTTTTTTCTATTTGTCAGCAGGATTACAGAAAAACAACTTTCCTTATTTTCATTAAAATGGGTGAAAGGGGGTACCAAAGACCAATAAATAACTTCCTAAATTCTAGTGGATTCGGTTGGGTGAATACTATAATGCTGTTTAACTGGAAAATTGTAGATAAAAAAAAATCCCAAAAATGTGTTCTGGGCTGGTAAAATTCACGCCTCCATAGCAACAAAAAAATTGGATGCAACTCGGGATGTAAAATGGGAACATCCAAGGATCGCCATTCTAGTTAGGATAACATTAATGGTAGGAACACGGTATCAGGTGCCTGAAGGAGCTTGATCCCATAACCTGATTTTTATCTAATTCCAGTGATTCAAAAATATTGTCACACCTGAACAATGCAAATGTTTTTCCTTCTGTCAATTGTGCTAATTTGATTGAATTTTCCCCTGAATAAGTTGAACTGTTTGTACATTTTATAAGGAACATTTCTTATTATCTCTTTCCAAAACAACAAATCTTGTTCAGTATTATTTTTTCTCTTGACATTGTGCTAAAACACTATTACATATTGTGCTCAAAATAACTGTGTGAGTGTTTTCTTTCTCTCTCTCTGTCCAGCTTTTGGCTGATATAAGAACAGTTTGGGTCTTTGTGGCTGAAAGACAAAGCTTGATGTAACAATATGCTAAGAATATTTCAGATAGTATAGAGCAATACAATGCAATTGTATTTCCCATTGGTTTAAGTTTTCTGCATAATTTGTGTTAATTACTGTGGTTGAACCACGCTAATTTAAGATTTGAACTCTTTCCTTACTGAAAGATTTAAAGAATACATAATTAATAAGCTCAGATCCCTAGTTTCATCTATGGAGGCTAAACAGGCTCATCATTAATGGATGAGAAATGTATAAATGTGTCTGCAGCTGCAGAACCAGTCCTTCTAATCAGTCGCTCTCCGTGGGAAATCATAGTGTGGCCTGATGTGACTGCTAATGTCCCTGTTGAGTACAATGTAATCTGACGCTGCAATATGCACTGATACAAATTACGGTACTGCAGATTCAGAGAGCTCGCTATTCTGTATGTATGGATCACAAACCAGTCATCTTTATGCATCCTGGGCAGTCCAAATTGATGGTGATTGGTAAAGAAAACAGACGGCCCCTTGCTGATTAGCTTATTTGCATAGTGCAAATGTGTTTAGCACCTCATTGGAAAATGATAATGATCTGTTGAGGTCAGAAGCCCAGGAGAGCTGGAAGGAGAAAAAAACAAGGAAAAACTGCATGCCGCTTTAAATGATTTGAAGTGAAGCTCGGAATTACCTTTCAAAGATCGGCCTCCATAAGTATACTTATTTGTATTTTTGTATTTTATTATATATGTTGCATCTTTGGAGGAGCTTGGGTCATACGTTTTTTATTGCCATTTCTACACTGTAGCTTTTGTGCATATGACAGTGTTGTAGTCAAGTCACCAATTCACGAGTCCAAGTCACTCTCGAGTCACCACTCTTCGAGTCCGAGTCACCAAGGGAGAGTCGTAATCGAGTCCGAGTCCAAGTCACCCAAGGAGTGTCCGAGTCGAGTCCGAGTCATCATTACCTGTGTTCGAGTCCGAGTCCAAGTCCGAGTCACCTAAGAAGAGTCCAAGTCAAGTCCGAGTCACAAGTCTTCATGTATTAATCTTCGTGGATATATGTGTTGAAATGTAGCTGCTCCTCTACATTGCTTTTATCCTGTCATGTTATACTAATCTGTCTATTGAACTGCTGTGAAGCGAGTTTGGCTACAATTCTTGTAATAGGTGCTATACAAATATATAAAGCTTATTACTAATATTAATATCATTATTATTATTATTGTAAATGACCTTTAATATGTCTAACTATATTTAAAATGAGTTACCTTTTAGAGAAGTGATTATATGTGTATGCCAATATTTTCCTATGGTAAAGTTTTCGTTTTGCACTTTTATTTTGATAGTAATAAGATCGGACTCTTATTTTGAAGGAACTTTTACCGGTTAAATCGGTTTACCGATAAAGATTAAGCCCCAGAAAGCACAGGGCTACTTAGCATGCAAAATGACGTCATTCTGCATGTTAAGTAGCCATGTGCTTTCGTGTTATCGGCTGAATCTTTATTTATTGATTAGATCACGTTACTCTGATGATAGTGTTCAAGACAGCCTATATGTCTGAACTTGATCCTTAGAGTAATGTGTTACGGAGCCTTCTCTTCAATATTATTTCCACATAACGAGCATTTTGCGCTGCTCTTTTCCAATGTGGAAGCAGAATGTGTGAAAGCATAAAGCACGATGCAGGGTGTGTCTCTAGACATCTTTAGACTGGAATAGCGGGGCACGGTACGTGAACTCGCCTCGCAGGTGCACACGCCAGGATAGAAGACATCAGACTCCAGAGAAAAGTTGCTAGAGTCCGAGTCCAAGTCGGAGCGCCAATGTACAAGTCGAGTCCGAGTCATCGTGGGGAGAAAAATTCACGAGTCCGAGTCCAAGTCATCGTACGCGAGAATTCACGAGTCCGAGTCCAACTCATCGTGCGCGAGAATTCACGAGTCCAAGTCCGAGTCGCGTCAATCAGTGCGCAAGTCCGAGTCGAGTCATGAGTCCCGAAAATCGGCACTCGAGTCCGACTCGAGTCCGTACTCCATCTCTGGCATATGACATTAAAACCTTTGAATCTTTGAATCTTGAAAACTGTCAACAAAACATTTGATGCTACTTGTGGGGGAAACTTCTGAAGCAATGGGAGTCAGGACTCAAAGAGAGACACGATGGAGAGCTGGAGCTTTGATGGCAATCACTGAGGGTTTATTTGGAGCTTTGGCCGGAGAATTCAGAAGACATATCACAGGGCCACGGTTAGACCACAGGGTAGTGTAGTGTTGTCCTTTTGTATGTGTATCTTGCTTTATTATAGACAACTCAGGAGACAGTGAGTATCGTTAGCCGTGCTTTATTCACGCTCTGTACTACATCATAACTGGTGTCACACCTATAACATTCCGGGTATTCACAACTCCGGACCAAAGAGTATGTCACAACATTACATCCCTCCCTTATTTCAGATGAACATTGACTTTTGATATTAACGAAATGTAAATAAGAATTTCAGTAAGAAAGGTCTCTTATTCTTAGTAATCAAATAAAGAAATGAATGTCTCAATGTTTTAACTTAAATGACTGAGTCTTCTTTGTCACTAGCAAAAATGTCCTTTTTGTAATTGTTAAACTATCTGCAGTCTCTTGACTTCTTTAAGTCATATTTCAGCAATGAGACGTTGTGGTGGTCTCCTGTTTGTTCTGATTGAATATCTGGTTGGAACAGGACCTTCTGGGTTGATATTCTCGTTTTGGAGCTGATGAGTTTCCTCATCTGGTGGGTCAGGAAGTTGTAGATCCCGATCATCCTCTTCGTCAGTCATTCCTGAGTCAGATCCAATAGGAACTGAAGGTGGGAGCAGTTTGAAGTGTGAGGAGTTTCGTGTTATCTCATGTCCTGGGCGAGCTGCTGTCACCATTGATCCTCTGATCTTCACGATGGTGTAAGGTTTGCTTCTATAAGGAGTCATGAGCTTGCCTTTGATATTCTGACGGCATAGCACAATGTCACCTGGTTTGAGGATAGAAGGTCGAGCTCTGTTTTTGCGGTCGGCATGCTCTTTCATGCGCTGCTTGGCACGCTGATCAATATCTTGGAGTTTGGTGTCAGGTGTGTGATGTTGAGTCACATGAAGAGTGGGGAGAGTGGTATTGAGTTTTCTCCCAAACATTAACTCGGCTGGAGTCAGCTGTGTAGTACCGTGTGGGGATGCACGGTAATTTCTAAGAAAACTGTAGAGGTTCTGTTTCCATGGTTTTCCTTCAGTGTGTGTGGCTGTTATTGTTTTCTTCAATGTTTTCATGAAGCGTTCAGCTTCTGCATTAGCTCTCGGCCAACACGGTGTTATTTTTCTTTGTTTGAATCCGAGATAGTGGCTGAAATCTTTGAATGGCTGTCCATTGAATGGAGGTCCATTATCTGTTTTCACCACATGTGGGATACCATAGAATGAGAAGATTCTGTCCAGTTTGGGAATCACTGTAGTGGCTGCTGTGGACTTTATTCAACCCGGTATCACGGCAAGACGTGAACATGTGACGATCTACCATGCTGGGAGACGTGAATATGTCACGGTTTCGTCCCTTCAAACGTGAAAGTTACACGGTATTGTTAACATGGCCCAACCAGTGGAGAAATACCCGGAAGTGCCAAGCAAATGGTCTACCGCGCCTATTGGTCGGTTTTTATTGTCAAAATGAGATGTTTTTAATTAATTTTTTAATCGTCACACTTGATTTCGCCGATTTTCTTGTTGCCCTAGCTGGTCGACACCTCTTTTAGCAGAAACAAAGGCTACATTAATGTATTAAATCGATGTTAATCCATGTGTGTGGATCATAGACTGGTGTGGATGTGGAATTAACGGACGTGACGTTGTGCGATTGCGTTGCCAGGCAACGCAATTTACAAACTCTTCAACTACAACCCTAATTATATTTTAAAACATTTTAGAAGGCCTCACGAAATACTTTAATGTAAATTAAAATGTAAATGTGAAGGGATGTGTGTAATGTGGTGATTGACATTATTCACCCACGGATCTATGGGTTGGGGGTATTGTTCCGCACGGACATTTTAGTTAACCGGACTTACTGTTGATGTGAAATCCGAAAAAAAATACGTTATACACCATAACGGTGCACAGCTGATATAAAAGGACTTGTCGTTTTTAAAGATATTACTGATTTTCTTTGAATATAAGAATGTAAATACTGAGTTGAGAGAATAGTCAGGGGATTTGGGTGATGGGAGACACATCTATGGATTCAGAATTTCAATAGCTTACTGTTAAATGACGGATATACCTTTCTGTCTGTGATGTTTTACAAATCAGATATTATAAGTAAAACATGTGAAATAATATAGCAATATCCTGTACAATTATGTGAAAACATGAATAAAACTACACATCTTCAGATGTTATACATACACAAGTGTCCTACACTAATAATACAAAGTTATTATGGCTGTGTGTACCTTGTGTGCACCGCCTAGTGGTTAAAGCACGTTATTGAATTAGTTGTGTATATGATATGTCAATGAACCTTAGAAAATCTTGAAATCTTGAAAGGGATATGCAAAATAGCCATTATATACAGTCTTTAATTAACTATTAGTAGAGAATAACGAGTAATGAATATACTTTATAGGGATCTGCAGATAAATGTTTAGTCTTCTCAAGCAGCAACTATCAAATATCTCTCCTGATTGTTGGCACTTGACAATCACCTTTCCCTGAATTTTACTCAGGTGTAACTAAAGCCTGATTTAAGGGTTGTTTATATTTCACATCATTAATCAGAATCTGCAAAGTAACTAAAATACATGTAGTGGAGTAAAAATACCAGGTTAACCTCTGAATTGTAGTGGAGTAGAATTGCTGTTTTGTTTAGTAATGGATATTGAATATGGAATAAAGGTTTTGACAAGACCTGGTGTAACAATAATCAAAAAGGACATTAAAAGAGCTCCAGATGTCAATGATCTAAACAAAACAGCACACCTGAAATGTATATTTAAATACTTTATTAAGGGCAGTGAATTAGTTTTTTCTGTATGTTTTTCAAATCAGTGTTATACAGTAAGTGTCATAGACAGTGTTACATTGCTATTATTATCCTTAAAATATATATAAAACAAAACCACTTATGATCTTTTTTTTTGGGTGGTTTACAGTTAATTCTGTTTCTGCTATTGATGGTTTCATTTTTGTGAAAAATAATAAAATAATAAAATTCAATAACGTGCTTTAACCACTAGATGTGCCTTTCTATCAGCTGTGCACCGTTATGGTGTAAATACAGCCTATCTACCAATTGGATCAAATATAAAAGTCAGCCGAATTAGTATTGATACTGCAAGGAGACGTATTGTGTGAAAAGAAATGTAAGATGTTGTTTAATTGCTGATATATTTATGATCCACGTCACGTTTTCAGTTTTGGCGGCAGTGCTTCCTGTTTGTCCAGAAGTCTTCTCATCAGGGCTCTATAAATACAGAACTACGGCAGATATGTAATATTTAATGCAGCCGAACCGTGTATTACAATGCCGTTATGTGATGACCTCCAAACAGAAAAGCAAGCAAACTCGGAATAAAGTATTATTTTATTTTAATTTTTTTTTTCGGATTTCACATCAACAGTAAGTCCGGTTAACTAAAATGTCCGTGCGGAACAATACCCCCAAGCCTGGCAACGCAATCGCACAACGTCACGTCCGTTAATTCCACATCCACACCAGTCTATGATCCACACACATGGATTAACATTGATTTAATACATTAATGTAGCCTTTGTTTCTGCTAAAAGAGGTGTCGACCAGCTAGGGCAACAAGAAAATCGGCGAAATCAAGTGTGACGATTAAAAAATGTATTAAAAACATCTCATTTTGACAATAAAAACCGACCAATAGGCGCGGTAGACCATTTGCTTGGCACTTCCGGGTATTTCTCCACTGGTTGGGCCATGTTAACAATACCGTGTAACTGTCACGTTTGAAGGGACGAAACCGTGACATATTCACGTCTCCCAGCATGGTAGATCGTCACATGTTCACGTCTTGCCGTGATACCGGGTTGACTTTATTATCTCAACTTCGGGGAACCTGGAATACTCATCAATAACCACAAGCAGGTAATCACCTGATGGGAAAAGTCCTGTAAAGTCAATAGAAACATTTTGCCATGGACCTTTGGGAAGTTCAGACATATTAAGTGGTTCCATGTGATTCTGGGAGGTTGCTGCTTGACATGGTATGCAGTGTTTTATCATCTTTTCCACCATTTCATCTATGCCTGGAAACCATACCTTTTCTCTTACCAGTTGTTTGGTCTTAACAATGCCAAGATGACCGTCATGGGCTAGGCTTATTGCCTTATGTTGGAGAGAGGTAGGTAGCACAAGTCGTGTTCCTCTGAGAATGACATTCTCTCCAGCGTTGACTGTCAGTTCGTTTCGTAGGCGGTAGAGTGCTTTCAGCATTGGATAATCAGTGTAGTCTGAGTCCTGTGGTGCATGTCTCCAGTGTCCTGCACTCAAAAAATGCATCACTTTACATAATGTAGGATCATTCTTTGTTTCTGTTTGAACTTCTTCAAGTGTCATTGCCTTTGGAACAACATTGTCAATGACAAAGTTGACATATTCCTCAGCCATGCGAGACGATCTGCTTGGTATGTTTCCCTCAATAGGATTTCTGGACATGTAATCAGCCAGGTTATCTTTTACTTGATAATGTAGCTGTATGGTTGTAGTCTTAGCCGCCAGCGTTCTAACCGAGCTGGGGGTGTGGCTTTTGGGTTGTTGAAGATCAGTTCAAGCGGTTTGTGATCTGTGATGACAGTGAAATGTGACCCATAGAGATATAGGTGGAAGTGTTCACATGCCCAGAGGATTGCCAGAGCTTCTCTCTCTGTTTGAGAATAGCGCTGTTCCACTGGTGTGAGTGCTCGACTGGCATATGCAACAATGTGGTCATTACCCTCTTTGTCAGGGCTGTGCTGGCTGAGTATGGCACCTAGACCAACAGGGCTGGCATCAACCAGTAGTTTGGATTTCTTCCTTGGGTCAAAGTAAGCCATTGTAGTGTTTTCCATCAGCTCTGATGTT
Source organism: Trematomus bernacchii (assembly GCF_902827165.1). Lineage (NCBI taxonomy): Eukaryota > Metazoa > Chordata > Actinopteri > Perciformes > Nototheniidae > Trematomus > Trematomus bernacchii. Next base: position 14,832,329 of record NW_022988043.1, read on the forward strand.
AGCCTCTCCATTGCCGACTGTTGTTGTGGTCCCCATGACCAAGTAGTGTCTTTTTTTGTTAGTTGACGTAACGGTTCAGAGATCGTGGCATAGTCATGAATGAAACGTGAGCAGTATGTTATCATCCCGAGCAGACTACGAACCTCTGATGCGTTTTGGGGTGGAGGAAGGTTCTTGATGGCAGTGATCTTTTTAGGATCTGCAGATATGCCTTTTGCAGAGAAAATATAGCCAAAAAACTCAAGCTCTGGTTTACTGTATTCACATTTATCAGCATTGAGTGTGATATTTTTCTCCCTTAGTCTCTGAAAAACAGCTTTGAGGCTACTGTTGTGCTCTTCTTGTGTTTTCCCATACACAATGATGTCATCACTCATGTTCCTGACATTGGGAATGCCATGTAGCACTCCTTGAATGACATTTTGGAACACTTCAGCGGCAGAGTTAATGCCAAAGTTCAGTCTGGTGTACCTCCAGAGGCCAGTGTGTGTAGTGAAGGTGGTGATATACCTTGAATCTGGATGTAGCTCAAGTTGATGGTATCGCTGTATTGCTGTGTTCGGCAGGCGCATATCCACACAGATGCGAACTTTGTCAGGGTTCCTTGGTTTTGGTGTAGCAACTATCGGAGACACCCATGGCGTTGGGCCACTGATTCTCTCGATGACTCCTTTTTCCTGTAGCTGGTTTAATTCTGATTCCACTCTTTTTCTCATGTGGAAAGGAATCCTCCTGTGTGGCTGTGTCACAGGTTGCACTGACTCATCAATGTGTAGCTTCACTTGAAAATCTTTGAGTTTTCCTATGCCTTGAAAGATGTCTTGGTACTCATGGAGGAGCTGGTTTGGGAATGAAATAGGCATTTCTGTGGACATAGAGTTTACAACTTTCAGAAGTCCTAGTTCTGTTGCTGTCTTTCGACTCAGCAGTGAGCCATGGTCACCCTGTATCACATAGAATGTAGCTGCATTTACTGTTGAAGTAGTTGAATGGACTGCAGATTTAAATGTTCCTCTCAAAGGAAGAGCAGTGGATGAGCCATATGGATAGATCTTGGCAGCAGATGGTTGCAGTTCACAACTGGCTTTTAGCTCTTCATAGGAAACATCATCTAATATGTTCACTGTCGCACCAGAGTCAACAATAACAGTGACGTGCGGTGAGGTTCATGGCTAGTGAGGCACTGACTCTTTCAGTCAGATTTACAAATATTATAGCCTATTTTGACCTTAATCGAAATATTCTGTTATTTTCAAAAGCTTTTTTAGTCTGATGCTATGATTAATTTTAAACAGACCGATCAACAAAAGGATACCCAAAATCTAAATATTGGATTGTTCTTTCTAAGTAAGATCCCATTTTAATTACAGTTGTGGTCTTACCTTGACTTGAAGATGAATATAAGTCCATGCTATCCTTCTGGACAACAATCTCTATTACTGTTTTGTAAAAGTCCTCCGTATCTTCCTGTAGTTTCAAAAGTTTTGTTTGTTGTTTGCGGTAGAATAACAGTAGCAACAAGAACCTGTGGGCTCACGTGCGCCCCCTTCAGTGCGGCAGAGGTTATGGCTGCCTCCCATTGTGATTTTTTCATTGCCGTTGTATGATAAGACCAGCGAGCCTAAATATGATATATACGTGAAATAAGTTATTTAGAGACTATGGATGGCGAGGATAAATGTAATAAAGGGATCTACAAACATCACATTGGTGACCTACAGTGAGATGGTAACAGGCATGCGCTTAGGGCCCGCTTTCCAGCCAGTTTCTGTGGGGTGACACATTCTGAATTGAGGCAGAGCTCATCTGTGCCTCCCCTCAGAATGCGTCACCCCACAGTAAATGGCTTGAGCGCGCTCACAAAATAAGTGGCCCCGCTAAATTAGTGCCCGCGCTCCAGCAAGTTACTGTGGGCTTACGTGAGGCAGTGCTCGTGCTTGCCTCACTTCTTATCGCTCCCGTAGCGGAGCTCGGCAAATTTGCTGATTTTGACTATAAAATGCGATTGGAATCATACAGAAATCACATTTACACAAGATCAGTGGAGACATTTTATTATTATTATTATTTAGTTTTTCTTTAATTGTTTTTCCGTTACATTGGAGTATGACAGGTGAGGCTCTGCCTCCCCTGCCTCCACTGACTGCACGTCGCTGAACAATAACATTTATTACTGTGTCCACAATTTTTATTTGTGTACGTTTGTGTTCTGCTTTGTCTTGCAGTGTGCATACAACATACACATAGTCATCTTCTGCTGAGCTGTCTGGAGTGTCTGGTCTCTGTGTCTTTTGCTCAGTTTGTTTCTGCACCTGATGCACTTTGTATTTTGGTCGGTAATGTTGTTGTTTTTCTGCAGCTTTAGGGGTATAATCTTTGTTTTGTGATCTGCAGCATCTTTGGAAATGATTTAATTTTCCACATGCTTTACAATCTTTCCCCTTTGCTGGGCAGTTTGCTTGTCCTCCCTCATGAGGAAAATGTCCACCACAGTTGTTGCAGGTTTTGTATTCATGCTTCACATTATTATATTTATTGAATTGTTTATGACTTTGGATGCTTTTCTTTTGTACAGCATGCACTGGGAATTCTTTTTGTGATCTTCCTGTCTCCATACCTGCAGCTTGTTTGTCTGACAGTTCTTGAGCTCTGCCTGCATCCAGTAGTTTTTGAAGTGTCATATCGCTGCCCTTTAGCGCCGCCCTGCGGAGGCGCGCGGAACTGCAGCTTAGAATAATCTGTGACTTTATTTCCTTATCAGTGTCGGTAAAGTCACATGTTGACGCCAACTGTCTCAGTCGCGTGTGGAAAGCATCCAATGTCTCACTGTCATTTTGCCTGGCTTGTCTGAAAATATAGATCTCATATTCAGTATTTACTTTGGGGCAGAAATAGGTTTGCAGGCTCGCTATGGCCGTATCGTAATCATCAGCGTCTCCCGTTCCTGGCAGCGTGTCAAATATGTCATACACGTCTGATCCAGCATAGTGCAGCAATAGCGCACGTTTTTGTGTATCCTCCGTTATGTCTAATGCCACTAGGAAGTTGGTGAATCGTTTAATCCACCTTTTCCACCTCGAGCCTCCAGAGCTGGGTTCAGTGTGCACATCAAACTGCGGGAAATGTGGGAGATTGACCATGGTGCGTCTCGTGGATGGCTAGCTTGTTAGCCTTATGTGTTAGCCAGCGTAGTTCGCTTACCGCTTATCCAGAATTGTGGGTATTTTATTTCTCTTCCCTCATTCTGCGATGTGTTGCGGTATCCTCGTCGCCAGTTGTAGTGTTGTCCTTTTGTATGTGTATCTTGCTTTATTATAGACAACTCAGGAGACAGTGAGTATCGTTAGCCGTGCTTTATTCACGCTCTGGGGTCCTTCTCAGGTCGACTATTTTCATTTCCTCTGTCCTCGGTCCTCGGTATCACCGGAAGTTGATTTGTCTGCGCCATCTTGAGTAGCGTCCCATGACTCTTATTTCTGCCGGAGGACCGAGGATCGAGGAGCGAGGAGCGATAATGGAGGAGCGATAACCGAGGAACCACCAGACCATCCTCCGGTGAAATCCTCAGATACTCTCCCCGCCCCCTTACTGTGTATCGCTCACTGATTGGACGATGCAGTGCATGCACTGATCTGATGCTTCTTGACATGAGAGCAGTTTCCCAGCGGAGTGAAGAAAATACATGAAACTCACGCGACTCACTCCTCAGTTTATACTGTGTTTTGTTTCAATGAATGCATCATTCAGTTACAAATATGTGATATATCTGAACAACAAAGTGGTCAAAAATTATTTTATTCATTTATTGGAAAGATTTTCATGATCGCTTTTTTCGGTTTACATTTTCATTTATTGTCATTTCCATTCAGTCAGTCATTAAGTGCTATTTAACATGTTAATTTGCTACATATCCACACAAACAAAGTGTGCAATCCAATGCAATGAATGTTAATCTAACTGGGTTTTGATAGATAACATATCTCTTTTTCTTCTCTGAATTATTTTATTTATTGTGCACTCTAATCAATATTAATCCAACTATTGTTCGTTTATACATTTTAAGAATGGCGTTTATCTTTTTTGAGAATGAGTTCTTATTTTATTTAATGTATTTGGGTCTACAACAGATGATACAAATGTTTGTGTCAGTAAATAGGCTTGTTTGAGACGAGCTGCGGCTCGCCTCGAAAGTAGACGAGAATAGCCGATCGCAGCCGGGGGATTGATTGATTGATTGAATTGATTGATTGATTGATTGATTGATTGATTGATTGAAAAGTTTATTAACAGCTTGTATATTGGGTACAGTACAGTACAGCTCAAAACATACAATTGTTAAGGGGATGCAGACCAGAGAAAGACTTTCGTCTTGTTTACATCAGGGTCCCCCATTTCCAATTCATCATATCATTTAAGACATATAAGACATATTTGACATACAGATGGCTTATTTACAATTTACATACAGGTGGTTTTTTACATACAGATGGCTTATTTACAATTTTCATTTTAGATTTCGTTCTAATACATCCTAACCGGACATTTAAGACATACCAAGTCTACAGATATACAGTTAGTAACAGAGTCTAAAATGCGAGTATATACATAGATGGGGGGGGGGAAGCTGTCCATTGTACGACAGGTTGAGATTTGTACCATTACCGGGGGGAGGTCTCAAAAAGCTCGCCTGAAGTCGGACAGCTCGGAGTCGGCTTCTTCTTCTTCTTCTTCTTCTCTCGGTTTTTTGGCGGATTTCAAACAACTTTAAGGTGCATACTGCCACCTCCGGAGTCGGCTTGACTCGGTTTGCATTTATAAATGCACACGGCATCTATTGCACGTCTGTCCGTCCTGGGAGAGGGATCCCTCCTCTGTTGCTCTCCCTGAGGTTTCTCCCATTTCCCCTTTAAACTGTGGGTTTTTCTCTGGAAGTGTTTCCTTGTATGATGTGAAACGTAAGGACAGAGGGTGTCGTATTGTCATACTGATATTCTGTACAAACTGTGAAGTCCACTGAGACAAATGTAACATTTGTGATGTTGGGCTATATAAATAAACATTGATTGATTGATTGATAAAGAATGGACAAATGTGTTTAATCGTTAATGTCAGATATGTACTAAGTAAATACATTTGTTCCTGCTCAAGATTAGATTCAACTTTATTGTTATTGCACAGATTACAGGTACTGAGACAACGAAATGCAGTTTAGCTTCTAACCAGGAGTACATAAAGCAGTAAAGTGAAAAGTAATGTACACAATCTACAGAATAAAATATAGAATGAATTGAATGATGAAAAAACAGTGAGGGGTATGAATACACTATATACACAGTAGCCTAGCCTAGTATGAACAGTGTGTTGTATGAATATGCTAAGATATATAAAGTATGACAACGGTAAGCAGTGCAAGTATAGTATAAAATATATAGATATTAATGTCATGATGATAAACATTGTGGAACAATGATGAAAAATGTGAATGGAAGTGGCGACGTAAAACTGACACAAAACAACAACACACTTTTGCCGAGCCAATGGAGAGTTTCATCTCCAGCACGGGGTAAAACCCACCAATGAGCGCTCAGCTCGAGATACCAGCGAGTCGTTTCCCATCAAGCATTTCGCTTCCGCAACCCGGGGAGAGAAACTGCGCCGCCTCGCTGCGCCTCGCTCTCAAGTCTGCGGGCGTCTTTGTCCCGCGAGATTTCAACGTCTCATGTAGGCGAGCCTCCTGAGCAAGTCGGACAAAATGACTAACCATCATGCAACGCACGAGCAAGACGTTGATCGCAATTGCGCAGGTCTGCGCAGGTCTCGCTTGTCTCAAACAAGCCTAATGTGTACTAACAGAGGCGGGGGAAAATAACGGGGACAGAGCTGCTGTCAGACGAACAGCTGTGCGGAGTCATCACAAACGGACGTCGCTTCACGTGACGCTCCGGAGGAAAGGACGTCCCATTGCTCTTAAAACTAATTTCCCTGCTTCTCGTGGTTTCCTTGCGTCTCTCCATGCTTCCCTGGTGGGAGGGACTAAACGCAGGGAAACGACGCAAGTGAGGGACGCAAGGATTCCATTTAATCGACCTGAGAAGGACCCCTGTACTACATCATAACTGGTGTCACACCTATAACATTCCGGGTATTCACAACTCCGGACCAAAGAGTATGTCACAACATTACAAGTAGAGATGCCACATCAATTCTGAAGAAACCTTCCTCTCGTATGATGTTTTAACTAGTTTCGCTAAGGTTAATCAACATTCTTCATTAGTTAGATTAAACAGCTGAGGACACTGAATCACATTTGTTGTCGTTATGGCTCGGGGTCATCTATACCCCGAGAAGGATGTGTTCCAGGTGTCCCACAACAATAACTATCTCTGAAAGAGAGTTGCCCGGTCATAAACTGGTAACATAACAACAACAACAACTTGCTAGGGCAGCCCCTCCTTAAGGGAGATAGCGACTGCTCAAGGTCGGAGCATCTGCGTCAGAGGGCAAAAGGTAAACATGTATGGACAATTATTCCCTGTCACTACTGATTGGCGAATAATCAAGCTATTAGTAATATAACGTTCAGTGTTTTCCTGCATGATTGTCCTCCCATATGAACGTTTGCTTATTGGTCTAAATATGATTCTTATGGATGCGAAAATCCCCAGACCAAACTTTTTATTTGCACTCTAATTTGCTCCCGTCCATAAATAAATTGGTACTGCAGCATAACGGCTTAGCTCTAGTGCTTCAGCAGTGTTGGGCAAGTTACTTCCAAAATGTAATACATTACATATTACCAGCGACGTGCAGTCAGGGGAGGCAGGGGAGGCAGGGGAGGCAGAGCCTCACCTGTCATACTCCAATGTAACGGAAAAACAACAAAAGAAAAACTAAATAGTAATAATAATAAAATGTCTCCACTGATCTGTGTTGTAAGTGTGATTTATGTATGATTCCAATCGCTTTTTATAGTCAAAATCAGCAAATTTGCCGAGCTCCGCTACGGGAGCGATGAGAAGTGAGACAGGGACGAGCTCTGCCTCTCGTAAGCCCACAGTAACTTGCTGGAGCGCGGGCACTAATTTAGCGCGGCCACTTATTTTGTGAGCGCGCTCAAGCCAGTTACTGTGGGGTAAGGTGAGGCACAGATGAGATCTGCCTCACCTCAGAATGCCTCACCCCACAGAAACTGGCTGAAAAGCGGGCCCTAAGCGCATGCCTGTTACCATCTCACTGTAGGTCACCAATGTAATGTTTGTAGATCCCTTTATTACATTTATCCTTGCCATCCATAGTCTTTAAATAACTTATTTCACGTATATATGATATTTAGGCTCGCTGGTCTCATCATACAACGGCAATGAAAAAAGCACCAGGGGAGGCAGCCGTCACCTCTGCCGCACTGAAGGGGGCGCACGTGAGCCCACAGGTTCTTGTTGCTACTGTAATTCTACGCAGAGACGGTAGACGCAAACAACAAACTAGACTTTTGAAACTACAGGAAGATAAGGAGGACTTTTACAAAAAAGTAATAGAGATTGTTGTCCAGAAGGATAGCATGGACTTCATCTTCAAGTCAAGGTAAGACCATGCACATTTGTAATGAAAATGGGATCTTACTAAGAAAGAACAATCCAATATTTAGATTTTGGGTATCCTTTTGTTGAATGGTCTATTTAAAATGAATCGAAGCATCAGACTAAAAAAGCTTTTGAAAATAACCGAATATTTCGATTAAGGTCAACATATAATATTTGTAAATCTGACTCAGTGAGTCAGTGGTTTCGGTCGAATAGTCCATTTAGCTTAGGAACCTTCCTAACAGAGTGAAATGACCCGGAAGTCCCTCAGTGGCAGCCATGATAAGTGCCGTTCGAATTCTCTAAATGAAAGGAAAGGAGGTTTCAAACTTCCTTTATAACCTACGGTGGCCCGGAAGTGCAAGACACCACAGCATTTCACAAAACACCACAGCATTTCAGAAAACACAACAGCATTTCAGAAAACACTACAGCATTTCAGAAAACACCACAGCATTTCACAAAACACAACAGCATTTCACAAAACGCCGCAGCATTTCACAAAACGCCGCAGCATTTCACAAAACGCCGCAGCATTTCACAAAACACAACAGCATTTCACAAAACACAACAGCATTTCAGAAAACACTACAGCATTTCAGAAAACACCACAGCATTTCACAAAACACAACAGCATTTCACAAAACGCCGCAGCATTTCACAAAACACAACAGCATTTCACAAAACACAACAGCATTTCAGAAAACGCCGCAGCATTTCACAAAACACAACAGCATTTCACAAAACACAACAGCATTTCAGAAAACGCCGCAGCATTTCACAAAACACAACAGCATTTCACAAAACACTACAGCATTTCAGAAAACACTACAGCATTTCAGAAAACAAAACAGCATTTCAGAAAACACTACAGCATTTCAGAAAACACAACAGCATTTCACAAAACACAACAGCATTTCAGAAAACACAACAGCATTTCACAAAACACAACAGCATTTCAGAAAACACAACAGCATTTCAGAAAACACCACAGCATTTCACATTGGACGGAAAGGGTATTCCTTTAGGGAGAACACTTCTTGTTTGTGATTGGACAGAGCCAGCCAGAGAAGCACTGCTGTGATTGGTTGTTTTTGCTGCCAGTCAAGAAATGACGCTTCGTGATTGGTCAGCACCCGACAGCGCAACATGTCCCAAAACATCAACCCTTAGCTGTTAGCACACACTCAGAGCTCACAGCTCCTCATATCTGTTCAGAAACTGGACAAAAGTTAAACAAGTACAAACCACAGACTGTCTATGTCATGGCGAATACAGTCGCTGCTTTATTTATGTCTGTATGACGCTGTTGTGAGTGTGGACGGAGCAGCTACAGGTTAGTTTAGCCTGATCGATCCGCCCCCTCTCCAGCACGTCTTGTTTGAATGACAGGAGTAAACACTGACAGCTGCGGTGAAACTTGAGCGATGAGCGATGCGAAAAAAACATGAATTAATGCTTTATTAATTCATGGTTTTAAGGGGCTTATCTCCATGTAAATACTATGGTAGACTACCCAATATTCGCATCGCTCTAATCGCTCGAGTTTCACGGCGGCTGTCAGCTGTTTTGCTCCTGTCATTCAAACAAGACGCGCTGGAGAGGGGGCGGGGTGTATCTCCATGTAAATCCTATGGGAGATACCAACTACAACAAAATGAACATATTGACCGTGATTTAATTGTAATACACGTTTCAAAGTGATGCCGAAGTAACTACATACTGATACCGGTTAGTAAAAACCATGAATTAATGCTTTGACAAGTCTGCAGACAAGACGGCAGGCGAAAAGCTTTTAAAATGCGTGTTTTCTGAATGGAAACTTTTGTCCAGTTTCTGAACAGATAGGAGGAGCTGTGAGCTCTGAGTGTGTGCTAACAGCTATATGTCTCAACACATCAGCCGTTAGCTGTTAGCACACACTCAGAGCTCACAGCTCCTCATATCTGTTCAGAAACGGGACAAAAGTTAAACAAGTACAAACCACAGACTGTATATGTCATGGCGAATACAGTCGCTGCTTTATTTATGTCTGTATGACGTTGTTGTGAGTGTGGACGGAGCAGCTACAGGTTAGTTTAGCTGATGGATCCGATTCCATTCAGAAAACACGCATTTTAAAAGCTTTTCGCCTGCCGTCTTGTCTGCAGACTTATCAAAGCATTAATTCATGGTTTTTACTAACCGGTATCAGTATGTAGTTACTTCGGCATCACTTTGAAACGTGTATTACAATTAAATCATGGTCAATATGTTCATTTTGTTGTCGAGTTTCACCGCAGCTGTCAGTGTTTACTCCTGTCATTCAAACAAGACGTGCTGGAGAGGGGGCAGATCGATCAGGCTAAACTAACCTGTAGCTGCTCCGTCCACACTCACAACAGCGTCATACAGACATAAATAAAGCAGCGACTGTATTCGCCATGACATATACAGTCTATGGTTTGTACTTGTTTAACTTTTGTCCAGTTTCTGAACAGATAGGAGGAGCTGTGAGCTCTGAGTGTGTGCTAACAGCTAACGGTTGATGTGTTGGGACATGTTGCGCTCGGGTGCTGACCAATCACGAAGCGTCATTTCTTGACTGGCAGCAAAAACAACCAATCACAGCAGTGCTTCTCTGGCTGGCTCTGTCCAATCACAAACAAGAAGTGTTCTCCCTAAAGGAATAACCTTTCCGTCCAATGTGAAATGCTGTGGTGTTTTCTGAAATGCTGTTGTGTTTTGTGAAATGCTGTTGTGTTTTGTGAAATGCTGTTGTGTTTTGTGAAATGCTGCGGCGTTTTCTGAAATGCTGTTGTGTTTTCTGAAATGCTGTTGTGTTTTGTGAAATGCTGTTGTGTTTTGTGAAATGCTGTTGTGTTTTCTGAAATGCTGTTGTGTTTTGTGAAATGCTGCGGCGTTTTCTGAAATGCTGTTGTGTTTTCTGAAATGCTGTTGTGTTTTGTGAAATGCTGTTGTGTTTTCTGAAATGCTGTTGTGTTTTGTGAAATGCTGCGGCGTTTTGTGAAATGCTGTTGTGTTTTGTGAAATGCTGTGGCGTTTTGTGAAATGCTGTGGTGTTTTCTGAAATGCTGTTGTGTTTTGTGAAATGGTGTAGCGTTTTCTGAAATGCTGTTGTGTTTTCTGAAATGCTGTAGCGTTTTCTGAAATGCTGCGGTGTTTTGTGAAATGCTGTGGTGTCTTGCACTTCCGGGCCACCGTAATAACCTCCTTTAGCTTAGGAACCACTGGACCTCCCTAACCGAAAGGAGAGGAGAAAATGCTGCCCCACAATGCCTTGCGGCCGCGGCATTTGCCGTCACACAACAGTCGGCCGTTCACGGAAACAACCGATTATGAACGAGAAATGATATCATGAAAGTTACGGTGCTTATTAAGCATTTTAAAACGTATGTGGTAAGTTGCCAAAGTGCTTTGTTTTGAACGTTCATCAGTATTATAATCAAAAACAGAAATATGAACGTTAGTTTTTACTGAAATGATCAAATAAAGTCAACATTTCACAGTCTTTACTGAGCTGTGTGGGGTTTGTTCAACTTTTAAAAGATGTTTGAATGGTGATATACACAGTGATAGATGTTAATTATTCTATTCGACCGCAACCAGTGCCTCACCAGCCATGAACCTCACCGCACGTCACTGCATATTACTTATTACTGTCTTTTTTAAGTAATAAGTTACATTACAATATTACTGTCTCTGAAATGTAATGAGTTACACTACTTTTATATTACTTTTGAGTTACTTTCACCAAAATAACCGCAAAATAATGGCTAGGTATTTTAAATGCTAAAATGTAGTTTAGTGCAGCAACTGTGTAGGCCCTTAAGGCTACTAACAACTTTTATTACAAGGCTTAGTTGAATACTCGATTCTGATTGGTCAATTTTGTTGCTAAGGAGGACCAAGAAAGAGAAAGTAAAAGAGGGTAAAACACTGGACGTCAGATAAATGAACAGAAGAAGACAGACAAGAAGTAAACACTAACAGGAACACGGTATGGGCTCTGCAGTTTTTAAGGACTTGTTAGTGGATCAGAAACTGGGAACAGAGTTGGACAGTGCTGCCGTAAAGTTGTTGTTGTCGCAGTTCCAGCCGTTGGTGCGCCGTGGACTGGAGTTTTCTTTTTTTCTTAGCGGAAGAAATACGATAATTTTAAGTCAATAAAATCATTTCAATTAATATTGGGAGTCGATTCCTTAGTTTGTTTAGTATCTGGCCATGTAATAAGCGGGATAATGTGCAGCGACTTGGTCATTATGGGGAAAAGAACACCCTTCAGGCTCATCAAGATCAACCTGACTGATTACGTAAACACCTGGGCCCAGGAGTTCAAAACTTTTAATCTCAATCAGATCCGATCAGATTTTGAAATCCCATTTTTTGTGATCCAGGATCAGACAAGTCGGACAGATTTTGTCCCTGTAGTTCAAAGCAATTCAGGATAGGATCACCCTGATCCAGATTACGACTTTTCAAGATGACTACTGTAGATCCTGAATATCAGTGCTTTAATCCTACCGATCGCCATCTAGTGGATATGAAAAAAAAGGAAGACAAGAGACCACATTGCAGAGACATCTATAATGTCTAATTATATTTTTTAAATTGAAAGGTGATGACAGATGATGGACTTTTTTTTTGTTGAAGATATTTTTACTTTAATCTAAATTACATTTGTGATTGACAATCTTTGTTGTGATACTTTTATGAGCATAAACATTTATGTCATCAACATTTGGTTGAAATCAAAATAGGCCACCACAAACGTGAGCAAAAATGGAAAAATAAAATGTATTTCCCATGAAGGCTAAAAATTGTGTATTATTTCAGTTAACTAACTTTGCCATCTTATTTAAATTGAAACATATTTTAAAATAAATTGTACAGTACATTTTGCTCTGGTAATCCACTGGAAATCCACCCCTCTGGTGGGATCAGGATAATCCAGTTTTTTGGGATCAAACTGATCCCAATCCTGTGTTGTTGGTTTGAACTACCCGTTTTGAAGATTTGATCCCGATTAAAGCTTGGGTTGGATTTCCTGATCTGATCGGATATCAAAGTGATCCTAATCCTGTTTTTTGGGTTTGAACTACCCAAAATCCAAATCTGATCTGATCAGATAGGGATTAAAAGTTTTGAACTCCTGGGCCCAGGTTTACTAATCTACCAGCACAATTTTACTCTGGTGTCGGAATGTCTTGCGATGTTAGTGAATTCTTAAAAAACAAAACACCATTTCATTTCGGGTTAAAATGAGTTGTAACTGCATTACTGAGAATTGTAACGGGTAGTATATTACCCAAATTTCATTAGTAATGCGTTACATTACTTCGTTACAGCAAAAAGTAATACATTACTGTAACTCCGTTACTTTTGTAACGCGTTACACCCAACACTGTTGTTCAGGTCTGGTAGATAGGAAAACATGTTCAATTGCCCATTTTGTTTGTGAAGCTGTGATCAAATTAGGGAAAACTTCCTCTAAGGGTTCACAGAAAAGTAAGGTATTTTTGAAACATGTTCTCATGTTTTCTGTCTGCCACCGATTGGGCTCATGCCATGGGTTTCAAGTCATATTAAGAACCATGACGTGTTCCTTTGAAGCAGCATCAAGATATATAGTTTTAAGATGAAAAGCCTTTAAGCTTTTGCAAGGAGGGAGATTGTCCCAGGGTGCAGGAAGGCACTGGTGATATGCAGAACTTTAGTGAGAGCCCTTTACGGACTGATGCAATAGAGCTCTTTCTGAACCCTGCAGTTGAGTAATAAAGTTGCTGTGAGTCACTGATATACCACAGGGGATTCTGGGATAAATCTGGCTTCTCAGTTTGGTGCTCCACTATCATGTCGAAACTGACAAGTGCCTCTTTGTTCGTTGTGATTCATGTGTTCTTGTGAAACATCGTTTTCTGACCTCCATTGATCATCAGGTGACCGTAATGGTTCGCTGGTCATTGGTTTTTAGCTTGCGGAGTAGTTTTTTTTCTATTTTTGTTTCTCCAAGGTTTCTCTGCAGCACAATAAAAAGATGAATGTCATGTCAGTTATTTCCTTTTGATTACCAGTGTTCACCTTGAGGCATTCGACAACTGATTAATGTTGGGACAAAATAAATGAAATACTTTTCCTATTTCCTTACTCTATGGGTAAGACCAAACCGTTACTCATTCTGGCAGTGGCTTATGCTGCCATTTGGAACCCTGTACTTAGAGCATATCAGGCTGGACAAATGTGGTAAAGACACAGAAAACAGTTATTATCAGTTGTCTGTTTTTGACTGTGACCTTCTTCAAAATGGAATAATAAATCAAAGGGCTTTTCTTGAAGCTGCTATGTAATTGCCCCTGCAGGAGTTTTCTTTGCAACTGCAGATATTTTATTTACTTCTTTTTCATTTCTTACAAAAGCTCTTGAATATATCTAATCATAACTTGTTCCTCTTTCAATATGTGTTGTTGGTTATTTCTATTTTAGGCATCAATGACTTGCAACATCAATCATCATGTTGCCGGAATCTAAGCAAATATTACAATCTCAATATTTACTAAATTGAAACTTGAGAAATTTGATACCAAAGATGGACAAATAAATGAAAAGGGAACTATACAGAAGAAGCTGGGAAGCAAATATGAATAGTAGTTTGTAAATGACTTAAAGGTCCCATGTCATGGCCATTTCTACTGATCATAATTCCATTATTGAGGTATACTACAATAGATTTACATTGTTCAATGTTCCAAAATCACATTGGTTTTCTCATACAGCATCTCTGTATAGTATGTGAATGCACTCTCTTTCCTACATGCCTTGTTGGAGCTCCTGCCCCATGTGTAGTGTCTTAGGTCCATAAAAACTCAAGGTGACAAGAAACAGAAACCGTGGGGTCCACTATCCAAGTGGGGGGCTGGTTAAGGTTAGGGTTGGGAAGGTAAGTGGGCAAACCCTGGTACAGTGCAAGGGAAATGGGGATTAGGGTAAGGATACAGACCCTTAGGGTTAGGGTATATGCACAAGAATCTGTTTAGATAACATAGGTAGACAACTTTATGTGGTAAATAAAAAGCAGCATTTTTCAAGTCAATTTGCAGAAGACTCCCCTAGTCTCCTTTTATACACCCAGAAGAGAACAACCTGACCAAAGCTAGTGGACATTTGAGATATAAGAGGCCATTGTGTTGGGATAAATGTGACAGATGGGGTCCACAACACTCTGCTAAGCCAAAAGGTCTCTCAAAATGGAAAAAAGCAATCCATGGATTCAGCTAACCTTGAAAAATCTATCACTTGATGTGGATGTCAATCGATACAGCCAAACTGATCCTCAGCATGCTTAGGGTCATCTCATGCTGCTTGATTGAAGATTTGACACATCTAAAAGGATTTCACTGGAATATAACATGGTAGTTATTTTATTATTGTGAAATACCATTCCACAGACATAGAACGTTGGGTGGAGTCAATGAACAGATATCACACTGTCAATAAACATTTCCAAGATCCAAAGACAGGTATCAAAGTACAATACAATGGAAATAGAACATTCAGTAGACTATCAACATGTTCATACATTTTTTTTTCATCGGTAAAAAGAAAATAAATATTGGTTTGTACAAGTGATTTTATGAGTATGCACAATGCAAAAGTGTCTCAAAGAATAAGGCAACAATCAAATGAATATAATAACTTTATTCCCAATGAAAATGTTCCCTTGGTGATGATATGATAGAAAATGAACGAGACGTGAATTTTGTCAGTCAGTTATATCTATTTCCATAATATTTCCTTTTCACAAAAATAGACATCTATGGTAAAGTAATTATTTTTTTAGGCCCAAATGTAATTCTTCAGGCCTTAACTATATGAGGAATCGGATGAACAATCATGACGGTGAGTTGTTGTGCGCTGCAGCACATCGTAAAGTGCAAAAATGGAAACAAAGGTATCTGTTAACAAATGGGCTTTTTTCTCCCTTTTTTTACGTGTGTTCCCCACAGAGTTGACACTTTTGACAAATTGCCTGGGTGCATCAGATAATCATTATCCTGCCTGGCTCCTGTTGATAGGGTTGTCTAAATGGGTTGCCTCTCAATGAGGTTTTGGCCCTGGTTTGGGATCCAAGTTTGGGAAGCTGCCAATAGAGATCCTAAATAGAGAAATTCAGAAGATGTGAATTATTTAGATTTCAACTGTTTATCGCAGTGTGTTGTTTTTGAGGGCATTTTGAAGGACCTTTTATGCCTTTTTATTTGGTTTCAGTTACTGATTAAAACATTTGAGTGGAAGCTGTGGGACTTATGCAGGATGTCTGGGTTCATCTCAATAATTAAAATGTTAAATTAATTGTTGTTTTCTGAGCTCACTTTCGTTGTGTGGCCTAATTCTGCTGTCACAGATCCCTCCAAAGCTTTGGTTGAAGTTGTTTTTGTATGTACAATACACACTGATGATGAGGGAACTAACCCAGATGCATGCAAAACAATCTAATCTACCCCAATCATATTCATGTGGTGGCCTCACAGATATTTATGTTTTATTGCAACAGTTTACACCATATGGCCCCTGTCAAACCTCAATGCACTATGCAGCTTCTGACACACATATTCCCATTCATCTGTCTGCGTCTCACAGAACAAGAGGGTCTCTGTTGTATTGCAAAAACCTTCATTTGGAAAGTGCTTTCGCAACTTTTCTGACCCTAACAGTTAATAGGTCCACTGGGGGTTACTTTTTTTTGAAGATTCCTGTCTGTATCAAGCATTATAAGATGTATATTTTACATACATTTATTGCTCTTTCGCAACGCATACAGACAGAAAAAAATAAAATAAAAATACATTCCTGTTCAGCTGTACTACCAACCAGATGATTTCCAATGCATATTCTTTAAAATGGTTGCAAGACACATATCTAACTCTACGGTGGTAGTGGTCATCAGGCGCAAGGTCAGCAGTTTAGCAATCCTGGAAATCTTTTTTTTAGAGCATGTACTAAAGCAGCCCTTCTTTTTCATGCATTTGTATGCTTTGCTTTTGTTGTGATTGCTGACACCCGGCACCGCACATAATTGCTCACAGTTGTCGTTAAGTAATTGAGAACAGCTGTTACAGTCATTATGATTAATACATAGAGAATAACTTTTACAAATGTGTCAAGACGGCGACTGTTTAAATCCATGCATTTCATGCATAGATGAAGGTCATTCTCAGAGGCCTGCAAAGCCCCTGTCCCTTCAGACCTCAACACAATTCCTCCCGCGAGCTGGTAACCTTGCTAACCCTGCAGCCTGTGAATAAGTGAAACTATCCACACAACCACATGCACCTCCCTGCAGATATTTGTTTCATACCAAGGCATTCTTTATACACAAATTGTTCTTGAACAATGTTGCACCGTATACAATATCTCCACAACACTGTGAACTCCAGACCTTGCACATAACAACACCTTCCAGCCTCAGGAATACATTTTCTCCAACGGTGCCCACAATATTTCACAGATTTCTTTCTACTGCTTTATAATAAACGGCATGGTACACTGGACAAATACACAACTGGACAGTCAAAACACTTCTCTTTATAGCTGCCACCTTACTGAATGCAACACTGCTCAAATGCACATAGCTAATGGATACTAAATGTTGTATGAGTGATATGTATAGGCAGCCGTCCACTTCACACCACTTTCTCTGTCTATGTGAGGTCCTGTTGTCCTTGAAAGTTTTCAGCATGTTTCTGACAAATCTGTTTTCTGTGACTCCATTTTTTTTCTCGCAGTCATTTGCCAATTTTACAGCTGCGTGATTGTCTGTTGTATCCGTTTTATATTTTTTAGCTTTATGTTTATAGTCATGTGTCCGTGAGGCAGCCTTTAGGTGGTAGTCAAGGCTGAAAATGCCGCTGCTCCTACTTCATGCCACTCCGCAGCACCTGATTGGCTGCGATAAGCATGACGCTGATGATGAAAGCAATGGCAAAGGCGCAAATCAAGCTCTTGCGAACACAAGTTTGCTTGACGGTCGGGCTGGAACCTGGGAACCAAAACAGAGGTGGGAGGGAAAGAAGAAAATAATTACCTGAAGGTCTATTGAATCAGGTGTAATTTAATGCTTGAAAGATATCTCGATAGCAATTTCAGAATGAAAAGAGCGCATCACAAAGCCTTTGAATTAGATGAATACAAATAAAAGGGATGAACACCCAGAGAAAATAAGTTTTCACACCTGTACGCTGTGTAACAGCATCTAGATTGAAATGCTGATTGCCGGTTTGGAACAACAAACAAATGGATTGGCACCTGACTGGCATATTAAAGGATGCTCGAAACACCAGCGCTCAGAGAAAAGGTGTTGTATACTGGCAGAATCGTATGAAGTAAGAGCAAAGGCAGCTATTGGGTTTTGAATCTTGTATTTTTGTCCAAATAGAAGATTTTTCAAGCTTCTTAAATCTGATCTCGCTTTTTATTTATCTTTATTTTCTTCAGCCATCAGGGTATTTAGCATTTCTGACAGTGACTTTTAAATTAAAGGTTCTCTGCGCAGTCTGTGTACGCTCATGGAGCTTCAGCACTGGTGAAGTTTATTTTTAAAAGTCTCCCTTCTGCAGACATTTGTACATTTGCAAAACAACGGACAGAATATGCATATTAACTTTTGCATGATTCCATGGTATAGGAACAGGAAACAAGCAAACTGTCCACCTACAGTAGGAGACTGTAGGTGGACAGTTTTATTATAGTTTACAATACTAACATCCATAACTTAAAAAACGTAAAACAAACAGCAACGCCCTCAGTTGGGACCTTTTGTTAAGAAATATCATTCACATAAACAGCAGAGGTTTTACGTTCTTCCTTACTGTCTATATCCACCTGGCACTCCCCGGGGTTCTCTATGTGGTTCTCCTCAGTCATGATGATATTCTCGATGTCTTTCATAGAAAGGTGATCGCAGAAGGTGTCGTAGAGGAGCCTTTTCAGCTCCTCCACCGTTAACTTCTGCATGTCACACTGGAGAAAGACACACATAACTATACGTTAACTTAGACATAGACGGGTGGACACAATACCACACACACGCACAAACACTTACAGACAATATGTAGGCAAAAACTCATGTAGGAAAGGAAGAGAACACAAACAGCAACAAATAGTGTATGGAAATTACAAAAAAAAACGTATCCCTAACATGTACCGTAGAAGTGTGACACTTTTGTTTAAGTTGCCATCCAATCAAAATTACAAGCTGAATTTAATTTCCTATTCAAATAACACAATTTGCTTCAAAGTATTAAAGGTGGGGTAGGTAATTCACTTCAGAAACACTTTTTGTTATATTCCATGGAATGCATTAAATGCTTTGACAATAAATACATTAAAAAAATTCATCTGTGGAAGCCGTAATACTGTAAAAAGCACGACCAATTATTTTAGCCGGCCCGGCTAAAATAACTGGATGGCCTACCTGCCTGTCAGCCTTCCATCTCGTGCACAAATTTATCTCGTGCCCTCATTGGTCATGTGAGTGTGTGTGTGTTGGAGGAGGGGCTCTGTAAGGAAGTCTGAAGGAAGGGGCAGATTCTTTTTGGCTGCGTAGATTTAAATTCTAGCGCACTCGAGCTGGTTTCTCCATTCTTACCTACCCTACCTTTAAGTACCTGAGTTTAACATTATTCAATTAAAGTAGCTCAAAGTTCATTTTCTGAGTAAAGGAACTCAGTCCACCACTGGCATTATTGAAAATGTGTTGAGATCTGAAACTTAAAACAAAATACTAATCCAGTATCTGTGCAAGTTTGGAAAACTCATCAATGTTTCTGATTTCATGCAAAGCTTGGCAAGCGCTTACCAGTGTGCAGCACATGCTTGATATCACTTCACACTGCTTTATAATGTTATCTTTGCAGCCTTAGCAATAGTTCCCTCTGGTATCTTGACATTCTCAGCAGGTGTCTTTGGTTATGATTCATTTTTTATAAACTGACTGAACCGAATATTCCCACAAATCATCTCTTTCAAACTTGAATTTGGAGCCTCACTTTTGACTGCCACTCTGGCTGTTATCACGTACCTACAGCAAAGGCTGATTATCTAATGAAGCGTGTGTAAATAATTTAATATCAATTTTACATCAAATTGACTTTAATGTTCTTAGTCTTAAGACTGTCGCCACACACAATGAGGCAAAGATATTAACTCAAAGTCTGGATTCTTAAAGGAATCTCTTCCAGATTAAAATCTTCCCATTAATAACAACCCAGTGGACGTGGCAAGTGGCACACTGGCAGAGTCTAAAGGATTCTGCGCTCAGAGGTTTGCTGGAGCCGCTACTCTGCTGTCTATCTTCTTAATAAGCACAAAATGAGTGACTGAATAATGATCACCTTCCAAAATACAGAGTCAAAGTCAGTGCCGTGGAACTTATCTGGCAACCTAGCTGCTGTCAGCTTTGGGCCCAGAAGAGTGACAAACTCCTCAAAGTCCACCTGGCCATCGCCTGTGAAAATAAAAAAAAAACAGTTGGTGTTTATCGCTGCTGGTTTGACTGCCTTCTACAGACCACATCTGTCTGCTGAAAGAGAGCAAAGCTTCTGTGCTTTGCGACCTAAAGGTCTCCTTTCATACTATTTTTAGGCATATATCGTCTCAGATATATAACAATATATAAAAAACATGTCTATGAAGTGTTTTGCTCAAAATACCAAACAGATCATGAATTCTAACCATGCCTCATATCCATCTATTTCAGCCCTGTTAGAGAAGTGCGGTTCTGGGTACGTAGCTTTAAAAAAAGAAAAGAGGGGGGGGGAGCTAATGCCTGCTCATAATTCTACGAGATACTCAGCTAAACGCTGCCGTGATTAAACGCCATATCATGTTCAAAACCACATCAAGGATTATTTCGGAAACAGTATGGAGCTCAAATGCATTTTCTCTTGCGGGTTTACCACAAGGTGAGTACCTTCTTATATCCTGCTTTTTTACACATAGCCTACTCTCTCCAGTACAGGTTAGCTCTGAGTGTTAGCGATGCTTGCTAGCTTAGCTCTGAGTGTTAGCGATGCTTGCTAATGTAAACAAAGACCATATTACTTCCAAAACACGTCACGCATTGTTTCTGATAGCGACGTTTCTGATAGGGCTGTGGGCGTAAAGCCAGCCCACATTTCCGATTATACGTCATATCGGCAGCAAATCTGGATCAGCTCCGTTGTACCCCCGTTTTTAGAGATTTGGGTACGGAGGAAAAGAGAGAGGGTTTTGTTTTCTGACACTTTGTGAGTACATATTTATGTATAAAAGACATACAAAAGTGCATTTTGCATGATAGTAGACCTTTAAGACAGTATGAAATCTAAGCTGTGTGTGTTTGCCTCACCGTCCATGTCCAGTCTCTGAATGATGACTTCCAGCTCCACCTCGTTTGGCATGTAGCCCAGGGAGCGCATCGCCATCCCCAGCTCCTGCTTTGAGATGAACCCATTCCCATCGCGGTCAAACACTTTGAAGGCCTCGCGGATCTCTGCAAAGAAGACACAAACACAGAAACACACACAGACGTGAGCTTAGAGCAGAGCAGGATATGAAAGTGGGAAATGTTCCACGCACCAAAGATACATTTGTTATGCTGCATCAATGCTTGAGTCATAGTTATATGAGGGTTGGCAGCTGAGGAGAACAAATTCCAACAGCAAAATGACAAAAAAAGGATCAAAAATAAATATCCTCTCACAAAGAGCTGTGATCAGAACAAAAAACATCCTAAAGGGCGATCCCATGCTCTTCTTGTAAAATGTAACCTTTTAGGTATTTTTGTATCTGCGGCCAAAAGGTTTAATGCCACAAATGACCACAAAAAATGGTGTAATAAACTTAATATTCTAGGGGTTGCATTTCCTAGTATCTCATCCGTTCTATAATTCCTAAGAAATAATCTACCATAAAGATTAAAACATTATACTACTATATCAATTAACTGACAGCATTATGTTCAGTAAGTCATCAAACTAAATTGTCGACAAATGTGACAAATGTATGTTTTTTATTTTGAAGTCTTCTAATTCTTCATGAAGTGGTACTTTAATACTGATACTAATTTATATTGTTAGGATATAAATCAGGAGACTAAAAGTTTGTAGTTAAAGCTGAGTCCTTGAAAGACTCCTGCTTCTCCCCTCTATTCTTTTCTTTTTACCTTTGAAGGATTTGGAATTCATGTTCCGAGGAATAATGGTGGTAAATGAAAGCTTCCAAGTCCGTTAAATCCTCCGCCGTGAGATTATTCTCTTCCCTTCTTCTCATTCCATGTTTCTCAACCTTGCAGCAGACTACCTGGACTCATACTTAGAACTAAAACGTATCTAGAGCAGCAAATATATCTTCCAATGCTGCACTGCGTTTTGATCACATCTCCTGCGACTCCTCAGACTTAATGGAAGTTCAATACTAAACCACTGGAGTTAACTCGATAATGTATAAGTGGAGTAAGGAGCCTCACGGTACTGGCAGCAGTTAGTTTGAGATAAACAGAAGAGAAACACAAGGGGCCAATTTACCCGTATAAACAGAGATGGCAAAAGTACACACATCATTTACTCAAGTAGAAGTACAGATACTCGCATTTAAAAATACTCTGGTAAAAGTAGAAGTACTGACTAAACTTCTTTACTCAAGTAAAAGTAAAGAAGTATGGGCTTCGTAAAAAGTACCCATAACTACCAACTGTTTTAAAGAGTAACTGACCTCCCTTTATATTAATCGAAATATAATGTCATTGTGAGCTAATGAATGTTTCGATGCTGAACAACGGCAACATGACAACGTTTTCATTGGTCCCTCTTCTTTAGAGAAGACCTGCAGGAAATGATGGATACACGGATCGTGTTAAAATCAATAGGCACGCAATGACTCTAAATAATAATGATCAGGCCACCAAACACAGATTAAAACTAAAGTAACAAGCCTGTTTTGAAAATGTACATTAAGAAGTATAAAGTACAGATATTTGTGTTAAAAATGTAAGAAGTAAAAGTAAAAAGTTGTCAGAAAAATAAGAAGTGGAGTAAAGTACTGATACCAGAAAAATGTACTTAAGTACAGTGACAAAGTATTTGTACTCCACTACTCTGCGTATAAATAACTGCCAATAGAAAGTCAAACCACAGCAACACATTCTCAGTCCCAACTCGGCCTATGTTGACGTTATGTCAGGGTCCCTGTCGTCACTTTCCAACGCAAGGGGGGGCCCTTTAGCGTCGAGTTTCAACTATCAGGGAGTCCCATTGACTTGCATAGAGCTCCCTGAACGTTGGTAATAGACGAGTTGGGATCGCGGAGAAATGCTCTCCGCAGATCCATTCTCACAGCGTTTATCAACCTTCTTTTTACTCAATATCAAGCCACACTTATTGTTTTTACTTCTTTATTTTAATTGAATCATTTCGGGCTTTTGTTGCTGTCAGTTAGGGGGAGAGTAGGGGCTCAGAATACTGTATTGTTTCATCGTTTTTTCCTTCTAATTTTGTATTCTTTTCTAAACCACACACTGTTATTTACTCAACAATAAGACACAATTATCCTTGTGTTTATTGATTTGTTTGATTAATAAACACAAGTTGGAGTCCGTCAGGACCGAGGGTCGGAGCAGCTCATAGTAGTTGCTTTAGAGGATTTTACACACGGAAGTAAGTATTCTCTCCGCTTCGCTTCAAACCCCGTGATTAGTCCTCAAGCTCTGTGATTGGATGTTTGAGTGGCAGTGCGCCGAGGGTTGCGCCGAGGGTTACGCCGAGGGTTACGCCGAGCGTCAAACAGCACTTTGAAATGGGATGGAACCACGGCAGACTGTCCAAAACTGGATTTGAACGCACCCCGTCCCCCCCTCCCCCACCCCGTCCCCAGAACTACACATGCTGGTTATTGTGTGTTTCGCAACATGTTCTATGGCACGTCTCTACTGGGAATTGTAGTTTTAAAAGACGTTTTCGTATTTCCCATAATAAGAAGTTGCCAGTATTAAACTGTGTACACCCCTGGAGGTTTAGGGGATACGAAACACTCACATTTAAAACATATAATTAATAAATGGGTGAAAATTGCTTGTGTCCATAATGGGCAGCATTAATATATACCCACATGACAGCTAAGGTCAGGAGAGCTTTATTTAACAGCTGGTCTTATGTCTGTGACCCCTCCTGTTGTTAATTGATAAGCCTGAAACATGCACTTGTCAAGGTTCAGAGGCACATTTTGCAAATATGGCAGTAGCCATCGATCGTCTTAAGATAAGATAAGATATACTTTATTGATCCCAAGTTGGACATTTTTTCGTTACAGCAGCATGTGTAACAGTTGTAAATATGCAGTGGTGTTTATTTGTAAATCATTTAGTATAATCACACAAATTCTGTGTTTTATATTGAATAATTCTGTGTTCTTTATTTATTGAATGTTCAATACCTGACAAGGTCAGAGATGAAAAGCTTGGGCAGGTTCCTCAACAGTGCATTACAAGACATTTATCAATATGTGTGTACCTCCACCATTAAACTGTCATATTGTGCATATTTCTTATTCTATCTACAAACATCTTATAAGAGTTTAATACATATGTATAATATCAGTTAAAATAAGTGCTTCCACATAGTTAACATTGCAGGAAAGTTGATTGTCAAGTCCCAAAACAAATTATGCAATATATTAGACGTTAAGTACTTTGTCAGGCTTAATATTTATCTGTAGTAACCCCCAAAGCTTTTTTCTTATTCAAAAGAAGACCTTAACCTAAAGTATTCTTTAATGTTTAAATAAAGCCTAATTAGTTTGTCTGTTTTGCACATCCTCCTATTAATATCTTTGGACGTCCTGCACTAAACTGTTTTATTGTAGAGATCACTTACAGTATCTTATTGATATTTTATATTCTATATTTCTATCATTGACCTTCTACTTTCCCCCTATGAAAGTATGTACTCTTAATATTTTTATGTTTTCATCAAATATAACGTATCAACAAAAGAATTCAATAACATGCTTTCACCACTAGGCGGTTAAAGCACTCAGGTTTACAGTGTTAACACAATAAAACATACTGCTGTTTCCAGTTTAGTTTATGATGGATGTATTTTGTTATCCACACATATATTGTTTTTATATTCGTAACACCAAACCGACAGAAAATATGGTCTTAACATGACCCAGTGGTCTAGTTAATAAAAAATATATTATCAAACATAATATTAAAATGAACTCTTATTTTGAAAATACAGCTTCCTGTGTTCGAATGAGCTGCTCCGACCCTCGGTCCTGACGGACTCCAAAAGTCCGACATTATACAATCAAACAAATAAACACAAGGATAATTGTGTCTTATTGTTGAGTAAATAACAGTGTGTGGTTTAGAAAAGAATACAAAATTAGAAGGAAAAAACGATGAAACAATACAGATTTCAGTATTCTGAGCCCCTACTCTCCCCCTAACTGACAGCAACAAAAATCCTACATTATTCAATTAAAATAAAGAAGTAAAAACAATAAGTTTGGCTTGATATTGAGTAAAAAGAAGGTTGATAAACGCTGTGAGAATGGATCTGCGGAGAGCATTTCTCCGCGATCCCAACTCGTCTATTACCAACGTTCAGGGAGCTCTATGCAAGTCAATGGGGACTCCCTGATAGTTGAAACTCGACGCTAAAGGGCCCCCCCTTGCGTTGGAAAGTGACGACAGGGACCCTGACATAACGTCAACATAGGCCGAGTTGGGAGTGAGAATGTGTTGACCACAGCTAAATAAAATCCAATCCAAAGACGTCACAGTACTGGACATGCAGTTTGAACTCTGCCAAAACAAAGTCAAAGATGCCCCCCCCCCCCCCCCGCTAACACAGAGACACAATCACTGCAGGACATCTTTGAGCAGCTAATTCCTCAGTCCAGCCACAGTGCATTTCCCCCTCGTCCTCTGCTTGTTTACTCTTCATGAGGGACTGAATCCCTTCATTAAAATGCAGTAACATCCACCGCCGAGTCACCTACAGTTTTAGACTTGTCACATCTCCGTCTCCATCCATCTCACACGCCTTATTACCACACAGAAGTGCAGAGCCGCAGAGGAATCTTAAAGTGGAGATGATGCATGGAGTAAATCTTTAGAAAATCACATATTATATATCTCTGTAATCTGTTTGAAACAGAGACCATGAAATACATCATGAAATATTCATATAAGAGTCATATTCTGCATTTGTGAAACGTTTCAGGTCAATAAGGTATTTACCAGAGGTCTGATAGACTGTTATGTTTTAGGTCAAGGCAACGATAAGCTTTAAATGATAAAGATGTAGAGTGGGCTTTGAATGACTGATAAAAAACAAACAGAGCTAAATGATGTTGTTACAAATTGCACAATATGTCTTTGTTTGACAATCACTGACAACAATATCCTTCTGGGGAGGCAAGATAATATTTAGAATTTGAATTTAAATGACTTTCCATTCTTTGTTTGAATTAAATTAGCTCTTATTTAACTGTACGCCATGCACTTCATCAATTCCTTGCAAAGTCTTGGTAAATGGGAATTACCGCTTAGGTCATTTACCGGAGTGTAGAGCGGTGAGGAATAGCCCCGGGACAAACCAGCAGCATGACAGCCTGAGACATATATTTCAAATGCCAAACAAAACGTAAAATACCAATAATGGCAGAAAACAGCGTGTGTCATTTTGAATATAATGTGCGCGCTGTGCTTTAGGTAATAGATTGCTGTAATCATAAACAAAGAATTGAAACCGTGCCACAGGGATAGGGCTACTTGTCAATCATGTATTACAATAGATTACATCTGGGCATGCAATTTATAAAACCCAGCAGAGTGACATTCACAGCAGCTATTTTTCACATTGCTTTTCCAAACAAAATGTCTTACTGGAGGCACAGTTTGAATCATTGAGAGCCTCCAGCGGTGGGTTTTTTTCCTTCGCAGGATGAGATCTTATTGTTTATAGAAAAACAATACCTCAGTTTCCACCTGAGGTCCCTGCTCCATCTGTTTACTTTGGAAACAGGGGCTTTCCAGAACTACCTGAAAAAAAAATGTTTCTGCCACACAGGAGGCAAACACACTCTTAAATAAGGTGCCAAAACAGTTTTATGAAATACTCCGTCTCCCCTGAAAGCTGTATTTATTGATGAAAGGCCAAGGTGAGCAAAACCCTAGACTGTGATTGCTAAAAAAAATGGTATTGTGTTCTAATAAAATACAGGCACAATTTACTATAGGATGATTTTGTACTCTGTCACATAACATTTACAGACTATAAATGCTTTAGTGCTGCATGGGCTAGAAATATTATGAATGGCTTATCATGTCCAGGGAGATATACAATCACTAAGCTGCAATATGTAATGCCTTGAGAAAATATAATCAAAACCACATGAAATCTAGACGGAGGATCACTAGAACATAATGCATGATCTTCCAGTCCAATTTCATTCAAGAGTCTGACTATTCATACACAACAAGAAATGCTTTTATCTTTTCGACCATATGCCATCCACATAGACTGCTATCTCATTAAGATCTGATCTTAATCATCTTCAGCAGTAACAGCTATGTTCTCCCATTTTCAATGTATTCGTTGAGCCCAAAATGGGTCACATCCACTCGTTTGCCCCCTAAGTGACTCTTGTAATTGAGACACTGCTTCTCTTCCAGACCGTGAATAAATGCTCGAGCAGAAACAGAATAACACAGATTTTAGTGCAGGCCTGCGCAGATGACCTGAATTATCCTGCTCAATCAAAGAGAGGCAGTTGGTAACATTTACCAAACTTTCCTGTAGTCTTTAAATGTATCAATCTACTGTAAAAAGGGGATTACTTTTCAATGGCATCTTCCCAAACTATATCATAGAGGTAACATAATAATAAATGAAGCAGGGGATCCAAATATTTTTGCTGGCCACAAAATGTAAGATTTGTTCTTTCGAAACGGCTGGCTAATTCCCCCAAATTGTATCACAGCAATTACAAACGATCTAAAATGTTTAAATGCTCTGAATATAATTATTACTTTCAATTGTGTATTTTATAAAATAGGTTAAAATATTGAAAGAGGTATCAAAGGCCCAGGTGGGCGTCTTCATATTGCTTGTTTTGTCAGAGCAACAAAAACCCAAGGATAATCATTTTTGAATTATAAAAAACTAAAAAATCCACAAATCCTCACATTTGATAGACTGAAATTAATATAATTTTGTTATGTTTTTAAATGTATATTATGATAATCAAAACATTGACTATTATGGTCTTATTTTTATTAGTTTGTTTTTTACAGTTGAAGTTCTTGGCAATTATTTGCCTATTAAACATCCAAGGAACATCACTGCACTTCATTTGGAGTTGTGTTTTGGCGGCATGTCTAATATTCAATCTCACCTGTAAAATGCTCCACTAAGTTGACAAGCTGGTTGCTAACTTTGTCTAAAATGTCATTTGGTGCTGGTACGATAGCAGACAGTACAATGATTTTTTGTTGAGTTTTTTGCTTCAACCAGCTGCTGTGGCTGAAAACTGGGTTGATGAGAGCCGTGAGACTAAACCAAAACAGAACAACTACAAGGTAGTCTTAGAAGTGTGAAAAACCCTGAGTTAATAGAACCAGTTTAGATGTGATAATTGATCTGTAAAATGATCAATATGTTGCTAAATGGAAACTAGTTGTTATTATTGAAGTAATCTGTGTGCACACAACCTATTGGACTGTAATTGTAATACATAAGCTCCTGTAGAGTAATTTACCAACTTTTGTTTGCAATTTCAGCCTCTTTGTAACTGTACAGTTTGTCTGTGTTATAAACAGCCACGTCCAGTCAGAAGGATCCTTACTGGCACTGCAGCACATGGACAGTGGAGATGTGAGGATGCAGGAGCTCCAACTGTGCCATCTTCCTTTGCTTCTCCGACTTCCAACAAGGACTGAAATCAGTGTCACCATTTCATTTATTTTCCTTCATTCCTGAAGCTTTTATTAATGCCTCTGGCCTCCTTATATCAAATACCACTTGTATTTAATTTTAAGAAGTGGCTGTTGTTGTTCTGTCTCTGAGACCATGGCTCTACTGTGGGGATGTGAATATTTGTGATGACAGCATGTGGTGTTTGCTTTGATGTAGAGAGGTGCTTGTTGGCCTTCAAAGATGCATTGCCATGCGGTCCCCTGCGGTGTGATCTGACGGAGGGTGAAAAGCCCATGTTAGAGTTGTGAGCCAAGCATCTGAAGCTGAACTCCCACAAGAGAAAAGGTGCTCTCCCCGAACACTGTTGTTTATCAATGAAGTGCACTATATTCTCTCTGAAGCACAGAGACGTGAAGCAGTCTGTGTACTGTACCCAGCACTAGACAGAGCCAGGAATCATTTGGAAATGGAGCAGACAAATAGAAAATGTTTGGATTCATGAAGTGTCAAGTATCAATGACAAAGGGCATTATACATCCACTTTTAATGTGGTGTTTTTATTTAGGTTTTTTTCTCTGTATTATGAATTCAAAGACCAATGATCCAAAAAAAGGTGGATTTAACTGTTCTGCCTAACAGAACAGAAACGTGCCAAATGGGAAATGTTTACTGGGATTTTCGAGGCATGCCTGAAGCCAAGCTTTACTCCTTTTCAGGGTAAAATTAGCATCAGTGGAAACTTTTGCTGATTACACGCAATGCACTTTGAGCAGAACAGGGTAATGCCTGAGCCATTGTAGCAGTGAAGTGTCCGTGAATGTAATCCGGGGCTTGTTTTTCAGAGCTAGAAATCTTCTTTGCCTCAGTTAGACCTGCATCTGCTTAAGGCTGCTTTGGATCGGTAATTGCAGCACACCCACTCTTTATGTAAGACCTTATCAGTGTGAGAAAAACATTGCTTTGCTGTGTGTGTTTGTGTGAACTGCCGGCGACTATTTTTAAACACCCATAGCAACCTTAATCCATCTTTAGCTGGATATGGGCCGACTTGGGCAACCGGAAGATTTTCATATTACCATAACAGGCATCTAATAAGGCTCTGGAGTATTAAAGAGGGGTATATGGCATGGTGTCGTCTGTGTCTTAAAGGAAATCCCATGTCTGGGTTTGGCTAGAAACGTCTCGCATTACGAAATTTGAAGTGCTTACAGTAAACCTCGCCACTGAAACGCTGACACGACCACGGGGAGAAAATGGGAGAAACAGAGAGAAAATAAGTTGGGAAGGTCGAGGTGCTTCAAGCTTAATAAGAAAAAATCCTCTGGCCAACTTCTTAAACCCCACTTGACCTTGAACGATTGCAGTCAGCGAAAGGCCATGAAACTATAGCCCATCTCTGTTGCTTTATTCTGGATTTTATTTTCAGTGGCAGAATCATTGATCCGTCTCCATTTGTTTCCCTCCCTCGCTCTTATGTTTTCAAAGTTCTCATCATCACAGCAGATACCAAGCTGAGCCGAGGCCAATATCCACAAGGCAAAAGAAGCACCTCAAACAAAGGTCAGAAGCGAACACTCGAAAGCCTCCACTCTGCAATACGCTCCCTCATCAGTTCCACCACGTTAACGCTACGCACCTGCTCACATATTACTTTTTTCCACCGCTGGATTTAGTTATTCTCTGGTATAGACTTTGCAGCATTGTTCATCAAAGGGAGGAAATATTACCGTGGGGAAAAAGCAATCCACCATCCAGAACTCATCACAGTTAATTTCACAGGTAATAAAGTCTGCTGGATCCACTCCTCAATGGCAATCGATCAAAGTGGGAATAAATGACTTAACTTGAACCTACTCGACAGACGTAATTACAGCACTTCATGATATTCTCGGCTATTCTGCACCACGTGTTCCATCAAAACCAAACCTGGCAACAATAAATGTCATGCCAGATTACAGTAACTGATTAACTGAGAATTCATATAAGACTGTGGTTGTTGGTGAAGTATGGACGTCAGAGAAGGTACATTCAGGGGATATTATTCAAACCCCAAGAGAAAATGCAAAAGTCCACGTTATTGCAGATTTCCCATTTCATATTGTTCATATTACTTCAGTTTTCATATTAAGGCAACAGTTTGACATGTTGGTAATGTACTTGCAAAGAGTCAAATTAGAAGATTGACTCCTCTATCTCTCCATCTTATATAGCTAACGCACGTAGCCACTTAGCTTAGCTTAGCAAAAAAGACTAGAAACAAGGACAAAACATGTGCCTGACTTTAGCAACAAGTAAAGCTTTGGTTTTATAAGGAAACACTTTAAATCAATTAAGGCAGGGCAGTATTGGGACATCAGATGGAAAGATAAAAATATTTCCTAAAAAATAATACAGTTTCACTAAAAATCAACTTACTGCAGCGGCTTCTACAGGGAGAAGCAAGATACTTAAAGGGGCCCTATTATGCCTGTGTGACGCCACTACGTAACACTAGCGCTTATATTGGCTAGAGCTCAAACACATTGTACCTGATTTGCTAAGGGGCGGGCCACCTCCAAGTGGTTGAGCAATCATAACAGAGCCGGCCAGCTAACCAATCAGAGCAGACTGGGCTCTGGTTTCAGAAAGAGGGTGAAAAGAGGTGCTGCAGCATAGGCAGTATGAGAAAAATTAAGAGCTTTTTGAACATTGAATCATATAAACATGTCCCAGTATTGGCACAAAAAAACAAGTATGAAACCTGGAAATTAGCATAATTATTTCAGTTGTTATTAAGTTTAGCAAAAAATATAATCAGAAAATGCACAACATTTGCAAAAAAACACAATCCTTATTTAAACCTTACAGTTTCACTGGATAGATTCAACCTGTGGCTCACCAGCTGTGGTGCTGGGTCACTTCCCCCTCTAAGAAACGGCTAATTTCTGCTCACACTCATCACCATCCATGTCAAGTAGAGCTTTTTCATATACCTCCGTCTAATCTAGGTAGTGATATAAACAGAGGTTGCCATTTTGAAATACATGCTGCTTGTATGTCTGTTTAGCAAGACTGCGTAAGAAGACTCTCCATCATGCAGGTACAGCGAGTGCAGTTCAGGATTGACGGGAAAATGTACAAAGTGGGAATTATTATTCTCTGCCCTATTATATACGAGCAGGGTGCTTTCAAAGATGTCCCCAGAAAACATATTTGTTATGTCACGAACCACATCCTTTTCCAAAATGGATGAATATATTCTTCCTGTATTGATTGTGTTCCTGTTATTCCTTCTGTGTTTCGTAATGATTTTCAGGAAAGCCCCTGAAGCTGTTCAGGCACTCAAACGGATATTTCTCTACAGATCCGTCACCTTCCCTCCACATACAGTACATGCAACATTAAGTCACGACCCTGCTTCAGTGTTTTAATAGGAAAAAATAAGTCACAAATCTAACAGCCCTGATGTCAAATTCTGAATATGTTGCAGGCTTTAGATGTAACGTTAGAGTAAGTTAACTATTACAGCAGTCAGTGCTGTTGATGCCGCATCTCCTTCTTTCTGTTTTTAATCACAAACACAAGCCGTCTGAGTTATGAACTGATGTTGCTAGAATTGTACTGTCAAAAAGGATTTGAAATCGAGGAATTGAAAAAGTAATGGAATTGGAAATCACTATATTGTTTCAATTTAATTTCAGAGAGAGAGTCCTTTGATTTAAAACTCATATCTCTTTCTGTAGGAGGAAAGGAAAAGCTCTCACCAATGCGAGACGAAACCAACTGCTTGTTTAGGGGATCCAATTTAATAGTAAAATAAGGGATGTTTTGGAAGACAACAATCATTTAACTGATTTTGGATTCCTGGGAGAGAGCCGTTCTAATGGCTGTCAATAGCTGAAGTTAAAAGAAGATACAAATACGTGTTTTTTGTACACATCTGGATCGTTTGCACACTCCACACTTGTGAAAATGAGCCAGCATCTCCAAACCATCTTAGCAGCATATGTTTTAAAATGGTCTCAGTTGACCCCTTGGAAGTTCACCCCCACAACGCCCACTGATTCTGCACCAGCAATACGTTATGTGCATAATTCTGTCTTGCCAAGCAGATGCCGCTATCTTTAAATATCTTCATTTGTATTCATGTAAGTATTTCCAAAGGAATGGAAGTCAACCCTCCACCTCAGGGCGAACGAATGAGTCAATGTTTTCTACTGCAGCTACAGTAGGAGTCGAGCAGAAACATCAAGATCTCCTCAAAGGCAATTTATGCCATTAGGAACGCGGTGGTGTCAGTGATTTTTTGGGAAGCTGTCAGTCAAAGTGATTTGCAAAGTCGCAAAACTCTGTCAAGGGAGCGACTTAAAAATGTTGAAAAAGAAGCCCCGATAGCATGTTAAATGTTTTACTACAGATAGCGCACTACTTTCCAAAACACAATGCAGAGTGGCAGTTGGAATATCTCATGAAAATATTCTTAAAGGCATATTTACGACTCAAGGGAAACCCCCACCCAAATGAATCCAGTCCACAAGCGTTCAGAGTTTCCTATGCCTATGTGAGAGTTACTGGTTGTTTCTTCAAGGTTTACTATCAAACCTCACATTCCTGCCCCAAACAAGTTTATTTTTCTTTGACATACTTTGGACTTAAGCTATTTGCCAGGCATATAAACTACATGTATCATTTGTTTAGGAGGTCTGCATGTTCTGGTGACAAATGATCTAACCCAGGGGTGTCCAAACTACGGCCCGGGCGCCAAATGCGGCCCGCCGGCCATTTTGAATCGGCCCTCAGCAGATTAAAAAAGCATAATGGAATATGGCCCACAAATGAAACTTGTGCTTGTATTGTACTTCTTAAAGGTGGGGTAGGTACGTTTGAGAAACCGGCTCAAGATACACTTTTTGTTATATTCCATGGAATGCTCTTAACATCCCGATAGCAATGAATATCTTAAGTGCTTTGACAAAAAATCCATAAAAAAAGTCATCTGTGGAAGCCGTAGTACTGTAAAAAGCACGACCAATCATTTTAGCCGGCCTGGCTAAAATAACTGGATGGCCTACCTGCCTGTCAGCCTTCCATCTGTGCACAAACTTATCTCGTGCCCTCATTGGTCATGTGCGCGTTCGTGTGTGTTGAAGGAGGGGCTCTGTAAGGAAGTGGCAGATTTTTTCCAGCTGTGTATTTTCAAATTCTAGCGCACTCGAGCTGGTTTCTCCAAAATTACCTACCTCACCTTTAAATATACATTTAAACATATATTACACAGTAGTTTTCATCAGTGCTCATTTTTCAATAAGTTCAGTCAATTAAAGTCGAATTTTCTTTTTTACAAATCTAAGTTGATAAGAAAAAAGCCCAATAACTTATTTGTATAACAAGCTTGAAATATACCCTTCCTATTTGCTCTTATTATAAGCAATCTGAGGCTACTGTTTTAAAGAACGAGTTGCTAACAAAATGAATGAAACCCTATGGAGAGCTGTGACGTAGGCTGATTATTCTTAAAGCATATTAAAGTAACAAGCATAATTGGACTACATTTGATTGATTTTGCTAACTTATAACTTAACTTATGAGGCAGTAAACCTCTAGTGAGTGGCCCAGCCCTTCGTATATTTTTCTGTATGTGTCCCTCTGTGAAAAAAGTTTGGACACCCCTGATCTAACCCCATTTGCTCAATTACTCCTTTGGTGGACTGATTGGTATGCTAATTTTCATACATATGTCTTGTACATGGAGGTTTTTCATAAGCTCAGGATACCAAACCTGCACAGTCACTGGAGATACAACATGTGACAATGCCAATGCCGCTTAAATTACAAAAAGCAGGAAGAAGTAATCGTTTCTCTCAGCGACACTAGGACACCCATCTCCACTACAAACCCTGCAATTGTCACTGAAAGGAATGAAATAGAGTAAACATGGTGATTGCCAGCCCATAGTCTATTATTCAGTAATGACAAGGCAGACCTTCCCGCCATTGCTTGTATCACAAAGCAAATGAAAGAGGGTATTATTCCAATCACTTCCTGTTTGTAACATCTCAGCACCCTGTCTCTCTGGGTAACAACTCAATATGTGTTTGATCTGGAGACAAGAAGAAAAAAGAAGCCCCTTCACCACGAGCATTAACAAATGGAGCGATCACTTTGTGGGCGCAGTTGATTCTAAATATCGAAGACAGTTACTCAACTATTTATAATGCTCCTTGAGAGATTTGTCCCTGCTGGAGCTCTGTGACAGTGGCTTGGGAAACACTTTGTTTCCTTGACAATGATTTAGAGAAAGCTCCCAGGCCCATCCAAACACACTGGAATTGGAACTGAGAGAGGGAAGAATAACTAGCATTGATATATATGCAACTTTACATTTGGTGTATTGACATTTAGATTAAAAAATCTGATCTGCAGAAACAAGGTTCCATATATGAGGTTGTCTTCTCTTATTGTGCTGCATTTGTACAGTAATTGCTGCAAGTGTATTAAATGACTAAGACATCATTTAAATCACTATGTTTTTATTGACAATAAAATAAAATACAAGCTTTTAGATTGCAATGGTATTTAGTTTTAGTAATTAATTAATTTATATTCGAGGCTCTTATTACGTCCTTATACAGTCATGTTTTCAGGCATACAATTCAATTATTAAACAGCAGGCAAACTATCCTTTTGTTCAGCTTTTCTTGCACTTTGATCATGAATGTCAAATGGATTCATTCATCCGTAATGTCCTTTTTTGACTGTTTATTAAAGAAATGCTGTGTTCACACTAGGTTCTAAATTAATACAACAGTGGTTTTGGCTTGAGGTGAGGTGTATTCAAAGTATTCCTATTGAGACATAGAAAATCAACAAAAGACAGGAATATGCCTCATACTTCCTGAG
Organism: Trematomus bernacchii; assembly: GCF_902827165.1. Classification (NCBI taxonomy): domain Eukaryota; kingdom Metazoa; phylum Chordata; class Actinopteri; order Perciformes; family Nototheniidae; genus Trematomus; species Trematomus bernacchii. The sequence continues at coordinate 14,867,748 of NW_022988043.1, forward strand.
CTTCTCTACAAGCCACAGCAGATTTTAAACGAAATGATACACAAAACGCAGTGATCACAACCATTCTGCTCCAGCCTTATCTTCTGCTTTGTGTGTACAGGAAACTTCTGTAGTCTGATTACACAAGCCTCACTCTGGGACCCTTTACAAATGCTTTAGGCTCATCCCTGGGACCATTCTGAAGCTGCCTCCAATATGGCTGTTGTTAGGCATTGTGGAAATGGGCTTCCCACCTAATTCCACCTGCAGTGATATTGACACTGCGCTTTGTGTGTGTGTGTGTATGTGTGTGTGTGTGTGTGTGTGTGTGTGTGTGTGTGTGTGTGTGTGTGTGTGTGTGGTGTGTGTGTGTGTGTGTGTGTGTGTGTGTGTGTGTGTGTGTGTGTGTGTGTTACTGGTGGAGGAGGTCTAAACTATATTAAGCTCCTGTAATATGACAAACATTTTTTTCCGTCCCTCTGTGTAGGAGGGGAAATGGAGAATATGGAGTCAATTTATGCTCGCATTGCCGAATATTCAGGTACTTGTGCAGGCACACACACACACACACACACACATACACACACACACACACACATGCACACACACACACACGCACACACGCACACCCACACACACACATACACACACACACACACTCAGAAAAACAGCATTTTGTTCCAATTATAGCTTCGACAGTCTTCTCAGAGTCGCAAGGTATGGTGCCATTGGTCTAATCCCTGGGCTGTCCAAAGGCAGTAATTGAAAATCAAGTCCTTGGCTATGTGTGCCAATAAGGCTTGAGCCTTCTGTCCCTATACCTGCACTCACACACACATATTCACTAATGTGCAATTTCGTTTGGTGACAAAGCCCTGTCTCCCAGACGGCTGAGCTGATGTATGTGACACTTCAGACTCCCAGGCAATTCTTGTCCGTCTCTCAAGAGATGCGAGCGACGACGAGACACGGACTGACGCTACAGCAGTCAAACGTCACTGCAGACTAAATCCCGTCCACAGTCACTTGAGATTGATGAATGCAAATAACAAGTTAGAACTTATTGACCTTTACAGTATCCAGGAAATTGGTTTGAGGACCTACAGTACACTGATGTCTGTGCACAACTAACAACTAATAGTTGCAAAATGTCCCCTCTTTAAATGTTATTTTCTGACCTTATAAAATCTCATTATGTGGAAAAGTTAAAATTGGTTCGCTTTACTGCCTACAGGGCTTACACATTTGTGTGGAAAAGATCTGAAAGCATTGCTGGTACATTCAATTAGGAAATATTTGTGTTTTATTCTTAATTATATGCACTATAAATGAATACAATTTGTTTGGGTTAGAAGTCATTCAAACACAAAGAAGGATATATTTTTGTTATCCTAGATTGCAATGTTTCATCTCCCTAGACCGCTCTGCTATAAAACTCCAATAACTCTAAAATACTAAAGAATAATTTGGGATTGCTGCGGCAATGCTGCTTAACTATCAACACCATGGAGCATATTAATATGATATTTAATTACGTTTTACAGCTGACCCAGAGCAAAAGTATTGCAGGCTTACTCACTTTGGACACAGTTAGTTTAAGAGCCTCTTCATAAGAAATAAATTAGAATATCCTTAAGTATGAAGCTTATAAAATAACCTAAAGGGACAGAGTAACATTTTCTTAATCTGAAGTCCAAAAAAAATAAACTGAATGTATTATGCAATGCTTGGGAGGAAATGCGTTATGATCCCAGCTGCTCGCTTGTAGCACTCCTCCATCTTTGAGCAGCTGAAAATAAGATAAGGGTAAAGGAAGGAGTGTTTCCAAAAGATAAAACATTTCGTTTTGAAAGCACAAATCTTGGCCAGATAGCGAAGTATTTTATGTCTCTGATGTTGAGCCAGTAATCAACCAAATCAATTGTTCCTATTGTCTCCTTTATGGCAGGAAAAGCTGTGAATCTCAGTTACACTCTTGACAACAACAACACTCAATCTCCTCTGCCTTTCATTTCTTACCTCTTACACAACCTGTAAAACATCCGTCAAGCAGGATCACTAATGCCCTGCAACAGCTGAAAAAAGCCTCTGTCGCTGCTGTTAACTGTGCATTACCCCGGGCTTTCCTGTTCTCTGCGCAAAGCATCCCATCTCTACTCCAGTCAAAACTGCCACTGTATATTAGTTGAGCTGCAAAGCCACACTGGCTCACTTTTTTTGCACCAGAGTGACTGCAGCAAGCGGATTTGACTAAAGCTCCTGTCACACTGTCCCGAAATTGACACCAGATGGACACACGTAAAGGAAATGTTCAAATTCGGCTCTGATCGTAACAACATTGGGCCATTCGTGAGGGCATCTTAAGCCATCGTATGACCGCCGGTGGAGTTTCTCAGGCTCCGGCAGCAACTTCGTGAGCGGTGGCAAAATCTTTGGCATGCCAAAAAATTGCCGAAGGACCTTGCGAAGGTTCATTTTCGTGTTGAATTCGTGTGACCATTTTGCCCTTCGTAAGGCCAGCGTGAGTGCATCTTGTCAAATCGTGTCTTCTTCGTCTTTACTTCGTGTGATCATCGGTGCCATCGGGCATTTTCCACCTCACGAAGACAATACGAAGGAAACAAGAAGCTGCCCGATTGTCTTGGGAAGGCAACACGACTACGTGAAGCCCTCGCAATGCCGTCGTGTAGCCATCGTAATATAGTACGATGACATCGAGATTGCATTTATTGCACAACAAAATCATGTAAACATATTATGTAAATAACCCAATTTGTGTTCTGAGAAACTGAAAAGGATATTACATTGTTTTTGTTACTTCCGTTGCAGTTGTATGTCTTAAATGTCATTTAGGTTAACTTCCTGTTTTATTTAGATGCTTTTGTTTTGAAGGCGAGTTTACGCTGTTGACAGGAAGTTGTTGTTGCTATGGAAACAACATGACGGAGATAAGTAATGTCTTCTAATCTACATATAAAGACGGAGAAAGTAAAGAATAAAGTGTATGTTTAAATGTTAGCACCCCCCGAAGAGGCACAAGCTCTTACGTTCTGGTGTCAATTCCGGGACAGTGTGACAGGGGCTTAACTGAAGTCAAAATGAAGTGCTGTCTGTTTATTTCACCCCAAAGCTGTCTGTAAATTAAAGTGGGAGAGTGAAGAGGAAACTGACATTTCTCAATCCAAACAACCAAAAGCATCAATATTATATCAATAATTTTTCAAATTATGGAAATAGGACACATCCATATTTCTTTCCATGCTTCTGCTGTGCGCAAAACACATTTCTGTCATGCATGGACTCTGTGCACTGGAAATGAAGTTTGACAATAAAGGCCTGAGTGATGCAACGCTGTAATCATGGGCATGACATTGTGTAAAGATCACTTCTGGCACTGACATGTTGACACTTCCCTTTCATCACAGGCTCAGTGTGTTTGTTGCCAAAGAAAGAGAACGAAAAATAAATAAATAAAATACCAAAAGGCACATTTGTACTTAAAAACAGCCTTGTGTATTGGGCACCCTTTCTTGTTTTCTTCTGGGTGTTTCCTCTGCTGAGTTAGTTCTGAAACAGGCAAAATGCATTGAGGCCGTTCAATAAGCACTCTTCTTTTTCTGCTGAAAACCAATTGGCCTCAGCTTGTTTTAATTCATACCAACCATTAATACCTTTTCCCCACAGATGCAGACCTCTTTATGAGTGTGTGCGAGACAAAGGAGTGTGTGTCTGTGTAATTTCAAATTTGCGCAGCTCCAGGTTCAATTTACAGTTCATTTCTGATTTTTCCCCCGGGGAAATTCTGCACCAGCCTTCACTGACAAGATTTCTCACAAGACCCAGCTTGTCTGTAACTCACACTTAATGCATGTCAGTCAGAGCCTAAAAAGAAAAACACCACTTTGAAAGACATGTGTGCAAATTCATCTCTCTGAATCTGTCCAGCAAAGTAGAGCAATCTGTCAAAGTGTGTTTTATTCACAGACAATGTGTGCATTATTACGGTACCAAGGATGAGAGTTGCAGTGGACAGATCATTCACCAGGGATACCTTACAGTGTCACCGCAATCAAAACACTGCAAACGCGCAATAACCTGTCATATCACCTGCTTTGGGACTTGAACAGTGTCCCGGGGCCACTGCAGGATAATGTGCAGATGTCGCAGGTTCACATCCCTGTGCTGCAGGCCTGATTATTCTCAGGATGCGTAAACAAACTCATTTCTCAGAAGTGTTGTGCTTGTTTAAGGGTGATTCTTTTTGATGATAGGTGACACTGCGGTGCCGTAGATGCTGAAGGTGTATTAAGAGAAAGATCATTTTAAGACAACTTCTTTTTAATCTAGAGATGTTGAATCATACAAATATTTGACTGGATAAAATGGACTATCAAACTTTTCTGGACCATCAACAAGTATTTGTGTCCAGACCCAATGGGAAAATCAAGCTTCCTTGAACCAAATATCCTGTTATGAGCTTCTGCTTCCAGTTACAGCCAATGCATCACTGCTGTTTTCAAGAAGCAACACTTTAAGGCAAGACAGGTTGAAGGGGGGCTTTCTGTTATTAACCAAATCAGCTACACCTTGAGGGCATATGACCTTTGGAAGGAACCCATATGTCCAATCAATGAGAAATGTAAACACATATTTGATATCAAAGTGGGTGACTCATTGTAACACTCTGTTTCATATATTAAGATCAGGACATTGTGAACATAGATGTGCAAATGGTCTGTTTAAGAGGGAACATCTGGATTTCTGAGCACTGTCCAAGGTGCTGATCTGTTTGAATGAGCCCCACCACATACACTGTCACTACATGAGCATGCTGTGGATAAACAATTAACAAGCCGTGCGCACCCTCAGGTAAACGGGAACAGGTAACATCTCACCTTCAATCTCGTCTTCGGGCAGGTTCGGCGGGGCTCTGTAGGCGAGGAGGTCAGGGATGGTGCAGATCCCCCGGTACATCAACGTGGAGGAGACTGGGTGCATCGGCATGACTGCGACCTTTAGGTGCCAGCTGCGCCCTCCTCATACAGAAATGTCTAAAGAGAGGATCCCAACTTCCCCCCACGGTCACCGAGGGAAGGGAAAAGCGAGTCCATGGATGGGGGGAGAGGGGTGAGGTGGGAGACGGTGGATACCGCAGCGAAATCTTGCTTTTGGTCAATGACTGGAGAGCAGAAAAACAATGTCTTACCTCATTGCAGTTTGATTATTTGCTTTAAAATGTCTTGACACAAAGTCACTAGATACAACAAAAACTACCTCAGGCTCAGACTATGCGCTAACACATTCATCTCCTTTGACAATCTGAGCTAATAAGCGTAGGTTTTTAGTCTATTACTTTTCAACCGATACACAGATTTATAGGATTTCAAGACACCGGCTGTTTGCGTTTTTAGTCTGCTGCTAGCGAATTCATGCATCCACTTGTTGGATACGTGCGCTAACTTGACGCACTCCGTCTTCAAGATCCAACCACCTTCATATAATCCACAGAAACGACGAGCTACACCTAACACAAATGATTTGGAAATACTCTAAAAAATATGAACGTGTCTCTTGTAAAATGACAAGATGACCGGTCAGCGCGATCCTTAAAAGACAATAAGTGCTCGCTCGCTCTTATTTGGTCATGGATACGGGGGCGCGTTGCGATCCAGTTGTTCCATTTTCAGTGGAGGAGTGTTTTTTGTGAAAGGAAGCTCTCTATGTGGATCTGATATCCTCTGTTTCCCTCGCCCGCCACTCTGTCTCTCTCATACATAAGTCTGCACACACACTCTGTATGTGTGTAGGCAATCCCTCCCGCATAATAACACACATCCACCCTCCCTCCTCTTCTGTCTCTCTTTTTGTTCAATTTCTCTCCCCGTGCACTTACTCACCGATGTTAGACCGCAAAGTGGGATTGCTGATCATATGGTGTATGGTTTCCCTCCCACTGAGCCGAGGCTATGATAAAAAATGAATCCAACAATGGTTCCATATGGCTGATGATCAGGCACTTATTTGAAGTTTTTCTATGACGTAAACCCGCATCTGCAGCTGAGGTGATTCACAAGTATTTTATAGATCGTGAGACAGAAAGAAGAAGGTTGGAAATCATTAACCACTATCTGAGGAAACAAACTGTTGCACATTTCAATGTACATGTTTAGCCAATCATTTGGCGGTGAGATGTAAAGTAATGTTGAATGGATCATATCATAAGATGCCTTATTAGTAATCCCCTGAAATATATTTAAAAGAAGTTGTCAGGCAGCTTTCAAAAATGTCTTTCCTTTATTTATTTTAAACAGTGTCCCTACAATGAAATATAACTATGGGGCCTCCATCCATCCAATTGTCTTTAAATGATTTCTTAAATACTCCTGCTTTATGGATAACACAACATTTCACCAACATATGCAGTGATGTCCTGGCTATATCTTCACATCTATTCTATTTATGGAATTGTTTTGAGGAACTTTGTCATAATAAGATATACACTTTACATGGCTAACACTTCTATCTCTTTTGCTTCACTGTCATCGCTCTCATGACACATTTTTCATCTGCAGCAAGCACGGTTTTCAGAGACTCTAAAAAAGGTTTATGGGTTGGACACACAGCGAAAAAATAAACAGACAGGTGTATGTGCTTAGGGTAAAACATCTTTATATAAAAAAACATCCAGGAAATGTTAGGGCCTTACTCCTAAAATATGCCAGTAAACTCATGCCCCGGAAAGATTATTTATAAACTTCAATGTCAGAATTGGTTATAAAGTCCTTGTAATAAACCCGGCCACTGAGTATTATTATTCTCCTCGTATAAAAAATGCATTGTGCTGGCTGGCATTTTCTACTGCTCCACAGACCATTGGTCTATGTAACAGTGTCAGCAGTGTCAAACCACCGCTGGCTAGACACAAAAAGGGCACAACCAACTTTGTATCCTCGGGTGACATGGGCCACCTTTTATCCACGAGAGCATCCACCTAAAGCCCTCTCAACAGGATGGAACTTTGAAGGTCAGACCACTTTCACAACTCAGTACCTGCAGTATTCAGACTCCGATATGTCACAGGATCTTTTGTCACTGGAAATGTTTAATGATTGCCCCCTGCCAGGCTAAGGTCTCTCAGGTTCTGGTTGTACACTCTCCGTTGTGTGTGAGAGGTGAGCTGTTGTTAAGGCTGGTATTAGATAGAAACTGATCGTTATGGCCACGCTTTCTCACTCTGATGTTTGGTCACTAAATGCTGCTGTGGCTGCAGATGAGAGGATGATTAAGAAAACTAAGCAATATCCACCTGAATAAAATATATTTTCACAATTTAATTTGAATTGGTAATGATGTAAGTAGAATATAAAATGCACATTTGTGTTATTTTATACTTACCATCAAGTACACCTAGAAACAAATGTCCACATTAACTCAGCAGGTGCCAGTCTGAATCTATTAAGTGGACCTGAACATGTTCAGTTTAAAAACCCAAAGTGCAAAAATGGAAATCACTCCAAAGAGTTTTGAAGCCAAATGATTACACAGTTGAGTCAAGAGTCGAATCTTTCGCTCATTAAGTCCCAGATTTCCTTCATTCACCATGCACCCCCCTGCAGCACTCTGGCGGAAACGTTTTGCTGCTTTCATCTGCTCATAAGTTTCTCTCTCCAAGACTGGAAGGGGTCAATTCAACCCTAAAACTCATTGTGGATTCAAGTGCAGGACTACTTGTGCTGCAAAATAGGTCATTTTGAACATGATGACAAATAAAGGACCCATTTTGTTGTTTGAGCAAAGCAGAACAATCATTGCTGGCTTGCCTGACTTGAAGACTTGTAGTCGATTCTGTGTTTTTGTCAGGAGTGTTTGATCTTATTCTCTGCTTTCCCTTACATCAACATGTAATGGTTTTGAGGGAAGTGCAGCTAACTGTTAACACAACAACATACATTCTTCTGACTTTAAAATGTTGTTTATCTAGACATCAGGCAGACACAAAGTCATTAGCATTAATTTAAAGTGATGATGTGTCTGGTTAATCTTCACTCTCATTTTGACTTTGTTTTGGTCTCCTCAATCTTCCAAGGGATGTTTTGTTCAAGAGCCTTCTAAAATGCTCTAGTTGCTGTCAGTTGTTTGGTGATTGGCAGGCCTTGATTGATTCAGCAGGCCTTTTTGTCTAAAAAAACAACAACTGGTGATATCAGTGACAGTTAATCAAAACAGTACATTTGCCAGAAACAAAACCAAAATGAGCTGATAAATGATAAAACTCTCCATAGAGCTGAGAGGAACTGCAGCACTGGGCAATAGTTTTCTGTGGTAGAAGAATGGAGAAAATAAAACACACAAAGTATAAAAAGCCCCAATTTAAGGCGGCAAGTTGTTATGAACTGTTACGGCCTAGAGATATTGGACCCCAAAGCAAAAGACTTAGAGAGAGAGATGGTCAAAAACAAAAAGTTTATTTTTAGCAGAGGCACAGTAAACGGCAGTGGAGGCAGGAAGCTGGCTGGCACGGAGACGTCAGGGACATGAGGCAAAAATCCAGGCGAAGAGATCACAGGGACGAGGAGAGCAGCGAGACACACGTTGAATGTGTTTAAGGTTTAATACCTAGTAGGAATTATCCATATTTATATCTTGAATGTTTAATTTGCTGCAATGAAATTGGAATTTGATGTGGAATTTTATAAAAGGTGTGACCCACACACCACCACGAGTTACCGACAAACTCCCTTCTTTCTATACTACCTCCATTCATCAGTTTTACACATCATTACAACTTTTACCCTGTTAGTTTTTCCCTTTAGACTTTAAACACAGACCTTAATGAACACACCTCTGAAACCTTGGGATTCAATACCTGTAAAGCACTGCTGCCGTATTTAAGATCAATCGATCGTGGCGACCTCCAATATGACATAGAATCCAGCAACAGAGTTATCTTAGGTGCGACTTACCTATTGTTCTCTCTGGTGTCTCTGCAAGACTCCGTCAGGGATTGATCCTCAGCCAAGGAACAGGACACTGGAATCAAACTGGACTCAGGACTCAAGCTGCGTGGGAACAGGTTACTTTGCCATCTGACTTGTCACTTATCCAACAATAATCAGAAGGGCTACATGGACTTTAGTTTCCTCTCACAAATGTGAACAGGTAGTTTTATTAAAGTTTCACAAGTTATAGCACCACACATCAATAAAAAATGAAATGCGTTTTGCCCAGATACATATTATATCCGAGATCTTTGCCTCAATACGAGTAAGTATACGATCGTCTTCCGTGGCTTGCTAAAGCAGGAGAGTTCAAGTTCGAACTGGGTTCAAAGAGGAACTGCTCTCCGATGTTCGTCAGTCTTCTTTTATCCTCTTCTTTCCCGCGGCTTGTCACATGGTCTGACACGTGGTTTGTCACATGCTTTGCGTGCAAGCTGGTGCGTTTAGAGGTGTCCTTCTTCGTTGCTGTGGTTAACTGTTCACTTCCAGCGAGGAAATACATGACTATGGCATTCAGAGTTTTAACACAGTTTTTTAACATATTTAAGGTTGTTCTGGCTTCGGAAATCATTTTCTTCTGAAACCTTTTTCAGCAGAGGTTTCAAGGCATCCCGTACTTCTATATGCACGGGAGGTTCTTCATTGTCCAGCCATTTTCCGTATGGTGGACATCTTTCTTTTGGGCAGATGAAGTAGTCGCCTCCCCATGTGGCTACCACCCACCCTGGCGGGACTCTGGGTGATCCTTCTATGGGTTCTCCTGCAACATACTCCCCTGCCCATGACGCACACCGTCTTGCGTTCGCTGGGTCACATTGCTTTTTTGTTTTGTCTGTGAATTTGGAGGTGACTTGTTTTCTCACCTTTGTGGGGGGTTTGCCCAATATCTTCTAGTTGTTGAGCTGCGGCGTCTTACATTGTCTTGGGTATTGAGGCCTTGGTTCCAGGGCCATCAATTTGGATTCGTTTACTAGGTGGCTCACCTTTGTTAGAGCTTTTGACCTTCCCCGGGTATTTCTTCGTTTCTTTCGGCGGATATTCAAAACAGGTTTTCCCACCTCTGTTCTTTTTTCCTCCATCAGTTGGTACCTGGCTTGTGGATTGAGCCAGTGTGTTGACCTGATCGAGGAGAGACGGGGGTCCAAGTCTGGGTGATAGGGTTGCATCTGAAGGTCCATTATTTTTTGGGTGATGAGGGGTACCTCTTCGCTTTGTTCTATTTTCTCCGGGCTGCAAGGGCTGAAGTTGTATTGGAATATCTTTTTCTGCTGGTTTTCCTCCTTCGGTCCCTCCATCACAGTGGTCAATTTTTGTTGGTACCGTGGGTGGGTTGGGGCTCCCGGGTCTATCGGGCTTGTTTCCCCCGAGCTGTCCGTCCACAACTTTGGTGACTGAGGGCCCGGGGAAGGTTGGCCAGTTGATGATGAGGTTGTCGACATAATAGGAGATATCCTCTTCTTCAAGGGTGTGGGGGGAGGACAGGAATGATGGCAATGATCCCTGTTCTCCTTCTGCCAGGAGCTCTGGGGTCCAGATTTGTTTGGTTCCCTCGTCCCAAGGTTCAATCCCATCATCGCCTTCAATGGGGACCCACTGGTCCCGGTCTGGGTTGATTCCACTGCATATCTCTTCATAGAGTGTATCGTTGTCTGCCATTCTGGTTTCCAGGTAGTTTGCTTTCTTTGTACTATTTGTATTATTTCTTCTGAGCTTCCTGGTTTAGTGAACACTTGTATTGTTCCCTCTGTATCACAGCAGGGACAGATATTTATTTCCCCTGATGAACTGTGGAGGTTAAGCTTATGTTGATGATATACTGACTGGAGTACGCCTCCCTGCAGATCTTCCTTCTGTAAAATATACATAGCAGATCATACAAGTTACTCCCGGCTGTCCTAGGTTATTCAGTGTGATTACCATGAGGGCTTTACCTTTTACCTTTTATCATAACAATTTCATCCTGGCCTTCGTTCGAGTGTTTAATCCCTACACCCTGGTTTTTCAGGCCTCTTGTTACCCATACTTTCTGACCTACCGTTAGGTCATTTGTGGGTATCTTCGGTACACTACTCGGGTCATTAGTGATTATTTTTTCCATGCTAATGTGTTCATTTAATAGCAATAGATTATTTGGATCGTCCCAGTGCCGTACGTCATTTGCCCGAATAAAATCTTTCGCACTTCGCACTGCTCTTTCCGCAACTCCGTTAGTCTGGGGCATATATGCTATGCTCCAAATTGCTCGTATACCATTTCCTTCGAGAAATGTCCGAACCTCTTTGTTTTTAAAATGCGTTCCATTGTCCATTCTTAAGGACTTTGCTGTTTTTCCTGTTTCCTTGCTTTAGACCACACTTTCCAGCCTGCTGCGAGGGATTTACATCCTGGTGCCTTCATCAGGAATTTCTCCTGATTGAAGTTACTCATACCTTCTCCTACTATGATATCCATAGCCTCTCTTATTGGTAGTTCCTTATTCCAGGTTTGCTCCACTAGCCTATCTATTTTTCCTTCGTCAGGATCTTGTCCTGGCAGGCAAAATGTTGTGGCTAGCTCACTGATTTTCTTGTTCTTTGATGCCGTTATACTCCCTGTGAGTCTCAGATACATTCCCATATGGTCCCCATCTAAATCTTCCTCACTTATGCCAGCTTCTTTTAAACTGGTTATATACTCGCCCATCTGTTGTCCCTTTTTCCTCACCGGGACCATGGTTAGTAAGGATGGGATTTTTTCCAACACAGATTTATTATTCGTGTTGACATATGTATGATCTGACCTTTGACCTCGTTCTTCTGTTTCTGGGCTTTCAGGGGTGAAACTTCTAGCTCCCTGACTGAGAGGGGTACTTATTGCCCTTGGATAGGGAAAGTTTCTTTCTGCTCTATCTATGGGTTGTGGCTGGGGAAGGCCCGCTGGGGCCCCATCACTTTCCGGAGGTTCCGGGGTTGATGGAGGTGCCGGTGGGGTTTCAGTTCCTCTTTTTACTATTGCCATACTTCCTCTTAACATGTTTGTTAAGAGTGAGATTGGATTTAAGCTTTCCTTGGTTTATCCCTGTCTGTGAATTGTACGGGGGTGGCCTTGCTGTCGGGTCTACACTTGTAAGTTTTGGATATCCCATGTTTGGATAGGGAAAGATTCTTTCTGCTCTATCTATGGGTTGGGGGCAGTCTGGCTCATCACCAAACTGCATCCCCTCTAGATAGTTTTGTACTGATTGATCCCTATCGATTAACATGTTCCTGAACTGATCATAACCTTTTCCCAGGTGCATCATCTTCCACCTGGGAGTTACTCCTGCCTGTCCTAGTACGGCTGCGCATGTTCTTGTTTGTGGCATAATTTGCCTTTGTTCCATACTCGCGTTGTACCACGCTGAATCTATCAGTTTAGGCAGTTCCTTTTCCTCATCTCCTAACCACCTAGGTCTGAACTGTGTTTCCTCTTCCTCTTCTCCTCCTGATGTCCATAGAGGCTCATCCTCTAGAGGCCAGGTGTTTATGTTATTTTGTCTCATAGGGGGAATTGGTTTTGATTTTTTGTTTCTGGCCCTAGCCGTTTCCCTGAACCTTACATGTCTTTCCGGGCTTGGAGCCACGGGGGACACATCTGGCTCATTAATTTCCCATCTAGCGGGCCTTGGTGACCTCTCAGTTGCTCTTATCTGGTTTCTCAGCTGCCGTCCGCTATTATTCCGGGACTCTAGGTCGTCGGCAAAATTACTGGCTGCATGGCGTGCTCTGACGAGTTCACTTTCTATGATTGGGTCAGACCAGGGGGCCCTTGGATTTGCCGAATGTGACGGGGGTGAGGGGGGGGGGATATGACCTGCTTGGGGTAGTATGTGGGCGTGCTCGGATGTCAGGGGTGTCAAAATTCAACCTTACTACCTCCCTTCCTGGTCTTTGGTTCTCGTTCACCTGACTGCCAAGGACTTCGGTTAACATTCTTATTCTGTTCATTTCTACCTTGTCTTTGGGCTTCTGTCTCTCCTTCTATAGGTAGGACTTGATTATTTCCGCCATTATCCTCTAGGATTGCGTGTGCACTGTCTATTGTCTCCCTGTCGCCTGATTCCACTGGGGTTTGTGGCTTTGGGCGTCTTAGTTCCTCCTCATCACTTATCACTCATCCTCCATAAATTCCTTATAGGATGAGAACAACGCTTCTATTGCTGTTTCCTCATCTTTCAGGTCTACCAGAATGTAGATGATTTTACTGTGGGGGAGAGAATCCCATGGTAGGCAATGGATTCCAGCTGACCAGTTTTTCTCCATTCCAGCTTCCTAGTTTCTTTCCCTGAGTTCTGCACCTAAATGTTATTCCCCTCATTTCCTGGTCATCATTTAGGTCATCTATGTCTTCCTGCATCATTTTTGCCAAAGCCTGCAGATCCATACTTTTCACTCTTCCTTGGCTTTTGCCCAGTACATGTATCTGTACTTGGGTGAAGCTGGTGAAGGCTTTGTGGTCTGGCTCTGGGTATGTTAGTCTGTATCCTGACTGTGGCCCTAGTCCTTTTGCCCTTTCTGCTGGGAACCCTGCTTGTCATTCTACAGCATCTTGATGCATGACAGCCATGTTATGTCTCCATGTCTTTGTATGTACTTCATTCCCCTGCATATTTATTACTATTGCTTTAGCTATCCTTCTCATTTCTGACTCATGATCCTGGTCTTCCAATCATTGCTCTGGGATCCTGAACGTTACTATTTTCCCCTGGGTTGAGGGCCTCTCATCTGGTTTGGCCGTTGTTACATAAAATGTTTGGCCTCCTACTATAATGGGACCCCTATGTAATGCCCCTGTTTTCTGTGGGGGAACCGGTTTTGGTTTCTTTGGGGGTCTGCCTCCTATAGGAGGATTTGGGGGTGATGGTGCTACTGGGTTGGGGTTCCCGTTGGGTAGGCCTGTGCCTGTACCTGTGGGTAATGATTGTGGCTGGGGAAGGCCCGCTGGGGCCCCATCACTTTCCGGAGGTTCCGGGGTTGATGGAGGTGCCGGTGGGGTTTCAGTTCCTCTTTTTACTATTGCCATACTTCCTCTTAACATGTTTGTTAAGAGTGAGATTGGATTTAAGCTTTCCTTGGTTTATCCCTGTCTGTGAATTGTACGGGGGTGGCCTTGCTGTCGGGTCTACACTTGTACGTTTTGGATATCCCATGTTTAGATTATCCATCAGGAGCGCTAGTTGCGGATCAAATTCCCGTACATCTATGTTTAGGCCTGACTCTAGGAAGTACTGTTTGTATTGTCCTGAGAGGAGCCAGTATGCTGCCCTTGCGTACCCTCCTGGAGTGTTTTCCACCCAGTATATTTGTCTGTCTACATTATCCCTGAGAACCGCAAACATTGCCATAAACGAGGCATCCTCATCATATCCAAAATTGCCTGCTCCGAAACGAGTGAGCAGCACTGGTTCTTGTGGACTTATAATTGAGATGGCATTCTTTATTATACTCTCCAAGATTCTTTTTTGTGGTTCCGGGCCAATCCCTAGGGGTTTTGGGTTATAGGGGACATGAATTATTCCGCGAATGTCCGTTGCCTCACCATGAGGTTGCCTTTGTATGTTTTCTTCTTTTAGCGGCAGACTTTGTTGTGTTACTAAATCATTTTTTTACTCAGACCGGGCATAAAAGGTGTGACCCACACACCACCACGTGTTACCGACAAACTCCCTTCTTTCTATACTACCTCCATTCATCAGTTTTACACATCATTACAACTTTTACCCAGTTAGTTTTTCCCTTTAGACTTTAAACACGGACCTTAATGAACACACCTCTGAAACCTTGGGATTCAATACCCGTAAAGCACTGCTGCCGTATTTAAGATCAATCGATCGTGGCGACCTCCAATATGACATAGAATCCAGCAACAGAGTTATCTTAGGTGCGACTTACCTATTGTTCTCTCTGGTGTCTCTGCAAGACTCCGTCAGGGATTGATCCTCAGCCAAGGAACAGGACACTGGAATCAAACTGGACTCAGGACTCAAGCTGCGTGGGAACAGGTTACTTTGCCATCTGACTTGTCACTTATCCAACAATAATCAGAAGGGCTACATGGACTTTAGTTTCCTCTCACAAATGTGAACAGGTAGTTTTATTAAAGTTTCACAAGTTATAGCACCACACATCAATAAAAAATGAAATGCGTTTTGCCCAGATACATATTATATCCGAGATCTTTGCCTCAATACGAGTAAGTATACGATCGTCTTCCGTGGCTTGCTAAAGCAGGAGAGTTCAAGTTCGAACTGGGTTCAAAGAGGAACTGCTCTCCGATGTTCTTCAGTCTTCTTTTATCCTCTTCTTTCCCGCGGCTTGTCACATGGTCTGACACGTGGTTTGTCACATGCTTTGCGTGCAAGCTGGTGCGTTTAGAGGTGTCCTTCTTCGTTGCTGTGGTTAACTGTTCACTTCCAGCGAGGAAATACATAACAGATGTTTCTCCTCGAAAGGGGAAATGCATAGAGAGTTCATCTCCTCGAAAGAGGAAGTGCGTACTTAGGTCTTTATGAGCACCCATGTCAGGATTTCTGTTATACATCCTGTTTATATTGCTAAAGCATTAAACTATACGATACATGACTATGGCATTCAGAGTTTTAACACAGTTTTTAACATATTTAAGCTTTATATAATAAAATACATTGTTCCATTTTCTTCCTTTCTTCAACAATTCACACATTTCATCCACTTCAAGCAGCCTAAGGTAAATCATTTTACATTCAGGTAAGATCGGAGTCTGGTGGATTTGAGAATGAATGCTTAAGTCTTCCATTTTTTGTTGTATTACTTAAAACACAATTGTATATAAGTCTAAATTAAATTAAATGGATATGACGGGGTTGGGCCTTTGCGCTCCTTTGATTTCTTATGAGGACTTGACATGACAGATTTTGAAACCCTTAATCTCCGCTCAACTAACAGCAATCATAAAAATCTGAAATTCTCACCCTCTTGCTTTATTTCTTGCCAAGTCTCATGCTCACATGCTCAGATAAGCAAAGAGAAAAAAGCTTGACGAGATTGTAACAAGGACAAAGCACAGTTTCGCACTCAGATTAAAAAAAAGGAGAAAAGATTCCAATTTCATGTCAGGCTATGCCAGAACTTTTTTGGATTCGTCCAAATTGAATGGATGGCAACCTTTATATATACAGTCTATGATGTCAACACATTAATAAACCAATCCGTAATTGAAAAATATGAGTACATTTTCTTTGT
The DNA here is from genome assembly GCF_902827165.1 of Trematomus bernacchii. Classification (NCBI taxonomy): domain Eukaryota; kingdom Metazoa; phylum Chordata; class Actinopteri; order Perciformes; family Nototheniidae; genus Trematomus; species Trematomus bernacchii. Next base: position 14,883,964 of record NW_022988043.1, read on the forward strand.
CATTTCTGTGAAATGAAAGCTATCGAATTCCATAAAATGAGATCTTGATGTGCTGCTGCCCCTGTGCTCAGATCCGTCTGCCTCCGCGGAACAAATCAGCCTTTTCAATTCTGACTACATCCATGGCTATTGACCAACACAGAGAAAAAGTATTGGAGAGAATAATGGCCCATACTGCGAGCCCATTGCTCCAGGATTATAAGCATGGAGCCAGAGAGAGCCGGAGACTGACGGGGATTGATGGAGGAAAAGGCTTTCCTTCTCTGTTTGGGAAAAACAAAAAAGACAAATGTGGTCATTTCACAAAGCCCTGAACAGACTCATGTCATTAAAAGTCGTCATTACAACTAGGTAATGTTGTTAGGTGATGCATTTCCAAAATGTCTGCATGACAAGAAGAATGCTGGGGGACTCTGAAATGCTGACAAAGTCCGCCATTACTGACTAGACTGTACCTTGGATCACTTCACCATCCCGCAATCTCATTACACATCCAGACAGCCTCTGTTGGGAGGACTGGCATCATTCCTCTTTTCAGATAATGCCTCTCTGCGTGACTAAACAAGGCTGGACTGGTGCCGCCATTCTTAAAAGTTTCCAGCTGCGGAAAAAGGACTTTGAGGGAATAATGCATGTGCCAGTGGGTGCTGCGCTGCCTCTGCCTCTGCCTCTGAATGAAGCTGCAGGATCAACATAAGCTGCTGCAGACCCAGACATGTTCTCCCTAGGTGTTTTGGCTTGTGTTTATAACCGTAAAATCTTTTTAGTTAGAATAGGAAAAAAAGCCTACTGTAATTCAAAATGCCTTGTAATTATGTCTAGCAAAGGGTTATCTTGTTGAGCATTACATCAATCACAGTCGCAATGAATGGTTGGCCTTATCTCACCACACCTGCCAAAGTAATTGAATTTGTATTGATTTATTAATTTAAGAAAATACATTTTGAGACATTAAGAAAAATACATTTAATTTCCATGCAATAATAAAATAAATATAATTTCAATTTTATTCATTATTTGTTGTTTCATGAATTTCTCTGCAATCTTGCTACTTTTTGTTTATGGCTAGCAGATTTCCTATTTCAGATATCCAGAAATTGTCTTGAAAAGGTAATTTACTTGCTGCAGCGGAGTTGGGTGGCAAATGTCCAAGCTAACTGCTATGCGAGCAGTTTTGGATGCAAAATTAACACTTTGCATAAATCATCGGGCCACAACGCTGTGCTGTTGGCCAGTGTTGGGTTATCCCCCGGCCACTTTATGAAACTTAATGTTCCATTAGGAGTGCATCAATCAGGTTTTATATTATTTGAATGCTGATTAGTTCTTACAGAGCCACAGTACTTAGACCACTCCCTGAGAAATTATATTGAACAGACACAGGAGAGATCATCCTTCAAGAAACTGTCACACATTCGCCCCCTCTTTTCTCACAAACTCCTGCGAATGCCAGACTGACCGTGTTACCAACACCCCCCCGGGTTTGAGGGATATCTGATGAACACAAGCACCTCGCCTGCTCTCCCTCCAGAATGTTAATGCCATCTCGCTAACATCAAAGTTGTGGAAACGAGGGTAAAACGCGTGCCATGTTTACCTACTGAGTGAGCTTCAGAATGTTTACACACCTTATACAGGAAACATTTTGACACATCAGAAAATGCCTGAGTCTATTTTCCCTCGTATGACCCAGAAATATAAAAAAACACTGAAGGCAGCGGAAAGAGAAACCACAAGACACTTGAGCCTTTGGAAAAAAGTTAAGCAAACTGCAAGTTCAGTAAGAGTGAGGTGAAATCTGATTAGATAACCGTGACACTGTTGAAAATGTTTTTTGAGGCGGTGTTCCTGAGGACAGAAAATCTCCCGCTGGAGGTCCTTAGACATGAAAATGTGTATATCATCTATTTTAGCATATCACATGGGTAATTGCTGCACCATGTGACCTTAATTATTTGAATCTAAATAAACCTGTACAGGAGAAAAAGACTTTCCAGTGTTGCAAGCATTAGTCAACTATTGAATCACTTCCTCAAGACTGTCCTCTAAATGGAAATTGGAGGGAAATGCAAACGTCTCTTTGGTCTAAATCAATTATTCACAGTCATCTCTAGGGATGTGCAGGCCCTGGCAGTTTCCTAAGATGATTCCAAGTGTGTTTGGAATAGTTCAAGCTAAACCCTTTAGTATAATGTGAGTAACATTCAGGGAAGAGTGTTGGGCAACACTCCCCCCCCCCCCCCGAGATCGCTGCTTCCTCCATTACTGAACCCCACTGAGAAAAGGGCCTTTCAGACAAGTCTGCAAGAGCAGATAGGAAAACGTGGAGAAGTTGTGAATGTTTCATATAGAAAGGGTGTGCAGTGAGTGTGGGTGTGTGTGCCTGATATCAGTTCTATACCTTTTCATTTCTGCCATACGTTTTCGTTATCCTTATCAGGAAGTATCAGCACGTAGCTGCCAGTTTAAGTAGATTATGTCCGATATGTTCAATTAGGTATATTATGCTAGAAAAGGACACACATTTAACATTTTCCTGGTCTGGGCATCTCTTATATTTGATCAGCTATAGAAACAACGTTTATTTCTAGTTCTGTGCGGGTATTAGTTATACTGCTGATGATGTTAATATAACTCAAATAAGTGACAGTATTAATACCATTAGAGCTGGCAAAAAACACATCCCCAACTATATGTAGGTCTTATCCTGATGTTTCTGTAAAAATATGTTGTATTAGTAAAAAAACTAGTATTAGTTTACAAAAAGGTAATAGGAAGAAAATCTCTACATACGCAAATGTAGTTATTTAAAAGAAAGACAGAAAAGCATTGATATCTTGAATCGTAGCTACGATGCTACTTTAAAGCATGAGCTAAGCCAAGGGTGTTTCTACCCTCTTTACTAGGTAATATAGTACATTTTCAACTGCGTACTCAACAACTCCACAGAATTTTTTTTTCACTTCTTTCTAAGTTCCCTTCATGTCTCAGTTTCGTACCGACCAACCTGGTGAGAAGATTTTTTCGAACTCCTCATCGAGAAAAAAATGTAAGAGTGGAGAAGATAAAACACACTCAAGAGTTTGACAAGCGCCGAATTAGGGCAGCAAGTTATCTTTGACACCATGGAATCAAACTAAATTGTGGGGGTGTTAGCTTCAAGGCAGCATTCTGACAAATGTTTACCTTTATAAGACAGTTTGTCTTTTGACTCTGCAAACTCCAAATGGGACAACATTCTTGTTAGCGTCTACGCAGCCTGCTAACAAACATCTACCTTTATGGTAAGAAAAACTGTGAGTAAAAATGGACTCTGTGTAATCCAAGCATGACTGAAGTCATGTTAGCTTCTGTGCTAATGAGATTAGCACAGAATTCTAATTCTTATAATTGTATATGGCCTGTACAAACTCCATCTGAGACTGTAATTAGCTTTTAGGCAACATGCTAACAGTGTCTTTCTTAAGCACACCTTCTGCAGCTGTGACTATTAAAATGCTCCTGCTGAGAGCGCCACTTTAGCACATCTGGTAGAGCAGGTGCCCCATGCATGTTCTGGTACTGAGTCCAAAAGATAAAAATGCGTCTGCTATCTTGAATAGTGTTTTGAATAATGTCCTTTAACAATGTACTTATTGTAGTCTAGTGAGCTGAGAGCACTTGATTGAATCAAAGCCTCTTTTTCTTTTTACAGTAGCAGCCTGATGTCAATCACAGCAGTCAATGGTCTGCAGCCACACACTTTCACTGCTGTGTGTTTGCTGTCGACTGCTCCTCTCCACTTCACGCCACTGACTTTCTTTCTGAATACCAAGCAATATAAGCTCCATCTTCAGCTTCCTGTGTCAGAGTCGTAACGCTACATTGATGTGTGACCCAGTGTTAAATCTGAACAAAAAATGTATCTGAAAGCTGACCTGCCATTCTTCTTAAACAGCCTTCCTCAACATGTTCACTATGAGGTAGACTGTGACAAAAGAAATGCAGAATAAGTCCAGGAATAGCCGATGGCTTTTGTTCATATCATTTGCATTCAGTCCACCTGTCAGTTTCCCTATACGCTCATCCCATTATGCAACTGCAGGAATAGCTCATTCCTTGTCTTAATTGCATCAGTCATTTTTAAATATATGTATTTTACTGGTTGTCATTTTCCACTAATTTCTTATTTTATGATATTCATAATGGAAGTGATCAGCTTTATCCTGATTGTATGAATAATTGTTATAGCTGTAAGGAATGTTAATGTACCTCAATATGGGATCCATACTCACAGAAGTACCTGGTTAGATTACTCCTTGTCTGCATGCACACATTGTGAAAATAGTGCTTTAAATGTAAATGACAAACTAACCTCATTTAATGTCTTTAAAATTCATGAAAGCAAGAATAATATTTCATGCCTCTAATTGTCATTAGCATGCTTTCTCTATAGGCTTGTTTATAAATTAGCTTTGTTGAACTAAACCCACCATGAAGAAATTGTAAAAAGGGGAAATGACTCCAAAACCAAGCCAGCTGTGTCAATCATACGACCCTGTTCTGAGGGGACGTAAACTGGAGGCAGTTTCTATTTGCTTTATTAGCAGTCTAGTGCATATTTGAACCACATTTTCAGAAAATACCAAATCTTCTGAAAATTGTAAAAGAAAATGCAAATGTATGTACGACTTAATCAGTAGATGGCATTATATGCCAACATTTAAAGAGTGCTGTAAATGCACAAATGTTGGAAAAACAATAAATAAATATTAATAATAATAATAATAATTAAAGCTGCAAGCAGCGTTGAGCGGGTCTTCGACGCTCCGCAGGCTGTTGTCCGCACGTCGAGGTATCATGCAGGAGTTTTCCGGACTCGGCCGTTGGCAAACGTGGGAAGTTTCAGGCCGATCGGACAACGTAAATGGGAGTTACAGCAGTATCATACAGTAAACATTGTGTTTGATGGCGAGTGATCTATCGCCATGGCAACGGCATATCATGACATCCCAGAATTGGCGTAGAGCTGTTGAGGGGCGGACTAGTAGTCGTCATCTGAAGTCTGGTGCAGTTTGGACCATTTTCCAATGACTTAAGACAACATTGTGTTTTATTTGTGTTCACGTAGAGCTGTTGAGGGCCGGACCATTAACTGTCAACTGAAGTCTGGTGCCGTTTGGAAGGTTTTCCATTGAATTAAGACAACATCGTGTTTTACGGCGAGTGATTCGTTGCCATGGAAACGGCATATGATGACATCCCAGAATTGGCGTAGAGCTGTTGAGGGCCGGACCATTAACTGTCATCTGAAGTCTGGTGCAGTTTGGAACATTTTCCATTGACTTAAGACAACATCGTGTTTTACGGCGAGTGATTCGTTGCCATGGAAACGGCATATGATGACATCCCAGAATTGGCGTAGAGCTGTTGAGGGCCGGACCATTAACTGTCATCTGAAGTCTGGTGCAGTTTGGAACATTTTCCATTGACTTAAGACAACATTGTGTTTTACGGCTAGGGATGCGTTGCCATGGAAACGGCATACGGTGAGATCTCAGATTTCACGTAGAGCTGTTGAGGGCCGGACCATTAACTGTCATCTGAAGTCTGGTGCCGTTTTGAACCTTTTCCATTGAATTAAGACAACATCGTGTTTTACGGCGAGGGATGCGTTGCCATGGTAACGCCATATTAAGTAACATAAACTTTGACGTAGAGCTGTTCAGGGCCGCAGTGTTAACCATCATGTGAAGTTTGGTGGCGTTGTGAGCATGTCAGTTTCAGTTATGACATCATCGTATTCCATGGCGTTTGATGGGCCTAGCATCGAGCGAACGCGAACTTTGGCGCCAAATAACGGCTGTGCCGTGCGAAAGAAAAAAACTTCCGTGATAACTTTTAATTGCCCATGTCTCGAGATGCTACCCGACGAATTTCGAGTCGTACGGATAAAGTCCCTGGGAGAAGATAGATTTCGTGCGGAGGACGAAAAACGCGATAAATCGCGTTTTTCCGACTCCAAATTCAAAATGGCCGGCTTCCTGTATGTTATTTTACACCCCTCCAAGAGGCTTTTTGGTTTGTCTCCGCACCCTAGATATGCGTAGCGAGTTTCGTTCGTTTACGTGAAAGTTAAAGTGGGGGGAGTTTAGGTTAAAAACGGAAGTGGGCGTGGCCTACGCAATTTTTGACGCAAAGTTCCGGAACCAATTACACATCTGAAGTTGCACCACTTCTGACACGCGTGCAACATTTGGTGAGTTTTCACATATGTTGCGGGGGTCAAAGGTTTATCGGTCGCTGCGCGACCGATTTCAATAGGGTCTTCGCCGACCTAGGTCTCAGACCCTAATAATAACTTAAATTGATATAGCGCCTTTCAGGGGACCCAAGGTCGCTTTACAGAAAAAACAGGAGTAAAACAAACAAAACAGTCAGACAGACAAAACAACATAAATAAATCATAGAAATCATTAATGAAAATGTTGCATTTACATTTGTTTTTGTCCTAATTTGTGTCTCTTTTGCGCACAACACAGATCAGATGTTTCCTTTTTTTCTTTGTAATTGCTTTGTTATCGCATTTTTTTTTTTAAATGCGCTATTTGCACATAAAAGCATAAGGCTTGCAGGTGTGACAGATGGATAGGGGCCTGTTCCATTATTCCTGCTCAATTTCAAGTTAGCCTTTCATACTCAATGTTGATGGCTGGGCTTCTAACAAAGCAGTTGTCACATGGAGCTGCTCACTGGATCCACAGTATCAATGCACCCCTCCTTCCTTCCCAAACCTCCCCTCACAACAGCATTTCACAGATAACAGCCTATGCTCGATTCACCCCCACTGTGAAGGACTCACTCTCTTTTTGACTCTATGACTATGTTTCCGTTGCCAAGTATCGACACAGACGGACGCATTGTGTTTCCTCTATTGCTTGCAGTCCACTCAATCTGTGCTGGATAGTAACATGTTGTATAACTGTGACACATTTGGCATAATGGAAAGCTATGTAATCATTTATTACATCATTGCTTGTTGTTTGAATGTGTATTTAGTGTTGCTGAATATGTTCATCACATGAACCAGTAGAATTGTAGGAAATAAAAACATGATTTTCTAAATGGCACAGTTCCAAAGTGTAAAAAATCCAAAATTGTTTCCAGACAATGAAAAGGAACAAAAAAAGATGGAAACTGTTTTGACAAAAAATATTCCCTCATTTGGTGTTTCGATGATGGGGATAAAGAGTGCACCGGATATTCAAATAAACACCTACAAAATAGGAGAAGTATTGTGTGTTGTGTATTATATCATTTTCATAGAGCCCAACCAATTCAGTGACCCCCTCTGTCCTGTATAAAAGCATCTGCATTAGTAATGTTGTATTTATTCAGCCTTTTTCCACAGCCTAGTGTCACAGCCACTAGGTTGTGATGAATATGGAGAAAGAACATCTTCTGATAATGATAATCACTGATAATGATCCCTCATTTTACCACAGGGATATCGCGGAGAGACCGGGGCGCCTCTACGTTTCGGGCTGGACCTGCTTCGCCTATCCTGTACTGCTGTGCTGAGGAGGATCTTCACCGCGGACATCGCGGAGAGACCGGAGCGCCTCTATGCCTCGAGCTGGGCCTGCTTCGCCTATCCTGCTGTGCTGAGGAGGTTTTGCACCGGGGATATCGCGGAGAGACCGGAGCGCCTCCACGTTTCGGGCCTGCTTGCGCGCCTATCCAGATGCTGTGCTGGTCTGGGAAAATGGCCCCTATCGTGATTCTGCTATGCCTGTTAGCTATTTTGGACAATGAGAAGTTCTCTCGTCATCCTGAGAAGTCGACTGGGTTCAGGTCTGTTCTACCGCCCGCAGTCGACATCCCCTGTAAAGATTCGGATGTGTTACACAAACAATTACTGGTTGCCTTGTCACAGACATTCAGTTCGACAAATGTTTGTCTTTCTCACTTGCCTGCTATGATGGTTCTTCAGGACTGTTTCTTGAGCTCTAATCTCACTTTCGCGGAGTTTGCTGGTGACTTTAAAGCAGATGACAATGTATGTGTGTCGGTTAAGAGGAAAAGGTGCTTGTTTTTTTTGCTATTATTACTATCAGGCAGAGGTGGGACCAAGTCATTGTTTTGCAAGTCCGAGTCAAGTCTCAAGTCTTTGCGCTCAAGTCCGAGTCAAGTCTCAAGTCTTTGCGCTCAAGTCCAAGTCAAGTCTCAAGTCAGGATGGGAAAGTTCAAGTCAAGTCCAAGTCCTAAACTTTGACAAAACGAGTCTTAAACAAGTCCTTATGTGCTTTTCAACAAATGTAATGACATCGATCAACAGAATAATACTTAATAATCAAACTGCTCTTTATTAGTCACATTAATAATTTAATAATCCATTTTCTCTCTGCTGGTAAAGTAACGTGTTTTCTTCTATTGTAAGAGGGATCAGTAAGGTAAGGCTACCGTGACGGTTTGATTCAGAAGGAGTTTAATGTATAAGATCATGTTGAGGTGACCAGAATGTTTATTTCCACTGTGTACAGCATGTTATAAGGGACCCACAATCTATCTTTATGCAAGGGATAATGTGCAGCGAGGCGTCTCTATGGGGAAAAGAACACCTGAATCTAGATCCCTCTGCAGGTGGTACTTTAAGTATATTTTGATGATAATACTTTTGTACTTTTACTTGAGTAACATTTTGAATGCAGGATATTTTATTGTAACCGAGTATTCCTACACTCTGGTACTGTTACTCAAGTACAAGATCTGAACTTCTCCCACCTCTGGCAATAAATCCTGAGTGGTTACCAAAAAAAAACCCTGCTCTGAAGGTTATTTTCATTTTACAAATCCTGCACTCAGCTTTGCTTTCTCCAATATCATTGAAATGCAGCCAGATGCTACTTCTTTTTTCGGTTTTCGCAAATTTCTTGACTTTTTCCGACGTGCTTGCATTTAAATCCGGCTCCCCGTCTCCCCGTCGCTCTGTGTAGCTGGCCTGTACCACTACACCTGCTGTCTTTGGAGCGTCTGCCCCCCACCCTTCTTTCACATAATGGTATGATCCTAGTGTGTCCTCGCATATGATTGGCCGCATGGTGGCTCAGCAAAATAAAGTCCCGCCCCCGCCTGCATGGATTCTCAGCAAGAGTTGCAGCGGCTGAAGATTCTGCTCTCCCCGACAGGAGTCTGCTCTTCTAGCGGCATCTCGCGATCGGCGTGTTGGAGACCCCTGAATTAAATTATCAAGTCACCTCAAATCAGAAGGCTCAAGTCCAAGTCAAGTCCCGAGTCATTGGTGTTCAAGTCCAAGTCGAGTCGCAAGTGTCTTGTGATTTTGTCAAGTCGAGTCCAAAGTCATCAAATTGGTGACTCGAGTCTGACTCGAGTCCAAGTCATGTGACTCGAGTCCACACCTCTGCTATCAGGGAATGTACAACCAAACCCTGGACCGCCCAGTAGCAGTAGTAGTCAGATAGCTACTCCTGCTGATTTTATTTCTAGATCTGGGTTGGGATTCATTCACTTAAATGTGCGCAGTCTGTTACCTAAGTTAGATTTTGTCCGCATTTGGGCGAGCTCGACTGATGCTGATATCATTGTCTTATCAGAAACGTGGCTAGATAAATCTATTTTGGCCTCTGACATCTACTTAAATGGTTATAGTGTATATCGTACCGACCGTCCTAAAAAAGGTGGTGGCGTTGCCATTTATGTGAAAAATAAGTTTTGTGTAACCAAGATGGTTTCCAAATCTATTAGTAAACAACTAGAATTTTTTGCCTTAAATATTGAAGTAGCGAAGGGTCAACAGCTCATGGTGGTGGGCTGCTACAGACCCCCCTCAGCTGTCAAGGACTCTTTATCTTCATTGGCAAAACTTTTATCTCAACTTGACTACAAGGAAATAGTGCTGCTTGGTGATTTTAATTGGGACTGGTTAACTTCTGTGTCAGAGGATTTTAAAAACCTTTGTATCTCTCTGAATGTTACTCAGATTATAGACAGTCCTACTCGCCCTAACATTAAGTCCCCAAATAAATCCTCCTTAATTGATATCATTTTAACTAATGTTCCCCATAAATACTTATCTGTGGGAGTATTTGCAAATGATCTGAGTGACCACTGTGTTGTAGCCACAATTAGGGACACAAAAGTCCAAAAGGTTAAACCTTGCATTATCAGTAAGAGAGACAAAAAACATTTTGTGGAGCAGGGTTTTGTTCATGATCTGTTTGATTTTGATTGGGGTAAAATCAATCTGTGTGCTGATGTAGAAACTGCATGGTCTTATTTTTATCTTGGTTTTATGGAAATTATAGATAGACATGCACCCCTGCGTAAATTTAGAGTGAAGGGACGAGACAACCCTTGGTTTTCTGCTGAATTATCTAGTCTCCTACATGAGAGAAACAAGGCCTGGGCAAAGGCTAGGAAATCAGGCTCAGAGGTAGAATGGCTACGCTTTAGGCAGCTAAGAAATAGCTTCACATCACAAATAAAAAGTGCTAAGTCTAAGTATTATCTGTCAGTTACCACAAAGAACCTGAATAATCCTGGAAAATTTTGGAAAGCCATAAAATCGATATCCACCGGTGATATCCGTAATGAGCTACCTCCCTGCATTACCACAGCATCTGGCACTATATCGGACAGGGCCACTATGTTAAATTGTTTTAATGAGCATTTTGTGTCCTGTGGCTCTCTGTTTGATTCTGTGACTAACTCTGCTTCTGTGAACACCACAGTCTGTGACTCTGAAAAACGTGTTTTGGAAAACCCTTTTAGTTTTACTCCTTTTACTGTTGATGTTGTTCGTGAAGCTTTAACCAAGTTAGATCCTAAGAAACCGGCCGGCCCGGACAACGTAGAACCTTTCTTTTTAAAGATAGCTGCAGATTTTATTGCTCCACCTCTCACTACTCTTTTTAACCTCTCCCTCAGCACAAACACAATTCCAAAACTGTGGAAGTCAGCGTATGTCCTGCCTCTACTAAAAGGTGGGGAGGCCACTTTATTAAATAATTATAGGCCCATCTCTAAATTATCAGTTCTGGCTAAGGTTCTTGAACGCCTAGTGAGTGAGCAGGTAAAGGTGTTTTTATGTACAAATGACATCCTGTCTAAACATCAGTCAGGCTTCAGAAAGCAACATAGCACCATCACTGCCACAATGAAAGTGGTGAATGATGTGGCGAGTATTTTAGATAATAAGCAGAGTTGTGCAGCTCTATTTATTGACCTTTCCAAAACGTTTGATACCGTCGATCATCGCATCTTAAAGCAGAGGCTACTCAGTATTGGCATATCCAGCCATGCAGTGGGGTGGTTTGTGAACTACCTCTCTGAAAGGTCCCAATGTGTTCATTTTGATGGGCTTTCAAAAGCTAAAAAGACACCAGAGCCTGTTTTAGATATTGTAACTACGCAAGGAATAAAACTTGAAGTGGTTGCCTGTTACAAATACCTTGGTATCTGGCTTGATGATTGTCTCACTTTTAAACGTCATGTCAATAACCTGCTTAAAAAACTGAGGGTTAGGCTAGGTTTCTTCTACAGGAACAAGTCCTGTTTCTCGCTCGAGGCCAGAAAAAGGCTAGTCTCTGTGACCTTTTTACCTGTGCTGGACTATGGTGATTTGATTTATATGAATGCACCTGCCAATTGCCTGGTCAAGTTAGATGCTGCGTATCACAGTGCACTGAGATTTGTGACAAACTGTAAAGCATTAACCCATCACTGTACCCTGTATGCAAGGGCTGGTTTGCCTTCGCTAACTGTACGGAGGCTCAGTCACTGGTACATTTTTATATATAAAGCCATGTTAGGGAAACTTCCATCCTACATCTGCTCCCTGATCTCACGGCGAATTGTAAGTGGCTACTGCCTGAGATCGCATGCTGTGGTTTTATTAAATGTGCCAACTGCTAGGACTGTCTTAGGGAAGATAGCATTTAGATGCGCAGCTCCACTGTCCTGGAATAGTCTGCAATTGAAATGGAAACTGAGCAATCTGGTGCCACTAAATGTTTTTAAAGCTCGGTTGGATGCTACTGAATCGGAAGCTGTTGGTACCTGTTCATGTGGATAGTTATGTCAACTGTAATCCCTGTAATGCTAATGTATGATGTCCTTTTGTTGCTCTGTTTATGTTTTTAATGTTTCATGTGGAACCTACTTGAGCAGGTCTCCCTTGAAAAAGAGATCAATGATCTCAATGGGATACAACCTGGATAAATAAAGGTTTGAAATGAAATGAAATGAGTGATATCCTGACAAGTGTATCAGCTGCAAATGATTGAGGCTGCTATATGAGGCCCAATGCCCAATATGACATACTGTATTTTGAGTATACACAGTTTTCTCCGTGCACTAGCTTTTTGAGAGTTGGATTAAGAGGCTGCAGGGGGGATGAAGGGTCTCCCACACAACCTTATCTAGAGCAACTTTACTGCAGCCTTGATGAGCAGGAGAGATAACAGAGCAGGACCAGAGCCAGCATGAGCAAGGTCAGCAAAACACTGACTGACAGCCATATCCCCGAAGACAAGCTTCAGAGCAAAGACAGATAAATAGTCTTTACCAAAGGGAGATTTGTTTACCCCTGAAGTGCCACTACATATAAAATATCTTTGCATCTGCTGATTGATATGATTCTATTATTAGTATTATTATAAAAACATTTTGAATGTTCACATCAGAATTTACTGGATACAAAATCTGTAAGCATATTATCAACAATCCTAATTTAAGCATTCCTGAATCTTCAGTAATGTTTGTTTACTTAGTGTTAGGGGGCACATGCTCATTTTCAGGTTCATATTTGTATTTTGATCCTCTACTGTGACATGTTAACATGCTTTAATGTTCAAAAATCCCTTTATTTTTCTCATACTGCCTGTGCTGCAGCACCTCTTTTCACGCTCTGTCTGAAACCAGAGCCCAGTCTGCTCTGATTGTTTAGCTGGCCGGCTCTGTTGTGATTGGTCAACCGCTCAGAGATGTCCCACCCTTAGCCTACCACGTACAATGTGTTGGAGTGCTTCTCAGAGGATCGCCAGAGTTACATAGTGATGTCATTATGTTACGTAAGTAAACAAAGGAGTCCAATGGAGGTGTTTCAGGCTGGGGGGGGGGGGATGTGTGAGAGATAAACTCCTTCTGGAGGGAACTTTGGGATTTTAGCCTTTCAGACCATTTACATACACAAAGACCTATACCACACAACAGGAAACTTAAACCCCCCAAAAGCACAATAGGGCCTCTTTAATATAACTGTACCTAACATATAAGCAGTTTCCCTCTCTGAGCAGCAGGGGGTTATGAACCGTGAAAGAGAACAGGTCAGACGTACGATACAATCGTCGAAGAGGGACCTGCTCTTGTAGATGCATTAGCACCAGATAAGCTTAAGCCTTAAAGGTAGGGTAGGTAAGTTTGAGAAACCGGCTCGAGATACACGTTTTGTTATATTCCATGGAATGCTCTTAACATCCCGATAGCAATGAATATCTTAAGTGCTTTGACAACAAATCCATAAAAAAATGTCATCTGTGGAAGCCGTAATACTGTAAAAAGCACGACCAATCATTTTAGCCGGCCCGGCTAAAATAACTGGATGGCCTACCTGCCTGTCAGCCTTCCATCTGTGCACAAACTTATCTCGTGCCCTCATTGGTCATGTGCGCGTTCGTGTGTGTTGGAGGAGGGGCTCTATAAGGAAGTGGCAGATTTTCTCCGGTTGTGTATTTTCAAATTCTAGCGATCTCGAGCCGGTTTCTCAAACGTACCTACCCTACCTTTAATACACAGTAACACAAATTACCACGAGATACAAACACACTCCTGAGTACAAATCCTCTCTCTTTCTCTCTTTCCTGATGGAGCAGCACCACTATGATAACCTAATTTTGATTGTAACCAATGAGCCATTAAACATATCTTGGTCCTCTTATGTTTTGCTGGCTGTTGAGCTATAAAATGAATCATAAATCATCCCTTATCCTCTGCTGGTCAGATAAATCACTGGCCGTTTTACACCCAGAAAGGGCCATTTGTATTCTCATATGTTGCTGTTTATGTATTCCTATCGTTAGTTCTCCGTCATGCGATTTGCATTACTGTCTGCGGTGACTTTAGGTGTCTGACGGCTCTTTACAGGAAAAGGACAGGAGGGAGTTTCTGAGACGTTGGTGATCCCCCCCGCTTCCCCTTCCTGTCTCAGCCTGACTGTGTAATGTCAAACGAGAAATGGACAGACAGAGGCTAATGTATTTCTGCCTGTCGAGGAATATCAAACTGAGTGCTTTGCTGGAGGGTGAGGAGCCTTCATTAGAGTGTAAAAAGCCCACCCCACCTTCCCCTCTCCCCGCACATCCATCGGAAATGGGCTGTCCTCTCCATCCCTGAGTAGAGATTAGGGATTCCATTGCTGGGGGATTCAGGTAACTGATAAGCCTGACTATTAAAGATAGGAACAGCGCAAGTTTTATACCGGAAAAACGTTCCATTAAGGATGAGGCAGGCAGGGATTCACAAGGGGAGCTGCCCCACACATGGTATCTCTGCTAATACTTTCACCTTAATAGCATTTAAATAAGGAGAGATCAGCTAGTAAGTGTAGGAATATTTATAGAGGTTGGCAACAGTGTAAGGCAATTTAATCCCATCCATTTAAGGGACAGTTATCACCTATAGGGCCGTAAATGTAGTTCCTTAGAGTCTAGGGCACTAATGAAGAATATGGACTATGTGAAACGATACAAGGATGCTTTTTTTTAAATGCCAAAAAGCTACATTGAACTCTTAGAAACTCAAGAGAAGAGATCCTAGGATAGGTGCATTTTTATTCACATGCATGACAACAATGATTTGGTACTGTCATATAAATAATTTGTAAAGGTTCATTAACCTGTATTTTGAATCAAATGACTATTCTTAAAGCTGTTGTGTGCTATGATGTGTCAGAAGTATTCTGAAGAGTTACAGGAATCATATGCTTAGCTCAAACAAGGGCAATGGGAGAATAACAACTTCAAGCAAATGCTAATGTCGTTGTGTGTCTCAAATAGACAATTGCTTGCACATGCTGGACAGTGATATCATACCAGGTGGGTTTACTAGCTTTAAGTAGCCTCTCCTCATACTGTACATTGGCACACATACATGAACATTTGTTGTTGGAGTACTATAAGAATAACTATTTATAAGATGGCATGCAAACCAGATGTCCTTAATTTACCAATGTGAACTAGGGCAGAAAGATGATGCTTGTGAATAAAAAGTTGGGAAAAGTCCAGAAAAAGGTTCTTACTAATGAATAGAGTTCCCATAAGTTTATAATCTTCTTATCTCAAACCACAGGCAACGATCAATGACAACTAAGCCTGCTCTATACTATACACCAATCTGCTTGTCTTTTATGAACTTCATTTCCTTAACAAAAAAGTAACACATTTGATGACCGAAGAAAGTTTTTGACACTGCTGTGCTCACTTGCCGTTGCTATTACTGTCATCAGCAGCGACAGGAGTCAAGTGTCTCAGTAGGCAATACACAGTGGAACCCAACAATGTTAACTTAGGACCTTCGTTTTGCAGTCAAGTCAATGCTCCAGCTGACAAGTCGCCTGACAGCGGTAGTTATGGAATGATGGGCTGAGCTGGTCATGCCTAAGTGATCTTGATTGATTTTGGTTCTAGCCTACAGTCAATGTTTCAGTTCCAGCGTCCGCGCCTGAGTGAGGCAGCGCTGTCAATCACAGCCTGAGACAAGGCCTTCGCTAAGTTTGGTGCCGCAAATCAATATAACATAGCTGACTGCTATCATGGGGTAAATTAAGCCCTTGTAAGGAAGTGAATGAGACAGAAGGAGGAAAATCTTTGCTGTGATATCTTTAGTCTAGGGTTGACAGTGATGATGTTGACATGCACGAAGAGGCAAATGCACTTTTTGACATCAGAGGAAGCTTGAAAAGTTGGGTGAGCCAACTTTGGTTACCAATAGGAAATTATGCAAAACTGAAGGATATGAAACACAAAGCAGAAAAAGAAGAAGCTCATAAAAGTGCCACAATGCTTTTTTTAAGAAGGAAAATATGAAAATGACTTACATTTCATACCATCCACAAAAATGAATGAGGTACGCATTGATTCACATTGCACACAATACAATACATGTTTCTGTGTTCGCTGTCACAAATTCCCATTGACCTGGACTTTTTGCATTGATTGGAATAATGGGTGGAAACAAAATTGCAAGTGAGGTAATTAAAGTTGTATATTTCCTCTGGTTCAAAGAGTTCTGGGCATGAATTTCCACGGTCTGGTCGAAAAAGATAAAACGATTAATTGGACAGAAATAACATGACTTCTGCAAACTAACTGTATATTAAGGCAACATTTATAAATATTTTATTCTAAATGAGACCATCATTTAAAAAAGGAAATCATGTTCTTTTTAAAAGACTTGAAACTTGCAACAGAGACCAAGAACTAATCAGGATAATGTATAGTGAGTAATACATGAAGTGAGTAATATAGCGTCATTTTCTCATTGACTTCTAGTCACCTGAATGATTTAATATTTCAAATGTATGATTAGAACATAACAAGACAGGCAAATAAATAAAACACACTAGGAGAAAATCGTCCAAACTTATCAACAAATGAACCTCAATTATATCCGTAAATTCCAAAGTCTAAATTCAACTCCAGTTAGTAAATAGAGAATGCAATTCCTGAAGAAATTGCTAGTGGGAATGCTTTATGCTGAAAAGCTGACGCTAAACTGCTATGCTGAAATGTAATGTGTAAGAAGAAAGTGAAGAATTTAGATTGAAATGATACATGAACACTGGGGGCTTGAATGTGTGATGAGAGAAGAAAAGAAAGTGAAAAGGCTTGGAAAAGCAGCAGAATATTTGAACTGCAAACTTTTGAACTAACTTGATGGCGAATGATCTGTTGCCATGCCAACGGCATTTGATGACATCCCATAACACGCTTAGATGCGTTGATGGCTGCATCGTTACCAAACCTGTGAAGTTTTGGGCCGTTTGGAGTATTTTCACTGAAGTTATGAGAAAACCGTGTTTCATGGCGAGCATTGTGTTGCCATGGCAACGGCATTTGAAGAAATCTCAAAACTGTCCCGTAGATGTCTTCGCGGCTGGACTGTTAGCACACATGTGAAATTTGAGCACTTTTTGAACATTTTCATAGGAGTTAATGTAAAGCGACATCGTCTTTTATGGCGAGGGAAACGGCATATGATGACACCCCATAATTGACGTAGAGCTGTTGAGGGCAGGACCATTAACCATTATCTGAAGTATGCTGCTCTAATTATGTCAGTTGGAGTTGACATCATAGTGTTCCATGAGGTGTTTATATTTGAGCTAACGAGGTGTCCAGAGATCAAAGGTTTCCATTGTTCTGAATGAGAGATAAACCTGTTACATGTGAACGTTTTGTTGAAGAACCGTAACAGATATCGGTGAAATTTCAAAGTGTGAAGCATCTCAAGGACCTTGAGTATCTGAAGTGTGCTTTTTGTGTACTTTCGGGTCAATAATGTGGCCTTTTTGGCACATTAACTAAAGGTGTGCGGCTGCTGCTGTGAGGAAATATCAGCCTGAAATTACAATGGGCTTTAATGGAGACATGTTGAACGTTTTTGTCACTTCATGCCCTCAAGAGGAATTTAGTTTAATAATTTTTTGCCTAATTATTTGTCATTTTTCAAGCTACGAGATGTTTTCCTACGTTTGTCATGAAAAATTATGTCTCAGGAATGTAGGGTTTAGGAATTATGGCAGGTTTAAAAAAGAATATGAAGGCAAATTTCAAGCTGTCCTACACAAGCTGTGACATCACGCACTCTAGTTAATGTTAAAATCTGAAGAAGGCCTCTGTACCAAGGTCTGAACAATGTTTAATATCTCTAAAAGTAAGAATCAGATTTTGTGTTACACGAATAATGTCAGAAAGATGTGTAACATTTTAAAGATGGAATGAAGTTTCTGAGTGAAAGTATGAATGAACAGTTAGCAGTTGAAGTCGCATGAAGATTTGTTCAAGTCTGAAGATTTTCTCCATTGACTTCAATGGTTAAAAATGTGATGAATTATGGGATATATCTCGGGAATTATGAAAGTTATGAATGAGAAAAGTAATAGCAATCGATTCCCGACCGATCTGAACGTTTCGATGTTTGAACGGAGTTTCTGCTATGTGGGAGAAGAAGAGGGCCAAAATAACAGGCGGAATAATAAAGAATGTTGTGCTTAGAAGAACAGATAGTGGGAATGCTGTTAACAGCATTCCCACTAAACTAAGTGGAGGAATCCTTCTTCATAGTTGAGAGCCTAAATGCTTCTCCATCATCTCGAGTTGTAAGATTGATTTTATGTTCTTTACGTGAGGACGAACAGGTCAAAACTCCAGCTACATTTTATAGCATTATAATTAACACATTTATTGACATGGTCCCTGATGAACAGCACAAGCCAACGTTTGTGACTTTAATAACAAAAGCTGTTCTTTGTTCTGCCAGTGAAGCCAGTTTGTCCTATCATAACCTTTGCTGGTATGATAGTGATACACACTATATGCCATCATAAAATCAAAGGATGCCAGCTTTCATAACATTTAAAGTCAAGTGTTTCTGCAATACTGTCTGATCAGGTTGCAATATATTTACCAAACACATACAGCAGTAATATTGGATGCAGCTCTTCATTACATTAACACAACTCTTTCCCTTCACAGGAGAACCCACCAGCTGGATCACATCCACTTTCAGTCAGGGAAAGGAGAAAGACACCCCTTCCAAACTAATTATCATTGGACAGCTGTTCTGTTGGGGACAATCCAAACTCAACAATCACTTCCTGGACGGCTGCTGACAGCCACTGCTGGTTCTCATAACGACGTTGTAGAAACGTTGGCGCCTCCACCTTCTTAACACATCTCAATTTGGCATGCTGCATGGGGCATCTGACTGCTCTAACTGGGTGTAGAGAATTGGCAGTTTATTCTTTATGGCAGCCTCAGTCCTTACAGAAACTGATGCAGTTCTCAGTTTGTTGTGCTAGATAATTTAGAGTTTGTTTCCCCGAAGTCACCTTACCTGAAATGAATGCACATGACCACATTTCCACCAAATGGCACATGTTATATTCTACTGAGGGTTAGAGCCTCATGTTTATTCTATAAGCTGCTGTGCCATATCATGAATCAACTACCTTTCCTTGACAAGTAAATCTCATTAGCGGTATATTTGTTTGCTTAGTGGGTGTCAGAGAGTGTGTGCACAGTCTGGTGGGCTGGAGAGGGATGAAAAAGAGGCAGAGGAAGTTTTCTTTCTGACAGATGTTTACCATCTCATTTGGCCAGGCTAACCACATCGCAGCCTTCTGAGCAATGCCAATGACCAGTCCTCGTGGACACTTGGCCTCACAGATGTTGAGCTGTTGATTTACAGTCCAGTCAACACGGGGGAAGAGTTTTGGATGTTTCGGCAGACACCCTTACTCCTGGTTTGGCATGGAGTTGTGAAGCAGTGTTTGTGTATGTTAAGCGCACATTTGCACAGTCGTTGCTTTGTGTGTGCACATTTGTTACTCCAGGTAGGCTACAGTATGTATGTTTGTGCAGCGTCTTCTTTACACAGAGCTTCTGCAGCATTGGGAACGGTTGAATTATTCAACAATATCAGCAAGTTACTAGAATTCCATGACATTTAATAGAAACTTAAGGCGTGATTGTAATGTTTTTTTTTTTTTTCCATACAATCAAAATCACATTTACTAGCCAAATTAATTTAATTGTATTAGCAGCAGTCTTGCCCACTTCTTCCCAGGATTGCTTGGCTTTTATTTGAGAGACAACAGAGAAATGCATTGTTACCTTGAGGCTCATTGTGAGCAACAGTAGCACTCACCATGCAATACAAAACTCAAAGGTTTTGGTCTATTTCTATTTGTTTTCGAACTGAGGGTTTCAGGAATCGTAACTACTTTTAAATACATATCATTTTTAAATGACTCACTTTAATTCTAACTATTCAGTGCCATACCTAAAAAAAAATATTATTTTTGTCTCTCTTCTAATATCATCAGACTGTCTTTCTCCCAGTCTACAGCCTGTTGCTAATTGTCGCTTCCCTTTTCGATGTAAACAACATAATGTGTCATTATGCAAATGTGCACTTATGAATGTGTTTGCCCTCCGACTGTGTCAGGGGTTCCTAAATTACAGCAGTCAAGAAGGAAATGCCAGCAAATTCAGCACCATGCAGGAGTATAGCTTAATTGTATATAGGAAATGGTGCTCTCCTTACTACTGTCACAGTCGTGCCTTATTTACAGGAAGTTAAATCCCTCTCTGGCTGTAATTTGAATGAGGGCATGGTAGGTCGGTTTGCAACTATTGAGAAAGAATTTGTTTCCCTTTGTTTGCCTTTATTGATTGTTCAGTGCTGTCTACCAAACTGCAGTTTGTAAAGATTATAATTTAAGTGAGAAAATATGCTGCCTATGCGGACAAATTGGGCCCTAATTAAAAAGAAATATTACTGTTTCCTGTTTTTTTTTATATTAATTTACTCATTAATGAATTGAAATGTTTATTTAACCCTGAGATATCATTCGGCAGTGGCTCAGTCAGTAGGGGCTTGGACTGTGAGCCGTAGGGTAGCCGGTTAAAGTCCCCGAACAGACCTAAATATGGAGTGTGGACTGCTACTTGGAGAGGTCCCAGTTCACCCCCTGGGCCTTGCCGTGGTGCCCTTGAGCAAGGCACCGGACAACCCCCTTCCCCCCCAATCCCATTGCTCCCCGGGCGCTGTACAATAGCTGCCCACTGCTCCTAGAACTAGACTCCTGGTACTAGGATGGGTTAAATGCAGAGGCCAAATTTCACTGTGTGTGCTGTGTGCTCTGCATGTGTGACCATTAAAGAGGGGTTTCATCCCTCAGATTCTATCTTCTATCATTGAGGTTTCCCTCATTTTCAACGATGGCAAAATACAGGAAATTGCAGTTAACAAATCAAAAAAGGAAAATAATCAAGAAAAGCAGTTGCACACTAAGGTGAAGTGGTTCGAGATCCTCCTCCTGACTTGATCAGGGGAAGCCAGAACGTCAGTTTTAAGAATGTGTTGCAGACAGGGGCATTGCTTGGATCTAGTAACATCGGGGGCTTAGCCCAGCACGACAATTGCACATTCAAAACTATACATATATCAATAGAGTATCCAAAGTATACACAATATGAAATGTAAATAATGAATACAACTTTCAATCCTCTATCCAAGCAGAAATATATGGACATAGGTTACTATATAAAAAGGGTGCAAATGTATTGAGTATCCTAGCCATGAGAACTTGTTTTAAAGGGGACCTATTATGCAAAATCCACTTTTTCCTGTCTTTTATACATAAACATGTGTCCCCTCTGTGTAAAGAGATTCTGAAAGTTTCAGGAAAAAAGATTTGCTCTCTTTTTGTCCTGATCCGTTTATATAAAAACCTGTCTGAAAATGAGCTGATCAGATTTTGGCCTCTGATGATGTCATAACGATTTGTTGGCTTGTATAACCATTAGTCAATAACCAACCAAGGTAACACCCCCCACCTTATAACCTGAATCTCCTCCTAGAGCACTATTGTGTTCTTTTACACCAAATATCTCGCAGAGGGGCGTGGGGAGTGGCTCCTTATTTTCATCTAAAGTAACAGACAGAGAATCAGCACTTTTGAAACAGGGCTGAAACAGAGGGGATTATGGGATGCTACAATGGGTGATCTGTTTGGTATTTGGAGCCAAACACTTCAGGGACATGTTTTGTATATATCTGAGATCTAATATATAGTAATGAAAAACAGTATAATAGGGGACCTTTAAGTGGGGGTAGACTACTAGGGGGGTCCGGGGAAGAACATTTAAACATTTTTTAAGTTAAATGCATCAATCTGGTGCACTTTGAGGGCAAAATTAAGAAATGGATATGGATACACCCCCCACACCCATATGAATCAGAACTGTATACATTTCAAAGGCATAACCAATAACATACCATAGCCAATAACAATTGATTTAAACTTGTTTATTTATTTATATTTGGTTCATTTATAGTTGTGAGTGTGTCTGGGCTCCTGAATCTGTCTCAGAGCTTCTCCTCTCTCCCTCCATTTTTATTTTTATTAATGAATACTAATGCTAATTTTACTAATCTCGTTTCAAATTGTATTTTAGTTTTACTGTCAGGAATGATTTCCTACGTGTTTTTTTGTTTATTCATTCTTTTTGTTTTATAAAAATAGTAATTATATAATTGCCTCGGAAATATTTGTTTACATAAATGGTAACCTAAACCTATGAGACCCACTGAGATAACTTAGACTAAAGTTAACTATGTAAACACTCAAACAGTACTTTACTTCAACTGAGCTGTAGTTATCTCAGCCTCTAATGGCGCATTTCCATTGCAGGCCTCGCTCGGCTTAGTACGGTATACTTAGGCCTTGTTAGGACTGGCTCACTTTATGCTGCGTTTCCATTACAGTTTAGTAGCTGGGGCAGTAACTATAGTAACGCAGTGTAGGCAGAGCCGTGACGTCATCTTCAATGCGAACCACAGAAAAACAACATCAGCCGTTAGCTGTTAGCACTCAAGCTCACAGCTCCTCATATCTGTTCAGAAACTAGACAAAAGTTAAACAAGTACAAACCTCAGACTGTCTGTGTCATGGCGGATACAGTCGCTGGTTTATTTAGGTCTGTATAGGCCGTTGTTGTGAGTGTGGACGGTCGGAGCATATACTGCGTTAGCTTAGCCGATCTCCATTTAGAAAACACGCATTTTAAAAGGTTTTCCGCCTGCCGTCTGTCTGCAGACTTGTCAAAGCATTAATTCATGGTTTTTACTAGTAACTGGTATCAGTATGTTGTTACTTCGGCATCATTTTGAAATGTGTATTACAATTAAATCACGGTAAAATATGTTCATTTTGTTGTAGTTGTAGCCCCCTTGCCAGCGATTCTCTCTCTCTCTAGTTTAGCATACTCAGCCCGACTCAGCCTGGTTGTTGGCCCGGAAAGAACCTCGATTTGATGGGGCCAGAAAAACTGTGAAATAGTACACGCTAGCCAGTACTACGCCAAGTGGAAACGCAACCAAAAACGGGCCGGGCACGGCACGGCACGCTTAAACCTTAAGCATAAGACAGTTAGTAAAGCAAGTTTGGCAGGGTCCCGTGGTCCAGTCAAGATTGTATACAAGACAGGACCCAGAATCGATCCTTGCGGAATACCCTTTGATATTGGTACTATAAAACCTCTGATTCCATTTTCTTCAAACACACAAAAATATTTCAGAAACTTAATTCTGAAACCATTCACAATCAAACCTTAGACTGTACACAGTATGGACGTAGTCTCTGTGACATAATTTTATTAGGGTTAGGGTTGTGGAGCATCTGTTGGAGTGGAACGTCAGTGAAGCTGAGGAGGGCTCAGATAAACTATCTGTGCAGACAGCCAGCAGCTATCAGACTGTCGCGAAAAAAGTGTCCAGCCTTAATTTTGTATAACTAAAGCAATAATTTATTTCTGCTGGCATCCTTACATTTCGGCCAATAGAAATTGACTCACTCTGAAATATATAATTTCTAACCTCAGCTAATTACCACAAACAGCCATGTAAATTACCACCGAAGAGCGATCATTTCTCGGATTAACTGGATTCATTAACAATTCAGTCCTTTTGTTTTTAATTCAGCATTTAGAGGACAGGCACATGTCAAAACAACACTATTAATTATGTATGTAGCCTCCCACAGTTCCTTCCCAGTCTGCACCTCAGTCATGGTGGACCAATTCACTCCCAGAGTTTGTTTTTACTTGGTATTCAAAGCTCTATTTGGTCGTCTGCACTGTGTAATTTGTGGTAAAAGCCTCTATTTAAAGTTTGTAATTGCATATGTGCATGTACTGTAGGACAAATAAACTCTATTTTAGCAACCCCGTGCACAACAATCACACAGTTAGAAGTGGAAGTTACCCAGAACAACTGCAGACCTATTGATTGTCCACTGAGCAGTTTGGAGGTTACACCCATGTCATCAGTACCTCTAACGGTCCATCAGTCCCTCTGGATTTCTATTGTACATAATCACACCATTTATCAAGGATGATCGATTGTATTTGAAGTACCTGCTTCATATGAGTCTGCCAAACAACACTTGTATTGAACAATTATAATGCAAATTAGTCTTTTAATAATTATTGTACTGAAAATCTCCTTTATAAACACTTTGTTCTGAAATGCTTCTCAACATAACCAACCTGTAAACCAAACATATGTATGCAACTAATCAATAATGATTTACATTCAGCCTAGCCTAACAGGAATCCCCAATACCACACAAACACAAACACACACACACACACAACCGCAGTACCATCCTTTGGCTCCCGCAAGTACTGGAAAACAGTCTCAGAAAGTATTTGCTTCTAATGTTGCACTCAGAAATGTGTGTGTGTGTGTAAATAATGTGAAGTACTGACTGATGGTAGCAACCCTATCTGTGCTGGCCACACAGCTAAGGTAATGGACTATCAGTAGTAGATAATAGGATATTGATTGACAAATTGCTATCATCACATAATTATCTTGTATTTTCTGTGCACATAAATACAAAGTTTGAGGAGCACGGTATCTTCTTCGGGGTGCTTTCCCTCCCGGGCTTACTCATTAATTTGTTTTTGTACGTGTGTGTCCTTTATGTCTTAAGGGATTTGGATGGAAAATCCCCATATCTGACAGTAGAGTCCATTGAGATTCTGCACAACACGCCAGTGGAGGTTTCACTCGAGGGTGGAGTGGATTCTCTTGCTTTACACACTCTCCTCTCTCTACTCTCCTATCTGCTTCGACACACACACACACACACACACTCTCTCTTATACAACTTTCCCACCTTAAGGCTACCGTGCTGCACCCCTGCCTGCCTTCTCTGTCTCTGTTTCTCTGCATCATCCAGACTGTAAGTCGAGCTGCAATGGTACTGCGACACACTCTACTTAGAATTAGTCTTCACCTGAGGAGGAGCGTGTTACCAAACAAACAGCTGGCACGTCGTCACTGAAAAGAAAGAATAGAAGAGCTAACACTTCAGTGGAATAGACTACAACACTTATTTGTCATATTCTGTTTTATAATCATGAAGGTTAATCTCAAAGTGTGTGCCAAATGGCTTTCCTTTTTGCCAAAACAGCTTTATGAACAGCTGTCTCCAATGCTATCCAAGCATGATCAGTGTCAGAATCACTTTGTGTGATTCATAGTTTTATTTTGGAGAAATGGACCTTGTCGCAGCTTTACCTTGGGTGTTGCATGCTGTGTAGATTTTGCTACTTTACTGCAATCAATTTCAACTTTGACCTCATTTGCTGGTGATCTTTAAATGTCAACAAGATGACAGCTGCCTGTGACATTACCTGGAAGTGATCGTGAAAGACAAGAAAGCGTATTGTCTGTGTGTCAGAGTTCATAGGACTCTACAACACCACCTTCAGTTAATACCATTACTGTGACATGAAAACTATACCTGTGACAAATCAAACATGAGTGAGAAGCAGTTCAGGGAAGGTAAAACCTAAAACAGCCTTGGATCACAAGCTGGTTGGCAACATGATGGCTGGAAAATAAGGCTTAGGGCCTATTTAGAAGTGATTTCAAGGTTCTCCTATTCAGATAAAATCTATTTAATCTCCTTTCTGTAATCCAGTCTTGGTTTTACTCGCTTCATGAAAAGAGTAACCACAATTCTTGTCCAGATTGTGGTGGTAATGTACCGCAATAGGTTTGGAAAGTGCCAGAAATGCAGAAAGACAATAACAAATTCTCAATGTTTTAACCGTTAACCAATCTTGAATGGCCAAAATAATCATGTTTATCTTATCTTATGATCCTGTTGTGAAATGGGAACCCTGAGGTCGCTGTCCACACTCCATAAGAACAAAACTACTACTTTTATCATTTGGCCTTCATGTCATAGCATCTATCACATATCGGAAAGATTTGAAAAATATGGGCTAGCCATTAGCTAACAACTTCTCATAAACACAAACACCTTGTTGACATTTTTTTTTTTTATTGTTTTTACGGGGACTACAAATGATTTGATAAATACTTCAAATTGGACCCTGTTTGTGACTATTTATAACATTTGGTGCAACATCTGGCTAGAATGTGAGCAAACTGATTTTGATGCTTCTTGGATGTGTTGATCCTTTTTTTCATTGAATAACTATCTGGTCCACTTAAGAGACATGAGGTTACGGGTTGATAGTTTAATGGAGCAAGAAATCTGGCAGAGTGTGTCTGGCACTGTAGGTGATACAGTAATGAGGGACAGATGTGCAAGCTACCTGGTGACGTAAACCCCAAGCTACACCTCTGTGCACAGTGCTAGAGATCAAACTACTAATGATGTGCAAAAAGACTATCCTGACTAGCACAAATGAGTACAATTAATTAAAGATTCCCGTAAAACTATCACAGAGGAATGAAGCTTATTGTTTTTCTTTTTGATGTTTGTGGATTGTCACAGCATTGAAATGTCTTTGTTTCTCAATGAGTAGGCATCTGTTACTACACATTTATAGTGATGGGTGTATGCCATAAAAAGATCATTCTGCTGCACAACATTCATAATAAACAAACCTGCATTTCACAGAGAAACACACACAGAGCACGGAGCACTGATGCTACATTGAACCCCAGTTTATTGCTATATTATATAGCTTTTGATCCAATCAAATCAACATATGATATTATTTAAACATCAAAAAATGTGTTACATTCGAGAGTTGAATGTTCAAATAAATGTTTGCCACATACAGAATTTGACCTGAATTCTGCTACCTTATCTTGAAAGCGTAATTTCCTCTTCTTTCATGATGCTGGATGCTTATTCAATAGTGAAATCCCCGCTTTGCTTCTCACACACATCTCATGCAGACTTGTGTGAGAGGAGAATTCACTATCAGAGAATATTACCTTCCAGGGTAATAGGGCCTTAATATTCTCAGGGACACAGTCCTTTGATATGGATCTTTCAAGTGATGGCTCAATCCCCTTGTAACTTAAATTCGTGAAGGGACATATTTGTGGCATTAAAAAGCAGATAGAGCACTCTAGGGTGCTTATAATTGGTACTGCGTTATCGTTTAGGATAATTCTCTCACTGCATGCTGATGCGTCGTTGTTGGGCCCAGGAGTCCAAAGGCAAAAGATTCCTGCAGGGATTTTAAAAAAGGTCTGGTAGTTTTGATAAATAAACAGGAAGCAGTCAATAGGATGCAATAATAACAAATGCATTAGGGAGGGAAGAGTAAGGAGTCATAATTGTCTGCAAATTGGTTGATTGTCATTGCAGTCCAAGGCAAACCCAACTATTTTCTCTCCTGATTGGTGTGGTCGGAGCTGAAAGGACAGTCAACATTATTATTATTACATTACATTTAATTTAGCTGATGCTTTTATCTAAAGCGACTTACAATAAGTGCAATAAACCACAAAGATTAGAACGACAAACAGGCCCTGAGGGTTCACCACTGCTGTGTTGTCTGTGTGCTTTTTTCTGGTGAGGACAGTTTGCTTAATGTGAAAGAATGCAGTCCCCGGTCCTAATCCATTCGTCGGTGCGTTGAGCAGTTAGCTAAAGCTTTCTGACAAACTCAAGGACATTGTTTGTTTACTGGGCACCCTTTAACATAAAAAAACAATGATTAATATGATTAGTCATCCACGTGTGCACCTCAGAGAACAAATGACATTTTGGATACGAGAATGAGTCCTTCACCAAATGGCAGCAGATGCAAGTTGTTTCAAATGGACTAATACATCACCACAAAAAATAAGAATGAGCTCGTTTGCACTCATTCTGCCTCCTGAGAGCAGTCAATGAAAAACTGCAGACATCTCAAGGCCGAATCTGTCTCACGTGTGGCCATAAACACTTTAACTTCATCTAATGGCGTCATTGTATTTTTAGCACACATCTTCAGGTGCAATAAATGGCCTCGACTTGTTTGTTTTTAAAGATCTGGGCGCATCAGTCTTGCAGCCTACTTTTGAAATGCCTCAAGAAAGCCGCTCACATTTTGGAAAATATAATTTCAACAGATGCTAACAAGAAGAACTGCTGAGAGTTTTTCTTAATGCTTTGCCAGTTTTGAGGCTACTAATTAGCTCAACTGAATACCCCATATTGGCTAATGAGGATTTGAAAGTTAGACAAACATTTCCAGATAACATTGTCAGAGCTTTGAATATGGATGTCAAATAAGTCATAGTTCTGCTCTTATTAACAATTGTATTTTGAACTTCACAGCAGCAGTTGTCAATTCAGTGACAGTGTGGCATGAAACTACAATAATAAATGATTCTGCTTCATTAATAATGATTTGCTTCCTCAGCAAGCCAAAAGCTAAAGTGTGAAATAGACTCTAACACATTCTAATTCCCACTTGATTTAATCCTATTTTTTTCCCTCTGTGTGTAGCATATCTGCATCTTTCCTCAAACAATACGTATAGAGTATCTCCTGGTTTTTGGATTCATCATGCTGCATTTCACGTGCAACAGCTGCTTGTTTTGGGAGAGATGTGTAGAAGGACAGAGACGACAATTTGGGCCTGGAGTCCTCAGCAGAAAAGTCTTTGAAGTGAGGGATCTCTGTTATGTGAGAGGCTGCATGTTTCGGGGAAGCTGCAGCAAGTGGAGTTTTTTTTTTGCAGAACTTATGTAAGTCTCCCAGATGGCACCGACTGCATTTGATTGATGACAAAAAGAGAAGGTTCTGGAAATAAAAAGGACAAGGGGCTTTGTTTCTAGAGAATGTTGACTTTATTGTCACAGTGAAGAAAACATATATCACTGACAGTGAAATGTTATGTATAAATCTAATATTCAGAAGCCTTTTCTCAATCTCTTCACAAGGTTTTCTAGAGGACATCTGCATAATCATGTAATTATTCTCCGAGATCCACAAGTACACGCATAATATCAACCGAGGGGAACATTTCTGACACCAGTCCTTACTTCACTTGATTGAAAAAGAGGTAACGCCACGTATTTTCTGTTCAAACATTAGTTCTGGGAACCCAACCAAAAAAAACGGACAGAAGAAACTCCTTGTTTTAAGCATCTCTCACAAACAGTAAGCAAATGAAAGTGATATCCAGGGGACATACATGTAAACAAAGAATGCCTTAAACAAATGCTGTAATGTGTATGTAATGATGCCATTAAAGTAGAAATAGTAAATGTTGTGTTCCATTTCTCCACCTCCTCTACATGTTTCGTATTATACTTCTAAAGATAATGCAAATGTTCTTTTTGTATTAACATTTTTTGAGAAAAAGAGGCAAATTTGTACCAGAGTTTATCTCATTTTGTGGTAAATGATGCCAGTTTTACTTTAGCCATAATTTATCGTTGCAGCATTGTTATACTATCTGAGCCTCAATTGTAAGGAATAGTTCAAATGGTTTATTTTTATAACCATTAAAAGCCTTACACCAAATTAAATATTGCTGTACTGGCAGGGTCTAATAAAATGCTGTCAGATTCATTAACAAAAGCTATTTAAAGGCTTTTTTCTTATTTATTTAACCAATAAATGATCTCAGTTTAAAATTAATTTTCAAAAATTAGCAGACTGTCAGTCAAATTATCCCGCACCAAATCATTGGAGACGTCTTCACACAAAGATAACACATGGGCTGCGAAAAAAGAAAAATACATAAAAAAGTGCTGAAGCTGACTTTATATCAGAGGACAGTTCTTCACCCCAGGGTTGCCAGACTCTAACAGACAGGCCGAGAGGTAAACAGAATCCTGAAAAATTGCCCATGGCATTAAATACACAAGTGGACTTGCGAGCACCTGCTTCAGTGCTTGATGGGCATGAAATGGAACAGAGCTGTGGTTTCCCCTTCATGATTTTAAACTCTAAATGAGTTTCAATTTGAAAACGTGCCAGCTCTTCAGGGCACTGTTTTGGGCCGTGTTTTCCACTGCTATATACTTTTTCTCTACTATGTTTCCACTCAATAGTACTGTAGTCAACCCGGTATCACGGCAAGACGTGAACATGTGACGATCTACCATGCTGGGAGACGTGAATATGTCACGGTTTCGTCCCTTCAAACGTGACAGTTACACTGTATTGTTAACATGGCCCAACCAGTGGAGAAATACCCGGAAGTGCCAAGCAAATGGTCTACCGCGCCTATTGGTCGGTTTTTATTGTCAAAATTAGATGTTTTTAATTTATTTTTTAATCATCACACTCGATTTCGCCGATTTTCTTGTTGCCCTAGCTGGTCGACACCTCTTTTAGCAGAAACAAAGGCTACATTAATGTATTAAATCGATGTTAATCCATGTGTGTGGAGGTGTGGATGTGGAATTAACAGACGTGACGTTGTGCGATTGCGTTGCCAGGCAACGCAATTTACAAACTCTTCAACTACAACCCTAATTATATTTAAAAACATTTTAGAAGGCCTCACGAAATACTTTAATGTAAATTAAAATGTAAATGTGAAGGGATGTGTGTAATGTGGTGATTGACATTATTCACCCACGGATCTATGGGTTGGGGGTATTGTTCCGCACGGACATTTTTAGTTAACCGGACTCCTGTTGATTTTAAAGATATTACTGATTTTCTTTGAATATAAGAATGTAAATACTGAGTTGAGAGAATAGTCAGGGGATTTGGGTGATGGGAGACACATCTATGGATTCAGAATTTCAATAACTTACTGTTAAATGACGGATACAGTATACCTTTCTGTCTGTGATGTTTTACAAATCAGATATTAGAAGTAAAACATGTGAAATAATATAGCAATATCCTGTACAATTATGTGAAAACATGAATAAAACTACACATCTTCAGATGTTATACATACACAAGTGTCTACACTAATAATACAAAGTTATTATGGCTGTGTGTACCTTGTGTGCACCGCCTAGTGGTTAAAGCACGTTATTGAATTAGTTGTGTATATGATATGTCAATGAACCTTAGAAAATCTTGAAATCTTGAAAGGGATATGCAAAATAGCCATTATATACAGTCTTTAATTAACTATTAGTAGAGAATAACGAGTAATGAATATACTTTATAGGGATCTGCAGATAAATGTTTAGTCTTCTCAAGCAGCAACTATCAAATATCTCTCCTGATTGTTGGCACTTGACAATCACCTTTCCCTGAATTTTACTCAGGTGTAACTAAAGCCTGATTTAAGGGTTGTTTATATTTCACATCATTAATCAGAATCTGCAAAGTAACTAAAATAAAAGTAGTGGAGTAAAAATACCAGGTTAACCTCTGAATTGTAGTGGAGTAGAATTGCTGTTTTGTTTAGTAATGGATATTGAATAAGGAATAAAGGTTTTGACAAGACCTGGTGTAACAATAATCAAAAAGGACATTAAAAGAGCTCCAGATGTTAATGATCTAAAACAGAACAAATTACAAAACAGCACACCTGAAATGTATATTTAAATACTTTATTAAGGGCAGTGAATTAGTTTTTTCTGTATGTTTTTTTCAAATCAGTGTTATACAGTAAGTGTCATAGACAGTGTTACATTGCTATTATTATCCTTAAAATATATGTAAAACAAAACCACTTATGATCTTTTTATTTGAGTGGTTTACTAATGACAGTTAATTCTGTTTTTGCTATTGATGGTTTCATTTTTGTGAAAAATAATAAAATAATACAATTCAATAACGTGCTTTAACCACTAGATGTGCCTTTCTATCAGCTGTGCACCGTTATGGTGTAAATACAGCCTATCTACCAATTGGATCAAATATAAAAGTCAGCCGAATTAGTATTGATACTGCAAGGAGACGTATTGTGTGAAAAGAAATGTAAGATGTTGTTTAATTGCTGATATATTTATGATCCACGTCACGTTTTCAGTTTTGGCGGCAGTGCTTCCTGTTTGTCCAGAAGTCTTCTCATCAGGGCTCTATAAATACAGAACTACGGCAGATATGTAATATTTAATGCAGCCGAACCGTGTATTACAATGCCATTATGTGATGACCTCCAAAGAGAAAAGCAAGCAAACTCGGAATAAAGTATTATTTTATTTTTAAAAAATGTTTTCGGATTTCACATCAACAGGAGTCTGGTTAACTAAAATGTCCGTGCGGAACAATACCCCCAACCCATAGATCCGTGGGTGAATAATGTCAATCACCACATTACACACATCCCTTCACATTTACATTTTAATTTACATTAAAGTATTTCGTGAGGCCTTCTAAAATGTTTTTAAATATAATTAGGGTTGTAGTTGAAGAGTTTGTAAATTGCGTTGCCTGGCAACGCAATCGCACAACGTCACGTCTGTTAATTCCACATCCACACCTCCACACACATGGATTAACATCGATTTAATACATTAATGTAGCCTTTGTTTCTGCTAAAAGAGGTGTCGACCAGCTAGGGCAACAAGAAAATCGGCGAAATCGAGTGTGATGATTAAAAAATAAATTAAAAACATCTAATTTTGACAATAAAAACCGACCAATAGGCGCGGTAGACCATTTGCTTGGCACTTCCGGGTATTTCTCCACTGGTTGGGCCATGTTGTCACTACCCGATCGGTCCACCTGCCCGATCTGTACTGCGCATGTGCGAGATGGTCCGCCACTACATACGGCAACTCTACTAGGACACTTGACACAGTGGCTTTTGGCAAAGCAGAAAAAGAACCGAGAGAGATTATTGTTATTACAACAACGTGACTTCACTTTTCTGTGTTCTTTTATGTGGGTTTAAATACATTGTCAGAATAAGTGAGACATGGATTTAACTTCTGTTAGACAGCTATATATGCCATACATTTTTGCATACATTCACAGTAAATATTTATTCAGTATGATAGCTGTCTAACAGAAGTTAAATCCATGTCTCACTTATTCTGACAATGTTTTTAACCCCAAATAAAAGAACCCAATAAAAAGAGTTGTTAAATAATAGTGAAGTCACGTTGTTGTAATAACAATAATCTCTCTCGGTTCTTTTTCTGCTTTGCCAAAAGCCACTGTGTCAAGTGTCCTAGTAGAGTTGCCATATGTAGTGGCGGACCATCTCGCACATGCGCAGTACAGATCGGGCAGGTGGACCGATCGGGTAGTGACACATGTTAACAATACCGTGTAACTGCCACGTTTGAAGGGACGAAACCGTGACATATTCACGTCTCCCAGCATGGTAGATCGTCACATGTTCACGTCTTGTCGTGATACCGGATTGACTGTAGTACATCCTCAGTGTAGGTGGGGTGATCCGCTGCGCCGTAGCGACATCTCTTGAGCAGACCCTTTCTGGATTATTTTATCGACAACCAAACAGAAGGAAGTCTGCATTTTATTAATTGTATGGTGAGATGTAAGATGTTTTATGCATACTGCCTCTGGGCGAGTTATTTTTAATAATGCGAACGCTAATGATGGTATTTTTCTATTTAGAAATGGCGAGTTTGGGGCCACCATATAGCTTACTGGTTAGAGCTGGCGGCAGATGTACTGGGCTCAGTGAGGAAATACGGCTTTACACAAATATACATGTCCATACTTGTATTTAGGGTTCCTAATAGTACATTTTTATAATCTGTTCAAAAACATGATACTCTTGATGTCAATTTTGCTGTATCCAACCACTGAAACACTCTGTCTCTTTAAGCCAGTGGTTCTCAACTGGTGGGTTGCGACCCAAAAGCGGGTCGGGACCCGTTTCGAGTGGGTCGCAGATGTGTGAGTGAAGAAAAACAAAACAAAATTCAAACTTTTAATATGAAGGCCCAATTTTCTAACGCTGTGCATGCAGTAGGCGTTGGACTGGAAGTACCGGAGACAATAAACGGCTTTGAAAACTTCTGTCACGTAGTGATCATCTTCTCAATAAAACATCTTTGCTGATGTTTTTTCGAGTCTTCTGGCCAATCAGAATCAAGGTTGTTGCCGGAAGTCCCCACGGAGAATAACTTTGCGATAGAACTATTCTTTATACATCCATTTGACAACTTCAGATAAAAATGAACACATAATGAAATATGACCCCCGGCTTGATGATTGACAGGTCACAGAACAATGGGAGCTATCTACCCTTACCCACAATTTAAAGGGGACCTATCATGCAAAATGCACTTGTTGATGTATTTTATACATAAATATGTGTCCCCGGTGTGTCAGGGAACTCACACAGCGTCAGAAAATAAAACCCTCTCTCTTTTCCTCCGTACCCAAATCTCTAAAAACTGGGCTACAACGGAGCTGATCCAGATTTTCCGCCGATATGACGTCAAATCGGCAGCGGACCCACAGCACTATCGGTTGCTATCAGAAACAATGCCCGACTGTTTTGGACGTAATATGGTCGGTGTTTACATTAGCATCGCTAACACTCAGAGCTAACCTGTACTGCACAGAGCATGTGTGTGAAGAAGCAGGAAATAAAAAGGAACTCACCTTGTATAACCGGCAAAAGAGAAAGCCTTTGAGCTCCATACTATTTCAGAAATAATCCTTGATCTAATAATCCTTGATCTAATAATTCTTGATCTAATAATCCTTGCGTTTCATCACCGCAGCATTTTAGACAGTATCTGCCAGGTCCCGCATGAGCCGCTAATGCTCCGCCCCCTCTTATTTATTTATTTTTTCAGTTTAAAAAAAAAAAGCTTTATTTTTTCTTTATTTTTAGCCTTTATTTATACAGGTGAAAATGTCATTGAGACACAGGGTCTCATTCTCTAGAGAGACCTGTTTATACCCAGAATCAGCACTTTTGTAACAGGAAGAGAAATAGAGGGATATGAGGCATGGCTCTGGGTGATCTGTTTGGTTTTTAGACCAAAACACTTCATAGACATGTTTTTTATATTTTTTTATATATCTGAGACCTATGCTATTGCCTAAAAATAGCATGATAGGTGACCTTTAAAGTAATTCACACAAACTATCTCCTCTTTACTCTTCTCTCTGTGAGGAGCAGCAAGTTCAGCTTCAGAACAAAGCGAAAAACAAACAATGGCATAAAATATTATTAATATGTCGGGTAGTAATAGATTTATTTATTTTCTTCTCCAGAATGCGTAGTTTATATGTTAGTATTTCTAGAAATCTCCTGGGGGAGAATCCCCCCAGGCCCCCCTTCTGGGGTTGGGTTTTCAGCATGTGTGCCTTTTTATGTTATACAGTTCAGCTTTGATTTCATCATCTCATTAAACCTTTTAAAAGCATACTTTAGTTCTGTGAAGGGATATAAGGGATATATGCACTGTACTTCACTTTAATTAATATTGTATGCTGAAAAGCGTATATATTACAGCACGATTCTTTGTTGAATTGAGCGGTTCAACATTTCGGGTCGCGATTTATTGACAAAGGAAAAAAGTGGGTCCCGAGGCCTGACCAGTTGAGAACCACTGCTTTAAGCCCTCTCCCGAAATATCCCGGTCTGCTCTGATTGGCTTGCGAGAAAAATATCTAAGGTAGTTCTCAAGTTGTCGTTGGAGATATTCCAATGAGGGGCAATATATTCTAAGAGCCTGCATGTGATATAGTAAGGGAATCTGAATGGCTTGTTGAAAAACTGACTGGGTCATCTTGTATCACAGTTTGTGGGTTTGTAAAGGCTCCATGTACCCAAATGTGAAAGCAAAAGCAATGAAAATGTCAGACTTTCAAAATTAATTATCCTAGAGAGCTAATAGGTCTGTAGATATGAGGCTATGTTACATTGTTGATGGATAACAAATTGCTTCACCAGGTGCTGAGGCGTCTCAGGCAAACCCATTTTCTGGCCTTTATTCTATGTCGGAACAAATACTCCCCTTCAGCTGGCAATCCAACACAGTCCCTGTCTCTTCCACCTGCTCACACGTTCATCCACTCAGCAATGGAGGACAGCAGAACAAGTCAGCAGTATACGTGTCCGAGTGCAGTTCAACTTCATAGGCTAACAAGCCTCCTTCGCAAGCCAACAATGGATGAAGCAGTCTGATAATCCCAGTTTTCTGTACTGAAGATGTTATACTGTTTCTTCATTAGAGCTCTTTCAATAAACATTTTTATGGTAAATGGCAGTTCAAAGATGGCTTGTGTTAAAATGCTCCAAAAGCCAACAAAAGAAAAAGAAAAAATGTTGGAGCAATATTTTTGGAGCAATATCTTTATGTAAATATTCTTGATCTCGTCATCATTTCTTTATCCCAACATGTTGTCTAACATCATTAGACCTATCTTTGAAAATATTGGGATTATCCACAACAATTTGAAATAATGTTCTCTGAGTAAAAAATGATTAGCTACAATTCAAATGATTATTTTTCTGACAAACTCAGCAGTCTTAAAAATGAAGACTCCTGACAAGTAATATTTGGTATTAAGGATGTGGCCTCTGTAGTCTTAATCATCAGCTAGTTAGTGTGAATCCTGTTTACAGCATTCCACTATAGTTCTTCAAATCTTTATTCTTCAACAAATGTACACAGTTTACAGCATTCACACGCATTTTCAGTAGGAAATGCATTTTCTAGTTGTAATTAAATCTACTGTATTGGGAAAGCTTCAGTTAATACTCTAGCCTGCTCCAAACATTGAATATATTTAATGTTTGGTGCATGCTAAATTAAGCTTTGCTGAAAGATATAAATTCAGTCAATATTTTACTTTTAATGCTCCATTTCGCATTTCAAATATCTGTAGCTTATCTAAGTTTTTTGGTCTTTTATGTCTATCCAATATTTAATAGCCAGAGGACCCCTCTATAAATGAACAGCCTCCTTATGAATAAAACAACTTAGCTAGTCCAGTGCTTAGGAGCTAAAATTACACTATATTCTCTCTTCAACTTCCTTGAAAGAATGTATATGTGAGCCAAGGGGTAAATTAATTTCTGAATATCTTTTCTTTTAGATTTCATAAAAAAAATACTATTATTACCATCATCATCCTTATTATTCAGTAGCCTTACGCAAAGAAAATATATTTCCCCATATATTAACTGTCAATATATTGCATTATTTTGTTTTCTGATTTACTGGTTAATTGAAAAGATTTAATAAAGGAAATCTTGCTGTTGGCTACACCAACTGATACTGATTAATAATCAACATGAAAAACATATTTATTCATATCTACAAAATATATTGAAGATATATAGAATAATATATTGTGTTAATATATTACAATATATTGATATATAGAATAATATATTGTGTTAATATATTGCAATATATGGCATAATACATCAGTAATTGCCGCTTTCCATATATTGAGTAATATATGTAAATAAATATAATATATTGGTTGTGTATATATGTGAACATACATTTACTATATATTAACATTTATATGGGGACATGTACTATATATATTCACAAATATATGGGGACATGTATGTACTATATATTCAGATTTATATGGGGACATGTATGTAGAATATATTCACAATTATATGGGGACATGTACTATATATATTCACAAATATATGGGGACATGTATGTACTATATATTCAGATTTATATGGGGACATGTATGTAGAATATATTCACAATTATATGGGGACATGTACTATATATATTCACAATTATATGGGGACATGTATGCGCTATATATTCACAATTATATGGGGACATGTATGCACTATATATTCAGATTTATAAAAGACCATGTACGTACCATATATTCTGAACATGAGTGCAATATATGTTCACAATGAGGAGAAATGCATGTTCTGATAAAAAAAATCTTTCATTTCATTTCAAACCTTTATTTATGCAGGTGAATCCCATTGAGATCATTGATCTCTTTTTCAAGGGTGACCTGCTGCAAGTAGGTTCCACATGAATACATGTAAACATAACAGAAAAACAAAAAAGGACATCATACAGCATATTTACAGTGACTACAGTTTACATAGCTAGTAACATTTACAGGTTCCAACAGTTTCCGATTGGATAATATCTATCCTTGCTTTAAAAACATTTAGTGGAACCAAATTGCTCAGACTGTTCCAAGTTAGCGGAGCTGCGCATCTAAAAGCTATCTTCTCTAAGACAGTCCTAGCAGTTGGCACATTTAATAAAATCACAGCATTCGATCTCAGGCAGTAGCCACTTACAATTCGCCGTGAGATCAGGGAGCAGATGTAGGAAGGAAGTTTCCCTAACATGGCTTTGTATATACAAATGTACCAGTGACTGAGCCTCCGTACAGTTAGTGAAGGCAAACCTGCCCTTGCATACAGGGTACAGTGATGGGTTAATACTTTACAGTTTGTCACAAATCTCAGTGCACTGTGATAGGCGGCATCTAACTTGACCAGGCAATTGGCAGGTGCATTCATATAGATCAGATCACCATAGTCCAGTACAGGTAAAAAGGTCACAGTGACTAGCCTTTTTCTGGCCTCAAGTGAGAAACAGGACTTGTTCCTGGAAAAGAAACCTAGCCTAACCCTCAGTTTTTTAAGCAGGTTATTGACATGAAGTTTAAAAGTGAGACAATCATCAAGCCAGATACCAAGGTATTTGTAACAGGTAACCACTTCAAGTTTTATTCCTTGCGTAATTACAATATCTAAAACAGGCTCTGGTGTCTTTTTAGCTTTTGAAAAGAGCATTACCTTGGTTTTATCAACATTTAAAAGAAGCTTAAGCGCTGAGAGCTGAGTCTGAATAATGAGAAGCTTAATTTGTTTTTTTCTATCAATGTGTAACAGTTATCAAAATACTCATTAAAAGAAGGACAAGGAAAGAATAAAAGAAAAGGCCTATAAACAACACATTATGTAATGACTCAAGAACATTTTCATGTAATTATGTAATAAAACCCACATTTTGTAATAATCTGCTGCAGTCTGTAACAGCCTGAACGCAATATAAAATACATTTCCCTGCATTTTGTAATAAATTATTACATTTTGCAATGGTTATTACAAAATGCGTGAGTTGCCCTTTTAAAAAACTGTAATATTCATTATGTAACCATAACCAAACTGTAAATATATCCCAAAATTGATGTTGATATACATGTTGGCTAATGAATATGGTAACACTTGATCTAGTTTTGGCCAATGAAAGATATTCTACTGAAATATTTTTAAATTATGAGTAAGGATGATACATGGTTGAATAAATAAATAAACAGTTGTAATGTTATTGTTTGCAACTCATTTTGTAATAACCACAGCAATATGTAATAATATATTTCAAAATGTGGCGACATGTATTACATATTTGCATTGAACTTGTTTACTACATAATGGGCAAATTATTACAAAAGGAGGTGTTATTACATAATGAAGGGAAAATGTATTACATTTTGTATAGGTATAGTTAATAAATGATGCATTGTTATTTCATACAGGGCCAAAAAGAGCAGTCTGTTATCCTATTTAACAATCTTGTTTTTTGTTTCACCTGGTGACAACTTTAAACATGAGCTGATCACTCATTAAAACAAGGTCCGGAACAGGACCAAAAAAACAGTCTTGTACCCTATTTGATCGTCAATCTTGTTTTTTTCGTGCCTTAACTCACAAATTCTTGTGTTAATGGATGTTCTTATATCTGATGTCTTGGTCCCTGGATGGTGGTTTACTACAGCATCTGTGGAACAGAACAATTACAAATAATTAGAA
Organism: Trematomus bernacchii; assembly: GCF_902827165.1. Lineage (NCBI taxonomy): Eukaryota > Metazoa > Chordata > Actinopteri > Perciformes > Nototheniidae > Trematomus > Trematomus bernacchii. Next base: position 14,923,707 of record NW_022988043.1, read on the forward strand.
GTTCACAAAAGACAGCAGGAATTATAACAATATCCATAATATCTATATTAAAGCATGGGCTGGCTTGGTGAATAATGTGGGAATACAAATAGTGGAAGAATAGGCTTTGTACATTTTCGTCTGAGTGTGGCGCTACTGGTTGGTATATTTTATGGAATTTGGACCAAGCATCTGCATCTGTAACAGTTCTGTTTAAAACTTTTTTAAATGTAATTGCATTCATCTTTAAAGGTGGGGTAGGTAAGTTTGAGAAACCGGCTTGAGATACACTTTTTGTTATATTCCATGGAATGCTCTTAACATCCCGATAGCAATGAATATCTTAAGTGCTTTGACAAAAAATCCATAAAAAAATATCATCTGTGGAAGCCGTGGTACTGTAAAAAGCACGACCAATCATTTTAGCCGGCCCGGCTGAAATGACTGGATGGCCTACCTGCCTGTCAGCCTTCCATCTGTGCACAAACTTATCTCGTGCCCTCATTGGTCATGTGCGCGTTTGTGTGTGTTGGAGGAGGGGCTCTGTAAGGAAGTGGCAGATTTTTTCCGGCTGTGTATTTTCAAATTCTAGCGCACCCAAGCTGGTTTCTCCAAAATTACCTACCCCACCTTTAAAAGACTACTTTTATTGAATGAGAGTTTTACCTAGCACAATGAGCCTGGGGTGGTGGGAAGGGAGATCTGGGCCTCAGCATCGGCAGGAGTTGTAGTCGCCTATGAGTATTAGAATTTAGATTAACAAAGGCATAGAAAAACCCTGAAATATGTACTGACACAAAGCTACAACCCTCGATTTTGTAAGTAGTAGTAGTAAATACATACGTATATACAATATACAACAATACGCATAGTGCAATTAGCAGTACCAGTAATAAAATAACTAAATAAATAGTAGTAGAACCTTTATTTAGCCAGGAAAATCAATTAAGAACACATTCTTATTACAATGATGACCTGACAGGAGGCAAAAGGCGTCCTGAGGGGATGGGGTTTGGGAGGAAAAAAATAAAAAGACAGACTCCGGGCACTACAGAACCCAGGAGACAACACAATGACACAGAGCAGAGATGACAGGCATAGCAGTTAAACATATAAAATCTCTAAAACAATATTGCTGTGGTTCAATCTGTCATTAAAATAATATAGAACATTCATCCATTCAATCATTCATTCATTCCTTCATGGCAAGGATAACTAAGCTGAATAGTGAATAAAGTGATATGTGAAAAGTAAAATTACAGTGAAATTAAATGACAGTGCGTTCCTCACCACTGCGATCTGGCTCCTCTGTCCTCGTGTCTTTTGGGTCTGATTCCTCACTACTGATGTCTGTCTCTCTGCATGGGCCCTCTCTCCTTATTTATTCTGTCTCAGTCACCACTGCTATCTGGCTCCTCTGTCCTCTTGACTTGTGGTTCTGCAGGCTTAGTTCGACCTATGAATTTCAACAATGCTCCTGTAAAATATATAGATATATAGTATTATGGATCAACATTCAAATAACATACACTGGAGAGCAAAATGTGAAATGCCATTTATTGTAGGCTACATATTATCCACACAATTGTCAGCAGGGGCAATAACAACTAAAATGTGAACTAACTTGAATGCATTAGTCCACAACACATAGCCTAACTAATGTTAGCCTACATAGTTACTAACATCAGAACACATAGACTAACTGTGGTTACATTACTTAACTAGCTCATAATCTTCACCAGTCAGAAAATGTCCGTTAGCCGCGGGGCTAGTTTTCGCTATGTTAAACTCCATTGACTTATGCTAAAATGTTAGCGATCTAAAGGTCCGCTATTTTTGGCTGTTTTGGGTCGACTTCAGTTGACTGTAACATCGAAAATCTTCGAAATTGAATGTTCACAAAGCTGCGGACCGGTTATACACTCATACACGAGGGAACTAACATAGCTAATTTAACTAACGTTAGCTAATGTAGCTGGTGTAGTGCCGAGAGACGGGACATACGGATTAAGCAACTAGACTACTTGTAGTGTACATGCAGAATTATTTCAATTTAAAATAGTTTTAAATGCTCACACACATACCTGACTCTCGTGCTGTATTTTCCTCTCGTTTCTTTTTAATTTTCCGTTTCGAAGCACCTGATGAATGCTTTCTCTTTGACACTCAGCGACAGAATCAACAGACAGAGGCAGCAACGCAGATTTGAATCTGCCAATCAGATCAATCTATTGCTGGAGAGGGGGGGGGCCTCCCTGAAATCTGTGAGATTGATTGGTGATGATCACTGGCACGTAATGTGTCCAATGAGAATGTTAACACGTTTTAGAGAGTTATGTTTAGCGAAGACGGAGGTCAGCCACTGTCAGCCGGAAGTGGCGCATTCGAATACTGTTTGGGCTGTCTGCCGTGGATGGGCTGCGTTCCACTCCAAATAGCCGGTCGGCCGTAATATATGCATATATATATATATATGCGTGCATATATGCATATATATATGTGTGTATATATATATGCATATTTATAAATATATGCATATATATATATATGCGTGCATATATGCATATATATATGTGAATATATATATGCATATTTATATATATGCATATATATATATATATGCGTGCATATATGCATATATATATGCGTGCATATATGTGTGTGTCTATATATATTTATAAACTGTATATTATTTTCCATCATTCAATGGACAATTTGTACTTTTTTAATATATAGGCTACCATCAAACATATGTTCATATATAAAGTGGGTAACTATACAAAACGAAGTGAGATAACTGTTTATGAATATCTGTTCAATTTTATGTAAACTTGTGTAACTCATGAAAGATAAATGAGTGTTTCAATAAAACTATTACATATAAATGTATAGTGCAGTTTTTGTTTTCATTGCAATATTTTTTTTTTATATGTATCAATATATAGCCATACATGGTCCATGCATATATTGCAATATATTTAAAAATATAAGGACTACTTTCCCATATATGGAAATGTATGATCCAGTATATTGTATTATATTTACCAATATATTGCAATATATTTTTGTTTCATAAGGGCAGTAGAACGTGCACTGGAATTTAACCCTTGTCACAGCCGCATTACATTAAGCTTGTCTGGTCTTCAACCTTCCTGAATTTTCCTAAATGTTCCCACACCACACCGCTCCTCCGCTCCCTTCACTGGCTTCCAGTAACTGCTAGAATCCACTTCAAGACACTGGTACTTGCGTACCATGCTGTGAATGGTTCTGGCCCTTCCTACATCCAGGACATGGTTAAACCATACACCCCAGCACTTTGCTCTGCATCAGCCAAACGGCTCGCTGCACCCTCACTGCGAGGGGGACCCAAGTTCCCATCAGCAAAAACACGTCGGTTTGCTATCCTGGCTCCAAAATGGTGGAATGAGCTCCCCATTGACATCAGGACAGCAGAAAGCTTACACAACTTCCGGCGCAGACTGAAAACTCATCTCTTTCGACTCCACTTTGAGCGATAGAATTACTAACAAAGCACTTATATACTAACAAAGGACTGGCTTAACTAAAGCTAGTTGAGTAGCACTTAAAATGGTTTGGCTCTATGAAACCTAATGTACTTATATGATTCTGTTTTCTTCAAGTTTGTATCTTCTTGGTCGAATGCACTTATTGTAAGTCGCAAAATGAAATGAAATGTAATGTAATGTCATCTCATCCAAAAGCCCTTCAGAACATTAAAGCTGATACTCTTTTAAGTATTACTGCCTGTCCGGCAGTGGCTCAGTCAGTAGGGGCTTGGACTGGGAGCTGTAGGGTCGCCGGTTCAAGTCCCTGACCAGACCTAAATATGGAGTGTGGACTGCTACTTGGAGAGGTCCCAGTTCACCTCCTGGGCCCTGCTGTGGTGCCCTTGAGCAAGGCACTGGACACCCCCCTTCCCCCCTCACTTCCATTGCTCCCCGGGTGCTGTACAATAGCTTTCCACTGTTCCTAGTTCTAGGATGGGTTAAATGCAGAGGCCAAATGTCACTGTGTGTGCTGTGTGCTCTGCATGTGTGACCATTAAAGAGGGTTTCATCCCTCCGATTCTATTAAATAGAAGAATATTGATGTCAGACAAAGTCAAACTCACCCTCCGAGTTTCTCTGTGCTTTTTTATTTAACCGGCATGGCCACGCTTGCATGTTAGCGCATGCAAGTCTTTCTGTTGAGAAGGGTCCAGCTGCGGCCGCGGCAAGTACACGACACTACACGACACGCCCCCTACACGACACGCCCACCTGACACGACACTACGGTGGCTGAGAGATCGTACATGGGAGATTAAAAACGAATTGCAAATGTTATTGTAGCATTTTAAGCAACTATTAGGCAAATAAATTAATAACCTAGTCTATCCGTTTGAGACACAACAGTATAACTTTCAACCCAAATCATTTTGTCAACAAACGGTGGTTTAATATATAAAATAGGTATTGATGAGATAATCTATTAATTATGTTTGTCTAACTGCTACACATGTATTTATACATAAATGTAGATATTTGTGAACATCTAAATATAGTTGTTAAAGGTTTTAAGATATACATAATCACATCATGGGGTCATTAAGGACCAAATTAGGAGGGCCAGTCAGGCCACTAATGAGCTCAATCATTCACATGTATTATTATTACTTTATAAATTAAAAGTACTAGGGGTCTATTACAAAACCTTTGAAGGAATCGTCATGCATTCTGAATGTTTCTGTACTTTAAAAACATCATGGCTCAAGATCCTGTTCTTGTTCAAGATTATTCATACTCATTTGTGAATTTAACATCCATATTCACTCAAAACTGAAACAACACCAACATTTTTTTTGAAAGCATTGCAGGCCTAAAGCTCCACGTCAGTGACCTATATTTTAATTTCTTCCATCAAACTTTAAAAATGGCAAACAGCATGTTTTTAAAGATTTAATCTTTTAAGAAACAAAATATCAACTTTGAACAGAAGGGTTTAAAAACACGTTTTTAATGCAAATAAACTTGAAACATAAACCTATTTGTCATTTCAAAATTCACTTTTATTGTCTGCGTGAAAGGCACAGTAGGCTATGAGCGAATACATATCAACATTAAAAAAATGACAAAGTCGTACAATATATACCATGTGCTACTGTCTAGGATTAAGTATGATGAGACTTTTTTTAAGGAGGGAGCCAAGGGCAGGCCGAGCAGACCGCCTTCTACCGCCGCAGGCTTCCCCGGTGATGGGCTCCGTGTAACAAGTCCCAAGTCTGCGGGGAGCTGCACCACGGTGATGCTGCTGTCATCGCTCGCCTCTCCTCCGGTGGTGCCCTCGGCTCCCTCCGCCGCCACACTGCCCAGCACACTGGAGATCACTAATGTCTCTCAGCCACCGTAGTGTCGTGTCAGGTGGGCGTGTCGTGTAGGGGGCGTGTCGTGTAGTGTCGTGTACTTGCCGCGGCCGCAGCTAGACCATATTGTTTCTGTTTGGCTAGCTAATGGCCGCTGCTGTCTATTATAAGGAAGTCATCTCTGACATCACCATCCTGGCCCATGGTGTTGTTGCAGAGAAGTAACAGCCACCCTCCAGTTACCTCTCAGGTTAACACTTAAAGCTCAGGTTATCGTTAATTATTTGTTTTTGCTGTTAGCACTGTTAGCTGCTAGCTGCCAGATTATCGCCATGTTGAGAGCCGCTTGGAGACAATCCCTCAAAATATTCTGAATTACACATTCAAGAATATTGATTGAACACATTTATTATTAAATAAGAATTAACTATGGCTTTACAGCAAGAACAATGAAACAAAAGTAAGATTAAATACATGAATTTTGCACTTAAACCAACCTGCATCTGTTTCTTCTTAACTGATTGTGGTCAACTAATGACAAAAAAAAAGGTGCTAACATTTTTCCAGTGCCTTTTAGCATAATATCGTGAACGTAGCCATTAATACTTATCTCGCAGTGTTTTACATTTTAAATGATTTTCAACCACATTGTTTAACCAATTTGGGGTGCTAATGTTAGCTTACAGTAGATATAGCTTGTTGCAGCTGATAAAATCTGCCATCGACATACATTTCAGCCACAAAATCCACAAAAGTTAAGAATGACAAGTGTGTCTACTGAATGTATATGCCAAATGATGGCATCAGTATATCCTGTATATTCTCTAAAATAGAATAACTATTAGTGTTCATACACTCCCACCAAAAGTTAAATCTGGATAAAGTTGTATATAGAAACCACACAGACTGAATAATAAGGTGTCCTTTGTACCAAGTCAGGGCTGGCAGCCAATAGACATCTATGCAAATTAAATGACATCTGTGATAAGCAAAGAGGTGACAAGCCAGAAAATGTTGCACTCCCAGAATGCCAACAAATAGGTCACCAAAGCAAGAGCAACAACAAGGAAGAGAGAAATGATGGGATTCAGTCGACAGACAAAAAGAATAATAAAATATGGGACAGACTTACAGCCACTGCTGAGCAGGGTAATGGTGACGAAGATATACTAATTATATTGCTCTAGACAGATTCATAACACCTCACAATATGGTTGTAGCGAAGTGAGTCATATGAGAGTGTTTTATTGATTATTTTCCTTTTAGGTTTTGCCTAAATGTCTGTTTTGGTGGCTTCTAAGAATGAGACTGACAAAGATTAAAATGACAAAAGTGAAGAAGAATGAAAAAATAATTGTTGTTGCAGTGTAGGTTTTAGGCATGAGAACAAATGCATAACGCAAAAATGAAATGTTCCTTTTCCCTGCCAGCCTAAAAATAAGGACTCGGCAGGAGCACTTCCAGACCTGACAGTGTTTTGAGTTATGTTTCTTTAGCTGTTGAGAAACGGAGAAAGAATGACAGCGAGAGAGAAGCCTCTGCCAAGTTTGTGTGTGAATCCCTTACGCTCAACCAGGGATATTGGGATGTCTGCCACGAGGATGTTCGGAGGATAGCAGCTTGGAGAGAAAGAGAGGCACATGAATGAACAATGCAACTGACATCACTCCCCAGCAAGACTTCCTTCTGTGCTGCATTCTGCCATAATCTCTACCTGTTACATAACACTATATTATATCCAGATTCCCTGAAGTACAAATAAACCAAGCTGCCATACTTGGATTCAGTAACAATTCCCTATTTTTTCACAGAAATAGAACTCAATATGAGAGGAGAAGGTTGGCAAGATTGTTCTTGTCAACAAATACCATAAGAAATTAATTTGTATGTGTATGTTTTTCAATGTACCCAAACTTCCCTGTCCATAAAATCTCATTCATTTCTTCTGAAGTCGTAACATTTGAAAGCAAGATATTTAAAAAAAAGAATTGAATTTCCTAAAAATGCTGTCCATGTATGATTGTCGTTTTTTTAACAAACATCACCAAAGCAGGAGTCAATTCTGCATTTGTTTACTATTTATGTTGTGATCGTAAAGGTATTTTCAAAACTATAGTGATCATGCTCATGTTAATAAAAGGACCTGTCTCATAATGTGATTAAATGTTAATAGTTTTGGGACAACAATGGCGGTAAATGGCACATAGGGATAAGGCTTTGGCTGCGCAGGGCATTGATTCAATTAACTATAGGCTTTGGTCTTTAGATTTCTTGGCGATTAGGAAAACAACATTATTTTTTGTCCATTGAACCTGCAAAAAACAACTTGATATATCAGCAAACAGTTATTTACACATCCAGCATTGAGCACTTTTTTATTTCGAGTTGTGTTTCCGGCCACCTGGCAAACCAATATCCACTCTCCTTTTTATAGCTTTGTTATTGAGTCTTTAGCTGCAAAACATTTCACTATTTTCAGCAACTTTCTTTTTCTGCCATTTGATTCTGTGGGGGAACTGAAAAGAAGTATAATAAGATTGCATGCCCTCTATCACTTGTAATCTAATCACTTTATATTTTTGGTTTGTTTGTTTGATTGTCTGTCAGTACTATTATACAGTAGACTATCATATTACTTCTGGACACATTTAATAAATGGTGAATTTTTAGCCACAAAAAGAATTAATTAAATGTAGGCGCGGATTGGAATCACAGGGCGGATATACTTTTTTTTTCACTTTCATTAACACTGCTCTTTTAGTGAACAATGTGTTAGGCCTTTTTCGCGTACAATTCATGAGTCTTGAGCACATACTATCTACAATCTACACAAGCACACACATTGGACTCCAAAGTAAAGGAAACATGACATTCTAGGCTCTTGGGTCTCTACCTATTTCTTGAAGCTTTCAAAAACACTTAAAAGTGTTGATGTGTCATTACTGCAAGTAGTCTTGTCTTAAAAGATTTAATCAATAGAGCTATCAAGTGGAGGGGAGAGAGATGTGCACATTGCACCATCCTCTCCCTCACACTTATACTTTGCTTTTGCTGCACTGGAGCAGAAATAGTAAACAGACAATCACAGTCAGCTACTGCTGCTTCTAGCCTCTTCAAGGTTTGGCCCTTTGTTTTAACTTGGGGTTGTTCAATCAGTTCTACTACAGTCTTAAGTGTAGGCATAGAGAGTACAAACAGTCCACATGGTTCCAACAACTTCTGCCTTATTGGTGCTGTGGTTTTGTGACTTAATGACCTCTTCTTCTTTTATGCTTGAAATAATGTGCAAACAAGGGAGACTCAAAGTGAGCTGTTTTTCCCCAAAACGGTTCTCTAAAGGAAGACAAATGTTTGAGGTCGGAGCAAGGTGCTTTAAACAACCGAGTGCACGGAGGGACTGCCTAAAGCAGGCAAGCATCTCTTCTGATGCAAGTCTACAACAGCGCTGCAGAGAGGTAGGTCACCAGTGGCCCAGGAGGTCAGCCAGTTATGGCGCATTTCCACTACACGGTCGGCCTCGGCCACACTCGGTACGGCTCGGTACGGCTTGGCCGCGTTGGGCCTTAACAGGGCCGACTCACTTCATGCTGCGCTTCCATTACAGTTTAGGAACTGGGGTAGTTACTATAGTAACGCAGTGTAGGCGGAGCCGTGACGTCATCTTCAATGAGAAATCCAGAAACACAACACAGCCGTTAGCTGTGAGCACTCAGAGCTCACAGCTCCTTATATATGTTCAGAAACTCGACAAAAGTTAAACAAGTACACACCACAGACTGCCTGTGTCATGGTGAATACAGTCGCTGCTGTATTTATGTCTGTATAGGCCGTTGTTGTGAGTGTGGACGGTCGGGGCATATACTGCGTTAGCTTAGCCAATCTCCATCTAGAAAAATACGAATTTTAAAAGGTTTTTCGCCTGCCGTCTGTCTGCAGACTTGACAAAGCATTAATTCATGGTTTTTACTAACCGGTATCAGTATGTTGTTACTTCGGCATCATTTTGAAACGTGTATTACAATTAAATCACGGTCAAATATGTCCATCTTGTTGTAGTTCTAGCCCTCTTGCCAGCGCTCCTCTCTCTAGTTTAGCATACTCAGCCCTGTTTGTTGGCCCCGATAGAACCACAATTTTCTAGGGCCAGAAAAGAGGGGAAAAAGTGGCCCCGCGCCGTGCCGCGCCGGAACGAGGCCTAGTGGAAGCACAACCAAAAAAGGGGACGGCACGACACGGCACGCTTAAAGCGAGCTACGCGCTGCAATGGAAATGCGCCATTAGTCTGAGCGATCGAGAAAGGCTAAGCCCCGTCTGTCACGCCACCAGATGAGGAGATTAGAAGGGAAGATACGTAAAGAGAAAACTAATTTGAAAATAACAAGAGGGAAATCGCAAGGTAAAGGTGCATTGAAAAGCCCCTCGGGGTATTTTAATAATGTGTTTTTGAAGACGAGAAGAAAAAAACGGGATCATTCATGGTCTCGTCAGACTTAAGTATATTGAAAATAGTGTTCTGCTGATTAATATTTCACAGCTCACCTCTCAATATGATGGCTAATGTCAAAGCCTCATTAATAGTGCGACTGTATTGACAGTCTATATACAATGCTCTTTGGGAGACACGTTTTTACTCTTTGGTGTGGGAGAACAGGGATAATCATGATGACCATTGACACCCACAGCAAAAGCCGATAAAAGAGGAAATAACTGATGCTGATGAGCTTAAAAAAACAGATATGTTTGGCTAATGAGGATTGATCCATCAGGAGCAGTTAGACAAGTTGATATTCATATTCTGATTTACAATGGATCGGTACAATTTAAACACAGCTCATCCTTATCTCAGGGCCATTACAAAATGTATCCACAGCCCCTCATCAAGCTATGCACGCAGGCAGCAGTACTTCCTTGAATTTAACAAGCTGATATTTTGAACAGGAACATTTTCTCTGCTTTTCTTTTTTTTCAGATCGTAAAATACCACAATCATTTCAATCCTTGCTGAGTGAGGAAAACATAATGAACCCAATCATGGCGATTTTCCACAGGTATTTCACTCACTCATCTGCATCCTGGAAGGAAAGAAGATACTAATTTGGCTCGTACGACTGCGAAGGATTTTGTGATTTTCTGTGTGATTCTGCGTGTGTGTATCTGAGGGTGAATTTGATTCAAATACACATACGCAAGCAACCGTACAGTATGCATTTAGCTAATCATCTAACTGTTTAAATCCTATACACCCCCCGCTGTCACCACACTGAGACCTGAGGGACTGGAAGAAATTTAATCACACTAAACATATGTTTAAATTGAGGTGACGCATTGAATAAATACCGGCATGAAGAGAAGTAAAAAGGAGTAATGTCATGAGGATTCATGCTGAAAATCTAGTGAATAAAAACACATTCCCACAGGAGCAGGCAGGCTGCTGCACTTCAACCGCCACACATTTTAGCAAGTGGGGGATTTCACCAATTCCAGGCAGTGCTTCATACAGAAAGAGTCAATGGATCCTTCTGGCAGGACATGTGCGTATAACTCAGCATGCAGGTACAGTGAACAGGTTTACATTTACAGGTTTTTCTAATCATAAGCCAAAACTCTAAAATACTTATGGGACCACTTAAGCCCAGCTTTTTGACCTTGTTGAAGATGCAGAGTATTTCATGAAGGAAAATGTAAAAATCTCAGATTATACTTGTTTGCTTGTAGAAGCAAGAACAATCTTTACACCACAGTAAATCCCCAAAAATCAGCCTCTTTCAGATGCTCGAAGCATGTCTTGGCATCACTTTCTGTAAGCAAAGCTGGATAACTGAGATCGCCATATGGTATTTGGGTACCACTTTACAATAAGACCTTATAAAGGATTCATAAAGGGTTTATAATTAGGTTATGAATTAGGTTGTAAACACTTTATTAATCATTAAGAACCATTTATAAACCAGTTCTAATATAGTTTTCACACATCAACACAGGCTCACTATTTGGCAAGATGACTAAGCCTTATATTGGCTACCTAGCGAGAATCAACTCAGTGAACAACACATACCAAGGATGCTGGCTGATGAAGAAGACGAAGTAAGCTAAGTAGCCAAAAGAAGACTTAGCAGTACAGATACATGTGGGCTCACTATTTTGGCAAGCAACCGGTCACAGTTGCCCTGTTTATCCCATGTCTTATAAAAGCTTATTAATGATTTATAAAGTGTTCACAACCTAATTAATAAATGAATTACAAACTATTCGTAAACCCTTTATAAGGGTAGTCTTATTGTAAAGTGGTACCGGTATTTGTATACCTTACTAATGCCTTTGGCAGTACATCAGGTCAACTATTGTGAAAGGGTTTTGATTCCTAGAGTTCCAGGCATTCAGTCTTTTCTAGGTATACAGCTATGACTCACAAACGCTATCATGAGGATATCAAATATCAAGGTGAGTGGTAATGGAGAAAAGCAACAGAAAGGGATATGCCTTTTATTCATGAGTGAAGTTTACAGTACAAATTTAGCCCAGTTTTAACATAGGTTCCTCTTCGTTTGGCCTTTAAATCATAGAATTAAAAGCCTAACCATAACCAGAAAAGATTCATGCTACTCCCACAGTCAGTTCAAATAATGAGTGAATTTGAAATGGAAGGTGTCAATCAAAAGTGTCTGTGAAGCTGGTGAGGAATAACTTGACGTTTCAGCTGCAGGGTGCTACACTGTGTGTGGGAGTGTTTTTTAAGGCACTGGTAATACGTTACATACGATCCAGGAAGTTTGAGTAACAGATATTTATGTTTAATTGTTTATCCAACTCCACAATGGCTCATAATGGTGGATAATGGGATACAAACAGCAGTCTTTGTCGAAGTGGAACGGTGTGTACTCAAGGAGAGGACAGTCACTATTTACACTTAAAGAGAAAACTGGCCAATGATGTTGTTTTGATGTACAGTCTCTTAAGATGCTTTGAGGCACTAAGAACGCAGAAAGGTCAGGATGAAAAGCAATGCTTAAAGGTACTGATGCTCATACTTATATTTAAGAAGCCAGTGTGGCTCTTGATACTGTTCAAAGATAACATTACATTTCATTTAGCTGCTTATCCAACCATGAAGACACACTACAGTAGCAGCAAGATATCCAACAAGAACGTTAGCTTCAAATAAGCCAACCATTGTTAAGTGCTACATACAGAAAAAGGAACGTTTTAAATGTTTCTTATTGGCCAAGGCACAGTTGTAAAAGAATATTTGTCATTCTGTGAGGGAATTAACATTATTAACATGAAACAGAAGTTGAAGAGGGCTCTGAATGGTATTATCATATCTATCCTGGAAATGTAGGTCTTTTAAATCCATGCCGGTGGCTAAGGTTCAAAGTATTTAAGACGTAGAAAAATACTTCTTTATCCACATCTAAGTAGCTCAACAGGTGGAGTTTAAGAAAAGTACAGGGTCACACAAAGGGCAACCTATATGAAGCACACTCCGAAAGACAGGGTTGTACGATCCTCAAGCCAAACAGTCAGTGAATGAATTTTTAATAAGAAGCGAGAAAGACACTGCTGGGAGACATTTGTTCCAAGTCCCACATCATATTGTTGTTGTGTTAACAGTGATACCAGCACTTCTTTAGTTAGGTACATCAAAACACAATGGGAGGATGTCATCATGTAGACAAGTAAAATCTCCTCCTGACTTTTAAGTCCAGAGGTTTGTCCAAGCATATGAGCTAGGTAACGTAAATTATTTTGTAGCAAAAATTGGGGACCAAATGAAGAGAAATGCATTAGTCATCTGATGTGAATATATTGTTGCATTTGTTCAGCGTCAGAAAGAAAAGGACTGAAAGATATTTGATAGCGGGCATATTTTGCGAGGTATGGGCAGGAACAGATTAGCACATGGGGGTAGATTTAAGGAAGGAGTTGATAAGCCCTCACTAAGGAGCAGACTCCAACCATAGCTGGTGCAGATAAAACACACAATAGATGGTTTAAGTCTCTGGATGTCATTGGAAGACACAGCACATGAGGCATGTGAAAGGAAAAACCAGGCTGTGTTGGAAATTGGAGAACTGGGATTGGAAGTTGGAAGTTGGTTGAGATTATAACAAAGTTGCTCCTTACTAGGGTTGCAAAGGGGCGGAACATTTCCGGTAAATTTCCGGAAAGTTTCCATGGGAAGTTAAGCTGGGGAATTTTGGAAATATTCGATGCAAAATTAAACAAAAAATATGACATTTCAACAGATTCTTTTTTTTTTTTTAAGTAGAACAGAACAAGTTTTAATTATTTTATTGAACAATTATTTGTTTCATTGAAGAACGAAAACAGGAATGTTGAGTTAAATATTACTCATCCCCCCCAACCCCACTCATTAAATATAATGAATAAAAATGAACAAAAATGCACCCCCCATCCAAAAATCCCCACAAAGTCCCATTCAAGTTAAATGAAAAGAGCCCTTCTCCCTCCAAAAAGTCCCATTAAACATGCAAATCTTCCTTCAAGCAATCCTCTGCATTTTTGCTAAACCCTTTCAGTCAACGGGCTCTTCCTGGGCCTCATCAACATCCAACTCTGAGTCTTCCTCTTCAGTGTCACTGTCCAGCCTTGTTGAGGATGGCTCTGTGTCAGGCTCAAAGAGCCTTAGGTTTGCCCGAATGCCAACCAGTTTTTCCACTCTCACATTTGTGAGCCTGTTGCGAACCTTTGTGTGGTCTCAATAGCCATGCAGTAAGCAGTGTGCTATGGCATGGATATTCAAGTGTACTTGAATGGCATCTGTTTGTTTTAGTCAAGATTATGCTAAAATATACTTTCCCCAACTATATTTAAGTTCCCAGTTTATTCCCGTTTATTCCCATGGAAAGTTTCCATCTTTGAAAATTCCCGGAATTTTGCAACCCTACTCCTTACCATAAATTGGTAATTCGTGGGCAGAGTTTAACATGAGTGGCGAAATTGGAATCACATGATTGTTAATGAAGCATAGGCTTTTGCATTGTTTATTTAAGCAATACTACAAGCTTTGTGTTGGTAACCATGGTAATATGTCATGAATGAGTACTCAAATCTGCACATTATTTGCATATCAAATTCAATTTTCTCAACGGCAATGGATGGAAAAGGGTTTTTGGTAAGATGCTTGAAATAAGATGGTAGACACAAGCTTAAGAGATGTTTTTCTGCAGGATAGAATACGTCTGCAAATATCCTACTTAGTTTTTTCGACTTGTTTTAGTGGAATGCTGTGTGGGGTATTAACAGTTCAAATGTTGTTCTTCCAAGTATAAATGGAAGCCACCATTGGACGGCATCACGCACCACACACGGGGAACTCATCTCCTCAGGGGGGTTGACGTTGAAGTCATATATGACCGTGGTTTAACAAGTTTAAAGCCTAGGGTTAGGTTTTTGCTTCTGGTGATTGCAGGTATGCTTCAAATATTATATATGAAATGTTAATTTGTGAAGATTGACTTGCTGAACAAAACATGTTGTTTACCAGTCTTGGATTATGGTGCTTTACATGAATGCCTCTGACCAGTGCCTAAAAAGTGTGGATACTGTGTACCATTGTGCATTACGTTTTGTTACTGGATGTGGATATCGTGTACACCACTGCACTTTGTATGCTGCTGCTAATTGGCCATCTTTGTCTGCATGCAGACTTTCCCATTGGTTGGGTTTTATATATATCCCTGCTTGGGCTGGTTCCCTCTTATATTTGCACATATATGTGTAAAAAACAAAGTCTACATGGCCTGCGCTCCCAAGATTGTATTCAGATGCTGGTTCCTAAAGTGAGAAAAGCTTTTAAATATGCTGCCCCCTCTGCTTGGAATAATGTACAGAAGGAGCTGAAACTGTCAGATTTGATCACTATGGGGGAGTTCAAGTCCATCTTAAAGGACAGAGAACAAGAATCCATTGGTCGATGTGATTGCTCGTATATCCCAAAATTGAATTGTTTTTAATGATTTATAATAGTTTATTTTATTTGCATATTGACGGTTAATGTGCCATTTCATTTGTGTTATACGACAGCTGTATTCGTCTGCCTGTATTGTTTTGTGTTTTATCTGTTGTAACTTTGTTCATGCTGCCCACTTGGCCAGGTCGCTCTTGTAAAAGAGATTTTAATCTCAGCGAGACTTTTTACCTGGTTAAATAAAGGATATCTATATGTAGGTAAAATTAACTTCGATTTGAAACAGAGCTGAAATTTGGCAAATAATCCAACAAAAGACAAATTGGCTTTTTGTTGAGGTAGCCAGCATGTAATGATGTGATCATATAAATTCAATGGAAAATCTCCTAAACAACTGAAACTGTTTCTTTTTCAATTATGCCCTCACTATTTTAATTATGTATGTCCTCACTTCCAAGCAACATGGGGTTAAAGGTACCAACTCCTGTAAAAGGGAAATAATGAGGTTTTATTTGCAATTATACTGAGCCAATGTAATTTTTACTGCATTATGTTTTCATTGCCTGAAGTATGCAGACTCACCATGGATTATGACACAAGGGTTTTCCCTTCATATTGTTTGTGCTTCTTTTATAATCAAGCAGTCCCCGTCAACTCCCCTACCCCTGCAGTACGCTGCAAGACAAATATGTGTCTGTACACAAGTGTGTGTGTGTGTGTGTGCAGGTGTGACGTCAACTGTGTTCCCATGAGAATGGAAAAATGACAAAAGATGTATTTCTTTCCAATCTTATTCCCTCTCCCCTGTTTCATAAGGCAGTGCTGACGGAGGAAGGTCTGTGTCTGTTTTCCGTATCCCCCCAAAGACCCCTCCACCAGAGTCTAAGCCCCGGGGGAGAGTTGGCTCCGGAAGACACCTCTAATGTCACGACACTGACAGGCAAAGCGTGGCCTTTCTCCAACAGAGCCCAGAGGTGACAGAGCTGTGGAGAAGCCCTGTGACCTCAGTGCCACTCACTCTGCCAGAGAGCTGTCAGTCTCAGGAAACACACACCACGGGAAGGGACTCACATTAAAGAGTTAACACACAATTCTCACCCACGCATCCGTAAGCACACACACACACAGATCTTGTCACTCAATAGGGGCGTTCATACCAAGTACTTTTCCCACAGTAGTTCATGAGAACTTTAGTTCATGAGAGCTCTTTAGTTCTGATGAACTAAAGCAGATCGCGTTCACACCAAAATGAGTTCCTGGGGGTGGATTAGGCAAATGAGCCGCTGACGTCACTTCTTCTTCTTCTGCTTTGGGTTTACTGGCAGGCCGCAAACAACTTCACGGCGAGTACAGTAGGTGGCGGTATGCACCTTAAAGTTGCAATTCGCCAAAAAACCGAGAGAAGAAGAAGAAAAAAAACTTCCACTTCCGCTGTATGCTTCTGTTTACCTTCCGACCTCAGACACGGTATGGAGTTGACGTTTTGGTGGTCGTGTTATACAGCTTCGTAACCGAGTTATTTAAGCCAATAACTCGACCATTCAAATGCAATAGAAATGCTGAGTCGGAGGCGAAGGCGGTTAAGAAGCCTTAATAAAAGGATTGGACCACGAAAAGCACACGCTATGGACATGTTTCGCCAGGACAGCTGAGCATGATGACCGTTATCACGCCCAAAGAACAGCAATGGTACGTTCATTAAATCACATTAATACTATCTAATATAGGATTTATGGAGTTATGTAGGGCTAATTTGTGTCTTTGTATGTGTTTCCAGATATGCGGCCTGGTGGGAGAAGGTGGTGCAAACGTACACCAGTGGATCAAAGATTTCCGAATGTCCAAGAGCTCGTTTCAAGTCCTCTGTATTCGCCTGGAAGCAACGTTGGGGAGACGCAACCTAAAAAAATCGCCGCGGGGCAAGACACGTGCACAGCCCTTGAGGCATCTGAACAGCATGGAAATTGTAAATTGACAATAAAGCTGATCTTTTGTACAGTGCATTTAGTTCTCTTTTATTTACCACAGTCAACAGACACAATTACAATAGTGCAGACGCACCTTAGTGCAAAGATTACATGTCAGTATCAAAACAGTACTCATACTGTCTATTTGTAGATTAATATGAGTATATTATTATGTTAAATGTGTGTTAAAGACAATGGGATGAGGTTGAAAGCTCTTTAAAAAGCTTTTGTACATCATCTTTACTGTGATAAATACATACATGTTAAGCATACACACCTGAAGAACACACACAGGTTAGTCTGTGTACCGCTGCACTGCTGCTGGTTTAAACAAAGACAGTCATGATGCTAGTGCTGTGCATGTAGGTTCTCTTTTATTTATCAGCAGCAGATCAATAAGTGTCAGTAGTATCAAAACAATATAATAACAGTGGCAATATATATATATATATAATAACAATAGGTAGGCTCAGCAGCAGACACACCTTAGTGCAAAGTTAGGTGTCAGTATTAATAACAGTGGCATATATATATAATCACAATAATACAAAATTAACTGTCCCAGGTGTAGGCAATTTGGGGTGAAGTGTCTTGCCCAGGGACACAACGACATCCTGACTGCAGTGGGGTTTGAACCTGTGCTCCCCTGATCCGAACCCCAACGCACCAGACCACTGCACCACACGCCTCCCAACAAGTCATTGTACAGTTTATCAACGACGACAAGTTTTTCTTAATTTTTGTATTGAAGGCCTGTTGGATTTAATCAGCTCGCTTAGCACTGCCAGAAGCCCAGCCTGAAAGGTATTTTGTTGCTCCACCTCGATTCCTGGGCCTTGTGTGAATGCAGCAGCCGTTCGTCGTGCATCTCCTTGGCACGCAGGTCCTCATTCTCCTTGCTGACCATGGCACGGCGGTCCATCGCCATGATGGTGTCAAGGAAGCTGTCATCGCGTGCCCACTTTCCTAAGGTGAAATATGCAAGATACAAGATCAGTTTAATCCCAACAACGACACAACATTGTCCAAATACCGGAAGGGGAGCAGCCCATAACAGAGAGCCCCCCACGTCAGAGTCATCACTGTGGGCGATCTCCACCTCGGAGTCTGTCTCTGCAGGCACACAACAGGAGGAACACCTTTGATTTGACTATTAACATTTTAAATGGTGAAGGCACTAGCAATTGGGGGATGGAGGGCTCTCAGGACATGATAGGGAGGCGTGTGGCGCAGTGGGTAAGTGCATTGGTGTTCGGATCAGGGGAGCACAGGTTCAAACCCCACTGCAGTCAGCATGTCGTTGTGTCCCCGAGACACTTCACCCCAAAGTTCTCCTGTGGGGATTGCCCACAGTATTGAGTAGGTAAGCTTTGGATAAAAGCATCTAACAAGTGACATGTAATGATTCAAAAAGCTTTTGGCGGCCATATTGAATAACAAACCAATGTGGTTTACTTGTTATCCACAGTTTAGCTGCTAAATGTTACCTTTACAAAGCTACGCTGAAAACACAGCAAAGTTCATATAACGGTATTAGGTTAGTTGAACCTAATATTTTTATACTTAAACTCAACACTTTTCTTTGTGCTCCACATATCTAAATGTATAAAGTGTGTTTTCACCTCCGTTCCCTCCTGTTTGCTGCAGTATGGCAGCAGCGGTCAGGATGGGATCCTCTGGGATCAGATAGTAGTCCTGATGGTGTCCGCTGACCGGGCGCAGGGTGTGGAGCTGCCTACTCTCAGCGGGGGGGAACTGAACGTGGAAACTGTGTTTCTCTGAGGGATCCTCCATGTAGTCTGAGAAGCCTTCTGAGGAAACAAGGTCAAACTATTTAGGATAATACTATGACAAGGAACAATGTTTAGGCAGTAAATAGAATTTCAATTACATTTCTACTTAAATGTGCAAAAATATTAGAACATCAGTCTTTGTGGCATGCAGGTAATCAACTGTTTAAGCTTTTACCATTAACATGTAGAATGAATGTTGCAAATTACTTGAAATTATAGCAACTACAATCGATAGTTACGGCTGTAACTACGGTTCTATGAGTCCCGGATGACCGCCAGAGGCGGTGCTTTTAGCACTGGATATGTCCATCGTGCGCATGCGCAGTACGAGTACCAATATCAACAAAGTCACCTGTGACCCACGTGACACCGGCTATATCAGCCGGTGTCATCAGAGGATCTGTTCCCAGAATCTTCTTGCGAGCACACAAGAGTTCTGAGTGACAGGAAACTCTGGCGGTCATCCGGGACTCATAGAACCGTAGTTACAGCCGTAACTATCATTCTATTTCGTCCCTACTGACCGCCAGAGGCGGTGCTTTTAGCACTGGATGACTTATACCAACCATGTCATGAAGAATCCAAGCCCTGGCTCACTACTGGAAGCAGCGGAGCTCGGCAAAAGGACCACGCCCAAAGAATGGGGAGTGGCGACATTAACCCGATAACTGGAGAATGTGCCAGAAGACGCCCGCGACGCCGCAGCGCAGATGGTCTCCAGGGGCGCCCCTCTCGGGGCAGCCCAAGATGTTGAGATGCTCCTTGCAGTGGTATCTCAGCCCAGATGGCAGGGGGCGGCCACTGGCCCCGAAGGCATGTGAGATGGTATCGACGACCCAGTGGGGCAGCCACTGGTAGAGGGCACACCTCCTTTAGTGCCGCTATGGCAAAAACAAGAGTTGCTCCGACTGCCGTATACAGGCAGTAGCCTCGATATTCGCCCTTTGGGCACCCACAGGGCACAGCAACTTCGACGTGCCATTCTCCTGAATGTCAAAGCGTGCCAGCTGGGCAGGCTGATTGAAGTGGGTTTGTGGAAGCACCCTGGGCAGGAATGCCAAGGGCAACACCTGAGAGTCCCACCTCGGGCATGTATCGTTTATGAAGATGACATGTAACTCCCCGACTTGCCTCCCTGAGGCCATGGCAAGCAGAAATGCTGCCTTCGTGGGCAGCCACCAAAGCCCCACCTGGGCCAGGGGCTCGAAGGGAGGAGATGATAGGGCATCCGGCAGCAGGGGCAGGTCCCAAGCCGGAGCCCTTGGGGTGCTAGGGGGACGCTGCCGTAAAGTCCCTCTTCAGGAAGAGGGACACCGACCTGAGGCACCCCGCCGTGGCGCCGTCGACCCGAACATGTCGGGCAGAAATAGTAGTCACATAAATTCAGAGTGGAGTGAGAACGTCCACTCTCTAGAAGGGACTGCCGTCTGGGCAACAGTGTACCTGCTGTCCCAAGGAACATGCATATTCTTGCCCCTCAGTTGGGGTAGAAAGTACGTGAGTGCAAGCTGCACAGCCCGAAGCTCTAGTACGTTGACATGGCGTGCACACTCCTGGGCAGACCACTGACCCTGAGCGGTCCTGCCCTGCCGCACTGCACCCCACCCTAAGAGACATGCACCTATGGTGACGGTCTCCTGGCGGGATGGGATGGCGCCCATGGGCACGCCCATCAGGAGATAGACCCTGCCCCTCCAGCGTGACAGAGAGTGGAGACAACGCTGCAACGCTCTGACTTTCCTGTGCCTGTGCCCGCTGTCGTTGTGCCCATTCCTCTGAGGTCCAAGAGCAGGTGAAATCCGCCGACTTTCTTGGCCACGAGAAAGTACGCAGAGTAGAACCCCCTGGGCTAAGCAGAGGGTCTACTGGCTCGATTGCCTCCTTGGGCAGAAGGACGGACAACTCTTGGGCTAGAGCTAGGGCATCTGCCGGATCGCTGACGACTGTCATTTTGGCCCGGCCGAAGGCTAGGGGCCGGAACTGCGGTTCGTACCCCTGGGTTAAGGTGAAAACCACCCAAGGGCCGGAAGTACAGACAGCCCAGTAGCTGAGCTGCTGCTGGGGGGAGGCCGGTAAGGCTCTGAGGCACGAGGCCGCCTAGAAGGCCGGCAGCCGGGGGCACAACGGATGAGTGGGCCGCTGGGACCTGCGCAGACCACCACTGTAAGCTGGTGGCTGAGTGCGGCTGCTAGAGGGGCCCCTGGGCCTGCTGGGAGTGGGCACAGGCCTATAAAGACCCGAGAGCTGCTGCCTGGTCTGCCTAGCTTGGGCAGCACGCTCCAATGCCTACAGGGCAGCTGCCCCAAACAGCTCCCCTGACTCGACTGGCACACTACGGAGGACATGTCTCCGACAGTGGTGACTAAGCAGGCCAAACCTGGCGACGAGTCTGCACCAAAAGGACATGACTCGTCCCAATTCCCTAGCATTAGGGCAAAGGCTTGCAGTGATGCATCACTGAGGCCCAGCAAAGAAGGCTCAGCCGGAGCCTGCTGCAGAGAGGTAGAGACAGCCAGTATCAGATGGGAGAGGGAGTTCCCGTGCCGCTGTGTCGTAGGCCTTACAGAGCAGCTCGTTTGTGACCCTGCACTGAGGCCAAGGGCGCCTGGCATCCGGGGCCAGAATTGGGGAGGCGATGGCAGGCTCAATGGATGGCAAGCGACCCAGCCCCACCCTCGCCGGATCCTGCATGGCAGCAGAGTGGGAGAGGGCCCTGGTGTGTCTCTAGTATGCATGGAGCTCCCTCAGGTACTCCTCTAAAGGAGGAACAGTGGGAATGAAAGGGGGCAGGGTTATGCCTGAAGAAGGCGCTAGCCTGGGTCGGCCTGCGGAACCTGAAGCTGCAAGCGTACCAGGGCCGCACGAATAATGGAGCCGTCCTCCGTGCACTGCAAAGAGCTCTGAGCAGAGGAGTGGGGAGCCTCTTCGGGGGTGAGCGGGGCCCCGCCCCCCCCTTTTCAAGAAGAGGTTCAGCCGGAGCCGCTAGCGACATGGCATCCTCAAGCAGAGGTGTGGCAACCAAAGGCGGGCCAGGCGGCAAGCTAGTAGCCCCCACACCGGCCCCTGGCTGAAGGGCCAACAGGAGCGGCTTTGTCTGCTCCATGATGGCAGCTAACCGATCCACCTTAGGGGACAGCCCACATGAATGAGCCATTCTGTGGGTAGCCAGATGCAGCGTAGCCGGGAGCGGGTGCGGGAACACAGCCTGCACCAGCTACCTGTTTAACGGAAAGAGTAGGTGCTGCTACTCGCCGAACAGAAAGAGGGATGTAATTACACCCACGTTACCGGCAGAGGGCGAGAGCGCTGCCTTCGCCTAGCTGGATTAATAAACAAGGTAGTCTAGCGTCTACCAGGAGCGGGGGCGAGAACACTGCCTTCACTGGTTAAGTTCGAGACGAATGCCAGATGCAGCGTAACCGGGAGCGGGTGCGGGAACACCGCCTTCACCAGCTACCTGCTGAACCGAAAGAGTAGAGCAATGCTCCTACTCGCCGAATACAAAGAGGGATGTAACTACACCCACGTTACCAGCAGAGGGAGCGGGAGCGAGAGCACTGCCTTCACCTAGCTGGATTAACGAACAAGGCAGTTTTAGCGTCTACCAGGAGCGGGGGCGAGAGCACTGCCTTCACTGGTTAAGTTTGAGACGAATGCCAGATGCAGCGTAACCGGGAGCGGGGTGCGAGAACACAGCCTTCACCAGTTACCTGCTGAACGGAAAGAGTAGAGCCATGCTCCTACTCGCCGAACACGAGAGGGGTGTAATGTCCTACACCCACGTTACTAGCAGAGGGAGCGGGGAGCGAGAGCACTGCCTTCACCTAGCTGAGTAAATGAAAGTGCAAGGCTACTAGCAGAGGGAGCGGGGAGCGAGAGCACTGCCTTCACCTAGCCGAGTAAACGAAGCACGGAGCTACCAGCAGAGGGAGCGGGAGCGAGAGCACTGCCTTCACCTAGCTGGATTAAATAAAGAAGTTCAACAGGACAGTTTAGCCGGGCGGCTGCTGCTAGAATCAAGTACACGTCTACCAGGAGCAGGGGCGAGAACACTGCCTTCACTGGTCGAGTCAGAGACAAATGCCAGATGCAGCGTAACCGGGAGCGGGTGCGGTAACACAGCCTTCACCAGCTACCTGCTGAACGGAAAGAGTAGAGCACTGCTCCTACTCGCCGAACACAGAGGGGGATGTGAATGACCTACACCCACGCTACTAGCAGAGGGAGCGGGGAGCGAGAGCACTGCCTACACCTGGCTAGATTAAACGAAGAAGCTTAACAGGGCAGCTTAGCCAGGCAGCAGCTGCTAAGAATCAAGCAGCACGCCGAACACGCCAGATGTTAGCCAAGTGGCCGCTGCTAATAGCCAGAGTGATACGTTACAGGGCAACGTTACCGGGAGCGGGAGCGAGAGCACTGCCTTCACCAGCTGAGTTAAATAATGAAGCTAAACGGTCCATGCAAGGTGTTAGTCAAGCGGCTGCTGCTAACAATCAAGCGAAATCAAGTAAAAAAACACAATGTTTAAGACCAGATAACTAGCTTCCAAAGAAGATAACAGCACAGAGCTGTAGTTACAGTAGTAACCATGGCCAGCCTACACGGCCTAGAACCGTAGTTACAGTAGTAACTATGGACAGTACTTGCACGGCTTAGAACCGTAGTTACAGTAGTAACTATGGCCAGTACTTACACGGCTTAGACCCGTAGTTACAGTAGTAACTATGGCCAGTACCTACGCGGCTTAGAACCGTAGTTACAGTAGTAACTATGGCCAGTACTTACGCGGCTTAGAACCGTAGTTACAGTAGAAACTATGGCCAGTACTTACGCGGCTTAGAACCGTAGTTACAGTAGTAACTATGGCCAGTATTTACACGGCGTAGACCCGTAGTTACAGTAGTAACTATGGCCAGTACTTACGCGGCTTAGAACCGTAGTTACAGTAGTAACTACGGCCAGTATTTACAAGGCGTAGACCTGTAGTTACAGTAGTAACTATGGCCAATACTTAAACGGCTTAGAACCGTAGCTACAGTAGTAACTATGGCAAAAGTAACCGTGGCCGGTGAATGGCCACACATGCGGAGCACACAGCACACACAGTGAAGATTGTTCTCCGCATCTACCCATCCTAGTGCTAGGAGACTAGCACTAGGAGTGGTAAATACAACATTATAAAACGGACAAGCCAAATCAAGCAATCTGATTGGTTCTTAGCTGTGGTATACTGAGCGTATACCACGGGTAGAATTGTAAGTTACTTTTCACAACAACTCAGTATCCCTCCGCGACTGAGATAAACAGTATACAGTTGGGCTGAAAAGCAAACTGCTTGCAGTTTGCTTTTCAAACTGGAACAAGAAAGCAGCGGAGAAGTAACGGAGCAGAAACCCTCCTTTTGACGCAACGGTCCAGACATAGACATCAAACGGCACAAAAACATATTCAGTGTGCAGTTCCTTTGGCATTAGGGCAGGGATATTTAGATACTTTCCAAGGTTTGACATAATGAATTGTGCTCCTTTTAAAGCAAGCAACGATGTTTTCAGATCTGTAATCAAAAAGGTCCGCAAAAACATTTAAGATTAACTTCGACCTCCGGGGGGGGGTCTTACTATATGGAGGAGTGGATTGAGGAGTGCCTATCTCCAGAACAAAAAGCACCTAAACGACGACATGCAGAGCTACGTGAAGAGCAGGTAGACCAACTGGAAAAGTATCACCATTCAAAAGCTTTCTGATGCGGGTCTTGAAACAAAGCAGAGAAATTATGACCGTTAGTGGCCACAGGTGCGAAAGCTCTCTCCAGAGCTACTGGAAGCAGAATCTCGGGGACCGGAGAAAGTGGAGCAATATTCTCGCCACGCCAAGCAACAGCCTCGAACAACCTCAGCCTATACAAGTAACCACGTAAGCCATACTACTGATGCTGGACAGTTTTTCAGTGGGTGCACAATAAACGGCAACATACACATTAATGTAAATAAATAGCCAAATAATGGATCAACGCTCTCTGTCTAATATGTTCGCTAGCTGTTGTTAGTGTTGTTGCATAGCAACCACCTCGCACTGTTTCGTGCAGAAGGCAACGGACGGACTATTTTATTTTGACCATCATTATTTAATAATAACAACTATTTAAATTAGAGTGTGTATTTTTCTTTCATATTGCCACACTTGGTAACCGTTTTATAAAAGCAATAGCTCACTTCAGGCCGTGATATATGCTCATTATATCACAGCTAAGGGGGTTGTCGACCCTCCGCTTCGCGTCGGGCCGAACCACGCCCCTTAGCTGTGATATAATGAGCATATACCACGGCCTGTCGTGAGCTATTGCTTAAATATAGCGCTACTGCAGTCGCTGAGAATGAAGCTAATTAGCTTCTAAGGAATAGAACAGCCCGCAAGAACCATAGGCCATGGTTACAGCAGTAACCATGCCGTAGTTGCATGGCCTAGGACCGTAGTTACAGTAGTAACTCTGGCCAGAACTTACCTTACTCTCTGCACCTAACAAAAAACAGGCAAATTATGGCACTGTGGGCTTTCCATACAATTAAATGAGAGACGCAGCGAAAGCTGGGAACTCAAATGCTAAAGATAGCTCGGGCACAACGCCACAAGCAGAACTTTCGAAAGAGCATCATAAGGGCAACTTTATGGGAGAGGAGGCGAGAACACTGTCGTCACCAGAAAGTAGCCCGACAATAACAAGACAGCAATCAGGACAACTTAGCTGGGAGAGGGTGCGGGAACACAGCCATCACTACAAGTTGACACGAACCTGTCCGTCGAGGCTCTGCATGGCGCACCGCCGGCCACAGCTCCTGGAGGACGCGTTAACAACCCGTAGCTCCGACTATCAGTCGCGAAGCTCCCCGCGGCCAGCTGTATGCAGAGAAATCCCTCAGATCAAACGTTCAAACCTGAACGCTGTAGGCTGCAAGAATGCAGCCACGGTACTCTCGGGCAGCGAGAAGATGAAAGGAACAGATCCTCTGATGACACCGGCTGATATAGCCGGTGTCACGTGGGTCACAGGTGACTTTGTTGATATTGGTACTCGTACTGCGCATGCGCACGATGGACATATCCAGTGCTAAAAGCACCGCCTCTGGCGGTCAGTAGGGACGAAATAGAACTATTGTTTACCTCTATGCATTCAGTGTAGCCACAGAGGTAGCATTATGTCCAGCTAGCATGCTAATTGCTAACGTTATATTATCGTTTTATCCCGGAGGGGAAAACTAGTTTCTAATCCTGAGAGAAACACCTCGCCTGAAACACACGATTAGTGCCATGAGTTAGTGAAGCAAATTACAGAACATTGCACACTTATTCACAAGTCAAAACGTGTTCATAGCAGGCATGGATGAGAATAGCTAGCTAGCTAGATGTTGTTAGCCAGCTTGGACCTAACGTTAGCAAGTTCTAGCATGGCTAGCTCGATCTACTGAGCAAATAAAAGACCAGTATTGTGCAGATTAAAACAGATTAAAACAGTGCAGTGCATGCATTTTAATTTACCTTAACATAGCTTCGTAGCCGTCCCGACATTACTTTGCCAGGTCTGCTAACTTTGCTGATCGAGCCACGGAAACTGCATTCAGTAGAAGCTTCTGAATGCGTCCTCCGAGTAAATCGCCAGAAGCGCAGACACATCCTCATCACTCCACCGCTCCAATTGATTTATTTAGTGTTGCTATAATAACTGCTTTCACAAAAGGAATGTCTTCGGGTGCGCTGCCCGAAGCGAGCAAATACAATGGCCGCTTTCAACAAAAAGAAGACAGAGTCAAACGGGCGTGGTTTGCATTCCGCACAGCCAATCAGACGTACGAACTACTTTCTCCCACAACAGTCCCTGCTCTTTAGCAGGGCCTGAAAAGCGGGTCGGACGAACTAAATTGAGCTACTTTAGTTCCTGGGGCTTTTTGGTGTGAACGCAAATATATCGTAGTTCTGATGAACTATTGTGGGAAAAGTACACCAAAGTACTCCGGTGTGAACGCACCTATTAGAAGCTGCTGGGACTCCCAGCAGCTTCTAATTCTAAGTTATTCTCTCTCCGTTGGTGCGCGGGGCTAATCCTAATGCTAATAATGCTAATGCCAGCAAATACAATACTTCACAAAACTTTTCAGAGTTTTACGGGGCGTGGTTTGCAATTCGGTCAGTGTATGTTGTGGTCATTGGATTTTCTTTTCACAAATGGAAATTCAAAAACAAAAAACGACTGGATATTTGATTTTCGTTTTCAAATTGAAAAACCAAAATTGAAATACAAGGCGTTTTTCTTTAACATGGTCAAAAAGGGATTTACTAAACTTAAAAAACGGGATGATTTACATTTTCTACTTCTCAAAACAAAAAATAAAATCACTAGAAAACAGAAACAAAAAAACCCCCCTTTTTTCATATTCTGCCACCGGAAGTTGTCTTTCAAAATAAGAGCGCAGATGAGGACGGTCAATCCGTGTATCTACGGTCCATTTGTTTTCACAACGAAAACAGCCAAGACACATATTGAGCCCAGAAAATGAATGTTATTAAGGGCTGTAAATATAATAGGCCTATGTCTAAAATGGACAACATTGTTAGGAGATTTCAACTATACAGCGATTCTGCACTGCGGTCAGCTCAGCCGTCTCTCGAGTTTGTTATAATTTCTTCTGCCATTAGTTCTTCGTGAGATCGATCCTGTTGGACTCAGTAGGCTAGTAGTGAAACTACTCCCACAAGTACTATGAAGTACTTACTGTGTACTTTTTGAGTACTCCTCTGTCAATGTCCCCTCCTGAGAACAAGAATGCATCTTTCTCTGCTATTTTGAATCAGCGTTAAAACACCTTTCTTCATGAGACTGATATTGTTGGACAGAGTATTTTAAGAGGATATGGTAGACATGATATCAGCAATACTTCCAGTCAGTAGTCCGGCAGCAGCATTTTTACCCCTTGGAAAGTCTTGCCCGCTATTTAAATTGACTTTGATTGAAGTTAATAACAATATTGATATTATATAGATATATAGATATAGCATATTTGATGCAGTCTTTCTGAACACTTTTAAAATAAAATACTGCAAATGAAGAATATTTGTAATGTTCTGCACAGATAGTGCCTTAACTTGAATTTGAAAACACGTGGCAGCTTTATTAATACAGCAGATGAAAAGATTTGTGGAAGGATACATTCTTCATGGGCTTCAATGGCTCTCTAGATAAAGGGCGTTTTATGGTTGCTTGTATTATCCTCAGATAGGGGTTTGTTTAAATAACTAGTGACATTTTAATAAATATTGCAAAAAAGGGCTCCAAAAAAGGCATATATCCTGGCCGGCTTAGCCAATGTGTATTTTTTCAAGCACCACAAGATTCATAGTTTATAAAGTACAATTCTGGGCCATTGATTGTGTCATTTCTCCAAACTCATACAGTAAAAATTGCTGTTTTTGAAGCCTTAAAATGGTGCAGGAAAAGGACTTTACATTGTATTATACTTAAAGACAGGACTATTCAGTTAAGAGAAGAGAAAAAATGAGTCAAACGGGCGTGGTTTGCATTCCGCACAGCCAATCAGACGTACGAACTACTTTCTCCCACAACAGTCCCTGCTCTTTAGCAGGGACTGAAAAGCGGGTCGGACGAACTAAATTGAGCTACTTTAGTTCCTGGGGCTTTTTGGTGTGAACGCAAATATATCGTAGTTCTGATTAACTATTGTGGGAAAAGTACACCAAAGTACTCCGGTGTGAACGCACCAAATGAAACTGTGTATGTGATCTGACTCTAGATGGAAGGTGCTTACGTAACACTTGAATCATCTCACAGGTGTAATTGGATGTCGGTTTGGGTCGCGTGGAAGAGGTTCTGACGCCAGCATATCTAAGCTCACATGTTTCAATTCTCCCAAAAATAACTAACAAACGGGTTATTTCTGGATGGGAAAAAAAACGCAAACATACAAAAGAACTCACACCTGATATTCTTTTATTTTACATTCAAAACATACATATCTGGTACAATGTTTCTGTAAAAAATTGATATCTAGTTATAAAAGGTAACTTTACCTAGTGTTTTTTTCAAATACTGCTTAATATTATTGTTAAATGCAATCCTGAAAGAAATATATTTCCTTCACAATGTAATAATAAATTGCTTTCAGAGGAAAAGCACACAGTAACTCAAAAAGATACATTAATTAAAAATAGATGCAAATTCATGTTTTTTGATATAAGTGGTTGACTGGTTGTATTCACAAACACACAAAAAACTGACAGATGTGACACAAGCTTGCAAAGAATCCTAGTTCCTTCGCTACAATGTGTAACGGCATCCTAAAAAAGTGTGAGGCAGGCAGAGAAACACGACTCCTGTGTGTATCACAGGATGTAAACACAGGTCCAAAGGCCTCATGTACAACAATATGTTTACATTTACCATAAAAATTGCATTAAGACACAAACATGGAAACACAGTTTGAGATGTAGGAAACCAGGCTCAAACAAAACCAAGACAAATGACTCGTAATAAGTGACATAAGTGGATTTTTCAGTTTATAGTATCATTAATATCTACCACGGCCCATCAACTCCCAGTATTAACAATGAATTGTATAATGGCAAAGGAAGGCTATATTTGTATTCCTTATTTAAACATTCCATAAAACAAAAAGACATGTTAAACAACATACTTTAAGGATTTCTTTTTTTGCATTAGAAATCAAAATGGCAGTCTAGACGGCCCTTACTAAATATCAATTATTTGAGTCAGGTAAGGGCAACATTTCTTATAATCAATTTGTTCTTTTGTTCAACTTTATCCCTTAGAAGTCTATTTCTATTAGAATTTCAAAACAGTCAAAAAAAGTAGGTCATCCAAGACTTATATAATAACAATTCTTAAATTCAAAGTACTGTCTCATTACAGCCACAGTGGAACCGGATCAGTCAAAGACCGATGTTATTCCTTCTCATCATCTACCTTTGTTCTTCGCATGAATAAAAAACCAATACCCATCCAAAGTACTCACTGAGAATGTGCTGTATTCACACACTCGGACTGTAAACACACACAGATTTAGAGCAGTGACATTATGTGTTCACCATGTTTCGTACACACAAGGTCCCTGGAGCTACAGCAGATAAAGGAAGTGGTCATTTTCTTCTGTCTCATAGTGGTTTCTCAGTAAGAGCATAAGGTCTCACAGTGGCGGCCAATCATTTAAACCGACCAGGAATGTAGAGTGATGAGGTTCTTGGCAGGTGTGCATCCCCACCTTTACAGGTACGTAGTTTACAGTTCCTCAAAGAAGGCCACCCGGGTCTTGGTGCTCTGTAGTGTTAGCTATGGAGGAAACAACAGACCGCATATGATTTTTTAGTCTGAAGTAAACAAATACTTAAACAACAAGCAAGGGAGAAAAAGTTAAACAATTGGACATTGTCACTGAAGAGTAATGTCACAGAAATCATCGCCTTTGTATATTCAATGCAAGCACCATGACCACCAAGTCTGCCTCAGTTTCTGACTGAGACAATAGCAAAACGTAGCTGATGATCAGGCATCATAAGGTGACAAGATGTCCAGAAAAGTGCAGGAAAGTACCGGATAACGTGCAATTGTCCAAAAGTCTGACCAAAGTTTTGATTAGTTATAGCGTATTTTATACATTAACTTCTGACTGTAGTGCAACATTATCTTGGTGTTACAGATGGGCACTGTCATGTTTGTAGGCAACATGAATTATGGGCTGTTTATTTTTGCCATGTACAGTAATTCTCCCGAGTTGATAAAGACGCATAGCGGTTCAGTATAGTTATAACAATGTTGGGTTGTGGAGAGGGGGAGATATACCTGTCGATCCTTGATGCCTAAAAAGATTCAAACTGTATGTCTGTTTCCTGTTTTATTTGTTCACCTGTTGAGAAACACTCCAGTCCAGTCCTGTACATCAGAGGCCATGCCCAGTTTCCACAAATATGGGTATGGAGGAGGTGTCTAGGTTTTTCTGTCCTGTTTTTGAGCATAAAGACACTGGCAGAGAGGGAGCAAACTCGAGAGACAGGGGGGTTCCCCTGGTATGCCCTCTCTCCCGGTAGAGCTCTCTCCCTGGAGAGCTCGGTTTTTGCTCTCGGTAAGGTTCTCTCAAACTTGGTGAATATCTCTCAAATGTCTTTGTTGAATGCGGAGTGAATTGATGTGTGTTGAAAGTTTAGTACCCTGCCACCTGTGAGGAAAGGTCCTCCGAATTCATGCGGGACAGAGGTGTATATTAATTGATTTGTTGAATGAAAGTTTGAATGTGCTTTTTATTATCACCGGTCATTTATGAGGAGATGCCTCTAAATTCTGTCGGACGATTTTAAATGTCACAACTGAATTGGGCAGTTGAAGTTACAATTTAGTGTAATAAATGTAAAACTGTGAATTGAGGTTTCATATTAGAACAGGACCACAGCATGATATGTTTTGTAGGATTTTCATGTTGTAACGAGAGAAGGTAAAACCCTGTTCAAGTGTGGACCAATTTTTCTTCAAATAAACTGATCCCACCTTTTGGATTTGGACAACTTGCAGGTCTCCCTTGAAAAAGAGATCTATGATCTCAATGGGACCAATCTGGTTAAATAAAGGTTTGAAATGAAATGAAATGAACTTAAAAGACTTCTGCGCTATCCTCTCCTGCTTAAAAGGTAAGAAATGCACACTGCCACACTCACACTTAGGTAGGGCCACACCTCATTACTGATATCAAAATCCTTCGGGATCGCTTAAACAGATTTAGCGGGTCGTCTGAATTGAAACAGCAGTTAATTGAACCTGGTTCTCCAGGAGTTAATAGAGGTGAGATCTTGCTGACGTTGGTGGATCTGAGCCAAGCAGTACACATACATAGACTCAATAACTTCTGTTAGGTCAATTAGTAGGTCTGAGTAATTTGCCGGAATAAATTAACAGCCCCCCCGACTCCCCATGTGTCGTGTCTGTTTTTACTTCCTGTCTCTTTTGATTACCTGATCATGTTCACCTGGTGCCCCTGTGTTTTTCTGCCCTCCTCAGCTGTGTCGTGTTCTTGTGATTAGTCCTGCAGTTATTTAAGTTCTGGTTTCATGTCATTATTTGTTGGATCCTTATTTTCAGAGAGGTTTGGGCTGTTTGTTTAGCCTTACCATGCTATGCCAGAAAACCTTAAACATTAAAGGACAGGTGTCATGCTTTTCCGTTTATTACCCGTCCCCTTGTGTGTTATGAAGGTTTTTATGCATGTAAACGGTGTGCAGAGTCAAAACCCTCAAAGTACACCCTATAGCGAGTAAAACTCTAACACAGAACATACCTCCCCAAAACGCCTCGTTGGAGATACGTCATTGTCCATTGTTTACTTCCTGGGTATGACGCGATACGGTCATGCGGTACCCGGAA
Organism: Trematomus bernacchii; assembly: GCF_902827165.1. NCBI lineage: Eukaryota > Metazoa > Chordata > Actinopteri > Perciformes > Nototheniidae > Trematomus > Trematomus bernacchii. Next base: position 14,956,173 of record NW_022988043.1, read on the forward strand.
CCAAATGGACCAATCCGTGGAGCCGTTACGTTACGTCCGCGGAGCCGTTACGTTAAGCCCCCGCTGATTGGTCCAAATTGACCAATCCACGGACTTCCTCACACACAGGCAGCTCAGCTGATTTCTCCTCCCTGGCTGCAGGCTGATAACAGACAGTTGGGATCGCGGCGAAATTCTCTCTGCAGACCCATTCTCACAGCGTTTATCAACCTTTTTCTTACTCAATATCAAGCCACACTTATTGTTTTTACTTCGGCTGTGACTGTGTGTGCTCAGGATGAGTTTGGCTGTGTTTCGCTATGTATCCTAAACAAGGAAACAACACCTCCACGGAGCTCCGCGCGATTCACAACGTCCCGACCAATCAGAGCACACTGTGCTCACAGGGAGGGTGGGGGCTGGAGCTTTTGGAGCTAAAACGAGCCGTTAAAGGCAGAGAGTGAAATTCAGTGAATACACATACTTTACAGAGATGCTGTATGAGAAACCAATGTGAGTTTGGAAAATTGCACAATATAAATCTATTTTAGTATACCTCAACAATGGAATTATGATCAGTGGAAATGGCCATGACACCTCTCCTTTAAAGGTTTTTTTGGGTCCACCCTCCATTTCTCTCACGTGACACAAACGATCCGAAGTCTGCAGGAAGGAATACTTCTAATATTCATTGATACTAAATGTGTTGGAGGCAACAAACTACATCAACTCCTGTCTCACAAATGTCACCCGTTCTCATCTGGTCACCCTAACCTAGCACCCTGCGGGGGTCTCTACTTCTTGGGAGCTTGTTGCACTCTAATCTTACTAAAACCAGTCTTTTATAAGAGCCTACTCTTGCTTTAGAATTATGCAGTGTGTATTTATTTATTTTCTGACATATAATTAACTTCATCAGCACTACTTGAAGACTGGTCTAGCAACATAACATATGCAATATTTTATTCAAATGTTCAAAAGTTTCATTTGCACTATTTGTATTTTTTGTCTTATGTCCTATATATAATATCTTACATTGTTGGAGGAGCTTGGGACCTAAGATTTTCCTTGCCATAACTACACTGTAGCTACTGTGCATATGATAATAAAATCATTGAATCTTGAATCATTTTATGTGTTTTATACACCGCAAAATACTGGACCAAGGTCAATTTAGCCGCCATACTAATGAAGATACACACATCCATGATTTCTGCAAAGTACATATAAAAAAGCTCAAACAACCACAGAACATTTCGATACAACGTGATTGTGACTTGACTAATCAAATATGTTTTCATAAGGAGAGGATAACTGGAAAGTCTGTAGACTGTTGTGTATTACCTGAAAAGACCCCCTTAGGGTAATTCTGTTTTTAATTCATTTCTGATGGTATGTAAAAGATATGCAGCATTCTTGATACAATCTACATTGAAACCCAAATCAGGCTCGATGAGTTTGCAACAAAAACAAATGTGTAGGTTATTTTAAATTCCTTTCTACTGCGGGACTATCAAACAGAGCAGGGTGTGTAGAAGATCAATGCCGGTCAGAGAAAGTACTGCTAATTGTTTTTCTGTCCAGGTTTAAATGAGCTGGTGATGAATTCATTCAGACTGTGCTTTAACCCCTTTGGCACAGCTTAGCATTAGCTTGTCTAAAACAGCTTCTGTGAGCACTACGTCAAAACGACTGGGCAAACTGTTTCCCCTCTTCAACATCTGTAGGGTAAAGGGAATTAAATACGCTGCCAAAGTAAATATTAGACTGAGGATGATTGAAGAGAGTTTGGAAAAACCCAGCTTATTTCTGGGGAATGTGTAGATGGAGGAAAGTAAGCAAATCTGAACAGATAATGTGTGGGCAAGGGATTGATTTGCAGCACGATGTTTACAGATGAGCTTCTATTGTCCCGGCTGACAGGCAGACTGAACTGTACTGTGAGTGTATTCTCAGCTTTGTACTGCACACTGCAAACAGTCTCCATGTCGGGAAGAGAGCAAGAACTCTTTATAAAAAGGTTTTCATATTTCACAACAGCAACCTATTGACATGAAATAAATGCGTTTGTATGTTGTATGGATACTTGTGAAGACTGCGATGAGAGCAACCTCAATGGTTGACCTCTTTTGTGCCACTTCACACAGTCTGGATAGACTGCCACATAAAAAAGAATAAAAACATTCCCTCTGTGTGAAACTTCACACGGGACCATGCAGCTCAGGAGGGCCTTTGTAGCCCAGTGGTAACTGCGCATACCACATTACAGCAACATACACCAATTATATTACTTGCCAACCACCTTTTTTATTGAAATATTATCAATTTAATTCATTCTCACACAGGCTGTTAGCACCCACGTTCATCATATAAAAACACTGATTTGTAAAGTGTGTTATCATAACTAGATACAGCTACAAAAAACGGTTGTGTCCGCTCGGTGCAGCAGCAGAGTAGCAGAAGTCTGATTCCCCTAAACAAGAGGCAAGATTTAGGAGAGTTGCCTGACCAGACATTGTCAAGACGTAGACTAAGTTGATTTAAAACCTGATTAAGATAATGATGCAGTCTGTCTACTTCGTTATGAAGCTGTGCAAAGTCTGAAAACCTGGGTTTTAGCAAAGGTTTGACCGGAGAAAGCCACACAGCCATCCAATGTTTAAGATCAAAGTTAAACTCTGAACGCCACCGAGGATATCTTTTCTTGTAAGGTCTCCAGAGCAGTCCCAAGTTTTTGAATGGTGGCAAATGTTCCACGTTTTGGCATATATATACGAGAGCATTATGGGTACCATTCAAGCCTACTGACCTGTATTAAAGGTCCCATGTCATGTCCATTTATACTGATCATAATTCCATTGTTGAGGTATACTAAAATAGATTTATACTGTGCAATTTTCCAAACTCACATTGGTTTCTCACACAGCATCTCTGTAAAGTATGTGTATTCACCGAATTTCACTCTCTGTCCTAAACGGCTTGTTGGAGCTCCTGCCCCCCCCTCCCTGTGAGCCCAGTGTGCTCTGATTGGTCGTGAAGCTGAGAGGCTCGTTGCTGCTCGCAGCTCCTCGCAGCTGTGTGAGCTGCTGCAAGGAGCAGACAGGCTTTCCGTGTCGGCGTCTCGGTGATACAGGAGAACAAGCGAAACTCATCCTGAGCACACACAAACACTCACAGCCGAAGTAAAAAATATAAGTGTGGCTTGATATTGAGTAAGAAAAAGGTTTATAACGCTGTGAGAATGGGTCTGCGGAGAGCATTTCCCCGCGATCCCAACGTAGTAGTCCGAAAAAAGTTTACCCATTTAAACAGTCGTGGTAGATACCTTGTTTGTTTTAAACATCATAAATACACAAACAGCAATGAATACTTACAGGTTGTGTACCCGAATCTCCCGATGGTCCAAACAAAGTAGGAACAGCATCGTTCTTCAGTGCCCTACGCTGTATATCCGGCATGAATCGCTGAAAGGTTTAGGAAGCTTTGTTTTGTGAAAGGCTGGCAGAGGGTGCGGCCATAGCTATGGGCGTGGCTACTGGGTATCCCTACGTAGCGATACCCAGGAAGAAAATGAGAAATCTCCAACGAGGCGTTTTGGGGAGGTATTTTCTGTGTTAGAGTTTTACTCGCTACAGGGTGTACTTTGAGGGTTTTTGACTCTGCAGACCGTTTACATGCATAAAAACCTTCATAACACACAAGGGGACGGGTAATAACCGGAAAAGCATGACATGGGACCTTTAAATGTTTCTCTGTCTCCTCACCTTCAGGTAAAGGCAAAAAATACCTAATCTTACATCCGAAAATAAGAGAAAAAGACCCCTCCGACAGGCCTGGTGCTAACAGAGCAGAACCTGTTGTCTGGACCGAGTGCAAAGGCGCTGGGCCATGTTAAGGGGCTGTTCATTAATCATCCAGAAGGGGGGGGGGGGGGGGGGGGGGGGGGGACTGGATGGAGAAAACGTAGCCCGGAGAAACAGCCACTCCTGTCTCTTCTGGCTCTCAGACTTGTCCTTTCTTGCTCTTCTCCGTGACTCAGCTTCCTTTTAACTCTTCATCCTTTGAACATTTTTGGTCAACCTCTGCCTCCCCTCGGATCCTCGCATCGTTTTGCAACGCTGACCTGGTTTCCTCACTGTCCATTGCACTTCTTCCTGCAATGCCATGTGCATGTGTGAAAGATAAATGCTGTGTGCCTGTGGTTTAATTAAATCAGCACTTTTAACTTTGCTCACTCTCCCCCTGCATGCAAAAGGTGCCCCCCCCCCATCCATCTATATGACAAATGACCGAGCAGAAATCAATTAGCGCTCGCTTAACAGGAGTATTTTACAGTGGGAGACAGGAAGGCAAAGAGGGTGGGCTTTTTTCTAATGCAATGTACTGAGAGCACAGATCACATTTTTATTTGATACGTTTTATTGAAATTACAGACACACTGGGGTGGGAAGATAAAGGAGAATGTGTCTAATCTGCCAGTTCATCAAAGGACAAGGGGAACAGAATCTACTTTTTATAGCAAGTCCATCGCCCATCAATTTAGGATTATCCCTTCGGCGAAAAGGAGATCATTTCATATCGTCAAGCGAGACACTTCTGTGAGATGAAGCTATTCTCACTGAGGGAGTTGACCTAAGATGCATACAGAAACACAGATTTCTCTCTCAGTTGATCTGTGAGAGCTTTTGAAAAAGTATACTTAAGACCAGTAATCACTGTGCAGTTTTAGAGGTCATAGTTAAAAAAATGAAGGAGTGCTCCACCTCTCTGCAAGGGGTTCCATCCAAAAAGAAACTTTAGTCTGAAAAATACCCCGGGGCAAAGTTTAGATTGTTGCTATTAAGTGATGCTCTGAGAATCAGTAATAACCCGCCTATGAATAATAAGAGGGTTAGGCAAGTCCTTGAAAGATTATGTAGGATCAGTATGAAAACCACATTTACACTTCTTGTGTCTCCAGCTGATTGGACAGCTTTTGAATAGCTAAAGAGTAACTTGTAAATGTAACTGCAATGCATTAGAACTAGGGCAGGGTGTTTTATTAACTACCTCTCTAAAATGATTTGATATTTTATCCAATCCAATACAAGAAAGGCTAATCTGCAAAAATACCGTACACTGCCATTCACAGGGATTTGATTTGATTCAATTAGGAATTGCATTGGTATCTTTACTAAAACAAAGTGTGACTAACAATAGTTTCTCAACTTGCCAACCCAATGAGAAATGACGATATGATGCAAGGTGCAGGCAACGACTACATGTAATTATGCCTGTAACCAGATTAAATATATACTTTGCAAATGTTTCATTAGGACAGAAAAGCAATCAATATACATCTGAGTCTGCAAACACTGCCGAGTCACCATGATTACAAACAAAAACTCTGCCCTTAAATCTTGATGAATGATTTTTCTATTGCCTCAATTCCTCAGTAGGGCTGCAGGATTAAAGCCATAATGATTGCACTTAAAACATCACTGTTGATTAGGTTTATTAAGTTGTGGGAAGCTGAAATCGTGGTCACCATTAATTATCAATTGATTGTGCAAGTCTTTCTGCAGGGAAATTGTCAAAATCACTTTAAGAGGTAGATGTGAATACATTTTCGGTTCTGCTACTAGAGTTTTTGTTGCATATACACAAGATGCTAAAATAAATACAAATGATTGACAGTGAGTGTAAAAAGACGAGGCATGAACGGGGTCAGTAGAGTGTATTTTGGAGAGATGTACGTTTGGCAAAGTGTGTTACCTGTACAGCATGCAAGCAGCCAAGCTGAGATTTACCTTTTTAAAGTTGCTGTGCTTGCTGGTCCCCTGCTCGGTGTTCTGGTTGTGAATGATGTCCAGAGGAGTCTCTCTCTCTTTCATCTTCAGACTCTCAATCTCTGTCTTCAGCTCATTCAGCTGCTCCTGCAGGTGCTTGCTCTTCTCCATGTACTCCACTCTGAACAGGATCACATTACAGGTTGAGAGACAGTTAATAAGAATCTAAGTCCCCGTATGTCCTCATTAGATCTAACTACAGTATAATAGCTAGCACTGACATCACCATTATGAATAAATATAGAATCAATGGGCATCTCTGCTTCACTCCTCTTAACATGAGCACCGACAAAGAGATATGACCTTTGTTATAATAATAATAATGAAGCTTGTACTGTTAAACCATTATTAAATGAGGTAATTCAAAGGCCCTCTGCATGTCGGAAAAAAAAAGTAAATCCTTTACTTTGAATTTTCTCTAAAAACTTCAGATGGTTTCTTAGCACTCAGCAAATAATAATTAAAACACAACCTCTATTTTATGTTTAGTAACTTTTTTTTTACAGACGCAGCGGTGGCGGGTTTCACCTCCTTGATCTGATAATCATTGCACAGCGCACTGCGCCACACCGCCCATCTTCACACCTCGAAGTCATCAAGGCGCTTTTACAAGTACACATTGATATTATACATGTACTGTGGACAATACCCACAGGAGCAGATTCGGGTGAAGTGTCTTGCCCAAGGACACAACGGCCTGACGCAGTGGCGGCGGGAGCGGGTTTCGAACTGGAGTTCCCCAACGCCCCCTTGATCTGATGATCAAACGCACAGACCACTGCGCCACCACCAATCGTCGACCTGTAGCCTCTCGGCTCACTTGCCTTATTAAATAAAACTTAATTACCTAACTATATAACAGCAAGGAGGTAATTACTCAGCTCTGTTTAACAAGTGTTTATACTGTCTGTGACACCAAGAGCTAAAAAGCTAGAATGCTGTCAGTGACATCAGTGAGGGTCGATCGCCAACTGGAAGTACAATCCTGAATTCATGTACATCTTTCTCAATCACATGTTAGTGTATTACAAATCTGTCAAACTTTATTTAATCAGATTTTCCAGAGGCTGCAAGATATCAGGCAGCCCCAGCAGAGTAAAGCCGGCCACTCACTTCTCCTTCTCGATCTCCATGGAGAGGCGTTTCATGTCGGTGTCTTTAAAGTCAAAGCTGAGGTTCTCCCTGCTGAAGCTCAGGTCGGGAGGCATGCTGTCGGGAGGCATGCTGTCAGATGGCAGGCCAGGAGACTAGGAGGGGAGATGAAAGGAGAGAGATTAGAGGGAAGGAGGTGAAGTAGACGAGTTGGCAGTGGGGAAAACACAGAATAAAGAAGACATGGGAGTGAGAGGGAAAAGGACAGAGAAAGGGTTCAAATAAATACGCAAAGGAGGAGTAGATGAAAGTGACAGGAAATACAAGTTCACTGTACCCTGTATGCAAGGGCTGGTCTGCCTTCACTAACTGTACGGAGGCTCAGTCACTGGTACATTTTTATATACAAAGCCATGTTAGGGAAACTTCCATCCTCCATCTGCTCCCTGATCTCACGGCGAATTGTAAGTGGCTACTGCCTGAGATCGCATGCTGTGGTTTTATTAAATGTGCCAACTGCTAGGACTGTCTTAGGGAAGATAGCATTTAGATGCGCAGCTCCACTGTCCTGGAATAGTTTGCAATTGAAATGGAAACTGAGCAATCTGGTGCCACTAAATGTTTTTAAAGCTCGGTTGGATGCTACTGAATCGGAAGCTGTTGGTACCTGTTCATGTGGATAGTTATGTAAATTGTAATCCCTGTAATGATACTGTATGATGTCCTTTTTGTTGTTCTGTTTATGTTTTTAATGTTTCATGTGGAACCTACTTGAGCAGGTCTCCCTTGAAAAAGAGATCAATGATCTCATTGTATGGGATACACCTGGATAAATAAAGGTTTGAAATGAAGGGACATGGAGGAATGCATGGAAAAGACATTAGGGACATAAGGGAGAAACAGAAGGGATGAAAGATATCGACGTTGATGGTCATGGACCGTGAACACCCAAATGTATGCTTTTAGATCCTGAGCAAAGGTCTGAAATGCATCGGCCACATGTCACTTTGGGAGTGAGCCAGTAAAGAAGTGGACCTAATACACAATATAAATGTAAATCCATTGGTTGGCGTGGGATTCCAAACTACAGTATGGATTCAATTGAAGTAAATACAGACTGGGCAAGCAGAAAAAAGGCAATTTGTCTGGTAAAAATTGGAATTGTAAATAATGTGTGTGTGTGTGTGTGTGTGTGTGTGTGGAGACATTTTCTGTTTTTACGCATGATCTGATAAATCTATAAGGGAGTTCCAGTGGTAGCATGTCTTTTGTATTTATGTGCACCAAACTGTTTAGGCTTTTCATTCATAACCTTACAAATCAGTCGTTCTTTATCGATGGCCAGCATTAGAATCTGTGTGTGTGTGTGTGTGTGTACATGTGTGTGAGCAGCTGAATGTGCAGTGTGTGGGTTTTTAGCATGTTGGGAGCTTTTGCGTAGGCTGCCTTATGTGCTGCCTGATCTTATGCAAGTATCTCCAGTTCAGTGTGGCTGTGCGAGGCTACAGTAGCATGTGTGTGTGTGTGTGTGTGTGTGTGTGTGTGATTTGTGCAAGGCTGAAACTGTTAACTATTTACATTATTTATTTATCTCTGTCTAAAAATATATTTAAAAAAAATGCCCTTCCCAATTTACCACATGTCACACTGGAAAAGCCTCGACTTTTTTGGGATACTAAAACATGTATCCAGGAACTATGGAAGAAAAATGTCATTTTCGGTTGTGTAATCCAGATTAAAAAGAAAGTAATACAAAAACATTCTTAGTAGATCAACAGAACAACAATGGGCAATCAACAGCTGCCCACTATTTTTTATAATTGACACAATTATATTTAAAAATAGCACCAAAAAAAGCTGTCTTAACTCTACAAATATTGAGTTATCGTCCCTGATACACCACATCAAACTGAACGACATCACTTTGAGAATTGCAGGGGTACAAACTCATCAGAGGCAAACAGGGGAAAAATATGCAAAACCACACTAGCGGTTTCACAGGAAGATAATAAGAAAACGGTTAAATGTTTTAAAATGTAGATCAACAGTGGATTTAAGCATGGAGATAAAGGAAACAATTATGTATGGGGGATATCAGTTTAAACTAGAGAATGCAATTCCTGAAGAAATTGCTAGTGGGAATGCTTTATGCTGAAATATAATGTGTAAGAAGAAAGTGAAGAATTTAGATTGAAATGATACATGAACACTGGGGGCTTGAATGTGTGATGAGAGAAGAAAAGAAAGTAAAAAGGCTTGGAAAAGCAGCAGAATATTTGAACTGCAAACCTTTGAACTAACTTGATGGTGAATGATCTGTCGCCATGCCAACGGCATTTGAAGAAATCTCAAAACTGTCCCGTAGATGTCTTCACGGCTGGACTGTTAGCACACATGTGAAGTTTGAGTACTTTTTAAACATTTTCATAGGAGTTATAGCGACATCGACTTTTATGGCGAGGGAAGCGTTTCCATGGAAACGTTTCCATGGAAACGGCATATGGTGAGATCTCAGATTTGGCGTAGAGCTGTTGAGGCATGGACCGGTGATATACACGTGAAGATTGGGGGACGATCGGACCGTGTCCATTGGACTTACAGCGACATCGTGCTTCATGGCGAGTGGTCTGTCGCCATGGCAACGGCATTTGAAGAAATCTCAAAACTGTCCCGTAGATGTCTTCACGGCTGGACTGTTAGCACACATGTGAAGTTTGAGCACTTTTTGAACAGAGAGAGATTGTGAGAGAGAGGGAGAGTGTGTGTGTGTGTGTGTGTGTGTGAGAGAGTATGTGTGTGTGTGAGTATGAAATGAACAGTTAGAACTGACTGCTGTCAGTAGGAGTGATGACATCATCGCGTTCCATAACACAGGTGTTCATCGTTGAGATAACGAGGTGCCTAGACTTCAAAGGTTTCATTGTTCTGGATGAGAGATGAACCTCTTACATGTGAACGTTTTGTGGAAGAACGATAACAGATATCTGTGAAATTTCAAAACGGGAAGCATGTCAAGGAAGTTGAGTATCTGAAGTGTAATTTTTGTGTACTTTCGGGTTAATAATGTGGCCTTTTTGGCAGTTTAAGAAAGGTGTGCGGCTGCTGCTGTGAGGAAATATCTGCCTGAATTTACAATGGGCTTTAATGGAGACATGTTGAACGTTTTTGTCACTTCATGCCCTCAAGAGGCATTTTGTTTAATTATTTTGCTTAATTATTTGTCATTTTTCAAGCTACGAGATGTTTTCCTACGTTTATCATAAAAAATTATGTCTCAGGAATGTAGGGTTTGGGAATTATGGCAGTTTTAAAAAAATATATGAAGGCACATTTCAAGATTTCTCACCCTCTAGCTGTGACATCACGCACTCTAGTTAATGTTAAAATCTGAAGAAAACCTCTTTAACAAGGTCTGAACAATGTTGAATATCTCTAAAAGTAAGAATCAGATTTAAAAGTTGTGTTACACGGATAATGTAAGAAAGATGTGTAACATTTGAAAGTTGGAATGAGGTTTCTGAGTGAAAGTATGAATGAACAGTTAGCAGTTGAAGTCGCATGAAGATTTGTTGAAGTGTGAAGAATATCTCCATTGACTTCAATGTTAAAAATGTGATGTATTATGGGATGTATCTCTGGAATTATGAAAGTTATGAATGATAAAAGTAATAGCAGTCGATTCCCGACCGAGCTGAACGTTTTGATGTTTGAACGGAGTTTCTGCGATGTTGAATGTGGGAGGAGAAGACCGGCAAAGTAATTGGATGGAATAATAATAAACTTTTCGTCCGTAGCAGAACATATAGTGGGATTGCTGTTAACAGCATTCCCACTAAATTATAAAAATATGAATGCTAATGATTCAGTTACCGCGTAGACAGCCCTGCTGGTGATCTCCAGCAGTTTGTGCTTGGCCCTGCGCTCCGACTCCTTGGCTTCCTGCAGGTCCTGTCTCAGCTGCTCAGCCTCTCTGGCCCTGAGGGACAAACACAGACAGAGGCAGTTCATACTTTAATTCACCTACCAATCCTTCAAAGGAGACAGAATTATCTTACATAATCGGTACGTTGGTACTCGAAGACACTGGGAATGTCACTCTGTTATTACCCGGGTGATCAATGTAACACCGAAGCACAACATCATTTCTGACTCCATTATTCCACCATGGAGTTTGAATGTTATGTGCAGGTGATTACATTTATTTTGATTGTGTTCCTGAACTCTCAGCGGTTCCTCGTTGATGTGGGGGAGCTGTGTGCCTCGAGGGTTTGAGTGGACACAGTCATTTACATGTTGAGTGCCACAGGTTTGAAATTCCTCTGGTGCAGAAAGTGCTCATCCAGAAATTACAGTTACTGGCAAGTGGTTAATGGTGCCTATTTGAAATGATTGCCTAATAAATTGTAAAGTAGAAACTGTAAAGTGATATTCTTAGTATCCATGTATACTGTTTTATTATCAAAACGACCTCAGTTCTTTGCTACAATGGATCAGCATCTATCAGGCTCATCACAGTGCTGAATGCTGATCAAGAAACACTCATCACTTCATCTCCTCATTCATCTGACCTCAAAAGAACTAAAAATAAGTCAACAGCAGATGGTTAAAAGTAGCGGATTTGAACTAGGATGTGACAAAAACATTCATTTTTAAAGCAGAGATAAAAAAACGCATCAAAAGTCTGTTTCAGCACTGTGGAGCTTCAGTGGGGAGTAAAACAGTGTGTTTGATAGGGACTCCCACCATCAATCGATTCTACTGCTAACAATTAACTAGCACAAATTAACTGCGGCACCTTAGTGCTAGGAGGAGAGCTGCTGAACAAAAGCTGGCTCCCCTTTGTAACTTTTCCGTGTGCAGCAGCGTGGCATGATTACCTGCTGCAGTGCAATAATAAAGCCTTCACAATTAAATGACTTTAAACAAGTTAGAAGTTCTTTGATTGAGCAATTTGAATGCAGCTGCAGCGTTATGCTCACAGCGTATCGACTGATTTATTTGCTGCTGAGCAAACTGAAATAAAGTATAGGGATTTGGGAGGGAGACTTGCATTATAAAGGTAAAACTTTGGGAAAGTGAGTAGGTTGTCGGGTTAAGTTGTTTAAAGGTCCCCTATTATACTGTTTTTCATCAATATATCACAGGTCTCAGATATATACAAAACATGTCTCTGAAGTGTTTGGCTTGAAATACCAAACAGATCATTGCAGCATCCCATAAACCCCTCTGTTTCAGCTCTGTTTCAAAAGTGCTGATTCTCTGTCTGTTACTTTAGATGAAAATAAGGAGCCACTCCCCACTGAGAGATATTTGGTTAAAAAGAACACTATGGTGCTCTAGGAGGAGATTCAGGTGATGAGGTGGGGGGTGTTACCTTGGTTGGTTATTGGCTAATGGTCATACAAGCCAAAAAATCGTTATGACATCATAAAGTGGCCAAAATCTGATCAGCTCATTTTCAGACAGGTTTTTATGGATCAGGACAAAAAGTGAGCGAATCTTTTTTTCCTGAAACTTTCAGAATCTCTTTCCACAGAGGGGACACATGTGTATGTATAAAAGACATGAAAAAGTGGATTTTGCATAATAGGGGACCTTTAAGGATCTAAAAAGCATGTGAGATGAATACAGAAAAAGAGAATGTATGCATGACAGAGAGTGTTGACAGAGACGAATCCACTGCAACATGACTGGCTGAACACTCTCCTCCTCCTCTCCCCTCCTCCTCTCCCCACCTCCTCTCCGATTCGTCTGCCATCTTGAGGGCCAGCATCTCTGCCTCCAGCATCTTCTGCTCCATGAGCCGCCGCTCCTCCTGGCCACGGATGGCCGTCACTTTGATGCGTTGCATTTCTGTCTCAGCCTCTGCAGCTTTCTGGGCCAACAGCTTAGCCTCCTCCTCCGCGATCTGGGCCTTCTCAGCCAGCAGGTCCGCCGTCTGCTCCGAACGCAGCTGGAGAGGAAGAAGAGGGAAGACAGACAAAAGAAGGATGGGGAAAGGGGGAAAGAAAAGTTGGAATTGGGAGTTGAGGGGAAATGGAGCAAAGAAAGAGAGATGGAGTTACAGGGCGAAACGGGAGGGAGATAGATCGAGGGGAAAGAATAGACAGTGAGAGACAGTAAAGTGGAAGAAATGACGTGAACAGAGGGAGGAAGTGAAGTGAGAACGGTGTGAGACAAGCTCAATTTACCAAAAGAAATGTTGCTGAAACTTTCCGTATATGTGACGTATCTTACCAGTGCGTCGTTGGCCATGTGGGCCTCGTCCTGCAGCTGAATCAGCCTCCTCTTCAGCTCGTCCCTGGCTCTCTCTGCCTCCTCCCGCAGCTGCTTCTCCCGCTGCAGACGCTGCCTCTCTACCTGAAGGTCACAGGAGAGAGGATATGGTGGGGAACAAATGAGTGGAAATATGGATGGAGAAAGAAAGAAACAGAACCAAACATCATTAAAGAAAATAATGAGAAAGCATCATACAAGAGAGGGAAATATTAGGACCCCCACTAGCACTAGCATGAGCGTTGGCTATTCTTCCTGGTGTCCACACAAATATAGTCAAACACACATGTACACACTATAGCCACACAAACACAACAAACAAACAAACAAAGCAACTAATGTCATTTAATTAACATTTAATGATGGAAGTGAAACAAAAATAATCAGCGGTTTAATTAATAAAAAAGTAATTTTGTGTTTGTATTAACAAGTCAGTGCCCTTAAATACTTGTATTTGGGTGCTTGCTTTCCCTCTGTTGTCTGACTTGTAAAACAGATTTGAAAATAACAGCCACAAAGACATGTACTGTACTGTTCAATTGAGTTAACATCTCATTTTGCCCTCTTTTTCTGTGTGTCCAATGTTTCCAACTCACAAAAAGTAGCATTCCCTTTGCCATTTTTTTGTGGAAATGTATACTACATTTGAAGTGGAAACCTGGCTACTAACAAGTTCATTCCTATACCCCCTTCTTTGTTTCCTGACATCCATGTACCTGTTTTCGGGCCCTCTCCTCTCTGGCCTGAGATTTCATCTGCTGGACTTCGAGCGAGTCCACCCGGCGGCGGCGTATGAACAGGTCATGGTTCCCTATACACAACTGGAGGATCTGCACAGAGAAACACAACCAAAGAATGGTTTATATTTACAATGATGTGTCAGAATATCAGTTCATCCCAAAACTCTCATTCACCAGCATCTTCCACATTTTATGAAGACCTTCACTATGAGAAATGACAAACTTTGACAAACTCACCAACTTGTTGACTCTTAGACGCGAAGAGTTGAACTTGAAAACATTGGTTTTCTTGCCGAGAGGTCTGATGGTAAACTAAACATTACGAAGACAAGAATACCAGATTGTTGATCAATACACAAGAGAAAACACCTCAACATTTCAAAGGAGCGAACAAAGAAAATAAACTATGACACTAAAGTATTGCCTATATGTAGCTCTTTATTTAACTGAGTACCGCAGATCTTTGTCACAAAGAACAACAGCAGATTCTCCCACCTCCTTGTCGCTGTAGGAGATGTTGCGGATCTCATTCCAGGGGAAGGAGCACTTTGGTGACAGCCTGTTGTCCGGCTCGTAGATGTGCAGCCCCAGGGCGTCCACTCCCAGGAGAAGATCTGTTCCCTTTTTATTCTGAACCACACACACAGCAGTGAGCAAAGCTTCTCTTCTACCATCCATGCAGCCAACATTTATACTGTATGTACTTGCATGTGACAGAGGTGTCATTGTGGTGGCTCTGCTAGCCATAACTATACAAAAATAATAAAGCCAGTTGTGCGGGGGTATGTGCAGTCTGGGCTAAGTAAACTTATGTTCATATTTCATTATGACTCAGCTGGAAAATGATCCACTGTGTAGCAGTTAATTACTTAAGCCCACAAAATACACATTTGTTTTTAAATGGTTGAAGATTAAAACATCCCTTTTAATAAGGGACATTAAGCACAAGAGGCTGCTAATTTACCACCCTATCTCATCACACCACAGTACAATTGACAAGCCTCCTAGTCTCTTTCACCCTGCACGTCTTTGCAATCGACCATAATGCCGTAAAAAAAAAACATAACAAAGATGTCACATGCAGCCGGCTGAAGTACAGAAGTGAAGAAGGAGGCCATTGAAGTCAGCATTCGTTTATAAGATACCAAGATTGAGTAATAAGACATTATTTATTGTGCATTTTCTGTAGAGCAAAGGTTGCTCTTCTGTACAAAGTTGTGTTTTGATGCAGAGTCGGAACCAGCTTCACTAAAACAGATTTCATCCATAACTTCAGGATGTCAGAGGATACTTTTAATTACATCTGTTAACGCCCATCCCAAGACTCCCAGCCAGGAAACAATTTAGGACGATTAAAAAAAATGTAGGGCCATATATGAAAGTGGCCCAAATTAGAATTGATAATATCAAATTCCATGTGACTGACCATGTGAAGAAAATCTGATTTGGGCAACTTTTGATAACATATTGGCTTACTTTGTATAGATATAGCAAACATTGGCTTACCCTGATTAAAAAGTAATTGACGCCATACATGTCCAGGTCCTGAGCTATTTTTAAATACTCCACCTCAGCGTCTTCCCTGGTTCAAGACAGACAGAGAGAGAGAAGGAGAGAGAGGGGATCCAAGGGAATGAAGAAGAGGAGGAAAGGGCAGGAGGAGAAGAGGGACAGAAGTGGAGAGAAGAAGAAATCAGACTTTTATTCCTTTGCTTTTGTGGAAAGCATCTGTCATGTGTGATCTTCAAAAACTCTGTCACACAGCTCTTGCGAGGGTGAAGACATAAGCACAGAACTGACAGAAGACACAAGTATGATTTGCTAACAGGCTTTAGAGGTCATGCTTGATGGAAGAAAACACTTGTTCTGATGCCTCAAAGACTCTAAATACTGTGATAGAGACATCAATCTTTTCAAACTTGTTTTCTTCCTCTTCTCCTGCCAGATCTGTTTGGATTTCAGGGTCAACTCAGCAAAAAGAAAAAAGAGCATTAGCATACTTTGATGGCTGAGGAAGAATCAGGGCATGCTTCCGGCTAAACTTTTAATCACTTGCTGTTTGATATGGGTGGTGGGAAATTGATGATTTAAGCTTCATCAAAGTTTAAACAGGCAAGGTAGCATTATGCCAAGTAAACACATCTTAACTAGGTTGGACACGGAGTACATTCTGACTTGAGAGTGGGTCTCAGGAGATTTCAATGGTAATGCCTGATTAATGCTGTGGAGGCATAAAGTAGTAGGGTTTCGCTCTATAAAAAGGACATACAGATTCAACAAGTGAGTGAGTTTCTATGATGTTGTTTTAAAGTGGACCTATCATGCTATATTTGAATAATATAGTGTCGGACCATACCTATATAAGGCATATTTATACTTTTTTTTTTTCAAAATACCAAACAGATCATGCATTTTAGCCATGCCTCATTTTGCTCAATTTGACATTTTTTAGATCTGTTTTAGCAAGGGCAGATTCTGTGAGAACAGCACCATCTACAGGCCTGGCATATGTACTACAACGTCTCCAGTGCTTTCGAACGGCAATGCCGTGGTTGTCTCCTCCTGATTGGTGGAGTTGGCCCAATAGCCGTAGCGCCACCGTCCTGACGTCAGGACAGTGTTCAAATCTGGATCAGTTTTTATCAGATCCGTTGCAGCCCCTTTTTTTAGAGATTTGGGTATGGAGGAAAATAGAGAGGGTTGTGTTTTCTGACTCTTGGTGAGTTCCCTGGAACACCGGGGACACATATTCATGTATAAAAGACGTACAAAAGTGCATTTTGCATGATAGGTCCCCTTTAAATACAGTTCTGATGATGTTTAAACTGAACAGGAGCCAAAATAAAGATCAAGTAGACATTTAATAATAATACTGTTTGTCAAAAGATGTGTCTGTCCATAGTATAGAGTATCAAAAACAGTACAAACCCAGCACCTGCGTAAGACTTGTAATTGTGTTGTCTTAGGTGCTATAGTTCTTATCTGTATACAAATGTGCTAGTTTCAGTTTGTTTTTATTTTTGGCTGATGAAGGACTTGGTTTTGTGAAAACATACAGCAAGCCACATAAGCAGCTCTGTGAGGCAAATCACCCTAAATGCTAACATGCTTAACATGTTGTCAGTTTACAATAATATCTGTCATATGTTTGCATGTTAGAATGCTAAAATGCTAACTAAGATGGCTGAAAGTGACCCATTGATGGGGCTATATGAAAGAGAGACCACCGAATTAATATAACTCATCCCAACATTTCCTGAAAAACCCATTTAAATATTGTTAAGACATATGAGGCCTTTTGGTTGTGGGGAAGGAACATGTCAAGGATCACCAAAGACTTCAGGAAATGATTGTGTTTCTGTAGCATCTCTACAAGAGGGACACATGTATTTGGGATTGATGCAAAATGTCAGGTGCTGTATCATCCCAGCATTAAAAGCACCTTTTAATGAAACCCAGCCCTGGTGAAGGTCAGTGAAACCCCTCCTGTGCGCCCACTACACTGCATCACTTATTAAACAATTCAAATGCAAAAGATGTGACCAGCTACTCCCTCTCTCTTTGTTGGGGTTGAATATGTCATTGATCAGCACCAGTGAGTCAATTATCACTTTCCCAAGTGCTGCAGTTGCTGGCTTTCAGAACTCATTTTCCAGCCCTACACCCCCCCACACACAGGAGTTTAAAGACACTCTACATCCCTCACACTTACTCCCTTTTCAATTTTCGACTAAGATCAGCTTAGTAGTAACAGAACAACTAATTCTCATGCTGGTGTCATTGTAGATTTATGAAACCAATTACACAACAGCATTTCTATAGTCCTTTTCACTTTAAAACATTTGCTCCTCGCTAAATGATTCTCTTTTGAAAAATAGCTACATTTGTGTTACATGGTTTTCCTCTTGTGAAAATACATGTTGTTACACGTAATGAGTTTTAAGCTGTGGAAAGCTGTGCAGTTTGTTGGTGCTGCAATAGGTGTTGAAAGTGTCATACCGTGGATTTATCAATGCTAACATAATTAGTGAGGTCACAGTGACCTTTGACCACACAAATCAAATGATTTCATTCACAACAATACAATCTATGTACAGACAGCCTGAGAAAAGGCATACAAGGTTTCTTTCAGAGACAATTTCTATGTGAGCTTTTTTTGTCCTTCTGCCAAAATGAACTTCGGTTTTGCATAAACCATTTCTTGTGGAACCGTTTTTTTAAACACATCCTGTGTGAACTTTAATTTAAAATGTGCTGATGGCTGTGGAACTTCACAGTTCAGTGTAGGGTTTTTTACCTCGTCCTGCCCCTGTGCTCTGCGTAACAAGCCGTGATCCTTTCCTCCCACATTTCTGCAGTCATCTGGTACAAGTTTATCACCTGAAATAGGGGGACACAAACATAAATATAGATGAATGCTGCAGAAAATACAATCAATTTGCAAACATTTTGGCTCATCAATGATGATGTGTAATACCGGCTGTCACTCACCCTCTTTGGAAGAAGTTCCTCCTTGGCCAGGAAGCCAGGCTTGTGGACATTGGGGTCGTACTCTCCGTACTGCAAGATAGAGCAAAAATGCCAAAAGGGTTCAAATCACTAATGGCCACCATCCACCTTCCCTCCAATAGCAGGCCTCTCCTGGGAGCTGTTCATAAGATGAAAGCACAGCGGCTGTGAGAAAAAGGGTCTCCTGGAGAATGAATGGAGGCTGGTCTGCCACCAGGTCATTAACGTGCACCACACACTCAGGCTGTGAGGAGACGGTGTAAATGATGCTATTAGAAATATCTCCAAGAGAGCCGAGACTGATCACTTATCATCCTGGAGCCCGGATCCAAATTAAAACATGCATGTTTGAGGAGAGATATGGATGGATTAGGCATGACTGAGTGGCGGTGGGGAATTTCCTTTGGGCTACTTTAGAACTGGTGGAATGATATGAATTATTCATGAAGCTACTGTTTAAAAAGAGTGAGCTATGACTGTAGATTTATGCAAGCAGGTTAACTTGAATTTGTACCTATATATCTGTGCATTGCTGTATGCTATGTACATGTTCTTTTGTTACATGTTCTCAACTTGAATCTTCTTTTTGTTAACATCAGTAAAAGTTGCAAATAGATCCTGGAATTTGTTGTGTTACCATCTAGGTCAAGGTTCTGAGTGAGCCAAGCCAAAACTAGAAGGTTGAGTTAAAACAATACTGATGAGTGATTAAGAGAGAAAGAGAATTGTCAAAAGCACGAGACAGGATATCCTGCACAAATTCGCCATTACTAAAAAGCCTAGGTACCTCAATAGTGACCGCAATGTTCTTAGATTTTGAAAAAATGCAAGCTGCCCTACGATGTGCACGTACAGACATTAGAGGTCAGATTATGCTAAAAAAAAGATTGTGTGGGAGAGATGGGAACTTTGGGATTGGAGCCTTTGTAATACTATTATTACACACAAACCTATATAACACACTACAGGAAAGGGAAAACCAAGTTGAAAATTATGTAACACCAGTTCTTGCATTCTCCTTAAGAGCGAAGTAATAAAATGTATTCGAGAGAACGACTTGGTGCAACAAATGAGTCGAGTCAAGCCTAAACATGCAGTAGAAATTACGGGTTCAAAAAAAGTTTGAAAAGGGCATCCTCGAAAAGTGTTTGATATTGGTGAAAAGAGTAAAGAGAATGTAAAGACCAGTCTGCAAGTGACTTTGTTTCAAATTAAGTTTGATTACACAGTGTTCATGACATTGTGTTTGGAAGACATAACAACATTAAGTGCTAGAACAATGACAAGAGAATTAAAAATACAATTTAGAGAACATTGATGATTGCTGTTTTTGTTAATGCTGGACTTGCTGTACACAATAGAAAAATAAGCGTTTGAACCACTTTAACGGTTTTAATTAATTAATTATATTTGTTGTGTTGGTTGTGTTACTTTATTATGAAGTTGAATTGGATTTTCAGTGTGAGAAACAGCATATTACAAAATATAATAGGCTCAACACAGACTGAAAGCCTGTGCAGCGGTGCAGTGACTAACCGAGTGGAGAAGCTGAAGGCCATTTAATAACATCCTCTCCCTCAAGTTTCCCCTCAACAGAGCTTACACTCCCTTAGTTTATCACTTGTTTGTTTGTAACTGCTACATAATTGATGGAAGACATATCAATATATATATATATCAATCTATATTCACATCTGGCACTGGAAATGTCACTGTTGAAATGCCAGATATATATATATCTATATATATATATATATATATATATATATATATATATATATATATATATATATATATATATATATATATATATATATATATATATATATATATATATATATATATATATATATATATACACACTCCACATTTTTTCCTTCACAGGTGCACGACATGCCTAAAAATATCTCTGCATCTAGTTGTAAAATATTTGCCATATCATTTCCTTTCCATCTCCATGTCTCATTGTCCCTCACGGTAATGCTGGTTTACCCAAGCTGCGGTGGAGCATCAATATTATGACAGTTGAGTCAGAGTAGGATTTACATAATCTCAAGGATAAAAGGACATATGCCATGAGTATTAAATACCATATTGTGTGGTTTGGATTGAAACTGTAAAGTGAAACTCTGTAAAGCTCTTAGCTGTTTACATAGATTGGAAATATATCCGTGTCATATGCAGTGAGATAGAAAATAAATCGGATTGGAATACGTCTAAAAATAAACACACTGTAGACGAAAGGCTGCCTCATTCAATTTTTTTAAATGTAGCTTAGGTTTAAGTCTTATTGGAGGCCCCTGTAAACCAGTGATTTACAGCAGTGTCATTTGTTTATATTTGTTTGTCATGTCCCTCCACTCTTGGATGAACATGCACTCCACGCCCTCTGTGGCACTCTGGCTGAGGGAGCCGACCTTACTCTATATTCAACCTCGCAGAGTGACTCCCTGTGAATTTGTCCAGAGAGGCTGTTTCTTGAAATTCTTGTTCAACACCTCCTTGACGCACTGCACCCACTCAGAAATCAAAGCAGGGGGCTTTAAAAAAAACTCTGCTGATCCACTGAGACTGAACTGTTCGCTCCCACAGTGTACACACACAACTATCCACAGAAAGGTTAGTGTCGTTTTTAGATGTGTGGAACATTTTATACATTATCAAAGGGTTATTCTCAGCGTGTCGATATTTTGTTTATTTGATACCTGGGGAGTGTTTTTCAATAAGTGGTTAACATTTAAAAGTTGCATTCTTTAAATCATACTTCTTAGAAACAGTAATTTTTTGTAGGACATTGACTTAAACTTGTGATTAAAGTAAAAGGTGATAGACCACACAATTAGTTGAATAATTAAGAGAGTAATCTGCAGATGAATCACTGAATTAGTTGTTAGGTGCCCTTGAGAAGCATATTTTTGAGAAAAAACAATAATTACGATTTATTATTATAAACTTTAGATGGACATTGTAATGTTTGTGTATTTTGTCTTATTCACATTGAGTAAATGTCACATAACTGTTGTAGTGGATTGTAGAATAATGCATAAAATGTAAGTTGTGTCCTTAATCATGTCATATATAGGGTTACAAACTGTTGACACCATATTTGATGACTATAATTGTCTTCTAGTTAGTGATGATACAACGTGAATTGTTTTCCTGTGGCCTGAGCTCTTGGAAACTTACTGTATGAACATGTGTCTGTGTTCAAGGTGAGATAAGGGTAAAGAAGTCATTTTTTCACACAAATCCCTGCAGTAATCCTAACTTCTATTATCCGCTCCACTCATGCACTCCGTTTCTCATACTAGGGTAGTTTTTATTGCTCCCTGCTGTTCTATAAATTATATACCACTTTTTGATCTCACTGGAAACTGATTACACACACGGATTCTGTGTGCGACTGTGCTTTCCTTAACAGAGCTATGATTCACCTTATTTAAAAAAAAAAAACGTAATGTATACATTTATGCCGCCTTTTGCTTTCTTCAGGCTGTCATAATATGATTAAAGATGAGCGAAGGTAGCGAAGTAGATCCCACTGCGTGACTCATAGGCTGCACAAAAACAGCTCATGAGTAGAGAAAGAGTAGGGGAAAGTCTGCCAAAAACCTCTCAGCAGCTGCACCGCTAAACAAGTACCTGTCTTCCCTTTACAACACCAATGTACTCCCATTGGCTCTAATCAAAGTGGACTGCTGATTAAACGAAAACAGATTGTGGCCCCATATTTTTTTCTGTGCGCGCTGACAGCCGAGAGTAACAAGTCGCCAGCTCATTTTCAGATTTTCCCTTAAGGTCTTTAAACACCAAACTGACACCAAAGAAGACCAAAGAAGACCAAAGAACACCAAAGAACACGTCCCGACGGATCGTCGCCTCACGTCGCCTCACATCGCCTCACGTCTCCTGCGTCTTGGCCATGTTTCACACTGGAACACCGCAAAGACTTCAGCCAACAGCCAAGTTGCACGTACGAACTGCGCAAGCGTGAGTGGCAATAACTCTCCTTACCAGCAGGCGGCGGTAGTGTGTATTCGTCATTCAAAAGAGGCAACAACCGGAAGACAGACTGCGTGATACACCGAAAGAAGAAGAACAGACTGCGTGATATAAACAAACAACAAATAGCGTGTGCGTTCCATTTTCACTCTACAACGAGAAGCTCATGGGGCTTTCCCGAACCTGTGTCGAGAGCTGGAGTTAAATGAAATCTCAGATTTGCCTTCTTAATAGTTTGTTTGGGTCCCTCACTTCCGTTTCGCTTCTCATGCACTGATTCGCTAAGCTGAACAGCCAATCAGAGTGATTTTTGGCCGACGGCCTTTAGCCTTTAGCCTCCCGATTCAACATGTCGAATCGGCGGCGGAAGGTGTCGGCACGGCCGAAAAGACACGACGGTGCGGGACACACCAATCTGAGTAGGGCGACACAAGGCTCATCGACGGCCCGACGGCGACATCTATCGACATCTATCGACGGCCGAAATCGGCTTGGTGTGTAGGGACTTTATACACGCGTCTCAAGCCCTGTTAAATTGGTAAGGTGAAGGAGAGTCTCTGAAGGCTCCAAACCCCCGAGGTAGAGCTGGGGTCTCACTGGAGCCTATCCGCCTGTCAGATATCTGCACCTCGCTCTCCATATACTTACTTGGGGATTTCAGTGAGACGGGATCCTTCAACCAAAACGGCTGAGATCGCTGGAGGTTTATTAAGAGAGCCTTTTCTTGTGAAGCGATTTCCATAGACTTCAGGTAACTTGATGTTTGATCCTTGACAAATAAATCAATAACTATTTGTAATGCGGCAAGCTACGTACAGGTTAATGCAGTTTATAGTTTATAGCTCTAAAGAAGGCTTGATGCAATCTTAATGAAAACACAAATAGTAAAAACAAAGTTACCCCACAAACTAAACCCATTAGGACAAAAACTCTTATTAAAAAAATTACATAGTTGATGCAAAAATAACCTGGACTAAAAAATGAATAATTAAAGTAAATAATACCATTACTGTACAAATAACTATGATTATAACACGCTTTTTCTTGAATCAGTCTAACAAGGTTAGTTTTGAGTTGGACGGGACAATACAACATTAAATATATTTCTAAATATACTGTCACTAAACCCCCCACGCAAATATCTGCCTCTACTGCTCACATCCCCATACACACCTCCAGGCTAACACACACATCTTAACAATGTGATTTAGTATTCACCACAGGGTCAATGTGATCAGATGCCTGAAATATCTCAACTGGCCTCTTTAAATGCAAAGGAGCAGGGTTTCTACTCCAGGCTTCTTCGTGTACAGCCATCCTACAAAGGGAGCCCATTCCATCCCGCTCTGTCTGAAATGTTGGTCATTTAGTCACTACGCTGAGTTCCTGAAGGCAAGTGGAATTTAAGATTTATCTAATTCCACTTACTTACAGTTAGGGTCAATTATTTTCCAAAAGTATTGCAAAATAAAACATTTCCCTCTATTGCTAGATAGCAGAGAACTCTTCTGCTCATCTGCAAGCAACCAAGAACATAGAATGTGTTATTGGTTCCACTATCAAGATCCAGTGTGAGAGAGAAACTCCCTCTATAGTCTAGAGGGAACTTTGGAGACTTTGCAGCCATTTACATGCCCAACAACCTATATAACACACTAAAGGAAAGGGAAAACCCCAAAAAGCATAATAGGGCCCTTTTAGAGCATATAAAGGATACCTAATAGAAACCCTAATAAATTAGTTGAAAGTACAATAAATTGTCTGAAAAGTACCATAAACAGTGCATGCACAACTGCCTTCAATCTGCCTTCAGAAGATGAAGACCCCGATGAATCCAACAATAGGGCAGCCACCTGCTCCCAACCCAAAGGGAGGGACCCACCATTTTCTTTAAAGGTCCCATGACATGCTTTTCCGGTTATTACCGTCATTTTTCTGCATGTAAGCGGTCTGCAAAGTCACAAACCCTCAAAGTACACCCTGTAGCGAGTAAAACTCTAACACAGAAAAGACCTGTCTATGCTGCACCAGAACGCTTCGTTGGGGATTTTTCTATTTCCATTTTCCGCCAGAGTCCTGCATCGGGTCATCGGGTCGGTAGTATTTTTTCACAAAAAAAAATCCGGGTTTGGTTCTGGGTAAAACAAAGAAGATGCGGGTCGGGTCGCGGGTGTTGCATAATAAATATATTACAAATAATAATAATTTAATTTAATGTTTAAAGATTCCTCAGACCTCTCCCCCGCGGGACCGCGCATAATCATAACCTCTGCACCGCATCAATCTGCTGCTGAGCGCGCCACATTCGAAATGGCTGAGGTGAAGGCGAAGCTCGGAGAATACAGCATTGTCAATAACTCTTCCTCAAGAGCGAAATCCAACGTCTGGGAGGCTTTTGGTGTCATCCTAGATGGAGAAAATAACCAACATCCCACACTTTTTGAGCCAAATACATAACTGCATGTGTTAATAATTGCATGTTTTCACTGCTCATAGGATATGCGGGTTCGGGTCGGTTTGCGGGTCGGTTTGCGGATCTTGTGCCGACGGTTCGGGTCGGTTTGCGGAACTAATTGGCAATATGTGCGGGTAGCGGGGCGGGTTCGGTATTGCACGTCGCGGGTGCGGGGCGGGAGCGGGTCTTGAAAATCAGACCCGTGCAGGACTCTGCCCCACGCAGCATTCTCATCTGTTTGTCATTACTGGTGTCATTTTCTGGTTGCTAACAAACGCCATTGTAACACATAATCACTGATGTTCCGCTGTAACGGTGGTGGACTCATCAGAACAGAGTGGGCGAGCTGACCAATCAAAGCACAGTGGGCTCACGGGGGGGGGCGGGGGCAGGAGCTCCAACAAGCCGTTTAGGACAGAGAGTGAATACACATACTATACAGAGATGCTGTATGATGTTATTTTGGAACATTGAACAATGTAAATCTATTCTAGTAGACCTCAACAATGGAATTATGATCAGTAGAAATGGCCATGTCATGGGACCTTTAAACCTGGTGCTGACATCTCTCTTTCAGTGTAGGTCAGAGCCCGAAGAGGCCACAGCTTCATCATCAGTAGCAACACTGTAAGGAAGGTGTAATCCTGAGGTCAACATGACACTATTATTCGGCTGCACCTCTGCTTCAGTAGCTTTTGTATTCTCTCTTTAATTAAACGGGATTCAATACAAGATCTGCTGGGAGGCTTCTCAAACCAGCGTGCACTGCTTCAGCAGAGCTGTTTATCCATTTAGAAACAGTTACTTCCAGAGTACATAGGGTCCTAGATTACAAATTAAATGCATTTCCTGCCTCTAGCACTCCAGGAAGTTAAATAAATCAATATACTTAAACTTGCAGGTGAAGTAACTTGTGGCCGGTCTAATGTGTTCCCCTCTGGTCTTTTTGAGGACTGTAGAGTTCTGGATCAATTGTGGGTGATTAATGTGTGTTTTAGGGAGGGGGGGCAGATATAAGCAGATTGCAATAAAAAAGCCTGCACGTGATAAAGCATGCAGTCTCTCTGCACTGTTGTGAGGGACAAAGAGAGGCACAATATACTTTTATCAAAGGAACATTAAATGCATGTCATTTTGAGAAAGTGGCCACACTAGGCTATTGCAGTTTATTTAAATAAATAGTCATCTACAGCCTCAAAGAACTCACTACCCAAGATGTAATGAGATATAAACCAGGTCAGGACAGCTCGAGACAGACGACTACATATTTTCTCGGGTCAAAGTCATTTGAACTCAAAGGATGACATGAAGCACAGATAGGGTTTATTTAGATGTCACTGTATTCCTTGTGCTGGGATAGGCCTGAAAACGATCCCATTCTTTAGCACATGAGGATGAGAAGAAGTTGTCATGCACAGATCAAAGTGAATGTAAACAAACCATTCAAGAATACATGGATGAATTCAAACATAGATTGATCTTTAGCTCCACAGAGAGCACTTACCTTGGCATGGACGGCGTATGAGGCCAGCAGCACGGAGGCTTCAGGAGGACAGTGAATCTCCTCCTCCAGGATGTTCTTCTTCACCTGAGGAGGGACCA
This sequence comes from Trematomus bernacchii, assembly GCF_902827165.1. Lineage (NCBI taxonomy): Eukaryota > Metazoa > Chordata > Actinopteri > Perciformes > Nototheniidae > Trematomus > Trematomus bernacchii. The sequence goes on from NW_022988043.1 coordinate 14,982,656, forward strand.
AATGCAATTACTTGTAATTCAAACTAATTTTTTGTTTATTTTTTGTTAAAAAGCCCTTTTAGGTCTTCGCTGAACCCGCCTTAGAACCAGCTCTGTTTGCTGTTTGTTTGAATTATAATCCCCTTTAATATGATTATTATTTATATGAATTTTGATTCATTTGCAATCTTTTTTTGGGCTGTATTTTTTCTTTCTTCATTTTCTTTTCTTCATGTAGCTTAGAAAACTTGAGTGTTTAATGCATACCATAAAGCATTTTTTTTTTTTTTTTTTTTATTTACCCTATGCAAAACAAAAAAGATGTGTATTTAGAACAAAGGCCACATATAGACAATTAAAGTCATTAAAAAAAAAAAGAAATCTATTCCCAAATAAATCTAAATCTGTGCTATTGGGTAGTTTGTTTCCCTCTCGAGTGGTCTGTTTTTCAGTCAGGATTACCTACTGGCCCCATTATAGTAGAAGGGTGAAGCATGGGACAAGAAATAACTAAATACATTTAAGATCGGATCCTAATCCGGCTGCCAATACGCATATTGCAAGACATTTGCTCTGCTTAGATGTTACCTAGTGGGAAATTAATGTGAACGCCCTAAAGTCAGAGCAACCAGCTCAAATCAAATATCATATGAGGTGAAGGAGCTGGAGCTGATTGAAAGGTGATCGTACTAGACTGAAGCACGATGAGAATAAGATACCTAGAGAGAAGAGAGTCAGTGTAGGGTGAAACACAACTTTCTAACAACTGTACCTTCCACAGCCAGAATTGTATTTCATTATTTCCACGCTGACAAATACAGAGACAATATAGAGCTTAAACTGTTTTCAGGTACCAATTTTCATAAGCCAAAAAAGACCAATTTAGGATATGCTGCAAACCTTAAGTAAATAAGCTACAGCTATACTGCAACATCTTACTGATGCTTTCTCAAGAGCTCTTGGACCTGGAAACAGGATAAACTTTGCTAAATAAATATTCTAAAACTTGAGTATCATAGCCACATTGGGACCTATTAGACACCAACTATGTACCTAAGCCAACATTAATGTATATGGTCATTAAGCTGCTCTAGGAGTATCTGCTTGCGTATATAGTATAATGAAATGAAAGTAATGCGCCTTGAAAAGCTTTGAATCATAATTAGAGAGTGCCGCCTATTTTCCTAATTCATCAGATCTAGCAGCTTCTATGTGTGTGAATACACTCCAATCATTAGGAGTGACAAATGCAAGGTTTAGATCTCCGGTTTATAGCTATAGAGTGGTTCATGTTGACTTAACTATCACAGATCCCAGTCATATCATGAATTCTTAAAATGGGTGGAAATCCCCTTTAACAAGCTCCCTGCAGATTAAGAGTGCAGGTGTCACTACAGGAGCTCTGTCACCTGTCACACTAATGGAATCACAAACGTTCAAACTGCATGCGGAGCACAAAGCCGGAACGCAAGGTGAGACGCTGCAAACCTGCTGCAGCCGTGGTGGTGGGCAATTTAGTGCTTCAAACCTTATCATTTACAAAGCCAGTCTGTCTTCTTTGTTTTGAACTAACTGAGGTGTGGAGCCAGAGGTGACTGATTGTGGGAAGCGCTTAGACACAGAGGCCGCAATCTGATTTACAAATGTTGTTGCTAAAGAGGTGACAAAGATGTGTCTGTTTGTGTGAGTGGTCTTAAGTGTGTGAGGGGTGTGTGTGTTTGTATCCGGGTCGCTGATTATTTCCGATAAGCGCTAATCCAGCTGTCATGCCTGTGACACTATCTGAACAGAGGCCTGCGCCCGACATTGTGGGAATTAATGAGAGTAATATGGAGACAGGCGGCGCAAGGCTAAGCATTTGTATTCCTCTTCCCTTGTAGCTGCTTTAACTGTTGAGTCATTTGTCTGCTGCTTCTTTCCTTTTAAAGCGATGTCTCCCCGTAAAACCAATAAATTGCTTCAACTACCTTTAAATGGATTAAGGAAACAGATACTTGTTATATAGCTTAAGTAGACAAGCACACTGCTGTCTCAAAGCATATAACTAAACCAGCACAATGGTCTATAAGTGCTATTGGGGATGAGCATCCCATAGAGAATATGTCATTAACTGGGCCAATAACTGAGTCTTTAAGTCCTAATTGGTAATTGATAAATGTGGCTGGTAGCATTGGAAGACAGTTACAAATCTAATCTCTTGAGGGCAGGAATGGCTCCGCAGGAATCCCCCGGAGAGTATTAAGAGGAGAGAAAGGGCTGCGGTAATATGTTGCGCATTGATTCCACATGGCTGCACACTATCAGACTGGAGACAATGGGAAAAGTGTATAACAGAGGGCTCTGCTCAACAACTTGTTAGAAACTCAGTGGACGCATGCCCCCTGTTGGCACCGGATCAGAATAGTGAGGAAGCCGCAAATACGGCACATCAGCCTGTTCTCAATGGTGAATTCATGAGCATTTTGAGAGCTTTTAGGTGTTAAATATCTCACACAGCAATTTTTTCTCAAGCCTATATTTCATCTCATCTTGTTCCTCAGAAAGATAACACCAACACCCACAGGTTTTGCTTTTAGAGTCTTGAACATAGCACCCCTCTAGGAAGATTACGATCAAGGAAAGAGAGGTTTTAAAAAAAGGTGTCTGCCCACTAGCCAGCCACTAGGCAGTTATCCACAGCTTCTCCTAAAAGGCATGTTGGGTTTCAGGTTTACCTGTCAAGCCTGCAGCTATTTCAATTTAAACAGCAGCAGAGAAAGAAGAAAATGTGTCAGTCAGAGGTAGAGTACAAAGAACATTCTCATGAGGCCTTTATGGCATGAAAGACACAAATGAAATAGATACGACGGGAACAAGATAAGTATTTAAAGAGAAGATCCAGAGACAAAAGAGCAAAATGAGGTTAAAAATCACCAAACATTCAGCATTTTTATTTATTATTTAAATTGGATTAAGCTTGGAATGAGGAAAACAAAACTACACCTATTTGCGCAGTGACAAAACAGCGATGTACATTATGTATAGTTACCTGTAGGAAGAAGAGATGCTGTGTGATATCCTGCACGAGCTCCTCCTCAGCATTTTCAGGGTAAAACTTGGCCAGGAAGTGAAGAGTGATTGGTTCTTCCTTCGGTACCTCCTGATCCAGAACCTACGACAATGACCCAAAGAAAAAAACATTCGCAAAACGGGTCAATGTTTTTCAGTGTTTTGCCCGCTACGTCTTTATCTACAATGTTAATAATGGCTCTTAAATGACCAGTACATCGTTAACATCCCTTACCCTCTTTTCCATCTTCAGCCAAGCAACGGTGTCCTTGATGTCGTACCGGAGTCCAAAAAACCACGTCTCCCTCAGCCCCAGAGTTCGACACACAAAGTCAAAAAGGTCTTTCCCTTTCCACTTGACCTGAAACACAAAAAGGATTTCGTCTTAGCAAAACAAAAAACTTTAAAAACTCAGCCTGTAGAGCTTATTATCGACAGTCAAATTGGCTGCAAGCTTTTGTCAAGTGCATTCAAGGTTAGCATGACAAAAACTTGTCTCGTGTGTGTGTGTGTGTGTGTGTGTGTGTGTGTGTGTGTGTGTGTGTGTGTGTGTGTGTGTGTGTGTGTGTGTGTGTGTGTGTGTGTGTGTGTGTGTGTGTGTTACAGTTAAAACTCCAATAAATTAGGAAAACAGCTTCACAATACAGCAGGAGGAGCAACTAGGGGAGAATCAAAGAATCTTATGCAAGGGCTGTATGAACACTTAGTCTATACGACCTATACCCGCTAAATACTATTTACAAAACCCATAATTGATACAATTATCATCCCAGCACAGAAAATAGAAACCTGCAACTAACAGTATGCTGCTCTGTGTAATTACCAACTGCAAACCATGAAGGGTTCCTCCCCTTTAAATACAGAGGAGGTGTCTGCGAGTCATTTCCATGCCTTTCAACTCTGCTTTATCATCAACCAAATCATATGCTTAACCATAAAATACTACAGGAAGGCCCAAAATACATTAAAAACCAGCATACATCAGTGTGTTTTAACCTCACACTGAAGGATGATTCACACAGCACTGCGACAAGTTCAATACTGCATTGACTAAAATGTTCATGATTCCATTGCTGCATAAGACAGAGATAAATATAACAGATATGCTCTCCTGTAGAATAAACCAACTGTACAAATTGCGTTTGATCATAGTTACTTGCTGCCATCTAGTGTCGAAAGTGAAACTCTATATTATATGTGACCATCATCCCTGTTGTCCCCTGGTAAAAGCGTGACAACACATCAATTCAAGGTGTCGTTACAGTGTATGGTAATGCATAGAATACGGTTATAGTTGCAATACACTGCATGACAATTGTTATCCCAGTCAGTAGGAGGACTGAGATGCATTTCGTGTTATGTTCAGGTAAAGTTTGCAGTAAAGTTGAATTTAATATTGCTCATTTTCTGAAACACACTCATACACACCTCGCAGCTGAACTCCATGTCTGACTCCATTGTGCAGATCCTGACGTTGAAGTTCTTGGCTTGTTTTCTTAACAATGAGTTGAATCCCATTTTTGCTGCTAAGGCACTTGCCATGGTGAATAGCTTACAAACTTACTATTTACTTATACAAAGTCCTACAAAAGAAGTGCACTGTCAAGGCATTATTTCTGTTACACTATATGGCGTAGACAGTCGAGGATGTGACTGTCCAGCTTTACTCTAGCACCTTCAACTATCAATAAATATATGTTTAAAACAAATTTCATTCAGGTTTAAATGAGGCTATCGCTGACATTATCTTGACTTATGAATGTATAATACAGATTCCATGTTTAAATTGTAGTATTTTGTAATATCGCGTTACCTACAAAACAAGTTAGTTTACTTTTAGCATAAGCAGATGAGACAAGTGTACTGTCCTATCCTTGCTGCTAACGTTAGCTAACAGGTTAAAAAGAAAATAAGTAACTAACTAACTAACGTGTACATTACAAACCCATTTCTTGCGCTAAAGGTATCCGTCTTTATAACTTTAAATCCGTTGACGTATTCTTCTAAGCGTCCAAAAAAAAAGATGAAGCCAATATATCTCTCCTGGACAGTTCAAAACACTTCTGCATGTTTACTCGAAGCGATAGCTACCTGCTGCTAACCATTTGTTACCAAGCTCATCCTCAAAGCAATGCTGCATTCAAGTACCATCAAGATCGTTGTAATAACATCGTAGTGCACAGTTGATCAAATTCATTGACTGACAAAACAAAACAATGCTTTGTTATGGTCAAACATATAATTATTTATATTATTATGTTACAATGCTGCTTTATCAAAATAATTTCCCAATGTGGGATCAATACAGTTTCTATCTATCTGAATATATGCAGTAATAATACATTGTTTTCTCTTTTGCAATTTCTCAAACCATAGCCAAAAGTAGCCAATGTATCCTGATGTAAACAATATATACAAAAAGTAGGGTCGAAAATAATCAAGCTCTAGATTCTAAATGTATTTTTGAGCTAAAATGTGTAGTCACTTATTCAGATTTGAGTTTCAAAGTGTTGGCCAGGAAAAAAACAAGATAACTGATGATAGGCCCTTGCCGTTTTTCATTGTTTTTGGACAAATAACATCCCATATTATGAATTAAACAATAACATCTATATTGTTATTAAAGAATGAATCAGGTGCAAACCTACTTACATGTATTGTTCGTAGATATTAATTTCCCCTTCTGGCAGGTGCTACAGGAAGCTGAAGAATAATAACAATGAGTTTTGCTAACAGGTCATCACAGAAGTTTTGTATTCTTTGTAAATAAATTATGATTTATCTGTAACAAACTTGTATTTGACACAGACAATGGACATGTTATGAGTGTGGACAAGTACCTTAAAAATGTAGTTTCTTTTGACTGCTGAGGAATGGACTTTTGCATATTTTCTGATTATTTTATCATTTGTGATTCTTTTTCTAAAATAACATAAATCTCGAGCGTCCAAGGAACCCTGAAGGTGGCATGGCTTCCCTTCTCCTGACCGAACAACCAATCACATTGCACTACACCTCCCTTGCCCCGCCCCTAGCCATGCCCCCTGCGCCATAAATGGGCGGCGCCTGTTCAATGAGGTAATCTGGGTAAACAGTAAAGATGGCGACGTCTGCAGTCGCAGAGGGACAACAAAGTCTAAATGGGATTATATCCGACCCTCAATCAAAAAATTTGACCGACCTGCCTACCGAGTTGCTAGAACACATCCTGTGCTTTCCAGTCCTAAAAAATGTCGACATTTGTAACGTCTCCTGCTGCTGCAAGCGGCTACACGACGTTTGCCATGAAAGGGGGAAGGTCTGGGGACACCAGTACAAACTCAGGTGCTGTTATTTCTCTGTGCTATATCGTCGCAGTTACTGCTTTTGGTGGCTATTTACCACTGTCTACCGAAACGAAGCTGCCTTTTCTTTATTATCTGTCTTATTTAGAGCCCTAAATTGCTCATTGTACTTAAAAATGGTTTCCTTTACTGCGAACTCACAAGCAGCTGTCATCCATTGACATCCTGCTGATGCACCAAATGCATCACCCCGCTAGGCCAGCAGCCAGCTCTCTGTGAAGCTTGTATATCTTCGCGTTTAAACATTTCACACGTTGCAGCTTATATTCCTTCTTTCCCAAAACTGCCAATAATTAATTTGTGTGACCTTGAATGTAACATGTTGCCTGTGAAATGCAGGAGAGTGCAGCTCTTGCCAAAAGCTCAGCCCTCCTGACCGATTTGGCTATCACTCTCCTGATTGCTTTCCTTTGTACAAATAGCAAACCACGCATGCATCAGGATGATAAATGATCTCATAGACATCTCATATAGTGCCTCAGGCATTATGCTGCATTATGATCATGCTCTAAAAGATTCACCGGAATAACAATTTTACTGCCTTCATCAACAGATGGCCACGATTGCAGAGGTTTTATCGTCAAAATGAGTGCTGTGACTGGCTCAGAGAATACAAAACACGCCATAGAGTTGGCATACAAATACGAAGGACGGTGGAATCGATCTCTAAGAGATTCTTCACAGAAGTCGTAAGTAATCCATTTGTAATATTGAATATATACTGATTCTCAACTGATTAATACTATGTTACATCAGCCCTTGTTTGATACATAAATATACAGTATATGACAGAAAGGAGAAAGCAATCAGTCCAATCAGTTGAATCAGTACATTTTCCATTAATAGATGCTTAAATGCATTTGTCTCTGTGTGAGATGTGAGATTTCTACGCCCAAACTAACCCAGAGATCTGTAACCCAGCCTTGTGTTGGCCAGGTGCTCGGAGACAGCTTTGCAGAGATTGAGTCGCTTGGGATGCCAGAGCACTTTTGTGAAGACGAACTCCTCTTCATACTCAACTCAGACAAGAGGTAAGAGCAGCAGTGTGCACATACACTACGACCTTAAACCTGCCACACACTGCAGTGTTGTATGTATGTAAACTGTTGTTGTGTTGCACATTCCCGCCAATGGACCAATAATGTGTCTCTCTTTCATTCTGCGCCCTTCCTTAGTAAAAGCTTGACTCTGAAGTACTATGCAAAGAAAATCCTTTACTTCCTGAGACAACAGAACATCCTGAGGAGTTTGAAGACTTTCCTGGAGCAGCCTGCAGAGCAGCAGTCAGCTTTAGAGGGTGAGGCATGAATACATGTCAAACAACACAAATTGCACTGTTCAGCTTATACATACAGTGCATTTTCACATTTGATTGGTCTTGTTTTTGTTTGTAATTTTCACAATTAAATCCAATTATTCACCCCCTCACTTGCTCTTGCCGGCCTCTCTAGGTGCCATACTGGTGGATCAGTATTGTAACCCTCTGGCTGAGGTCACACTGAACAGCGTATCAGCGCAACTGGATGAGATTGCAGAAAAAGTGAAGAAGATGCTGAAAATCAAGAACTCCTCTCACCCCAGCCTGCGCATCGCTCAAGGTGGGCTTTGCAAAACAAAAAAACAAAAATAATGTCCTTTCTCTCAATTTAGAATACGATTGTATTTGGGCCATATCTGTCAGCTGCACAATAGTTTCCCTTTCAGCCATATTTATTATGTGTATGTCTGATTTCTTGTTTATTGTATAGGAGACTGTTTTGTCGTGGAGGACTTTGAGCTCCAGACGCAGGTGGTGTGTGCTCTAAACTCCGTCCTGTACGAGCAGCTTCAATACAAAGGCAACGAGTCTGACTACTACAACCCTCTCAACTCTTACATCCACCAGGTAGATTGTTTAAAAATCATTTACACTTTCAGCTTTTCAACCATTTTTCAACCATTAAAATCTCAGGACTCACTAAGCCATGTTGTTGTTCATTCAGGTGCTACTACGCCGTACAGGTATTCCCATAAGCCTCTCGGTCCTCTACATGACGTTAGCCCATAAACTGGGGGTTCAGGTGGAACCTGTCAACTTCCCCAATCATTTTCTGCTGCGCTGGTGCCAAAAACAAAGAGGGTAAGGTTTGAAAGTAAAATATCCTAACATTTCGTTTTAACATCATCTTCAGTGTAGAGCTGCCATTTACATGATTTGTTGAACCAACCAATCAGGAAATGAAACGACATTGAGATAATCTTTGGTCGTACGTCAAAGGATTTGTTGTCCTTTTTGCTTCATTAAGTCCATTTCTGTTTTTAACTTCCTTTTTTCATAAAATCCTAGTTCTGCTTATTGTCGTCAACATGAACAAATAATATTCAAAATCAAATCTTGTTTAATAGTATATTTTTAGGCAGCCTACATTGAAATCTGACAAGTTCTCAGCTATTTTGGTTGTCTTTTTGGTATAAACTAGAATAGACATTAATTACATTTTACTTTTTTTTGCTGTGCAAGTTAAATGTTTTCTGTTCACTGGAATGGATGTACATCAGCTAATTATGGTGCATTGTGTTAGAAATACAAGCATGCTTTGATGCTTTAGTAGTTATTCAGACACTTTGTGATAGATTCCTGTAAAACATATTTTTCATATCATAATTTACCAAACGTTGCACCTGCAGGAGCGAGGACATCTACGACTATGTCTACATCGATGCCTTTGGTAAAGGCAAACAGCTGACAGCCAAGGAGTGTGAGTACCTGATTGGCCACCAGGTGACGGCAGATTACTACAGTGCCATCAGCACCACGGAGGTTCTGCTGAGGATGGTGGGGAACCTGCTCAACATCGGCAAGAGAGGGTAAGAGAGACTCAAAATCTGACTGTCACTACTGAGTCTTCTTTTGATGGATGGTCAAGGCATAAGATGTTATTAAATGACGTCTACAATTAAATCAATTCCTTCAACGTATCACAGAATTAAATGACTCAATCAATGTAATGATTTGTTACTTCACCCTAACTGTGTGGTTTTCTTTTAGGGAGGGCAATGAGAAATCCTACCAGCTGCTGAGAGACTCTCTTGACCTTTACCTCACTATCAACCCAGACAATGTGCAGTACCTGCTGCTGCAGGCACGCCTCTACTTCCACCTGGGCATCTGGCCAGAAAAGGTCAGGACACACAACCGGATGCTTTTTTTTAATAATGCTCTATATGAAAGTATTATCTTTCAAAGCACTAACTCTCCAGCCAGGAATGAAACCTGGCACCCAAAATGTACATAGCGCTTGGTTCCCTCATCTTGAAGTCAATGGTCAATTTCTGTTTAAAAGTCTGAAATAAGTTATGGTTAAGACAAGTTTAAGAGATTTAACATCTGTTCCACGGCCTGAGAAGAGGGAATTACAGCACAATGTGGTTTTACTAGCAGTTCACATTTTTAGGAAAACAATTTTGAGTCCTTTGACCTTTATTAGGTTAACATATTATGTTCTTTGACCTAATAAAAGTCTGTAAATATCCCAGCCGTGTGTGCTGAAGTTTCTAAATGAGACTACTTAATGGCATCAGGCCAAACACTAGAAAGCCTTCAGCTTAGTGGCGGTGATGTTAAGTTATGCAACCAGGTTGTTGTACGTTCACAGGCTAATGTTAGCTTTTTCCTTCTTGCATTATCCATTGGTGAAATCCCATTGGCATTTTGGCGATGCTAGCTTTCAAGTAGGCTTAACAAAATGGATTCCTGCAGCACTCTTTATATTTTAGAGCTGGGAAAATATTCCGAAAGTTGTATATCATGACATATTTGACCAAATACCTCAAAATCGTTATAGGCGTAACCATTAGTAGTTTTTTTTAAATAATCATCAGTAATGTGGATATAGTGACTAAGCAGGAAAAGACAAACATTCTGATATATTCAGAATATTACATTACTTTCATGTTTGATGTAGGCTTTAAAACTAGAAATGACATTACTCATAATATAACGATATTGAAAATCCTCTGTCCCAGGTGCTCGACATCCTGCAGCACATCCAGGCGTTGGACCCCTCCCAGCACGGGGCAGTGGGCTACCTGGTGCAGCACACGCTGGAGCACATCCAGCACAAGAAACATCCTGCTACACCCGAGGTGAAGAAGCGCAGCGCTGCAGAACACGTGGAGGTCCAGTATTCAGTCGGCCTCATCATGAAACACAAGAGGTGGGTGACGCTAACATGCTCTTTTCAAACTTCTCATCGTCTGTCCGTTTCCATGTGTATACGGTTAGCTTCTAGCCAGTTCACAGTCACTCGCTGACAATGTCTTGTGCTTACAGCAACAATACCTCCCTAATCATTGACAGACTGTATTTATTTCTGATGGCTCCCACAGGATTGTTGCCATCCACCTGGATTCATCTTCCTATTATAAACACATGCATTTCCAAGCATTTGGACTACCTATGTTGTAAATGTATTGTCTTTTCAATTCACACACGGCATCTATTGCACGTCTGTCCGTCCTGGGAGAGGGATCCCTCCTCTGTTGCTCTCCCTGAGGTTTCTTCCATTTTCCCCTTTAAACTGTGGGGTTTCTTTGGAAGTTTTTCCTTGTACGATGTGGGGGTCTAAGGACAGAGGGTGTCATATTGTTGTATTGATATTCTGTACAAACTGTGAAGTCCACTGAGACAAATGTAACATTTGTGAAATTGGGCTATATAAATAAACATTGATTGATTGATTGATTGATTGATGTGTACCCCCAGGTCGGGATATAACTGTGTGATCTATGGCTGGGACCCAAAGTGCACCATGAGTCAGGAATGGATCACCACCATGAGGGTCCACCAGCTGTCCAGCGGGGCCAACCAGCCTTTCTACAACGTCCTCGTACAGGATGGGACTTGTCGCTACGCAGCGCAGGGTAAGAACAATACAGATCAGTCAGTTCCACGTTAGGTTTACTCTTGCAATAAGGTGATGCAAGAATCTTTTTTTAACACAAGCATATTTATATACGCATAGTATTGTTGGTATTTTGGGAGAATATGCCGGTAACACTGTCTAAGCTCTACTAATGAAATATAATCTGCTTGTAGATCTGTATAATTATAGTTATGAGCTGAAGTTATGATTATGAGTGCTTCTGGATATTCATTATGCTTTTAAACAGCAATCATAACACATTACATAGCATTTTAAAATGACTCAAAAGGTAAAATACTTTATAGTTGCGGTTAGTAACGGACATTGATTGACTTACATTTCAGATTATTTATTTATTTATTTATTATAAGCAGCTCTAATGTATTATCTGCTTAAAACATCAGAATGTGTATCAATTTATCCTAAAGCACATTATGACCACTAAGCTTCATTTGTAAAAACATTTTACTTGTGATAATACTAATACAGTATAAGGATTGTGACTTTTTTTGAAAGCTTCATTCTGTTTAGAGCAATATGGATATTAATGAGTGATTAACACTTCTAAACTTCTACAGAGCTGTAAGCAATCTATAAAATAATATATGTTCTTATGAATAATTGAATTATTTTAGACATGGAAGTCAAGCGATCAATGCAGCAGCTTAATTTCATATTAAATAAGAAGTGTCTCTTTAATTCCATGTAAAGAAATATTATATAATTGCAATGAACAATAATATGTGATCTACTAAAAACAGATACAAAATAAAATTCTAGTTGAAAAGCCAAGAGGAAGTCAGCAGCAAAACAATGTAACACTTTAACTTTTCATAGAAGCATATAAACAAACCATTGAATGAGGAAATAAAGCTCTTATAATCTAACTGAAGGTGGGACAAATACATTCAGTATTTACCCTTTGATAAATGCCATGTAAACCTCATTCCTTTTTACGAGACCTTTGTAGTATCTGAAACTGACCTACATTTGAACCCCACTTAAATACAATAGGCTGATTTATATGTATTCCCTAATACTACTTCCTTGTGCTTAACTGCTCACTCTGCTGATGCTGCCAATACTACAAAGCTCCATTGTTTGTACCTGTTATCTTTGCCCTCTCCAACACCTTAACATGCACCTGCATACTGTCCCTGCACACCCTGAGGGAGCTTTGTATTGATCAGTCCCGTTGCTCTCATGTACTGCTGCAGGAAGACAAGATTCAAGGCTTTTATTGTCATTTCTACATAGCTACAGTGTAGATATATCAATGGAAATCTTAGGTCACAGGCTCCTCCAACAGTGCAACACAATAAAACATATAATAGTGCAAGTAAATACAAATAAAATAGGATAGAAATAGTGCAAGGAGAAGACATAAAGCTTGTGATGCCAAAACACATTTTCATTTGACATTTAAAAGTTGTGTGTTTGCCCAGAGGCCTGTACTACGAATCCAGTTCAACATATCCTGGATATGTTTGAGTTAGCCGTCTTACCTAATCCAAAACAAACGCACTCTCACTAAGGCCGCTACACACCAACCTGAGACCAAAGAACGCGTACCGAAGGCGTCCCGACTTTTACGTCTGCTACGTCGGCTACCCCGCCCGCCTACGCCGCCCGCCTACGAACACACCGCAAAGACTTCAGTCGACGAGTGGCAATAACTGTCCTTACCAGCAGGCAGCGGTAGTGTGTATTCGTCATTCAAAAGAGGCAACAACCGGAAGACAGATTATACACCGATAGAAGAAGAACAGACTGCGTGATATAAACAAACGACAAATAGCGTCTGGGTTCCATTTTCACTCTCTCTCGTCGATCGAAAACATGTAAACATAAAAAAGAAACTCTTGCGTCAGGGTGAGATGAAAATGAAAAAGATTAGCCGTCTGTGTGTGCCTTCTTAATCGTTTGTTTTGGTCCCTCACTTCCGCTTCGCTTCTCATGCACTGCTTCGCTAAGCTGAACAGCCAATCAAAGTGATTTCTTTGGCCGACTGTCTACCGAATCGGCCGCGGGAGGTGTGAAAATGTGCCGGAAAGAGACGACGCTGCGGGACACACCAACCTGAGTAGGGCGCAGCGAATGCGGCCTTTGACTCCCAAAATCGGGTTGGTGTGTCAGGGGAAGCTGTCCTACGACGCCGGTTATCAACTCGTTAACTTAAGCCAGTTTTGCCCTATCTAGTTAGGTCCGCGTTCACATGAGGGGGGTGGTATTTGGAGCATTCGACCAATCACAAACATGGACAAGCGTACTGACAGCGCAGCGCGTCATACTTCCTGAATGAAAAGTCAACTATAATATTAGACAAATATGAAGACGTTAAACTTTAAACATCCATGACTTAAACACTTTATCCAAGATAAAAGCCACATAGTTGCACCTGCAAGGTGAATGCAGCTGGTAAAAGAAAAAGTGTTTGAATGCGTACAAATACCACCCCTTTTTATGTGAACGCGCACCTAACTAGATAGGACGCGGCTGGCTTGAGCGATCGAGTTGATAGCCAGCGTCGTAGGACAGTTTAGCGAGAGCGGGTTTGTTTTGGATTTAGTCAACCGGATAACTCAAAACATATCCAGGATATGTTGAACTAGATTCGTAGTATAGGCCCCAGGCTAGCCGTTCAGCATAAGTTACCATGGAGATCTAGCCCGCTAAGAAGTGAACCAGCGTCGTAGGACCGGAAACTCAGAGTTTTCCCTGAAGTTGGCTCGCTAAGCGAAAATCCGGCTTCGTAGTACAGGCCTCTGGTCTGGTATGTATATAAATAATGGTGGTGACGGTTTTTTTTTTTCTTTAAATAAATGTCTTCTTTCATCTACTACTGAATTATGGTAACCTTTATGCACATTATCTCATATCAGAATGTGACACTTTTTAATTTCTGTTCCCCAGAGAACCTGGAGCCTCACTCGGCCCCCCTCGAGATCGGACACCCAGAGGTGGGACGATACTTCTCCGAGTTCGCCAATGACCACTACTTTGCCAACGAAGAACTGCAGACACGATACCCAGAGGACATGGTGGAAACTTTGGCCACAGTGCAGGATCTTTACCACAGACTGACGCCCGGCTCTGGGACCCAGGACCAGGCTCCTGCCGCAGACCAAAACAACCAACAAGCCATGGCCATGTAGCAATGTAGCTGTGCCCTACACCCTGCTAAACAAACACTGGTCACCCATTCTCAACTCACAATCCACTTCGCTGCTCTTTTTTGCACATGTAAGAGACCAGGACGCGTGTAATGATGAGGTTTTTGTAAAAACCAGCCAGTATACAGTACAGTATTTTCAGAAACTGATTCGGTGCAACTAGAAATTATTTACAAATGTGTTTTCCAACCACAGGTCTGAAATTATTTATTTTAACTTTTACATTTTTGGAAAAGTGTTGAAAAAGACCAAAAAGTATGGAAACAAGTAGCAAAAGTTGAACACTGTAATATTTGTTGTGAAAACAAAGATCAAGCTTTGAAGTGTGATGGCCTATTCAATGGTAATTTTCCAGGATGCAGGATACTGAAATCCAGTCGTCATGGGTTTGGAAGAAAACCATGGAAACTCAACATTACAAAAAGTAGACGCCTTTAAAAAATAAAGAATAAATACTTGAAGTGCACAACTGGACGAGTGAGTTCAGGATGGGTTTCCAGGTACTGTAAATCTTTACCTTTAACCAAGGAATGCTCCCTAAACCAGAGATCGTCAAACCCAGACCCCTAAACCCAGACCCCTTCCTGCATACAGCACCAGTCAAATAAGCCCCCAGCATCTACTCCAAACCCCCAGTTACAGTGCCACTCAAAAGACTATGAAGACAAAACCTTTGTAAATTAACTTCTACTCTTGATTCCCCATCTTTTAATCCAGTTTCATGCACTTATGGAAGTTCCCTTTCACATTTTTAAATTATCTTGTTTTTGTTCCTGTATATTTACAAGTGAAACATGTAGGGTGTCTTGACTCATCACTGCTGTCAATCTGTTGATGAAAAAGAAGGACACCACTGACTTGAAATACAAGTGACTGTGCTTTGAGGAAATTCCAAATCAATAAAGCATTTCAAGTTTTTTCAAGCTTCTCTCTGCCTTATTTAACTGGGCTGAATGAGCAAAATAATTGATTTACTTATGTGATGCACAACAACTAGCAGCATTGGATTAAGTACTCTTTACTGAAGTAAAAGTAATAATACCAAAGTCTATAAATATTCAGTAAATATATAAGTAAATTCAAGTAAAAGTATTCTATTCTAAATGTAAATTGTGAGTACAAAAGCAATATTTAGTTAAAGTAAAGAGGGCGGTGGTGGCGAAGTCGATAGGATAGGTCACCAGTTCAAGTCCCGGCAAGACCAAGTGCTACCGAGGTGTCCCTGAGCAAGGCACCGTTCCCTACAATGCTCCCCGGGCAGATGGGGCTCATAGCCATGGAAGGCAACCCATCTAGGAGTACGCGCCCCCCAGTCCTTAATCAGCATAGTAAAGCCAACCATGAAAGAACAAAGTCATCCCAAATCCTATACGGAGAACCGGGATGACTGGAAGCGACGATGGAGGGCTCGTCTGAGGACGACCTAGAGAGAGAGAGAAAGAAAGTACTCATTCTGCACAACAGCGTTTTTAAAATAATATATTTTCAATTGAAATATAATTATTGATGCAAGAATGTCCCCTTAGTGTCACTTAGAAATAGGAGCTTTTCTTTGTACTATAAACTTTCATGAAGCATTTTAATTTCACCAAGGGATCAACTAAGTTTATCCTAACCAGTATTCATACATACTGCATTTTTATTTGATGTTATTTTGTATTATTCATCTGAATCTAAATATTCAAATTAATGTAATGTATCAGACAAATGCATTTGGGTAAAATGGCTTGCCTCTGAGTCTGGGTTGCAGTGGATCAAGTATCAGGAAATAACAGTAAAGTAGCTAAAACAAATGTACAGAGCTTGGCAGCAGGGCATTTATCAACAGTGAAAATGTACGGGTAATGAATCATAAATACAACAAACCAAACAGTTGACGACGAGTTTAAAGCACTGACATAAAGAAGTGGTCAAGATAAGCATGCGCACGAGTTTTCAGATCTGCACCGCATCAGACCCCGATGTATGTTTCCAGCCTGCAGTTGCATTGATCTGCCGATAGCAGTGTGTCAAAGCCCAGGAAGCCCAGGAAGTTTGAGTCAGTAGGAAGGATAGAAGAACCACATTTAAACGCGCCTTGACGCACGGTGGGAACAGAAGCAGCGATGGGAGCTTCGCAGACGCGCGCTGAGCACCAGTACCAGGACCTGGCTGACAAAACTGGGTGTAAGTAAAGGAAAACCCTATTGGAACCTTTGTATTGGAAACTCTATAACTGTTGTTTCAGTGAGAGGCGTTGTTGGTGCTACAGATACGTTTAATGGCACACAACCATGTGGATTATCCAGGAAATAATTCAATATTGGATCAATTGAAACCTGATTATTGAACGGTTTACCAGTATTATCTCATATTCAAAAAATGAATCAAATTCAGTGCTTTATCGATATTTTCTAGAGTTATAATAAGGGTTTTACTATTTTCGTTTCTGCATTAATGTGTGGTGATATTTGTGAGGTGAGCTGTGTTGTAATAAACGACCTTATTCTTCCTCTCATTATGGGATGTTACAGCTTAAATAAAGAAACGAAACAACATGCAGAACGACACAGCAGAAGTGTTTAGATTTATTTTAAGGAAGGGCAGGATCTTGATGTGAAACGTTTGCATGCAGTGCTATGCAGAGTTTGAGTAGCAGTGATAAGGTTTACACCAGACTGGGCCCAACTTTATTGATACATGCGGGTGAGACTTTGAACTTTTTTATTACTTTCATATCCTCAAGGTGAGTCTTTGACCCCATTTCTCTCTGGGATTAGTTCTTGACACTCTAATGAAATTGTGTATTGCACTTACAAGCCGATACTTGTTGGTAAAGCACTGACAGCAACCTGTGTTGTTGTTGTTTTGCTTTGTAGCCGATTGTGTGCAAGTGTTCATTCTTCACATGTGATAAAGACACCGCCCACTGTAGCCAACAAACTTGTTTCTACATGAGACTGTGTCTGTATATTCTACACCACACACTCAGCGGCCACAGCTGCTAATGCAAACACTTAGCACCCTCTGGGAAAGGTGTAATAGGGACAAATAAAACAGAAGTATTTACTGGAACAATTAGAAATTCCAAACACATCTCGATATGGGACCAGGTCAGATTATGAAGTGTAAAACTTTGTGGTCACCAGTCCACACAGAGAGTTAATGATTAGAAGAATCCATGAAAAGACAATCCCAGTAAAACAAAGGGTGTTGTCATTAAACTGATAGTAGAGCTGCTATTGATCATTTATATAAAGTATGTTTCATTGTTAATTCATAATCCAATACATTGTTTTAAAAGTAAGTCAAACAACTTTTCAAAAAGAATGATCTATCAAGTAAAGTGTCCCTATAAAACAATTGAAGGAGTGCTTGTTGATGCGTGTGGAGTAATTATGGGTGTACTATGGCCATACAGTACTTTTATGTTGTTGTTATTTGCTTCTTTATAGTTTCATTCGAGCAGATCAAAAACCTTTTCCAAAGATTCCAGCAGCTGAGTGGAAATGAAGAGACAATAAGGTAAAACAGTTATTAACAATTATTTTTAGAAACCTGTACAACCTTTTAAACACCTGTTGCAGAGCTCTGCTGGTCAGCTGCTTGTGTTTTTAAAAGACACGTTTTAGCCTGTGCAGTCATGAAAATGACCTGCATGGTGGTTCATTTGCACACAACTAGCAAGCAACATATGGTGACACAATGGCTGAACTAGTGCAAACACAGACACATTACTCAAATACAATATGTCGATGCACAAGTCACACAGAGCTGATGCAAACTGTACACACACACTCTCTGATGTCTAAACAAATACACATACACATGCCAAATTGGCGTGCTGGCATTGACTGATGACAAGTTCCCTTCCTTAAAAATAATCAGGGAACAAATGTTGAACATGTCTAGTATTTATATACAGTTTACCTCCAGGTGAACTTACTGTTCATATTACTTCCTATAAATAACATTCAGCCTGTGGTAGTATCTGTTTTATGATAATTTCTCTTGTCGCCCTGCAGTAGAGCAAACTTGGACAGCATACCGGCCCTCGCCAACAACCCAATCAGGAAGCAAATTATTGGAGCATTCTTCGATAAAAGGTGAGAACAATCACCCCACCCTGCCAGTTCACCATATGTCTAATGGTTATTGTATTTGATACTAGTACTATAGAGATAGTATTATGAACATATTCACTTTGAAAACCAAAACCTGTGAAATCCAAAAGTCTTCGTACATTATAATAATAGTTTGCAAAGTCTACACACCATGATCCATTTCCCATCCTACTTCGTTAGAATTTAAATGTTCTGTCAACAATGATCAAGGTGTCTCCCTGTCGACAGCTGGGTAAACACAAGCTGTTAAAGCAGCGATTGAATTCTCTTATGCTTTTAATGTATTCCATTATGATTCCAATACTATACATTCAATCCTAATTTAAGGGAATCATTTGACACTGTGGAAAATAGACTTGTTTTTTTTCTTGCAGAGTTACGAAAGAAGATTTATCCCAATCTCACATAGGCCTACTGTATGTCTGTAGGAAGCTACTGCTACCTTAGCTACCGTTTCAGTCTTTATCTCAGCGTAAACGGTTTTATTTCTTTAAAAGCCTAAGTTATCTGTTTCTCATGCTGCTAAATAATGTATTGACGCTGTAGTGGGTTACCCTTACTATTCATTTTTTTGATTTGCATTAGTTTAAAGTATTTCAATGCAAGCTACAGGCTAATTGATAAGCTAACTGACGGGTGGATAGTTTTAAATTGAGAGTTGTAAGAGGCATTTATCCCCTGAAATGTTTAGCCTGTTTAATTAAACTCTTGAGTGCTTTACTTCTGTTTGTTTAGTCAAATGAAAGCAATTCCATTCAAGAGCAGTATTAAGTTCCTCTAATTTAGATGTGGGATTCCTTTTAGAGAAATGTGGTGCAAACAAAAAATGTTATTCATACAAGTAAACAATATTTAACTGATGGGTTTTATAAGAGACAGTTGTTGACATTTTGAAATAGTTCTTCATTCTTTGGGAAGCCTAAAGGGCAGACCACAATATGGACTGTCCAATAAACAAGCTTTCTCTGAGTCCATGTGACTTTTGTTCACAAGCACATCATTTATCATGTGCACAATGGGCATTCACTGGTTTAGATATTAGATTCTTTTTATTTTATGGGCGTAAATGAACCAGTAGAATCCAATGATCAAAATGTTACAGAAATATTTTTCACCAGGCAAAAGTCAAGACTAAAATTGTAGGGCGTACAATTGGCGATTTACAATTTAGCAAATTGAGCAAATAGTGGTGTTCGGGAAGGCTTTCAAAAACAATGTCTGTTGAATTTTAACTTAGAAGACCTAAACTTTGAATTATTTTGTATCTGTGACCCAGGAACCAGCATCAGGATGAAGTGGGCTCTTGCGATCAGATTGGCTTCGAGCAATTCCTCATGGTCATGTCCCACTTCCGCCCTCCGAACTTGAGAACGACGGATGAGGAGAAGGAAACTATGAGAAAAGAGAAGCTTCGCTGTAAGATACTGCACTTTATTGGTCATAATTGCTTTGGATACAACCAGATATACTTGTTGGTTAAGATGCCCAGCTAATAGTATAGGACTCTCAAGTGTCTCCCTTTTGCTTTTGATTCAATTCCAAAATACCAGGAAAGAGCACCACTCAGTATAGACACCAAATCAATGGTGTGTATTATATTTTAATAACCACCAACATGTCACAAGGAGTGTTGTGATGCATAGCTTCACAACCACTGTCACAAATAGAGCATTTATAGCCTCTAAGTCAGACCCACAGATATAATTATACCATTAGATCATAATCAGTTTGTTTTCCTCGTCTATCCCATTCATTTTAGGATTAAGTCATTCACGTTTTTGGTGTATACTCTTCCCTCTAACCTACCTAGTTTGATTTGTTCCTTCATTTCCAAGAATTACGTTAGGGTCAAACATAGGCAGATGGGAATCACCTGCACTAGCGAGTCTTGATTCAAAACTAGGAATATCTTTGTCCAGTTGGTTTGTGAAACTTAAACAAAATTGCATTTGTGAATATACTTAATTTTAAAACAGTATTAAAAAACATCTGCCTATAATGTAAATTAAGCTTTTGCTGTGTAGAAGGCTCTGTGTCCCTTTAGACTCATTGCAGTAGATGCTGAGCTGATATTGTAAACAGACCTAAACTAATTTGTTTACTCAAATTAAATAAAGCGTCTGACTTGGCTTTGGCTTTGCTATTGTAAAATATAATTTGGGTATGTCCTCTGCTGCCCTATAAAAGGCTTTGGGTTTGATTTACTCTGTGTTAAAGGAGAGGTGTCATGGCCATTTCCACTGATGATAATTCCATTGTTGAGGTCTACTAAAATAGATTTATATTGGTTTCTCATACAGCATCTCTGTAAACTACGTGTATTCACTGAATTTCACTCTCTGCCTTTAACGGCTCGTTGTAGCTCCCAAAGCTCCAGCCCCCACCCTCCCTGTGAGCACAGTGTGCTCTGATTGGTCGGGACGTTGTGAATCGTGCTGAGCTCCGTGGAGGTGTTGTTTCCTTGTTTAGGATACATAGCGAAACACAGCCAAACTCATCCTGAGCACACACAAAGTCACAGCCGAAGTAAAAACAATAAGTGTGGCTTGATATTGAGTAAGAAAAAGGTTGATAAACGCTGTGAGAATGGGTCTGCAGAGAAAATTTTGCCGCGATCCCAACTGTCTGTTATCAGCCTGCAGCCAGGGAGGAGAAATCAGCAGAGCTGCCTGCTCCCTGCACACAGATGTGTGTGTGAGGAAGTCCGTGGATCGGTCAATTTGGACCTATCAGCGGGGGCTTAACGTAACGGCTCCGCGGACGTAACGTAACGGCTCTTCGGGATTGGTCCATTTCGTTCCGGGTACCGCTTGACATCATGCCGTACCCGGAACGAAATGGAAGACTCAAATGGGCAGTGACGTATCTCCAACGAGGCGTTTTGGGGAGGTATTTTCTGTGTTAGAGTTTTACTCGCTACAGGGTGTACTTTGAGGGTTTTGACTCTGCACACCGTTTACATGCATAAAAACCTTCCTAACACACAAGGGGACGGGTAATAACTGGAAAAGAATGACACCTCTCCTTTAAGTTGCACATTTTTCATGCAGTTGGGACTACTTTACATAACCAAATACTGAAAGAGATTGAGTACACTGAGGCCACTAGTTCCATATAAAAGGTGCAGAGTTGAAGGTGCTATGTGCAGGTGGCAGGAGGCACAGATTATGGGGTTTAGTGCCAATTCATGCCTTGGGGCGTCAAAGCAGGTAAATCTGGTCATGCAATAACTGCTACGTAACAAATGCTTCCAACCTGGGGTGTGTCTCTTATTGTAGCTAAGGCATTCTCTCCGAGTTCAAATGATCTGTAGGTGGATTGGATTCTGGTTTTGCTTTATTTTTTTATTTTTTTATTTTCATGACATTACATTTCAGTTGTAATAAAGTCCTTTACTGTCTGGTTCTAATGGACTGTCACAAAAAATGCAATTTGTTGTTTATGTTTTGGATCACTGAAACTTGTTGTGACTGCACTGATTTGGCCAGCAACCAAGACAATTGAAAGCTCAATTCAATGTTGTTACAATTTGATTGAAGTAGACAAGACTCTAAAACAGTAGGTGGTACTCAAGTAAATGTACTTAAATACGACTTGTAGTATTGCAACTTTTACCTAAGTGAAAGATATGAACACTTATTTTACTTACACTGCCACTGTGTACTTTAGTATTTCCTTGTCAACAGCTCAATCTGTGTTGCTTTTACTGCTCAAGAAACTAAGTGCCAGGAAAGAAACCAAGGGATGTACAGCTTCCTGTAGAATACATGGAAGATTTAAGATAATAACAGAAGAGCAGTGCGGGGTATAAGAAAATAAACTCTAGTATATTTGTATTCCTGTGTTATTATATAAGGGGGTCTTGCTGCAGACAAGGAGATTTTTAAGAACAAAAAAACATAGTTTTAAAATTCAACATCGCAAGGGTTTTGATTGAGGAGATAATTAACAGACTATACAGTGTCTCCTGTATCTGAAGACTGAACATAGCCTCCTTCTTGGCTTCATAAAGAAACGTTTATCTCTATTATTATTTTGCCGATCATGTTCGATTGATGTTTGATTTCCTTTGGGACATGCATCAACAAATCTTTCCCTGGAGTCACAGTGTTAATTGAATACCTTTGAAAGGACATTGTGAAATGGAAAGAGGAGCAAAATTACATAAAAACTGACATTCTGTCAACTGTTCAGAAATAACTTGGGTATCACAGACAAAATACTCATTGCTCGATGAAACAAGTTGGCATTTTTTTCTTGTTTGTGTCACAGGACTGTTAATCATGAATTATCATCATGGGCCTGGATCTTGTAAATGTCACTGTAAATGAAAGTAGTCACATTTTAAATGGCATTTTTAGCCTAAGTGTGGTTGTTATGATGCGTCCTGAAGGGGACCTGCTTATTATACTCTCATCACTGCATCTTCAACATTCCTCTAATCACAGCTTCCTCTGATTTAATTTGTAAGATCCTTGCTTCTTTAACTTGATGACAGAAATGTTTGCTCAGTAATCAGACTAACCTCTAAAGTTTCCCCTTCTTTCTTCGCAGTTCTGTTCAACATGCATGACTCAGACAACGATGGCACCATCACTTTGGCGGAGTACAGGAAGGTAAAAAAAAGTAAAATAACTTTTTTGCGTACAGTATCCCTCACACAGAAGCTGGCACGTTTGTGTGTCTTCTTACTCTATTACACAAACTTTTACATAATTTTTACATATTTATATATATTTTTAAATGAAAATTGCAATGGCGTATTGGACAAACATTAATGTGTTCAGATGAAACGTCATATAGTAAATTGATGAAAGATATAAGTATAGTATGTAAAAAATATCAGAAAAAAGTCATAGTAGTATGTTGTGGGTTGAAAATATGAAGAATTAATTAAATAAAATGTTTATTTTTTAGTATGTCAAAATGCAAATTCATAGTATTCTATATCGCAAAGAAGTCAAAGTATAGTATGCCAAAAAAAAGCAAAAGTTTAGTAAGAAAAAAAGTCAGTATAACATGCCAAAAAAAAAGGTCATAGTTTAATACAGTGGTTCTCAATCCATTTCTGTCAGGCCCCCCCTTTGGAGAAAAATGTGGTTAGTAAGTTAACATTTATTAAAATACATCAATATGAACGTGAGCATTCCTTTAAAAAAAAAAAAAAAAATCCCTTTGCTAGAACAGTGATAATAAAACAATGCTCCATAAGTCTGTGTGCTCAAAAAAAAAAATACATAATACAATTGTGCAATCCCTTTGCTAGAACAATAAGTTATAATACTTTGCCACTTTGCAATCTGTGCAAAAAAATGAAAAGAAAGAAAATGCTGATATTTGGCAAAAAAGTGTGTCTTATCACAGGTGGCTGCAATGAGCCTGTTTTGCACTGCACATTTCTTCAAAACGGGGTTGCAGGCTCAGTGGCGGCGCCAGAGATTTATTTTGGGGGTGCTGTGGGGTAGCTTGACGTTTCATAGAGGGTGCTCAAACATTTAGGGTTTCCCATTAATGTACCGGGCGCTACAGTGGAATTTTCTACTGTAACAATTCCCACGCAAATACATATCATATATCAGCGACTGTTACAATGAAGGCTCGATAATCAGCTCACGGCATATAGGTGTAAGCAGAGGTAAAGTGCTATTTTTATAGGTGGTGTGTGCATAGGGGGGTCCGGGGGCAAGCTCCCCCGGGAAGACTTTTTTTTAATATTGAAGTTAAATGCATCAATCTGGTGCACTTTGAGAGCAACATGAAGAGATCTATGGATACATCTCTCAGCACCCATATGAAACAGAACTGTAAACAGATTTACTATTTCTTTATGGATATTTTACAAATCACTCCCCTTTTGAACTTTATTCTTTTTTTAATGTCATATAGTATTTCATACCTGTTTTTCATTTATTCTCTTATTTTTTTTATAACTATAATGATCATAAACGTGTGCCTCGGAAATAATTGTTTACATTAATCGTGACCAAACCATTTGAGACCCGGCCACTAGCTCGCTAGCACCAGAAGCTAACAACAACGATCTCCGGTACCGGTGCGCTCTCTCTCTCGCGCGCACGCACACAAAATGGCTCGTTCCACACACACACAGAGCCGAGCTTGAATGAAACACAGAGACCCAGACGTACTTGTACTGTACTGTATCATATTATTTTCGAATCAATAATTTTTCAAATTATGATTTTTTTTTCAAAACCATTTTTCCTCTTGGTCATGCCTCTGCACCCCACAGGGGGGGCGCCCCCCACTTTGAGAAACACTGGTTTAATATGTTGTAAAGTATGGTTTGCATCAGGTACATCAGTTAAAACATCATAGTATAGTATGTCGAAAAAAAGTAATAGTTTAGCATGTCGGGAAAAAAGTAATAGTATACTATGTGGAAAATAAGGTCATAGAATGTTATGTCGAAAATATGATCGAAAATGTCATAGTATAGTATGTTGGAAAGAAAAGGTCATAGTATAGAATGTCAAAAATGTATAGTAAAGTATGTCGTGTGTTGAATAAATAAAAAAGTGATCGTGGAGTATTACGAACATATCAGTAAAATGTTGTTGTTTAGTATGTCAAAAAACAAATTCATAACATATATCAGAAAGAAGTCAAAGTATAGAATAGTATAGCATGCCTAAAAAAAAGACAAAGAATAGTATGTAAAACATGTCAGAAAATAAATCACGGTATAGTGATTCCAGGAAAGAAATGTCAGAGTAGTATGAAGATATTATCAGTGTAAAATCATAGTTTAGTATGTAAAAAACATCAGAAATAAAATGCCAAGAAAAGTCAAAGTGCAGTATGTGGAAAAGACTGTCATAATATCATATTTTGGGATTTGTTAGAGTATAGTTTGACAAAAACTGACATTTGGAAGTGTCAACCCCTGATGTTTCTTCATGAGGTTTAAAGACTAACAACGTTTTCTTTCTCCTTCAAGGTAGTAGAGGAGCTACTGTCGAAGAGTGGAGAAATCGGGCAGGAAACGGCCAAGGCCATAGCAGACGCTGCCATGTTGGAAGTGGCAAGCATAAATGTGCCCAACATGGTGAGGGAACTGACCACAATGAAACTGTAGCAATACAGTCATATGTATCTGCAGCAAAATAACACATTATTTTCCTCTTCATGATTTTAGGGCCCAGAGGAGTTCTATGAAGGAATAACATTTGAGCATTTTGAAGAGGTTTGCATCTTTTTTAAACGTATGGTCCACCTAATATAAAAAGTCAGTTTTTGTCACTTACTTGACATCATTTTGTTATCTCCCCACAGATTTTAAAAGGGCTTGAAATGGAGTCCAGGATGCACATTCGCTTTTTGGATGTGGACACATCAACAATGCGTTGTGGGAAATCCCAGTCTTGAAGTTGTTCTTGTAAAGAAAGTTATATTGCTGCTGTTTTTAGCAGGGCCTCTCAAGTCCTTAAATCGAATGAACCAAAAAAATTGATGTGCACTAACATATTTTCAAATGGAGGGATGTAGTTATAAACCAAAAACCATACTACTAGTACATTTTTATATGATTAATAAAGACTGACAACATGGTTAAAATAATCAAGTCGAAATACATTTATCCTTAACTTTTAAGCCTTTTTAGGTTATTTCAGTTTGAAAGCTCTGTGATCTTTGGAAGTGTCATATATTTTAAAAAGATGTGTTCATTTTGTCAGGTTATTATACTATCAAACAACCTCTGCCTAATATAACCAGCATGTAATGTGAAGGATTCTGTGTACTTTAGTCAAGAAGTTCACATGTTAGATAGTCTTGATCTGGCATCAATGGGTCATCTGTTATGGCTCTCATCCAAAGAGTGGGACCGCACAGCATTCCTCCACAGCTCCAGAACAGGTCTCCTTTTTCTATTCCTCTCAGACTGTGTAACCAACCACTGATCTCTGCCTTAAAAAACCTCCATGTTTGACAGCTAGAAGGATATTTAACACTTTCCCTGCTATGATTCAATACAACTGTTTTAATGAACTGAAATGTATTAATGAACAAAATAAATGTAAGAAACCAAAATGCATGTGATTCTTTTAAGAGAAACTTGTACAAATGTATAGGAATCTTATTTAGAAAATCAGGTAAAAATAGGACATTTTATTCCTCTGATGTTGCCCAGCAGCACTGATCAAATACAGAGATCTAAATATCACTTAAAGAAATTATTGTACAGTGTTTGCAATCCACATTGTTAATTAAAAATACCAACAAAACAGACAGTGTACATTACATGGTACTTTTCCAAGAAGCTTGATTCCACTATGACGATTAAAATGTAATAAAATAAAAAAAAATACAGTTTGGAGAATCAAACTGATCAAAGGTTTATAAAGTCTGTCCGTCAGTCCTGCTGCAGTTTGATAAGCTGCTGTCAGAGGGAGGGGTGGGCGCCCGGCAGCCTGTCGTAGGGCACAGTCAGCCCGATGTTGTAGTTGTACCCGGAGGACTCGATGTAGTCGGACCTGCAGATGGGCAGGATGTGATCCTGGGACAGCGCGTCCTCCGAGAAGTCGTAATGGCAGATGACTCCTCTGTGTCTGAAGGATAAAAACATTAATATGTTCAACAACAGAGATATTCATTTTGTTCTTCCAAAGTTGTTAAAAGTGGATGTTTGAGAAGGACATTAGAGCTTGTGCAGGTAACTTGTATGCCATACAAGTTAGAATTGAGTAGAACATTTAACAAGATATTTTTTCTTTCCCAACGAACTCTTTAAAGTACTTACAATTAAGAAAAACTAATAGATTGGGACAATATTATAAATCACTAAGGAGCAGAGGAATTCTTAATAAATGTACAATTGGGGGTGAGGAAATCTCCAGTTTATATATTGTATTTTCTTTTTCTATTGAACACAAATTATTTTATGTTACAGTTAAAGAAAAATAGGAGGTTTGAATACAACAAGAGAAATTAAAAAATCCAAGTTACAAGAAAGTTAATGCCAGATATTTTTAAATAGACTAACAAACGTTGGCTAAATGTGAGGCACAAATAGGAAATCATCTCAACATATTCTCACCATGATCTAAACTAAGACTATGACTACATGCTGCTCTGTGGGCATTAATAAAACATGCAGCTGAGAGCAGCAGGTTGTCGGAGGGATGAGTTCCCAATTACATTTTGAGAAAGCATAAAATAAAAACAAGTATTAAAGAGCCTTTTTTAACACTATCCCATTTGTAATTATACGGAACAGTAATAATTGTTTTGTAAATACACACTATATTTTGCCTTTTAAAAAGGCATAGCTCAATATTTTGGAGAATAAAGTGACATGGATATCAATCTTCTCTCTGCAGCAAAGCCAAAAAGCGTATTGCCAAGGTTGAATTTGCTTTTAAAAAACAGAATCAGTCGGTTTACTGATTTTGTATGACTTAGAGACTCTGTAAGTGTATTGTGGGGAATGGGAGTTGGATGTCGAGAAGAGATCCTTAAAAGAAGAAGAAAAGTGGGAAGGGGCTCAGTGACCTGCGGTGAGCTGTAAGGTCATCATCTGTGATGCAGGCTCCCCTCGGCGACTTGTCATCGGGGATGTTGGCGGTTACCAGGGTGCTGCTGTTGAAGTTAACATGCCTGACAGGATGCCTGCAGCAAAGACAGAGAACAACACCTTCAGTCAAATAATGTTTAACATTATTTTAATTTGTGTACACATTTGTATTGTATCCCCTACAAAAGGCTGCATAATCTTCATTTTTTCCTAGATAAGTGCCATGTAGATGTGGTACTATATTTGGTTTCAAAATAAAAGCCTACATGCATCTTAAAGGGGCCCTATGATGCTAATGTTCAGGTTCATTTTAGCATTTTGTACCTCTAATGGGACATGTTTACATACTTTAATGCTCAAAAAGGTCTTCTCTCATACTGCCTGTGTAAACCAGAGCCCAGTCTGCTCTGATTGGTTAGCTGGCTGGCTCTGTATTGATTGGTCAACTGCTTAGAGATGTCCCGCCTCTTAGCTAGCATGTACTGTACAATGTGTTGTAGCGCTAGCCAATAGAAGCTGTAATGTTATGTAGTTATTTCACTATGTTACGGAAGTAAACAATGAAATCCAATGGAGGCATTTCAGGAGAGTGTGTGGGAGACAACTTTGGGATTTTAGCCTTTATAGACCATTTACATGCACCAAGACCTAAATAGCACACTACAGGGAAGGGAAAACCCTAAAAAGCATAATTGGGCCTCTTTAAATATTAGGGATAATTTGCAATTCTTGTTATTTGTGGCACTTGCAGTAAAGAACAATATCAACGAAAAGAAAACAAACCGGACCAATGACTCAGTTAAATGGGTACCTCTAATCTCAAAAAGGCACACACCATAACTGTGATGTGTACGAAACAAACAGAAAAGCTTGGTTGGAAAAAGACATGTGACACCTTTGAAGACTGTTTAACTTCACATCATTGTAGCAGAGTTCCCCTCCCTGTGGCTCAGAGGAAAGATTATCCCACCTGTTGTGCATCTCCCACAGCTTGGATCCCATCCTCATCTCCCACACACACACCAATCCCTCGCCTCCGCCGCTCACGATCTTCCAGTCGTCAATTTGAACGGAGGTGACACCCAGGTGGTGGCCGTACAGGGACGCCACAGAGGAGCCGGATCGCAGGTCAAACACCCTCACCCTGAAACACAGTGAAAAAGAACAAACGCTTATTTTTGCCATGTCATTGCGATGCCAATTGAGAAAGATTATTTGTGATGGGTCAAAGGTTGCTTTAAAGTTAATCAAGTAATGAAACACCAGTCTAAAATGGCCTCCCTTTTATTTTGGAATTTCTCTAACACTGTAAGGATGAAACAGATAAAAAGGGATACAAGTGAAGTGAGTACAATGGTATCAGTCATTTCCATTTCCAAGCGTTGTTATTTTGTATCTCATTTCATGCACACAGTGGGAAAGCTCCAAGACCGCAGAAGAGAACGAGTGCAGTGTGTCAAAGAAAGCATTCATTTACAGACAAAGGGACACTATTCACACTTTTGAAGGAACTTTTCAACATTCAGCCAAGAGAGCAAAGACAAATACAAACCGAAGCAGAAGTGGCAATACAAGCTGTTGTTCCTTAAACCAAATATCACAATATTTCATCTCCTGCTGTCTGTCTCCAGAAAGGATTTACCTCATTCACTGGATATGGCATAAAAACAATAAACTTGTAATAAAAAAGAGTAACAGAAAGTGTAGACAGAAAACATGAAATTGATGTTACTTCACCCAGCTCTTAGCATTACTATATATTTGTTTAATGAATTCCTTACTTATTAAATTCGTCTTCATTTTCTCTGTATTTTTGCTTTTGAATTGCATGTGCCATTTATTTACTCAAATCAATATTCAGATATTGTAAGTTCTGCTTTGAGAAAGGTGTTATACCCTCTTTTATTAAATCATGATTATTATTAAAGTAAAAGTATTTGTATTACTATTCATTATTTTAAATAGGCTGATCATTTAGCTTGCTGGGTTTCACAAGCATCAGAAGCCCATGGGAGCTCCGGCTCCATCTGTTGTCATTGTGGCTTTATTGCAGCTGAGAGCGTCCAGGACATGACTCCATCCAGCTCGAGCTTCTTCCAGGTCTTCAT
Source organism: Trematomus bernacchii (assembly GCF_902827165.1). Taxonomy (NCBI): domain Eukaryota; kingdom Metazoa; phylum Chordata; class Actinopteri; order Perciformes; family Nototheniidae; genus Trematomus; species Trematomus bernacchii. The sequence goes on from NW_022988043.1 coordinate 15,012,847, forward strand.
TGCCATAATCAAATTCACTTTGGGGACTCTAACAGATTTAATTTCCGCTTCCACAAATGTTTTCAAGAATCAGCGTTAAATGTCTAAATGGGCACCGCGGTCCTGTTGTCTGCAGTTAGTGTTTCCTGTTCAGTGGCATTACGTGATGGAAGCACACGTTTAAACAATGAGGACTGAGCGTTACTGGCAGACAGCAGGGAACCATAACTCTGATGTTGGAGGCTGTCTTCAGTGAGACGTCGGTGCCCAGACCCCTCTTCATTAATCAGGAGGAGCTGTGTCTAATCAGAGGAGTGCTGAGAGGCTCAGATATCTCCAGTTAGTTTCCCACCACTGGACGACACATTAATCATTATTCACTGAGGACTACGTTTGACGCAGCCCTGTGGTTTGTCACCCGAGGTGGTCTTGTTGGTATTCCGTACGAATGCATACCTTCCATATTCTAACACGATTTGGCAGTCGTAGTGCACATTAAGTGTTTTGACAGGCTTTGGTACCGTTTTCTATTCTGCCGACTTAGTTGTTTCTCGATCATTTCAAGTCAATCAGAAGTGACACAGAGGATGAAGTTAAGTACCATCAAATGATGAACAAGACATTTTTATCAGACAAAACTACTTTATTTAACTTTCAGAAACAGAAACCCAATAACGATAGAGTCTAATTACTAAGACAAAAAACAAAGAAACACAAAAACTGGACAACAACATTGTAACAACCTGTCTATCACATGTAGCCACTCCCTAAAGCATTTGCTGCTTTATGGTGTATTTCTCTCTAAAGTGGACCATTTATCAAATTCAATGAGTTGTTGAGAACATACAAAATGGTTACTGAGGATAAAGAATCATGTGATAAGTTGGTTCATTTTTTCATTAACTTCTACACATTAGGACTCCTTCTTGCCCCCTGCTGGCTTTTTGAAACAATGCAAGTTTAAGATACTCGTGTTCCCAATTACTTTACTTTAAAGATCGGGAGGCTTGATAAACAAAACACTTGTATTCTTCTCTATTTCAAGAACAGAAGATGATCGCTTCAAAAATGAGGAGGCAAAATGTATTTAATATATGCATTTTTTTGTTATGCCGTGTATGTAATTTATTATATGTAATGTATTATATGTAATGTCTTGTCTTTTATCTGGACCCTGAGTCTGTAATAAAGTTTTTGATTGATTGATATTGTTCTCACTTGGTTCTTCAAGACTTTGTCATGGGCTGACTAAGGTGAGGACGGTCTTCTCAACCCTTTACCATCAAAAATACTGCTAGAGAGAAATTTGAAAAGCATATTATACAACAACAAAACTACTTTTAATGATTTGCTTTCAGTTTGTTGGCCTGTACTCCCTCACAACATCCTCACAATGGCAGTTTTACCGTCTTGTTTCTTAGCTGCAATAATGTTAACCATGTCCACCCTCTTGTGTAGCATTATAGTATGCTAATGTTTGCTAACAGTTTCTAAGGGAAGCTGAGGCTGATGGGAATGTCATTAGCTAGATGAACAGGACAATTAAGTAAGTAAGTAAAGCTTTATTTATATTCATTCTAAGGGAAGCAAATCTCTGTACCAAACGTAAAGGTGATCCACTCTAGAGTTGTTGCTTCATGGTGATGATAGAGGAAAAGTCAGAGGACCATCAAAGTCATCAGGAACTGAAAGGATCAGTATTTTGTGCCAAGTGGATGTAAAAGTTGAAATGCGTCACGTCTGAGATGATCACCAGTCAGTAAGACCGATCCACCGATTACAAAAAGAGTCTAAAAAATGTTAACGTCCCATTGTTTTGACCAACAGATCAACATTGCTATCCCTGGAGCCATCTGACTAATGTATTGTAACAAAAGATCAGTTTTTAAATTGGCAATAATCTATGTTAAATTGGCAGGAAAAAGCCAAGTTACATCCAAGACTTCAAGTGGTCCTAAAACTGGACTCAAGAAGCCCAGTATAATGATAAGTGTTCAATAGCCACAGGTAAGCCTTCACCATGTCTGCCCTTTCCCTCTTACTATCCAATTTTGCTCTTAGCCATCATCTTTCCCTTTGCACAGATGCAGCCTTTTTCTAAACGGTCTTATCAGGACTCCTCATTTGCTCCCTGGATCTCGCAAAGAACAGAGGGACCAAACTAATTTGGACACAAAGAAGGGATGCATTAGGCTTTGGCCTTAAGCCACCCTGTCAGAGGTCCAAGATCGCCCATTGTCCCTCAGTCCCCCTCATTTGTCTTCGACTGCGGGCTGTATCGGCTGGGGCCAAGGTGAAAGAGCCAAGAACGAAAGTACACATCTATCAAAAGGCAAAGACCGAAAGTGATGCAAAAAAGGAATCGGATAAAGACTCAAACAATGCTCTGGCATGAAGATAAACAAATGTTTGAATCAAAACAAAGCTGAATATTTCCTTTTGGCACGTTCATATTGAATTTGTTTTTACTTAGCGTGGTTCAGTTCAGTTGCTAGGAGTCATACCTAGGAAGAAAAATGGGCTGGACAGAAATCTAAACAATATGATGCGGGCTGTCTTTCACTTTCAGCCAACTACTTAACAGCCAGATGGATTTGGTGCTGAATAGAAGCAGCAGGGGCAGCTTTGGGCCAAGACGTGCCAGGGATGTTTCTTTTCCTGCCAGCTCATGCACCGCAGCACCCGCTAACAAGTGCAGAATAGATGAGAATGCCTCTTTTATGAGTCTTTCCTCATCTGGAGAGCCAGGTTAGCGATGTGGCAAGTGTGTGTACACGCATGGATGTGTGTGTTGTTGCTGGATGGGATCAAGACGGACAGATATTTTCCGTGTATAGTATAATAGATAATGAAGGAGACACACATTGTATTCAACACAAAGAAAAAAACACCTCACATTTACATATGTCAATGCCTCGTTCTTGGTTTTTTTAAACTTGTTTTTCAAGGCAACAAAGAGTCTGTGAAGTGCGACTAATGCACTAATTGAAAAGAGCCTCGTCTTCTCACACTCTTTATTAACACCTGTTCTCCACTGAATCCTCCTCTTCCCCGTCTCCTTCACCAGGTGCCACTGTGGGAAAACTAATGAACAGACATGTCTTTCTGCTTAAGTCCCTGGCTCAGTTTCAACACCTTTTCATGTTTGAATTAATCGCAGGGTGTCAGTATTGGGATATATTTTCCTATTTCACCATTTATGTGAAAGTATCCTACCTCCTGTCTTTGTTTCCACACACCAGCAGGTGAGGAGGGCTGTCTCTCAGGTTGATGCACGTGAAGTCTCCCAGCGAGTCGCCCACAGAAGACACAGGTTTACCCGTCTCTAGGCTGTAGACGTGGATCTGAGAAGCAGGGAAACACATCAACCCTTTCAAATGTATAACGTCCATTTAACCTACTGATGCACTAACACCAAATGTTTACGTGAGAATGACATCCTGCGTATGTGTTTACAGAGTCGACTGTACGCTTTGGAGGGTGTTCACATCTTGGAACTTTAAAAATATGAGATGAATTGATAAGAAACTGGAACAGGAGATATGACTATATTAAGAAAGGAATGTAAGGGTGTTTGAGCGTGGGGTAGGCTGTGGGAGGGGTTCATGTTGTTTTGATATAAACAATGCTGTAACAGGAATATCATAAAAACACAATAATAAAGGAATATCATAAAACAATGGTACAATGAATATAATAACATTAACTACACAACAATGAGGAGTGAGGCCAGATATTACAATACAATCTTATGGCATGTACAAAACAACTGAAAAACGGAAATAATCCTTTCATGTTTGACTCAGGATCTGAGATCTGAAGAAGTGTGTTTGTCAAAAAAAAAAAGAAAAGAAAGGTGGTGTGTTAACTCATTAAAAAAAAAAAAAAAAAGTCTGTATAATACAATGTTGCACACAAGTCAACAAATATTTCAAAGCATGGCAGTGGTGCAGAGTATTACCTTTGTTTAAATTAAAGCAATGGACAACGTTTGGTGTGCACTTAAAAATGTTATCAGGTTTTCTTTCCTACCTGCCAATTCAATACGCTGCACAATTGAACTCTACACACTGAGAATGGACATTATCATATTCCGTACAGAGGACAAACACAGCTTACTGAAGTGATGCTTTGCCAGTTAATTAAAACAAACCCGTAGTTAATTGTTAAATCTGGTGATTACAACATCAAACTAAACCTAAGGGCATTCTTCAATTACTGACCAAGAAGCACACCACCGCCTGAGGCTCTGTGGCTGCAACAAACTTTCTTTCTACAAACTACAATGATGTCATCTGGAGCCGGCCTAATTGGTCAATTAGCGGCTGGTGTTTTCTCATCCAAATGAGACAGAACAAACAGGATAACCGCCAGGCAAAACTTTGAATAATTAAAACGATTAAGACATTAAATTGGAAGGGGGGAGGGGGAGGGGGAGAAAAAGAGCCAGAAGGTAGACACAAATACAGAGTGAGATGGAGAGACAGCGACAAAGAGAGAGAAGTTTGAAGGAAGACGGGATGTTGTACGCCTTGAGGAGGTGCCAGCAGTTTCTGTGCGTCCCTTATTTGGGCCAAGCAGAGCTTTAATTGTGCACCACCCCGGGGCAAAGCCCAAATCACACCGGACTTTCAAATGACAGCTTGATAGGATTTGGACAGCGGAAGGGCAGAATGAGGGAGGGAGACGCAGAAATGAGACTCAGCCTGCTGTTCATAACAAATTATTACAATTTAGGGAAGATATTTGTATTAGATATCTGCCCACCTCGCCCACTAAAATGAAGAATGGCACTGAGGGAAGCAAAGGAGCCGCTGTGTGATTATGGGGGGGCTGTGGTGAGACTGCGGCAGAAGAATAATGGTGACAGACTGGAGAGGAGTTGTTAGGTTAATGCACTTTCTGGAAACCCGGTGAGGCTTGCAGACAAAGGAACTCTAATGGTGGCTTGTATTGGAACGTTAATGTGATTACTCTCTTTGCTTTAAAAGAGATTAAAGATGAGGCAATCATTGTTGCGGTTTTGAGAAAAGCTTTTGTGGCTCTGTTGCCTGCATTGTTGAACACATTTGAAGCAGAATTTGGTTTGGTTTTGGGTTCAATTTTAAATGTACCCTTATACCCCATGAATATTGATGGCCCCGCAATACGATTACATCATACTACTTAGTATTATTGCTATGTATTACCTTTCTTCAATGAAAATGATGCAGTTTGTCCACATCTGTTTTATCCAATAAGATGACGTTCTTAGCGCATTTAAGATTTCTTACTCGGATGTCTCAATTTTAGTTCTGATCAACTCCTGGCCATCCAACCTAATGATGAAGAAAATCAACAACAAGAAGTTTTATTTGAGATATAAATACTCGATCAATAATAAACGATTGGTCGTTGTGCGTGTATTGATACTATATTGCACCGCAAAACAGTGTGATGCCATGCTGTTTGGATTATTTCCCCTCCCCCTAATGGGAACCATGGGCAATGGAAGGCCAATTGCTTTAAAACGTAATGTTTTCACTCCAGACAAAGATGCACCAGCAGGAGACTTCACTAATGATTCATGAAGTATAAAGAGAAACTTATGAGTAAAATAACCAGCTGAGCTAAACGGCTTGAATGAAATCTGCAGACTGTTGACTTAACATGGCCCATGATTCCCCATCCATGTCATACAAACACACACATCTGAAACAAATATGGCTTCAGAGCTACATTTGGTTTTGACACCATGTGGACAAACAGAGATTAGCACATTGGACCAGATGCAGGGAATGACTTTGATGTCATGTGGGATGGGTGTTTTTCCCAACAGATTAGTGTCTCCAACTTGCTCAAAGTATACAGCAGTTGTATTGTTGTGTGTATTTTCACAGCTGCAGAGCAAACTGCTTACAGTTGACTTTGATCCATCCCCAGAAAAAGTAGAGTGATTTTGGGGAAGGAACAAGCAGAGTAAAAACGCAAATCTTGATTTAGTTGTGCTGCTTGGTTCATTGGTAGTTTTTATGGGTAGAAGCTGTTTGCTGTTGTCCAAGCTATCAACAAAAAGGCTAGATGGATACATTTAAAAAGTAATTTATTAAGTCATTCTAGTGTCATTATCCAAGATAACCGTTCTGAAGGATAAGTCAGAGAGTGCTGCATTCTAGTGAGGGTGCGTTTATATTGCGTAGGAGTGTGTATGCTGTGTGTTTGCATGTAGGTGTGCAAGGCAGATTCAGTGAAGTGGCATTTCCCAGCCTAGCATAGCAGTTAGTCTAATTGTATAGAAGTTTATGAAAAAATGACCCTACTTATCACTTGATTTATTACCTCAGTAAACATGAGTTATTCTATATGACATAATGTTCATTATGTTCCCATATAGAGTAAAATCAACAATAAAGCAAAGTATAGTTAAGGGCTACCTTGGGATTGACAGGTCTCTACCATGGCGTTGTCCGGTTCGGTTGTTGTCCGTGTTATCATTTCATGAAAGTTTTGATTTTGACTTTTTTTCGGCAACAATGAATCAAAATGCCAGATGATTTAAAACCGTAGTCCTCAAACCGATTGGATCGTGAATTGACCATATCTACTACTTCTTATATACAGACAGTACAGACCATGTTTGCAACAGTCTATATAATCACATAGTATTCACTTCCATGTGAGTTTTATTAATACAATTTACTATTAAAGCTATGTTTTAACCCAGGAATCAGCCGGTCTGGGTTTTTACTGACTAAATGATCCTGATGGACGGATGTCTTGATGCTGATCTCTCACAATACTTTTACCATCCCATTCATTTACCAGCCGTCTGAACTGATGCAATGAAAGGATGACAGATTTTCTGACAGCACTCGTGCTCTGTGGTCGATCCACTGCAGTGGATGGATAGTTTGCCAGCTTCTGTTGAAAGCCCAGGCACAAGCTGGGTGTCTGCCTGGGAGCCACTGCTCCACTGGCAGGAAGGTTGTGAGCAGTAATGAGGACCTGGAGACTGGCTCCAACCAGACACACACACACAGCCAAACCCACTACACCAATAAAGATGGTGAAGGCTCGGAGACAAAGCCAAAAACATGCCAAAGTATAATGAAGAATCTTCTATATCGACAGAGAGATAAGATGTCAGATTTTGAAACAAGACTTCAACAAATTCACCACTGATGCTCAATAAAGTTAACAAAAATATGACAATGAAGTTGAGTTCATCAGAATATTGTAAATTAATACATATCAGTCTTCTGAGAGACAGGAAAAAGTGTGAGATGACTTTCTTGGCTTCCATTTTGGTAGATTTTAATGAAGCATATTGACAGATTTTAATGAAGCATATGTTTTCAAAAGCAGCTTCAGAAAGGTCTGGCATCACTAACGGTTGTTGCCAATTCATGCTTTCTCTCCTTCACAGTATGAATTTGCAGTTACAAGCGTTACGATAGTGTCAGACAGGTTCATTACATTTGTGAAATATTTTAATTAGCAAGAGAGTTATGCTAATCACGTGAGAGGAGTTTGGGCTAAGATCACTATAGAAACAGAAAAGTGTTGTGTTTCTGGGCGTAAAATGAAACAAATCAAACCTAAAATGCTTAGTATGCTAGGAAAGAAAAATAAATGCTGGAGATAAAAATAATGACTTCATTTTGTAGAAAATCTGAGATTAGCTGCATTTATAAACTCAGGTCGAATCAAGTTACTTTTGCAAAAACAGACAACTACAACTATGGGATTATACTTCCATACTTGGGATCAAATTGTAGTTAGTGAGCAAACTAATGACTGTTTTCATTACCCATAGAGCCTCAGATTATTTTTCTAATAATTGGCAAAAAAAAGATTATTATTACATTAAAAATGTTCCAAGGTGACGTCTCCAAAATGTCTTGTTGTGTCCAACCAAAACCTAAAAATATACCGTTTAAAAAGCTATAAAACTGAGAAATGCAGGCATATATATGTATATGTATATGATATATACTCATATAACATTCAATTAAATTAATCAATGATCAAAAATAGTTGCCAATTATTTTTGTTTTTATCAGGTTATCAATGAATCCACTAATCATTTCAGCTCTCAATTAAATAAAGCAAACCACTATGTAACTGAAGCTCAAACACATAATGTCTACTAGTTTCTGCCTAGTACCATAATAGAGGATAAAATATAATTCATATATTCATCCCTTGAAAGATGTTTGCCTCTACATCACCCAATGTGGCTTTGTTTGTGTCATGATGAGGTGAGGCTGTTGTTTCCCCTCACTGCTACTCTCTCTTGGTCCACTGTGTGGTGCTTTAGAGCTTTCACTGAATCCAAGTATGGCTGTGCCTTTTCTAATAGGGGATGATGTCAGTGGTGAAGCTGTGCCAGAAACAAACAGATTGCTGCACACACACAGTGTGCTCGGGTGCTACTGGCTGTTTTAAAGCATCCACTCTGCAGGTCCTTACTGCAGCTAACATCTGCTTTTGAAATGAGAAACTCCTTTATTTATTCTTTGTTCCATCCATTAACATTGACAGAAAAATATCTTGATGAAGTAAGCTTTGTAAAGCATAATGACTGCTGCATAGCTGCCTCCTGATCCCAAAAGAACGGTTTGTCTCGTGGCTCTTTGTGCTCCCTAAGTAAAGGCTCAAGAGTCAATTAGGTGCACAGGGTCCTTAGTAACGTAATATTTTTAGAAGCAAACAGATGCAGCTTAGGGAACCAAAGTTTATCAAAGTGCCCTTAAAGGCTGTAGTAATTAGGAGGCAGAGCCCAAAGAGAGCATGTCGCTATTTAGGATCGCGAAACAAATCCCCTGCAGGTACGTGGCTTTCATTTCTGAGGGGAGCCAATGGGTCTGAGGGGACACGGTGTAATAGTGATCGCACTTTCAAGAGATTCTGCTAAGATTGACACAAGAAGTGTTTGTTAGCAATGCAACTACAATGTTGAATCAGATAAAGGTGTGGACCTGACTACAAATATTTAGTTATTAGCCAAAGGTTGAACCAATTATTCCCTGATGCCAAAACCCATGTCCTCACTGCTCTCCTCTCCATGAATTGTATTCCTGAAAGAAAAGAGGCATCATTCCATTTGAGCACACTTCATTGTTTGCCTTGGCAAATGTTCCAGGTTTTTTATCATGCACCTGTTGGAAGCACCTTTGTAAAAGCTTTTGGAAACCTTTCATCTCAATTAGTAAGGACTGGGACATTTTTTATACTATTTTTTACAATGCATCTAAAAATCTAGCTGCAGAGTTTTGAGGTTTTGCCATCTCCTCCGTCAACATTCCCTCCTTTGTTTGTCTTTGTTTGTCAGAAGAGGCCTTGATACAGCTCCATCTATTCCATTAACAAACACTAGAACATTTCATAAACAAATTGCTGATACAATGGACTACTTCGAGTGTTCTATGGAGCTTAATCTGGGCTAAAGGTTTGATCATTCGAAAAAAATTAAATGTATTTGAAAGTTTTGACCCTGAACTTTGAAAAAGTACAGTAATGTATTCAAACTAAAATATGAATTTAAAACGTTTTTTCAGGTTGTATATCATTTTTGATTCAGAGAAGTGAATCGGTTTCAAATCAGTTTTTTCTAGTTCAGATCGTTTTCAATTTCAAATCTTATTTTTTCAGACTTTTGGCCCTGATGTTGCACGGGGGGCGGGCCTTACCTGAGTGGGGCTTGGAATCATGAGTGACGGGCCTTACGTAGTCATGTTGCCTTCAGGTATCCCGATAAATATTGCTAAACACTTTTTATACACAATACTCTCGTATTGGCAGTTAATCCAAACTGACGCAAGTGAAAAAGTGATATTTAAGTGACACAACACTACCTTCACCAATACTAGTGCTTAGATTTAATAAAAGCTGTGCAGGGACACTGAACCCACCTTGTTTCCTCCGTCGTGCATGGCCCAGCCAGTGCGTTTCACTCCCAGTGCAACCTGGGAGTCGGAGGCATCGAGGCAGGTAACAGGGTGACCGTAGACTGAATGGAGGGTCCGCGGCTTCTCCTCCCGAGGGTCCAACAGGTACACAGCGTCTCCTGCTGAGAGAGCAGCCAGCGGGCCCTGCTGCCCCCGGCCCGGCACCAGGACCAGGCTCTCTACCTGCAGTACAGACAAGACACATGTACTCAGAGCAGAAAGAAGAACTGATTCACTCTCCAACTTAAGCTTTTGTGCAGTAGCATGAATGTCATTATTATATTATTACGGTACCTCTTTTTTTGTCTCTAACAATTTATACAAATCAAAAAAGTATTCTCATAAAGCTTTACATTGCACATTTAACACAACAATCTGCAACTAAAGCATGTTTTCAAAAATTCTAAAAGACAGGATTTGTTTAAAAGGAGAAATAAAGATAAGCATAAAGGAAAGCCTATCAAGATGTTCCACATGTCGAGGTGAAATGTTCTTGTTTTGTGAGAACATCAGTCTAAAACCCAACAATAGTCAATTAACAACCATATCCTAGAAAATAATACATTCTGCATTTTTGCTTGATTAACAACTTATTAAACTAATCTGCTATGAAACCTGATCAATAAGATGATCAATCGACATTGATTCATTGGAGCACTAGTAGAGCCAGAAACTGAGATGCTACAAAATGTGGAACAAGTCGAGGGTGTTAAATGCTCCCATTAGTACTTTTTATTTATTTATTTAAAAGTGGAGGAAAATGTGTGAGCCACAGCCATTTAATGAACACAACAACACATCAGTACGCAGCATTTCACACATTTGAGGAATGAAACTGGCTTACAGTCTTTGGGAGCTGCGCCCTGCAGAGCATCCTCCAGTAGCCGCGGTCGTCGGCGCTGTCCAGCCGGACGTGAGGCCCGGCAGCCGAGCCCAGGCTGGGGCTGTCGGGGCCCAGGGCCAGGGCCTGGGGCCTCTCCGGGCTCTGGTAGTGGAGGAGGGGCTCTCCACCTGTCTCTGTGCTCCACAGGTCCACACAGCCTACACCCAACACAACCCCTTACTATGTTAATAACTGCAGCGAGTTACCCTCACACAGAGAATGAAGCGTAATGCTAGCCAATGGGACAAAGTGATGAGTGTAATACAGCAGTGATTTCCAAGGTGAGCATCCTCTTAACTTTGCCCTAACTTATTGAAGGAAAGATGATGGAAAATGCAACAAAAAAAAGAAATAATACAACATGTAATTGGATTATTTATAATAACATCTGTACATATTATTTGCCATGCCCCTCTTTATAATTTCCGGCTGCCAGTCAAAACATCATTCATCAAGTAATAAGCTGTAAGTGTGACCGGTAAAATTAAGATTTTAAATACAAATGTAATTATTATTGCGCTAAAATAAGTAAAACAAATATTCAGAAGATTAATTTCTTTGTTTTAGTTTTTTAATGTTTTAGTTTTTTAAGAGATCTTGCAAACATTGGGCAAAGGCTTTAAGATATATACTGTTATTTGGGGGCCCTTGGGATGGACACGTTTTGGAACCTGTGTGTTACACTATAAGGCAACATCTAATTAAAAAAAGGAATAATAAAATAATTATTTGGGGAAATGCTAAATATATTTCTGTACCTGATGTCTTACCATCCCCAGGATGTGCCAACGGAGTACCCCAGCATTAACACTCACCATCTTCATACGCAGCAGCAGCCACCGAGCTGTTGACCTGGACGTGGCTGACCTGAGGTCTGGGGACAGAGTTGGCTGACAGGCTGTTGATCTTCAGAAAGGAGGCGGTGGAGTCCCAGTGCAGCGTGTCCCACAGCCTCACATCCCCAGATGTGTACCTGAGGTGCAAACAAACACATCAAGTCACACTAACATATTTCATTTAGCTTCGTACAAAAAGGCAGATGGATTTTAAAGCAGAATTGTCGCCCATTGTTCCCTCACAGGCTGAAAAGTTTGTCTTCTCAAGAATACCTGACGTCACCCTCTCAACACTGAATCATTCCCCCTCTCACACCTTCCTCCTTTACTCACTCCAACTTGTTGTTGTTGGGTTTTTTTTTGTAAATCTTTGTTACATGATCTTCCCAGTATTACAAGGGTGTTGTTTGGGCGAAACAATGCTGAACATCTAGCCTACTGTTACTGATGGTGATGATAAGCAGGAAGTGAAGGTTATCTTAGCATAGTTCACTGTAAATCAACATTTTATATATGTTTACACTTATGTCGTTTTTGGAGATATCTTTAATTAAGATATCAAATTAATTCTGATATCTTGGCACTACTTATGTTAACAGATAAGACCAGAGTTGAGAATTGTCAAAATGTTCCTTATTGATTTACCCTTCCTGTCTTAATTGTATAATTGCAGAATAACTACATCTTTTTAAATCTGCACAGCTCTCCAATTTGAATAAAGTATTTATCAAATGTTATTATTTATTGTATTATTATATTAGTTATTACTTTTTGGATATTTGTATTTTGTACAAATATGGTCTTTATTTTAAACGTGTTACAATAGTCTTTAAAATGCAAATTCCTTGTATGTGTACACCTACTTGTTATAAAACAGTATAAAAAGACCATCAAACATTTTCTATACTAAAATATTTGATCTGGGAAGCTTCAGAAAGCAAATGACTGCTTTTTTGCATGATAAATACCATAAGAAACTGATAGATTTCTAAAATGCTCACAGGTAACGTGCAGTTCGCAGTGTAGAGTTCAATAGAAGATGCCAAACCATTCAGGGATATTTATTATTATAATATTATGAGACCTCTTTGTTGCTGTCTCTTTGTCCACAAATACTTGGGACAACTTCAATTTGTGGAGTTTATAAATCAATTAACATGAATGTAAGTATCTTTGTGCCACAATTCAAGAGGTTACTTCAAAGAAACGAAAAAAAACAGAAGGTAGGAGCAGATCATTAAATCATAATTCTTAAATGAGAATTTATAGGATAATAAATATGTGAAAGCAATACAGAATGCCTGAGAGCCTTTCTGCATTATATTATATTTTGACTTTCTTTGCATAAATGAAGATACTTCCAGCATAAAATTAAAGTTTCCCCGTATGTTAAACAGAAGCTCTAGACCTTATGCTCCCTTCATCAAGAAAAAACAAGCCCGCTCCCTCACACTCAATAAGCTTCTCTTCTTTCACTTTATTTCCCTTGGCCCAAGTCAATGAGTTCTCACTGCAGGAGACGACAAACTGCCAGCGTTCCCACCTCCACAGATACCATCATGTCTGAGCAAGAATCCGCCTCGCAGCCAGAGTGTGTGACACAGTGACAGCTAGAGTGGCATATATATGTGTGTGTGTGTGTGTGTGTGTGCGTGTGTGTGACTCTCATCACAGTGTTTGGCAGGAAATAAACAAGGGGATTACACTTGTTCAATTAATTGGTGCATCGCATCAACGCCGACTATCAACAGGATGATGAATCCTCTCAAGTAATTTGTTATAACTTTTGTTTGTAGAGGAAACTTTGTGCACATCTAACAGCAACGTGCAGAACCTCAGCAGATTTGGCCTTTGTGTCCGTGAGTGACTCAGAGTTGCTGGGTTAACGAGGCTGTCTCTCCTGTTGCCTTTTAATTGTCAAATCTCGTTCCACCGCTATCAAAAATGGATGCTGTAGCTGCAATTGAATCGTTCTTGATTTATCTTAACTGCTGTTGATGTGTATAAACAAAGTGAAGTTCTTTCACTCAGATAAATCCCCCTTTGGGTACAGATAATGGGAAAATGTTGTAGATTTGTTAATAGCAAAGGTACAAAAGGACAGATTTAAGAGTAGGTTCAAGTGCTTTAATTCGTGTCAAGAATGTTTTGGTACACAGTGAGCTAAAGTTGTGAAACCATAAAAGATACAAACACACCGTGTACTCTGATGAGACACAGCAGGACCGAGGGGAATCTAATCACATGACTCCGTGGAGACCCTGCACAGCTCCTCCGGGCAGACCCTCATGCTCCTGGGGGCAGACCATCATGCTCCTGGGGGCCCTCACAATCTATCACTCTCTCAGACCAAGAGTTTACACACTCTTACTTAACCAACTACTGCTATTTGAAGGATCATAAACAATACAGAAATGTACGAAATGAGCCTTAAAATGAATCATAAATTGAACTAGAAAATGCATTTCCTGCAGAACATGCGTGCGAATGCTGTAAACTGTGAACATTTGTGGCTGAATTTAGCTGAAAATGCAGAAAAAGCTGAATATGTTATTAGCTGAATGGTAGCTGCTTTTAGCTACAAAAACCAAGTAAGTGTGTTGCTGAACTTAGCAGAGAAATGCAGAAAAGTGAAATGCTTTGAATCAAATTGTTACAGCTCAAATGCATTGCAATGACTTTGTTGAAAACTTGAAAGTGAAATGTTAAACTGGAAGAGTAGGAAAAATAGCGAAGAAGCTTAATATTTAAAAGAAAATATTTTAAAAAGGTATAAACAACTAAATGTATAGCCTCAATGTCCTGAAATAGCTGAATAATGTAATAGTTGAATGGTTTATAGCTGAAAGTAGGCTGAAGGAGTTAGATATGAAATGTAAGTAGTAGTGAATGCATGTTTACAAACACCTGTGTGTGTAAGCCCAGAGATCAAAGGTTACCACGGTGACGACGTTATCAAAACACCTGTTTACGTGAGCCCAGAGATCAAAGGTTTCCATGGAGATATGCTGTGAAAGGAGAGCCTTTCCATTTGATCTGAAGGAGAAATAAACCTCTTAACTATAGTTTAAAAATTGTGTGTGTGTGTATGTGTATGTGTATGTGTGTGTGTGTGTGTGTGTGTGTGTGTGTGTGTGTGTGTGTGTGTGTGTGTGTGTGTGTGGTTGAGTTGTGTGTGTGTGTGGTAGAGACGTTCAGTGTGTGTGTGTGTGTGCGTGCGAGAGAGAGAGAGAGAACCAGTCTGTCTGTGGGCGTGTCTGCTCTGATTAGATGATGTCACTCAGGTTTGTGGCCTCAATCTGCCCAGCAACACCATAGTTACCAACTGCAGAACTGAGTCCCATTAAGAATGCATTGAGGATTATATCTGACAATTTTGCCACCTGTTCAAAAACTATGGCTCCTATAAAAAAAATGACCAGACCGTGACCATCAGGGAACCCCAATGAACTGATATATGTTTGTTTTTTTGGTTTTCTGTGTAAAATGTGGAGATGGGAGCAGTTTGTTTAAAGTTTACTTCTCTCTGTTCTGAAGAAAGATCCGGAAATTGTTTACATGGGAGTCTATTGGGAGCTAGGTGGAATTTTTGACAAGTTTTTGTCTCTTCATGCCCTCAAGAGGCATTTTGTTTAATATTTGTTCTTAATTTTCTTTTTCTTTTCCAACCTAGGAGAGGTTTTCCGTTTTTCATGAAAAATTATGTCTCAGGAGTGTAGGGTTTGGGAATTATGGCAGGTTTATTTTGGGGCGAATTTCAAGCACTCCTCCACTCTGTTTTGAGATCAAAGCACTCTAAGGCGTAGGCTCCACGAGGACGAAAACGGGTTGAATCCGCATATTTCTCATGCGTATAGCCCTTTAAGCTCGACGACGCCGTAAGGGAAACGTAGAAACAGACCCCGCAAACGACAACGGGTCCAAAGGTGGATAGATCTGGGAACGGAGCGCTCTGGGGGGTCCAACGGGGCCGTGGGGTCGCCTATACGGTCATGCGTTTCATAGCCCCGCCTCTCCCCACCTCTGCTGCTCACCTCCGCAAAAGTACACTGCACACTGAATTCAGATTATTTATCTTTATCTCGATATGAACATAAACGCGAGTGAAGTCTAATCTGACAGGACGGAGACACGCAGCTCCTCCGGCTGTGAAGCAGCGAGAGCAAAACACACACTTCAAGTCAGATCACCACCCTTAGCTATTTTAATTACCTCTCAAACTACCTAAACTAGTTATAAATATGTTTATTTTTACTGTCGGGTTTACTTACTGGATCAGCTGCTGCATGAGGAAGCATGAAGATTTAAACTTTAACACACATTGACCGGCGAAAAACTCTACGCGGTTCCCTCGGCCCCCACCCATGGATGTGCCCCCACCGCGGAGAATAAACAGAAGTGCAGCCATGACAACCATTCTTCTTCGCTGCTTTTGTGGAGGAAGTTGCTGCTTTTGTGGAGGAAGTTACAGCGCCACGTACAGGTTCGGCATATGTACTGCAGCTTTTCCAGCGGTTGGATGTAAACGGAGCCGTCTCGTGGAGCTTGATACAATCCGGTGTATATTGCGTGTGGTCGGAAGGTTTTTTGCGGTTGCGTTTGCGTTACTCCGATGCGTTTTGCCGTATTTGTCCTCGTGGAGCCGGGGCCTAAGCCTTAACAAGCTGCCCAATACACACTCATGTTAAAATCTGAAGAAAGCCTCTTTACCAAGCTCCAAACTAAGTTAAATATCTCAAAAAGTGTAAAAGATATCAAACAAAATAGCTGAAGGTCTTGTGATCATTTTAAAGTTGGAATGAAGTCTGTAGCTGAAAGTATGTGGAAGGAGAAGCATTTGGCGCAAGGTGTAGGTAAAAGAGGATTTGAAGGTTCCTCCCATTGACTTCCATGTTAAAAAAAGAGTTTAAAAAGCTGAATATTTCAAAAAGTATGAAATATTTTGAAAAAGTTGAAAGTTTCCCATCGATTGCTGAAAAGGCTGAATAGTTTGATATTTGAATGGTTTCTGTAGCTGAAAGTATGCTGAAGTTATTGAGAGCCAAAGTATTGGTTGATTAGAAGATTCGAAGAACTATAGTGGTAACAGCATTCGCACTAACTAAATATGATCAATAATGACTTCCATCAGGAATTTATTTTTGCTGAGGGTGAAGGGGACAACTTTAAGTTAATAACACTTGGAATCATCACATAAAGTTTCTAAATCCTTCTCCTATATCATTTGATATTTGTTAATGTGAAGATGTTAAAATGCTGCTCTTTCCTTACTTGTCATTCTTTATTTTACGTTATGACAAGGAAGATTTGATGGTAAAAACATGGACTATCTTTTTCATTTAAAATTATAATACTTAAAATGACCTATTATTATTACTATATTTACTGAAGCTTTTCTCCAAAGCAACTTACAATGAGTGCTTCAAAATGTCTAAAAACAAATGTTTACAGCATTATTCAAACCTAGAGAAATATTTTATTCCAATCAATGTAAAGGTCCATTTAATGTAGTCTTCTGTCGGCGATCAATCTCCTTTTTGTGTCAGTCTTGTGTTTGCGTGTTTTTTCTTTTACAGAGGAGACCTCTAGGGATAAGGAGGGCTTCTGGAAAAAAATCTCCTGAACATAGAACAATGAAGTTATCCCAACCCTTTGTTAAAGTTTGGGTTGAGAGACCCTTTATGACCGACATATTATTATGCTCAAGAGACTATTATTGATTTTTTTACCTCAGAAAGAATACATGCATGCAGAATGGTGCAAAGTCTGTTTCTGGTAAATGGACTGTACTTATATAGCGCTTTATCCAGTCTTTACGACCCCTCAAAGAGCTTTATATACTACATGTCATCATTCACCCTTTCACACCTCATTCATACAGAGGAGTGCCACTTGCTCTAGAAAGCTAACATTCACACACAAACTCACACACCGTTGGCCTTCGGAAGCAACTCAGGGTTAAGTATCTTGCCCAAGGATACATCGACATGTTGACTGCACGGACTGGTTGAAAAACCGTACTCCTAGCAGCCACAGTCGCCCTATATGTGTACACTCACAATGCATTAGGGCATTGTGAGTGTATCCAACAATAAAAGCTGTTAAGCATCATAGCAATCCATGATCTCACTGTGCCATTACAACCCGAGCCAAATTGGAAGATTAGTTAAAATTGTGTCTTGAAAAGTAACTTTAAATGTTTCTGTAAATAAACCAAAAGGCAATCAAACATCCTGTGTACCTGTTATCTGACAGCTTTTAAACAAAAACAATTAACCTAATGCAAAGGTTTGGTTGTCAGTCACCATTGCATCAGTCAGCGAGACTTAAAGATTCAAGGCTTTTATTGTCATTTGTACATAGCTACAGTGTAGATATGTCAATGAAAATCTTAGGTCACAGGCTTCTCCAACGGTGCAACATAATACAAGTATTATGTTAAAGTGTGACATATTTTTTATCAAACCTTTACTCATAAACCTATAGATTTATACAGGCATTTGTGTGACAGAGAAATCGGAGGATGAATTCAAGGTGTGAGAGCAGTTAATGTTTATGCACATCAGATTACAGAATCATGCTTAAGTCCTTGAATCTCACCCAGCCAAGATGAAGGAGTCACAGGAGCTGACGTCACACAGCACCTTGCCCAGCTCGAACTGCAGCTGGCTGATGGAGCCCACTCGATTCTAGAGAGTAAAGAGAACCAGGCTGAAAACACTGTTGCAATTGTAGTGCCAATAATTAATTGCAAGCAAATGCCCTTATTTCATTTCTAACAAAGCTATAGAGAAACAATCAAAATTGAATTATTTGTCCTTCCAATTTAAAATCAGAATAGAGCATTCCCGTCACTGCCATTATGTTAAAATCTACTTTATATTCTGTTGAATATACTCCGCACTTGGATTAGGACTACTGTTTTCTTTGTACTGTTTCTGTTCTGATTTTATGTAAAGCGTCTTTGAGCATTAGGAAAAGCACTATAAAATCCCATGTATTATTATTATTATTATATATTAAAGTGCATGACATGCAAGTTCCTGGTTTAGACTCTGACCCTAGGACCGTTTGTGGTTTGTCATAACCCTCTGTCCTCATGTTTCCTGTCTGCCTCTGTGCAGTCCAATAAGGGCCAAATAAGGCCCAAAAAGTATTAAATATTTAAACTACTTTTATTTACCTTTACATACCAATATGTATTTTATATTTACGTAATTATATAAATGTTTTCTACTGGTGATGTTCATTAAATTGTGCCCTTATATCCCCAGACAAACGCCAGTGCCAGTGTTGAGTTTGTGCGATTCTGATTGGCTGCAGCAGAGCAGCTCGAGCCCACCTTCCAGTTGGAGCGCACAGTCTTGGCCGAGTTCCTGCAGTCCCGCAGCGTGCTCTTCCAGCAGGGGGAGTCAGACACGCTGGCCTCCTGATGGTAGCCCTCCCTTCTGCACATCTTGAACCACAGAACGCCGTCCTCTGCAAGGACTCTCCATGCCCTGCTCACCTAGGAGGAGATGAGACAGTGTAACCATGGCGAATGAGTCAGAATATATTACCAGCATGCGTCATTTAATTGATTTGTGCTTAACAAGCTCGGTGGACTGCCAAGTTGGCTCTGTGCACCATGACGTGCTGTACAACACAACATGTAATGTATTCATCTTGTCACATTAACAGCACATAAGGTAAAAATGCTGCTATAAGCAATTCTGCATGTTGGCAGAAGTGACAGTTAAAGGTTCCCTAATACATGATTTTTCATCAATATATTATAGGCCTCAGATATATACAAAACATGTCTCTGGTATTGTTGGAGTAGAACTTGTCTTGAAGAAATGCTCATTATTAGAACATAATGGGGAATGATGAGTGTTCAGTATAGTGCTATAATACTTGGTATAATACAGTATAATAATATAGTGCAATGTTAGGGTGTGTACACCGTCAGAACAGTGTTTCCATCTGAATGAGTGTGTAACTTCATGTGGAGAAGAGTAGTGGTCTCTGCTGCTAAAGCTAGTGCGCATGTCTGTATACGGGTCCCACTCTCTCGCTCTGAGCGTGTGTGTATGTATATGTGCGTGTCAGGTTGAACGAAAAGCCCACTTTTAGGTTAAGGTTAATTATTATTCACATTGCCTGAAGCTAATGAGATACGAGGTTACAACTGGGAAAGAGACCAGTGGTAAAACTCCCCTCACTTGATAGTGAACTTTGGTGAAGGTCAAGAAGCGGTCAATGTGACGGAACGCCTCCAGGGCACGTGTGCGGAAGTGTAAATAAATGCAAATGTCTGCTGAAAAAGTTGCAGACAAAGAAACTGGGAGGTGGTTTGTCATCTTTCACCAAGGTCAACCAATATAGGAACAAGAAGGTTTAGCTATAAAATGCTAAAACAATGTTTGGTTAGCCAGTATGATCCTGGGGTCTGCTCGAACTAACATTTCTATTGCATCGAACTCTGTCTGCCTCCAGCCACTTCTTTTGAACCTGTTAGAATGTGATGGTATAGTGTTGAGGAGATCCGGATCTTCAACTGGCCCAGATCGAGAATTCCTCCAACATTTATTTGCGAGCCCAGCCAGGAGAGTGATGGGTCTCTGAACAGAACCTGAAGCCTGGACGGGACTGCTGAAACTCAGTGCAAAGGTGGCCATCTAACAAGGGTAAGCAGGACTTTTTTCTAAGACTGCAGATACTTGTTGTTTCTGATTGCAGTGTGTGTCCGCCCAGGCTAAGGTAATATCAGAGTTGCTCCACTCTAAATAACCTAGTTGTTTGAAATGTAAGTATAAAGAAAATACAATTAATAATAGGAAATACTGTAACCAATTTGAGAACAAATTAAAATGAAACAGGTTCATTAAAATTATACTACAACAGTATTTCGTGCCAAACACTTCAAGCAGATTACAAGTGCTGATTCTGTGTATGCAGCTTGAAATGCTAATGAGCTGCTGCTGGCCACGTCACTCTGAGAGAAATGTGGTTAAAAAAACATAACGTTCCTCTAGGAGGAGATTCAGGAGATAAGGTGGGCGGGTGCTACCTTCGTTGGATATTGGCTAACATCACAAAGTGGCCAAAATCTTATCAGCTCATTTTCAGACAGGACAAAAAGAGAGACAATCTTTTTTCCTGAAACTTTCAGGGGACACATATTTATGGAAAACACAAGTTACCAGAGGGACTCAAAAATAAGAAATACTAACATGTTTGCTCCTCTTAAAGCCATTGTGGTGTGTCTTAAAAAAAAGAAAAAGAAACGGCTGCCATCCCAGCTTGTTACCCTTAGCTAAATCACACTAAACAATACCTTCATCCAATCAAGACTGACACTCTGAAAGAGTTAGCCTCGAGTTGTGATTCCCAACCTTTTTAGTTTTCGCCACCCTCAAAGTAAAATGAAGCAGAGTTGTGATTTTTGTAATTATTATTAATGAGAAGGGTCTTTAAATGAAAATAGGATTTGTTTTCTGTTTTGTATGTCTCCATAGTCTTTATCACACCATGAGCCCTTAGAGTTATGTCGATACCTCAATGGGGCCTAGTCTAAAGCCGGCCTTTAATGGTTAGTTAAAGATGGGGTAGGTAATTTTGGAGAAACCAGCTCGAGTGCGCTAGAATTTGAAAATACACAGCCGGAAAAAATCTGCCACTTCCTTACAGAGCCCCTCCTCCAACACACACGAACGCTCACATGACCAATGAGGGCACGAGATAAGTTTGTGCACAGATGGAAGGCTGACAGGCAGGTAGGCCATCCAGTTATTTTAGCCGGGCCGGCTAAAATGATTGGTCGTGCTTTTTACAGTACTACAGCTTCCACAGATGATTTTTTTATGGACTTGTTGTCAAAGCACTTAAGATATTCATTGCTATCGGGATGTTAAGAGCATTCCATGGAATATAACAAAAAGTGTATCTCGAGCCGGTTTCTCAAACTTACCTACCCCACCTTTAATATTTATTTTTATCCACCACTTTTATCAACCTCAACAAAATAAGGTGAAAATAGAGCGATTGATTTCAGGTGTCTTTTTTCTTTTGTTATATGATTAAAGCTTTTATCAGAAATAGCTCCACCACAGAAGCTTACCTGTGCACATCGGCCCAGCTCAGTACAGTTGAGATTTCGGAATATTTTCAGGGCTAACTCATACGGCAGCTCGATATCAAAGAAGGGAATGTCGTTGACTTCATTCTGCAAAAGAAAGAAATACAACAAACATGTTATACTGATTTGATTCTGGTCAACCAACATCATCATCATCATCATCATCATCATCATACCAGGTCCTGAATAAGTTGATCCAAAAGCTCTTCTTCTTTCTTGACTTTTCTCTGAGGCTGCTGCTGTTGCTTTTGTTTTTGCTGCAGGGATTTGCTGCAGGCGTTGGTCATGTTTTGATACTGCCTCTTTCTCCTGGTTCTCTCCTCCTGAATCCTGTCCAGCAGGGGACTGGTCCTCCCATCCAGCAAACTCCGTGCAATGGACACATACTCAGGCTGATACTCTGTATCTGAGGCATCATCAGTGCATTCCCTTTCTGATAGCTTTGAAGTACTATCGGCTGTGTTGAGATATTTTGAGTCTTCAAAATACCTTTTTCTCAAGTCTCCCTGACCTGACTGACTAGGAACATCCGAGGAAGGGGCACAAACAAGTCGCTCCTCGTCGTTTTTACTCGTTAGTTCTTCTTTCCAACTCTCCCTGAACACAGCAAGTTCTTCCTCGGCCATATTTCTTAATCATAGTTGATCAAATATAAATTAGCAGGGTTAAAATCGTTATCGTATGTATGTTTTAGTTATATAGACCAGTTGTAATGGTATATCGGCACCGACACCAAAGCGCAAAACAAGCACGTGTCCTTCTATATAAACAGTCCGACGAGGTACAACGCGCTGCTGTTCATAAGTTCCGCTTATTTTCTATTCCGCAGTTTTATTATAGACTCGAACATTTTCATGGCAGATATGTGTTTGTTTTTCTCTTGCCACAACAAGCAATTGTTCTCAATGTGAAAAACATATATTTAATGTTATTGGTTATGTGTGAAAAAACAAAAATAATTGCATATTTTACAGTAAACAGAAATACTAAAGAGAACACAATGTCCCAGAGCACCCTACAACAAAGACTCATCGGACCATACCAGACAGGAGAGATTCAAGAGTTAACCATTGTATCTGTCTTTTGGGAAAAGATGATGTAAACCCCACACCATGTGACAATGTAATGAATAATACAGTAGATGGGGAGAGAAAGGGAGAGAAAGGGGGGGACGCAAACACAGTCAAGGTTTGATGAGAGAAGAGAAGGAGGGTCATATATTATCAAGACGTATACAGAGACTGGTTGTTCTTTCAGGGAAAGATGTGCTGGCTGCCGATAGACCAGCTTTTGCTCCAGCCCGGTGACACCACCTGCAATGCCCGCCTACCCTCGCCGTGCTCGGTGGCTCAGCTATTGGCTTCTCGCCTGCGGAGGATCGGGGACCAGCTGGAGAAAAGCTGGACGGACGGGGAGATTGAAAGCGGCATTAGCTGTTGCAGAAAGACGGTTAAGGTGACTGGGAAAGGACACCTGAAGAGCTTTCTGTACACTGCTATACACCTCACCGTGCTCGTGCTAGTCGTCGCGAGGCGACACCTGTAGAGCGCGAGGCGGGAACAGTAGCAACAGGTGCGTCAACAGTGTCACTTAATGTTGTATTTGATTAGCTAACCTCTAACCGTAAAGAGCAAAACAATTACTAAGATATGAAGAAAAAACTGGTATATTATCTTGAAAAAGTGTAATTTGGGCTATGTTGTGTTAAATTGGTTTCGAACGACTGCTGTAAGAGGTTAATTTGTTAAAGTGAAAAGAACATGGAAGGCTAATATGTGTGAGCCCGGCTAGACCTTAGACGTTTTTTCATCGTGTTTTAGTTGAGGAAAAAACTACTTATAGGCTACGTTTCTTTGTCTTTCAGATTATTGTGTCAAAAAGAAAAACATATATTTATATTCTCCTCAAAGTCTGGAAATGTTTCCATCCCACAACACAGTTCTTCATAAATATCAGTGGGAAAATTGCACAGACTTCAATCCTAAAATTACACTTAACACGTGAACAATGCTCTTTAAATTATCTATTTAAGTTTTAATTGATCTGATTTTACACTTGTCAATCATTTAGTAATTGTTATGTCTTGAGTCTTATGAGTACTCTCAGTCTTAAAACGTGTATGTTTACTGTAACGCAGGGGTGCGTTGGTTAGCAGTAATTATCCACAAAAAGCGCATGCAAACTAAGTTTTGAATGTAATTTAAGTCGCATGATTTATGATTAATTTGGCAATCTTATCGGGGTTTTTTTTATCTGCAGTTCATTTGGTTGGTCTTTGTGTGCTAAAATGTCTATTACAAGGTGCCCATGTTTCTGTCAGGAAAATGTATAGCATGTTCCTAAAGGATTTAAACGAGGAAAAAAGTCTAAATAGGAATTTTAAACAAATGCAATCGTTTACATCGTTATAAACGGCTGTGTTAATTAATAATAACAGTTAATGTATGGATATGTTGTGCTAATTACTTGTATTTCTAATATCTTATGTAGATGGTGCCTTTAGCAGTAGGACCATACGAGGAACGGCTAACATCATTTGCACTGAAAGCAAGGATGCAGGAGTCTGAGGAGGCGGTCATGAATGGAGGTGTGCAGCGAATATGACCCACAAAGGAAGAGGAAGCAGCGGATTTAAAAGCGTGTTTCAGGGTCGGAACTTTAAGACTGAATAAACTCAATGTGTCATGAAGACTTCCTTAGGCCAGATGTGGACACACTGGCAGTTTTATAACGAGCTGACAGTGACACACTGAACCCTCAGCATGCCCGTCCTGCCCCCATGTGCCTCTCCGACTCTGTCATCCCAGTTACAAAACGGTGATGTAATGCTCCCCTGGTGGTGTGCAGGGAAAATCTTACGAATACAACTCATTTGACTTCCAGCACCCACCACGATGTGAGTGCACAATGACAGAGGTTAGACTGATTCAACATTCAAATGTATGTTAAGCTAAGTTAAGGCTGCAATCCTAAACAAGTGCACTGAGCCTGATAATACACTGTACTGTTTTATTTATTTAAATAAGCTAAGTGTAAACATGTAAATACTGAGAGGATGAATGTTTTTATAGATGTTTTCTACAGTGTTTAGATGATGTTTAAACATTCTTCTGTGCTTTATTATAATTATCAGTTGGGGGCAGTGTTAAGTGGCTTTTTGTCTTAAAGATACAGGACCTGTTCATAGGAAGCTATGCTGTTAATGCTGTCTGTGATTACTGGAAATAAGCTTTCTCTGATATATCAAGTGTAATGTGAGCAGCATTTCTGGAACTGTCTTTTATAAGTGTGTGTTATTTATACAAATTAAATATTTCATATGGATTTTTAATAATTGATAATAAAATGTTTCTGAAATAAATTGTCTGCAGGTGTCAATACAAAAAAACAAGAAATACACTTGACAAAGTAAGCTAAAGTGCTTTAATTTAAAACTGAAAAACCTGCAATGCATTTAGCATTAAAGTCATGTGGTATACAATGCAACCCAAGGATGAATTGTTCTAAATGTAATGATTCAAAATAAAAATATTCAAAAAGATGAAAAATGAAAGTTTGCGAAGATTTGGCAAAGATTATCAGACATGAGTTCCCAATCTCAACGCAAATGAAATTATATAAGTAAGTCAAATATTAATAATTAATATTATAACAACATGTTATGATTGTGTTGTCGTGCTTCACCATAAACAATTACACTATGTAAAGTCTGGTTATCAAACAGCCACACACCACCTTACATAATGAAAGTCTGAATCACCTTATCATTTGCTTACCAAGAGCCTGTTTTTACCTACAGGACAAACGCTCAAACTGATTTTCACAATCATTCTTTTTTTTCTTCTTCAAAGTAAAACATTGAATGTTTTCCATTTAAACTATTGCAAGCTATAAACCAAATCAAATTACGTTAAATAGTTATTGTATAATTAAAAAAAAGAGTAGTAAAGACAGTATGTATATATGACAAAATCATAAAGTATAAAAAAGTGGTACATTTACAACAAATACAGCATGAATACTGTGACCATTTACATTATCACCACACTAAATCTAATTAATATTCTCGTTACAATCATGTTTTTAGTGACATTTGATGATCACAGTAAACAAAAGTTTCTAAGCCTGTGTCCATTGTGATTTAACAATGGACCAATGGTGAAACTAACAATTGTCCTAGCTTTGCGTTTCTTTTAAGTGATGTTGAGGATTTTGTTTGTGCATGTGGCTTCCAACTCCAGCTTAATTAGATGCTCAATCTGCCTTCACTGAAATTATTGTGTTCAACATCTGTTTGGGTCTTTTAAAATGGCTTCAAAACTAATCTTCCCTATATGGTGTGTTAATGCAGTTAGGCCTGCCCTGACTTGAGGAGTTACAGCACTAAGATAATAAGATAAAAGATGACCCGGCATTGTCTAACTTGCATCTCAGCACCATCATATCTGTTTGCGTGTCAGAGCTCAGTAGATCTGGAAGTGAGCCGAAGTCGTGCCGTCCTTCCAGCAGCGCAGGGTCTCAATGACGGTGGAGCGACACAGCGGACATGTTCTCTCCCGGTCAAACCACAAGCAGAGGCACTCCTCACAGAACACGTGCTGGGGGGGGTGGATGACATAATGCACACGCACAGGTTACATTTTTGTTCCAGAGAAGAAGAAACCAACATTTATCTCTAAAATCTCTTGTTCAAATCCTCTACATCTTTGACTGTTGTTTTTTTAGATATTATTGTAAAGTATGAATGACACATACAATTTAGGAGCTTATTTTTTAGCAAGAGCACTAACTAGTAGCTGATACTGACCTTTGACCTCCCTTTCAAGATCACAGTTATGATCAAATTATAGTAGCACTAGCATGCAATTGTTGTTTTCTTGGACTGGATTCACTTCTGACCTATCGGCAGTGACAGTGACCCATCAGTAGTGCTGGCTGTTGTCAGAGGCTCAGCAGCCTTTAACTAAGATACTGAGGTCTTACCTGACAGAGAAGGGCTATGGGGTCTCTGAAATCTGCCTGACAAATCGCACAGACATCCCCCGCCTCGCTGCACTGCTGACTGCCCGCCCTCACGCCATAATTCTGGATCAGACACAAAAAAGAGTGACAATTAAAAAAGGAATTAAACTCTTCCAGATATATTCTGAATTCTATATGCAAAAACACAGCTTTGAGTATATGTGTTTGTGTGTTTATTGATGTGAAGGGTGTACAATTTATCTAAATCTGACCTGGGAGCTGCAGAGCATGACGAAGGCCTTGCGTATGGCGGACACACGTCCACAGATGTCGAAGGACTGCAAAACAATAAAGATCTGTACTTGAACAATTCAGAAAATAGCAACACTTCACAAGTGGTCCTATTTCTTTGTATTTAATATATGAAATTGCAGTATTTTGATGATGGGGCTGCATAAAATGTTAAGGGATTACCGAAGTTCCTTTGGTAGGGTATGAAGTGCAGTAGAATTTAAAACATTTTACACAAACGCACCACGGTCAGCCTCATAGTGGTGCTTTATGAAAAATCATAGTATCATCAACCTCTTGGGACCATAAATGTCATTTTAATAATCTGAATCCAGCCAGTCTGGACCAAAGTGTTGGACCAAAAAATAATCATTTTATAAATATTTACGTAATGATTCTATTGCCGTGCTTATACCATAAACATTTTTCATTATGTAAGTTAATTTAACAGCCACACACAACCTTACAATTGCTAATCGAAATCAAACTCTAAATAACCTCATAATTTGCTAACTAAGAGCCTGTTTTACCTACAGAAAGGACTAAAGAAATGGTAAAACATCCTTTTTCTTTCATTTCTAGCATTGCAAAACTAAAAAAACAAATCAAATTATGTTAAATAGCAATTAAAAAATATTATAAACAGTATGTATATATGGCAAAATCATCAAGTATAGATAAAATGGCCACACCACTAGCTTTAACAACAAGTTAGCATCTGTTCCAAAGAATCTCACACCATCAGATTTTTGTGACACACAGAGCATTTCAACAATGGAAGCACATCATCACACTCATATATTGACATGTTAAAAGAAGTTTGGTGTATAATCGTCACGCAAGCCCACACACACTTGAGAACAGTTTCACTACTTCCATTTTCCAACAATCTCTGTGATGACTCGAAACTGACACATGGCTCTAAAAAACCTTTTTCTCAATAAGTCTTTTTAGGTTTTACAGTAACTGACATTGCTGTAACCACTAAGTTTAGTTTTCCCTTTACTGATGACACCCTTCAACTTATTGTGTTTAAAATCCAGGCCTAGATGTTGTAGTATAAATAGTACATCTCTTATAAATAGTATTGCCGTGAATTCCTGAAAACATTCATGCTCATGGAACTACATTTTGACCGACGTGACCCCACTCGTCTTGCACCACTTCTACTAATAAGAAACCAAAGCAGCCTCCAGTAAGACTCTTAGGGTAACAATATCACCATTACAGTATGTCAATTATGATTTCCAAAACATTCCTGTTGTTAGGAGTAACATACACTGTAGGCACTTAGACTTTAAGTAGAATAATCATATTGTAGGTCCTTCACTTGTCTCTTCATCTGTTGTCAGATGTATTCTGATGAATTAAGCACAGTTTGTGTAGTCTGTATTTGCACTCTCTTGTCGGATTTTGAGAGATAACGTAGAAAAATAACATTATCCGTGCTCAATATTTCTCTGCTGTGCACTGATTACCTTGCAGAGGCTGTAGATGATGATGAGTGTGGCTCCCAGGAAGTAGCTGTTTGACGGGTCTTCTCCCATGATGTACTTGTACCACAGCTGGATGGGGACCAGGGCCCGAAACAGCTGGCTCAGCTCCTCGATCAGCAGGTAGAACTTACCCTGGACAAACAAGCAATGTTAGAAATTAAAGAAGACCTCTCTAAATGCTCCAATCAAACTCTGTGAGTTTAATGTGCCCCCATTTATGATTTTTAGACAGACAAAACAACAAAACAAAAGCATCCTTTTTCAGTCTTCAACACAAAAAAAAAAAAAGAAAAAAAAAAAGTGACACAATGTGTGTGTCTTTCTTTGAAGCACTCACTAACTGTCCAAAAAGCCGAAAAGGCTTCGGGGCCCTCTTCTATCTAGTCAAGAGCAGTGCGGTATTAAAAGCTTAAAACAGCATGCCTCCAGCCCAAACATGGCTGCTGTCCAGAGCTCCACAGTTTCACAGCAGTAGATGCAATTTCCTCACACTGCAAGGGAAACTGGCAGCGACTCTTTCCACCTGCTACCCAGTGCCCACATTAAACCCAAACCCTACGGGGGCTCGCTAGCTTCCTTTAAAAAGGGCCCCTTCCCTAAATAATCACAGAAAATAACTTCTGACAGCCACAAAAGTGTGTCAAGTGAATTGGGGATGGTTAAAAACAGTGGCAACAGGAATGAAGGCAACCTTGATTCCCCGATGGCCCCCGTGGCATCCCAGCTTGCGTAATGACTTCCTGGATGTCGTCTGACAAAGATTGATGACTGTGGGTAAAGAGCCACAAGCAGCCAGGTTGGTCGGGGAGGAAGGCCTCTGCTAGCGGCCAATTCATCTTCCTCATTGTCCCCATCAGCCTCGTATCCCACAGTGCCCATCACACCCACGTAAGAAACTGTCAAATTGAAAGTTTGGACGCCAGCCAAAAAGTTTGAGTAAGCTCCACTGCAGGCCTTGTTTGAGCGGTTTCCTGCTTATTGGGTTTCATTACTTTGTCGGATCTCCCAACTGCATATATAACTAAAATATAACTTTACATTAAAGTAATCTGCAAAGCTGTTGTTATTACAGTTTTATCTCAGTCTATATAGGTACACAGGTTGGGTTAACAGCTTAAAGAGCCCCTGCCCTTTGGGGTTTTCCTTCCCTGTAGTGTGTTATATAGGTCTTGGTGCATGTAAATGGTCTGCAAAGGCTAAAATCACAAAGTTCCATCGAGGCAGTTTCTCTCCCAGCCCCCCGCCTCGAACGCCTTCATTGGACTCCTCTGTTTACTTAGTAACATAATGACATCACTAAGTAACACTCGCGCTTCTATTGGCTCATGCTACTACAAATTGTACGACGTGATAGGCTAAGGAGCGGGATATTTCCAACACATCTTCAAGCAGTTTACCAGAGACGGCCAGCTAACCAATCGGAGCAGACTGGGCTCTGGTTTCAAACAGAGGGTGAAAAGAGCTGCTGCAGCACAGGCAGTATGAGAAAATAAACACCTTTTTGAACATTAAAGCAGGTAAACATGTCACAGTAAAGGCACAAAATACAATTATGAAACCTGAAAATAAGCATAAAATGTCCTCTTTACAGTAAATCGTTCATTGTGTACATCATGTTTGTTTCCTAGCAGTCTTCTTCACTGCTACATTTGTTGCTGCTCTACCTACAACAAAACTGCTGATCACTCAGTAGAAAAAACAGCAGGATGTTAATTGCTGCCTGCATGTGTGCAGAAAACAAAACTGGGACCAACTTAGTTTCAGTTGTTACCATCCTGTATTTTCAATTGTATTCACCTGCACTGAGTTCTTCCTTTATTTATTCCAAACCAAACATTTACATTTGACTAAGTCAGAATGTAATAAGACTTAAATGATGAGAAGGTTATCAAGCAAAAACGCATGAATGCACATTAATCAATTATAAATAATTTAAAATAAATAATTACTCGTACCCTTTCTTGAGTCATGCCCTTACTTAGCATTAGAAAAAACACAGATTGACGTTAGGCCAAGCACATTTTGGAACGAAAGTGTATGCCAAAAGACTTATTTACACATTTTTTGTTGATAAACAGTTGATATGAAGACTCAAAGCCTTCAAAAACAAAGCGGTCATGGAACCTCTGTAAGCGTGTCTGCAATTACTTGAACAGACTTGCACTGATTATGTAGGTTCATTAGTGTATCTGCCATTGGATGCAGTAATGAAGACATACTGTAGGCTGATTACTTGAGTTCATGGAGTTCAGGAATAGACAAGACTGTTTAGCCTTTATATTACAATACACTGATAATGCAATTTGGGACTGTGAAACTACATGTGACGCATAAAAGCTGTACAAGTGTGTGTGTGTGTGTGTGTGTGTGTGTGTGTGTGTGTGTGTGTGTGTGTGTGTGTGTGTGTAGGGTACAGGTAATGGTCGAGCTCTAGGGAGGGATGACCTCACCCATGCAACCCCCTCGAGGGCAAATGAGCTCAGTTGCTGGCTGCCATGGTTCTGATAGGCCTGTAGGTCTGTTTATCAGTGGAAAATGTAATCCTAATACTTTTAACCCCCCCCCCCCCATCTCCAACCAACACACATACACACACCAGGAATATGAGCAGCACCTGTATGATAATCAAAGTATGGGTTGTGTGCGTACGGTAATATTCCGTTGCCTCAGGCCAGACTAACCACTCTCACAGAAACCCATGTTGCACACGCTCACCCAAGGAGTACCATTTAAAACCTTATGAATACAAAACAGTTTCACACTGTGACCCTGTGGCACTTTCTGCACTCGGTGGAGTATTTCATCATGGCTGAGCAGGTTTTCTTTAATTATCTAGAAAGTTAGACAACTTTGTAAGTGAACTTCCTGTGACTTATTTCATGGTCTTCATGATTTATGGATAAGGCTGTATACCTGAAACTTAAAACTCAGATTAAATGATGGTAAAGTGCCACACAAGGTCTTCCTCCTACATGTTCAGTAATGTGTTAAAATTATAAATCAAGCCCTTTTAACAGTGTTTACTGTTAAACAGCTGTAAATTGAAGAATTACATTATATAACCTGAGTTTTAAACCAAGGTTTTCTGGCATGTTTTTGCTGTCAGATGATCACAAGTACAAAAGTTAAGCCATAACTAGTTTGGCAAAAAGCTCAAAGCATTTATAACATTTGAGGAAATGTTAAAATGCACGTAATTAGAGCTGATATTAACAATACGTTTTATTATGTCTTAACAAAAATATTTTTTGTATTGTCTTCTTACAATGTCTTTGCATTTTTGCGTGATGATATCAAATGTTTAATAAACCTACAAAAAGAAAACTAAAGAAATGTGTCAATTATTTCAACACACACATTGTTAAAAGGTCAAACTAATGTATTAAAATGCTATGCTAATGCATGTGTGATTGTTAAATGTACAGGCATAGGATATAGTTGTAATTTATGGGTATAGTTTGACTGCGTGTCCCATGCAAAAGATGAATAATAAAATCACATGTCCTCTAGATCAGTGGTTCTCAACTGGTCAGGCATCTGGACCCACTTTTTCCTTTGTCAATAGATCGCGACCCGAAATGTTGAACCACTCAAATCTATTCAACAAAAGATCGTGCTGTAATATATACGCTTTTCAGCACACATTATTAATTAAAGTGAAGTATAGTGCATATATCCCTTCACAGAACTGAAGTATGCTTTAAAAAAGGTTTAATGAGATGATGGAATCAAAGCTGAACTGTATAACATAAAAAGGCACACATGCTGAAAACCCAACCCCAGAAGGGGGTCTGGGGGGATTCTCCCCCAGGAGATTTTTAGAAATACTAACATATAAACTACGCATTCTGGTACACTCTGAGAAGAAAATAAATAAATCTATTACTACCCGACATATTAATAATATTTGATGCCATTGTTTATTTTTCACTTTGTTCTGAAGCTGAACTTGCTGCTCCTCACAGAGAGAAGAGCAAAGAGGAGATAGTCTGTGTGAATTACTTTAAATTGTGGGTAAGGGTAGATAGCTCCCATTGTTCTGTGACCTGTCAGTCATCAAACCGGGGGTCATATTTAATTATGAGTTCATTTTGATCTGAAGTTGTACCCATGGATGTATAAAGAATAGTCAGCAAAGATGTTTTATTGAGAAGATGATCACTACGCGACAGAAGTTTTCAAAACCGTTTATGGTCTCCGGTACTTCCAGTCCAACGCCTACTGCATGCACAGTGTTAGGAAATCGGGCCTTCAAAATAAAAGTTTGACTTTTTTCCCAAAAAAAAAAAAAAAGATTCATTTTTTTCAATTATTTTTTTCTTCACTCACACATCTGCGACCCACTCGAAACGGGTCCGCGACCCAAAAAAACACTGCTCTAGATGTACCGAGAGACAGAGGGATAAATGTGGAGTTCTTACCCTTGATTTGAAGGCCAGGAGAATCTTGGGCAAAAAGAGAACAAAGCATTTCAGGCCGATGGTGAAGTACTTGAGGACAAAGTCAGTGATGCCCACGGCCCAGATCAGATCAAAAAACTCAAAGCTGTTCAGGTTGGGCTTGGCAAATATGAGGCTAGAGAAGAAAGGAAAACAACATCTAGGTGAGTTGTAATAGGGAGGTCTGGTGTTTTTCTCTTTGGATGGTGGACTGAAAAGCAACAGAAAGACAAATGCTTAAACGTTCTGGAAACAAAAAAAATGAAATAAACACAAAATACTCACAGGACAAGAGCAGACAAGAACAGGAACGCTCCCTAAAGGAAATGAAAGTCAAAATAAAATGGCTTACAGAACACAAAATGAGTGGAAAAACCTAAATGAAATCCAAAACAAAAGATGGCACGCAAAGAAAAACACAGCTATTATTAAAATACCTGCTTGTACACTACCTGAGGTGCAGCTCCTCTTGACTGAATGTGTAATAGATGTACATTATATTCCCTGCAAGGAACATGATGATCCACAGAGCAACCATTACAGAGCGATCCGCCTGGTAACATAAAAGAAACACACAGCTATTTTAGAAAGATAACAATGCATTTCTCTACACTTAGACATTTCAATACCAGTAACTGCAATAATGTCACCTTATTAATATGTTCTTAATGAAAAGTTAATAAAAACAAGACTTAAATACTGATAAACACAAAATCATCAGCCTAAGTGAAGAAAGACTTTATGTGTTAAGGTGAACGATTGTATATTTCTGCTATAAACAAAGAGGTGTAGAGAAAACAATGAGAAGATATAGTGATGCACTTATTATTCAGTATTTAAAGGGGACCTATCATGCAAAATGCACTTTTGTACGTCTTTTATACATGAATATGTGTCCCCGGTGTTCCAGGGAACTCACCAAGTGTCAGAAAACACAACCCTCTCTATTTTCCTCCATACCCAAATCTCTAAAAAAGGGGCTGCAACGGATCTGATAAAAACTGATCCAGATTTGAACACTGTCCTGACGTCAGGACGGTGGCGCTACGGCTATTGGGCCAACTCTCCACCTATCAGGAGGAGACAGCCACGGCCATTGCCGTTCGAAAGCGCTGGAGACGCTGTAGTACATATGCCAGGCCTGTAGGTGGTGCTGTTCTTACTGAATCTGCCCTTGCAAAAACAGAGCTAAAAAAGTGCAAATTGAGTGAAATGAGGCATGGCTAAAATGCATGATCTGTTTGGTATTTTGAAAAAAAAAAAGTATAAATATGCCTTATACAGTATAGGTATGGTCCTACACTATATTATTCAAATATAGCATGATAGGTCCACTTTAACATGTTAAGCTGAAAAGAACAGATACCGGTTTGTGTGTTGGAATGTCATTCTGCGATTACAGAAAATATGAAAACTGTCAAATCAACAG
This sequence comes from Trematomus bernacchii, assembly GCF_902827165.1. Classification (NCBI taxonomy): domain Eukaryota; kingdom Metazoa; phylum Chordata; class Actinopteri; order Perciformes; family Nototheniidae; genus Trematomus; species Trematomus bernacchii. Next base: position 15,047,211 of record NW_022988043.1, read on the forward strand.
AACAATAACAGTTTTATGTATTTTAAAGGATTTCAAAAGCATAAAAAGATTAAAATACAGTATTTAAATACCAGCAAAACCAACAATGAATGATGAATCAAACCTAGCCTGAAACATTTTATTTCTCGGGCCGAAAATGCATTTAAACCATTAGTTCGCCACTTTGTTTCCAGGTGCACAGCTGTTTTATGAAAGCTTACTGTGAGGAGTAGTTACTAATACTTTTATTTATTTATTTTTAAATGTACATCTTCTGTATGTATGATTGGCCTTTGAGTTGTGAAACAAAGACTTGCTACGTATGTCAGAAGGTGTTTAGAGGCAAAATAAAACATTGTAGTTTTTGGTATTTTCTTGGGAAATTTCTTAAGAAATATGAACAAGTCTAGCCTTATCCTTTAATAGACATGTGTGGAAAAACATAGTGTTAATTTGATCTATGCCTACAGTAAATGTGTATAAGTATCAGAATTGGCTCCGAAAAAGTAGAGTGTTGGGAATATCTTTAAAACCTGCATCAAACCAGAAGTTAGGAAATGTGTGTTTTTTTTATACCCGTAATGATACTTGGTGCCTACAAGTGGAATTGGCATAGGCGAAGGTGCTGGCCATGCCCACACACACAGCAATACCTGCAGGAGAGAGGAGCAACATTATAAGACCTTATGCTTCTGATGATTCTTTGATGTTAGTAATGTAAACAATGTGAGCCGCACTATTACTCCACATGCTGGTGTACCTAGCTTATGCTGGAAGCAGACTTTAGCCAGCAGAATGAGGATGAAGGGGAAGCCTCTCTGCAGCCATGTGACCACTGCCTTCAGCTCAGACAGGGCCGGGGCCGGGGTGGAGGGGTCTTCCTGCGCCTCCTCCCTGGAGCTGTGCCTCTCGGAGCCGGCGGCTGTGGTGGCCTGCTGGAGCAGAGAGGAGGTCCTGTGCTGCAGGGGCTGGTGGTGGTGGTGGTAGGGGTGGTGGTGATGGTGGTGGTGGTGGTGCGGAGGTGGCCGAGGGAGGAAAGGTCCACCCTCTGTGCGGTGGGGGCCTCCTTCTTCTCTAGACGATGCAGTCATCTGGATAAAAACTTCAGGGGGAGAGCCCAGGACTAAGCCGGCTGCCTGGAATTGGGCAGAGGAGACGGAGCCGGAGGGGACACCCACCAGGCCGGAGAAGATCTGCTGGGGGGAAGTGGGTGAGTCGGGTTTCAGGCAGTCAAACACACCACCCTCATCCAGGCTGCTGTCTGATCCCAGAGTTTGGCTTCGGCTCCTGGGTGGGAAAAAGGTACATTAAGTGAGGATGTGACTTTTCTGCTAAGCAGGGGCGGATCTACGGGGGGCAATTAGAGCTGTAGAGCCTTGCCCCCCCAGCTGCCCCCCTCACTTTTGTGTCCCTAAAACTGTACTTGTAGAAACAAACCTACACTATGTCCACAAGCTTCTTAAGCAACGAAACAAGCAGTTCATTAATGACAAGTGAATGATTTTAAATATCATTTTAGGTCCGTTAAAAACGTAGCTATGGCCCTGCATTAAACTGTGGAGCGGCGTTCACAGACTGCGGCTCACACCGCTGCAGAGAGGGAGCGAGCTGTCCCAGCACCTGAAGGTGGATCAGCTTGGGAGCATTTCCCCTTCCACTAGTTTTGCTTTTACTAAGGACGAGAGCTTGAAACAAAATATTAATAAAACGCTGCCGTTTGAATCGATAGCGTTTAACAGACAGTTGCTGTTTGGGACGATACATTACAAAATACTACACAGGCAGCGCTAAATCCACGTAAATTACACATCACTGCAATGAGGCCGGATCAATTAAACCAGGATACATGGTCCTAATGTGTAAAGTTATACAAGCATTTGTACCAGTACTTTTCACAAGTAGACTCTTGCAGGCCAGAGTAGCTGGAGTGATTCAACAACAACAAAAAGACATGAGTAGTGATCAGGACGAACAGAAAGAGGAAAAGGAAAAGAGAGTACACTGAAGACACCAGGAGGCTCAGAGCAGGAGAAAGCCAGGAGGAGATGAAGACATAAGTGAAGAAGAAGAAATGTATGTGAGGAATAAAGATGAAGCGTCAGAAAGAGGGACAGAGGCAGTGATCAGGAAGCAGATCAAACTCCAGCTGGACCATATGGTATGTTTTTATTCTCCTTGCATAGATATTCCATTACAGCAGCACAATCTAGCGGCTCTTCGTATTGACAAATATGTATTGAAATGTGTTGCTGCACAGGTCACCTTTAGCTTTCTTAAGAGATGGGTGATGTCAATTGTGTACTTAATTATAACTAAGTACTTTTGCTGTACTTACAGTAAACTGAATTATCGTGTATCATGAGTATGTTTTGCTGTTTTATACAATATTTAATTTGTTTGTCTGAACATCTTGTTTCTCTTGTGCATTAAGAACACTTGTGTTAGGGCATGATTTAACAATAAATAGGTTATATATATACACAGTATAAAATACCACGTACTGTCCGCCCTCCCATGCCACCCTGGCATGACCTCTTGCCCCCCCTTTGCCACCCCATGTAAAATGTTCTAGAACTGCCACTGCTGCTTAGGTTTGTGACCAAATCACAAATCTATTGAAGGGTGCTTTGATCACTAATAGAGTTTGGCCTCCACCTTGGAAGCACACTATTGTTTAATATATGATTTTAAGCATAATTATTAGGATAAACCTTGACTGGAACAAAGAGGCCTTGCCAAAACCATTAATAAACAGCTCTAGGCTGAATGCATGTCGAGGGGGGGAGGCAACATGCATTTGGATGTGTATTTGGTTTCTTGGAGCTATTCTTCCCACCTTTCAGGGGGCATGCCATCCGTGTTGCTGCTGTGTCTCCTCTGCATGGCATCACCACATGGCCCAGCCCTGCAATGCAAATCAACATGATCTGTGAGACTGACAGAGAGGCCGGGTGTGAACGTATACATTCAGCTATTCTGCTTATTGTGAGTCTCATTCGTTATACAGTAAGCTGAATAACAATATAGACGACATTACCTGAATTAGCACAGTGAATTTCCCCTCAGCTCTTGACATATTTAGTGTCAGGTTAGCTAAGTTGATGATGCTGCTGCTGCTGCAGAAGATGCTCCGACCGTCCAGCTCTAGCTACAAAAAACTTCCGGTATGGCGTCATCGACGTCGCTTATCTACCCAATCAGCGTCCTCCTACCAACCACACCACATCCGCGTTGGAAATTTGTTTTGCAGATGGTGGTTGTCAGATTCTGCTGGATAAACATCACCGTTGGTGCTTGTTTGAAGTAATGTTGGACATTACAGAAGTGCTTTCTTCAAAGGAGGGGAAACTGCGTCACTAGGCTGCATAAAAGCTTATTAGTATTTGTTTTTATCAGCAGTGCCTGGCTTATCCAGGACAGAAAGCTAGTGCTAACAGCAGCTAGCTAGCAGGCTAACAAAGCAGGCTTTAATGATGAAACACCGTTAACTTGCCTGCATGTCCAACAGTTAACAGTTTTAGCTGTGTCCGAGCATATTTCCTATTTACAGCCATTGCCCGTGTAGCGTAATTGTCGCTAAGCCTGCAACATGGGTTAGCTAACGCTTCTTGACACTAACAATAAAACGACTTTCCTCTTGGTGTATTTATCACATTTGCTGTCTGATAAACCTAACAAACGTCAGTAAACAGATACAGTTTTGCTCGGTTATACAGTGTTTGAGTGAGTTTCATCACGTATGCACACATCGTTACATATTCCTGAGAAAAAACGTCAGTCAGGGAGTTGATGCCCCTGGAGGGTTGATGTTTTGGACTGTCACTGTCACCGGACTCCCCCCTAATTAAGCCATGCTATGATGGTGCTACGGCGGCTACTGAGGAAGCGATGGGTGCTGGGAGTAGTCTTCGGACTGTCTCTCATCTACTTTCTCACCAGCACTCTCAAACAGGTACAGACACTACACTAACACTAAAGCTAATTGGTCCTCCTGGGTACATGTGATTTGTTGATGAAATATCCAGATGGAGGTGTCTTTCTTCTTTTGCACCATAGAAGAAGTCTCCTGATTGATCAAAATGTATGTTGGACACGAGCCCATATGTAGGTGCTGTCTTCCTTGATCCCAGGAAGGCTTTTGACACTGTTGACCACCAAGTGCTCCTTACAAAGCTGACATATTTCAATTTTTCGGCAGATTCAATACAGTGGGTTAAGTCTTACTTATGGAACAGAAAACAGTGTGTTTTGGTCAACGGAGCCAAATCCCCCTACCTTGTGAACCCTGTTGGGGTTTCACAAGGTACCCCATTGGACCATTACTGTTTTCTCTGTACATTAATGACTTGCCTAATGTATGTCCTGAGTTGAATGTGCAAATGTATGCCGATGATGCGGTCAACTTTGTACATGGGAAAAAGACTGAAATTATCTCATCCTGTCTCTTAAATGCTTTGGACAAGGTTCAACACTGGCTGAACAACATTTGCTTACAGTTAAATGCAAAAAAACAGTATGCATGATGTTCAGTAAACGACCAGTCAAAATCGAAGGATCCAATGTGTTTTTAAACGGAGCAGAAATAGAACTAGTCTCCCACTTCAAGTATCTTGGAGTCATAATGGACTCGAACTTGACTTTTAAGAAACATATTAAGAAAGTATCCAATACCATTAAATTCAACTTGCAACATTTTAAACAAATTAGACCTTTCTTAACTGTCAATGCTGCAAAGTCATACCTCCACTGTATGATTCTATCCCACATTGAATACTGTTTTACAAACTGGTCGTTTGCTTGTGCCACAAACCTGAAACCCATAGAACAGCTGTACAAGAGAGCTATCAAGGTGTTTGACAGAAAGCCAAATTCATACCACCACTGTACCATCCTTGAAAAACACAATTTCTTGAGTTTTGACAATTTTAAGTCTTTTAAAAGTATGTGTTTTTTTTATAAATGTTGACATGGACTGGCCCCCCCCCCCCTTAGGGGAATTCATCCACAAAAAACACACTGGACGCTGCACTAGGTCAGAAACCAGAGGAGACTGTGAGGTCCACCGCAGACAGACCACTTTTGGACAAAATGTCCTCTCCATTAAAGGCAGCTCATTGTGGAATAGCCTCCCAACTGAGATACGGGATTGTCCCACTCTCAATAGCTTTAAAGGTCAACTCAAAGAATGGTTGAGCAACAAACATCCGTGTAATCACCGCTAAATGCACTTTAACACAGGGGTATCTCCTCTTGCACTTTATGTAGCTCTTGTATAGATAGATAGATAGATAGTACTTTATTGATCCCAAATTGGGAAATTGTTGTTGTTACTGCAGCATAAAAGGCATTTTACAATAAAACAAAACTACAAAATATACAAGAATAGAAAGAAAAATAAAATAAAATATAAAATATACATGTTGAAATAGAAAATATACATGCAGATAATATATATATACAAATATATATATATATTCAAAATATATGACATTATGGAATATGGAGTATAAATATTGAACAGATTATATGAGTAAAATGTACAACGTGGTTTTATTTCTAGAAAAACTATGGAGCAGAGAGTTCTCTTCCAGCCAGAGGTGATTTGTTGTACAGTGTTATTGCAGTGGGCAGGAATGTTTTCCAGTATCTGTCCTTGTGACAGGGGAGCTGCAGCAGTCTGTTGGAGAAGGAGCTCCGTTGACTGTCCAGCTGCAGGTGGAGAGGATGGGTGGGGTTATCCATGATGGACAACAGCCTGTTCAGTGTCCTCCTCTCCACCACAGCTTCAAAGGGTTCCAGCTTGATGCCGATGACTGACCCAGCTTTCCTGATCAGTTTATTGATCCTGCTGGTGTCACCGGCTCTGATGCTGCCCCCCCAGCAGACTGCAGCAAAGAAGAGTGCACTAGCCACCACAGACTAGTAGAAGATCTCCAGCATCTTGCTGCATACGTTGAAGGATCTCAGCTTCCTCAGAAAATAGAGTCGGCTCATCCCCTTCTTGTGCACAGCGTCAGTGTTGATCCTCCAGTTCAGCCCATTGTCTAAGTGCACTCCCAGGTACTTGTAGACCTCCACAACAGCCACATCCTCTCCTAGAATGCACAGGGGCAGAGGAGGAGATGTCCTCTTCCTCCTGAAATCAATGACCATCTCTCTGGTCTTGGCCACATACAGAAGCAGATGATCTCCACCAGTCCACTCAACAAAATCACCCACCAGCGCTCTGTACTCCTCCTCCCGTCCATCCCTTATACACCCTACCACTGCAGAGTCATCCGAAAACTTCTGCAGGTGGCATGACTCTGAGTTGTATTGAAAGTCAGAGGTGTATAAGGTGAACAGGAAAGGAGACAGCACAGTCCCCTGTGGGGCTCCAATACTACCAACCACCACATCAGACAGCACACTGCCCAGCCGGACGTACTGTGGTCTGTCCGTGAGGTAGTTGGTAATCCAGGAGATGGTGGACGAGTTTACCCTCATAGCCTGCAGCTTGTCACTCAGTAGCCGAGGCTGGATCGTGTTGAATGCGCTGGAGAAATCAAAAAAGGTGATTCTGACAGTGCAACCCGATCCATTCAGGTATGAGTGAGCACGCTGCAGCAGGTAAATAATGGCATCGTCCACCCCCAGGTGAGGCTGGTAGGCAAATTGCAGAGGGTCAAGGAATGATCTCACCTGCGGTCTGAGATGGGCCAAGACCAGTCTCTCAAGCACCTTCATCACATGAGATGTGAGTGCTACAGGGCGATAGTATCTTCTCTTGCACTTTATATGTCGTTGCTGCTATATTGTACTACCATGTCATAAATACTTGTGTATGCTGCTCTTGCTCTCTTGCACTTTTTGCATATCATGTATTTTGTTTTTGCTATGTCTGTAAAATGTAATTTTCTTAAATGTTTTATGTGAGGGACTGCGGATGGAAATGAGCTCAAAGCTAAATCTGGCACTGTTACGCTTGACACATTTGAATGCATTACTGTGCATTGTCCCTGCCAAATAAACAATTAAATGAAAATGAAATGAAAGGTGCTCTTGCACATTGGTGCAGTCATCCTGTACATTCAATATTGCCTTAAATTAGTCCTGCTTAATATATCATTGTATTGTCTCAATGGCTTTATATACTTAATATTGAGTGACACAAGGACAATGGATAGGAGAGGACAATCTGCTTTACCTCAGGAACTGTTGACATTACATTTTATACAGCCCCTAAAACATATTTAAGTAAATAGTTTTGTCTGATCAATAATATAAAACCCAAAGATATTCAGTTTACTATCACAGTTTTTTTTTAAACAGCCGCAAGTTGACAAGTTGTAACTAGTGAATGTTCTGCATGTTTTCTTAAAGATTAAGAGATTATATTATCTCGGTTTTGATTCTCTATTGACTTACCTAATTGTCTCAGCTCTATCTGATATAAGTCTTACATTTCCGACTTTAAGACAACTTATTCAGGCAAAAGTCTGCTGCTTAAGACACTGTAGCATGTGGGATCTTCTTCTTTTCAATGAAAAAATGAATTTAGAGACATTTGAAGTACTCCAACTAATGTCAAAATCAACAGTTTTAATGTCAGCAGCATTATTTCCAAAAATGTCCATTTCTAGTCCTCTTGCATTTTCTCACTTCCAATCTTATCATATTGTCTGACCCTTATTCCAAACTGTAATACGTTGGTGTTTAATGGCATTTCATGACCCTGTGTGTATTTTGCAGGAGGAGCGGACCATTCGGGACCGCACGCTCTTGGAGGTCAGAGATCCAGACCATCGCATCCCATGGAAAGTACGTTTTAACCTGGGCAACAGCAGCCGGCAGATCACTCAGTGCAGGAACTCCATCCAGGGCAAGGCGCTGCTCACAGACGAACTTGGTGAGTAATGCAGCAGCTAACACTAAACCTGATAACAACGCGGCTCGGTGAGACCGTTTCGTTTTCTCTAATCAATATCTATGCTTATCTGTGTTAATGTTTTACAGGATACGTGTGTGAGAGAATAGACTTGCTAGTGAACGGCTGCTGTAACGTCAATGCGCCCAGCTCCAGGCAGTACATCTGTAAGAGCTGCCTGGCCAACGGCTGCTGTAGCGTCTATGAGTATTGCGTGTCTTGCTGCCTCCAGCCTGATAAGGTAATCTGTCCCATCAAGGATGCTCAGGGGCCTGGGTTATGACTGTCATCTAAAAAAAGTCCCAATGCTGCATCTTGCAAAACGTCTGCATGATCATAAAGTGCACATTTTTAGATACTTAAGCCCTCAATATTTAACAAAGAAAGAAACAGGTTAAACAGATTTGACTAATTCTCACCCTCTTATCTGTGTGCTCGTCTTCAGCAACCTCTCCTTGAGCGCTTCCTGAATCGTGCAGCTGAAGGTTTCCAGAATCTCTTCACCGCCGTGGAGGATCATTTCGAGCTTTGCCTGGCCAAGTGCAGGACCTCTTCACAAGTATGTTATGAGACCAACAGCAATGAAAATGTCCAAGTCTGACAGAGCACAATCCTATCTTTATATAAACACAGACATTTGTCTGAAATCTTCCATTTGAGTTGTTTTTACACTAAGCATAATTTGTGAACATTTCTCACAGATACACAACCTTTGCAGATGCATTGATAAGTCAACATTTCACAATAAGTAAAGTCAACATTTAACAAATACTGTTTACTGTATATTGGTTTTCTTGGGACATTAAAAGCTAGAAAAAAGATATGCGCTACACTTTCCTACATGTTTATCTATGATTCATTGAATGAGGTTTAACAACATTTTAAATACATTTTTATTTTCCTCTTTATGAATATTATTATTTTTGATTGATATCATACATTGATTCTTAAGAGATAGAAAACACACATGTAAATCCATTCAACCCTCTTGACATTTGCTCTTCCTGACATAAATTGCTTACACAATCTAAATTTAAAAGTTTTCTTATTTTTATTGTCGATCTCTTTCGATAAGAGGATCAAACAAACTCCTCAAATCATGGTTTTATCGTTACTCGAGCTTAATAAATGTTGTTATCTATGAAATTCCTGATTCATCAAAAATGTTATATTTGAACCCTACTTTTCTTTATAATTATATTAAATGAATTCATTAAGCTGTCTAATCTTTTTCCCTCTCATTTAGAGTGTTCAACATGAGAACACTTATCGAAACCCTCAAGCAAAGTACTGCTACGGAGAGAGTCCTCCAGAGCTCCTTCCTGTCTGAGCATTTGACTTCCTTCTCAAGTTAAGCAAGTTCAGAGCATCCCTGTTTGGACACCCCAAGGTGCTTGGAGAAGAGACTCAGCAAATGAACTGCCGTCTTGGACAATTTTTGCATTATTGGGACAAAGAAATGGAAACCTCCAAGGCCGACCCCATAATGGACAAATGCTGTATGTGATTTGATTATTTACACTTCATAAGTGCATAGAATGCTTCATTCATTCATCCGTGATGATCATCAGGTCTACGTAGCAGGCAGCTCCTCCATCAGGATTCACTTCAAACCGGTTCATGTCATCAAAATAGCTTTCATTTTTTTAAAAGTAAGATCTGGTTCATGTTTTGTTGAATCATAACAACAGCAAAGAATGTGTCATTACTTTTGTGTGTAGTGCATGCATATGAAACTGCTATTTAATAAAAGTGACTGTGAAATTAAATGGGTTATCAGTTCTGCTTTTTATAAATGGTGGCATTTTGAATTTTCCAGTTACTGGTCCAATTAGCAGTTCAATACTCGAGTTCCCTAGAGTTACTACTTTATCAAAATAAAGAATATACTATAATGAAACGACCAAAGGCTCAAAGACAATGTATGAGTTTAAAGTAATTCTCCATCAATTATATGACCATTTGCAATCAATTTACTAAATAACCCCATGTTACCTTTATATTCTTGAAGAAAACATTTTCTTGGATGCCTCACTGGTGAACAAAGAAAAAGGGGCCTTGCGAACATGGCCCCTTATTAATTCAACACAACATTTTCATAAACAGGAATCTAATAAAATAGGGTGATTCATAAACTAATTACCATTTTGTGGGTAAAGTATGTAGTGCTAGAGATCAAGACTTTTGCTAATTTAATTTGCCAAACGGAAAATACAAGGGAAACCATTTAAAAAGCTGTTTGTTTAAATCATTTTGTTGTTAACTTGCGGCATCAAGACTGTTTTTAAGCTCATTCAGAGCCACTAAACATTGGAACATTTTAATCTATATTCATTGATGTCTTAATTTGGGGATGGCGAAGCCCACATCAATCTCTGTTACACTGTTGTTGTTCTGTAGCTTTGCTTTGATGGGAGTTTGACAGACTTATCTGCTCTACGGCCCACTGTCCATCTGTCCACACATTTCAATACAGTGATTGGAAACTGGTTGTGCTCTCTGAAGGTGATTCCTATCAGCTTCGCTCTCTACCTCAGGCGACCCGGCCTGCTCACAAGGGATGGACGGCCAGAGCAAAACAATTAATCATTGTGGAGGCTGAGAAAACAAACTGTCGTAATTAAGAAATGAATTAGGCCCCTTTTAATTTGCCTCTTTGGCAAGTTGATTAATGACAGTCACATGGGAATTATGTCAGCTGCTGAGAAGTAGCAAGTTTATTTGAACAAAGCCATAATTCACATTTTGCAAAATACTTTATTTTATCTACCTGTGATTTAATCAGTATTTGATATACTACATTTGTACTAAATTCATTAATTAATTCAAACTCAATATAAAAAGTGGCACATTTCAAATGTCCAAAATGCATAAAAAAAACAAGTTGTTTACATTACAAATAAACATAAAAAAGTATTTCAAAAGTCCTTAACTATTATAAAAAGCTGCCATAGACTGTAACTGTTTCTGCATCCCCAACAGAGATTACAAGAGGTACGCGCTGCCCTCCAGGTACTTCTGAGGAGTGGGCTTCTTCTGAAGAGCTTTATGTTAAATCTTATTTTTCCCTTTGACCTTTGAACTCTGTTGCCAAGACTTACTCTCCAGCCAGACCAGATAGGCCTTGGCACTCACCAGCAGAGTGTGACTCCACTGCTTCTTTTCAGGCGCATTCTTGGGCATTTTGGGCTCGGCTGGCATCTGCTTGCACGCCCCGTAGAATTCCTGCTTTGAACACTTTGCCAGCTCTTTGACTTGGCAAATGGTCTCGTTGAGCTTCTTTTGAAGTTCAACACTTCCTTTGACCTTCTGGTCCTCCAGGACTTTCTTCAGGCCTTGAGCCATGAAGAGGAGGCTGCACTGGACCTTTGACCCATTGGCGCGAGAGTCCTTCTCCTGGAGCAGAGGGAATCCACCGTCCCAGGTGCCCGTGGGCTTCCCATTAACTTTAACCTGGAAGAGAAGACCAGCAGCAATGTTATTGAAACACACATACAAAATCTTATCTACAATGTGACTGTTTCACAATGTTCCACCAAAACAAGACGTATCTGCTTTGATCTACTGTACACTACACCCCAAAAAGAAGTTCCAAAATGCTAATTCTAGCAATAGAAAACGTAAGTGAATTAAAGTACATTTTCTTCAAAATTTCAACAAAATGCTTTTGAAAGTTATTTTATATTCATATTATTCAGATATAGATGTCAAGAGTTGCGTAATGGCACCTATGTTATTGCAGATGTGTTATTAGCGGAGGTGGGAGAAGTACTCAGATCTTGTACTTAAGTAAAAGTAGAAGTACCAAAGTGAAGGAATACTTTGTTACAAGTAAAAGTACAAAAGTATTAGCATCAAAATATAATTAAAGTACCAAAATGAATTACTCACTATGCAGATTGGCCCATTTCAAAATAATATATATAAAATGTTTTGATCATAATGATTGATAATTAAAGTGTTCTCAAAGCTGGTAAAGGTGCAGATAGTTTGAATGACTTTGTATACTGCAGGGTAGCTTGTGAATTTACTCCAGGTGGAACTAAAGTCTTATTTAAGTGTTTATATTTCACATCATTAATCTAAATCTGCATAATAACTAAAGGTACAAAATAATTGTAGTGAAGTACAAAGTAGCATAAATTGGAAAGTGAAGTACAGTACAAGTATCTCAAAATGTTCTTAAGAACTGTACTTAGTTACTTTATAGCTCTGGTTATTAGTCTTACAAGTCAGTAAAATATGCAACACAAAAATGGTCAGACACCCACCGATGAGCTTATTCAACAATGTCAGTAAGTACAAGTAATGTATACTGTAAATTACAATTTTGAGATTCAAGCTACTATATTTATACAGTATTCCAACAAATTGCAATTCAACTTCAATAGCTTATTTACTACTTTTATCGTTAAAGCAAACCAAAAATGTGTTGAAGAGAAGTAATTCTACCGGTAGCATGTAGATATGTTTTTCAAGAATAATGCATCTCTTTGACATATGAAGTTTGTAACACAGAAAGTGACTACAATTTGCTTACATTGCTCTGCATTAGCTTGTGAATAGTGAATATGCGATAACACTTTTAAAACAACCTATTTTAATGATGTGCAACTGTAAACTGTTGCACATCATCAGAGACACACAGTATGAAATGATAAATAGCCTATATATCATGCATATGTTGCTTTTTATGGTATTTTATCATTCATTTGGGTATTGTAAAATAATGTATTGATCATAGCAAATGTTTTGTAAAACATCTATAAACATAGATAGATGGACCATAAATGATTAAGCATCTACCCTCCTATTGTCTTCGTTTTCCCCCCCTTACTTTGGTGTTCGCGGTCAAATTGGACCGGTCCTGTTTTAACTGTTATTACATTAACACAAAAACCATTAATCATCACCAAATTTCATTTAACACCATTTCAAGACTACTGGTATACATGAAAAACTGCAGTTAATATACAAAGAATAGACACTGAACATGTATTGCGTGTGCCAGGTGTGATCCATGTGGGGGGATGGGCACATAAGGGGGATTATTATATTATCATTAACAAATAATCAAAATGTTAAAATGTCTGCAGTGAAGTATTTATTTTACTTACAAACAATTTCAAGCTCTTTACTACCAGGACTCTGGTTACGCCCGTCATCCATTTGAGTCCGCAACCATCATCAGAATGCTTCTTTGGCGCACATCCTGCATCCAAGCCTTGCATCAGAACCCCCATCCAGACGAATGCCACAAACCGCAAACCTGCAAATCAAAAACAACATGTTAAATCTGCACTATCTTTAAAAGGCACACATGTATTAATGAATGTGTAAAGTGAACATGGCATACTGTACCTGCTCTGTATTTCATCCTGACTTTGCTCAAGTTCTCAAAAATGACAGGGACTGATTCCTGTGCTTATATATTTGTGAACCTCTAAAAAGGTGGGTGTGAAAGCAGTCCTACAGAAAAAATGCCCCTTATCTCGAACTAAGCCGTATGCTTTGATGAAAAAGCAAAGCATCCAATCAATTCCTTTGACATGTCATCACCTTACGTGGCGCTTATTTGTCACTTCCACTTAAGGAAATGCTGCAAGCCACTGATGAAGATGATGTAGTTAAAGCTGTAACTGTCACAGAAGTTGACTCATTCGATCAAAACTCTTGAGTAACTTTCCAGCACATAAACATTCTGCAAATAACTTCAAGAGAAAGATCAGTTTGTTCCTTGGTACACATTTAAGTAAATAATTATTAGGACCTTGGTTTGGGAAATGTTTTTGAAAGTTTTATCAAATACATTTTTCATCCACACTCATAAGTGGATTTTTAGAATGAATTATGTGTACTCTTAACCCAACACTAAATATAAACAACCATGTAATATCTGCATCATTTCAGGGTAAACTCCGACGGACACATTTTTCAATATACGTCAGCTGTTATCACATATTTTCATTATGATATATTTTTGTCATGATTGATTCATTCCATCTCTGATCCTTCTCATGCAATACTTCCTGTGCATATAGATATGAGCTAACCATACTCCTTTCATATCCTTTCAGTACATTACGCCTTTGCTTTGAGGGACATTGCATGGCTGTTAAAAGATGAACTCCAAAAGTTGATTTTTTGTTGCAGTTATGAAAACCTTAAGCTCTTTTATCAAATAAAAATAAAAAGCACACTTATACAGAGTATTACAGAATCTAAATTGCTTTATTAGGTTTAGTCAGAGTACAATGAATAAGGCATCAGATGTTTTCATTAATCACAAAATAACTTACAAATAGAGCAACAAAGACTGAGGTTATGGTTAACAGGAGGTGGTGCAACAAAGTGGCCTTTATTAACAATAACAACAACGAAAAATAAACATGTGATACTGATAAATAATATAGGCTTGATTAAAAAAATTACTTTAGTTTAAGGAAAATAAATAACAATAAAAAGCTTGTAGCCTCACTGCAAGCAGCCGGATACTTTACCACCTACCATTTGCTGCAGGTAAGCATATTGTTGAAATAAATAACACAAAGAAACCAACATTTTTGTTATGTTAATAAATTACCAATAAATAAATAAAAGTTCACATTTCGATGGACCCATGTAAGAAAATAAATAGATATTTAATAAATATATGAATAATCCCCGTTTCAAATAAACATACAAAACAGTTTCGTCTAATTTCTCAGTTTCTGTGTTGGTAAGAACTCCAATGTTTTTGCCCTGAAAAAGTTAGTTTTTCATAACATGTCCCCTTTAAGCTACAACAAACTGCCCATAACCCCGACTTCACATAAATTCATAATTTAAAAGAAATAAATATCTATAAATAGCAGACAAAAAAACCTTATTTAAAGCAAGGGGTAGCATAGTCTCCCCACAATACCATAACACACATTCAATGGGTTTTTAAGGCAGATATTCAGGACAATTTTAACATGTTTTTTGGCATAATATACCAGAGAAGATGATTTGTTATCACAATTTTATCAGATTCTTTTAAAGGTCACCTTTTATGCAAAATAAACGTTTTCATGTGTTTTATACATAAATGTGTCCCTTCTCTGTTAAGGGATTCGGGAAGTTTCAGGAAAAAACATTCTCTCTCTTCCTGATCCATCTATATAAAAACCTGTCTGATCACATTTTGGCCAATTTGTGAAGATGTTTTTTGGCTTGTGTAACCATTAGCCAATAAACAACCAAGGTAACACCCCCCCCCCCCCCCCTGAATTAATTCATTGTATTAAATGATAGGTGAAAGTCATTATTGTTACTTTTTAATGGATTAAGGTATTGAACATGAAAAAAGTTTAAGAAATTTGAATTCTTTGCAAAATGTCAATCTCTTTACAATTCTTTCAGGCATAATTAGTGACTGCATTTTTTTTTACATTGATAACAACCATATCAATACAAAGATCCGAACATCTATGAGACAGTAACGTTACAATGCTAGTGTTAGCTGTTAATGGTATCTGAAAGTAAGGTTTTTTTCTAGGCATTTCATGTTTTTTATATTATTTATTGTACATGATTCATTGGCGCCACAGTATAGGTGGTTGGATCAAGCGTCTCTGTTTTTCATTTTATCACATTAATATCCGCCTAATTGTTTTCACTTCAACCTCCTGTCACCATATCAGAGCCGTATTAAAAGTGTCCTGTCGCTAATCCAATCTTTTTTCCCTAAATGCAGACTTCACCTTAAAGTCACTGCTAATTCAAACCAAAAACTCTAAAATACTGTATATTCAACATCCGAAACACTGGGTGGCTTTCCCTGTGAAGCAGTTACACATGCAATGCAATGCAATGAATTAATGTGCTGTCTGTGCACTCATTAAAATAAGCCGATTAAAACTATATTTGTGTATACAAATATTACAGGGACTAATGCAGTGGTGGAAAGCAAGTACATTCACTGAAGTATTATACTTAAATACACATTTGAGGTACATTTACTTTAGCCGAATATTTTCATTTTATAATACTTCATACTTCCACCTTACTACATTTTCGAAGCCAATTTTAAAAATGTTACTCCAATACATTTATTTTACTGATTTATTCACTATTTACATTATAGATCAGATTTTAACACACAATATTTAGGACAAACTGTTAACATATGATTATTCGAATAGATTGAACTATCCATCATTATATTTAATAAACTGAGTGGTTCAACGTTTTCTGTTCAAAGATTATTCACAGTTAAATGTGAAGATTTGCTGCTTTTGTTAATATTTAAATATTTTTTGAGTTTTTTCTGCAATGAGTACTATTAGTCCTAAAAGTACATTTTCCTCATCGTTCTTAAATACTTAAGTACCATTCTCGATGCAGAACTTTTACTTGAAATTGAGTATTTTTACAGTGTGGTATTAGTATTTTACATATAGCACCACTGGACTAATGGATTAAGATGGATCAGGCATGCTTAGTTATTATGCAGTTGCACAAACTGGCTGTTATTTATTTGTATTTATGACAAAGCAGCTGCACAAGCGTTAGTACAACACTGTTGCAATAGTAAATACATGTTAATTTAAACCAAATCAGTTAAGACCGAAACCTTAAAGATTACAATCGTCTGTGAATAAGCGGAATATGCGGTTTCCTGTCAGACACATCAGCGATAGCGTGACAAAACCACATTAGATCACATCAACATGTTGGGAGGCTGACATTTAAGCCAAAATTGCTGCACGATCACTTTGTCTGCAAGTTAACACAGATATATCACAAACCATGCCTGGAAAATATGAAAACATTACAAAATCAAAGGGAAGGACTTACATATTGTTCCAGTAGTATATCTGTTTCATGTTTCAATAGGCCTGTAAGATCCTCAGTGGTGTTTAATTCACAGCCGCTGTCAGTCGGAGCAGAAATCACTGGCCTCCACTGAAGTCCCAGGAGCATCAAGACAAGTGCTAACAAAAGAATATGTGAATACAGGTTATTGAAAATGTAACGCATGATAGGGTTAAATTATTTCTGCTTCTCTAAGGACACATTTCTCTACGTATTTGGCCAAAATAGTTAAGAAAGGAAGAAGACAAATAACATGTGATTGAAATTAAGTGAGAAACAATAATCAAATATACGCTCTTGTTTTGTTTTTTGAAGTTGTGAAACAAGGGGGGAAAAAGGAAAGAGCTCTATCACATGTAAATAAAAATCAGCAACATATTTCCAATATTGCCTCTCCTTGTGACTAGCCTTGCTTGCCCGTTCTGTATTCTGAGTAAAAATGGAAATCCTTTCACATCACTTGAAGTATCTCCTTCGATAAGGCTACTTTTAACAGACTAGTTCCATAAAGGCCTATTTAACCTGCACATATTATGGTATGTAGGCCTGCACATTCACACAACTTTTACTTCTGATTTGTCAGCATTATGATAGGCTCTACTTTTTGGACAATTAACCTTAGCAGCTAAATAATAAACTGCATTATTAAATACATGATATAACAACTTAGATTTTTAAACTAGTAGTAGTATATATTATTTTTAAGATATTTACCATAGTGCCAGAGAAGTCCATTGCATTTAAAATGCATAGCAGTCAGTGATGTTGTTGAGGTTCAGCAGTACTTGATAAACAACAAATCATGTAAAAATAGCAACTTTTCTGGCCTATATATACAGTATAAGAGCTCAGTCATCAACACCAACCCACACACACGGCAAGAATGTCATTTTTCCATGATGACATTTTTTGAAATTATGACACTGTGGTTTTTCTTAGTCCTTGAGATTAAGCAGGTGTTAATTACATGTATCATGAGCTCTTCAGATAATATCTGGCAAAAAAGGGTTAACAACCATAAATAGTTAAGACGCTTAAAATGTTAATATATTTTCATCACATTTAAGACCATTTCACTGTCTACTAAAATGTCTCACATATACAGAAACCACCTTTTTAAAATAATTTCATGACAGTTGTTTGTTTGTCTGTTGTTCCCAACCCTTAGGGTCGTGATGGAGCAAAGGGGGTAAAGAACATAAGAAATGGTGAGATTAATATAAGAGTGAAAAATAATCAAACATACTTTGGTTAGCAAAATCATGTTTCACACTTTGCTAAGTCATTGCTATGTTCTTGTCAATTGTGGAATAGTTTCATACCCCTTCAGAAATATTGTAAATATTACTGTACTTCAAGTGGACACAAGTTTAAAAAGTTTTAAGTGTTTTGATTTGAATGCCACTCAAACCTCCCTGATTAAGTTGAGTCATGATGAATGACAGATGTTAAAGGATACTCTGTCGGTGAGGTAGTCATTATTAGTTGGAACATGTTGTGCTATGAGTTTAACTGACTCTTGACAAGAAGTCAACAAAGAGTAAATATTTTCAATACTCTTTATTGAATGAAGCAGCACAAAAATTACAAATGTTTACAGAATAGGTTTACTTCAAATTGTACAAAACTTGTACAAAAGAAAATGTCTGAGTGAGCTAAATAAAAAGTGTATTGTGCAAATAACAAAAAAAATAAGACATAGTGTTATTGACCTAGGGTAATACTAAAGTAAAGATACACTGACCTCTTAAAAAAAAAAAACACTGACCAAGCCTCTGTCCTGCTTGACAGCATTTGTAGTAGTTTTAATATATAAGAACTACCTACACATTCGCCTCAGACCAGAACGAGTGAGTCCTGTTTGAAGACTCACTTTTGTTGCTTGAAAATTATTGTAAGATGAACTTTCTCACAATGCCTAGCATATTAAACTTCACACTTTCAGTTCCACAAAAAGGATAATTTAAATTCTTGCGAATGGCTTTAAATGTTTAAAATGTTATTTAGACACATGGCCCGGAAGACTAAGTTGTGCATTTATAGCACTGGTGAAATGTATGTGAAGGTGTTCTGCTTTACTGCTAAATAATATTATAACCAAATCAACCTACACCAAGAGATATCTGCATTAGAGAGAAAGGGTCATTCATCTGACTTTGTGCTTGTGAATTTGAATGTGCGAGTGTGTGTGCTTGTGTTTTGGAGTGATTGTGCATTTTGATGTGCAGGTGTCAGCTTGTGGGCCCCCTGGGATTCAGTGCATCCCGCCTTAGATAGGTAAGACAGGAGGAGACAAACTGTGTGCACACCATCGAGAAGCGCTTCTGGTGTTCATGGCAAGTCCGTAGTCGTTAATACTGCTGGCGATGCAGTGCTAGTCTAGGCACAGGGTTAGCCTCTCCTCCTGCTGCCGTGCCACCATTGGCCACTGGAGCTGGAGTGAGAGGCGAGGGTCATCCAGCTCAGACGGGACGTCAGAGATCAACTGGCTGCTGGATCTTTCCTCTGGTGCTGGAGCATGTCTGTTACGCTCACTATGTCCTCTTCTGGGACCTAGAAAATGGCAGAGGAAATGAAAGCAACGTTGGTTGATTTGTATCCTTTGCTTTACACACAACATATTCTCACTTTAAACATTTGTAATGGTGAACAAACCGTTGCCTATTTACAAATCCAGCAGACACACTTTTACCCATTCCGACATTCACTTTTGAATATTTGTGAGAAAAATAACAGATTCTTTACAGCAGGTTTTTTACTACTGCTTGTTGGATCTAGAACAAAGTATATAAGAGCTTTGAGAGTGAACCAGAAAACCACAGAGGTCATAAAACCAAAACAAGCATGCGTATAATCAGCAGCAACTCCATTTAGAACATTCATTCTGTTGGCCACTATGCATTTATTAACTTTGTTGTCTAAAATAAATTGCAAAAAATACAATCAAATATGTAAAAAGTGTATTAGCTTTTATATCTTGCCAGTTCACTATGGCCATACTCACAACCCCAGAAGAAGATACATTTTTTGTCATCTCCTTCAGAGTTTCTTCCAATTGTCTGTTTTCCTGTCAATAAAAGGCATTTGATGGCCCTATTTGAGTCTGACGTCACTGATTTCAAGTGCCAACACCATGCAATCCTTGCCATTAACTGACATTTTCCCTAGATTTTTATTTAGATCAAATGACATTGAATTTGTCAGTGAGTAATTAACTGAACATTACTGTACAGTGACCTACTGTAGCATCATACCGCACACACCTTCCAGGGAAGGAAATATAGTCAGCTTTGTGACCAAGAGCTTTCTGAGTTCCTTTAATTGTATTCTTCCTCTTTTGCAAAACAGGGTTGTCCCGGTTCTCTGGCCTCTGTGAGAAGACCGACCAATCATCTTGTTACACGAGTCCCTGTCTAAACTGCCAATAACATAATGATGGTACTGGAGCTTCCATGATTGGTCACATCCTGAAGCCCTTGCCACACGATAACGATAACGATAACGATAACGGACCACAATCGTTATCAAAAAAGTCTTCCGTCCACACGCAACAGGCACCAGAAACGTGTCCGTTCACACGAGACCGCTCGAAAGCACTGGAGACGCTGTAGTACATATGCCAGGCGCCCAGGCCTGTAAGTGGCGCTGTATGTATGGGATGCTACAATGCATGATCTGTTTGGTATTTCCAGCCAAACACTTCAGAGACATGTTTGTATGTATCTGAGACCTATAACATATTAAAAGAGTATAATAGTGGACCTTTAATTTCAAGAGTAAATTAATGCAGTATATTTGTCACACTCCTCTACTGCCTCTTCAAGTACCCTTGGCACCTGTGTAAGCCAGGCCTTCAGGTTTTCAATGACACACTTTCCCAATATCTTTTTTGGATAGTCATGCATGTCGGGCAACTGTGGAGTGGCTGGTGTTGGTGACAAAGCGTTCATGATTTTGAGAATATTCTTTATTTTATTTGAAAGGAGGGAGAGCTTTCCCTTGACATTGGGCCGGTGATCCAAACGCTGATATTCGTTTACCTCGGTAATATGCCAATGAAAAAGCAGATTCTTTGAGTAAATATCCTGCATCCGCTCGGAAACGCTGGCTCCAGATATATTGGAGTCGGGATCACAATCATCAGAAGGTGTATT
The DNA here is from genome assembly GCF_902827165.1 of Trematomus bernacchii. Taxonomy (NCBI): domain Eukaryota; kingdom Metazoa; phylum Chordata; class Actinopteri; order Perciformes; family Nototheniidae; genus Trematomus; species Trematomus bernacchii. The sequence continues at coordinate 15,068,088 of NW_022988043.1, forward strand.
CTTATCGAGATGATGAAATGTTAACTGTAAAGAAAAACAAGTAATGAAAATAAATTCATTGTATTAAATGATAGTTGAAAGTCATTATTGTTACTTTTTAATGGATTAAGGTATTGAACATGAAAAAAGTTTAAGAAATTTGAATTCTTTGCAAAATGTCAATCTCTTTACAATTCTTTCAGACATAATTAGTGACTGCATTTTTTTTTACATTGATAACAACCATATCAATACAAAGATCCGAACATCTATGAGACAGTAACGTTACAATGCTAGTGTTAGCTGTTAATGGTATCTGAAAGTAAGGTTTTTTTCTAGGCATTTCATGTTTTTTATATTATTTATTGTACATGATTCATTGGCGCCACAGTATAGGTGGTTGGATCAAGCGTCTCTGTTTTTCATTTTATCACATTAATATCCGCCTAATTGTTTACACTTCAACCTCCTGTCACCATATCAGAGCCGTATTAAAAGTGTCCTGTCGCTAATCCAATCTTTTTTCCCTAAATGCAGACTTCACTTTAAAGTCACTTCTAATTCAAACCAAAAACTCTAAAATACTGTATATTCAACATCCGAAACACTGGGTGGCTTTCCCTGTGAAGCAGTTACAGGAAATGCAATGAATTACTGTGCTGTCTGTGCACTCATTAAAATAAGCCGATTAAAACTATATTTGTGTATACAAATATTACAGGGACTAATGCAGTGGTGGAAAGCAAGTACATTCACTCAAGTATTATACTTAAGTACACATTTGAGGTACATTTACTTTAGCCGAATATTTTCATTTTATAATACTTCATACTTCCACCTTACTACATTTTCGAAGCCAATTTTAAAAATGTTACTCCAATACATTTATTTTACTGATTTATTCACTATTTACATTATAGATCAGATTTTAACACACAATATTTAGGACAAACTGTTAACATATGATTATTCGAATAGATTGAACTATCCATCATTATATTTAATAAACTGAGTGGTTCAACATTGGTGTACATTTTTGTAAGACGTTTTCTGTTCAAAGATTATTCACAGTTAAATGTGAAGATTTGCTGCTTTTGCTAATATTTAAATATTTTTTGAGTTTTTTCTGCAATGAGTACTATTAGTCCTAAAAGTACATTTTCCTCATCGTTCTGAAATACTTAAGTACCATTCTCGATGCAGAACTTTTACTTGAAATTGAGTATTTTTACAGTGTGGTATTAGTATTTTACATATAGCACCACTGGACTAATGGATTAAGATGGATCAGGCATGCTTAGTTATTATGCAGTTGCACAAACTGGCTGTTATTTATTTGTATTTATGACAAAGCAGCTGCACAAGCGTTAGTACAACACTGTTGCAATAGTAAATACATGTTAATTTAAACCAAATCAGTTAAGACCGAAACCTTAAAGATTACAATCGTCTGTGAATAAGCGGAATATGCGGTTTCCTGTCAGACACATCAGCGATAGCGTGACAAAACCACATTAGATCACATCAACACGTTGGGAGGCTGAAATTTAAGCCAAAATTGCTGTACGATCACTTTGTCTGCAAGTTAACACAGATATATCACAAACCATGCCTGGAAAATATGAAAACATTACAAAATCAAAGGGAAGGACTTACATATTGTTCCAGTAGTATATCTGTTTCATGTTTCAATAGGCCTGTAAGATCCTCAGTGGTGTTTAATTCACAGCCGCTGTCAGTCGGAGCAGAAATCACTGGCCTCCATTGAAGTCCCAGGAGCATCAAGACAAGTGCTAACAAAAGAATATGTGAATACAGGTTATTGAAAATGTAACAAATGATAGGGTTAAATTATTTCTGCTTCTCTAAGGACACATTTCTCTACGTATTTGGCCAAAATAGTTAAGAAAGGAAGAAGACAAATAACATGTGATTGAAATTAAGTGAGAAACAATAATCAACTAGAAAATGCATTTCCTGCAGAAAATGCGTGCGAATGCTGTAAACTGTGAACATTTGTGGCTGAATTTAGCTGAAAATGCAGAAAAAGCTGAATATGTTATTAGCTGAATGGTAGCTGCTTTTAGCTACAAAAATGCAGAAAAAGCTTAATATTTAAAAGAAAAGGTTTAAAAAAAGGTATAAACAACAACATGTACAGCCTTGATGTCCTGAAATAGCTGAATAATGTAATAGTTGAATGGTTTCTGCAGCTGAAAATAGGCTGAAGGAATTAAATATCAGATGTAAGTAGTAGTGAATGAATTTGTATTAAGATGAGAAAAGAAAGTAAAAAGGCTTGGGAAAGCAGCAGAATATTTGAACTGCACACTTTTGAACTAACTTGATGGTGAATCATCTGTCACCATGGCAACGGCATTTGATGACACCCCATAATACGCTTAGATGTGTTGATGGCTGCATCGTTACCAAACCTGTGAAGTTTTGGGCCATTTCGAGCATTTTCACGGAAGTTATGAGAAAACCGTGTTTCATGGTGAGCATTGTGTTGCCATGGCAACGGCATTTGAAGAAATCTCAAAACTGTCCCGTAGATGTCTTCACGGCTGGACTGTTAGCAGACATGTGAAGTTTGAGCACTTTTTGAACATTTTCATAGGAGTTATACATTACATTAGGAGGTTACATTACTCTCTCTCTTCTCTTGATCGCCCTCTCTCTTCTCTTGATCACCCTCTCAATCTTCTATCGCCCTCTCTCTCTTCTCTCTCTTCTCTTGCTCGCCCTCTCTCACTTCTCTTGATCGCCCTCTCTCTTCTCTTGATCGCTCTCTCTCTCTCCTCTTGATCGCCCTCTCTCTCTCCTCTTGATTGCCCTCTCTCTCTTCTCTCTTCTCTTGATCACCCGCTCTCTCTTCTCTTGATCGCCCCTCTCTCTCTTCTCTTGCTCGCCCTCTCTCTCTTCTCTTGCTCGCCCTCTCTCTCTTCTCTTGCTCGCCCTCTCTCTCTCTTCTCTTGATCGCCCTCTCTCTCTCTCCTCTTGATCGCCCTCTCTCTCTCTCCTCTTGATCGCCCTCTCTCTCTTCTCTTGATCGCCCTCTCTCTCTCTTGATCGCCCTCTCACTCTTCTATCACCCTCTCTCTCTTCTCTTGATCGCCCTCTCTCTCTTCTCTTGATCACCCTCTCTCTCTTCTCTTGATCGCCCTCCCTCTCTCCTTTTGATCACCCTCACTCTCTTCTCTTGATCACCCTCTCACTCTTCCATCACCCTCTCTCTCTTCTCTTGATCACCCTCTCTCTCCTCTTGATCGCCCTCTCTCTCCTCTTGATCGCCCTCTCACTCTTCTATCACCCTCTCTCTCTTCTCTTGATCACCCTCTCTCTCTCCTTTTGATCGCCCTCACTCTCTTCTCTTGATCACCCTCTCACTCTTCTATCACCCTCTCTCTCTTCTCTTGATCGCCCTCTCTCTCTTCTCTTGATTGCCCTCTCTCTGTCCTCTTGATCGCCCTCTCACTCTTCTATCACCCTCTCTCTCTTCTCTTGATCGCCCTCTCTCTCTTCTCTTGATCGCCCTCTCTCTCTCCTCTTGATCGCCCTCACTCTCTTCTCTTGATCACCCTCTCTCTCTTCTCTTGATCGCCCTCTCACTCTTCTATCACCCTCTCTCTCTTCTCTTGATCACCCTCTCTTCTCTTGATCGCCCTCTCTCTCTCCTCTTGATCGCCCTCACTCTCTTCTCTTGATCACCCTCTCACTCTTCCATCACCCTCTCACTCTCTTCTCTTGATCACCCTCTCACTCTTCTATCACCCTCTCTCTCTCTTCTCTTGATCACCCTCTCTCTCCTCTTGATCGCCCTCTCTCTCCTCTTGATCGCCCTCTCTTCTCTTGATCGCCCTTAATTGTTACAGCTCAAATGCATTGCAATGATTTCCATGTTAAAAAAAGACTTTAAAAAGCTGAATGTTTTAAAAAGTATAACATATTTTGAAAAAGTTGAAAGTTTCCCATCATGTGCTGAAAAGGCTGAATAGTTTGATATTTGAATGGTTCCTGCAGCTGAAATTAGGCTGAAGGAGTTAAATAAAGATATTAAATGTAAGTAGTAGTGAATGAATGTTTACAAACACCTGTGTGTGTAAACCCAGAGATGAAAGGTTACCATGGTGACGATTTATGGCGATTTACCAACTGCAGCACTGAGTCCCATTAAGAATGCATTGAGGATTATATCTGATAATTTTGCCACCTGTTCAAAAACTATGGCTCCTATCAAAAAATTACCAGACTGTGAGCATCAGGGAACCCCAATGAACTGATATATGTTGTTTTTTTTGTTTTTGTGTGTAAAATGTGGAGATGGGAGCAGTTTGTCTAAAGTGTACTTCTCTCTGTTCTGAAGAAAGTTCCGGAAAGATTTAACATGGGAATCAATTGGGAGCAAGGTGGACTTTTTGTCTCTTCATGCCCTCAAGAGGCATTTTGTTTAATATTTCTTCTTCATTTTTTTTAATTTGAGTGTAGGGTTTGGGAATTATGGCAGGTTTAAAACATTTTCTTTGGGAGAATTTCAAGCACTCTTCCACTCTGTTTTGAGATCAAAGCACTCTAGACTTAACGAGCTGCTCCATCCACACTAATGTTAAAATCTGAAGAAAGCCTCTTTACCAAGCTCCAAACTAAGTTAAATATCTCAAGAAGTGTAAAAGATATGAAGAATCTGAAGGTGTTGTGATGATTTGAAAGTTGGAATGAAGTGTCTAGCTGAAATTATGTGGAAGGAGAAGCATTTGGCGCAAAGTGTAGGAAAAGAGGATTTGAAGGCATCTCCCATTGACTTCAATGTTAAAAAAAAGTTTAAAAATCTGAATATTTCAAAAAGTATAAAATATTTTTAAAACGTTGAAGGTTGCCCATCGATTCCTGAACAGGCTGAATAGTTTGATATTTGAATGGTTTCTGTAGCTGAAAGTAAGCTGATGTTATGGAGAGCCAAAGTATTAGTGAAATAATAAGGGGAAGAATAAAGAATTTAAGTACTATAGTGGAATGCTGTGGTACAGCATTCGCACTAATAATAAGGGGAAGAATAAAGAAAATATCGAAGAACTATAGTGGAATGCTGTGGCACAGCATTCGCACTAAACATACGCTCTTGTTTTGTTTTTTGAAGTTGTGAAACAAGGGGGAAAAAAGGAAAGAGCTCTATCACATGTAAATAAAAATCAGCAACATTTTTCCAATATTGCCTCTCATAGCCTTGCTTGCCCCTTCTGTATTCTGAGTAAAAATGGAAATCCTTTCACATCACTTGAAGTATTTCCTTCGATAAGGCTACTTTTAACAGACTAGTTCCATAAAGGCCTATTTAACCTAAGGCGGGATGCACTGAATCCCAGGGGGCCCACAGATTTTTAAACTAGTAGTAGTATATATTATTTTTAAGATATTTACCATAGTGCCAGAGAAGTCCATTGCATTTAAAATGCATAGCAGTCAGTGATGTTGAGGTTCAGCAGTACTTGATAAACAAATCATGTAAAAATAGCAACTTTTCTGGCCTATATATACAGTATAAGAGCTCAGTCATCAACACCAACACCAACCCACACACACGGCAAGAATGTCATTTTTCCATGATGACATTTTTTTGAAATTATGACACTGTGGTTTTTCTTAGTCCTTGAGATTAAGCAGGTGTTAATTACATGTATCATGAGCTCTTCAGATAATATCTGGCAAAAAAGGGTTAACAACCATAAATAGTTAAAACGCTTAAAATGTTAATATATTTTCATCACATTTAAGACCATTTCACTGTCTACTAGATTTTCTCACATATATAGAAATGGTGAGATTAATATAAGAGTGAAAAATAATCAAACATACTTTGGTTAGCAAAATCATGTTTCACACTTTGCTAAGTCATTGCTATGTTCTTGTCCATTGTGGAATAGTTTCATACCCCTTCAGAAATATTGTAAATATTACTGTACTTCAAGTGGACACAAGTTTAAAAAGTTTTAAGTGTTTTGATTTGAATGCCACTCAAACCTCCCTGATTAAGTTGAGTCATGATGAATGACAGATGTTAAAGGATACTCTGTCGGTGAGGTAGTCATTATTAGTTGGAACATGTTGTGCTATGAGTTTAACTGACTCTTGACAAGAAGTCAACAAAGAGTAAATATTTTCAACTCTCTTTATTGAATGAAGCAGCACAAAAATTACAAATGTTTACAGAATATGTTTACTTCAAATTGTACAAAACTTGTACAAAAGAAAATGTCTGAGTGAGCTAAATAAAAAGTGTATTGTGCAAATAACAAAAAAAATAAGACATAGTGTTATTGACCTAGGGTAATACTAAAGTAAAGATACACTGACCTCTTAAAAAAAAAAAAACACTGACCAAGCCTCTGTCCTGCTTGACAGCATTTGTAGTAGTTCTAATATATAAGAACTACCTACACATTCGCCTCAGACCAGAACGAGTGAGTCCTGTTTGAAGACTCACTTTTGTTGTTTGAAAATTATTGTAAGATGAACTTTCTCACAATGCCTAGCATATTAAACTTCACACTTTCAGTTCCACAAAAAGGATAATTTAAATTCTTGCGAATGGCTTTAAATGTTTAAAATGTTATTTAGACACATGGCCCGGAAGACTAAGTTGTGCATTTATAGCACTGGTGAAATGTATGTGAAGGTGTTCTGCTTTACTGCTAAATAATATTATAACCAAATCAACCTACACCAAGAGATATCTGCATTAGAGAGAAAGGGTCATTCATCTGACTTTGTGCTTGTGAATTTGAATGTGCGAGTGTGTGTGCTTGTGTTTTGGAGTGATTGTGCATTTTGATGTGCAGGTGTCAGCTTGTGGGCCCCCTGGGATTCAGTGCATCCCGCCTTAGATAGGTAAGACAGGAGGAGACAAACTGTGTGCACACCATCGAGAAGCGCTTCTGGTGTTCATGGCAAGTCCGTAGTCGTTAATACTGCTGGCGATGCAGTGCTAGTCTAGGCACAGGGTTAGCCTCTCCTCCTGCTGCCGTGCCACCATTGGCCACTGGAGCTGGAGTGAGAGGCGAGGGTCATCCAGCTCAGACGGGACGTCAGAGATCAACTGGCTGCTGGATCTTTCCTCTGGTGCTGGAGCATGTCTGTTACGCTCACTATGTCCTCTTCTGGGACCTAGAAAATGGCAGAGGAAATGAAAGCAACGTTGGTTGATTTGTATCCTTTGCTTTACACACAACATATTCTCACTTGTGAACAAACCGTTGCCTATTTACAAATCCAGCAGACACACTTTTACCCATTCCGACATTCACTTTTGAATATTTGTGAGAAAAATAACAGATTCTTTACAGCAGGTTTTTTACTACTGCTTGTTGGATCTAGAACAAAGTATATAAGAGCTTTGAGAGTGAACCAGAAAACCACAGAGGTCATAAAACCAAAACAAGCATGCGTATAATCAGCAGCAACTCCATTTAGAACATTCATTCTGTTGGCCACTATGCATTTATTAACTTTGTTGTCTAAAATAAATTGCAAACAAATACAATCAAATATGTAAAAAGTGTATTAGCTTTTATATCTTGCCAGTTCACTATGGCCGTACTCACAACCCCAGAAGAAGATACATTTTTTGTCATCTCCTTCAGAGTTTCTTCCAATTGTCTGTTTTCCTGTCAATAAAAGGCATTTGATGGCCCTATTTGGGTCTGACGTCACTGATTTCAAGTGCCAACACCATGCAATCCTTGCCATTGACTGACATTTTCCCTAGATTTTTATTTAGATCAAATGACATTGAATTTGTCAGTGAGTAATTAACTGAACATTACTGTACAGTGACCTACTGTAGCATCATACCGCACACACCTTCCAGGGAAGGAAATATAGTCAGCTTTGTGACCAAGAGCTTTCTGAGTTCCTTTAATTGTATTCTTCCTCTTTTGCAAAACAGGGTTGTCCCGGTTCTCTGGCCTCTGTGAGAAGACCGACCAATCATCTTGTTACACGAGTCCCTGTCTAAACTGCCAATAACATAATGATGGTACTGGAGCTTCCATGATTGGTCACATCCTGAGATACTGAGCGAGTTGTGAAAGAGAACACGTAGATATTATTATCCATCATCACAGACTAAAGAGTAGTTGCTTTGAAAATGCAACACATGTGAAAGTTTTATTTCAACTTGCAATGTTTTAGTATTTTTGCTTTTCAATTGCAAGCGTAATTATAGCACATCACTTAAATTAAATAACATCATTTTCTGAACTTCGATCCGGATGACTTTTTTGAAGTGAAGATTATACCTATTATGTTTTCAATCTAGGTCGTAGAGATAATTTCTCAAAAAGACTATACTGTACTAAACAAGACGTTTTCAAGCGGAAACAATTGTGAGGTCACAGCTAGAATAATTTAATCAGTGGAATTTGCTATTATCAGGCCGGTCTGCGGTTTACACTGATCCCACTCAGGTTTACAAAGTTCCAGTGAAAATAGGATTTCATGACTGAAACAATGACCCTGTATGACACTCATGGTTAAGTTAAGTACAATGTTATGATGGATTGCATAATACAGCTCTGAAAGTGAGCACTCAAAGCATTCTGAAAGTAGGAGTACAATGGTGAACCCTTGAATACTATTTGGAATACCCAAAGATTTAACACCATGTTTTGCATCCTTTTTGAGTTCAATTTTGGTCATATATAAAGTTTTCTTCGTCATTTTTATGATAACAGGTGGTCGGAGTTAGTGATGAAGTTGGTAAAGGGAAAAAACAAAGAGATCAGGATACCGTCTGTCGTATATGTGGTACATTTGTACATTTACAAACACAAAAGTAGTACTGGTTTAGGCTGAAAACAGTATTTAAAATAGTTGTGCGTTAAAAGTCCTTAACAACCTAATACATGCTAACAACCAAGAAAACATTTAATTGAAGAAACCTTAATTACAGTCTAAAAATAAAAATAAATGTCTCCATCATGTGACAGTTAATAAGTTAGAAAGGGTAACAATAACTTGTAAATACATTTTCAGAGTGTTTACACATTTACATTGGACACTACATTTCAAGGATTCTTTTTTTTCTTGAATGATCTTAGCGTTTGTAAATGTGAACAGTAATTGGTCGATTGCTATTGATCAAATTGATAATATGGATCATAGGATTTTAATAATCATATACTAGCTAAATAAATTGGTCCATTTGATGAACCTATGAAGCCATATACCTTTATTCTCAAATGTATAAACCAGCTTGTATCAGAAACACCCTGAAGCTGATTTGGAATCACCTGGTTCGCTCATGATTGAACTTCACAGGAATGCTTACAGGAACACATATTTGTGTATCTCATCATTATTAGTCTCCCACATTACAGAAGAAAGACCAAACCTGAAATCTTTAAATATCTGAGCTAAGAGTAATCGCAAAAATGTGGCGTGATTTTGACAGCGCGGTGACAGAGGTCTATCTGATGACGGTGAGATGCTGGACTCACCAGAGCGTGGTCGAAGCTGAAGGTGCTGATGTAATAGGCTGAGATGTCGCTGTCTGCCAGAGGCTGAGATATCTGCGCCACTATTCCACATTCATCTGAAAAACAGAGAGAGAGTGGAGGATAAATGCATTAATATAAGTATCACATAATAAACAGCTGTTATCAAGCCAAATTAAGGATTTGTAATTGCCTGGAAATGTCATCACATGATAATGTAAAATATCTTATTTTCAATTGGTAACATTTTGTTTTAAGTATGTTAGGTAATAATACAAAAACAAGATGCATGTGAGGTAAAATATTGGAGTGTACGTATAAGACATGTAATAGAAAAACAAGGACATGACACTACTAGTGGTCCCATTACACCTCAACTGGCTGAATAATAAATAAGTTATAACAAAATAAATAAATTGAACACAGCAAGTGATAAAAAAGACATTTAGTTTAAATTATATCTCCGTCAACATTAAGCCTTACAAAATAAAGAAATGAGATACAACTGCCATTACAACTTGACAGCAAAAACTCTTTAGACAATATTTCTGGTGCATCACAGACATAATGAGTAAATCATATATTTTCTTAGAACAATCCTGTCACATGTTACAGTAAATCAAACAGCTTGTCTTACCATTTTAATAAAAAAAATGTGAAGTTTCAGTTAATGTATTGGCTTGCTAGGTCTGAAAGGTACGCAGGATTTGTCTGGACATGTGTTTGCATAACCGCAAAGATTTCTGATGTGATGTCAGATACCACTTGATCCAATTCCATTTCAATGTAAATACTGCTATATTTTACTATATTTTTGTAATGTTATTATAGTTTTCTTAAAATAGTTTTCTATCTGTGTTTTTAATTTTAGTTTTACTTTTACGTATGCACCAAAACACCAAGTCAAAATCCTTGTACGTGTCAACCTAGCTGGTAATAAACCTGTTTCTGATTCTGATCAATGTCAGCAGGGGAAGCAGATCCAGAAACAGGTTGGACTGTACCATATAAGTGATGCGCACTAACCTTGTTAGAGCCAGTATTTTGTTTTTTATAAGAAAGGCCACCTAATTGTGACGTCTGTAGTCAACACACTAAAAGACTACAATTCCCACGGGGCCTGCGCTAAAGTGACAGTGATGGGCAACCTGCTAGAAAGACACCGTTGAGGAACAGTTTTTAACTGTACAATTACCCTTTAAGTTATTAAGATATATAAGCCTTATCAAGAAAGAAAGAATACCCAAGTTGTTTGTTATTTTATTTGAGTTTTGCCTATTTGTTTTGAATATTGTAAAGGCCTCTTTTTCTTTGTTGCATGTGTAAAAGTTTGTTATTTTATTTTGAGCAAACACATCACATAACATCATCTAAACCATCGGAGGCCAAGCAAATCTTCAACTGTAAGTAATATAAAGGATGAAAACAAGTTAAACATGTGTGTTTAAGGCGTCTAGTGGCTTGATAGATAAACAAGGAAGGAAGCCACGACAAACCTGTACATAGATTAAATTACTCAGTGGCGAGCCGTCAGGGCCCTCTAGGCCCTCTGTGAGGGCCTAAGATATTCTAAAAAATAATATTTGAAAACATTAAAAAAAATAAAAAAATTTAAATATTATTTTTTATATATTTCTTTGTTACATTTTTCATTAGTTTGACCAAAATAACTTGATTTAATTGTATTTAAAATAACATTTCCAAAGAAATAAATCCTTCGAATCTGCCTGTTCAGTTTCTGTTGGAATGTGAAGGGTTAAATGCCGTCTCTGCGAGTTATGTGAAGACGGGAGAGCTTGTTGGTCCCTCTGTACATTCACAGAGGGCCCGCTATAGTAACTCAATGAGAGAGTAATGTCAAATGACAGTACAATTGACCAATCATATCTTCCCTCTAAATGGGTGGGCTTTATTTTCGCGGACTTTATGACAAGTTCGGCCCGCTGTGAGGTTTATGCAAGTGGTGCAGTGACGCGTCCTAAAACCCGGAAGTAAGCTGTGCTCGGGTTCCCTCGACAGAAAAGCAATGGGATTTCTCATGGATGTAATAGCTCGAAATAAGGTCTGTGGAAAACGAACCTGTTAGATAAATGCACGTTTTGTTCAGCCGTATAATATCTACATGTCTACCCTACTTTTATTATTTTCGAATCATAAATCTAATCAATAGATTTATGATTAGCATAAGTTCGTTCATGATGGCTCATTTCAGTGATAGTGATGACATCGTTGCGAAATTATTAACCAAGTCATTTTCAAGATTGAGTTACAATGATAAACTGGAGTGGCAAAGGATAAGCTGCATGACCCCGCCATCAAGTGCTTCATCCAAAAGGACAGGAGGATGGACTTTGTGTTTAAGTGATTTGATCATCAAAGGTAGGCCTAAGTCATTTTCAATGTGGACCGCCGTGCCGACTTCATTCATTTTTAATTGTGACTTGGCTGTGGGTGCCCTGTCATGATAGGTGTTTATATAAATGGTGTTGTTTTGTGTGGTAGAGGGTCGCTGTCATTGATGCGTTTTGCACCCCGGGCCGCTGTTTTGATATTCCGCTGAAGTATACGCTGTGACGTAATAACTCTTCTTTTTTTTCGAGGGAAGGGGGCGGGGGTCAGAGGGCCTAGGTACAAAAGTCACGGCTCGCCACTGAAATTACTATATGATTAAGTATTTGAAAGAAAGCAGCCTTACCAAAGCCCAGCGGCTGTCCCCCGATACGAACCATTCGCCACAGCTCCCCAGAGGAGCTGGTGAAGAGGAGGTCAGCAGGAAACCTGCAGCACAGAGATCAAGCTGAGGTCTCCCGGGCAACCGAGAGCAGACATACACAGAGACATTTCAGAGATGGAGTAGGCAATATCCTTTAACGCAAGCCCCAGATATCAGCTAGCAAATACTGACATCCGCAAAGCAGAGACAACAAAAAAGGGAAACAATTGACTTGCTAGCTGTAGTATGTAATCAAGGAATGTGCTTTTTTAAGGTGTCAAGAGTATGCTTTTCCTTACTGTCTCTGAGCCTCGGTGTCCATCACCAGTGAGATGTAGCCATCGATGAGGGAGAAGGAGAAGAACTTGATGCAGTCCAAACCCTGGTTGGCAGCATCCTCCTTAGGACTGCAGAGGAGAAGAGGCCATTGGTGAGACATTACCGAGCAAATAGACCACGAGGAGGAGAAGAGAAAAGCATTATTCAAAAGGAATAGAACCAAAACAATAAAATAGTTCCAAAATTTGATTAAATATTGTAAATAATTTGGATCTATATTATAATCAGAGTGTGTGAAAGACATGTGCCTGTATAGGCAGGAGTGTATTTAATTTCAAATGTTGCAACTCTAGTAATGCAAGCGTTCCTATTAGTGGTTCTTCCTCTAAGGCAGGGGTTTCCAAACCTTTTTCACCGAGGGCCACATACAGAAAAACATACGAAGGGCTTGGCCACTCACTAGAGGGGAGTTATACTGCCTCATAAGTTAAGTTATAAGTTAGCAAAACCAATCAAATACATTCAATGATGCTTGATATTTGAATATAAAGAGCCTACATCACAGCTCTCCATAGGGATTCTTTTATTTTGTTACAAACAGTGTTGGCAGCTCATTCCTTAAAAGGAAGCCTCAGATTGCTTATAATAAGGGGAAATAGTAAGTTATTGAGCTGTGTGCAGTGCTAGTGGAGCACGCTCATGAACTGTTCGCCGGAGCCTCGCAGCGGAGTTACTGCGGAGCGCATAAAGCAGACCCTACACGCGATAGCAGAGCGAACAGGTACAGGAGGGGTAGTTAATCGATCGCAGATGGTGTCGTGTTCGCGGACGAATAAACAAATATTAAACCTAAATAGGTCGCGAAATATACTTTGGTGGACGTTATGTGTGGGAAACCCTGTACATTATAAGACAAATACAAGTTTCATGTGTGGGACATATTCCATTATACTTTTAGAATTTGCTGCGGGCCAATTAAAAATGTAGTTTTGACACATTTTGAAAAAGAAAAAAAGAAAAAGATATGTATGGAAATTAGCCTGGACAATAATGTACATGTGTAATGTTTATAAATAATTGATTGTGACAAATTATCAAATTTGTGTCTCATGTTAGTAAACAGATGTGAAGTGATTGCCTGTGTCTGTTTGTGAAACAGTTAGTGAGCTGATGCCTTGTTAGGATCACGTGCTGCCACCTTGTGTTTTACAGAGGTACTGCGGTGCTGTGAACCACTCACCTATTGGAATAAAAGAGCACGTCGATGAGCGTGGTGGCGATGGACGGCAGAGTGTCCGGGTCCAGAGACATGACACAGAACTGGTTCTTAGGGATCACCACCGGGTGGACCGTGGGCTGGATGGCTGCGGAGAGAAAAGGAAGCATTGGTGTGTGGGAAAAGCTCAAAGTGTTTTCAGATGAAAGCCTCCACAGATATATCAAGTGTGTTGACTCTAGCTTTTTGTTTAAGATATTTTTCTATTGAATTAACCAAAAATAAATGTTAAGAAATGCATTATGTAGGATTTAAATGGTCATGTCTGGCACTTTGGGGCCCAAGTACACAAATTGAGAACAACTTGATTGTTTTTGGTAGTACATATTTTGTTAACTTTTACTTCATTACTGAAAAAAAGCATAATGATTCTAAGACATGTTGTGAGGTTTTCTCGCTCCATGTTTTATTATTTTATTCGTAGGCCTTAATCAAAAATCAGAAAGAAAATCACATCCCTCTCTATTAATGCACACACGTTTTACTAAGTATGTTTTAAAGTGTTGCACAGGTAGAGCTGCATCTTGATCACTATTGTGCCAAAAGTTTGTCAGTGAGTGCAATCTGTAAAACAAAAGCTTGTGAACATTTCCAAAGTAGTCATTTTTGTTCTTTGATGTTTTCATAAAGCCGTCATCTTGAAGATGCAAAGATATGAAAGATTGTGAAAGGGTGTCGATATATTCCATAATTGTTCTCTCTCTTCGTACAGCATGTTCTGCACTTTGTACAAATAACAAATAACTTCCTGTGGAGGACACAGCATGTTTGTAACCCGGTGCGGACCCAGCCTGTTCACATTGTTTCTTTATGTAATGTCATATAATACAATATCCTTCAACAGCAGGTTCCTTTAGCTATAAACACATATTCGATTTTACATGTAAACTAAACTCTATTTTCTGTCATGGAGCTATTCAAAAAAGAAAAAGAGAAGCTGTCTTTGCTTTTTAGAGGAACACTGAATGAAAAAGAGGCTGGCAGGTAGAGCACATTAATTCACAAAGTATTCGTTTCTAAAGGGATTTATTAAACTGCGTTCTAATCTAAATGTAAAAATAGGTATGCAATATCTTAAAGCAGTTGTGAATTGAATACTGTATATAATAAATGTTCATACAGCCTATTTATGTTAAGGCCTTGCTAATCTGGTAATGTGACCACCTTACATTCAAATATTAACTGTTGAGAAACAATGTTTTTAAGAAACAGCAATGATTCATGTTTCACTGACATCTTATTTTCGACCTGTGACTATACAGTATTTTAAGGTCACTTCCTTTGCTCAGAAACCTGAAGGTGGTGCTAGAGGATCTTAAAGGGGCCCTATTTGGCTTTTTTTGTGGTTTCCCTTTCCTGTAGTGCGTTATATAAGTTTCTGTGCATATAAAAAGGTCTGCAAAGGCTAAAATCCAGAAGTTCCCTCCAGAAGGAGTTTCTCTCCCACACACTCCCCCCCTCCTGCTTGAAACACCTCCATTGGACTCCTTTGTTTACCTCTGTTACATAATGACATCACTATGTAACACTCGCGCTGCTATTGGCTAACGCTCCATTGTAAGTGATAGGCCAAGGGGCAGGACATTTCTAAGCCGTTGACCAATCACAACAGAGCCGGCCAGCTAACCAATCAGAGCAGACTGTGTTCTGGTTTCAGACAGAGGGTGAAAAGAGGTGCTGCAGCACAGGCAGTATGAGAACAATTAAGAGCTTTTTAAACATTAAAGCGTGGAAACATGTCCCAGTAGAGGATCAAAATACAATTATAAAACCTGAAAGGAGCACAATAGGGCCCCTTTAACTTTCTCCCCTGAGACGAGCTTGATCAATACCTGAGAGGTAAGTGAGCTCATATCGAACAAAGTGACCTCTACCTTCTTTGCCGTTCTTCTGGAGGCCGTTGGGGACATCCTGACAGTGCATGGGGACCGACTCTCCTCCCACCTCCTTGTAGATATTGAACTCCTCCTCCAGAGTGCTGATGACTACAGACAGGTCTTTCTCTTTCACCTACACAACAAAGATGTGGATCATGAATATTGTTTAATCTACGGTGAGTTTATTGTGTAGTCAGTGTACATCATGTAGTTTCAGCCAACACTGGTTCACTTTCAGACATTATTATTAAACTTGCTGACACAAACGTCTGTCAAGTTGTTATCTATTTTTGCCCACTTAACACTTTCACAAGTAAGACAACAACTAACTTTTTAGTGCCATCAGCTCAGTTGGGAATTCATTCTTTCACATTATTGCCGAGTGGACAAAAAGGCTTCTTTTGTCTGGCAGAGCTCAGTAGGTGAAAGGCTTCACTGCGAGATTAGAAGTCTGGAGTTTTTTGTATACGTTTAGATTTTGAAAAACTGCTCCAGACGTCTATAAATTATACAACGTCCTACTGTGCCTCTTTTATTTTAACAAGGTTCTTAGGCTGGAGTGCAATAGAGTGGAGCAGAAATAAGAGTGTGCAAGTAGACGGGGCTCACCAGGATGAAGTCGGTCTGATAGGTGGAGAGCATGAAGACAGAGACGTGCTGCTGGGCCAGAGGGGCGATGACCGACTTGGCGATCTTGGTCACGCCGACAGCCTGCGAGCTGCTGGAGGCGTTGCCGTTGGAGGCCACGTTGAGCGGCAGCCAGATGGAGCTCTCCACCTTCAGATGCTCTGAGGGCTGGAGCTCTGAGTGGGGTGGAGGAGAGAAATGTTGCCTTTATGAAAATGTATCTCATTGAACATGTTCAATTTACAGTGGCAAAGAAGATGTCAGATTAAAACCTAAATCATTTTTATCAAAGTTTTTTTTTTGTCCAAGGAGCATTTCAAAGACGTTTTATTTAGCTGAAGGTTATTACTACACATTCAAATTTAGCCATTTAGACATTGTTGATTATTTTTTTATACGGGCATACCATCCCATCTTTTACACAGCGTGAATAGATGAGTATTGTTGCCTTTATCAATTAAATTAAGCATATATATGCAGGTTTTTTAAACAAAAGAAACTAGAGGATATATTCCCGTGCCAATGCCATTTTTTTGGCCTCCATCAATTTTGACAATTTAAATCTTATCTAGACTTAAAAGTAGTGCTGTTGCACGATGGTTTGTTGAGAAACAAGACATCAGAGCTCTAATGAATCGAGAAAGACAGTTTAATCAAAAATAAACTTCTGCAAAACTGATGCAGTCATATCTAGAGGGAAAAATAATTGACAGCACACACCAAACTGCACAAGTGATTCTTTTTGATTATCAAGTGATTATTTTTACAGCAATTACAATAGTTACTTGGTTACTTTAAAATAAAAGGCCCCTTGCAATGAAGTGTTCAACGTCTGCAGCCCATTACTATTTTATGTTACTGCTGATGTAATTGTTATTTTTGTGAAGGTGTGAAATATGAGGCAGCTTTAAGAAACAACTTCCTCATGATTGCCGTTTAGTGTTACAGAGACACACACTTCCTCTGCCCGACCTCCTGTCTCTTCGTTCACCATGGAGACCTAAAACGTCCTCGCTATTTATACCGCACAGTTAAACTGAAGTGTGTAAACCTGATACCAATGCATTAGACACGCGGCTCCTAGTAGGTGGTAAAGAAGGGTCAGAGTTCAAACGGGCGTCTTTCCCTTAGACTTGGCTGTAGCAACCGAAAGTCTGGAAGCCAGAAAATGAAAGACCTGTGGGGTGATGTCTTAGGGAAATGGGCACCCTAACCTTTTTTATGTCACTTCAAATACTGTTCCAAATGTAGAATACATTAATGGTTTCCTAGGTCGACTTAACACACTATTCTTTGCATGCTTGAAATGTGTCTTTATTTAAAGTCTCATCAAGGTTCAAGGTTATTTATTGTCAAACTAACATAGCTACAGAGTAATGATGTCGTTAAAGGAGATATACTACTTTTTCGTTATGGTTTAGATAGCACATTTTTTTTAACCACATGGTGTCTACCTCCTGCGGTGAATACAGTTTTTTCTTTGCTCTCCTTCAAAGAGCCAAAGTTCTGGTTGGCATAATTTGTCAGACGGCCCCTTGTGGCTTCTCTACACCAGCTTTCACCTCTTAAAATAGGCACTCGGTTAGAAGGAGAGCAAAGGAGACAGAGAGAAACAGAGCACCCGGAGGCAACATATGTCTTTGCAACTACATCCATGTGAAAGGACCAGACAGAAATGTCTGGATGCTGAGTGGGTGGGACTATGACATGTCCACAGTAAGCTATACTGTGGACTCTGACCTGGAAGTGTGTTCAGGCAGGAGGGGCAAAACATTAATAGAGGGCAAACACATACTTTAATAAATGATACATCTATCCATTGTCTTTGGGATGATCTAAAAAAATTTACAGTATATCAAATCTCATTTTAAATAACAGATACTCATCACAATTAATCATGAAAAATACTTAAAATGTAAAGAAATAAAAATGCTTCAATCTTCAGGAAACATTGAGATATTCATAATGAATTTATTTTGGAAAGTAAAAAAGGGAAGACTGCAGACATTTGAGAAGCTCAAATAAATTATCTATTTAATTTTGCTGCCGTTTTAAATCAAAATGCACTTAAGTCTTTACAAATGACTTATTTAGGGTTTTAACCTCATGTTCAGCTCCATCACTGAGAATAACAAACAAAACAAATTGCAGTCCAGCAACTTCACTATATTTTGGGAATTAAAAAAACTTGAATTTCCTATTTTTCTTCAAGCTTCAGAATTGCCTGATCATAGAATTCCGATATTATGCAAAAAGTATGTTTTGTTGATTACCTTGATGTTATCACTAGGATAATTTACACAAAATAAATTATAAAATTGTTTTCCCATCATACCAGTGAATAGTGTAACATTAAAGAGTTCCCCTTTAAGTTTCAAAATTAGAGATTGGCAGAAGCTTCCCTAAATTGTTGTTTGGTTGACATTAATTAGTGCATGTCTTTCAACATTCTCTCCAAGTTAAAAAAAGCCACGTTTCATTTATTTATTGTATTCTGGCTGCCAAACATGATACTATAAGGATCAGTATATATTGTCTTCTGTATGGTACATATTTATGGTCTAAAACAAGAATAAGCAGTCAGAGTGTAGGAGGACAGATGAAAGATATACACAAGGGTGCTTTACCTTTGAAACCTTCCTCGTCAAGGACAACTGTGTAGTTCTCTGGTGTCTCTGTCAGACTGAAAAACTTGCATCTGAAACAGAAGAGGAAGTACAGATGAGGAGAGGCATGAGAGAACATAAAAAGGGCAGGAGATAAAAAGGCGGGGGAGAGGTGAAAAGTGTTATTCATTTGCAACCAACTAAAGAAGGTTCAGATTTCAAGAATCAAGTAAATGGGGTTCTCAGAAAGTCACACTGGTTTGCAGGACTGTCTGTCGCTCGATAAGCAAAAGCCCGAGCTCCGCATTATGCCAGCATTGCTCCTTTGTCCACAGCAAATTGGTGGGTAACACACCAAACTGGGGCACTGCTGCATTCAAGGAAAGGCCTGGCATGACCTTTCTAAATGTGATGATATGCAAGTTTCAGAAGCTGCAGCATTGCAAATAAGCATCCGATATGAAAATCGTCATATGGGATCGCAGAACTGCTTTATACAAGACATTTCCTCGATGATAATGTAGTTTACTTTCTTTCTCCAGCTTGGTATTTGTGCATCATTGGGCTTCGGGCCAAAAGCATTTGCTTTCAAAGGTTTTGGCTTGGCCTGGCCAGTGTTCAGTTCTATTGAATGTTGCCTTTGTGAAACAAGTACAAAAAAACAACATCGAAGTACACGGGCCCAGAAGGTTTGGTATGGGTTGAGGGGAAGAACTGGGAAGTGAAACGCATTTTCTTGGATTACACCAGCTCCAAACGACTTTTATGAATCAAATCCAGTTTCTGCAGCTAAAAATTTCCTTTTGTTCTTAATCCAAATAAATACCTTTGGTAAGTGTAACAGCAAAAACAGGGAGATACATTGGAGTTTTTGAGGGAGTTGTTGGCAGCGAGAACTGATTACTGTGTACACCAGGAACTGCGTTTGCCCTGTGTCCTGGACATAGATATGAACTTTGACAAAGGAAAACTAGTGTCCACTATTCACTGGCTAGTCCAGAATTAAAGGGGCCCTGTTATGCTTATTTTCAGGTTCATATTTGTATTTTGTTCTTCTACTGTGACATGTTTACATGCTTTAATGTTCAAAAAGCTCTTTATTTCTCTCATACTGCCTGTGCTGTACCATATTTTCGTGTGTGGTTCGGGTGCCATCGTGTGGCCTTCTGTAGGCATCGTACTTGCTTCGGCTGTTGACCAACTTCGGGGCCATCTTCGTACAAAATTCACAATTCCATATTCGTGTGTCCATCTGGTGTCAATTTCGGGACAGTGTGACAGGGGCTTAAGAGATGTCCCGCCCCTTAGCCCATCATGTACAATGTGTTGGAGGGCTAGCCAATGGGAGACCAATCGAGTCCTTCAGGCATCAAGCTCTGATTGGCACCTCTGACAAACTTATTATCTATAGAGCGAGCAAAGCTCAATATGGGAAATATTTAAAACAACTGACCATACTGTGGAAAATCATTTGTATTCCCCGTAAGTTTTAGTGGGGAGACATTTGTGTTTATATCCTTCATAGATGATCGTCCCACTTTGCAACTCTACAGGATTCTATTTGGTGCATTTTTAAGAATAGTTTAACCTTTAAATGAACCTTATTATCAACTAGACATTCATTTTTAGTAGAAAGAAGATGCAAGCCATTTCTGGATGGATGATTTTTCTTTGTTTTCCTTAAATCCCTCAAATTAAAGCGCTATATTATTCATGTTTTCCTGAAATGTCTCACAGGAGATACACCATTCTCTTCCTCTGCTTGTCGGTCAGCTGAAGCTATTACAGTAGGAGCCTGAGTGAGAGTGCAATACTCCTGCCTCAGCAAAAAGTAATCCCTGCCATGAGACCAGACAATCACCCCACATAGAGACAAAGAGAGGGAGCACTAACTACCAAATCAAATCAAATCAAGTTTTATTTATATAGCACATTTTTAAACGATTTTTGGTCGAGCCAAAGTGCTGTGTACATATAATAAAAATACCCTACAGTAAAGACACTTTACAGCAAATACAACAGCACAGTTTGTTCAGAATATCAGTATGAGAAAAACGACACCCTCTGTCCTTAGACCCTCACATCGTACAAGGAAAAACTTCCAGAGAAAAACCCACATTTCAAAGGGAAAAATGGGAGAAAACTTGGGGAGAGGAACAGAGGAGGGATCCCTCTCCCAGGACGGACAGAAGTGCAATAGATGCCGTGTGTAAATCGAAGAGATAATACATTTTACAGCATACCAGCTGTGGTAGCAAACTCAGCCAGCCCATTGTGCTATATTACACCCCCCCCCCCATTTCCTCGTGACCCTTCACCTTCCCTTGCTGGAAGTTTCCTGCAGGTCATGCGTGCCAAGCATCTATCCTGCCAATGAGACAGATAAAGAGAGGAGCTTTATAGCATGTGGTGTGCCTTTGGAGAAGACCGTTGGTGCTCTTATTTTGCACCTGCATGGCCGAAAAAACCTCTACAACGTATTGGTTGTGGGTTGTTAAAAACCTGAGAGTATGCATCAGTTTTTATTTGACTTCCTGTTTATAAAGGCAGTGGCACAGATAAAATGTCCTGCCAAAGTTTCATGACTGAATTAAGCATACTGAGAAGCACACAGAAAGATGTACTTGCCTATCATTATTCATCTTCCTCACATCAGTCTAAGGAGTATTGCTTTACATTACCTATGATCAGTACACCCCTGCACTTCTTATGAAGGGCAAAGACAACTTTATATCTGTTGTTGCAGAAATTAATTATACATGTCCTTCCAAAAAACTAATCTAATCAGTAAAACGAAGATGTTGTAATATATCACTTGGTGGAATGAATGCAAAAAGAGGGCCAACCCAATGTCTCCCCATAATAAAGCTTACTGCCCTTACTTTATCTTTTTTTAGCAACACATAAAAAGGACAAACAGACAAGTAGAGGACAAATACAGCCCAAATGGAACACAGTATGCAAGGTTTTGGTTCTGCTCAACATAACTTGTTTGTACAACGTGTTGTATAACCCTGTCGGAAATGAAATATGTTCAAGTTGTTCCCACTACCTGAAAGCAGAGTAGAAAACAGGGTGTCATAGATAGGGAGGAGAGGCAATATATATATATATATATATGGGATAATGTTGGTGCACATTTTCAGACAGTCTCTCCAGAAAGTCAATGATAGCGTTGCACTAAGTGACAGAAATAGTTATGTCAAAAATGTAATAAGTTAAAAAAACAGAGATAGAAAGATAAGTTAAATCCCTGGCCCCTTCTGTAGCATAAACAGACTAGTTCAATTCTGGGGTAAAACGGCCAATTCTGATGTTGGAAGGTGTGTGCATGTGCATGTGCATGTGCATGTGTGCGTGACTTTCCTAATCTATTCAAACATCTGACAAGCCCTTCTGAAGAAGTGACAGCTTCCCCCACATCTTCCAAGCAACTTACCCAACCAGATGAAACAAGACATGTAAAAACGATTATGATATTGGCCTCAGCACAGCCCATTGTCTGTAATCATTGAAAACAATACAGATGAATCCATTGATCAAGTGAAACAAAACTATTTTAAATGATCAATTAGAATGAGAAGTATCAGCTTCTCTAGTGGGGCTGTGTGCTTCTTTTCTTGGTAAATATCAGTCAGTGCAATTTGAATGCATTTGGTTTTGGACTGTTGCCTGATGAGTGCCATGGGAACATTTCAGGTCAATAATAAGTCAACTAATCATAAACATATTCGTACAGCACTCTGAAACAGTGACGATTAGCTTGTGTATGATCACTGGTGGTAGTGTGTTTGAAAAACAAGTTTCTTCTATTGAAGCATGAAGGAACACAAATAGGAGGAGACGAAAAATAACAAAAAAAGGACGAGGAAGCAACAGGTAGCGAGGAAGCGGCTGAGTGGGGAAGATGAAAACCAAGCATACCAGAGTCTGGACTTTGATCCAGCTGCACAAAGCAATGGGCGGTAGGTGGTTGTGGGGTTTGTGCAACTCATGCTCCAGCTGAGGAAACATGATAAGAAGCGGAGAAAACTGATGTTGTTGAAGCGTGAGGAAGGATCCTCAAGTCACCTCAGCCCCACTGACAGTGGACGACAAAGTTGTCGGCTACATCGGCTGCTTTCGAAAAAATGGTCTGTAGCGTTCTCACGACCTACTCTTTATTCAGAACAATGGGGAAGGTTGTTTTTTTTTCTTCAAATGCCTGCATGTTATTAGAGGCAGGGGGGCAGCCTTGTGCAAAAGTGGGGAGCAAGAGCCCCAACCTTGACAGTTCACTGAAGCAGACAAGTGGAAAACTCGCCACCGGGGTTTCTGGCTCAGCTGAGGCATTGTTCCAACCCATGCTCTCGTTAGGGAGCTGCAGAAAAAGAAGAAAGAAGGACTCTGTGGAGCCTGCAGGGCTGCATCTAAAGTACAGCAACACCGATATTTTTGGGCTGAGTACTGGGCTTAGTTTACTACCATACACTCCAAACAACAAATTACAACTATGTATAAAATGAAAGCTTGCAAGCTAATAAAAGTGTTGAACAGAAGCATACTTACACTTTTTGTAAAAGTGCATGAAGATACATACAAGCAAATAAAAAAACTCATTCTCTTTGCCTGTAATCCTTACCACTATAGCACACATCGAACATGATTCATGGCAAAACCACCCTAAAACCAAACAAAAGGCCTGAGCTAAATCCTCCCTTACAGTATGAGGACATTTGACTTTTCCCATACCTTAACCCTTTTGATGACAATAGCTAAACATAGCTGATCATCACAGATTAACATTGAAGCTGATGCAATGTTGTGCCTCATCAAAAAGGGTTCTAATTTTTTGACAAGGCAAAGTCTCGAACTACTTTCATCCTCCACAGGTGTTTTAATCCCTTAGTTGTGCTGGATGATGTTAAAAAGGAACATCGACATTCTTACAATTTCAGATAAGTCTAGCTCCTATAAGTGATTATAACCTTCTTAAAATTATGCTCAGGACTGCTTTCAAATCACTTTGAGTGCATTCACAGGGAGTTGTTTGCTAATGAATAGCAGGGGCCTGAAAGAGGGAGATGGCAAAAACCAACCAAGGCAATCAGGCTTGTTTTTGCTCCATTGTTTTTAGTTGCTATGAACTCAATTCTCTCCACCACTCCCCAATCTCAATCGTCTATAGTTTGAACACAGAGGATGGGGGGAGGGTAAACAAACCATGCTATAGAAAAAGAACAGGAAAAACCAAGCAAAACACAATAATGCCACAGTATGATGATATAACACCAAAGCATGCAAAACAACACACTGAAAAACATACTAATCAAAGGAAGAATGGCCTGCATGCTTTTTCTGGTTCATTCTTGGCCAGGCCTACTTTCCCCCCACACTCACAGTGACTGCATCACAGCGCCTGTTTAGGTAAAAATGTAGGCAAACACTTTTTAAATAAAGTAAAACACTAACTGTAAATCTGGGAGCTGCAGTTCCTGATAATATTGCTCAGTAGGAACCTGTTGGCATGTGCCTTCGAAATACTGACGCAATTACAGTACTTGTATTATTCACAGTGGCTTGTTAGTTTTTTAGGATAGGCCTTGTAGTTTATAACGTCATCATGCCAGTGTGTCTGGTATGGACATGTCAAAACCTACTGTCTCATCCTATGCTCTGAGACAAATGCATGATGATGGATGCAGCTAGGCATGAATGGATGTGAAGCATTTGACAGGACAAGATATAAATCTAATGTATCTGTCAATTGACAAGATATGAACAGTAAGTGTTTTCCAGGATGATGATCCACTCACTCGTCGACATGGGTTAGTCCTGTTGCAAATAAACAGAATATTAAAGGGCTGTTACTTATGAGATGCTAAAATCCTCAAGGATGTTGTGTTATCTAGACTTCAGAAGTCACAGAGCACAAAGGCAATCAGAGGAAGAAAATCTTCTCTGACAACTTCTTCGTATCTTGAAATGTAGCTAAGCCACTGCCTGTCATGTATCACGGGCAGCTCAAAGACAGATGTTGAGCTCTAGCCATGCATATGTGGGGCAGCCAGAGTAATAAACAATGACATAACAAAGGGAGGATATCCAGGGATTAACTGAAAACTGGTACAAATGCCAACATGTGATGCGTACAACTTGCAAACGGGATGTTGGCCTTGGGTAAAGGAGGTCAAAGTTCAAGTTTGTGTTGGAGAAACAATGTCTTTTTAGAGATGTTATCAATGTTCTGCTGAAGCAACATATACAAAAAAAAAAGTATGCGTGCATGTATTTCACAGGACTACAACATACATGCATATTAAGAGCATGCAAAGTGTTTACTGGTGCAGGTTTATTCAAATGTAACCTAGATAATAAAGAAATATAATGAATATATATCAAATCTCCATTGTTAGAATGCATTCCCAAAGAAAGGGCCTGTTTTTGGCTAATGTGCAGTTTTACAAACGTTAAATATACGTCATAATCTACTGTTATTCCCAACAGCTACATGCATATGAGTAGCTCCCTCATGGAGGCAGAGCAGGGCATGCACAGGCAGATACCCCCAGTAATGGCTCTGCCACCCAGTGAATGAAAAGGCGCTGTGGGTTATTTCATATCGGTACTGGATTACCGGGGTGATTCACACAAACATTTGACCCCGATCAATAATAATCTTCTTACCGTGTTCTGTTCCGGAGGAATATCAGTTTAATCAGGGGGTGTGTGAAATTCACCAGCCCATTCTTGGATATGCTGATGACTCGGAGCCTGTGGTCCAATATGTGCAAGTCCATATTGTCGGTAGCGTGCAGTGTCGTCTCCTCGAGTGTGCATGCGGCGGAGAAAACGCCTTCCTAGCTGAGTGGTATCATTCAAATGTTAAATATAGGCCTGGATGATGAGCATTACCGACGACTACGACCACCATGTCCCGCTGTGCTCCTCTCACAAGGCGAAAAACATCCGACGCAATCCGACTCCAGCCTCGCAGAACTACTGTATATTCAAATAAAGGGACAGCACCAGAAACGACACGCCCCCTTCTCTTAAAGAGACAGGCTTATGTTTAATGTCCCGCGCATGCACATACATTTTTCAACTGCGAACAGAAATGAAAGTTTCTTCAAATTAAAGTACACGTGCACCACATGGCCAAACATTAAGGTATATACTTGGGTTACAAATGGTCAAAAATGTGTACAGAAATGTTTAATTTTAAAACGACATGTTGTGGTTTAACAGTCAGCATTATGTGCTTTTTTAAAGCAATTTGGTTTTTGTACTGATAAAAGAACCAATATAACTTGTTAATTAGTTTATTTCAGAGATGCTGGTGCCATGGATGAGAAAGCGATTACAAATTCTCCCAAATAAACTGGCACAGGGTGACTTGTAGCCTACCCATTAAAAAGTTCAGTTTAACTTAGTTTTGCTTAATTTATATTAAGCCTTTATACAAGTCTTAATAACATTAGTCATGGGTATTACAAGGACCACACTGCTGTTTTGCCAACTTTTTTTACGAAGATACAGACTGCCTCAGTTCCGCATCTTACTGTTGAAACAGCGAAATGATCAGATATTTGTGTGAGGTTCGACAAGTTTTATTTTCAATCAAACAGCTGTGAAGCTCATTGTGATCTCATTCACTATGATTCATTTCCAGTCATAAAAGTGCAATCATAAAAGCCTGGGTGGAGACTATTGTGAAATACAAATACACGCCCATTACCATTATTCATCCTATTTTTTTTTTACTATTTTACCTAAACTTCTTGAATTTTCAGGATCCTCAAAGTCTACTCTTCACCATTAATTTGCATAACTGGCTGGCTGCTGTGCAATTATTGAATCAATTTACATACTTGAACTTAATACAGATCATCCAGCAGATGAAAACAATCTGACAAATTGAGCACCTGATAAATAAAATGTATTATTATTATTACATTTTGCTCTGGCAGTAGGTGAATGAGATGTAGTTCATGCTCCCAGGTTCCACCATCTTCTTATTGTAAGGGTGAACTTTTGGTGGGGATCATTATCCTAGACTCCATGCTTCTGATCAATGGCACTGAGGAGAGAGAGAGAGTAACCCGTTATCTTAAAGACAATACAATTAAGGGTAATTTGCTGCAACTGTTACATTATTTACATTGTTTCACAGAATACTCACATCATGTTCACTGTTTTCACCACGTTTTACAATCTCAGAAAATACTTATATTGCTAATATTGCTTATTGAGATATCTATCTAGCTATAAATGTGTCTTAATGAGCTGAGGCTGAGTACTTGCCTGTATATTTTATACAGGCAAGAAAGCGTCTCCCTAATATGCTAACTCACATATAACCCTGTGCTTACCTGCTCACTATGCTGCTAAAAGATTTCTCTTGGTAAATACATCTTTGCTCCTTTCACTTCCTCAGCATCCACCTGTGGGCTCTCTTCTCCAAAACCACTGAGGATGATCTCTGTCCAGTTAACTTTATATTTCAATACACCAGTTCTCTATGTACTTTTAAACTCACTGCATCTGTGAAGTAAAATGTCTGCAGTGCTTCACATCGTGTTTCAAATGTAAAGTATGTTTATTTTACAGGCTGATTAAGCTCCTATCTGCAATCCTATCCATAGTATTTGAAGCAGCACTTCTTATTGCATTCATGGAAGTTAAGCCACAAATTCAGTCACTGATTTGATCTGAATCCCTCTTTTTAAAATACAAATATATGATGATATGACACTTTTGGTTTAACTGTGGATGATTTTCTTGGGAGTGTATGTGTGGTTGTTTGCTTCTCTCAGACCTGTATAATACACATTTGCATCCCATCCGTCCTTCAGCCAGGCAGACTTTCTGGTGTCCTCTCGGGACTGGAGGCTTTCATACGCTGCAAACAAAAGTAACCAAACCGAATGTTACATTATGAGTAAATAAATAAATGATACTTATATAAAACCTTTAGCTTCCCTAAGTTAAGTGATCAGGCAAATTGTAGTTTTGGCTGTACAAATAACTTATAGCGGAAGATTTACCAAATTATTGAATGTTTTGTTATGTAACATACTCACCCCACAAATGATGAACAACATATAGGTCCCCGATCTGTGAGAAGAAGCCGCCGATTGCTTCGTTGTTTTCCTGTCTGTGCATAATTGCCCTCGCCCTGTTGTGAGACATGTTATTTTCAGGGGTATAATGATCACCTAAACACCGGTTATACTTAATGCTTACTTCTGAAAAAGTTCAGGCGGCTGATATTATCTATTTTTAGGAAAATATTAAGCCTTACCAGTGGTTTCCCCATTCAATCATGGTTCCTGGCTGAAACACAAGTGTGGAGATAAATTATTAAAACAGTTCAAACATGACTTAGCTTGTTTATTTTACACGGACCGACCAACTCAATAAGCCACATGAGACCATATGCAGGAAGAACTTCAGATTTGGTTGCACACAGATTTGATCATAGTTGTGTTTTTAACCACTTTATCAGGTACACCTCTAAATGTGTGGACAGCTCACCCAATAAGTCAACTGTGAATAAAAAAGGTGTAAAATCACACTATTAGCATTTGTAAGGGCTAGTATGAGCATGGGCAGGGTGGAATACAAGTATGATTGAACAAGAACAAATTCCTAACCTCTTGTCATTAATGTGAGAGAAAAGAGGAAAAAAATATAATTCTTTCAAGACAACAGGAAGACCAAAGGTATGCAAAATATTTTAAATGCAGTTATGTGTATAGTACCATACAACTGTATTAAACAGGGATGGTAAACAACTAGCATGGACAAAGATCCCCTTGGCTCATAGGCTTGAACATTTCAGCCTGATTTAAAAAGGCACCATCCTCATGTTAATAATACCTGTATGTGTACAAAGTGGCTCTCACATTCAGTTAATGGGCAGGCTGCTCTGTGATACAAATTGTTATATTACATACTTTGGCAAACAAAATTCATCAGTGTCAGCTAAGCCATGATAAACACTCAAAGAATATGTAATTTAGTGGGAATGCTGACACAGCATTCCAACTATCCGTTATGCTACGCACAAAATTCTTTATTATTCCGCCGGGTTATTTTGCGCTGCTTCTTCTCCCACATTGAACATCACAGAAACTCCGTTCAAAGATCAAAACGTTCAGCTTGGTCGGGAATCAATGGCTATTACTTTTATCATTCATAACTTTCATAATTCCAGAGATACATCCCATAATACATCCCATTTTTAACATGGAAGTCAATGGAGAACTCTTCAGACTTCAACAATCTTCATGCAACTTCAACTGCTAAATGCTCCTTCTTCAACTGCTAACTGCTCCTTCATACTTTCACTCAGAAACCTCATTCCAACTTTAAAATGTTACACATCTTTCTGACATTATTCGTGTAACACAACTTTTAAATCTGATTCTTACTTTTAGAGATATTAAACATTGTTCAGACCTTGGTAAAGAGGCCTTCTTCATATTTTAGAGTGCGTGATGTCACAGATAGAGTGGAGGACAGATTTAATTTGGAAGACTTCATATTTTCTTTTAAACCTGCCATAATTCCCAAACCCTACATTCCTGAGACATAATTTTTCATGACAAACGTAGGAAAACATCTCGTAGCTTGAAAGATAAAATAAAATTAAGCAAAATAATTAAACAAAATGCATCTTGAGGGCATGAAGTGACAAAAACATTCAACATGTCTCCATTAAACTCCATTGTAACTTCAGCCTCATCGATCCCCACCACAGCAGCCGCACACCTTTAGTTAATCTGCCAAAAAGGCCACATTATTAACCCGAAAGTATACAAAAAGTACACTTCAGATGCTCAAGTTCCTTGACATGCTTCACGCTTTGAAATTTCACCGATATCTGTTACGGTTCTTCAACAAAACGTTCACATGTAACAGGTTTATTTCTCATTCAGAACAATGAAAATGCTTTCCTCTCACTAATCACCATGGAAACCTTTGATCTCTGGACACCTCGTTAGCTCAAATATAAACACCTGTGTCATGGAACACGATGATGTCATAACTCCAATTGACATAATTAGAGCAGCAGACTAATGACGTGGTCACTGGAGTTTAACAGACTGTCTCAGCCTATTCTTTTCCGTCTGATGGAGACTTCATTCTGACTTCAACATGTTCCACATATTTTAGACATTATTGGTGACGTATGCTTTTAGTTCTAAAGTTTTCAGTTCAAATATTCTGCTGCTTTTTCATGCATTTAGACTTTTATTTTCTTGTTTCTTGTTCTTATTTCACATTCAAGTCCCCTCTATTCATGAACCCTTTAAAGTACTCAGCCACACCACGTGCGACTGTTGCTATGTCAGTTAATCTTTCAAATACAAGGTTGCTTGTTTGATTCAAGCTCTTGTAGTCAATAGGTCAAGGTATTTATCCCTAACATTTTATCAGCTAACTAATGACACACACTCAGAGGATCTTTATAAACGTTTTAAAGGGGACCTATCATGCAAAATGGACTTTGTGATGTCTTTTATACATAAATATGTGTCCCCGGTGCGTCGGGGAACTCACGCAGCGTCAGAAAATAAAACCCTCTCTTTTAAACCCAAATCTTTTAAAAACGGTTACACGAGCGGATACAGATTTCCATCCGCTGTGACGTGTCCATCCGCTGTGACGTCATAGCGGCGGCGGACCCACAGAAAGTTGCTATCAGAAACAATGCCTGACGTGTTTTGGACGTCTTTGTTTACATTAGCAAGCCTCGCTAACACTCAGAGCTAACCTGTACTGAAGAGCACATGTGTTTAAAAAGCAGGAAATAAAAAAAAGATCTCACCTTGTGATAAACCTGCAAGAGAAAAAGCATTTGTGCTCCATACTATTTCAGAAATAATCCTTGACATGGTTTAAACAGGATGGCGTTTTATCACAACCGAATTTAACTTTAACTCCGGTAGAATTCAGATCAGGCATTAGCTCCGCCTCCTCTTTTTTTTTTTGTTCAAGCTAAGGACACAAAATCTGCATTTCTCTAACAGGGCTGCAAAAGAGGGGTTTGAGCAGTATGAGGCATGGCTACAATGGGTGATCTGTTTGGTATTTTGAAAAAAAAAACTTCACAGACATGTTTTATATAGGTATGGCCCTACAATATATTTTTCAAATATAGCATGAAAGGTCCACTTTAAGTATTGCACATCTTTAAACATGACTCTTATAAATCACTTTTAAAACCAGCGATGCACTATACAGTGTCAGCTTTTCTAAAATAGAAACTTCAATGTTCACATCTTTCTAAATGATTCTACTTTTCAATGACCTACAAATAATCCTAATAATAATCCCATTTTCAATCTTCCAACTGTTCACATTTTTTGGTCAATTAACCTCTTAAGCACGGCGGTCCCCCCATTGGACCCCTCCCACCGTTTTTTTTTCAAGATAATGTCTCAGGGCTTCTTAACTATTATGAAACTATTAATGTGTAGCACCAGATTAACGGGAAGAATCTCAGCTAACTGAAGATATGAACCATTTTTACCAAAACAAAACACAAGTCTCATAAGAATCGTCTAAATGACCCCTGAGCGAAAAAATTCTAACGCACTGCGGCACACAATTCAAGATAAAGATACCCTTATTACTTATCGTAGCTGCACATACAATATAGCCGATTAAAGCTGAGACTCCACTGATTATTTAGGTATAGTATCATCACTGAGTGATCCGAACTTGCGACAGGGGAAGCAAACACAGACATCACAACACGTACCTTTACGGAGCTTTTACGGCAGATTGTCTCACCGTAGCTGTCAATTAGGTCAAAAGACGTTTTCAATGGCATTAAAACGAAAAGAAAAAATGCTACAACTGTTGATCCATAGGTTGATAATGTACCTGTGCCTTTGAAGAAATTATTTATAATCCATAATTCCATTTTGTATGTAAAAATCGGAGCGGAAAAGTCAGCTGCTAATGGTAGCCACCAGAGTGTATGCAGCTTCCGGTTTTGGTAACGCGTCACTCTCACTCCTTATTTGTTAACGTTTTGGTGTGTATATAACTTTCCCTCGATTCCATTGGCTCTAGCGGTTATAAAGAGATTTCATTCATCAAAATTGAGCAAGGGGGGCCAGAGATAGGTCAAATCCACCCAAATGACCCCAGAAGTGGGGGTTTTTGGCTAAATCTCTCTAAAAAGGTCAAATTTCACTTGTTTTGCATCAATCTTGATACAGGGTACTTATTATATGTTGTACTTTGGATTCCTAAAGCTTTTAGTCTACTAACCCATCATCCAAGGGTAGTTTTCACTATAAGTAAAAAAAAATGTTGGACGGACACTATAATTTACAGTTTTTTACTATGTAAAATCTGAATTTTCTTTAAAATAAAAAACATCTATATTGATTCTGACTTTTCTACATCCAACTCACAGGTTTATCATTACTTTGAGAATAAAGATTATTAATTTAACCCTTTTAGAAGGGAAGATATGGTCATTTGTTCTGGGAATGTCATTTTCGAGCCTGAGACCTGAAAAACAGGCTCAGGGCTTAAGAGGTTAACAAACCTGTTACAAATGTGTTGTTCAACACATTTGAGCCTTTGCCACATTTATTTGAATTATTTATATAATTCCTACATAATGGGGAAGCTTCCCACTCTATGTTATGTAAATACAAGTCTTTGACAAGAAAATATGTGAATTTCTAAATATTCCCTGGTTTTGGTTCTAGTATGTTCACTGTACTGTAGGTTATTTAGTGGGAATGCTGATACAGCATTCCAAATATCTGTTATGCTACACACGAAATTCTTTATTATATCACCATGGAAACCTTTGATCTCTGGACACGTCGTTAGCTCAAATATAAACACCTGTGTCATGGAACACGATGATGTCATAACTCCAACTGATATGCTCAGAGCACCAGACTTCAAATAATGGTTAACGGTCCAGCCCTAACAGCTCTACGTCAATTATGGGGTGTCATCATATGCCGTTTCCATGAAAACGCATCCCTCGCCATAAAAGACGATGTCGCTATAACTCCTATGAAAATGTTCAAAAAGTGCTCAAACTTCACATGTGTGCTAACAGTCCAGCCGTGAAGACATCTACGGGACAGTTTTGAGATTTCTTCAAATGCTGTTGCCATGGCAACACAATGCTCACCATGAAACACGGTTTTCTCATAACTTCAGTGAAAACGCTCCAAACGGCCCAACACAAACCAGGTTTGGTAACAATGCAGCCATCAACGCATCTAAGCGTATTATGGGATGTCATCAAATGCCGTTGGCATGGCGACAGATCATTCGCCATCAAGTTAGTTCAAAAGTTTGCAGTTAAAATATTCTGCTGCTTTTCCAAGCCTTTTTACTTTCTTTTCTTCTCTCATCACACATTCAAGCCCCCAGTGTTCATGCATCATTTCAATCTAAATTCTTCACTTTCTTCTTACACATTATATTTCAGCATAGCAGTTTAGCGTCAGCTTTTCAGCATAAAGCATTCCCACAAGCAATTTCTTCAGGAATTGCATTCTCTAGTTATAAATATTAGTGTTCCTGTAAAAATTATGTTTTTTGCAACAATTTGGTAGCCTTACATACTAGTAGGGGATTAAATAACTGTAATATTATGTATGGGTTAATTTATTATGAGATGACCATTAACAAATAAAAAATCTGCTGCACAGAGAATTTACGTCCGACATTTTTATCATTTTCACGGGGGTTAAATTAGTATGTTACTTCTATAAATGTGATTTATTAAAAAAATACATCTTCAGAAACCTTAAACTAATACCTTTAATTCAAACTGTAAGTCCATTTGTAGTCTTAATATATGAAAAGCTTCATTAGTATTTTATTTGAATGAAACTACCCAACTGAGAGAACTGACTCATGTCTATTCTATATCATTCTGAAAATAAAATCTATAGTGTAAAGTGCAGGAACATGTTAGTCATGGCATTAATATGTACAATATATGTGGATATACCTTGAGAAAATATGTTCGCATTTCATAGATGTTTGGTCCTGGTCTGGGCACGGGTTCATTCCAGAAACTGAACTCCAAGAGGAGCTGATTTCGCCTTGAAATCAACATTTTTGCCCTCTCTTTGCGAAACTCGAAATACGCCTGAAGGGAGATACAAATGTTTTCAATAAGATATACGATACAGTTCTTTTATTTTGCTCAATTGAAAAGGAAATTCTGGAATGCTGATAAAAAAACTCAAATCAGTGTAAATTGCATTTTAAATATCAGTTTTTCCATTCTGTGCAACAAGGTTAACGCTTAAGAAACAGTTCACAGTCAACCTTGTCATTGTTCAGCTTCTTCAGGCATTCAGTCAAGGCCGGGTATCCTCCTCTGTATCGCCATAGATGCACTGCAACAAACAGAGCAGCAGATGTCACTGCAGCACTGTGTGAGGACTGAAGCCACCCACACAGCAAACAGACACAGTCCAATGCATTGTGATCACTTCTGGCTGTCACTGAATGATCCTAATGTACATTATACAGTGTAAATGAGCATATGTAGGGGGAGAAGTGCTGGCGGTGAGTCATCTGGTAGTGTCTGTACATTTCTCTGTCATGCTCTGCCAAACAATTCACTGCAGCTATGAACATTCATGGGGCCAGAAAAAAGGAACTAACCCTCAAACAAATGGTGAATGTGATCAATAAGATGTGACACTTCTTTATTTATTTTGTAACATGTTGTCTGTTTACGGTTGTGATTGCTGCTTACCTGCTTGGTCCTGTTCTCCATACCAGGTATTCCAGCTTCCGACCACCTCACATGGGTAATCCTGGTCCAGATGGAGCCTGGTTTGCACCTCAGCCCTAAGGGCAGCATAACAAATATTACAATATTTGATCAATTGTGAATGTGCCAGAAGTCATAATATACTGTCACCAGGAACAACTAGAAGCCCCTCAGAGAGTAATAAGTCCACATATATCCATCTTGCTGTTACACCCAAGATATCACTTCAATTTTACAATTAATTACTCTTGAGATTCTGCAGGACTATTATGCAATATTTTCCATCTCAGAATTATACGAAACAAAATATAATTAGCAGCTCGTTAACTGAAAGCATAATTTACCTAATCTGTCTTTAATTATGTGGAAATGCAGGTTTTCAAAATGTACGTTTGAAAGAAACCTAATTAGACATGCAAAGGATTTCATACTTGTCGAAATATACTATATTGTTTGAATAAATGCAAGATACGTTTTAAAGCAGTGAACACACTCACTCTAGACTGTTGTATGCTTCCATGCACTCTGGTTTGACGTTGTGAACTGAAAAGAAAAAAGACAGTCATATCACAAAGAGGTGTTTTTTTTTGTATAAAAGCAACCCTTAAAATTCCTCAACAAAGTAATTTCACACTCCGATTCAGCACAGGCTCCTATTCAAAAAACTGATTTGCTTTCAATAGGTTATAGGCTACGGCCAATAGAGTGTTCAAATTGAAATCCCCACATGGTGTGATGTACGCCACAAAAAAGATCAAAGCCCTAGGAAGAATGATATATTTCTCTACAAGAGACAGACACAGTTATCACCACAGACTCAAAAGAAAACATTGTTTTGATGTCGCTTTAAAACTGTACAGACTTGGCACCTCACCTCACACTATAATATATTGACTTGTTGCTGCCTGTATGTTTCATATGTATGATATAACAAAAATGTGTTAAAGTGCAAAGCTGTGCTTGTCCGTAATGTCATGTAACATATAGTTCTCTCTGAGGTCACTGAAGCCAGATTTAATTGTATCAACATTATTTGTTTAGCCATTTTCTACAGAGATAAATGGATGATGGACTGTTGAAACATAAAACAGAATCAATGTCATTATAATATGATGCAACTGTATCCCATTGACTTGTGTCTGGCCCTCTGCAGCCTCACACTGAATGAAGTCAAACCTTCACTTGAACCAAAGTATAGATCTTTATGCCTACATTGAATTTTATACAGGCTGCTGGTCTCTTTCTTTGACAACAGGTTGGAGTGGGCATCTTTCCTGGCATCCAGTTTGTGCGCAAATACAGAACGGAACCAGCCTTTGTCTTCACTCTCCGAAAACCTCCTACACAGAAACGAGATGACAGAAGTTTCACAAAGGCTCAAAGCAACAACGTAAAAAGTTTTTTGATTTAAAAAGGAAAAACTCAAAAGGGACGTGGAGATCTGCGTGACATATCAGCTAAAAGATGGTAATATTCTTTGATATGAAAAACATGCATACTGTAGGAGTGAGTGGGATGAATGACATAGCTTGTGTCTTCAGGAAAACACCTCTTTTCAACCACTCTGGAGTGGATAAAAGGGGAATTTTAATCACTTTAGTAACTATTGTTACTTAATCAGTATTAAGGAATGAATAACAGTCTCTCAAAGTCAGAGGGGACAGGTAATCATTTAATCTGTTGTGTCTTTAGGTATTTTAAAGGAACTGGCCTAAAGAAAATAAACTGGAAAGGAATATAATAGTGGCATTACAGCAAACAGGGACAATTGCACTTTTGATACTAATACGTTGAGGTAAAAAAAATATTATTTAAGGCTTGAATAATCACAAAAACAATCCATAAATGTAATTGGTTGTATAGAGCTATGTCATGCTAAATATTGCTTCAACGCTCAGAATGACATTCAATCCAAGGACAGTTTAAGGATTCCCTTTTAATGGACTTTGAATTTTAAAACATTTTTAAAGCTGCTTCAATGTCAACATTAACTTCAATTTAGGGATTTCTGTGTTTGTTGGACCAAGAACAGCCCAGAGAGGATAGTTGGTATATGCCCACTAATGGATTAAGAAGAAGCTATATTGTGCATATGTTTACTTGTTAATTCACAGACACTTTCTAAGGCTTTATTTAATATTCTGAAATCCCCAATCAAACTTTCAAGGTCAGAGAGACTTATTTTGTATTAACCTTAAGGGCTTTAATTAGAAACTATAATTAGAATGTACCATGGCTCCTCTGAAACATAACAAAAGTAGTAATCGAGCCAGAAAATATGTTGCTGAATAAAGCCAGATACAGGGGAGGTGCATACAGTGTGGAGGCACAGATAAGATGTCAACAAGTGGTGGTTAAACTAAGTGAAGCTTTACAGGACAAAGTTCAGAGGTCCAGCAAATGATTAAAGCTGCTTTGGAAAACTGCCTGGTTGTTTTGTTAATAATGACCCTGCTGTCTTACATAAAAAGGTGTTTACTTCAGCATATTGTAGTCAATATACATTGACCCAATTTATCATTCAGTTCTTAAACTTGATGTGGATACAAATATAGATAAAGTTAAGATGCAGGCTGAAATAAACACAAAAGCTTGGTTTGTGTTGCATAGACACAGAAAAGTCTATTTAGCAATATTTTTGTTTGGTAACGTTTTTATAGCAAACTATCGCACATATTTTCCAAGTTCAGGCATGTAAGGTTAGATTTTAAAATGTAACTTACTGTTACACTTAAAGGTAAACATACAGAACGTTGCACAGGCTTTTTAATAAACATGTAATAATGCTGTACAGTTAAAATAACTTATTTACCTGGTTGCTCGGTGCAGCCTCGAGGAATACCCGAACAACATCTGTCCTTTGGACCACACAGTCGTCGCCATGTTCTCTGTCAACGAAAAACTTATTTGGACACGTAAAAGCAGCAGTGTGGTTAATGTTTACCTCCTGGCGCTGCCCTCTGTCTTGTGACGCCGGGCTAACCCTTCAGCTGCTAAAGGAGTTAGCCCGCCGGGGATTTAAAAACACGCGAGACTCTGTGACGCAGTTACGCTGGGATCAATAAGCACAATCCATCAGACATGATTAGATGAGTTTGTCTTTATTTAAAACAGTTTGCTAATGAAATCATTTACTTAAAACATGAATGTGATGCTTTAATTGTATGCAGGACATGCATGTTTAATTTAATTTAATTGTAGGCCTTTTTATTCATGCCATTCTATAGGCTTGGCAATTTAATGCTTTGGTATTTGGAGTATTTGTATATTACAAGCATTACGTTTAGTCATCAAGGGTTCATCCCTAAAAAATAAAGCATAGGCCTACATTATATTACCAAATACATTATTGTAAGTCCAAACAGCCTACTGTATGGGGGATGAAACCATTCAAAGATTTAAATTAAATGACTAAATGTACAATCTGAAAGGTTGTAGCTGGTAGCTACATTTGCTGTTTTTGTCAAAAACAAAATCCAGATAGGCTACCTTAAAACCTTTCCCTGAAAAGCAACTACAGACAAAGAAACAAGAACTACAACCTTTAACAAAATAATTACTATGGGGCATGTCAGTGCAGAAAATATAAAACTCAAGCAAAGAACATTAAGTATATATACTGTAGCCGCTACTGTAAGTATAAATGTTTAGCACCTTTTTATCCCTGGATTTAAATAAGACAACCTGTATCTAACCCTGTTGGAGTTGTTCTGCTGCAGTAAACAAGCCTCTTATCTAACAGTGGATCATTCTTTCAAAGCTGGTTTCTCTATTAGACTAGTCATGCAGTACTTATATCCTTTTTGTGCAACCCACTTTCACTTCTTTTCATACACAATGGGGTGCTCTCTGATCCTCTCTATCATTCTACCCACTGACATTATATAACATCAAATCAGATCATACCTAAAAAGAATCATACTCAATACCTGTATATATTTAACAACACCATATTTTAAGCACACACACATGCGGTACTCAACATTTTGAAAACAAAGAAACAGTCGCTTAATTATATTTACGTTAGATTATCTGGTATTAATCTGGTAGTTTATTTCACACAAAAACCTTTCATTTAGTGGAATATATTTTTTGAATTGACATGTTTTTTTAATGATATCCTTGCATGCATCCATCCTTTGGTTCATTTGTCGATGAAAACTTATACAGTGCTTTGACAAGACTTATTCCATCTTTTCTGGCATAAAATGTAAGCAATTACAGTAACACTTTTCAAGCTTTTGCTTTTCTGAATGTGCCAATTCTGCCCCCATGATTAACTGTAAGCGCAGGGAATATTTCTTTCACTGCCCTATACAAATCTTCAAAATCCTGGTTCACCGTGATGTCCTAGAGAGAGTGATACAGAAAAGCAGTGAATAAGTTTGAAAGGGAGAATATTTGCAGAAAGTCTCATGAAGATGTAGATGGAAATGTCGGTGAGTTACCGAGAAGTATATTGCTTCCATGGCTGAATCTGGGTTTTCTTGTACAGACTTGAGGATGGTAAAGCACCCAGCATTCTGGATGGGGTTCCTACCCATCTGGCCAAAGACAAACATTAATAATGTGAGAAAATTGCAATAGTGCAAATGATTAACACCAAACATCTAAAAATAATCCTCCTATAGCCATACAAGGAATAGTTAAGCATTTTGGGAAACAGACAAGCAGCAACCTTGGTGCTGAAAAATGAAATCAACGACCGATTACCCAAAACCGCAGTTCTGCCAATAGCTGGTTACAAAGATCAATCCTACTGTATACGCCGAAGTTGAAATGCCCAACTTTACCCAACCCGAAAAAAAAATACATTTTAACAGCCTGTTACAATAAACATGTTTGGTCTCGTGAGATAATTTCATAATTTGATGATGGCTTGAGCGTTAACATTTAGAGCCAACCACATTGAGCTTCACAACAACTCTAAGTAAATGTATGGGTGGCGTCACAGAGACTAGGCTACGTCTTTGTTAGTGTTTCAGAAATAATCTGCGCATTTCCAAAAAGGTCAAACTATTCCTTTAAAAAATGTCCAACAAATTACAAAATCAAATCGTGCACTATCTACATTCAGCTGGTCATGGTGTGACTTCTACTTCAGACTTGTTTATTCTTACCCCAACTACATTTTCAATTTAGGAGTGCATGTCATCAACAATAAATGCTTAAACTGTAACTCAATATCAATGTATTTATTCACCACAACTTTACAATTCCTAACTTGTTTTAGGCAGTCGAAGTAAGTCCTTGTGGCGCTGACATTAAAACAAATACAGTGATCCAGTTATTTATCCCATTTTATCCACTGATGCCCCCCATTGCCTTGCCTTTGAAGCTAGAATCAATCTTTTAACAGCTTACATTCAGGGATTTGATGGTCTTGTTTACTTTCAGGCCCATGGCTAGGTGGATAGCTCCTTCAGGGGGTATTCGGTTATTACTGTGGCGAGAATTGTTTGAGAGAACAAATAAAGTGTTGGAGTGTGAGGAAAGCAATCATAAAGTGTTGTTTTTTTCAAAAATGGCATTATTCATCCATGTACAGAAGCGCACACATATCTGGAAATCTGTGAGGCATGCTTTGTTTTGCTTCAGATGTTAAGAGAAAGGCAAAAGAAACTCAATTACCTCCACTTTGTTAATGCTTACAGTCTCACTTTAAAAAAAAATGTCACCAGTGTTTAAAATTTGACAGTAAAACTGCACATCTGATACAGCAGGTGGGCCTTATTAGGAGTCTCATGGAGGATATTTTGTGTTAGTTTGGCCCCTCAGTAAACTACAGACCAGCATTTGATCTGATTCAAGATACGAATGACCTAAACTGAATTTGTAACTCAGAGCGAGCATAAAATAATCTGATTACCAGATACACATACCTCACATTCAACTCCTCCAGAACGGTGTTTTCTTTCAGAGCCTTTCCTAAAGCACTGGCTCCTTCTTTACCAAGGCCATTGAATGACAGATCCACTGTCCTTAGGCAAATGTTTCCCTAAAAACAGAAATAATCGTTTTTGGTAAAGCCCCTGTTACACTGTCCCGAAATTGACACCAGATGGACACACGATAAAGGAAATGTTCAAATTCGGCTCTGATCGTAACAACATCGGGCCATTCGTGAGGGCATCTTAAGCCAGTATGACCGCAGTTGTATGTCTTAAATGTAATTTAGGTTAACTTCCTGTTTTATTTAGATGCTTTTATTTTGAAGGCGAGTTTACGCTGTTGACAGGAAGTTGTTGTTTCTATGGAAACAACATGACGGAGATAAGTAATATCTTCTAATCTACATATAAAGACGGAGAAAGTAAAGAATAAAGTGTATGTTTAAATGTTAGCACCCCCCGAAGAGGCACAAGCTCTTACGTTGAGTCTGGATACATTCTAAATCATCAGTAAAGTCTACGACCATATTTTCGTGTGTGGTTCGGGTGCCATGGTGTGGCCTTCTGTAGGCATCGTACTTGCTTCGGCTGTTGCTTGGTTGTTGACCAACTTCGGGGCCATCTTCGTGCGAAATTCACAATTCCATATTCGTGTGTCCATCTGGTGTCAATTTCGGGACAGTGTGACAGGGGCTTAAAGTAAGCATTTAAATGCAATCACAAGAAATACTTGAATGACTTCTCTGATGTGATCAACTGAGTGAGGACCAAAGGAAGACTTTAATTTAGAGTGGGGGTGCAGAAGTATTGATCCGGATGTAATCAGTCTCTCACGAACTAAATCAATCACACCCGTCAGTGCAGCTTACTGATCCGGGTCCTCTTGACCTCCTTGATCATTAGCCGCTTTCACACCAAGTACTTTGCCGTACTTAGTGCCCGGCACTTAGTATCCCCATGGAACTAAGTACAGATCGCGTTCACACCGGAATAAGTTCCCTGTGGGAAGATTACGCAAATGAAGCCGCTGACGTCAATTCTTCTTCTTCTGCTTTGGGTTTACTGGCAGGCCACAAACCACTTCACGGCATATACTGCCACCCGAAATCCCCGGCTGGAAGTCCCCGGAGTTGGGGACTGGCTTCAGTAGAAGCTGCTGGGACTCGAAGCCTTCCGAGTAAATCGCCAGAACGCCGACACCTCCTCATCACTCCACCACTCCCATGTTTTTTTTTGTGTTGCCATAAGTTATTCTCTCTCCGTTGGTGCGCGGGGCTAATGCTAATGATAATAATGCTAATGCCAGCAAATACAATGGCGGCTTCACAAAACTTTTCAGAGTTTTACGGGGCGTGGTTTGCAATTCGCCCAGCCAATCGAAATTGGTACTTTTTTCTCCCCATGATAGTACCACCTCTCTAGCAGGCACTAAAAATGGGGGTAAAAGTTCTCGGAACTAAGTACTTTTTTTGGTGTGAACGCAAAATTCCAGGCACTAACGGAACTAAACGGGAAAACTACGGGGAAAAGTACTCCGGTGTGAACGCGCCTATTAAGACCCCATTTACACGGGAACGTTTGCGTTTACGCAGCGTATGCGTTTTCAAAAAGGTCTTCCGTTCACACGCATTCGATTCATTTAACGTGTCCGTTCACATGAGACCGCTGGAAACGCTGAAATGAAAAACACCCACCTCTCCGCCTTTTCCAAGGGACGAGGGAACCATGCGGCAGAGTTTCCATTAACCTTTTTTTTCGCCGGTCAACATGTCCGTTAAAGTTTAAATCTTCTGGACAAAATTCGAAAAGTGCCGGTCAGAGGTCTTCTTTGTTATTTATTGAGCTTTAAAACAAATTGATAACGACTCTATATAATAATAATAAACGGAGCCTCTCTTTTCCTCCCCCTCTTCTGACAGCTGATCTCTGAGCAGGAGACGTGGGGAGAGGGAGGCGGGGCTATTTCATCGCTATCAGAAAATGATCGCATAGGGCGTACACACGGAGCCGTTTGCCCCCCCAGAGCGTTCCGTTTGCAGATCTATCCACCTTGGGACCCTTTATCGTTTGCGGGGTCCGTTTCTATCGTTTTGTTACGGCCTTGTGTAAACGAAAGGGCTATACACAAGAGAAACTATGCGGATACAACCCGTATCGTCCTCGTGTAAACAGGGTCTAAGATAGGAAGAACCACTTACACAGTCCCTCCTGCTGTGAGATGTTAATGAATACATGACCAGGGGGCTGTTTCAGAAATAGGATGAGCGAGTTAGCCTGGCATGCTCAAGTAGCATTTATCAACCGGCATCATCAAAATACGTAATATACACATTATAAACACATTCTAAATAGTGTCATCAGAGTATATCATGATTTTGTTCTTACAGTTACTGTACCACATTTCAGATTCTGGTTTTGGAAATCCTCTATGCCCTTGTCAAAAATTGGCCCTATAGCCAATTGACCATTTGCTGTAAGAACAAAAGGCTATGCACCTGGGTAGTATGATATTACGTTTTTTTTGCCTTGCATAACAAAAACCACATTAGCAAATCATGACCGATACAAAATGTATGCACTAATTGAGAGAAGTGCTTTTCATTAGCAATGTTCTTAATTTGAATTGTATTATAATTGAATTCATATGAATATTTATTGTATTGCTTCATGTGATACAAGTTCACAGAACTGTCCTGGTTTTACCTCACACATTATTACCTGAAGACCACCTTTTGCTTGAATGAGTTGAAAAACTAATATGGTGTTCAAACTTTAAATCTCCAGGTGGATTACCCCTAGGCCATTAGCCAATATCGCAGCTTCTCTCCCTCGGATGCAGTTCCAGGCCAGACTTAGTGATCTCAACCCAGTGTTCTCTGACAGAGCGTGTCCCAGGCTCTGCCCTTAAAGGAGAGGACACAATAAGAAGGAATAATGTCAGTATGACAAATGAAAGGCTACATTGTTTCCATTGTAAAACCAAGAAAATAGCTAAACACCTTGGTAACATACAAGGGCTTGTTCTGAATTAATATAAACAA
This sequence comes from Trematomus bernacchii, assembly GCF_902827165.1. NCBI lineage: Eukaryota > Metazoa > Chordata > Actinopteri > Perciformes > Nototheniidae > Trematomus > Trematomus bernacchii. The sequence goes on from NW_022988043.1 coordinate 15,111,634, forward strand.
CTCAGCTACAAGCCTTTGGGACAATTTCTCAAATAGGTACAATCTGAATTTGGAAAAAATATACACATCCAGACAGGTGGAGGGGAAAATAAATCTCAATGATGGATATTTTAGACATGTTACTGGTCAGAAAGCATAATCAGAAGTACTTCAAATCAAACACAGACTTCATGCTGCAACTCATCTTATCTCCAGATGGTAGATTCCACTGAGATGGTATGATTGTGTGTCTCGTGGTCTAAAAGCACAAGTCTGTGAGGATCCTAAAAAGAATGATCCCCATCATCATTTCACTAAATGTAGCTCAAGAATAAGAATAGGCACAACACTTAGTGGATCATAACCAATGGATACGCTCAAAACGTGCTTGATCGAAAATGAAATAGAACCATAGCATGAATTCTGTTTTATTGGTGCACTTTCTTCTATATGGAAGAGTGCACTCAAAAAGCATGAGGATGTCCTTTGATATTTAATACAATTGGATATTTCGGGATGAATCATAGCAGCAATGAAAAATGGTGGTGCACCTTTTCCACATTCAGATTTATTTTCAATTATGTATACATCAGACGCTCATTGCTTCCTGGTCTGACATTCTCCCACAAGGTGCACAACACTTAGTGGATCATAACCAATGGATACGCTCAAAACGTGCTTGATCGAAAATGAAATATAACCATAGCATGAATTCCCAGAGTGTTTTATTGGTGCACTTTCTTCTATATGGAAGAGTGCACTCAAAAACCATGAGGATGTCCTTTGATATTTAATAGAATTGGATATTTCGGGATGAATCATAGCAGCAATGAAAAATGGTGGTGCACCTTTTCCACATTCAGATTTATTTTCAATTATGTATACATCAGACGCTCATTGCTTCATGGTCTGACATTCTCCCACAAGGTGCCTGTCACAAAGCTCATCCACATGGTAATTAAACAATTAAAAGGGGTTTTAATCCAGGCGAAATGTTCTTGACCTTTGAATGCCAAAGTCTGCTGCGGCCTGCTGTCCTGTGCATGCTTCCAAATGTTTTTTCAATGATCTAATAATAGGAGATACCAGATATTGCTTAAAGTGGACCTATCATGCTATATTTCAATTATATATTGTAGGGCCATACCTATATAAGGTATATTTATACGTTTCTGTTTTCAAAATACCAAACAGATCATGCATTTTAGCCATGCCTCATTTCGCTCTATGTGCTGTTTGCTGTCTACGGGTCTGATTCTGCTGACCACGCCCCCCTGCAGGAGAGGAGAAACGTGCTCTGATCAGCTGCTGGGCTGTCAGAAGAGGGGGAGAAAAAGAGATCTCCGTCCTCCGTGTTTTATTATATAGAGTCGTTATTCATTTGTTTTAAAGCTCAATAAATAACAAAGAAGACCTTTGACCGGCACTTTTCTAATTTTGTCCGGAAGATTTAAACTTTAACGGACATCTTGACCGGCGAAACAAACTGAAACTGAAACTCTGCCGCACGGTCCCCTCGTTCCTTGGAAGAGGCGGAGAGGTGGGTGTTTGTCATCTGCTGGTGGACTAACCGGAGAGAATTACAGTGCTTGCCTCGACGGGGAGGGATTGCATTGCAGCGGGAGCAAACACTTGCCTCGGGGAGGGAGAAAAAAAGCCACAGCGGAGAATAAACAGAAGGAAGGGTAACCAGGGTAACTATGGGCGGGAAGTCTTCTTCGCTGCTTTTGTGGCAGACTACAGCGCCACTTACAGGCCTGGCATATGTACTACAGCGTCTCCAGCGCTTTCGAGCGGCAATGGCCGGCCGTGGCCCAACCCCACATTCCCCTGATAGGTGGAGAGTTGGCCCAATAGCCGTAGCACCACCGTCCTGACGTCAGTAACGTGTTCAAATCTGGATCAGTTTTTATCAGATCCGTTGCAGCCCCTTTTTTAGAGATTTGGGTATGGAGGAAAATAGAGAGGGTTGTGTTTTCTGACACTTGGTGAGTTCCCTGGAACACCGGGGACACATATTCATGTATAAAAGACGTACAAAAGTGCATTTTGCATGATAGGTCCCCTTTAATTAAAGATATTCTGCACTCATAGCAAATGGTCAATTTATAGAGCTCTAATGTTTATTCAAATGGCTAGATGGTAAATCAACTGAATTCATAGAGGGAGAGCCTGCCCTACAAGGTGAGGGTGGTGAGGGAAATTACCATTCACACACATTTACACACCATGTTAGGTCAATTTGAACTAAAGCCAATAATACATTAAATGTCAATTTGTTAGACGCTTTTATCCAAAGCGACTTACATACATTCAGTACTGTGGTCAATCCCCACAGGAGCAATTTGGGGTAAAGTGTCTTTCCCAGGGACACAACGACATGCTGACTGCAGCGGGACTCAAACTTGCTATCCCCCGTTGAGCATTAATCTCCATCCCATGCAAGACTTTTGGGATTAATCAGAACTACCTGAAGTGTTAAACGGTCCATATGGGTGTAACGTTTGAATGTCCACATGCTTGATTCCATACTTTTGGCCATATAGTGTTTTCTTTGACATGGTACAAATTCAACTGAAGGTTGAAAAGCAAACTTTCTGTTTAATAAGAGCTCTGTCCAAATAAACCAGAGTTATTTATCCAATACAGCACACCTCTTTCATGTCCTTTGCTTTTACAATGATCACCCATATCATTTATGGGTCCCAAATGTATTTCAAATTACCTTTATGCTAAGTATTTGAAATACAGATGGGATCCATGGGTAGAGTTACATTCCTTGAAAGACTAAGTGCTCACAGAATATATGTGACCTTTACAATAAAGAACTAATTGCTGTTCTACCTGCTTGCTCTCCCAGAGCGTTGTGGCTGAGGTCGAGGTGCTGCAGCCGAGAGTTGGTGATCAGAGCTGGGCCGAGGTGTTCAACGGACCGGTCTGTGAAATGGTTTCCTGACAGATTGAGGTTCACCAGGGTGCTGTTCTCCTTTAGCATACTAGCTATGGCTCCGGCCCCATGATCCCCAAGGCTGTTGTCGGAGAGGTCCACCTCTGTGATGACACACAGTACACAGGTTATGATGCAAATAGGCCAGTGGAAACAACAGTACCTGGCAGGAGAAGCTGATGTGTTTCCAATTGCAAAGAGGGAAAGACCGGCATAGGGGAAGTAGGGTAGATTTTTTTCTCACAATTCTGTAATGTTTTATCGATTTATACTGTAGAGTGGTTGTTTCAAGTTTGATCGTTTATCTTGCATATATCAGATATTGCATTTATCAGGCTCATTTAGTGGGATTGCTGATACAGCATTCCAACTATCTGTTCTTCAAAATCTTTATTCCGCCCGTTATTTTGCCGGTCTTCTTCTCCCACATTCCACATCGCAGAAATCGTTCAAACATCAAAACGTTCAGCTCGGTCGGGAATCGATGGCTATTACTTTTCTCATTCATAACTTTCATAATTCCCGAGATATATCCCATAATTCATCACATTTTTAACCATTGAAGTCAATGGAGAAAATCTTCAGACTTGAACAATCTTCATGCGACTTCAACTGCTAACTGTTCCTTCATACTTTCACTCAGAAACCTCATTCCAACTTTAAAATGTTACACATCTTTCTGACATTATTCGTGTAACACAACTTTTAAATCTGATTCTTACTTTTAGAGATATCATTGTTGTCATTGAGAGGTCATTGTTCAGACCTTGGTACAGAGGCCTTCTTCAGATTTGAACATTAACTAGAGTGCGTGATGTCACAGAGTATAGGAAATCTTGAAATTTGCCTTCATATTTGTCTTTTAAACTGCCATAATTCCCAAACCCTACATTCCTGAGACATAATTTTTCATGACAAACGTAGGAAAACATCTCGTAGCTTGAAAAATGACAAATAATTAAACAAAAATAATTAAACGAAATGCCTCTTGAGGGCATGAAGTGACAAAAACTTTCAACATGTCTCCATTAAAGCCCATTGTAATTTCAGGCTGATATTTCCTCACAGCAGCAGCCGCACACCTTTACATGTAGTTAATCTGCCAAAAAGGCCACATTATTGACCCGAAAGTACACAAAAAGCACACTTCAGATACTCAAGGTCCTTGAGATGCTTCACGCTTTGAAATTTCACCGATATCTGTTACGGTTCTTCAACAAAACGTTCACATGTAAGAGATTTATCTCTCATTCAGAACAATGGAAACCTTTGATCTCTGGACACCTCGTTAGCTCAAATATAAACACCTGTGTCATGGAACACGATGATGTCATAACTCCAACTGACATGCTCAGAGCAGCAGACTTCAGATAATGGTTAATGGTCCTGCCCTCAACAGCTCTACGTCAATTATGGGGTGTCATCATATGCCGTTTCCATGGAAACGCATCCCTCGCCATAAAAGACGATGTCGCTATAACTCCTATGAAAATGTTCAAAAAGTGCTTAAACTTCACATGTGTGCTAACAGTCCAGCCGTGAAGACATCTATGGGACAGTTTTGAGATTTCTTCAAATGCCGTTGCCATGGCAACACAATGCTCACCATGAAACACGGTTTTCTCATAACTTCAGTGAAAATGCTCCAAACGGCACAAAACTCTTTGGTAATGATGCAGCCATCAACATATCTAACCGTATATGGGGTCATCAAATACCGTTGCCATGGCGATAGATCATTCGCCATCAAGTTAGTTCAATAGTTTGCAGTTCAAATATTCTGCTGCTTTTCCAAGCCATTTTACTTTCTTTTCTTCTCTCATCATACATTCAAGCCCCCAGTGTTCATGTATCATTTCAATCTAAATTCTTCACTTTCTTCTTACACATTACATTTCAGCATAGCAATTCAGTGTCAGCTTTTCAGCATAAAGCATTCCCACTAGCAATTTCTTCAGGAATTGCATTCTCTAGTCAGAATATATTACCCCCTTTACACCAACAGCATGAGTGCAGCATATCAATTAAATTATGTCACTCTTAAATTAAGTCTCTCCTAATTCATCTAGCCTTTTTTGATTATTTGATTAAAATCTTAGTGATTCAAAACTTTTTATGAAGCACCATCAGAAATCTTACATTTGTTCAATACGTTGGTATACCTGTAAAATCAATGATTTCTAATCTCGAACCTTTCAGAGTTATCAATTGTTTTGTATGCCTGCATTTGAAATGCAAACATAATGTGTGTGGGCAAATGTCTGCTACTGCATCAGCAAAATATATATTGGCAACTTTTTCTTTTAGGTTTTTTAGGTTTTATGTTGCCTATATGCATACAATTACCTCTGCAATTTGAATAGTGGTTTGTACAGACCCAGTAATTTATAATTTCCTGAAATGTAGGAGGATAAGATTTACACCTAAACCTAAAATGTAATTAAACTAAATAATGCAATACAACTTCCTGACTGATATTATGGATGATTTGACATTAATGTAATAATTAGTAAAAGTATTGTTTTCTTACCAGAAATGTGAAATTTGCAAAGTTTAACAAAAATGAACCTGCACACACCCTGATTGTTTGTTGTGCAAGGATCCTTCATTAGAGCAAAGTGGACCTTAGGTAAGACACCATCAGTTGATTGCTAACGTCACACAAAGCGTTCTCAAATCTTTATTGTCATTTGAGTCAACAGTGATTCTTATTGAATGTAGTGTATCCATCGTTTCGCCTGATCTTATGACATATCCTGTATTAAAAAAGTGTTTCAAAAATCGAATTGGAAATTAATTGACTTTTACTCATGTTGGGGGGATCTAAAGACACATTTTCTAGTTTTAAAGTAGGTCCTGACCAAAAAGCTTGATCATCACTGCCTAAACTTCCCAAAAAACAATGACCTATACAAGGAAATAAAATAAAAAATCTCAAAATTGGTATTACAGTATCAGGCGAAACGTTTTTACTTTATTGGTCAAACTATAGGATTATGTCACGTTGCACTCAGGTATATATAATAGGTCCAAAAGTTCAGACGTAATGACATTTTCAGGAAATTATTTCATTATTGGGATTTACATAATGTATGAAAAACAATGTAAAAAAATTATAATACCACCCCGAAGAACCTGCGTGCCTCACAGTAGTAATTCTCAATTGATCCCTCCCCAGGTTCCTGAACTGCACGAATATGACACATACCCCAGATATCATGGCTTATAATTGGGGTGACAATGGCACATGAGTGGGAGTGAGGGTGGCATTCTGCTAGAAAAATATGAGGCAGGGTGAGGAAAAAGGGAGAGATAATGTGAGGATGCTTGAGTGCCCAGCAAAACCACCTGTAATGTAACAATTTTCCTTTAACATCTCGGCGATAGCAGCTCCGCCCATTCCTTCCATCCAATTATCTCGCAGGTTCAGCCTCAGTATTGAAGTGTTGGTTACCAGGGGAACTGCCAGTGCTTTGGTGCCCTGCAAACACACAACCACCCCCCCACCACTACCCTTTAAAGTAAAATTCCTCACTGCAGTACATTTTCTTATCAGTATTCCAGTTAGAAGAGCAGATATAGTGATGCAGGTGGGCAGAGAGCGAGAGGGGGGGGGGGGGGGGGGGTATTAAACCTGTGTGAAACAAATGAAGCAGAAGGGAGCTGTGTGGAGGCGTGGGTCAGAAATGAAGCTCGCAGAACATGAAAATTATAGTTTCCAGCACGGCTAATGAGAAAGTTGGCTGCATGGAGCTAAACTAAAAGCTCCTCCAGAGAATAGTGTGTCGAAATGCATGCAGAGTATCGTTCTCTTCGATTTCAGAAGTGTTGGGGAAATATTTTCCAAGGCCCATAACGTTGACCCAGTTTATCAGTTCATACTGTCCTGACTGAGCACACGCACCTGTAACCTTGGCTGCTGTGCTCTCAGTGTTTTGTCTCCCTGTTCCTGCCTGTTGGCGTCAGCTGATAGAGGTGTTATGATTCTATCTTGTTATGCACAATGTTGATTATTCTCTCTGAACTAGCTAAATGCATGGGTCTGGGGTAGAGTTCTTCAGAATTGACGTGGCAACTCTACCGTGAAGTCAGAACCTCTGACTCTTTGACTTGTTTTGTGAATTCTCCGGCCGAAGCTCCAAATAAACCCATCAGTGTTTGCCATCAAAGCTCCAGCTCGCCCCGTGTCTCCTTTGAGTCGGTGACTCCTCCTGCATTGCTACACAGAAGTTTCCCCCACAAGAAGCATATCAGTCTGAAAGACATTTTAACAAATAACCTTTGGCAGTTGCACTTTGTTACTTTACTACTCTCTGCAATGGACAGGTCAGACTTATTTGAAATCCAAATGTAATCCGTCTGAATGATGTCGCTGAAGCAGAAACCGCGGGAAACGGCTTGTTGAGGAATGGATTTACTTTCACAACTTTAATTTACAGCGTGATGGACCAGTAGAAGCATGTAAAATGTCAAACTGTGTTTCTAAGAGCTCCAGGCAATGCCTTTTTTTACACGTGTAGAGCATGTACTCTACCCTCAGTCGGAGTTATACAACCATAGAGCAATTTAACTTTGATTTACTGCTTAAAATACAAGTGAATTTCAGAGATTTTGGTCTGAAATTAGGCTATTGGAGAGTTCGAGAATATAAAAACGTCTCAAAAGCTTGTTTTGTTTATGTTTCCCTGTATTTTATCGCAAAAAGTAAATAAAGCATTGTTTTGCATGTACTTAAAATGAACCATTTGGTTTATACAACATGTCATAATGGATTTCCTGTTTGGTCTAAAACTGCCAAGAGCATCTTTGATTATGTTTTTGTGGATCTGTATCTAGTGTGTGTGTATTTTGGATAATAAAGAAGCTCAAACATGTATACGTAATATTGAAATTGGATATTATGCTGTAACAAGACCAAATAATAAAGCTATACTTTCTGTCTTTTAGATAAAAAATGAGAACCTTTCCCCAGATGTCAATTAACATCTGCATAATGAGCTCTCTGAGTAAATCCCTGCCATCTGCCTTCTCTCTTTTTAGATAGGGAAGGGCTCTACACTTATACGTGCACTGGTATGATCAATACAGTGAACTAGAAATGTGCCATTTTTTATGTCAAGTGTATGGCAAAGATATGTACGTGCATGATCTATTTCCTGGGGAGAAACACTGAACGCTACTTGAAGCTCAGCTGCGTGCAGTTAACACGGTGCTCCCCAGACTTTGTCATGATCAGTGCAGTCCCCTGGAGGGGAATGTGACTTTGAATTAATGAATCATTAAATGTTCTAAAATAGCGTTAGAGAGTAAGGAAGGAAAAAGCAAGTACGATTCAAATACCTTACCCCGGGTGTAACTGAAAGCCATGGAGTTGGCAGAAATAAGATGTAGCAACATTATTTACATATGATAATCAGTGATATGGGGAACTTGTTAGCAAACTGTTGCTTATTAACACATCCAGCAGTTTCAAAGCAAGATTATCATTTATTTGTAGTTGGGTTTCTTTCTCCTTTAGCTCGGTTTTTGGTCTCTGCCTCGGGTAGATGCTAACTTTGTGCTGTTTGGGGCTGAGCGGCTAGTGGACACTGAGTCTTCTTTAGCTTTGTCACATTAAGTGATGACATTTACTAGAGTCAACTAAAGCAGTAAAGTTGCCAGACATAACAAAATAAGCTGAAACTTGAGAGAAGAGAGGTGCTTCAGATTCAGGTGATAATTCTCTGTAGGTTCACCATCAGGAGCAAATCCCTTTCACATTGTCTTCACAATGCCATGTGATATATTGCTGATATAAATATAGCAATTATAAAATGTTTGTAACTTAGAGATGCAATCCCTAATTTATGGTTAAAGTACCTGAGGCCCCAGACAGCGATGCATCATGGATAGCTCGCTATTGTGCATGTTCCTCAGGAAGTTATAGGCAGGCACCACCTGTAACGCTTCGCACGCCTTCATGTAGCCCGTCGGATCATACGCCTCCTCCTTATCTGCAATAGGAAAAAAAGACAATAGCCTGCTGAATTGTTCGCTATCAATACCTCTTTATGAAAACCGAGATGTGGCACCTTCCCCCCGGAGGAGGACCTTTTGAGTGGGATATTGAAAACTCCCTTGTGGCTGATTTCGCCCTGTCAGTGGATCTCATTCATACCAGATAGTTTTCACTTCTCGCGAAAAAGGAGGCCTGACACAAAGGCTGAGATGTAATCATTAAGATGCAGAACAGAGCTTTACATGTGTGGGCAGCAGGCGCGCGTAGGAGTTACTGTTTTTCTTTCCTGAAATCATTTAGAGAATGAGAAGATGTAATAGCAGAAGGGAGAAGATTAACAGATGGGATGACAAGAGGGCTTCACTTTATCAAAGCATGTTCTGATCAAGATCAAATTAAGATTCACATTCAAAGTACTTGCTGCTGGAGTCTGGTATACAATATATAATACAAGCCACAAAATAACATGATGAAATTGTTCTTTTCAAAAATGTGACACATCACCAAGCCTTTTCCTCACTTTTATTATAACAGGGAACATCACACCCTTTATCATAAAATGAATAGCTTTCCCACCCTTTTTATCTCCCTTCTTTTACCTCGGAGCTCCAAGTCTGTGTCGTAGTCCTCATTGAGGATCACACAGTCTTCCCCTCCCAGCTCTTCCTCTTGATCCTCTTCCTCTTCAACCTCTTTTTCACCCCTGTCTAGCAAATTCCCGCACGGACTTGAGCGTTGGTCCTTTGGCCCACACACGTCGACCTCTGTCTGGCTCATTCTTTCCTGGATGGAGAATGAGAAAATAAGACATTGTGACTCCTAAAAGCTGCCTGTTGTGGGCAGCTTGAGTGAGGAGATTGGATGGATTTTGAACAACTGTTTCCATCAATATGGTTGGATTGTATCACACTGTCCTCCAAGTTTTTTTAACTACTTATTTTGCTTTCCCACCTCTCTTTTGCCAGAGGCTGTTTTTGCTGTCTTTCACCCCCTTTTTCAAGGCCTAAGGCATATCCACTACATTTCCTTTTCAACCTTGCATTATATTGTTATATTCAGGAATAAATCAGTCTGGCAACAAGGCAAAAGTAAGTCCAATATTTATTGTCTTTAAACCAGGGGTGTCAAACTCAATTTCATCACGGGCCACATCAGCATTATGGTTGCACTCAAAGGGCCGGTTGTAACTTTAAGACTATATAAAAAGACATATATAAATATTGAATATATATATAAAATAATGTATTATATTACATTATTGCCTCTGATTAGGATTATTATCGGATAGGGTAATAACTTCTTAATTAACTACGTCTGAAAGCAGAAGTCTAGGGGAAATAATTGCAAGTCTCTTGAGTAAGAATGTCACAATATGATTTTAAAAGAAAAGCCACATTTTGGAAAAACATTGATTGTGACATTTTGAAAAAGAGAAGTGACATTTTGGAAAAAAAGTAACATTTTGAAAAAAAAATCTATTTATGAGAAAAAGGCTAATTCTAAGAAAAAAGGCATATTTGGACAAAAAAAGTCAAATTCTGAGAAAAAGTCAAATTTGAGATGCATTGTGGGACATGTCGTTTATGGGCAAAGTGCTTCTGTAAAGTAGCATGTAACCGTATAATAAACATATTATATTCTTTGCAAGCTCTTGTGGGGCCACATAAAAGGAAGTCGCGGGCCGGATTTGGCCCCCGGGCCTTGAGTTTGACACCCCTGCTTTAAACCGTCTTTTTGGTCTCCACCATCTCCTAGGGGAAGATGTCTGCCTTTAATCACAAGGTAGCTGCTAACTTTGCCTTTGTGCTGGTGAAGCTTTTTCACAGAAAGTGATACCAGAGTGGCTGAAGCAAAATAAGAGCTAAAACTCAATACAAATCATAAATAAAGCCAATAAAAGCTTCAGACTTGGGTGATCATTCTCATACTGTACGTTCTTTCTGAGGCCCTTTGTGTGGACATTCAACATTAAAAAATTATAAAAAATAAGCTGCCTGCATAATGTTTTTCTGACACTTACAAAAGAGCATGCAGGCCTCTGATTAGATTGCATAAAAGTGTAATTAAGTCGGACTTTCAGGGTGACACTCCGAGTCCCCCGTTAAATAATTCATGCAAGTACACAGGTCAAAAGAACAATCTATTAAAAGAAAAATAGCAGGTCTCTCGCCTGTATTTTTTAGCCTTGCCCTAGGCATAGAAAGACCTCAGCTGTGTCTATATAAGGTGTTATGCTGTGTCTATAGAAGGTGTTATGGTCTAGACCTCAACTTTCAAGCTTGATACACTCTTGCAGATCAAGGACATGCTTTGAATTCTCACCAAGTCCTTCTCTTATGTACTAATCAATCTCTACAATATAGAACATCTACCTGAACACTTGTACAAGTCTCCACTTGCCTACCTGGTTGTTCACACTTCAATGATCCTTCCTACCTCTCCCAGTTGCAGCATCTCACTTTCCAAATCATCGGCTTCCAGCAAAGAAGGTTGCTATAATTTAGCTTTTTTGTTATCAATATTAAAATCACTGCACTGCATTTGACTAGCAGGTATGTATCATCTTCCTCAAAAGGAGGGTCTTCTCTCTTTGGGCTAATGAGCAAGGCCAATGTTTCTCTTCCCGGTAGCCAGTCACCAATCAGAGTCCTTTATTGTAAAGTTTGGACCTCTTGTTATGTTGACACGTTTCCATGGCGATGAGAGGTATTTGTGCTCTGAGTTTAGACTCTCTAAGCCATGACTACCAGCACTTAAAGAGGCAGGAAGAACAGTGGAAGCAAATGGCTTGTTTGTATCAACATCTAAATCTGACCTTCATCTAAAACGCTTCAAACTTAAACAAGTTCTACTGCAGGAATAAACCTTTTCAGTCCCGCTTCTCTCTTATATAAACAAGAATCACAGACAAAACACATGTGTTGACATATTCTGTAAATGTTTCTCTTTATTTGAAAGTAAATGCAAAGTCCTTGCAGTGGATGCATTAAAATGGAATATCCTCAATCAATTACACAACAAAGGTCATTATAGCAGAGGCTGATTGGATCAGAGTTGTTTATAGTAGCAGCAATATGCAAACACAGAAAAATAAACCCCCTCCCCCATCACAATACAGTCTCACTGACTGACACAGTGCTGGTAAATAGACAGAGCTTTTAAAATATACACAGGAGAGAGAAGATCGCCATGCATTTAGTCAATGCTGCTGTTTTATCCCTAAACCGCAGAATAGGCTTTTTTTTTGTCCTTTTTTTAAAATCAAGCAGAATCAAAGTGCTCCTTTACATAATCAAAATACATTCTTAGAAAAGATCGAAGTAGTACTCTTTGTATTTTATACTTTGAATATATATCTATAGAAGCTATATATAGAAGCTATATGTATCAATTGTTTGTCTTGCTGCACATTTGACATCACAGACGTTTTCTTGACGGCTCCCATTCCAATGAAACTAAATGTGTTGAAAACAAATTATACAGAGGAGACATTCATCCAGATTGAACAACAGTGGGGACGTGGGGTATCCCCCTCTTTATGCAGGCAGTAAATAAAAGATAATTTAGAAAACGAAAAGCTGTGAGGGACGTTTGAAAATCACATTGAAATCTGTTTATCATGCTAACAGTTACCTTTAATTTGAATCAAAGACAAATAAAGGGAACAGACAAGAAAAGCCACAAGTTACTGCAGAGTGGGTGATCAATAAACAATGTGGCCCCTCCACCAATATATTCAATTTACAAACCTGATGCATTGGAAAGCAGAAAATGACCACAGCGGCAGTGGGATTGCCTTTTGTCCCTGAATGAAAAACATCACTGGAACTTATCATAACAATAGTACTGAACTGCTGAGATCAAAACTTAAAAAGCCATGTGGGCAGTTTCCTGTCACCAAAACACCATCTGTAAGATTTGCAGGCTTGTGTGACTCACAGAGCAACAAATTCATGCTTATTTTAAAGGTGACAAGTTTGACAAGGTAACAAACAACAAGCAGAATCGTCATGTAAAACATACACCTGAGCACATGCATGTTTGAAACCCACTCGTATAGAGATGCACACTTCTGAATTGTTATGGCACATACGCGCACATACACACGCATGCGGATGCTACTGAGCAGGTGTGTGAGGTCACAGTGAAAGGGTGGCGTGTAAGCCTAGGGTTGTGCACAATCATGCAGAGGGACAAAAGAGAATGAATATGCTGTATCTAGGCAGATAGTTAATGTAAGGCAAGAGGAATAGGGGGTTGTGATGTGGATAAATGCACATTTCAAAACTCAATAGCTTAAATTGTTTTGTTACATGTCATTTTTAAAGGAAACGTTTTCACAGAGTAAGATGAAAAGATTGATGTTGTGCTATGGTCACTTTTGTTAGAAGCCAATAAAAAGTAAACTATAACAAATCATACGACTTACACCAAGCCTCCATTTTTTCAGAATTGGCTGTAGGATTGGTGTGTCGAGATGACTGCCATGTTGTTTTAACTCTGATTTGTGTAATATACTTCTGCTACCACAGATGGCAGGAAAAACATGTCAACAAATGAGGACACAGGTCTTAGTTTAGCATAATGGAGTTTAACCACATATGTAATGTCCCCATATCATAACGCAGGGTGACGGGGGAAAACAAGTTCACCTTTAGGGCACTGGTAGGGAGATATTGTTGCATTTCCCTAGGTTTCCAGTGTTTATGCTAAGCTAATGCTGCATTTAGACATGAAAGAACACCCCTGAATCAAAGGAATCCTTGCTTTGTCTGTCTGAATGCCTCAAACGGGCTGTTGAATGTAGCTTCTCATTAACCATAGCAAAAAGTAGTGGCATCAATATTCTCATCTTACTCCTGGCAATAGAGATCAATGTATACCCAAAATAACACCTTTAACTTATAAACTAATGATTCGATCATTGAACAATAATATGCAAATCAAGAAATGTCAAAACAATGTTGCATCTAGCATGATTATATGATTGATATATGATTAGGATAATATTTGATTGAACACATCAATGATTAGATAGTTAAAATCTGAAAATTAATTGATTAGAGTTCTTTAAATATGAATCAGGTTAAGCCTTTTTGCTTCTTGGTTGACCTCCAAATTCCTATGCAGCTGCTGTTGGTGGGACAAGCACCAGCTGGGAGACAGAGTACCATAATAATGTTGGGAGAATGGATAGGCCAATAAAAAGAGAGCTGAGTGGCTGATGCGCTTTGATTGAGTGCCAGTAAATAGATATATAATATGGTAGTTTAGGCTGTGACAAAATAGCTGTTTTCATAATCAGGGCAGCCTGTTAGCATGCCAAATGTGCTTGCACAATATCTGTCTTTCAGTTGTTTCTATCTGCATGCCTGTACATCTTTGAATCATCTCTTCCATTTGACTTTTTCATTAAACTAATTGAAAATAAAACCCCAGCTCCAATAGATTTGACCAGCCCTGAATCCTTTCTGAATGTCCCTTTAATTCGTATTTCTGAAACATCTGCGGGTTTGTTATCAATGCCATACTTTAACTCGTAGAATAGGAAACCCCAATAAAAGCCTTTTAACTGTAACAATAACACCGAGTATATTATATTTCTTGAGTATATTCTCTTCTTGGTCATGCATTCACAATGAGGCAGGTCATTACACTAGGTGCACACATTATGAATCAAAATGATCAATTAATAATTTTTGGAAGTATCATCAACAAGCAAAACAGATTTTCAGAGAACAGAACATTTCCAACTTGCTACAGACAAAATCGCAGAGCCCAACAAAAACATTAAAGTGGTATAAAAAAAAGAAAGAAACCTGTTTTCTTTTTTTTTACAGTACAAAAATTGGCACAGTATTTTTTAACCAGTGTTGCTGTGTCCTCCAGATTGGTTGTTGACAGAAAGCCGCCGCTTCACGGACCTACACGCAGAAAACCCTGAGAGAGGAGACAGAAGGAGAGACAGAAAGATGGACAGAGAGAGCAGAGACATGGAAATAGAGATGTTACAGTCATTACTCATCCAACGAACCGGGGCTTTGATGGCCAAATGTGAAATTCAAGTGACAATCCACACAGGAGCCATCGTCTGTGATGCATTATGTTGGGGCTTAATGAGCCATAGTGGATATGTAGGGCCCTTGTTTTGCTCTCATGGCAAGAGTATATGAAGTGTCTAATCTTCAATGTGCACAAATGACGACGGAAACAAAAACAGAAATGGAGCAGACCCACTCGCTTTCACTCTAATCCTGTTAGTTTAAAGGCCCCTCTCCATGGGTTTCTATGGTTACCCACTCTGTTTTCATCTGAAACGAGGAGTGATAACACATCGGGGCCGCCAACAACTACAGGTTGGAGATTGGAGTTATACAAATGTCTTTCAGAGGAAAAACTGCCCTAGTCAATCAATGAGATAAATCTAAATGGGCTGTGCCAAAAACACATTTTCTCTCTTATAATATGAGTTACCCAGCTGGCATATCTGAGTGGTTCAAAAATGATGTCTGGTAAATAAAAAATAAATAAGATTGATTACTAAAACACATCATAGATCTTAAGCATCCCACGCTGTTCAGCTGTGTTGCAGATTAGTTAAGTGAGTAATCCTGGTTTCAAGGTTAAAGACATTACCATGCGTCCTAAATTCCACAACGAATCCAAAAGATGAATGATGAAGCAAAGGGGGACATGAATGTAGAAATATTTTTTTTTAAATGATTCATGCCTGAGTCAGCAGGTTTGGATAACTAAATTAGCAAAAGGCTAGGCCCTTGGTCAATAACTGAGGAAGATAGTTTATAAGAAATGATGCTTATATTTATGACTCATAGCGGATGAATCCTTCTGTTTCTGGTGACCCCTTGACCCCAACTATCCATTTGTAGATAAGATATGTCAAAATCTACTGGGAAAGTTACTATACCATTACTATGGATGCCTTTCGTGTCATGCAAAAGCCAAAAGGTTACAGGCAAGATACGTCTTTATCCACTAAGATTATTGCCTTGAAATGTACTAAGGACATACATATTGGCTTTAGGATAAACTTTTGAATTACCCTAGGGAAAATGGAATAACACACTTACTCATCCGAGTCCTTTTTGCTCTCCTCAATGAAGGCTATGGACTCTGAGCGAAGCCTGTTGGTGACCTCATAGGTCCGCAGGGTGACTCCAAAGATGTCTTCATGGTAGCGGTTCTCATCCTGGATACGGTGGGAAGGTGAAAGTAAAGAGAAAAGGGGACATGAATATGAAATGGATATTGTTACACAGTAAATCACAGGACTGATTTTAAAGAAAGAAAAGAATACCATATATAATCAAATCTTAAACACAACCAGAGGAGACTTACAATAAGAGCATGCAATTAAGATATATTATGGTTTCAGAATACTTCTTAGTTCGCTTTGGGGGTCTTAATATCATACATAGAATTGAAAATGTATAAGTAAATTGTACTTTTTATTTAAAGTTTAGAGATTTTAAAGATATCTTTATCCACTCTTACAATATAGAAAGACAGAGTTACGGACGGTGTTTACATGCCTGCAGTTGTTACAATAGACAGATTCACTGAACAGTAAAAACGCCTCTTCAGTCAATTTGTATTCTACACATGTAAGTGTGTTAATTGTAGGCTTGTTGAAACGTGTCATTTTTTCTATTTATAGCCCGTTACCCTTGAGTTCACACATGAATATGAGCCAGTGGGGGTGTTTTTAACCTTCATTTTCACAAGTTATACTGACTCAACACGCCTTCTGTTTTTCGACTGCTCCACGCTAGCACTCAGTTACATTCATGTGAAGAAGCTAACCTGTAACACCTCGCCTGTTCATATTCACTTTTTTCACAGCTCATCTAGGATTCAAACCTTTGACCCCGACAGTACCAATATTCCAACCCTATAATGGTGCACATCATTGTGATAATGTTGCACGGTAACCTCTACTTTTTCTTACCCGCAGCTTGCTGAGGAAGAAGCCAGCATCCTCCAGGGTCATGTTGCCTTGCTGCCTGATGATTTGCTGGATGGTCTTGAGAACATCCCCAGCCATTGTAACATCCCCACACACGTAGATGTGTCCTCCCTCCTCCCTCAGGCACTGGTACACAGTCTCTGACAGCTGCTCCCGCAGTACATCCTGTACGTATTTCTGACAGAGAGGCAATGGGGAATGATGGGTGTGAATTAGGAAGTCAAGTGTGAGACAAGTAAGGGAAGCAAAGTACTGTACAATGACAGAAAGGGAATAAAGTTAAATAAAGTAGCAAACTGCAAGCTCAAAGCGTGTTGGATACATTGGAAAAGTATCTTTCTATATAAGGAGGACCTAGAAGATGGATACAAACTAAATGCTAAATAAAAAGTCAATTAGAAAGTCCAGACCTAAGCCAAGGTGGATTGTGCGGTCAAGTGCTCCTTGGGCATTTCCATTTCCACAGTGAGGAATTTCCCAAAGAACACATTTTGTCCACTTATTCCAACATTAAATAAAAGCAGCACAAATGCCCTATCTCACAATGTTAACAGCATTTAAACATTACTAGTGTATCCACCACATGATTTGGAAGGGCTTTACAATTAATGTGTTCTTCCTTTAACCAATCTTCATCTTCATTTTCATAATCCTGCTAATTAACCGAAAGCATAACCTCCTCTGCAGAGATAATAACTTTACCTTGGGATCAACTGTAGAAAATCGCATTCATTATGTGAATCGGAGTGAACTATCTCCTGAATACAAGCACAGCATTTTTATACAGCCTTTCCTCTACTCTCATTTTAAACCCACACAGCGACCCAACATTTTGCTGACTCATCCACAGCTATGGAATGTTTAGTGCTTGTACCTTTGGTTTGTCGGGCTCTCTTGAATAGGCCGCGTAGAGCTCCTTGAACGCTTGTTTGTTCTTGGCCTGGATGGTCTCCTCCTTGTAGATGTGGTCCATCTCAGACTGCCGACAACCGAACACCAGGGTCATGGGGCACGACTCAATTACTAAAAAATATGACAATCAGAGTTACTTTGCTGCTCTGAATGGTGATGAAGAAGAAACAATCTGCTGTGTTGTGTATTAT
The DNA here is from genome assembly GCF_902827165.1 of Trematomus bernacchii. NCBI lineage: Eukaryota > Metazoa > Chordata > Actinopteri > Perciformes > Nototheniidae > Trematomus > Trematomus bernacchii. Next base: position 15,129,648 of record NW_022988043.1, read on the forward strand.
CTTGATCTCTGATACGGATTTGATACGACTTCCATTAATGCGATATATATGCGAGGTGCACATTTATCCTTGATATTCTTATAATAAAGCCATCAATCAAAACATTCCTTCAGCTAGTTCATGTTCAGCAGTGACAATCCAATGCAACGCCTCTCAAAGATAACAATAAATAAGGAAGGAGAAAAACAACCTACCGTTGTGTTCAAGGTCAAATAGTCTTTGTTGCCAGAAGCTTCTGAAAGGGGCGATACCTGTTCCCGGGCCCACCAGGATACAAGGTGCTTGGTTGTCTTTGGGAAGTCGGAATGATGGTGCACTAAAGTAATGCATTAGACAAAAACATGAAGCAAATATGTAATACAAGTGATGACTAAACTTTCGACATTTGGGAAAAAGTGTATTCTGTTTCTGGATTGTCTGACAAAAGAACATGATCTCTGGTGTCTGCCAGCTGAATATGAAACTGCAGCAGCTGGCTGACTTAGCTTAGTAGAAAGACTGGAAGCAGCCCTGGGTCTGTCCAACAATAACAAAAAACGTACAAAGCCCACTGATCAGCACATTATGTTTTGTTTGTCTAGTCTATAATGATAAATGGCTGTTTTACATGGATTTATATGGTTGTATTACTTGGTATGCTACCAGTGGAGACTCCAGGAAGTTACTGGCTCTGACCGGGAAACAGCTTGGTTGTTTTATTGTTGATAAATATGTTCAGATCAAACATGTTAATTAGTGAGCTTTAGAGGTGCTTGTTTGTAGAGTTTGTTACTTTAGAATGAGCTAGCTGTTTTCCTGTTTTCTGTCTTCGTGCTCAGCTAAGTAAGCTAGCTGCTGGTGGTAGTTCACATTTAGCATGCAGACATGAAAGTGTTATCTTTTCTGAGAAAGAAGATTAGCTTTTTCCCTCAAAATGTCAACATTTTCTTTTAACAAACAATACTGACTCAGCTGACATTAAAAAATGTTTTTATGATATTTACCCTCTGACAAAGCATGGCACCATCTCCCCCTTCTCTATGCTGTTGAGCCACGAGGAACACACTCCATGGTGAATAGGTCCCACTCCATCTGAAAGGGATGATTATTACCAAGCAGGCACTTTACCATTGCTCTCCACCTCCCACTCTCTTTAAGAGCAAAAACCAACAGAAGAAGAGTGGCCCCAACACGTTTTCCAAGGCCAGGGCTGCTCTCCCCCTCAAGGTAATTACATGAATTCAAAGGTTACCTTTACAATCATAGTTATATTGTTTCCACGGGTACAAATTACACGTATGAAAGAAAATAGCAGGGTTAGCATCTGGTAATGTTTGTAATATAAGAGCCTTGTGATATTCATGCTACAGTATACACGGAACTTGAATAGCCTAGTCATTTTAATATAGTGTCAGACAGACTGATATACCTGCAGTGTTTCCTCTTATTTGTGTTTGTGTCTGTAAATAGAATATGTTTGTAGATATAGGCTCTTCCTGAGGCGTTTCTAAATCTACGTTTCTTGTAGTTACAGTTGTGGTCTGGTTGCCCTATGAAGCAGACCGGCTTTCCAGGATAACTTCCAATCAATTTTCTTTGAGCCATCGGAGGGTTCTCACAGAGGCTGAGTCATTTGACTCTCTGAGTCTTTTCAGCAACCTTGAAAGAGCCACAGCACAGTGCCTTTTATCCTTGGCTCAAACTGAACTAAAGGAAAATATATACACAGGATAGGCTCTTATTGCTAGTTCATGTGAAATTATTTAAACAGGGTTGGTTGTGAAACAATGACGCAACTGCAGGAGACGCATGCAGACAGCAGGCATTGAATATACAAACATAAAAGACAATTCTATTCTTTGGCTGGGCAATCTGTTGATATATCGATATTGTGTTATGATGCTAGATATTGCATATTGTACAATAGTAATATGGCATACCTCTTTGCCTGGTTTTAAAGGCTGCATTGCAGTAAGGTGATGTCATTTACTGAACTCACCTGATTTTCCTAGCTCTTCTATTATTTGCCTTCACCCATTTCGTCATTACTTCTACCATGCTTATGATTTTTTAACAAAACTCTCATTGTGTTCATATTTGTTGAAAGCATAAATGGTGAATTTGTTATGAAACAATATCTATTCATATTCAAATACTTTAATGGCATGATTATCCGGTACCACTTTACAATAAGACTACCCTCATAAAGGGTTTACGAATAGTTTGGAATTCATTTATTAATTAGGCTGTGAACACTTTATAAATCATTAATAAGCTTTTATAAGACATGAGATAAACAGGGCAACTGTGACCGGTTGCTTGCCAAATAGTGAGCCTTCTTCATCAGCCAGCATCCTTGGTATCTGTTGTTCACTGAGTTGATTCACTAAGTAGTCGATATAAGACTTAGACATCTTGCAAAATAGTGAGCCTGTGTTGATGTGTGAAAACTATGTTAGAACTGGTTTATAAATGGTTCTTAATGATTAATAAAGTGTTTACAACCTAATTATAAACCCTTTATGAATCCTTTATAAGGATAGTCTCCTTGTAAAGTGGTACCGATTATCCCAACCAAATTCACAAACTTTCCTTATTTTAAGGACCCAAGGGAACCATGCTTACTGCTAAATACAGTTTAAACCACAATCATGGTTGCGCTAGTTGAAATGTCAAGAAAGTGGCAATACAAAATGCCAAGAAAGAAAGAGACCAATTCCAGACCTTCAAAAGCCTAATGGGAGCATTACAGTTCATCCTCAAAGAGAGCAGCAGAAAATACCAACGGATACAACCCACACAGTCTTAAAATCCTTGGAGACACAGCAACTAATGCTCAGAGAGCCAAGTGGGTAGTAGGTCCTTACCCCGAGCACGGTAAGAGACCACAGCCACGGTGAGGTGGATCTCCCCTGGGTGCAGGTCTGGAGAGGAGCTGATGGAGTAGTAGCGAGGCTGCAGCAGGGGCAGCTGGGTGAGCAGCAGAGTGGAGGGCATCTGAATGGAGGGGAACTCCTCCAGCACCTCCACCAGCGTCGGATCATTGAACCACTTCCACTCCTCGTACTCCTGCAAGCCCTGGGGGGTGATGAGAAAAAGACAGAGGTTGAAGAAGTACTTGGATCCTTTACTAGAGTAAATACTTAATTACAAGTAACAGTCCTAAATGTAACATGTTTATTGGAGACAGAATTATTATCAGGTATATGAACATAAAGTATATACTACTAAATACAGTTTAAGTAGTCTTAATGCAGAACATCTCTTTATATATGGTAAAACATCATGATACTATCCTGTTTTTTACCCAATACATATATGTAAAAGCCTTTTAATGTTGGAGTTTTTCAATGTGGAGCCGATTTTAGTTACAAGATACAGCAGAGGAGTAAAAAGTTAGATATTTGCCTCTGAAATGAAGCAGTGGGGAAGTATAATGTAGCATAACATAGAATTACTCAAAGTAAGATTGTGTCAAAATAGTACTTAAGTATGGCACATGAGTTCATGTACTTAGTTTCATTGCAGCACTGGATAAGTTCAGATGGATATGTATCAGATTTAATTTCTGTCTAAGTTAGTTGTTGTCCTAATTAAGAAACCCGAGTAGCTGCCATGATTACAGAAAGAAAATAGGGGGTGGTTTCCTCTTAGGGAAAACGTCTGACTCGAGAGCAGGAGGCAGCCACAAGCGGAGCCATTCACCATTCACTGCCCAACTGTTTTAGTGTGTCATCACTTACATTTGGGTGGGATTTATTTAGAGCACTGCCACAAGGCTTAAAAACGTTGATATATCCCCAACTTTTGCTTTGTTTTCAAAGTGCTAATGAGCGACACAGTGCCCTTGAAGAAGCCTTGTGTGGTTCCATTATAAAAGGCGAAGCACTGTTAAAAGCGCGGTGTGAACAATTAGCAAAAGTTTAACAAAGAAAATATTCTTGGGCCTGTGTTTTTTTAACCTTGATGCACAGATGGGGTTTCAGGGGGTCTTTTCATGAACTGTTTTGAGATTTCTTATGAATATGCAATCATTTTTAAGGCAATTCCCTCTTTCGTGCTTTTGAAAATACATAAAAAGAACACAATAACAAAATAAACTTAACAGCTTGAATGTTCTCGAATGCTTGATATGATTAAAAAGACTAGGAATGTCAGAGATCCATGCTTTAGTCCGGAAATGTGCTTGAAATTAGGGCATATACAAATTAAAATTATCTGCAGTGCTGATTCTACAGTACTGTTTCTGAATTCCTCTTGCTTTGGTGACAATGATTCGACGTATGAGCATATGAGTCACTGCTTGGCCTCAGCCAGCCTTCTCCACACATTGACAGAAATGGAGAGTGAATTGTGGGAGGCACTGCATGGGGGAATGGCTCTGAGATAGAACGAACAACGGCTATAATTTGGCGCCAGCTCACTCCTGCTGTACATATTTCTGTCGGAGCAAAGTGCAACAAATCGGCATTCAGACACAGAAAACCATGTCCCATATTCTGATGGCAAACATGAGAAATGCGTTGGTTATTGTTGTGCCTTAAACACATGTCGACTCTTTCTAGAAATGTGCTTCAAAATGTGCTTTAGTATAAATATCTGCATACATTTGGCACGCAAGAAAAGAGAGCCTAATTTAGGATACAGCCTACGCACATACATTGCAAATCCAACATTTAGCTCAGTTAGACTGAATTTACCTTGCTGAGGACCTCTAGTTTCTTTTTCTGTTTGTCATTGGTTGCCAGAGCAGCAAACTGCTGCAGCAGCACAGGGCTCGGTGGGGTGGTGATGTCCAGGAAGTACTGGAAGGCCTGGTAGATGGTGCAGGGAGGGATCCGAGTTTCATTGGTCCAGTTAGTGATAACACCTGTCGTAAGGAAAAAAAGATTCAAGCTGCATTCATTCATATTTTTCATCCTCAGTGCATCAAATGTGTAACTGATGAGCTAGTGGTGTGGAACCCACAGAAAATTCATCGAACAACACCCAACTGTGAATTCCCCTTAACTCCATGCAGAGTTTACGCTTCTACCTTTGAATACTTTTTTTTCTGGCCTGAAAATTCACTGAAAAATCACAAATAAACCCATTTGTCTGCACAGCACCAAAAGGGCACACAATGGTATTACATACTTAGTTGTTCATAGGCAATTACATATCACGTACTACATATTATATATAGTCAAGACTATGTGATACTGTGTTTTCAGGTTTTCAATACCTATTGAAACTTTATTAAATTAGCTTCATATGAAGAATTATAATCTTTAATTTATTATTTTATTTATTTATTAGTAAAGTTCTTATATGCTGCTTATAAATGCCACGACACAGGATGGCTTTATGTCTTAAGGTAACGTTTGTTTAAGCTCATGTGATGTGCTTGAAAAACACCTTGCTTCACAGCCACAGTTAAAATCACACTTATGTCACACGGTGTCACCACAACTGTGTCTGACTTCATCTCGTCTGTTGATTCAAGAGAGTCTGTTTCTTATTCATGTTCAGATTAGGACATCCTGCCCAGATTCCAACTGCTGCCCTCCAGTTTGCACGCCTGCCGTATCCGTAAAGTACCATGACGTTGCTGATAGCATCACCCACCTAGGGCAGTGTTCCTCTCATCCAGGAACTCCACTTTCACAATTTGATTGACAGGCGGAGCGTCTTCCAGTTTATCCATGAGTGCTGTCACCAGGTCCTCGTGGTTGCCAGGGAAGATGCCCAGATGGTCGCCGGGCTGGTAGCTCAGCTTGTCATGGTTGTTAGTGTGGAGCCGCACAAATATGGTGGAGCGACTGCAAAAGAGATACAACATTTAGGGAATAACGAGTCGACGCACCATTTTCAGTCTGTTCCATTTAGTTTGTGCAGCACATTAAACCAAATGAATGAGTTGGAAACCAGAGTGCATTACATCAAATAAGAATATATTTTTACAAGCTTACAAAACCGTTAACATGTGACTTATTATTGTCCTGTTTTAAAACATACTTACTTGGATTTAGAACTTTGCAAATTTTGAGATTCTAGCATCTTTGCACCGTACACCATCTTCTTGTGAACACTGTGCAATGCTGTTGGTAGACATAAACACAATTATATTTTCACAGAAACAGACTGTTCCATGGGCGGCTCTAAGGGGGGCCCAACAGGAGCCAGTGCCCCTGTAACATTGAGCTTAGAGCCCTTTGTGACCCCCCCTCCAAAAGAAGAATTCGTCATAATGTTATGGTTTGTTTTTTTCAATAATTTAATTGTAAATCATTTACAGAAACAAATTATGCTACAAAAAAAAAATTCCAACAAAGATTAAGAAATCAAATCAAAGTTTGGCTGTATAAATAATGTAGCAAATAAATTCCTGTAACCTTGGCCAAAGTAACTCAAACTAGTAACTAAACTAAAATTGTAACTAAGTAATTGACACAAATTATATTACTAAAACAACAACCAATAATGGTATGTTGTGTTTTTTGTCATACTGAACTCAAAGACTGACTTTTTTGACCACCTATAAGGCTGGGTAAATTAACTACAGTAACCCCCCTTCTCTTTATAATGCAAAAGAGTCCAACAGCTAAAGAAAATGACCAAATCTCAGCTCTAGTTAACATTTTGGATGAGTCACTGCACTTGATCAATAACCTTGACGCCCCTCTGCAGATACATTATAGTGGGGATCAAGACGCTATCAATATTTGTCACTTAGCTCCCACTGGATTATTATGTACCTTCTGTGAGGGCCGGGGCCTCGGCTGTGTAAGTCATGCGGAACTTGCTCTTCTTCCAGCTGCGGTCGTTACTGATCAAGGAGTCGTTGGCCTTCTCGATGTTCACGTCATCGCCAACACAAAACACGTCACAGGCAGCCTTGACATGTAACAACCGGGCAAAAGGAAAGAAAAGGACCAATTTTCAAAGTGTGCCCTCAAATGAATAACAAAGGATTTGGAAAATGATCTCTGCATTCAAAGTAGGACTGCCCCCACCAACTCAAGGTCAGTGTGTGGTCATCCATGGCCAAACAACACCACTGTTGGGGTTGTTGTAAAGGGATGAGGGTGCCTTCTGATTTAGTTTTCTTTGTTGTGGTAGCACAGAAAAATTGGGACCTATTTCAAAATGAAGTCTTGGCAAATACCCAATTAGATTTTAATGTGTCATGAATTAAAGTTAAAAATGATGTACATGTTGTTCCCATTTGAACAACATGTAATAATCTAGAGTCTTATCTTCTAGAACCAATTCACAATTCCAAAAGTAGATTAATGTTAATATTTAGATTTCAATAAAATAAGCATGCTTTTTTTACTGACTGACTGCCCATAACCCTACACACTGAGTCAAAGTTGTGTCAACATAATTTTTTGACATGACGGAAAATACACATTTTGCAGTGTTGTTGTGCTTCCTATATGTTTCTGAGGAAAAAAAAGCCAGCAAGCCTAAGCACACCAATTGTATTTATGTGACAGGCATCATTTGTATTTTGTGGTGAAAATGGTAGTGAGAAATAGTACTAGTAATAGTAATTGTAATAGTACTATTCGTGAAAGGTTGGCATGATTAAATGTCACCTTTTGTCCTCGGTTTACCTTTGTGTGTTAATGTTATTGCAATCAATGAATAATATAACTTTGACAAATATGAGAACTCTAAAATCTTGTTCACACTTTACACTTCATCATGCCATAATTTGCCAAAACCCCTTTATTATTATAATGGATTAAATGCTGAAATTAACATCACCAAGATAACTGAATCGGAAATCCCTTTGAATCAAGAATCAATATTCATTTAACCAAGCCCACAGGGTCTTAAACCATGAAACAGACCTTAAAAACCTTCTTGGCCCAGGTTCTGAATGACTCCTCCTGGCCACACAGCTCATCTCCCTCTCCCATACGTAGGATGCGCTCCCCCCCCAGCTCTTCAAACAGCGTGTCCACAGCGTGGGCAAAGGCGCAGAAGTGTGGGTAGGCCCTGGAGCCAAGGCCAAACACTGAGAACCTAAACAGAGACACACACACACAAACACATACACAAGAAGGAAGAGAGAGAACAAGTGTGAGAGGCAGATAGCGTTAAAAAAATCCAAACACAAACCAACGTTGGTCAATCACCGCCAACAAAGCCATGTCTGAATCCCCAGAGTTAGTCGTTTTAGAGCTTTTGATTCGTTAGAAATGTGAATGAGCTGAGGGCAGGAGATTCATCAAACCACAGCTTCACAACTTACTTTAACTTAGGGCGACATGTTTGTGTTTCTTTCATATTCAACATGTCAGGAATCTGTGCACTGCAATTAGATTTGAAATCCAGAAAATAAGTTTAACATGCAAAACACATACAAATGACAAACGAAATGCTCAATTGATAAGACATACAGAAAAGGATCCGTATAACCATTGTTTAGACTATAATGAATAGTGAGAATGACCTTGAAATTACCACAGTATTGCCTACTGTGTGCAGTGAAAAAAAATAAACATGGCCTTCAACAAGTTTCAACAGGTTATACATAATTGTATTAGATTAGATGAAAGCAATAGTATTAAGTTGAACCTATCATTTTTTTATGTAATATTATTGCTTTCAAATACAATTCGTGTATGTGTAATTTGTTGACATAATACATGTATTTAAGTCAACGTTTCAGTTTTTTTTCAGTGTGGCTTTTGTTTGACAAGTTGTTAAAGTCTTATTGTATGGCTCATTTTTGTTTACCTGACATTTGCGAGTGGTCCGGTGCTCTCAAAGTTAATCCTGGGTTCTGGCTCGTCACTGGAGGACTTGCGAGTGTCAGAGTAGGAGGACACGCTGTTGAAACGGACCTTGTAGCTCCTGGATGGGAGGCAAAAGTGGAGAGATTAAAAGCATGGACACATAACTCAAGGAAAAAGGAGAAAAATCCACAATGCAATACAAACTTACTTTCTATCTTCTGTGTTGGATGTTGGGTGGCGCATCTCCATTAAGGCAGCTCCAAATTTCTTCAGTAGCCAAAGAAGGACTGTTAGTAATCCATGCATCTGCCTAGTGTTAAATAGTCAGAGTTGTGAATATATAAATATACATACCTCTCCATTCTCTGGTGGATCACCATTGCCGAATGTGCTGGTCACCGCTAACACCAGCGTCTCGTGCTCCAGGTCCACCACATCGTATTCATCCATCGACATGACCTGCGGATAACAAAACGGGGCATCATGCAAATGAAATATTAGCCTCCACGTACAGGGTGTAGTCTTCAGTGTGAATTTAAGTCTACTATTGAAGGAAAAATGGGACAATATATTTATGTAAACTTCCTTATCATCCTAGGACAAGATGATGAAGATGACGTCATTAAACACCAAAGGAAAAAGAAAAAAGGAGAGACTTAAATGTAGTTTTAAAAAAAAAAAACATTACATGAGAACCTCTATTTTTGTCACTTTTCCCTTTCTTTCCCACACTCTCTCAAACAAACACCATGTGAGCCTAGAGATCAGCCGTTGTCTCAATCCTCCTCTGTCCTGATAATTGTGCTACTTTATTTAATTATATTTCTAGTGTTTTTCCGCGTTGGGCGTTACAGATCGGCTCATTACAGGCTGGTTGGGTGCTAATGACCCAACACTAATGAGCACAAATATTTTATGCTACATATATTTGACCAAAATGACAACAATATTTGTTTTGGCAAAACTACATTGACTAAAAACAGACTTAATTGTCAAAAGTATTTATGAGTAAAATAGAACAAAATCAACTTTTTTCTTTGACTAACTTTCAGTAGAACTAAACCACATAAATAACAAATAAGCCTGGCTAATTATGATTTTTTTTTTTATCTCACAAAGACATTTGACACAGGGCTAAGCCTAAATAAAAAAGAACTGGGAAAATTAACCCTCGCCTTTTTAAGCTTGCTCTCCAGACACGCATTTCTAAAGACAGATGACCAGAGCGTGTAAAATAAGGCTGAACACGCAGCCGTTGGCGAAGGAAGAGGTTGTAATGACCACTCCGTCCTCGCCTCTAACGAGATGATAATATGCTGCTGCCACACAACGAGCATCCATGATGCATGCATACCGCTCAACATGAATGTGTTAGTCTGCCACAGGACTCACTTGCATTTCACACACACACACACAAAGGCATGAAGAGGAAACAGGCTTTAGCCCCACGACAACGAAGATTTGCCCCGGGCACTCAAATCTGCCCTGCGATCCATCTACAGACACCCACTCTCAGTGACACACACATCCACACACACACGAATCTCTTCTTGTACGATTGATCACACTGGGAAAACAGGAAGGGGAAATTAGACATGACCTGAAGGAAAAGCATGCAGTGTATGATTGAGAGCAGCGTGTTTAGCATTTTTGCTCTCTCTCTATTTTTCAAAACAGATTTGCACAGCCAGGGGTGCTTCGGGATCTCGTCTTAAACTACTGCACTGCTCAACGCATCGGTGGTTAAATGTTGCCTCCAACCCGCGGGCACTTTACTGCATGAGAGAAGAAGAAATTGTGACAAAAGATACACTTTATTCTTGTATGCTCTCGTTGCCTGTGCTCAGCTGGCATCTGCCTGGCTTCGTCAGCCACAGAGGGGGTAGAGGGGATGGAGGCGGGGGGTGTAGGAACGGTGTCTTTGAATTCCTCCTTTTTAAATGAAACGTCTGCACAATGACAGTGAACGTTCCTGTCCAACTTTCGGATAACATGATGCAAGGCAGGAGCAAGGGTACCTTTGCGTCGAATGCGTGCTTGAAGATTTCACACAGAGTTTTGGCATAATCTTGCGATTTGCCCGTCTCCGTTGCAAACAGTATGGTGGCTTTCACCCTCTTGGCCATGGCTTGGCCCATGAGCTTGGCTGAAAACTTCACAGCCCTGCAAAGGCAAAGAAAGAGATGGTTAGAATTGAGAAGCACAGAAAATCCAAGGGTAAGACATTTAGAAAAACAAAGACCATTGATTTAGGGGCACAGTTTGCTGATAGATAATTTGGTTTTGAGAGTAGTGTGGTACACTTAGAAGCGGGAAAACAAATGTGTCAAGGGGGATGGATGACAATAATGATTACATAGCTTGTCATATCCTTGAGGAAAAACATTAAAAGCAGAACATGCGCGTGAACATGCATGCCTGCTCAGACAAAACAATGACAAAGCTTTGATTACTCCCTGAGGGGTTGATTGAATAAATTGCACCGCTGATCACACCAGTTTCCTTCCAATGCGTCTCACTTTTGTCAGTAAAGTGATTACTAGTTTGGCATTAGATTAGACACATCCTTCACTAAATTATCTTTGGCATTTGATAATGCAATTTAACCTTGACTTTAAAAATGCAGGAAGAACAAAGGAAGAAAAACAAGTCATACATTTAACAAACACTAAACCTTGTTTTTTTCAAATCTTTCCGTGTGCCTGCATACTCACTTGGCAAGCTTCTTGAATCCAATGGTTCTCTTCTTTGTCGGCGTCCCGTTGGCTCCCTTCCACACATAGGTATTCCAGGGATCGAGCTTTTTGCATATGGAACAAGAAATTCAAGTTTGTTTAAAGGGGCCCTATTATGCAGATTTTCAGGTTCATATTTGTATTTTGTTCACATGTTCAAAAAGGTCTTTACTTCTCTCATACTGCAGCATCTATTTTCACCATCTGTCTAAAACCAAAACCCAGTCTGCTCTGATTGGTTAGCCGGCCGGCTGTGTTGTGATTGTACAACCACTTAGAGATGTCCCGCTCCTAAGCTTATCACTTACAATGTGTTGAAGCGCTAGCCAATAGTAGCGTGAGTGTTACCTAGTGAGGTCACTATGTTGCGGAAGTAAACAAAGGACTACATTTGAGACGTTTCAAGCAGGAAGAAATGTATGACATTAAATGAGTGAGTTTAGCCTTTGGAGTCCATCTACATGCAAACCAATCTATATAACACACTACAGGAAAGGGAAAACCCCCAAAAACACAAACACACTCTTTAGGGCTAGAATCCATTACCAGATACTGAGACATCTTCTGTGACATTCAGTGTATTCAAGAGGTGCAACTTCCTGTACAAACTTTCCTTTATTGTGTTTGGTCTACTTTTACTAATGATTCCCAACATTTACCTTCATGACTTCCTTAATATAGCTCTTCAACCAAGCAGTTTGTGAACATAAGTGCTGTACTTGTGGTAGTACCATCTGCCAATAACACACAGCACCCCATGAGTTGCGTTACGGCCTTGGAAGCTAATGTCAAAGCAGGTATTCTTATCTCCGTTTTATGGCCTCACCTGGTACTCAAAGGAAGGGGTGAGGCGATAGTTGATCATTTCTTGGTGGAACACCGGTGTGATACTTCCTGACATGGAAGGCACAATCCACACCCAGTCTCCGGGGCAGCCACCTCGCACCCGGTACTCATTCTCCATGTGCTTCATGAAGGACTCTGTGGCTGAGTGATGGTCCACTATGGTGACTTTGCACAGCTGAAAATAAAGGATACACACAATGAGCTCATTTAAGTATCTCTGCATGTTCTCTGATGCTTTCTATAAGTACTATAGATCAAATACAGTATCTCGTAACCCATTGGCTATTGGTCTGGCGACAATATCCTCTCAGGGTGAGGGGTAATCTTTTTGGGGTTCCATGTAGCTAGCAGATATCAGGGCAAAGACTTCCTTCAGTGCACTGCTCATTGTTTTCAGTTCGATTAGCAATAGTTAAAATATGCGAGGAATGGAGTTTAAGTGGGAAAACCATATGAAACGACCAATTTGTTTCACAAGGGGCCCTTTAACAAATATGCTTTTGTAAAGCCCGCGTCACACTGTCCCGAAATTGACAACAGATGGACACGCGAATATGGAATTGTGAATTTCGCACGAAGATTTCGCACAAGTACGATGCCTACAGAAGGCCACACGATGGCGCCCGAACCACACACGAAGGCAACATTTACATTACATTTAAGACATACAACTGCAACGAAAGTAACAAAAACAAATTATGTTAAAGTACTATGGGACTTTACATTTTGGAAACTTGAGATTGTATATAATAACGTCATATTAAATGCAGTCATTTGGTCTTTAGCAACAGCTTGTGAGAGCAGTGCATTCATCGGTGTTCGTTTGAATGCTGCCAGTTTGTTGACGGCCTGTGTGTTGATGGGACTTCTCATGCTCCCTAAATGTTTCCCCTGCCTTTCGCCAGTTGTTAAACCCTCCTTTCACAAAACTCCCATCCCTGATTGTGTCTGCACTGACGAGCTTCTTTTCTATAGCAGAGCAACAGAAGTAGCACACCGGATTATCACTTTCTCTTATATAGTGAAGCTTTTTATAGACTGCTTACAATAAAATGTTAACTCAAAAATAGTAACTAAAAATAAAAATGTTGTATTGATTTGTTTAGTGAACTTTTTGGCGTTGCAGTTACAACTCTCCGCCAACAGATGGGGGTGCTGCAGCCCCCTCAGCACCCCCCCCCCTTCCCGCGTCCCTGCAAGGAAACATTGCACACCGTGGTCCCATCTCGATGTCATCGTACTATAATACGATGGCTACACGACGGCATTGCGAGGGCTACACGTAGTCGTGTTGCCTTCCCAAGACAATCGGGCAGCTTCTTGTTTCCTTCGTATTGTCTTCGTGAGGCGGAAAATGCCCGATGGCACCGATGATCACACGAAGTAAAGACGAAGATGACACGATTTGACAAGATGCACTCACGCTGGCCTTACGAAGGGCAAAATGGACACACAAATTCAACACGAAAATGAACCTTCGCAAGGTCCTTCTGCAATTTTTTGGCATGCCAAAGATTTTGCCACCGCTCACGAAGTTGCTGCCGGAGCCTGAGAAACACCACCGGCGGTCATACGATGGCTTAAGATGCCCTCACGAATGGCCCGATGTTACGATCAGAGCCGAATTTGAACATGTCTTTATCGTGTGTACATCTGGTGTCATTTTCGGGACAGTGTGACAGGGGCTTTAGGGAATTATTTAACTAACTTTATTATCATGGCCTTAAGGCTGAAACCTTTTGCATGATAAAGCAGGCAACTCTCAGCCATTGGGGCCTCAACAGTAGCTGGTAAAGAGAAGACCTGTCTTTAAACCCTGAATGTGTCTAAAGCAAAGACATAAACACACAGATAGGGCCAACGTTTCTGCTGAGGATCAGAGTACGTTTAATCAGACCAGTGCTTTCTGGAGCCAGCTTCTTTGTGAAAGACATTTCTGGTTGTTGATAGAGCGTTAGTTGTCCTTTTTGGGCGTGTTAAGTAGGCACTGAGAGAGGACTTGAATCACATAATTGGTTGGGGCAGGAGCTTCACTAGAATCTCCCAACAAACCTCCAGTGTCAGTTCTCTAGCTTCATCATCATATTCCAGTTCATCGCTCCATCTAAGAGTTTCCATCTAATTAAATCGAATTCGTTGTCATTTGATAGCTGAACGGTTAAGAGGTTGCATTTCAGGCCGATCCTCTTTAATTCTCTACAGGGAATGTGAACCTGCATTCCACCAAAGCCTGCTCTGCATTCATATTCAGAATCTGTTTACAAAGATGATGTGCATTTCACAAAACAATATGTTCTATTTCATCAGTTACGTTAAAGGCAAATCTTTTATGCCTGCTGACATTGGATGCACCTCATGTTAGACTAACATTAAAAAGTGACAGCTCTAGAGACAAACATGTTGCAAATTCTCGCAAAGAATAAGAGTGTTCAGAACATGCCAGCTTTTCAGAGCCAGCCCATAGCGGGGTTGAGGAAACATATTCAAAACATTGTTTATTATAAAGTAAAGTGTACCTGGAAGCTGTAGAGAACAGCGATGTTGATTTCCACACATGCCTGGTCTTTCCAAAGGGAGGAAGTCTTCCTGGTGTCTAAGGCCATCTTGTCAGCAACTTCCTACATGATATAAAAATAAATGTAACAGTTGCAAATATGAAAAGTATCTGTCCAAATTAAATCAAGTGTGACATTGAAGTACTTTTCACGCCTCCAACAGGTGTTTGTTTATAGTAATAGATCATTTTTGAGAGTGCAAAAAAGTATTTCTCCCTCTCTTTTAACTTGACTCAAAAGGAAACATGCACATTTAGGTAATTGCCCTAATTATGTCACATATATAAAATATTTAAATTTGAAGCGTTTACTATTCACTTCCATTAGCTTCTCTAAATACATGACTTACAGTATATGACTGCATACATATATCAACAGTTAACTATGTACACATTTTGTAACAATATTCAAATTAACAATGTATAATTGATGTTATGAGTGTCTGTGCCAATACAAAAGGAGGCTTTAAGTGCTGTTCAGCAGTTTTTTCGTCAGAGTGCACAATTAGCAGAGGAATGGCATCCTGATTTGACCATTTGGTGAGACAACACATGCTCCCCTCTACACAAGGTGTCAGTCAATCTGTGGTTCCTATGGAGCATGACTCCATATTCTGGCACGACACATTACCTCCAGAATGTTGTAGCGCGAGCTGTCACAGAAGTCTCTCACGCCGATCTCTGTGCCCATGTACCAGCCACTGAATGGGCAGCCAGTGAACTCCAGACCCCCGATCTCAAGCAGCATGTTGGAGACCGCCGGGAGGGAGTACCACTTCAGCTCCAGGTCCTTGAACCAGTCGTACCTGGGCAGAGCAAAGAGGGGATTGCCAGGTGGGAACTGTAGGTAAACATCCAATTTGCGATATCAAGCTTATTAACCACAACAATTTGCATTGGTCTGTTTGAGCACACAAATGTATTCCTGAGACACAAATAATTAAAAAAAAACAGAGCAGCCAAAACCAACATTAACAAAAAGAAACCGTTTTTGAGAGCTTTTCAGTGCTGGACAGAGCAGGCAGGGTGTAAATCAACCTCCCACTGCTCGCTCCTTGCACCCTCTAGGGGGATTGATAACATTGCTTTCAGTGTATTATTTGAAGAGTTGGGTCTAATCTCATGTAATGATGAGGCGCCGTTGGCGGTCGACTCCTGTGCCAAGCTGCTGCCAGAGCTGAGGGCCAGTTGAAGCGAGGAATGGAGCAAGAGATGCCAATTTTGGGGAGAGTAGTCTGGCGGGAGATCAGTGTGGGTTTTGAAATGCTCTGTGTAGCGTGCAGAGATGTATTGATGGCTCAGTGTGCATCTGTATTTATGATATCTAGTGTAGCTGCAGTTGTTAATGTGATTATCAGTATAAGATAGAGCAGCATAATGCTTAAGATTTCAAACACATTGTGGTTTCATACAGGGTCAGTTTTCTTAAAATAAAGTAAACGCATAAAAAAAGGCAAAGCTTGAAACCTCATTTTCAAGTCCCATGGTTACCACAAAAGCTGGCATAGCAACAGATCAAGTATGGCTTGTTGCGCTTTCTGGGAGCATTCAGCACAGTTTGAATGTCACAATAACCCAATCAGACTTCTTGTTGTAAAAGTAACCCATTGTTTAAGAAGTGTTGTTAAGAGATGTGTGAGTGGGTGGATGTCTTTTTTATGTAACCCCCTCTGTTTTTATTTTTGCTAGATTGATGCATGCTTCAGAGGGAAAGCAGAACTCACTTAGGGTGTGTGAATGGCACCTCCAGGATGAGGTCTTCGGGAATTTCGAACAGCTCGGGATCATTTCCATTGGCTTGCAGCAGGAGGGGCAGGACATCAAAACGACCCTTTGGACCTTTCCATCCCAGCTGCGTGCAGATCTGGGGACGAATAGCAACAAAGCAGAGTGCAAATAGGACATTTGTTTCAAAGTGACATCACCATTTACCACATTGACTTCAGCTCCTCTTGTGTACCTCAGTAAATTCGACATTAGCAGGGTCCCCTTGGATCTTTCCATCAGGCATTTTGTATCCAGCGTAGCGAATCAGCTGACAGTTCCACACTCGATAGTCATGTTTTCCATCTATCCTCTGAGGGAATATGGTGATTGCCGACCTGCAAAAAACAAAAAATATAAATTGGTTTCAAAGAAAAATCTAAATTCGGTGGCATATCTGTACCTACATTATAGTGTATACGGTGTGAGGGAAACATTACATTGAGTATATGTTTAAGTGTATTAATCAACTAGATTGCAACAGATGGTTGGCATCGTACATGTAATCCTCATCAAATATATTTTCAATTATGCTTTGTCACAGCTTAGCTACCTACATCCCTGTGGTGTTTTTAATGCCATGACCGGGTGAAAGTGTTAACACTACTAAGCTGGTGCTAAGTCACTGAGGAGGGGGAGCAGCTGCTGAGAATCTGGGCCAGTTGTGCTAGCAAACAACATCTGCAGTAAAGCTTGGAAACTGGTGTGAACAGCAAAACCAACAGTCTGTGCCTTCAGACTTTAATGTGCCAACGACACATTTCATTACAATCTGTCCTCTTGCTGCCAATATCTAATGAAGTACATTGTTGACATTCACGAGTTCTAAGGGCTGTGTGTTGCTGCTGCTGAAGGGACATCCTGACAGGCCGGAGCAAAAGATACACACCCAAAAGCTGAACTCTTAAATACAGGAAGTGGTCAATCGGAATGTATCAATTACCTGCAGGGGTAAAGGTTGCGAATTCATGTCAAGAGATTTTGTTTAATACTTTTGTTATGGTTAATTGATTGAATATTAATACCGATAATGCGATTTTTTATGTACTTAGGTATTAAATTGTTTTTCAGAAGTATACAGTAGGTCCTTACATTAAGTTCTGTTTACTACCGTGGACTACTGTCATGGTTTCCATAAATGTTTGTGTCACTTTTTTACACATTTTGTAAATTGTTTACTTCCTTTTTATGTAAATAAACCTGCCTTTTACACTCTTCTTGCCTGCTGGCTCTGTCTGCAGGCATGAGGCTTAACACTAAAAGATAAGCCCCTTGACTCTACTTTATTGCTTAAAAAAACATTTCAAACTGCATTAGTATAAAATAGAAAGGATAAACGTCACCAAATGGAATTGTTCACAACCTTGCAACCCAACAACGGCAACACACTGATGACTTATGGATCACTTCAACTGTAAAGGTTTAGTAAATAATCGATGAATTTGTTACAACTAAAAAAAACCTTCATAACAAGGTGCCTAAAGAGAAGTGTGCAGTGAAATTCAACAACATGTTGACACATATTTTGTAATATATTGAAGACATAACATCATGTTTTTCCAAGAAATCCTAAACCTAAAAACCACTGACTCATAGTCTTTTCTTTGCATCATTTATCATCCTTCCTGACATTTTTATTTATATTTTGTCATGTTGACAGGTGTTTTGGGGATGAGCAGAATGATTTCAAAACTATTGCAACACGTTGCATGTATTTATGTGTCTGTATTTATCTATGTCGAAGCGAGCCAGACGGAGAGAGGATGTTGTGCTGGCTCCTATCAACATGTGTATCCGAGCTCTCCTCCAGAAGGCCAGGCTAAGTGTAGTAATGATTCAGAAGCTATCCATCATTCAAGAAGTAAATATGAGGTGTCACATGTGATTAGCACTTGGCAGAAAGTGAGCGAGCAGGTCTGACAAATGACTGCTTGTTAGCAAGGCCCGCCGCCTCACCAAGAGGGCTTTGATTGGTGCAGAGACACTGACAGGCAGCAGATAGTGTCAGATAAAGCATTAATAGCCAGAGCACAGGCTGACAGATGGGACAGAGGGTCATGTCAGGGCAGAAAGAGATGGAGAGAGGAGGGGGGGGGGGGGGGTGAGATATATGAAGCGACAGATGGGGAGAGAAACACGTGTAGTCTGAGGAACAGGAGCAGAGTAGAATAAAAAGAAACAAGACATAGGTAAATAGCTGAGCATTGTGTGTGTGTTTTTGTTTACCTCAGATTGCCTTTGTTGGTGGCGTACTTGATGTGGTTACAGATGTAGTTGTACATTCCATGAGCTGTTGTGCAGTCTCTAGCATCAAAAAGCTGGAAAGCAAAACAAAAGAAGAATAGATGTTTTCAATATTAGAATAAAATAGTAGTACAGTCTGATATTTTATGCAAGATGATATGACTGCAAAGCTATGTTTCTGAGTATCTTGGATGTTATATGAAACAGCAAATGCACAATGCACAATTGACCTTGTTGACTTTCCATATTACTTGTTAAAAAAAAGCAGTGTAAATCTAAGTGCTATTTGTGCATGCTGCTAGTACCTGCAGTTTGGACCACTGGATCCTCCCTACACATCGGGCAGCATTCCTCCAGGCGTGCTTGGCTCCATAAATCAGTTCAGTGTCTTTCAGCTGGTAAGTGTCCGAAATTTCAATCTCCTTGGTTACTTCCTCCAGCCTGTCCACATGAGCCTTAGAGCCGAATCTGTACACAGAACAGGTACGGAGGCACGACAGAATAGAAGAGAACATTTTAACTTCTAATTGAGTTGAATTATTTCAATTAACTGAGTTTTTACTTTTGTAAAATATCCCAGTACTTGTTGCTTTCTGTTGTTATGTAAGCTAGGAAAATTAAGCTACCATGTTGAACCAGGCTCATTAGCTAACACTAACGAGTAGCTATCAGCCATGTTAGCATTTACTACACATACATTAGTGGATTAAAAAAAAGAAGATAACCTCATAAGATAAAAAACAATAATACAAATAGTTATTTATGTTTAACCTTTATATTTTATTATTTGCCTCTACCCAAACATGCAGGAATGAGTTCTGAAACCCAGAAGTGTCATCATTGTTGCGCAGAAGTCCCTTTAACACAAGTCAATGGGTCGTTTGAATGAGGTTTTGAAAAGATTCCTAAAATAACTTCTGCGGCTAACAAGCTTTAGAGATTTTACTTTTTTGTGATATTCTGACATAGAAATATGTCAGTAACTACCCTACCCTTTAATGTTCAGTCTACCTAACCCACTCACTCTAAATTGCATTTAAAAAAATCGTATTTTTTGTGTGTGAAGGAAACCAGTGTGACGCCTACTTTCTGGTTGGCCTAATACAAATGTATTTTCTGCAGCACTCTATTGAGTCACAACTATCAGCTGTTACAGGCCATGCTTACCTTTTGATAGAGGTGTAGTACTGGTCTATGAAGTCAGTGGCCAGTGGAAGAAGCTCCTCTTTGGTTCTGAACTCGTCTGGTTTGCGGACAGGGGGCGGCATCATCATGGAGCCCATGCACACATTTTCATTACAGAGTGGCATCTGATGAGACAATATTATGACAAATGAGGTAGGATTTTGGGGGTTAAATCGGCTTGTTTGCTTTTCGTTAGTGCCAAAAATCCATCTGAAGAGCCAGGAGATCATTGCATATGGTACAGCTCTCTGATATTATATCAGCAAATATCCTCAACATTTACTTTCAACTAAAGGAAAAGAAGACACAATGCTGCCTCCCAGTTCACAACATAGAGGTGTTCCTTTCTTTGAATTGGACAAAGAATTCTTCAACATATTTCAGAGGTCTTCGGGATTACTGTTCACTGACAAGAGCCAGTTTCTGTACTCACGTCTGTGTTGTGACTAGATGCAAAATGAGAGATGCATGGCATCCTATTCATTTACAAAAGGCAGAGCTATCATATTACCTTCCCCCTCTATTCATTTTAGATTAACCCTCTAGGTCTTGGTTCTGCTTGATATGAAACAGACCCAAGGCATGCTTGAATTACACTTTAGGCAAATGGAATCATTCACAAGTGTTTTCCTATTGTATTCACTTTTTACTTTTCTCTCCTTTTCTTACTGTGTGTGAGCCATAATCCCCTCACTTCTTTATCCCTCTGATAGAAGGCTCTCAGGGTGCCTAGGAGTAAACCTCTCTTTTAATGCGTTTTCAAGGATAAAGGTAAATAAATTGTCAATAAGAAATAAACTAGAACAAATACATATTTTAATAGGTAAAGGCCTACAGGCCATTGGTAGATCACATCCAACTGCACTGGAAAGGGTTCATCTTGATATTTAGTCCCACAGGGTTCAGACGCAAGGTCATGTTTTATTATAAGCTCCGGACTCTGAATGCAAACAAGGCATCATAACTGTTTTACAATTCCTTTCATGATATTGTTCACACATGGCTGGCACGCATGTTAATGAATGAGTAAGTCGGTGAGTCATGGATTGGTATCCTTCTTTTAAGCAGGGCAGGAAGACTGAAAGAGCGAGGATACAAAACAGAAAACAAGTAAACAGAGATGCAGGGAGAGAATTGCTCATAGCTGAGAGCAACCTTGTGTGGTCAGTTTAATATGATTAGAGATGAAGTCAGCTGTCACTTTGGTTTGCCTAAATGCCTTCACCAGCTCAGAGAGAGATGGAATGAGTGAGCCAGAGCGGACGGCAGGACGGATAGCGCAGGCGTGCAGCCGAAGAGGAAATTTGACACTGACCCCATCGCTACTAAAATTGGCTTGTTACGCTGAACCACACACTTGCACTGTCCAAACACTCAGACGTGGACCGGCAGTCTGTCCAAAATAAACTTCCCTCTGTGTGCCTTCCAACAAATCCAACCCTCGCTCGACAAAAACAGAGAAGAGAAACAAATATGTTGAGCAACACAACAAACACACCATCACAGCCAGTCAACAACAATAAAAACCGAGTTAAAATGCGTGAAAGATTCTGTAATAACAAAGATAAAAAAATAAAGGGATCATTTGAAAGAAAAAGGAAGCTGAGGAAAGATTGTTGTCAACATGAGAGAAGGAAAGATATGAACAGAAAGAGGTGACAGAGTAAAAAGGGGTAATGGATGAGTAAAGCAGGGAGTGTTAAAAATAAAACAAAGGAATCGCTCGTGCTCCAGCACGTCCGCTCATTATACCGCTCTGGGCATTCATGCCAGCCAGCTGTCCTTTTCGAAAAAGACGGATCATCCTCGAATACAGCAGCGTCTGTGATATATAATAAATCTGAAGATGCTATTAGAGGCCATTCATTGGGATGCACAGTCTGTGTTCGATAAGTCACCAAAGTAATTAGGCTGCCGTTTGCTGTTCACAAATGGCTACTGTGATTTGGGGGGTGAATGCTTAAACAGCGGGGTTCACCTTGTGCTTGTTAGACTGGCTTCTTAACTAGAGGGAGAAGCTTTGGCTGCCTGATCAAACGGAAAAAACCAATGATGAAAAGGGATAAGACGTATTTCAAACTTTTTGATCGAAACCATAAACTTGTCAGGAAATGTTTGTAATTTCTCATAGACTAAATGTTTATTATTGTAACCATGATGATGAAGGTACCCCAACATTAGCCAAGTAATAACCCATATCATTATCTTTTCCTAACCCTAATTGTGCCTTAACCTTTGTGATGTTAGATTAGAAAATAGTCTTGATTTTCAATAGCCAATGTTGTCTTATTGAGAGTTGTCTTTTACCAGGAAATGTTATGTGTCAATTTGGACGGCATGGCCCGCTTTGTCCTTTAAATTAGATGGAATTCTCACTGGATTTTTCTTATTTCAGCAAACATGTTCCTAATGTATTCATGTTCATAAGGTTCATCACTGGCATAGAAATCCTGGATATTATATGACGACTTGAATCACAACATCTTTCTCATCCTTGCCGGTATGGTTGCCACAGCAACAAATGTAAATATGTAAATGTTGAAGCAGACTGCTTAATCTAACCCTTAATTGAGCTGATTTCCATATGGCTTACCTTGCTGGAGCTGTGGTGGAGTGTGTCATTGTAGAGGGTGCCAGTTTCCCAGTTCTTGATCTTAATGAAGCGGGGGCATTTGGAGGGGCTTCCATTCTGAAGTGACTTAGTGGGTGAGGTCCTTCCCAGAGCCGGGGGCTGGAAAGAGCACACAGAAAAGGACACACGAGTCATTACTTCATGCCTTTGAACTATATATGGCTAATGGGTTCTGACCTTTGCTCCAAGCATGGATACATTGCTTATGAGTCATACTGTGGTAAGAGACAGTCATGCATTGTCCTCAAACTACCTCAAATGGACATTGATTGGCAGGTTTAAGATGGGAATAACACAAACAATATATGGAGGAACTTTTGCAACCATTTGGAGGCTTTCTTTGTGGACCACAGGGAATGATCCGTTTGTCATTGTGTTTAAGCCTCACCAACACAGAAACTCTTCACATTGCCTCCCCTATCCATTTCTGGTTTAGTTCCCACTCAAGGATAAAGGCAATCAACATTTAACAGCAGGTTGATGGCAAGCTTACTTTGGCTCACTTGGTTTTCCAATATGGTGGCTGTATTGACTAAAATGAATGCCTGCAATTTAACCCCGAAGCAAACTGTACACGTTCCAAGAGAAAGGCACAGAGTGATGTCCAATTATCAGAGCAATCAATCCCACACCTTGGAAGCTCTTTCATCATCTCCCTCTGCATTGTTAATGACACAGTGGAGCATCTCCTGAACAACTGTGCCACAATCATCACACTCGACTGGGACCTGAATACCGACAGAGTCACGCCAGTTGAGTCGCATTGTTATTTTGCATCCTCTCAAACATCGGAGAGGAATGAGATGGATTGAATTGGATTTGATTTGATTTTGCACATACTGATAGTAAAGCGCTTAGTTCCTGTGTGTTCATGCGCCAACAGCAGTAACCCCCTCAGATATGCCACATGATCACTGAGGTTGTGGACAGGAAGGAAGACCATCGGAGCGTAAAAACCTCTCAGTCAAACAGGCAAAGAAAATCAGAGAATTCAAGCTTTTTGACAGGAAAAGCAGAGCCGTTATGTGTATGAAGTGAACATTTATAAATTCGTGTTGCGCACTGACCGGAAGCTATAGCTCTGGCATTTACGTTTAACAAAGTCTGTTTATATGAACAACCTGTAAATGTCAGTTTACTTTTCCCTCATTTATACACACGTTGTGATGTCAATTTAAAATGTCAGAGTTAATGTAGCATCTTTTCTCGCCCCTGAAAACATTTACATGAGTGGAAAGTCAGCTATTGAGTGACCATTAACTACATGTTTGGAAAGGACTGACATCAGCCAGGATCGATAGGGAGGTAATTGTGTGTCAAATAGATTGCTCAATCGAAATCCCTCCCGCTAAAAGAGATTGTCCAATCATAGCTTGGCAAATGCATCTAGTACAGGGGTGTCAAACTCAATTTCATCACGGGCCACATCAGCATTATGGTTGCACTCAAAAGGGCCGGTTGTAACTTTAAGACGATGTAAAAAGACATATATAAATATAATAATTACATTATTGCCTCTGCATTGGATTATTATCGGATAGGGTAATAACTTCTTAATGAACTACTACGTCTGAAAGCAGAAGTCTAGGGCAAATAATTGCAAGTCTCTTCAGTAAGAATGTCACAATAAGATTTTAAAAGAAAAGCCACATTTTGGAAAAACATTGATTGTGACATTTTGAAAAAGAGAAGTGACTTTTTAATTTTAACCAATGACATATCACTGGAAAGACCAGGATTTCCTCTGTACAGTACAGTACATCAGGGATTGATAGAGTAGCTCAAAAGAGTTGCATGTTAACAAAATGTCCACTACAGTGGACATTTTCAATGGGCTGGGTACCAGGAGGATTTACATATACTGTAAACAACAATAAGTATATTCCACACAATGAATATAATTGCACATTAATGAGTTTGATGGCAAGTTAGCAACCTAAACTTTATGTTTTGGACTCTCTCCACCATAGTGAGGCGACCTGAGATCACCCCTGCCCTTCTTAGAGTGTGAGACCTTCCATTCCAGCTGTCTGCTGTCATAAGGGCGGCCGCGCCCCCTTCGACCCACAACCACAACAATACACAACATGAAATGACGTGCAAATTGGTGATACAAAAAAAAAAACGTTTTCATTGCGCTTGTGCCTCCCCCAGTCGAAATGCCGCCCTGGGCAACCGCCCATGTCGCCCATATCAATATCCGCCACTGCCCGGAAGAAAAAACGTACTGTACTTCGAGGGTTTGTGACTTTACATGCAGAAAAAGCTACATAACACACGAAAGGACGGGTAATAACCGGAAAAGCATATGATGGGACCTTTAACCGAACTTTAATCGCCCTGGATATATGTTAGAACACCTGATTTACAAGAAATGCACTGGGGGGGTGGGGTTGTTCTTGGCCTCTCAACATTTGCATGGATTTAGGCGGAGAAGCCTAACTGTAACTGTGTACATGATGACTGTATGATTACTACCCCCCCCCCCCCCCCCCCCCCCGCAGTGCTTTTCTTGTAAATCAGGTCTTACAATATCCCAAAAAAACCCGGCGGAGTGGAGATTGCGAAACTGAGGCCCAATTCCAAACCACACCGTAGCTACTTCCTCTCCGTGATGGAGTGAACTCCGTCTGTAGTCACGAGGCTCCCTTCTTCCAGGTGGAGGGTGTAAGAACAGCGGCAAGCTTAGGGACGAACTCCCCTCTCTCTGGCAGAAACAGGAAATGCTGTAACCTTTCGTAACAACGGTTTCAAATCAGCATATCTTGGATTAAAAATAACCCCAAAAATCTTTAATGGCGTTTCCTTTTTGTTTTAAAATCTAATGTTTATAAGCTGCTTGGTTTTTGCAACAGTCCCTGTAAATATACCCAACTTTTTCAACTTTGGAGCGATTTTATCGACCTTCTTTGGGGGCCCCCTTCTGGTCCGGGGCCCCAAGCAGTTGCCTGCCGGCAAACGGCGCCCCTACTGATGCTCTTCTGGGTAATCATACATCCTATCATGTACACAGTATACAGTTGGGCTTCTCCTTCCCCTAAATCAGGGGTGTCAAACTCAATTTCATCACGGGCCACATTACATTACATGTCATTTGTTAGATGCTTTTATCCAAAGCGTACTGTACTGTGGATAGTCCCCACAGGAGCAATTTGGGGTGAAGTGTCTTGCCCAGGGACACAACGACATGCTGACTGCAGTGGGACTTGAACTTGCTATCGCCTGATTCGAAGTCCAGCACACTATCGACTGAGCCACAGCCTCCCACATCAGCATTATGGTTGCACTCAAAGGGCCGGTTGTAACTTTAAGACTATATAAAAAGACATATATAAATATTGAATATATATATAAAATAATGTATTATATTACATTATTGCCTCTGAATTGGATTATTATCGGATAGGGTAATAACTTCATAATTAACTACGTCTGAAAGCAGAAGTCTAGGGCAAATAATTTCAAGTCTCTTCAGTAAGAATGTCACAATATGATTTTAAAAGAAAAGCCACAGTCTGGAAAAACAAAAAAAGAAGTGACATTTTGAAAAAGAGAAGTGACATTTTGAAAAGAAAATCTATTTATGAGAAAAAGTCAAATTCTGAGAAAAAATGCATTCTGTATGTTGAAGAAAAAAAGTCAAATTCTGAGAAAAAGTCGAATTTGAGATGCATTGTGGGACATGTCGTTTATGTGCAACGTGCTTCTGTAAAGTGGCATGTAACTGTATAATAAACATATTATATTCTTTGCAAGCTCTTGTGGGGCCACATAAAATGAAGTCGCGGGCCGGATTTGGCCCCCGGGCCTTGAGTTTGACACCCCTGATCTAGTAGGTTCAGCTGATCTTTCAGTTTACTCTCTTTTTCACTTATTCAATACTCCCTAAATAATAGATGTGCAACGGTTTAGTCATTAAACGCTAATCATGTCTGCTGAAGTGTTGCTGAACAGTATTTTTGCATTGTGGGATTCTTCAAAGTCATTCTTTTACTTATTACAATGTGGAATTTGTAAGCACTTTATAGTGGGTTGATTTACTCACAATTTGGACAATCAGATGGCAGATGGTAAATACTGTGCACTCTATAGTAAATAGGGATTGATCCCTGACACAGGGGAGCTTGTGTCACAGCCAAGCTTTGGATTTCTCCACATGCTAAAGTGGCATTTCAAGGTTCTTTTTTAAGACTGGTGTCTTTTGTTAGCCTTTCCAAAATCAAAAGCATAATTTAGTGACGTCAAGTTAGGATTGTATAGAGAAATCCTTTGTGTGTAGAAAATCCTTACGCTCTTAATTTTGTATTGAGAACATTTAAGTAATCCCCTATACTTAGTGGGCGTTTTAAAGTTATACCTGTAAGCTATGGGAATATAATATATTCAAAACAAAACTCACAAAAAGGCAGAGACTGAGAGAATATTACAGAGTTACAAATCCATCTGCTGCTTCAGCACCACGGACAGTGAAGTATCAGTACATTCAAGATACCAAGGTGTAAGAGCCAAGGTCGGGCCATAGATTCTATCTTGCACAATCCTTAGTCAAATAAAGCATACGCGAGTATGGTTGACTAAAGTAACTAGGGTATGAGAGATAACATCAATACCCCAAGGCAGCATGCCTGGGCCATGGCCAGAGAGACCAAGTAAAGAATGAACTGGGTCAAAGGCAGGCATCTAAGCAAAATATTCCTTAACACTGGATCCTGACATTAAGAGTTACCTGTGCCTAGTTCCTGTTGTTCAATGTAAAACGAGAAGTTTAAACAAAAAAGTAAAGTTAGCTGAAAACATTTTTAAACCCACTCACGTTAACTTACCTAGCTAGCTAGCTACAGCTGACTCAAAATCAGGCAGCAACAGTTTTCATTGAAGTCCGAAATCAACAGTCTCCCACTACATGACAGCATGCTTTTATCTACTTCTGACTGAAATCAATAACCTAGAAACATACCTACTGAGAGTCAAGAGTCCAAATCTGCCACGATAATATTGTAAAGCTCTACAAAAATTATTTACAGAAAAATATCTGACATTATAGTTTATCCTAATATAAAGAGATAATAAAAGAGATAAAGAGATGATTGTAATCGATCTGTGTTCTAATGCACAAAGTCCAGTCTCTTTGTGAGACACACTTCCCTGATCTAGTCCATATTACTGGGAGAAGTTGCTGGACCACGCAGACTTTTGAAATCCCATCATATGTCATCAAGCCTCAATGTCAAAAATAAGGTGTGGATGTAACAGTAGGAAGCATCTATGAAGCTAGAAATGAAGATAATTGGAGATAATCTGATAAAGATAATTTCATAACGGGGCGTAATGACCAAAGTCATTCTGGTAAATGCAGTTATAGAATAAAAGTTCCCTTAAACACCCATCAATTAAAATGTCTGATGGGAAATGGAGATGATGAGAGCAAGGTAGGGGGTAAAAGGGAAACGAGAAAGGAAGAAAGTGAGACTGACAGCCGGAGAAATGGAAAGACATGGTACGCGTTAAATATTGATATGGTTTAGTCATGTGCATTTATGGTTTGACAATCGGGATTTAATTAATTAAGCCCTTGCGTGTATAGAAAGACAAATATATTCTGTTTTTAATGGATAATCAAAAGGCAGCTGGTGGAATTTGACGGAACATTTACCACCTTTTTTAGACAACAGGCTTTTCAAACATTATATCAGGCAGCAGCAGAAGCAAAAACAAGAGCATATCCTTCTCCAAAGTGAGAAACGTGTTGGCCGTTAACATAGCAATCCATGTCAATCTGCCTTACATGTCCTGACATTTCTTTTACTGTCTGAGTCTATCGAATTAAACACTTAGCGATGAGCCATCAAAGTCAGCATCAGTGTCTAGAGAAACGCCTGCAGGGGAGCTTCTTGCTGCATGAGTCAGTACACATGCATATACTGGCCACTGATACACACACACACTGCTTTCACTTCCCACACTTTTCTAAAAGCATGCATGTCCTCAGTCCGAGCACACACTCCCAAGACAAAGATCTAGCTATCACATCATACATACATATCCTCTAGTGCCACTGCTAAGAATGCATCACCCAAACCAACCCCACCCACCCACCCACCCCCCTTCTTCCCTTCCTCTTTCCAGCACTCTCACACAATTATTCTCATAAGCATGCACATTAACACTCTCTTCTCTGCATGTCTGAGGGGCTTGAACGTTTCTACAGGAGCCACAGTTGATAGAGAGTGACGGATCAGCAGCTGCATGTATTCATTAGACCTCCTGGAATCATTTTGCCCCATCCGGTCCCATTGAGAGGGGATCGAGCAGCGTCACAAGTGGGTGGATAACGCCGACCATGTGCAGATTACGACACTATCCCTGTCACAGACTCTCAGACTTGTGACCAGACCCTTCTATGTGGAAGGCATAAGCTGGATTTAATGCCGCACAAGCTTACCTCCCGGAAGGATCTAATGCCTAGGTGATGGGATCTTAAGCAAGGGCTTTACTACTATGAGCAAAGAAGCAACACAGATGTGCGTGCTCAGTTTCTGAAAGCATCGCAAGTGCCAATCGTGTGGATTAATGCACAGGGCTAAAAGAAAACTCAGACATGGATGCACATGTATTACACAGCTGCAACGATTCACTAACTGTAGCCGGCCTGCTCATACACACTTGCAAACACGGGGAGGATTTGCAGGTTATTGATCTAAAAGATACACAAACGTGTGCTTACAAGTGATTTGTCTTCCTCGGAAAATCATTTGAAGGCTTGAACATTTGTTTCATTTTACCTTGTTAGTGTCAGCGTTGTGGAGCACCACCGGCATGTTTTCCAGCATTCTGTTGTTATCTGACGCCAGCTGGGGAGACGTGCCATTTCCCACGCCAAGGTCCCTGGGGGTCATAAACCATTTTCTGTCAGGTGTGTTTGCTCACATCTGTTGCAACATAGTTATTTCATTTCATGTAAAAGAAAAAAATGCCACACTTGGAATGGCATTGAAACAGTGAACAAGCCACCTTTCTTCTGTCTTTACAAATAAATGAACCGGGGACTTGTACACGCTCCAAAATGCTTTTTACTCAGGGATCTCTGCACACCCACATAGGTGTTTTCTCTCTTCAGGCCTCCGTGGGTGTGTAGATGGAGATCGTTTGGCTTCTATCAGGCTCTCCAGTGTTTCTTGTTCACTTTTGTTGCGGTGCTGCATTGGGACAATGTGATCCTTAATGGAGGTCAGCCTAAGTAATTCTTTCTCCACAGCTGTGCTCCAAATTCACTCAAAAAGAAGTGGGCGTATGCTACAAAAACTCCTAAGGAAAGACCCTTGTAAGATGGGGACGGAGACCTAAAAGTGAATTGCAAAAGGTGTATTGTCATTGCATGTGTGATTTCAATAATGTTTTGTAATATTTTTTTAGGTACACTGTAGGTCAGGGGTGTCAAACTCAAGGCCCGGGGGCCAAATCTGGCCCGCGACTTCATTTTATGTGGCCCCACAAGAGCTTGCAAAGAATATAATATGTTTATTATACGGTTACATGCTACTTTACAGAAGCACGGTGCCCATAAACGACATGTCCCACAATGCATCTCAAATTTGACTTTTTCCTCAGAATGTAACTTTTTTTCTTCAACATACAGTATGCATTTTTTCTCAGAATTTGACTTTTCTTGTCCAAATAAGCCTTTTTTTCATCAAATTAGCCTTTTTCTCATAAATAGATTTTTTTTTCAGAATTTGGCTTTTCTTTTTAAATCATTTTGTGACATGCACACTGAAGGGACTTGCAATTATTTGCCCTAGACTTCTGCTTTCAGACGTAGTTGATTATGAAGTTACTACCCTATCTGATAATAATCCAATGCAGAGGCAATAATGTAATACAATACATTATTTTATATTATTAAATATTTATATTTGTATTTTTATATAGTCTTATATATAAAACTGGCCCTTTGAGTGCAACCATGATGCTACTGTAGCCCGAGAGGAAATTGAGTTTGACACCCCTGAACTGAGTTTACCCAGGAAGTTAAAACTTTACTAAGGTTTCTCGGCAGTAGCTAACTTTCTTTGCATTGTTCTCTGCATTTAGACATGTGAGAACAGGTTAAGACTGATATTCCATTAGTTTTGCCTGTAGACCATTTCAAATGACCTGAGGCTACAGATAACATAAATACTATTTATCAGATTAAATAAGTCCCAAAACATCGGAAAAAAATGCAAGGATCTGAGATTGTCCAGGTCTTTCTTAATAGAAAGGCTCAGTCTTAGTCTTTTTTGATAATATTTCTTTGCAGTTTGACATCTATTTCCATACATTTAAAAAAACATCAATTTATTTTCAGTATGAATTAGAAAATAGATACGGCTGACGGCTTGCAAGTGAAGCTCTTTCTGGCTTAGTCCTATTTGGTCATTCAAACACATCATAACCAAGTTACAATATAGATGTTCGACTTTCGTTTCACATTGGATACAGTTTACGACATGAACAGGGAGGTCTCTCGCTGAGCTGTAACTATAAGATCGTAAGAGACTAAAGCAGAAGGGGGGGGGGGAGGACACTGTAATGCCGCTGTGTTAAACAACACGAGACATGAATAAACGAATAAACACAGTTTGCGTTCCTCCAATCAAAACCGCCCAAACGCAGATCCAGTCTACTGTATTCAGTTTCCCACCCCCCTAACTTTCTTATAATCACGTGTCTATGCTAATTGTAAATCCTTACAGGCTTCCCTTCTCCCCTTCACACTCCCTGTCACACTGTATCTCTTTATCATAGCAATTTGCATGAGGATGTTTATCCCCCTCCATTCAGAGGTGGAGTTCAGACATGCAGAAACATGCAGAGGAGTTGCATATGTCACTAGTCATTAGCTCTGACGAAGAGCGTCATCAGCCTCATGCTGAATTGTGAGATTGTTAAAAAAATAAAAAGCAGTAAATCAGCAATAATGTGCCATTCCTTTCCAAGCAAATAGATTACAATTATTTTAGGGTTTATTCGATATTGATGCCCTTTCAAAATAATGTATACTAATGATTGTTCTCATACGCATTTTTCCAAAGCCATAAGAGTAAATCAAATAAGGTAAGCTCTCTCCTAGTGCCGACCAAATGTCAACATGTTTTTAAATGATATATACGCTTGAACCCTATTAAGAAAGTCATTTAACAACTGACTGAAGCCGCAATTGGATTTCAATTGGTCGTAGGAGTACAATAGCAGATAACTGAGACGTCAATATCAACAGTACACTGTGCAGACCACTTAGAGTCCGGGATAGAATATGGGCTCAGACTGTGAAGCCGTGTAAAACGCTGGTACAGAATGAACACTTAAGACAAGCTAAAAGCAATCTAAGTCTAACATTTGTCAGTCTTCCTTCAAAATATTTGAAAAGGAGACGTGTGGCATATACAGATTTTCACACTCCACGAATTGCCTGATGAAATATTGCTGCAAATGACCTCACAAGCCAAGAAGGACTGTTTAGAAACGATTCACTCTCTTGGAAGATGATAATGAACAGTCTAATGACGAGTGTGAGACGAGCTTTGATAACGGCTCCCAAAGTGGGTAGGTCTGAGGACGAAACGCTTGCGGCTCCGTGTGTACGCCCTATACGATCATTTCCTGAAAACGATGACGCCATAGCCCCGCCTTTCCCCACCTCCGCCTCATTGCTGATACGTTTTGCCAACAACAATGGCGGATCACAGGGTTGCGTTCGTGCTCCAGACGCTACTGACCATGATACAGATTTTAGTGCAAAATCTACAGCTGCTCTACCACAACCATCAGCAACAATAATATTATAATATAATAATAATAATAATAATCGTCATCGGTCTTATTCGCTGCTTTTGGTGTATTTTGAAACTACCATGGGCAAGCTACATTTTTGGTTTAAAGAAGTTCATATGAACGTATAAAAAGAGCCCCAGTAATGGAAGAATAGCAAACTAGTAGACATGATGAATGTTGTGCGCCATGTATTCTTAATTGATGTTTGTTGGAGCTCAGCGTGCAGACAGTAATTACTTGGCACTGTACTCTGAGTCATATTAGTGCCTGTCTGTAGCTGCTAATACAATGCAGCTGGGTCAAGGAGTTTAGGGACGGCAGGGTGTCAAAGTGAGTGGGACTTCCTTTCAATCAGAGGGCCAGGTGTACACTTAGCTAATAACCACCTTGTTGACGAGTTCTTGATCTAAATTGTGATTCTTATCCTCCCTAGTCTCTGACACCAACCTGCAATGTGAAAGGGACCAAGCACAAAGACACTCTTAAGGAATACTTAACACAGAAAATGACCATGTGTATATCAATTACTTACTAGGTGTTACCATGAATTCTTCACGAAACTTTGTTTTTCTCGCATGCCTCCACGATGAAGGAAGAGTCAAACATTTGAGAAAAGTCTTGATGAACTGAAATAAATGGGAGACCTTTCTAAGACAGCCAAATGCATTTTGGACTAGCATGGGCAAGTAGTGTTTCATACAGTAATGAATTAATTTGTTAAGGAAGTTGTTAGCGTATGACTGGATAACTGAGACTGCATACATGTTTCTAAAGTTTACAAACGATCCCCATTTATTTCATTTAAGACTTTTCTCAGTTTTTTGTTCCTTCGTTCACCGTAGAAGCCTGCAAGACATAGTGCTTGTAAGAATATAAGGTTAAACAGGGCAGTAGTTGATATCCGCATATCATTTCATAGGTGAGGTATTCCTTTAACTGAGGGATCAATAAGGTAGCATCACATATTACCTGGCCACTTGAATCTGGGCATCTCTTCTCCCCACGTTCCTCTGGCCTTCTCCATTGATCTCCCTTTTGCTGTTTTTGATGAGGCGCAGCACTGGTTCGATCTCCTTCAGGAGCTCGTTGTTCTCCTCCATCCCGTTGCACAGGAGCGCCCCGCGGCTCAGCAGGGGGTCCTGGGGGATGGACGGAGTGGACAGGTTCTCAATGGCCCTCAGCTGGGGCTCCTTGTTGACCTGCTGCTGCTGCCCAGGGCTGAAGGGGCTCAGAGGGGAGCAGTGCTCGTAGGACTTGGAGGGTGGGAAGGCGGGACGTGTGACCCTCACTGTGCGTTGGCGGCCATCTCCGGATAGGGTGGTCTCCAGGTGGGTGGTGAAGCCCTCAGGCCCGCGGAGGATCAGCACGGCGTGGCTCTCGACCATCACGTTCTTCAGCGTCTCCAGGGCCCGCTCGTAGGACAGCTCCACCAGGGGCTTGTTGTTGACCGCCAACACGATGTCGCCCACCTGCACCAGGCCGCACTCCTCTGCCGCCCCCCCACGGATCAGGTCCGACACAATGACAGGCGGCTTGGACACCCTCTGCTTCACCAGGAAGCCCAGCCCACCGACCTTCCTCTTGAAAAGACGCACTGAGATGATGTTGGGCTGCAGCTGGCACACTGTGGGCTCTGACTCCTGCATGGTGCCCGTGTGTGTGTGTGATCGCCCGTGTGTGTTTGAGTCTGGGTATATGCGTGTCCCCAGGGATGTGTCTGAAAAGCAACAGAAGGAGGAGAGGAAATAGAAGTTCTATTAGTTTTAGAGGAAATTACCTTTGCTGCATGATTTGTTTACAGTGTGTTGATAAGTCAAAGCGGGTATATGAGTCACTCAAGGAGAGTGTAATATGATAGGGATCATTAAGTGCTATTGAGCTACTAATACAAATGTGGTCATGCACATCAGAGTCTATCATCCTACCTGCTGGTACTTCTGTGATCATCAATACTGTCATTACAGTGGCCAAACGTGTACCAAACTGTAAGACTCCAAAGATAAATATTCATCAAACTAGAGAAGTGAGCAACTGCAGTCTCTTTTGTCCAATGATGAAAAGTATCTACTCAATTACTTAGTACAATTGTGTGGTATTTATATTTTATGCTCCTTAACACCTCTATGTCACTGAATTTGAATGAACGGAAATATTGCACCTTTAACTCTGCTATGTTTATTTAACAGCTATAGTTACGGCATATTACATTTGAAATGGGAAAAACATGATCAGTGATAAATACTGTATGATGGACTATTATAGATTAAACCACCAGGCAGTGTATTTAACGGTTAACATGTTATCATCGTATAGGTGCAAACAACATATTCTTTCAGATATACAGTATTTTGCTGGTGTGGGTGTAGGACTTTTAACATTACTGAATAATTGTACAAAGTTTGATAACTATACTTTCCTACTCCATCTCCAAGATAATCGTTTTTGTTTCACACAAAGTTGAGAGACCTTTGAAACTATACTAACTTTACTTATGGTGTTTATAACAAAAGTATCTCCTCAAATATTGAGAATAAACAGGGCTAATTTCTTCTAATAAACACAACAAGTGCACTCCTAAGAAATGCCAACACTTCAGCCTCTTCTGGTATTAATGCACTGCCACATGCACATTATGTTCGCTCGTGTCTTTGCATAATCTTAACTTTTGAGCCAAACAAGAAGGCATGCGACTAAAGCCGGTCCCTCCGCTCCTCGAGCCCCATTATGTCCCCTCGTGCCTCATTGTTCCTGCTCTCAAAATTAACTCAAGAAACAAAAAGAAGCCTCTTCCCTCATACAAGCACTGCCAGACGCTAATAAAGCATTCTACCTCCTTTGAAGTCGTAGCATCTGGCCGCGTGGGTGGCGTCGCGTGGAATGTATAGTATGTCAAAAAAAGAAAAAAATGTACGCGTGCTACGCAGTCAGTAAATGGGGGCAGGCACGCGCCATATAGAGGGAACAATTCAGCACCAAGGTCAGCGCTCTGACTTCACAGCTGCCTGTGAACGCTGCCACTTTTTGTTTTCTCTACACCTCTGCATCAGTTCTCAAAGGTTGTTTTTTGTACTTATTCCAACAGCAGAGGTAATGGCTATGAGTCTCTGTGATAAATATACAACTTCCACACGAAAAGGTTCATATTCTTGCCTCAAGTAAAATAAAAAGTAATTCAACCAAATGAACTCCTCACCCACTGATTCAATCAAACGTTGACCTGGTCAGGTCAGGGCTTTGGTTAACAGTTCGTGGCTGGAAAAAGTGGCGCAGTTCATAAGAACTGTCCTGGGGCACAGGAATAACTTCAGCAGGCGGGCCTTTAATCTTCACTCTTTGTAGCTGCCCCCTACGAAGATCAGAAATTGCCAATAATGGAGGTGAATATATTGATGGAAATGTGCTCTGAATATTAACAACTCTCTTTTTTTCAGAATGCTGCTGCGTCTGGATTGGGGAGGTGGATTCTCTATTAATATTTATTAAAAATAGACAGGTGAGACCATTTCCCACCTGATTCAGGGTTATATGATCTGATGACGATTCTCCGTCTATTCTACATAAACTCTGGTAGCTTTTCAGTTATTAAAAGTAAATTCCTGGTTTGTTTCTCTGTAAATACGAAGGGATTTCCCCCCGTTGTAAGGTTTTTGCTTTTTTCTGCAGCGGGGGCCTGAGCTTAATTTGTATACTTTATATTGTTTACACGGTGACCTTTCCTAAATAAATATGAGTTTAATTGTTTGGGATCCCACAGTCAGGTTGGCTTAGTTTCTGTTCATTAACATCATAAATTACGATACAGCAATTCAGGTTTCAAATCCATGCATCAGTTAACATGTCATCTGATAAACCTGATGGTGTTACAATTTGGTAACATTTCCCTGACTGTAAAAACAACAAATCCTTCCCCTGGTATTTCTGATGTCACAATAAGTCCAAACGCAGCCTACAAGCAGCTACAGAACTGCGTACTGCTACAATCCCAACATGCTAAGAAAACATGATGTAAATCTCCTTTAAAACATAATGAAAAAATGTGAAACACATTTTCGGATAAACATGGAAGAAAAAGTAATTAAAATGCATCTGATTTCATTCCCTCCTCAATGCAATCGAATGCGAAAATGCACAAGATGTTCCCACCGAGCCTTAATTTAAGAGCAACAAGTTCCGTCGACACTTGTTTGACAAAAATACGAAAAACAACTCAACTAAAAAGGTTTCAAACTTCTATATTTGATGAGACGAAGACATTTCTCAAAATAAATGCATCCTTTCTTAGCCACAGGTCCGCACATTAGTGGACGCTCCATCTTTCCATTATAGCTTTCTACAGCCTAACCAACCAGGGGAATGCGCAACCACAGAAAGAACAAATAAAGGGAGCACGGGTAAATAAATCCAACTACTCACCCCTGAGAACAGAGTCACTCTCACAACCACCCGCTGCAGTGAACTTGGATAAAAGTCCTGCGCGTCTCTTCCTCAGCAGCAGCCGCACAGGTCTGTCATCCACAAATGTCTCCAAGTCACTTCGATGCGCTCTGCCTCTCTAGAGACGAGGCATGCTTGTGCCTTTCTGCGCACCGGGGCGCCTTATAAACGCGGAGCAACGGGAGACACGGTGACGCGCAGGGAGAGAGCCGTGCGCGGGCATTCAAATGAACTGTGGGGTGGGTTTAGTTAGGTCGGCTATCGTCATCACTCAGCATGCAACACCCGACCCTCTTCACATACCCAGTCCCTTTAGATCCTTCAGAGGGAGGGAAGGGGAAGGTAAGGCGTGTCACACCAACATGCAGCATTTTGACTGTTAACCTTTTTGAACTTGCAATAAAGTCACATTAGTCAAGTTGGGGGTGAAGTTTTGAGCATTGTAAAAACGTTTCGTACAGGGCAGAAATTTGAACTGCAACTCTGGGATTAAACAACCCTTATTTATGTTGCTTTGGCATGTATGGCAATAATCCATTAATATCCAATTGTATGATGCGCACCATGCAGATCAATGAGCACCAGGAGACCAACAGTGCAGAGACGCGAAACACTTTTCTCGAGATGTTATTCATTATATTAGCCTTCATCCAGCCCAGAGAAAATCCCATTGAGAGCCCTCAAAAAGTGCAGATTAAAAGAAACTGTAAATGAGACCACAGCTAAAAAGAAAAACAGCATTTATTGAGGATTTACCTTTACACGGTTTTTAAATGTTGCCCTGAGGGAATCCATTTTTAGATAACTATGCGGTGAGCTTCAAATAGACGGAGGAAAGCTCTTCAGCTCACTAAATGCACTCAATTGAAACAAATTTGAAAAAGGGGGCTCTACCAGCTTTTTAAGAAATGTAATGAAACTGCTATGAATGAAGGTTGCTATGAATAAAGTGATTTTCTTTTTAGTAATGGCCTTTAACTAGGCTCCACAGACAATTATAGTAGCCGTTATTAACAAATGATTATAATCTCACTTGCATTATATTCATTTTAAGCCTCAAACAAATTGTTATTTTGCAGAGTGGCCCAAAATGGTCAAAGGCCACTCCTTTATCTCTCATCATGGACTTGACCTGCCAGCTCCTTAAGGAAGGAGGAGGGTTTACATTGGAGGAAAGTGCCATAAATACTCCTTACTGCACATATTCTTATTTCACATTTCATAGTTTATATTCTAAAATTCATTCATAGCATTCTCTTTCCATGTAAATTACTGCTTTATTTTTATTTGTATTGCTATTTAACTGTATTTTACTACGGTGTAAAATATTTTTTGTTTTATATTAGATTTCTTGTTTTTTATATTTTATGTATGCACCATGACATCAGGTCAAATTCCTAGTATGTGCAAACCTACCTGGCAATAAACCGGTTTCTGATTCTGATTCTGATAAACTAGAGCTGAAACAATCTTATGCATCTTATTGGACATGTGCATATTCTTCTACCGTTTCTCACCCATCTCATCAATACTTCTCTAACTTCTGGTCACTTTACAAACAGTCTCAAGGAGGCAAGAGTAAACCCTCTCCTAAAGAAACCCACTCTCAACCTGTCCAATGTTATAAACTACAGGCCTGTCTCTCTCCTCCCGTTCCTGCTATGAATGAAGTTTGCTATGAATAAAGTGATTTTCTTTTTTCTAACAATTTATATGAACATGGTTTCAATGAAGAACAAAATTACCAATAAAAAAGTGCATATTCAAAGGTTTAAGGTTTAATCCACCTTTATTAAAAGACAGGAAGGGTAACCATTCTTCCTCATATTTCCAAGTTTTGGGATACATTTTTTTGTAAGATTTGTACACACAACCTTTGTCAAACAGAAGACACATGATAAGGTTATATATATCCGGTAATAACTCAGTGTAATACACACCCTAACCACATACCTGCCTGTTTTGACTTTTCAGATACACCGCAAGATTATTAGCTCTGTGAAAAAAAGACAATAAACAATAAAAGCACAGTCATCCTGCAACACTTTTTTGAGATGACCCTCAAAAGCTGTAAGTCAGCTAACCTGGTGACCTTACAATCTGTGAGGGCTACAAGCCTCACAAACGAACACACATCCTAAAGGTTATGCTTTTGTTTACATCAGACATACACAGACACATTGATTTGAAACTGCTTTATTTTGCTAGTTTGAGTGCACGCAATCTTGTTTAAAATATCTATTGTTAATTGTGTTGTGTGTAATCCTATTGTCAGTGTCTTACAGCTCACCTTGCTTCTGGCAAAAGGCTGCGCTGATGGAAAACACCTGCATTTATAGATGTGTCAGCTAATTGGACTACGCCATTCCTCTCAAACCCTGAGGGGTGTTTAAAGAGGCCACTTCATTTAAGCCACCCTTTTTTAGAGCCTGTTCCCCCTGCACGCAACAATGGACTGGCCAGTAGGGCTATACATTCCTGCAGTGTGGAGATGAGGGGGGGTATGTGAGTTGCTCTTGGGCAGAAGAGCACACAGGATGTCACCCATTTTTGTGACGTTTTGTTTATGAGTTAAATGCTAGATTGTGTATGTGTATGTTTATATCTACACCTTTTTGTTTAAACCTAATTGATTTTAGTACCCATCTTAAAACTGTACATATATTGGGTAAATAAAATCCTTATTTTTGCACCTCAACCTGCATTCCTGATTTTTGCGTACCCTGGTCCTTCACACAATCCATTTGCAGAATACTCCCTTTTGTAACAAGTTTTAATAATATCGCAAAAACAGATGTATTTTTGAGGAGGTCATGTCCCGGGTCAATGTAAAGAGCAACTTTGAAAGAGACAAAAATAATAATGAATATATTTAATTTAGACAAATCCTCCTGTTATATTGAGTTTTAGTTTAGATCGCTACCATTTATTGCTGATTGTGCTATATATTCTCAAACTAATGAGATAATTGTGTACAAATTAGACGAGGGCTCTCGCTAATTTGTTGCTGCGCTAATTTGTTACTGCGCTAGTGAAGAGAGCGTCTCCGCCCTCCTCTCACTGCATACATTTGGTTCCTTACCTGTTCTATCGTCCAGTTAGCTGAGTACTCTCGCTCAAGCTAAATGTTACGGCGCTAGTGAAGAGAGTGTCTTCGCCCCCCCTCTCACGGCGCACAATTGGTTCCTGTTCCATCCTCCAGTTAGCTGAGTGCTCTCGCTCAAAGCTAACTTGCTCCAGCGCTAGTGAAGAGAGTGTTTCCGCTCCCCTCTCACTGCACACAGTTGGTTTAATATCCGTTCCATCTCCAGTTAGCAGAGTGCTCTCGCTCAGGCTAACTCGCTACGGCACTAGTGGAGAGAGTATTCCCGCTCTCCTCTCACAGCATATATACCACTAACTGACTTCATTTTTCTCACCCCAGTTAGCACAGTGCTCACGCTCACGCTAACTACTATTGTGCTCACTCCCACTGCAAAGTTTGTTTCCTGGCCCAGTTATTTACAGTCAGCTGAGTGCTCTCCCCCAGACTGCCTTAAGCTTTGCGCTATGTTTAAGGGCTGTAACACCTGTATGGCTTCTCTTCAACCAGAGGATGGCCATGACCTTTGCCCCTCTTGTCTTGGCCTCGAGCATCTGAGGGAGGGCCTTTCGGAGGACCCGTGCATGAATTGCACCATCATGCCTCGTGCGGTAAGAGCTGCTAGACTAGCCGAGGTTGAACTACTGACTGAGGGTGGCCTTCCCCCTGCACAGTCGACTACAGCCCAACCTACCCGTCCTAGGCGTCGGGCAACAGAGGCTGCGGGTGCCCCGCCCAAGAAGAGGACTAAGCCTGATAGGCTGTCCTCTAGGATGGACCTACTCACTACTGAGCTAGCCCAGATGAAGTCACTCCTCTTGGCTCTCCATTCTGGTGCCCGTACAGAACACGCCGCTGCACCCAGTCCACCCATGGCTGAGCTGATTCCAGATGACGATGTGTTCTCGATGGCAGCTTCAGCCACTCAATTTAATGAGTATGACGGAGAGGGCCCGTCCCATGCTTCTGGGCCTGGCTCCTGTACCTCAGCTCATGCATCCTCTGAGGGGGCAGATGACGGCTCCATGGGTAACGTCATTCGCATGGCACTGGCTCGCCAGCAGCTGGATGTACAGCAGCCCGAAACAGCGCCTGCCAGTGCGTTCTTCAGGCGCACTTTGGCACCAGCCACCTTTGCAGTTCCTCCCTCTTGTGAGTATCTGAGGGAGTTACATGCATGCTGGAGGGACACTAAGACTCTTTCCCGTCTTACGTCCGATGGCCGAGCCCTGGCAGCCATGCAGGATGCGGCAAAAGTCGGCCTTGACCACATGCCGGCTGTTGAGCCTACTATTGCTTCCCTCATAGTTTCCCCTGACGAAGCTCTGAGGTCGGAGGCCAGGTGCCCTCGACCCCAATGTCAGGTCACTGATGACCTGCTCACTAAGGCTTACGATGCAGCGGCGCGCATGGGCCATATAGGCAATTCCTTCTCTCACCTCATGCTCGCCCTCTCAGCTTCCCTGCAGCAGGAGGCTCTTAGCGCTTCCTCTACCAGCCTCAGTGACGCCTTATTACAGGCGTTTGCTCTGATGTCTAGAGAGCTTGGGCGCCTGATGTCCACTCTCGTCCAGACTCGTCGCCAGGTTTGGCTGGCACAGTCACCCTTATCAGAGGCATGTAGGAGGACTCTCCGTGCTGTCCCAGTGGAGCCGGGGGAGCTGTTCGGTTCAGCTGCCGTACAGGTGCTCGAGTTCTCAGCTCTTCGCAGAGACATGCCCCCCCCCGGTAGGCCTAGAGGCTCCGCGTCTGCCTCCCGAGGCCGCTCCCATCCACCGGCTCACCCCGGTGCCCGCCATGGGCCTCAGCATCCCACGAGGGGGCCGGCCCGCTACGGTCCTGTTAACTCGCCCCCAAGGCAGCCTCGGTATCCGGTGCCTAACCGTCGCCCCCCCAGAGTCTCCAGAGGCCGGGGGGCAAGGTACTGAGGGTTTGGGGCCGGCTGTCGGTTATTTCTCCCAGCAGCAGCTCAACTACTGGGTAGCTCAAGCTTCAGACCCCTGGGTGGTTTCCACCTTAACTCAGGGGTACAAGCTTCAGTTCCGACGCCGGCCCCCAGCCTTCAGCTGGGTCAAAATGACCACTATAAGCTACCCGGCAAAATAAATCGCCCTAAACCAGGAGCTGTCAGTCCTCCTTGCCAAGGGTGCAATCGAGCCTGTGGACCCCATCTCAAAGCCCGGGGGCTTTTACTCTACCTACTTCCTGGTAAGGAAGAAAGGCGGTGGACTTCGCCCAATCCTCGATCTGAGGGGACTCAACAAGTTCCTAAAGATCTTACCTTTCCATATGCTGAGCACAGCGGACGTTCTTTGTACCGTTGTCAGGGGGGAATGGTTCACGTCCATCGATTTGAAGGACGCTTATTTTCATGTGCCTATTGTGCCTCATCACAGGCAGTTTCTTCGCTTTGCCTTCAGAGGCCGTCATTTCCAGTTCAGGGTGCTCCCATTCGGACTCTCCCTCTCCCCAAGGGTGTTCACCAGGTGTGTCGCGGCAGCCCTCTCGCCCCTGCAGTCTCAGGGTATGAAGATTCTGCCATACTTAGACGACTGGTTAATCTGTGCACCATCCCGGTTGCAGTCGACCCAGGACACGGCTCTCCTTCTCTCTCATGTCGCCCGGCTAGGCCTCAGGGTGAACATGGAGAAGAGATGTCTGAACCCCTCTCAGAGCCTAACCTTCATTGGGGTGGCTCTGGACACAGTCACTATGCAGGTCTGTCCATCTGCTCAGCGCCTGGACGACATCCTCCAGCTTCTTCCCCTCTTCAAAAGGGGCAGGTCTCTGGCATGTATCCTGTTTCTCTGCCTCTTGGGCAAGCTGACAGCTGCCTCAACTGTCGTTCCCTTGGGCTTGTTGTCACTGCGCCCCCTGCAGAGATGGCTGAACGGCCTCCACTTAGACCCCAAGTTGCACAGGCACAGAAAAATCAGGGTGTCACAACAGTGCCTCTCCGCTCTATCCCCATGGAGGGAGAGGTCGTATAAGTCGAGGGGCGTGGCCATAGGCTCCGTCCCTTTCCGCAGAGAGACCGTTACGACGGATGCCAGCCTCTCGGGATGGGGTGCGGTGTGGCAAAACAGGACAACATCAACGTGCTAGAGCTACGAGCTGTGCACCTAGCACTCAGGCACTTCCTGCCATACCTGAGGGGGAGGCATGTGCTTGTCCGCTCGGACAACACCACCAGGGGGGCACCAAATCTGCACGCTTGCTAGAGGTGTCCCAGACTCTCCTGCTCGGAGAGCAGAACCAAGTCGCAGACTTCCTCTCCCGTCACAAGCCTCAACCAGGGGAGTGGCGGCTTCATCCAGAGGTGGTGGCCAGCATCTGGGGTCTCTTCGGCAGGGCAGAGGTAGATCTCTTTGCCTCGAAGATGTCGACCCACTGCCTCCTATGGTTCTCCTTGATGGAGAAGACCAGCCCTTTGGGTCAGGACGCCCTGGCTCATTCATGGCCAGGGTGTCTTCTCTATGCCTATCCGCCCCTTCGTCTGATCCTACCAACACTCCTCAGAGTGCTTCATCAGGGCCACAGGCTTCTTCTGGTGGCCCCCTTCTGGCCAGCCAGGACTTGGTTCTCCCTGCTGCACAGACTCTGTTGCGGGACACCTTGGCGTCTCCCCAACAGGAAGGACCTCTTGTCTCAGCTGGAGGGTCGGATGTGGCACCCCGACCCCTTCCGCCTCCAGCTGTGGGTCTGGCCACTGGAGGGCCTGACCCACTGCTGAGCGACTGCATAGAGCCTGTCAGGAGGACTATTCTCAATGCTAGGGCACCATCTACTCGTAAGCAGTACGAAAACAGGTGGAAACTGTTCTCTGACTGGTGCCAAGGGCGAAATGAGGACCCAGTACATTGCTCGGTGCCTATTACCCTTGAGTTCCTGCAGTCCCTCCTGGACGACGGCCGGTGTCCCGCTACCGTCAGGGTGTATGTGGCTGCTATATCAGCTCAACACGCAAGGGTTGACAACAGCACAGTGGGGAGCCATAGGCTGGTATCCCTCTTTTTAAGGGGAGCACTGAGGCTTCGCCCCCCGAACATCCCAAGGGCCCCTACATGGGATCTGCCCTTGGTGCTGGATGCCCTATGCTCGCCTCCCTTTGAACCCTTGTTACAGGCAGAACTGAGGTGGCTCTCAGCCAAGACTGCTTTCCTTCTTGCCATCACCTCAGCAAAGCGTGTAAGCGAGCTTCAGGCCTTGTCTGTGAACAGCTCGTGTCTGAGGTGGAACTCAGATGGCTCAGGTGTCACCTTATGGCCGAACACAGCGTTCCTCCCTAAGGTGCTGGCACGCTCTCATTGCCGCCTAGGCCATACTTATTGGGTGAGTATTCATACTTCCTCGTGACTCTGTTGGTATAGGTCATCCAGTGCTAAAGCACCGCCTCTGGCGGTCAGTAAGGATGAAATAGAACGATAGTTACGTATGTAACTACGGTTCTATGAATACTGGATGACCGCCAGAGTTCTTGGTCACTCGGAATTTCGTGTTTCTGCAAGAAGATTCCATAGGACTGAACTCGTTGACAACACCGGAACTCTTATTGGACATGTGCATCTTCTTCTACCGTTTCTCACCCATCTCATCAATACTTCTCTAACTTCTGGTCACTTTCCAAACAGTCTCAAGGAGGCAAGAGTAAACCCTCTCCTAAAGAAACCCACTCTCAACCCGTCCGATGTTATAAACTACAGGCCTGTCTCTCTCCTCCCGTTCCTGTCTAAAACACTTGAACGCGTTGTCTTTAAACAACTCTCCTGTTATCTCCATCAGAACAACCTTCTTGATCCGCACCAGTCTGGATTCAAGGCAGGTCACTCCACAGAAATTGCTCTCCTTGCTGTCTCTGAGGAACTGCACACTGCTAAAGGAGCCTCCCTCTACTCTGTCATCATCCTTCTGGAACTGTCTGCTGCATTCGACATGGTGAACCATCAGATCCTCCTTCGCACTCTCCAAGAACTTGGAGTTTCAGGCTCTGCACTTTCC
Organism: Trematomus bernacchii; assembly: GCF_902827165.1. Lineage (NCBI taxonomy): Eukaryota > Metazoa > Chordata > Actinopteri > Perciformes > Nototheniidae > Trematomus > Trematomus bernacchii. The sequence continues at coordinate 15,174,646 of NW_022988043.1, forward strand.
CTCCTCACCTCATATCTCAAAGACCGCACCTACAGGGTAACTTGGAGAGGGTCCGAGTCCGACCCTTGTCAATTATCTACAGGGGTCCCTCAAGGCTCTGTCATCGGTCCCCTCCTCTTCTTTCTGTACACAAACTCGCTCGGATCGGTCATTAGCCCGCATGGTTTTCCATACCACTGCTACGCTGACGACACTCAATTAATTGAGTCTTTTCCCCGTTCAGAAACCCAGGTCATCGCACGCATCTCTGCTTGTCTAGCTGACATCTCTCAGTGGATGTCTGCTCGCCACCTCAAGCTCAACCTTGACAAGACTGAACTGCTTATTCTGCCTGGAAAAGATTGTCCCACTCTTGACCTAACAATCAACATCGGCCCCTCTGTTGTTTCCCCGACTCAGACTGCAAGGTATCTGGGTGTGACCCTAGATAACAAACTGTCCTTCACAGCAAACATCGCTGCTACAACCCGCTGCTGCAGATACACTCTTTACAACATCAGGAGGATCCAGAATGCAGCAGCTCGTCTGGTCTTCAACCTTCCTAAATTCTCCCACACCACACCGCTCCTCCGCTCACTTCACTGGCTTCCAGTAACTGCTAGAATCCACTTCAAGACACTGGTACTAGCATACCATGCTGTGAATGGTTCTGGCCCTTCCTACATCCAGGACATGGTTAAACCATACACCCCAGCACGTGCACTCCGCTCTGCATCGGCCAAACGGCTCGCTGCACCCTCAATGCGAGGGGGACCCAAGTTCCCATCAGCAAAAACATGGTGGAATGAGCTCCCCGTTTACATCAGGACAGCAGAAAGCTTACACATCTTCCGGCGCAGACTGAAAACTCATCTCTTTCGACTCCACTTCCAGCAATAAAATTACTAACAAAGCACTTATATACTAACAAAGGACTGGCTTATCTAAAGCCAGTTGAGTAGCACTTGAAATGTTTTGGCTCTATGAAACCTGATGTACTTATATGATTCTGTTTTCTTCAAGTTTGTATCTTCTTGGTCGAATGCACTTATTGTAAGTCGCTTTGGATAAAAGCGTCAGCTAAATGCAATGTAATGTAATGTAATGTCTCTTGTACATGTTGTACGGTATTTCCATCTCGGTCCAACCACCCCCCCATCCCCATCCCCCTACACTCTGATTGGCTGATTCACTCGAAGCGTCTTATTTGGGAATGCATTCCATTGTGCTGTCTTCATAGAAAAGTTGTAGCACATATTTAAAAAAAGAAAAAACACAGCCACAGAAAGGCCTTCTTTAAGTCATTTAGACCATGGTGTAATTGAACTGGCCCCACCTATTGACCAGTTATTAAAGGGCCCATGTCATGGCCATTTCCACTGATCATAATTACATTGTTGAGGTATACTAAAATAGATTTATACTGTGCAATTTTCCAAACTCACATTGGTTTCGCATACAGCATCTCTGTCAAGCATGTGTATTCAGCAGTATTCACTTTCTCCACTAAACGACTCGTTGGAGCTCTTGCCCCCCCCTCCCTGTGAGCCTAGTGTGCTCCGATTGGTCAGCTTGGCCACTCGTTCTGATTAGTCAACCACCAGAGAGGCTGCGCCCATGTCAGTGCTTTTCCCGGCTGCTCTCAGCGTAACATCAGTCTTATCATGGCGTCGGTACAGCGGTATATTTTATATACATATATATTTTTAACTGTTGTTATAGAAGAGTGTGACGGCCTCAGGGCCTTTGTCTTACGATGGGGTGGAGCTGAAGAGGCTAATCAGCACGATCACGGACACCTCCGGACACAGTCTCTCTCCAAAGCGGCTGCAGGAAGACTAACTCTGCGATCCTCTCAACCACCTGTCTCTGCATTTACCACAATAAATGTGCCGTGGTTTTGTAAACTCGTGTATGTCTCCTTGCCTTTCCGTTGTGGCCTACGAGCTACTCTCATAACAAAGAGTAAGCTATTTTTACCCGTTATAAACTACTACTGTTTGATGAGAAATCAAATCATGGTTTGCTATATATGAATTCAGGGAAGAAAGGATAGGCCTACTAAGTATTTCCATTAAACTTTATTTTTAGAAATGTACAAAATGAACATAAATATACATATATACACGGTATATCATCCATTCCTCCTCCTCGCATCTTGCCTGCGCACAGTCGGTGCGGTGCCTTTTAGCACCCTCAGTAGTAGTAGAATCCCGTCCCCGTCATGGATTGTCCGCCAGGATCTGGCTGGACGAAATCAAATGCAAATCACAAAATATTAGAGAAACTTAGTTGTTTTAGATTCGTTAGTAGTAGTTGTGTAATGAACAGCTTGCCTGCTAATATGCTAACCTAGCTTTGTTTACCTTGGTAGCTAACACGATATGAACGTTAGCTTGGAGGAAAGGCAACTATAATGCAGTGTAATAAAACTACTATGAACAAAAGCTAGTGGTTCATATTAGGCTAGCAATAACGTGTTTATAATTGCAATCGTATACAGGTATTCTGCTACGTTCGGTCATACAATGTAACTTGCATTAATACATTGTTTTGCGCTAGCATACAGCTAGCCTCGTTAGCTACATGCAGTATATGTACGGTCACAATGTACGGTAAATCACAGTACAGTATACTGTATGAGTATTCCGTGTGTGTGACTGCAGACATTCTCCTGCCATGACAAACATGTAAGGCCATCTGCTGACATTGTAGTTGATATATTTAAACGCTAGCAACGTAGCATCACAAAAATGTTTTTCTGACCAAAACTAGCTCTAGCTCCGTGTGTTAGGTCGCTACGCCAGCTATAATGTAATTACGTTTCGCGACTGACCGGCAAATCACCCGGAGTATACTGTCAATAGGTATTTTGTGTGTGAATGCAGACATTCTCCTGCTATGAGATACATGTATGCAAGGCCATCTGCTGATATTAGAGTTGATATATGGAAACTCTAGCAACTTAGTTAGCACAGTTAGCACTGTGTCAATGGCTTAGCAGTCCAACACAGTTTACACATTTAAACAGTCTTGTTTGATAAATACACAAATAACAATGCAAACTTACAGGTTGTATACCCAGATCTTCCCCTGCTCCAAACGGTCCAAACAAGCTGTGCATATCCGGCCTCAAACTGGGCAATGTTTTGGAAGCTTTCGTCTGTGAAATGCCGGTTCTTCGAACCTCTGGAGGAGGAACACGCCGCTGCTGGTGTGGCCATAGCTCTTCGGGATTGGTCCATTTCGTTCCGGGTACCGCATGACATCATGCGGTACCCGGAACTAAATGGAAGACTCAAATGGGCAGTGACGTATCTCCAACGAGGCGTTTTGGGGAGGTATTTTCTGTGTTAGAGTTTTACTCGCTACAGGGTGTACTTTGAGGGTTTTGACTCTGCACACCGTTTACATGCATAAAAACCTTCATAACACACAAGGGGACGGGTAATAACCGGAAAAGCATGACATGGGAGCTTTAAATGCAGTAAATCAGTCACTGAGACAGTAAATGTGCAGTCTGGCAACCATGCATAGGAGCTGAGAGGATACTTTCTCCACACACACTGGGACATTTTCTTTCAGGGAGCAGACTTTGAACTCGTCACAGAATCGATTACCGCCTACACCTCCTTTAGTGTTGATCTAATCATACCTCAGGAAATACGCTACATCACAAAAGAAATCAAAGACTGTATTAACAGGAAGAAAACAGCCTTCGGATCAGGAGATACTGTGGACTACAGGCTGCACAAAGGAAACTAAATCCGCATGAGCAGAAAGGGAAACAGCGGAAAAAACATGTTTAAATCTGACACAAAGAAACTGTGGCTCTCCGTATGGAGAATTTACCAATATGGACTCCGATAAGAAGCCTAAACAATAAAACAGTGTTTCTTGGAAGGCATGGGGTCTGGGTGTTTAGTTCAAATTGTTATAGAAACTCATTTGCCCCTCAATTAACCTAATGCAACTCAATGAGGCTTGTTGGTTGTGTCATTTATATGCGAAAGTGTGTATGTTCTTGAGATGTTTGCCTTGAATTCTGTAGCTCTTAACATCAGCTGTGGCATGGCTGGCTGCTTCTTTTTTTTATTGCATATAAGTTCTTATTTAACCCTGTAAAGCCCAAATATAGATAAACATTAGAATGTTGTTGTAGGGAGCCTCTGGAGCAGAAATTAAAGAGTTTTCAAATTGGTTACGTTTTGGTAAGTTTTTAGGGAAATGTTGTAATAATGCAACATTGGCCGTAGGTGGGAGCAGCATTTCTGTATTTCTACGCACATTGTCTGAATAAATATATTGAACAACTAAGAGTTAATTTGCAGGATTGATTGCTTACTTAGCCCTATATCAGTATATAGCATGAATAATAATCACACATCAGTCATATTTTTTATGAATAGTCATTTATTAAATAGTAATTCAATGGTAGTCTCAAAAACAGTTCCTGTCGTCGGAAAAGCACAGACGGACGTTGCACTTGCTGCTTTGCGTGTTTGTGTACCTGTAAATGACATCCTCTGTGATATCTGGACCAGAAAAATCAGTATTGGGATTGATAAATTCTTTTTTCAGCCAGCGATACCTGTCACGGGCTTGGTGTGTTTATTTGGTTGGGGCTCGATGTCCACATAATCACTGACTGGGCGGTCATTGGGTAGTTGGTTTTCTTTGTCCACGTGGCCACAGGCATCTTCATCTGCCTCTTCTTCACTCATAGCAGTGTCACTGTCCACTGATTCCAACTCAAACTCACTTTCTCCTTTTTGGATGGCAGCAATCACATCCTGCACACTGAAACGAGGACCTCTCTTTGATGGTGGCATTCTAAAATGGAAAAAGTAATTAATAAATATGTATCAATAATACATATGCTTATTATATGTAATAGATTACCTGAAGGAATAGATAGGGTGGTGGAACAAGTGTTCATTCTGTCTGGCTTAGCCTATTATCATACTAAAAGGAATGCCTACACACATGCAGGTAAACCAGTTCAACAAGTCACACAATGCTGTCTGACTAATGATAGGCTAATTATCATACTGAAATGGATGCATCCAAGTGTCCCAAAACATTTCAGAAATAACTGTTTCTGCCAGAACCAGAGAAGAGTTCAATGTATTTTTGTAACTAATTAACTGATAAGATACAAGTAGAGTTTAAAATATTGCTAGAGATATCATTTCACATACGGCTATCAGAAATAATGTATTCATTTATTCAATTCTGGTCTTAAATCAAAATCTTAACACAGGACACATTTAGAACTTAGTTATAGTGAATTATCGAAGACATTATATTTCTATTAGTGTTTTATTTCCATATGTGAACATATAAGAAGGGCAATCTCCATGACAGGTGCACATGCTATTTTGACTACCACACTGACCCAGGTATGTAATATTGCAACAAAGACATAAGCTGCTCAAAATCAAATTTGATGAATGTATTCCACAATATCTAAATATGTACATGTTCTAGACCAGGGGTGTCAAACTACATTTCATCACGGGCCACATCAGCATTATGGTTGCACTCAAAGGGCCGGTTGTAACTTTAAGACTATATGAAAAGACATATATAAATATTGAATATAATAATGTGTTATATTACATTATTGCCTCGGCATTGGATTATCAATCAAGCAATCAATGTTTATTTATATAGCCCAATATCACAAATGTTACATTTGTCTCAGTGGACTTCACAGTTTGTACAGAATATCAGTATGACAATACGACACCCTCTGTCCTTAGACCCTCACATCGTACAAGGAAACACTTCCAGAGAAAAACCCCACAGTTTAAAGGGGAAAATGGGAGAAACCTCAGGGAGAGCAACAGAGGAGGGATCCCTCTCCCAGGACGGACAGACGTGCAATAGATGCCGTGTGTAAATTGAAAAGATAATACATTTACAACATAGGTAGTCCAAATGTTTGGAAATGTGTGTGTCTATAATAAGAAGATGAATCCACGAGGATATCCATCCAGGACTCATGATCCAGGACCACAGCAACAGGCACAGCCACGACTCAAGATCCAGGGCTCGCGATCCAGGACTCAGGACTGAGGATCCAGGACTCAGGATGTAGAATCCAGGACACAGGACTCAGGATCCAGGACCACAGCAACAGGATCAGCCACCACTCAGGATCCCGGCGTAGATAGACACCAAAAATAAATTTGGGTGAAGCTGGGTTATTCAGAACATGAGAGTACACAGGTACAGACAGAGAGAAGGAAGAAGTAAGGTGTCCCCCGACAAACTAAGCCTATAGCAGCAAAACTAGGGGCTGAATCTAATCAGCCCTAACTATAAGCTTTATCAAAAAGGAAGGTCTTAAGCGTACTCTTAAAAACGGATAGGCTGTCTGCCGCCCGAACACAAACTGGAAGCTGATTCCACAAATGTGGAGCTTGATAAGAAAAGGCTCTGGCTCCCATTGTACTTTTAGAGACTCTAGGAACAACCAACAACCCTGCATTCTTGGAACGCAATGCCCTAGTAGGACAGTAGGGTATAATGAGTTATTTAAGGTAAGATGGCGCCTGCCCATTAAGGGCTTTGTAGGCGAGAAGAATAATTTTAAATTCTATGTTCTATAGGGAGCCAGTGTAAAGCAGCCAAAACAGGAGTAATGTGGTCCCTTTTCCGAACTCTGGTTAGTACACGTGCTGCAGCATTTTGAATCAGCTGAAGCGACTTAACTGACTTCTTGGTACACCCTGATAATAAAGAGTTACAATAATCCAGCCTTGAAGTAACAAATGCATGGACTAGTTTCTCTGCATCGTTTTGAGGCAAGATATGCCTGATTTTTGCAATGTTATGTAGGATTGTTATCGGATAGGGTGATAACTTCTTAATTAACTACTACGTCTGAAAGCAGAAGTCTAGGGCAAATAATTGCAAGTCTCTTCAGTAAGAATGTCACAATATGATTTTAAAAGAAAAGCCACATTCTGGAAAAACAAAAAAAGAGAAGTGACACATCTATTTATGAGAAAAAGGCTAATTTTAAAGGTCATACAGGACATACAGCATCTCTGTACAGAGATCTCTGTACAGAGATGCTGTATGAGAAACCAATGTGATTTTGGAAAATTGCACAATTTAAATCTATTCTAGTAGACCTTAACAATGGAATTATGATCAGTAGAAATGGCCATGTCATGGGACCTTTAGCCTTTTTCTCATAAATAGATGTGTCACTTCTCTTTTTTTATTTTTCCAGAATGTGGCTTTTCTTTTAAAATCATATTGTGACATTCTTACTGAAGAGACTTGCAATTATTTGCCCTAGACTTCTGCTTTCAGACGTAGTAGTTAATTAAGAAGTTATTACCCTATCCGATAATAATCCAATGCAGAGGCAATAATGTAATATAACACATTATTATATTCAATATTTATATATGTCTTTTTATATAGTCTTAAAGTTACAACCGGCCCTTTGAGTGCAACCATAATGCTGATGTGGCCCGTGATGAAATTTAGTTTGACACCCCTGGTCTAGAACATGTACATATTTAGATATTGTGGAATACATTCATCAAATTTGATTTTGAGCAGCTTATGTCTTTGTTGCAATATTACATACCTGGGTCAGTGTGGTAGTCAAAATAGCATGTGCACCTGTCATGGAGATTGCCCTTCTTATGTTCACATATGGAAATAAAACACTAATAGAAATATAATGTCTCTGATAATTCACTATAACTAAGTTCTAAATGTGTCCTGTGTTAAGATTTTGATTTAAGACCAGAATTGAATAAATGAATACATTATTTCTGATAGCCGTATGTGAAATGATATCTCTAGCAATATTTTATAATCTACTTGTATCTTATCAGTTAATTAGTTACAAAAATACATTGAACTCTTCTCTGGTTCTGGCAGAAACAGTTATTTCTGAAATGTTTTGGGACACTTGGATGCATCCCTTTCAGTATGATCATTAGCCTGTTATCATTAGCCAGACAGCATTGTGTGACTTGTTGAACTGGTTTACCTGCATGTGTGTAGGCATTCCTTTTAGTACAGGGGTGTCAATCTAAATGTCATCACGGGCCACATCAGCATTATGGTTGCACTCAAAGGGCCGGTTGTAACTTTAAGACCATATAAAAAGACATATATAAATATTGATTATAATAATGTATTATATTACATTATTGCCTCTGCATTGGATTATTATCGGATAGGGTAATAACTTCTTAATTAACTACGACTGAAAGCAGAAGTCTAGGGCAAATAATTGCAAGTCTCTTCAGTAAGAATGTCACAATATGATTTTCAAAGAAAAGCCACAGTCTGGAAAAACATTGATTGTGACATTTTGGAAAAAAAGTAACATTTTGAAAAAAAATCTATTTATGAGAAAAAGGCTAATTCTAAGAAAAAATGCATACTCTATGTTGAAGAAAAAAAGTCAAATTCTGAGAAAAAGTCAAATTTGAGATGCATTGTGGGACATTTATGGGCAACGTGCTTCTCTAAAGTAGCATGTAACCGTATAATAAACATATTATATTCTTTGCAAGCTCTTGTGGGGCCACATAAAATGAAGTCGCAGGCCGGATTTGGCCCCCGGGCCTTGAGTTTGACACCCCTGCAATAGAGTAACCTTAACCTTAGATAAACAGCTGGTGGAGCTAAGTCTATAGTTTGATGCTATTAAACCATTACAGAGGAAGAGGGTGAAAACACCTGATGGATGTTTTAGCATTTATGATTGTATCGAGTACAAACTGAAGGAAGGTTGCAGTCTCCTTGTCGCTCCACATGATATTGTCTGCTGTTATTTTTTGTCCTTTCAGCGGAAGCTTGAGTGACACACGTATTTCTTATACAGCATTTATTTGCTTAAACTTTTTTTCAATGATGCATACGTTTCTTGTGAAGTCTCAACTTTAGGTTTATTTTACCCAAAAATGTGGAATGTGCATTTGTCCTGCTCAATGGGCAGATGTAGTAATAGACACACTTACACCTCAGCTGAGCTAAAAAGAAAATGTCACTGTATGTGACGTTTGGTTTCCGAAATACAGTTCTAAAACATCGAGTTTGGCATTTTTGCTGTTGCCATCTTGCTTTTCATGAACCAGAAGTGACACAAGATGGTGGGTAAACATCCCAAACTGGATGTTGTGTAATATTCATATTTATTTTACTCTAAATGGGACCATCATTTGCAAAGACAATATAAATGCCGATTTCATATATTTATTGTGGAACTAAATCAATTGAGTGGTAGGGTAATTTTCTTAAAGATTCGATATGATTAGACTTTTTTTTTTGCCACCAGTTGGCTACTGAAAATAATGCATGTCTTGAGCATTTATTGGTTCCGAAACTCGCCGCTTGGGCTGTTTTGAAGGACTTACAGTTTTCAAACCTTTCCACTTTGTTTTTTTGTTATATTGTTCATGAATGACTGCAACTAGGGAGGAAGGGAAAGTTGGCTTGGGTGTCACACAACACTTCCGCACATTGCGTAATTGTCCCACATCCGTGATACAGCATTCCCCATGAAAGCAGTAAGTAAGGGGAATTAATAAGCATTTGCTTCCTCCTGCTCCCTTTCGGATTTATTATTGATTTATTATTATTATTATTATGAATATTTTTGTTGAATATATAAAAAAAAAATTTTTTTCATTTAATCGTTTATTTGAACCGGGACAATGCATATTAATGAACATTTTAAACAAAATAATGCTTTGAAATGAAAATGAGCCGTATTTGAGCTTTTAGCTAATTTCCATCCGTAGTCCCGTCACATACAACATTTATGAACATAACATTTATATACATGGCAAACAGAAATACATGATATGCAGAAAGAGCATGAGCAGCATACAAGCATTTACCACAAGGTAGTACAATATAGCAGCTACGACATATAAAGTGCAGGAGGAGATAAAAGAGCTACATAAAGTGCAAAAAAGAGCTACCTAAAGTGCAAGAGGAGATACCCCTGTGTTAAAGTGCATTTAGCGGTGATTGCACGTCTGTTTGTTTCTCAACCATTCTTTGAGTCGACCTTAAAAACTATTGAGAGTCGGACAATCCCGTATCTCAGTTGGGAGGCTATTCCACAATGAGCTGCCTTTAATGGAGAGGACATTTTGTCCAAAAGTGGTCTGTCTACGGTGGACTTCACAGTCTCCTCTGGTTTCTGACCTAGTGCAGCCTCCAGTGTGTTTTTTGTGGATGAATTCTCCTAAGGGAGGGGGGGCCAGTCCATGTAAACATTTATAAAAAAAACACATACTTTTAAAAGACTTAAAATGGTCAAAACTCAAGAAATTGTGTTTTTCAAGGATGGTACAGTGGTGGTATGAATTTGGCTTTCTGTCAAACACCTTGATAGCTCTCTTGTACAGCTGTTCTATCTGTTTAAGGTTTGTGGCACAAGCAAACGACCAGTCTGTAAAACAGTATTCAATGTGGGATAGAATCATACAGTGGAGGTATGACTTTGCAGCATTGACAGTTAAGAAAGGTCTAATTTGTTTAACATTTTGCAAGTTGAATTTAACGGTATTGGATACTTTCTTAATATGTTTCTTAAAAGTCAAGTTCGAGTCCATTATGACTCCAAGATACTTGAACTGGGGGACTAGTTCAAATTCTGCTCCGTTTAAAAACACATTGGATGCTTCGATTTTGACTGGTCGTTTACTGAACATCATGCATACTGTTTTTTTTGCATTTAACTGTAAGCACATGTTGATCAGCCAGTGTTGAACCTTGTCCAAAGCATTTAAGAGACAGGATGAGATAATTTCAGTCTTTTTCCCATGTACAAAGATGACCGCATCATCGGCATACATTTGCACATTCAACTCAGGACATACATTAGGCAAGTCATTTATGTACAGAGAAAACAGTAATGGTCCAAGAATGGAACCTTGTGGAACCCCAACAGGGTTGACAAGGTAGGGCGATTTGGCACCGTTGACCAAAACACACTGTTTTCTGTTCAATAAGTAAGACTTAACCCACTGTATTGAATCTGCCGAAAAATTGAAATACGTCAACTTTGTAAGGAGCACTTGGTGGTCAACAGTGTCAAAAGCCTTCCTGAGATCAAGGAAGACAGCACCTACATATGGGCTTGCTTGTGTCCAACATACATTTAACCTTTTCCACAAAGACACAGTTAAAACCAAACTGCATTGGGTGGAGTGGAGCGAAACTTTTGTCTAAATGTTTGGTGATTAGTTTTGACACCCATTTCTCAGCTATCTTAGAGAGACAGGGGAGGATGCTGATTGGTCTGTAATTGGACATCATTGCCTTATCCCCAGATTTAAAGATCGGTGTCACCGTGGCCACCTTCTAGGATGATGGAACTTCCCTCTTGCTGATAGATCAACACACTCTCACTCCCTAAACGTCCAGGAGCGACGCTTGGTCAGGGTCCCGTGGCGTGCAGTTGGGACGCGCCGAGGCTCCTTCAGCTGCATAAACGGACGCAAAGAGCTTTCAACTGATTGCAATGTATTCCCATCAGCGACGGTATTTGACGCTCAGGAAAGCACCGCATCGGTCCATGTCGGCGGCATTTAAAGGAAATGTGAGCGTCCATTCCCATTGGATAACGGAGGATTTTACACCCGGAAGTAACTATTCTCCTTACTGTCGATTGATTTGACAGTGATATCTGCACTACTCATCAACTCAAAAACACCAGATTATCCTTGTTAATTACACAACATTGATTGGTTTAAATTGTGTGCAATGCTTTTGTATTTTTCCCCTTCGATTCGGAGAAACAAATATTTTTTCGGAGTTTAGGATGGTAGAAGACCCTACACTACCCAGAATCCTCAGCTATCGTTTAGGACTACACCATGTGCTTTGTTTGATAAACCCCGTGATTAGTTCTCAAGCTCTGTGATTGGTTGACCTCCAACTGCATTCCATATGAAAAAAAAACGTTTCGTAAAAGATAAAATCATACTTTATTCAGCAGTGTTTGCTTTACTCTTTGAAAGTCATCACATGAATGCATTGTAATAAATGGTTCGGCTGCATTAAATATTACACATCTGTCGTAGTTCTTTATTTATCTACAGAGATCGGGCCTCAGAATAGACCGGAAACTATTCTTTTACCGTTCTGTTTTAATTTCACAATAAAGTTAGTAGTAATATTTTGTTTTGATATTATTGTTTTTTATTAACTACTAGACCGCTGGGTCATGTTAAGACCATCTTTTCTGTGTTGCTGTGGGTTTTTTCCATCGCTTTTGTGTTACAAATATCAAAACAATAACTAAATATATCCGTCATAAACTAAACCAGAAACAGCAGTATATTTTATTTTGTTAACACTGTAAACTTGACAGCTTTTTAACCCGCACCTCCTACTGGTTAAAGCACGTTATTACACGTTTAGAGTAATTGCAATGCAGGTAGATTGTGTTGCTTTTTAATGACTGTTTAAAATGCCTTTTTCTTAATGTCTTTCATTTTTGTAAAGCACTTTTGAATGTGTTATATTTTATGAAAACATTTAAATATTAAGAGTACATACAAAATAGGAGGAAAGTAGAAGGTCAATGATAGAAATATAGAATAGAAAATATCAAGAAGATACTGTAAATGGTATCTAGAATAAAACAGTTTAGTGCCGGATGTACAAAGATATTAATAGGAGGATGTGCAAAACAGACAAACTAATTAGGCTTTATTTAAACATTAAATAATCATTTAGGTTAAGGTCTTCTTTTAAATACATGTAAGCAAAAAGCTTTGGGGGTATCTATATTAAGCCTGACAAAGTACTTAACGTTTAATATATTGCATGGTTTGTTTTGGGACTTGACAATCAACTTTCCTGCAATGTTAACTATGTTGAAGCACTTATTTTAACCGATATTATACATATTTATTATACTCTTATAAGATGTATGTGTGGTGGCTCTACTCTTCAGCCACCTCCCTTGTGTGTGTGTGTGTGTTCCCTTTCCCTGTCTGTGTGGGCATGGTGGCTGTCACTCCTGGCTCCCGGCTCAATCTCCACCTGCTGCAATCAGCTACACACCTGATTTCCATCAGCCATCACTAATGGCATATCAGCGGAGGCTCCACAACCTTTCAGCGCCAGATCGTTGTTTAAACCCCAGTGGTAAACTCTCAACCTTCTTAGCCTAATTAAGCTATTTCTCTTTACACTGAATGTTTTTCTCACGTGTTTCTCTTGTGCTCCAGGATCACTCTCCAGCCGCCTTGTTGCCATCTCCTGCCGCCACCAGTCATCATTCCTACCGGATTACTCTCCACGCTCCTCCACCTCACAATAAACCTTTTTTCCAACACTCTGCCGTGTCCTGCGTTTGGGTCCTCTCGGATAACATAACAGTATGTAGATAGAATAAGAAATGTGCAGAATATGACAGTTTAATGGTGGAGGTACACACATATTGATAGATCTCTTGTTGAGGAACCTATGACCCAAGTTTGTCATCATTGCATAACTACACCGTAGTGTGTATATAATATTTCAATAAACCTTTGAAAATCTTGAAATCTTGAAAGGGATGTGCAAAATAGCCATTATATACAGTTGTTGATGAACAATTAGAGAATAACGAGTAATGAATATACTTTATAGGGATCTGCAGATACATTTTTTGTCTTCTCAAGCACCATCTATCAAATATCTCGCCTGATTGTTTGCACTTGACAATCACCTTCACTGAATTTTACTCAGGTGTAACTAAAGTCTGATTTAAGGGTTGTTTATATTTCACATCATTAATCCAAATCTGTAAAGTAACTAAAATAAATGTAGTAAAAATACCAGGTTAACCTTAAAAAAAAAACTCAGGATTATAAAAGACCCCCATCATCCCAGCCACAAACTGTTCTGTCTGCTGCCGTCTGGCAGGCGGTACTGCAGCATCCGGACTAAAACCACCAGACTCAGGGACAGCTTCATCCCACAGGCCAGAAGACTATTAAACACCTGAACTTTGAAACAACATCCATAACATTCATCTGGCTGCTACTTAGAAATTATTTGTCTAATATATCATATTCCAATCACTTGTATATAGACTCTTATTGCTGTAATTGGTTTTATTAGACCGTCGATATGTGTTTTTATAAAGTTGGTGTCTAAATCATCTGCATCCCTAGCCTTAGAACCTTTTCACCCTAAGATTATATTTTTAAGATTATATTTTTTACCTCAACCTTTGTGATTTCCTCCAGGTCAAAAACGCGGTGTGTATCCACAGTCGGGCTAGGTGAGACCTCAGATGGAGGGAAGAGCTTTGTAATGTCCAGAGCACTATTTATGAAATATTCATTGAGAGAGCTGCTGGCCAACACTGCCGGGTCTTTTATCAGGGCATCATTGATTTTTAATTCTAGAGCATTATTTTCCTGTTTCTTATGTTTACCTAATAGTTTATTTAGGATTTGACAAACGTTTTTACAGTTACCTTTCGCACCTTCAATTATATTGATGAAAAAGTTAGCTTTGGCCTGTCTTATTGTTTGAGTTACCTTGTTACGAGCATGAGTACATTTATGTCTGTCAGTGGATAGTCCGGATTTCAAGCTCTGCTTTAATAGTTGGTCTCTAGATTTCATTAAATTCCTGCATTGTAGATTCAGCCAGGGAAGATGATGTTCCTTCCTGTCCCTAAGGCACCCTCTCCTTGAGAAGGAAGACATTGTATCATTAATTTTAGATATAAACAGATCACTGTTTTCACCAATGTCTTCAGAGGACAGAGTGTCCCCCCAATCAATCATTTTCCCTGCATCCATAAAACGTTGTTGCAGGTTTTTGGGGATGAAGCGAGAACCCAAGGCAGGGGTTTTAGGTGTGGCCATGAACCTTTTTTTAAGGTCAAGTGTTAACAACAATTGTCCCTCAAGAAATGACAGCTTTGCTCCTCTGTATGTGACCACTAAGTGAGCCTTTTTTATCCCTGCAGCTCTCAAGGTTCTCCCTAGTATAACGTAAAAAAAACCCTCAATTTATCACTACAGATGAAAGTGGAGTCCTCCTCTTTGAGCTTTCTGTTATCTAGCAGATGACGCACAGACATTTGGTTAGGACCCGGCACAGCTAATCAAAAAGCTCACGTTTTTTTTTAGCTGTATGGTGAAATATAATCAGGTAGAGTTCAAAGTAATGTATGCATGATCAGTGAGCTGATACTGGCCTTCGCCTTGCATCAGTTATAACTCGATGTGTCGACATGCAGACAAGGCAGCGTGCAGTTTCTGGACACCGCACACGCATGCACATGTAAAAATAGCTCGGTTTAATAAAAAAAAAGAGAGATTTCTTTGAGTACACTTTCAGAGTGTATCTTTAGACACACGCATACACTCATTCAGTACACACATACACCAACATTCCACAGTCGGCCATGTCATTATGTCAATCACTTCCTGCTTGAGTGGTACCATCTGCCCTCTCATAAAGCCACACACTATGTGGATCACTGTGCAAAGCCTCTGCTTAGCCCCGTGACGTCGCACATCGCCCAGAGTTAAGACTCCCTGTAATAAAATTACATCGGTTTCTTTTTTTACATCTTCCCCATTTCCTGTTTGACCCTTAGGATTTTTCATACGCATTGAAACAGTGGTGAATTGTATGAATGTGTAAATGTAGCTTTGGGAACCCATTTTTTTTTTTTCATGACTGTAGTTTTCATGCCTGCATGAATACGTGTGCCGAAGATGCCTCAACACACGTTATCTACAATAACCTTAATTCCCATCTCGTAGATTTAAATTACATTTTTGTTCATATGACATTCTCCCACGATTTTAAGACATATAGAAGAATTAGAAGCATTATCACAGGAGCAATGCAGGCCTCAGTGATTATGTAGTTTGTAAATAAGAAAAGGATGCAGACACATGATGACATGCTAAAGGTATGTTTTGTCTAGCTAATACAGTGGTTCCCCATCTTTACGTGTTACAACATTTTGAAATCATATGATTACTCGTGTTAAGAACAAGTGCTCTTTCTTTGTTTCTATGGCAACTTTTAATTAAATATGTGCATGTGTCATTAATTAACCATCGTGTTTACCGCCAATCTTTGAGCTTATTTTTGCACAGTTTGATTGTATTGTATCACTCGCATGGATTGTCGAATCAATTGGCAAATATGAATAGAGAATTATGCATAATTAAAAATAAAACGCTCAACTGAGATACTTGTATGAAGTGATTTCATGTGTGTGAGAGAATGATTACTGATTACATATATTCATGCATCTCTACCAGTTAGGGCCGACGTAGTAATACAGTGGACACACTTACACCTCAGCTGAGCTAAAAACAATTTTCACTGTATGTGACGTCAGCTATTGGTTTACGAAATACAGTTCTAAAACATCGAGTTTGGCATTTTTGCTGTTGCCATCTTGGTTTTCATAAACCAGAAGTGACACAAGAAGGTGGGTAAACATCCCAAACTGGATGTTGTGTAATATTCATATTCATTTTACTCTAAATGGGACCATCATTTACAAAGACAATATAAATGCCGATTTCATATATTTATTGTGGAACTAAATCAATTGAGTGGTAGGGTAATTTTCTTAACGATTCAATATGATTAGACACATTGTTTTGCAACCAGTTGGCTATTGACAAGAATGCACGTCTTGAGCACTTATTGGTCCAGAAAGTTGCCGCTTGGGCTGTTTTGAAGGACTTACAGCTTTCGTACCTTTCCACTTAGTTATATTACATTACATTACATAACATTACATGTTACTTGTTAGACGCTTTTATCCAAACCGACTTACATACTCAATACTGTGGGCAATCCCCACAGGAGCAATTTTGGGGTGAAGTGTCTTGCCCAGGGACACAACGACATGCTGACTGCAGTGGGGTTTGAACCTGTGCTCCCCTGATCCCAACACCAATGCACTAGTCCACTGCGCCACACGCCTCCCCGGTGTATATTATTCATGAATGACTGTACATAGATGTGCAACTAGGGAGGCTTGGGTGTCACACTTATCAACTGACACTTCAGTCTATGTCAACATTTTGGTTGCGGAATAACTTGTACCGCACCTGTAGGTGATTCCCCATGATGTATCACCTACAGACAAATTAGTCAGATGTCTTCTGATTAGTTTGTCTCTGT
Source organism: Trematomus bernacchii (assembly GCF_902827165.1). Lineage (NCBI taxonomy): Eukaryota > Metazoa > Chordata > Actinopteri > Perciformes > Nototheniidae > Trematomus > Trematomus bernacchii. Next base: position 15,191,791 of record NW_022988043.1, read on the forward strand.
ATGCATCACTGAAAGGGACATGAATCCAAAGAATGATGGGGTGGGCGGCGTAAAATTGTTGGGCTGATCCCTGGCCTCTAGTCAACATCCCAAATTGCTACCTACATACAACAGGTCTGGGGCCTCATTTATAACGTCTTGCGTAGGATTGACGTAGGAAGGTTGCTTACGTAGTACAAAGCACAAAAATAGGTACATACATTTTCACAGACACAGACAGACAGAGAGGGCTGGACACGGGGGAACGGCGAGACGGCAGTGGTTGAAACAAAGCGGTATAAAACATGGTTTTGACTGGCGCTAACGGTCAGGGAGTGAAGATCAGATGAGCGTTTCTGTGACTCCGCCCAGCGGCTGCTCTTCTGAGAGGAACCGCTCTGACAGCTCTCTCTACTGGAAAACACGTTAAAAGTCCTTCTGCAGGAGGTAACACTACACTACACAATTTCACCCAGTCTGAGAGTAAAAGCTTTCTCGAAGGTTCGTTTTGCTTTCTTACAACGTTACGTTAATGTTAACTTAACATTAAAGGCCCCATGTCATGCTTTTCCGGTTATTAACCGTCCCCTTGTGTGTTATGTAGCTTTTTATGCATGTAAACAGTCTGCAGAGTCACAAACCCTCAATGTGCACCCTGTAGCGAGTAAAACTCTAACACAGAAAATACCTGTCTATGCTGCCCCAGAACGCCTCGTTGGAGATTTTTCTTTTTCCATTGTTTTCTTCTTATAGTGTAGTAAGTACAGTGACGTATTGGGTATAGTGACGTAACGTCTCTGCGGATTGGTCCAAATGGACTTCCTCACACACACACACTCAATCTTTTCTCAGCTGCAGCTCCGCGGATTTCTCCGCCTGAACTCAGCCTGAGACGGCAAGACGCGGCGGGGCTCGTCCTGGGCTCGGCTCGGCCTGGGCTCTCGGCCTGGGCTCTGGGCTCTCGGCCTGGGCTCTCGGCCTGGGCTGTGGGCTCTCGGCCTGGGCTCTCGGCCTGGGCTCTGGGCTCTCGGCCTGGGCTCTCGGCCTGGGCTCTCGGCCTGGGCTCGTTTGTTTTGTTTTGTTTTGTAGCCTTTATTTAACCAGGTTAAAAAATCCCATTGAGATCAACGATCTCTTTTTCAAGGGAGACCTGCGAATCGTTATGAGCACACACGCAGACTCACAGCTAGGCTGCAGGTGTGTGTGTGTGCTCGGGCTGGGTTCAGGCTGGGTTTAGCTGTGTCTCGCTGTCTCGCAGATCCCCCGCAGCAAGCCAGCTCACACTGTCCGCTCCAGCAGCGAGCCCCGCAACGTCCCGCCAACACGGCACCCAGACCCCACGCAGCATTCTCATCTGTTTGTCATTGCTGGTGTCATTTTCTGGTTGCTAACGCCATTGTCACACATAATCACTGATGTTCCGCTGTAACGGTGGTGGACTCATCAGAACAGAGTGGGCGAGCTAACCAATCAGAGCACACTGGGCTCATAGGGAGGGGGGGGGGGCAGGGGCTCCAACAAGCCGTTTAGGACAGAGAGTGAATACCAACACACTCTCACTCCATAAGCGTCCAGGAGCGACGCTTGGTCAGGGTCCCGTGGCGTCCAGTTGTGACGCGCCGAGGCTCCTTCAGCTTCATAAACGGACGCAAAGAGCTTTCAACTGATTGCAATGTATTCCCATCGGCGTCGGTATTTGACGCTAAGGGAAGCACGGCATTCGTTTGTGTCGGAGGCTGTTAAAGGCAATGTGAGCGTCCATTCCCATTGGATAACGGAGAATTGTACACCCGGAAGTAAGTATTCCCCTTACTGTCGATTGATATCTCCACTACTCATCAACTCAAAAACACCAGATTATCCTTGTTAATTAAACGTCATTGATAGGTTTTAGTGTGTGTGCAATACTTTTGTCACGTTTTCCCCTTCAATTCTGAGAAACAAATCGTTTTCTATGAGTTTTGGATCGCCGAAGACATTACATTACCCACAATCCTCTGTAGCAACCATAGACTGTATAAAACAATTAAATAATACATTATTCCGAGTGTGCTTGCTTTTCTCTTTGAAAGTCATCACATAACGGCATTGTAATACACGTTTCGGCTGCATTAAATATGACATATCTGCCGTAGTTAACTCTATGTATAGAGCCCTGATGACAAGACTTCTAGACAAACAGGAACTGCCGCCAAAACTGAAAACTTGACGTGGATCTTAAATAAGCAATTAAACAACATCTTACATTTCATTTCACACAATACGTCTCCTTGCAGTATCAACACTAATTCGGCTGACTTTTATATTTGATCCAATTGGTAGATAGGCTGTATTTACGCCATAACGGTGCACAGCTGATAGAAAGGGACACCTACTGGTTAAAGCACGTTATTGCATTTTATTATTTTATTATTAATTAATGTTAATGTTAATAAACAGACAAACTAATAAGGCTTTATTTAAACATTAAAGAATACTTTAGGTTAAGGTCTTCTTTTGAATAAGAAAAAAGCTTTGGGGGTATAGAAGATGAATATGGAGGGATGAAACACATGCCATGTGGTCACACATGCAGAGCACACAGCACACACAGTGAAATGTGTATCTACAGATAAATATTAAGCCTGACAAAGTACTTAACGTCTAATATATTGCTTTCCTGCAATGTTAACTATGTTTAAGCACTTATTTTAACTGATATTATACATATGTATTATACTCTTATAAGATGTATGTAGATAGTATAAGAAATGTGCAGAATATGACAATGTAATGGTGGAGGTACACACATATTGATAGATGTCTTGTAATGCACTGTTGAGGAACCTGCGACCCAAGTTTTTCATTCATTGCATAACTACACCGTAGTTGTGTATAATATGATATGTCAATAAACCTTAGAAAATCTTGAAATCTTGAAAGGGATGTGCAAAATAGTCATTATATACAGTCTTTAATGTCAATAAACCTCAGAAAATATTGAAATCTTGAAAGGGATGTGCAAAATAGTCATTATATACAGTCTTTAATGTCAATAAACCTCAGAAAATATTGAAATCTTGAAAGGGATGTGCAAAATAGTCATTATATACAGTCTTTAATGTCAATAAACCTTAGAAAATCTTGAAATCTTGAATGAGATGTGCAAAATAGTCATTATATACAGTCTTTAATTAACTATTAGTAGAGAATAACGACGAGTAAAGAATTTTCTTTATAGGGATCCTATTAATATCTAATAATAAAATTATAAAATGAAATAACATGCTTTAACCAATAGGTGTCCCTTTCTATCAGCTGTGCACCGTTATGGCATAAATACAGCCTATCTACCAATTAGATCAAATATAAAAGTCAGCCGAATTAGTGTTGATACTGCAAGGAGACGTATTGTGTGAAAAGAAATGTAAGATGTTGTTTAATTGCTTATATATTTAAGATCCACGTCAAGTTTTCAGTTTTGGCGGCAGTTCCTGTTTGTCTAGAAGTCTTGTCATCAGGGCTCTATACATAGAGTTAACTACGGCAGATATGTCATATTTAATGCAGCCGAAACGTGTATTACAATGCCGTTATGTGATGACTTTCAAAGAGAAAAGCAAGCACACTCGGAAAATGTATTATTTAATTGTTTTATACAGTCTATGGTTGCTACAGAGGATTGTGGGTAATGTAATGTCTTCGGCCATCCAAAACTCATAGAAAACAACTTGTTTCTCAGAATTGAAGGGGAAAACGTGACAAAAGCATTGTACACACACTAAAACCTATCAATGTCGTTTAATTAACAAGGATAATCTGGTGTTTTTGAAGAGAAAAGCAAGCACACTCGGAATAATATATTATTTAATTTGTGTATATAGTCTATGGTTGCTACAGAGGATTGTGGATAATGTAATGTCTTCGGCCATCCAAAACTCATAGAAAACGACTTGTTTCTCATAATTGAAGGGGAAAACGTGACAAAAGCATTGTACACACACTAAAACCTATCAATGTCGTTTAATTAACAAGGATAATCTGGTGTTTTTGAGTTGATGAGTAGTGGAGATATCAATCGACAGTAAGGGGAATACTTACTTCCGGGTGTACAATTCTCCGTTATCCAATGGAAATGGACGCTCACATTGCCTGACACAGCCTCCGACACAAACGAATGCCGTGCTTCCCTAGGCGTCAAATACCAACGCCGATGGGAATACATTCCAATCAGTTGAAAGCTCTTTGCGTCCGTTTATGAAGCTGAAGGAGCCTCGGTGCGTCACAACTGGACGCCACGGGAGTGAGAGTGTGTTGTGAATACATACTATACAGAGATGCTGTATGAGAAACCAATGTGAGTTTGGAAAATTGCACAATATAAATCTATTTTAGTATACCTCAACAATGGAATTATGATCAGTAGAAATGGCCATGACATCGGACCTTTAAGTTTGCTAGGAGGCTATTGTTACTTCCCTTAACAAGAGCTGGCTGTCTTAGAAGTTAGCAGCTAACGTTTTCTGCAGTTTGTGTTTCCCCTGAAAAACGTGATGTAGTTATTTAAGGGTAAGTTAACTTAAAGGGGACCTATCATGCAAAATGCACTTTTGTACGTCTTTTATACATGAATATGTGTCCCCGGTGTTCCAGGGAACTCACCAAGTGTCAGAAAACACAACCCTCTCTATTTTCCTCCATACCCAAATCTCTAAAAAAGGGGCTGCAACGGATCTGATCAAAACTGATCCAGATTTGAACACTGTCCTGACGTCAGGACGGTGGCGCTACGGCTATTGGGCCAACTCCACCAATCAGGAGGAGACAGCCACGGCCATTGCCGTTCGAAAGCACTGGAGACGCTGTAGTACATATGCCAGGCCAGTAGATGGTGCTGTTCTCACTGAATCTGCCCAGAGCTAGAAATTGTCAAATTGAGCAAAATGAGGCATGGCTAAAATGCATGATCTGTTTGGTATTTTGAAAAAAAAAAAGTATAAATATGCCTTATATAGGTATGGTCCTACACTATATTATTCAAATATAGCATGATAGGTCCACTTTAACGTTATCTTACAAGTTGAGAGAGTTACATTTGTTTAAAATCATCAATGTAATGCACGTTAGAGGTTTTGTGTTGAACATGAAGTTAGCTAACTGTAGCTCACTCTACCAAAGGTTAGCATGTTAAGCTGTACTTTCTGTGGCAGCTCGCTTAATACAAAGAGGGTGCTTCATGGTAAACCTTTCTCTCAAATGTGTGTTAATCTACCTGAAATTTTAGGGACAGTTTTTTTCTACTCAATGATACAGACCATTGTTAAGGAGATGCAAAACATACTGTAAATGAGTTGGGTCCGACATATACTTTGAGTAATGTTACTTTGCTGCTATAAAATGAAACATTATCAGATGAGGACATCACCAAAGTGTGTGAGTCTGTCAGGGGATTTGATCTGTTCTCTGCATGTCGTACAGGGACTATGTACACACTGCTCTGGTATTAATTAAAAATATAATTGTAAAATGTAAGTCTCCCGCTCTTGTCATCGTTCAGGCTTTGCATTTGAACTCCTATGACTGGTTGCGGACTTGAAGGGAACGACTTCCTGGCCTTGCTGACCTCCAGGAAAAAGGTGAGATTCTAATCCATTTCAATGCCAAAAGCAAGTTATTGTTTGTCCTCCTGTGTTGTCTTATTTCCTTATCTTTCTTTCAGGTGTAACATCTACCAATGGTTGTACATGACATAGACCTCCTCCACCTCTTCGCTGTCCTACTGGTCAACCCTTCTGATCAGAGCCATTCCTAAATAGTGGTAAGTTGTTTTACAGTTCAATGTACGTTAATTTAGCAACTGAATGCTTTACTGCTGTTGAATAAACCCTATATTGCTAGTGATTTTATTAAAACTATGATTTGCAATCTTTTTGATTCCAATTACAATAATATTTTTGTTATAATTGTAAAACACATCTTAACATCCATCAGCAATCTATAAAACAAATCATCCAACACAAAATAGAATAAATCTGGACCTATTCTATTTCTTTTCATACAACAGCATCTATTGGGACTGCTCATTGATGTCATCAAGAGCCTAGTCTACCTTTTGTAGTCGGCCTCTTAGAATGTTTATAATTTCTTTGTCTCTTAACATTCCTATAATCATTTGTTTTTTTATTGTTGATATTGTTTTGTTCTTTATTTTTGTTCTGAGAATCACTTTGCAATTGTGTAAGTGCTATATACATAGTTATACTAATATTATTGTTGTTACCATCATTACTGTTATTAATAATGTTTTGGTGATCAAATGCTGATGCTAATAATGATCCGATTAATTTCATATTGATTGTCTGCCAATACCGAATCCTGATCCGATTCTTATATTTCCCAGATAATACAGCTGCACCGTGTACACTAGCTCTATTTGTTTTTGCCATTGTAATTCACCATAAGCAATTGTTGACTGTAACGTCTATGCCAACCAACTGTAATTTGTAATGTATTTTACAATACTTTAACGGTCAAGTTCTGGCAACCACAGCAGCCCAAATGTTAACGTAAATGTCAAGTTTTCTTTTTACAGTGTACTTATATCTGTACATTTCTTTTCAGTTTGCTTCAATAAGTGGCTTCAACACACAGAAATGCAGGCCAGATTGGGAAAGGCTGGACGCTACACAACAGGAAACATTATGGACATGAACAAGGAAAAACAAAGAACACTTTCTTTGTTGCCTTTTTCTTATCATACATAGTGTTACTGTTTTTGTTACCATTTAAATATTGAATTATATTTATTACTTTTATTTTAAATCAAATGCACCTGTTTTGGATCATATATTTATTTTTGATGTAGAGGTTGATTTTCAGGTTGGTTAACAAGCTATTTACTGCTATTTATTAAATTAAAATACTGTTATGAACACTATACAATGTCTTTATTTTTGGTAGATACCAGAATACATGACACAATGAATCTTTGTAATATATTTATGTTCTCTGGTTTAAATAATCATACCAGTATTTAAACAATGTATGCTGGTCACCTGGAATCCTGGTAAGCTTCCAGGATGGTATATTTAATACTATTATTAAACATAAGCTGGTGACCGATGGATGCTGGTGACCAGCCCAGCATAGACCAGCATACTATGCTGGTCTATGCTGTTTTTTTTAGCTGGCCAGGATGGCTGGTTTAGCTGGTGGCCGGTTTAGCTGGTTTACCTGGTGCACCAGCTAAACCGGCCATCCTGGCCAGCTTAACTGTCCAAAACCCCTCTAAACCAGCCAACCATTCCAGCCTAATATCTACTGGCTGGTCAGGCTGGTCAACTTAGCTGGTCAGGCTGGTTGACCAGCGTTACTACCTCCTGGGGCGCCCTTTTACCCTCTGGTCGGACCATGCCCCGCTCCAGTGGCTCCACCGCATGAAGGATGCCAACGCCGGATCACTCGGTGGTATCTGGTGTTACAGCCTTTTAACTTCAAGGTGATCCACAGGACGGGTAACCGGATGGTTGTGGCTGATTTCCTCTCTTGCTCGGCGGAGGGGGGGAAGTCAGCTCTCAGCCGGCGGGATCCCGGCCTGAGTCGGGCGGTGGGGGTAGCCTATGTGGCAGCGGGGTGTGGTTAGGGTGCCGGCTGCTGGAGTGATGGGAGTGGCTCGGCCGGAGACAGCTGATCAGAATCAGGTAATCAGTCACTCAATACAAGCATGTGGTAACCTGGTTCTGGTCTCTTGCAGTAGACTGGGTCCTGGGAGGAGGACCGTCACTTTCCCAGCCACCTCGGGAAATAGAGGAGCAGACCGGGGTTCATGGAAGCCCCTTTTTTGTGTTTTCACCCTCAGCATTAAATAAACTCTGCTTGTTTGACAAACCGTTCTTTCATCCGTCATCTTTTAACCCTATCGTGAGCTGGAAACGCTCACAGTCTCTCTGTGATTCTTTGCTTTACTGCTTAGAAAAATCAAGTATCTAAACTGAAACATTAAATGTATTCTACAGTACTAATCGGGCAACACAGTTTAAAGAGATGCCAAGAGCTGAATTTTTCCCAAGCTCCTCAGTTGACTATATGTAAAGCACAACATAATTCTTGCTTGTTTTTGGAAAATCGTTAACTCAAACACATTTTAGCCCGATAAGCCTTTATATTAAGCGAGAGACACGTCTGAGTCTTTTTGTCGATATTCGTGGTCAGAGCCCCAACAACGTTTCAAGGGCCCTATTGAAATTGTAGTTATTAATATTCCTTTAACTTTCTTTTACATGGCATTTTCGGGGCCTTCAAGTTCAAAATAGAAACCCAACCTGTTTTCCTTCAGATCTATACATACAGTCATATCTGGACACAAAACAAACTGTAGAATCTCTAAAACTAGAGCCATATAAAATACATTTGATTGAAAGCATTTTCTTTTAGATTGTTTGTGTTTACTTTACATTTGTATGTTATAATCCTTTAACCAGCCAGCAATCTATCTATCAAAATGTCAATCCTTGTATAAATCGTATGTCTTATGATCAAGACACTATATTCACGACAGCTTTTTTATCTTTTACTTACGGTCAACACTGTCTGAACACCTTGATGATAAAAAGTTATACAAATCTTTCATTACATTGAACACCCGTGCCGGTGTGTGCAGGCTATTTTGATAAATTTACCATGAAACAGGAAGTTGGTGTAACTCCAATATACATTGTCCAATCTAGCCCCAAATCTCACACAAATTGAAGACTTTTACAGGTCAACATTGAGTCTTAGTGACCCCTACTGGCAAAAGGAAGTCAGCCTGATGTGACAAACATCATCAGATTCAAAGGCAATTTACGATGGGTGGTCTACACATGATATAGCGCAACATACTGTATGTTAGGCGTGTGTTCTCCAGCACAATATAGTGGACAAAGGAACTTGTGCCAGATTTGCAATATGTCAATTTCACCGCATCACGTTCCCTCGGTTGACAACGGTCACAGAAATGCACCTCAGTGTCAACCAGCGTTAAAAACAATGCTGTTCCACCAATACTATTCAATGCCCCCTCTCCCTATTTAAAGCTGCTAATATTGCAAGTGCAGAATTGTGACGAAGCCTTTGTACACAACTCATTTGCCTTTTGAGATCTTCAGAGTGTTTCTTTACCATTACTTCTGGGAAATCTGGCAAATAAAGTGGGTGGACATGTGAAAAATGTAGGAAGGACGCGTTACTGTTGTCTCTGATAACTGCAGAGATCCAGGTGCTCTTCTGAGACTACAACCATGAACACAAAATGACTGGATACATTAAGGTCCACATGGGGCTGCTTTGACATAAGTTGTTGAAATTACTTTCCCAAATTCCATTGAAGCACATTAATGGTCTCCATGGGAGTGGCAAACTATTTTAAATTCATAATCTATGAATAAGATGGTGAGCCGAGCCCGCTGCTGGTATTGATCTACTGAACTTTAAATTAGTTTTGCAAAAACTTAAATAGAACGCGGCTATGAATTCTGTATGTGTTGCAACAATTGATGCGGTCATAGCAAGCAACCGTAATGGCTTCTGCAAACATCTAAAACGATGTTAGAATCTCTGTGGGAAAACAACAACTGAAATAGTTTAGAAGATGTGAACCGGCTAATGCCATTATCCAGTGAATGCTTCAGATTATCATCATATTTTGAATTCTACTTCTTGATAGCTTGTGCAGTGCCAAGTCCAATTTTCCCCACAAACAACCTCACTCCAAAAAGAAATCCCAAAAGCTTCATCCTTCCATCTTAATGTAGATCCTTTAAGTTAAGGACATGCTCTTTTGTGTGCCTGTGTTCCCATCTGCTACTGCCTTCCTCTAAAAAGCGCTGCCAGGAAGAACGACGACTCCGGTCTCTTCCTCGTCCCGAAAGGTCAAACTTGTCATTAGCTGTGAAGTTCTTCTCACATTTCGTTTCACATAATTCGGAAGCCCTCTGCATAGTAATTGCTGCAGGACTTCCCCCCCAGTCTCAGAAAGCTTTGTATATTATCTTCATTTTTTATTTTAAAATAAGTTTTAATAAAAGTTATTGTATTGAAAGCTCCCTCTACACATCACCATATTTCATCAAATTGTTACTTCTCAATGCAATAATATAGCTATTAAGAATGTATTGCTCATGAAGTTTAAATTAGTGTTTTTCCTTCTACGCATTCTAGCTTTTTAATTGTAAAACAAGTGTTTGAAATGGTGTTGGGCATTATTGGAGTCAGTAATATTGTTGTTTATTTTTTGTGTGGTTTAAGCACTAACACCATTGTGTACATCACTTCTATCTGATCAGGGAGTGATGCCCACAAGGTGAACACAAGGTGAACCCAAATAACTGCAATTAACTCTAATTAACACTAATTAACTGAGTGGAAGGACAGAGCAACAGCGGTAATGACCGACAGTTTTGAAAGCTGCTGGTTTCTACTTTTATTTTTATTTCAGCATCACAGCAAATCCAAACAGAAACATTTAGTGTCATGATATTTGTATGAATTTATTGGAAGCACATTTATCACAAACTATAACTTTTAAACCTCGACCCCGCAAATCAATTTTCATCGGACTTCGTCATGCTCCCGTTTCAATCAGTAGATGTGTAGGAGGGAAGTGCAGTTTCTCAATATTGATTCCCTCATAATTTACACATAATGAATACTAATAGTAATATAAGCCACACATTTCCATAATAGGAGCATCAGGGTAATAAAGCATCGAGCCTGCGGAGTAACTGATGAGCTCTACTCAATGTTGGCCCATAAAGGGGTATAATTACCTTTAAAAAGTGCTTACATTGTGAAGAGTAGCCTACCGCAAACTCTACAGGTGTTTAAAGCACGTATTTTTATAATTTAAAGCCCACAATATTTAATCAATAGCATTTAAATGGTGCTTATTTATACGTTGACGAATTAAAAAAATGATATTCTCTTTGTAACGTTTTTTTGTGATTTGTAAGTCTTTGATAGAGCATTATCAGTTGATATATAGGTAGTGGGGTAGTGGTGGTCTAATGGATCTTAGCCCTCAGTTACTCCAGGGAGAATGTCCCTGTAATTGGTATTTGTAAGTCGCTTTGGATAAAAAGCGTCAGCTAAATGAAAAATGAAATGTATATATGACGGTAAACAGGGAATAGAGACATAACATGCAACAAGTCCTCTGCTTTGTTCATGGTGTGCTTTCCATTCTGCTGATGATATTGTTATTTTCTTTATTCAGGAAATAAATGATGATGTGAAAAGACTCTGAATCAATGTGTCTGCAATGTATTCATCATGAAAGTATTTTTATTTTCCTCCTTTCTGTTCCAAGTGAATCTTGGCTCATTCAAGAAACATTTACAGCTACAGTTCTCACACAGTTACGGTTGTCATTATTCATCCTAAAATATCAGCCTAAACCGGCAAGGAAAGTCTGGTTTACTGTTGCCTATTTGTGTTTGTTTACAAAACATGAGGCTATAGATTTTATTAGAGCATGTGTTGCTGTTTGTATCAATGAACAAACATGAGGGAGGGAATCGAGGAACCAATTCAGCCAAATGGAAAGCATCCATGCTCTTGCAGCCTGTATGCCACAAGGGTACTCATACAGGCCTTTCCTTTACTTGATGAAGCAGAGAATATAAAGTATACTTTATTAAAAATCACTCATCCAGGGGTTCTTGCTGACGCACATTCATTTTCTAATAATCGTACAATTTACAGAGATACTATCAGAGGATTGATCAGTACAATGCTCTTATACTCCACATAGTACGTTATGCTTCCTTTCCATTCTTATATAAGTACCAGATCAAAGCCAATACAATATAGCCCTGCACTTGTCTATATAAAAGCAGACCGAACTGTCAGTTGTTGGTGGTCAAAGGCAAATGGATGTTTACTTATGGTAGAGCGGAGAAGCGGAGGTAGTTTCAGTTTTTTCTTTTTATGTCCACTGATTTGCATTCCCCCTCTGAGGTCTGAAATTACACTGATTGTATCCAACGGGGAGTTTCATGAGCCAAACACATCTCCAGCTGACACAGTTTGTGCCATTCTCATAAGACTGATGGATACTTGCCTCTGCAGGCCGACAGAGGTGAAATGATCCAACTGAGTCTTTATTCTACAGAGTTACATCAGAACTCTGTGGATAATTCAAGAGTGCCCAGAAGGCTGAAGACAGAAGGTTATGTGAAGATAATGTTTGTCAAGTTTAGCATCCATTCCTCGGGTTATGTTTTTGGTCTTAAAACAAAACCTTTTGGTATGTACACTGTCAATAACATAAACACGTAATTTGCCTCGTATAGCCTAAATATGATACGTAATGATATAACAGGAGTTTCAACTGTCAAAAATGGTTAGCCAAATTACTTCTCACTCATACAAAAATACTATAGGTTCAGTTTCTCACATTTTAAAGAACATTTAAATCAACTGCAAAGAGATATCAAATCACTTCATTATTTAAGTAACAAGACAAAGCATCTACACAGCAATGTTAGTGTCTTTGTGAGGATTTAGGCCTACTCATGCAAAGCAGTGCTTTGACTGAAATCAACATGCTGTATTGCTAACTATGAAAATGCTATGAAACATGATAACATTTAACATAATGTTAACGTGTTCACCATGTGCAGTAACATAATGCGTCCATGACTTTGGTGTGGTTGCTGAAATGATGGAAGATAATAATAAAGCCTTAAGCCTAAGGTAAAAAATAAATAAAAACTACTGTTTATTTATAATAAAGTATCCATAAACAATAACCACGGACAAATATAACATTCAAAAACTTAAGAGCAAGTTGTGATTAAAAGATCAGTCACAATTATCTCGTCAATCTACAATGACATGTTTTGTTTTGCTAGCTGGAGGCTAGTAATTCCCAGCGTTTAGTGAACCCAAACGCACCATAAATCAAAACACACTGCTTCGTTTTTAACGGGGTCATATTTCAGAATATTACAGTCACGCTGTTAATTCATGTATGTTCATTAATCTATGTTCTTGTCAAAATAAGGCATTTGCAAGTCACATCAGCGAAACTGACGTGACAATGAACCACTGTCAGTGTACTCCTTTAACTTCCCTTTTAGTCCCTTTAAACATGACCAAGATGACGACTGCTTCCTCTTTCTCCTCACTGCAACTTCCAGGCAGCCCAACCACAACTCTACAACTGTACGCTTACTCAATTATTGAGTAAGCGTACAGTTGTAGAGTTGTGGTTGCGTGCAACTGTACGCTTACACATGTTTTTCCGCTGTTTTACATAGGACCAGCACGTACCAAACTCATTTACTACTAAAATAAGACTTGCAACACTTAAGCACGTTAGCTTGATTGCAATATTTTGAGCTATTTGCATAAATAAATAAATACATAGGCTACATTTATATAAAATGGCCTACATAGCCTACATGCTATTTGCAAAACAACGATCTTATCTTTGAAAAGAGACAAAAAGATAAAGTCGACTTCAGTGAAGTGCGCTGCATGAGGTCATGTTAGGTATTCTACAGTTTTTTTCATGCAAACAAGATGAATTATCACTCAAAGTTTTTTTATTGACAATTGTTCTTTTCTTCTGGACAGTAGAACAAACCCAAATGTTGCACAAAAAACACAAACTTTATAACAAGGCCTGCAAATTGTAATTCATTGACATTCAGTTGAACAGCAGAAACAAAAATATTTCTGGAAGGGTAGAAAACTTTTATAAACTTTACTGTACAAATTATACAAATGAAGATCCATTACAAGCTTGAATGAAAGATATGCTCTCTGGAGCAAGCACAGCATGTTGTTGCTGATTTTATCATGAGGGTGCTGATGCTCATGAAGAAGTGATTTTTGCTGATGATGGGGTTGAGGATTTGTCAAAAACGAATCAGGAACCTGGAGGGAGGAAAGCATTATGGCATCATGGTGTTGCATTATGACTGTGTTGCAGGGAATAATTTTAGGTACAGACTGGCAACAAAAAAAAGGGGGGGGGGGACTGACATGTTTTACAGAGGGATGAGCCCTGGACAAAAATACTTTTATACAACACACAGTATGAAAGCAGATTCAGAGCACATTTGAAACAGCAATATGACCGTGTCATCAGAAAGGAGGATATATTTAGGCTAATCTGTTTAAATTGGATCAACTCTTCTCTTTTGGAAAAGCTGCATTTGACATCATCCTGTACATTCTTAAGTTTTCATGACAGTGATTTGATGACAACATTAGTCATCTTTTAAACCTTTCCAAACAAAACTCTGTAAAATAATAAAATAAATTATACTGACAAAACCTTTGTGAGAAGCCCTTTCAGTGCACTCCCTTGTATAACAGTCAAAACTATATCTTGTGTTTCTTAGGGCCTAATGGCACAATCGACTTCCATGTCCTAGATGAATATGTGGCTTTAAAGCAAGATATTAGAGTATTTTGGGAAATATATGATTATTATCTTTCCTGCCAAGAGTAAGATGAGAAGACTGACACCAATCTCCCGTCTGTAGTGAGCTACCAGATATCTAGCTAGAGCGTGTTAGCTCTAGGGAAACCACCAGCATCGTATAGCTCTGTCCCAGGGGAATGAAATCCACTTTCAAGCTAATTTAAATTTAGCTGATTCGTAAATTAAATCTCAATTGTTTTATTCTTTCAACATTTGCAATCAATGAGCTTTAGTATTTTTTTTACGATTTAGGAAAAGGTTAGCTGTTTCCTCCCTTTGTCTTTCTGTTAGCTGATTTAAGCTAACAGAAAGACAAAGGGGGGAAACTGCTGGCTCCAGCTAACATTAGCCAGAAGACTTCTGTAAATTGTCTCCTCTGACTCTCAGAATTAAAGTGAATGTGTGTTTACACAAATGTCAAACTTCTTCATTAAAGCTAATACAAATTGAAACATCATCTAACACATTTTGATCAGTTTATAATGTAACCTTTTTTTTTGGCGGGGGGGATTAAAGTTAATAGACAAAGTTGTACATGTTTCTGTAAAATCACAGGCTTTGGGATAATTCAGCAAACTCATACGTATCAATACAATTTCTGCAGCCTGTCATGATTGTTGCTGTCATTTTGCAGTCACCAATGAACTGTGAAAAAAACATAAGTAAACATTTTTGCAGCCAATCATCTACATGGATTTATGTGCATTTGTCATAGAGAGCTGGTTTCCATATGACTGTGCAGCACGATACTTGTGTCACTTGAAGATACTTTGTTAAGTTAGAGGAAATTAGGTGAGCAAGGGATCTCATTTTGCAGAGCTGACTTTCTTCTTCTGTGAATGATGTTTTTTATGTCTTGCCTCTGTGTTTGATCTCAACAGGCCTTATTATCCAACTGCAGGTAGGAAGGTTAAGAGGAATAGCAGAAACATAAGTCTGACAGGGTTTGTCCTCTGCCCACACTGTGTACACTCATACAGGATGAATAGCTTTATTGTCTGAAAATAAAGTTTGGAATCAACCGGAGATAGTAAGGAAAAGTCTTGCAAACTTTTAACTAGGGAGTGCAAGTTGAATTTACATTTGTCATGACCAAAATGATTGAGCCATATGGAAATGTGCTGGGTTTTCTGTCCTTTCCTTTCTACCACAAACATAGTCGAAACTACTTTTGGAAAGTCCATTGTTACTATACAATCTAAGATAGAAACATGAAAACCATTATTGAATCTGTAATTATATCAAGTATTTTGTATCACCGGCATTATTCTTAAAATGCCAACAACATGTGAAGCATAGTGGTTGCAGTTTGAAGCCAATACCCTATGTAACAGGAGTCTGTGAAGCTGCAGGAAAACATCTCCAATGTTTTAACTTGCTCAGGTTCTGTTTACTTTATTTGTACCTACAGTTAGATTGGGTTTTCATATAGACTACTTTGTCAGGGGCATTTAAACATAGACCGAACAAAAAGAAAATGCTGTACATACAGTACTACCTTTTATAGTAATTCTCCACTTTGAATAAGAAATTCTGTCTCATAATTGGATTACATTTGAAATATGGTGGGAAAATGGAAATATAAATTAAAGGGAGATGTAAGAAACTATTGACACTGGTTTATTGAGACTTTTACCTTGCTCACATTATTAATTAAGCATTATTGTGTCCACCTAAAAGCAGCCGCTCGAGCAAAGATCTCCAGGGCAACATACCAGAGCTTTTCAAATTCCCTCTCTGTAAGCACTTGTCCATTTAAATTCATATTATTTACTACACCAGATGTGGCCCTTGTGGCTCTCAGTTGAGGGCTACAGTCCAACCATGAAGGGCCAGTGAGGAATTTCAGGTTGCCTCTGTAGACCGTTGCAATTTACAGGAGCAAAGCTTTAAATGCTCTTGCCATAAACCTTGAATTTAATATCAGAATCAAACATTTTTGAAAGATGTGTTCCCTTTAAATTAAAAGATGCTTTAAATTATTTAAAAGTTGCAAGTATACTAAAACACAAAAAAAATAATTGGATTTGCTTTTGATTGCCACTAGAAAAGCATCAAATGCGTACTAAAAACTGTAAAGAATGAGTTGTTAAGTATTTTGAATTGGCACTTTAGCAAAATATTTATCTTTTGAAAATATCATATGGTTTCTTTATCTTGATTGCATAGCCTTGTTGTCATTTAACACTTATATGTTCAGGGGAAGCGTTGGAATAGACACTGGCTCACTGTCTCTCACAGGCACACATACAAATATGTCAATTTACTGTATTTTAGTTCCTGTGTTATTTGCTCAAACAGCCTGCACACTGTGATTCACAAAGACATGTCCCGTTACTTGGAGCTTTAGTGCTTTTAGTATTTAGAGAATAAGAAAAGACAAATTGTCAGAGAAATGGGTGTAACCATTTCTAGGTTATCAGACCATGTAAAAGAATCACGTTAACTGAGATATTGGAATGGGGAGGTTTGGTTCCTTAGAGACCACTCCATCTTCTTTCACAAGTAACCATTTCCTCAAGCTTGTCCAGTGGAGAAGCTTGTTTTATAGTAGATGTGAGATAAACAGCTTGGTGTTTATTAAGAAAAACAAAACAGTGAATGACTTTGGGAGTGCACAGACAATAAAGAGAATTGTTGGCTTTTCTCATATACATTTTGACCAATGTGGAAGCAGGGAATCTGTGGGTCTTTGAAAAAAAAACATGGTTTTACCTGGGAAATCTTGGTAACAAATAAGGATCACTTTATCCTTAACAATGCTGCTGCTCGGGTTCCCTCAAACAAGGCACTTAACCTCCAAACTGCACACACACAGCTGCTTAGTGGTCACCAGTATTCATAAAACCGCACAATGTAGTGTAAAACCAATTCTGTCCTCTATGAATTACATTTATATAGTCCTATTTATAACTTTTCCCAATGAATTGATCATTGGCATACAGAGCGCACAACTGTAATGCCAGAGGCGTCACTCAGGGCCGTCCCTCCCTACAGGAAGATCACGCAGACTGCGTGGGGCCTCACCTCGCGGAGGGGGCCTCATCTTGCGGAGGGGGCCTCATCTTGCGGAGGGAGCCTCAACTGAGCCGCAAATGCGGCGCACCTATGCGTTTATGCGGCGCAATTAGTGTGGCGCGGCACAGTGCTCCACTAGCAGCACTGCCCCCCGTCCCCCCCCGTGGACGCTCGCGAAACAGAGGGCCTCATCTTCTAACTTTGCATGGGGCCTCAAGTTGGCCAGGGACGGCCCTGGCGTCACTAATACTGCTTGAAGAAGATTTAGACAACTACAGCACTTAGCTTGAGGTTCCATGCATGATAATGTTCTGCTCGACTCAACTAACTTTTGGTCTCTGTTTAATTTTCCACTACGTATATTAGTTTTGAGGGCTGACAATTTCTTCCTTTTTTCTTTTAAATCTAGTGAATTAAAAGAAATGTGGTAACACTTTATATTAAGGTACACAAATTCACCATTAATTGAGAGTTTTTCCTCAATAACCCTCAAATAATTTCTTATTTATTGCAAGTAAGGAAGTTTTTGTACATGAGTTTTGGTCTTAATATGCTCTGCTCAATATGGGCCTAATAAGGCAGTAGTACCACAAGCATAGTAATTCTCCCATAATAACACTTAAAGGTAGGGTAGGTAAGTTTGAGAAACCGGCTCGAGATCGCTAAAATTTGAAAATACACAACCGGAGAAAATCTGCCACTTCCTTATAGAGCCCCTCCTCCAACACACACGAACGCACACATGACCAATGAGGGCACGAGATAAGTTTGTGCACAGATGGAAGGCTGACAGGCAGGTAGGCCATCCAGTTATTTTAGCCGGGCCGGCTAAAATGATTGGTCGTGCTTTTTACAGTATTACGGCTTCCACAGATGAGATGTTTTTATGGATTTTTTGTCAAAGCACTTAAGATATTCATTGCTATCGGGATGTTAAGAGCATTCCATGGAATATAACAAAAAGTGTATCTCGAGCCGGTTTCTCAAACTTACCTACCCCACCTTTAACAAATATGATCTATTCTTATGTAACAAGACATGAAACTATAAGTGTTAATTGTGTCTAAATAACTCAAAATTAGGTATTTCTATCTAAGAATATGTTTTGGGGTATTGACAGTTCAGCTACCAATAGCAAGGTGATATTGACCTGTATGTTTCATATTTGCACATTTATATTTTAGTAAAATTTGTACTGAAGTTTAGACAGGAAACTGGGTACAGGAAGTAGGAGAAAGTGAACTGAATAGCATGGCAGTAGACTACTACTAATTTCCCCTATGCAACCTGAATAGTAAAAAGGTCAAGTCCGTCAGAAAGCAATGACTGTAAGTGTAAGTGTAAGCCTTACACTTACACTGTAAGGATTAGTAACATTATTGTGTTTATGTGATGACATTTGGAGATGTTAAAACTCAATGAGAAAATGCGTTAGCATTCGCGCTAGCGTTAGCATACACGCTAGCGTTAGCCATACACATAGAGAGAACAGTACACCTAAGTACATGCAAGCAGGTCACACAGTATGATCACAAATACATAAACTCTGTTAAAAATCTGTTTTATTAAAAAGTACAGGCTGCATATGTGTACTCAGCCTTGGAGAAACTTGACATGTTTTGGTATGTGTCTGAACCTCTCTTTAGTGGTTCATTAATAAAATGAACCACTAATGTATTTACAAAGTGTGAAGAGGAGGCAACTTTAGAATAGGGAACCTGTTCAGGTCAATTAGAGTCAAACTACTAGCTTATTGGTTATGAACAAGACTTCCCTTTAAAATAGGGAACATGTTCTTAGATATAAATACCTAATTTTGAGTTATTTAGACTTAATTAACACTTATAGTTTCATGTCTTGTTACATAAGAATAGATCATATTTGTTAAATGTTATTATGGGAGAATAACTATTCTTGTGGTACTACTGCCTTATTAGGCCCATATTGAGCAGAGCATATTAAGACCAAAACTCATGTACAACAACTTCCTTACTTGCAATAAATAAGCACTAATTAGAGGGTTATTGAGGAAAAACTCTCAACTAATGGCCTATTACTTGTAGAATATGGTCATGTAGAATAAGGCATTAATAAGTGTTTTATAATGACTAATAAAGAGCCAATATACTGCTAATAAGCATGTTAATTAAGTGTTACCAAAAATGTATTTAAAAAAAATTCAAGAATTGTCTCTTCGTGTAGGATATCCAACGTCGACCTACCGTAGATTCTCTCTGGCCAATCAGTGATCTGCAGTGTTTTAACTCCACCATTAGGTATATGCCCAGCTTGGCACCTCAAACAAGGCAGTTCCACAATATAACCTGATACAATCCACTAAGTTTGTTATTAGAAAGCAAAAAAAAGAACCAGTTGAGTAGATACATGCAATACCATTAATGTCAGTATAAGTAGATACTGAATTGCCAGAGGGGCAGATATGCTCACCCAAAGATAGAATGTTTACTTTCAGGGTTGATAGAAAGTTTCATATCTTGGACTATCATATCAATTGTCCAAATGCAGTGTGGAAGAACCCAAAACATTAGTTTAAGTAATCAATAAATAAGGTCTTAAAAGGATAGCAACCAAAATAACTGACTCCGAAAAGTGACACTGTTGCATCATTTGCATACTCCAGATGTTGTTCTTAACAGTATTGTAGCTGTTGTGAAAATGTCTCTCGGGGGCTCCCTAAAAAAGCGGAGAATGATATGTTGCACAGTTATGGTATTAAAAAACACATTGCAGCTTAAGATGACTTGCAGCATGGCATGAATGGTATGGTTGTTGAAATTCCTCAACAGAAAGACAAGGGTGTCGTTTTGGGGAAGGGCTTCAGGCATAGAGCGGAGAAAGGCCTCTCTGTTTGAAAGTCTGCGGCGTGTTTGTCACCCACTCTGGCAAAGTGGGCCAATACTGACCGCTAAAGGGTCCAATCAGGCATTAGATGTACATGTATGTGTAAGAGCTGGAGCAAAAAGGAAGAGCAGGAAAGGTGGGGGTTGTGGAAGCAAGGTGAGGCAAGAGAGGGTGGGTGGTTGGGCAGGCGGGCGGTGGAGCAGATGTGAGCAGAGCTGAGGACGAGCTTCACGCAAAGACACAGTCCCATCGATGCCTCCGTTACAGCCTGGAGCAGGAAGGGGGAGGGAAGGAAAACAGAAACAACATTAAATTGGAAGCCATCGTTAGCACACAGCCCTGCAGGAAACCACACGATTAACAGGCTATGTTCAGACAGACAGTGACAATGCAGAGCACAGGAAAGGAAACTTCAAATCCCCAAATTCTAGTTTAGGTGTTCTTTTCATTTTGCCAATCCAAAAAAGAGAGAAGAGCATCGAAGAGAAAAACTATAGTCTAGAAATGAATGCATAAATATGTATTGCACTGTAAGTGAAAAATGTTCTGAAGCTTAATGATGAATTCCAAAAATCTTGTTGCAAACCACATGGAAGTCTTTAAAGGTGCTGAAATCAATATCTAAATAAAAAATGCAAATCTTCAAAATGTTATCTTCATAAAACGATACACATGATATTTCTTTACTATTTCTTACTGGTATAAGGGGATAGAACTCTACGGTGGTCGACAGGTGCAAACGCACTACAACGGCCCAAAACACTTCCAATAGGCAAAACACGCTGCCGCTTTAGAAATGATGCAAATATAAAAACGTAAATGGGCCAAAACACATGCAAATGAAGAAACATCATCACCAACTTGACAACACAACCGCGATATTTCGAAAACATTCCCCAACTTAAACAAAATGCTGAGAATAAAAAATGCAACACAACAGAAATAGAGACACGGAAAATCGATGCAAACAGCTTGGAACGGGACGCTTATCGACGTTTTGGGTTTATAAAGCCGAGTAATTGAAAGTGTTCTGTCAGTATATTTGAAATGACAAGGTTGACAGGTAGTTAACAGCAGATGTGCAATAACATCGGAAAATAATCATGTGTTCACATTGTCAAAATGAACCAATACAAATGTTTAGGTACATTTTCAGTGACAGTGACAGTTCGTGAAGACGTTTCTTTATTTGCATGTGTTTTGGCCCATTTATGTTTTTTTATTTGCATCGTTTCTGAAGCTGCAGCGCGTTTCCCCTAATGGAAGTGTCCACAATTTTGCAACATTGCAAAAATAATCTGATAACATCTGATGGTGTCCGTAACAAATCTAAATAAATTAAAACCAATAATGTTGTTTCGTAATTCAAAAATGTATTATATTTGCCTTTAGTCGGAATAAAGCCGTATCCAAACATTGAGCCCTGCAGCACTTACTCACTTGTGATATTTACCCATCACCACAGAACTCAATGAAAAAGAAGAAAAATGACCTTCATTTGTTGCATTAACTAAAAATAATCATGATCTGGACTCGCTTTAAAATGTCCACAGAGTCTGTGGTCACATACTGTGCAGACCTTATTCTCTGCATCCAGGGAAACCACAATGGGCCTCCAACTCAGAGTCTGAGTGGTACTGTTGCTGCGCATTATCTGCCAGATGGGCCAGCATAGGGCCTGCTGGAGGGGGAGACAGGGTCACATCCTCCATCCTCTTGCATTATGTAAGATTTATTTTTGGGATGTACAGTTCAAACCAGTGTGGGTTTGCCAAGTGGTTGTCAGACAGTCAACCACTCTCAGACTCTTGAGCATGATGTGAAAATCGCCAGTTTGACCACCAAAACTTATTTTCTCTTATATGTCTGACGGGCTGCCTCACTAGTTGCAATTATCAGTCAGTATAAAATGTGCACCTAATCATAGAGCAAGAATATCTCTGGCATTAGTGTTACATTTATTTGCTCACTGAATCAGGCCAACAGCTGCGTGGGATTCACTGCGATGTATATACAGGTGTTGCCAGTTCCTTAGCTTCAAGGATTATCAAGCGTTTCCTTAGTGGCACGGCTTTGGGCTCAGTAAAGCTGAACCTTTAGGACATGGCACACTTTGTAGGGCTTATGTTATGCCTCTATCTTATCACTTGTTCTCTCTTTCGCTGTCTGTCTTCCAAACCCCTGGTCTAATGAAACACATCTCCAGCATAACAAGCCATGTGGGTGTCTTCAAATGAATAAAGAGAACCCCACAGTCCTTAGAGGCTACGTGGCATAGGTACACCGCCACTCTAAATTGGCTATTTTCAAAGACATATGCAGCATGTGTACATCATGTTTGTGAAGGTAACCCTGATCTAATTAGCCTTATTAATCTATTCAAAGTCTTAGAGGAAGGAGGAACTCCCCTGAGATTGTTATGTCTTCAATGTGTGATGCAAACTACGAGTTAGTTCCTGATATAGTGCTATGATTAGATTGTTATGGTGTCTGGTTTTGCCTACCTCTATGTCACGAGGTTTCCAGCAATACTGGAGCACATTTGTGATTTGTTTAAACGCAGAAGCGTACTGCAACAAAATTCCTGCAGCAACATCACCACTTATATCTAGTATGCTTATAGAGTGGTGCACTCATGACGTATTTTTGTAGGCCAACCTGGAAGCATCGCCAAAAGGGTCCCTCGACATAAAGCTCTGTGGCAAACACACATTCAGATGCTTGTGTTTCTTAGAGATCCTAGATTTTCAGACATGGCACAACCACGTGCAAAGTCAATGCAAAAACATGAAGGGCCAAAAAGATATGCAAACTTCCCCCAAAAACATATAAGGCAAAACATGAATAAACAAATCATAAATACCACATACAGAGACAGGAACAGAAAGGGGAGAGACCGACTTGCTTTCTAGTGAACTTCAGTTTTAGAGCCACTAAATCCTTTGAAAGCTAGGCATATATCAGGGAGCTACTGTACTCTCATTTTGAAAACGTTCAATTATTATTTCATGACTCAAATAATTGCATTACTATTTGTAAGTTAAGCCTGTTTTTATTTTTTGTTCCGGAGCCAATATGTACCGTAACAAGAAATGCACTGAACCCTATCAGGTTTAACACTTGACAGAAACCAAACATTCATGCTCCAATAAGCTTCAGCCTCCCTGAGATTGGGTGATGTGGGTTTTTTACACTTCAGTGGGCGAGTCTGGATTTCAGAGGTGGAGTAAAGGTAGAGAAGAAAAAGAAGTTGGAGGACTGGCTGTGCAGACAGGTAGAGCTCTCATCTGTCCATCTATTTACTTATCCTTCCATTTCCCCGCTCCATGCCCTCACTTTATACCTCCTACCAGTGACTCACAGGTCTCACACTTTGGACCATAACACACACACACATAAGTATACACACACTGTCCTCAATATAACAGTTCGTTCACAGTTGAGACAAAAATAATACACCAGAAAGACATACCACATCATGACATTTTAAGCATCCATATGGGCACATGACTATTGTTTAAAACAGACTGGAACAATCTATTAAGGGAGAAGAGCAAAGGCGACAAGTCGCAGTAGCTATCAGATCTTTCCTTGCAAAAAGCTAATTAATAATGTCCATGGCATTTCTTCTCTTTACATGGGAGGTCTGCAAACTCACAGACTAACTTATATTGTGCTACAGCTACTAGCACAACATGCTTACTGCTGCTCAAGCTACCTGAAACAGCGCCATCTTTAAAAAGTGGCCACATTATGTAATTACAACTGTTGTGTAACTTGTACAACTGTGTCCTTTAGACTTACGGTACGTCTACACAGCAGCGTTAAAAAAATCTTGAAACGCTTCTGCCCATTCACTTTGAATGGGGTGACGTCACTTTCCCTCACTTTTCGCCGAAATGCATTGTGGGCAGGCGAGCGGAGATTTTCAGGATTTTCAAGATTCAAAGTTGAACAATGTTCAACTTTTGAAGCTGAGGTGGAAGCGGCAGCCAATCAAATCCTGTGTACGCAAATCTGACCGTTCAAGCTCTAGCCAATCAAACGGCGTGTATGCTGGGAGAGACATACTGCAGGTCATTTCCTCATATTCCAAAAAATGGAGGAGAAATTAGCGGTAGCGAATCAATCACCCGGTGCTTTATGACCAGACCTACCGGGATATAAACCGGAGGAGCCAGGCATGGAGGGAGGTGGCAGAGACAGTGGTAGGTTTTCGCCTGTTTTGGGAGTTTATATCCAGTTTACTTCGGGCTTTTTTGCTTCGTATGTCGCGGGCGGGAGATTCATGTGATTGGTTGTTCGCAAAAAATCCCCAAGCTTCAGATACGCCCACCTCCAAGATTTTTTTAACGCTGCTGTGTAGACGTACCGTTACATTTAAAAAGAGACTTCTGTAAATCAGTAGAGCATTTCCTTTTTTAGAGTAAATCAACTTTCCAACTCAAACAGTTAACTAGATGTTAGTTAAATGTTTAGGTCCTTAAAAGTAGTAAAATACACTTATAGCCGAATCAAGTTATTTTCATTCCTCTGAAAAGCAAAACTAGCCGGACACTCAGTGGCTGGGAGAGGGGTTTAAGGAAATTCTATCTTGCTTACTCTTAATTTGTATACATACTGTAGAAGACAAACTTTTTTGGTAAAAACAACTTTCGAAGGATTAACAGGGCACCTAGATGATATCGTAATATGTTCTTGCTAAACCGATGCCATTCTTACGCAGCGTCCACACGGCGGCGTGCGCTGAAGCTTGCCGGCGGGCGTGTCTGAAGCTCGACCAACAACCAATCACATGAATCTCCCGCCCCGGACACACAAGCACGCGGTTTGATTGGCTAGAGCTTGTACTGGCATATGATTTGATTGGCTGACGCTTCCGTCGAAGCTTCAAAAGTTGAACATTGCTCAACCTTTGAAGAGAGCAACGCGAAGCGAGCAACGCGAAGCGAGCAACGCGAAGCGAGCAACGCGAAGCGAGCAACGCAAAGCGAGCAACGCAAAGCGAGCAACGCAAAGCGAGCAACGCAAAGCGAGCAACGCAAAGCGAGCAACGCAAAGCGAGCAACGCAAAGCGACGCTCCCACAATGCAGTTCGGCAAAGCGTGACGTCACCCCATTCAAAGTGAATGGGCAGAAGCGTTGAAGCTTCAACGCACGCCGCCGTGTGGACGGACCGTTATTGCTATGCATACCGCACAAATTTGCAACTTGCATAAAGATACCATTTCTTTATCCAAATAATATCTCCGGATACAGTTCCTATGTAAATGCCTGCTGTAAATGGGATCTCAGAGTTAACTTTGAATAGCTGCACTTTGATTTGAATTCATCAATACTCTCCCACGTATTGCAGCTCCAAAGTCCAAAAAGCTTCCCTCTTTACCAAATAATCCAATGAAAAAAATAACATTATTACAAAATGTTGTTGGTTTGGTCCTGATGAATACATTATTTCCCTTTATTGCCTTATAATTGCATTCAATATTATTTATTTTCTAAAAGAAAAGGAACAATTAGCGAGCCCTTGAAGAAGCCACAGTGGAAAGGATTGTGTTTGAGGCATGAGCTTCTTCGGTGCAGACAGTCCCAGCAGAGGTAAATAAGTTTATTCTGTGCATTAATTAAAGGGATAATATAGTTTTAGACTAATTGTCTTTGCACTGTACTCCAGCTTTCATAGGATTTGAATGCCAAATGCCTGCAGGTTGAAGCTCTTCTAAATGAACCCAGCTAAACTCAGTTCATGGATGTCATGGAAACAGAAACTCTCAAAGGATGAGTCGAGATAAACAAACCAGTTAACTTCCAATATACATGTAGGCAACTCTAACCTCGACAGTAACATAACAGTTTGATCACCCGGAACTCATTGAGGAGTGGTTAATGTCATCACAAGGTTTTAGTGGAAAGAAAACAGTTTGAACTATTTCACCACAGCGCATGCTGGGTTTTCTCCTTATACAGACAGCTCTAGAGATTTCTTGGCTTAGAAAAGGTAAATCTGTCTTTTGAGGTCACTTTTCTAGCATCAAAGAGAACTGCAGAGTGGATGTCGCTGTGGCATATGTTTACTGCAGAAGTGGAGGCAGCATTTCTATAAGAGTGATCAGAAACAAGAGGAGTGGAGTTTGCTGCCAGAAGGATTTAACATTTCAGGATATTTGGTTTAATTGGAATATTGATTTCACTCTTATTTCTATTTTGAAACTATAAGGTTGTTGCTAGTTAGCTTAGCTTAGCATAGGGGAAACAAAATGTCTGCCTAAACACAATCTGCCTCCCCAGCACCTCAGGAGTTCAGTAAATACCACACAATATCATTTTCTATTCAATCCCCATTTCCCCAAGTCAATTACAAGAGACCTTTTCATCCGCCTGATTCTAACAGCATTTCATGTTGACACTGATTTTGGGTTTTAATGGCGTCACAGCTTGACAATGTTATTAGTCCAGCCCTGAGGCACCGATTGATCGTTTGTCTTCCTGTGGTGCTTATTGGCTCAATTGCTTTTTAATGTCTGACTACACGGTTCTGTAGCCTTTAACAGCCATTTTTCAGGCCTTCCAGTTGAGGGGGTGTTTTATAGTAAAACAGATTATGTATGGTGGGTCACTCTAAATATTTATAACTGGAGGAAAACAACATCATAAGTTGCACTTTTTAGGATGAGATCGCCTCATGCGTCAAACATTAATTAGGTGGTAAACACTGACTCAATGTTACGTTTGCCTTTTAAAGATGTGGTAAAAATGTCAACCAAAGTCAAATATGGATAAGGATTGACTAAGATAAAACATGACATAAAAGAAACAGAAAACATTCAAAATGAAAACATCTTTTTATTGTCATACACTTTGTAAAGGATGAGTGCAAATAAAAGAGCTTGTGATCAAAATCTAACCATCACTAAGCCATGGACCATAAGGCATCATTAAATACAAGCTGTTTGGAGCTATCATCTACAATACAAGGACGGAATCAAGGAAAAGAAACAACACAGCATCAATGCTTATGCAAGTAGAAGGAAAATGATAGAAAATAAGTTTAAATGAACTGAAAACAGAAACAACAAAAAAACACAACACAATTCGTACATTCAAAAGAAAGAAGTCAAAAAAATTCACAAGGATATTGATATTACTGCAAGTGACGATAAAACATAGTCTACAATCGGTTATGTACACTTGGCACTAATGTTAGATCTTTGATTGTTGTCCAGTCAGGTTGTTTTCAACTCTAGCATGTGCACAGGCCGCAACTCCTTTTTATCTTATTTAAATGCTAGTCTAATCAATTATATAATCTATAAATATTCTGAAACAACCATTCTGTCAAACAAAGCTGTTGAAAGGTTTGGCAAAGCCTGACGTAAAACTCCATTAGGTATTGAGATCCAACTGCTCAATGGACAACAGTTCATCAGAAAAATGCTCACATAACTTTTATATATATAGTGTAGAAGGATTTTTTTTTTTCATAACAATAATCAATCTTTGATAGTCCAACTCATGCACTTGAAAGTTGTAAACAGTACAAATATAAATGATCCACTTACAATATTTGAATCCCAGCAATTCCAAAATAGACAGACTCCAAAAACAGCAGCAGATTGTTTGTATGCATTTTCCAACACTGGCAGATGTGTATATAATGAATTGGAAAATGGCTATTAAACATGATTGGATTGTCTCTATCTATTCCACGTGGCTAGAGAGAATCAAAAGCAGTATACAGCTCAAATGACGCCAAAGCTTCCAATTCATGATGATATGACTCGGATTTGTTATATCTTTATAACACACATTTAAAATATATAATGATATATAGTAGAAAGTAGAAAAATGGCCTGGGGTGGTCTTCAGCATTGTGATATGTCTTTTGTGATATGTTGAAGGGAAAGTTCAGCCAGATTGAAGTTACTTAGTTTTTACTTTAACTTTATAATCCAATAATTCAATAATTTGCTTTGTTTAAATGAAACAAATTAAGATTTAAAAAAACTAAAAGGCAAGTTTGTGATTAATTTGTCCTCCAGAGTCACTTTCGGCAGTGTTGTAGTCAAGAAGAAGCATTATTAAAAACGATTGTGTTTGCTAAAAGATTACTGTTACCTGTAAGTTAAAAATAACTTATGATATACGTATTAATATATAGAATAAAGACTTGCAAGTAGTTTTCAAGGTGTGTTCCAACTAAATATCATATTTTTCTTTACTTTCTTTATTTGTATATGTGTGTGTTTGTTCTTGCTTCAAAGAGAGGACCGTTTGAAAAGTGAGGACATTTTTTCCGGTCCTCGCTTCTTCTAAAGACCTGTTTGAGGGTTAAGACTTTGGTCAGACTGAGGCTTAGGTTAATAAGGTAAGATTAGGGTAAGGGCTGTGGTAGGCATTTAGTTGTGATGGCTAAGGTAAGTGTAGGGTTAGGGTTAGGCAATATGTCAATGACGGTCCTCATGATAGAAGAACATGTAAGAGTGTGTGTAAATGTGTGTGTGTTTGTTCAAGAGTACCTTTGTACTATATGCATCTACTAGACCTTTGTTTTTTTAAATAAACTGAAAATGAATTGATTTCAGTGGACATGTCTTTCACTTGAACAAAATTCCTGATTTATGAATAACTAACTTCTAGCGTACTATATAAAAAAAGAAACATTAACTTTTACCTTCAATGTGTGCCTTATAGGTATTTGAGTAAATGCGTCAAAGCAAAGTTAAAGGAATATAAGTTTAATAATCTTTGGAAAAATAATTCTAGTTGAGGCTGAATGAATGTAAATTCAACCTGACTACAACACTGCTTTTGAGCAACTCCAAACTAATTTGACCATGTGCCAAACAAAGGAGGACTTCTTCTCATAGTTTTTGTGTTTCCTTTACAAAGGTTGTGTCCCTTTACCCGTCTAACAGTCACATCATTTTCCTGTGAAGATCTAAATCATTCTGGTCCTCAGACCCAGCAATAGGTCGTCTTAACGTTTCCAAACTATTATAATAAACCGTTTCATACACTAATCAGAAAGCCAACATTTCAGTTAATGTATCTAATTAATGTAAAAATAATATGCATTTATAAATGGGTGATGGGGGTTTAGGGGGCTCAGTGATAGCATATCTAAAGGTTAATTAGTTGATGAGATACATTTCAAGTGTCAGCGATTTCTCAGAACAGCGTCAAGTGAGGAAGTCCTGGTCTGACTGGCTTCTCCCCCCAAAGACTGTTATTGTTCAAACGTCTCACTTATGTTCACAGGCAATATTCAAGAGAGAACATTCTCCCATCAAAGAACGGTGCCAACACATCCCTACACAAACAGGGATGCTGGCCTCTTCACATTCAAATGGTACGGTGTAAATAAGAGGACCATTTTTGAAAGTTAAATAAAGCTTTTGAGACAAACATGTAGCTTATTCAGACATCCACACATGAGAGACCATGAGGTAACAGTGACAAAATGATCTACACAGTTGACAGACATAAGGAATGGCAAGACAATGCTATGAATATATACAATGTGTGATGTACAACAGTTACATTCATTCAAAACAGAACACAAGAAGACATTGGAAAATAAATCTACATTTGATCTCAAACATATTTTTTTTTAAAGTCCAGGATGATGTGATCAGTCAAAAGTTACAAGCAAGATACATCCACAAAATCAAATCAAATATAATGAAGGGATCAAGTCAATAGTAAAAGACAAAAAAGATAAAGGAAAAAATATCCAGTATGGTTCAAATCAAACCAAAGGAAATATGAGTCCCGACTGCTTTGAGAAGCCTGACAGTCTCTGTACACACACATGCCAACATTCCATGAAAGTACACACAGCACGGGCAGTTTTCATCACTGGGCTGGCTTTTGGATTCAGTGCATTCTTTAAGGAGATGGGTTATTTATGAAGAGTAATGGCGGCATGTTTTTTTTTATATAGTTGCTGATTGTTTGTTGTTTTGTGTCCCTAACTCATTTGACATACTCAGCTGACTTCCAGAAGTGCCCTGGGTGGGAAAGGCGACGATTCCGTTTTGGCAACTTTTCCAGTAAATCTACCAGCTTGGAGAAGCTGGGCCGCTCATCCTGCTGGTACGCCCAGCACAGAAGCAGAATGTCCTGTGAAAGATACAAGGGAAAACAAGCTTTTAGATGTGCTGATTAATGAAGGATTACGTGCAAATAAAAGTCTTGATTTTCCTTGATGTACTTGTGCTGTGTCTCAATCCGACACTTCCCTAGCCATACACTGTAAACATTTGTGCATTGTGTGAATTTCCACCAGATATATAAGCTCGAATTGTATAGGCTGCTGTGGCATCACCGGAAGTGATGACGGCTGCTGTTACGTGTTGAATACCGATAAAACACAATTTGAGTAGTACTGTGTTCTAGGCAGGAACTGTAATTTCACGGCAGGTTGCACCGCTTCTTTTACGTAGCAAAGACAGTGATCATTAAGTGAAGGAAGTGTCCAGTGCTCCACAGCATCCTGGTACTTATAGTGCACTGCATTTTGCAATACCTACTTTGGAAACAGTTACGTTCTCAAACTATCTCTAGAGACTAAGTATACTTTTCTCAAATATTGATTTGATTGTATAATTCTTAAACAGAAGGTTTCACAATGTAAAGTTGTGCAATTTGAAATATGAGACAAAGATACTGTATGAGGTCAAAGTAATACATGTTTAGTTTGGATCACTCAGCAACACAGTCAGCACTTAAACAACTGTTGTATAAGAGCCTAACCAAAGTGTCAAAACAAAACATATCTAATTGTCATCTTCTGAATCTTTTTTTTGTAGAGATTTCACTCCTAAAACGTTTCTTTGTTCTTGGGTATTGTCTTGAAAACAGTCTGTGAAACTAGCCCGAGATTGCACATTGTCTTTATCACGAGAAGTTAATTTCCGAGTAATAATCAACATTGTGTTGGAGCACTTCTGGTCTAGGATTTAATGGGCTGAGAGAAAAAGCAGGAATGCACTTGAGTTTAACAAATAGGATGATTAACAAATTGTGACAAATGAAAAATAAAGAGAGCCCTTACTGATATCTCCTTCCCCATGCCAGTTTGGGCGAGGTTTGGCTTCATCCCGCTGCCAATCTGCCAGATGATCACCTCTGCTGGCTGACTCTTGTAAGGCCACTCACGTGCGTGTAACTCGTACCAGATGGTGCTGTGATGAAAGAGGAACAAAGAGATGGTCAGCGCTTTGTACTGTCTGGTGCGGGGGAACAACACCATATTTCCCAAAACACACCTACGGAGGGTTCACATTCCGCCAGCCATCAAACTCAATGTTTTAATCAGCTTTCAGATTCACTGACAACAGTTGATGATGCTCTGCGCAGTTTTATAGCAAACATTAGAATTCCGTGGATGAATTTAGTCTACAACTTAAGGGTCTCCTATTATGCTATTTTTATGCATTACATTACATTACATTACATTTAGCTGACGCTTTTATACAAAGCGACTTACAATAAGTGCATTCGACCAAGAAGATACAAACTTGAAGAAAACAGAATCATATAAGTACATCAGGTTTCATAGAGCCAAAACATTTCAAGTGCTACTCAACTGGCTTTAGATAAGCCAGTCCTTTATTAGTATATAAGTGCTTTGTTAATAATTCTATCGCTCGAAGTGGAGTCGAAAGAAATGAGTTTTTAGTCTGCGCCGGAAGATGTGCACGCTATCTGCTGTCCTGATTTGTGCCTGCTCAGAATTCTACTGAGATACAGCTAAATGCTCCCTTGATTAAATGCCATACCATGTTCCAAACCACATCAAGGATTATTTCCTTTTTTTATTTCCTGCTTTTTTACACATGCTCTCTCCAGTACAGCGTTAGCCCTGAGTGTTAGCGATGCTTGCTAATGTAAACAAAGACCATATTACATCCAAAACAGTCGGGCATTGTTTCTGATAGCGACGTTTCTGATAGGGCCGTGGGTCCACATTTCCGATATTACATCATATCGGACGCAAATCTGGATCAGCTCCGTTGTACCCCCGTTTTTAGAGATTTGGGTACGGAGGAAAAGAGATAGGGTTTTGTTTTCTGACACTTTGAGAGTTCCCTGGCACACCGGGGACACATATTTATGTATAAAAGACATCAAAAAGTGCATTTTGCATGATAGGTCCCCTTTAAATCCAGAATTTAAAGCGACAGTACATTTCTAAAAACAGCTCCTGCTCAATTAGCATGTAAGCGTGTGAATAAGCGGTTGTTTTCATTGTGCTCTTGCACGTCTAGTTTGAGTAGCGTAAAAATAGCTCTTTGCCAGGAGTAGAAAAAAAAAATGAAGGCTGTTTTCGATGAATATGTAAAACAGCCATGGGGGTCACCTCTAGGAAACACAAGAGATATGAGAGCAGCTGGACATTGTGCACCAGCACTGCACTCTTCTTCCCTTCAGGATGATAAAGCAACAAAACCTCCATATGGGTGACCATCTGAAACTGCAATAGTGCTAGGAGCCAACAAAGCAGGGTCCACCCCCTCAAATGAATCAGTAATGGGATTGGAGGAGGAACAGGCGCCCTGGGTATTTTTAATTAACTCAGGAGAAATTTAAAATTGGACTTTAGAGGAGGAGAGGCAGGACGCTTTGGTTTGAGAAACCAGAGGGACACTCAAGAGAAGCAATCTAGTAGGTGTGATGATTTCAGTCAAAATGAACCCAACTGTCCTTACCCAACAATATCATATATATATTCTAAAACTGTGGTTTGGTTCAATTCATTTTGCCATTAACAACTACAATTCACCGCCTAGCCACCAAAATCATACAATGCAAGTGGTTTGCAAACTTAACCGAAAGATACTTCCCGTTTACAAAATATTATAACATCATTTTTTGTATTCAAAACAAAGCATAATATGCTTTGTTTTAGACCATTTGTACTGCTGTTCTTCTGCTTTATACTACTGTAACACAGAATAAATTAAGATGACAGCATTGGTAGATACTATTGACGAATGATAAGATATTGTTGAATCATTATTTTCATCACCCCAAACGATTTAGACTACCAACTACTTCAGCCAAAAAAGAGAAAAATGTAAATCGCCACCCTTCTATACATTAATTTTCATATATGTACAATTCCTTAGCTTGTCACAATATATGTTTACTTTATTTTTATGTTTACTTTACTTTATATGAATGGAGATTGTAATATTCTTTTCCTTAGATGCTATATTGATCGAGGTTGAATTCTACTTTTCAATTCCCAGGAACCGCTTGTTGTTGCCTGACACTCATCAAACCCATAACCTCCTGTGCAGCTGAGACGTACACCTAGTAAACAAACTACGACACACAACTCATTTTGTGAAGCCAATATGTAAAAAAAATGTGGCCTTTTGTTTTGATTGTGGCTGCTTGTTGCCAACAACTTCTAATTTACCAATTTCCAACTGGTTCTATGTTACTTTCCACTTTCCACGAGCCGGGACGTAACAATGAGGTTTAGAACATATTATATATATATAATCGAAAACCAGCTTCCTTTGCAAATCTGATGGAGTCTGCCTAATACATCAAATGATGTCTACTGAATCCTCAACATTCACACCATTTTCCTTTTTCCTGTAATTAACAGGTTTAAATTCAAAAAGATAACTCTTTAAAAAAAACTAAGCTTCCAACCTTCTCTTGCACCAACATGGGGGAACCAATCACAAGTCAGAGAGCTCTGTATCTACTTCAAACAGTTTCTCCAATATCTTGCTCTCTTCCAGTTGCCATTTGACAATTTGAGTCCCCATCACCACTGTCACTAAAGGTTCATTCATAAAGGAGATGCGGTAAGTCGGGGGTCTTCACTGTTCCTGAGGATATATGATCCTCCCCAAAATCTGTCATATTGGACCATGGGGTGTAAATGTCAAAATCAGATAAATTTCAAGCAATTAAGTTTTAAAGCGTCTAATCCTGCTCTCATTAAATAAAGCAGTAAGCAGTTAAAATCTATAATGAGATCGGGAAACGTGTTAATGAGAGTCGCCTTTTCGTTATGTGATGTGGAGTTTTTGGGTGCTGCTCTGTAGAAAAGTAAGAAAGAATTTATTTCGCATGAATATTTGGGTTTTGTTTACCCTCTCTGTCAACAGTGGGCGAAGATCGACCAACACCAGGCTTTGGCATATTGTATGTAAAGAAAACACACAGGAGGGCTTCAGCTGAGACGACACATACCCAAAAGCAAAGACATCCGACTGTTTGGAGAAGGGAAGCTTGTCCTCCTCTGTCTCTGGGGAGAGCTGCTGGATTATTTCTGGGGCCAGGTGACACAGCCAGCCGTTGGGGATCCTCAGTTTGTCTTCTCTTCGGCTGCAGGACGAGGAAACATAGAGAGGACATGTCAGGGTTTATTGATCTTATTCTGCCAAGCCACAGTAAAGATGTTTGTTGTCGCTTTTTCATTATACTACATTGTCTTTGCAGATAGACATAATAAGATAAGTGGATGATGTTGCCTTCAATTATTGTTCAAGAAAAGTATGAGCACTTTGGGCTTTTCAGCTGCATCATTGGCATATTGTTACAATAACAGCTCAGTCCTGTAGGTCAGACACATTTCAAGAAACACTATTCAAATATCTATGTATAACAATAAAGTGTGCGTTATTCTAGATCTCCCGTCACCTTACCCTCACACCTACAGTATTTTCTTCACTTGACAAATAATTGTAAGGTTTAGAAGCTCAACTTCCAAAAACTGCATATTTTTGTAGGTGCTGTAACCTTCTTGTCGACAATGTAAAATGTCAGACGAAGTCAGGTATGTTATTTGTCTGATTACATACTTGGAAAATGTACTGTTAAAATGATCCTGCTTGGCCTGCAGATGTACAGTAGGCGTATTCAGAAAGCCTACAGGTCTGTCTTTCACTACCGAAGAACTTCTGAAGGGTTAATGATGAAAGTCATGGCCTCATGAGGTCAATCTCAACTGGATAAACTATATGATTACTTGTTTTCAGCCATGACACGGTAAATGAGAGAAAAAATTATCTTTTTTGAAGCGAGAACCAATTTATAGCAGTTTATAGCTCTGTTTGAGCTGTCTGTATCTGTCTGTTAACGCAGCTCTTTAACACTGTTTGTGTCCTTTAAGGGTTGAGAAGGAGTTTCTCCCATGAAAACGGTTACTGAAGACAATTAAGGGTTATTAAGTGATGTTATACTTACAGCAAAGATATAATATTGCCAAGAAAATCTTGAACTTTCAGTTACATTTGAGGCGTAGTACCATCTTTATGTCATTACCCAACATCCAATGCTGTTGATCCAACCAAAAGAAGGGTGTTGCTCCTCTATTTCCTTTCACAAGGGGCCCTATTATGCTCTTTGGGGTATTCCCTTTCTTTTAGTGTGTTATATAGCTTTCTGTGCATTTAAATGGTCGGTTGAGGCTTAAAACCCCAAAACGCCTTTATTGGACTCCATTGTTTCCTCCTGTAACATAGTGACATCACTAAGGACCACTCTTGCTTCTATTGACTAGCACTCCAACACATTGTACGTGATAGGCTAAGGGGCGGTACATCTCTAAGCGGTTTTCCAATCATAACAGAGCCGGACAGCTAACCAATCAGAGCAGAGTGGGCTCTGGTTTCAGACAGAGGGTGAAAAGGGGTGGGTCAGCACAGGCAGTATGAGAAAAATAAAGAGCTTTTTGAACATTAAAGCATGTAAACTAGTCACAGTAAAGAAACAAAATACAATCATGAACCTGAAAATAAGCATAATATTGCCCCTTTAAAGCCAGTCATAAAACTAGGCAATACACTTCTGAGCAGTAAAGCTACAATAATATTGGTTAAAGAATGGTTACAAAAGCTGAAGAAAATCAGGTTCGTTAAGATTTGTACTGCTTGAAAGATTGCACAGTAAGTTTAGAGACTGCTTTTACTTCTAAAGAAGAATACAAAATAAAGTTACTTTTTGTGAATAAGTAGACCATATACCTCCTCTCAAGGTGTCATAGTCCCTATACCATGTGTGCCATGTGTTGAAATAATGTCATTCTGTTTCCAAGGCAAATGACTGCCTAAGTCCTTGTCCTGTCTCAGATGTGTGCTGAAAATAATTACCTGCCAGCCTGCAAAACCCCTGATATGGTGAAGAGTCCAAAGTCGGTGATGACGACTTTCCCGTTGTCATAAAACACGTTTTTGGACTTCATGTCTTTGTGTAAGATCCCCTTTGCATGGAGGTAGCCCATCCCCTGAGGACAGAGAGAGAGGAATATGACTTTTCTGTAATGTGATGGGCACTGCACAAGTGTTCCGGGGAATCAGTGCAGAGTTGTTTTACCTTGACCATCTCTTGTGCGATCTGTCTGGTTTTGTTAACATCCAGGACAACCTTGGCATCCCGCACCACGGAATAAAGTGTCCTGCCTTTACACAAGCTGAGAGAGGGGGACAAGGACAAGTATTACTGTGTAGGCTTATGTAATCATTTTATTAACTTCAAAACATTTGACATTTTAGGTCTTTAAACTTTTGCAATTCATTTTCCATTTGTCCGAATAAATTAAGAATGACAGTCAACCTATGTGCGACTTGAGTCAGCTACATTTCGCCATCAAACGGACCCTGTTTTCTTAAAGATGAATTATGGGACACAAATACTATTAAATAGGGTGCATCATCAAACTGGGCTCTTATTTAATTGTAAACCCTTTACTTGGTATTGTATTTCAGGAACAATACAGAAAAGTCAGGTCTCTTGTTCTGCAAACCCATCAGCTCTTAAATCACTGTTTTCCACTGTACTAACATTTCATTTGACAGCGTGTGTCTTTTTTATTTGATGCTTTTCTGTAAAGCCCTCTCAATTGCCTTCTAAAAATATCTAACATAAATACACTTTCCTTGCCTATGGCTTTTTTTGCCACTGTTTTCAATTAAATGTAAATTGGGACTATTCATCTAGCCCTGTGCTGTTAGTTCTTTTGTTTATACAGTTTTATTAAATGTAAGCTTGTTTATGTATTTTATTGACTCCTTTTGAATTGTTTTTGCAAGGTACTGTTAATTATATTATTGTGACCTTGCCAATGCTGCATTCAAGACGTCTGCAGAATAAGAGAAAGGAAAATGCCCTATTGTTACAATGTTCACGCTTTATTCCAAGATAGATTCCAATTACCCATAGCTTAGATAGTGGCTTTCAGGGGGCGCTTTAACGTTAGTACTATGATTTGCCAAATCTCGTGAAAATGTTCGGAATATATGTGGCTTGTGAAAAATTGATCCAAAAGTGTTTACTTTGGTAACTAGGTTTTGCGTACGTGAGGACCACACACGCTAATTTTGGCTTGTTATATAACTTTTGACACAAGATACACAATATCTTCTTAGTTCACTTCTCAAATAGCTGCTCTCACTTCATATAACCAGTCATCTTTGATGTCAAATGTGTTTTTGCCAACCAAAAAAACTGGCTTCACCGGCAGTTTGAGATGTTGTTGGAGGATGAAATGTCATCATTTCTAACTGACACGCGGGCCCACTTGGTGTCAGGGTGAGGCTGTTACACCGCCATGTGAGAGGTAGTGTCATATTTCTGGAGGGGTGCCTCAAAGCGGTTTATTAATAGACAGCTCTACAGCCGCCCCCCCGCCTCACACCTGAAGCCCTCAACCCCAACTGTGCCACGCAGGTGACCAACAAAGGACCTGAAGCCAACAGTTCATACATATTCATTACCAACGCTGACCTGACAGCAGCTGCATTTTTAGAGGCTCTCTGTCCTCTGGCTATTTATGTGGACCAAATGTGGCTTATGGCTTCAGTGTAACTTCAGTAGAAACCTTACATACACCTTATGACAACAATTACTGCTATACCTCAGAGGCAGCGCTTGATAAAAAGATAGTAAAGCCACCTCAACAAGCTGAAATTCACCTATGTACGTTTATTTAACAGGGACAGTGCACATTAATCAACATTTCTGTAAATGTGCCAGAGGTAGCCAAGAGGCTATTTTTCATCTGTAGTCCCTGGACAGATTTCGTAAGTCACCTTAAAGACACATTTCATTTTAAACAAGTAAATACAATCAAATAAAAACATGCAACATACAGTACTGGAAATCTTCATAAAAAAACTCAACAGAACAATACAACAACAAAAATAAACAAAACAAGAAAGAACATGTTAAAACACAGGCAGTGCAGACAGACAGTGGGTTTTAAGGTGCAGAAGATTATAATCATAGTAATATAGATATCAAATCAAATCAAATCAGGTTTTATTTATATAGCACATTTAAAAGCGATTTTTAGTCGAGCCAAAGTGCTGTACATGTAATAAAAACACATTACTACAAAACACAATAAACGACAATAAGTTACAACAGATATAAAAAACAAAATTAAAATAAAAACACAAGGAAAAGTCAGGAGTCGTGCTCCGCTCTAACTAGAAAGCCAGAGAGAAGAAGTGTGTTTTTAGAGTGGATTTAAAAACCCCTAGGGTCTGGGCCGACCTCACATGGAGGGGCAAAGTGTTCCAGAGCCTAGGGCCAGCTGCTGCGAAGGCTCGGTGCCCTCGGGTTTTAAGCCTGGTCTTGGGCACTACCAGCAGCAGCTGGTCAGCAGACCTTAAAGCTCTGGCTGGGGTGTAGCGCTCGAGGAGTTCAGCTATATAGGCCGGAGCCAGCCCATTTAGTGCTTTAAAAACAAATAAAAGGATTTTAAAATCAATTCTGAACCGAACTGGAAGCCAGTGTAATGAGGCCAGAATAGGGGTGATGTGGTCGCGCTTTTTGTGACCAGTCAGTAAACGTGCAGCCGCGTTTTGGACTAGCTGTAAGCGTTTGATTGAGGCCTGGTCCATACCCACATACAGAGCGTTGCAATAGTCCAGTCTCGAGGTTACAAAGGCGTTAATAACCCTTTCCAAGTCTTTAAAAGATAAATACGACTTGGTTTTGGCCAATAGTCTTATTTTAAAAAAGCACGATTTGACTACAGTGCTGATCTGCTTGTCGAATTTAAAAGTGCTAGTGAAGGTCACTCCAAGGTTCATGACCGAGGGGAGGATGTTTTTTTTGAGAGACCCCAGAATATCAACCGGAGAGGCTGGAGGTTGCGGTCCAAAAAAGATGACCTCAGTCTTGCTCTCGTTGAGGTTGAGAAAGTTTTTGCTCAGCCAGGATTTTATCTCTGCTAAGCAGTCCATCAACTGCTGTAGTGAGTGTTTGACATTTGCTTTTAGAGGCAGATATATCTGTACATCGTCGGCGTAGCAGTGGAAGGGAATGTTATGTTTTGTGAGAATTGAACCTCGGGGCAGTATGTAGAGTAGAAAAAGGATGGGGCCCAGAATCGAGCCTTGGGGAACCCCACAGGTAAGAGGGGCTTTGGCAGAGGAGAAGGCACCTAGCTGTACCGAGAAGCTACGGTCTGTCAGGTAGGACCTGAACCATGCAAGGGCAGAGCCTGTGATGCCAGCGGACTGTTCAAGGCGCGACAACAGGATGCTATGGTCCACAGTGTCAAAGGCAGCTGTCAGGTCTAACAGCACCACGACAGCTGGGCTACCTGAGTCGGCGGCTAGGAGCAGATCATTAAAAACTCTTAAAAGGGCTGTTTCAGTGCTGTGCATGGGTTTGAAGCCAGATTGAAACTTTTCATGGATTCCATGGATGGTTAAAAAAGACTGCAGCTGGGCGTAGACTACTCGCTCCAGGGCTTTTGATAAAAAAGGTAGCTGGGAGATGGGCCTAAAATTTGCGAGAATGGAGGGGTCGAGATTTTTCTTTTTAAGTAGTGGCTTAACCACGGCATGTTTGAAGGCAGCTGGGACACATCCTGAGCTAAGAGAGGTGTTTAAAAGTAATAAAATACTTGCTCCAACTGAATCAAAAACATCTCTGAGAAGGCGAGAGGGAATGCTGTCTGAGGTGCAGTTTGTCGGCCGCAGGTGCTTGACTACATCCGAGAGAGAAGAGAGGGATACAGGCTCAAAGTGGTCGAGGACAGCAGGGCACAGAAAAGGAGCAGGATCTGGGGTAGCACTAGTGTGGGCTAGCCTAAGAGCAGATACT
Source organism: Trematomus bernacchii (assembly GCF_902827165.1). Lineage (NCBI taxonomy): Eukaryota > Metazoa > Chordata > Actinopteri > Perciformes > Nototheniidae > Trematomus > Trematomus bernacchii. Next base: position 15,232,190 of record NW_022988043.1, read on the forward strand.
TTTTCAATAAAAAATGTAAGAAACTTATCACAGAGAGTAGTCGATGGGACAATAGAAGAAACATCACAGGGATTAATGATAGAGTTGATATAACCCTGTGTTCTGTACACTAGGCAGAATCGATCCCCTGCCACTTGTGACAAATTAAACGATCAATGTTTATGCTTTCACTAATGCACCCTGAAAATGTTCATCCTTAATAAACCACACTTAATATTACACATTTATCTCGATGAGTATCAGAAAGTGCATTCTAGTCCCCTTTTTGAAAAGAGTAATAGGAGAAGCAGATTATTGGTGGATAACAAAGCCACCTGTTGCACTGACATTTGCTATTATTCTCAGCAATCAGGAAGGCATCTCCCCTGCACTCACGACAATTGGAGCAGGCATCAACTGCAATCACACATCTCAATCAATCAATCAGTCAAGCCGGTATTCAAAAGCTGTTTACCATCACTGTGAATGCAATGAGAAGGGAGTCATTTCTTTGACTATTGGCTTCATTAAATCACTTTTTAAACTGTGAGTCCAGCTTGGAAATCCCACTCTTTCTTCTCTGTCTTAACAGAGAATGTAGGAAGAAAAAGTTAATTTGTTCTGCTGTCAAATACATATTAAAAGAGAAGATACAAAGAGGCTGATTCTTTTTCTTATTGAGACATTCTTCTTTGTTCACAGCCTGTGGCAAACATCCAAACAACTTTCTTTTTGAACATTATTAGTTAATTAATTAAACTGGAGATGTTTCCTTGTGATGGTCTTTAACAAGAACACAGCCTCGTAGAAAAATGAGAAAAATACTGAAGGTTGTTCACTATGCAGGCAGATTCACTCCAACCACTATTAAGACAACTACAGCAGGCGATGTGAGTGCTTCTAGCAGCCTGTTCTCATCATAATGTCTGTGGCACGCTTCATTGTCCCAGAGGCGGCCGGATCAGTGCCTGGTCTGAAATGAGTCCCAGGGGACAGGGACCAGCTTAAGAAATTAAGAAGCAGAGCACACCACGATTTTTGGAGGTGTGATTCATTTTAGGAGTCTCCCAAATAATATTGCAGAAAAATGAACATGTGAGCAGTGGGGATTAGTGTATTCATGAAAAAGTAACACATATATTACATATTTTCTCCCCTTTCTTTCAATGTGGAATATCAATCTGTATGGACAGTTTAAACTCATTGCCCTCCTAAAAGTTCGCAACTTTTTTGACATTACAAATGCATTAAATGAACATGTTTTATGGATACATGCAGTATTTCGTTTATATATATTATATAGAAATGATATACTTGAATGGAATACACAAAGGTGAAAACACTTCTTATCTTATATGTCTTAGTGTTAGGCTTTTATCAGAAATCGTTATGTATTAAACATTTCAACATCACATGATACAGCTGTCTTTTTCTCTTCAGTTTTACACATACATATTTATATTTTAAATGGATTGCAATATGTTGACTGTAGACATGATAACATTTATTTTAGAAATCATGTTAATAACCTCTACTATTTTTATCAATGCAATGTTATATCCAAGTCTATCTTATGGCCCAGAACTAAATTCATATACATTATAAAGTTCCCTGCACTATATTCTGCCATTCCTTTGGAAACATGTATTTTTATGACTGTGCTATGCTTTATTTATACTAAGTTGTACATTCTAAAATGTGGCAAATTAACTTAAACTCAAAATATACTGCTTTTCTCACCTCCTTCGTGTTTTTATAGTTATATTTTCCTTTTTTTTTTTTATATGATTCTTGATCTTGTGTTTCTGCCTCCCACTTCTGTACAACATAACAAAAGTAGGCTTTGAGTATGCAGTGATTTCACACTTGAAATCTTGAAAAGTATACTTAAAAAAAGTCAATATAATATATAAGCATACTAAATGACGCTATGAGTGTGTTGTGTCACTGCAATAAACAATGGAAATGGAGGTGCTTAAAACAAAATGACATATATTGCAGATTTAGTTACACACTAAACTTGTAACTAGGAGATATAACAACAAAGCAAGTTCTTCAGCAGCCATGGCGTTTATTTCACAACACATGTCCCGTCTTTATCCTTACCTTGTGATGATTGCCAGGTGTGGTGGGCTCATGCAGGCCGCCATAAACAGCACCACGTTCTCGTGGCGAGTGTTGCGGTAACCCATCACCTCACGCTTGAAGGCCTTGAGCTGATCCTCGTTGTCCCGCTCGATGTCGATCAGGCGGATGGCCACCTCACCGTGCCAGCGTCCGTGGAAAACTTTGCCAAAGCGCCCCCTGCCGATCATCTCCCCGATCTCAAGCTGCTCAAACGGGATGTCCCACTCCTGCAGGAAGATGCTGGTCTGGCTGGCCTTGCGCGGGAAGTTGCGTGCCGACAGGAGCGACAGGTTCATCTCCTCGAACTCGTCACCGGAATCCTCGTCATTGCCGTCCTCGTTCTGTGATCAAGCAAAATTGAAATGTTCTTTGGTAGCTGTAGGCCTGCTTTTCACAGATGTACATACAGGTATGGTGAATACAATATTTGACCAAGATGTCAAATGCTTTTATTCTGACAAATGCCACTGAGTCTGTAGACACAAACAGAAACATTTAAGTTGACTTTGACTTTTGAGAGCTGGAGGATTCAAATCTGCTGAAACCTCTTCTAAAGGAAGTTTCACAGATAAACATGGTTGTTCATTCGCCGAATGTAAAACCGAGTTCTGTCATATTATAGTACATTTAATCATTGACTTCATCAATGCATATGTACTAGCATATACACATATACAGTATCTATGTTTCCTCTATATAAAACAGCATATCATTTTTGTCAAGTTGTGTTCGTTCGAAGTACTCACTGCTGTTTAGGCCATTGCCAATAACATTAAAAAAGAGTTATGAAAAGGGAAAACAGCCAGAGGGAAATTATTTTTGATTTATTCTGATTTGATTTCAAATATAATGTACTGCAGAATTGAAAATGACCTAATCAAAGATGCCTGCTGGAATACTATTCAAGGCAATCTTCATCATATTGTCTCAAGATATTTCATTGTTACAGAACGGAGATGACGTCGAGTTGCATCTTTTCCTTCCTGCTGCTTTTCACTCAAACGTACCTGGAGGGGAGCCGAGTCAAATTATGCTAAATGAGAGAACGGTGCAAATGACTACGACAAGTGACGGTGAGAGCTATACTCGGTCTTCATTTGGATTCACAAATCATTTTACACTGATGTTACCAACAGAAATGTTACACAGTACGATGTATGAAAAACATTCACATATATTTAAAAGCATCACAAAACAAGGACTTACATCTGATGTAGGCTCAACTTCGATTTGAAGTAAAGGGTTGCCCTCATTCCTAAAAGAAAGAAGAATACAATTTAAAATAAAACTATGACAAAAAACTCTTTCACTCATAACTGATGAGTCTATGTGTTGTTTTTATTTATGTAGTGTTTTGACATCAGGACAGCAGAAAGCCTACACATCTTCCAGCGCAGACTGAAAACTCATCTCTTTCGACTCCACTTCGAGCGATACAATTACTAACAGAGCACTTATATACTAACAAAGGACTGCTTATCTAAAGCCAGTTGAGTAGCACTTGAAATGTTTTGTCTCTATGAAACCTGATGGACTTATATGATTCTGTTTTCTTCAAGTTTGTATCTTCTTGGTCGAATGCACTTATTGTAAGTCGCTTTGGATAAAAGCGTCAGCTAAATGCAATGTAATGTAATTTTGCACCATTAATCAGGATTTTAAATGGCTTTTTGTTTTGTTATATTAAAATGTATAAATGATTAATTCTTGATATCTTGTCTCCTGGAATGTTGCAGACTTGATCGATGCCCTGATAAATATTTATGAGTCTAACCAAGGTTTAACATTAGAACTTCTGTGTAATGTGTAAATCTTTGTTTGGTGTAATTATTTCCTATTATGTGCAATACCTGTTTTCATGCTGCTGCAACGAAAACATTTCCAAATTTGGGATAAATAAAGTATATCTTATCTTATTTAACTGTCTTTGTTAATGCCATTTTCTTCAAGTACAATGGTGATTGGTGGATTTAGTATTGTTCAATTCTATGTTTGAATATGCTGCTGATGTGTAGGCTTGTTTACCAAACTTAAAGAATAATTTAAAGTACTCCATGGATTTAAACTCCATTCACCTGATACGCGGTAAAGGGATCATGCTGGCGTTGCCGCAGCGTTTTTATGGAGAGAGTTTTGCTGGCGGATAGGGGGAAGCACAACCCACGTGGTCGCACAGCGTTCACAATTGTGGCCAAGCAATGTGCTAAAATGTCGCATTTTTCAACTTTGATCTTTAGACACACAACCAATCAGAGGACAGCTGTATGTAGCAGCTTAAGCTAGCAAGCAAGGTAACCATAGAAACTAAACTTCACTAGCTACTCTTACTGGCCGTTTCTCAATGTGGAGTAAACTGCTGCAGAGCCACTATTTCAAGTATACTACGTCATCGAGTGGCGCCGAATGCTGGGCATTTAAACAGTCCTTCGGTGCCACTCGATGACGTAGTATACTTGAAATAGTGGCTCTGCAGCAGCTCTACTCGACATTGAGAAACGGCCACAGCCTTGTGAAGAAAATAGCCAGTTAGGTTTCGTTTCGTTTCTATGGTTACCTCCCTTGCTAGCTTGTGCTGATACATACCTGCTACATACAGCTCTCCATAGAAACACAATGGCAACGCCAGCTTTAGACATGCACCTTTGTACCATCGCTTGTTTCACAAAGAGCAGTTAAACACAAGGATAGTGAAAAAAAGAAAGTTGATGCAGCAAAACCAGAGATACTTTATCATCATCCTATTTATCTCATGCATTTGAACTGGTTCTCAAAACCTACCGCCAACATTACCCACAATGCAACTCGATCACCTACAGTTGGGTCGGAGCTTTGGGTGTGTTATGATAGGAATAAATGTAGCCTCAAACGGCCGCCAGATTTGTTTTCCCATTATCAATAGACTTGGATTGATATAGAATTATGATATTGCATTTTTTTTTTATCAGTCAGGACTTTATTCAGGGTATTTTCTTGACGGTAAACTGTTTTATTAGCTCAGCATTTATCAGGCTGTGAATTTGGTTCCAGATTAAACTGAGAATAAGTTACTGAAATGCAGGCTTTTATACTAATTAATTGCCTATAATTATCAATTTCCCAGGCGTTTTGCGGTATTAACTTTCAGGTACGTTTTTGCCCTGAGCCCCTATTAATTTCTGACCCCGGCATGTACAGTGTCACTTACACCGTGGGTGCCACAGACACGACACAAATGATCCCCCCCCCCCCCCCCCCTCCTCTGTCCACAGAGCTGGCTGTGTAACATCAGCGTGTAACCTCTCACAACCTTTCTGTGGTATATTAACACTGGTTTGCAAAGCAATTTCTGGACTCTGGGTGAAGACTAAAGGTGAGGCAGCGTATAAAATAATGTGATTCCTGTGGCGCCAGGGGCCCCCACCACATTTCGATTTCTGCTCTAATGAGGGGTACCTGCCGGGTGTTGGGGTCTGAGACAGGCCCTCATTAACCCTGGAATGAGGCCATTAAGGCCAAAGAAACCTCTATCTGCCACTGCAAGAGCATACAAAGATGTGGGAAAGGAGGGACAATAGCTTTAATTAAATCAGAGGAATACGGCTTTCATAACCTGTGCTAATGTATTCACATTCGTCAAAAGGCAAAGAACGAGAGACTGTGAGTGAGAAATGGTGAAATGGTCCATCTAGAGGTATTATAATGAGCAGAGACTCAAAGGCATGGGGTTGAAGATGAGCGTATGTTTTTCATGCATATTTCCAATTTTTTTAAGAGGTTTCTTCACTATCTAAGTTCTAAATGTAACGCTGCATGACGCTGTCTTAATGTAGATTACATATAGGATATATGACCATTGATCATTTTGGATGTAATCATCTAGCTGTCACAAACACCAGATGTATCCAATATTTGTGGATGTGTTACTGATGCCCCTCTAAGAAACACTAAATTGCATTTTTGATAACTCTCACTAACTATAGTACATATTTTATATAACTTTCACTATTAACCTGTTCTATTAGCCTCGGCCTGAAAATGTGTTAGCTTTTATATTTTCATTGCCATTTAAAAAAAGCTAAAACATGGCCCTAAAGGGTTCTGAAACAAAATGTGTGTCTAGTCTGCTTTTGTCAACATCATTCTTTTGATAAAGGTTAAAGCGTGATTATTATGTAAGGCAAAGACAAAATGTTATTAAAGGTTTTAGCTAGAAAAGAGTTGGAGTTGTTGAAAGGTTGACAACAAATCCTTGTTTTATGATGTTTGTCTGTACAACCATCTGGCAGTTCTGTCTGAATATACAATTATCTATTTGTTCATGGTTAGGAATATTGCTCTTGACGTCAGATCGCATGACTCTTATGGCGGCCATATTAGCTCCCAACAAACTAAAGATGTTTTGATTACATTTGTCCTGTTGCAAATTAGAAAAACCTACCTCATTCTACTACAATTGCTATTGTGCTCTTCTGTCATGTCTTTTTCATGTGTAGCATAATGGACTAGAACCAACTGAATTCTTCGGTAACCCTTTGTTGCTTAATGACACTAAGTGATCCTTGAAAACCCCCAGTCTTTTCCAACGCTATAGAGCCTCCTGTTATGTGTGCATTACATTACCCTTTGTACTTTATTTTCTGCTATAAATATTTCCGGGCTTTCATTTACATATTCTTATTTCAAAGCTGACAGCTGCTTAAAGAATGTAGCATGAAGACGTCAAAAATATATTTTGTATCTAAATACATCACTAGCCTGGGGTTAAGCATAATTTAAAACAACAGCCATCATCTGTCTCGAACCTCTTCAAGTGGATGTTCATACAATAAAACAAATGACATTATTTACTATTGATTAATCCACTACAATCCATAAGTACAGTCCATATTTCATCAAAATTGACCATCTGCCTATAGATGGGGGTAATTTCGCCCTGTTTCTATGATAGATTGAGATTCTGATCCAATTAACATCTGGGTCGAAAGGCATCTCATCACTCCTCCTCCTTCTCGGGTTGTTTTCCCGTGACCACTGGCTTCATCAAAGAGCTAGTGAAAATCCAGTTGGCATCCCAAGTGTAGCGTGAACGAAAGGATGTGCTGACATTCAGAGTATTCGTCATGTAGGCTCCCGCATTGAAATTGTCACCCAAATATCTTTGCTCCAATAAGTTTGACCTGGCCTCTGACCAGCGGCCACGGAGAGGAGGAGACAAAGGAGCGTGTAGATGAAAGGAAGATAACTGACAAGTACTTATGATGTATATCATCAGTACTTTCTTCATTTCTTCCAAGGTAGACATGTGGTTTTGATGAATAACGTGTTATAATGAATGATCTGCTCACCCTGGTTCAGACAGTACGGGGTGCAGGATGACCTGTGGTGCTCTGCTTGGAGGAGCTTCTGGAGCAACATCTGGGGAAATTAGAGTAACAAATATCAAACAAACAGGTTAGAACAAAGCCATGCATCTTTTTGTTGAATAACGAGACACCTTTAGAAAGTATTTGAACAGTTGATGTCCCAACTGAAGTTATGGGAACACAATGAAACACACCGCTACTAAATATAAAATGATTATCAACCAGTTGACTGATTCACATATAATCTGGATTATTTTACCATCAATTTTGTTAAACCTGTATCTTTTGGTCTCTATTCTTCTATAGGGCTGGAAAAAAGATGTAATAATTTATTTCCTCAATATTTTAATGGCATTTTTATTAAACCACTAGCAACTACCATATAGATGAAAGCAACTAAGTAGTGAACCACATGTAGAAAGTGAGACTGTTTGTATTCAATTAGGGTTGTGAAAAAAGTCAAAAATACTTTATTGATATTTTACTAAGACTTTACTGAGGGCAATTGTTTAGTTAATTTTTATTTTTTAAAGGAAGTGATTTAATTCAGCTATAGGTAAGATGTATGTACCTCCATCTTAAAATAGATAAGTCTGCATTAAAAGGGGTTCCGGCTTAATAGCAATTGATACATTTAAAAGTTTCACTCCCAGGAAACATATTTTAGAGCAGCAAACATTTGACTTTGATTCAAATGCCCGCATTGCCACATTTCCACGAACTGTATGTCCAAGTTTTTCGAGGCCTGTGTAAATCCAGATTCTCCTTATTTAAAAAAAAAAACGTGTTAACATGGTAAAAACATGATCAAATCCACCGCAGCATATCTTTTCCCTGGGGTGAAAGCAGCGAAGAAAAGTCAATTCCAACTCATTGTTTGAAGATTTCAATTAGAGAACACCAAAATCATATCATGATACATTGGGAATATCATTTGCATTTATGGCAATTCATCACTGAAGCAATTTCAAATCACTTAGTGCTGACAGTGTGCTGGAATTCAACACGTTTTGTTTCTTTTCTTTGCACCTGGTGTGCAGTTTGCAGCAGAGAAAATGTTAGCTGCACAAAGGAACGCTCACATTCTCCTAACCCTTTTGTATTGGTCTGACGTTCTAGACATAATGTGTATGGAAATATCAATAAGCTTAGAAAAGTTTTCACAGTGGGAATACAATCTTGAGAAATACAATATATGTGTCGAAATGTGATATCCCTTCAGAATATGCGTCTTCAAAGCATGTAGAAAGATTTGTATTTAATTTGATCACCATGAAAGCATGTAGAGCATACTGTGCGTCATATCTTCAGAGAAAGAAAGAGCAGGTTACATTCTGTTAGCTTTTTCATGAAAGCATTCATTTTGAACATGTAAGACGAGTGAGGTCCGATTTGATGTGGCATCTACCTTTTAAAGACATGCCATGCTTTCAGCCCGTGTTGGCACAGTGTGAGCCACCCAAAAAACATTCCCTTTGTGGCACGGTGCATTAGTAGCTGGCACGTGACCTCAAATTGAGAAGGATGTGATTTTGTTTTCCGTGTGATGCCTGCATGGATTTTTTCATGGATTTACTCCAAAGACCAGCAAGCCAGAAGGATTGGAGGCTCTAAAATGTCCAATGGTGTGATTCTTTGCCAGCCGCTGTGTTTGTGGCCCCTGCGACCGACTGACTGAAGGGTATTCCTTTTTTCCACCAAAAATGTACGTTGGAATATGCTCAAGCGACACTTTAGCGCTTGTGTAAATATGATGGATGAATACATGTTCAATCCTACTGTAATTACCCCTGGGAGTCAATGTGTTTTTCATTTTCTTATCAAAACAAAAGAGCCTGCATTTACAGTCAATTGAATTTGACTTGAATATAGCTACACTTACAGCGTAATGGTTTTTAGATTGACGGGACTAACAGTAAGTGGTAGTGTTCGACTGTGTTGTTATGCAGCTCATAAAGGTAGCTCATGTGATTTAGATTAAAACAGACAGTGTGGCTACAATAATAAGATCCAGGGAGCTGTATATTCATTTCTTTCCAAAAACCCTGTCTCGCCAGATCTCAATTACACCTCGTTCTATTCCTCACACCACTCCAGGTTGTCTGGGCTATAATAGGCTGCCAAATAAGCAACGACTGTGTGGTCCCAGTGTGGGCAAAGGAAAAGAGTCTGGGCATTGACAAGTCATTAGGAGGCCCAAAATGAGACAACCAACGAGTGGGTGAAGGGGACGACAGTCTTAAAGCAGGCCATGGTGAAAATCAGCACCAACATCAAAGGAGTCCTCCTCCTCCATACTCTTCCTGGGCTGCTTCTAGGGTATTATGGGTAGGGGCAATGAACAATTACGAGGTACTTACCGGGAAAGATGAACTGTTGTTTGTACTTGAAATAACTGGAGCCTGCGGAAAGAAAACAAAAGGAGAGCTGGAGTGATGTGGATTTACAAATCTTACAAGGTTGATTGTTGATTCAGTATTTACACAATTAGTCCATATGCAGATAATAAAACACGGTGTTGCTTCACAGCGTAATAATTTAAACATATGTGTCGCTCAAATATTAATTTATGATTACTAACCCTTTTTATAATCAGTTTTTTCTTCCTTTATTTACAGGCTTAAGTAACTACATGAATAAGAGGCGTGTATACAGCACAATATCGTAATTTTCAGATTGGTTTACATGTAAGTGGTATGTTTGCTGGACATGATTGGTTTCATGAAAATTAAGCATGTTTACTTTTTTAGCAACGCAACCAACATGATTTTGTTGAAGGCAATGTCAATCTGTTGGTCATTTTTGTCCAGAACGTAATATCTCAACAATGATTGGATGGATGTTATTAGATTTGCATCAGATGGTCATGGTTCTGTGACAGTGTATCTTACTGACTTTGGCAACCCCCTTTCTTCTAGAACTACCATGAGTTGGACATTTTTGGTTTTAGGTGAAAAGCATTATCAATTGGTAGATGAATTGTGTGGAATTTGGTGCACACACTAATCTTTACCACAGAATGCATAATATGTAAACAAATAAAGACTTATGGTGCCCAGCTTGACTTTCATATAGCGCTTTAATAGGTCAAAATGAGTATTTTTTTCCTCTTTTTTTCCTTTGCTTTTTATGGAACTCAAATTATTAAGTAAAAGTAGCAATTCTCAATTAGAAGTCAAAGTCAAGCATTCAGCATTTAACTTTTATCTATTATTTTCTATAGTTTCAACCAAAAATCTGCTAAATTAATCACATTCCTATCAGCTTCAGAACTGATAGAGGGGGGAATTGGTGTGCATTGTTTCATGCATTGTTTCCCATGTAAAATATTCGAATATCTCTGTATTTATAGGTACTCTGAGTGTGATACCTGTCAAGTTGAACTGTTTCTGTTGCCGCGCCGACTGTGGGGAGGGATGCAGGGGCGAGGGGGGCGTGGCACTGCTGGGCAGAGGCGGAGCCGGGGAGGACGGGGTGGAGGAGGTGGTGGAGGACGGGTTACTGCTGGAGTCTGGCTGATACGGGACAGGGATGTGATCCTGGGAAGAGACAGGAAACAGAAACGTGGTTATTTCTCGCACATTTTTGTCTGCATACATAGTGCTTGCGCTCAACTTTATTATACATACCACAAGTTTCTAGATTGATTTTCCTCCTTCCAGGCAGCACTTGGCTTTCATTAATATCAGTACAATATAAAAGTCAACTTGCATAGACGTGCAATTGGCCCAGACAGAGGTAATCCATCACAATGAGCAATATGCTGCCTTTACTTTTCTGACAAAGACATCTTACCATTGTGTATGAAACAGGAAGCCTTTGTTTAAAACTCCCTTCAGTGGTGCATGCAATGATCCTCCTAGCCACGAATAAAGTTTGCTAACACTCAATCATCTTCAGCTGAAGATGTAACTTGTGAATAAGTCTATTCGTCACCAAAGACAATTTTATGAATACAAACACTGTCTGGACTCCACCCAATTTCAATTTTTTTTAAATGGGTCAATAATAACTTCATAATGGATTCTAATAAGCCAAATCAGGTTTTTGTGCCACTTTTTACAACAATCAATAGCATTATTAGTTGCATTTAACACACCTGTCGGGATTGTACTGACTCTGATGAAGAAGCACTTTATTCATTACATAGTCTGAACATTCAAACCAAAAGAACGTTTTTTGCTGTTGTCAAATGTACAAACAACTCTTTCGTCCAGCAGCCCACCCTAAAATCTCAGCCAGAAGAGCATCCTTGAATGTTAGAGGTTTTAAAATGACTCTAGCTTGCAATGGAATGACAGACTGACTGCTAAAAAAATGTTTATCATTTGATTATATTTTATTTTTCTTAAGCTTCCAGTCTCTGCAAGTTTATTTCATCGCCCAAAGAATTAAAAGAAAATGAATTGATGCCTTTATTTAGGGTATTTGTTGAAAAAATAGTTTGAAATTATGTTTACTAAATTACATTTGAAAATAATGAGCTAAGACAGGAAGTGATGAATAATTTGACAAATTATAGTAGAAAAGGGCGTATCAACATATTTCCGACTGCGTCCGTCTCATTCATAACACAAACAGTAGTAGTACGCTGTGAGGACCAATTCCAGAGAGTACAGGGGACTGGCAATACCCTTAAATGAGAGTTTTTAAAAAACAAATTCAAAGCAAGATAAATGTAAAACATTATATATATATATATATATATATATATATCCAAGAAAATAGCAACCACACGCATAAGACCGATCTCTGTTTGCAAAGTTATTTACACATGATTTGTTTATCCTTTACCAGCAAGTTAAAGGTGAACGTTATGCATTCAAATGTCTTATTTCCAAACTCACACATCGGGATCACAACAGTTCCATCATCTCGGTACCACCATGGAAACCTTGTATTATTGCACAAAACAAATCCATCTGTGTAAACATCAATACTGCTGAAGATATTTTGGTACGGTTTCATGATCCCATGAGAAAGACACTCATAACCCTTTCCCAGCCCCCCAAAAATGGAAGACATGTGATATGTAGGACAGGTTCAGCAGAAAATTCTAACACACGGTTTATTTTTGCACTTACCTTGTTGATTTTGTTGGTTTTGGGGAGCGTCTGACTGATGTGCAGGTCTGTGTACCTGAGCGGGTTGTTGATGTCACATGGCACTGATTCAGTCCGTACCAGACGAGCTACTGCCGAAAAGAAGCACAGAAAACAATGAAACACTGTGGGAGGCTGAAACAAAACAATAGTAGCCTAATAGCTTCAGGAACATTTGAAAAAAAAATCTTAATTAGGCCATGCTTCAATTATAAAATGCCTTTTCTTGAACACCATCCAATTGTTATCGCATAGAGACACTTTGTTAGGAAGAAAAAAGGTTTCCTAGGGGAAATTGAGTCATTGGGAAACTGTCACTTTCTCTTACTACAGAAGAATAGATTAAGTGTAATTAGTGTTCCTTACCTTGAGTTGTTCCTTGTTGATCTTATTTGGAAGAGAAAAGAATGGGGGGGGGGGGGGGGAGGGGCAGAAAAGGACAAAAGAATCTCAATTCCGATAGCAGTTAATGGAATTTTTTTCAGTGCTGTCTGTATCAGTATAGGCAGTGCATGACGCAGTCACATTACTCAAACTTAAGTGGCTTAATTAATAAGATAACCTTTTATCTGCGAAAGCCAGCAAAGACTCTTTCATGTTTTAAATGGGGACTTGACTGAAATAAATGGTCTTTTCAGTAGCTTTAAGGTCCAATGCAAACATATGAGCAACGATGAAGGCAGAATAAATGTACTCATTTAATATCCACAAAACAGCAACACATTTTAAAGCCACATTGAAAGAACTGAAATGTTGACTTTGATTATCTGTATTATGTCGACACATTTCACATGAGTTCAGTTGAAACCAATAACATTGAGTTTAAACAGGTTTAAATACAGTTATGTGACATTTGTTGACATAATTCACTCAATTAAAGTCCACGTTTGAGTTTTTTCTGGTTTAGTACGGCCAGTGCTCACCTATATACATATTTGTTGAAAAGATCAGTGTTGGGCAAGACTGTTGCATGTGTTCATAAACATGTGTTAGCTAAATTACGATGGAAAGACAGGGGTGGCGTTTTGGTTCATGCTCTGCAGCCAACCTTAATCAAACTGAAAAGAAGCTGACTTCCAAAAAGATCAAAGTAACAGAGTGGGATATTAATAACTCAAATTTCATTACTGACTTTTAAATAAAAAAAATCATCAACATTTGGCCACAGGATAGCTCAGTTGTAAGAACTGGTGTCCTAAGTAAGCAGGTACAAGCACACTGAAATAGGCAATATCTTCACCTCTATCTCCCCCTGTCAACCCTGCATCTCCGATAAACACCTGGCTTAGGAAGACTGAGAAAAAATCTTGGTTAACAGTGGCAAATCAAAAATGATCTGAGAAGGTTATCACCATTAATTTGGAGGAAATTATGTGTGGAGCAAATATTAAAATAAATACCTTTGAGGGATTCTCGTCCTCCTCGTTGTATGATCAATAAATGGCAAGGTGGGGCTTCTTTGGTGCATTTGTTGTGGCACTTCAGCCTGCATACATACACAAAAAGGACAGGGCCTTCTATTAGTGTTTGTCATGTTGTTCATAGTTTAGTTTATTTACACAACTTATGCAAATTGGGTGCATTATCATGAAACAACAAATATGAATTATTCAAGTGAGATCAAAACAAAAGGGTTCATAAACACGTTTCAATCAACCAAAAAAAAGCACATCAACACTAATTTCATAAATCACAGATGTGATTATCTGTAATGAGGCTCAAATCACTACTATTGTTTTAATAAAAGGTAGTACTTACTTGCAGTTTTTACATTTCAGTCCAAACAACATTCCCTTTCCACATACTATGCATGTCTGGGACATCCAATACTTGGTTGAAAACCTACAAGCAAAAGAAAAGAGTGAGATAGACAATTTAAGGAACATCAGGACATGTGGATTAACGGGAGAAAACACGGCTTCTGACCTTTAAGCCTTTCATAACATTCTCTCATTCTGAAGGCACACATTACCTGCATAATCTTTCTGCGAGGATAAAGAACGAAGAAAGTCGTTTTGCAAGAGTGTTTACCTTCTTAGCTCCCTCACCTGCTGATTTCATTTTGGGCCCCATTTCATTTTCATCTTTCGGTAACCCTGTGTGAATTAATATCTCAGGCAGTCACTCTGCTGCGCGGGGCCTAGGCCATGGGGTTTACATCAATGCAACAACCAGTCAGAGAGATGGGAGCGAAGGAAATTGCATCGCTAAAGGTTCCAACACACTTACTTCTCAAACAAACAAATCCACAAAGTGCTCCGCAGTTTCGACCAATTCCCTGCACAGACCGTCCGAGTGGTACGAGCACGTCTGTGGCTATTGGCTGTATTTACTGATGTGACGCCTGGATGCAAGCAGTGCCGCTGGCTGGCTAATGGTAGGTGACTAATGTAGTTTGACAGAAACCAAATCTCTTTATTAGGCCCGTCTTCGCCTCAATTGAGTAGCACAGCTCAATCCAACCCCCTCGGATTTTTAGTAGACTCCGCTGTCAGATATGAACGATGAAGTGACATTAAGGGCCGATTTTGCATAAAGAAGTATTCATTCAGCACATTGGATACCCCTCAGCCAAAGCAGTGCATTGTGTAGCAAAGACGCAAATGCACTTATCGCAACAGGTTAACAATACGATCAAGTTGTAAATATGCAAATGGGCACGTCTAGTAGATGCTGGATGGAGTAATTGCTTTTCTCTTAAAACCAGCATTAATATTCAAATAACGGCTTCATAAATGACATTTGCTCTCAGTTTGCCTGGGATAAGGTTCTCGTTCCATATCGATGACTTTCAGCAGGCAAAACACCCACGTTCTGGAGGTGGCTGAGATCCCACAACTAATACGGTATTGTTTTACTTTTTAGATCACTAGCGTTCGGAGTCAAGCAGGGTGAGAGAAAAAGAGAGGGACGGATGAGAATTGAGAGTTATGCAAGGGCGCCATCTTTTTTTAATTGGACTGACATTGTACAAAGGCACACTCACCCCCACTCTTTCCTTTATACCTACCTGTGTTTTATTGAGTTTCCCAGATCTCTTCGTGGAATCTGTGGGGACCAGCGAGGCACTGAGAGAGTGTCTGGAGCGGAAGAAATAAGAGAAAGGCAAGGTCGTTATGTTATTATTTTAGTCCAATGTTAATATTGACTGAATATCCTTCAAAAGTGACAACATTTCTAGTATCAAACAACATTTTGTAGCAACAAAGGGACTTTTTGGTGTCAGACTTAATCAGCTGTTTCAATATCATTCTCACAGTTAGTCATGACTCACTATCAACTCATCACTGTAAACGAGCCGTTGTCCTTATTGTCAAGAACGCACATGGACTGTTGGATAGGTATTGTAAAGGATGGATAGATGGATAGACATCAATAATAATATAATCAGTGCATTATAAAGACAACACAGCTTCCAGCATGAGCTGACAACACCATACAGGTATCTCATTTGTACCTGTATTGCATTGTGAGAGATTCTAGCCTCAAAAGCTTTCCACTACAAAACATTACGCTTGGTCCATTAGTACTGACAATGACTGAGCAGCCCAATACATTTGTGCGCAACCTCTTAATACAAGGGCAGAATGGCAGCCTACACAGCGCGGCCTGTGAAGGCGACTGGAGGTGGTGGATATGCATTGAGCTGATAGGGCGCTCTAATGATGTGCCAGATAAAACAGAGCCCAGGATATAACGTAATGTGCATCATGCAGGATCATTTTTGTTTTATTTTAATTTCCATATAGGGTATTAGAGGCCTATTTAGGTTATATTCCGTCACACTTTTTACAATCTAGAGATACATGCAGTCATCCTCAAAATAACATGGAAAAGGAAGAGGTATCTATACAAACATTCACAAAACCAACTGATACAAAATGTGTCTTTGTACAGTATAATGAGAATAGTATACCCTATATGAGGTATCCCACAGTACATCTAGAAAAGTAGCGTAAAACTAACACTTTGTAACATTATGCATAGCTCTAAAAGAATATTTGCAGGTAAAAAGAAAGAAAAAGAGAAGAGAGCATGACGATTGAGACAAATCAAGAGTTATGGCGCAAAAAGATAATCTGTTAAATGTAACCGGAGCACAGCTTCATAACATAAACCGGCCCAAATATTTGGTATTTATTCATTACGGAACATACAATCACCCTCTTGTACATTATTATGTAATTATTACAGAAATGCATGTTCCTTATTATTATGACTGTTCCAACAATGCAGAATTAGTCCTCCCTAAGAACCGTATGTGTAAAATCAGCACCCTTTCCCTTTAAGGTAAATTGCATGTGTATTTCTTATATTTAAAGATTCAAAAGGTTTTACATAGATGGATAATCACGCACCAACTCCATGAGATTCATTAGCGTCCACATCAAATGTCCCATCCCTCATCTTTTGCTTCTTCTTGGCTGAGTCACAGATGTGTAATAATTGATTGATATTCTGGTTACCTTGGTGCGGTCTTTTTCATGAGTAGTATGTCACTTTTAAGCTGAAAAGGAATCACAGGAAGATTGGAGTATAGGAGACTTTCGATTTTTTTACATGGGCAGACGGCGGAGATGAACAATAGATTAAATCAGGAAATTGTGCGGAAAAAAGCGACCTAGAAGTCCCTTCCTCAATGCTTCAAACTCCTGATGCCTTGAAATGGATTTGTGGGCTGAGGTGTGCATTGAGATCGATCTCCATATGAAAGGACAGAAGAAGATTCACTTCAGTTAGGCCGATTGGATGAAGAGTTCCAAATTCATTTCAGCTCGATAAGCCACAATATCGCACAAAAGAGGGAATCATCTATGAATTTGAGAACGTCTTTTTCAATCATCATATTCATAGGCTCTTTATTATATCTTTTTTTATTTGAAAGTAAACAGAAAAGACAGGCAGATCCATAGTTGAGATGCAAATGTTCCTCCGAGAAGAGTCTTGGAAACTTGTCGATTCCTTTGAAAATCGTTTCAGAGACAGATTTCCTCAGGAGGCGGAAGAACTCTCACCAGTTGAATTTATTCAAAGTCCAAAGAAAGGTATCCAATCATAAACTCAACTTTCCGATCAAGATGCATCATTTTGCCGCTACACACTAGTGTGGCTACACTACAGTAGAATGAAGAGCATTCTTTATCTGGTAAGGGGCTCAATCAATCCTATTAATTGATAACAAGGCCACAAGTCATTGGCAGTGCTAATCTCATGGCCCCGGTGCCGTATAGCATTTCCTTGTTCCTGAAGAACACCCTTCCTCCCTTTCCTCCCCCAGCCTCTCCAGAGGCCCAGTGTCTTCTCTCCGCACTCCGATGCATCGCTCAATTACACTCAATCAACCTGATAACTCAATACAGAGGGGAAACTGACATCATCTGCTTCTTGTCGGCCTTGTTGGCGACTGGCAGATGATTGGACTTGTCAGCTGCGTGGTCAGGGCTGTTTATCATCGTGTGTGCTTGCTGTTGACGTCGCTGTCTGTCTTCAGTGCCACTCATTCATGATCCTATCATTTCTCACAGAACGGGGGAGTGTAGTTTAATGTCAGTAAGTGTTCATGAGAACAAATTCAACAGAACCATAAACGCTTGAGATATAACAGAAACCTTCAGATGTGTTTTTTATCTGCAGATTTTGGGCTTGGAAGAATTGCCCTTATTTAATTGTTTGTTATATGTGTTATGTCTGTCCTTTAGAGGTCAAGTAGTGTTTAGTTGCAGTGGTGGAGTCCACCAGTCACGTGCTAAACTCAGATCGCATAACTGTAAAAACAGTGCATTTATGTAAGTCAATAATAATTGACGCACTATTGACTGTTATCTACAGGGTATTGCATATTGGCAAAACCAAGGCCAGAGTGTGAGCAATATCCAACGAGACAAGATCAAATGCAACTGTAATAAAACCTTTGATTCAGCAATCAGAGATACATCAATAACAGCCAAGTAATGGGAACCAAAGCCAAAGTTGAAGCAAAAACAATGGAAAGAACATGGAGAAATAGCTCCATGCAGGCAATAAGAAAAGTGAGGTAAGAGCTTTTTACATGATACATAACATTTCAATGAAGTTAGCTGTATTTAGGTGGATTTGTCTTTTCTTTTATTGGGCTCAGTTGACAATCTTGGTTTAAGGATTAACATATCTTTTTTTGTTTTTAATGTTTTATGTCCATCCCTTAAAATCTAGTAGTGTTTTCAATGTTCCTGTTCCTGCGCAGAATCCAGATTGTTTAAAGTGAAATGCATTATAAACGCAATCATTCAACTATGAAACAACACAAATGTCATTTTGGATTTACATTCTTTGCAAAAGACTTGAGGAAAAAGAGCTGCCAAAGCAACTTTGTACATAAAAAGATGCACACGACTTTTCCAACTTCTCAACAAGATAAACAACCTTTACTCTTGCTTTGTAGAAAGCTGCTTGTGGCATGCGCAGCATGAAATCCCAATGCAGGTGCAATTATTTTGACTGACATCTCTATTAAAACCATTTGAGATACACCAGCTAGTCTTCTGATGAATTCCTGACAGCTGCTCAAGGAGTGTTTGCAGGAGTACTAAGACCCACTTCCTGCAACCATGGTAACCACATGTGTTTCCAAATCAACCACAACTGAAATATCAAGTAGTACAACTTTTACATCTCGGATCTCATTGATGTGTGTTCTATGTTAATAAATCTAATGAAAAAAGTCTAATTTTCAAACCATTCAAAAAAAGATTCATCCTCTTTACCAACATGGAGTTCAAGTGTTTTCCAGTGTGTGTGTGTGTGTGTGTGTGTGTGTGTGTGTGTGTGTGTGTGTGTGTGTGTGTGTGTGTGTGTGTGTGTGTGTGTGTGTGTGTGTGTGTGTGTGTGTGTGTGTGTGTGTGTGTGTGTGTGTGTGTGTGTGTGAGAGACAGATGAGCCTGCAGGAGCTGAGGAACCCTCAAGGCGCCAGACAACAGTGTCCTCCTCCATCTTCTCTGTTTGGCCTCAGACTAATTAAGCCGAGGCCTTCCTTTCCCCTCCTCCACTGACCGGTCACATGACACACAGCAGACCATGGGGTTGAGTATGCTGTCTGTGTGTGTGTGTGTGTGTGTGTGTGTGTGTGTGTGTGTGTGTGTGTGTGTGTGTGTGTGTGTGTGTGTGTGTGTGTGTGTGTGTGTGTGTGTGTGTGTGTGTGTGGTGTGTGTGTGTGTGTGTGTGTGTGTGTGTGTGTGTGTGTGTGTGTGTGTGTGTGTGTGCGTGCGTGCGTGCGTGCATGTGCATGTGTGTGCGTGCGGAGGTAAAGACATTACTTGAGTCTAGGAGCCTATTTAGAACTACATATAGTGTATTTGTTGTGGAGTGAGATGCCTCTCCAAGTGATTGACTGAGCGCTGAACACTGCTACTCCCCATGGAGAGGACATTTCTACTGTGGGTAAAAAAATAAAACTGTGGAGCATGTGATAATCAATTCAACGTAAGATACATACACGGGGGGAATCTAATTATTCTAATTGTCAGCGCTGTCAAGTCATCTCTACTACACCTACTACTTATTATGAGAATCATCAAGTTCAGAGTGGTTTGGATAAAAGCTTCAATTAAATGCAATCAACAGCTTAACTAACATGGTATCATAAGGAAATAATGAAAAGCTTAAAAGGACGATAGCAAACAATTTCAGCACCAAACAACACAACATGGCAAAGAGAAGCTGCAGCCTGTGTAACTAGATGAGAGTCTGACATTATGGTACATACAGTGGACTGTGCAGAGCAGCAGAAGAAGTGAACAGGACTGTAAAAAAGTGTGTGGGCGTTTGATGCACAGTGTGCTGCATTATAGCACATGAGTGTTATTTGAGCGATATATTACAGGCTGTTGCTCATCGTGTCTCATCCATGCATTAAATGCGTTTCCACAAGGTGAAAGTACTCAACTGAAAAAGTATCTGTTTGGACAGGCAGCCACAAATGCACAAAGAGCATAGTGGGAATAGAAGAGTTTGGCGTTTTTATCTGACCGAATGTGAGAAAAAAAAAACACCTCAGATGAACAAGAGACAAAGCCAGGTTGCTCAGTTGCTATGGCAACAGCTACACGCCGATCAGCTTTTTTTTCAGACTATTGTGCTGTCATACAAATAACACCACACACACAAATCATGTTATAAACAGCAGTGATAGGAAAAAATATCAATTTTCTTAGCTGTAACTAGTGTGGCCCTTATAGATGATAGGGTTCTCTAAGACTGGAGGTTTAAGTGTGCCAGGGCGACAGAGGGATGGGAGAACAGATGATGCCTCGAGGCTTGGCATTGCTTGGAAGTGTATTCCTCAACCTAAGAACTCAAATGGCTCGGAGCATGCAGACGGGCTACAGACTGCAGGTTTTGGTGGTCAAGTCATTCTGACCATATGGAGGGCTTTCAGGTGTTGTAGGGCACCTTCTGGCTTCAATAGCTCCTTAGTTCTTGGACAACACTGATGAAACACAGCTTATTGTTTCAGAAAGGAAACATATTTGCTGTATAAATATGAATCTTATATATTCTTCAATGTGTTATTCTCTCTCAAATCATATAAAGAAATGGCTGGATGTAGAGCCTGTTAGTGAACTTGGTGCGTGCTTCAGTGGAGCTTACACTACCAAACGACCAAACAGTGCCATCTCCTGTGTTTGATACACTTGCCGTAAGTTTCTAGGAATTAACAGTCGCCATTGAACAATCCACCTTTTCATTGACTGTAATGATCTTCTATGTAAGGTTTCCTTAGATGGTGTGGGACAAGAACATGTCGAGTCAGCATGCATTTAGTGCTTGGAAAATAGGTTCAGTTTCTTATGCAGGAAGATATTAAAGAGCAAGGAAAAAGTCATCACAAAATCCTGATCCTACTATTAAATAAAATTAGATTGGTTTATCGACAACATATGAGAAATAAAAATCCGAAAAGCGGGGCCTTGTTTCGGGGATTTTTTCATTAAAAAACTATTTTTGCTAATTATTCACTAAAATATGCTCTTAAAGCCTACTTTTGTGACACTGTTTAAATTATGAATTGATCATTAATTATTATGTGTGCATTTAAAACAAACCTTTATTCAAAGAAGAAGGTTTCACTGGGGGAGGGCGGCTCTTTAAAACAGGGGGTTTGCAAACACATGAATTTCCTGCATATTAATAAGTTTTATGCAACAATTTATGGTGCCAACGATAACATAAAAAAAAGCATCTGGGAGAGTAAGTGAAAACAAAGGAATATACATGTTTGAATTCTAGAAATATCGATTTAAAGAAAACGCTACAGAAAAAGGAAAATGTCTCTGCAGCTTGTTAATATCCCTTTTCCAAGCATAATGGCAGGTGCTCAGGACCCCTTTAAGGTCTATCTGTGCCATCAGAAAATTAAGATTTGAACTTTTAACTCTGTTGCCCTTAGGGTATTGGATCACTCTGACTGATGAAATAAACAAGACATTAAGAAAGCTGAATATGATTGGCTCTGTATTTCCTTGGCATGACTCAACATGTCAACATCCATTTCCTCAAACACACATACAAGAACGATTCCTGAATGACAAAACGTTATATCTGCAGTAATAAATATATAAATTGAAGCCAATCTTCACCCATCGTTGTCCTCACCCTGTTTTAAATGTATCGGTTATTTGTAGCCATTATTTATTTGCAAACTCTCAAAGGGACCTCCATTGAGGTGCCACACTCGGTTGCTAGGAGATCTGTGACGCAACCGCAAAAGTGTCTAAGCGAGGTTAGGGTGAGTGTTTATTTTCTACATGTGTACTAGTGATGTCACTCAGATTGAGTTGTGTGCAAAGGGTATGAAGAACATTTAAGCCATTTATATCCACAAGCACACACTCACAGACTCCTACACTCTCTCTTTATCTGCATCACACACACACGTCTCGTTTCGTCTCCGTGTAAACGTGGCCTCAGACTATGTGAGCTCAAACAGCCTGAGGGGCTAGAGGTGAGCTGAAAATGTCCCTCTGTGGCCACCATCACTTGTTCCATTGGGAAAACAATTACTTATCATGGGAGCGAGAGAAGAAAGAAATAATCTGAAAATGTATTATTCAAGTTGACCATGAGGGTAAACAAAGAAACTGCTATTTGCTTGCAGAGTTGAAATTGTTTTCTAAAAACATCTATTTCACATACATAAACATGAGCAGCACAAGAGACTAAGAATGAGAGTGCAATTACCAGTGCAATGGCCCATCTCTAGGTATTAGCAAGGCCAAATAAATGATGATTGCATGCATCCTTTTGTTTATACATGTGCGTCCGTAGCCTCACTAGAAAAATTCAGATTTTGCATCCAAGATTTTTTTATAATGTATTTTTGTCCATGGTCTAGGTGCTTTGGTTGTGTTGGCTGTGAAAACACCTCAACACTCTCCTCAAAGAAGAACAGTGGCATGACCAGAAAAGTGTTTGAAAAAATAAAGTGTGTGATTTTTATTTTTATAATTATTAGTAGGAGCTGCACAAGATATGTCATGTCTTGCATTGTTCTTCCAGGTGTGATGGCAAAACAAAACTGTAAGAACGTTTTTATTTTGATGTTCCCATTATATCAAGTATGCATGAGGGCAATCTAAATAAAAAAAGGCAATAAATCAATGTTATCTTTTATGATCCTCCCTACCTTTTTGATTCCTATAATTTAAAGTTGGGCATAAGGGCAAAGTAATGCTGAGAGGAAGAGATTTAAAAATAAATCGTATGCAAACCTCAAACTCAACAATTCTTAGAGGTATCACCATAACATTCCAGGGAGAATAAACTAAAATGTTGTGTCGATAAGGAAAATACATGCACTCCAAAAAACACCATGTACCAAGACAAAGTAGATTGTGTAGTTTCTGCTGAATGTGTATGTTTGCGTGTGAGATCTTTTTCCTAACCTAATCATTTGTTGTTGTCCCTTAATCTACAAACATTAACCATTGCTCGAGGTTCATTCTTTTGTTTTGAGTTTCTAATAGAGCATGTTTACATATTTTAATGTTCAAAAAACACATTATATTTCTCAAACTGTTTGTCTGGATATGTCTCTGAACACTCTATCTGAAACTCTCTGTTTTAGCACCTGTCTCTTTACGCCCCCGCCCAAAATCCCAAAGGTAGTTCTCAAGCCTTGGGTATAGACACTGTAGGCATATTCTAATGAGCCTGTATTTAAAAGGGCCAGTTTCTGCTCAATGTCAGGTTCATATGTTGTGCCTCTGCAGCACCTCTTTTCACCCTCTGTCTGAAACCAGAGCCCAGTCTGCTCCGATTGGTTAGCTGGCCGGCTCTGTTACGATTGTTCAACCGCTCAGATATGTCCCACCCTTTAGCCTTATTATCACGTACAATGTATTGGAGCAATAGCCAATAGAAGTGCAAGTGTTACGTACTGATGTCACTGTCGCTGAAGTGAACAAAAGGGGTCCGATGGAGCGTTTCAGGAAGTGTGTGGCAGAGAAACTCCCTCTGGAGGTAACACAGGGATTTTAGCCTTTGCAGATTTACATGCAAAGAAAGCTATATAGCACACTACAGGAAAGAGAAAACCCCAAAATCATAATAGGGCCCCTTTAACATCGGAAGGGGATTCATTTTGAATAGCATGTTGAATCCCATGCAGGGGAAAGTCAGTCAGAACCCCACTTTGTGCAAAAGACAACCCTAGCAAAGAAACACTACTGTGAATCTCAAATGTTATCTAATAGTATCATAACCAGACTATCACAAAAAGTATTTCTAGGTGGAAAGCCATAGCAACTTATAGGATGATATCAGGAGGATGCTGACGTTTCAGCTTCGACCGGGCGCTGACTCATCCTGAGCAGACAGCGTTTGGTCACCCCAGCGTCTTGTAGGTCCTCCGATTGTTTTGATTCAGAGCGCTACAGAGATGAGTTACAATGCTGCTGGCTGGAGGGCCCTGACGTATGAGACGGCAGTGATGCCCTAATCCCAAACATAGACCAGGTGTTTATCCTCGCTTACCGGGCGCATACACATGTGTCTGATGCTCAGACATACACACATAGAAATACACACACCATTCCTAAAATAGGATCTGGAGAACCACGGGATCAACTAAGGAGCTCCACAAAGAAATTAAAAAACAACTTGCATTTTCTCTTCACTCAGTTTATACACATTGTATTGATTACATACAATTCCAGTTTTATTTTACCCAAATAATAACCATAAGAGAGTGCAAAACAGGGTACAGTGTATCTGCATAATGTGTTCAGCCTCCATGGAATGAAGGTATTAAAGTTATAGGTGGATGTTTAGATGACATATTAATGTTAATAATAATAATACATGTTATTGTGTAGCTGCTATACGGGTACTCAAAGGGCACTTTATATGGTAAAAACAGATTAAAGCTATGACAATATAGACAATAAAGCATCATCTTGGTTTGGTAAATAAAAAAGAAAGACCTCCTCTTCTCTCCGTGCAAAGGTATGTTCTGCTCTGGGCAGCTGATGTTGATAGAAACAACACAGAATGACGGATCAGTTACAGTGAAGGAACACAAACATCCTAACTGCAGATAAGCCCAACCTCGACTTCTATCTGTAACCTGAAACCCTGTTTTCAACATTAATACTTAAGGTGTCGAAATTAAAAGTTAAAGCTGACACTTCAGTATAACAATATCTTGCATATTCATATTATTTAAGTTGTCTTAAATGGAATAATAAAACAAGATAAAGATGTTTGTGCTACATGCACATACCACATCATGTGTTTTGATTTCATCTAGTCTAGACTTTTGGTTAACAGCCAAAGACAAAGCATGTGATACACGATGGTCAAGTTAAATGATAAAAACGTAAAAGTAAAATGTGACAAGGTACCTATAATTGTAATCGCAATGTGAACTTGTACTAACCTCCTTCTAATGCAATACTAATTAAATATATAACATTTTGATCTATATTATATACTATATCTATTCCATGCTCATTTTATGTATTTTATTGGTAACTGTATTCTATGTGTTCTCACTTTTCTGTGGCTTTTTCATGAGATGTCAATTCTCTACTGTGAAGCACTTTAGACTGCAAATCTTGTATGAAAGGTGCTATTCAAATAAAGCGTATTATTATAATTAATGTCGCAATAACAATGATTACATAAGTAGCATTGTATGATTGACATGTGTTTGGACAAGTGAGAAAACTACATTTAACTTATCCCACATAAAAATACAAATAAATGAGACACTTTTCTTAAGAAATGGAATCCAGGCCCACAATTTCAAGTAGTAAAAGATAATAAGATAAGTATATCTTACTTTATTATCTTGTATTAATTGAAAATGTGGGCCTGGATTACATTTCTTAAGATTCTTGTATGTTGAGTAAGAAAATAATCCGGAATAAATCATTAGCACGGGAGACTTTACAATAAATGCACATTTATCTGCTAGGTGCCTGTCATCATCACAGTTGTATTTTGTAATCCAAGCACAGCTTTATATGGCGTGTGATTATTCCAAGTCATGCCTCGACCGACAAATATGCAGCGCTGTGCCCCACATACCTGTTAGTCAAGGTCTACTACTATTCACAACACTAAGTGATCACCATTCATCACTCCTTGCGTTGACACAACCTCCATTACTCCCCATCTCCTCCTTTAGTCTAATGGCTTCCGCAGTATGCACATAATGCATCAGGCAATAAGGCTGCCAATGTGCAACAACACACCACCTCCGGTCATTATGGCACCGCCTTATTGTTGCATTTCCCAACACTGTACTTAAATATATTCTTAACAAAAATAATTATGGTGATTATGGGTGTGAGTGTTTTTTTTCCGGCACAATAGAAAAGAAGAAGGTTCCAAATTGACACTAGAAATTGGATAGAGGTGAGAAAAGCAGATATGAGAAGAGTATAGATAATAAAGCACTAGACCTTTTGATTTAATTTAGCAGAATGACATCCCAGAAATGAAACACTGCCTGAGAGCTTAATAAGCAGATGTTGAAAGGGGTTAGAATATGAAAGAGGTAAAGTGAAGGCACCTCATTTTATTAAAGCTAGCGTGTGATAAAATAAAAGAGTTCACTCACTTGCAGAGGGGGTTTCAGCGTGGACAGGAGGTGTGGAAGGGATGAAGGAGGGAAAGAAGAAGGATCGCAGAGATCGTTCAGTGAGGAGGGGCGAGCGCTGCGTGGGCAGATTCTCACAGCTGCCCACGCTGCTGTGGATCTTAAGGTTCAAGGGCTTGGTCTTCTTCTTGGCTCTGAGGGAAACAAGACAAGAAAAGTAGAAATCACTGAGAGGGATATAGGTTGCACATACACATGTTTCAACTAAAAGCCTGAGGACTCAGAATGTACTAACAACATCATTATAGGATTAAGTGATACGATACAGTGAGCCAGGCTAGGTATCATGTTGATAAAGTGACTACAAATCAACAGGCATCAGGCAAGAAAGAAGACGCATTCGATTCTCAAAGAAAAATGTCTTGGACTTTAGTTTGTTGCTGATCATTTACTGTCACTTAAACTACTGTTGGTCAGCTTTGTAAAGCTGTATGTACCGCAGGGCTTTGAACTGTTACCACTAAAGTCACTGGATTCATTCTCTAGACTCCAGTAATACAACCCTTTTGTACAAAATAACAAAGGGATACATCTAATTGGTTAAGACACAACGAGAGACGGTCTCAAAGAGACATCCCTTAAAAGCATGCTGTTAAAAATCTGATGCCAAACCACTGTTATTACAGTAGAGGGAATTATAGCTGTAGTGTAAGCAGTTTAATTAGCTAGAATTCATTTAACAGTAGCTTAGTATTCATGATATTCATCAATTTCACGGTACCCACATAATTAATCTGTATCCTTTTCCTCATCTGATGGGAGAAAATATATAAGACACTCTGAATCATATTCCATATTTCAGACAAGTCTAAATTAAAGATTTGTTCTCAGGTGACAGCCATTTATTTTCGTGATTTGTATTGGTTTTCACGGATCTGTCATGTGGCCTTAGGTAAGGATATGACACCTGAAACCAGACCTTCAGGGTGAATGAGAATGCTTCATGTTAGTGTGAACTCTTTGACATGAACAAGCTCTAACCTGTTAGTAAAACACTGATTTGAAAGAGCAGGTTGATATCCAGATATACTGTAACGGTTATCTACACCAATGAGGCTCAGTGGACCCAGGTAACTCAAAAAGACAAATCCGTAGACTGGTTTCATTTTTTTAAGGGTAGGGTGTTTTATACCCATCTGGAGATGTGTTATTCTGTCAATATGTGTTTACAGTTTGACAAACATCTTGGCACCATTAAATATTTGTAATGTACCGATGAAAGAAAACTATCAGTGTTATGATTTATAGATAGAGTATGGTCTTTGACTCAAAATAAGCATACGCAATCTCACCAGGTAACGTGTGAACGGCAAATTAAATGTGCAGCTTGATATAGGTCCAAGCAGGCAAATGAACCTGAGAATATACAGTACATAAACAAACCCCAGGTATGCATGCATACAGATATTCGGGCATAGATACAAAAATAAACCTCCCTTTAACTCGAGGAAATCATTTTGCCATTCGAATGTCATTTAGAAAACTGATGGCAAACCTGATTGAGATGTCATGTTGGGCAACAACATCAGATAGGAATGTACACTGTATGTCAATTGACATAAAGTGATGTTTGAAATGTATAAGAGCGAGCTAGAAATACAGGAAGCTACTGAAGGAAAAGCAGTAGAACTGGAAAGAACAACAATGGATGAAAAGTGAACAAAACCAATGCAGATAAAAGCAGGTTTATATGCAAAAAGGAGAAAATAATTGTAAAAAAAAGAACATGAAAAAGATTGAATCCAACAGATTTTAATAGAAAAAAAACGTAGAGCTGTGAGTCCTGACTTCTCATTCATTAAGTGTTGAATACAAAAGGAGCTCTTCCTCCTATGTCAGTCTCTCAGTCTCCATACTGACTCATGCAATTAGACCTGTAAACCAGCCCGGCACTTCTCCCCCATCTCCTGCAATAAGGAAGCAGCCTGCAGGTTATCACTTCTCCTTCATAGAGTTTTTGTCAGCTATGCCGATTAGCCAACTTTATGCAATTAGAATCAAAATTAAACCATTCATCTCCCTGTGTGCATGCCTTTTATCCTATACCCCAATGATTTGTAGATGTTCAGTGAGGGGAAAGCGAAAATGAATGTAGAGGGAAGGGAGAGGATTCCCAAAATTGGTTTTGAAGACGGCTGTCGGTGAAGGCATGTGGGCGGAGTTGGTGAGTGTCAACTCCACAGTTGCTAACACATCTATTCAGATACCCCTTTTTCTACTCTGCATATGAAAAGTTGGAGGAAGAGTAACTAGAATGCACGATACAGGAGACAGAAGAAGAGGGAGGTGGGTGACTTGTTAAATGTTAAAGGAAATCAGCAAAGGTGTGAATAGTAGAGTTTCTTTTGATCTTGTACATCACAATGCATTTCTCACAGATGGAAATCACTGCATATTTTCGTCATTTCAGAAAGCATCTGAATCGTTCATCCCCCTGGGTCTTCTCTACTAAATAAACAGGAACACCACCATTTTTTTTTACATATGATTTAGGCATTGCCTCTACCTATAGTAGTGATTCAATGAACCACGTTGTCATGCTTATAACTTGCTGATTTGTTGTTTTCTTCCTTCCTGTTAAATCCTGATATCTAGTTTTCGGAATCATTGAGGTTTAATTGTGTCCTTCCTGATTTGATTGAAGATGCAGTTCTACATTTGCATAACATGAATAAGCGTTAATTCAGTGCGCGCAGTTTGAAGAAGATGTCTCGCTTTTTCTTTCAAATGATCTGTGAAGGTTGGATTTTGTCATCAGTTAGGACAGAGGGATTCAAGGGAATCCTGCTCAATGTGTGTGGGCAGGGAGGTATACTGAAGCATATAAGGTGGGATCAAAGCTGTGTTCACTTTCTTAGGTTTTTTATTTTTTTTAAAGATCAGATTTTCACTTTATAATATACAAGCAAGGATAAAAAACTTGACATTCATGCACACACGTCCATGCATTAATCCGCCCACTCCCTCCCTCCACATCCACTTCCCCCACACTTGCAGAGAGGCTAATTACAGAGACACCTTCAAGTAAAAGTTCCATTTGATCAAGGACATAGGAGAGCAGCGATCCTTCAAATTACATATTTATTTTCCTATCTGACATATCAAGAGGATTTCTAAAAAGCGGGGGTCATGCATATTCTGTCATTTAGGTCTGGCTAACAAGCTAAAAGTTGCTCAGCATCCAAATGGCTCAATAGTGATGCTGAGAAACTGCAAAGCATTCCAGCTCGGTCTAATTAACACTTGTCTCCATCTAGGAGAGTAAAATTACTTGCGTGATACCATCTACATACCTCCAGTTTTTACCTCAATAAAATGCAGAGTGCTCTACCGAGACCCATATGGCCAGAAAAGCGCAGTTGAGTTTTATGCAAATGGTCCTGTGGAATAATATGTCTGGCACCCAATGCTCTTAGCTGCTTTAATAAAGTTTGTGGAAAATGAAATAAAGGTGGCTAGAATAATGATTGCAACAGAGAATTCATTTGAGCCCTTTGAGCAGTTTCACCCAAAGCAGGTAGTCTAGCTTTCAGAAGTCTGCTGTTTCAATCCCGAGTTTAATAAAAGCCGACAGTCAGTTACCCAAGGTAGTTCTTTTTAGTTTTTTTTTCCAAAGGCATTGCGGCAGAGCAATGCCAAACTTAATCTTAAAGGAATGTATTGTCATGCTCAGCAAGTGAAACAAACCAAACAATTCCCTTTTGTTCATTACGAAACGCTGCATTTTTTAACTTTGATGATTTGTATTCACCTACACAAACAAACATACAGTATCATCTAAATGCTTAACCTTCACTTGCTTGCTTAATTGTTTAATCCAAACGTAAAATGTGTTTGTCGGAAGAGATATGTGCAGACCATGATCATCAGTCGAGATGGTTGGATGATAACATCACACAAGTTTAAAAAAACTTTCAGAGTCTCGCACTGAGATATGGATAAGCGCATATCAGAGCACCAGGAAATGCACTGCACTCTCAACAGGGAGGCGAATCATGAGGATATGGATTAAAAGCTGAACATGATGCCTATAGAAGATAGGGAGACACCCAATGCCGGGAAATCAGAAAGATAAAAACAAAGAGTGAAACAATGTCCTATGTGAGAGACAGAAAATGAGAGGGAGAAAGAAGAGGTACCGGAGCCGATGAGCAGATGAGAAGTGAAACCAGTGGTTGGGGTCTGGACAGCAGCGACAGAGGAGTAATACGTTGACAGGAAGGCGTACGGTGACATGTCGTCTCTTCAGAAGAATTTCAGGAATGTGTGTCAAGGCACGCAGACATTGCACCTGTCTGGTTAAAATAGTTTCAGTGCAAAATGATGCTCCCATTGTAAGCCATCAGCAATGTTATGGTAGTGTTGCTGTTGGTATAAAATGTGGTTTATGTTTTCATTCCACATGGGTTTTATATGTTTGCAACAAACTGTTTATTTGAATTAACATGTGGGCACAGGAAAAAAAACTAAATCTGAGAGGGAACACAAATATGTAAAATAAATTCAGGAGGAATTAGCAATGAAAATGACTGAACAGTTTGTTTTTAAATCTAAATAAACTAATATTATCAAGCTAATTGGCCGTATTTCATGACGATGTTCCACTTTTTCTATCAAACACAAACTGTCCTGCTGCCCAACTCTCTCACTGTCTCTCTCAGTCCTCTGTCCAAAAGTCAAGGTTCATTGAAAAAGATGATGTATTCATTTCCAAAATTCACAACATGTTTGTATCTAACAAAATATTCTGCATTAATCCATGTTTGTTGGTGTTTAGCCTTTCAAAAACGACATTTTCAGTTTAATAGTGGGTCAGGTCACATGTCTTATTTTAACCGGTCAGATTAGATCTGGGTTTCACTTGGAGATAATGGTGGGTAAGGGGTGTGGGTTTGCAAACTGGACCTGTGGAGCACTTGCCTTCACTCTACGCTCTCAAAAGAATGGTTCTTTGTGTTGTAAATACTGACAATTGAAGTAAACTATTGTAACTATTCATTTGTTGATAACTAATCTAAGTAAATGACCTAACTGTCACAAGAGTCACTCATCTACTTTCTAAAATATGAAAATGCTGATTTGATATAAAACTGTTGAAAAGAGAAACTCACTTTTTCTCTCAGTTTTAGGAAACTCAGAGAGGCTTGACCACCCGCCATAGTGGAATGGCTCTAAGGAAGTCTGCCTGTCAAACGGAGGATCCTCCACTTTGACCAGACCCCTCACTTTCTGCCCACACTGGACTTACCTGTCTCCTCTTGCAGGTGCTTGTGGTCAGGAGGGTCATTAAAAAGTAATTTGGTGGCACCTGTTTAGGCCTCCAAGGTTACAGACGTCAGCCCCTTTCCGCTGTCTGTCCCTTCCTCTCTGCGAGGATTTGTACTGGCCAGGTTTGGGTTTTGTTCAAAATGTTGGTGCCAATAATACTTGTACATACACTCATCGAAACATTCAACTAACTTCTGATGCTTACTCTCCATCTCTTATGCTCATGATAAAATACCTTATTTGCACTTTAACTTGACTGGTTGCCCATTATTGTCCAGGCTCTATATTATATAATTGTCTTATTCAATAATTTAAAAAAAAGTGAACTGCATCCCTATTTTGAAATGTTGCTCATATTTAAAAGGGGATCTATTATCTCATTTTCAGGCTTCATAATTGTATTTAGTTTGTTTTAGAATTGTCTGAATGCCCTGCTCTGATCACGTACATTACAATGTGTTGGAGCGCTAGCCAATAGAAGCATAGTTATGTTACAGAAGTAAACAAAGGAGTCCAATGGAGGCGTTTCAGGGGGGGGAGTGTGTGGGACAGAAACTCTCTCTGGAGGGAACTTTGGGGTTTTAGCCTTTGCAGACCATTGACATACAACAACAACTATATAAACACTACAGGAAATGGAAACCCTAAAAATAATAACAGGCCCCCTTTAAAGTATCATTTGAATGTTGCTCTGCCATTGACGAAGAAATCATACTGCAGCAAAGATTAAGTGAAAACAAAAGCAATGGTTTTGGTTGCCATGAACCAATTTTAAAGATCGTAGATTATTACCAAAACATTTAAGGAAAGGAAAGTAACATTATTCTGAATAATGGTTGAAGTGCAGTGGACGTAATTACATCAGGGTCAAAATAAGGACTAGAGAGTCAAAAATGTGCATGCCGTAAATAAGCATGAGATACTAAGAAAAGGAAATGTGCCCTCCTTCACTGCATTAATGTGCTTGCTACAATTTAAATCTTACACAACCCATTAGCTAGAAGCTAGTATTTGACCAATAATCTTTGTTGACAGGTATGCCCTAAAACCGTGGACTAAACGCTAATTTCAAACTGTGTTTATCAGTGGAAAGTTAACCAGTTAGAAGCAGACCATGTCATTGTTTGGGGAAGATCAGGTCTTGCAATCTAATAGAAGATTTTAGGGTTGAACAAGTTAGTCTTAGTAGGGTTAAAGAACTCACTTTAAGAACAGTTTTAAAATGGCAATATGTTTCTGTTTGTCAGAAACAGCATGGTATGCAATGAATTACACACGGCATCTGTCTGGATTTAATATCATTGGATGTTTTTTTTCCTTGTATGCGAGTTTGCTTCAGACACAAGATGAATTTCAGAGGACAATAAATGGTCATGTAACGCAATATACACACACGTTCTTGTGGATATAACACCTGCGATCTGAGGGCGGTAAAAGAGAGGAGAGATGTGTCGTCATGGAGATGGAAGAGAACATCTCTGCTTTCCAGTTAGATGGGATTAGGCTGTGTTAGATTGATGTTTAAGCATTTTCAATTTTAAAACTTTTTGTTGTGAATCTATTCATTTTGATGAATATTTACATTTTTGTATGGAACAAATGTGGTGTCCACACAACTTTCTTTAGAAGACAGGATATTATGTTTCAGGTTTGAGCATTATAAAGTGTAATAATAAAATAAAACACAATATTTTCAAGCACCTTTGTTCATGCCATTACCTGCACTGTAACTCATCCTTCTCCACCACCTGGCGATCATTTATTTTCTCGAGAAACATTCTGTGGCTCCATAAAATAGTCTTAAATTGTATTAAATTGATAGCTTGGCTTTGGATAACAAGTCAGCAATTACTGTCGTCCCAACACCTGTATGGGTTAAGTTGTTGTTTTGAAGCAGTTAGTGACAGGGTGCCTGAAAAGAAGAAGGGGCCAGGGATAGTAGGAGCAGATGTTATCTGTTCATTTAAGATCATATAGACAGCCTACATTTGATGGTTAGAATGATGAACGCTGGTAATAACTCAGTAAGAGGTTTGGACAGTCCAACAGTCCTACTAGGGTGTTTTTTTGTTTGGTATGGAACTCTAGAAATACAAAGTGTGCCTTTTTTGGAGCTGGATTGTCAGTGATAAATAGGAATAATGTATATTTCAGAATCTGACATTAACCATGGCCAGTGACCACAACAAATACTTTCAGGACTTTTTGGAGAATCAAAGTGATCCCAATAATGCAACCTGATCCAATAATTGAAGTAACAGCATTGGAGGCAAAATCAACTGTCTGCCTAACACCTGTATGGGTTAAGTTGTTGTTTTGAAGCAGTTAGTGACAGGGTGCCTGAAAACGCCTGTATGAGTTGAGCTGTAATTTTGAAGCAGTTAGTGACAGGGTGCCTAAAGAAGAGAAGGGGTCAGGGACAGCATGGAGCCACGAGCAGATGTAATCTGTCTATACTTTAACTTTAAGGTCACAGAGACAGCCTTCATTTGATGGTTTGAATGATGAAAGCTGGTTATAACTCACTTTGAGGTTGGACAGTGCAGCAGTAATACAATGATGGGTTTTAGTTTATTATGGTACTGTAGAAATAGCAGGGAGAATGGGAGCTAACGGGGCCATTGACCTTCATCACGAACCTGTTTAAGCTCTATTCAGTAAAAAGGAGAATTGAGGGAAGATAAGGTTAAACATCTAAAATGATTGAAGTGTCACAGTTAAGGAAGACTTAGTTGTTTTAAATTGCCTCTTCTGTATTGTATAAATAATAAATAAAATAAAATAATAAACTTTGGACACCAGTACTCGATCTGATTAGTGTCTATTCCTGCATTCATCTCTATTGTTAATTTGCAGACAGAGTTTGTTCTCGAGTGAGTTACAGCCAGTGTGTGAATTGAAGTTAAACTCTAATAGCAATTGTGTTTGTAACAGCAGAGCCAAGGAAACAAAGCCATCTGCATTAACATTCTATTAGGGGCTATTAAAATATGGCATATTTGTGTCAGTTTGTTAAACCACATGGTCAGTTTCATCTTCCTTCCAAGTGGAGTCACTGCTTAGTTGATATGGGGATATGTGAAACATATCTATGTATATAGGTCTGCTATATAACATCCTGAGTGCATCACAAAATGGGAACTCGAGTGAAAGGCATGCAAGTGGCTATTGTTGAAAAAAAAGCAGCCACAATTGTTTATTATACATCTTATTGGCATCATTTGTCAGATGGCTGCCTTTAATAGGGTTGAAGAAAAGTCTCCCACTGCACCTTTCCCACTGAGAGCTAGAGTAAGAAAATTAGAAAAGGAATAAATGACAGAAGCTCGGAGATACTTCCGTCCTCCCTCTTTCTCTATGAGTTCTACAGAGTTGATATATCTCCATTGTATATATGTTAGATAATGTATATCTTGGAAGTCTTAACTGAATTATATTGCAACTCTAAAATTCAGGTCATGTACATGAAAGGATACACGTG
Source organism: Trematomus bernacchii (assembly GCF_902827165.1). Classification (NCBI taxonomy): domain Eukaryota; kingdom Metazoa; phylum Chordata; class Actinopteri; order Perciformes; family Nototheniidae; genus Trematomus; species Trematomus bernacchii. The sequence goes on from NW_022988043.1 coordinate 15,267,629, forward strand.
AAAAAATACACTACATTTGTCTACATTTGTATTTTAAGTGATGACGTTTTATCATGTTCCAGCTTACTTCTCTTTTCCGTCACGTGTATCGCCAGAAGGTCAGTATTTTCCAGCATCTAATTAAATAAAAATGTATTTTCTCAATTCAGTCAAAATGAAACCATAGCTCAAACCTTATACTATCTAATCCAAGTATTAAAGCAAGAGCATTGGAGGCGATAAGAGCTGTGTGGCCCACAGCTGTATGGGTTAAATGGTAGTTTTGAAGCAGTAAGTGACAGGGTGCTTAAAAAGAAGAAGGGTTCAGGGACAATATGGAACCAGGAACAGATGTAATCTGTCTCGACTTACACATCCGAGGGACAGCCTTTATTTGATGGCCTGAATGATAAACAATGGTAATAATTACATTTGAGAGGTTGTTGGACACTGAAACAGTCATAGTATTTGTATAACACCATGTTTTAGTTTGCTTGTTCTTTGTCAGAGTGATGTTTAAAATAATTTATCACACTTCAAATGTTGACCTTCCCATTAAACAGATTGAAATGACACTTTAATGATTATGCTGGGAAATGTAGGACTCATATAATTAAATCAAAAGCAAAACAAGATTTCCATAAAAGTAACTTAAATGCTTTGAGCTCAGTGTAAATGCTGAATCTTTCATGTTTATAGCTTGGTTGTTTCTCTGAGATCCTTTTTTTCCATCTTTTTTGATAAAAATTACACAACATTACGGATTACTTCCAATCACCCACTCAAAATCCAGTTATCCGCCCCAACCAGCTCCAACTTGTTCACAAATTACCACAGAAAAACCATCAGCCTAATAAATCCATTCTCCACCAGCAACAGTGGCATTTGGGCTAACCACCACTCCTAAACACTCATATAAATTCAAAATCATGACTCCAATTTCTGGGCCGTCGGTGGAGGCCAGGATGAGTACTCATTACGGCCGATAGATGGGTAGATGGATGGGGCGGGGGGGAGTGTTTGCGTCTGGCGCTTAAGGGCCGGGTGTTGACATCACCCCTCACCTGACTTGTTAATGGCAAAAGTGCAAAAGCCCTGATTAACATCGATGAGCTTTGGTCCGCAGAGAAAAGAAGACAAACACTCACATTTCCCTCTAAATGGATTCAGGGACATCTATCAAACAAATACCACACTACCTTTCCTTTAAAACATGTCGGACTTGAAACAAACCTTGAAAGGGAACAGTTCTAAGAAGGAAACAAGGTGATCACCTAAACCACATAATGTTGTTGCGACCTTTCAAGCACCCTTACGCATATCCTGCGTTATGGTCTGATTTATTCTGAGTGGAATCATAATTTCCAAATGAACAACATGCTGTACTAAAGAAGACCTTCAAATGAGACCATAAACCCATTACAGATGTTTACAGAGATAATAAATCAAGGGAGAAGTAGGCTCATGTTATCATTGACTTCTATACAAGCTGACTAGCTTTTGCAACCAGTGGAGTCCAACCTACTGGCAAGAATGCAAGTTTAAAGCACTTCAGCGTGGGCTTCATTTTTCAGTCCCTGCCCCTAAAATGAAAGAGATTGTATCTAGGGACAGTGTTTTTTTTTCTTTTTCTGAGCTACAGTAGAGAGATGGAATTCAGCTCCCAAGTAGATATTAGCTCATTCTAAGCTAAAGAAAAACACAACAGTGTGATACACTAATTAATAGAATGTAAATCCCAATAAATCCCAAACCCTGGTTCTTTAAGGTACCACTGGTAGCTGCTACTTTCTCTCTCACAAACACATATTATCTTTGTGCTCTGCCTTACAGGGCTTTGTGCAGTACACTTAACTACGCAATGAATGTCCCAAGCAGCAGAGCATGTGGGACCAATCATCCTCCGGGGTCAGAGGTCGCCTGCTAATGTGACGATGTGCGTGTCCCAGTGAAACGGCAGCTCTGTATCTCAGCGCATTGTCTTGGGGAGCAGATACATCAACTTGACGCTAGCTGAATTAACAGAGAGAACATTTTCATGAAAATAAAAGGCGATAAACATGTCTTCAGATTACAGATCACTCCATAAAATAACCTCTACACCAATTAGGAGTCATTATAGACTCATGAACTGAGTCATGAGGTTCCTGCATTAAATGGTAAGACTTTTTTTGATCTTTGTGCTGCTGTTTGGCTGTAGCTGAGGACCATCTTGGTGTTTTATATGGACAACCATGAAGAAAAAAACAAACTACTTTTAAATGTAAGTATACAACACATCATACAGATTAGTTGTCAGATGTCTGTCCAATCCCATATTGGGTGGCTCAAGCATAGCTCCAGCCAACAGTGTAATCCCTGTTCTATACCATTGCACAGATATTTCCGACTGCAGGTAACCATAGCAATGGCACTTCTGCTACTGGCAGATTAGCGTGTTTACAGACCTCTGAACCATCTCCCACATCCCAGATTTGCTCAACGACTTTAATCGTCTTATGTTGGATCCATTGATGGCTTTTTCAGCCAGGAGAACCAGTTGACCAATCAAAGTTCAGCAGAAAGGGAACGGAAAGGTCATCTCCCCCAATAGCCAGTCAGCTACCTATAGCTACATTCAATAAAATTAGAAAAGGGCATAACTGATTAATGAAATTAGTGCACAAATAGATACAATGGTTGTAAAATGTGAAATGAATGACAAAACAGTCAATAACTCAGCCTAACTGCTTCCTCAGAACTCTGAGGAGTATTTCATCCCCAAAGGTGACGTCCTGAATCACCAAAGGTAAAGTCCTGCCCTACTGGTGTCCCCTATGTGCCTCTTATTTCATCATTTTTTATCCAACTTGAATTGAACCATGAATTACACAAGTCAAGAAAGGGTCTTTCGTAAAACTGTTGCAGTGTAAGACTGTGATAACACGCAATTAGCACAAATATACAACCACATTTTGCACGGGACATCAAATTTCAACGACAAACCATATTTCTGGACTTACAAAATCATGTGTAGTGGCATCAAAGTTTAGCATCAAAGTTCTTCTTCACTTTGGCATTTTATCTTAATTGCTCAATTTGTATCCCTTTTAAACAAGTCATTGTTATTTTTATTTATTTTATAAATAACTGGCATTTACAGCACATACACAATTATAGAGTGTTCATTCAAAAGTAAAAAGCTCAGCTTTTATGCAGTTAAGGTAACATCTTAATTGAAGGTATACATTTTTACTCCTGTGTTTCAAACATTGCTGATGAAAATGAACTGTTGACAGCACCAGACAAGACAACATTAATGCCTATATTTAGTTGTGGTCAACTGTTACTTTGTTAGTCCTTATAATAAAACGACAGAGTAATAGTTTCCAGTCCTGTGCAGGCAATGTATGTTTATGCACCACATCATAGCTGCCCTGTGTTGCTCTGTTATATTCAACGCTTGATTTCAGTCAACACTGCCACAACCTTTTTAGTTTCCTTCGCACCCATGAGAAAAAGAAATCCAATAAAAAATGTATTTTCAGTCTGAATTGGTAGATGTTACGGATGACGTTGAAATACCACATTGACAGGTTCTCAGAAGAGATGCATAATGAGAGGGTGAGGACAGAAAGAAAGGGAAACGGGGAGAGAAAGGCGAAAGGAAAAGGGAGAGAGAAATATATGTTGTGTACACCAGCTCAGTGAAAGCAAACAGCTAAATTAGTCATGCAATGGATGCAAATTTGCTTCCCCTGAGTGTTGCATGGTAGAATTACCCTGAGAGAAGCTGAGGGTGAATCATGCCAACCCCCGGCGCCATGTGAGATATTAGCAAACATCCAATTCAATAAGAAAGTGCTTAACATTCAAAAAGCTGTGAAAGTCTCATAAGGTGGCATTAACTGTTTGATATTACCATTTCCACTGGAAGGGGGGGCCAAGACAAGAAGCGATGGAAAAACAAACACGCCCACCTCCAGAAACGATCTTGGTGTGACGTGCCAAGTGGGACCGTGAACACTCACATGGCCTTTTCCACGTGTGCATGTTAATGTTCATAAACATAGACAACGAGGTTCATTAATTGACACTGTAGTCCAAAGAGCCTCTCTGCTTCGAAAAGGGCACAGAGAGAGAAGAGAGAGAAGGGGGTGAGGTGTTGGAAAGGCTGCTACATAAGCTAAATTAAACTACTGTCGCACTCCTGGATTCAACTTAAAGTTCAATTGGTGCTGGATATCAAGTGCACTTTTGTTTTATAAGTAAAACTATAAACACGGAGCAGCAGCCATCATAGGCCTGAGAGGACACAGATAGTTTTACATTGTAAGATCTAATCTTTCTGTGGTGATCAATGCGTTTTAGAAGGTACACATTTTTGTAAAGATTAAGGGCCTGATGTAAACAAGAGGCCTTTTGTTGTTGCATTACATGCTCTCCAGATTATGGAGCCCAGAAACATTTATGGTTGGGTTTTGTGATTTGTTTCTGGTATCATTTTGAAGAGGCCCCTTAATGCTTTTTGGGGTTTTGACCAATCAAAACAGAGCCGGCCAGCTAACCAATCAAAACAGACTGTGCTCTGGTTTCAGACAGAGGGTGAAAAGAGGTGCTGCAGCACAGGCAGTATGAGAAAAAACGTCATGCTTTTCACCATTTTCTACCTGCAAGTAGAATTCTTATTACTTGGCCAATTAAGCTGATTCTAATGCCGTCTTAGAGTACAAAGAACAACATGATGACTTGTTTTGTTTCTGGCTTATCTTTACCACTTCTTATATGTGGTGAGCAAACAGGAATTCAAAAGAGGATTTTAGTGACTATGATTGGCAAATCTGTTGACTTTGGCGGTGGTGGCGAAGTCCAACTTGGCTTAGCAACTGGAAGGTCACCAGTTCAAGTCCCGGAAAGACCAAGTGCTACCGAGGTGTCCCTGAGCAAGGCACCGTTCCCTACACTGCTCCCCGGGTGCCGTACATAATGGCAGCCCACTGCTCCTAACACTAGGGTGGGTCAAATGCAGAGAAACTGTTTTGTTACCTGTACTATGTAATGACAATAAGTTCAATCTTCTTCAATCTTCTTCTTCAATAAGATGGCACTGTTGGTTTGATGGATTTACTAATTGTGCGAGCCTTTCCATTGGTTTGTGATTAAGTGCCTGCAGGTGCAGCCTGGGATGAGTAGAAATGGATTGCTTGCAGAAATTGCTTCTTACACAATACAGATCAGCAAATGTGCGAAAAGGATGGCCTAGTTCTCACCTAACTGGCAAGAGGTTTTCGAAAAGATACTAAAAGAGAATAAACACAAGGAGCTTTGAAAAAAAAAGCATCCAGTGAGCTGAACATGAGTGTATTTCTTAGGATTTCACTATTGATTTTATACTGGACGTAATCAATCATGTGATGTTGGGTTAACAGTCATTTGGTGACATTTTCACAGCGCCCCAGCAGAGGATCTGTCATCACAACAAAACAAACAGTAATACAGGCACTGCATTGATCCCTTACAGGTGTGCTCTTTAACCCTATCTGCGGCAGATCCCCTACGGGAAAATGGGATGCCAAGATGGATTTGTTGAGACAGGTACATATTTGTTTGATCAACAAACAGAAGATTGCAATTTTGTGTTGAGCTTAGAAACACATTTTCCCCCGACCAAAAAGCTGTACGTTAAAGAGATATTTCAAAGGTAGTAGTCTTGTGAGTGTAGAGAGCAAAACACCTTTGTTGTATTCTTTGGATAAAGTTTAAATAAAAATGTCCATTCCTGTTGTGTAAGGAGTGTATTATCTTGTTCTGTTGTTGTGAATTCTTCTCTGAGAAATCACTGAAAAGTTGTTAAGTTGTTAAACCTGTTTTTGCTTTGTTCATTTCAATATGTCGGCCTTTTCAAGTGAGGCACATCTGGCTATGAAATGTCGACATCTCCCCTCTTCTACACATACAAGGCTTACGGACATTTTGGACATAAGGAAATAAACCAAACTCAAATTCATATACAGGGCTTCTCTGGTCTGTGATAAGACTCTAGACCTTTATAAATCTATGGTTTTCATTTTGGTTTTGCTTAATGATTAGTGGATTAAGTTCATATTTGCTGCCTCAAATGTTCAATCTTCGCAAAAAAAGAGAAGGTAAATAATAGACTTATTTAAAAGTAATTTACCACTTTGTCAAAGTGAATCCGTTTCTAAGTGTGAACTACGGTCCCCTACTGTCAATGCATACTACTAATGCACATTTTGTCACTTAGACTGATTTCAAACTAATTATGTCTTTAAACTGGACAACCCTTGACTCAGCATTTTCTATTTCATGCTGGGGAAAAGCTCATTAATTAATAAGGGAGGCAAATGTCTTTTGATACTTTCTAGTCATCACACATTAATATAGATGTAGATGTAGCATATTCTTCCTGAACTGCATATTTGCTCCGGGCTTTGAATCAAATCTTGCCTTGTTTTGATCAGAAACAAGTCATTATCTGAAAGGCATTTGGCTGATAAAAAATTGTAACAATGATGCAAATAATACAAAAACGTTATTACCGTTTCCCAAAAGGCAAGAGAAACCACTAGGATCCTAAATGCTAAAGTAATAGGGAAGTGCAGGAAATGGAAATATGGAATTGTAATGGTTCCCCCTGTGAAGGAACAGACAAAGTGTTGCTTGTAAATGACTTCACATGCTGCCAATTCTGCTACCTGTTAAACACATGCCAGAAGCTCTATTTTCATCACATCCATCAACCAAAAGTCATTACCATAGGAACAAGAATAATCTGCTCAGCACCATCTTCAATTAAAAGGCTGCTGAGCAAACATAGATCAATTATAAAATATGATATGTTTAACATACATATGTCTCTTACACAATTCTTCCATCAGAAAATGTGACATCACTTATCTTATCTACTCAACCCATATTCGCTATTCAGTTATGTTAACCCTACTGAGAATCAAGACCTCACGCTACAGGTCTTTCACCTATAAAACCGGGGACAGCCAATAATGACCATTACTGAACTGTCCAAAAACAGTAGAAAAGACCAAAGAAGTCTGAAGAAAACTGAATATATATACTTGCACTTGACAGGTGGTGAGTAAGAAGATCAGAATGTCCCCAAGGAGGTGATTTATAATTTTTTTAAGCATTAAGACTTGCAAAATTGGTATGTGCTTTATCTCAGGGTGAGGCTTTAATGGAATCATAGATATGACTGAACACATTTGTAAGGAGGTAATTTGCTCATTATTTCTAGGGAGCGATGGATACTAGCCTGTGGTTCACCGTAAGCTGAAAGGAAAACAAATGATCTCACAGACAAACAACGCATTAAACCTAGAAGCACACAGCTCTAAAGAAGGAGATGAGGGTCCACAGCAGATCAGAGCGTTTGCGGACATTTTAAATAGAGTGGAAACACTATCAGCGCCTGAATGCAGAATCACTCCTAAACTGTATCTAAAAAACACATTTGTGCATTGGAATAAGAATAAATGTTGAAATAGAGGCTATTACAGGTTGGAAAGGCCAGTAAATGTCCTGAATGCACTTAAGGAATAAAGCTAAATGTAGCTAGCTTTATTATCTATGCTTTTAGTGTCTATTAAGCCAAAAACATGACTACAGTATAAACCATATTTGAAAATAGAAGTCGATTATCAATTACATTAGTGTAGTTTCTCCAATTAGATAAAATACTGTAAAAGAGACAATTCTCTAGCGAAGAGATATAATTATCTGACATTAGTGTGCTCATGCATAATCATATAATGCAATTAGTTCTTGTTTTATCTCTGAAGTTAATGGAAATACTTGAATATGTCAGAAGCAAAAAAGACAAATATGACATTCCACAAAATAAAGTGTCACTAATCAATCAGTGCCAAAACCAAACCTAAGCTTGGCTTTAAAATGATATGCTGGTAATGATATTCATCTATAGAAGTCTTTGTGCTGTATTATGCAGTGATAATGAGACATAAAGCCATATCATTAAGATACAAAAAAAACCGTCTCTTTGGGTCAGAGGGTCATCCCTGGTTATAGTGTCCTGGCCGAGTGCAAGGGCAACTAAGCAAGAGAAAATAAGGAGCACAGAGAGCTCATTAAAATCAGGTGGTTGCTAATAGGGGGGAGGTATAGGTAGATATACGGTACGGAAAAGCAACCATTTACTGTAAGTGTGAAATAGTCAAATATGTGATATTGTCTGTGATTGTCTGTGATATGTGATATATCTGATATGTTTCGAGGGCTTGTCGGTTTGCTTTGGTGAAATGTTTGCATTAGGGATGTCATGAGTCTTCAGTACCAAGTCGTTGCCAAAATTCTGAACACGTGACTTGTTTTTATAAGCAAGTACTGTGAGTCTCGCAAAATAACGTCGTAACGTCTTCTCGTTGCAAGGGGATGCACCTTTCCTCTTTTAATGCAACATGACGTGAACAACAAATCTGTGTTGTTAACAACAGGAGAGTTACAGGGTGGTCGCAGTCTTATAATAATAAATAACAAACTGCTAATATTAACAGAGTGAGGTTACATTGAATCATATTATAATTGTCATATTGGAAGGTAAACTATGACATTAACATGATGTGTTCAAATGTTGTCATGTAAAATGTTTGATTGTGGCAATAATAAATGATAAGTTAAGTTGTTTAAATGATAATGCTTGGAAATATAAAAAATTATTAGTAAATTATGACCTATATAGTGAGATATTAAAGGTTTGTATGGTGAAGTACACGGCATTTATTGTTTGGTTTTCAAAAAAAAATTACAATGGAATTGTATCAGGTATTTGTATTGACCATAACATTTCTGCTGTCGTGACATAGTTTGCATGTTGTTTTTGATCCCAGCAAGGCGAAGAAGCCGAGGAATAATAATTCCATCGCAGAATTTGATAACATATAATTGTATGAATGTTCAGACTTCTAACTTTAGGTATTTACTCTTGCATTGAGGAAAAAGCAGACGCCAACTTTGCAATGAAGCCAATTCCCACGCGCGTACAGATAGGAAGCAACCCGTGACGTGTGCCTCAAGCCAGAACTGAACCACATACTTAAGGCTTGCCAGCACCACCCTCCAACCAATTACGATGTATTCTGAGAGGTACTTGGCTATCAGAGAAGCCAGCAGATCTGCCCTGCCTCGATGAGTTGCAACATTTCCAGGCACACACAGGTCATTGATTAGAGGGGCTCAACTCACAGCCTCAGTCTATCAGCGCTCAGGGACCGGTAATCAATTCTCTAATGCCGTTTGAGCCTATTCACCGCAGCAATGATCCACTCCTCATTTTGCAGATACAGACACACATGCCCACGTGGAAGGACTTGTGTGGATGTTGCCAAGCACACACCGAATATTACCCAGATGGCCATCGTAAAAGCAGGGGACAACTCCCAAATATTAACTTACCAAGTGAAGCAGTGATGGGGCACTGTCATCTAATGACATTATCAAAATGAGTGCAGCTCTCCTGAGGCGGACTCTGGTTCCTGATTACCTGGCAGCGCAGGACCCTGTTTGTGGACAAATCTGATCAGCATAGCACCAGACACAGGCATGGCCGGTCAGCGACTCAGCCCTGCGGCCCCTTATCTCTACCGACAGGCTGTTGTTCCTTTTATGGGCAATGATGTACTCCCAAGAATTAATCTGATTGGGCTCTGGTGGAAGATTATGTTCGAGTGAAACTACTGAAAGGAAAGCACGGGCCATAACTTCCTTTCTGCGCTACCCTCGATGAGATGGAATTACGCTGAGAGACCTTGTACAGATCAGGGAGAGTGAGGACTGAACCTCTGCTTCTGCGGAAATGGACTGACCAGTAACAACTCCGATTATTGCCTCCAAGAAACTTTTTAAACAGGATAATTGACAGTCAAACAAATGTGTGCAATAAGAACCATGTTGCCTCAGTCCTAAATTACAACGTTATATAGTGTAATTTTGTTGTTGCTTCCAAACCATCTTCCTTCTAAATACTTTTCACTTTCATTTTTTATATGCTTGCTAACAATATTAACATCATTTTACTTTGGTGGCATCCTAAATGCAGGGCTTTTAGTTGGAACGGAGTATTTTTACAATTGCTACTAAATTAAGAATCTGAATACTTCCTCCGATGATCCCTATAATTTGTATTCCCTATAATTTGTATTATAATAATACTATAATTATCTTTCAAAGGCAAGGTTTTCTGTTGGTATTAAATTCAATTAGATTGTATTTCAACATGTTAATTAAAACAAATAATATATCCAGCAAACATCAAACATCAAATACTCAATAAACAAGGTCATACTTCAAGTCAGAAAAGGTGTAGGTAGAAGTGAATACTTATCAAGTCACACCCCTTTAAAAACAATATGTTGTCAATGTAATGTATATTATTAATTATACATGAATGTTCTGACTTTATGCACAAATCAAACAAAAATAAGGCATTTGTCAATTCTCGTTGGTAAATGCTTAAATCATGTACACTTCCATTTGTGAAATTAAAAAAATGTGCTTGGTTGATGCGAGTCATTGCTTTCATCAGGCTTCAGTAAAATGTATCAAAGAAATCGACCTGATTGTTTAGAAGAGGGTTGTTTTAAAGGAGCATGTAATCTAGGATTTAAGCCCACACATGCAGGGCCCAATGGGTTAGCACCCCATCGCCTTGATAACGCGCCACCTCGTCTCCGTAGGCTGGCTTTTAGGGTGACCTCACATTGTGTTTTCATAAAAGGAAAACTAAATTGAGCTTTTGATGTAGTGCAATGTATGAGTGGCCCGTAGGAATTAGCTCCTTCTTCCTTCTTTGAGCATGTGAAAAGCAGTGGGATCTAAGCCCACAACACTCTCCTGTTGTGGACTGATATTTACTGTAACTCAAAACTAAAGAATCAACTGATAGTTAAAACTTTGATCTGAAAAAATGATAGAAGCACTGATACCCGGTTTAAAAAAATGTCGAGCTGGGGAGCTTCTTTATCAAACAAAACAATTACCATACACAGTATGTGTATATCTGCTTAATTATCCAACATTCATAATGATCAAAACGAATGATTCAGTTTGTTTTTAAACTGATTAGGAGTATCATTAAATGTGAAAATATACCTTTGCAAGCATCACAACACATTAATAACTTAATAGTTTTTGCCAAGTTTCCATTTCTGCATTAAAATACCTGTCAATCAATTATAGAGTGATGGGAGCTTTAGGGTGCTTAGAATGTTGGTGGTCATTTGACCTCAGTGTTTGCATTTGGATCACGGTTTGGGCTTTCAAATGAACAACGCTACGACAGTTTACTCATACAAATCCAGTATAACAGTAACCCAAACAAAAGAGTATAACACTTACTTTGGTGTCTGTGTGTCATCCAGGCGGTTCCCCAGCTGGAACTCGTGGGATTTGCTGCGGTGCAGTGCGGTGAAGCCCGGCAGCAGATGGATGAGCTTGCGGCTCGGTGGAGGTGGCGTGCCCGGGGCCTTCCCTTTGTACCTTCGCCGCATTGGGGGGGTGCCAGGCGGGGTCATGGTGTTGACCACCAAGGGAGTCCGAGGAGGCGTGTGGCCAAAATGCCTCTGTCGGGGAGACGGGGGCAGAGAGCGATGACCAAAGTCCAAGGGAGGGAAGAGCCCCGTGGATGGGCTGTCGACGGTCAGCCGATCGGCATATAAAGGGGGGGCCAGGGCCTGGGGGCTGTGGCACATGTGCTGGTTGTACTTGGACTGGACTTTGGGGCTTTGGGAGAGCTGGTACCGGATCCACTGACTGACCTCTGGTTGGCACACTGGAGTGTTCTCTTTGCCCGATTCAGAGGTGGGCCACTGGATGGACCAGTCCTGCTTCGACTGGCTCCCTGTGGGAAGATGACACAGATTCAACAGATTCAACACCAACAGAACACCTGGTTGTGACAAACTAAATAACATGTTCATATAAGTGTACAGTTTTTTTTTGCGATGCAAATAGTTTCGATTTATTTTGACTACGTTTTTTAATGTCTGTTTGTATCCTCTCCTATCTATAAACCTATACAAGTGATACAAGTTAAGTTTTTGTGTTGATGGTGATCACAGGTTTTTTAAATACCATCTGCAAAATAAACAGCAACATTTATAGAAACGTAGGTACTCTAGATAGTACACAGACCTCGGTACTTTTATTGAAATGCTTTTTTCTGAATAATTAGACTAGATGAAAACTGTTTTATGTAAAAAGATGTTGCTGTTAAATTCTAACATTCGTTTTTGGCCCTCAGTTTATCTCCAAAGTCAGAGGGGGTCAAAACTTAGCCAAATAGATCAATATCTGCATGTCTTGATACCACTTAGGGTAGTGAGAAAATATATTTTTATTTCATAATTTACCTTTCTTGCTTAGTATGGTGTATCAAGTTAAACTAAAGTGGTTCTTGACATGCACTTAAAACTAAATCATCAATTAACTTTTCTTCTTGATTGCAGCAGTAAGAGTAATCCTGACGGCAGGCAAACATTAACAACCAGCAAATGTGCTCAATTTGGGTAATGAAGAATTAACTCAGCAGTTATCTGATGTGATCGCATTAGTAGTGCCGTGGTTTTCAAATATGCTGATGCAGAGCAGATTAAGCATGAATGAATGGAGCAGCAGAGTGAGAACAATGGAAGAGTGCACCAAAACAGAACAGGTCAAAGCCGTATGAATCATAACACAAGTCGACTTCTACCCAAAACTAAACTTTCTGTTGAATGAGAAAGAGAGAGAAGCAGAGGCAAAATCATTGAAGGTGAGCAGCCAAAATGAGTGTTTTTGAGCTCAGATGACAATACTTTACCTCCATTGCTGTGCAATTTATCCTCTTCAAGTTGTTCTTCAGAAAGAAACGGGGGGGAAAAATGTGTTTATTGATCTGGCAGAGACACAGCTGAAGTAGTCTGCAACATCCTACTTTTCTTTCCATCTGCAGTTATGTATAGCCAAAAGGCTGTTCAGCAAAACAAAACTATGTTGGTGGAATTGATCTGGGGCTATGCAGTAACTCATATCTGACTCTGAGCAACATTTACCTCACAGTCTTCAAAAACTGCTTTTGACCACAAAGCCACATTTAATGCAAATCTCTGTCAACAAAAGTGCACTTTTTTTATTTTTGTGTCATTATTTTTTCTACCCTGCGACATTGTCTCCAAGGAACTATGAGCATCAAAAACACAAACTTCAAACACAATATAAAACCAGCAACATCAAATGAGCTTCGGAAAATATCTCCCATAAAAGGTCCCGGTGGAATTGCTAAACTTGATGAAAAAAAAAAAAGAAGCCTGCAGCCTTTCCTATTCTGTAATGTTATGAAGAAGAGGCCGCGAGGAACGATGAGTTCTGGGAAGAGAAACAAGGGACATAGTATGGGGATTTTCAAGGGTCCCACTTCTTCTTCTTTCTAAATATATGCCTACTTAAGTCATATTGGCGAGGGGGTTTCTTACATTTCTTATTAAAGAGTTCTTTTTTACCAGAGGTTATGCTAAGAAAATACTGAAGGAAAGCAAAACTTTTAAACAGATGCCCCTGGAAATTGTTAAATACAAATGTGACTGAAGACGTGAAGTTGTATTCATATTTTATATTGATGCCTTTTCCAGAAATAAACATCACATTTGCAAAGATTGATCTGGAACATACGTCCTGTTGACTACTGTAGCTCGAGCCTTGGATATTACTCAGTAGGGTCTCTCGAGTGAAGCTGTAGCTGCCACTCTGTCCTCAGTGAGGCTGTGTGAGTACCACAGGTGCCTGAACCCACATTAAGAGGCCCACATCTCAACCCTAAAAACCCCTTCAGAAATCAAGTTCCAGGGAGGATGAGTGGGCTCAAAAGACTGCTTGTCCACCAATGTGAGGGGGGGATGCTTAATCAAGCCTCTTTTATTAGCAGGAAAATGTCAAAGTCCAGCGTGACCCAGCATGAACGACTTAAACTAATCACAGACCAGTGAAGAGTTCTCACCTCTGAGGCTGAGAATATGGATCTGTTCTATAGGGGAGGTTTTGGTTTCCCTTACATTTTCAATCAAAGGGTCTCTTATTCTAAACAATAGGGAAATGGCCGAGTTTTGTGGCATCCATTGCTGTCTGTGCAGTCTCATTTGTTCATTGTTCATCATTCAGGAGGTTTTTCACAGGAATAGTATTATCCTACTCTCTAAAAACAAAAACACAATGATACAAACAGCTTATTGCTCAATATAATTTCTCTGAATACTTAAAGGTAGGGTAGGTAAGTTTGAGAAACCGGCTCGAGATCGCTAGAATTTGAAAATACACAACCGGAGAAAATCTGCCACTTCCTTACAGAGCCCCTCCTCCAACACACACGAACGCGCATATGACCAATGAGGGCACGAGATAAGTTTGTGCACAGATGGAAGGCTGACAGGCAGGTAGGCCATCCAGTTATTTTAGCCAGGCCGGCTAAAATGATTGGTCGTGCTTTTTACAGTACTACGGCTTCCACAGATGACATTTTTTTATGGATTTTTTGTCAAAGCACTTAAGATATTCATTGCTATCGGGATGTTAAGAGCATTCCATGGAATATAACAAAAAGTGTATCTTGAGCCGATTTCTCAAACTTACCTACCCCACCTTTAAGATTAAGATCTTCAGGGGGTTTTATAGTTTAACCAAGAGTCATATAATATTTTAATATTCTCCTCATCTATAAAACAAATGGACATGGTGAGTCAAATTGGTAAACACGTGAATAAAGCCGTTTCATTTAAACTAAAGGAAGAACATCTCTCTCTGTGATTCTCCGACGCTGTGCAGCTGCAGTTCAAGTTTTCTCAGCTCGTTCTTTAAAAACTTAAAAGTGAGACATTCAATGACTACCTTTCTTCATCCTAAGATCTAAGAAGTGTGTTATGAACCTAATGCTTATAACTAGATACAAATTATATTTATGTTAGACCAACAGACAACAAAATCCAACGGACCGTTACCTTAATTGAAATTATGAATATTTCTAGGTTTGACATTTGTTGGAATTTGTTAGGATGACTCAAGTACACAACTCAACAAAATGTTAAACTTATAGGTCTAGTTCATATTTGACATTTTAATGTGGAAATGTTACATATTACTGCTAACATGCACACCTTTCATGCTGCCTAGCCTCAGTAGGGTGGTCAATTCAGATGAGAGTCAACGTGAAGCTGATTGCTTTAGTCGGGTCCGGAGGTGCGTTTTACCTGACACATTGGCCAATTTGACCTGTCCATTTGAAAACCAGCACCTTGCGAAATCTAACCAGATCGTTTTTGGAAGTGTGGACCAATCACCATAAATCCAAATGATGTGCTTCCCTTCTGTAATTATATTCTTGCACGAGACCGCCTCACTTTAAAACTTCTTTTGACAGTTCTTATCAAGCTGATACCCAAGTGAAATGCCTCTGCAAGTGAACCAATGAACTTAAATCACATTCATAAAACTGTTGCTTCAAGTAATGAGTCAATTCATCAAGCGCACTAGTATCTTAGCAACTGCTTCCGCAAAAAAAGTGACAAGACTCGACTTATGAATATCTTGTTTCACATGATCTCACCTAAGCCAAAGCCTCAGGCAATCAAAAAAAACACATGCTGCCAAACGAGATGAAGAACACAAACTGAGCGTAACGCCTTTGAAAACTGTGATTTTAGTTAATTTGCGTGCCTTGTGCTTGTTAGAGAGACAGTTTTTGAAGTTACTTTTCATGCAGGGCATTGATCGGATTTTTTTCAGAACCACATAATCATCAATCTTCCATTCTCTCGCTCCTCCTGAATAATGTCGCATTTCCACCTCCACTGTCGAACCGAACAATGCACCTGAAGCCTTTCGCCTCTCCTCTGCAGTGATTAATGCAAGTGGCACACCCCAACACCATTGTTGTGGCAATCTTAACATGCCGTGTGGCTTTTGAGAAAGGCAGATAACAGCCTTATAATTGGCCTAATTACCTCTAGAATGTGTTGCTGCTTTGGGCTAAATGGCAGTAAAATGCCACGGGACAGCGGCTGGTTTATCTGACGGCCGCTGTAAACAGGATTTGGTGAAAAGGGCAGTGGCTGCGTTCAATAGATGAAGTGTCCCTATTGAATCTTGACTCTTTTAAGTTGAGGGTTCATGGACCTTCTCGCAGTGTAGTCAGTGGGACTCAAAGTCTGCTAATTAGATAACAGCCAATAAGGATCACCAAGGGGTGTTCAGGAAGATGGGGGTTCGGTCAATCTTCTGGTCCTTTCTTCCTTCCCCCGTTTCATCTACTCTTTCTCTTCACGACATGACAAGGTTTTTCTTCTTCACCTCCTGTCGTCATTGCCTCTTTCTCCCCCTAATTTTCTCTCATGTTATTCCACATCCCCCTTCCCCCGCATGCCTCCTTCGATCTCCTCTCTCGCATATTCTGTGCCTCCCTCTCCTCTGCCTTTCTTCGACTCCTTTTGCTGATGGCATTTGAAGCCAATTAGGTGTTTGTGAAGCCGTCTTAAGACCGAGCATGGGGACTTTTTTTTTTTTTTAAGCTATCAAAGATTACAGGTGTAAAGTCACAGAGGAAACCTGTCATGCTAAGACAAGATAAACACTATTAGCCTGATAAACAGACAAACTCATATTTCAAAAGTTGTCCATGTGAAAATGTTTGTCTGTGAGAGTGTGCGAGGACTTGTCTAGAGGGGCGGGCTGAATAATGTGTGTATATTGCGGCACAAAGGACCGACCGGCTGCCTCCGAATTGTATGACTCATCCTCATTGCAACTCGTGGACTGCAATCCCAAGAGCCTGTAGTGAAAAATTCTATTAACTTAGCATTAGTTTCCTTCCTCTGCCATTACACCACAGAGCGCCATACATTCACGTATTATGTTCCCTTCTGCTCTTCTATGTGATGTAGCCTACAGTACGAACTGCCAAGATTGCAAAGTATATGAATGTCATTGTCTGCCAATTTTAACATAAATCCTGATGACTCATAAACTGGATCAACATATTTTCTTTTTGAAAGAAAAACATGTGCCATACAATCTGTAAATCCTTTTTCTCTCATTCATGATGGTTGGAAATATCTGTACCTTTGCAACAACATCCAAGATGTAAGAACATCCTCTGCTTCTTGCTTTGCAGTGTGTAAGAGCTGCATGTCATCACAGGGTCCGTAATACCCTTTAAAAAAACATGCTCTTCTTCTATTTTTGCATATATTCATGCTGAAACACACATACTTGCACAATCCCACCAACTGTGCACACACACACAGATGTGCAAATGTGGGGATGTTGTGAGGCAGTGACATGTCTCCCTCTCCGAGCTCAGTCTGGGTAAGAATATGAAGAACTTTTCCGCCCAGCCTACTATTTCTCTCGGCTCAAAGTGCCTCTCACCGCTCTGTGCACTGCTGGTGGTGTTGCATTCACACGTCTACAGCCCCCACCCCTTAAGAGAGCCCATTAGTGGCTCTTTGTGACCAGAACCTGCCTCTGAGGGAGGGAGGGAGTGAGGGGAGGGGAGTACGGTTGAGACAATGGGCAAAGAAGAGAGGCAGAAAATAGATTGACAAACAATAAGCAGGAGAAAGAGAAGGAAAAAAGTAGACGTAAAAAATGTAACGAAGACAGAAGAGGATAAACATAGCCCAGACCTTCATGGTAGACTTTGAAGGATAGCAGATTGTTTTATTGCAGTTTCTTAAGCTACAGTATAACCCTTAGCTTTGACAAAAGAAACTTAGGTGCTATGTTTTTCCAGAGCTTTCATCCACATTACATGGTGTGTTCCAGTAAATGGAGTTTGCTTATTGTGACCGACGCATGGATCCTTGGTCATGAAATAACAGGTGGTCACACAAGGGGGACCTAACCCATATGTTGTTTTAATTGAACTGTTCAAGGTTTAATGAATCTATCCATAAATACATGACAATGACAATGCTGCTGTCCAATTAACCGATGCAAGTAACATTGTATATATACAAATCATGCTGTAAGTAACACAGCTGAACAGCAAGGGAAATGAACAGACAACATAAGCTTTCTGTGAACACCAAGACTGAAATCATTGAGGTGCATAAAGCTAGACGGGGGCAAAGGTCCTCCACAGTGAGTTCAGGCCAGACAAAGATCAGGGAGGCCATTCGCATCCAACCCTTTTAAAACACAGTGGGTGGTTTCATTATTTGTGTCTCCTTGATTTCTTCACTTGCTTTCCTTATGTTTTATCTCCTCTCGGCAAGGATGAAGCGAGGGCAAGAGGCGAGGATGCAGGAGCTGAAGATGCCAGATGAGAAATCCTTGGTTCAGTAGCGTCAAGTCTTCGTCGACGTCAGTCAAGACGTGCTGCACAGCTGTGTGTCATGTTTGGAGGTGTGGCATTTATACGTCACCCCGCATAGGGTATTTCTGTGTTTTCTCGCTCTGAGCTCCTTCAGAAGCCTCCTCTCTCCTCAAAGTGCAAGGTGGAGGTAATGAGATGTATTCTGAATATCCATGTTTAGGTCATGTGATGACATACGAGATATCTACATCCAGTGAAAAAAGTAAGATGCAGCTGGAAGCTCCAGAAAAACTTGGCGAACCATGAGTGATGGTATTAGATTTTATTTCATGCCCTGTTTCCAAGATCAAGAATGTACTTTTATACTCAGCTGTAACTTAACTGAGAGCAGTAATATGTTGATTCTAAGTCACAATAAAATGTCAGTCTGTTATAAACACTGACAGAACTGTGAGATAGCTGGAAAGCAATCAATATTTTCCAGCAATTTACGCACACCTCATATAGTGTTTTTCTCTTTTTTCAGGCCAGAAGGGAAAGGGCTACAGGATGGGGGCTTCGGGAAAAACAGACAGATAGCAGCAGTTGCTTAAAAGTTGGTGCTATAGTTGTAGCAGGGATTGTCAAAGCCACTTTATGCAATTAGGTGTGAAGGAGCATCCTTATGGCATTCTTGCAATGGAGTATCAGGTCAAGAATATACATCAAATATCAGATTATATAATATATCACACTCATTCTAATAAAAAAGGAATATCTACAGCAGGTGCAAGACGGGAAAGAATCCAGACTGAAACATTTTTAGATTCATTATGAACAGCCAAAGTCTAAGACAGTGACAAAAGAGAGCTGGTCTCCAATGACGCCTGAAGCCTGCTCTGAACCCAGCTGGACCGAGGCATGGGCGGCTGGGACCCCCTGAAGGACCACCTCTCTGTCTTTCTGGATCAAATCCGCCTCTGTCCCCAATCAAGCCAATCAGACGGAAATTTAAAAAGTTAGAGAAGCCCACAGGTGGCGAACAACTCCTGCAGTCTGACAAACCATTACAGAGTGCAGCTGTGTACCTGCAGAATCACAAAGAGCCTGTTTTTCAGTGGAGTGCTGTAATTACAAACTGGGGAAAAAAGAAATAAAAAAGCTTTGAAGAACTGCCAAGTTAAACCTCCTCTAATGAAACACTCTTTTAATAAAGCACATTTATGTTAAGGGCACATTGAAGAAAAACTACTCGTCAAATTAATTTGCTTAATTATTCATCAGAGCTTTCCGTCTGAAAGGACATCTGTTACAGAACAGAGCGTGTGCGAGAGTGTGTGCGAGAGTGTGTGCGTGTGCGTGTGCATGTGTGTGTTTGAGTGGGAGTCGAGGAGAAACAGATATGTTATCAAACGGGTTTACAAAAGGTTGTCACTAAACACAAGGACCCGTTTTAGTGATGTAATACTGCCCCCTTCTGGTTCGTTTGTATCATTGCACAGTCTTTGACCTAACAGACTGAGAACACCTGGTGGCCTGTACCGCCACCTGGTGGAAAACATGAAGCAGAGAAATCCACTTGTGGCTTCACAGCATCAGCAAGTCCACACACACTGTTTGTGACAGCCGAAAAAAATACATGGATTATATGGATATATGGATTATTTAGAACTAGGTCTGCAAAATATGACAAATTGCGATTTATTTGATTGATTAATATGATATGATTAAGGATATGGAAGGAATTGATCATTTTTGCATTATAATTGTCATTATCATTTAAAATATAATAAAATACCTACAGTATAGTAGGATTTTCAGGAGGGTCTGTATCGAAGAAGTATTTTTTGTTTAGTCCTGTAGAATATGATTTGTATGCCGGTATATCTCTGCAGCTCAACAATACTTTATTCAAAATTACGTTTTTAACTCAAATCTGGCCATAAACAAATATTAGGCTTCCTCGCACTAGTCCATATTGTTTATTATAAAAAATGTCCATTAATTGTGCAGCCCTATCAGGAACATAATGGTGGAAAGATAAACATCTGATATAGTTAGACAGGCGTTTTATAAAGTGGCTTACGGCTAAAGAATAAGAGTGAACATTTCCTATTTTAGGGTCCTTAACTATCACTGAGGCCCAATCCCAAACCACGCCCTACACCCTACCCCTACACACTACCCCTCCGTGACAGAGTGAACTCCGTGGAGTGACACTCGCAGCTCAACGAGGCTCCCTCCTGTCAGATGGAGGGTGTAAATACAGCGGCAAACTTTGGGACAAACTCCCCTCTCTCCGGCAGAAACAGGAAATGCCGTACTATTTCAAGGATGCTACGTCATCGAGTCCCGCCGAAGGACTGTTCCAATGTCCAGGCTCCTTGGAATTCTACCGAGCCCGGCGTCCTTCGTAGCGAGAGGCTGCACATGTGTATCCTCCGCGGTCTTAAAATCCCCACAATCGCGCTCACCTGTTAGCCTGTTCCACCATTCTTCGTTTTCCGAGGCTAGGAAGGATTCTTGCCTCGCTTCTGAAGGAAGTGACTCGGAAGACATGTCCTACCAAGGAAGCGTGTGCAGGTGTTGCGTCATATAAATGGCCCTGCCTTACATTTTCCGCCAAAGATTTTGGAAATTGGTCCGTGCGCAAAGCATTGTGGGGATTTTAAGACCGCGGAGTCTACACATGTGCAGCCTCGAAATTTCCCGCAACGAAGTACGCCGGCCTCGGTAGAATTCCAAGTATCATGGACATTGGAACAGTCCTTCGGCGGGACTCGATGACGTAGTATGGCTCTGGAGCAGCTTTCCTCGACATTGAGAAACACCCTCGCTGTTTGAGGGCTTGATAACCCACTCCCCCTCCACACTCGTTGGTTTGGAACAGCACTTAATGTGGCGGACCCTCCGCGCGAGCGCGCAAACGGAGGGGTAGTGTGTAGGGGTAGGGTGTAGGGCGTGGTTTGGGATTGGGACTAATGGCGCATTTCCACTACAGCGCGGAGCTCGCTTTAAGCGTGCCGAGCCGTGCGGGGCCCGTTTTTGGTTGCGTTTCCACTTAGCGTAGTACCGGCTAGCGGGTACTATTTCCAGATTTTCTGGCCCCATAATATCGAGGTTCTTTCTGGGCCAACAAACAGGGCTGAGTATGCTAAACTAGAGAGAGAATCGCTGGCAAGGGGGCTACAACTACAACAAGATGAACATATTTGACCGTTATTTAATTGTAATACATGTTTAAAAAAGATGCCGAAGTAACAACATACTGATACCGGTTAGTAAAAACCATGAATTAATGCTTTGACAAGTCTGCAGACAGACGGCAGGCGAAAAACCTTTTAAAATGCGTGTTTTCTGAATGGAGATTGGCTAAGCTAACGTTGTATATGCTCCGACCGTCCACACTCACAACAACGGCCTATACAGACATAAATAAACCAGCGATTGTACTCGCCATGACACAGACAGTCTGTGGTTTGTACTTGTTTAACTTTTGTCTAGTTTCTGAACAGATATGAGGAGCTGTGAGCTCTGTGTGCTAACAGCTAACGGCTGATGTTGGCTTTGTGTTTTTCGCATTGAAGATGACGTCACGGCTCCGCCTACACTGCGTTACTATAGATACTACCCCAGTTCCTGTAATGGTGTGCGCCATAAAGTGAGCCAGTCCTAACGAGGCCTAGCCATACCGAGCGAGGCCGAGCGAGGCCGTGTAGTGGAAATGCGCCATTAGTGTCAAATGTCATCTGACCTGATAAAGCAGTTACAGCCAATCCCACATACGTTTTCTTGTCAAAGCAATACAATCATTTTTTGCACAGATTTTACTCAGGAGTGGGTCTTCTACTGTCAGCAGTTAAATCTCCTCCTAAGATCATGAACAAATGTTCATGAGTAGGACACTAAACTACAAATTACTCACGATGGTCAGACCAGGGTTTGTTCGGTAGCTCACTGCCATCCTTGTTTGAGTGTGTGAATGAAAGGCAATTTGTAAAGCACTTTGGATAGAACGTGTGATATAAATTAGGTCACTTACTCTACTCTTTAGTATGCTCTCTTGCGGACAGCATTTAACATTTTTTAACCTCCGCAGGTACAAAACACTTGTTCTTCATTGTCGTTCAACATGTGAACATCCACAAAGGCACGTTTTAGAGTTGATGTTTTATATCATGTGCAAAGTGGATGCTTTTACTGGCACATTATGGAGTTTCATTAATTTGTCTTTTACAGAATAAATGTGAAATTCTATGTGCAAACGGATATAAAGAAAGGACCGGCAAACCTGAGGGAGCCGGATGTAAAGCACATCGTGCCCTAGTGAAACAATTATATTAAAAGCAGCAATAAATAATAAATTGTGTGTTGTGAGATTTAAACTTCTACAAAAATAACGATGTTACAAAGCTGAACATTATTTTGTTCAGTCTTAACTACGATGAGCTCTGCTCAGGTTAAATGTGGGTGAATTTATGTGATAAGATTTAGGCTTTGAATTCTTTTGAGGTTCTTGTACTTACACAAATATCAGAGTATGTTGTCCAATACTTAGTGGTGACATTTAAATATATAATAACCAATACATTATGATACATTATTTAAAAAAAAACTACTGTAAAGGAGAAACTGTGCAGTTTTAAAATTGTATAAAAATAGCAAAATACCATTTATTATTATACATCTTATCATTGATTGCATCATATTTCACAACTTCATGACATGAAAGCTGTTGCTCTCAACAGGTGGTGTCTTATCTCACAAAGATAATTGTCTGGCACACAAGTAGAGGTTCACATTATTTAAAGAGTGTTTAGAATAAAGAAAATAGCTGAACCTCTGTGACTGAACAGTGCCACCTACTGAAACACAAACAGTACTGCATACACTGTGTACTTTATACCTAACTCTGGGACTGGTATTGGATTAACACCACAGCAAAACGACTAGCATATTATACATAAATCATGACAAACCTAAACATGTGGAGGGTTTGTCTGATTTAAACTTCATAAAGGGTGAGTTAAATAAGACGTGTTCTGACTGAAATCAGGAATGAGGTTGCTTTTTTGTTCCATACCTTACATTTCAGTAATTTTTAAACATCATAAAAAATACATAACACTATTCCAACTACAGAGTATAACTCTTGTAATTCTAATCTTCTTTAAATAGTCTATCACATAAATATGAACAATGGTTTGGAAAGGGCATAAAGAATTCAAAGATTGTTCAGCAATTATTATTAAACCATTAAACTGTAACCTTTACATATTACAGTGTTCATTTGTATGTTGATTTAGGATTTATATTCTTAATAAAGCTTTATTTATAATTATGAATACCTGCATCATTGACACAACACTATATCACTGAAATGTATTAATCATCTTAGGATGATTTTTATTACACATTATATTCTTCATAACTATGTTTCATTTGTTGTTTTGCCTGTTTTGCCCTCCCTGTCTCTGTTAGGGATAGTCTTACACTGCGACCTACAGTATACTGTACTAGACTACCCCCATGACAACACATATAAACACACAAACAATACAATGCATCCCCTTAAAAACATTTTTCTTTCACTGGATTTGTTTAAAAAATGACATGAAGTCCATCCTCTGATAGTTAAGTAATCTCATCAAGCCTAGCAATCAGTTAGAGGGTTTAATTGTGGTATTATATATATTATTTTACACGTGTGCATATATATTTTGTTTATTTAAATATACGTATATATATTCTTATTTTTTATGTCATGTATTTCCATACTATGTTGTAGGTATACCTCTAATTACTGATGCACTATGTTTGAGAATGCAAAGTTGCTCAGGGACGTTTGCTTCTGTGGTTTCAACAGAAAGATAAAACATGTGCCCCTAATATCTCTGTTGCTGTACTACAGCATTAAGATGTGTTTAAAAAATGGAATTCTACATCTTACACATTTTATACACACATCTTTAAAGCAGGTTAATGAGGTAATTGTTGGTTGTTGTTGTTGTTGTTGTTGTTGAGTATAGTCTTTGTATGTTCTGGTTTATGAACTACCAATTGTAAATATCTTTTTACATTGCTGAAAACTTGCCATTGGTTCTGAAGTATTTCAGATAATATAATTGCTTCCCTAGTTTGGTTGTATTATTATTGTGTACCATTGTTGCACATCATTCTCTCCCCCTCCATTCTCCATAGCTGTTTACTGTTACAGAAGAATTAAATACTACAGAAACACATATTACAAAAATAAGTTGTTCTTTAGCAGCTGGCTCTCAAGTCTCACATGTCCCGACTTCAATGTACTACCCTGCAACAATAATGTATATTTGTGTATACTCTAAAGACAAACGTGTGTGATTTGTATATTGCACCTATTAAAGTCCCCATCTAATTCCTGTTAACCTTAAAACCTGTAATAGCTGAAATAGTTGTCCTGAGTCTTATGTTTTTAACTTCAGTTTTCTTATGCTTGATAGTTGTTTATGTTTGTTTCAGGAGTTCCAAATCAACATTTCATGAGAGTATGGTACGTTTATCTTAAACACTTTTTGAATTGAATTTACAGAATTACTACAGTTATCAAAAATGACAAATACCATGGGAGAAGTGTTTGCCGTTATTGCCCACCCCTAGCTCACACTTTACATGTAAAATATAACATGCAGGCCAAATCTGGATATTGACAATTGTCAATAAAGATTTGTTTAAAAGCTTTGATGTAGGAGTTTGTTTTCAAGAGGATGTACACCAGTAGGCTTAAAATGGAGGAATTTGCTGCCTAAAATATCTGAGACGTCCTCAACGAAAGAGAAGCTTGCATATGGACATTGCAGGAGACGACGCAGCTGTGAACAGTTTAGCTAAACAAGATTTTAACATTTCGTAAAAAAGAAATGTATGGCAATCAATGACAGAATCAACCTGGAAATCATCCAAAAAAATGGATGCCATATTTGTAAGTGCTGAAGCTAAAGTAACGTAGTATGTAAGGTGAATTTCAGACTGATGTCTTTAGAATTGTACCAATCATCTAGTTTGATCTTTTAACTTATTATACTGTCTTTTTCGTACCTTACAAAAAAAGCATTTAATAAGCCGAGATTACTTTTTTCACTTAAGGGATAATGACAGGGGAACATAGTCGTCTTATACTGTAAACCTTTGAAAGCTTGTACATCAGATAATACCAAGTTAAATAGAAATGTACTTAAAAACCCACATTTCAAACTAGTTAAGAATGTAATTTTTCAGATTCTAGTGGTAACTGGCTATTTAAAGTCAGATATTTGAATGATAATGTGTGTATCTGTGTGAGTTTATCTGTGTGTTTCTGCGTGGACCCTCACCGAGCTGGTGGGCCTTTCTGAGGCAGGACAGGGAGGCGTTGAGTCGGGCGCACTCCTCTTCGTTGGCACCAAACTTCTGCAGCAGCTCACACACCTGCTCCTCGCTCAACTCCAGCAGGCCCTCCAGGGTCACCTCGCCCGGGCTCATCTCCTGCAAAGCACACACACACACACACACCGTGTAAGTACATGACACACGCATTGTTACGATCAAATCTTAATGAAGGGAATGCATGGTTTGCAATTGACAATGAAGAGAAAAAGGGGTTTAACATTTCCCCCAAATGTTGAACCCCTTTTTTAGTGATTATGTTTTATCTTCAGTAAAGAGAACAAAGATGTCACTGCGATAATGCTGGGTTGTCTGTGTCACTTTGAAAAGCATGAATGTGGCTCTCTAATCTTTCACAGATGAGACAAAAACGTACAAGTTTAAGTTTAAAAAGCTGCAACTACTGTAGCTGACTAATGTGCTGAGAGACCTGCCAATCAAATCAAATGCCTAGTAATCAAATCATATTCTAGCTTCAACAGCCTTTTTTCTGAACAAACATTTCTCACATTTTAAAGCGATTTACAAGATGTGATGTTTACTATTGAGAGCATAAATATTGGTAATAAATGTTTTTATTACAAGAGACAAAAGCTTCCTTGCAGCCAGCATCTAGCGGCTGTAAGTGGAACAGCAGCTTATAACATTTCTGCAGTGCTTGAAAGAGAAAATTGATCAATTATAATAAGAAAAAGGCAACATGCAAAAAAAAAGTCCACAGTTTAGTTTATATCAATTAACAAAACACAAGAGCAAACGCTAAACTAAAACCAAATCACACACAAAGCACATTCAAGTAAGCAAGTCAGTGAAAGGTGAACAGAGCAGGTGACACATTTAATGTTGAAAATGATCAATTCTGTTATATAGCCTTCACAGTCATCTGCATGATATGTTGGTTAGACAGCACTCTAACCTGTACATCAGAGCAATAAAACATTACATTCTCGCTATGGGACGTAAGATTTCCTTTTATAAAAAAAGACGTGCGTGTCTGGATGTATTACCTGTGTGACCTCCTTCCTCAGGTTGACGATGCGGAACCAGTGTCCGAGGCGGGGGAAGTCCTCCAGCTCCACACTGCGCTCCTCTAAGGCCACTTTGCACTTACAGGACAGCTGGCGGCTGAAGTACTTCACCAACTTCCCCTGAGGACAAGAGGGATCGATACAGTGAGGCAGGGCTGGACATGTTCTACTTATTTTCAACTATCAATATAAACAATATATATAATATGATAGCTATTCATTTGTTTAAAGCAGAACTGTCCTGCACAACACACTGAAAAAACACAAGCATTGATTTTAACCTGTTAGACCCCAAGCCTGTTTTTCAGGTTTCAGGCTCGAAAATGACATGCCCAGAACAAATGACTATAACTTCACTTCTAAAAGGGTTAAATTCATAATCTTTTTTCTCAAAGCAAGGTTACATCTGTGAGATGGATGTAGAAGTGTCAGAATCAATATAAATGTATTATGTCAACAAATTCACATAACTGTAGTAGGTTAGTTGT
This sequence comes from Trematomus bernacchii, assembly GCF_902827165.1. NCBI lineage: Eukaryota > Metazoa > Chordata > Actinopteri > Perciformes > Nototheniidae > Trematomus > Trematomus bernacchii. Next base: position 15,294,817 of record NW_022988043.1, read on the forward strand.
AAGCAATAATATTTAGTTGAACCTAGTATTTTTTATTTATACTTATTATTGTTGCTTATTATTAATACATTGAATTAAAGTCAACGTTTCAGTCTTTTCAATGCATGCAACTCATTAATTGTTGTACTGTAGAAGAAGAAAATAAATGTGAATTTAAGAATAAAGAGTGTTTAATATGATTTATAAAATACACTGACTGAACTTACTTTTTAGCACTTCACCATAACGTATGTTAGTGTTTAATGAGAAAAACATAGTCTTTGTTGATTAGGCCTGTTCTTGTCACTAGCAGAATTAACAATAAATAAAAACCCAATAGTGGCATATGCGTTAACCGCTGCCTAGTAGGCCGGTTCGAACCCCGATTCGGCCGAACATTCAGGCAATGTCCTCCCCTGTCTCCCCCTTAATCTCTATAATAAAAGGTCCTCTCTGGTCCAAAAAGGTACTTTAATAAATAAAAAAACACAGTAGTGGAAAAAGTGGCAGAACCACAGCAATCCTATTTAATCCTGTTACAAGCACCAGAGATCAAAGTTGTGCTAAGTATGAAAATGACATTAAAACACTCTCCCTCCCGCCGACCCCCCCCCATAATGAACAGCAGCAGTAGTGGTCTGTAATAATTGATCATGTATTTAAGGGTGCCAGTAAATGTAGCTGTTTACTATCTTTGTAAATGCCATTAAATATATGTTTTTCATGCAATATTCTCCTTTTTACTAATTGAGTGTCAAAGTTTAATTCACAATACATTTTTGGGAGGTTTTCATTTTGAAACCCCATATTTGCTCTCTTATGTCATAGTACTTGTATTGTAGGTTAAAAGCAGGTGAAGTATGTTGTACTTAAGTAGCCCATTCCTCTACCGGCGATAGTATTTACGATGCTGCTCTGTTCAATACATCCTTTTTCCTTGTTATTTGTAAAGCATTGAGCTACTTCTTGGAATATAGGCCTTCAGATTAGAGAGGACAGCTCAGTGGCCTGGCAGTGAACCTGTGCTCGAAGGAAATAGAAAATAGAGAAGTAAAGAGGTAAGTAAGGGGGGCAGATCTGGGTTATCTATGAGGTCACATCCAAGTCATGTGTATTAAATAACAGCAAAAATAAATGCATTTCATTTTGTAATGTGTGTGATATGCTGTTAGATAAAAGAACAAGATTAATTTGTTCCCCTTGACGTTTTAGGTGGAGTGCCGTATCACACAGTTTGAACCCACATGCAGATCACTCCCTTCACCACGTACAACAATTATACAAATACTAATGTTTACATCATGCAAAATGTATTAAAGACTTAACACGACTAAAATAATCTAAAATAAATCTTAGATATATAAATCAACAATTATCTTTTATGAATATACATAAAAACTCAATTAATGAAATAATTATCTCAATGAGAAAATAAAGGACAACAATTGTAACTAGTTCATTAGTAAGTGTGATATTTAAAATACATTTTCTCTATATATATATTTAACTGTTATTATTCTTGGTTAATTTGCCACTTTGATTTTGTTTTATCATTTAACGAAGTACATTTACTCAACTACTGGTTTTAAGAACAATAAAGGGGTTCTCTGTATTTATGACTTATGTAATACCGACTTATGTAATACCGCTCCTCTACATTTTCGGGGAGAATACGTTCCTTTCCAATATATCGTCTGACAGCTAGTTACTTTGCAGATTTTACACAAAACATTTTTAACAGATTAAACTAACAAACTGTACACAACGTTTACGCGTATAATTCCACCATGGTAATCTGCTTAACTCAACATATTTATGTATCATTACTAGCAGTATTTGATTGTAATGTAGTTAATTTTACAGACAACTCTTCTTTGAAGTACAATTTTGAATGCACACAATCACATTTTTACAATTGTGCTCCTTTGACTTCAGAATATGCTTAAACCACTGCTTACACCTTGCTTAGTTACAACGCTATATTAGCTTTATACAGAACATCTTTCTAAAACAGACGTTGTGTACAACCCTCCACTGCGTTTTAATACTATAAAAGCATTAAGGTATGAGGTCCCTATATAAAATATATTTAAACAAACTATTTTGCATCTTGCAGAGATTTCTTATTATAGTGTGAACAGTTAACATGTTGAAAACTATATATTTGGTTTTGACTGTAGGCTTACTTACTCTACGAACCAGTAAGTAGGCTAGAGTTTTTGGTCTGATAGAAAATGATAGTAAAAAAAGGTCAAGACAGTGGCTGACATGATGCTTGAAGACTTACAAATGATAAACTGTGGTGGGCCCAACACACAGCTAAAAATGACTGCTATAACTGCTGTCCTATCAGTGCATAGTGCATACCAAAGAGAAACCAGTGGAGGAGGGTCTCCCAAGTCACCTCTGAATGTAAACCCTATAGCAGCTGCTAACGCTCTGCACAATAAGACACACAGCTACCCTGGCTAAATGTGTTGAAGTCTGACTGTATAGCATCATTTAAAAACAATATATGGTGTGTGGTGCAGTGGGTTGTGCGTTGGTGTTGGGATCAGGGGATCACAGGTTCAAACAAACCCCACTGCAGTCAGCATGTCGTTGTGTCCCTGGGCAAGACACTTCACCCCAAATTGCTCCTGTGGGGATTGCCCACAGTATTGAGTATGTAAGTCGCTTTGGATAAAAGTGTCTAACAAGTGACATGTAATGTAATATATATATAAGCCTCATGCTACAGGTGCTTAAAAAATATATTGCTTTTGTTTAAAGGGGACCTATCATGCAAAATGCACTTGTGTACGTCTTTTATACATGAATATGTGTCCCCGGTGTGTCAGGGAACTCACCAAGTGTCAGAAAACACAACCCTCTCTCTTTTCCTCCATACCCAAATCTCTAAAAACGGGGTTGCAACGGAGCTGATACAGATTTGAAATTGTTCTGACGTCAGAAACAGGGAGCTCCGCCTATATGGGCAACTCTCCACCTATCAGGGGAATGGGGGGTTGGGCCACGGCCACGGCCATTGCCGCTCGAAAGCGCTGGAGACGCTGTAGTACATATGCCAGGCCTGTAAGTGGCGCTGTAGTCTGCCACAAAAGCAGCGAAGAAGACTTCTCACAGAATCAGCCCTTGCAAAAACAGGGCTGGAAAAGAGCAAATAGAGCGAAATGAGGCATGGCTAAAATGCATGATCTGTTTGGTATTTTGAAAAAAAAACTTCACAGACATGTTTTATATAGGTATGGCCCTACAATATATTATTCAAATATAGCATGATAGGTCCACTTTAAGAGAAAACCTGAAATAGAGGCTGACCGGGAGCACACAGCCAGTAGGTGAACTATTCATTCTTCAGAGTTATGACTTTTCTCTGTCTCGTCAGATAGAAGAAGGCTGCTGTTCTCAAGGAATACGGTCTCAAGTGGGCCATACTTGAGTTTTAGTTGAATGCCCCTCATTTAACCAACCAACAAACGGCATCGCCATCCCATAGTTACAGTTGGAGCAGATTTTGGCAAGGCATTCTGTACTTCGTTGCTCTGGCCAAAACCAGAAGGGACTGAACATACTGTAGGAATACTGTGGGCAGGTGCGCAGGCATACGCTGCTAGGGCTAGCAGGCTAACACTAGCACGACACAGGCTAAAAATGATCCGTATTTTCCACAGTTTATTATCTTTACCTTCTGTCCTTGCCTCGACTGCTAGGCATGCCACTGATGATGCCGCTTGGATTTTTTAACCACAGAGTTACAAAAATGTAAAAATCAATGCTTTCAGAACAAGCCTTTCCTGTGTATGTCATGGACAATGTTCGGATAGGGTCGACCCTATATCCATGATGCAACTTAAAGGAAGTAACATTTAGTGCAGTTACAAACAGACAAGAAGTGAATAGAGCCGCATTTATTAAGGGTAGAAAGTCTCTTTTAATTTTTTAACATCTACTTTAATTTTGTCAACAATAAAACTTTCAAAATAAAAGGCCCAAGGCGTTGGATGTACCTTTTAAAGTCACTGTTATTATGGATGACATAAATGCTGTAAACCAGCATATTTCCTTAAATGTTTGACTGTTCTTTTAAGTTTGAAGAAGATGAGTGTATGTGGGGCTATTCCCATTTGGCCAGGAGCTATTGAAATGTTCACAAACGCTACACTGAAACACTTAATGAATGTGCAGCAGACTAACTTCCACAGCAGCTGTATCTGCTCGGAGAAACTACAGTCCTGTACTTTCATGCATCAACATCCAGCACTGTCATTCAAGCGTATCTAAAAACACAATGATTGGTCTTTAAGGAAACGCTGATGCAATTTTTTAATTAAACGTCAATTCATATAAAGACATGAAAAGTAATGCGGCTTAAAATGTACACTTTTATGTGTATTTAGTAGAAATAGTTCCCAAATTCAGCGTACTGAGCTGCAGCGTACTTAAGTAACTGATCATTTTGCAAATAAAACTGAAAATATATCACAAAGGTTACGTATTAGTTGATTGGTTGTTTGTTACTGTTTGTGTAACGATGGGAAGCACATTCAGTGTTTCCCACATCATTTGATTCTATTTGTGGGGGCACCGCACCACACCCATTGCGTTGTTAAAAAACACACCGGAGTTGAGGATCTGTGGGGTTTATTCTCCCAAAAATATAATTTACAATTTAGGCATTAGCAGACGCCTTATTCCAAAGCGACTTACAATGACCAATTACAGGGACATTCTCCCTGGAGTAACTGAGGGCTGAGTGCCTTACTCAAGGGCACACTAGTAGTGGTGTTCCAGGCAGGATTTGAACTCGCAACCTTCCGATCATCAGCCCACCTCACTATCGATTAGACCACCAAAAGAAAAGAAAAAAAATATATATATATATCGTCCGCCACAAATGGATCTTTTTATGAGATCCATTTGTGGTGGACGATATTTAATTGTGGCGGCCCACCACAAATAAATCAATGTATGGGAAACACTGTCATGAAAGCGAGAAAGGTAACCATTTATTTTTGCCCTGACCAGTTTTTTAAAACGAAATCATTCATATTTGTATGATTAATATTAAATTATACTCCAATAATTTGGTAGGTCACTTAATAAATAAAAAAGTGGGGAAATTGAGTGGCAGCATTAATGTTGAGTAAAACTATATAAATAAAGCTCTAAACCCCACTGTGCATAACTTTCCCAACCTCTAACAGCAGACAGTGACAGTTAGAAACTAGTTGGTGAAAATACTGGAATAACATAAGCCATATGCATGCCGGAAACACAAAAATAATAATAAAAGAATAATAACTTTGCTGCAACTTCTGGATTTGTAAATCAGCAACTGCCTGCCAACAAGATTGCCATATCAACTCCAAAGAAACAGCCACTGTTACTGTATGCCCACTCAGCAACAGGTGTGAAAAGAAGGCATGGTTTGAACATTTTAAATCAAAGAAAAGCTCTCTTTTTTCGTTCTTCTTCACAGTTTTTCTCCATTGCTAGAACACACTTAATACGAATGGGACCCAATACATCTCCATCCCCATCTGAGCACAACAGAAGTCTTTTCTTGCAAATGTGTGTCCATTTTTGTACACCCTTTTTCCAAAACAGCTATGGCAGATAATATAGAAAGACACAAAACTCTATTGCATTAACAGTGGTAAACAAAAGAAAAAGATACATTCACAGCTGATACTCAGTGCGTATGAATATCTTAGGCACCCGTGTGAAACTCCTTTGCATAACTCTTCAATCAGTCCTCATCCATCTATAAAAGATGCCCCCTCAGTGATCTCAGTGTTTCTGAGTTTACTTGAACTTCCCCATTGGTTCTTTGGTACAGAAACCTTTCAGTACCTAATGATATTGAATTTCAAAATATGTCTATCTAGGTGTTTCCTGCAGGTCTCACATGTAAATCACAGATAATGGGCACATTAAGAATAAAATGAACGTGAAAACCCTCTTTTATTTAACAGGGAATCTCAAATATATGTGAAGCATGCAGGTGCAGTGTTATTTTAGTCAAATTCTGAGAAGAGGATAAAATGTATACAGTAGTATGCTTACTTGCCTTTTTCTCACACAAAAAACGATGTATCAAGAATAGTCCAGGCCTATGGCACAAATTAGGTTTGAACCCTTTCACCTTGACTACTACATTTTGATTGGAGCTTCTGAATGTACGAATGATTCAAGCAAATAAGCAACGCTGTGAAAGGAGAGACTGTCCAAAAAGCCCATATTCCTATTTAGTACAAAATCTGTCAGCATGCAGTTTGACACAGACAAGAGGACATTTTTCCACAGACTTTCCATACATCCTTCTAATGTGTGTTATTTGAACAGGTCTACACGTGGTCGAGAACACTTATGTATGACGTAGTTTGCACAATGAACCCTTTATAAGCTACATTTTAAAATATACAATAGTTCCCCCTTTGAGGCAAGAAACAAATGCTGATGCTACACGTGTTGTGACCTTCTCTCTTTTCTGTTAGATAAAATACATAATTGGCTCACATGTCATGCTCTATAATGTGTCTGCATCTCTATAAAAGCCTAAAAAAACACATCATGTGCGTGGATCATTCCAGTGTATCCAAGGGCTACCGCCAACAATGCATACAAATATTAATGGAAACCAGTATTACTGTAACACCTTGCTTTTGGCCAAAGCAAGGTCAGTGCACGATGCTTCTAACAAATTGTGTCTGAGGCTCAATCTGCATCCTATAGGTTGATAATAGAGATGGAAACACACCACACTCAATGAGGACCAGGGAAGGTTAACGAGGAAGGCTTTGCGTATGGCTGACGTCATTGTGATCCTCAGCAAAACCCCCGATGGACAACTCATTTGTCGTCGAGGCAATAAGAGCACTGCCATCCTGAAAGCTCTCCAACTCAAGAGGATTTGAGGAACGTTAAATGGTTCTCAGGAGTTAATGCTTTGTTGTATTTGTGAATTTTATATTCAATTATAATATGTGTTTCTCTCTTGAGCATTTCTGCCACACATACGTTTGTTTAATTCTGCTGTGAAACATCTAAATAAATTAAGTGACACAGAAAGAAGTTCAGTTCTATCCAAAGTAAGTTTCTACAGTAGCCCAAACCCGTTTCTGTGTTGGTTCCTGGGCAACCTGGTCTCACCAGAATGCGTGACTCCACCACGACTCCTTAACACCGCATTGCGTGGTGGAGTCACGAACTTTGCTACATTTACGTGTCTGCACCACGCAAACAACCCCAATGTAAAGTGAATGAGGCTCCTTTGTCGTGGTGCACACACGCATTTCTACAACGTCCAGCAGTGAGCTTTTATTCTATAAAACGTTTTTAAAATCTACTTTATAGCTTGTAGTAACTCACAGGAGGCTTCTTTTATTTTATTTGTATTCATAATCATTTTTATTTTTCGTCAGAATGTATTATGGTGCATTATTCACCAATGTTTGTTCTCAAAAAACAGTGCATTGTGTGTAATAGAACTGTGATTTTTATTAAATTAGTTCGTTTTTAAGGAAGGCCAGAGCTTCAGCTGTGTCAAAGAGATTGTTCCCTTTAGTTAACGTTATTTAAAAGATAATTATATTCCTATTTGATTAAGTCCCCTTTATTGTATTACGGACCCAAAGAGCTGAGCGTCCATTCCCATTGGATAACGGAGGATTTTACACCCGGAAGTAAGTATTCTCCTTACTGTCCATTGATTTTATTTACAGTGATATCTGCACTACTCATCAACTCAAAAACACCAGATTATCCTTGTTAATTACACAACATTGATTGGTTTAAATTGTGTGCAATGCTTTTGTATTTTCCCCTTTCGATTCGGAGAAACAAATATTTGTTCGTAGTGTGTGGATGGCAGAAGGCACTACACTACCCAGAACTACCCAGCTATAGGACTACACCATGTGCTTAGAACGTGTCCTACCCCCCCCTTAGGTCACAGGCTCCTCCAACAGTGCAACACAATAAAACAGATAGGCTACACAGAACAAATAGTGCAAGTAAATACAAAAAGAAAAATAGTAAAATAGTAAAAAGTGAAATAGTGCAATAAGAGTCTATATACAAGTGATTGGAATATGATATATTAGATAAATAATTTCTAAGTAGCAGCCAGATGAATGTTATGGATGTTGTTTCTAAGTTCAGGTGTTTAATAGTCTTATGGCCTGTGGGATGAAACTGTCCCTGAGTCTGGTGGTTTTAGTCCGGATGCTGCGGTACCGCCTGCCAGACGGCAGCAGACAGAACAGTTTGTGGGGTGATGGGGGTCTTTTATAATCCTGAGGGCTTTCTTTAAGGTTAACCTGGTATTTTTACTCCACTACATTTATTTTAGTTACTTTACAGATTTGGATTAATGATGTGAAATATAAACAACCCTTAAATCAGACTTTAGTTACACCGGAGTAAAATTCAGTGAATTCAGCCAACAATCAGGCGAGATATTTGGTAGTGGGTGCTTGAGAAGACTAAATATGTATCTGCAGATCCCTAAAGCATATTCATTACTCGTTATTCTCTACTAATAGTTCATTAAAAACTGTATATAATGGCTATTTTGCACATCCCTTTCAAGATTTCAAGATTTTCTAAGGTTTATTGACATATCATATACACAACTACGGTGTAGTTATGCAATGAATGAAACACTTGGGTCACAGGTTCATCAACAGTGCATCACAAGACATCTATCGATATCTGTGTACCTCCACCATTAAACATATTCTAAACATTTCTTATACTATCTACATACATCTTATAAGAGTATACTAATATGTATAATATCAGTTAAAATAAGTGCTTCAACATAGTTAACATTGAAGGAAAGTTGATTGTCAAGTTCCAAAACAAACCATGCAATATATTAGACGTTAAGTACTTTGTCAGGCTTAATATCTGTAGATACCCCCAAAGCTTTTTTCTTATTTAAAAGACGACCTTAACCTAAAGTATTCTTTAATGTTTAAATAAAGCCTTATAAGTTTGTCTGTTTTGCACATCCTCCTATCAGGCACTAAACTGTTTTATTGTAGAGATCACTTACAGTATCTTCTTGATATTTTCTATTCTATATTATTTATATCATTGACCTTCCACTTTCCCACTATATTAAGAGTATGTACTCTTAATATTGAAATGTTTTCATCAAATATAACACATTCAAAAGTGCTTTACAAAAATGAAAGACATTAAGAAAAAGGCATTTTAAAACAGTCAATAAAAAGCAACCCAATCTACCTGCATTGCATTACTCTAAACGTGTAATAACGTGCTTTAACCAGTAGGAGGTGCGGGTTAAAAAGCTGTCAAGTTTACAGTGTTAACAAAATAAAATATACTGCTGTTTCTGGTTTAGTTTACGACGGATATATTCTGTTATTGTTTTGATATTTGTAACACAAAAGCGATGTAAAAAACCCACAGCAACACAGAAAAGATGGTCTTAACATGACCCAGCGGTCTAGTAGTTAATAAAAAACAATAATATCAAAACAAATTATTACTACTAACTTTATTGTGAAATTAAAATAGAACGGTAAAAGAATAGTTTCCGGTCCATTCTGAGGCCCGATCTCTGTAGATAAATAAAGAACTACGACAGATGTGTAATGTTTAATGCAGCCAAACCATTCATTACAATGCATTCATGTGATGACTTTCAAAGAGTAAAGCAAGCACTGCTGAATAAAGTATGATTTGATCTTTGACGAAACGTTTTTTTCATTGGAATGCAGTTGGAGGTCAGCTGAGGATTCTGGGTAGTGTAGTGTCTTCTACCATCCACACACTCCGAAAACATATTTGTTTCTCCGAATCGAAAGGGGAAAATACAAAAGCATTGTACACAATTTAAACCAATCAATGTTGTGTAATTAACAAGGATAATCTGGTGTTTTTGAGTTGATGAGTAGTGCAGATATCACTGTAAATAAAATCAATGGACAGTAAGGAGAATACTTACTTCCGGGTGTAAAATGCTCTGTTATCCAATAGAGTGGCGAAGTCCCTCCCCTTCCGGTTGAGCCCCATGGGACCTTATTTCGGAAAAGTTATGCATTGAAGTCAATGGAGAGAGAAAGATTATCTTTCGATCCCGTTTGAATTGTGCCACGAATTACACATATAATGTTTGTCAATTTAAAAGATAATTTTGCAAGTCAAAAAAATTAAAATGTGTCGTAAAACTGTGAAGTAACACATTTGTTTGTGTGAAAGGCTCACTGAACTACATCTCTGGTCAACTACACACGTCACCAAGATGGCCGTCACTACTGTCTTGTCAACAAACGATTCACTATCACCACAATGAAACACGTCCTGAAGAATGTCATGCAAAGCCTGCCTTCCTTTGATTCTCTCTGAACTGCCTGGTCGTTTTAATGTTTAATGTCAACCATTTGTGCAGATAGCATGAAGTAGAAAAGATCGCCGATGCTAACGTTAGCGTTAGCATTTCTCCCCCGGAATTAAATGGTGTATTATAGAATGATCACACCGGTGACAGTACTATTCAAAGGGTTCACGAAATATGACTACTACTCTTACTGTTTAACATTTTGGGTTACTTAATGTTACTTCATGTTAAGGCTAATAAAAATGACAAGGCTGTAATGCTAACTAACGTGCTAGCTACTAGCTAGGTAGCTAACTTGATCAAGCCACTCCTGGTCGTTTCATCAGACGGGAAGCAAAAGAACGAGCAAGACCCATTGCTGGTATAATAACAACCTGGTACTAAGCACACAGGCATCTTGTTAAAGTTATCTTATCTTAGCCAGCGCCATATAGATAGATTATATCTATATTGCGCTGATCTTAGGTATCTGAATGGTGGAGGTAAACAATTGTGACATCACTTACGCGACTCTGGGATTTGTAGTCTTTCTAGTTACGTATTTTTCATAGTCTTATATTTCAACAGTTTTACGACAAACTGTGACTTTTTTGACATGGAAATGATTTTTTAAGATTGACAAACATCATATGTGTAATTCATGGCACAATTCAAACGGGATCGAAAGATAAGTTTTCTCTCCCCATTGACTTCAATGCATAACTTTTCCGGAATAAGGTCCCATACCCCGGAAGTAAGTGGGAGGGACTTCGCCACTCTATAGGAATGGACGCTCAGCTCTTTGGGTCCGTAATACAATAAAGGGTACTTAATCAAATAGGAATATAATTATCTTTTAAATAACGTTAACTAAAGGGAACAATCTCTTTGACACAGCTGAAGCTCTGGCCTTCCTTAAAAACGAACTAATTTAATAAAAATCACAGTTGTATTACTTACAATACATTGTTTTTTGAGAACAAACATTGGTGAATAATGCACCATAATACATTCTGACGAAAAATAAAAATTATTATGAATACAAATAAAATAAAAGAAGCCTCCTGTGAGTTACTACAAGCTATACAGTAGATTTTAAAAACGTTTTATAGAATAAAAGCTCACTGCTGGACGTTGTAGAAATGCGTGTGTGCACCACGACAAAGGAGCCTCATTCACTTTACATTGGCGTTGTTTGCGTGGTGCAGACACGTAAATGTAGCAAAGTTCGTGACTCCACCACGCAATGCAGTGTTAAGGAGTCGTGGTGGAGTCACGCATTCTGGTGAGATCAGGTTGTTCCTGGGTATTGATAAAATGTGTTTTATAAGGTGATTGTAGCCTTAACTTAAAAGAAGAGTTGAAGCCCACAACAATACGTGACGACCAAAATATCTCACTCTGACCTGAATTCATGCTGGTGTTTCTATTATTTTGTCCGTTGGGCATACAATTCATACAAATGTGGCAAACGGCTGTGATTCTCCAACATTGTAGATAGTAGCAGCAAACAAAAGTCGTAATGTTACAGCATTGACAAATACAGTAATGATTAAACCAAAACTTAAACACGGAGATACAACTAAGTTGCTGTTAAACAAGTAACATTTAAATTACTCACTGTGAATGATTCACTTGACGCTATAGGCTACAAATCGAAATCATTGTGGATTATTGTTTTCAAGGTATAGAGGGCAACCACAGGTGGGATATAAACTGGGACATTAACTGCAGACTCACTACTTGGATGCAAAGGATGGTAATACTAAAAATAAAAGGGATACTGGAGATGTGAAAAGTGACAGCACAGTAATCAATATTCTTAAATGAAGCTATTCTTGTCAACTCTATTTCCATCTGAAGAATACATCTGTTTTCAGCCAAACAGCATGGATGCTGTGTGTGCACTAACTTCCATCCCCTAAAAAAGCAAGAGAGACAATATAGCACCAAGCTTGGTTTTCATCAAGAGGCCAGACACATCACTTCAATGAACTCTTATTCTGCTGAATGTTTAAATAAGCATATTATTTGAGCTACTAACAACTTCGTAAGGTAATATGCTAGACATGTGTTCTGGAATTATTCTGCCCTCAAGTGGCAAAGCAAATCTGGTAATGCAGCATCAAAAGTTGCAAATCACCAACAATCAAAATGGTGTTTTTCTTATATTTCGTGTCTCCTGAGACCTTGACTTTACTGACTTGTATCCGTGCAAAGTTTGTCACTAGAGAGTTATTTTCACAATTCTCTAAAGGGAGATGCCTAGAATATGAGATTCAAACGCACCCTGGGAAAACTATGTTAAAAATTAGAAAGAGACAATCGCTTTCTAACGGGCAAATATGACACAAACAACAAAGTCCTCCAACTCATACGACCAAATAGGTCGATTGTTCAAGCGCTTATTACGACCTATAATCACATTTTAAAGTTTTCTACCTCTAGTGCCCCCGTTGAATGCAAACGCTCCGGAGGGTCGTATATTCACAAATAACCCTCTCTGGAAAATCCTAAATTGAAGGATAGTTTGGCCATTAAAATGCTTTTTGATTAGATTTCTAGCGAGACATATATATTGTACTTTCAGAATCCATGTCCAGTGGATGTGTAGGATCTATAGTTTGATATAGGGCTGTGCAATTAATCGTATTTTAATCGCAATTACGATTTTGGCCTGCCACAATTACGAAAACAACATAATCGAAAAAAACGATTATTTTACTTTGCTAGGTTGTGACATATTTGATCTAATTTATTTTAGTCTCATTTATTTTTATTTATCATATTTATATATGTTTAGTAGCTTGTTGAAGTGTGCTCCAAAATATTTGTTGATCTTGTTTATTGGTATTTATTATTTTGATATCATTTATTTTTGTATTGGTTTTTCAGTTGAATTATACGTTCAGGGTAATCAACAGTTAAAAAGACACTGTTCAAATTATTATTTGTATTTGTTTTAAAGTTTAATAAATGGATGTTTTCAAAGTCAATGAATAATCGTATTTAATAATCGTGATATCAATTATTGACCAAAATAATCGTGATTATGATTTTTGCCATAATCGCACAGCCCTAGTTTGATAGATATTACGAAGATGATTTGAGGTCTCGCCAGGAGAACGTGTAACGGCAGCGTCCATGTAAAGTTAGCGTCAACACTCACGGGGTGGAAACAGTATTTCCGGTCTCGAAGCTTTCATAATAAAACCGTATTCCCCTCACTGTCAAATGATTTCAAAGCTATATCTGCAGTACTCACCCACTAAAAACATCAGTTTATCCTTGTTAATTACACAACATGAATTGGTTTAAATTGTGTACAATGCTTTTGTGTTTTTCCCATAGGTTTTTCCCTTTCGATTCTGAGAGACACATTTCTTTTTTCAGAGGTTGATAGGTGATAGGCTAAAACATCTACCTACCCATAATCCTCAGCTACCGTTCAAGCTTGGTGATTGGATGTTTTAACCGCAATGCACGTCGGGATATGGTGTTTATGCGATATGAAATCCGAAAACATTTAAAAATAATACTTTATTCCGAGTGTGCTTGCTTTTCTCTTTGGAAGTCATCACATAACGGCATTGTAATACACGGTTCGGCTGCATTAAATATTACATATCTGCCGTAGTTCTTTATTTATAGAGCCTTGATTAGAAGACCTTTGGACAAACTGGAAGAATTGCCGCCGAAACTGAATACGTGACGTGGATCATAAATATATCAGCAATTAAACAACATCTTCCATTTCTATTCGCACAATATGTCTCCTTGCAGTATCAACACTAATTCGGCTGACTTTTATATTTGATCCAATTGGTAGATAGGTTATATTTACACCATAACGGTGCACAGCTGATAGAAAGGGACTTGTAGTTTTTAAAGATATTACTGATTTTCTTTGAATATAAGAATGTAAATACTGAGTTGAGAGAATAGTCAGGGGCTTTGGGTGATGGGAGACACATCTATGGAATCACATTTTCAATAGCTTACCATTAAATGACGGATATACCTTTCTGTCTGTGATTTTACATCACAGACAGACATCAGATATCAGATATCAGATATTTATGTGTATACACATTAATATATATATATATTACACTATATATATATATATATATATATATATATATATATATATATATATGTGAAATATTATAGCTGATAATGTATATATATATACATTATCAGCTATAATATTTCACATATTGTAGTTCTATTGAACTACAATATGTGAAATAATATAGCAATATCCTGTACAATTATGTGAAAACATGAATAAAACTACACATCTTCAGATGTTATACATACATAAGTGTCCTACACTAATAATATGCTGTATGTAATAATGCTGTGTGTTATTTGTAACATCTTCAGAAACTACCTTTCTCCTCATGCAGTTGACTACAGTCAACCTGTAACTACTACTAGTTACAGGTCTATACAGGTTCATGGTACAATGCATAAGCTTCAAATCGAGAGACTGAAACTGTATTTTTCTTTATCGTTCTGTTTTATTTAGTTGTTGAATATGTTATATTTGATGAAAACATTTAAATATTAAGAGTAGCCTACATACAAAATAGGGGGAAAGTAGAAGGTCAATGATAGAAATATAGAATAGAAAATATCAAGATACTGTAGTGATCTCTACAATAAAACAGCTAGTGGAGGACGTCCAAAGATATTAATAGGAGGATGTGCAAAACAGACAAACTAATAAGGCTTTATTTAAACATTAAAAAATACTTTAAGTTAAGGTCTTCTTTTGAATAAGAACAAAACTTTGGGGGTATCAACAGATAAATATTAAGTCTGACAAAGTACTTAACGTCCAATATATTGCATAGTTTATTTTGGCACTTGACAATCACCTTCCCTGAATTTTACTCAGGTGTAACTAAAGTCTGATTTAAGGGTTGTTTATATTTCACATCATTAATCAGAATCTGCAAAGTAACTAAAATAAATGTAGTGGAGTAAAAATACCAGGTTAACCTCTGAATTGTAGTGGAGTAGAACAAAGTAGTACATGCTGCTGTAACAAAAACATTTCCCAACTTGGGATCAATAAAGTATATCTTATCTTATCTTATCTTAAGATGATCGATGGCTACTGCCATATTTGCAAAATGTGCCTCTGAACCTTGACAAGTGCATGTTTCAGGCTTATCAATTAACAACAGGAGGGGTCACAGACATAAGACCAGCTGTTAAATAAAGCTCTTCTGACCTTAGCTGTCATGAGGGTATATTAATGCTGCCCATTATGGACACAAGCAATTTTCACCCATTTATTAATTATATGGTTTTAAATTTGATAACACCACTGTGTTTCGTATCCCCTAAAGCTCCAGGGGTGTACAGTTTAATACTGGTAACTTCTAATTATTGGAAATACAAAAACGTCTTTTAAAACTACAATTCCCAGTAGAGACATGCCATAGAGAACATGTTGTGAAACACAATAGCCAGCATGTGTAGTTCTGGGGGGGGGGAGGGGGGAGGGGGGAGCTGGGCTGGATCCGTTCAAGTCCAGTTTTGGATAGTCTGCCGTGGTTACATTCCATTTCAAAGAGCTGTTTGAAGCTCGGCGTAACCTTGTCGCACTGTCACTCCAACATCCAATCACAGAGCTTGAGGACTAATCACAGGGTTTGTAAAGGAAAGCGGATGTTGTAGTCCCAAACAATAGCTGAGGATTCTGGGTAGTGTAGTGTCTTCGGAAACTCTATAGTGTCTAAACTCCGAAAAAACTATTTGTTTCTCCGAATCGAAGGTTAAAAACACAAAAGCATTGTACACAATTTAAACCAATCAATATTGTGTAATTAACAAGGATAAACTGATGTTTTTTAGTGGATGAGTAATGCAGATATCACTGTGTAATCATTTGACAGTGGGGAATACTTCCGGTTTTATTATGAAAACTTCTAGACCGGAAATACTGTTTTCACCCAGTGAGGGTTGACGCCAACTTTACATTGACACTGCGTAAAGACGTAGTACACGTTCTCCTGGCGGGACCTCAAATCATCTTCGTAATATCTATCAAACTATAGATCCTACACATCCACTGGACGTAGATTTTAATATACATTTCTCGCTAGAAATCTAATCAAAAAGCATTTTTAATGGCCAAACTATCCTACAATTTAGGATTTTCCAGAGAGGGTTATTTGTGAATAAACGACTCTCCGGCGCGTTTGCAATCAACGGGAGCATGTTGTTTCTTACACGACCACTAGAGGTGCTACACTTTAAAACGTTAGAGATGGCAAATCTGGATCCTTTTACGGACTCAGGGTCTTCTGAGTCAGTCATTGAAGAGATCCGGATCATACGAGTCATTTGAGTCATATGAGTCAGCATCACCAAGACCGTAGAAATCCTACCGGTGAAACCGAAAAGTTGTTGCATTTCACGAGCATATTATTATTCCATATATTTTGAATATATATATATATATTTGTATATATATATATATATATATATAATATCTGCATGTATATTTTCTATTTCGACATGTATATTTTATATTTTATATTTTATTTAATCTTTCTTTCTATTCTTGTATATTTTGTAGTTTTGTTTTATTGTAAAATGCCTTTTATGCTGCTGTAACAACAACAATTTCCCAATTTGGGATCAATAAAGTACTATCTATCTATCTATTAAACTGACGTTATATTAACCTCCGCTACACAGTGTATTTTGCTTTATTAAAAAATGTTGATCACAAAAAAAAGGGTTATTTTGCGATTTGGCAAATCTGAGTCTGCTGTTGACTCGTGCATGAGGACGAGTCTGCTGGATCTCTGGATCTGTTGCTATATACGGCTCCGAGTCCGCACGAGTCTGCTCTGCTGTGTGTTGCACAGTGAGTCAGGATTTGCGAATCTGAGTCTGCTGTTGACTCGTGCATAATATAGCGCGGGAGCCGGGTGCTGGAGGAGGGGCTATGCTCGTGCACATGACGAGTATGGATCGCTGGATCTGCTATGCTATTACGGTTAGGAGCCGTCGGCTCCTCTGAGTCCCCACGAGTCTGCAGGAAGTTTCACTGATCCGCGTCCCCTCCCCTGAGCCAAACGATCACTTCTGGCTGGGAGCTATCCTGTATACTTGCTAAAGGGTAGGTAGATGGACTGGGGTACGTTGTAATGTGATTTTACATGTTATAAAGAGAGTAGCGAGTGACGCAATTTATAGTTTTAATTTGTACGTCACACCAAGTGTGGGACTCAAGGACTCGGGTTAATGGAGAGGGGAGACTCGTCACGACCAGCTCATTTCTAGGATCCGGGTTAATGATCCGGATGAATCAGGACTCGCCCATCTCTATAAAACGTGACTATGGGTCGTAATAAGCTGCTGAACAATCGACCTATTTGGTCGTTTTTTGTAGGAGGACAGGCTGGACACAAATCAATAAGGAAACAGTCACGCGCATCACAACACCTGCACATAAACCTGAAACCTGCACGCGGAGAGTGGACTTGTCAACAAACTGAAAGATAGCATTAGCATAGAAAGATGGTACAAACGTGGTAGAGTGTGCAATTATTTTTATTTAAAACTGACCCTGGAATCTTCTTCCATGTTTCCAAAAACAAGTCAATTAATTGTTTGTTTCACAAACTGTAGCATTTTGCTAGTCACTGCCAGTTACAAGCTCACAAGCTAACAAACAACATGAGCTAAATAAAACGTGCTAATTACCATGTAGATAGGTCTGCTAGTCCCAGATTGTGGTGCACAACAGACTTCTCTTGAGTCAAACATGTATGGCTAATTCTCTCAGGTGTTTTCTAACAAAGAAAATAGACCAGACACCGAAACGCATCGCTCAGGATCCATGCTTCGCAGTACGCACCTGTCAGCTAGCTCGAGCAGGTGTGGGCGGGGCCAGATCCAGAACATATCAGGGGGAGAGAGATTTCATTCTAGCCCCTTTACAGTTTTTTGTTGGAAAACCATAATAAACTAAATATCAATCATGGTAGCCTTTTGTCACATACTTAATTAAAAACATGTCTGGGGGGGGTTAAATATTATTTTCATTTTTCCCAGGATTCATTCATCTTGGCTCCTATTTTGGACTGTTATATATTTTTTGTCATACTGCAGCTTTCAGCAATATGCATAGCTTGGCAGAATGCTCAGGGAATGTTATTTTTGGGAAACATGGCTATGAAACACAATAATATAATTTGTCCATCACCAACCTTAACATTTCCAATTATGTAAGTTATAGGAAATGTTTCCTTAAAAGAGCAGAGTGACACAACTTTATAGACAACAATTCATAAAATGTAAGAGACATGATAAGAGAGAAATTAATATGTTCAAGATATGTTGCTGCAGAGCAGAGTCACTTTGAAGAACTACAGTATGAGAGGCCAGATGTTCCACTGGTGTGTTGTATAACAAAGACTACCCCCCAATGCATTCCCTAATTCAGTTCAATAGATCAGGTATAAACAAATTAATAACTTATGAATGTTTTGGAGTCTGTATTATCCATACAAGCTTGCAATTGGCTTCGACTTCGACATTACCGTCCCCTGAAATCATCAGAAATGTTTCACATTAACCATTATGCTTGTGGCATGTCAGTCTGGTAGAACAAGTGATACAAACATTACTGCATTACTGCATTACTCTGCAAGGTCCCTTTAACATCCCAAATGGCACAGCTAATGTTTTGTCGTCATGTTGTCATTACTTTTTAAAGGATAACAAGATAATAAGTTAGTCGAACGTCTACTGTAGGCCTACACCATCAATGTTCACTTGAATAATACCATTGCCTTTTTTATGTTTATGTAACTTTTCACAATATGACAAGGAAGGTTGAGAAAAAATAAAACACCTTTCCCTGCTTTCCCAAAATGGCCCTACTACTATTCTGTGTCTCAACCATTCAAACCTATAGTTCCTTTGCCATGTGGAAAAGTTGTTATAAATATGGCATATGCTGATAATTAAGGATTTATAATTGCCTTCAAAGTTACAACCCTGTCCAAATGTTGTAACATGAAAACAATACTTATGTCATGCGCACAACAAACAATCTAGTATGCTTTGCAAGGAATTCTGGGAACATAGTGAACATTTATCTCCACACTGTAGCCTGCTCATGCTGGCAGAACATGTCTACTTAACATTAGTTTTCTCTACTCTTGGATTACATGTCCATCCCAATGCCTGTGCAACACTTGCAAAATTCACTTAATAGCTCAGACACAGTATTAAATACATGTGTTTATCCATTGTATAACATATTATAGCCTCATGTTCCTGTGGGGTTGGGGTTAGTGTGTGGCACTCACAAGTGACTTTATTGTTATATAATATCTCATTATATTCCCTCTGGGACTTAAAGTGGTCTGATGGTACACACAGATAGCCCTGCTCAGTGCTGAGTTTATGGCGACCTTATCGCACTTAATGGTATTTGTTTTAATCTCCCGAGGCATCATAATAAGATTCTTACAGGCCCTCCATAGTGTGCTGTGTCCGCAATGCTTAATAGTGAGTTTTCAGTGACCTTATCGCACTTTATGGCATTGCATATGTCCCGTAACAGCCTCTTAGTGGTGAGGGGGGGGGGGGGGGGGGGGGGACGACTGGTTTAAGTGGTCTAAAAACGGACAATCTGACATCTCAAACACAATACTGATATATGATGGCGCTTACGTAACGCAATTTACGGAATACCCCACGGGCCAATTAAACGGATAACGATATTTTGTAACAATTTTGAGTAATCTGCTCGCCTTGCATAACAGCAGCAGGGCCTGGATGCGCTAAGAGGACAGATACGCAGGCTGGCATATTGGTAATGGATTGTAAACACGGGCAGCCTATAGGCCTCGACTGCTTCAGATATTATTCTGATGGAGAAGAGCTACCTTCTCTCCCCGCCACCTGCAGAATGCGCAAGTCTATAACAGCCCACTGCAGCCCCGTAGCCTCTTGATTTATTGCACTGCACAAAACAGATAGCAGTGGAAATATTTGCATATGAATGCAATGGCAACCCCGATAGTGGAAAAGCAGTTTGTGGTGGATAAGGCACTGGAAAATATGCATAGTGGCCTAGAAATAAATAACATACGGTGACAGCCCTCCGTATTGATTTTGATGAAGATGCACAGCAGTATTTCAGTCATTCCGCTCAAATGGTGCTTACCTCCAGCGTTCGTATCTCTTTTTGTGTCAAGTCGTTGGATGTGGCACATTTGGTCCGTAAACCCTCCAAACTAGAAATACTTATGTCGATCATATTTTGCACCAACTCGCACT
This sequence comes from Trematomus bernacchii, assembly GCF_902827165.1. Lineage (NCBI taxonomy): Eukaryota > Metazoa > Chordata > Actinopteri > Perciformes > Nototheniidae > Trematomus > Trematomus bernacchii. Next base: position 15,315,473 of record NW_022988043.1, read on the forward strand.
GCTGCAAGGCTTTCTGCAAACTAAGATGCTGCTCCTCGCTTTTTGTCATCTCCTCGTTCATAGTTTTGCGAGCAGTGGTCGGTTTTTCCCCCCCCTTTGCGCTTAAAAAATTAAAATAAAAAAACAACAAAAACAAAAAAATAATTCAGAAAAGAAACGTGGAGAAGCCCACGGAACAGAGCAACCTGCTGCAAAACGCCATGAAACGAGATGTTGTAGGTTTACAGACGCGGTTTGAGCCGTGAGAGAGTCGACTCCATTGCAACAACAGTCCTCGTAGTTCCTGCTGCTTCATCAAGGTGTCTCTGATTGTAGGCTAAATCAAACACAATATGAAGATACCGAGCGGGACTACACGGTTTGCCACAGCATCCATTGGGTGCCCCTTCGTTTTAAATGGATGTTTTTGTTTTTTTAAATAGAAGCAGTTGAGCGCATCATAAGCAGACGTATCTGAGGGGAAAGCCTGATGGTTTTAAAGGTGCTGATGTGTGGATTGGATGCAGGTACTCCCTGTCTCCCTTGGCAGCAGCTGCATCCCGGTTCGCTCCCACCACACCGACATGTTTCCCGTCAATCAAACCCACAGCAACAGCATCGCATCACCCAGGCTCCGCCGTGAGGGGCCACTCTCGCGAGATCAGCGCCAAGTGCGGTGGGCTCACTGCTTTAACAGACAGGCCTGAATAAGGAACACTTTTCACATGTGTAGAGGAAAGATCGGGGTCTTTGTATAATAATAAATCGTACACAGATTTAGATGTGCACTCTACCATACAGGACACCCACATACACATAGCCTATATGCAGCATATACACTCTGTTTTTTATATGCATTTTTATGGGAAACAGTTTATGTTCTCGTGGCTAGAGTGATTGTACTTTAAGTTAGAGTTTTTAATGAATTTATTTGAATTGTTTAATATTTGACAACATTATAACATTTTGGAAGTCTCCTCATATTTGGATAAACTTGACTTTAAGTGTTATACTTGTTTACTAGAAATGTGTTGTCATTCTTGGTGTTATTGTTGTGTGCCCTTAAGCCACTTAGCCCCCTTTTAAACTCACATTTCTAACCAATATCTTTGTGAAGAAGACTGCTCTTGATGATGGCTTGATGTCATTCGGCTGGTAGGTTATCTAAGTAAAATAAAATTATTCCCACATATATTCAGCAAAGAAAATAGGCCTTTACAATAATCAAATAAATCAAAACAAAAGAGAAAAACTCAAATAAAACAGATAAACAAAGTTAAATCGTCTTTCTTTCTATTATGTTGTATGTCATCATTTTACAGTTAAAAACTGTGTCTATGCGGGGTATTCCACACATATCTGTGTCTCCTAAAAAAGGCTTGCACTTTGGGAACTGTATATTAAGAGGTCACCAAGAGGTGACAATAATTGACCTATGGACAAAAACAGAAAACTGGCTGCGCATTTTCTGTAGTTAGTTTATCTAAAAGACAAAAGAGAAACAATACAAATATGTAAAGTCTGAATTCATTATATTAATTATCATGCTTTATTGAAATCTTCCATCTCATTATAAGATATGTGCTCACAACCCGGGGTTAAGGGCATCTTACAGTGTCCCATGATAACTCTAAAAGACCACAAGATAAATTAAGTCCTAAGAAATAAAGAATATATTTTTGCATGGCACATAATGCCGTTAATTGTTTTGGACTTTAATGTAAATGTTGCTCTTTTTCTTTTGGATACATTTAGCAGTTCAGGCACAACAAATATTAAAAAGAAACAATCGGAGGTAAACTTTGGTTGATCACATTTCAGATCACTAATATGTTATAATATAATATAAAGCATAAAAACACTGCCTCATGTTAGCAAGACACAAGCCAAAAAGGTTGTAAACTACTGCTATAAGTAATTGGATAAAATAGGCTAATAACCTAAATGCAAGCTATTCATGCTCTTCAGAGGAAACGCAGCAACATTGCACCTTTTGATATATGTATAGAAATAGGAATATTCGATTGCCACATTTTCCACATAACTGAAAAATACCAAGCTAGTTGAGAAAATATGTGTACAAAACATGTTTAATTTGTTCATCAAATGGCTCCAAGCTGTGCAACATATTTAGATAATTTAATACAGGACCTGCTGAATGTTATATTAGGACACTGGACATTTTTGATGAGAGTAACACGAGAACATTTGTTTTTTCTTCGTCATCTGCCTACATAAATGTAATAGCCGTATCACCCACATATCTGCATGCATTGTATAACGCTTTTTTTAACTGTAATTGTGACACTTCTCATTTTACACACTTCTTTTTTACAGAGGGAAGTCGTGTCCCCAAAACCCCGCCCACATGTGCTCGCACACTGATGGGATTGGTTGTACGTCGTGACGTTTGACGCACGTTTTTGTTGTGGAGCGCGCCAAACACGGCCACCAACATCAAACCGAGGGTGCCCGAAACTAAATGTATTTAGCTAGCTCGGAGCTAAGTATACAATAACAGGACACATGTCTTCCTCAAGTAAACTGCCGTTACAGAGCAGAAACTTACCATGGTGAGTTCAGAGTCGTTGTTCATCACAAATAGGTTGGAATAGTTAGTGCTAGCTAGCTAAACTACATAACATTAGTATGGAATCAAGAAGGCAGCGTTGGTGCATGTAGATGCACCAACGTTAGTTCTGCATTCATCTACAAACAACGTTAGATATGAATAATACTTATAAAACGAATATTTAATCTTAATCTATGTGAACTTGTTTTACAGTCGGCATACATAGTAGCCAGTAGATGCATTTAGCATTGCCTTTTGCCAGCTGATACAACTGTCTCGCCGGACACGTTGCAGCCCCTAATTAACTATTACAAAGTTGATATTGTGCAAAAATAAAGATGCCGAATTGAAACTTGATACTTAGCTATTTGAAGTGTCGATAAAGTAAAAGCTTATTGCATATGTATCCAAATCTTTGAGACAGATGCTTTAAAATAGAGAAACTCTTAATGAAGTTCGTTCTGTAGTTTGGATCAGTACAGACAACGATGTTATGGGGGCTTAACGTAATGTCATTTTGAGATATTTATGTTAAATTAACTTGTAATGTGTTTATGCCAACCACTCCTACGTTTTGCAGACATAAGTCATTTAGAAATTGGAAGTATTGGTTTATTATTTACATCATTGATGTTTTGGACGATGTCTTTTCGCTTTATATTCAAGGGTTGAAAAATACAGACCACAGAAGCTCGATGATCTGATCTCACACAAAGATATTCTAAGCACCAGTAAGTATGTAGAATAATACATCTTCCTAAAGCCGCTGCACAACAGGGTTCGTCAGGAACCCTGCTTATTAACACAACTTCTCCAGTTATTTTGCTTTTTTATTATAACAACTCGAAACATATACATATCAGGTGTATTGAAATATGAATAACAAAAGGTACCACATCATTTTAAAGTTAACTTATAAATGTGTGTAGACGCATTTACCTGCTGTCTGTCAGTTTGCTAACTCATATTTTTGTTGTCTACTATATACTACTGTAAAAGCCATCAATAGTTCAATCATCAGTTGTACATGAGCCACAGCTTTATACATTGACTTCATGGTTAAAATGAATGGTACCATTCAAAATAACCATGTGATATTCAGATTGTTGATTTAGTTCCTGTTCTTTCCAATGTTTTTTATCCTTTCAGTCCAGAAGTTTATCAGTGAGGAAAAGCTTCCCCATCTCCTGTTCTATGGCCCTCCTGGAACAGGAAAGACTTCCACCATCCTGGCCTGTGCCAAGCAGCTGTACAAGGACAAAGAGTTCACCTCCATGGTGTTGGAGGTAAACTACAACTCTTTATTACAAGCTTTTAGTTTATTGGGATGTGAGTGCTTTTTACTTCTTCTTTCACCTGATATCTTCTGCAGTTCAGATAACTCTGAGGTTCTTCTATTTGATATTTAACTCATTTTGTGTTACAGCTAAACGCATCAGATGACAGAGGTATTGATGTTGTACGCGGTCCTGTCCTTAGTTTTGCGAGCACCAGGACCATCTTCAAGTAAGATACAAAAATCTATTCTTCTACTCTTTTTTTAAAGCTCTTTCCTTTTATCTGCACCCGGAATCATTTCAATTGCTGCCTTATTGTCCGCTCCTCTTGTCCTCCAGGAAGGGCTTCAAGTTGGTGATACTGGATGAGGCCGATGCCATGACCCAGGATGCCCAGAATGCATTGCGGCGAGGTAAGCCATCTGTTCAGCCGGGCGTTGCCCACTGTGAGCTGTATGGCTCACTGAGCAGCCAGACCATTTGGCTACTTGTGAATTACAGAAAATCTGCTTGTACACCCAGAAATCAATTTTGAAGGCCATTCCTATTGAAGGCTTTTGTTTTTAAGTATTGAAAACTTTGTGGAATCATCTGATCATTAGCTTGTGTTAATAATTTGACATATAAACGCTTACAAACGTGTGTAGTTTCTTGATGCAGTGACTTGCATGTGATCTGCAAGTACTTCAAAAAATCCTGTTTCTATCAATAAGTCTCTCTAGGTTTTAAACATGTGTTCTATGAGAGGACTTTGACAAAACGGACACCTGTCAGATGTGATAGTCTTTAAATGAGTAGGTTTTAGATGCAACAATGTATCTCTTACATTACATAGTCCCATTTTTCTATCTTGTTTCTAATCCCTGCTCTCTCTGTCCCTCTCTCAGTGATTGAGAAGTACACAGAAAACACTCGATTCTGTCTGATCTGCAACTACCTGTCCAAGATCATCCCGGCTCTGCAGTCTCGATGCACCAGGTTTCGCTTCGGCCCGCTGTCCCCAGACCAGATGATCCCTCGGCTGGAGTACGTGGTCCAGCAGGAGAGGTGGGAATCGTTCATGTGTCATCTTCTGTTATAACTGTCTGAGGAAGAAGAGATTTTGATGACGCTGTTATTTTTCAACAAATCGTTTTTACATTTATTCTGATATTTGGTACTGTCGGACACCGTCTAAATTATATCCTTCGTTATAAAAATATATACATTTTATAAATATATCATTTTATTTCTTGTTATTCTACTTGTTAAGAGTTTCAAAGGAAGAATGCTATTTTACAGCACAGGATCGAAAGGAAATTATCCTACTGCACAAAATAATCAGTTGCATACATTTGAATTGAATAATTAGTGACACTTTACAATGATCTGACTTTGAATTTAAACTGTTAATGTTTTTTGGCAGTATCGACATTAATCCAGGTGGAATGAAGGCCATTGTGACCTTATCATCAGGCGATATGAGAAGATCGCTGAACATACTGCAGGTACAACCAAATATGATCTTCACAATTGAGGTGTTGTCGCTGTTGCGTTGAAGTTTCAGGGGTTTTTTCTATTCATATTACACCTGTTATTATATAGGTGTAAACAACCCTTACTGTATTCCACCTGTGTGATTTCAGAGCACCAGCATGGCGTACGGGAAGGTGACAGAGGACACGGTGTACACCTGCACAGGTCACCCCCTCCGCTCAGATATAGCCAACATCCTCGACTGGTCGCTCAACAAAGACTTCACCTCAGCGTACAAGCGTATCCTTCACTTTGATTATCTACAGTAGAGCTTCCCGAGTGATTATCCTGATAGACAAAGGATGTTTACGTTTAGTGTTATTCTGTACAATTTTAGAAAAAGCTCAACATCCCGAACATCTTGTATTTTCTTGCAAGTGACAATATCTAGTGTCAGGTTAGTAGAACGTAGATATTCAAATGTGCAGAATTAGCCTTCAGAACACTCGCATATTACTCATGCTGTACATGTATTACACAGTTTAATATAATGTTTGCAGAGGATGGGCTTAACTTTTCAAAAATGTAAAAAAAGAGTTCAGTTTGTGTTTTTTGCAGTTCTTTAACACCTCATTCAGAAATCCTTCAGCTGAAGACTTTGAAGGGTTTGGCCCTGCATGATATTCTCACTGAGATTCATCTGCTCATACACAGAGGTAAGACCACATGGTACCATGTCTAAATATTTATTAGCAATTTTTCTGACCGGAAAAAAAAGTTTTGTTTAAAACTAGGAACTATATTAGTTTAACTAAAGTAATACTAGATAATTCCAGGTAAGAACAGTTACCGTAGGTGCTTTTGGTTGCTGTTTCCCACTGAGCTTGCATGGTTAGTGTCAGTATATGCTATGTTTTTCTGTAGTGTGGTTCTAGACAAGCATGTGAATTATTTTTTCTTCCCCCCCCCCCCCCTTCTAGTGGATTTTCCTCCAGCTATTCGGATTGGTCTGCTCATCAAGTTGGCTGACATTGAGTAAGTGGGATCACCTGTGCTTTCTGTCTTATATTAACATGACTTTACATACAAGTAATCAAATGCATATGTTTCTTAATATCATGAACATTTCTGATGTTTACTGGAAAAGTTGCTTTTGTTCTTACCATGTGTCATCTCCTCAGACACAGGCTCGCCTCAGGAACCAACGAGAAGATCCAGCTGAGCTCCATGGTGGCAGCTTTCCAAGGCGTGAGAGACATCGTGGTCAGCGAGGCCTCTTAGATACAGTTTCCGCTTTACCCCACAACAACATTTTGTCTCTTAAAAGCAAACCACTGGTGGAGACAAACGTTTTTACCAGTTTGTTTTCTGACTGCCATCACGGATCGGTACATTTTTCATGATGGTCAAATCGGTGGAATCACATTTTTGCTTATTTAGAAAGAAAACAGATGCCCTGAAGTGTCCACTGCATGACTGCCCACCAACACTCCGTAGAGTTGATGTACAGCGAAGAAACAAAACGCTCGCAGCCATCTTAGTCACTCACATCTGCATACAAGCTGAGCAAAAAAATGGAAGGCAGTCTTCATAACTTTAGAAACCAAAAATCCTTTGGGCGCTTATAATACGGACTTCGAAAACTTAATTTAGTCTCTTGTGTAAGAGCAACTCAGTAACACGTCAAACATATGCAATGGGTTTAAAGATATTAAAGAAATGTCATAAAGTTACACATACAACCGAACTGTAATAACAACTCTTGGAAATGTACATGTGTTTGAATCTGTTTAATAAAACTATTTCCTATAAGTCCAGTTTCTTATATTATTTTAACAATTAATATGGGCAAGAACAATAGTAGTGCTGCTGTATTATAAACATAAATTAGATATACATATACATTTGATATTTACACAATAAATTAATAGTATAAAATGGTGATATTCAAGTTATATAGCATGTGAACATTACGTTTATATGCATCCTCTTACAGTAGTAGTGCAATAAATGAATTCCTTGATGTAGGAATGGTGAATCTTAAGTACATTACAGATGTGCTAAATCAAGCTGTGAAAACATCTAAATCCGTAAACAAAACTATTTCTGTTAAATCATTATGCATGACAATCTCTCGCTGTAAATGTCAGTTGTTGCATCGTGTTAATTTTCCTATTCAACCTTCCCAGTCCTCTTCGTCGGACGAGCAGCAGGTCTTGAGGCGCTCTGGGATGTTTCTGTAGGTGAGGTATTGGAGGATCCTCTTGGGGAGGGGGAGAGGCTCCATCTGGTGTGTGGAGACGGACTGGCGCAGGATGGATCGGCACAGGTGGCAAAGGCTGGGCACCGTCCTGGGCCCCCTCCAGAACCTCACATGGCCGTCTCTGGTTCTGTCACAAGAGGAGATTGTTGGTGTGAGTTAGGTTGCTGCTGAAAAATAAATACTCAAATCTGGGTCTTTCAGGAGTAATGTGTTGAAGTGCCATCTTGGTTGTGGGTGTGAATGAACTTCTGTTATTAAAGGTGATCGGAGAAATTGTGATACTATGGATGTTGGACTCTGTTTGAGTGAGTTGTTGATCAGTAGGCTGGGTATTTTAAAAACGGTCTGCATATCATAAACATCAAGGTAAGACAACATGAAAGCTACAAAAGGGACTTGTGTTGCTCACGTGTAAAGAGGTAAACATATCTTAAAATGTTTACATGCGTTTGCTTTATGACAGAACACATCAGTAGCTACCCTACTCCTACATTTTGGAAGGTTTTACATGTATTATAAAAGGACTATTGTGACTGTCGCTCAAAGACACTATTTACTGTCATGATGCCAAACAAGAGGCTGCCTTTAGCTAAGTGGTGGAGATGTAAAGGCATTGGAGTTTTTTTTAAAGCCTAAGCCATTGCTGTGGGAGGAAAAATGTGTCGTCAGAGTAATGTGTATCTTGCTTATATCCAAGGAATTATTCAAAAGATTCACTTAACATGACACAAACTAAATTACAAATCCCTACATTTGTTAAATTGGAAGTGTGTTAACTTGACTTGATATTTATCATTTTCATTGTGACCATTAACATCCAATCCCACCTCTGTGAATTTAAGTCTCTGATCAATTCAGCCACCAAAGTACACCATATCTAAATCCACTTTTGTACTTTTAGTAGTGAGAGATTCATAATCAAATAATATTAAAATTGTGATGAAGGGTGTTTACCCTGTTGCAATCACTCCCCCCTGTGGATGGTACTTGCAGCAGAGTCCGTTAGAGGCTCGGTCGGACTTCGTCTGCATCACCATGCCCCTCTGTCCGGGCTCCCAGATCCGAAGAGCTCTGCACACACAACACATCCGTCTGAAATCATTCTTTAAATAACAAATCATAAAAGACTTATAAGATGAAGCTGACAAACTACTCACCTGTCGTCAGTCACCATCGCCAAGTGCAAACCGTTGGGAGAGAACTGTATTGAGGAGATTTGGTTTTGCCCGATATCATTAAAATAGTCACTGTCGATAAAAGAAACAAGGAGATTTCATGAATCATTATGCCCTGTACTATATGCTTCAACTTCAAAATACAAAAACAGTTTGTAGGACATGAGAAAATACTTTCAGGAAGTGCACAAGGATGTGTTTGGTTCCTACTTCTGTATTTAAAACCGTTTACCTGCATTATGATATTTACTGTCTTCATGTCTGGCAAAACAGTGCAGTCCAGAATGCATTTGCCACCATATGAGTTTTGGGAATCGACTGCAATTAATTTACAGATCCAAATGTTCAGTTCATTTTAAGACTGTAGGCTGAGTGTAAACTTACACCAGAGTGGCCAGTTTCTCTGCGGTGTACGGGTCCCAGAGGTCGATCCACCAGCTGGAGCCGCTGAAGGCTGCGGTGGCGAGCACCGCTCCGTCAGGAGAGAAGTCACAGGAGGACAGCAGGAACAAGGTCTTGTAGTTTCCTCCTGTCAGCTTTCTGATGAAGGTGTATGACCGCAGACTCCACAGACACACCATCTGATACATTTAAATCACAAAGGGTTAAAGAGTCATGGTTTGTATTTCATTTGAAATATTTAGTGTTTGGACAATAGGTCATTTAGGAACTACAACCACGTCTGCTTCTTTCTGCGGAGTGATACAGTTGGCAGGTGTAGTTTGGTAGAGAGAAAATAGTTCCTACATGAAACTGCTCACAACAACGTCTTTGGATTATCTTGAGATCATGATTTCTGGAAAGAGACATCGCTGTTGAATTTTTCCAATACATTTCTTTTGGCGCTTTGAGCACCACAAGCTGATTGTAAATAAGTTTAATTTTTGTTTGAATTTATTTTTGGCCTTTTGCAAATATTTGAGAGGTTGCCAAAACAATCTAGTGATTTGATCCTCACTCTGAGTCAGTCCATGCCAACAGCACAGGCTGGAACACGCAGCTAAACTGTGTGATTGTGATCTAAAAGTCTGGCACTACACAATGTTAAGCTGTCTGCTTTTTCTTTGCGATTGTAAAGGTGTCAAGTTCGCAGCTTGACAGGAGTGGGAAGAACTCAAAGGACAAACTGTTTTCTGTCAGGCTTACAACAACTACACACAGGAGGAGAAAGAGATAAGCCAATCATATTTATCCCCATTTGAAATAAATGTTAAAAGCTATATGCAATTTAGTTACACCCATCTTGACCTTCAGTTTAACCTTGCCTGTCAAAAACCAGTGAATTAAACCATTATCCATCAAAAGGAAATGCTGCAATAATGATAACAAAAACAGACTTGTGACCAAAAACCTTGTAAATCCTCAAATTCTTCCTGTATATTCCAATATGTCAAAGATCAACAAAGAAACCTTTATGCGAAATAGTTTAGTTAACAACCACTGGAATGTCCTTAAAAAGTGAACTTGATACAGGATAAGGTTGAACAATAGTTCAATTCCTATGAGTGTTGTGCAACAGGGAAAAGTGTCCCATTTTACTGAACTGAGACAACGACAGTTTGCCCCTATGCGTAATGATGGTAAAATGTGTAAAATGGATGAGAAAGACTTCTGAATCTGAAATGAAAATGTATAGCAAAAATAGTCCTAATGACATGCACATTCTTTTGTTTCTGTGTCGCTGTGTCTGTCCTTGCCTGGAATATGAAAACACAATTTACAATCATTAACTCACTCTGTCAAATCTGCCGACAGACGCGATCATGCTGCAGTCTGAGGACACGCAGCAGCTGCTGATCCAGTCTTTATGGCCAGAAAGCACCTGCACCGTTTTACCTACAGACACAATACAGACAGACTTACAACAAAATCATCAATGGGATTAAATGAAGAAAAAGGAAATAAAGCTTTTCAAACTATCAGCTCCTGAAGTTGTGGAGAACATGACTCGTATGTGAAGAAATTAACATATGTTTGCTTTAACCTCCTGGAATTGAACAGGAGGTTCAGTTCAGTAAAAAAACAGGAAGTGATACATGAAGAGAAACAAGCAGAAAACTAATGATTTAAAGAACAACAACAATAACATTGTTTATATATAATTTATCATTTAAACCATAAAACTTTATAGCCTTATTTTCAACCTTCCAGGCAGCCACTGGTTTAAGTCAATATCCAATACATTTGCACAACCTTGAAACCTGTTTGGCAACACCTCACAGAGATCATTTATTGTCTTAATGTTTAACCAGGGACAGTTCAATATAGTTGCGTTCAAGGATGCTCCGACATTAGAAAGACAGCTGAAAGAAAGCCTTGAGCCTAAAAGGTATGATGTTTTCAAACAAATAAATGGCCATGTTTTCAACTTAATCAAATGGCAAGGTGGATCTTGTCTTAATTTGTCAAATTATAAAATTGATTTGCTTATGCTAAATGTCAAGTTTCACATTTCATGTATTTGTACCAAAAACAACTATTTGTAAGACAGCCTGATCATAAGGGAACTTGGAAAACAATGCTAAAATAAAAAGATGATTCTCTAGCCTTAAAAAGGATAGATTGCCTCATGGATTTGGTTTTTGGAGCGTTTGTCAGTCTAGACTTTACATTAGTTATTAAACTTAAAGCCAGTAAAAGTGCACCTTTCTGAGCCAGGTCCCAAATCCTCAAAGTCTTGTCCCGAGAGGACGATATGAGTGTGAGCGTCCCATTCTGAGGGAAGACCAGGTCCCTCACAACACCTTCGTGGCCATGGAGATCAAACACAGCATCACCTGAAACAAAAACATTCAAAATCAGCCACAACAGATTTGAAAAATATAAAAAAAGAGTGCAGGTGAGAGCGTCACCAGCAGGAATAGAGATCTCACCTGTTAACACATTCCAGATTTTGATCACCCCGTTCTCTAAGCCCGTGGCCAGAAGCAGGCTTTTGCTCCCTTTTGATGTTTTCCCTGTTTTAGCTTGGCGCGCCACAGCTGATGATTTTGGAGGCCTGGGTCCGAAGGCGAGGCCCCACACTGGATGGCCACAACTGAAGCTCTTGTCTCCGCGATCGATCTCTGCATTCTGACTGTCTCTGTGGGTGAGAAGAATCCAGATATACTATTTAAAAAAAAGGCAAATTGGATGCTAGAGCTGGAGATTGGATATGCTGCCTTTAAGTGCTGTTGGAAATGTCATAATAAGAATTAGCAGTTCAGTTTTTCTTTGATTGAATATGTTATGATCTTCCATTTTCTTTTCTTTCTTTTTTTAACATTGATGCATGAAGGAATTTGGTATGTTTTGAAAAAAAGTAATTAGTACCTTAATATAGGTATCATATTGGTAGCACAGAGCATATGGAGTCCCAACATGTTCAATATTAATAAATACATAAATAAATAAGGCACTTCAAAAGAAAATGTATGAATAAATAAAACTAAATGGGTACATATATCCATTCACTTGTAAAATAATCCAATACATATTTAAACTGTCCATCTACTTTAGATTTTGAAGTTTATTTCGGTGCTTTTTACATTTAATTCAGGTAGTTTCTTCATTCAGTTTCATCATGTTTTATTCCTATTGCATAATGACATTTTACCCTACCCTTAACTTTCCTATTGCCAGATTTCATCACAAAGACTTGGAAAACAAACACATCAAGATAAATAAGAGATAAATAAGATTCAAGTTCAATAATAATAATAATAATAATACACGAAAACATATCTATATAATCAAAATAAAAAAATATTTACACTATGCGTTAATGTTACGTCATATTTGTATTATTTATTTTAGTTTATAATTTATTTGTCAAGTCAAGCAGACATCAGTATTTATGCCCTATCCCAAACAAGCCCGTTTGTACGAGGGACACCTGAACGCGTCGTGTGGATTAAATGCAGGTAAACCTACTCCGAGTCGAGAGGCCAGGCGACCACCCAGACGATGCCGTGTCCCATCGACCAGGCGAACCAGGCTCCGTCAGGGGAGAAGTCCACGCTCCAGGTCTCACAGCCCGCTCGGCCCTCCAGGGACGGAGGACGCCTGGTCTTCAGCTCCAGCACCAGAGCCGGGTCGGAAGCTGGAAGAGAACGGAAGGGCGACATAAATTCAGCGGCTGACACACTCATCCTTCACCGCCCCTGGCCCTGACAGCACCTTCCCCCCGCATAACAAACCCTCTACCCCCGCTCGGTGCTGCATTTTCCCCCGGAGGTTTAACCGCTGCTTGGTAACTGAGCGTTGCGATGACAACATGACGGAGCTCGCAAATAATATCCCTAATAAATATGTGACGACTTACATGTTTGTTGTAGCTCCGCATTGGTTCCCGTGGAGCACATAGTTTCTTTATCACATTCTTCGCTTTTAACTTCCTGGAATCTTGCTCTGTGTTCGTCTCCAGCCGTTGTGTCCCGAGACAGAGCTGCGACTTGTCTGTTCCTGCGATACACTGTTTGTTATGTGAAAAATGTGCGAGTGGGAAACTAAACGATCAGCTGATTTCCGGTTGCCTGAGTCACTTTGTGCTATTGGCCAAACGCAGTTACGCTTTTCTTTTATTACGTAACCTTAAAGCCATGGCACGCCCCCTAATGAAATTGCAATGCATGTTAAGCTATATACAGGCTAAGATAACTAACAACAACTCCTCTGGTTTCCACACTGGATAAACACGATGCCACTGTGAAACAGAAGTGGGAGAAGTAGGCCTACTCAGATCTTGTACTTAAGTAAAAGTAGAAGTACCAGAGTGTAGGAATACTCTGTTACAGGTCAAAGTCCTGCAATCAAAATGTTTTGATTATAATTATTAATGCATTGCAGTGTTATCAAAGCTGGTAAAGGTGCAGCTAGTTTTAATTGCTTTGTAGGGTAGATTGTGAATGTACTCCACGTTGATCTAAAGTCCTTGTTAAGTGTTTTTTACATTTCACATCCTTAATCCAAATCTGCAATAACTAAAGGTATTACATAAATGTAGTGGAGTAAAAGTACACGATTTACCTCTGGATTGTAGTGGAGTAGAAGTACAAAGTAGCAAAAAAATGAAATACTCAAGTAAAGTACAAGTATCTCAAAATTGTACTTAAGAACTGTACTTCTTGCAGTAATTCCACTTAGTTACTTTACACTACTGCTATTAAAATATAATAGTCCGCTCTTGTCAAGAGCCTACAAGGAACTACAGAGAAATATGTGTTATATAATTCCCAGAGCATACAGAGCAAACTAAATGTTATATATCAAATCACTACAAAAAAGTATTGGTTGTTGAATCATTGACCCAGCCATGTTAAAGCTTTCAACATTCTACATCTTTTAAAACATATCCTGTGTATGTCCTTTCATTTCCGCCAGGTTAGATCACTGTAATGCTCTCTTCTCAGGCCCCTACCTTTAAATCCAGATTAAAAAGAGAATTATCCCCTCTGCCCTTGCCTGAACCCTTAAGCCTATCTTGTATTTATGTTATGTTTTGTATTTATTGTAAAATGCTTTTTATCCTTTTAATTAGCATTTCAATTTGTCATGGTTGTGCAATGTCTTAAGGCATTAATAAGGCACATGTCTATATATTTATTTATAAGATATTTCCATTTGATATGAAAGGGCATTGTCCTCTACTTAAAGAAATACTCAAGTGGGTATTTAAAGGATGATTTACAAAGTAAGATTACTATTGGATTAAAACACCAATAATGACAATCTACCACAAAAAATAAAGAGATTTTTCACTTTCACTATCGCACAAGATGTCATGTCAGCTGAATCTAAGTTATTTCTAAAGGTGGGACATCCGACCTGTAGTAGTTTTTACCCTCCCTTCACTGCATCCTTTCAAACATAAGACACCTGGCGAAGTGGCCCCACTACATTTTTAAACATTCAGTCTAGAGTTGCATTCTACACTGGTATCATCACAGTAAATCTGTAAATGCTACGCACAGCACAACGCAGAAATGTATAAGGAGTGAGTAATGAATGAGCAAAGGCTTTGTCACATCACATGTTGTTTCAACTCATCATTTACTGCACAAATCTCAGAGCAACATTCAAAATGCTGTAGCCTACAAACAAATCAATCATAGAAATAAGCATACAAAAATTCAAAACCCTTTTTTAAAAATAATAACAAATTCAAATAGATGATTCTTTTATTATACATGTATCTTCCACCGATTCCGTTCACATTGTCCTTGGGAGTAAAAGGTATTTACCTCAAATAAAACACGTATCTAAAAAAAACACCCGATACCTAAAATGTTACAAGATCCGCTGACGTTTCTATCCGTACAGTATCGTCCTGCGGGCTCCGGTCAGCAGTTTCTGTGTCATCATGATCACCTAAAACAAAACAAGGGACATTGGTACTTTACTAAAGATTTGTACAATGTATTAACAAACCATCAAATCAATGTTAGGAGCCATGATGAGGTCATACTGGACGGGATTCGATGTATCTGGACGAGCGTTGTTCTGAGTCCGTTGGTTATCGGAGGCAGCCGGGGAACAGCGTCCTGAAAGATCTGCTCATCATCCGACTCCACCAGACTCAGCACGTCTCCTTGGTCCTCCTCCATGCGCCTAAAGATTGGGAATATTATGATTTTATGATTGGCAGAGCGTTATATTTGACGAAAAGCTTTTAAGAGTGTCATTTTCTTTAGCATTCAAAGCTTTAATTGAGGTTTTTGACAAAGCTTTGAATGTCTGTCTTCATATTTTATGACATCACCCTATGAAAACCAATTCCTTGATTACAACAAAGTGATTCCTATGATGAAATTAGTAAGCATTTGTTATTAAATTAACTATCTTCATTAATTGAGCCTTTTAGCTTTGTAGAATTGCTGCTAGAGTGCGAAAGCTAGTGCAAACTGTATTTGAACGCCTACCAAATATGGATTAAGGCAGAATATTCCGTTGAAAAAAAAACGTATTGTGATTCGTGAAATCTATCTTTTTCTCAATACATTTTGAGTTTTGGACCATGCAATGCTGTAAGTTATTGAAAATCTGTTGGAATCACACTGAACAACCCGAAGCAGCTACAATTAGAATATTATCCTACAAATAGTATAATTATACTAGTGTAATCTTTATCTGCAACTGTGCAAACATATTAGCACTGTGGAGCAACAGTTTGAAAGTAGGAGCCTGTTTGTTTAGTCGACGTGCACTTTATACCAATGCACATGATGCACAGTAACACTGTTTGAAAGTAGTCAGCAAATTCGCCATGAAAAATAGTGCTAGCTGGCAAAACATTGTTGTAAACAAATACGGTTTCAAATTCCAGAAATCTGCTGTACAAATGTTTTATGATGAAGGAAATTGAGAACACTGAATGTAAACAACATGATGTTTGTTTGCCAAAATAACTTCACAGTGTACCTGCTGGGCTGAGCATACAGACACTATAATAGTGCAATCAATCTTTTCAACTAGTGCAAAAAAAAATACAAGCACAGTACTGCAAGCATATTCCGCAAAATGTTCATATAAATCTTCATACACTATGGGCCTTTCTTATTTCTCTAATTTCCCCTCCTCGACTCCTCGATGTATACATTTTAGCTTCAATGGTTGTATTAATTAGATTTGTTATATTAATATATATTCATAAGACATGACCTCTACAGTATGGTTATGCAGTTATTTACAGTAATACAAAAATAAGCTCCTACTAAACTACTTAACAAGGCAAATACTGAATAGCAGTGCATAATCCATTATGTAATTGCTGTTTTTAATCCCTTTCATTTAATGAATTGACTTAAATAAGCATGCATATTAGATAGGTGATATACTCACCCAAAGCCATCTCCTGAAACAAAAACATGAAGAGAAATTGTGAACTTAGTACAAGCAGATTGTCATGATGTGTGCTCTCATTCAAAACATACGAGATGCAGTATGTGAGATTTTTTTAACACGGGTGCAAAGACTGATTATGACATGGGTTAAGTAGGGTATTTGTTGCATGCATTTGTAACTTCTTATGTCGCAAAGATAAGCAAAAGTTACCAAGGCAAATGCGGTGTCGGCTGGAGTAAATTGTTTTAGCCACGATGGCGGCTATTCCCACGATCAGCGCAGCGATGAAGAAGCCGATGACACCTCCTGTGTATGCAGAGGAGTCTGTGGAGGAAAAGACAAGGTAAAAGGTGAGGGTTATGGAGCAGAAAGAGGGAGGAGCAGCAGGTCAATCAGCATTCCAGAGGTGGAGTCGACACCTGCAGAGACTGTGCTGTTGTAGTAAGAACTGTATGTATCATGTGTAACTTGTCATACCCTCTGACGTTAAAGCTTTGATATGTTTACATATTCTAAATCCATTTACAAAGGAAAGCAAACTGTTGTCTCCAAACTCACTCTTCACAGTGAGGTAGACCTCCAGCTCGCGCACGGCGAGGGGGTTCTCGCTGCGGCAGAAGTACACGCCTTCGTCGTCCTTGCTGATGTTGTGTATGGTCAGCTTCAGGACGGGGCCTTCCTCCGTCAGGACGTACTTGGATCCGGGGACGATGTCCTCCTGCTGGAGCCCCTTCCTCCAGGTGGTGTTTGCAGGGGGGATGGAGACGTGCTCAGTGCAGGTTAGAGTAATGCTGGACCCCTCGAGAGCCGTGGCCATCGGCTCGCCTTTGGGGTACGGATATTCTGAGAGAGAAGGTCAAACATTAAAGGTCTCCTATTATACATGTTTAGGCATATATTATAGGTCTCAGATATATACAACTATATAAAGAAACATGTGTTTTGCTCAAAATACCAAACAGATCACCCATTCTAGCCATGCCTCATATCCCTCTATTTCAGCCCTGTTAGAGAAGTGCTGATTGTGGGTCCGTAGCTTTAAAAAAAAGAATTGAAAAAAGAAAAAAAAAGAGGGGGTGGAGCTTATGCAGGAGAAATCTACCGCCAGATACTCAGCTAAATGCTGCTGTGATTAAACGCCATATCATGTTCAAAAACACATCAAGGATTATTTCTGAAACAGTATGGAGCTCAAATGCTTTTTCTCTTGCGGGTTTACCACAAGGTGAGTTCCTTTTTTATTTCCTGCTTTTTTACACATACTCTCTCCAGTACAGGTTAGCTCTGAGTGTTAGCGATGCTTGCTAATGTAAACAAAGACCATATTACTTCCAAAACACGTTGCACATTGTTTCTGATAGCGACGTTTCCGATAGGGCCGACGGTGTTTCTGGATCAGCTCCGTTGTACCCCCGTTTTTAGAGATTTGGGTACGGAGGAAAAGAGAGAGGGCTTTGTTTTCTGACACTTTGTGAGTTCACTTACACACCAAGGACACATATTTATGTATAAAAGACATCAGAAAAGTGCATTTTGCATGATAGGAGACCTTAGTATGATAAGTTCAATTTGTTTTCTAGTTGACCCCTGTGGGAATCAAACCCTTAATCTTAATCGACAAGGACACCACTCATCTTCAAAGCTTTAATAAACATAAAAGAATGCAGACAAGCTGATGCAAACTAATAAACTGTGACATGCTTTTGCGTCATATCATTGTTTGTGCAATCCTGTCCTGTGATGATAACCTTTACACTGCAGTGACTCACTAATGGCACGTTTCCACTACAGCCCGCAGCCCGGTTTAAGAGGGCTGTGACGTCAGCGGCCCGTCTTTGGTTGCGTTTCCACTTGGCCTAGTACCGGCCGGCGGGTCCTAATTCACAGTTTTTCTGGCCTCATAAAATCGTGGGGCCAGGGCCAGAGACAACGAGGCTGAGTCGGGCTGAGTATGCTAAACTAGAGAGAGCGTCGCTGGCAAGGGGGCAACAACTACAACAAGATGGACATATTTGACCGTGATTTAATTGTAATACACGTTTCAAAATGATGCCGAAGTAACAACATACTGATACCGGTTAGTAAAAACCATGAATTAATGCTTTGTCAAGTCTGCAGACAGACGGCAGGGGAAAAACCTTTTAAAATGCTTGTTTTCTAAATGGAGATTGGCTAAGCTAACGCAGTATATGCCCCGACCGTCCACACTCACAACAACGGCCTATACAGACATAAATAAACCAGCGACTGTATTCACCATGACACAGGCAGTCTGTGGTTTGTACTTGTTTAACTTTTGTCTAGTTTCTGAACAGATATGAGGAGCTGTGAGCTCTGAGTGCTAACAGCTAACGGCTGTGTTGTTTTTCTGGGGTCCTCTGAAGATCACGTCACGGCTCCGCCTACACTGCGTTACTATAGATACTACCCCAGTTCCTAAACTGTAATGGAAATGCGCCATAAAGTGAGCCAGTCCTAACGAGGCCCAGCCATACCGAGCGAGGCCGTGTAATGGAAACGCGCCATAACTGTCTATATCCTGCATGCAGGGCTGTGTCCATCGAGGTGTGGTTGTAACCGCATCAGGGCTTAAAATCTAAATAAACTAATTATGAGAAGGTTTTTCTAAAACCTTTATCTTGATGTTACAATAAAGTTTACACAGCGAGCAGTGCACAGGGCTAAAGAGTCGAAGAGTCTGTGTACTCTGTTAAAGAAAGAGCTGGGAGGAGGCCCATTTGATCAGTAACTTAAGTATGAGTACATTTCCTCTTACTTTAACAAAATATATTCTCCCAATTGCCTCTTGTGGTAATGTCTAGCCGTGCAGATCATTTTGTTTTAATTTGCCTACACACCACACAATTTTACAGGTGCTTTTGCTTTGTTAGAAATCATGCATGATATCAGTAGTTTACAACATTAGGATTTGTATTAAATGATCAGCTTTGAAATGATTGTGTAACTGATTTTCTGCCTCCATACATTTTTGTAGATTATCCACACTGGTCGGGCCTTTTCAAATCTATGAATGCTGAAATCTATTGACCTCAATTGCACCGGGGTGGAGGTGTATTTCAAAGCTTTAGCAGATGAACCTAAGTATGTACCTATAAACAACAATGTTATAAACTCTGGGTAAATACCATAGAAAGTGGCCTTGTTACTGTGAGTAGTCTATAAACATCTCTCCATATAGTTATTATGCAGTAAACTCTTTATTTCAAGCTGTTAACATGTTTGAAATTATGTTCTCCTTAGTGTTGCTGATGTGGAAGCAAAAACATGTCTCCCAATAAACCTGAAGAACTAAAACCCTAACTATCTGCATGGCTATTTTTGCTAATTACCTTTTTGTTGGAATGTGGATGAAGAACTGGCCCTTTAAAGTAAATGAAGGTCAATGCTAAGAATACACTGTCTACAATCCCACTGAACAGTGTCACTGTGGCTCTAAAGTGGAAAGCACATGAAAAATTTAGCAGGGTTGTAAAGAGGCTCATTTCACCAGCACATGCTTACTGAGGTTGAAGGAGCACGACTTCTGTTTCCCCGCAGCGAGCGCCGGGTGGTGGGCCGCGCACCGCAGCGTCTGCCCGTCCTCCAGCATGGAGCGGTTCAGCACCACCGACAGGCTCTCTGTCACCTCCGACTTATAAACGTGTCCTTTCCAGCCGGCCGCCTGGTCCCCCTGGTCCTCCCCCCAGAGCAGCGTCGGGGCGGGGTACGCTCCGAACCAGGTGCAGTTGAAGAGGACGTGGGAGGGGTCCTGTGCCGGGTCCCACACACACTCAGGGTGTCGGTCCGGGGCATCTGGGCAGGGCAAACATATCAGTCAGGAAATGGACAAAAGCTACAGGATGGTTTATACTAAGGACGCTTGATAACGTAATGATCAACATCAGGGCTGCCTTTTCTATATGTGACCTGCTCTATCGAAATCAGTCGCATTGACCTAAAGACACATTTTGAGTTGTATACACTGTTGTAAAGAGGAGATTCCTAGCTTTCTAATGATATCACGATTGTTTTTGTACTCCAAATATTAAGCAAAATATGTCACATTATATAATGACTGTCACCGAGTCATCATTTTGAGAAAAAGGCCTTTAAAGTTTCCTCTTCTCTGGAATCCATCGATCTGAGCAAATTATCAAAATACTACGGAGGGAAGATATTTTCGTTTGGATTACTGGTCTGGGGGAAGCTCGCGAGTGTGTGTGTGTGTATACGTGTGTGTGTGTTTGTGTAATTTTGCATTTCTGTGTATTGTTTGTTTCCCGGGGAAAACACTCACGAGAAACACCGGCTGTTATGCCTGCTGTGACGTTAAATTACTCCGTTCTCCGTTTGTAATTATGCCGTTACAAGCTTCAACGTTGTATTTATCATCTGAATTTGCCGAAACAAGTTTAATATTCTGAAAGCCAAGACTTTGTTTAATTGAAATCAGATGAAAACAAACTGTAACGGACCCTGCCGTGTTATCTATGATTACTATACGCCTTACATTCATAATTTCAGCGGGAGGGAGGGGAAGCGGCGCTGAGGAAGAGCAGAGTGGCGAGTGAGAGCTGTCATCTTCCCTTTACAAGCTTCAAAAATGTATTTATCGTATGATTTTGGAAATAAAATAAAAATCAAACAAAACACCCGAACCCCGAAAAACTATTTTTTTACGCAAATCCACGTTTAATTTGAAATGAGCCGTTGCGACTTCCGACTGATTTCGATAGAGCGGGTCACATATGTGTATCCATTACACTGTTTATTTTACACAATATTACACTTTTTATATAGATGGGGTTTCAAAAACTTGTAGCAAAACCCACTCAGGTATTTTCATTTATTTTTCCCATGTTTTATCATGTCATTTGTTGTGTTTTTTTCATAGGGGGAGGAAAAGGGAAAAACGTATATACTTATATTTAGTTAATATGTGGTTTATTACAGTGATTTCCCCTTGTTCCTATTTGAAGTATTTCCTTAATAAGAATATTTCATTATAGTAGAGGTAGACCATTTATTTTTCAAAATAAATTCTACTTTATTTTGACATTTCTTCCTTTTGTCTATACTTTCCCTGGAAATAACTATGTAATTTGGTAATAATGCTGAGACAATTGTTAGTTAAATTCGAGTTCAATAATAATTTATTTAAATCCAAGTAAATATTGATTTATTAAGCATTTATTATTGGAAACTATAGTCTCCATGTGCAGGATGTTGTACTAATTTGTTATTTGTAAAGAGACTTTTGCATGTTTCACTGAATTGCTAAGCACTGACTGAAATGTTTATTATAAATGTGTATATCAGTCATTTTCTAGAAAATGACAAGAACCTATTGTACCTTCAAAATAAAGTATTACCCAATCTATATCATGTGTAACCATAAGGATGTGCCTCAGCTACAAGCAAATCATAAATGTGTTGTCGTTGTTATTCTTCTACAGACAGGTTGATACATCAAAGTGAAAAAAAGTGGCATCTTGCCCTCCTGTAGAAAAGTCAAGCATCGGCGAGTAATTCTAGGAAGTCAGCAAAATCACAGGAAATGCTGTGTTTGCTGTGTGAGAGTTCAGGAAGTGAATTCAATGTTTCATTGTCTTAGCTTCTAACCCTGCATATAACAACAGGTAATTCGATCCATCATGCTGTCAGTCTGGCAACATTTGAAAGTGCCTAGACTTTTTCTTGACTTTCACATGATCTCAGTCCATATCTGATGCTGACTCAGCTTTTTTGCCTCACCTTATTTAACCTCTTTCAATCTCTCCAGAAGAAGTACAGTAAACCAGGCTAAAGTCTCATATGGGCGCCAGTACTAAAACATTTGAAATACAATTATATATGATATAGAATATGTATAATAATAGTTATTACTATATATTAATGGCATAATAAAATTAAGGCTTATTCTTTCTATTTTGAAGTTCCCCTTAAAAGCATCCCAGTAAACACGAGACCTGTAGTCAGAGAAGAGTATTCTGCTCGAGGTACTTACAGTATACCAGCAGCTCTGTGCTCTTATTGGCTGCCTGAAGAGATACAGTGTTGTTGGCCTTGCAGCTGTAGACTCCCTGAGCGCTGGGCTGGACGTTTTGGATACTGAAGTCCAGCCAGGGTCCGGGGGCGGAGGCCAGCGACTGGTTGCTGGACCCCGCTCCTCTGAAGGCCCAGGTCAGCTGCTGGGAGGGGTAGGAGGAGCCGGAGCAGTTAAAGGAGACTGTCGAACCCCGATAGACGATGAGGGTCCCGTTGGACAGGGCGGTGACTGGACCGATCGACAAAGACACGTTTTCTGGACCATCTGAAAGAAGTAAAAGCAGCGCATTGTTCTTATGAATACATTTCAGGGCTTTGTGGACTTAATCCATGACAAACTGGAGTTGAGACCAGGAGGCGGAGTCGCAGTCTTACACGCTTCTCTGCGCTCTCTCCTGGGCAGTCATTCATAGGAATGAACCCAATAAAATACCCAATATTAACGGTGTGTGTGTCTGCCCACGGACAATGTAAAGTAAAACCTAATAGAGGTGTCATACATAATAACTTAAAAGTAAATGTAACAACTACTACAGTGCAACAAAACAGGAAGATTAAATGTGGACTCTTAAACATAAGATCTCTAGCATCTAAAGCAATATTGGTAAATGATTTAATATCAGATTATAATATTGATATGTGCTGTCTCACTGAAACTTGGTTGAGACATGAAGAATATGTCAGCATAAATGAGGCCACTCCACCCAGCCATATCAATACTCATATTCCTCGAGGCACAGGCCGAGGAGGTGCAGCCATCTTTGACTCAAATGTACTTATCAATACTAAACCAAAATTAAATATACCTCCTTTGAAAGCCTTGTTTTTAGTCTTACGCATCCGACCTGGAAAACTTTGCAGCCAACCTTATTTGTTACAGTGTACCGTGCACCAGGTCCTTATTCAGAATTTGTATCAGAATTCTCTGAGTTTTTATCAACTTTGGTACTTAAAACAGATAAAGTAATTATCGTAGGTGACTTTAATACTCATGTTGACGACAATAAAAATAGCCTTACTGTTGCATTTAACTCTACATTAGATTATATTGGTTTCCGTCAGAGTGTAAATAAACCAACCCACTGTTATAATCACACTCTCTCGACCTTGTTCTGACTTATGGTATTGAAATGGAGCAACTATTAGACGAACCGCATAATCCTGCTTTATCCGACAATCTTTTAGTAACTTTTGAAGTACTGTTACTAGACTACAAACCATTAGTCAAAAGTTCCTGCAGCAGAAACCTATCTGTTAGTGCTATAGCCAAATGTAAGGAAGAGATTCGATCAATACTTAACTCGATAGCATGTCTGTATGTAAGGGAGGAAACTTATACAAAATGTACACCACCCCAAATTGATCATGTTGTTGATAGTGCTACAGGTGCACTGCGAATAAAATTAGACTATGTTGCTCCTTTGAAAAATAAGAAAATAAAACAACATAGACTAGCTCCATGGCATAATACGGAAACCCGCAAAATAAAGCAAAAGTCGAGACAACTTGAAAGGATATGGCGTTCCACTAAACTTGAAGAATCTCGTTTAATTTGGCATATTACTCTCAATGAATATAAGAAAGCACTGCGTAAAGCGAGAGCAGCTTACTACTCTTCATTAATAGATGAGAATAAGAATAATGCAAGATTTCTTTTCAGCACTGTAGCCAGGCTGACAGAGCCACAGCTCGATTGAGCCTTCTATTCCCATAGCACTCAGTAGTAATGATTTTATGTGCTTTTTTAATGATAAAATTGTTACTCTTAGAAACAAAATTAATGACCTCTTAGCTTTGACCAGTATAGTGTTATCAACAGCTCCCAGAAATGTAAGTTCTAATTGTTGGGGAAATATTTTCCAAGGTCCATAACTTTGACCCAGTTTATCAGTTCATACTGTCCTGACTGAGCACACGCACCTGTAACCTTGGCTGCTGTGCTCTCAGTGTTTTGTCTCCCTGTTCCTGCCTGTTGGCGTCAGCTGATAGAGGTATTATGATTCTATCTTGTTATGCACAATGTTGATTATTCTCTCTGAACTAGCTAAATACATGGGTCTGGGGTAGAGTTCTTCAGAATTGACGTGGCAACTCTACCGTGAAGTCAGACCCTCTGGCTCGTGACTTGTGATGTGAATTCTCCGGCCGAAACTCGTAATAAACCATCAGTGTTTGACATCAAAGCTCCAGCTCTATCCCGTGTCTCCTTCCTGAGTCGGTGACTCCCACTGCATTGCTACACAGAAGTTTTCCCCCACACTAATATTACACTAGATAGTAAATTAGAATGCTTTTCAACCATAAACCTTGAACAATTGAATTCAATGATTCTTTCTTCTAAACCATCAACGTGTATCTTATACCCGATTCTAACTAAGCTGTTAAAGGGCCCATGTCATGGCCATTTCCACTGATCATAATTACATTGTTGAGGTATACTAAAATAGATTTATACTGTGCAATATTCCAAACTCACATTGGTTTCGCATACAGCATCTCTGTAAAGTATGTGTATTCAGCAGTATTCACTCTCTCCACTAAACGACTCGTTGGAGCTCTTGCCCCCCCCTCCCTGTGAGCCTAGTGTGCTCCGATTGGTCAGCTCGGCCACTCTGTTCTGATTAGTCAACCACCAGAGAGGCTCCGCCCATGTCTAACAGTGCTTTTTTCGGCTCGCTCTCGGAACATCAGTCTTATAATGGCGTCGGTACAGCCGTATATTTTATACGCTAACTAACCGAACTGTACCTACAACTGTTGTTATAGAAGAGTGTGACGGCCCCAGGGCCTTTGTGCAGGTGTGTTGCAGGTCTTACGATGGGGTGGAGCTGAAGAGGCTAATCAGCGCGATCACGGACACCTGGCCGGAGCCGAGGTGCTATTAAGCCCAGCTGCCCGGAGTCACACGGCGGCCCCTGTCTCTCTCCAAGGCGGCTGCAGAAGGACAAACTCTGCGATCCCCCCCCCTCGACCACCTATCTCTGCATTTACCACAATAAATGTGCCGTGGTTTTGTAAACTCGTGTATGTCTCCTTGTCTTTCCGTTGTGGCCTACGAGCCGGTCATAACAAAGAGTAAGTTATTTTTACCTGTAATAAACTACTACTGTTTGATGAGAAATCAAATCATGGTTTGCTATATATGAATGATATGTTATAGGAGCAAATAATTCAGGGAAGAAAGGATAGGCCTACTAAGTATTTCCATTCAACTTTATTTTTAGAAATGTACAAAATGAACATAAATATACATATATACACGGTATATCATCAATTCCTCCCCATTGTCGGCATCTTGCCTATCGCAGCCGGGGCATTTTAGGACGATGCATCAGTGTGGTAGTCCCGTCATGTATTGTCCGGCAGGATCTGGCTGGACGAAATCAAATGCAAATCACAAAATATTAGAGAAACTTAGTTGTTTTAGATTTGTTAGTAGTAGTTGTGGTAGGAGTGTGGATCTATCTAATCCATCTATCTAATGAACACAGTAAGCTTGCCAGCTAATATGCTAACCTAGCTTTCTTGTTTACCTTGGTAGCAAACACGATATGAACGCTAGCTCGGAGGAACGGCAACTATAATGTAGTGTAATAAAACTACTATGAACAAAAGCTAGTGGTTCATATTAGGCTAGCAAGAACGTGTTTACAATTGCAATCTTATACGGGTAGTCTGCTACATTCATTGTAGCTGGCATAACAAAAATGTTTTCTCGAGCAAACCCATGTCTAGCTCCGTTGGTTAGCTCGGTAGCATACACGCTACGCCAGCTATAATGTAATTACTTTTCGCGACTGAGCGTACGGCAAATCACCCGGAGTATACTGTCTATGAGTATTTCGTGTGTGAATGCAGACATTCTCCTGCTATGAGATACATGTATGCAAGGCCATCTGCTGATATTAGAGTTGATATATGGAAACGCTAGCAACTTAGTTAGCACAGTTAGCACTGTGTCAATGGCTTAGCAGTCTGACACAGTTTACACATTTAAACAGTCTTGTTTGATAAATACACAAATAACAATGCAAACTTACAGGTTGTGTACCCAAATCTTCCCCTGCTCCAAACGGTCCAAACAAACTAGGAATAGCATCGTCCTTCAGTTTCAAATGCTGTGCATATCCGGCCTCAAACTGGGCAATGTTTTGGAAGCTTTCGTCAGTGCAATGCCGCGCACACAGTAACGTTCTTCGAACCTCTGAAGGAACAGTGTTAAAAAGAAATGTCAACCACTGACTTCGTCGTGGTTCTTCCGTCGGTAGGACAAACAGCTCAGATTTCTCCTCACATTTCAGGAAACAGGTCCTTGGCATTGGCATGACTGGATCGATTGTGAACTGAACCAGAGCTTCCAACAGTAAATGTTAGGCTGGCAGAGGGTGCGGCCAGCGCCGCAGGGTGTGGCCATAGCTCTTCGGGATTGGTCCATTTCGTTCCGGGTACCACATGACATCATGCCGTACCCAGAACTAAATGGAAGACTCAAATGGGCAGTGACGTATCTCCAACGAGGCGTTTTGGGGGGAGGTATTTTCTGTGTTAGAGTTTTACTCGCTACAGGGTGTACTTTGAGGGTTTTGACTCTGCACACCGTTTACATGCATAAAAACCTTCATAACACACAAGGGGACGGGTAATAACCGGAAAAGCATGACATGGGAGCTTTAAAGTACGTTTTTCCATTAATTAACACTTCTTTATTAAATATTATGAATATGTCTTTATTATCAGGCTATGTTCCACAATCATTCAAAGTAGCAGTGATAAAACCTCTTCTTAAAAAGCACAACCTCGATCCAGAGGTTTTAGCCAATTATAGACCTATTTCTAATCTTCCGTTCCTCTCAAAAATGATTGAGAAAGCAATCGCAAAACAGTTATGTGATTACTTAAAAAAACAATGATTTATTTGAAGATTTTCAGTCTGGCTTTAGAACACATCATAGCACAGAGACAACTCTGGTTAAAGTCACAAATGACCTTCTAATAGCCTCAGACAGGACTTGTCTCTATTCTTGTCTTGCTCGATCTCAGTGCTGCATTTGATACTATCGACCATGACATCCTATTGCAAAGACTAGAGCACTTAGTTGGCATAAAGGGAACTGCTTTAGGCTGGTTTAGGTCCTATCTATCTGAACGCTCTCAGTTTGTATGTGTCAACGATGAATCTTCCATGCAAACCAAAGTTAGCCATGGAGTGCCACAGGGCTCAGTGCTTGGACCTATTTTGTTCACATTATATATGCTTCCGTTAGGCAATATTATAAGGAATCACTCTGTACATTTTCACTGTTATGCGGATGATACTCGACTATATTTATCCATAAAGCCTGATGAAACCAATGATCGAAATAAAATTCAAGACTGCCTCAAGGACTTAAAAACGTGGATGACCTTACATTTTTTGATGATAACCCTAACCCTAACACGGCCAAAACTGAAGTTATTGTACTCGGCCCAAAGAATCTACGAAACAAACTATCAAAAGATATATTAACTATGGATGGCATTAATTTGGCCTCCAGTGAGACTGTAAGGAATCTTGGTGTTATATTTGATCATGATTTATCTTTTAACGCCCACATAAAATTAATCTCACGGACCGCCTTCTTTCATCTATGTAACATTGCAAAAATCAGACATATCTTGCCTCAAAACGATGCAGAGAAACTAGTCCATGCATTTGTTACTTCAAGGCTGGATTATTGTAACTCTTTATTATCAGGGTGTACCAAAAAGTCAGTTAAGTCGCTTCAGCTGATTCAAAATGCTGCAGCACGTGTACTAACCAGAGTTCGGAAAAGGGACCACATTACTCCTGTTTTGGCTGCCTTACACTGGCTCCCTATAGAACACAGGATAGAATTTAAAATTCTTCTTCTCGCCTACAAAGCCCTTAATGGGCAGGCGCCATCTTACCTTAAATAACTCATTATACCCTACTGTCCTACTAGGGCATTGCGTTCCAAGAATGCAGGGTTGTTGGTTGTTCCTAGGCTGAAGTCGAATAGTCCATTTAGCTTAGGAACCTTCCTAACGGAGTGAAATGACCCGGAAGTCCCTCAGTGGCAGCCATGATAAGTGCCGTTCGAATTCTCTAGATCAGCGGTTTTCAAAGTGTGAGGCGCGCCTCCCCTGGGGGGCGCCAGAGAGCTTCAGGGGAGGCGCAGCGTGAGAAAAAAATAAAGAGAAACAATGAAATCTAGCTCGTTAACTTCAGCTAACTTTATGCGAGCGGCAACATGGATCGATTTTTAGTGAAGTTACCTAAAGTGAGAGAGGAGACAGCGTCTGGCCACCCCAGTTGGCAGCTTTGTTTTGAAATAAAAGTTGTGGCTCATCGGACATTTATCAGAGAAAATCCCTGATGTCCGAGTGCAAGTGAATGCAGCACAAGACGCGAGCCTTGTAACCCTGGCGCGAGCGAGGAAATGTGATTGGCGGCGATTTCATTTGAACGGGCGGCAGAAAACGAGAAGCATTCGGACCCAAGTACACGGAAGGAATAAGGTATTTGCGGTCTACAATGACAGAGAAGAGACTGTCAAGTTTGGCTGTGCTCAGCATTGAATCAAAACGCACTAAAGCTTTGGATGTTAATACGTTTGTGAGGCGTTTTGTTGAACAAGATGGTAATCGCCGCATTCAGCTGTAATAGGCATGCCAACTTGATGCTCTGCTCACGGATGACTCGAGCATTAAAAACTGTTAAGATGATGACCTTACGTGTGTACATATATTTTTTTCTTTGTGGGGGTCTGCCCTGAGAAAGTCAAATAAGATGGTGTGTAAAACTACACTGCCCAGACAAAAATAAGTAACCACTTTGATTTAACTAGGCCAGTAGGTAAGGGCATTCCACTGGATAATAATACCCCTGCATTATAGCAACAACAATAATAATAATAATAATAGCAATAATAATTGGGAGGGGGGGCACGGCTGTTCTTATATTCTCTGAGGGGAGGCTCACCTTCCCACACTTTGAAAACCCCTGCTCTAGATGATAGGAAAGGAGGTTTCAAACTTCCTTTATAACCTCCTTTAGCTTAGGAACCACTGGACCTCCCTCGCCGAAAGGAGAGGAGAAAATGCTGCTCCACAATGCCTTGCAGCCGCAGCATTTGCCGTCACACAACAGTCGGCCGTTCACGGAAACAACCGATTATGACCGAGAAATGATATCATGAAAGTTACGGTGCTTATTAAGCTTTTTAAAACGTATGTGGTAACTTGCCAAAGTGCTTTGTTTTGAACGTTCATCAGTATTATAACCAAAAAGAGAAATATGAACGTTAGTTTTTACTGAAATGATCAAATAAAGTCAACATTTCATAGTCTTTACTGAGCTGTGTGGGGTTTGTTCAACTTTTAAAAGATGTTTGAATGGTGATATACACAGTGATAGATGTTAAGGACTAACGTTTATAATAAATACATTTGTATTGATTTTAAGATCTTTTCATAGTTCATACAATCATACGTATTGGGATCATTTGTATTAATGTGGACCGGAGGGAGAGGGTGACGAGCATAAGTTTCACTTTCCTTTTTTATTTCAATTCCAACTTTGGTCATGAAGAATATGTTTCTCTGTTGTCCACGTTCATAAAGCATAAAACAACAGCATCAGAGCACGGTGCAGAGTCTCTAGATGAGTTTACAGTAGTCCCTCGTTCTTATTATACATCCATGTTGTAGTCTGCTGTATAGAAAACTGTAGTTTCCATAGTTTTCCCACAGCAGCAGATGCACATTTATGACGTCCGCTGGCGCATCATAAACACGTTGGATAGTGAAAGTGCAGTCGGATTCTCTAAAGTACCGCAGTCCCTTTTCCTAAATCCTTTTGAATACTCCTATCCACTATCCCTTAACCTGTTAAGCACCATGTTTTCATGTTTCAGGCTCGAAAATGACATGCCCAAAACAAATGACTACAACTTAACTTCTAAAAGGGTTATATGAATAATTTCTTTTATCAAAGCAAGGTTACATCTGTGAGTTGGATGTAGAAGTGTCAGAATCAATATAGATGTTTTTTATTTTAAAGAAAATTCAGATTTTACATAGTAAAAAACTGTAAATTATAGTGTCCGTCCAAAGATTCTTTTTTACAGATAGTGAAAACTACCCTTGGATGATGGGTTAGTAGACTAAAAGCTTTAGGAATCCAAAGTACAACATATAATAAGTACCCTGTATCAAGATTGATGCAAAACAAGTGACATTTGACCTTTTTAGAGAGGTTTAGCCAAAACCACCCCACCTCTGAGGTGATTTGGGTGAAAATGTTTCTTTTTCCATATCTCTGGCCCCCCTTGGTCGATTTTGATGGTTGACACCTCTTTCTGACCGTTAGAGCCAATGGAATCGAAGGGGGAGGCCCCCACACACACACGTTGTGAAGAGAAAAGGTGGGGGCTGCGCGCATGTAATTTTGCAGCAGAGTGGACCGATCTCTTGCTCTGACATTTGGAAACGAAAAAGCAGTTTTATTGCTTATGGATTATCAGAAATCATTTCAAAGAGGACACAGACACATTGGATTAACCTATGGATTAACTGCAGCATTGTTTTTTTATCGTTTTAATGCCATTGAAGACCAGTTTTGACCAAGGTAAGCCATGTTAGCGTTTCTAGCTACCTAGCTCCATATGTTATGATGTACGCTTTCGTTTATAGCGTCACAAATGTTTATCACTGAGTGTTGAGGTGGGCACCCCCAGATTCTGTGTCTCCAGCTGATGCAAAACGAGGGGTTGGCTGTGCATCTAGGATAAGTAATAAGGGAGTTATGAGTGAGTTTAGGTGCAGAGATAGGTTACATTTTTTCGCTCGTGGATAATTCAGAGGCTGAGTGTTAGCATTGTGGGGTTTTTTTTGGAGAAAAAAAATTAAAAAGATCAGTTAGCTGAGTTTCTTCCCATTACATGGATATAAAACATTCATAGTTTATTAAATATTAAGATTCCTTAAACGTTGTTTCCTGCAAATGACGCGTTTATCCGCCCGGTACCTGGGGGGCCGTGCGTAACAGGTTAACCCCATGACGTTTCACTCAGAGGTCAAGGAATAGACG
Organism: Trematomus bernacchii; assembly: GCF_902827165.1. NCBI lineage: Eukaryota > Metazoa > Chordata > Actinopteri > Perciformes > Nototheniidae > Trematomus > Trematomus bernacchii. Next base: position 15,347,154 of record NW_022988043.1, read on the forward strand.
ATAGGGTTAGACGTTAGGAGCTGATTTTTGGATTATCCGACCGCAACCCTAGAGTCTCTAAAAGTACAATGAGAGCCAGAGCCTTTTCTTATCAAGCTCCACTTTTGTGGAATCAGCTTCCAGTTTGTGTTCGGGCGGCAGACACCCTATCCGTTTTTAAGAGTGCGCTTAAGACCTTCCTTTTTGATAAAGCTTATAGTTAGGGCTGATTAAATTCAGCCCCTAGTTTTGCTGCTATAGGCTTAGACTGTCGGGGGAAACCTTACTTCTTCCTTCTCTCTGTCTGTACCTGTGTACTCTCATGTTCCGAATAACCCAGCTTCACCCAAATTTCTTTTTGGTGTCCATCTACGCCGGGATCCTGAGTCGTGGCTGATCCTGTTGCTGTGGTCCTGGATCCTGAGTCCTGTGTCCTGGATCCTACATCCTGAGTCCTGGATCCTGAGTCCTGGATCCTCTATCTTGAGTCCTGGATCCTGAGTCCTGGATTTCGAGTCATGGCTGAACCGGTCTCTGCGGTCCTGCCTGACTCATCATACTACTTCCCTGATGGCTCCCACAGGATTGTTGACATCCTTGTGGATTCATCTTCTTATTATAGACACATGCATTTCCAAACATTTGGACTACCTATGTTGTAAATGTATTATCTTTTCGATGTACACACGGCATCTATTGCACGTCTGTCCGTCCTGGGAGAGGGATCCCTCCTCTGTTGCTCTCCCTGAGGTTTCTCCCATTTTCCCCTTTAAACTGTGGGGTTTCTTTGGAAGTTTTTCCTTGTACGATGTGAGGGTCCAAGGACAGAGGGTGTCGTATTGTCATACTGATATTCTGTACAAACTGTGAAGTCCACTGAGACAAATGTAACATCTGGAAGGTCACCAGTTCAAGTCCCGGCAAGACCAAGTGCTACCGAGGTGTCCCTGAGCAAGGCACCGTTCCCTACACTGCTCCCCGGGCGCCGTTCAAAATGGCAGCACACTGCTCCTAACACTAGGATGGGTCAAATGCAGAGAAACAATTTCCCCACGAGGGATTAATAAAAGTCCATCTTATTTGTGATATTGGGCTATATAAATAAACATTGATGAGTAAAGTTTTTAATGGAACTTTGTAGGATGAAGGATTCTGTTAGATGTCATCATTCTTTAACCTGTTAAACCCCATCCCTGTTTTCTCGAAAATGACATTTCCAGAACAAATGACCATAACTACACTTCTAAAAGGGGAAAATTAATAATCTTTTTTCTCAAAGTAATGATACACCTGTGAGTTGGATGTAAAAAAGTCAGAATCAATATAGATGTTTTTTATTTTAAAGAAAATTCAGATTGAACATAGTAAAAAACTGTAAATTATAGTGTCCATCCAAAAATTATTTTTTACTTATAGTGAAAACCACCTTTGAATGATGGGATGGTAGACTAAAAGCTTTAGGGATCCAAAGTACAACATATAATAAGTACCCTGTATCAAGATTGATGCAAAACAAGTGACATTTTACCTTTTCAGAGAGGTTTGGCAAAAATAACTCCACCTCTGGGGTGATTTGGGTGGAAATGGGCGTTTTTGCCGTTTCTCTGGAACCCATTGGTCGATTTTGGTGATTGACATCTCTTTTTAACCGTTAGAGCCAATAGAATCGAAGGGGAATTTCCACATACACGCTACCAAAAGAAAGTGGGGGCTTCACGCATGCAGTTGACCGTAAACCGAAACCTATCTCACGCTCTGAAATCTGAAAATGGAAAAGTAGGTTTATTGCTGATGGATTATCAAAAATCATTTCAAAGTGACACAGATACATTGGATTAACCTATGGATTAACCTTCAGCTTCGTTTTTATCGTTTTAATGCCATTGAAGACAACTTTTGATCAGACAACAACGAAGGTAAGAGATATTGCCGTTTTTGCTACCTAGCGCCACGTGTTATGATGTCTGTTTTTGTTTGTTATGTCGCGAGTTCTTATCATAGAGTGATGCTATATATACCTATCGATTCTGTGTCTTCTCACGATGCTAATCGATATGTTGGATGTGCAGTTACGATAAGTAATAAGGGTGTTATGAGTGAGTTTCTGTGCAAACGCTGTTAGCATTTTTTCGCTCATGGCTAATTCAGAGGGTCAGCGTTAGCTTTGTGGGTTTTTTTGCAAAAAAAAAAAAGTGATCAGTTAGCTGAGTTTCTTCCCGTTACATGGATATGAAACATTCATAGTTTATTAAATATTAAGAAGCCCTCAGACGCTGTTTCCTGCAGATGATGTGTTTTTCCGCCCGGGGGCGGGTCGATGGGGTTCAACAGGTTAAAGGTCCCATGTCCTGCTTTTCCAGTTATTACCCGTCCCCTTGTGTGTTATGAAGGTTTTTATGCATGTAAACGGTCTGCAAAGTTGTGTGTGTGTGCGGACTTCCTCACACACACACACACTCAATCTTTTCTCAGCTGCAGCTCCGCCGATTTCTCATCCCTGAGACGGCGGGACGCGGCGAGGCTGTGAGTCGGTGTGTGAGCACACACAAACTCCCAGCCAGGCTGCGGGTGTGTGTGTGTGTTCAGGCTGGGTTTCGCTGTGTCTCGCTGTCTCGCAGATGGCCACTGGGCTCATAGGGAGGGGGGGACAGGAGCTCCAACAAGCCGTATAGACAGAGAGTGAATACACATACTATACAGAGATGCTGTATGAGAAACCAATGTGATTTTGGAAAATTGCACAATATAAATCTATTTTAGTATACCTCAACAATGGAATTATGATCAGTAGAAATGGCCATGACATGGGACCTTTAAAACATATTATTCTGTTGTTAGTAAGATGTCATGTCTGCAAGTGTTAATGTTATAAAATATGTATACTTTTATCAAGACACGACTATAATATAATAAAGGTTTATGATAATGGTTATACCACAATATGTAAAGAACATTTTCTATAAAAAGGAAGACTGAGTGAAATTCCTCTTTAAAATTTAATTTTCAAAAGTTAATACAACACATAAAAAAATACCACCAACAATAAATCCTTGATAAAGTTAAAACATCCTGAATAGTCATTGTGAGGTTCTGATGTTTTTCTCTGTTTTGTATCATTGTTTACTGAATAATTTATGAAAAGAATAATTTGAAGGAATTGGTATGGTAGTGTCTGTTTCTGAATAATATACATTATATGACTGGATTATAATTATTGATGCATTTATATTTCAATTATTTCAAGGTTATATTGCTAGTGAGCATATAATAACACATTCTAATATCATTGGCATATTTATCAAATAAATAATTTGTCGATTATAAAAAGTATTGTATTTGTATTGATTAATTGAATGATTTCAACGTAATCATTAATTATAATAAATTACAATAATAGCAATAAAAAGGTATTATTGCATCTTTGAGTATCGGTCTCTGTGTGTGTACCGCTCAAGCCCCCAGGAAGTGCGCCGGACTCTGAGGAAAATATTAGTTGTGGCCAAACGGCGGTACTATACTTCCGTATCAGTCGCCGGGCCCGGAAAGACTTTTTCCCATTGACTAACATTGGGAAAGAGACGTCTGTAAATCGTTAGATAATTCTGTCCTCAAGTTGTAAAATGTGCTAATAACGTTATTCTGAGAGTTATTTTCCTCAGCATTATGAACGCCATTTTGTCTTCATGCGCCAATGAGCAACTCTCATACATGAGAGTAACTTCCAGGCAAAAAGTATGGCTCCGCCCACTTTTGGGGGAAAACAACGCTGTCATTTGAATGGCGGTCAATACAAATTCTTCGGTCTTGATATATGGTTAAATATAGCAGTAGGCTATCGATTTTCATAGATGAGAGTAACATCTACGTCAATTTACGGCCCCGCCCACTTTTGGGGGAAACAACGCTGTCATTTGAATGGCGATCGAGCCTGAAGCCACAGAGCTCTTCTTTTACTGTCTTTTGTTCTTAGAGGAAGTACAGAAAAACGTAACTCTGGATTTGTTTTAATGTTTGAGGTGCAATAAACGACACAGCAGCTTTTTGGCATGATAAAACTATTATTTTCCGCCTCGTTCATGAGAGTAACAGCTGGAGTAATGACAGCCTCGCCTACTGATTTTTATTTAACCATATATCGAGACTGATTGTCGATTTCAAATGATTGAATGTAATTGTTTGCCTGACTGGCCATTGTAATCGACCTCTTTGAAGATCCAAAAATCCACGGTTTTCAAAAAATTCTGATCGGATTGGCAAAAACTTCAGAATTTGTATTGACCGCCATTCAAATGACAGCGTTGTTTTCCCCAAAAAGTGTGCGGGCCGTAATTTTCGCCCGGAAGTGACGTAGGTGTTACTCTCATCTATAGAGAGGTGAAGTCCCGCCCATCTACTTCCGACCCATGGGACCTTATTTCTGAAAGATTATGCATTGAAGTCAATGGGGAGAGAAAGATTATCTTTCGATCCCGTTTGAATTGTGCCACGAATTACACATATGATGTTTGTCAATCTTAACAAATAATTTCCATGTCAAAAAAGTCAGTTTGTCGTAAAACTGTTGAAATATAAGACTATGAAAAATACGCAACTATAAAGACTACAAATCCCAGAATCCCGGTCCCGCATGCTGGCTCTTACGGAACCGACTAACTCCCCTTTTGTGTATGTACAGCTCTCAACATGCCCAGAGTAGTGATTTTCACCTCTTTTAATACTTTTCGCCTCATTCTGAAAGAAAGAAGTGAAATGTGCCAACGTGACGGCCGTCTTGGTGTGTGGTGCGAGACGGGAGATGTAGTTCATTGAGCGGTTTCACACAAAAAAAGTGTTACTTCACAGTTTTACGACACATTTCTTTTTTTTTGCAAAATTATCTTTTAAATTGACAAACATCATATGTGTAATTTGTGGCACAATTCAAACGGGATCGAAAGATAATCTTTCTCTCCCCATTGACTTCAATAGATGAGAGTAACAAATGCGTCACTTCCGGGCAAAAATAACGGCTCCGCCCACTTTTGGGGGAAAACAATGTTGTCAGTTGAACGGCGGTCAATACAAATTCTGAAGTTTTTGCCAATCCGATCAGAAATTTAAGAAAACCGGAGATTTTTGGATCTTCAAAGAGCCCAATTCCAATGGCCAGACAGGCAAACAATTGCATTAAGCCATTAGAAATCGACGATCGGGCTCGATATATGGTTAAATATAGCAGTAGGCTATCGATTTTCATAGATGAGAGTAACATCTACGTCACTTTACGGCCCCACCCACTTTTGGGGAAACAACGCTGTCATTTGAATGGCGATCGAGCCTGAAGCCACAGAGCTCTTCTTTTACTGTCCTTTCTTCTTAGAGGAAGTACAGAAACACTGAACTCTTAATTATATTTAATGTTTGAGGTGCAATAAACGACACAGCAGCTTTTTGGCATGATAAAACTATTATGTTCCGCCTCGCTCATGAGAGTAACAGCTGGAGAAATTACAGCCTCGCCTACTGATTTTAATTTAACCATATATCAAGACCGATTGTCAATTTACAATGATCGAATGTAATTGTTTGCCTGACTGGCTATCGTAATCGAGCTCTTTGAAGATCCAAAAATCCACAGTTTTCAAAAAAATTTGATCGGATTGGCAAAAACTTCAGAATTTGTATTGACCGCCATTCAAATGACAGCGTTGTTTTCCCCCAAAAGTGGGCGGGGCCGTAATTTTTGCCCGGAAGTGACGTAGGTGTTACTCTTATCTATAGAGAGGCGAAGTCCCTCCCCTTCCGGTTGAGCTCCATGGGACCTTATTTCGGAAAAGTTATGCATTGAAGTCAATGGAGAGAGAAAGATTATCTTTCGATCCCGTTTGAATTGTGCCACGAATTACACATATAATGTTTGTCAATTTAAAAGATAATTTTACAGGTAAAAAAAAAATAAAAATGTGTCGTAAAACTGTGAAGTAACACTTTTTTTGTGTGAAACCGCTCAATGAACTACATCTCCCGTCTCGCACCACACACCAAGACGGCCGTAACGTTGGCACATTTCACCTCTTTCTTTCAGAATGAGGCAAAAAGTATTAAAAGAGGTGAAAATCACTACAAGTCTGGGCATGTTGAGAGCTGTACATACACAAAAGGGGAGTTAGTCGGTTCCGTAAGAGCCAGCATGCGGGACCGGGATTCTGGGATTTGTAGTCTTTCTAGTTGCGTATTTTTCATAGTTTTATATTTCAACAGTTTTACGACAAACTGTGACTTTTTTGACATTGAAATTATTATTATGAATTGTGCCACGAATTACACATATGATGTTTGTCAATCTTAAAAAATCATTTCCATGTCAAAAAAGTCACAGTTTGTCGTAAAACTGTTGAAATATAAGACTATGAAAAATACGTAACTATAAAGACTACAAATCCCAGAGTCGCGTAAGTGATGTCACAATTGTTTTCCTCCACCATTCAGATACCTAAGATCAGCGCAATATAGATATAATCTATCTATATGGCGCTGGCTAAGATAAGATAACTTTAACAAGATGCCTGTGTGCTTAGTACCAGGTTGTTATTATACCAGCAATGGGTCTTGCTCGTTCTTTTGCTTCCCGTCTGATGAAACGACCAGGAGTGGCTTGATCAAGTTAGCTACCTAGCTAGTAGCTAGCACGTTAGTTAGCATTACAGCCTTGTCATTTGTATTAGCCTTAACATGAAGTAACATTAAGTAACCCAACATGTTAAACAGTAAGAGTAGTAGTCATATTTCGTGAACCCTTTGAATAGTACTGTCACCGGTGTGATCATTCTATAATACACCATTTAAGCCTGGGGGAGAAATGCTAACGCTAACGTTAGCATCGGCGATCTTCTCTACTTCATGCTATCTGCACAAATGGTTGACATTAAACATTAAAACGACCAGGCAGTTCAGAGAGAATCAAAGGAAGGCAGGCAGGCAGCTTTGCATGACATTCTTCAGGACGTGTTTCATTGTGGTGATAGTGAGGATAGTCAATCGTTATGTTGACAAGACAGTAGTGACGGCCATCTTGGTGACGTCACTGACGTGTGTTGTTGACCAGAGATGTAGTTCATTGAGCGTTTCACACAAACAAATGTGTTACTTCACAGTTTTACGACACTTTTTTTTTTTTTTGACTTGCAAAATTATCTTTTAAATTGACAAACATCATATGTGTAATTCGTGGCACAATTCAAACGGGATCGAAAGATAATCTTTCTCTCTCCATTGACTTAAAATGTGTCGTAAAACTGTGAAGTAACACATTTGTTTGTGTGAAAGGCTCAATGAACTACATCTCTGGTCAACCACACACGTCACCAAGATGGCCGTCACTACTGTCTTGTCAACAAACGATTGACTATCACCACAATGAAACACGTCCTGAAGAATGTCATGCAAAGCCTGCCTTCCTTTGATTCTCTCTGAACTGCCTGGTCGTTTTAATGTTTAATGTCAACCATTTGTGCAGATAGCATGAAGTAGAAAAGATCGCCGATGCTAACGTTAGCGTTAGCATTTCTCCCCCGGAATTAAATGGTGTATTATAGAATGATCACACCGGTGACAGTACTATTCAAAGGGTTCACGAAATATGACTACTACTCTTACTGTTTAACATTTTGGGTTACTTAATGTTACTTCATGTTACTTCATGTTAAGGCTAATAAAAATGACAAGGCTGTAATGCTAACTAACGTGCTAGCTACTAGCTAGGTAGCTAACTTGATCAAGCCACTCCTGGTCGTTTCATCAGACGGGAAGCAAAAGAACGAGCAAGACCCATTGCTGGTATAATAACAACCTGGTACTAAGCACACAGGCATCTTGTTAAAGTTATCTTATCTTATCTTAGCCAGCGCTATATAGATAGATTATATCTATATTGCGCTGATCTTAGGTATCTGAATGGTGGAGGTAAACAATTGTGACATCACTTACGCGACTCTGGGATTTGTAGTCTTTCTAGTTACGTATTTTTCATAGTCTTATATTTCAACAGTTTTACGACAAACTGTGACTTTTTTGACATGGAAATGATTTTTTAAGATTGACAAACATCATATGTGTAATTCATGGCACAATTCAAACGGGATCGAAAGATAAGTTTTCTCTCCCCATTAGCCGCGTTCACACCGGAGTACTTTCACCGTACTTTTCGCGTTTTAGTTCCGTGAGTACCCCTTATGTCGCGTTCACACCAAAAATCGTACTTAATCTCGGGTACTTTTACCCCCATTTTTAGAGCCAGCTCAGAGAGCGTACTTTTCTGTGGGTGAAAAGAGCTCCAAAAGTGCCCCAGTGCTGATTGGCTGGGCGAATTGCAAACCACGCCCGTACAACTCTGAAAATGTTGTGTGAAGACGCCATTGTTTTTCCTCGCTACAAAAACACAACGCTCCGTGCGTTGTGTTTGTTTTTGAAAGCAGTTATGGCAAGCATCAAGAAATGATGAGGAGGTGTCGGCGCTTCTGGAGATCTACGCAGAGGACGCGACCCAGGGAATGCACTGAAGCCAGTTCAGTAGCTTTCACTCGACCTGGGAATGTGCACAGCCCCACGGCACACACCGGCTAAAAATAAAGAAACTCGGGCAGGACTACAAACGGCGGATTCAGTGGCCAACGATGACGACCACGACGAAGGTAAAATCAACTACATGCACTGGGGTTTTAATCTGCACAATAATGGTCTCAGATGTACTTTTATTTGCTCAGTAGATCAAGCTAGCCATGCTAGCCATAATAGGCTAACACCGGCCCCGAGCACACAGTACACACACACTGTAACTTTGTCTTGAAAGAACGTTACGCATCGAACTGATGTTCACAATCATGTTTATTTCATAATATTCATCATATTTTATGTTTAACTTGCCTCAACAACATTAAACAAAGTTCAAGCATACATGAAGCACTCTTCAAAAAGGAACAATCCTCCGTGTTTGAACCTCTTAAATCGCTGCATAGCCGATTTATTTGGACTGGATTATCCCAGAGAGGCCAAACATTCTTTATAACACAGTTTCAGATTTGTGAAACCTTAATTCTATTTGTGAAAATACAAAAAACACATTCCTAGTATGTTGTAAAACTACATGGCGACTAAACTTGTATATTGTATATTGCTTATTTTCCCTTCTTAGGAAAGCGGACACGGGATGCGAATTTCTTTGACACCGCCCAGGCGTTGGAGGACCGGCGTGCCGTGGTGAATGAGTCGCTGCGTGGAGATCAGATGGTGCTGTTCACCAAGGCCCAGGAAACGGAGGACAAGATGCTCACCTCGATGGAGCGCCAGGCAGAAGTGTTCAAGCAGCAGATGGAGCGCCAGCAGCACCAGGATGAAGTGTGGGCGCTGCGCCATGAGGAAGCGTCGGCGCAGCGGCAGGATGAGCGACAAACTGCATTTAATAACAGTTTATTTGGTATAGTTTTTGTAAATACTGACACACGACACACAACGTTGCACTAAGGTGTGCATGCTGCTGAGAATATCCCTACACCTGGGACAGTTTATTTTATATTGTTATTACTGTTATGACTTTATTTTATATATAATGTTTACTGACATGTACAACTGACACTTTATTTACATTTAAAATTGTTCTATTTAATGTTATGTCTTGAGAGTGCAATAAAGAAAACCGACATGGCGATTAAGCTTATTTCTCCTGACACTTTATCTTTTGTGACCTGTGTAGCATCCTATACATCACATGTAAGTGATTATTCTGATACCATCATGTTTCATCGGTTATAAACTGGCAAAGCTTTATTTGTCATTTATTTATCATCAATGTTGCAACCTTGTGGGGGAATGGCAGGGGCACATACACAAATATGACAATTTATATCATTTTAAATATTATTTGACCTAAACTTTTAATTCCCCCCCATTTCACACAACACAACATGGAGTCCACTATGGGCCAAAACTAACATGTATGTTTGCATAGTGTTTATGGCAGACGGATGCAGTGGGTCTCAGGAAGATATATAATAAAGGTGGGTTTGCTGCTGAGACTCCCTACACCTGGGAGTTTATTTTATATTGTTATTACTGTTATTATATAGTACAACTGACACTTTATTTTATATTGACAATGTTTACTGACATGTACAACTGACACTTTAGTTACATTTAAAATATTTCTATTTAATGTTATGTCTTGAGAGTGCAATAAAGAAAACCGACATGGCGATTAAACAGATCCTGTATCAGTTTTTCTTCTTCTCTTGTTTTGTAGCGGGTTGCAAACAACTTTAAGGTGCTTACCGCCACCTACTGTACTTGTAATCTTCCCTCAGGGAAAAGTACTCCGGTGTGAACGCGATCTGTACTAAGTACCCTGGGGTTAAAAGCGCCAGGGCTCTTATGGCGCATTTCCATTGCAGCGCGTAGCTCGCTTTAAGCGTGCCGTGTCGTGCCGTCCCCTTTTTTGGTTGTGCTTCCACTAGGCCTCGTTCCGGCGCGGCACGGCGCGGGGCCACTTTTTCCCCTCTTTTCTGGCCCTAGAAAATTGTGGTTCTATCGGGGCCAACAAACAGGGCTGAGTCGGGCTGAGTATGCTAAACTAGAAAGAGGAGCGCTGGCAAGAGGGCTAGAACTACAACAAGATGGACATATTTGACCGTGATTTAATTGTAATACACGTTTCAAAATGATGCCGAAGTAACAACATACTGATACCGGTTAGTAAAAACCATGAATTAATGCTTTGTCAAGTCTGCAGACAGACGGCAGGCGAAAAACCTTTTAAAATTCGTGTTTTTCTAGATGGAGATTGGCTAAGCTAACGCAGTATATGCCCCGACCGTCCACACTCACAACAACGGCCTATACAGACATAAATAAAGCAGCGACTGTATTCACCATGACACAGGCAGTCTGTGGTGTGTACTTGTTTAACTTTTGTCGAGTTTCTGAACATATATAAGGAGCTGTGAGCTCTGAGTGCTCACAGCTAACGGCTGTGTTGTGTTTCTGGATTTCTCATTGAAGATGACGTCACAGCTCCGCCTACACTGCGTTACTATAGTAACTACCCCAGTTCCTAAACTGTAATGGAAGCGCAGCATGAAGTGAGTCGGCCCTGTTAAGGCCCAACGCGGCCAAGCCGTACCGAGCCGTACCGAGTGTGGCCGAGGCCGACCGTGTAGTGGAAATGCGCCATTAGTGCCGGAACTAAGTACAGGAAAGTACTTGGTGTGAACGCGGCTATTGACTTCAATGCATAACTTTTCCGGAATAAGGTCCCATACCCCGGAAGTAAGTGGGAGGGACTTCGCCACTCTATACATCGCTCTGCACCATGCTCTGCACTGATCACAGTAGCACCTGTTTCCATGTGACTGTCTGCTATGTTGAAGAACAGGTTTGTGCGTAGTAGAAAAGCCGCTTCACTGACATAGTGAGCTCGGAAACCGCAAAGATCATCACCCTTTCATGGACATTATGAGCCTTCACTTACTTGTTACTTGTAGCAGGACACATGCGTGAAAGATGTTGTTGCCTGGCAGCGTGGAGTTGCACAGGTAGGTGCCCTCATCCTTAGGTAACACTGCCCGGATGTTCAGACTCCCGTCATGCAGCACTGCGAGGCGCTGTCCGAGGGAAGGGCTCGGCGAATAAATGCCACCTTGAACAACTTCTTTTCCGTTTTTTATCCATGACGTTAAAGTCGGTGTTACGTTACCGAGGGTGTAACACGGAAGTATAACGACGTCTCCCTTTTCGGCTGTCAGGGCCGTTTCGGTGGAGCCACTACCCGAAACTGCAGCTTAAGAAGAGAGAGAAAAAACATAATGTAAGCCGAGTTTACACTCACCTGAGGCTGTGTGGCCACACCATTAACTCACCTGTCACACATAAACACAGGTGTAGAAGCGCTACAGGTGTGACTGTCTTCATGTTAACTCTCCAAAAGCCTACATCGCCTTTAAAAAAGAAAGTGAACAAAAGGGCTTCCCGTCCAAACCTGCCTGACTAGTATACCTGTGTGAGCCTGTCGGAAACACACAGAGATACCTGGGTCACCAGTCCGCCCATTATAACACCAGTAACACACTACAGCAGGGAGCACCGTGACACGGGGTGAACTCTCCGCAGTCCTGCTTTGTTTACTAGAGTATGCTGATCCGGAAACTTTGGTACGAATACACCACACCCTGACTTCACCTTGTTAAAGCTACAGTAACACCATTCTTCTTTTTCTTCTATATTAAGCATACTGGAATTACTAAACACAGGTAGTCCTGTTAGGCTATATCTGTATTTATATTTGGGTTAATCTGTTCATCATTGAGCCTGAAAACAGCATTTGAAGATCATCTCACATAGAAATATGAAGCAGATGAAGTTTACTCGGTTTTTATACAGTTAAGGAATATGTACATACAATGTAAAGTTATTGTAATTTTCATTGTATAAACTTATAAAGAATTGTCATTCTTATAAAATACATGTATAACATGTGTATGACATTTTCTGAATGATAAAATCACCCAGCAAAGTCTCATTTAGCAGTTACATGGTATGTTGTAGTAAATAAAGATCATAGGTTTGCTTATAGTGTTATTGTAATTGCATTCATTATTTACAAGACTGGTTATTTCATTCTGGTGTACATTCATACATAATTTAACATTAACATATTAACATTAACATATAGTTGCCTGGTCCCAGACTGTTCTGAGACCAATTGAGGTTCTTTATAAACAAGCCTTAACAGTTAGGGATAGAAAGTCATTAAAACACCATCATTGTCCAAATATACTGTCCAAATACAAACTTTTAAGTTTTGATGGTCTTGTTCTGCTTTCAAGAGTTCGATTAGTATTCAGGATCATTTACAATGCTACAACACCACCATTGAGGAGCCTTTTTCAGCTTCGCCGTGAGCAGGGTTGCAGACACTCAAGATCTGCAACTGCCTTTGCACAATCTGCATTTTCATTTATGGCCATCAAACACTGGAAAACTCTTCCAGTTGAACTTAAAACCTGTACTGACTTTAACTAATTCTCTTATGGTGCAAAACAATTTATATAAAGCAGTCATGCCAACATGAATTACACTATAATCTGAGTTTTTCAATTTTAACTGTATTGTAATATTATATTTTAACTGTACTATGTATTATTTTATTGACCTGTACTTAAATCATGTTTTATAATTGTTTGTGTGATAGATATTATGCAATATTTTAGTGTTTGTTGATTGTTGTGTACCTGCTTGAGGACTGCAGATGGAAATTAGCTATTTGCTATAATCTGGCATAATTGATATCTTCTCTTTTCTGAGATTAATGTATTTGTATGCATGGTCCTTGTTGAAATACATACACAATACATATAAGGAATGAATAGGAAGAAAATGTTGTATTATGTGAGAGTTTTAAGGTCAGTGGCATAGACATCTGAACCACTACAAAGGAGAGAATAGGCACCATTTATGTAACACAAATACACAATTGACTGAAATAATAGGATCAATGAAGTTACATCTTCATAAGACACAAATACACATTCCTTTGCTAAAATGTAAGAAATACTCCTCAATTGACAATATAAAGTAAACAATTATCCTTCTGTTAGACCCCAGTTTCTATAAATGGGATGTCTGGAAACAGAAAGTGTGTTAATGGAGCATGGGCCCTGGAGGAGGGTCAGCCACAGAACAGTGATTGACAGATATGTCAGCAAATCACAATCCAAGTGGCAGAGAAGTGGCAGAGATGTGACAGCGCCCTCTGACGGTCGCTTGCAGCTGGGGCAGTTTGTACCGTTCACGGGTAGTCAGATTGCTCGGAAAAAATACACTTCACCAGCCAGTATTCGGCACATGAACACATACTAAACTTCCCTCTGACTTGACTTGATGAAGGAAAGCCAAAATATGACTTATATAATAATACTACGACGGTGAAAAAAGACAATAAACGTGGTCACGGTCAATGGTAATTGACATCAAAACGATCAGGTGTTGTTTTAACGCTACAGTAGGGGAGTCACTTTAAAAAAAACCTGCTTATATAATTTCGTTCAATACTGATTCATAAAATCTCACATAATGATATTTTTGATTAAGGTGATTAATTGTTCAGCTAAAGACGCTTATTCTTCACTACTGCCTATTTCTCCTAGTAGTACTTGAACGCAGCACTTTTGGCAGGTTTTGTGTTCATGCTTGAACAGCGGTACAGTAAAGTGGATTCAGCAGCAGGAGAACGTCACAGGTCGAAATGCCCGCAGATTTGAGCCAGTGGACCGGGGCCCTTGCCCTGACGGAGGTCGAGGAGCAGCCTGCACAGCCCCTGACCGTTAAATACGACTCTGTGGAAGTCGACGAGCTGGGCAAAGTGCTCAAGCCAACACAGGTTAGTCAGCTATTGTGGGCTAACCAAGCTAACAACCCAGCTATTGTTAACACTGCGTAATTTCTGTGTTTGCTTAAAAGCTTCTGAGCGAACAAGTAGTATTTAGTAGCACAAACGAATGCCCTTTACTTAATTATGTGATATCGGCCTGGTTGCAAACAATGAATTGGGTTAGATAATGTGTCCAGCGTGTTTGCAGCTGTAATAGACGGCGAACAGCGCCTTCTAGCGGATGCAACGCTGCTAAAGCTAAGGCATCGAAACATCCAAATGTTTATTGAAGCACCAGTTTTAATAATCTCCCCCCTTTTGCGCCTGCAGGTGCAGAATAGACCCTCCTGCATCGAGTGGGAAGGATGTGACTCCAGTAAGATGTACACCTTGGCCCTGACCGACCCTGATGCTCCCAGCAGGAAAGACCCCAAATTCAAGTGAGAAGAGAAAGAACACCTGTCACAAAAATACAGTAAACTTATTAAAAATGTACTAAATATGTCGACAGAGTTGCATCCAAATAGCTTATAATTGATGTGATAACGAAAATAACATAATTGTGAAAATGTGCCAGTAATGGTAAGGGAACACATCATTTGAAGTACTTGTCAAACAAATATTAGTATTTATTTTGTAGCTCCATAAGGGCTAGAGTAGTACCTAGCCCATAGTTTACTATGTGCTAGTAGGTTTATTAAAAACAATAAAGAGTAATTAGATCATTTTTAAAGCAGTATTCACCACATCTTAGATCATCATGTCAAGTGGGAAATAAGTATTTTTGTGTACGTTTTTGTGCTTCTCTTATTTTCCTACGATACTGTTATGATTGGCTGTGAATAAGAAAATATGAAGGACAGACCATCTATTTATATATTTATTTATTTTTGTTGAGAAAGGGGCAGGTAATATAAGATTATTTTCTTCTCCCTACTCCTTTTCGGGTATGGTGTGTTTATAGCGACATGTTTTGTGAATAATTGTTATACATTAAGTTGTGCATATACCATGAACAGAATAAATACAAATGAAATGAATTCATAAATATGTATTTTTGTCTTTCACTTTAGGGAGTGGCATCACTTTCTGGTGGTCAACATGAAAGGGAATGATGTTTCCTCTGGCTGCGTCTTGTCTGACTACGTGGGCTCTGGTCCTCCCAAGGGAACAGGTGAGAGAGAAGGAAGCTTAGAGAAAAGCTTTAGCATGAAGGCGGTTTTCAGAAAGACCTGTTAAACCTGCTGTTTGAATAACGCATTATTGGATGGATTAGCTCTTTTATAATGTCCTATATATGGGGTGAAGTTCAAAAAACAAAATGTCTCTACACATCAAGACTTTTGCTTGAAAATAGTCTTACACACAGGGCAATAAACTTTACTTTCCACTGGTCTGTTTGTGTAGAAGTAATGTTAAGATTAAATAAAAATGTCACAGATGATGGACATATGTCTGTAGCAACCGGTTTTGTAGTGAGGCCAGTCTATGAGTGAGGCACATCTACAGTCTTCGCCATGGTTAATCTTGAACAGTATCTGCAGCCTTGCATCAATAATTTACTGTTTTAGCATATTATTTTCCAGCAGAACTGTAACATAATATTTTAAACCTGGACCTTTGCCCCCCACCCAGGCCTCCACAGGTACGTGTGGCTGGTGTACGAGCAGCCGGGCAGCCTGTCCTGCTCCGAGCCCCTCCTCACCAACCGCTGTGGAGACAACCGTGGCAAGTTCAAGATCCAGAGCTTCAGGCAGAAATACAGCCTGGGAGACCCGGTGGCGGGGACCTGTTACCAGGCAGAGTGGGACGACTACGTCCCCAAGCTGTACGAGCAGCTGGCTGGGAAATAGGTGAAAAAAACTTGACCCCATAGTGTTCAGCACTTAGATTTCCGATACGAGTTGCCATTCTTGCAGGAAGCAAAAAAAACATTACAGGAACCAAACATTTTGTGTGCCACCTTAAAGTATTTTTCTTTTCCCACTGATGCCTATAAATGCTGTGACAAAAAACTCTCAATGATGTCAACTGCACTCTTCTGCAATAAAACTGTTAAACAGTGAAATGGTTGCGTTATCCTTTCTAATGTTTTATTATCCTGTAAGGGCTGATAAATGTTTAGAGACCAGTTTGGCCAACTTGAATCCTACATTACACCTTAATATTAATAATATAAAAATATAGTTTACATTTAAAATGTGTTCTATTGATATCTCAGTAGGTAGAGCAAGGAGCATAGATTTCTTTTTTGGAGGTGGTTACATTTGGCAACTCAGTGAGAAAAGGAGCAGTGTGCAGAAAATACAAGATCCTTTACTGTGTTTTTTGTCAGCAGTTACAATATACACACATTTGGGCTGGGGCAACTAGGACCTACATTTAGGTCTTGGCCCCTATTTCTCTTTAATCCAGGGGGTTACTTTCATTGCTGTTTGGTCCACACAAGCTTGAGGTCATATGTCATATCATAACTTACCTTCCAGGAATCATTTTGTGGAACAGCAGAGATTATTAGTTAAGTGTAATGCAGTCATGAGTAATCATCATGACCTTAGCTCGGCTATCAAACAAACGTTTGGTGAACTTTGTTCTTTGTAACAACCGGTCTTAATATTTGTATTGATATCTCATTGTGCATTTATCAGCCCTACATTACAGTAGCTGGAAATCAGACTCACATTTTTTTTCTCATTTCATTTGTATCTTGAAAAAAAGATGCAAAGGCCTACATTACAATGGAGTAGTTGCCGCTGGATTTCATACTCATTAAACGTTTTCTTTAGGTAGATTATATAAAACTGTGCACAGTGTAAGTGATGAAATGTTGAATACTTGACCAACCATGTTTCCAGTTAGGTGTTCAGATAAGAGCTCTTCAGCTGTAATGTGTGTTGTCAAGATTTAAGATGAAATGTAAAACTTCTTTAACAATCATCTTTTTGCTGTTATACACAGTGAATATGATTGCTATGAGTAATTCATATTAAGGCATATATATAACAGCACACCCTTAGTTTGTGTGATGAGCACTTTATTTACAAATATAATTAAAAGCTCTGACAGATTCATGCTTTCTTTTAACCTGGAAAAAAAATTAAAGTGCATGCAATAATAAAGCATCATACTGGTCTGGTTTATAAGAAAATACACAGCTTGGGAGTTGTGTAAAGCAAAACAAAAAGGTAAAGAAAATCAGATTGATACATGGCTGAACCTCAAATACTATCTGAGGAGGGGGGAGGGAAAAAAGCGGCTTTAAAAATTCTTTTTTGATTTGAGTGACAGTTAAAATACAATACGAAAATAAGTAAAAGCTCTCCATAAATCCTTCTATACACAAAGTACAAGTCCCCCCGCCCACCCCATGAAGCCCTTTGTGCTAGCTGGGAGTTGGAGTTTATTATTATTATTCACATTGGCTGCCAGTGCAGAGAAATCAGTCAGTTCCAGTACCATGATTCAAGCTCCCCTCAGTAAGGAAATTCACCCGTCACAATTATAATGAGCGTACCTGTATGTACACGATTGTGCGCGTATCAAATTATTCAAATTTCTCATAAAAATGTCCAGGTGAATAAATACAAAAAAGTGTTGAAAGACGCGGTGCAGACTGACGGCTGCGGAAGGATCAGCTGTTTGATTTAGCGCTTTTCTTATTTTGCATCACTTGAGACCCCAAAAATCGAACTAAGCAAAAAAAAAAAGAAAAAAAGACCACCTTGCAAAATGCATGTGTGTGTATGTCGCTCATCCGACCGCCCTCGTTTTTCTCTCCCTCCTTCTCTCGTCTTCCACTTTAAAGTCACAACAAAAGTGTCATCATTGCACAAGAAACAAGAAACACCGTGACTACGTTATCATTGGTCTTACACAAAACATGACAACTACAGGAAGTTATCCAGCATATTTTTTTTGGCATCTTGTGACACCACGAGAGGCAAGGAGGGGGAGGAAGTTCAGGTGGGTTTGGGAGAAAGAGGTGGAAAGGGGGGGGGCAATAAAACCTGCCATCCACTTCGTCTGAGCGCCCCCCCCGGAGAACACACTGAATTCTGGAGTGGGTATTTTCTTTGTGTCTGTGTGAGGGCGTCAGCAGCTGTGAACACCTGCACTGTCAGGTAGAAGGAGAGGGGGGGGGGGCAGTGAGAGACGGCAGCAGGGGGGTCTCAGCCCCTCATCTGTAGTCGTCCTTGGGGAGGTCCAGGGTGCACAGGTTGCCGAAGCCCAGCCTCATGCTCTCCATGTCGAAGGCGTCGGTCTCGCGGTCCTGCCGCTCCAGAAGGTGCTTGATGCGGTCGGTCCTCTCCTTCTGGATGGAAACCAGCTCCTCCTCGATCTGAGGGGAACACAGGGGGGCACGCAGGGTTCATATATTGGAGGACACTTTAATACAAATAAAAAAAATACAATTTGTCTGTCGAAACTGAAGGTACATTGAGGCAGGTGAAGTGGTGTTTTGTACTCGGATAAAAAAAACTTTCGGGGCATCTTCTATCCAAGGTTGAAAACAAAACAAACACAGTTATGTATTTGATGTTCTGTACAATCTTAAAAGAGGTAGAAACAATATTTTATCAGTGTCTCAAATTGATATAAAGCATCTTTCCTCATCGGGTCAAACGGATGACTTGTGTGCGTAAGAATAGCGTGAGTGATACTAAACATATAACATATGACTCAATATGCAGTAAATGTCCCAGTAAGACATATCAGATATCCAGCATGAATACAAAACCAGGCCCTGTAATAATATATATTTGTATATATAATATCTGCATGTATATTTTCTATTTCAACATGTATATTTTCTATTTTATTTTATTTTATTTCTATTCTTATTTTGTAGTTTTGTTTTATTGTAAAATGCCTTGTCTATTATGCTGCTGTAACAAAAACAATTTCCCAATTTAGGATCAATAAAGTACTTTCTATCTATCTATCTATCTATCTATCTATCTATCTATCTATCTATCTATCTATCTATCTATAATACAACCACGATCAATGGGGTTAATAACCCACAATGGGGTTGTGAAAGTCAAATCATGTGATGTGAGAAAAGTCTACACCGGGCTACGGTAGGAAAACAACCATGAGTGAACAACCTCAGCCATAGCAGATAGATGATTGGAGAAATATCACTAAACTAAACCCAAGATTAGGAATATAGTATATTTAAATCAGTTGTCCAACACCCATCAATGAAATACATAGACCTCAAATGTAAACAGTGTGTGAGTTGAGTATTGTTCTCTGGCCAAATACTTTTAAGAAAGAGGCGGGCTTAAGTTGTCCTGAAGAGTGCAACAGGAAAGTAAAAGAGACACCTTTCAAGAATGATCTGCACACGCCTGCACAGTCCTGACGCAGAGGTGATGTAATGACACAGTTTTAAGGAATGTTAAGGGACTATTTAATGGCAGTTCTGGGAAATAATCTGTGTCTTTAAAAGGTTTAATATTTTGTGGTTGGTATTTGTCAGAGGCAGATGCAAATAAATACATGCAGGTGTTGTGTGGTTTAATACATCTCAGTCTGAACCGCAGCCTCTGATACAGTCCTTTCAAAATGCTGTGATTATAACAGGATGGTTGTGTACGTCTTCATGACACTGCAGAGTTGTTCCCTCTCTTGTAGCTCTTTTAAATCCTGACTAAATGAGGAATACTACGGTATGCGTCACTTGATGCAGTGTTTTGTCCTGTGCGGGTGTCAGTGTGTTAAGTTGTGTTACTCAGGATCAGTCATGGCAGGAGTTATGTCTGCTGGGTGTCTCAGATGACCTCAGCACACACATCCACAGGTGCAGACAAAGCACTGCATGGCGCAATACGGCAACTACTGAGCATGCACGGAAAACTCCCGACTCCTGACCATGAGCCGAACCGGAGGACAATAGTGCCTCGGAAAACCATGACATCATCCCGGAGCCAGCGAGCAGATCTGGAGCCAGCCAGGAGAGGGCGTCAGACCCCCGTGCAGAACTGGACCCCAGAACTGGATCCTGACGGCATCGCAAATGTCTCCCTTTGTTGTCGGAGTGCTGTCTACTAGACTGTGGCGACGATGACGTCGGTCACTTTGGAAACAAGTGTAGTTCTAATCTCATCACATGTGGTTGGCAGCTTGTGTTAAAAGTCACGGAAAATAAGAATTTAGGAGTGTCAGGACACAGCTTGATAAAACTGGGTCAAATACATGCATCGTAATTTAGAATGAAACAAAGTATGAAAGCTAGGTGCCAGCTTGCAACACGGGTGCTGATGTCATAATTAATACTTTATAAGTGTTACAAAATAAAAGCATAGAAACGTCCCAATTGTATGCACGTGAATATCCAATTAGGACACATAAAACAAGCTATAACGTTAACTGTATTAATTGTGCTTTATTATAAAACAGACGAAAATGTCGTAGTGAGAGAAACACTCTGTTGTCTAGAGATTTCATCACCATTAGAGGTGCGTGGGAGAGAAATGGTTGTCAGCTCCCGGCAGGAAGGCATGCCGCTGTCACCCCCACCTGTGGTGAAGGGAATCTGTGTGTGTGTGTGTGTTTGTGTGTTTATCTATGTGTGTATGTGTATATGTATGTAGGATGCAGGATGGTGTCATTATGTTAAAAATGAGTGACCATTTCCTCAACAGTGTCCTTTTTAGGGCGTATTTAACTGATCTATGAGGTGAAAGGCTTCGAAACGAACGGTAAAGGTTTTTAGAAGCTTGCTACTTTCATTATTGGCAAGGTACTGATTTATTTGGTAGTGGTAGCATGTAATAGGCCAGCTAATGGACAGTGAGCACGTCAGGGTCTGTCTTTTCCCCGTTCAGAGACCCAGGTCATCGCACGCATCTCTGCTTGTCTAGCTGACATCTCTCAGTGGATGTCTGCTCGCCACCTCAAGCTCAACCTCGACAAGACTGAACTGCTTTTTCTGCCGGGAAAAGATTGTCCCACTCTTGACCTAACAATCAACATCGGCCCCTCTGTTGTTTCCCCGACTCAGACTGCAAGGAATCTGGGTGTGACCCTAGATAACAACCTGTCCTTCACTGCAAACATCGCTGCTACAACCCGCTGCTGCAGATACACGCTTTACAACATCAGGAGGATACGTCCCCTCCTGACCCAGAAAACGATGCAGGTTCTGGTCCAGGCTCTCGTCATCTCACGCCTAGACTACTGCAACTCCCTCCTGGCTGGTCTACCTGCATGTACCATCCGACCTCTGAAGCTCATCCAGAATGCAGCGGCTCGTCTGGTCTTCAACCTTCCTAAATTCTCCCACACCACACCGCTCCTCCGCTTCCTTCACTGGCTTCCAGTAACTGCTAGAATCCACTTCAAGACACTGGTACTAGCATACCATGCTGTGAATGGTTCTGGCCCTTCCTACATCCAGGACATGGTTAAACCATACACCCCAGCACGTGCACTCCGCTCGGCATCAGCCAAACGGCTCGCTGCACCCTCACTGCGAGGGGGACCCAAGTTCCCATCAGCAAAAACACGTCGGTTTGCTATCCTGGCTCCAAAATGGTGGAATGAGCTCCCCATTGACACCAGGACAGCAGAAAGCTTACACATCTTCCGGCGCAGACTGAAAACTCATCTCTTTCGACTCCACTTCGAGCGATAGAATTACTAACAAAGAATTACTAACAAAGCACTTACATACTAACAAAGGACTGCTTATCTCAAGTAGTTGAGTAGCACTTGAAATGTTTTGGCTCTATGAAACCTGATGTACTTATATGATTCTGTTTTCTTCAAGTTTGTATCTTCTTGGTCGAATGCACTTGTTGTAAGTCGCTTTGGATAAAAGCGTCAGCTAAATGCAATGTAATGTAAAGTAATGTAATCAATATATATGTCAAGCACTTTGTTTGAAGCCTGTGAGGAATTTAATTACACGTAAAACGTGTAAAAGGAAGTGCACCAACATTAAATTGCTTCTTGGTCCTAAAAACTCTAATTTTAAACCGTATGTCTTTTATTTTGAAGTCTTAGGTTCCATCCTGTCTGTCTGTAGCACCTAAATTGCTCCAAAACTTTGATTTGTATTAATCGTTATTCCTGTAGAACAATTGGACGTGTGTTGATACTCAAACTGGTGGGGGTCTTAACGTTTTTTTTTTTTTTTTTTTTTTTACACGAGGTAACTCTTTTCTCTAATTTATTATTATTTTATATATTTTTATATATTAATGTAAATAAATGCTTTGAAATGATTGTAATTTTAAGAAGAAGTGTGAGAAACATTTCCTCTGTTGTGTTTCATTTAGGTTGTCAATATTGATCACCTGCCGTCAATCTAGAGTCGGTCCTGCAAAGAAAAGAAAGTGTCCTTTAGAGTGACGAGTGTTTGGTTCACCTTCTGCTCCAGGTGGGCCCGGCGCAGCGACACCTTCTGCTCCAGCTTCTGCAGCTCACGCTCGTGCTGCGCCTCGGTCTGCATCTTGATCTTGCTCTGGTAGGCGTTCAGCAGCTCCATCTCCTGCTGCAGCTGCTGCCTCAGGGCCTGGCACTCGGCTTCCTGGGCCTCGTCCAGACGCAGCTGACAGCCCACCATAGACCCAACAGGGGGGGGGGGGGGGGGGGGGGGGGAAGGTGTGGGTACATTGATAAGACCCCCAGAAAAAAGAGAAAGAAAGAGGGAATAGAGACAGAGGAGGCAGAGGGCAACGGGGGGAAGAAAATGAAAGGGTGACAGGGACAAGAAGGGGAAGGGGTTTAAAATAAATACAGAGAGATTGTAAAGGAAAGGGAGATAGAAAGAAAAGGGGAGGAGAGGAAGACGGGATAAGGAGAAGAGAAAAATGTAAAATCGTGAGCAACAAGTGGAGAGAAATACCTCGTAATCCCTTCAAAAAAAGTTTACATTTCGTATCCTAAACTGTGGTGTAAAGTAACTAAGTACATTTACTCAAGTACAGTACTTAAGTACAATTTTGATACTTTACTTGAGGATTTCATTATTTTGTTACTTTGTATTTCTACTCCAGTAAATGGTTTACTTTTACTCCACTACATTTATTTAATACCTTTAGTTACTTAACAGATTTGGATTAATGATGTGAAATATAATCAACCCTTAAATCAGACTTTAGTTCCACCTGGAGTAAATTCACAAGCTACCCTGCAGTATGCAAAGTCATTACAACTAGCTGCACCTTTACCAGCTTTGAGAACACTTTAATGATCAATCATTATAATCAAAACATATAATATATATTAATCTGAAATGGACCAATCTGCATAATGAGTACTTTTACTTTTGATACTTTAAGTATATTTTTATGCCAATAATTGTCTTCTTGTACTTGAGTAACATTTTGATTGCAGGCCTTTTACTTGTAACAGAGTATTCCAACACTCTGGTACTTTGACGTTTACTCAAGTACAAGATCTGAGTACCCTTCCCACCTCTGATCCTAAATATTGCTTCCTGCATTTAAAAACCAAACTCATTAGAAAGCAGCGTATGGTTCTCCCTGCGCTCACCGCCTGCGTGGCCATCATCTCGTTGATGCTCTGCTCGTACTGCTCAGCCAGGATGGCCAGCTTGCGTGTCTGCTCGTCCTTCAGAGCCTTGAGCACCGTCTTGTGCTCGGCCTTGGGCGTCACCTCCATCTGGTGGTGGCGCAGGGCCTTGTACTGCTTGGTCTGAACCTTGCATGTGTCCTGGAACTGCTTCTTGATCTGCAGCTCCAGAGCCTGGTGGAGGGGACAGAGACAGAGAGGAGAGGCTATGAGGGGGGGGGAGGTCAGCAGGTTAAAGAGTATTATGTTTTTATTTCAAGGTTTGCTGTTGTTCTCCGTCCTGGGTCGAGCCCTGAGAAATCCTGGGTCGTGCCTCAGAGTAAGTAAGTACATTTATTTTGAGGTACTTGTACTCTACTTGGGTATTTCCATGTTATGCTACTTTATACTTCTACTCTTCTTCATTTAAAAGGGATATACAGCTCTGGAACAAATGAAGAGACCACTGCACAATTATCAGTTTCTCTGGTTTTACTCTTTATAGGTATGTGTTTGAGTCAAATTACTCAGTAAAATTACACAGTAAAATGCTACCTGATGCAAAAATACTATCTAGAAATGTCACATGAATAAATATAATTATATACACTCATAAAGGCCATTTTCTGCACAATGTTTACTTCTACTTACTTAAAGGGGACCTATCATGCAAAATGCACTTTGTACGTCTTTTATACATGAATATGTGTCCCCGGTGTTCCAGGGAACTCACCAAGTGTCAGAAAACACAACCCTCTCTATTTCCCTCCATACCCAAATCTCTAAAAAGGGGCTGCAACGGATCTGATAAAAACTGATCCAGATTTGAACACGTTACTGACGTCAGGACGGTGGCGCTACGGCTATTGGGCCAACTCCACCAATCAGGAGGAGACAGCCACGGCCATTGCCGTTCGAAAGCGCTGGAGACGCTGTAGTACATATGCCAGGCCAGTAGATGGTGCTGTTCTCACAGAATCTGCCCTTGCAAAAACAGAGCTAACATTTTTCAAATTGAGTGAAATGAGGCATGGCTAAAATGCATGATCTGTTTGGTATTTTGAAAAAAATAAAGTATAAATATGCCTGATATAGGTATGGTCCTACATTATATTATTCAAATATAGCATGATAGGTCCACTTTAAGACAATTTTTCTGAAAATACAATTGTACTTTTACTTAAGTAGGTTTTAAATGAAGGACTTTTACTTGTAATGGAGTATTTTGACAATAATGTATTGGTGCTTCAGCATCTGAACCCTTCTCCCACCCCTGCTGAAGTTTAAAGGTTTAGAAAAGCCGGCGGCAAAGATCCCTCTGCGTTATCCTCAAGAGCAGATGACACTGAAGTGACTCTCAGAGATGACACATTTAGTGTGTTCTTTCACCATTTTTTCCAACTAATTCATTACATCCACATTGCATCACTGCTTTCTCAAAATCTTTCCAAAGATAGAGACGTTGCTCATTGCTTGCGCCATCTTAGAGGTGGATCCAATTTGTGATTTCAAAGACTTATGAAAAAAATGCATCATTAAAGCACCTGCGACAATAACCACATCTTTGAAAGAGTTTTTTCCCCGACTCACTTTGAGGTTCTTGGGCTGCTGCCGGAGCTCCAGCACGTGTTTGCGGTGGAGTTCTCGCTCTCGCCGGTTGTTGTACTCGATCTGGTTCTCCAGCTCCGTCTGGTGCTGCAAGCGGATCAGGTCCATGCGCAGCTTCTGCAGCGTCTTCAGCTGCCGGTGCTCCAGCTCCTGCATGGACTCGTCGTGGCGGATCAGCATGGCGTGCTCCATCTCTTTCTGGGTCTTCTTCTTGTTCAGCTCCTAGGAGACATGCAGGAGGAGAGGGCAATGATGTAGCAGCAGGTGCTATTGGTGAACCTTCTGGGATCAGCTTGTTTTATATGCTTGATTCACATTTAAATAACTTGTTGTCCGTTCGTCATTTGGCATAATGGCAGCCCACTGCTCCTTACACTATGATGGGTCGAATGCAGAATGTACATTTCCCCTCTATGGGACTAGTAAGCGTATACAAAATAAAAATAATAAATACAAAATATGTTGCTATATTCAACAGCTTAACAATCAATACATATCACAAATTAAAACGTTCCTATTTTTTTTAAAGCAAAACATTGAAAGTATAACTTAAAATGTAACTCAGAGGGTGATGTAGGGGAAATACAAAATACCCTAAGACTCCACAAAAGAGCTTTTCTCTGTAATAATCTTCTTACACTTCACAGATCTAAAGACAATGGGTGTATTCAGGACACACTGGTCTTTAACACTGTTGTTGTTGTTGTTGTTGTTGTTGTTGTTGTAATGAAACTATTATCAAATTATTTATTCACAAAAACAACAACTTTAAGGTTCTTTCGCACCTCTCGGATCTGCTCCTGCTCCAGGTCGTGCCTCTTGATCATGACTTTGCGCTTGAAGGCGCGGCAGTTCCTGTCGTAGAACACTCTCTGCTGGGCCAGCAGCATGGCCTCCTCCTCGGCCTGGGAGTGCTGCATGTTCTCCTTGTGCTTGGACAGGCGCTCCTGCTTCTCCTTCTTGGGTGTGCTGTGGTCCTCGTTCATCTCCTGAGAGAGAATCAGAATCAGAATCAGGTTTATTACCAGGTAGGTTGACACGTACGAGGAATATCCACATGGTGTCGTGGTGCATACATAAAAGTAAAACAAAATGTAAAAAAACAGATAGAGAAATATTATAAGAAAACTATAATAACATTACAAATGATAAAACATATAGTAAAATAAAATATAGCAGTATTTACAATTAAATAGAATGGAATCAAATATGTGCAGTAATAATAAAAAAACAAAACAGATATTGTTTACATTAATGTAATGCAGAGAGTCTGCTAAAGTTCAAAGCAGAGAGCTGGAGGAATTATGAATGACTTGTTTTAATAATGACAGGTCAAAAAGCAGAGTCAGAGTCACATTTAGGCCGTGGCCAGTTATTAAGGAATTTGAGCTGTGATTTAAGTTTGACTTGTGTAGGCAAATATGAGTTTAACTGGCAAAATAAAAACAATGGTAAGAATGGGAGTAGCTATTGTGGGCTGTTGGGGAGGAACTATGTCTTCATATTTTACATTAAAACAATTAAATAGTCTAAAGTAGCAGAAAATGTCCAAACAATGTATTTCACGTGCATGTTTTGAATGTGATAATAAACAATGCTTCCATAAATACTGCCTAAATAGAGACTAGTGTTCACAATATCAAGTATTTGCAGTGAGAGCATACGGCAAACTCCAGTTGACCTTCTGTCTAGAAACTACAAATGACTTTCATAACCAGAGGAGGGTTGTATTTTTCCTTTCAAACAAGTCTATCCCTCCTCGGTATGAGTTCTCTTTCTCTTTCATGGGCTTTAAGGTAATCTACAACTCGAGCTAATGCACTTAGCACATGAGCCTGATCCCCGTTCTCTGTGGTGTCTAATTCCGTTACAGCCCTCAGTTGGTGGGAAATATCTCTGCCTGCCAGCAATGCTTTCTTTTAACTGTGCTGCTGACCTAATTTTGGTCACTTATCTTCTAACTGAAAACACAGTGTTTCGCACTCCCAGCCCACTGGAGTATTCTCTGGACTCACATAGAAGGCTGTGGAGGCACATGAACGCCACACTGTGCGTATGGTTTTGTGGGTTTCCTTGTTTGTGTCAATGTACATGTGTAGGTACAAAATGAGTAGGCTGAGTGACTCATCACAACTTCCAAAAGAGCGCTTTTGGAGGTACTGAATGTGCATGTTGGTGTGGAGGAGGGCTGATTCAACAGTAAACAGCATGCTGGACCATGTGTCACACGCCAGAGAGGCTTTCAAAAGGAGAAAAAGGAAAGCAACAAAACGCGGCGCACCTCCTTAATCTTCTCCTTGCAGAGTTTGTACTGCTTCTTTTGATTATCCAGGAAGGTGGTCAGCTCCTTCTTCTGCTGGGCCACGATCTGCTGCTGGAACTTCTTCTCATCCGCCATCGCCGTCTTCATCTGGTGGACACATGAAACGAGAAGGAAAAAAGAGCTAGGGCCGTTAGCAGCGGAAATAATAATCTTAAGTACTAAGAGATAAATGAACAAATAATGAATAAACATTCTTAAAAATTATAAATGTTTTAGTCAACAAAAGGTGCCCAGTCATGGACCGATGATAGGATTAGCCATGTTCCTGTTTCTTTATCATTTAAATCTGTATATTCTTTTGTTTTGGGCTGTTTGTCAGACAAACAAATAGTAAGATGAAACCTTCAGGTCACAGAAACTTTAACAGAAGTTTTGAACTACATGGTATTGACAAAAATCATATATATATATTAATCAATAGAGATTCTGCAGATAAATGATTAATTATTTGTTGGCTGAAGCCCTCAGAGTTCTGTTGGATAACTTTGTATCTGTTTGTCATGTATAATATATGAAAGTATGACCAGTTAAAGAGACTGGACTTGTCGGTTTGATTCAACTTTTCATGTTATTGGCTGTAACTAATATCAGTTTATATAAATGTAAAGGAAATTACAATATGCGTACATTTGTCTTGATAGGAGATTAATAATGACAGTGCAGGAGTCCGTCTCCAGGATAACAAAACATTAATATGATCCATAAAAATAAACAGCTAAAACCACTTTTTCCAGACAAGAGGCCTGTTGGTGTTTTCTTATGAAGCCAATGTCTAGTGTCCTTTTGGTTTGGCTAATTTGACTTGTCTCTCATATGCGACATTGTGTGCTGGCCTACAGAAACAGATGTACTATCTCCATGGCTGGGCCGGCAAGCTGCGTGCTAATCACAGAGATATGCAGCTTGTTCTTCAGAGTGGGACATTCTGTGACCCACTTCTGCCCTTGTGTTTCATCCTATGTGTCATTGGGTGGCAGCAGTGCTCAACACAACTTTTCATAGCATTCAATATAAAACTTTAGGGTTCAAAAAGTTCGTTTTTTAAAACATTATTGCCCTTTCCTCAGCTTTAGAATAGTTTGAACATCATGGCCTCCCCTCCTTATCCCCCAGCTAACTGTTGCATGGCACATGTTGCTCAGAGCGATCATCAGGATATGACTTAGGGTTCCTATAAGCTTCAACACTCTTCAGATATCCCACCTCCTTCTCAGAATGCACGGCGTGGCGCTTGGCCAGCTTCTCCAGCTCGATGTAGGCGTTGTTGGCCTGCGTCTCCACCTCCTTCTGCAGCTTGAGCCGGTGCTCGTCCATCTCGGCCTTCAGCTTGTTCTCCAGGGCGATCAGCTGCTTCTGGTGTTGCCGCCGCATGCGCTTGTATCCCGACATCTGCTCCCGCAGCTCGCTCTCCTGCTCATGCTCGTGGATCTGCTTGGTCACCTGTGGAGGAAGAGAAGTTAGGAAATGTGATGTCTGACTTT
Organism: Trematomus bernacchii; assembly: GCF_902827165.1. NCBI lineage: Eukaryota > Metazoa > Chordata > Actinopteri > Perciformes > Nototheniidae > Trematomus > Trematomus bernacchii. The sequence goes on from NW_022988043.1 coordinate 15,376,465, forward strand.
TCATCAGACCAAAAAAATGAATTATTTAACAGAACTGTTCACAGGTTTTAAAAGGCTTGGCCAAAATTCTAAACTTTGTGAATAGGCAAAAATGAAGAACACGTTTTTGTTTCCTCAAATAGAACCTAAAACAGAATGTATTCAATACAGTTAAGCATTACAACGCAACTTTTAGTGTTACATATATCGGTTTTACAGAGACAAGAAAAGCTATTAACCTGTGATGGGGAAAAAAGGACTTAAATAAAGAAATACTGTGAAAACCCTGAAGATGAAGTAACAAGTAGAGCCTAACAAAAGCTCTTTCATCTGACCATTCCACACACACACACACACACACACACACACACACACACACACACACACACACACACACACACACACACACACACACACACACACACACACACACACACACACACCGCAGAGCTCGGGCATCAGAAAGGATCTGAACCCTCTTTAAGTCAGACGGAGAGAGAACACATTTACATTTATATCATGATAAGTGTAATCTAAAAGAAGGACAATTATGTCACTCAACAACAATGACACCCATCTTTCTTTTTTCTTTTTTTGCAAAACCTGACCACCCCCGCAACACCAACCTGAGGACAGAAAGGGTTCTCCACGTCTAGGTAGTACTCGCTCCGCATCTTCTCATAACTCCCACCTGAACTCCTCAGGCCAAACATGATGGCAAATTTTAGCCAAGTGCACCGGCATCCAGGAACCTTGTGCAGCATCCTCTGCCCGACAGAACCCCGCCTGAGCTCCGATGCCACCCTGAGACCCACCCTTACTGGACGACCACCCCCCCCCTCTTCTTCTTCTTCTTCTCGTGGCAGGCGTGTGAACTGTGAATGAGGCAGGCCGCCCGCGCCGGCCAACAAGAGCACAGAGCGCCTCTTTAGTTGGGCTAACGCTAAGCGGCGGACAGCAGGTGGGTCACATGAATACCTCATTGAGTAGGAGTGAGAGAAGTTGGAGAGGGGGGGTTGGATAGGAGAAGGCATTAAAAACTGAGGGAGGGGGGTGGGAGGTGTTTGCAAAGGAGAAACAGCTAATTCAGAGTGACTGGGAGAAAGTTGAATAAAAAAAATGCCAATAACTAGAAAGAGAATAAGAGCATCTAGAAGAGAAAATGGGGTGGAGTTGGGGGGTTTGTCCTGAAAAAAGGTGGAGGTGGAACCCCCAGCCCCCCTTAATCTGTGCTGATTAGCTCCCAATCCTAGTCACTTGCTTCGCTGCCACCCTTCGTGCTGCATCAAAGGGCCAAGTCACGTCATGTGACGGCCTCTTTCACACAAGGTGTGTGTGTGTGTGTGTGTGTGTGTGTGTGTGTGTGTGTGTGTGTGTGTGTGTGTGTGTGTGTGTGTGTGTGTGTGTGTGTGTGTGTGTGTGTGTGTGTGTGTGTGTGTGTGTGTGTGTGTGTGTGGAGGGTAAGAGGGGCATGCAGGCTAAAGGTGGAATTAAGCAGCTGATCTCAGTTATTTGCTTATGTTGTTCAATTTGCTGTTATCGAAGTACTGCAAGGATATGATTTGTGGAAAAAAGGAAATGCTGTGCTGGTGGTTGGGAATTAGCAAATAAGTAGGGCAAGCACTCACACATTGTCTTCTTACTTTGTTGTTGGTATCAAATTAATAGCATTAACAGAGAGGCAGTTCTGTTTTCACTGTTATCCTGCCAGAATGCAGGGTTGAAAAGAAGGCATTCAATTTGCTGAAAATGGATGATGGTCTTCAGAAGATTGTAATCTTTTTATCGCCTGGAGCTATTTTGTCCTTGAGGAGTGCAAAAGGAGTATTTATTTGTTCTAAAAGGAGAAAAGAGATGCATCCTTAAAAACAAGTATGCCATTTTTTGAGTGAGAAATGTTCTTAAATCATTAGAAGCCTCAATCTGCTCTTCAGGTCTGTCAGGTAAGAGACCAAAGAAGAAAACAATGCCCTGAATGAAGCTACAGATGTATAGTAACATGTGGGGAGGTCATTTGGCTAAAGAGGGGAAGCAAAAGCCTCTCCAGACCCTTCTTTACTGTCAAGTTTTCCTGTCAATGTTGGGGACTCTTTGTCTCATATGTCTCTTTGGATCCCAAAGCAACTGCAAAAATACATTGGGTTTAACCACAGCCTCCCATCTCTACATATGAAATATATATTTTAATTATTTTCTGCTATATAAATACATGGCAGATTTGTTGTGTAAGTGTCGTTTGACGGGGAAGGTGCATGTTTCTTAAACTCGACTGATCTGCTGGTCTTTTGTTGAGCGGCAGATGATGTGAAATCTCCTACAATGTCGTCTTTACACCAGCCTTCAGTCAGTTGACCTATAATAACCCCTGCCCTCCCTCCCACTCTGTATGTCCTCTCACATTGGTTCTGTATGTCTTTACACCCATCTCTTTCTGCTGTTTCCTTCCCTCCTCACCCTTGTCCCTTTTTCCGTCTCCAATGTTTTTTTCATTCTGCTCTCATCTGTCCTTCTCTTCAGTTTTTCCCGTCGTTCTTCTTCTCTGTTTCCATGTTTCCCCTTCAGATCGGACTCTGTGTCACCTCTGCCTCTCTCTCCCTTGTCCTGCTTTGACAGTCCAGATTTAATCTGCACTGCTCTTGTGTCTCACCTCTGTTTGCTTATCTGTCCTTCGCCCTGATATCTCCTCCACATCGTCCTTACCTTCACTAGCCAACATCCTCTATCATTTCATTTAATCTCCCTCCATCACTATCATTTCCTCGTTTGTCTTTGCAAATAGCACATTTCTCACTCAGGAATTTGTATACTTGTTTTATGGAGGATGTAACTTCTTCCAGACGGTACATGTTTTCATATTTCTCCTGCTCTTCGTCTTCTCATCTCTTTCCCTTCTCTGGCGATCCCTCTCTCGTCTCACCATCTGGACCCCCCGTTCGTGTCTCTCCCTCTCCCTTTGTCTACCTGCTGATTCCAGTCTCAGCGAGCCGAGGCCAATCTGAGGACGTCTGCGCTCGGCAGAAAAAGATGATGTCATCTCTGTTTGAGCGCCGGCGGGCAGGACTGGTGCTATCACACAACACAGACACCGTGGTTTACACCATGCCGCCTCTTTTCAAGACGGGCAGCCTCAGTTACACAGAGCTGCTAGGTATCTTAGTGTTTTGTCATGAGAGGACCTGCTACAAATCTATGACAATTAAAAGTTGTGTGTTTTGTGACAATATTTCTAATTTCATGAGATAAACTCTCAAAAATAACTACAACCATCACAATTGACGAGTACCTTTCTTATCATTTTGTCTCATCTTTTCTTACGTGACATTAAATGGCGTTTTGAGGTATACGTAACCAATACTTTGTTCTATGGTTTAATTTACTGGATGATTTTACGTTTTCAGGACTCTCAAATGTATTCATACTATCAGGAAAATGCTTATTTGGTCTCAGCTGAACCAGGGACGAGTGTTTGCAAAAAGAAATGGCTCCTTTTTGAGTCAACAAGGTTGGCTGGTATAGAGGCTTCTGAGCATAATAGTGAAAAGGCTTCTCACAGTGAGACAAAGGGAGCTGATGTCATGCTTATTTGTTTAGTAAGGTTTAATTCTTCTAGCAATGCAGTCAATTGATTAAGTGTGTATTAGGGTGGATTATCTTCATCAATTTTCTCTATGAGGAATTTTAGACCTATATTTATTTTTTAACATCCTAGAATTTCTGCTGCACTGAATCGTACTCTTCCAATGGATGAAGAATGGCTGTAAGATTTTAATAAAGCTATATACAGTTGTGTGCGACTACAGATAAAGGCGACCTGGACTTGGTTCACACTCTGATCAAGGTCAGCACGAGGACACACGTCTTCTTTGCTCATGTTCCTCGTGTCTGGTTTAAGACCACTGGGTCATGGATGGGTAAACAAACACACTCACATACGCTTACACACAACACTACTACTAGTTACTCGAGCCGGTTTCCATGACAACAGACATGAAGGGAGGGAGAGAAGGAGAATATTCCTCCCTCTTCAACTCAGACTGTAGAGTCAGATCAAAGAATGATGTATTATAAAGTGCAGGAGAGGAGGAAATAAAAGGAGAGGGGAGGGAGGGGAGCAGGAATATAAAGCGTAGTAAAAGGAGGAAAGACAGCAGAGAAGAAGAGAAAGGCTGTATAGTTGCAGAAGACTGGAGACAAAGAGTCAGAGAAGGTGATGACCAAAAGATGGGTCGACAGGAGGAAAACTAAAACTAAATATATAGGTGGGGCCAAAAGAGAAAGGCAGGGTTGATATTAAAACTAAAGTTTGTTCAAAAAGGATCCACATGTCATTTCTTGGAGATATCAAATCCAGCCTCAATGTCCTGCGGCCACATTTGCAGACAGGTTTTAACAGAGAGAGACAAAAAAAGCCCCCTGTGCGCCCTAGTATTCTGCAATGGTGTGAATATGACATTCTGAGAAAAAACGCTGCTTCAGCAAGAAGCAGTTTTTCCAATTGTTGGGGGACTTATATCAACACAACTTTCAAAGTGGATGCTGCACAAAAAAATGATCCTGAAACCAAACACATAACAAGGCTGTTACAGGTTCCCAGGAAGAGGAAGGAGAACAACAGAGGAAGGAGTTGAGATAAACCTACCAGAGAGGCTGATTTGATGGTGGCGAAGCGGCTCTGGTTCTTGTAGTTCTGGGCCTGGCTGCTCTTGTCGGAGGAGGACGGCCGCAGCCCTTGCAGTTGGTCCCGGTGGTTCCCATCGTCCCAGTTGTACTGTTGGTCCTGTGACACACACACACACACACACACACACACACACACACACACACACACACACACACACACACACACACACACACACACACACACACACACACACACACACACACACACACACACACACACACACACACACACACACACACACACACACACACACACACACACACACACAGTCAATAGCCATAAAACATTCATTATCACCATGTTTTGGGAATCTATAAATCAGGCTATGAATGATACATGAACAAACCTGCAAGGAAACACCTTCAAAATAAAGGTATGTTTGAAACGGAAAAGTTTGGTGCATGTAAAAGCTACTTAAATGGAGATATCTTCCTCATACATATCCTATACATTTAGTTAGACACTAAAATATATGGTTTACTTTCTAAAAAAACGAAAATAGACAAAGTGTAGTTAAATAAAAAATGTAAATGTGTATTTCGGATGTTTTTCTTCCAACCAGTCTGGAAAGGCACGTTATGGAAGCAAAATATCCAATACTTAAATAATTAAACATTGCTTGTAGATAGATGTTTTTGTAGGTAGTGTTTTGCCTTACAATAATGCAAGAACAAATGGCACTGTTGTGAACTTGAAGGTGCCACAGGACACTTCACACTGCCTCATTTCTTAGGCCCCGGCTCCACGAGGACGAAAACGGGTTGAATCCGCATATTTCTCATGCGTATAGCCCTCTAAGCTCGACGACGCCGTAAGGGAAACGTAGAAACAGACCCCGCAAACGACAACGGGTCCAAAGGTGGATAGATCTGGGAACGGAGCGCTCTGGGGGGTCCAACGGGGCCGTGGAGTCGCCTATACGGTCATTCGTTTTCATAACCCCGCCTCTCCCCCGCAGGGTTGCTATCGTGCTCCAGTCGCTACTGACCATGCTACAGTTCTTTGTGCAACATCTACAGGAGCTCCTCCTTGAATTCAGATTATTTATCTTTATCTCGATATGGACATAAACGCGAGTGAAGTCTAATCTGACAGGACGGAGACACGCAGCTCCTCCCGCTGTGATGCAGCGGGAGCAAAACCCACACTTCAAGTCAGATCATCACCCTTAGCTATTTTAATTACCTCTCAAACTACCTAAACTAGTTATAAATATGTTTATTTTTACTGTCGGGTCACTCATTACAGGATCAGCTGCTGCATGAGACAGACACTGACGCTGTCAGAAGAGAGGAAAAAGAGACAGGCTCCGTGTATTTGATGATTATATATCATTATATCGTCGTTATTCATTTGTTTTAAAGCTCAATAAATAACAATGAAGACCTTTGACCGGCACTTTTATAATTTTGTCCGGAAGATTTAAACTTTAACACACGTTGACCGGCGAAAAACTCTGCCCGGTTCTGTCGGCCCCCACCGCGGAGAATAAACAGAAGTGCAGCCATGACAACCATTCTTCTTCGCTGCTTTTGTGGAGGAAGTTGCTGCTTTTGTGGAGGAAGTTACAGCGCCACGTACAGGTTCGGCATATGTACTGCAGCTTTCCCAGCGGTTGGATGTAAACGGAGCCGTCTCGTGGAGCTTGACACAATCCGGTGTATATTGCGTGGGGACGGAAGGTTTTTTGCGGTTGCATTTGCGTTACTCCGATGCGTTTTGCCGTATTTGTCCTCGTGGAGCCGGGGCCTTAGTGAAAAACCGTGGCAGTGTTAAATCGACATCATTCTGTGACTTTTTAAATAAGAAAATTCCCCGTTGATGTGAATGGTACGACTTCTAGACTTCAAAAGGCATCTAGGGCATCTAAGGCTGCAGAAACTGTGTCAACCATAAGCGGAACATCAAAAAATGTCTACACTAACAACAACACCCCCTCCCCCAGCATTAAAAACTGATTTCAGGACCCAGGGGACCAAAGAGTTGATTCATGTGAGGAGGGGGACTTCATCAGCATGTGAAAACAATATGCGTCACTGTCACTTGTTCTCAGCTCAGCCCCTGAACTTGAAACACACTGGCTGTCTGTTCATGGAGTGTCGTCCTTATTCATGCACTGTCATATTTACAAAGAGCGGATGAAGAAAGAGAATGAAAGAGCAGTGTCAGCCCTCTCTTGACAGATGTTTAAGTCACATGAGAACGTCAGGCATTGTGTTGACCTGTGTGTGTGTGTGTGTGTGTGTGTGTGTGTGTGTGTGTGTGTGTGTGTGTGTGTGTGGGATGACAGAGCTGTAAGTAGGGGGAGTGTGTGCTGCTTGTCGACATGTGTACACAGCCTTTGTTCTTGAGTGTGAGCGGTGTTTGTGATGATCTTGAAGCGGTCTGCCAAACAGTGAGGACTGTGTCGATGGTTTCCATGGTTTCAAAGGGGGAGGGGATTACGCATACACTTGAAATAGTAAAGGAAATCCAGAGATGTGTGAACAGAGGCATGTGTCCTTTGGTTGTGTGTTTTTATGCACTCACTGAGTACTAGTGATTTTTAGAAAGCCAAGTGTTTATCTCTATATCCTAAGGTCCTAAAAATGGATTGGAAATCAATGACATTTCAAGGCCAGGTAGGCCTTATGCTAATGTTTAATGATAGACTTTTGTGGTTATCTAGATTTGAAATGTTATCCATTAGATATTTTTCTTCTTCTTTATTAGCCAAAATGAAACACTAATCTTTAAGCATGGGACTTGCAGAGACAATAAGTTAGAGCAGCGCCTCCAAACCAGAGGCACATTAAATCTAGGGTATACTTCAGCAGTTGTCAAAGGGCTTTTGGAAACATATACGGTAAAAATAAATAATCATATTTTAACATCATTTAGAAACATTCGTGATATTGATTTTTGGTTGCAAAGATTAGTGCTGATTCCATGGGTGTTTCAGAGCTTGAGTACCAATTGGCAACTTTGAGGACCCATGAGGGAAATCAAAATGTGGGGTTTAAACTTGTGTCCATTATATCAAACTCTCCTGGTGTCTTTAAAAATCGTATTTTTTGTAAACACTTAGTGGGCTGCCAATTAACCAACAGTAATTGTCTCAAAGAAATGCACAATAAATATAAAATTAGGCCTGTTGCAACCAGTATGACACATGTTAATCAACTAGTCCTTGTAATAAATAGATCTGTTTTAATATGATGTAGCACCCTGTCTCTGCAGTAAGCCATGTTAGTATTTTTATACCAATATATGACTTTGTTTTGTTGAATTACACCTTATCTGTCTAAGGCCCTTTAATTATTGGAACAAGCTTTTGTTATGTTTTCCTACAATACCTTATACAGTGTTTTGTTTCTGTTGTGGCAGGGCGGTTAAGACCGGATTCACACTGCCTCTCCACCATGAACTTAAACCTCTAGTTCAATTTGTAGTTTTCAACTTTTAGCAGCACTTCAAAGGTGTGTCTGTGCCAAAGGGTTCATTCTGACAACTTGTGTATGTATGACTTGTACCTTCTTTGTGTGCGGGGAGGATTCCAGGGTGCTGCTGTAGTCCTGTGGGTGCATCATGGTCATCTCGGAGCAGCTGTCGTCCAGCACCTCCTGCATGCTGTTCACGCTGCTGCTCTGGCTGCCTGTGCTGACCGAGGTGCTCGGGATGGAGTGGTTGCTTCCCAGGCTGTTCATCTTACAGCTGGCTGCCTCGCTGTCCTGCAACAGAACATCCACACAATCACATTAAAAAACACAAATATACACTCAAGAGTCAGCTCCAATAGATACAGGCTCCTGCAAATGTTTAAGGAAGTCACCTCAATACAAGGAAATACAACTTTTGGTTGTATCAGAATCATGCTAAAGTGCCTGTTGACTTTACATTTGCCTGTGTGTGTTTGAGTGTCATTCTTATGTTATTGCACATCTGTAAGCCTGAGATCTATTCAGATTAGATGGCCACTTGATTGTGTGTACATGATAAATTAAGGGAATAAAGCTGCACAACTATTAGGTGCAGGTGAATATTCAGTTAAGTCTGCAGTAACAGACTGTATCAGGATAATATACCCAGTCTTTTAAAATGACAGTTTCTGGTTCTTTGGGTAACATCACTATCCTATCCTCAGACTTTGTCCTGTGAATCTGAGCTTCATAATTCCTGCCTGTTGCCCCAATCAAGTGAACAACTTGAAAAGTGCATCCATCCACAACTTGAAAAGTGCATACATTTTTGCAACAAAATGGATGCACTGCAGTAGAGATGATAAAAATGACGTAAATCGAATCATTGTATTTGTATAAAGAGATAGTTATACAAATTGTTACTTCCAGCCTCTCAAATGTCATTTTATTTAGATTTTCTCTGTTTAATATTATTAAGAACTGAGTTTGTAAGTGGTTACTACTGTTTAGCGGGAAAAAAATGTAAACTTGCACTCTAGGAAATAGTGTATATTTTAAGACCAAACAATAATCAATTCATCTAGAAAATGGCTGGCAGAATGTTTTAGCCCTAAACTGATTGATTTAGCCTGTGCCTGACCAACTGGTATTTATTCTCTATTTTATCAATGAGTGTCTCTGTTGGCTTTATCATAGTTGTTGCTGTACACTGTGGACTTGTTATGTGTGTGTTATCTTTCTATGATAGTAAAGCTGAAATAAATGTGGTTTTACACAAAATCATTGTGTGAACATTGGAGAATTGTGAACTGAATTTAAATGGAGCTTGACTGGTTGGATGGTTTTTAACCCCTTGTTTTCCACTTGTATCCCTTTACAGTTACTCTTGACAGACTCTGTAATGTTTGTATCTCTGTATTATTTGTATAACGCTGATCTTTAAAATTAGGCCCTCCCACCTCCTCCTCTTCCTGGCTCTCTCCCATTGGTCCGTTGTGCTTCTCCTGGTAGAGGATCTTCTTCATCTTGCGGTACTGCAGGTTGTCCAGCTCCCGCACCGCATCCTTGGTCCTCTGGATGAGTTCCAGCAGAATGCGCGGCGAGCGTTCCCGACGCACAAAATCATGCTGAGAGAAGAAGAGGGAGAAAGTGAGTTAGTCGGTTGGTTGGGTTAGAAGTTATCTAAAGAGGGTTTGAGGGAGGAAACAATTGGTTTAGACATTTTTAAAATGTAGTTTTCTTTATACATTAAAGGTGGGGTAGGTAAGTTTGAGAAACCGGCTCGAGATACACTTTTTGTTATATTCCATGGAATGCTCTTAACATCCCGATAGCAATGAATATCTTAAGTGCTTTGACAAAAAATCCATAAAAAAATGTAATCTGTGGAAGCCGTAGTACTGTAAAAAGCACGACCAATCATTTGAGCCGGCCCGGCTAAAATAACTGGATGGCCTACCTGCCTGTCAGCCTTCCATCTGTGCACAAACCTATCTCGTGCCCTCATTGGTCATGTGCGCGTTCGTGTGTGTTGGAGGCGGGGCTCTATAAGGAAGTGGCAGATTTTCTCCGGTCGTGTATTTTCAAATTCTAGCGATCTTGAGCTGGTTTCTCCAAAATTACCTACCCCACCTTTAACCTGGAATAATTAGTCATGTTTCTAGTTCAGTCTTTATACCAGACATTTTATCAATGCTTAATTTTACACAAAAACAAATGTACATATATCTACAAGGTTTTCTCTTTTTCAAAAATGTTAAGCTGAATACAATTTTTAAAGATTCCATCTTAACATTAAAATTCAATTAATATCCTAATTTAAATGTTAATAGGTTAAATTGTACAAATGGTCTTTTTATACTTTTTTTAAAAACCTGGATTAATTAATCATGTTTCATTTTAAGACAACTAGAACAATATATTTCTTACAGACTACATGTTGACATTGAAATGCATTTAACCTTTTGATATTATTAGGCTAAATTATTAACATCTTTAAGAAATAATGTAAAAAAGTGGTGTGTGCTGTAAAGGATGTAGGAGCTTTAAATAATATTTTGAGTAACTCAAAATGATGGTTTTAGAACATCTAAGGGCCACAGGACTTTGATGTTTTTACATGCTCTGTTCTCAAAGATCTCATTAGTTGTGAATATAGGATATCTAATTTACTAAAGTATTTTACTGCCTGCTACTTTTTTCACAAAATTTACTTTTTGAACAGGCAGAGCAACTGTGACTATCACTAGAGGGCGCCTGTAGGTTGCTCTGCCCATTCTGAGAGTCCCAGCATGCTTCATTCTGTAGTACACTGAACACATGATATCTGTGAAAGATTGTCCATAAATTCGAATTGCATAAATACTCATAATCCTTTTCAGTCCAATTAATTATGTCTGAAGTGTAATTCCCTTGGCACCAAGTTAAAGACAGCTTCAAAAACATTGTACAACCATCGAGTAACAAGCTTACAATTAATTAGGAGGTTTCAGGCTTTTAATCTCAATCATTTAGTTTGTACTTTCGAGTAAGCCTACAAACATTTACGTCTCATTGGAAGCTGGATTTAATTACCCAGTCATGTATACACACTGGATATTTTAGCAACCTCAAATGTCTTACTTAGATTTTTTTCCTGTAACATTAATATTTCAAAAATGGTCAGATTTATTTAAAAGAATATAACGAATCATGTTTCCAAGATTATTTGTTGTTTTTCCAACAGTTTTACACTAATCTGCTGTGACCAGTTCTACTGTAAGGAACACACCTTCCTGTAATTTGATGTTAGGTGTACTTCGGTGGAGGTTGAGGCATTATGCATTTATGTAATTACTTATTTTGTGTTACATAAGCAGCAGGTCAGAGTGGGTGTGCAGGGCTGGTGGGGTTTGGGTAAGAATGACATGGTGTATGTTGTTCAAATGAATGTATTTTTTTTAAGCATTGAACTGTACTGACATCAGGATGAAAATAAAACACTCCCCTGCTCTTCTACCCACTCCACTACACACACACACACACACATATTCACACCTCCCCTTAGTCACTCTCATTCATAAAATATGTTGAGCTAAATCACTGAAATGTATGCAACCACAGAGTACAGGACTATATATACTGTATAAAAAAACCTATATTTTTAGGTCTATTTCCAGCTTTCTGTCACTGCACACCGTCCTCTCCATGTGACAGATGCTGGTGTAATGGGTTAGTCAGGACACCAGGGAATGACATCACACTCTGAAAATAGAGATGGGAGAGATTTGTCCCGTTTTCTGACGGACCAAAACCAGAGTGTGGGTGGTCCCCCCTCCCCTCTCCCATCGACCAGCAGGAAGTTATCTCTGGGATTCATTATAAGTTAGAATGAAGCGACATAATCTGAATTTATACTGTAGCATCACCAGCTTCTTCTACCAAAAGTATTAATCCTTACTCGGAGATTTATCCGTGAGGTATTGTGATGTTAAATGTGAGTGCACTCGAGACGAAATACTTTCTGAGTATTATTCTTAAAAATGTAAAACCTCCACCGCTTATGTAGAAAAGGAGATAAGAGAATGAATATTATTATTCAGTTTTGTTCTTCAACTTATGTTACGCATTTTATTTGTCATAATTTGGTTATCTTAATTTATGAAGTGGTATTTTTTTCCTCTTTCCTATCCTTGATTTTATGTTAATTTTAATGTATATTGTTTCTTTATTGTAAATCATATTGTGTGGCATTTTTTGTACCAAAGATGCTATACAAACTAAATATATTTACCTTATATTATTAATAAATGAATGGTTGAGGATCTTTTTAAATATCCCTCTTCTCTTCCTTTCCAGGAGTTACATTAACAGAAATAGTGCTGGAACCAAAACTTGGTTAGCTTAGCCTAGCATAAAGAAAGGAAACAGCTAGCATTGCTCTGCTAGCTCTAGCTCCATATTTATCAAACAGATAGCGTCAGTCTTGACATCTGACTCTCAAAAAGAAAACTAATCCACAAATAATGTATCGCCAAAATATTTTACAATAATTTTCTAAATTGAACCAAGACATAAAGGAAATTGCCATTGACTGGTTCCAGCTTGTTAAATGTGAATTTTCTGCTTTTTCATTTAAATATATTCATGTAAATGTAATTACTTAATTATTGATTGTCTGTACTCATGAGAGGTCAATTAGAGGTCATAATTACTTTTATAATTACTATTACTCTTAACAAGGCATACAGGGTGAGTTTAACCTGAAGCCAGAACACTGATAGCTCAAGGCCCCCAGATTAGTGACCTGATTTCCCCTTTAAAGAGCTTGGAGGGGCGTGTGCCTGTGTCCCTGTGTGCCTTTGCAAAAATTGATTTTGTGTGTGTGTGAGAAGAGAAAGTGGGGTTTTAATCACAGGCTAACACCCCACCCCCCACCCCCTCATTCTAAAGCAGCCCCTTCGACACTGATCCCAAGTCTGTTGGGTACTTATCCCTCTTTAATGTGTTTTCGGACAGGATTTGGGTCAGGGGTGTTGGGAAGAGTGAATACCAGCCTAAACTTTGATCCTATCCAGGCGAGAGTCCAGAGCCCTTTATTTGAGCTACCCTCAGGTTGAGCAGGTGGGAAAACTCCTGCTGGAGCCCCCACACTGTTGAGCGTGATTCCCAAGAACATAAAACTCTTAGTGGACCAATGGGATTACCTTTTGGTCACACAAACAAAAAGATCAACCCCTGGATAACAGGGAAACACAAAGAACATGCACAGATTAACACTGTGTAAGTTCATTATGTTTTTGAGTGGATTTAGTTGGTTGTTATTAGGCGGGATGGCTGAAATGCATTATAAAGCCTGATTTGCAGCTGCATTTCAAATGTTTAACCTTTATTTAATGGGACAAATGTGCTTTATATTTAAAAAATAACAGTAGGGAAGGACAAGAAAAGAGGAAATGAGGGTGACATGTCGCAATAGATGATTTTTGGACCTCGGAAACAGCAGTTTGACAAAAATGTGGTCCACTTTTAAGTTGTTTTAAACTTCAGAAAAGTCCCGCCCAAGTTAACCTTGTTATAAACTGATTTGTAAAAAGTATCTTAAAGTTGTATACACATTTTTAAAAAAAAGGCACACCCTGGTGGCCTTGTCACCCCAACTTCTTATCCCATCCTACCCTCTCTTTCTGCCTTCATTTCCTGTCATGTCTCTACTGTAACTTAAAGGCTATTAAGGTCCATGGCTTTGAGGCACAGCACAGGAAGCAAAGTTACAACAAAGAGACAAAAAAAGAGTAAGAAATTCTCAGCGGGGTGCTTGCTTCCTGCGCTTGAAGAATATATTCTTTAGTATTAAGGAGTCGTGGGTGGGTGGGAGTGACTCATCCACAAGGCTCATGGACTGACAGAGACAGGAAGTGAGGTCACAGCTGGAGGGATTACAGAGGAAGCCCACTCACTCTTAGCAGCTCCCCTGACGAGGGTCTGTCCTGAGGAATTTTCAGTAGGCAGTAGTCGACGAAGCTCCGGAAGGGGTCAGACCTGGGTAATGAGAACAGTGAAAATCAAAGACTCCCCTTCCCATTCAAACATTTCTAAATCAGGAAAAGTTCAAGCCAGACACCAGAGGCAAGGTTTGTCATGAACCGGTCCATATTAAGAGTTTTGGTTTAAAGCCTCCCTGCCATGTGTTGTTTCAGACTAGGGGAAAGATCACATCCAAAATAGATGTTGATTTAGTAACTGTGTCTATTTGAGTATGCAGATTTCTCCTTAATTAACCAAAATTACATTAGAGGATGCCTCATTTGCATATTTTAACATTTGTAGAATACAAAATAAGCTTTCCTATTGTAAGGGAACGTTTTTTTTATGGCAATCTATTTGTTACATTGTTTAACATTATTCAACTGAAGTGTCTTGTACATACAAAATGTATTGGATTTTATAATATATATATTTAAAAAAGCTGCTTTCTCAAAATATTCTCATACTCTGGGCTAGGGATGTCCACTTCAGCAGCTCTTACATACACCAATCTTTCTAGTTTTATCCCCGTCTATGTTGTAACGTTATTTTTAGGATTTGTTCATATATTATTCACAGCCTGATTTATAGACATTGCAAACCTGGCTTTATCCAAAGATTTCTGTTGCTGAAATATAAGCAAAAAAGCACAAATTGAAGAAAATTAAGATAAGGTCTTAGTCAGTCTATTTAAAAAAATGTGTAATACATGAGAAATATTGTATTGATGTTAGTAATCAACTGATGAATTCTCACATTGATATCGACTATGGTATCAAATGTTACCATAGTTGACTATTGTCTCCCTATAAGCCCAAATGGTAGGCTGCTTTCCACCACACTTCAATCAAGTCATGAATGTTGCACGTGATGAGTTATCTCTTCCTCTGATGTGCCTATGTTATCATATCAATGAATTAAACCAGAACAATCCTATGTAATCTCTTAGTGTAGCCCCATATATTAACCATATATGGATTATGTAAAAATGTGGAGCAATAAAAATATAGGCCACTGGAGAGATGGATCACAGTGACTTTAATCTAAAAATATACTCCTGATAACCCAGTATAACTAAAACAATGTGATTGGATTTTTTAATTAAAGTAGCCCATAGTGCTATTTAAGATATTGACCCGTAATATGCACATTCAGGGTCTTTGTAGGGTTCACCAATCCACCACAAACTCTAACGTTTTCTGTTGTAAGCCCAGGTCAATGAGTGCAATGTAGTGTGTCATGCCAGTGTGTGTGTGCGGTGTAAACCCAGTGAATGTGAGCTGAAGTTACACTGAGCAGCGGATGTCTGTACTAGTCTCATCTGGAGGGATGTTGCTAACGCCTCAGGCCGTTGGAGCTTCTCCAAAAATACCTCAACCCTGCGCCACCTCACACAATGCTACAAACCAACGCTAATTTTATAACTGCAGCGCATAGGCAGCAAACTTAAAAGACTCCCCCTGCCTCATGTTTCTGATGACAGAGCCTGTGATGTATTCTCTTTTTTAGGGTGTAAAATAAGAACACTGTTATTTAATTGAGAGCTTGGTGGAAGATTCATGAAGGCCACTGATGCCTTCAGGCTGCGCTGAGGCAGGTAGAGAACAACTCTCAACCTTGGCTGCGCACAAGATTCTTGCAACATACGACAAGGAGCAAACACAGACACGACTCTGCATGCTTAGGACCGCACACTTTCATACCACAGTATGATAGCATAAAGAATAACACTGATGTTCTCCATGTTATTTACCTCTAACAAAGGGTTAATATTTGATGAGTGTTGTTTCCCCCATGAGGCCCGCACCTCACATGCAAAGGGTTAGCATTGGCTGCAGTGAAACAGAGGAACTGAGGAATATTTACAGCTTTGCTAATTTCCTGCTTGCAACATTTTATGTCGTTATTTCTTATAGCAAATTTAGATCATCTTCTCTACATATTTACAGTCTACGAATACATCCTCTTATCTGCTGCGTGCAATAATACAACCTGGTTTCTTTCCTCCATTCTTTTATCTCAAGGTTTGTGCAAGCTCATACTCACATTTGCTAGTTAAATAATTATGAGGATGATCTATTTTTACCTAGTTGAGAATTTATAACATGAAATAGCTTAATGTTAACATTATGCTGCAGCTAGCCAAAAATAATGTTTATAAAGTAATGTATCTTAATTTAATTAAAGGTAGGGTAGGTAAGTTTGAGAAACTGGCTCGAGATACACTTTTTGTTATATTCCATGGAATGCTCTTAACATCCCGATAGCAATGAATATCTGAAGTGCTTTGACAAAAAATCCATAAAAAAATGTCATCTGTGGAAGCCGTAGTACTGTAAAAAGCACGACCAATCATTTTAGCCAACCCGGCTAAAATAACTGGATGGCCTACCTGCCTGTCAGCCTTCCATCTGTGCACAAACTTATCTTGTGCCCTCATTGGTCATGTGCGCGTTCGTGTGTGTTGGAGGAGGGGCTCTATAAGGAAGTGGCAGATTTTCTCCGGTTGTGTATTTTCAAATTCTAGCGATCTCGAGCCGGTTTCTCAAACTTACCTACCCTACCTTTAAGTCATTCAAGCAAAATCATCAGCTTAAATTAGAAATCAGGAAATCAGAAATCAGAAATGAGCAATTTCAAAAAACATTTCTTAATTTATTAGGTAAACTTTATGATTATATGAAGAAGCAGCATGAGCCTGACTTCAACACTGTGGCTGAGATGCTGCTGCAAAGAGCTGTTTAAAAGCTGCTGGCCTAAATTAAATCGCTTAAAGTTTTTAGATGTCTGGTAGGACAGTCTCTAGAGAATCTATTAGTGTCTGCTGTGAGGCTGAGAGCAGCATAAAATCCTGGCTGTTTTCCCATAATACATTTAGAAAGCTCAGTGTGTATACAAAGAAACATCCTAGTTAGAATGGAAAACACAAGTTTTTTTAGATAGAGTTCTATCTACTAGAATAATATTAATATAATCACACTGTTTGTTTTGATGCTGTTATACATTTAGACGTGCCTTATAGCCCAGCAGGAACAATGTGGGTATTCACACTGTATTACTGGTAGAGGTTTCCCAGGTAATTAACATAGGAGATTTAAATTGTGACATCGCACAAGGCCTGTTGCAGGGTTCAAAGGTCACGCAGATTAACACAGGGATGTTTTACCCCCAATGAGCACTGATTGGATTGGGCTTTCACGTTCAGTTGTGTGAAAGTATTGTATCAGCAGTTTCTGTGGATTTTTTCTGGTGTTTGTGGAATTTCTTTATATTAAAGGAGAGGTGTCATGCTTTTCCGGTTATTACCCGTCCCCTTGTGTGTTATGAAGGTTTGTATGCATGTAAACGGTGTGCAGAGTCAAAACCCTCAAAGTACACCCTGTAGCGAGTAAAACTCTAACACAGAAAATACCTCCCCAAAACGCCTCGTTGGAGATACGTCATTGTCCATTTGATTCTTCCGGGTACGGCATGATGTCAATCCGTACCGGAACGAAATGGACCAATCCGTGCAGCCGTTACGTTACGTCCGCGGAGCCGTTACGTTAAGCCCCCGCTGATTGGTCCAAATTGACCAATCCACGGACTTCCTCACACACAGGCAGCTCTGCTGATTTCTCCTCCCTGGCTGCAGGCTGATAACAGACAGTTGGGATCGCGGCGAAATTCTCTCTGCAGACCCATTCTCACAGCGTTTATCAACCTTTTTCTTACTCAATATCAAGCCACACTTATTGTTTTTACTTCGGCTGTGAGTTTGTGTGTGCTCAGGATGAGTTTGGCTGTGTTTCTCTATGTATCCTAAACAAGGAAACAACACCTCCACGGAGCTCAGCGCGATTCACAACGTCCCGACCAATCAGAGCACACTGTGCTCACAGGGAGGGTGGGGGCTGGAGCTTTGGGAGCTACAACGAGCCGTTAAAGGCAGAGAGTGAAATTCAGTGAATACACGTAGTTTACAGAGATGCTGTATGAGAAACCAATGTGAGTTTGGAAAAATGCACAGTATAAATCTATTCTAGTATACCTCAACAATGGAATTATGATCAGTGGAAATGGCCATGACATGTCTCCTTTAACATATAACACTTGTTAGACAAGCATATTTTTTTCAAAATATGTTGTAGTTCTTGGGGTTTGACTAGCCACATATCGGACATATTGCCATGAAGGAATGAATGGATGAATGAATGGATGAATGAATGAATGAATGGATGGATGAATGAATGGATGAATGGATGAATGAATGGATGAATGAATGGATGAATGGATGAATGAATGGATGAATGAATGGATGAATGAATGAATGAATGAATGAATGGATGAATGAATGGATGAATGAATGGATGAATGAATGGATGAATGAATGAATGAATGTTCTATATTATTTGAATGACTGATTGAACTCCAGCAGTATTAATCTAGATATGTTATATGTTTAACTGCTATGCCTGCCATCTCTGCTCTGTGTCATCGTGTTGTCTCCTGGGTTCTGTAGTGTTCGGAGTCTGTCTTTTTATTTTCTTCCTCCCAACCCCCATCCCCTCAGGAAGCCTTTTGCCTCCTGTCAGGTCATCATTGAAAATAAGAATTTGTTCTTAATTGATTTTCCTGGCTAAATAAAGGTTCTACTACTACTACTACATATTAGCCTTCTGCAAATTATATTAAAACAATTATAAAAGAGACAATGGTGAATGGTGTGTTTTCAACTCACCACTCATTGGACTGTAGCGTGGGAGAGTCGTTCTGTGCGATGTGATATAAGGCACTCATGGCATTCATGTTGAACAAGGGAGGTTTGCGCTCCGCTAAAATAAGAGAAGATGGGAGAGTCAGAAAAATAAATAAGGGTGTGGATTCAGTGCCAAAGATTTCACAATCACATATCAGCCTCTCCTTAAATGAGGCAGACACAACGTCTCCAAAGCAACCAGGAACAAATAAGATGTATTTGCATGTTTTACAGATTTTTAACCAGCGTAAATCTGTTACATTTCTTACATCAAGGGCCCTTGAATTCACTTTTTGACTAGATGTATGCTCACCCAGTTCAATACAGGTGATCCCCAGCGACCAGATGTCCACCTTTCCCTCGTACTGACCCTCGTCCATGGCTAGGATCACTTCCGGGGCCATCCTGAGGACATGCAAGTGCACAAACATGCATAGTTTATTAAGTACGGGGAAAAATCCACGGAAATGTTATAATCTGCTAAGCTGCTCAGAGCTTTTAAAGACTCTGGTATGCTGTGATAGCAGCTCAGTTTTGTGAAAGTATGTGTGTGTTTCTGTAAAGGCGGAGTGTGAAAACTGAACATTGGTCCAGCTGTTTATGTAATGGCTTTCATCAGCAAAGCTCCATAAAGTGTGTGAGTGAGTATTATGATGGGCAGATAACTCTATATGAGGCAAAAAACAGTATGCATTATTAAATTAATGAAATAAAGTGTCACCGGCTGCATCAATAGTGACCATCTTGAGGCACACTCACCCTTCACTTCACAGTGAATACCCCTATTTATTTTCCTATTAACTTTGTCATTTGTAAGCATAGGTTGACCTAAAATGTCAATTGGGATTTTTATTCAAAGTGACTTGGGGGCAACAACAAGAAGTACTCACTTACTCCAAAATAATTTTTCTTGTAATTTCTATGCAAAGAAAGCACTAAAACAAATACCAAAATGCACTAACACAATTCCCATTTTCCTCATTGTCATTGGTCTCTCGCATATAGACATGTGTGGCGTTCAGTGTTGTGCCATATGTCTCGTGTTTCATGTATACTGACCAGTAAGGTGTTCCCACAAAGGAGTTGGCAGGTGAGGCAATGGAGGCGGAGCCAAAGTCGGCCAGTTTGACCTGACCCAGCTCAGTCAGCAGGATGTTACCAGCTTTCACATCTCTGGGTGGGGAGAGGGGGATGGAGAGAGTGTATTTAGGAAGAGCAACCAAGAGAATTCACATAATTTCCAGGGATCTATTATGCATTATACTTCTCCCTCAAATCTTAATGAACTGGTCACTGATGTGGTGTATTTATAGATGTGATATGTTTATTAATTCCGATAAGGAGATCATGTTTTTCAAGCAGAAAAAATACAAGCCCCTTTTCACTGAAAATTGGTGAAAGGGTGTAGCATGGGCCGAGAAAGAATCCACATTCATTATCAAGGCTCGCTCATTTAGTTGTTAACATTGCAAGATCTGTGCTCCATTCATGGTGTCAGAATAATATGAAAAAAGTAATATCCATCTAAGGGACACTTGAATGCAGCATTGGCTTTGGCGGAGGTCTACCATCACCGAGTGCGACTCTAATTTTATGGGTTTTATGTCATTTTTACAATTCTGCAATGACACATGATGACACAGAACAGTCAAGATGATTCATACAGCCCCATTTAAGACGCTAATCATATTTCCCTTCCATAAAAAAATAACATTGTGGACACCAGTCAAACAGAAGGGTTGTTTCTTGCTCAGTAAGGACCACATGTACCTACAGAGATGACGTTTTACAGCCTAATTAGTAAACGCTCAGTCAGGGAAGTGCATCTCATCTCAGCCTCTTATCATGTTTTTGATAAAGGCACTTCCTTATGGGAGCTAGAGAACAAACTGACTCACCTGTGAATCATATTATGGGAATGTAGGTAAGCCAGTCCTAGCAAGGCACCATGGGTAATGGCAGCAATTTCCAACTCTTGCAGTGGTTTCTTATGAACTGGGGGAGAAATTAGCAGAGTGGAAATGAGTAAAAACCCTCTGAAGACTTTAATTATATAATCATGAAATGTGTTCTTCACAAAGACCTTCATAATAAATAAAGCTTCTTCATTTAGTTGCTGGCATCCAAAACATCACAGTATTAGTAATAAATAAATAAATAAAAACTATAGCAGTGTGCCCTGCTGATATAGCAGTAAGAAAGTAGTTTCTTGGCATCCACCGCATGGATTAACAGTTGTGATAAGGGCTCCTAATCCGGCTCCCTGTGGACTGTTGCAGTAACAGAGAGATTACAT
The DNA here is from genome assembly GCF_902827165.1 of Trematomus bernacchii. NCBI lineage: Eukaryota > Metazoa > Chordata > Actinopteri > Perciformes > Nototheniidae > Trematomus > Trematomus bernacchii. Next base: position 15,397,563 of record NW_022988043.1, read on the forward strand.
GCCAAGGGAAAGGTCACAGCAGAACTATGGCTGAGACATTTCAAAAACAGGCCGGGGCCGACTGTCAGGACCGTGTGCCTGCATCAGTGACGAGCTCACACATAGCTGCTTAAAATAACACAGTGTGTTCAGGTTGGGACTGTTGAGAGGATGGACAGTTTACAATTGCCAATCTAAGTAACTCAGATATGGTCTTTTGTATAATGCATATCATTTGAATCAAAGTGCTCAAATTGGATATAGAAGATATAGAATACGGAAGATATATGTTGTATTATTTAGTTACAAGACCATTTATAGAGTATTTGTTTCTAAATTGTTTTAGTTTTAGGTTCACATTATGTCTGAATAGTGAGAAATAACCACAGGAAACAACCAAAGAACCATCTATGTTTATATATTTATGTTGCTTATTAAAATTGTCTATTGAAGAGTATTCAAATTGAATCAGAATGTTTTATATTGTGTATTATTCACATACTGTAGTGATATGTCTTTTCTACTGTAATTGTGTATATGCTGTTAATGTTATTTTTGATTGATCTGATAGCATGTAGCTAGCTAACCACAGTAAAGCTAAAGCTAACTTATTAACACATGTACAATAAACCACATTTTAAACAAAAGAATTGTTTCTCACAGGTTTTATTTTACATTTGACAGAATATTTCTTGGCCAGGGGAAGAGACTTCCTGAACAAAAATAAGTTTGTGTGCATATTTTGCATATATTTACCCTCTAGTAAATCTGATGCGGAGCCCAGGCAGTACTCCATCACCAGCTGTAACAGAATGCAGATACAACTGATTATTCACATAGTTGGCTTTTCATCATTAAATATCCTCAATACAAAGATTCACATCAAGTTTGTGAATACTTGTGAAAATGTTCTCAACGACAAAGATCGTGTTACTGATAACAACATATGCAGAGAAACTGTAGTGAGAAACACATTCAGTGGGAGATGAAATCAAAAAAGACAAAGAGGCAGGAAGAAAGAAAGAAACTAACAATGTTGCAAGATTAAAACAAAAGATGGGAACTGGGACAAAGGGAGAGACGGATCCACTAACCCAGGCAGTGTTGTCTTTCAAGTAGCATCCTTTGTACTCAATTGTGTTTGGGTGTCGCAGCTGTCCCAAAAACTTGACCTCCTTAATGATGTCCTGCCACTTCTGCCAAAAACAAATTCAGACACACAGATGGTTACACACTACAGGTACAATCCCGGTAACACCTAGGTTGGCATTGCTGTGATTTGATTGTAGTGGCGCAGCTGGCCGCACTGTAGTAACCACTGGTTACTATGAGGTAATATGGTCTTTATACAGGTTTATATGTAGACAGATAGGAATGTTTCTCAATAGCACTGCAATAAGATTAAATTAAAAAGCATATTGAAAATGTAACCAGAAGAGTTTACATAGCAAGTGAAAGCCTCAGCTAGTAAAGAGCTGTGTGACAATGTGTAAGAGTCCTCACATGCAAAACACAGAGTTTATAAATAGAAAAAGGTTTGCACAAAGGACGCATTCTGAAATACGCTTATGCCTAAACTTGTTCCCTGGTTTGCTTGAGGGAGGCACATGTTTGTTCCAAACCTTGCAACCATTGGTGAGCAATTATTTTTAATTATTATTTAATATTGTTCCTTTAGGCCCTAAAGTTAAGGGTAACTAACCATCACAAATGAGAAATCTCAATGTCTCACATGCTACTGTCAGAGCTTGGGTAAATATCATTAGAGAATTACCTTTTCTGCATTTTAAGCACTGTTTGTTACTGGATTTGTGCCAAAGCAAGATAAATTAAAGCTGCGAGCAGCGATGAACAGGTCGTCACACATGTGCTTCAAGGGTCCTAGTGGAGGCCGGTAAACGCTGCTGTGCATTGAAGTGACCATTCGAGATGGGTCAGACAAGTTAACACTACTTATGATGGTGCTGAATGATGATTTTTGTAGAGAATGTCAAGAGTTCATGTTATCCATGCTAATTCAACAATACAGTCTTTTGATACCAATGCTCGCATAATGATGTGTTCAAATGAAAGAAACAAATGGTTGTTCCAATGGGCCAACCAGAGGGATTCTTCAAATGGGCAAATCAGAGGGTTCGTTTCAATGGGAAACTCAAGCGGTCCCATTTAATGAGCCAATCAGAGGGCTCGTTTCAAATAACCAGAAGAAAATCTGAGGCTAGTTTCAACCGACCTAACAGAGGGCCTGTATCAACGGACTAATCAGAGGGCTTGTTTCATTAGGCCAATCAAAGGTGTGGTTTCGATTGACCAAACAAATTACTCGTTTCAATAGGCCAATCGAATGGCTTATTTCAACAGGCCAAATCAAATATTACAGTAGAATCAAAGACATACTGGATGTGTGCAAAGGTTCTCTTTTTCACAACCACTATTTGTGTTGTACTGACTGTTAATGGTGGTGTGTTTTCTTTCTCAATATTGATGACCTTGTTATCAAACTGCAGGCTAACCAAATGTCAATGTGACCCAGAGATATGAATCAGAGACATAAGCAACACATTGTGGTGTTGCATTTACAGTGGGAGCTTGGCTTTGAAGGTAAACTTTTGCATGTCTATGTGCTCTTGTGTGCGAGTGATTTCCTTACTTCGGTAGTCTGCTTGCCATTATAGGACATCTTTTTGATGGCCACCACCTCGTTAGAGTAGGAGTTACGCGCCTGGATGGGAAAAAAACAGAGATCAGATTCAAGAACAATCTTCAATTTGAAGTCTTAAAATGTACACACAACTCTCACAAAGACAAATAAATACTTTTTCACACGGTTATAACACTCTATAAGAAGAATATGGCATAATTAAATTGTTAACAGAGGCACATTGAAGCAACACACCGCTTAAGTTTTACATCAAGTTCAAGAGTGATACAGCCAGGGGTGTGAAGATTTGAACTTTGAACTAAAAAATAAATTAGTTTTAATTGGACAACAATTGTGGAATACTTTACTTTAACTCTCCTCTTCTGTATAGCATATATTAGCACTATGTTAACATTTAATCATAGTGCCAATCATTATTTGATTCTACACCAGCCTTTAAGCTGTTGATATTTTTTATTATTAAACACTTGTGTTACAAAACATTTATTACATGTTTATTTACTTGCTAAATAGGGGGGGTTAAAGTGAAGTGTTGACAACTCATGAAATGTCTTAAGGGTGATTGAGAGTTAAGAAAAAAACGAATTGGTGTATACAAACATCATTATGAATGCACAAAGCAATACATCTACAACTGATTGATACGGCACTAAGAGATTATCTCATTTGAATTCAAACACATTTCCGCCTGATAAAAGCACTCTGTAACGTGATTTGGGGAAGCCTGCAGGTTGGTGATATGTGCTCGTTCTGCAGCTACTGTTAGGGCTTGAGTTGTCCGTGCACATCCACATGTCCATGCTAAACCCATGCTCAGAGGCATTGGCCTTAGGAACTGCTACGCTACAGCTCAGCCTAAGCCCTTATCTCCGCTTCATCCCACTTACAAATGAATGGGAATTTCATGTTGAGATTCAAAAGGAATTACTATTCCTATTTGATTTTTTTTCTGATTAATTAGATCCCTATGATTGACTGTCTGTTCAAGCATAATTGCTGTTCCCTCTGGTGTAATGTATAGCTAGATTGCTGTCGAGAAGGAAAAAAAAAAATGTAACGCTGAAATATTAAAATACATTCAGGCTAATTGTCATCGCAGAGGAAAGGGGGAGCATCAATAATTACAACAGGCTAATTCATTCAACATACACTGTAGTGAAGTGTGTGTGGGCCTGCACACGCAGCTGGGGGAATTCCCCTTGTTCTCTTCTATAATGGAGATCCTCTCTTAACATGCATTCACGATGGATGCACATACACTTGCATCAATTCCTTTGACTATGCATGCATATACAATAACATAATAGAAAAAATATGCACGCATTTACAAGAGAAAGCACTGTGCCACTGCCACTGTTCCTTTCTCATCTAACATGCACCTAACTTGCAGTATTGGAGATTTTATTTCTTGAATGTTAGAAAATACAACTAGATCACAACATAGTCAAACCAAAGCTAATTGCTGTTATTTTGTTATATAGCATGAAAGTCAATGTCAACACAATGTGTTATTTGCTACATATAGACATGATTATATCTGTCAGCAGATCTTTCATTTAGGTATTAAAACTGTAAGGATATCTTTTTAGACTACGTTAACTAAAGCTGCTCTTGCTAACAGCTAAAGCCACCAGTTTGCCAGTTGTAATGCAGACAGCATAAGTGTGTCAGTGAGCACAGCGCTGGCATCAGGGCCGGATTAAGACGCACACTGGAGCCTGTTAGCCAGACGGACATGGGCACCAGGGTAAATTGTGACGTATTAGGGCTGTGTGTGTGTGTGTGTGTGTGTGTGTGTGTGTGTGTGTGTGTGTGTGTGTGTGTGTGTGTGTGTGTGTGTGTGTGTGTGTGTGTGTGTGTGTGTGTGTGTGTTGTGTTGTGTGTTGTGTGTGTGTGTGTGTGTGTTGTAAATGAGATGGGATAGAAGAGGATGTTGAAGCCCTGACAGCCAAGAAAATCCTGCTTTACTATCGACAGCTTCTGTTTTTCCATTTCAAGAAAACAGCTGTCTTAGTAGGGAGGGAGGAGAGGAGGCTTATCGCTCTCAGCCCTGCATCTGGAGGGGGAGAGAGGAGAGGAGAGGAGAGGAGAGCAGTAGCAGTAGCAGTAGCAGTAGCAGTAGCAGTAGCAGTATATGAGAGGAGAAAGAGGAGAGCATCTGAAGGGACCAGAGAGATCTGCTTTCAACCCCCCCTCCACACAGCTTTAGAATCAAAGGCTTGATGAGTAATTAGTGATGATGAGATTAATAAGAAAAGCTACAGAGAAAGTGCTGAGAGCGAATCTGTCTCCACGCAATTTCATTCAAAGAGCCATAACGTAGTGGGTTACACTTACAACATGCGTACAAATCAATGGATCGATCAGGGGTGACTACTCATAAATAAATCAAAGCGATATTCGTGTATTAATAAGCGCTGCATAGTAAAGGGCTTAGGGAGCTTTTCTTAATGGTATTCTTAAGTATCTGTAATGGTCCAGCCCCTCATTCACATGCTCTATTTCTTCCAAAGCTAAATGGTCAACTAATAAACTCCACCACTACATCTTTGATGTTTTACTGCGTCGAAACAATGGCTTCAAATCGTTTCAATGTCTTCGAGGTCCACTCAATCTCAATCAATAAACTCTGTCTTAACAGGCGTGCATTGCCATCAGATGGTGTAAATCCCACCGAGTTAGACTCAATATAAAGATATATGATCCATACTGACGTAAACGCCTGACCAAAACTATTTTTTTTAAGATCTGAAATTACTTGATAATATGGTAATAAAAGCAGTTTAAAGGTTATTTTTTTTAATTGTATATGCAATGTCCTTGGTTTGGATGAAGTCCTTTTAATTAAAGTGTATTGGCTTGTGAAAGAACACAACATTTGCACTCACAAAGTAGACGGCCCCAAAGCTGCCATGTCCGATCTCGTGCAGGTCACAGAAGACATCCTCGGGGTCATCTTTGAAGAAAAGGTCAGCCAGCTCTGGGTCCTTCGGCACTCCTTTCCGCGTGGAGGACGGCATTATGGGCTGGACATGAGCTAGGCGTCGGGGGCGACGCTCACATACACACTACTGCTGCTGCTGCTGCCGCCACCAGATCTCCACCACGGGCCCGGCATTGGCCAGCTAGACCTGGAAACAGAAAGGAATAGATTGTGACATTTGTCAGATCCTCCTCAACTTAACACTTAGCTGTTGCCACACAACACAACATATCACTTCCTGTGTGCAAGAGAATTCATACATGACTGAAGTATACTTCAACTTTTTAAAACTGATTACCATTCATAAAATGAGTGTTATATTAGTGGAATGATAGTGACACACACAAACACACACAGACAAATATTCCTGCTTATGCCCTTATTCCAAAAAAAAAACACCTACAGTACATTTTATATTTCAAAAATATGTATCCTGTAGTAAACTCTTTAATTCCTTCAACTATCTTCCTGTCAAGGTCAGTGTTGCTACATTTGGGAACATCCAAAAACCTGTCTTTCATCATTTCTAGGTGTTTCGTTTAGTAGGTTTGTTACTCCTAGAGAAAAGTGGGATACTTTGGGAACATGCATCCCTAGTTGGTTAATGAACCAACAAAGATTCTGTTTGCACACACAAACCCGTATCCTGTGTGTGTGTGTGTGTGTGTGTGTGTGTGTGTGTGTGTGTGTGTGTGTGTGTGTGTGTGTGTGTGCGTGCATGCACCTTTCTATTCTGCATTTGCATCGCTGCAGTTGATAGGTGACAGAGACAAGTAAAACGACAGCTATATTGACGCAGCAGTACTGTCTAGTCCTGCTGCTCATCCGAGTCACAGTCACACTTGCTTACGTAAATAAACACACACACACACACACACACACACACACACACACACACACACACACACACACACACACACACACACACACACACACACACACACACACACACACACACACACACACACACACACACACACACACACACACACACACACACACACACACACACACACACACCACCCTTGACAGTAGGGCTGCGTATTGGCAAGAATGCGGCGGTACAATACGTATCATCTTTCAGGGGTTATGAAAGAAATATCTGAGCATCTTTTTGTTTTTAATGCATCAGAACAGTAGGTTCTACATTTTGATTTATCAAATTACCCGTCACATCCAACATCAAAACATAAAATGAGCCTGCATACAGTTCTAATAATAATTGTTCATACAAACAGTTGATTAAATTATGTTATTAAGAGTCAATATAGTATCGCAATACATAATATTGCATTTCAATAGGATATAAAGAAATCTACTTTTCTTAAGATTATCAATATTCTCCATGCCTACTTGACAGCTGAAGCTGAGTCACTGATGCATCATCATCACACATGCAGACACACACTAATGCTAAATGTTTTGTATCACAAGGCTGCAGCCAGCCCATCAAGCGTGCATACATTCTGGACACCCTGCTCCAGTTAGCTTGGCTGCACATGCATCACACACACATGCACAAAATCACACGCTATCTCTCTCACTGCCGTTCCTCTATCTTTTGCTGTGTACCAGAACATCTCTGTGCACATCATCCAGATGCAGCTAATCTGGCTCCAAAGGCCAGCCCCACACAGGGCAAGCTGACATACAGGCAGAGGCAGCAAGACACACATGCACACAGGCCAAGACACTAAGCATCAGCATCATCCTAATCCCCCGCTCTTAAAGGGGCTTAAGCCATCACACCCGCTCCCAAAATATCTTAAAATGTCTTAAAGGCAAAGTCCTGTGCCCTCTGTTCCACGGCACAACATGTGTGAAGATGGCAGCCTCGTAGCTTTGGGGGGATTACTGTAGGTGTGGGATTCTGAGGGTGGACTATTTCATTGATTACCCGATTGAAAAAGTATCTACTTATCTTAATGCAACTATCATTTGCTATAAATATCTGCGGATTGCATCGTTTGTTAAAAAGCAACCAAAAACATCTTCTTAGTGTTTTTTTAACAGCATTTAAAACTTTACCAATAAAGTGAAAAGTATGAGGTGTCCACTACAGGGCCTGCAATGTTTGTTAGTAATGAAATAAATATATGCCTGGATTGACAACTTTTGTGACAGTGTTAAATGGATATTAAAATGTATGTATATTTAAAAGAAACCCCTGACTGAGGTCGGTTGAAATACGGTTAAATGACAGTAAATTAATGATCAATACATTTCGCACAAGTAAACAAGGTCACAAAGGGTAAATCACACAGAAGTGCCTTAGCCAATCAGAATGCAGTCCTGCAGCACCATAGGTGGGCTAGACTGAACAAGCTAGATTCGAGATTCATTTGAAAAGGGCACTTCTCTAATAGGAAAAGGGCAGGTGCTCAAGCCCACTTTGAGGTCTATCTGTGCACATGCCTAGTGCACAACACCCGATTTCTCGAGTTTTGATTCGCTGTTCACGATCAACATACTCTCAATAACACTGGCTCAAGATACCTCAAAGCTATTCTGCCATTTTGCATGTGTTGACTGGCCACGTCAAGAGATGCTGCTTATTTGTTAACCCAGAGTTGAGGAGAAGACATGGAAAAATACTGCTTCTTAAGTTGGCCAAGTAAACATCAACAAGAACACACACTCTGCCTCCTTCTGTAAATGGAAAGGTCTCCTGATGCCAACCGGCTACAACTACAAAGCTGCTTTAACATAACATCTCAGCATTGGGTATGGCAGCATGTTGAACTGCAGCCTGACTAAAGTACATTTCATGGTTTCTAAGAATGGCCCAGAACATGCTCGGAAACCACCACGCGTTGCCACATAAACAACAGCCATGGTTTCAGTTTACCCGCTTACATAATGTGAAAGATCACATATAGGCTTACATGCTTATTGCCTCAAGGCAGCTCTTGGTCACTGAGGCATTTTTGAGTAGCATGAACCCTTTATGCCTGTGATGGAGGTGTGTCGAATGATGAACGAACAGTACAGCACACAAATACAACCTGTAGGTTGCAGATCATTTTACACATTATTTATGGTTTCTAGCAATTCAATGGAAGTCACACTGCCATCAAGTATATATTTGTGCACGTGTGTGGCATTTATTAGAAGCTTTGCGTGATTTTAGTTCTTCATATATCTGATTAAAGACTTTTTTAAGCACTAAAAGTGTGTTTGTTGACATACAACCAAGACAATTATGTATAACTGACCTTGGAAGAGAACCATGCAGTGTCTCTGTTTGTATTTGCCGGTGTGTATGCCAATATGTGTTCCACCACCACTTTTCTTTGGCCACGTGTATATAGTGTGTGTGTGTGTGTGTGTGTGTGTGTGTGTGTGTCTCCTGGTTGCATCAGCGCTGTCTGTCTCCTCTCTATCTCTGCTGAAATGAAACCTGACACAATCCCCATCTCCACACACACACACACACACACACACACACACACACACACACACACACACACACACACACACACACACACACACACACACACACACACACACACACACACACACACACACACACACACACACACACACACACACACACACACACACACACACACACACACACACACACACACACACACACACACACCTTATATGGAATGAGAATTATTGGACAATAATGGAGACAATCAAACATTGTATAGAGAGAGATTGTTGGACCCCATGTGAAGACGCTTTAAAATCAGATCTGAACCACAATGATGGGAGGAGTTGGCGGATGGGTAAAAGAGATCAAAATGGAGCAAATGATGCCATGTGATCACTCTGGAGACTGTGCACAACTCCCTCTCACCCTCTGTTTCACTCTTCCTCCTCCTCTTCCTCCTCTAAGATGTGTGAAGTGATGCAACGTACCGTTAACAGGTTGTAACGTGGGGGCTTGGTAACGCTGTCAGTAGTCCGGCAAAGTCCGGTATTTTGTCAGTTCTGTGTGTGCGTGTGTGTGTGTGCGTGTGTGTGTGTGTGCGTGTGTGTGTGTGTGTGTTTACTCTGGATCTATGAATGGCATTGTGCTGAGAGAGAGCTGGCAAATGGCTTAGACAGATTTACTGCTCGGTGTGTGTGAATTCTTTACTACATGTTCACTACCACACGCATGCATGACACGGTACTTATGTGTAGGTGTGCAGTAGCGTGTCATGCATGCACGCACTGGTGGCTGAGTGAGTAAATGAGGCAGCATGTGTGTGGGTTACAGTGGGGGAAGGTATTGCTGCCAAATTATTGCTATATTTAATAAATGATCACAAAAACAAATTATATGTAAACGAGAATATATCGTCTATGAAAATCTGGCCTAGACTATAAACAAACACACACACATTTGAATTCAACAATATTTGAAGAACAATAATAAGGATTTTGCACTGAGTTTGGGAATTTCTTGCCGAATATACTAAAAAAGGTTTTAACGTTGCAGTATTTTTGGAAGAAAAAACCACATTAAAGTATCTAATATTTCACATAGGAAAATGAAATTAATTTTCAAATCAGAAATGTAAAAGAGAGAATATATATAAAAAAGTACTCTTATGCCCCTTTCACACCGGCGCTTTTCCAGCTCCTGCTCGGAGCTGGAGCTGGAAAAGCGCCGGTTTTTCCTGTTCACACCGCAGCGGCGGCGCGTCATAGCTCCGGAATGCGGTTCACTTCCAGCTCCAAAAGATTGTCGGTCCAGAGGCAAGAGCTTCGGAGCTATGACGCGGCGTCGCTTACGTCTCTTACGTCTCTTACGTCGAGGCGTGCAGGAAACCTTACTTTGACCATCCGTTCGCTGTTATTGATCATTGTGGAGATACATGGGCTGTACAGGTTGTCATGTCCGACTATCACAAGTAGAATCATAATGAAAAATACGCCGGTAAAATGTGCCCGTAGAAAACGGCTTAGCAAGTAGTCAGTTTAGCTTCGGTTGCTATGCTAACATCACCCACGTTATACCAGAGAAACTTTCATAACAGCGTTGTGATGCCAAACAGCGTCAATTCAGACTGACACACATTCACTTAAGGGGAACTGGGGATATGTATCAGCTGCTTGTGTGACAGTCAGACAGTGAATACTTTAGAGCCGTGTGAGCTAACCCGGAGCTAACGGGAGAATAAACTCCCGTGGAAGCCAGCACTGCAGCGGTCGGTAAATGCCGCTGAAACACATTTATAAACAATGAACCACGGCACTCTGGAGAAAAGTATAAGGTTGGAGAAAAGTATAAGGTTGGAGAAGTCGTTATTTAATTTAATCTGGCTTCGTATGATTAAAAGCAACACGATCATCGACCCGACGCAGTCCCCGGCCCGTTGTTGTTGTGAGCTGGGGAGAAAATCAGCGACGTAAACTGTGACGTCATGACGCAGCAGCGGCAGCTCTGGGCAGTGTGAACAGAGCGGGAGCTGAAAAGGGAAACCGGAGCTGAACCAGAAAAGCTCTCGCTAGGAGCTAGAAAGGGAAAAGCGCTGGTGTGAAAGCCGCATTAGACTTCTCTTGTTTTATCTGTACATGAACATATGCTATGGGCCAAAGTTCAACTTGCTTATACAAGAAACACATAAACAAACAAATACTGTACACCCCCCCCCTCCCCTCCAGGGCCCCTGTTGGTGCCGTTATGACTAATTGATGTACCAACATGTTGTTGCAGGAACAAGTCCATCAGGCTGGTAGATTTGGCTCTATACCATGTGCTGCGACAGACATTTAAATGGGCCATCACATCGCAATTATATGAGGGAATAAGAAATAAAAAAGTAGAAAATAAATAACAATTGCAGTATAACAAGGGGTAAAGAGTATGAAGCCAGTCCTGTCGAAAAAATAAGTACAAAATATAGGGCATACAAAATGTAGAGTCAATAGCCGATATTGATACTTTTTCGTATTTATTTGTAGGGAAGACGAACATTGCTTCCGACAACTACAGTATCGACATCCTTGTGGATTCATCTTCTTATTATAGACACATGCATTTCCAAACATTTGGACTACCTATGTTGTAAATGTATTATCTTTTAAATGTACATCTATTGCACGTCTGTCCGTCCTGGGAGAGGGATCCCTCCTCTGTTGCTCTCCCTGAGGTTTCTCCCATTTTCCCCTTTAAACTGTGGGTTTTCTCCCATGTGTACGATGTGAGGGTCTAAGGACAGAGGGTGTCGTATTGTCATACTGATATTCTGTACAAACTGTGAAGTCCACTGAGACAAATGTAACATTTGTGATATTGGGCTATATACATAAATATTGATTGATTGATTGAGTATGAAAGTGAGCTGAAAAACATGTAGTTTTTGTGAAAAAAAGAAAAATAAACTATCAACAGAGTCCAGGTCAACCGCCACTTAAAAATCACATTCAATTTCAGCATTCCCTAAACACAACCTGACATTTTATTTTAGAGTAATTCAAAAACCTCAGAAAAAGAAGTTGCAAGGAGTTTGAACTTGCAAAAATGTTTGCAAGTTAAAGATCACATACATTACAGGTCTCCCAGATAAGACAGAAAAGAGGATAATATCATATAATAATTTCATAATTGTATCTTTGCCTTTGGGGACAAAATGGACGTATGGAAACACCCATCACTGAGACATTTTAAAAACAATGTTTCTTGTGCGTGGACACTTGCATTTAATTGTTCCTCCTCCTATATTCATTTCTTCAGAAATGTCTTTTAATTCATTGAAGTGTTATAGATTTAACTTCACTTCTGTTTGATCATTTTGTTTTAATAATTACATGTTACTTGTTAGACGCTTTTATCCAAAGCGACTTACATACTCAATACTGTGGGCAATCCCCACAGGAGCAATTTGGGGTGAAGTGTCTTGCCCAGGGACACAACGACATGCTGACTGCAGTGGGGTTTGAACCTGTGCTCCCTTGATCCGAACACCAACGCTCTATCCACTGCGCCACACGCCTCCAGCTAATAAAAGCTTTTGACAAGCAGGACGTGTTTTCCTTATCGTTGGCTCACACTCAGTCTCCTGGGTCTGCCTGTATTCCATCTAAACTCTTATGAGAGTGCAAATAAAGTGCAAATACTGCACATGTATACATTTATATATATATATATATATATGTGTGCCATAACGCCAGTGAGAGCGCACAAGAGTCCATATGTGTGTGCGTGTATAGCCAGGGGGTTTAGCAGCTTACTGGCCCCCCTACCGGCTTTAGGCAGGAACAGGAATTAAGCAGACTGTGGGAATTCTTACTGGGATTAAAATCGCCAGCTCTAATCAGAAACGAAAGAAAAAAAAACCTGGTAAATCTGTTAAATTGTGCATTGAGACAGAGTGTGAGGGCAGAATGTGTAGAAGACAGACAGAATAGGAATTACGTAATGATTCCGTACTATCATGACAATATAGGGAGCAGGCTTTGCTGTCGAGTGTGTTTGTGTTTGAAGGTGCACGTGTCTGCCTGGATCACACACACTCATAGAAATAAAGAAAAGAAAATGGCTGCACTTCAATAATCCTGTCTAATAAAAACGTAAAGACTGCCAGAAGATAGAGCCTTACATCTAACTGGAGTGCAAGGCCTCTGGAGAGTAATGTATGCGTGTGTGTGTGACGTGTACTCCGTCTCTGTGTGTGCATGCTCTCTGCATGACATTAAATGGGTCAGCCTCGGTATGAATAATATACAAGCCTATTTACATGCACAATGCCAGGGTTGCATGGTGATGACGGACCAATTAAAAAAGGGTGATAGGACTATTTCTTATCAATGGAAAATCCAAAGTGGCTGTTCTTCCTGTGACTTAATACACAGTGCATGGATGGGGTGCAGCATTTGTGTATGCACAACAGCTTTCTGCCGGTCCATGTGTCCGGAAATGTGTCCTGGAAAAACAGGGATCAATTCCTATCTTAAGACAAAACATTTTCCTCAGCTTCAGGCCAACACATTCTCATATAAACAGAGCAAACAACTATTTGAAAAATACATGTAGGCGTGTCTGGCTCATGAGGTTTTAATTGAGGCGTGCCGCCGCCGACTTTAAATCAAGCGCTGTTTTGATTGTGTTCTACAGAGAGAAACCACCGATCACTATGGCTACCTCGTCCAGTTTGACTGTCTCGGAATAGATTGCGCTGAAATCACTAATCCAGTCTTCTCCTCACGTGGCATTGAGGAGAACTACAGGTGCTGACATTATTCAGCCCATTTTCATTGTACTTAAAATTGTACTAAGGGGAAATTATTTTCATCAGACATAATGATTGGAGAGTTGTTGGACCTTAACAGATTTTTCTGGTCAAAGTCTGGGAAATACCGAGTAACAAAAACACTCATACACGCAAACACTGCACAACACAATATTTAAAAGTTGATTATCTGTATTAACTGTATCAACATTTCTTGCAGGATGTGTACAATGGGTATAATGGAGGGGGGCCTATATACTTAAGCAATAGCTCACGACAGGCCGTGGTATATGCTCATTATATCACAGCTAAGGGGCGTGGTTCGGCCCGACGCGAAGCGGAGGGTCGACAACCCCCTTAGCTGTGATATAATGAGCATATATCACGGCCTGAAGTGAGCTATTGCTTTTATAAAACGGTTACCAAGTGTGGCAATATGAATTAAAAATACACACTCTAATTTAAATAGTTGTTATTATTAAATAATGATGTTCAAAATAAAATAGTCCGTCCGTTACCTTCTGCACAAAACATAGTGCGAGGTGGTTGCTATGCAACAACACTAACAACAGCTAGCGAACATATTAGACAGAGAGCGTTGATCCATTATTTGGCTATTTATTTACATTAATTTGTATGTTGCCGTTTATTGTGCACCCACTGAAAAACTGTCCAGCATCAGTAGCATGGCTTACGTGGTTACTTGTATAGGCTGAGGTTGTTCTAGGCTGTTGCTTGGTGTGGCGAGAATATTGCTCCACTTTCTCCGGTCCCCGAGATTCGGCTTCCAGTAGCTCTGGAGAGAGCTTTCGCACCTGTGGCCACTAACGGTCATAATTTCTCTGCTTTGTTTCAAGACCCGCATCAGAAAGCTTTTGAATGGTGATACTTTTCCAGTTGGTCGACCTACTCTTCACGTCGCTCTACATGTCGTCGTTTAGGTGCTTTTTGTTCTGGAGATAGGCACTCCTCAATCCACTCCTCCATAGTAAGACAGCCCCCCCCCCGGAGGTCGAAGTTAATCTTAAATGTTTTTGCGGACCTTTTTGATTACAGATTTGAAAACATCGTTGCTCGCTTTAAAAGTAGCACAATTCATTATGTCAAACCTTGGAAAGTATCTAAATATCCCTGCCCTAATGCCAAAGGAACTGCACACTGAATATGTTTTTGCCGTTTGATGTCTATGTCTGAACCGTTGCGTAAAAAGGAGGGTTTCTGCTCCGTTACTTCTCCGCTGCTTTCTTGTTCCAGTTTGAAAAGCAGTTTGCTTTTGAGCCCAACTGTATACTGTTTATCTCAGACGCGGAGGGATACTGAGTTGTTGTGAAAAGTAACTTACAATTCTACCCGTGGTATACGCTCAGTATACCACGGCTAAGAACCAATCAGATTGCTTGATTTTACTTGTCCGTTTTATAAATGTATTTATTTGTTGTACACAGTAATACTTCCAGTTACTTTGAGATGCTGGTTATTACACTACTAAGGACGATCCTAAGCCCCTTTACGTTTCATCAACAGGCTTCGCTCAAAGTTCAGCTGGTTTCAACTTTGCCTTTATTTGCCTGTCCTTTTTTAATGTACTAACCATTCAATGGCAGCTGCTCGTCAAGATGGATGAAAACTTCCATCTCTTTTTGTAAGCACTTCCACAAATATACAACGCTCCCTTCAAATCACACTAACAAGAAGATTTCAGGATAAGTAAAGGTCGACGGTCAGACCAGGCTTCCATGTGTCTGATTTAACAGATCGTAAACAATGCTGCTC
Organism: Trematomus bernacchii; assembly: GCF_902827165.1. Lineage (NCBI taxonomy): Eukaryota > Metazoa > Chordata > Actinopteri > Perciformes > Nototheniidae > Trematomus > Trematomus bernacchii. The sequence continues at coordinate 15,413,131 of NW_022988043.1, forward strand.
TCCTTCCAACGTACCTACAGTCCCACGGATCATAGGTGGGGGACGTTACACGTGTAGGTGGTTTCATGTCGTTCTTAGAATACTGATAAAACCAATATTATATCACCAAACACTTTTACCAGCATACAGGTTAGGGGATGCCCAAACATTGGAAACTAGCCCTGGTGTCGCCCTGAGGATTGTTCTGTAACCCAGATTGCTCCCCTGTACCACACCCCTTTTCCACAAGCGCTTTCCCCCACTCAGGGTGTGACTCAGCGATAAGATTTGCCCCCGGCTCAGAACGTACAGTTGCACATACTTGCCTGCCTTCCCGCTGAAAGAAGGATTGGTGTTGGCTCTGTGTATGATGCCAAGTTGACTTAAAGAATTTACATGATTACCCAATTCACAAAAGACTCCAAAACCACACACTAACCGCAGGCTTCCTTTAATCCCAAAAGCTTTAAATATGCTTGATCCAGACAACTTTCTATGAAATATTAAAGCAAAACAGTTCAAAACTTAAAAACAAGAAATAGGACAACTGTATTTAAAGGCTACTGTTGTTCACGACATTTAACCACAGTATTTGTAAGGGTCTTTGAGCATGTTTTCTCTCAGTGATTGTGCTGTTATGTTACATTTTTGTTTTTCATGTATTGTTTCTTGATATTTGTCTATGTTGATGTTACACATGGAGATGATGCAAGTCAAATTTCAGACTTGATCTGACCATTAAAGTATTATCGTATTTGATATCTAGTCGTTTGAAAAACACAACGCCGACGGTCTTTACTTTGCTAAAAGACTAACAGTGAAGTGCAGCTGCATAGTGCATCTGTAAAGTGCACTATAATCAAACGTGTAAGACTGGTTCTGGGCTAGCAAGCTTCCAATTTAACGTATCCAACAATTTATTTTCCTGCATGCTGCCAACAAGCAACCTCAAATCTTTCAGCAATCCCCATACACAGGAATTCACATGCGCGCACACGCACGCACGCACGCACGCACGCACGCACGCACGCACGCGCGCACGCACGCACGCACGCGCGCACGCGCGCGCGCGCACACACACACACACACACACACACACACACACACACACACACACACACACACACACACACACACACACACACACACACACACACACACACACACACACCACACACACACACCACACACACACACACACACACACACACACACACACACACACACACCACACACACCACACACACACACACACACACACACACACACACACACACACACAACACACACACACACACACACACACACACACACACACACACACACACACACACACACACAAAACTTGGAGAACGCCCGGTACAGTACATGCCAGAGAAATGTTGCCTCCATTCAGACTCAGCTTTAATGCAGAGTGACAGTGGGTTGGTTAGCTGCTGTGTACATCAGAGAGCCGGCAGGGCAGCAAGCTTTCATTACGAGGACAACAAGACCCAGTTACAGTCGGCTGATGTCTGGCTTTTGACACAAGGACGTACGCACTTAGGCCCCGGCCACACGAGGACGATAACGGTCGTATCTGCTACAGTTCACTTATAGACGGTTCGGCCACACGAGGCCGACGTGGAAACGCAGAAAACGATAACGATAACGGGTCCCAAGGTGGGTAGATCTGCAAACGAAACGCTCTGGGGGGGGCAAACGGCTCTGTATTTAAGCCTATACAATCATTTTCTGATAACGTTGAAGCAATAGCCCCGCCTCTCCCCACCTCTCCTGCTCAGAGATCAGCTGCTGGGCTGTCAGAAGAGGGGGAGGAAAAGAGAGGCTCCGTTTTGTATTATTATATTATTATATAGAGTCGTTATCAATTTGTTTTAAAGCTCAATAAATAACAAAGAAGACCTTTGACCGGCACTTTTCTAATTTTGTCCGGAAGATTTAAACTTTAACGGACATGTTGACCGGCGAAAAAAAATCAAACTGAAACTCTGCCGCACGGTCCCCTCGTCCCTTGGAAGAGGCGGAGAGGTGGGTGTTTTTCATCTGCTGGTGGACTACCGGGAGAGTAGGAGCAAACGCTTGCCTCGGGGAGGGAGAAAAAGAGCCAGAGCGTCCACAGCGGAGAATAAACAGAAGGGCAACCATGGCAACCATGCGCGGGGAGTCTTCTTCGCTGCTTTTGTGGCAGGAGTACAGCGCCACTTACAGGCCTGGCATATGTACTACAGCATCTCCAGCGCTTTCGAGCGGTCTCGTGTGAACGGACACGTTTCTGGTGCCTGTTGCGTGTGGACGTTAGACTTTTTTGATAACGATTGCGGTCCGTTTGTGTTATCGTCCTCGTGTGGCTCCAGCCTTAGACATTTTGCTTAACTATTTGCATGCTAGAAGTCGCAATAAGATTAGACATATTGGTTAAAAAATCGAATACATAATTAAAAAAAAAAAGTAATAGGTTTGGTATTGCATGTGTGTTGAATAATAGCAGAATATAACCTACCTGTAGGAAATGTGTAAATGGGGAGTCGGGCAAGCCTCTGTCTCCCCCTCTTTCTTTTTCTTAGTTTAAGTCCAGAGTTGACCTCTTGCCGACTTTCCTCATGACTGGGATAATACTGTACCTGTTGTTGGAAAGAGGAAACATTAAAAAAAAAGGTTAGATGGTGGGATTTTACTGTATGTTAAAGTAAAATACATTCAATAACTGGCTTTGATAATGTGTGAAAGCTGAAAAAAGTGGATTAAAAGATCAAAAGAACAATAGTCTGCACTAATATTTAACTATTTTGATGATCGGTTATTCGTTACTTTTAAAGAACAATTGCCCGAAAGTCACTGGTTCCAACTACTTACAGTAGATGAGATTCGTGATAGAAAATGTGCTCACGAGGAAGATTAATTATTTATTATAATGTTTTACTGAGCCAATACTAGGGAAGGCTACTACACTAACATTGTTTTTTGTTTAAGTTCTTTGTAGACCTTTGAGAAATTCAAGCCTGTGTTAAATACATTTTTATTTAGGTTCAGCTATTTTACTTTGAGTGTGTTTTCAGCTGCAAACCTCGACACAATGTGAATTTGATCATTATTTCTTACATTCTTCTCTCATTCATAAATAATGAATGAAACCCATAATTGGTTTCATGCTTAAGTAATTAACTGGAACTGTTAAAGTATCCTTATTTTATATGTGGCTTTCGGTTGTGTCTTTTTGGCACTGATTAGTGTCTGATGCACTTTTGTGGCCGAGTGCAACTTCAGCAAGAACCTAACTGCCAACACAACGTTTGTTTTTCCTTTTTTTTCTCTTATATTTGGCTTTTTACTAAAATACAATCAAACGCAAGCAAACAACTGACAAGACTATCAGCCACTTACAGCCTCTCTACTGTAATGTATACATTTTATATCAGGTGAGTCAGATTTAGTCAAATATTACCATGATTGCTTTACAGCATGAGAGCTGAGGATAAACAGCACAAACATAGGGAAACATTTTTTAATTCCTCACAATGGCAGATGGTGGAATGACTCAACGGCTAATAACAATCTCTTTCGTCAGTTATTATCCTCTCAACACCAGGATCCTGCCTTTTATCAGCTTCAGGAAAGACAACAATACATATTCTACAACAAAAAGTTCAGAGGCAGCATGGTTTAACTAACAAAATCACCAGTAAAGTAAAACAGGTTATTTATTTAGTACCATAGAAAGATCCTGTAACCATGTTCATATTAATGATTATCGTCCATATTCAGGGTCACTCGGAGCACAAAGTCTATCCCAGAATGCATTGAGCAGACAGTATCTCCAACTAATTGTAGCCTCCTGTTTGCACCTGAACACATCTTCTTTCTTCCTCTTTCAAATGCACGAGTTCAAGGACTCCACACACGGTGAGCAAACGCAACCTTTCACTAGCAGGAACAAATTCAATATTTTGCTTTCTCCCACACACAGTGTTGCACAAAGACACACACATACACACACACACACACATGCACGTCAAACAATCTGAGCGAGTCTTTCTGACAGCAGATCGCTGTCGGCTACTGGACTGTGTGTCGTTTTGACAAGCAGGTGGGGCAACATCCACAACATTATCAGCGAGAACAACATGACCCTGAACTAAACACACTGTCAGATACAAGACGAGCGCACAATGAAACCAACTGTTGTCCACAAGCACTCCACAATCAGGAAGTATCCATAACTCAATCCATTACCCTTTGACCTTTGCCTTGGGACAATCCATTCCTGTATCAAACTGGAACATCTCATTTCTTCTACTTCTCAGTACTTTATCACGTTTCCCCCTACCCTCTTGTCTTATTGGTTTCACACACCCCCTACCCCAAAACGTCCTCCTCTCTTTTTGTTATCACGCAGAGCGGCAGATTGGTTGCTCAGAGGAACCGCATTCAATAATAAAAGAAGGAGAGAGGATGGAGGGATGAGAGGAGAAGGATACAAATGTATTGTGCCCCTTCTGAGTGTCCCTGAATGATTTATAACACAAACTGACGCTTGCATGAGCCTCTGGGGAAGCTGTTGCTGCACTTCTCCTCCTCGCTCTCTCTACCCTGCTTGGCATTTGTTACCAACTGACAAGAGAGAGATATAGATAGATAGAGACTAAGTGTTAGTGTGTCTCTTATTTAAGTAAATCCTAAAAACGGCTTTAAACGCATCTTCTACCAAAGAAACAACCTGGACACAAAGTTCTTTCATAACTGCAACTTTTTGAACGTTGGTTTTCTTAGTTCATTCACTGTTGGTCAAAAAGTATGAAAAAACGTGCGCGTGTGTGTGTGTGTGTGTGTGTGTGTGTGTGTGTGTGTGTGTGTGTGTGTGTGTGTGTGTGTGTGTGTGTGTGTGTGTGTGTGTGTGTGTGTGTGTGTGTGTGTGTGTGTGTGTGTGTGTGTGTGTTCTCTGTTACAAAGGTCAGGGGCAATTGAAGGCTTGGCATGATAACATCTGTTCAACATACAGAAAAAAGGCCAAAGAAAAATGCCGTTAGAGGCAAACAGGTTGTGTGATAATAATTAACAACAAGGAACGAGATGGGAGGGGAAAATAAGAAGAGGGTGAGACCGAAACAGAGAGACAGAATCCGAAAGAGAGCGACTGGAGTTAGAAGCCAGCGATTATCCATTTGACAACTTCCTGATTTTCAGGGCCTTGCTTCTTTTTTAGGTTAATATTAAGCTGCTTTCCACAGACAGCTCAGTAGAACTAAATCCTTACAAACTAGAAACTTGAATGGAAAGGGCAAACAACATATGAAGTTACAGAAACAGAAAAGTAGTTGTTGCTTTTTCATCCTCGACAGTGGGAGTTTCAGACCTTCAGTGAGGCTCGAAAATGTTCCTAATACCCAACTCCTACTTTCTGTTCCTCCTGTTGCATGACACACACGGTGATATGAATCATAAATCCTGAGTCACGAGCTGTCAATTTCAGAGGTTCAACTTGGCCAAGCAACCTTTTTTCAGAAACAAAACCTTGTTTTCCATTTTGGTTCTCGGGCATTACAATCCAAAAGAACAGCTTTCAGAGGGATTGGCCAAACAATTCATCAAGCTGGACAGGGACTTAGGCCAAGTTCAGACCCCTTTTTGGTTCAGTTTTCCTCATACTGACTTCCAAGAGTTTGTGAAAAGCTTATCAACAACCATGCTGCTGCAGGTATTCACGATGACAATTCCTGGGGGACTCTGGGGAATTTTGTGGGAACTATTCCCCTTTATCAAGAGCAGTCTAGTTACCGTTGAGCTGAATCAATGTGCAAACTTAAGCCACTACAGACAAATAATGTCACACTGATCCTTGATCTGCCTGAATGTAATACTCAATAGGACTCAATGTAACACTCAATGGTTCCTAGAGTGCCTGAAGATGACTGAGGTGGGCTTTTGTTGAGTTATGCTAGAAGTAGGTGTGCTTAAATCACACGTCCTTCACCTGCTTCAAATAAAGCTGAGACAACCAAATATGGGGGCGATTTCCACAATGCGCTAAATTCTCCCCGGATGAAAATAAACTAATCCACGGAGATAGAAAGAAACTAAACATTATGTCCTGATTATCCTGCCAGGGCGGCATGGTGTGGATTTGTATAGCAGTGACTCATTTTCAGTGTGAATAGTGCGCGTGCGTGCATGTGCATGTGCACACACACACACACACACACACACACACACACACACACACACACACACACACACACACACACACACACACACACACACACACACACACACACACACACACACACACACACACACACACACACACACACACACACACACACACACACACACCTCTAAAGCAGGATTTGAATACTTGCTAGGTAGGTGCATCAACCCCAGACTGTACAAATATCAAAGAACAGTAGATTAGCCCCAGATATTACCAAACCAAATCATTCATAGTAGACTAAGCAGGGGAGAGCAGCTCCTCATTCGCCCTGCAGCTCTAGGTCAATATCAATCTTAATCTCCATATTGACGGACAAAAACCACTTGCAGTAATGCAGACAGGATATTACTCGAGCAGCACATGCACACATACACATGGTAGCCTTACATGTGAGAAACGCGTTCACACCTTTCCCTCATACATGTCCACGTATAGTATGCATGTGTAAAGTGTCAGCTATGCACATTATCAGTGTAGTTAAGGGCATTTGTGAGGTGTTTGGGAGTAGCCAGGGGCTGTAGGGGAAAGATAATCTCCCCCCATTATGGAGCGTTGGACTGTGGTATGCTATGGCACAGTCACTAAATAAACCTTTAACAACGTCTACGGTTTTTATAACTCACAAATTCACAAACAAACTTTTTGGATTAATCGACAATTTATGTATTACATGTTGCCTAGTTAGTAGTTATTTGGCAATTGATACATTAGTTAATTTATAGAACATAACTCTTGGTTATGTGTAAAGTAAGTTGTTATTAGTCGCTGTTGTGTCTTTTTTTAAGCATATTGTACAAGTTCCAGCATCCCAAATATGAGTATTCTCTGTCTTTATTAATCTAATATGATAGTAAACAAAATATCTTGTTGTTCTAGGACTGTTGGTCAGACAAAGCCAAATATTTAAGGCCTTCACCTCAGATTTTTTAATTGATGACGCTATGTTTTATTTTACTTTTGTCAGTAAACTAACTAGTGAATTATTCCTTGCTACTTCTTCATGCTGTAAAATAGGTTTTACTACAGACTACTACAGTTTATCTTGGGAGATTGCAAGACAGTTAGGTTTTAACACAGGACATAATAACGATGCACCACTAAAAATATTTTTTTCAGAGGGAAATTTCAGTGCCCTGAGGATCACTGACGGTGAGCAAACAGAGAAAGGCCATTCCAGAATAATAAAAACATCTCCTAGATAATCTTACTAACATACACACAGCTTTGTTCACACACATTTTGTCACACAAAGACCATCCCTCATCCAGTGTGAAAGCTTTTTTTTAGAGCAATCCCATGAATCCAGAGGGGTGTGTGTGTGTGTGTGTGTGTGTGTGTGTGTGTGTGTGTGTGTGTGTGTGTGTGTGTGTGTGTGTGTGTGTGTCTCTGGAGCGCAGCCTGGAGTTTTCTCTATTAAAGCCATTCATCCTCTCTGGCAACTATCAATGTTAGCGCCTTTTCAGCTGAGCTTCTTTTTTTCAACCTTGTCAATAGTGTGTGTGGTTTGCCGTCTTGCTTTTTTCCAAAATCTACACAGTCTTTCACACACAAACAAAATCAATCTCTGCACTGTCTAAATCCAAACCCCTCCCCTTTAAGTAAACACAAACACACTGAATGAAACAAGCAAACACACTAAGTGCAGTGTCACAGAGCGCCGTCACCGGGCTGTTGAATTATTCAGCAGTCCCTCACAGACACTACTGCACATCAGAGAAAGTGAGGGAGGAGAAGCAGGGGAGGGGGGGGGGGGGTTATCATGGGTACCACACGCAGGGATTGAGTGTTGAAAGGATCAACAGGTTACACATGCACACACACAGCCACAATAGAGCTGAAGTTGCAATTCACCAAATAAACGTACGGCTATTTATCCTTCTACTCGTCGTACCCTTTAATCGATATAACCACAACTTAACAGTGAATGTTTTGCCCATAGATGTATTAAAAAGCCTTCTATGGCAGTAGCTCAGGTAGAATTGCAAGCTGGAAAAAAGCCTGGAATGCACCGTATTTATTGTCTGGACAAGGCGTGGAACTATTTTAAAGAAAGAAAGACATACTTTTATTTTTTTTTTTAAACGATGGACAGGTGTCGGAGCCACATCGCCTGCCAGTGTTCCGACGCAAGGGAGGGGTTGGGGGTTTGATGCCTCCCTCCAGGGCACTTCAGCAGTGGTCTGGATGTAAACTGTAACTGAGGTCTGTATTTGGTCCGATCGGGACTTGAACCGGCGACCCTTCGGTTTCAAAGCGAAGTTCCAACAGACTGAGCCACTGCCATTCATTCTCAGAAGTAGACAGAAAAAAGAGACGATAGTGTGTGATGGAGTGTCCGTGCAGATATGAAAGATAAGTAAACAGATCTTACTTCACAAGTTCATTATGTGGTAAACAAAGCTGTTTTTTTACACTCACGACATTCTGCATTAAAACAGAAATATATTTTAAAAATAATAATGAAGTAACTGGAAATAAAAGCCAAAGGCGCTATGTGTAAATGATGTATGGATTCTTTTTGGATACCCCTAGCTTTTAATCATAACCTAAAATAGTCTGGTAACAACGTCATCACTCTACTTTGCGAGCACTAAATTGCTGCATCACGTCCTGGTGCACAATGTTGTTTCTGTGACATGCCTGAAATAAAACACATGTCAAAATGTGGGAGTTTGATGTTTATGTAATTCATTTTCACTTGGGCAATCATTTTTGGTCTAACTTTTTTTAAAACCCTTCTAGGCCCTGCACAGTGCAGTTCATTATTCTAAAAGCACGACTCCACCCACCAGCGCCACCTCCTCTAATCTGACTCACCGTACAAACACCAACATGCCCATGTGTTGGTTTTTATGCAAATTATTTCTGAAAACCACTCAATTAATCTGAAGAGATTTGCAGAGACTGTGCATATGTGCCCCAGAAATAATGCCTTAGTCAATGACCCCAGGAGAATTTGAAAATAAATAAATAACACTTGAGTCACCCCAGGGTCTGCACAGGAGGTGAAGCAGAGCAGCTTCACTCCAACGTCTGTGTTTGCACACCATGCGTTCAGGCACAGCATCCAGTGTAGGTGACCCGCATTTTGGAAGCGCTGAGACCTCAATAAACAATGACTGTGGTTCTACGAGGAAAGGCACACGGTAACCCAGATCTTCTCTTTCCAACTTGGACAAAATCTGTCGTACATTAGCTTGCTTCTGGCTGTGGGTCAGTAGGAGTATCTACAGAACATGGGGACACTTTTCAGAATGGGTTGTAGGACAACAAATGACTGTGTGTGTTATTTGCCAATTATGCATTTTTGATTTTAAATGAGAGATCCATGCAAACAGGATGTGACATGAGGATGAAGATGAGAAAGGAGAGGAAGGGATGGGAGAAACGGTTGCGTCCATCATAATCACAGATTCACTCTCACAGACAAACAGATATTCATCCTTAGATGTTTCAGACAGATAGGGCTGGGCGATATGGAGAAAATCAAATATCACTGTATTTTTCATCAAATACTTCAATATCGATATTATAGAGTTTATTTGCGTATTCACAAAATATGACATTTTCAATAGATAATCAATATATCGATATAATACCCAGCCCTAGAAAGACATACTGTGAAGTAAGGTCCCAGTCGGGAACATGACATGTATTATTCTCTAACCAGTGAACCCCCATGGATTTCCTGTGTGAATTTAAGAAGGGTCCTCACCACAGTTTGTTTTTATTTGATTGAGTTTTGCTATGTATTCTTTTTTCTGTGTCTTTGTATGCACCACATATTCCAAAGCAAATTATTCGTATGTGTAAACCTACTTGGTAATAAAACCGATTCTGATTCTGAACCACTATGTGACCCTGAATGACCTTGACCATCCTGTTTCTGTCAAATAAACACTTGGATTGAGTTCATTCATGTCATTTGCATCAGCGTGAACCCCAGACCTCCATTTCATTCATCTCCAATGACCTCTTTGACGTGTCATAGCAGGAAAAGCACAGGTGTAATTCATATCATTAATAATGAGTGCTCTGCCTTTAGGTGAGCCAACTCCAGGTCGCTGCTGTCATGCTGCCTCCACCACCTGTCTAACGGGAATAAAAGACAGACATTAATAAAGTTATTAGTTACACATGTGCTTTTGCTGCTATGACACGTCAAAATGTCTTCTGCATCAATTAGACTGATTTCATTGGGATCTATTCAGCATGGCGATCAGAGGATATAAAAAGATAAGCATGTGTTCAGTATTGTTCTAATGATACTGCCATCACAGGGAAGAGAGAAGATATGGCCCAAGTGAAAGTCACATGTTTACCTCTAGGAATAGACTTTTAAACCTAAAGCAAAGAAGAATTGTATCCATATACAACAATATGAGACTATGTTTTAGTCCTGCTAAGTGAGAAAGATTTGTTTTTCCATCAGAATTTAATTATCGAGGTGGACACCTTAGAAAGAGGGGATTCTACTTTTAATGTAAGGATAAAATACTTTTGTGCTGCACATTGTTATTGTATCTTTCTTTGGATTGTGTTACCAGGGAGGGCAACGCATCCTTTATCCTGACCATATATGTCTCATGTCAGTTAGACATGTCCAATGCCCACCGACTACAGCTAATATCACCTGAAATTTAAATATTGCGAAAGGAACTATTTTGATAAATAATAAGAGATGGTATAGCGAGTGTAGACATTCCAAAACAAAACCATACCTTATGTTTGGTGCCCCTTCAATTCCATTGTCAGATTGACTATGGCCCGCTCAGGTGGTACTGGCTAATGAGCCGGTATTGGGAGTAAATGCAAGGGGCTAGGTGACTGGAGAGCAGTCAGTCAGAGGGTTAACAGGGTGTCATCTGTAAAGCTGAATTTAATCTAGAACTGACCCGGGGTCACTGGTTTAACAGAGAGTATCAGCTCAGCCTTTGACACCTTCTTTCAATGGAAGCATGTACATAGTTTGTCATTGCATTAATGCCATAGCACCAATTGTATGACCTTTAAAATGACTGTGCCTAGAACAGTTGATTCCGAGTTGATTAAAGTGGACGCCAGGTTTAGTAACTGCTCTTATTGCATTAGCATGGCTCATGTGCATGATTCATAACCACCATTTCATTGCTAAACAGAAGCTAATGTCACAGGTTTTATTTATTTGTGTTGAAGCTGCCATGTGATATTTACATCAACAGCTGGTTCCACATTCAGACTGTACAATGTACATATTTGTTAAAGCTTCTATACTCAAAGGTATACACCATTTAAAAGCATGAACAATGTGCATGGGGGTAATAGGCAGAATCTTTACTTCAGGCATTGCCGTTGTAATGCTACGCAATTACTACAGGGAAAAGACAGGAAAAAAGGGTCTTAAAATAAAACAATACTATTGAACTTTTAGACTATTTCCCACTGGGACATTTCCCCTGCTCTTGCATGCTTACACGAAAACAGAATCATCAGAAATAGCACAGTCACACAAAACAAATGGTTCTCTCAGCTGGAACATGATGGTGGGAAATTGAGTCTAGATAAAGGGGTTTTACAAGCATATAAATGTGTGACTGTTTGTTTTACAAAGAAATATGACAAAACTGGTGCCAGGATTTTTCCACAGTGGTAGTCTGGCCGAAAATATGTGTGAGTAAAATGTGGGAAACAACGGGACTTTTGAGAAGGAGCATTGAGTATATGACTAGGCGTGAATACAGAAGCTGATTGATAGATACATAGCATTCTATTGCTCTTTCAATCTATTGAAACTTAAACAACCATTACAAAACCGTTCTCTTTCACATATTGTTATTTCATTAAAAGAAAGTGTCAGCTTAATGTTTGTGCAGCCTTTATCACGCCTCACACTTTTCAATGGGTCATTAGCGAGTGTCAATGATGGTGTTCATTCCCTTTGCCTGGGCTTCAATGGCTTTACAGCTAGCTAGTTTTAACACAATCAGAAAGAAGCAACATTGTATGTGGTCTTAACCTTTACTTTGGCTTTGATATGTATACAATTAGTAAGGGGAAACAAATGCTAATCTGGGGGTTTTATGTTAGATTTTAAATTGCAACCACCTTCCGTACTTGCACAATTATATTGTAATGATATCCCTGTTAATGATTAACAAAAGAGAGAAGAGGACAACAATTAGTGATTTCATTTCATTTCATTTCAAACCTTTATTTATCCAGGTTGTATCCCATTGAGATCATTGATCTCTTTTTCAAGGGAGACCTGCTCAAGTAGGTTCCACATGAAACATTAAAAACATAAACAGAACAACAAAAGGACATCATACAGTATCATTACAGGGATTACAATTTACATAACTATCCACATGAACAGGTACCAACAGCTTCCGATTCAGTAGCATCCAACCGAGCTTTAAAAACATTTAGTGGCACCAGATTGCTCAGTTTCCATTTCAATTGCAGACTATTCCAGGACAGTGGAGCTGCGCATCTAAATGCTATCTTCCCTAAGACAGTCCTAGCAGTTGGCACATTTAATAAAACCACAGCATGCGATCTCAGGCAGTAGCCACTTACAATTCTCCGTGAGATCAGGGAGCAGATGTAGGATGGAAGTTTCCCTAACATGGCTTTGTATATAAAAATGTACCAGTGACTGAGCCTCCGTACAGTTAGCGAAGGCAAACCAGCCCTTGCATACAGGGTACAGTGATGGGTTAATGCTTTACAGTTTGTCACAAATCTCAGTGCACTGTGATACGCAACATCTAACTTGACCAGGCAATTGGCAGGTGCATTCATATAAATCAGATCACCATAGTCCAGCACAGGTAAAAAGGTCACAGAGACTAGCCTTTTTCTGGCCTCGAGCGAGAAACAGGACTTGTTCCTGTAGAAGAAACCTAGCCTAACCCTCAGTTTTTTAAGCAGGTTATTGACATGACGTTTAAAAGTGAGACAATCATCAAGCCAGATACCAAGGTATTTGTAACAGGCAACCACTTCAAGTTTTATTCCTTGCGTAGTTACAATATCTAAAACAGGCTCTGGTGTCTTTTTAGCTTTTGAAAAGAGCATTACCTTGGTTTTATCAACATTTAAAAGAAGCTTTAGTTCAGAGAGCTGAGTCTGAATAATGTTAAAAGCAGCTTGCAATCCAACAACAGCCTCCTTAATGGAGGGACGTGCACAGTACATAACGGTATCGTCCGCATAAAAATGTAAGGTTGCTTCATCGACATTTTCACCTAAACTATTAATGTAGATGGAGAATAAAAGTGGACCTAAAACTGAACCTTGTGGTACACCATTAGTAATGTTTAACCACTCAGAAGACAGCCCATCAAAGTGAACACATTGGGACCTTTCAGAGAGGTAGTTCACAAACCACCCCACTGCATGGCTGGATATGCCAATACTGAGTAGCCTCTGCTTTAAGATGCGATGATCGACAGTATCAAACGCTTTGGAAAGGTCAATAAATAGAGCTGCACAACTCTGCTTATTATCTAAAATACTCGCCACATCATTCACCACTTTCATTGTGGCAGTGATGGTGCTATGTTGCTTTCTGAAGCCTGACTGATGTTTAGACAGGATGTCATTTGTACATAAAAACACCTTTACCTGCTCACTCACTAGGCGTTCAAGAACCTTAGCCAGAACTGATCATTTAGAGATGGGCCTATAATTATTTAATAAAGTGGCCTCCCCACCTTTTAGTAGAGGCAGGACATACGCTGACTTCCACAGTTTTGGAATTGTGTTTGTGCTGAGGGAGAGGTTAAAAAGAGTAGTGAGAGGTGGAGCAATAAAATCTGCAGCTATCTTTAAAAAGAAAGGTTCTACGTTGTCCGGGCCGGCCGGTTTCTTAGGATCTAACTTGGTTAAAGCTTCACGAACAACATCAACAGTAAAAGGAGTAAAACTAAAAGGGTTTTCCAAAACACGTTTTTCAGAGTCACAGACTGTGGTGTTCACAGAAGCAGAGTTAGGCCCAATCCCAAACCGCCCCCTACACACTACCCCTCCGTTTGCACCTTCGCGCGGAGGGTCCGCCACATTAAGTGCTGTTCCAAACCAACGAGTGTGGAGAGGTGTGGAGGGGGAGTGGGCTATCAAGCCCTCAAACAGCGAGTCTGCATCGGTGCTGACTTGAGACCGGTCTCTACCTGACCGGAGTCACGCTGTGTGTGTCCGTCAGGAAACACGCTGTTTACAAGTAGTTCCAGCAAACATCCACTGATAAATTGCGATGTTAACAACCTCATGATAACCTCATATTTTTTTAACTTAGGATCATACCTGTGTTTAGTCTAGAAAAAGGTAAATGTGTGCATTTTATTATAAAGTTGTGTATATTTACAAACTGTTGCAAAAACTAAGAAGCTTATAAACATCAGGTTTAAAACTAAAAGAGCTTTACAAAAAAGTAACACAATGAAAGATGTTTGGAGTTTTATTTGAGTTCTTAATTTAAATTTTTTGTCTAAGAGATGCTGATTTGAAACCATTGTTACATACAGTTACGGCATTTCCTGTTTCTGCCGGAGAGAGGGGAGTTTGTCCCAAAGCTTGCCGCTGTATTTACTCCCTCCATCTGACAGGAGGGAGCCTCGTTGAGCTGCGAGTGTGGCTCCAGACGGAGTTCACTCCGCCACGGAGGGGTAGGGTCGAGGGAGTGGTTTGGGATTGGGCCTTAGTCACAGAATCAAACAGAGAGCCACAGGACACAAAATGCTCATTAAAACAATTTAACATAGTGGCCCTGTCCGATATAGTGCCAGATGCTGTGGTAATGCACGGAGGTAGCTCATTACGGATATCACCGGTGGATATCGATTTTATGGCTTTCCAAAATTTTCCAGGATTATTCAGGTTCTTTGTGGTAACTGACAGATAATACTTAGACTTAGCACTTTTTATTTGTGATGTGAAGCTATTTCTTAGCTGCCTAAAGCGTAGCCATTCTACCTCTGAGCCTGATTTCCTAGCCTTTGCCCAGGCCTTGTTTCTCTCATGTAGGAGACTAGATAAGTCAGCAGAAAACCAAGGGTTGTCTCGTCCCTTCACTCTAAATTTACGCAGGGGTGCATGTCTATCTATAATTTCCATAAAACCAAGATAAAAATAAGACCATGCAGTTTCTACATCAGCACACAGATCGATTTTACCCCAATCAAAATCAAACAGATCATGTACAAAACCCTGCTCCACAAAATGTTTTTTGTCTCTCTTACTGATAATGCAAGGTTTAACCTTTTGGACTTTTGTGTCCCTAATTGTAGCTACAACACAGTGATCACTCAGATCATTTGCAAATACTCCCACAGATAAGTATTTATGGGGAACATGAGTTAAAATGATATCAATTAAGGAGGATTTATTTGGGGACTTAATGTTAGGGCGAGTAGGACTGTCTATAATCTGAGTAACATTCAGAGAGATACAAAGGTTTTTAAAATCCTCTGACACAGAAGTTAACCAGTCCCAATTAAAATCACCAAGCAGCACTATTTCCTTGTAGTGAAGTTGAGATAAAAGTTTTGCCAATGAAGATAAAGAGTCCTTGACAGCTGAGGGGGGTCTGTAGCAGCCCACCACCATGAGCTGTTGACCCTTTGCTACTTCAATATTTAAGGCTAAAAATTTGAGTTGTTTACTAATAGATTTGGAAACCATCTTGGTTACACAAAACTTATTTTTCACATAAATGGCAACGCCACCACCTTTTTTAGGACGGTCGGTACGATATACACTATAACCATTTAAGTAGATGTCAGAGGCCAAAATAGATTTATCTAGCCACGTTTCTGATAAGACAATGATATCAGCATCAGTCGAGCTCGCCCAAATGCGGACAAAATCTAACTTAGGTAACAGACTGCGCACATTTAAGTGAATGAATCCCAACCCAGATCTAGAAATAAAATCAGCAGGAGTAGCTATCTGACTACTACTGCTACTGGGCGGTCCAGGGTTTAGTTGTACATTCCCTGATAGTAATAATAGCAAAAAAAACAAGCACCTTTTCCTCCGACACACATACATTGTCATCTGCTTTAAAGTCACCAGCAAACTCCGCGAAAGTGAGATTAGAGCTCAAGAAACAGTCCTGAAGAACCATCATAGCAGGCAAGTGAGAAAGACAAACATTTGTCGAACTGAATGTCTGTGACAAGGCAACCAGTAATTGTTTGTGTAACACATCCGAACCTTTACAGGGGATGTCGACTGCGGGCGGTAGAACAGACCTGAACCCAGTCGACTTCTCAGGATGACGAGAGAACTTCTCATTGTCCAAAATAGCTAACAGGCATAGCAGAATCACGATAGGGGCCATTTTCCCAGACCAGCACAGCATCTGGATAGGCGCACAAGCAGGCCCGAAACGTGGAGGCTCTCCGCGATATCCCCGGTGCAAAACCTCCTCAGCACAGCAGGATAGGCGAAGCAGGCCCAGCTCGAGGCGTAGAGGTGCTCCGGTCTCTCCGCGATGTCCCCGGTGAAGATCCTCCTCAGCACACCAGTACAGGATAGGCGAAGCAGGTCCAGCCCGAAACGTAGAGGCGCTCCGGTCTCTCCGCGATATCCCCGTGGTAAAACCTCCTCTGCACCGTAGAGCACGACAGGTGGAGCAGGTGGATACAGGCCTCCGCTACAGCAGGTGTAAAGCAGGCCGCAGCCCGAACGCGAAGCCGCTCCGGTCTCTCCGTTACGTCAAAATCTCACCAGGACAGCAGCACACGACAAGTGACATGACACTGAGCAGCACTTTGAGCAGGAAACTCAAAAACCATTCCTTCACATGCCGCCTGTACTTTAAAAACTCCCAGATCAATCTTTACATCAAGGTTCAATCGACAATTTCTTTCTCAAAATGAAAAATATAAATTAAAGCTACAGGCAGTGATGGACGGGCCTTCGCAGATCCACCAACACTTGACCAAATCAAAATGTGAATATCCGACTTTCTGTTGGGTTTACGATATAGCACCAAGAGGATCAAGTGATCAAACCTCATTGACATTTACCCTGAGGTCTCGGCCTTTGGGTTTCTATTGGCCCTGGCTCACACAAAGGCCTGCTGCGGGTGCTAAACTGGTGTGAACGCCAGACACAGGCCATTCGATAAGTGGTTCTTTCATCAATGTTACACTCATTGCCATTGGCCACAGCTAGCCAGGCCCAGCTGGGACTCTGGTGACGAGATGTGCCATATCGACTAGGCAATAACCCTGGGCCTGTTTATGACACTATCAATTCCCAGCTGTATTGATTTTCATTGTGGCTGCAAAAATACTCTTCAGTTGCACACCCAAACAAATGGTAGCTGTGTCACATGTATTCATTGAGAATGGGGAGAAAGAAACGATGTGGAATTGGACCAAGGCACATGTGCACACAATGAATAAAGATGTGCATGTTGTGTAACAAATATTCAGGCAAACATATAAATATATGAAATCACACAGTATAGCTCTGTGATCAGTCTGGGGCTGTTTGACATCAAGGCGTCATGACAGCCAATAAAGATTAACTATGATTTTGTCCCACTGTGTCATGCCTGCGGCTTTAGCCCCCACATCAACTATTCAGGCCCTTCAAAGACTCTGAACTGTTTGCATGTGAGTCTTAGCGGAGACTCGTGCTGTGTCCCTGACACCACAGTAACAAGTGCTCGTGGTCAAATGCCTACCCCGGCTAGTGAGTCATCCTGCTGCTGTAGCCCCTTTCTGCTATCCCACAAGGCCATGCAAAATGCATGAGAGTACCAGAGAGTTTGAGAGAAAAATGTGCAAACACACACATACTGTTTGCACATGTACCCAGCCACACACTTACATAGAGAACGCATGTAATCATTACACAAAGTGCTATAGTCATTTTAATCAGCAGCATGCATGGACACACACCCACAGAGGGGCTTCTGCTTGTGGAAGTACACACCAGATGATCTAGTTTCAGCTCCAAGTGTGTGTGTTTGTGCATGTTTGTATGTGTGCATGGCGAGGGCTGAGCATAGAGTGAAGTGCTTCTCTAAAGCCCAACAGGATTTTCCAATCAGGAGCAGCAGAAAGATTAATAGAGGCCTATCGCATGTTCTGTGGTGAGAGCAGTCCAAACGGGAAATGATTAGGAAGGCTCTCAGTGTTTCAGCTATCTGCGGAGATGTAGGCAACCCACCCCACCAAGTGTGTCTCCTATTTACCGTGTCATCACAAGTCAAAGCGTTTATGGTCCTATGCACAGTTTAAAACAATGTGAGCTGACCGGCCATTGGCTGGATTGCGTGTGACAGGGTCAAGCTAATACTGCATGTGTCCACTTTTCTCAGATGGGTTGAGTGCGATCTCATTTTGTGATTGGGTACCAGAAAGTGAGAACATAGATTTAGATGCCTTGCCCGAGGAAGTATCTAAATCTTTTCCACTGCCTTCTCTTCTCAAATCTGCCGAGCAAGGTTTGTTGAATTCAGAGCAAAACTAACTGCCCTCCAGACAAAGCTAAAGCAATAAGCAGGGGTCTACTCGTAATCTTTTATCTCAGTGAATGGATTCCATGTAAGACGCCTATGCTAGATGAGACGCCCTCTCTGACTTTCTCGAAGGCAGTTTTCTTGGGAGGGAAAAGGATGATGTCACGCAATCATTTGCCGGAGCCTCATGGGATGATGGGGGGGTGTTGTGATTCAGGGTTATACATTTATGGCTAGGACTCCCACAGCTGTCAGCTTCATCACAGACTGGATAAAAACGTCCGGCTGCAACCACTAGTGTATCACAGGGAGCCATTTTCTGAGGGAGCCTGTGGCTTCTCTTCGTTGACCGCGAAGAGAAGAAGACAACAAAAAAAGACGAGATGAGTGTGTGGGTTTTTTGTGACAAATTCTCCAGAGAAACACCACCAACTTTGCCTTTATCATTGAATAGGACATCTTATCAGAGTCATTAAGAGGTTTGTAGGTGAGTCAAAGTTTACACTGAAATGGCTGTTGCTCAGTGGAGCACTAGCTATAGGGTCATTTGACTCATCTCACTCTCCAAGGGTGCAATGCAGCATGGGAAACCTAAGCATACCACCGTTTCCCCTCATATGCCTTTTCAAAAGACGAGAGAATGATCCGACAACATGAAAGAGAAAGAGGCAGGAGGACATTTAGCAGAGGAAACCCCAAAAAGGAAACATGCATCTAGGCCATTGAGTCATTTCCCTTGTGTTTTGCCTCTTCCTCTTCTTCAAATATACACCGACAGTATAAATTATGTACATCATCACTGGGGTTTACACAGAGTGGGAGAGGGCCCATGGGTTTTAGGACTTAGCATTTCAGCTTTTTATCCCCTGTAAAGTCTGCCCGCAATTAGTTTGGGAATTAATTCAGGCTCAGAACTTAGCCTCCCCCTTCCTCTTTTAGATCTGTACTGATTCATCCAAGCCTCTTTATATATATACACACACACAAAAAGTAGATGGTCAAAAATAAAATATCTGCCCTGTGGATACATTTACTGTGTGTGTGTGTATGTGTATGTGTATGTGTGTGAGAGAGAGTTACATGGTCAGGCCAATTACATCAAAATGATCAATGTGCATTGATATGCAAGCTGTAGCTAAAGTGTTCAGTCTCTAAACCCCCCAGGCACTAAAGTATTGATGAGTTTCGTTAAACAACGGTTTGTGAAACTAACCAATTAAAAAGAGACTTGACTAGAGGCAACACAACAATTGGCAAATAAAGATTCCCCCTTCCTGTTTAAGCTCTGAAAGTAACATAATATACGATTTAGCTACCTTACTTAATTCTACACCGCTCCCTCAAATATGAGCAGCTATAACCTTACATTTGCATTTGTTATGACTAAATTACTTATGATCTTGTGAGTTGACAACTTTTCGAAAATAGCCAATGGTCAAGCAGGTGCATGAACAAGATAATCCCTACTACTACTCGGGTAAAATCAAAATGATTTGAAGCTGTTAAAATGTAAATCCTTACTAAATCTTACTTTACAGTAGCCTGCTGATCTTCCAATGTACAACCAAACATCAGCTAACATTTCTGTAGATGAAATGTCTTCACTATATGCAGAATACAGTACGATTGTGTGAACTGAGATTTTGCAGACAAAATGAATCATAACACAAACCAACCGCTCAGTCCCAAAAGACAGATTATTATTCAATATGGCAGCAACCAACTTCCATTTTCATTATCAACTGATCCTTCCTGTTTTATGTATCATTTGGTTTGATGACATAATGTCATCAATCCATGTGAAATGCATCTGAGAGCCCACAGTGTTGTCTTCAAATGGCTTGTTTTGTATTTATTTGTTTACTGGTTGAGGGGTTCAGCCAGTAAATCATTCTGAGCCACATGGAATACCAAATGCGGTACTAACCAAGTATGATTTAAAAAGGACAGACACTAGTTCATCCTGCTCCCTGTTCATGTTATTTATTCTGTTGTTTTCTCTTTATTTCAAACATTCACTTGCTTTAGGCCTGCTGTTCCTGGTGGGATCTATTCACTTCTGCAAGCCATCAGACCGGTCTCTTTGGGGAAAGGAATAGTGTTTGGAAAGCAGTGACCAGTTCCTTTCAGTACATTTTGACTATCTCTACATCCTCCATTTTAGCTGTCTGATTTGACCAGTAAGTCCGGAGTCAAGATCCTCACACCATCAACACCCTTAAGTCCTGCGTGTGTGTTGTGATCAATACATAATTAGGTCAATCTTTATATCGGAAATATAATAATGAAAAACCTTTGTTTATAACACGTGGCGCATCAATCGGAGTGAGAATAAAATGAAGGGGAAGTATCAGAATTCAGCCCCAGCTTCTTTAGGTTTCCTGGAATGAGTGAATTATCTGATACTACAGTACAGCTGAACATCTTAATAGACATTTTCCCTTTAGGCTTATCGTAGATGCACTATAGTTTAAAAGCTAATCAATGAATGACTGCTTAATTATGCTGTGTGTTATAGCGATCAGCAATCAAATCCAGCTTGTGATTATTGGTGAGAACAGTCACTTGAACCTCGACATCTATTAAGATAGTAATGTTGGCCTGTTACCTGCTCCTTCGCTGTGAATTGGTTAAGAATAAACAATAACTTCCTATCGGACGTGGCCCCTGTATCACACCAGGAAACAAAAGCTGGACACAGGTCATGAAGACTGAACGTCAATGAAAAGCCATGAAAGGCGTGTGCATCCACCGGCTTCTTTGAAACTCTCACGGCTTGATGATTTAACCATTTCCTCACTTGCCCTCTGGGACGATATCATCCCTGCAATTATCCAAGGGTTCGTGGCCTCCTGGCTTTGCAGTGCTGCACATCTGGTTCATTTTTGTTTGTGTATGATGAGAGCCTGTGTGTTTGTGCGAGCGAGAGAGGAAACGAGAACAAGCATGAGGGAGTGAAGGAGTGGGGCGGGGTGTTGACTGGCAGAGTTTCCTCCAAGTCACAGTTTAATTGGACAATTGTTCAGTCCAACCTCGGGGCTCTCTGGGTTCACAAAGGCATATAAAGCTGTCCTAGCATGGACTATTAAACAAGTAGCTTTGGCTCTGTTTGCCTTCTTTTTCATCATGAGAAATTATGATGTTCCCTTATGCAATATGAGACACAATTGATATCCATTCTGATGAATCAGAGGTTGGCTAAAAGCTCAGTTGGAGAAATAATGGCAGCATCTACTGTATGGGAAAAGCCTGAAGAAAATTGCTATGCAGTCCGTCTAAACAACAAGAGAGTAACCTTCATAATTCAGCCCTGATGTTATGTGGCATTACCATTTATGGTGGGGAATCCTACAATAATCATAATCAGCCTGGACGAGCCACAGACTTAACTAAAATATAAAACATTTAAGTCACATTTAGCTGGATTCACTGATGGCTGGCGAGAGCGAAACACAATCTCTCCCTGATTCATCAGAGGAAAATCTCCACTTGACCCAATGGAGGCTGTCCAGTCATAGCATTAAGGCTGTACAGAGCTTGGGCACAGGACCGGAGGGGGGTTGGCACATATTCTCATAGACCAAAAGATGAGGAGTTATCAAGCTTCTACGTCAGGTTCTGTGGCCGCCAGACTGAAAAGGTTCAGTTTTGTCCTGCCAAGCGACATCAACCTAAAAAGCCATGCATCGGTTGATTATGCTATTGGCTGAAAGCTGGTCAATACTCATGAACTAATACCAATTTTGGCAACAGTGTCCACTACTGTAACACAATGAAAGTTCCCAACCAACACACCTGTGAAATATCCTAAAGAATGACACATAAAAATAAAATAAAAGGCATGTTCGGGAATGTATTTGAGAAGGCTCAGAGTATAAATTATGATGAAGAACTGTGAGACACCAAAGTCTTTGAGCGGGCAAAGGAAGATCCCAAAATAGAGCGGCGTGGTGCAGTGCATTACCTCACCCCCACTCACATAAGCAAATGTGTCCATCACAATCATGCATCCTAAGCCTTGCTGACATGCCCTACTCTGCTAAGCTAGCAGCACATACTGGAGTTTTCCAAGCTGGTTGCATGCAGGGGGAGAGTCAGCAGAACAGACCTACAACATGACACTTTACATTTTTTAAAGACCCCTTTTACAGCGAACCATGAAGTTCTAAAAATACTCCAGCTGAAGCTTCTTCCTTCATTATGCTGTGCTATATTAGGCCATGGACCCAGAAGGGGTGGTGGTGGGCAGAGATAAGGCAAGTCAGCCATCAGCAATGGTGATGTCTCTTTGGGTGATGATGATGGCTGCTCTTAATTCCCTAGCATGCAACTTGGCCTAGTCATGGAAGAGCAGAGAGGGGCTCGCCGATTTAACAGCAGAGCAGGAGACAGATGTAGCCGGACATAATGGGGGTTGAAAATAGGGAGGGGGGGGGGGGGTTGTTGGAGGGGCAAACTCATGGTCACAGCTGCAACCTCGCCAGAGGATTGGAAGCGCGCTTCTAATAAAGGGCTGTAATCAAGTTGCTCATGCTAACCTCCCACACCCAGTGAAGCCAACTCGCCAACATGCCTCTCTTATGACAGAGGGTTTAGTATGCTTGAGGAAGAAAACAATGAGAAGAAGAACAATCTGTGTAATGCAAAAGATAGAATGACGTATTTAACAACCAATCTGTTCTGCATTTCGGCATATAACATATCTGAATTGCCTGAGGTAAACAAGTTAAGCCAGATGTGACACTAGGAGAGAGCCTTTGAAAGGGGTGGAAAAAGAATATTAGACCTGCCAGGTGAATAAAGGTTGGCATGTGCCTCCAGACATAAGCCTGCATATAATGTCACAATGAATGTCATTAAATGTTCGCAGGATCTGACTGCTAATCAAAGATCAAAATGGGTTGGTGAGATAAAGACCAGCAGTGTGAGGTATAGTGCACAGCAGACTCACTAGGGAGGCATTTGTTGACGAGACATCTGTTAGGCCATGACTTCCTCCCCTCCTAGACAGCTTTCAGTAGACCAAGGCCATGACTCAAGTCTGCACCAGCTGCTGGGCAATGACTAGATCCATTTCACATTTTTCCTTGTAACTCCCATCATAGTCAGTTGTGCATGCATATACGCAGTTTCCATCCAATCCAGAAGTGCTGTAAGTGTGGATGAAAGAGTCTCTTATTATGACTGGGCCCTTTGGTCTTCCATGGACATGAACCACCAGATTGGTTATACAAATGACCCTTTTGCTTACATTTTCACACATGTAATTAAATTGAGAAGATGGATGGTTGAGTGTATCTTTGGTACACTCACTTCCTTGATATCCACCAGAAGAAGGCTTAGAGATGCACCCGCTGCGAACACTGGCATGTGTATGCAGTCTTCATGATTGGGTAATTAATTGAACTACTGTAGATTAATCCTGTTACCAAATATCTACACTGGTTCTCTCTCTCTCTCTTGCTGGCTTCATAAGACTGTGATCTTGCAGTGGTGCAGAGTTTAGCTGTCTTTTAAAATTCATCATTGAATGCAGTATGCATTAACACATCTGCTAGTAGGGTAGAGTTGGGGGTAGGGGAAGGCATAATTCCCCTTGTCATCTGAGACAGCATTCCTATATTAGACATGCTAAACCAGATCACTGCAGAACATTAAGCCTGACAGCAGTGCTTTAATATTTGATGCACTCTGCTACCGTGGCATAAACCACCCAACTGCTGTAGCATGGGATAAACTGGCAATTCTGTGATACATTTTTCAAAAGTCAGGCTTCCATCAAAAGGATGAGAAGACAGTTGGGAGAATTGCTGAGGTGGATTAGTCAGCAGGGGGGGGGGGGGAAATACATTGTTTTTCTCAGGTGCTTTCAACAGGTTGCCCTCTATGCAAAACACAACCTGCAAAGACTTTCTCTACTGGCATCAAGGGTTTCAACTTTTGGAAAAAATAATAATGGTGTTCTGACAGATATAGGGCTGCCCTAGAACACAGACAGCTAACTCATTACAGGGTAAGTGACAAGCCATGAGACATACCGTGTGCCTACCAGTGGGCCTGTCACAGTTCTTCGACAGCAGAGCAGGTAAACTTGTTAACTTTGACTTCCACATGAACCCGAAAAAAGCAGGAGGAGGAGCAAAGAAGACTTATGCCGCATTTCCACCACACGGTCGGCCTCGGCCTCGCTCGGTACTGCTAGGCCGCACTGTTTTCACTGGTAATTAAAGGTGGCCCATGTGTTGTTAGTAGGGATGCTCCGATCGATCGGCCGCCGATCGATATCGGCCGATACTCACTCTCTGCCGATCGATCGGTGCTCTCTAAAAATGCCGATCGCATGACGTAAAATGATGACGTAAAATGATGACGTAAAATACATGACACTTTTCTCTGTGCGCGGCAAAACAAGCTCGCCAAAATGGCTTCACCAGTCTGGCAGTATTTTAAGGTGTCCGAAAATGACAATAAAATAGCGGTATACAACGTGTGTGAAGCAGAAATCCTGCAGCTCCACCCGCTGTGACGGACCGGTGAGCAGAGCGAAACACACACTTAGGCCCAATCCCAAACCGCCCCCTACACCTTACCCCTACCCCTACTGACAGGAGGGAGCCTCGTTGAGCTGCGAGTGTCACTCCACGGAGTTCACGGAGGGGTAGTGTGTAGGGATAGGGTGTAGGGCGTGGTTTGGGATTGGGCCTAAGAGTTAGACCTAGGCAAGGCAAGGCAAGGCAAGTTTATTTATATAGCACCTTTCAACACAAGGCAATTCAAAGTGCTTTACAAAAATGGAAGACATTAAAGGAGAGGTGTCATGCTTTTCCGGTTATTACCCGTCCCCTTGTTATGAAGGTTTTTATGCATGTAAACGGTGTGCAGAGTCAAATCCCTCAAAGTACACCCTGTAGCGAGTAAAACTCTAACACAGAAAATACCTCCCCAAAACGCCTCGTTGGAGTTACGTCATTGTCCATTTGATTCTTCCGGGTACGGCATGATGTCAACCCGTACCCGGAACGAAATGGACCAATCCGTGGAGCCGTTACGTCCGCGGAGCCGTTACGTTAAGCCCCCGCTGATTGGTCCAAATTGACCAATCCACGGACTTCCTCACACACAGGCAGCTCTGCTGATTTCTCCTCCCTGGCTGCAGGCTGATAACAGACAGTTGGGATCGCGGCAAAATTCTCTCTGCAGACCCATTCTCACAGCGTTTATCAACCTTTTTCTTACTCAATATCAAGCCACACTTATTGTTTTTACTTCGGCTGTGAGTTTGTGTGTGCTCAGGATGAGTTTGGCTGTGTTTCGCTATGTATCCTAAACAAGGAAACAACACCTCCACGGAGCTCAGCGCGATTCACAACGTCCCGACCAATCAGAGCACACTGTGCTCACAGGGAGGGTGGGGGCTGGAGCTATTGGAGCTACAACGAGCCGTTAAAGGCAGAGAGTGAAATTCAGTGAATACACGTAGTTTACAGAGATGCTGTATGAGAAACCAATGTGAGTTTGGAAAAATGCACAGTATAAATCTATTCTAGTACACCTCAACAATGGAATTATGATCAGTGGAAATGGCCATGACACCTCTCCTTTAAGAAAATGGCATTTAAAATCAGTCATTAAAAATAAAAGATAATAAAATAAACATTAAAAGAAAAAATACATGGATAAAAGTTACAGTGCAGTTTAAGATGTGAATAGTTCAATTAAAAGCAGCGGCAAAAAGAAAAGTCTTCAGCCTGGATTTAAAAGTAGTAAGAGTTGCAGCGGACCTGTAGGTTTCTGGGAGTTTGTTCCAGATATTTGGAGCATAATAACTGAACGCTGCTTTACCATGTTTAGTTCTGACTCTGGGGACAGAAAGCTGACCAGTCCCTGAAGACCTGAGAGTTCTGGATGGTTCATAATTTAGCACCTAAAACACTTAGCCATTTTATCTACCTCTGGAACTAGCTAAACAAGTTATAAATATATTTATTCTTCACTGTCGGGTCACTCATTACTAGATCAGCGAGCTGCATGAGATACTAACAGGCCGTCAGGAGAGAGAGAGAGGGGGAGAGAGGAAAAGAGAGCGCTTCCGCTCATTTCTCTCGTGTTATTATCCAAAGTGAATGTAATTTTAATAATGTAATAATAATAATTATGTTGGTTGTTGTTTGTGGAAGCGCCAGTGAATGAGCCCCATTAACTGAGTTGTAAACATCACTTTAAATGGAAGATCCCCATAGGCCCCGCCCACTCGATCGGATCGGCGATCGGTATCGGCCGATACTGATTCCGGCAATCGGCCCCAAAATGGGCGATCGGAGCATCCCTAGTTGTTAGGCTAAGGGCCTGCCTGTTTGCAGGTAAGGATTCAATTGAGACTGACAAGAGATTGCATTAGGCTCTGCATTTAAAGAGCTGTGAAGCACAAACTAAAACAGGCACATACAGTATCGGTCACACCGACAATAATGTAACCATTGTCGCCTGTTTTACAGGACAGTGACTAGATAATGTATGGTAAACTACAACAAAAACAAGAAATGATTGCGATATAGGAGCAGAGTCGCGAAGCTAAAGTAAAAACGTACGACTGACAAATATCAGGGTCAGATTTTAGACTCAACAAAAGTAAAGACTTAAAGCAAATTGAAACTGACTGTATTGGATACATGCCACAATGTGGGGTCGAATGTGGCCACTACATTTTGGGATGTCCTTTGCACTCTTCTATATCATGCTGGTTTGCCTTCCTGCTATTCAATTTGAAAGCTTTTCATGGATTCACTGCCTCCATGCGCAAATCCACTGATCACTGTTGAGATTAAATGGATTTGGCACAAAATGTTGCTGTCATAAATGCTGGTGTGATTGTACTGTACAGTAACAACTGCAGTGTTTCCCCTACCATTGTCTTGGAGGGGCGCTATATATATATATATATATATATATATATATATATATATATATATATATATATATATATATATATAGCACCAAATTGCAACTAATCTATATCTACTGTCACTTTTCACATGAACATGTGCTCTTTTATTAAATAAACTAAACGCTTTCATTTTAAATTGTGAGTTTAGTGTTTTTGACCCTAAGAAACACTGATGCATAAATCAATAACAATAATCCACAGCTCCTCTCTCTGCTCCTGAGGATTTAAAAAAAGATATATCCCAATACCCCCCCCCCCCCGCTCAGGCAGCACCCCCCCAAAGCAGTAAACCTAGGGGAAACACTGAACTGTATATTAAGGTCTCCTGATAGATTTGGGGGTGAATCAATGGAAAGGACAGACACCCAGCCCACCTCCCATTCTGCTTTAAATTGTAGATTTTACCCACACCAAGATAATCCAAACCCCTTTGCAAAGCAAGGCATGTTTTACGCCCGCTGCCAGGGGTTTAAACCTCCCCCCGCCAATGTCAGGTCTGTTAGTCAGGCCATTCCCACACTAAGCTGGCTATATTTGAAACAGCATCATGTACTTCTTCATTTTAGCCTTCCATCCAGACTAAACCAGTATTTTCCCACCCAAAAATGGTGCATACTTATACTGTCTCCATAGTGGAACAGACAGTGTTGTTGTGTGGACAGGTTTCATCCAAAAGGATGCTTGCACAGACCCATTGAGGTGCTATGCTTTTTGTCACCATCTCTCTACATGGTTGCTTATTTTGAATGTCAAAATAGAGAAATTCCTAAATTAATTTAGTATTAATACGCCATGTCAGAAGACTTCGTAGGCACAATATATTCAATTGGCAAGTGGTCTTAGATGAGGTAGATGAAGACTGGTGGTAGAAAGATCAAACCATGTATGTCATTCATTTATGTTTTCAATCTGTTGTCTCTCAGAAACAGTCAGAGGGTGATATTTGCTGACAAATGCTGTTGTAAACTCAAGTTATACGTATTGTTCATTTATACAGTTTATTTAATATATGTATTCATTATGTAAATTAATTAATATATGTCCACAGGTAATCAAAAACTACACATGCATATTTGTTGATTACCTGTGGACATATATTTAGTGGACACATCTTTTAATTAAAATAAGTCAACTTCTGAAAAAGACGATATCATTAAGCAAACAGAGACAATGCCAACAAGAACAGTGTTAAATAAAACAAATGTCCTGTAAGTCATATGGGAGTCAGAGTAACATGCTCCGCAGAGCCTTGTCAAGACTTTTTTTTATTTACCAAAGTCTACCCGTAGCATGTCGTCGCCTGTGAAAATATGTGTATTCTTACTCTTTTGCATCAAGTCTAATGTTGAACCCGATTAAAAGCAGTCACGTGTTCAATGGGAGTCTGCCTCTGGTGTGAACATGGCTTCAGTGTAAGCATGTCTGGCTCACACCCCCCTCCCCCACCCCCTGTCTATGAGAGCCACATCAGCCAATTGTCAACAGCAGCTGATGCGTCCTTTCCCAGCGCATCCATCAGAGTGCACACATCCACACACACAACAATGGTCTTCAAACTAATTTGTGCAAACTCATGAGAAGACCCCTGGCTAACGTCTCAATAATCTCTCACACATTATAAAGAGAGACATGACTGTTAGCTATATGCCTCTGCATGTCTAAAGAAAGCTTGTTAACACATTACGTATAGAGACCTGAATCATTCAGTGTTGAACAAATGCCAAATTAAATAGCAGAATCATGTGATAATTCCTC
This sequence comes from Trematomus bernacchii, assembly GCF_902827165.1. Classification (NCBI taxonomy): domain Eukaryota; kingdom Metazoa; phylum Chordata; class Actinopteri; order Perciformes; family Nototheniidae; genus Trematomus; species Trematomus bernacchii. Next base: position 15,442,477 of record NW_022988043.1, read on the forward strand.
CAAAACACTAGTCTATTGATTATGTTCCAATTAAAAGGCTCTTCGATCTATTGGCCTTTTGGCCTCGAAAGCCTTACGTTTCACAACATGCACTATACAAAGCTTTAACCTTACCAGATGTGCCTCTCTTGGGTTCAATTGTACAAGGAACAAGTATTTAGCACCTCATAACCTGTGTATTATCAGCCTACAGTTCCCGGCACCACCACCCATTCTGTATCAGGCTGGAGAAGTCAAACATTTACCTGAAAATGACTCAGGCTTGGTAAAATCACAAATGCAGAGCTGTGCTAGATACCATCACTAATAAGGAAGTGGGTTGCTTTCTGTTCTCTCTCTCAGATTCTTGGTCAACATACATATGGGTGATGTGACTGTTAGAGGGCTTGCACAACAGTCCTGTGATCGTTCAGGCATGTCTGCTGCTCAACTGAAGTATGGCACTGAAACTCTTAGACCGAAAGGTTAAACTAGTGCACAAAAAAAATAAGATAACTGCAAAACAAATGCATGTGAAATTAGTTTTCATTCAATGATTTGCACCTCTATAAAAAAAGATAAAGTGAGGACTTGCTATACATTAAAATGACGTGCATGTGCAAAGTATGGGGTTGAATTCTAGTGATCTGTGCCTGAAATGGCGTGGGCATGTTTCTTAAAATAAATCTTTACAAATGACACAGTTGAGCAGTGGAACACAGGTCTGCTGCCTCTCACTCATGCGCTGTGCACAGAACAGATGACATCATACTGGGTCAGCTTGGGTTTTAGCGCTCAGCTTGCTATCTACATCTGCCATTTCGAGCGCGTCACGTTAGCCTACATTTACTTTCAACATTGGTTATTTAACCAAGCGATGTCCTGCTGCATGCAGGTGATGCGGTCTTGTAGCATTCACGCATGGAAACACTTAAAAGAGGGAATACAAAAGATGAATGACGCGCGACTGTTGTATTTGCATGGAATGAATGCATGGTAATATAACCATCTAAATCGTGAAATAAAGTATCAAGGATGCAGACAATGTTCGACTGGTTAATGAGAGCGGAGAGACGTAGTACAAATGTAGTGTAATGGGTTCGTGTCATGTGTAGTGGCCGTTACACCGTCTCCAGCGAAAGCCATTGTGGCTGTGTGTTGATAGTAAAATCTCACTCACAACAATGTAGGTAGCAATGGAAGGTACCACAGTCATTTTGGATGAGACAGACTCGCTCGGGACTGTTACACAATGCATGACATAGCCAAAATACTACATGGGAGAAGTTTAAACAGCGTCCAAACGTATTGTCGGCTTAAAAAAACCCACAACTGACACTTCGTTTACAACCTGTCATCCGTTTGCTCTCCATACTCACCCCCTGAGGAACAAACCAACAGCAAAGCGTCTTCTCCGTCAGTTTACGGCGCGACTGTCCTAATTGCAGCGTAGATTTTGAAGCAGGTGCACAAACACATCAATCATCAAACATGCTCTACGTTAAACACCTTTAAAAAGCTAAACCTACGCACTTATAACCCCCGCGAGCTCACGCTGGTTTCTGTACTCACCACGTCTGAGTGGCGTTGAAACAACAAGCCGAACAACGTCGAAACCAGGCGACGGTGGTCATTTTTTAACTTCAGGTGCAAGCCATACTACTCATGTACATCCACTACTGACTGCTTTGACATTTAGCTTCAGTAGCTAAGCCGTAGAGACAAGAGGAAGTGTCATTTTAGTGTTGAGGTTAGCGGGAGCTGGTAACCGTTACGGAAGGAACAAACAGTGACACAACAACAGAAGGGGGGGGGGAGAAATACGCTCACCTTTTGCAAAAGTCGTTGTTGTTGAAAAGCGTACTGACTTCGGGAACATTTAGTCCGACTCTGAAGATGTCCGTGTGACTTTGCGAAGTGCTGTCAGTTGGTGTGGACTTCCTGAATGACGGAGCCGCAGGAGCACAACCCCTCGCCCGCGTTTGACAGCTACTTTGACAGACAAGCGGAAATAAAGTTGTGTCGTTCAGTGACGAGTCCGCTGCAGGATGTGCACAAGTCAAGTGTATTTTCAACAGGAAACACAATTGACTGTTTTGCAAGAATCTTATGCACAATTCATATCTACATGCAAAAATAGACAGGATAACATATGAATCTTCCGTTATCTTACTTGTCATAACAAGTGCTTGTGTTAAAGTAAGGGTACAATAATAGACCGTATTTCCTTTGCAGATCATTAAACATGCATGGACTGAGTCATACCGATTCCGTTGCAACTTCAGTGATGGCAATTCAGGTCGTCTCCTGAATTAAACTAGTGCAATGCTGCCACCTGCTGTTGCACTTTGGAAGTTATATATTTAGAAAAGAAGGAAGTGTTTCTGCAAAATAAATAATAACACCCTAGGAGCGTTATTACGTTGAAGAAACCACTAAACTGTTATTTCTATAATTATATTCTAACATTCTTAGTACATTTTGCACATTTTTGCACACATGTCTGTAAAGCCCTCCACTTTAAAATATAATTAACTTAAGTTTTCCATATATTGCCGTAGCTATATTCATTGTCCAAGTGTTTTAGCTTTTAAGGTTCTTTCTATATTTAAATCTAAATGTTGTGTAAATACTTTTCTTAAGTATTCTTATTTAATACTAAATAGTTTCTTAAAAATACTTATTTTTATTATCTTTATTTTTTTTTTTTACCTACCATTGCAACTGTTTTTTTTAGATTGTTTATGTTCGCACCACCAGACACCAAAGCAAATTCCTTGTATGTGTAAACGTAGCTGGCAATAAACTTGATTCTGATTTTGATTAATAGTGGTTATTCAGTGGCGGAGCCAGGACATTTTCAGTGGGGTGGCCAGGATGGAACCAGTGATCATTTTGGGGTGGCATTGAAATCACTATTATATGAACATAAAAATACATCTCACTATAAAATAAGGGGTTATTTAAGGCACCTACAACACACCTCTACATTATTTGGGATTAAGCTAGTGGTGGAATAGATCAAATAATATCCAGTATATCTAACTATTTTTTTCTTATTCCCGCAGGCAAAGTAACAACGAAGCTTACATTATACAAATGTAGTGCAATATACAGACTGTTTAGCTTATGGTGATCAGCAGCCCTATGAGCTCATTCTCTCAGGAATACAGAGACACACACACATCATTTAAATAAGAGTTTTTAAATTAAATTATTGGTTAAGAATAAACATCTTAAAGTAAATAACAATAAACAATAGCCCTTAACCCTGTAAGGCCCCCAGTTGTAATTTTACAACATTACTTTAAGCTATCCAAAAAAGTCAGTAAATGTTTTTTGTTTTTTTTAAAAGACTACATTTACATAGTCAAAAGGTCCTTTTGTTCAGCCTCACAATGCTATTGGGTAGTAAATGTGTTTATAGGTCCTGCCCTCTGGAGCATACACCCACACAACCAGGGGCGCCGCCAGGGATTTTGGGCCCCATGAAAAGATATCACATTGGGCCCCACCACCAGGCCCAGGCCACGCCAACCAAGCACAATTGCTGTAACCACACCTCCTGTGTGTGTGTGTGTGTGTGTGTGTGTGTGTGTGTGTGTGTGTGTGTGTGTGTGTGTGTGTGTGTGTGTGTGTGTGTGTGTAGATGCGGCGGACAGACAGGTCTCAATTGGTTTGGTGTCCTCTGCTTACTTGTAATACTTGTAAATAAAACTTTTGGCCCGTAATTTCATTTCCTCATTGTAGCGACCAGAGAGAGGGGGGGGGGATATATAGTCTCTGATAGTGTTACGTTATTATGAGAGTGCTCTCATACTTGTTTGATTCTGAAATTGTATATTATATAAATATATGTGTGTGTGTATATGTCCGCATCTGTAGCCTGTTATTGTCTCATTTTATACCGCACTGTCAATGAATTAAAAGTAAATATATAACTCGTCATGAACACATCTGTCCATCAGACAAAGTGCTGCTGTGCCTCCTGTCATCATTAACGGACGTCTCTTTAAAATGACCGCTCATTTCTCTAACCACCTGCTGCTTCCCCTCCTCTCTCCGCGGTTCCCCTCCTCGACTCCTCCGCTCGCATCTCCTGTGGGCGGGACACACAAGGATAGGAGTCGAGGAGGGGAGTCGAGGATGTTAAGGCAAGCAACTTAGAGGTTCACTTCTGAAATAACTGGTATTAGTCATCCTGACACAGGCAAGAGATACTTCATGTATCAGAGAACAGACAGAAAACCCACAAAATGTCACAAGATTATTTTTGCAAAACCAACCAAACTATTATAAATACCCAAAGGGATCTAAAAATGGATTATGGATATACTTCGTGCAGGGATGCTGTTGCTTTTTAACAATGTGCTTCAACATTGTTATACCTGACCAGTGAATGGAAGATGTTTACCGTGATATGATTACACTTGCAATCACCATGTTAGCATCAATCAATCAATCAATCAATCAATGTTTATATAGCCCAATATCACAAATGTTACATTTGTCTCAGTGGACTTCACAGTTTGTACAGAATATCAGTATGAAAATACGACACCCTCTGTCCCTAGACCCTCACATCGTACAAGGAAAAACTTCCAGAGAAAAACCCCACAGTTTAAAGGGGAAAATGGGAGAAACCTCAGGGAGAGCAACAGAGGAGGGATCCCTCTCCCAGGACGGACAGACGTGCAATAGATGCCATGTGTAAATCGAAGAGATAATATGCATAATCTGCAATTTTCCAATCAATTACGCCTGGTAGGTTTGAACTAATGTATCAGTTAAATTACTTGATAAATTGTTGGTATAGAAAGGACATTTTACAAATGTTCTGATGCCTACTGATTTAAAATTCCTTATAAGTGACCGGGTGGAAAGCAGACAGACAGAATGTAGAAATACATCTTAAGGATGTTTATTATAAATAATATCAACGCACAAGGCAACCTGTTGATGCAAATGCAAAATAAAATAATAATGGAGGAAATGTTCTAATCGTTTAAATTCACAAGTTATATAATTGAACCCTTGATGCAACAACTGTGCATTATACAGCTCTTAAACTGTATACTTGATTCAGCAGATGTAAACAATATACTAAAACATTGCATTTGGTTAGAATCTGTCCCCCAATGAATGATTCCGAAGTGTTAAAAGTTATGGTTTGAATGATGATACTGCATATGCATGTACACTTCATATTGATGAACAATACAGGGAATTACAAATTGCATCTGACAATTGATAGGAGGTTTATTTAAGAGCCAGTGTGGGCCAATGGCAAAAGAACACATTTGAAATAAATATTATAATACTTTATACACACAACTAAATAGGTCCTTGCTTTGATCTTCTGAATTACTGATAGGCTAGGTTGAACTTGTTGTAACATGGTCTTGAGGGCCTTATAGTCGATGGTCTGGACCAAGTTATGCATAAATTGCATATTATATATACAGTCTATGATAAATTGCCATGGTGATCTAGCCAGGTTAAAAGAGAGTATTTTCGTAATACGGAAAACTCTCGCTTAAAAGGTCAACATTCCTCGCTAACCCACTATTCTGGCTTCGTAGTAGCTACAGCCCTCTGAGTGTAGATAAACTAGATGGAAAGCGAGCCAGACGGGAGCCAAAACAAAGACACCCGACGGTTGCTGCTGATCGGTATAATGCCTGATGATATTATTTAAGGCAGTTTTCAATGTGCATACAGAAAACACATACATCATGGACTGATATACTGTATTTATTTTAAATGTTTGAAAAATAAAATAAAAACATACATTTTTTAAATGTTACACATTAATATTACAGACATTGTTTACAGGCATAAGGGCAGACAGCTTGATACTCGGAGGTCCTGCCAGTTGTAGGCGCTTTTCCAAGCGAGCTGCAAAACACAAATCGATTGTTTATTTTGTGTTTGTTTACATTTTGCATGCGAACAAATGGCTTCGACTTTGCTGTCGCCTATGGTGGATTATTACAACGATGAAGAAGAACTTGATAGCGTGGAGGACGACGATGACCGGAGTTTCAGGGGAAGAGACTCGGAAGAAGGTAGCGTTTGACGAATTGAGCAAAAACCCCCGATGGGCTCTGTCTACTTGTTGGAAAAGAAACGGAAGCGCGCTTTAATTGCGTCAAATCAGCTATTTTTCAATCTAGCGTTTAAAGTGATCTACAGATTAAGCTGTTTCACATTGCCTCCTAAATTAAATGTTTAACTTCCTGTTCCCCAAGCTGGAAAGCTCGTAAAACGCGAGCCTCACCTACACGCAGTTGGCATGCTAGCTACATAACAAGCTACCACACGACCGCCAATCAAGTATCTGCCGAGTCAAGAAACATTTCAGAAGCAGATGATGGATACTAGCTAAACTGTGTGCAAGCGAATAACGTCTGCTGATGCAACAATTTAACCAACGGTCAAAGATAATGATATCACCGAACATTAGTTGTCATGCTAACCCAGCTAGCCCATCTATACTAACGTTCCCCGTGAGGCACCAATCAGCTTTAACCACATTATTGGGCATATTGCCTCTATTATGTAATAAATTAAAACTGATCAACTCTTACTGCAAGTTTGATTAAACTAACGTTTGGCATGTTACGTCGTTGCTGGAATAATACAGTTTCCTTCAAACATATTCCAAAAGGGATACATAGCGTTAATTAGCCAACCTGCTAAGTAGCGTTAGCTACACGCATTGACAGATCGGCAGGCAGGCGAAACCCTGCGTCCTGTGTCCACGGCACTGCCCTTTTCACACTATTCAGTGAGACAGGACGGATAGCAGTGAAAGAGAAAAGGAGACAACAGGAAAGCAAGGCGATGACAGCACAACAAGGTTAGATAGTTTCCTGACACTGACTTCCGAAGCGAGCAGCTGGACTTATTTCTTCCTCGCACGGGCATGTTGACGGCGGTGCTGCTCCTAACTACGCGAGCTCGAATCGGGTTACTGGTTAAAGCAGACGGGGCTAACTTAAGCTAGCACATTAATGCTAACCGAAAATGAAAGCTGCAGTGTCAGCTTAATGCAACTGGGCCTTAACCTTTTCTCCTGTCCGGTTTTGAAGGTAACACCGACTGGCCTAGGTTAGCCGGTGTTAATAAACTTGGCCCCCAAGTTTGCCACATCGCATTAGCCTTAACATGTTAGCTTTGCCGTGAGAGTTGCCGTTGGACTGACAGCACGGCCAAGTTAGCCGGGGACCGTTTCTGATTAATCTCACCATGCGGCAAATGCGTGACACTCAAACTAATAGCTACATTTCTGTCGCTTGTTACATTAATGTCATTAGATTAAAACTACAAGCGTTGTCTTCATCTTGCTAAACTCCCCGTTGTTGATGCGAAGATAGATAATGTAGGATCTTTCATGGCAAACTTGGATGTTCATTGTCCTATTATTACAAAGAGGGCAATCCCAAACAGGGTGTTCACCATTACCTTACCGGTGCCACGCACGTCCTTTGATCCGAGCAGACATCTGTTGTCTGTCTGGACGTAACCTGTTTGCCTTCAAGTCTTTTTTTATAACCAACTTAATGATTTTCTTGTGGTATAACATGCTGAATTGATTACAACAACAGTCTTTTTTTAGAGGCTGTTTGTAAAGTTAAAAAAAGTTTTATAATTGAGAGTATTCTTCTTCTTTCATTACCTTTTTTCCAGACACGGAAGATGCCAGTGAAACAGACCTTGCCAAACACGACGAGGATGACTATGTCGAAATCAAAGAGCAGTAAGTGCTTTGCTAACCATGGGTCAGCTGTTTTAACATCAATAAAAGTCATTTGTAAGTTAGGTTTGTTTTAATGTTTACAAATTATAGGAAAATATAAAGCCATCTCTGATTTATTTCATTGCAGAATGTACCAAGACAAACTGGCCTCTCTGAAAAGACAGTTGCAGCAATTACAAGAAGGTAATCCATTGGAATTTCCCCCTATAACAGAAGTGTGGCAGGAGCTTTCCAAATGTGCATGACTTCTGCTCTTCATAGTGTGAGATGGGATAAATGTGCTTGTCGGGGTTCATTTTTATTTTGAAGCTATGTGTAGATATAATGCAGCTATATCCCAAATGATTATTCATGTTGATGCTTTACATCATCAGGACACAAAGGCAGTTCAAAAGGCATTTTAAGAGTCGCTGTCTCTGGCCAAAATGAAAAATAAACGGATAAATGGATACAAACTGATGACAAACATAACAGGGAGGCTGTGGCTCAGTGGATAGTGTGCTGGACTTGGAATCAGGGGATAGCAAGTTTGAGTCCCACTGCAGTCAGCATGTCGTTGTGTCCCTGGGCAAGACACTTCACCCCAAATTGCTCCTGTGGGGATTGTCCACAGTACTGAATTACTAAGAAGAACAGTCACTAAGTCACTTTGGATAAAAGCGTCTAACAAATGACATGTAATGTAATGTAATGTAATGTAATAAGCAGTTCATTTTGTTTAATTTATTCTGTGTGTTGATGACTGATTCAAAGTGTTTTTGAATAGTAAGTTGACGGTGTAGAAATGGAGGTGACATGTTGTGTTGCAATTTAGGTGCAGTGACAGTTAAATCTAGTCTAGACTGTGGGTGTACAACTAAGTAATAAAGGATACCTTACCATTCTTTAGTCAATGTTGTAATTCCACATCTTCACATTTGTTTTAAAAACATTCTCTTTTTCAGGTACATTGCAGGAGTATCAGAAGAGGATGAAAAAGCTGGACCAGCAGTACAAAGAGAGACTCCGAAATGCAGGTTAGTGACTGTTCTTTGCTTCACCAAACTTGACCAATTTCAAAAGCTTATGACTACAAAGAGGAAAAGTGTGGCTATAGCAGCATTATACACAACGAGATCAGATTTCCCACATGGCTGCCTTCATAGGATTTGTTATAAACTTGTTCTACAATTACTGCAGTGTTATAGTAGATGTTGTGGTCGACTGTATCCTTGAAAATGATACAGGAGAGTCATTTTCTCCTGCATTTTGTTTAAATTTGAGTCTAACAAACAAATTATTGCTGCCTTTTTTTAAATTTCTGAGGTTTTAAAATAGTAGTTTTTATGTTGTTTAAAAAATAACCTTCATTAAAAATGTCAATTCACAAAACAAATGGAGTGGGGTTCTGTGTTTACATTTAGTGTGTGCTCCAATGTCATGACTGTCCGATTAGGTTAAAAGAACTCGTACTTTTTTGATTAGCAGATTGGATAAATAAAGCGAGCTGTTAGATTAAAAACAGCGTACAATATCATGATTAAAAGTATAGGTTCTACATAGACATCATCAATTTGTAAATGTGCAAGAACAGATCAACATTTCTCAAATTGACTGAGTCATCTTCCTCCCTCTGCTCCAAACCCATTCATCTTCCATCATTTGACAGTTTTAATTATTTTGATTACTTTATTTTGATGTCTCAGCGGCTTTGGTCTGATTAGCTTTTTCCTTTGCCAGCTTTGTGAGCCAGAATATTCAGTGCCTACGTTTTTGCTAATCATAATGACTTGTTTGTTTTGCCTAGAATGCAATGCAACAAGTGCTTTTATGTTAATTGATAACTGCTTAATGTTGGTGTCCTTGCTGTAGACCCCTGTTTCTTCCTGACCCTGCACCTCACTAGGGATGCCAGCGATTATTCGATTTTTCGAATATTCGTTACGGTCTCCATAATCGAAAATTATTTTTAAAATTCGATTTTATTTATATATTTTTTTATTATTATTTATGTTTTTCTTTTTTTGGGCGGCGGCGAATAATCGATTAATATTCGCCAGGGCTGTCCGATTTTCGAATTTGATCATGGTCAGTTTCTGTCATCCCTACACCTCACCCTGTTACCTAGCATCCCCTCATATATATCTATATATATATTTAAAGTCTTGAGAGTAACCATAGTAGTGGTCCAATGTCAGATATAATCAGCGAGTATGATAACAGATGATTTCCTTTCTCTTTACAGATCTCTTTCTCCAGCTTGAGGTGAGTAGTATTCATCCCGCTGACCGACTGATGTTGTTTAAACTTAAATGACCTTTACTTTTTTGGCATTACAAAGAAAACATCCCTGCTTTTTCCATCATGCCCTTCTCTCAACCTTCTGCAGACAGAGCAGGTGGAGAGGAACTACATCAAGGAGAAGAAAGCAGCGGTGAAGGAGTTTGACGATAAAAAAGTGGAACTGAAGGAAAACCTAATTGCAGAGTTGGAGGAGAAGAAAAAGATGATCGAGAATGAAAAATTAACAATGGAGCTGACGGGAGGTATGGGAGTCACGTTAGGATTATTAATTAGAGAAGTGGAAGAGAGAAATGGGGCAAAAAGTTTTGTGGTTGGCAGTGAGATTTGTTCAATGCACACTATAGTTTAAGTTGTCTGATTAATGTAGAACTTTGAGATTCAGTAATTTATCATGTTTCTGTTGCCATCTTGAATCGTCTGTGAGTTTTGAGAACGTTTCTCCCTTATTGTTGGATCTCACTTTTTATTATTTCTTTCATACATAGACTCAATGGAGGTAAAACCTATAATGACTCGGAAGCTGAGGAGACGGCCCAATGACCCGGTCCCAATACCAGACAAACGGAGAAAACCTGCACCAGATATCCTTTTAAATACAGTCTCTGATTGGCTACAGTTAGCAGTCACTTTAGATGAATGTGTGAGGTCTTCAGTATTCAGTTTTACTTGTACTTGTAGCATGTCGTGTTCAAAAATGCTTTCCTTAACTCTTCAAACCTCAGCTAAATTATTTGTTAACAGATGATCAGATAATGGAAGATCTAAGAACACTTAATAAGGTTTGTAGTTCTGAACATCTTGATATTTAGCATTTCCCGAGTGGATCTTATTTTGTCTAATTCTGTCTTTTTACACTTTTTCTTTCACAGCTTAAGTCACCAAAAAGGCCAGGTATGTAAATGCTCACCTTTTGCAGTATTTCATTTTAACTTGTCATGCACAACAAGTTATTTAGTTCATTTAGGGGAATATGCTTACACGTTTTCGAGTTAAATTATGATATCGACATCACTCCCTTGTCTGTACCCAAAATAAGAATTTACAGCAAGCTGTTAGTTAGCTTAAAATGTTAGCTTAAAGTAAGACTTTAGGGGACACAGCTGGCCTTTTAGACTTTTTAGACTTCTAGGCAAGTCTCCCAGCTAAGAAATAGTCAGTAAAAAAAACTTTCATGTCAGCAAAACGCAGATTAGCATATCATCCATAATTTCTCCAAAATATTGCTTTTACTTGTGCCTTGCATGGTCAAACTAACCCAGTGTTTCTCCCCCTTCAGTGTCTCCCACGACTCCAGAGCACGTCCCCTCCGCCCCCATGGAGAGCCCCTCCCAGCGGTACGAGGCTCGCATCGAGGAGGGGAAACTCTACTACGACAAAAGATGGTGAATTTGTTGAACTGTCATTCTCAAAATCTCTCGTGTTTCGCATTACACTGTGCCATTTCTCACATAGCTAGACTACACCTCCTGTCACCACTAGATGGCCACATTGCCATTGGCTGATTTCTTTGATGTTTGGTTTTCAAAAAGAATCAAACAACTTTGATGGCAGACCTTTTTTCTGGGCAACATAAAGATATTTCTTAGGAACGACTGAATTAAGGCTAGTGCTTGAACCATCAAAATACATATTCAGAGAAGCACTCTGCTGTGATGCAAAGAGGAAAATAATGAAAATCCTTGACCAGACACCGCTCGGATGTCCTTCTGTTTGAGAGTAGAGCTCCTCCGCATCAGACGTGAACATAAGGTCGTGTGAAGAAGTAATAGAGTTCTGTCTTTATACGCGGCAGTTAAGAGGAGCGCACTGTGAGGTATGCACACTTCTCTTTCAAGGCAAAGTCTGATTTATTCCTCTCTAAAGAAGACGCCGCCACAGGAAAGCCTTCACAAAGAGCCGCAGAGAGAAACATGCGTCATTATTCTTCAGTGGGCCCTTAATGATCAAGCGTTTTGGTTGTCAGTCTCTTCCCCTGGGTTGGTTTTGTCCTCTGACAGTTTGGAGCCATTAAATGAAAAAAACCACGACTTTTTGTTTTAACTTTCCCATCTAATGATCTATTTAGTGCCATCTCAGGAGGTTTGTGGTCTATTCAGCTGGGTGAAATATGTATAATGAACCTCTCTTCTGTCTGCACTTAAGCCTATCCCTCAAATCTCACCTTGAATGCAGAATTAATTGTGTGTGTGTGTGTGTGTGTCTTTCATGCTGACAGGTACCACAAGAGCCAGGCCATCTACCTGGAGTCAAAGGACAACACAAAGATTAGCTGTGTCATCAGCTCAGTGGGGACCAACGAGGTGGGCTTTAGTCTTCATTTGGCTCCTGTTGCACATGTAACTTATTCTCATATCACTGCTTATAACATGGGGCACATGATATCATATATTTTCTGGGGAGTCACCAATTATGAATTTCTGGGCTGTTTTGTTTTTGAGGGGGTTGTTATTTATTTGTTTTCCCTAAGTATTTTTGTTGCCATTCAATACATCATCTGAGTAAGCACCAATTCAATCAAATAAATTAATGAAACTACTATTAATATAGCCTTCTTTCAAATTATGAATATGTTTTTTAACTACTTCCAAAGCCCCTTTATCCTGCTATGCAACTAACTAAATAACCAACTAACTGACTAAAGATACTGTGGGCATTTCTGCCATGGAGCAGCTCCGATTGTTTCTCTTCTCATCCAAAAACCGAGGAAAACTTAGGTGATTATCTCTACAATATCTGAGTGCACTCACATTTGCAAAGGAAACGTTTCTTACAAACTGTCTATCACCGATATCTCTAGCTCCCACACGGCTGCATTTTCTTACATCTTTAATGGTAAACAAACCACAAGTTTGTTCAGAGGCGTGTTCAGCCAGTGCCCTCTTTTTCAAATCAGTCGATTAAAGCAGCTGCTCTCAAAGTGCAAAATGACATTTAGCAAGCGCAAAATGTATACAACACATAAACATTGGCTTCTGCCATAAGTGAAAGTCATCTTACTCAAACACATTGTACGAGATAGGTGAAGGGTTCAAGGTTCAAGGTTCTTTATTGTCAATCTGACATAGCTACAGAGTAATTATGCAGTTGAAAATCTTATGTCACAGGCTTCTCCAACAATGCAACATAATAACATAACATAATAACAATAAGAGCAAGAGCAATACAAAAATAATAATAGTTATAAAAATGAAATAAAGTTATGATGTGGAATAGTGCAGTATGAGTCTATATACAAGTTATTGGAATGATATATATATATTAGGTATTAGATACATACTACTGAGTAGCAGTTGAATGTTTGAAGTTGTTTCAACAGTTCAATTTTTTAACAGTCTCACTGCCCGCGGGAAGAAACTGTCTCCGAATCTTCTTGTCCTTGCCCGGATGCTGCGGTAACGTCTGCCAGACGGCAACAGAAAGAACAGTTTGTGGCTGGGGTGATGGGGGGTCTTTGATAATCCGTAGTGATTTCTTCCTGAGCCGCTGGGAGTAAAGGTCCTCCATGGATGGCAGCTCCGTCCTGGTGATGTGCTGTGCAGTTTTCACTACCCTCTGTAAAGCCTTACGATCGAGGTCGGTGCAGCTGCCGTACCAGGCCGTCATGCTGCCAGTCAGGATACTCTCTATCGTGCACCTGTAGAAGTTGCAGAGTATCCTGGAATCCATTTTGAACCTCCTCAACCTGCGGAGGAAGAAGAGCCGCTGTCGAGCTTTCTTGGTGATGGTGGTGGTGTGAAGAGACCATGTCAGGTCCTCAGTGATGTGGACCCCAAGGAACCTGAAGCTTTTGACTCTCTCCACCGTAGTCCCATTGATGGCGATGGGGGCGTGTCCCTCTCCCTGCTGCTTCCTGTAGTCCACAATCAGCTCCTTTGTTTTGCTGATGTTGAGATGGAGGTTGTTCTCCTGGCACCAAGATGTCAGGTTTTCGACCTCCTCTCTGTACGCCGTCTCGTCATCGTCTGTGATCTGGCCGATGACGGTCGTGTCATCAGCAAACTTCACGATGGTGTTGGAGCTGTGTGTGGCCACGCAGTCGTGGGTGAACAGGGAGTAGAGGAGAGGGCTGAGCACGCAGCCTTGAGGGGCACCGGTGTTGAGAATCAGGGTGGAGGATGTGATATTTCCCACCCGCACTGCCTGGGGTCTGCCCGTCAGGAAGTTCAGGATCCAGTCGCAGAGGGCGCTGTTGAGCCCGAGGTCTCTGAGCTTGATGGCCAGCTTGGAGGGCACAATGGTGTTGAATGCTGAACTGTAGTCAATGAACAGCATTCTCACATATGTGTTCCTGTTCTTCGGGTCCAGGTGTGAGAGGGCAGTGTGGAGGGTGAGGGCTATGGCGTCGTCTGTGGACCTGTTTGCTCTGTAGGCAAACTGCAGGGGGTCCAGAGATTCAGGGAGGGAGGAGGTGATGAATAATTTGACTAACCGCTCAAAGCACTTCATTATGATGGAGGTGCGTGCTACTGGGCGGTAGTCGTTGGGGCAGGTGATGATTGTCTTTTTGGGGACAGGAATGATGGTGGAGTGTTTAAGACATGTGGGGACTACAGACTGCAGCAGGGACCTGTTGAAGATGTCTGTGAACACCTCTGCCAGCTGAACTGCACACACCCTGAGAACACGGCCAGGGATGCCATCAGGTCCAGGAGCCTTGTGTGGGTTAACCCTTTTAAAGGATTTACACACATCTGCCCTATTTAAAACAAAAGGGCAGGGCTCCTGGTCCCTCTGTACCTCCACAGCCCGGCTGCTCTCAAAGCGTGCAAAAAAACTGTTTAGCTCATCTGGGAGAGATGCGCACGCAGACACTCCCGCAGCACCCCCCCGCTGCTCCTTTGTAGTCAGTCATTGTCCTTAGTCCCGCCCACATATTCCTAGTGTTACAGCCTTTGAAGTCAGATTCCACCTTCTCTTTGTACTGTCTCTTTGCATTTTTTATTGCTCTCCGGAGATCATACCTAGACTTCCTGTACTCCTCCAAATCTCCCGCTGTGTGCGCGAGAGTGCGCGCTTTCAGTTTGCCGCGCACCTCACCGTTTACCCAGGGCTTTTGATTTGGGAATGTCCGTACAGAAACCTTCGGTACCACGTCATCGATGCATTTCCCAATGTAGCAGATGACAGTGTCCGTGTGTGTGTTGATGTTATTGTCCTCAAACACACTCCAATCCGTAGATGCAAAGCAATCCTGCAGTGCTGAATCTGACTCCTCGCTCCATCGTTGTACTGTCCTTGTTATCGGTCTGTCCCTTTTAAGTTTCTGCTTGTAAGCAGGTAACAACAGTAGTGAGATATGGTCTGATTTGCCGAAGGGAGGGCGAGGGAGAGCCTTATATCCATTCCGGAAAGGAAAATAAACATGGTCCAGTATGTTTCCCCCGCGCGTCGGGAAGTTGATGTGTTGGTAATATTTTGGCAAAACCTTCTTCATGTTGGCGGTGTTGAAATCTCCGGCCACAACGAACGCCGCATCTGGCCGTGAAGTCTCGGTTTTATCAATAAACCCAAACAGCTGATCGAGTGCCGTGTTGTTGTCGGCGAGTGGCTGCGGCGGGATATACACTGCTGTTATCACAACAGATGTGAATTCCCTCGGCAGATGGAAGGCCCGACATGAGATCATGAGGTGCTCTAGCTGTGCGGAACAGTCCGATGAAATAATCTTCACATCTGAGCACCAGTTGTTGTTAGTCATTACACACACACCGCCTCCCTTACTTTTCCCCGAGTTTGCAGTCCGGTCCTGACGAAAAATAGAGAATCCGTCAGGGACAATAGCGGAGTCCGGGATAGCGGGGTTGAGCCAAGTCTCAGTGAGAAGAAGGGCGGGACATCTCTAAGCTGTTGACCTATAATAACAGCCGGCTAGCTAACCAATCAGAGCAGACTGGGCGAGAAAAGCATTAGGAGAAAAATAAAGACCTTTTTGAACATTAAAGCATGTAAACATGTCACAGAAGATGCTTAAAATACAAATATGAACCTTAAAAAATTTGCATAATAGGGCCCCTTTAAAATGACTGCATCCCTAACATTTTCCCGATTGTTAACAAATGCCATGAATGTATACTAACAACTAAATGTTGTCTGTGTAGCCAAACAATACATATTTAATTCTGTTGCATGGGTAACATGTTCCCTCATTATTATGAACACTCACACAAGTGTATTTGGACTAAATCCTGTCCTGCTGCAGCAAATACTCACCAGAGCCCCAAATGTCTATAAATAGTCTCCAACAAAATTCACTATTGACTCCTTTTTGAGTCACATTTGTCATTGTTAGTTTTGGTGGAAGGGGTAGACAATAATAACAGCAAGACATACCGACCACAGATTTATTTGACCAATGTTTGACTAGTCACACTACTAGTCCCCCACTCTATTCAACACAAGAAAGAAAGAAAAACCGCTGAAAAAAAATTGCATGTTTCTGAGGAGCATTCTGATATTTATTTTATCTCGTATTTTTCATGGATGTGGTTTATATTGACAGCTGCTTTGCAACTAATTTATTTCTTAATGACTGCATTGAGACATTTTCTCTCCTTTGTTTTCCAGATATGGGTGAGGAAGACGAGCGACAGTACAAAGATGAGGATCTACCTGGGTCAGCTGCAGAGGGGAGCGTTTATCATACGTCGAAGGTCGGCTGCATGAAACATCGCCCCGCCTCTCCCCATCTGTCCATTCATCCATCCATCCATCCATCCATCCACCCGCCTTCCTTAATGGTGCATCTCAGTTTTACTTATTCTTCATCATAGACACTACCCCCTTATGACACAAACATACACACACAGTCTTCTGTGATCAAGAACAATTGCATCTGTTTCCTACAACCAAATGACAGTACAGTTAAAGTTGTCATAACTGACTGCTTTCCAGCATTATTTGTCACTATGTGGCATGTGTGTGAAGTGGTCATAACAGAGCCTGCTTTATTTCTGTCTCATGCTGTCAACACAAATGTTTTTTTAAAACACACATTGTCATTTACCTTTTATATATAAGTTATTTTTCCATATGTTGTTGGTCAAGTGGCCCCGCAGAAACTGTCTTCAAGCTTTTAAAACTCTCTAATGTGATGTGTAACTGGACTGAGACACAAATTAAGAATTACTTCAGGTTTATCATGAATCATGTGACCGACAGTTTTTCCCTACACCAGGAGTCATGCCATTTACAAAAGAATATGTCTTTTGCACTGTCATAAAAAAAACGGCATCTTGCTATGCTGATGTTCTTTTCCCTAATAACTTGTTCAAAAGCCCAATGTATTAAAACCCCAAATTTCTTATTTGAAAATGTATTTTATGGATATTCTGTTATTTCTTTGCCATTGTATGCGATCTCCTCCATATGTGAACCATCTGGAAAAGTTCAGCTGTATTTGCATGTGGAGCGCTACGTTGACTGCTGATTTCTACTGTGTTCCATTTTATTAAAATGTTTTCTGCATTTTATTAATTTGATTAAAGATTTGTTGCTTTTTTTAAATCTTGAATTATGCAAGAACAGGTTTGCTGGCTTTAAGTCAGTCATGGTAATCAACATGTTACTGTTTACTAGATATTACGTGTGCCGTTCAGTGCTGAGAAGCAAACATTGGGTTTCTAATGCTTTTTCGCTGAAGGGAGTTTGGAAAAAAATAGTTAAAACATTAGAGGGACATTCAAAATGAATTTTTGCTATCTGAAGTGCTTACTAACACAGAAACTACAAAATAAGGCAATCAGTTTTTTCATCAGATTCCATCGGAAAACATGATTTTCAACAAGCTACCGGTACAGATTTGGCTCACCTTATGACATAATAGGCTCATTCGAATATACCGCTCTCCATCTTGGTATCTAAATGACTTTAGATTTCTATGAAGTGCTTTTACAGGTGCTCAAAGATAAAAAATATCAAACTCACAACATTGAACACTAAAAAGGGGAGTTTTTATCAATGTTTTGACGGGAGGTGAGTGTTTTTGATGTCATTTGGGGTTGAGTTCCAGAGGGAGTGGGCAGCAATAGAGATCATTGATGATTAAACCTAATATGTATGAACTTGAAATTTGCCCTTAAAGCTGTGGTCAAGAAAACGTATTGACTGTTTATTATGAGCAATCTGCTTCCTATACAAGTCATTCTGTGATAATCAAAACATTGATAATTAGGTGCTTTAAATGAGCAAAGATCTGTATATTAAAAAAACCTTTCCAGAAAAGCAAACAGTTCCACAATGTTATCATTGCACGCTCATTGTAAAGCTTTAACACTTATGGTTATATCCTAAAATGTATCAACATCGACAGCAGGGTAAACCAGGATATATTTCACACTGATGGTTCATATAACCTGTGAGGAATATTTTTCCACAATACATTGATTTGCCAGTCTCCATATAATCAACCTGACCAAGTCACCTCACAGCTCCACTCCACTCTCACAGCTGCTCTCCTCCACCCCCTCCACTTTGTAAACATCTGAATTATTTGGCATTCAGCGCAGGTTTCTCCCTGCCGGCTGTGCAGCCTGCCTTTTTCCTCTTGTGTGTCCTATCGCTTTTACCGGATGGCATGTTTCACTTCCCCTGACTTAATGACACTGCCTGACAAGGAGGGCAATTACTGTTTTGCCATGCCGCACAAACAACAAGGCTCATCTCAAAAGGCTTGTTGTCCAAAAGCGGTCAGGTATGATTGCTCAGTCTCTTGCGGTGGCATGAAATGAGCTGATAGTGAATGCAATGACTGTCTGCTCCCTTTGTTACATCCCATGTCTGGCTTTTAGTTAAGGCTAGAATAACTCACAGGCATTTATTGGTAGGTTTACAGGGTTTGGATTTCTTGTGAGTTGTTTGGCAGTCATCTTGATCTGAAGGGAGGGGGGGGGGGGGAGGGGTGGCACAGAAACATAGAAACAAATAAATAAAAGTAATGGTGAAAACAGTTATAAAACAGTAATAGCATCAAAGAGAATACAATAATAGAAGGCACTAGTTACATTGAATTTACACATTTGCAAAGTTACAGAATGTGCAGGTAGTACAAACATTTTGTCATCATTAATCTGTCTGTCTGTCATGCTATTTGGAGCAACAAATAAAAGCAAATTATTGTTAAATAAATCAGAATTTATTTATTTGGCCTTCATTTATTACACCGAATACACAATGTAACTTATGTAAATGTAAATTATGTACATTTTTATTTTCGCTACAAACCCAAGCTCAATTTAGCTAATTTTACATTTTAAATGACAATTTAATCCCCGTCTCTTATCTCCCTTATTTGAACGTGCCTCATCAGGATAATTTCCTGCCAGTATTTCACCACAAATAGGGAAAAAGGTTGGCAGTTGCCTGTTTTTTATGTTTACCTGAATGGGTTTACTCCCACTTTCCTACACATACAGACAACACACATTTAGGTGAAGTGTCAATTATCCATTTCACTGCCTTGTAATTTTCACATGTAGCAGCAGCTCTGGTTCTCCCCTCTCCACATGCCCACTTTTCAAGCGATCCATTTCTTGCTCGTTGATTGTATCAGTCCTCTGCTTTCTCTGCAGGTTGCTGTTTATACTGTCTTAAATCAATATGCTGAGTAAGCAAAGGAACGAGTGGGAGCACTTGAGCATGTAGACAGCTCTCTGGTGATGAATCAGTTTTTTCCTTTCTTTCTCAGGCACCATGTCTGTTTACCAGAGTGTGTAAAACACCTGCTGATGCTCACCATGTGGAAAACAAAAGCAAGCTCTGCAGCCTTCTGTAACCACGAGTCATTACAGCGCTCTGGCTGTGCTATTGGTGTGCTGGTAAGTCTCACTGGAGCTGTTATTCTCTTTGGTGGTTATTGCTTGTGTGCATAAAAAGTCACCCAGGGCATCAATAATAAAAAAACAAATCCCACTCGCAATCTCCCACCAGTTCCAGCACCAAATTCCCTCTTTCATCCTCTTTCCCCTAAATTGAGCATTCTCCTCACTGCATGTTAGCACTTCGAAGCATAGCTACAGGGCAGAGAGCTGCATCTCGCTCTGCGCTATCTGCTGAGAACCGAGTGGGATCCAGGCACACTCAGATTTGCCTCTGGTGGTCTGAAGAAAGGATGGTAGCTCCTTGACAACCCTACCAGGCCGTGTGTATGTGTGTTAAATGTGAATGTGGGTGTGTAGTTTATCACTCTGCAGCAGGTCTGCACTGGAAGAGGAATTCATTTACAGTACAAGCTCCTCATCTGACTCTTGATATTCGACCCAGCGGTTATAGAATAGTCGCAGCCTCATTGGACCATTTGGCAATATTGATCATTTTAAACATTCATGTGGTTATCCAGCTCCTGCTCATTACAAAACCAGGCCGTGGTATGAGTTATTTATACGCTCTGCGCTATTCTGTTTAGCTGCTCTTTTGATGTTACATGCTAAGAAAGCAGAACATAAGGCAGAACAATGCTAAATAAATCATCCATCTTGTAGGCCAGTGTGCTAGCTTCTGAAGATTGGTATACTGTATTATTGAGAAATCCCACTTTTATAGGGGTTGACAGGGGCAAACGCACTATAGCGGCCAAAAACATCAGGAGAAATTAGGAGAAACGCGCTGCACTTTCGAAAGCAATGCAAATGTAAAAACATAAATGTGCCAAAACACATGCAAATGGGAAAAAATCTTCACCAACTTCATAATAGGGTTTACTAAAAGCACTACATAAATGAAAAGCTGCAAATAAAAAAATGCTGCAAGAAGCTCAAAACCAACACACTCTCAATCCCTAAACGTCCAGGAGCGACGCTTGGTCAGGGTCCCGTGGCGTGCAGTTGGGACGCGCCGAGTCTCCTTCAGCTTCATAAACGGACGCAAAGAGCTTTCAACTGATTGCAATGTATTCCCATCGGCGGCGATATTTGACGCTCAGGGAAGCACCGCATCGGTCCATGTCGGCGACATTGAAAGGCAATGTGAGCGTCCATTCCCATTGGATAACGGAGGATTTTACACCCGGAAGTAACTATTCTCCTTACTGTCGATTGATTTTACAGTGATATCTGCAATACTCATCAACTCAAAAACACCAGATTATCCTTGTTAATTACACAACATTGATTGGTTTAAATTGTGTGCAATGCTTTTGTGTTTTTCCCCTTCGATTCGGAGAAACAAATATTTTTTCTGAGTTTAGGATGGCAGAAGACACTACACTACCCAGAATCCTCAGCTATCGTTTGGGACTACACCATGTGCTTTGTTTGACAAACCCCGTGATTAGTTCTCAAGCTCTGTGATTGGACGTTGGAGTGGCAGTGCGCGAAGTTTACACCGCATCAAACAGCACTTTGAAATGGAATGAAACCCATCGATGGCACACTATCCAAATCAAGACTCGAACGTGTCCTTTATACGTGTCCTATAGAGTGGCGAAGTCACGCCCATCTACTTCCGGTCCATGGGACCTTATTTCGGAAAAATAATGTATTGAAGTCAATGGAGAGAGAAAACTTATCTTTCGATCCCGTTTGAATTGTGCCATGAATTACACATATGATGTTTGTCAATCTTAAAAAATCATTTCCATGTCAAAAAAGTCACAGTTTGTCGTAAAACTGTTGAAATATAAGACTATGAAAAATACGCAACTAGAAAGACTACAAATCCCAGAGTCGCGTAAGTGATGTCACAATTGTTTTCCTCCATTAAAATAGAGATAGCTAAGATAAGATAACGCCATATAGATAGAATCTATCTATATGGCGCTGGCTAAGATAAGATAACTTTAACAAGATGCCTGTGTGCTTAGTACCAGGTTGTTATCATACCAGCAATGGGTCTTGCTCGTTCTTTTGCTTCCCGTCTGATGAAAGGACCAGGAGTGGCTTGATCAAGTTAGCTACCTAGCACGTTAGTTAGCATTACAGCCTTGTCATTTTTATTAGCCTTAACATGAAGTAACATTAAGTAACCCAAAATGTTAAACAGTAAGAGTAGTAGTCATATTTCGTGAACCCTTTGAAGAGTACTGTCACCGGTGTGGTCATTCTATAATACACAATTTAAGCCCGGGGGAGAAATGCTAACGCTAACGCTAGCGATCTTTTCTACTTCATGCTATCTGCACAAATGGTTGACATTAAACATTAAAACGACCAGGCAGTTCAGAGAGAATCAAAGGAAGGCAGGCAAGCAGCTTTGCATGACATTCTTCAGGACGTGTTTCATTGTGGTGATAGTGAGGGTAGTCAATCGTTTTGTTGACAAGACAGTAGTGACGGCCATCTTGGTGACGTGTGTTGTTGACCAGAGATGTAGTTCATTGAGCGTTTCACACAAACAAATGTGTTACTTCACAGTTTTACGACACATTTTTATTTTTTGACTTGCAAAATTATCTTTTAAATTGACAAACATCATATGTGTAATTCGTGGCACAATTCAAACGGGATTGAAAGATAATCTTTCTCTCTCCATTGACTTCAATACATAATTTTTCCGAAATAAGGTCCCATGGAGGTCCACCGGAAGGGGAGGGACTTCGCCACTCTATAACGTGTCCTTTATATATACAGTCTATGGTCCTACCCCCCCCCCCCCCCCCCTCCCTTAGGTCGCAGGCTCCTCCAACAGTGCAACACAATAAAACAGATACACAGAAAAAATAGTACAAGTAAATACAAAAAGAAAAATAGTAAAATAGTAAAAAGTTAAATAGTGCAATAAGAGTCTATATACAAGTGATTGGAATATGATATATTAGACAAATAATTTCTAAGTAGCAGCCAGATGAATGTTATGGATGTTGTTTCAAAGTTCAGGTGTTTAATAGTCTTATGGCCTGTGGGATGAAGCTGTCCCTGAGTCTGGTGGTTTTAGTCCGGATGCTGCGGTACCGCCTGCCAGACGGCAGCAGACAGAACAGTTTGTGGCTGGGGTGATGGGGGTCTTTTATAATCCTGAGGGCTTTCTTTAAGGTTAACCTGGTATTTTTACTACATTTATTTGAGTTACTTTACAGATTTGGATTAATGATGTGAAATATAAACAACCCTTAAATCAGACTTTAGTTACACCTGAGTAAAATTCAGTGAAGGTGATTGTCAAGTGCAAACAATCAGGCGAGATATTTGATAGTTGGTGCTTGAGAAGACTAAATATATATCTGCAGATCCCTATAAAGTATATTCATTACTCGTTATTCTCTAATTGTTCATCAAAAACTGTATATAATGGCTATTTTGCACATCCCTTTCAAGATTTTCAAAGGTTTATTGAAATATCATATACACAACTACGGTGTAGTTATGCAATGATGACAAACTTGGGTCATAGGTTCCTCAACAAGAGATCTATCAATATGTGTGTACCTCCACCATTAAACTGTCATATTCTGCACATTTCTTATTCTATCTACATACATCTTATAAGAGTATAATAAATATGTATAATATCGGTTAAAATAAGTGCTTCAACATAGTTAACATTGCAGGAAAGTTGATTGTCAAGTCCCAAAACAAACCATGCAATATATTAAACGTTAAGTACTTTGTCAGGCTTAATATAGATACCCCCAAAGCTTTTTGCTTACATGTATTTAAAAGAAGACCTTAACCTAAAGTATTATTTAATGTTTAAATAAAGCCTAATTAGTTTGTCTGTTTTGCACATCCTCCTATTAATATCTTTGTACATCCGGCACTAAACTGTTTTATTCTAGATACCATTTACAGTATCTTCTTGATATTTTCGATTCTATATTTCATTGACCTTCTACTTTCCTCCTATTTTGTATATACTCTTAATATTTAAATGTTTTCATAAAATATAACACATTCAAAAGTGCTTTGCAAAAATGAAAGACATTAAGAAAAAGGCATTTTAAACAGTCATTAAAAAGCAACACAATCTACCTGCATTGCAATTACTCTAAACGTGTAATAACGTGCTTTAACAAGTAGGAGGTGCGGGTTAAAAAGCTGTCAAGTTTACAGTGTTAACAAAATAAAATATACTGCTGTTTCCGGTTTAGTTTACGACGGATATATTTTGTTATTGTTTTGATATTTGCAACACAAAACGATGGAAAAAACCCACAGCAACACAGAAAAGATGGTCTTAACATGACCCAGCGGTCTAGTAGTTAATACAAAACAATAACATCAAAACAAAATATTACTACTAACTTTATTGTGAAATTAAAACAGAACGGTAAAAGAATAGTTTCCGGTCTATTCTGAGGCCCGATCTCTGTAGATAAATAAAGAACTACGACAGATGTGTAATATTTAATGCAGCCGAACCATTTATTACAATGCATTCATGTGATGACTTTCAAAGAGTAAAGCAAGCACTGCTGAATAAAGTATGATTTTATCCATTTTCATATGGAATGCAGTTGGAGGTCAACCAATCACAGAGCTTGAGAACTAATCAAAACAAAGCACATGGTGTAGTCCTAAACGATAGGTGAGGATTCTGGGTAGTGTAGTATCTTCTGCCATCCTAAACTCCGAAAAAATATTTGTTTCTCCAAATCGAAGGGGAAAAATACAAAAGCATTGCACACAATTTAAACCAATCAATGTTGTGTAATTAACAAGGATAATCTGGTGTTTTTGAGTTGACGAGTAGTGCAGATATTACTGTAAAATCAATCGACAGTAAGGAGAATAGTTACTTCCGGGTGTAAAATCCTCCGTTATCCAATGGGAATGGATGCTCACATTGCCTTTAAACAGCCGCCGACATAAACGGATGCGGTGCTTCCATAAGCGTCAAATACCGCCGCCGATGGGAATACATTGCAATCAGTTGAAAGCTCTTTGCGTCCGTTTATGAAGCCGAAGGAGCCTCGGCGCGTCCCAACTGCACGCCACGGGACCCTGACCAAGCGTCGCTCCTGGATGTTTAGGGAGTGAGAGTGTGTTACAACGCAAACAGGGACAGTTAAATGTGACACAGCTGTGACCAGATCGCTTGGTGACGTTCGGGAATTATAAAGTTGGCAAACTGTTACCGTCGCTGGAAAAGTACCCAAAATGTAAGTTTTATTGGCTAATTTTAACAATGTGATCAGATGATTCCGTTAGAAATTATTGCATATTTGCTAGTTAGCTAACTGTTTCTGACAAAACACTTACAATTATGAAACAGACTAACTTTGCGAGACTGACAGTTGGCCAAGTTTACAAAATCCCATCAACAAGCGCTTCGGTCCTTGTGCAGCGTGTTTCTCCTAACGTAAGTGTTTTGGGCCATTGTAGTTCAGTCAGCCACCGTACACTTTGAATGGACCGAATTAAACCAAACTATTCAAGAAAACTTTAGAAACATTTACAATCTTATGCTAGGAGAGCATTTCAGTTTTGTTGTTGGAAGAATGGATTTGGTATGTGATTACTTTATTAAAACTATTCTGCTCACCAATTAGAGCCAGGAAAAGTTAAGCTTATGTAAATACAACTTCTGTGAGTTTGTGTCTTGTGATTCTCTTTCTCAGCACTCTTGCTAATTCAAAGAGAACTACCTAATGATGATGGTCTCTTTTAAAGAAAGGCTATGTTTAGCACTCTTAGCACTTGAAGCGTGTCACAACCTTTCCCGCAGTTTTAAGTGATGCAGCGCTATCACAGCTCCCTGTTACATTTCAAATGCTGAGAATTCAAAAGATCCCCAAATCCTTAAATAAAGCCTAATTTCACCAATTTACATCATAAGGGTGATAACTTCATTGTGCAATATAAAAAGTTGACAGGTATTTTGCGAGAAATTAGAGATTGAGAGAATGCCCATTTATTTTTTTGTAAATGCATGACTAATCTTTCTCTGAGTTTTCTTCACTATTACCACTGCAATTTTATTTTATGGTACAATTATGCAAGTATACCCGGAATTCGACTGATGAAACATCAATACATCAGACTCAACAATCCCCTCACAACTTGGGACCTGTCCTGCCTTAGATCACGATAAAGTGCCTAAAAGATTATGTTGCATCTCTTACATTCTGCGGCCTCTGTTCACCTCTCTACAGTCATCTACCTACTGTGTGGCTGTTGAAGTTAGTCATGTCCTGTGCTTCTGTCATATTGCATATAATCCAGCCTTGGATGATCACAGGTTATGACAGTGCTGGGTTAGTATGACTATGTCTTTGACATACAGAACAGATGATTTGTAAGAGGAATGGCAAAGTAATGGCAGGCAATTTCAAAGCAAAAATCCCCAAGAGGGTGTTTTTCACTTTCAGTATAGGCACTAGTGCTGGGGCTACTAGCTACAAGGGGTGTTTCTCAATGTCGAGTAAAGCTGCTCCAGAGCCACTATTTCAAGCAAACTACGTCATCGAGTGCCGCCGAAGGACTGTTCCAATGTCCAGCATACTTGGAATTCTACCGAGCCCGGCGTACTTCTTAGCGAGAAATTTCGAGGCTGCACATGTGTAGACTCCGCGGTCTTAAAATCCCCACAATGCTTTGCGCACGGACCAATTTCCCCAAATCTGTGGCGGAAAATGTAAGGTGGGGCCTCTCATATGACGCACACTTGCTCACCTGTTCCACTCTTCGTTTTCCGAATGCCAGGAAGTATTCTTGCCTCGCTTCTGAAGCAAGTGACTCGGAAGACATGTGCTACCAAGCAAGCGTACTCGACATTGAGAAACACCCAAGGTGTAGACAAGTGTCGGAGTGGCCATTATCACTTTAAAGAACACCCTCTTGGGCATTGTTATTTGTTTTACTTCAGGCACTAACCCAGCTAGCGGGGAACGTTCTCACAACTTTGGCTAACCTATTGGTTCTAATAAGGTTTTAAAGAAACATTTTCATCTGATGTTCAAAGAACCTTTTCAGGATGTTTATTTTTTCAAATAATGTTCCTATAAGGTTTAAGGTTAACTAAGACATAACGTTTTAACTGCAACATTCAGAGGATGTTTTGAGGATATTATTAAGGCCTGAGATGACAGAAAGTTTTTTTATAAAACGTTCCTTTAATGTGATATGTTAACAAAGGTGGAACGTTTTGCCTGCAACATTCTAAGGATGTGTTTTGGACGTTGTTGGGGTAACACATTAAAGATGTTCTTTATAAAACGTTCCCTCAAGGTTACATGATAACAAATGAAGAACATTCTCCAAGCAACATTCTGAAAATGTTTTCAGGATGTTATTGAGGCCTGAGATGACAGAAAGTGACAGAAAAGTGTTTTATATAGTAAACAAAATCACAAACAAAAATCACCCTAATGACCACAGTGGTCAGTCCACTTACCCAGGAATTTTGAGTTGAACAATTACAGGAATATTATGTCTTTATGTTCTAATAATGTAAAAATATTTTAGTAAATTGTTACCACAGAACATTTGCATAATGTTTTAAACATAAAGCATGTTATCCTTCTCTAAAATAATAACATTCTGGCAACATAAACAAATCTAACTTGCAGCTGAAAACATTTTAAGAACAGTAGGGCATAATGTTCTAACAATGTTATCAAAAACATTTTAAGAATGTTTTTAAAGAACGTTATCCTACCTTTCAGAAGAACATTCTGGGAACCAAAATAAAAGCTTCTGCTGAAAACATTTTAAGAATAGTAGGGCATAATGTTCTAACAATGTTATCAAAAACATTTTAAGAAGGTTATCACCAAACATTTTAAGAATGTTTTTAGAGAACGTTATCCTACCTTTCAGAAGAACATTCTGGGAACCAAACAAAAACTTCCCGCTGAAAACGTTTTAAGAATAGGAGGGCATAATGTTCTAACAATGTTATCACCAAACATTTTAAGAATGTTTTTAGAGAACGTTATCCTACCTTTCAGAAGAACGTTCTGGGAACCAAAAGACAACTTCCCGCTGAAAACATTCCTAGAACAATGAATGTAACATTCTCAGAATGTTTTTAGAACCAAAAATGTCTAGCTGGGAAGCCATGTGAGGCTGTAAGAAAGCCAAACAAATATATATAGAAAGGTAGCTCTTAGAAAACCACTAAATTCATCATGGCAACATGGCAACAGTTTTTGCAGACATGCTTTAGTGTATGGGATTTATCATTATGTCTTGTCCAATTAGCTTCCCAAAGACGTGATAGAGGACAAGATAGTGAGTCATCTTGACATGAATAATGTAACAGGCAAGAGGGTAACAAAGAGTTTAGAAATCAAAAGGATAAAGCATCAAGATGATTCACAACCCCATGACTTGAAAATGTAAGTGTAATATAATGTATTCTGTTAGCATGAATACCGGCAATAATGCGTGTGTGGCATTTTGTGTCATGCCATTTAAATTGCCCTTCAAAATGAGACGCACTACTGGAGACAACAAGATGTTATGAGTGGAGATGACCTTGTCTTTTGTTGCTTCAAGGTCACTGCATGATGGAGATAACTTTTGCGCCATTGTACAGTATGGATCTGAATTCATTTTTGACACCCCTGACATATTTGTATTTTCTTATCACACAACAATGTCAGAAAACTGTGAATGGGTTCCATTGTAATTCCACCCATTCAGCAAAGATCACGTCTACTCTCTGTTCTAAGCAACAACCTTCACACCGACTTTGCCGTCCACTTGGAGAAGTGAGATCACTCTTCTGCTGATAAGATTCTCCCTGATAAGAGAGTGATATCTAGTGAGCCATCTCAGTCTCTCCACCCATGGTCCCCAAAGAAATCTAAACTTTGCTTTCTCTGTCACCTCTCTAGAGGAGTTTCAGATTTCTGCATATTTTATTCAGAAGCATTCAGAGATAAAGAGTAACCTGGGGAAAGGTTGGAGGGGGCTTTTCGTGGATTGAAAGACGGACCACGCAGTCATCGGAAAATAGTTATTCATAATACGTTTGTCATGCAATTTCTGTATTCATGGAACTCTTTGAGGTGCTCCATCACCACACGAGGAGCCTCTACCTTGAAAAGACAAATTAAGCTTTGCCTTGTGGGAGGCAGACAGGCATATGGAAGATGCTGCCTACATACAATTAATCTCTCCTTCGACTAGTGCTGTATTTCAATGCTGCGACCTTAACGGGACTGAAAACAAGGTTACTTTCATTTCTGTGCTTCATTACATGTGGATATGAGGATGTGTTTACACCTACTCTCAAAGTAATAGCTTGGCATTTCTTGATATATGTTTATTGCCGAGTTATATGAGCGTATGAACCCACTCCCGTGCTGTTTATTTAATATCACGGAGCTAGGGGTGAGCCATGAAAGGTAAATATTCAAGTCTCAGTCCAAAACTAAGGTGTCCGAGGGCTTCCTCCCCAAGAGACAAACATTTGTTCCCCCCCCCCCAACTGTCTTCTGAGTCAATACTTTTTCAGTATAGAACTTCTGAACCATTCATTTGGAGGTATAGTCAAAACTTCAAAATGATACCAGCATAGGCGGCGCGTGAGGCTCAGGTTTGGGAAGGCTAAATCACTTTTTTTACCTGACGCTGCCCGCCTCAGGCGTCTATAGAAAAGAGATCAACTCAGTGAAAGCACCGCCTGCTGACCAATCAGAGCTCAGTTTGCGGAGTTTAAATCTATCAAGTCATATTACAGGATAAAGGAAATACAGTTTAAACTGCCGTATGCAGAGAAGACGCCGACGTGTCACACTTATCATTCATATCACATTATCAATCAGATCATCAATCATATAATATCATAATATATCATATATTTCCTTATCTGAGTCAGCTTCTCGAGCCGTATCTGGCCGTGCAACACTTACATTGTCACATACTGTATGCAGAAGTATTATTTTAAGCAACACATTAGGTTGACGAAACACTCAACTCAAATGTAATTAAAGTCAGATCCACTCGTGTCTTAGACAGGGCAGTGATATCATAAAACTGTTGTACACTTTCAAACACTCGATAGTTTATTTATTTTTTAACCAGTTGTTCTATATTCACCTTGCAGGTGCAACTATGTGGCTTGTATCCTGGATTATATGTTTAATGCTGCGTTCACACCGGACGCGATGCGAATATTCGCTTCGCTCTAATCGCTCCTATCGCATCGCTCTAAACGCTCGAGTTTCACCGCGGCTGCCAGCTGTGTTTACTCGCATCATTCAAACAAGACGCGCTGGCTCGGGAGCTACAACTACAACAAAATGAACATATTTTACCGTGATTAAATTGTAATACACGTTTATAAATGATGCCGAAGTAACAACATACTGATACCGGTTAGTAAAAACCATGAATTAATGCTTGAAAAGTCTGCAGACAAGACGGCAGGCGAAAAATCTTTTAAAATGCTTGTTTTCTGAATGAAGATCGGGTCGACCAGGCTAAGCTAACGTTGTATATGCTCATTCCACACTCATAACAACGGCCTACAGACATAAATAAAGCAGCGACTGTATTCGCCATGGCACAGACAGTCTGTGGTTTGTACTTGTTTAACTTTTGTCCAGTTTCTGAACAGATATGAGGAGCTGTGAGCTCTGTGTGCTAACTGCTAACAGCTAACGGCTGATGTTGTGTGGTTGAACGTCAGTGACGGCAGGCTGAGATCCTCACCGCTGATTGGCTTCCGCGAGAACGCGTCACGTGAATTTGACGCTCGAGTTGAAAAAATTGAATTCAATCGCCTCAATCGCGTGATTCGCGCCGCTTCCACCGCTTCATGCGCGCCGTCGGAGCGAATTCGCGTCTGTCCGCGTCTCTGCATTGACTTTACATGTAATCGCGCCGCCCCCAAACATCGCATCGCTTCCGGTGTGAACGCAGCATGGATGTTTAAAGTTCAAATTGGTCTAATATTAGTTTACTTTTCATTAATGAAGTATGACGCTGCGCTGTCAGTACACTTGTCCCTGTTTGTGATTGGTAAAATGTTGCTAACCCGGCCCCTTTCACGTGAACGCGCTCTCAGCTGGAGAGAGAAACCCTGGCTTGATTTACCGAGTTGATAACCAGCGTTGTAGGACCGCTTAGCGAGATCTCGTTTGTTAGGGTTAGTTAAGATAACTCAAACATATCCAGGGTATGTTGAACTGGCTTCGTAGTACAGAGCGCAGGTGGCACGGGTACCCGACGGGTGACCGACGGGTGACCCGCAAAAACAGTGATTCGCGGGTGGTATTTTTTCAAACGCTTTTTTCCGGGTTCGGTTCTGGGTAAAACAAAGATGATGCGGGTCGGGTCACGGGTGTTGCATAATAAATATATTAAAATAATAATAATTTTGTTTAATGTTTAAATCCTCAGACCTCTCCCCCGCGGGACCGCGCATAATCATAACCTCTACAGCGCATCAATCTGCTGCTGAGCGCGCCACATTCGAAATGGCTGAGGTGATCTCTCTAGCGGAGAATACAGCATTTTCAATAACACTTCCTCAAGAGCGAAATCCAACGTCTGGGAGGCTTTTGGTGTCATCCTAGATGGATAAAATAACCAACATCCCACGCTTTTTGAGACAAATATGCAACTGCGTGTGTTAATAATTGCACGTTTTCACTGCTCATATATATGCGGGTTCGGGTCGGGTTGCGGATCTAGTGCCGCCGGGTCAGGTTGGGTTGCGGAACTAATTGGCAATATGTGCGGGTAGCGGGAAATCTAGTCTTGAAAATCAGACCCGTGCAGGACTCTGGCCTACAGTACCCGCCGCCCCTGGATACCAGTACTTGCTAGCCACCAGAAGCTAGTTAGCTTAGCAGAAATACTGGATAACGGAAGAAAGAGCTACTCTGGCTCTTGAAAAAGGTAACACAATTCACATACCAGCTCCTCATATAACATGTCCACAGTTTTTTTTCATCTGTACAAAAAAAGAAGGGTCGTAGTAGGAGAGCTGGTGTGAATGCTTACGAGACAATCTGGCTGGAAATCAGAAGCAATTATTCTGTAAAAAAACTGCAAGTATTGATTAGGGAAATGGGAAGAAGGTAAGAAAGTAAGAAGGGAAGGAGGAACTAATGGCAGGGAAAGTAAGAAGAGTTAACAGAGCAGGCAACAGAAAACTAGGAGCTGACTGGAGTTGTGACATGTGTTAAAGGTCCCATGTCATGGCCATTTCTACAGATCATAATTCCATTGTTGAGGTATACTAGAATAGATTTATATTGTGCAATTTTCCAAACTCACATTGGTTTCTCATACAGCATCTCTGTATAGTTTGTGTATTCACTCTCTGTCCTAAACGGCTTGTTGGAGCTCCTGCCATTGTTTATGCTAAGCTATTGTAACAAGCTGCATAATCATGTTGTGAAAAGTAGTTTTTCCTCCATGTGAATCACATTGTGTCTATCCAGCTCAAGTCTGATATTGTATCTGAGACATAGAATCTGACTTTGATAAAGAATAGGGACACAAAAGGATGTCAGTGTCTCAGCGAATCAGTGAAGACTACTTTACTTTCTCTTTTGGTACATTTTGTGAGACTTTAAACTTTTCAAAGATATGCTGTATGTTTACTGTCAACATCTGTCCTAAGCAAAAATAAATTAGGTTGCTTTTTTCTAGATTAACCTGTCACTTATTACAATAACAAATAAAACAACACTTATTTGTTGCCAGCTGTGTTGAGATGTTGTTCTCACCAAATGAAAAGGTATAAATACCGACATGCCAGATAACATGAATGCACTTTAAATGCAGGTTACTACTCTGATCTAAATGGTTCTGAGCAGCTGAGCAACAGTGGAGAGAGGTATCATTGTGAAGGATTAATGTCCTCCCAAAGGAAATCCACAATAGGTATTCATGACCTCTGATCAATAATTACTCAATAGACAGTTGTGGTAATGCTGTGGTATTGAAATGAACAAAATGAATGTGACATCTGAATGAAGAACATGCCAAAATGTAAAAAAAGCTCAACTACAAATGCTTTTTGTAAATAGTCACTTTCTCGCCATGACAAACAAAACAAAAAGAATGGTTGCTGCATAGTTTTTGTGTGTTCTATTCACTAGCCATTATGGCCACATGTGTGATCCCCACTAGCTAGCTTATGGCAGCAGCTTTGCACTGTGCTCACACACGGCAGTTACCACTGATAAATCACCTGGACCAAAGGAATCACATGAGCCTAATGTCCATTGTCCACCCTCCGGTTCCCCCTCAGGTTAGCACTATTAGCTCCGTCAGCAGTGTTGCCATTGTTTGCCATTTAAGCACAATTAGCTGCTAGCTGCCGCCTATGCTGCATCTATGTGAGAGCCATGTGGAGGCAATCCCTCAATCCTAGATATACAACTAATTACGCATGGAGAGCTAAACATTAAAATGTCTTTACTGGATGTGTTTCCAGCATCAACAAGTGGTTAAGCCATAAACAGAATAATTAGCAACTGTGTGAAGAAAATAAAACATGTAGTAGCCAATGACCATGATGATTTTTTTTAAAGTAGGTGGTAGGGCTGCAAGATATTGGAAAAAACTGACATTGCGATTTTTTTCCCCCCTGCGATATATATTGCGATATGAAAACATACAGGAATTGAAGAAAAGACAGTTTTTTCCCCCGCAAACCATCCTTTCTTGAACTTTAATGCTATACAATTGGTATTTTTTTAACTATATTTAACCGGATGAAGGATTTTAGTCACGGACGTCTGGATCTTAAGTTATCAGAGCAACAAGCTGAGCTAGCTCGGTTAGCAGCGCCGAACTGCCCTGGAGAAACACACGAAACTACTTTATTCAGTGTTTTTACCTTTAATCACCGGATCCGTTTGTTTTGGAGATTTGATTGTGATTGGTGGTTTGCTGTGCATGCAGAGCCTGCATGTCACTCACTCAAGTACCCCTGACATGAGAGCCGCGAATGTTTTCCTTTTGTAGCAAGCAGCAAAATAATTGTAACATGACGTGTTTAAGTTAAAGTTAAGTTAATTTGCCTACTTAATATCGCAAGTTTTTTTTAAATCGTCACGTCCTGCGATGTGAATATCGCGCATGCGCATATCGCGATTATCGTCACGACACGATATATCGTGCAGCCCTAGTAGGTGAAGACTAAAATCGAGAATACTTGTCTTAGATTTACTAGGTGGTAAGAAACAGGACTCCAAATGAATGGTTATGTTGCTCCTTGTCTTCTTTTAAGTCTTAATTGTTAGAAGTAATGACTTTCTAAGAAGATGCTACTGTATGTCAAATATGTGTCCTATGCCATATTCACATTCATTTGTAACACACACGTAAGGGTAAAATACAAACATCTTTAACAAATGTAATGCAATGAATAAACGTAATTGTCACAGAAGCACACATAACATGATATCTAATATTTAAACACATCATTTCCTTGTCCCTAAAGCATTGACTGCTATCATCCTTAAATGCAGGCATTCAATTACATGTTCACGTTCTGCTGCCACAATAAGTCGGTTTCTCCAGTGTAATGATAATAAAATGCTTAGTAAGAATTGGTAATAATATTAATAAAAACAACACGGTTTGGGTTCATTCGTTTAATATGATGAACGAACTAGTAAGCTTCAATAATTAACTCCAGCTCAACAAACCATATTGCAATATCTACGTTAACGTTATTTCTGGAACCATCTGGAAATGTGAAATTAATATCTTTAAGATACACAGATTTTATAGTGAGGTTAATCTCCTATACAGTACACTGCTCTTCAACACTACTGTGACGTTAGCTGTCTGCATCGTCGAGTATAAATTAACAAAAACAATGCATACAGTTAACTCACTAGCAAACTATCTAATGTACGAAGATTACCTTATTTAACCAACCTCACACAGAAGCCCTTTGTTCTACAGTATAATCCTTCTTAATGTTTTGCACTTCTCTATTATGTTTTAACTTGGATGCTACGGATAGCATTGTTAGCACAGATGTGGCTTCCTCTCGCTCAAATGCTAACTCAAGTCTAAACATTCATTCACGTTAGCTGAATGAAAACACCAGTAAGAAATAAAGTGCTTGAATATCACTTACCGAAGAAACTGCATTCATGGACGTTCTGTTTTAACCACAGAGCCATAAGATAAGTCCGATATTTAAATGAACCAGGCACCAACACAACAAACACGTCCGAGTTCAAGTTGTGTTCCCCGGATCAGCCGAGCAGCTGAGCCCCCGTAGCATCCTGGAGCTAATAAAGCTAACGGAGCTAACAGAGTTACTAGCAGAGAAAGGCACTAGCAGCAGTCACCGCAGAGACCTGTCACTCAAGGTGACCACGCCCTAATTTATGCAAAAGCTTTAAGACCTAATATAACTAAAAGGGGTGCGTTATAAAAAAATGCACTCCCCATTCCATTGTCATGAAGGTGGAATCTAACTATATCCAGAATATGTTTTTTTGGATCCAGGCTAGAAACATGTTTATTTCTGCTCTAAAGTTGGGCATTTTAACATGGGGGTCTATGGAAATTGCTCCTTTCTGCAGCCATCCCCTGTCGACCACTAGATGAACTGCAGTTTGTGACACTTCCTTATGGGCTTCCCGGCTCTGCCCCAGAGTTTACCGCTTGGTTCGAATGAGCTGCTCCGACTCCGGTCCTGACGGACTCCAAAAGTCTGACATTATACAATCAAACAAATAAATAAACACAAGGATAATTGTGTCTTATTGTTGAGTAAATAACAGAAAATAATAATAAAAATTAGAAGGAAAAAACGATGAAACAATACCGATTTCAGTATTCTGAGCCCAGCTACTTTCCCTGACTGAAGGCAAAAAAAGTCTGACATTATACAATTACAAAAAAGAAGTATAAACAATAAGTGTGGCTTGATATTGAGTAAGAAAAAGGTTGATAAACGCTGTGAGAATGGGTCGGTGGAGAGTATTTCTCCGCGATCTTAACTCGTCTATTAGCAATGTTCAGGGAGCTGCAAGTCAATGGGACTCCCTGATAGTTGAAAATGGACGCTAAAGGGCCCCCCAGTGCGTTAGCAAGTGAAGTAAAAATATATGATTCTACACTGTATTGAAGTACACATGTATTATTTTGAATTGTATTTTAGTGAACATGTATTGTTTGAACTGTTTTAGGTAATCACAACGGGTTTTGATAATCACTTAGAATAGGAATGTTATTCTCACTTTTAAACTCACTGACCCAGAGATATTGTGTTATACACACACATGTCCCCTTCACCTCCACATACAGATGTTGTTTTAAGGTCGTTATGGACCTCTTTATATGGGTGCACTAAAGTTAAAATGTCGGAGGAGGGATGGTTTAAGTGAAAAACCCCCATGGGAAGGGAAGGTAGTGTAGATAGGGTGGAGATAAACGTTGACTTTTGACCTGGTGAAACTTAGGATCTCACGTTCTGGTCAGAACTCTGATTGAACCCGACCAGATGTGAATCCAACCAGTAAGAACGCTTGGGGGAGGTGAGCAGTTTATACAGCTCCTCCCCAGGGGCTCTCTAATTCGCTGTCGAATAAAAGGGGGAGGGAACAAGTCAACACATCTCCGCCCCGAAATAGGGATATGTATACTGTTGTTTTTGAGTGTAAAATGCTTCTGGTTTGCTGAGTGGCTGGTCCCGACACCTTTGTCCGCATCGCATCACAAGCCTGAAGCCCGGAGTACTCGAGTACTCTGTAAAACTTGTATATGTGTTTGGTTTCCTACCAGAAGTAAACTCAGATAATTTGTTATAACTTTGATTCCGGTGTTTTCAATTCCTTTCTTAATTTAATAGAGATCCAGCCTCATCCAACGAACGGCGCGTAGCAGAGGGGGTGGCTATCAGCCACCGCAATAAGTGTTCTGCTCCAACAAGTGGTGACTTTCCCGACGTGATGAGTGCTTATCTCTAGAAAGGGACACCGATAGCCAGGGGACGGAATCCAGTCCAGGGGGAGGACACAGAGATACTGGTGACAACTAAACCAATGGCCATATACAAAAGGTGAGCAGACACCTGTTTTGACTATCAAAAATCTGTGATTGATTATACTAAAAATTTAGAGTTGTCAGCAGCGTTCTCAGTGTTCTTAGTCACGGTGGGAAATACAATACATATTCTAGTTGAATTAGATTAATAGTGCTTAGAGTCGGGTAGTTCAGTCCTTACCTAAGGCACAAAAGTGCTCATAAGAGGCGGGTAGTTCAGTCCCGTCCTATGACCCACTAAAAACGAACGCTGCAACGCTGTAAAAGATGTATGGGTTAAATTCCCCGTAAGTCAAAATAACATTGATTAATACGGTTAGCTTGCAGTTGCTTCAATTAAAGGCTGCAAAGGTGTAAAAAACAGATGGGTTAAATTCCCCGCAGATCATGATAAGATTGATTAATGCGGTTACCTTTCGTGGTGCTTTTAAATGTATAAAATTACTGTAATTGTTATATGGTGGGTGATACAAGAGGAGAGAGACGCGACCTCCAACTAATTATTTGGAACGACCGAATCTCATCATAACTCTTGTTGTGGGGTTAATCAGGCTCATTAAACGTGACGATAAAGAGATTTTGTTGACTGAGTTTTAACTCCTGGCCTGAAGCCGCAATCGCCGTAAGGGGTTTGTAGAAGCTTGCTTCAGGAAGTCACGCTATCTGTTGAAATATACATCGCACAATAAAAATTTGCCTGACTGTACGTATGAATATATGTAAAACTGCAATTTTTTAAGTCAAATCTGTGTAAAATCCAGTAAAAAGAACTGTGGAGATACATATGTTGCAGACATAGAGACAGAGGCACTTCATTCGTGGTCAGCTGCTGCCCTCTGGTGGCGAACAGGGAGTGCTACAACATTCTGAAAAATTACGTATTGAACATTTAGAATTAAAGCAATAATTGCCCAGTATATTAAATAAATACAAACTAACACGTATCAACATAAGTCAGATAATATAAACGAGGTCAATCATGGAAGAAGGCTGACATTTAATGCCTGATATATAAGTAATAATAATATATGATATATAGCTGATATTAAATAACTGATGTATAAGGCTCGATATTTCTGAAAATAAGAACACCGTTAACGGCGTTCTATTTCAGAAAAAGGGGGAAAAGGATAGGATATACATCAGACAATATGTATGTGAGATTATTACGTTTTTAGGAGAAATTTATCAATTTAAAATACTAGCTTTGGCGATTTTTTGTTTTGTTTTGTTTTGTTTGTTGCTTTTAAGAGAAATTGATACATTTGAAATAATCTAGCTTTGGTTATTTTTTGTTTTGTTAGTTTGTTCCTTTTTTGTTTTATTTTTGTTCTATTTTTTATTTTTATTTTTATTTTTTATTTTTTATTTTATTTTTTGTTTATTATTTTCTGCATAGTCTCTTGTCCACACTCCAGTCTAGTTGGTGCCGCCAATAAACACTAAAGAAGTAGAAGAGATGATTTCAAAACCATATTTCCAGCAACTTAAGGGCTTGGTATGAGACTTCTCCACACAGGTTGCTGACGCCAAGGGGGGACCCGAGAAACACAAGGCCAACACAGCAGATTACGTCTGGTTGAAGGGGACCTCCCATGCCGTCCGCCTAGATGGAAAGGGAGACAACTGGTACCACTGGAGCCAGTGTGCGGTCGGGAAAAACACCTGCGAGGACCCTAGACTACATCAGGACAGATTTGGCCCTCGTCGCGAGGACCCTAGATGACATCAGGACAGATCTGGCTCTCGTCAAGGCAGTCGACCCAGGAGGCGCCATCAGCAGACCAGAGGAGGAGGATCGGGAGGACATCTCTCCAGCATCGACCCGGAGGCCGCCATCAGCGGGCCGGGGGAGGACAATCAGGCCACATCTCTCTAGCAAGCACCCCAGAAGCCGCCGTCAGCGGGCTGGGGGGACGAAGACATGGCAAACCAAGACGGCACAGGGAACTCCATTTCCCGCTGAAACAGGTTGATATAGCCGGTGTGGAACTTTGTCTGAACAATCCATTTTTTGGAGGAACTTTCAACTTTATTTTTATATCCCATAATTTAAGGGATTTGTATTTTTTATTCTACAGAACTATGTGTTACCAAAAGAGGGAACAGTTTAATAATGTCTTTTCTAATTTCTGTGGCTACTTTTATTGCCATTTTAGTGACATGTGGTTGTTGTTGTGTGCCTTGTATCCGCTCATTGTGTGTTAGACTCATCAGTTCCACCATTGAGGGAAAAGCTGCCCCTTCCCCTTCGTACCAGATGCCCTTGTTGGCCTATGCGTCGGAGGGGGAAGAGTAAAGATGACTCAGCTGACAAGGACTTTGCTTTTTAGACATATTTTATTCTCCCTCCACTGTCATAAGAAGTTGTTGTTGTGGACTGTTCCTAAAGGTTTAAAGTGCTCTATATCCCAGCTTCTGATGGGTTTATATAAATGTTGGGACAGACACAGTAAGAAAAAAGAATGACAGTGGTAATGTTTCTAATGCTATATGTTGATCTCGTGAGGTGAGATCAAAAGGGGGATTGAAGTAAAAAGATATGATTCTACACTGTATTGAAGTAAACATGTATTATTTTGAATTGTATTTTAGTGAACATGTATTGTTTGAACTGTTTTAGGTAATCACAACGGGTTTTGATAATCACTTAGAATAGGAATGTTATTCTCACTTTTAAACTCACTGACCCAGAGATCTTGTGTTATACCCACACATGTCCCCTTCACCTCCACATACAGATGTTGTTTTAAGGTCGTTATGGACCTCTTTATATGGGTGCACTAAAGTTAAAATGTCGGAGGAGGGATGGTTTAAGTGAAAAACCCCCATGGGAAGGGAATGTAGTGTAGATAGGGTGGAGATAAACGTTGACTTTTGACCTGGTGAAACTTAGGATCTCACGTTCTGGTCAGAACTCTGATTGAACCCGACCAGATGTGAATCCAACCAGTAAGAACACTTGGGGGAGGTGAGCAGTTTATACAGATCCTCCCCAGGGGCTCTCTAATTCGCTGTCGAATAAAAGGGGGAGGGAACAAGTCAACACATCTCCGCCCCGAAATAGGGATATGTATACTGTTGTTTTTGAGTGTAAAATGCTTCTGGTTTGCTGAGTGGCCGGTCCCGACACCTTTGTCCACATCGCATCACAAGCCTGAAGCCCGGAGTACTCGAGTACTCTGTAAAACTTGTATATGTGTTTGGTTTCCTACCAGAAGTAAACTCAGATAATTTGTTATAACTTTGATTCCGGTGTTTTCAATTCCTTTCTTAATTTAATAGAGATCCAGCCTCATCCAACGAACGGCGCGTAGCAGAGGGGGTGGCTATTAGAGATGGGCGAGTCCTGATTCATCCGGATCATTAACCCGGATCCTAGAAATGAGCTGGTCATGACGAGTCTCCCCTCTCCATTAACCCGAGTCCTTGAGTCCCACACTTGGTGTGACGTACAAATTAAAACTATAAATTGCGTCACTCGCTACTCTCTTTATAACATGTAAAATCACATTACAACGTACCCCAAGTCCATCTACCTACCCTTTAGCAAGTATACAGGATAGCTGCCAGAAGTGATCGTTTGGCTCAGGGGAGGGGACGCGGATCAGTGAAACTTCCTGCAGACTCGTGGGGACTCAGAGGAGCCGACGGCTCCAACAGCAGACTCGCAGATTCGCAGATTCGCAGATTCGCAAATCCTGACTCGCTGCAACACACAGCAGACTCGTGCGGACTCAGAGCCGTATATAGCAGCAGATCCAGAGATCCAGCAGACTCGTCGTCATGCACGAGTCCACACAGCAGACTCGGATTCGCAGATTCGCAGATTCGCAAATCCTGACTCGCTGCAACACACAGCGGATCAGACTCGTGCGGACTCGGAGCCGTAACCATATAGCAGCAGATCCAGAGATCCAGCAGACTCGTCGTCATGCACGAGTCCACAGCAGACTCGGATTCCCAAATCCTGACTCACTGTGTGTGCAACACACAGCAGAGCAGACTCGTGCGGACTCGGAGCCGTATATAGCAGCAGATCCAGCAGACTCGTCCTCATGCACGAGCAGACTCAGATTTGCCAAATCGCAAAATAACCCTTTTTTTTGTGATCAACATTTTTTATTAAAGCAAAATACACTGTGTAGCGGAGGTTAATTATAACGTCAGTTTAATAGATAGATAGATAGATAGTACTTTATTGATCCCAAATTGGGAAATTGTTGTTGTTACAGCAGCATAAAAGGCATTTTACAATAAAACAAAACTACAAAATATACAAGAATAGAAATAAAAATAAAATATACATGTCGAAATATAAAATATACATGCAGATATTATATATATATATATATATACAAATATATATATATATTCAAAATATATGGAATAATAATATGCTCGTGAAATGCAACAACTTTTCGGTTTCACCAATAGGATTTCTACGGTCTTGGTCATGCTGACTCATATGACTCAAATGACTCGTATGATCCGGATCTCTTCAATGACTGACTCAGAAGACCCTGAGTCCGTAAAATGATCCGGATTTGCCATCTCTAGTGGCTATCAGCCACCGCAATAAGTGTTCTGCTCCAACACAAGTAACGCCAAGGGATCCCGATTCCCGACATAACGTCACTATTGGACGAGTTGGGAGTGAGAATGTGTTGGTCATATCTAGGACATTTGATATGAGTGGAGCTCTTCTGACATAATATCTCTCTCCATAAAAGTGTGAGTGCAGGGCTCACAGACCCTACTCTAATGACAACGTTGTGGATAATTGCAGTACGATTAACTTATGACCCTTTACTTCCTTCACTTTTCAACAAATGCAGATAGCCCAGCCTTGTGAACATCTTGCTCCCGAATTTTATTAGCGTCAATTGAGCATGAGACACTTTCTCCTCTTTATTGAGGAGAAAAAGAGGAAAATGTACGTGATTAAGGCCCACTGATTGTGAGGTGTCTTCATGAGGCATTGAGGAGGGCTCTAAGTGCTTGCCGTTGCACCATTTGGACTGGAGAGGAGGGGGTAATGGATTCCATCTTGACAATCGCGCCTTCTTTATGGTTCGTGACAGAGTCTGGATGTCATCAGTTTGATGGCACTGTTGTCATTCAGTTGTGACCACTCCATTGCTGCATCTATAGGAGCATATATAGGTGTGCACAGTTACCTAGAGAACAGCCAGTAAATAGGTAACAAAGACACACCCTGCTTTCAGAGATTCATAATAAAAAGAGAAATTTGCCAGACCATGATATGATACCTCTGCTTCCATTAGCTTTATTAGAAGTGAGTGCAAAATTACTTCCAATTAGGGTTTCCTAGACAACATACTGGCTATGCATAATAATATTCTTTGTATCTCAACCCCCGCATTCCCCCCCACTGTTTAGCACTTGTCAGGAAATTGTTTTGCCTCTCCTCTGGCCTCTCAGAGCTAATTTTGTGTGCAGCTATGTCTGGGCTTTTAAAGGCAATTTCTTTGTTTCTCTCTGTGTGTTTGCATGTGTAGAGCAGAGAAACAGAATAACACACATGAAATAGATATGTGTGTGTGTTTGTGTGTGTGTGTGTGTGTGTGTAGATGTGATCATTTTGCAGATCCTTTTCTTGTTTTGCCCTGGTTAGTAAGTAGAGATATCATTTACGACATTGTTCCCGAAAGATTATTTCTGATGTGAAGTGAGTGTGAAGATGAAAAGCAGCAAGATGTCTCTCGTGCACCAAACGCCTTGCAGCGAGCATGCTGTGCTAGAGATGCCATGTCCCATGGAACACAACATCTGTTTCCATTAGGTCCGATTATAGCTACACCCTGCCTCAAAATACATCAACTGAGTTCAGGCGTTATAGGCGTCGCATGCTGATGACTTCACTTCCCATCTGCCACAGTTTGAGCAATGGCAAAATAAAATGTCCAATTCATTGGAGAGTGAAATGCAATCACGTAACCTCTCACAGTGGAAACGCACCAAGCTGCAGTGCTTAATCAAAAATGCTGCATTACAGCCTCGAGTTCTCTATTTGAGGAGTTTACAGTTGTCTTCATACAGCATATCATTGTGTATTTAGGAGCTCAGTGTTCTATAAATACCCTTACAAGCAAAACTATGTGTCGATTGAAGAAGAAAGTTCATTTTTGTTTACATTAATCCAGTTGACCAATCACAATTGTCAAGACATCGCTTAAAGTGGACCTATCATGCTATATTTGAAAAATATATTGTAGGGCCATACCTATATAAAACATGTCTGTGAAGTTTTTTTTTCAAAATACCAAACAGATCATGCATTTTAGCCATGCCTCATTTCGCTCTATTTGCTCTATTCCAGCCCTGTTTTTGCAAGGGCTGATTCTGTGACGTAGCTTTAATGCAAATGAGCTGCAGCTGACCACGCCCCCCTGCAGAAGAGGGGGGCGAGGCACGGCCCCGGCACGAGCGTATGCGAATTTGTAAAACGTATGCTAATATTGTTCATGAAAATAAATACTGGTGTATATGGTTTTATGCAATCTTTCATTTCATTCTGTCATTGTACATGGCGTTACTATTATATTATATACTACACAGCAATGGCATAACACACCCATTTGTTGATGACAAAAAAAGTCCACACACAACCTTTTGCTTTTGAAATCTGCATATCCTTTACCCATCAAACATGAATAATCATGACACATGTTATATAAACTGTCGGAACTTTATTGTCAAAATCAACG
The DNA here is from genome assembly GCF_902827165.1 of Trematomus bernacchii. Classification (NCBI taxonomy): domain Eukaryota; kingdom Metazoa; phylum Chordata; class Actinopteri; order Perciformes; family Nototheniidae; genus Trematomus; species Trematomus bernacchii. Next base: position 15,486,081 of record NW_022988043.1, read on the forward strand.
GTTCATTGAACCCATAAAAAATACAGTACGCAGCTTCGGTGGGTCAGTCTGACATGCAGAATCTATCATCTATCATCACAGGTTTTCCGCTGGTAGTATGTGAGGTGCTGGCCTGTATAGAAGAAACATAGTTAGAACAAAATCATCTCAATTTAGTATTCAGGATGAGAAAATACTATTTGGATAATTATAATCTGAAATCCCAAAAGATGGGGGCTAACGCTGTCTATTTAGCAAAGCTGATGTGTTGGAGAGGGGCTGAGCTCAGTAGACAGACTGTAATGAGTGCTAGCCGCTAATTAGCCAAGTCCCATCAACGGAGCTGTGCAGCGTTGTGTTTTTCCCCCCTCCTTGCAACAATTGCGCACACATACACACACTGTTGTATCCTAACAGTCGTGCACACACACACGTATATTCATGTGCGCAAACAAGTAATAAATACTGCTGAATCAAATCACGTCCCAATATTGTAGCGTAGTTTAGCTTACAGATCGATTGATCTGTGATATTTAATCATTCTTACAGACTACAATCACTAAAACCTTTACATATAACGCTGCAAAAAACGGCACTTAGCTACAGAAGATTACGTGTGTTGTTGTCTTACTCAAATATGATTTCAGATGAAAATAAAGACTGCTGAATCACATCGCTGAATCACATCACGTCTCATTCGCGTAGCGTAGCTTAGCTTAGCTTACAGATCTGTGATATTTGATAATTCTTATAGACTACAATCAAAAAAGCTTTTACATAAAACGCTGGAAAAAACGGCACTTACCTACAGAAGATTACATTTGTTATTATAACTTACTCAATATGATTTTAGAGGATCAAAAATACTAATAAATAGGAGAATAAATACTTGTGTTATCGGCTAGGGCAGGGGTCGGCAACCCGCGGCTCTTCAAGCCCTCTACTCTGGCTCCCTTGAGCTTAGACAAAAATAAGAAGGAAATAAAATAAAAATATTTGTAGGACTATTTATATTTTGTTGCACGGTTGAAAATGTTTCGTATCTTGTATTTTGAGGTGATACTGTGACACGTAAACATTTCTAAAAAACGGTTTTAATTAGGTCAACTAAAATATGCGTCACATCCTGCTACGGTCCCGCACCAGCGCCTTTTCTTGCAGGCGAATAACCTGACCCCCGGCTCGATGAGCGAACTATGGATAAATCAAAGAAAATAAAAGTATCTGAGGAACACAGAGGGTTTAATTCTGCGTGGTTAGAGGTATATGCTTTCACAGCAAACAATGCTGGCTTACCGATATGTTTGATATGTGGAGAGAAGTTGTTAAAGGTGCTGCAGCCTTTACGTATTGGAGGAAAAACACGGAAGAGGACGATCTTCAGTCATAATTCAATCAGTTAATGGAGAGGTGTCATGGCCATTTCCACTGATCAGAATTCCATTGTTGAGGTATACTAAAATAGATTTATACTGTGCATTTTTCCAAACTCACATTGGTTTCGCATACAGCATCTCTGTAAAGTGTGTGTATTCAGCAGTATTCACTCTCTCCACTAAACGGCTCGTTGTAGCTCCAATAGCTCCAGCCCCCACCCTCCCTGTGAGCCCAGTGTGCTCTGATTGGTCGGGACGTTCCGTGGAGGTGTGGTTTCCTTGTTTATATATAGCGATACAAAGCGAAACACAGCCAAACTCATCCTGAGCACACACAAACTCACAACCGAAGTAAAAACAATAAGTGAGGCTTATATTGAGAAAGAAAAAGGTTGATAAACGCTGTGAGAATGGGTCTGCAGAGAGAATTTCGCCGCGATCCCAACTGTCTGTTATCAGCCTGCAGCCAGGGAGGAGAAATCAGCAGAGCTGCCTGCACTGAGTGTGTGTGTGTGAGGAAGTCCGTCAATCAGCGGGGGCTTAACGTAACGGCTCCGCGGACGTAACGTAACGGCTCCACGGATTGGTCCATTTGGTTCCGGGTACCGCATGACCGTATCGCGTCATAGCTCTGGGCGTGGCTACTGGGTATCCACACGTCACAATGCCCAGGAAGAACATGAGAAAGTTCCGAGGCGTTTTGGGGAGGTCTTTTCTGTGTTAGAGTTTTACTCCCTACAGCAGGGGTGTCAAACTCAAATACACAGTGGGCCAAAATAAAAAAATGCGTACTAGTCGAGGGCCGGACTGGTTCAATGTTTATTGCAAAACTTATTGAAATGAAATTATTGCACATATTAAACCTGGAACTAACAAAGCTTAAATTATTGCCTATAAAAACAACATTAAACATTAAATAATCAGTTGCATTCATTTCTTATGGCTCTATCTGCAGCTTTTCCGGAGTAATTTCTTATGATTACATTTTTCAGCTTTTTTTCAGCTTCAAAAAAACTATTTCCCTCAAAGAAAAAAACAAACATGCCCTGTTGTCGCAAGAAAAAAGTGCAGAAGGAAACATCCATTGAAACTCAGTTTGCTGCTCTGTGATGCTAGTTCAAACCAGATACTTGGCATCTCATCTTGGGTGCAAGTTCATCAATGTTTGGGGTCAGGCTCTGAGCTGAGGAGATCCTCAGGATTGAGTGAAGGTGTGCGTGCAATATACCGGCGGGCCAGATCTAATAGTAATTAAAAATTATCCTGCGGGCCGAAATTAAATCCACCAAGGGCCTGATTTGGCCCCCGGGCCTTGAGTTTGACACATGTGCCCTACAGGGTGTACTTTGAGGGTTTTTGACCCTGCAGACCGTTTACATGCATAAAAACCTTCATAACACACAAGGGGCATACTTGCCAACCCTCCCGATTTTCGCGGGAGACTCCCGATTTCATTGCCCTCTCCCGGTTTCCTCCCGGGGTCATATTTCTCCCGCATTTCTCCCGATTTCTGACAAAATCAGATTTACTCAGGACTGTTTCCACTCGGACTTTAATACAGCTACACCATTGTTTGGTTTCCATGGTAGCGTAGCGCGCGCAACTGAAAGTCTGAGAGGGTGAGGAAGATAGTCACAGCAAACAGAACAAGAATCGACAATTCTACCCTCTGCTCACTCCTTTCCTGTAAAATACAGGTCCAGCCCACACATATGGTGCTACAGGCCGCAAGGCAGTGCACTTACAACTACAATAAGCATGTTAATGTTAATCTAATACAGCTCCGGCGATCCACTAGCAGCACCCCCCCCGCGGTGGTTTTGGAAATGCTCCCGATTTCTGAGGTCTCAAGGTTGGCAAGTATGACAAGGGGACGGGTAATAACCGGAAAAGCATGACACCTCTTAGGGTGCAGCTATATGTTTTATTTATTTCAAAGTGGGGCCCAATTTGTATTATATTAATTTTCTTCAAATGTGCAGAGTACTCCCCAAGTGCTGTGTTGATTTATTTTAAAGTAGGCCTGTGTATTTTTTTTAATTCTCCTTATAAGAGTTCTTTGTTTATTATTAGAGGTAAACAGTTTTCTATTATGTAATAAATAATGAATGCAAAAAAACTGTAGTTTTTGTCTATGATGTAACAATATATACAACTTTATAAGCTATCAAGCTATCAAATATGTTTTGCGGCTCCAGACAAAGACAATTGGTGGAAAAGGGGGCAAAATGGCTCTTTTGGTCAAAAAGGTTGCACGCCCCTGGGCTAGGGCGTAGCTTTACAGCCTTCACACAGATCGCCATTACAGCAGTGTTGAGAACACGGCGTGCAAAAGTATACGGGTCGTGCTGCAGCTAGATTTTCCTGTCCTCTGTTAGAAGGTGTCGGCGACAGATGTGCGAGGAAGAACGGCTTTCCACAGGCTGTTCCAATTTAACTACTTTATTGATTTCCAGGGTAGTGAATTTTACATGTAATGGTAATTGGATGGGTGTGGCATCTGTAATATAAAGATACACAGGTATGAATAAACATGTATTATAGAGGGATAATGACCAGTGACATTGTTACACAGTAAATTAGGTGGATAAAGAAATGGCACAATTAGCTGGCCTATGCTGCCCTCTATTGGCCAAAGGCCGCAACAGAATGGCGATTGAAATGACATGTTTGTAGTGCCGAGAGAAGGGAGACGGAGGCGGTGCATCGGAAGTGCAAATCCCACTTTATTGAGCAGCAGAAATTGACATGCTGTCGGGTCGCAGCCGCAGAAGAGAAGAGAAAGTGAAAGGGACACACACACGGTAGGTACCCCGGAGGTACCGTCAACATATATGTCCGGGCGGAAACAATACCCCCAACCCGTAGTTCCATGATTGGATTATGTAACCTAGTTAAATAGTGGTCACTACACAAGCCCCCCCAGAATTCAACCATGGACACAATCCTCGCGTCCGGGAGGAAGCACCACAGGGGCCGAGGAGGGCGGGGCCGCCAGCGAGGGCCGGGCCATGTAACGGGGCCGCAGGAGAGGGTAGGGGCCCCAACGAGGGCGAGGGCATCCCCACCGGGGGGGGGGGGGTGGGGGGCGGGCCGGAACGGGCCGTCGTCAGGGGGCCGCAGAAAGCAGGGTCGCTGTGTTGCGACGTGGGGACGGGCGTGAAAAACCCGGAGGTCCCCAGCAGGGAGGAGCGCCGCCCGGCCGCTGGCGAAGGCACAGCGGCGGCGGGTACAAAATCCTCGGGAGGAAGGAGCCGTGTCCCCGGGAGGAGGGAGACGTGGACAGGGGAGAGGCCAGACGGGGCGCCGTCGAGGCGAACCGTGAGCCGCGGTTAGAGGAGAGGCCAGGCAGGGTCCCGAAGCGCGCCACCCGCAGGCCGATGAAGGCACGGGTGATGTTCGAAACCGCCGAGGCGAGGGAAGAGGCGAGACGGGATCCAGAAGCGCGTCACCCACGGGCCGAAGCAGGCGTGTGTGACGTCCGAAACCGCCGTCGAGGTGGTGATAAAGCGAGAGGGTCCACACGAGGCCGACCAGACATGGCCGAACCTCCTCTCAGGCACCAGAAAAAGCTCAAAAATGGTCGTCCCGTCCACGAACAAAAACAGGTGGGCGAAATAGCGAGAGGATCCACACGAGGCCGACCAGACTTGATCGAACCTCCTCTCAGGCACCACAAAAAACAAAACAAAAAAAAAAACAGTCGGATGTCGATAGCCGCTAGCTGCTGTGGCTAGCCGTCGTTAGCTGTTGCCAGCTGCTAGCCGTTAGCAGTCGTGGCTAGCTGTTCTCGGCGGCCGTTAGTCGCTGGCCGGACATGCAGCCGCATGTCCCGAACAAACCCGGCACGGTCGCGTACCGGCCCCATGGAAGGCTTGCCGTCCCCCAGAGCCGAAAAGCCGTGGAAATGGCGAGCATCGTCCGCGTCCATTCCGTGGGGCGCACCGAGCCACAGTCCGAGCGCACGTGGCAGCTACGGAGGTCTCCAAAAATCTCCGGCATTTCGAGAAAACAAGAGTTTTTTGCCGTGTTCGGTTCAGTCTCGGAACCTTCGCGAGACTTATGTCAGGGTCACCAATGTAGTGCCGAGAGAAGGGAGACGGAGGCGGTGCATCGGAGGTGCAAATCCCACTTTATTGAGCAGCAGAAATTGACATGCTGTCGGGTCGCAGCCGCAGAAGAGAAGAGAAAGTGAAAGGGACACACACACGGTAGGTACCCCGGAGGTACCGTCAACATATATGTCCGGGCGGAAACAATACCCCCAACCCGTAGTTCCATGATTGGATTATGTAACCTAGTTAAATAGTGGTCACTACACGTTATTACATAAAGTAATTAACTATTATAAACAATCACGCATGAACAACGTACAGGAATGCACACAATGAAGTCTCTATAATGACTACAATATAAAGAACACTGCATACATTGGCCCCTGCATCAACTTGGCGTTACATTGTTCATTATGCAATGTGAGGGAGCGTGCCTGGTGCGGCCGCACCTCGTGCTGTCCCATAGTCAGCATGGCAAAGTTAGCGGCTATTGCTAACTGCCTTCTATTGCAGAGTAAGCTCTGTATTATGAACATTAACCCACCAATAACCGAACTAGGCAAGAATATGCACTTACATTTTCATGCACGCACACGCATGTCCACAACACACAAAATGAACAACACTCTCATTTGTCCGATCTCTACTAGTGTCCTTGCGATCTTGTTATGACAACAAGTGCACGTTAGTACTGCAACATGGTTGAAACCATTCGGGCCTATGTTAGGGGGTGCAAGGAATAGTCCAAGTAATGGGGGAGTTTTTTACAAGCAGTATGTCTGAACAGGTTAGCAAATGCCTGATAGTTTAAATAGAAAATACTGCGGAGCTTACAAAATGAAATAAAATGTTACAAAAACATATAAACACCCAACCGATTACTGTTTGGGTTTGAGGCGACATTGATACGGCGAAGCTACATGCTACAAGCTACATGCTACAAGCTACGTAGTAGAGATAACTTTATCAGGAAAAACACCGCTAAATAAAAAGGAATGCAAATATTAACATGGAAAAACGTACAGCTTCCAAATTGGATGTGTCCTGGTCCCGGATGGTTGGTATTGATCCAGTTTTTAGCCTTAGATTGGAAGTATATCCTCTTTTCACTTGAGGGAAGTTGATAAACATGTCCGAGGTAAAATGTTTAGAACACACAAGCAGACATTTGCCGAGGTGTTCTGGCACATTCCCCTTGAAAATGAAGTCCAGCCACAGATTCTTCTGTTTTTCCAGGGATGCAGTCCCTTGTCCCTATTTTTGCAGCCAACAACAGCACAACTTTTCACTGCCTTACCCCTAGATTACACCGGGTCCGTCTGCGGCGTGTTACGGCCGCGTTACGGCTGCGCCGCGGCGCTCACGGCGATCGCGGCCACTCTAGTCAATGGGTGCTATTCCACCACGCGCTGTGCGTTACGGCTCAGAAGCGTCCCAGAAGCGTCCCAGAAGCGTCTCGGCGCAGGGCTCCTCTAAAATTAGGATGAATCCTATTTTTGACGCGACGCAGCCGTAACGTTATGTCGGGCAGGCAAGAAGTGGAACGTTCAGAGCATATATAGCATATAGATATATATATATATACACACACACAAACACATTTTGCAGACCTTATCCCTCCGTAGTCTTTCAAGTAGGAGGAGAAATGCCAGCGTTCTCCTCCGGTTTACAGGCACTGTGTAAATTATATATATAGAATAGGCTAATTATGATGATGAATGCATTTTTTTACCACTAAAATACAGCAATACATCTTTGATTCATGTCGTTTATAACTGGAATATTACAGTTATTATTAATTTTGTCTGTACAAAGTAGCCTGTCCAGGAAATATGCCCAAATCAACAAAAACTGCGAGCCGGCAGGCAAGACGCTCCGCTTCTGAAATGCTTCTGAAACGCGCCTGGTAGGGTATGATGCCGGAGGAGGCCTGCCAAAACCGCGGCGCAGCCGTAACGCGGCGCAGACGGACCCGGTGGAATCTAGGGGTTAAGGCCCCTACACACCAGGCCGATATCGGCCGTCTTGTGTTGTTTGGCGACAACGGGTTCCTTGTCGCCCAAAGTCAATTTGGTGTGTCCCGAACCCTCGGCCGTGACACGCCTTATTTGGCCTTTCACGGTCGACACCCGGCCGATTCAACATGTTGAATCGGCCGGGTGTCGGACACAAGCTATCGGGCCAAGAAACCACTCTGATCAGCTGTTCAGCTAGCAAATGAGAAGCGAAACGGAAGTGAGGGACGTAAACAAACGATTAAAAAAGGCACAGGACAGCAGCTAAACCCCAGCAGGTGATACTTAAAAGACATCAAACATAGCCCTTAAATGTCCTCTCTTACCTCCCACACATAGCAGGGACATCTCTGATATCGGCGGGAGCGTCCCCGGCTGTCCTCTGCTGAGAGCTCCGTGATTTGTTTGGTCAAGTCCGGTTTTTCATCTCATCGTAAATTTAGCAAGAAGTGGCCATTATTACATTGCTGACTCAATAAACTACACACCCGCCAGAACACTGCGATCATCAGATGCAGGTCTATTAACTGTGATTTTATAGTATGTCTGCACTTTATGTGCTCATTTCATCATTCATGTATTTTTATATTCTAAAACATGTTTTCGATGGACGAGAGTGAAAATGGAACGCACACGCTATTTGTTTGTTTATATCAGTCTGTTCTTCTTCTCTGTCTTCCGGTTGTTGCCTATTTTGAATGACGAATACACACTACCGCCGCCTGCTGGTAAGGAGAGTTATTGCCACTCACGCATGCGCAGTTCGTACGTGCTCGGCTGAAGTCTTTGCGGTGATTTCCAGTGCGACACACGGCCAAGACGCAGGAGAACTCGTCGATGGAACTGTCGGTGTCGGGTGTCGGCGAGTTCTCTGGTGACTGCCTGGTGTGTCAGGGCCTTTAGACATGCTGGCAAATAACACAGATGCGACTCGGGGAGATTCAACCTGCCGACAGCCTATATGGCAATGAGAGGTTGGCCCATGGCCATGGATGTGGCCCACTGGCCCAACCTCTCATTCCCATGATAGGTGGAGCGTTGCCCATGTAGGCAGAGAGTCACCGCCCACTATTCCGGGCTGACGTCAGCTCGGATGGAAATCTGTATCTGCTTGTTGTAGCCCCGTTTTTAAAAGATTTGGGTACGGAGGAAAAGAGAGAGGGTTGTATTTTCTGACACTTGGTGAGTTCCCCTGACACACCGGGGACACATATTAATGTATAAAAGACGTACAAAAGTGCATTTTGCATGATAGGTCCCTTTAACTATCATATAGGCAACACAAGCCTGTCAAGCTTTGGATTTCTATGCATGTGGTGTGCAGTCCCATGATTGAACAAGAATAATTAATGTCTACTACATGGTTCACGGTGAGGATGCTGACTTTTTGAGGCAGCTTTAGATTTCAGCCCAACCTCCTGTCTGCAGCAACCGCAGCCATAGGATGCATATATTATAACGATTTGGAAAATATAAAAACTCTACTTTGAGTTTTGTATACCATTTCTGCTTAGCAGAAATGGTATACAAAACTCAAAGTAGAGTTTTTATATTTTCCAAATCACAATGTATCCAACCCTAATAGCTAGGGATGCTAAAAATAGGCATTTTTAGAGAGCACCGATCGATCGGCGGCCGATCGCGAGAGCTGATCGCATGACGTAAAATTATGACGTAAAATACATGACACTTTTCTCTGTGCGCGGCAAAACAAGCTCGCCAAAATGGCTTCACCAGTCTGGCAGTATTTTAAGGTGTCCGAAAATGACAATAAAATAGCGGCCGGTATGCATCGTGTGTGAAGCAGAAATCCTGCAGCTCCACCCGCTGTGACGGACCGGTGAGCGGAGCGAAACACACACTAAGTTAGACCTAACACACTTAGCCATTTTATCTACCTCTGGAACAAGCTAAACTAGTTATAAATATATGTATTCTTCACTGTCGGGTCACTCATTACTGGATCAGCGAGCTGCATGAGATACTGACAGGCTGTCAGGAGAGAGAGAGAGGAGGACAGAGGAAAAGAGAGCGCTTCCGCTCATTTCTCCCGTGTTATTATCCAAAGTTAATGTAAACTTGAATAATGTACTTCATTTGAATGTAATAATTATGTTGGTTGTTGTTTGTGGAAGCGCCAGTGAATGAGCCCCATTAACTGAGTTGTAAACATCACTCTAAATGGTAGATCTCCATAGGCCCCGCCCACTCGATCGGATCGATCCAATCAAAATTGGCGATCGGAGCATCCCTACTAATAGCCTTACAATAGGCACTTTCACACCGCAGTACTTTTCCCACAAAGGTTCATCAGAACTTAGTTCATGAGAACTTTTTAGTTCTCATGAACTAAGTACAGATCGCGTTCACACCGGAATAAGTCCCTGGGGGAGGATTAGGCAAATGAAGCCGCTGACGTCACTTCTTCTTCTTCTGCTTGGGTTTACTGGCAGGCCGCAAACAACTTCACGTATACTTCCACCCGAAGTCCCCGGCCGGAAGTCCCCAGAGTCCCTCCGAGTAAATCGCCAGAATGCCGACACCTCCTCATCTCCACCGCTCCCATGTTTTATTTTGTGTTGCGATAAGTTAGTCTCTCTGCGTTTCTGCGCTGGGCTAATGCTAATGCTAATAATGCTAATGCAAGGATAATAAAATGGCGGCTTCACAACGCTTTTTTGGAGTTTTACGGGGCGTGGTTTGCATTCCGCCCAGCCAATCAGACATAGGAACCTTTTTCTCCCACGAAAGTACCTGCTCTCTAGCAGGGACGGTAAAGGGGGTAAAAAGGTTCTCATGAACTAATTGAACGCGACATTTCGGAACTATATCAGAACTAAAGTGGGAAAAGTACTGCGGTGTGAACGCGCCTACAAACAGACCCGGGAATGTCAAATGGGAGGGCCAGGCCCTCCCCCAATAAACACGTTTTATTTCATTTATAAACATTTAAAAAATATATTCATTTATTTTTTTAATTATAAATAAACTGTGAACTTTAAGGCTAGGATGTATGTGATGTCAGATAGTAATATAAGAGTAATAAATGAAAAACAGGTATGAAATGCTATATGAAAGTAAAACAAGAATACAGTTTTAAAGGGGAGTGATTTGTAAAATATCCATAAAGAAAAAGTAAATCTGTTTCCAGTTCTGTTTCATATGGGTGTTGAGAGATGTATCCATAGATCTCTTAATGTTGCTCTCAAAGTGCACCAGATTGATGCTTTTAACTTCAATATAAAAAAAAAAATCTCCCCTTGGGAGCATGCCTAGAGGATGTTAGGTCCACCCCCCACTTAAAAAAAATAGCACTTTACCCCTGCTTACACCTATATGCCGTGAGCTGATTATCGAGCCTTCATTGTAACAGTCGCGGGTACACTGTGTATTTGCGTGTGGGGAGTGTTGCAGTAGAAAATTCCACTGTAGCCCGGTACATTAATGGGAAACCCTACATGTTTCAGCACCCTCTATGAAACGTCAAGCTACCCCACAGCACCCCCAAAAGAAAATCTCTGGCGCCATACTGGCCGCGGCACAGTTTTATGTGCCCTCCCATGAAAATCATATGCCCTCTGTAGATTTGTTCCTAGCGCCGGGTCTGCATTTAAATGATTCAATAATTGTATAGAATTCAGTAATTTAACCAAAAGAACGACAATATTGTATCAATACAGACAGACAAGGACATAGGACTAGAGTCTCATTCAAGAGTCAACACAGACAGGTTGATACAAAAAAAAATAAAGGTTTTTTTTTTTTTTAAGTTCAGCTTTAAAAACTGAAAAGGTTGCCAGTGTCAAAGAACTCATTGAGAACAGTACAATACTTCTGTTACCTGACAATCTGCATTCATGGGCTTTATATCTAGACATAAGTAACCAGCTTTTGTCCACTTTTTTCTGACTCAATTACATAGTGGCTTGGAATTTGAAGTGGTTCATTTGGTTGATTTATTTTAAATTTAAACGCAGTGTGCATGCATTGAAAGCTTGACAGTAACTAAGGGGGCCAGGATTAAGCAAACGATCGACATTTAATAGAAGTGTTGAAAACTTGGCCTCCAGTTTCGATTGTTCATCATTTCAAAATATTAGACCCACTCTAACTCTAACAACATATGTTCTATTAGAGATTTGAGTGTTTCCAAATGTGGGTACTTCATATAAGAATGAATCATTTATAAGCTAGATTCATTTTTATCCCGGTATAAGATCAACTGTAGCTATAACCTCCAAACGTGGTGATGTTGATCTTTTGTAGGACAAAATAAGCATCGTCCAGTTGTTGTTTTATTATCTATAAAACTACATTATGGCCACGCAAGGACAAACATATCCAACACAAGCTCCAGACCGCTTCAGGCTTTGGAGTATAACCGCTCCGGCATTACGAACCCTGTCCTGAGGCTCTCTGCGGACGACTGATTGACTGAGGCAATGTTTAATGATGCTGGTCTGTAATGATGGTTTGAATGAAATTATGCTATTTATATGCAGCAGAAGCACTTTCCTTGTGTTTATGGCATAAACTCTCTGAGATGTTTCCCTCCTCAATATTTTGTCTGCGGCAATATAGAGGCACACAACAACAGCACATTTATGGAGAGTTACAATCCAATCTATGTTGATCTGATTAAAAACAGCTACAATTTATTTTCATTGAAAGAGCCAACACTTGCATAAGTCCCATCATGAATGTCTCACATCACAGCTCTCTATTAAGAGGTCTCAATCTAAATGAAATTGTCCTGGACTGCCCAGCCACAGCGTACTTGCTTCCAGACAATGGAAGACCCACGGCCAAACTGCAACTACTGTTAATTGAATCTGTGTGTCATTATTTTCAAATCAAGCTACTTTAATGAACAAACAAAAAAATAAGAAAATGTGCTATTAAACAACGATAATCATACTTAATTATCTTTAAAGTGTATTCTCTGGAGCTAGGGTTTGATGAGTGAAAGAATGGATAGCAGTATGTTAACGTACATTGTGTAATATTTTGTCACTCGGGGGTTCTCAATCCAAACAATATCAAAAGACAGGGTTTGGTGGAGTCGTAGGGGATCATGGGAGTTTGTCATTGTTGTCAGCTTCACCTGAGGCCTGTGCGACGAAGCCGGATTTTCGCTTAACGAGCTAACTTCAGGGAAAACTCTGGGTTTCCGGTCCTACGACCCTGGTTCACTTCTTAGCGGGTAACTTATGCTGAGCAGCTAACCTGGTCCGGAGCAGGTTAGGTTGCAGGCTAAGAGATCAAGTCAGTGAAAGCACTGCCTGCTGACCAATCAGAGCTCAGTGTGCGGAGTTTAAAGCGATCAAGTCACATTACAGGATAGAGGAAATACAGAAAAACTGCCGTTGCAGGAAAGACGGCCGGCAAAAATCACCGACTGTGTGAACATGAAAATTAATAGAATATCCCCTCCCATCTTCAGAGCAATCTGACTATCATTAGCGTTAAGAAAGCTTACTTAAATATCTGCCACAACAAAAGTAACCGGATCAAAGTAACATTACGTACAGTCCGCGGCACTGTGAGTGCAGACGTCGATGTGTCCCATTATCATTCATATCACATCATATCACATCACAATGTATCATATAGGCCTATTTCCTTATCTGAGTCAGCTTCTTGAGCCGTATCTGGCCGTGCAACACTCACAGTGTCACATACTGTAGCCTATGCAGAAGTATTATTTTAAGCAACACATTAAGTTGACGAAACACTCAAGTCAAATGTAATTAAAGTCAGATCCACTCGTGTCTTGGACGGGGCAGTGATATCATAAACCTGTTAATGTACGCATTCAAACACTTTTTCTTTTACCAGCTGTATTCACCTTGCAGGTGCAGCTATGTGGCTTTTATCCTGGATAAAGTGTTTAAGTCATGGATGTTTAAAGTTCAACGTCTTCATATTTGACTAATATTATAGTTTACTTTTCATTCAGGAAGTACGCTTGTCCATGTTTGTGATTGGTCGAATGCTCCAAATACCACCCCTTTCATGTGAACGCACACCTAACTAGATAGGGCAAAGCTGGCTTGAGTTAACGAGTTGATAACCAGCGTCGTAGGACTGCTTAGCGAGAGCGCGTTTGTTTTGGATTAGGTAAACCGGGTAACTCAAACATATCCAGGTTATGTTGAACCGGCTTCATCGTACAGGCCTCTGGTCAGTATTACAACAAATGCAAAACGCTCAATGCTAACATTTTGCTTAGATCACCAAACATTAGAGTCAGATGTCTGAGGACATTACTAGTCTAAATGTATAGTTAAAAATGGCCAAGATCTAAAAAGTGTATTGTAAAAATGTGCTTAAAATTGGATAGAAAACAAGCAATGTCAGCATTCGGAACAACCACAACGCTGGTCCTTGCTAGTGGCTATTACAGGAGATTAAATTAAATATAAATTAAATGTTTAATGTTTTTCAAAGGTTTTTGTGTGTTTTTCATTTACTGAGTTTGTGTTTTGACCTTCAGAGCCACGTAAGTTTAATTTGACAATAGTAAAAATATTGATACTTTTATGTAAATTCATTGTAGTGCAAAAGCTATAAGTGTCTTTTTGGTGTCCGTCAGTGTATATATTGCATTATGTTCTGTTACCACTCAACACAAATACATTGTTTTCTTGCACACTAACTGCCAAAGCAATATATTGCAAATGTTAGCTTATAGTGTACCTTGCAGTATAAGTAGGCAGTAAAGTGTGATTTGGGAGATAAGTGCTGCACCATTCAACATCCCTAAGCATTGAGAAAGCAAGTTGGACATTGTGAGTGCATGCAAAGCTATAAAAGCAAAGAGCAGGGATGTTAAGAGAACAAGGAAGACTAAATCATCTTGGAGAATTGTTAAGTGAGCAGAGAAGGCAAAAGAACACTTTAATATGTGTAGGATACTGTAGTTAGCTGCAGCTTAGGAACTATTACATACAGCAGTGTTAGCATTTGCATTCATAAAAACGTCTCATATTGGTTGGCTTAAAGCACCTGCTCTGAAAAATGTTCAAATAAAAGGTTTAATTAAAATATGGTTTATTATGTTAGGGGAAGGAGAGACTCCGACCGAGGGAACAGCTAAAGGTACACTGCTACTTACTTTATCTAGACTATTATTATTTTGTTTATGTTTTCTCAACTGATATCCACTTTTGTTTTCCCTTTAGCAACCCTAACAGTGTAACTAGTCTCTCTTTTTATGGGATTTGTATTTGTGAAATGTCTCAAACTATTGGGTGGAGTGCCATGAAAATCGGTACACACACATTCATGTTCCCCTCAGGATGCTCTGTAATAGCTGAGGTGATCCCTTAACTTGTCTTGTGTTCTTGTCTGGACAGTAATTGCTGTTTATTAGACTAATAAACTCATTTCCTGAAGTGTTCTCACTGGAAGAATAATGATTATAGTGAGGCCGATTGGCAGACTGCACCATGGCTACCTCTGAGTCAGATGGTCTGAACCTGCTGAGAGGAGGCTTTGCAGACAGTGTTTTAATTCAAAGGTTCAGAAAGATTTTATTAGTGCAGAAAGAAAGGATGCAAATTATGACCAAGTCCAGTTGTGACACATTGACCGTACCTTTCCTGAATTGTTCATGTTCAAATAAAATGGGGTTATTTTTCAATATGGCGCGAGGATATTGTTTTTTCTTCA
Organism: Trematomus bernacchii; assembly: GCF_902827165.1. NCBI lineage: Eukaryota > Metazoa > Chordata > Actinopteri > Perciformes > Nototheniidae > Trematomus > Trematomus bernacchii. The sequence goes on from NW_022988043.1 coordinate 15,501,180, forward strand.
TTGAAACTGAATAACAACGACCGACAAACTGTAAAGATCTGTGTAAAATGCCCCTTTCCACACAAGGCAGTTACATTAAGCCTCATAACTAGGCCATTAAGATAAAAACAATGCTAAAGTAAACATGCCATTCCCAAAAGCAGTTAAACATACACTAACCTTAATTCATCATCCCTCAACTGGACTAGTGGGAGTGAAGGCCTTAAAAGCATGTGAAAAATCACTAAAAGGAAGAATTTGTATGCAATGCATGTGTGCATACTGAAGGTCATCTTGCCTGAGGCACCTTTTGAAAAGCTAAAAAACTGTGAAAAAAAGAAGCACAAAACCCAGGGTAGTCATTGTGAGTGGCCATCAGACTCTGAAAATCCCAGGGTTAGATGTTATTGAACAGCAAGGTATAACACCACTCTCTCAAACACACGCCCATTCACACTTCAATGCATGCATGCACACATACACACCCTCTCTTACCGTTTAAAACCTTGCAGCGTTTGTTGTGTATCCCGTGTGAGTTCAGTATTTGATCTTTGTCTGGGCTTTAGCAGGACTGATAGCATCGCAGAGACTCTACAAAGGTCTCGCTAATCACAGCTGCTGCGTTATTGGAACATTACTCACCTATCTGTGAAAGGAAAATCCAGCGTCAGCACCATAACCCTTTTTTGTTCCTTTTTCCCATGCAGGCTTGCAGAGTAAGATGGCTAAAAGACTGAAGAAGTTTTCTCTTGTTCTTCTTCTTCAAAAAGACACAAGTATGCTGTAAAGCAGAATAACTGCAGTATTAGGCTATAGTCATTTTCTCCAGGGAAGAAACTACCTAATGGTGACTTTCCTGTGCTTTCACAGGAGGCAGCATTGCTTTGCTGGTTGCCACAATCTGAATGAGCAAGTCTGGTTTGTGAAGGCAGGGGGATGAGCGCCATTTCACACTCTCCAAATACACCCAATACTTCCTCTGGTATTTTCAGCTTACATTCAGAGACATTATGACTGTGAAGCTGATTAGGAAACATGTTTAGGTGTAATTCCTCTCACCTCCCGTTACCTCTGCTATACAGACTGTTGACAACGCCTCTCCATCCAGGATGTCCCCCAAACTCTACACTTTGTGACTTTGCCCTTCTCAGTTCAAATTTGCCATTTATTTTTGGTTTAAGCTAAAATTTGCTTTTGCGGGCAATCTTTGGCCAGAAAATCCACATATTGAGTCCTTTGTAGTACCTGAGCACTAGGTGCTGAAAATGAGAATGAAAAAAATAAATATTCACAAGCTAGAAAACATTTTGTTTGACAGTTAGCTTAAATGTTTGGGGGAAAGAGTTCATGAATAAAATTAATAGGTAATAGTAAGGGGTTAACAGCTTAAATAGTTAGCTAAAATAGTTTTAATGAATTGAGCTAGATTAAAGATACATGGTTAAATTAGTTCTATGAAACGATTTGCCAAAGGTAATGGATAAACAACAGTGAAAGCAGCTAGCTAAAAGTAGGCTAAATGTTAGCTAAAAGTAATGAATACATTACAATAGAGATGGTTAAAAAAGCTAAAAAGGGATTAATGATTGAAATAGTTAAAAATGGTTAGCCGAAACTGATGTTTAAACAGTTAAAATACACACATGGAAACCGTGAACATAATAAATGGGTGAAAAACCTGAGCTAAAAGTAACGGATAGTAGTAAAAACGGTTGTGAACCAATGGATAAACAGTTAGTTAGGTATAAATTAATGGTTGAAACAGATGCAACATGGCAGGTTGAATAAGGGGTACCTATTAGATATTAAAAACATATTAATTTAAAATTAACCTTAGAAATATCTGCATACATAAACACACATTTAAATGGACTTTCACACATACACAGACAGAAGTGTCTACAAGCCAATCTCGACATTCATTTTGCATTATGGTAATACCATTTAAATTATGCCATTACGAGTTACATGATTAGAGCAAAGAACTTTTAATGTTTGATAAGGACAAGTAGCACTGTGGAGCCCACCTACTATGCAGCCCAGTGGGGAATGAATACTTTAGGCATACATTATGGGCTAAATCAGATTATAACTTTCTTCTCTCTGGGAGTGCCAAAAGTGACCTTAATGGAAATATGTGATTGATTATACTGTAAGACAATTGACCCAATTTTTTGTCATGTCACTTCTATTCTAATGAATATGTAATTTAATATTTGTAATGCATGCAGACCACGACCCTGTTGTTCCATGCATAATTTTGGGCATTTTCAAACAAAGTATTACATCTTATTCCCCGACCAATCTTACTGAACAATACAGTCTCGGTATGCAGTGCATTACAGGTTCTACACATTTAACATTTCTAGAAAAAGTATTAGCAGTAGTTTGGAATACAATCAAAGAAACTTTTGGTATAAGCACTGATAACCACCACTCACATGCAAACAGACGGAAACAATGAATCTGTGTTGAGGGATGACGATGTTGTAATCTTTTTATAGTATACATGAAACAACAAGCATACATTTATATCAGATTTTCAACATCGTTTCCCATTATTTGAGGTTTAACTGTCACTTTTTTAAATTATGTCATCTTGTGCGCCCTCTTCTTCCACAATATTTGAGTGGCAGTGTACTGGAGAATAAGAGCCACAAACTGTCTATCTTTATATATCCAACTCTTGATATCCACATGAAATGAGTGTATTAATTTGCATTTTCTTTTTATATAAACTTGACTATATATTATTATACAATATTTCAGTCAGTAAATATATAAATTATGAAGCTTTGCAGGAGTAATTGTATTATTATTCAACCACCTTAGAAGTACATTACTTGAACACATGCATCAACTTACCTTGGATAAAATAAAACGGTCAAAGAGTACATGTGAGAGTACAAGAGTACACTTTGCAAGAGTACATGTTGTACATTTCCTAAAGAAATTCGACTGGAGGCAGAAGAGAGCCTTTGCCCCTCTCAAGCTGAAGCTCTCAAAGTAATTGCAGCACCTTGGACGGTGACAAGGGTTTGCTCTCAGGAGACACTTGTGTAATGCATTTCTGTTTTGTGTTTTCATAAGTGGCAGGCTGCCTCCAATTCTCCAACTTCTCTAAAGAACAGCGGATCAACTTCACAGCAACAGAATATGCCAAAGCCTTGAAACATGTTAGACGTGTAAACTACTCACCAATAGTGACAGCATCAATTTTCCTTATAAAAGCTCCCTGTGTATATAAAATACTTATTTTGCCATCAGTGACACTCTTCTCTTCATTTACCTTTTTTTTAAATCACAGCTTTGGAGCGCTGCTTGAAGATAAAGTTGTTTGTCTGCATCTAAGTCTAATGTTTTGAAGGTTAATACTTGACTTTTGCTTATAAGTGAAACACCTTGCTTATAAAGTAAACACAAGTTGACAATAACTCATTCCACCATCCTTCCATGGATGCAACTGGCATACATTTGAACCGTCTTGTGATACAGCTTTGTTAAACAGTGCAATAATGATGACACAGTGCCCTGCTGTACACTGCAGATATGTTCCTATATAATAATTTCATCATCAGCCGTGGCTTTGGGCTTATTCCTCTCTGCCGTTATCATTATCCTCAGGTTATCCATCAGATGATTTGTATTCATAATGAGTTTGGAGTAAATTAACACACGTTGTTATTAATGCACGGTAGACTTAATGAGCATGAAGCCAACCCTCCTGAAATGCAGTTGTTAACCAAGCAAAGCGGTGGTATTGAGATGCTTTATTTGTGTAAAAAGTAGCAATACATCAATGTAGAAATTCTCTAGTTGATTTTTCCCCATTGTCCAATCAGATTTATTGAGAGGCGATCTTTCTGTCGTGGCTGTTGTTCGATACCTGGAAATACAGTAGGACTTTCTTAACCATAGTTAAAGTAAGCTGAACCGAAAACAACAGCCTGGAAGTAAATAAGTGCGGTAGTTGAGATTTGAGTTTATTTATTTTAACTCTTGGTAGTACACATGTTTTGTTTCTGTTAAGCTACCTATAGCAACAATAAAAAAAAAAGATATGAAGCAAACTGCAAAACATGTCTTACCAATTTTAATATGAGCTATAGATCTGTCTTACCAAGGTGAAAAATCTTGCACAATGCATCTTAAACCCTTGCAGTGGTTTCCAACTCATGGTAAGGCACCCTATGAATGGTCATAATATTAATCTAAGGACTTGAGACGTGATTAATGGTGAAGAAAGTTCTTTCACATTGAATTCTTATTCATTTCACAGACTTTTCAGGGGGGGGGGTCTGTATGAGGGAGCAGCTAACAACTCTTATAGATCTGAAGCAAGGGATCCCAACCACACACACACACTTGGTAATGGAGGTAGAGCAGGGTGAACCCAAATGCGGGAAGTACTAGGTTTAAACAGAAACATACCCTTAATAGCAGATAAGGCAGAGCGGGGCAAGGAAAAAACTAAAGTTACAGACTCTCCAATGCACAAAAAACAAGGATTTGACAACTACTAACAGAAAACCAGAACTTAAATACATGCAAGACTAATAACAAGGACAAGACACTGCTGAGGAGGGGTAGGCAGAACACAAAGGCAACAGGAAGTAAAAACAGACATAACACAGGGAGTACACGCTTTCAGACGAATGTTAATGTGAATGTTAATGTCTGTTGGTGGCAGTAATACACCTTATCATGTGTCAGTGCACTGATACAAGAAGAGAAGAAGAAGCCACTATACCCATGAAAACATGTTTTAAAAAAAAATGAATTAATGCAAAGTAAAGCAAAAGGGAGATAAGAAAATTACTTGTACCAGTTATCGAGACAGAGGAGTCAAGCTCGAAAGGATGTGCAGCAGTCAAGAATAGAAATAGAAAGATGTAGACAAGCCAGGAAGGTGTGTTGAGATTGTGAAGGTGGAAGAAATTATGATGAATTACGAAAAGAAAAGAGAAGGAGATAGTTGGATGTTGTGGTTAGTCGTGAATCAGGAATTGCAAGTGTTACAATGGTGTTGTATAGGCACAAAACACAAGGGTTCAAGACAGTGGTGTGGTTGTATCAAGGATCGGCTCTGAGCTCTTGTTTGCAATGGTGATGGACAGGTGGTCGATGAGATCAGGCAGGAGTCTCGATGTTTGCAGATGACATTGTGATCTGTAGTGAGAGTAAGGAACGGGTTAAAGAGAGGTGGAGGTGTGCACTGGAGAGAAGAGAAATACACGTCAGTCTGACCAAAACAGAATACGTACTTGAACGACATGAAGGACAGCAGAATGGTGAGGACACAATTAGTAGAGGTGGCAAAGTGAGATTATCTGAAGTATTGAAACATCTCTTCAAAGTGATAGGGAAGAGAAGTTGAGAAAAAAAGTGCAGGGTTGGATAGAGAAGAGTGTCAGGAATGAATAGCAACAGAAGTGTACCTGGGGGAGGAAAAGGGAAGGTCTACAGGAGACAATAACACCAGCTATGCTGCTTGGGAGGCAGAGGAACTGAAGAGAAGACGAGAAGCGGCGCTTGAATTGGCAGGGTTGAAGATGCTTCAAAGATCTTTATCAGAATCGAGGCAAGGAAAGAGAGGATTAGGAATCAGTATTTTGCAGTGAACAAATCGGGTAAGAAAGTTTGGAGACAAAGTAAAAAGAGGAAGATTGCGAGGGTTTGGACATCGGCAAAGGAGCAATGGGGGGTATAATGGAGGAAGGACAATGAAGTTGGGCAAAAGCAAGGTAAGAGGTAGATGCAGAGGACAGGAAGAGATGGAAACAGGTGATCTACTGTGGTGACATGAAATCTGACGTGAACAGAGAACAAACGCATTAAGAAACCTCAAGGATACACAAATTAATTTTGGTTGATGATTTATGGTTCTCATTAGAGGTTTTGACTCACTTAATGAAAAGGGAGGAGGAGATCGGATGAAATACAGCCAAAAGGGGCGAAACGATGCGTTCATGCCCAAAAACAATTTCCTAAATTCAAGCTTACAAGGGTTATGCTGCCAATTATAACACAGACCGGCTTACAGAGGATTTTTGTTCTTAAAGTCGGGAACTTAGACAGGATTTGTTTAGTGGAGTATCCACCTGAAGCTTCATTGCTTGAGCTTGTGTCTGAAAGGATCATTGATTTGCTCATGCAGCAGGCTGCCACTGACCTGCAGCCTCTGATCACTGACTGGGATTTGCAGGGCTCATCATTTATCCTGTGGCATACTGCTTGCACTGCACTGCATTTATTTCCTCCTGAACACATCGCTCTGCCTCTTCTCAGCTACTTTACAATGCAAACGCAAGACTGAGGAAGATGTGGTGCGTCACAGTTGCCCCATCTCGTTCAATACTCCCCCATAAAGAAAAAGTCAGTCTATCACCAAATGTGAGACATCTGTAACAAAAAATAACCCATAACAAACGCCTTATTTCTAGTGTTTGACTTATGCTCTTAAAATATAGTTATCAGCTTCCTTCGAAATAATTGGACCTTCCTTAGAAATGTATAATTTTCTCTTTGTGAGCTGACTATAACGTTTTACATCTTAGCCAGAGCAAGTGTGCCAATACAATATTGATTGCAAACTTTTCATGGGATAGTGACAATAAAAGCAATAGAACACCTACCTTGAACTACTCTGTTGGAGTGCAGTATATTGTAGGAAAATAGGTGGTCTGGGCCCTTTCTCATTTCACTAATTTCCCCTCATCGACTCCTCGAATCCTCGGTCCTCCGGTAGTGACCCGGAAATGGATTTCAGCGCGCCATGTTGAAGGACATCTAATTTCTCTAAATGCACTTAGAGGACCGAGGATCGAGCATCGAGGAGGCTCTCTGGAGGAGCTATAATTGAGGATGCACTGATGGTTCCTCCACGGATCCTCGCGGATGCATTTCTGGCAACATTGATGTTTAAAAGAATCGTGATGCACGGCCGGACATATCTCAGCCAATGACAGCTCTGCATGCATCCCCTGGATATTATTTTATTAACTGCTTTCATCGCGACGCAATGTTTCCAGTGAGAACAGCTGTGAGGTCCGTGCAGAAAGCAGAGCAGTGTGTATAATATGGGTAGGGATATATCCAGTCTCTGATAGTCTTACGTTATTATGAGAGTGCTCTCATACTTGTCTGATTCTGAAATTGTATATATTTATATAAATGTATATATAAATATATATGTGTGTGTGTGTATGTCCGCATCTGTAGCCTGTTATTGTCTCATTATACCGCACTGTGAATGAATTAAAAGTAAATATATAAGTCGTCATGAACACATCTGTCCATCAGACAGAGGGTGTTTCTCAATCGCGAGTACGCTTGCTTGGTAGCACATGTCTGCCGAGCATCTTGCTTCAGAAGCGAGGCAAGAATACTTCCTGGCATTCGGAAAACGAAGAGTGGAACACGCTAGCAAGTGTGCAGGTGTGCGTCATATGAGAGGCCCCGCCTTACATTTTCCGCCACAGATTTGGGGAAATTGGTCCGTGCGCAAAGCATTGTGGGGATTTTAAGACCGCGGAGTCTACACATGTGCAGCCTCGAAATTTCTCGCTACGAAGTACGCTGGGCTCGGTAGATTTCCAAGTATGCTGGAGATTGGAACAGTACTTCGGCGGCACTCAATGACGTAGTATATGCTTGAAATAGTGGCTCTGAAGCAGCTTTACTCGCGATTGAGAAACACCCCCAGAGTGCTGCTGTGCCTCCTGTCATCATTAATGGACGTCTCTTTAAAATGACCGCTCAGAGGAGAGGATTTCTCATTTCTCTAACCGCCTGCTGCTTCCACTCCTCTCTCCTCAGTTCCCCTCCTCGACTCCTCAGCTCGCATCTCCTGTGGGCGGGACTAAGACACGAGGATAGGAGTCGAGGAGGGGAATTAGATAAATGAGAAAGGGCCTTAGTGTGTGTGTGTGTGTGTGCATCGAATATCTTTCAAGGCAAAGATACGTTAAACCCACTGCAGCCTTGCACTTCGCCAGGAGAGGTCGCTGTAACTGAAGCTTCGAGAAATTGACCTATTTTCGAAACAATTGTCCAAGTGGTTCGATGCTTCATTCAAAGCTTCATTTGCCCATCACTACACCAAGCAACCACAGGCAGAGAGGAACCAAGGACGCAGAGGAAGATCTTGATGTGTGGGACAGAAGGCTGGTGGGTTTACCGAGAATCAGACGAGGGAGGCAGGCAGGGTCGGCAACGGGAAGTCAGACCAGAATAAAAGAGTTTTACATGAATGGCAAATAATAATCTGGAAGTTAGTTAGTGTTAGGATTGCGGTTTTTTGCATTCTTTGTTGAAATCTCTTTTTGGTCCTTTCAATAGAGTTTCAACTGTGTGTATTTGATCTATTTGCTCTTTTAGATCTGAAGTTATAGTGGTGCTATTTTCACTTTACTTCAAAGCTCCAAAAGGGCCGCTCAAAAAAGCTTTCACCTGACAGGGATTAAAGGTTCCTGGCCGTGCAGAGAGACTTAAAAGTGTCCTCTGATAAAGTCTTAAAATCTGACTTTTCTGAGGCCACACATCATATTTCCTTCCAACTGCTGACTGTTTTTGAGTAAAGCTTTTTATTTTAGCTCCCCAAACAAGTAGAAAGATTTAGCAGGGATAAAGCTCTACTTTATTCCCTCACTGGGCAATGCTTTTCTTTGCAAAATTAGGAAACAACATCCATGCATCAATATAAACACTGTTGCCTTTTCCTTCTGGGTGAAATGTTCACTTCAAGATTTTGATTGCAATTCAGTTATTCTCATATTAAAAGCAATACTGCAAGTGCACGTTTTGTATGCTTCCCTACACGACTTCTGATCAGCCGCTGATAAAATGGAAATGCTTAATTAATGAAGAAACAGTTGGATCAAATTTGATTTGTTTCATTTCAATAATGAAGTGGAGTTATTATTTCTAGATTTAGGAAGCTTTACTCTCACTCTCACTTTTTGAGATGCATAATCAAATAGCAAAGGGACCCCACAACAATTAAAGACAACTCTGTCTTAAGGGGCGGGTGCGGGCTGATAGCAAGAAAATACACAAAGACAAGTAATGCAGTTCTCTCAGTTTCCCTTTAGTTACCAAATAGTATATCAAATAGATAATTGATAAGGAGGCAAGATAACAAAAGATGGCTAAAGACAGCACAATGAGGTTGTGAACATGTTGCAGAGGTCATTGGAAAAACGTTTTGATTATGTTTTGATGAGTTTTATTTTGTTACTATTGACTTTGAGTTAAATATTACAAAGATCAGTAAGGTTACTTATATTACTAGACTCTCGTGGCTTTGAGGAGGGCATATTACAAGTTTGTTTTGAACATTATAATTTATAATAGTTGTCTAAATCCCTGTTGATGTTATTGATAATGTATTCAATGTACGTCATACATCGGGTGTCATCTTTCCATCAATGCAGATCGGAGCTGGAACCCATATGCTGATATAAGTCCTCACCATGTTGTTCGCTGCTATTCCTGTTACAAAATGCGTTGAAAGCCCGTGTTGCAAAATACATATGTAAGGTATAAACACTTAAGACTTGATTTGAATGGTGGAGACTGACATGCGCTGGCTTGTGATTTGAATGACCTTCTAAAGCACTTATGAATTAGATCTAACAAGAATAAACTTGATTACAGTCTGGTTAGTCATACATCCATTTTGTATTGTTTGCAGCCCAACCACCAACATCTCTCTTCACAATAGCTCATAGAGCGAATACCTTAGATGTGTCAAACAGGAAGTCAAGAACAAGAGAACCTTAGAATAACATAATGATGACCAACAATTAAGTAATAATACAACTTGAAGGCCATGTACCAAGTATCTTCTATGCATAGGGATCCATTGTTTTCTGCTGGGTACACATCAATGAGCAAAGATATTGCAGTGGATGACATGTTTCCTCAGCACCATTGACATACACTGTAATTCATTTTTGATTCATTCCCACCTACACAGTCCTGCTGCTTATTAGAGGACATATGTGTAAATGGTAAATATGCAGCTGAAATTCGTCCAAGATAAAAACACTATTCACTCCTGTTTGAGTAACGCTTGCTAAAAACTACAGTGCGCTGTTTTAGGATATCATGAAGCCTTTTACATTTTGACTGTATTCAATTTAAGAGCCATGTAGATTACACTTTCTTTGCCCTCTCTTATTTGGAATTTGGAATGAAATAAAATAGAACAAAAATACAAACACACACATATGTGATACAAGGATATTTTTTGGAGGAATTCATATTCATCTGCATTCATCCCAAACCTGAAATTCAGTCATAATCTGTGATTTTGCGTAATAACATAGCAATTGAATGGAAAGCTGACATACATTGCTGCATTATATAGGTAAGTAAACCAATAAGGAACATTGCAGCACATAGAAAGAGTCAATGTTATTGTTACGTTTTTCTTTTTGTGATTGCAAGGAAACCACATTTCCATTTTAATAAAACAACAAAGTAATGCATAGTTTTTATTTTCTTTAATATCAACATTTCTTCAGCTGTCATTGGTGAAACCCCAATAACCTCCAAGCCTTCTACGAGTTAGGGTAACAAACTGGGGGAGTACATTTTCTTACTTTAAGCTATTGAAACAGACACGATTTGGTGACAATAAATCTATATCACACTTTATAAAACTATTTGTTATTCAGCACACACCCCAAAACACTCACAAGCAACTGACGTGGTTTAATAAAATGTGTCACCTGCAAAATTGATCACTGAAACCACCGTCCTTTGTTTTGTTTGTCATTAAAGAGTGCGGCAGCCATCCCACGGGTGCTTGGTTTTCAATCAAACTGTAGGGATCCAAATGTCAACTTCACCTGAAAATGAAACTCAAGCTGTCCAAAAAACTGAGTTGTTTTGTCGCTAAAAAACAATAAAGGCTGCCAGAGAAGAAAGGCAGGTTCAACCACTTCTCCCCTCCGTGATTATATATATTGTTGAACCTGCCGAGAACAAGAAAACATTATATATGTGTTTTATTTTCAGTTTCCATCCCATCACCCAGTGCAGCTTTAACTGCATTTTGATACTTTGTCCTGCAAAGAGTAAAACAAATCTCAACCGTGCAAGAAATTAAACATCTTCAACTTTTTTTTTATTTGAGTTGTGTCCTTCTCCTTTTTATTTTGTGATATCTGTGTCAGTGGTAGACATTGTAATGTTTCCTTTTAAAGGAGCGAACTCATTAAAAATACATTGACTGCTTAATTTTTCAAAATAATTTCCTCTTTAAAAAGCTTTTATTTTGCTCACAGGCAAGACACACAGTCAGTTTGAGTCCTCTCCCCTGAGTGAGTTCTTATGAAAGCTATAAGCAATCATATTTTCTTAAGATTTGTTGCTATCTTAAGGACACAGTCATTAAATACATCTAAGCAGTTCATTTCCCTCACGGCACAGTTTAAATACCCCCTGGTACCTTTGAGTAGGCGGCTATGTTGATTGAGCCCTTGCCCTTAAGTTCACCCTTAAGAAACAGAAAAATGTTCTCTTTGACTCACACTCTGACTGGTCTTATTTGCACAGGAAAAAAAATACTGTTAATTTACACAGAAAAAAAGCTTTGGAAAAGGTGAAAATAGCTTCAGTAGAAAGAGGTTTCTGTGTTTTTCTGAGCCGTTGTCACCATGAGGCGTCTGCAGATGATTGAAGATGGGAGCTCTTAATATCTGGTAGCAGACAGATGGGAATTCCAGCATTCATCACAAGCGGGACTATAAACACACATCACAAGAAAAATCCTTCTCCCTTCTGCAAAAAACAACAACTCTCTGTTGTTGCTGGACTTACCTTGCCATCATAAAATCCTGTTTGTCATAGGCAATAAAAGAGTTGAGTAATAACTCAACCCCTTTCTTTTTCTGAGAAACAAATTAGAAACAGTCTGCACAGGTTGGGTTCTAATCACAACCAGCAGGCATCAGCGCGTAGTAAGTTCTGCATGACGATAAGACAATCGCAAAGGACAAAAAGGGTGGAAAAAACACCATGTAATTCTGATGATAGAACAAGTGAGGGAGAACGATGATTTCATATGTGTGTCGAATAGAATAAGGTCACATTATGCTTATTGCTTCTTGAGTCAGGGTGCAGGAATAGGTGCAACAAACCAATCAAATCAGCCATAACAAGAACATAACAAGGAGCAGTGATGCAAATGGATGAATGCCATCTCTGATTTATGTGGAGTACAGAACATAACATTATTCATTCAGCTGTGTTTTCTTCAGTTTAATACATCCAGAGCTGATATCAGTGATTAAAAAAGGTTTGTAGCAGATTCGACTTTAGTTTGATTACCTTAATCAGCTGCTGGGAAAATGAAAGATAAAAAAGAGTCATGCTGTATAATCTGGTTATTCTTAATTCAGAACAGTTCAACATTAAATATGGCATTTGGAGATTTTGACCTCTAGTGTCCCACCAGGAATGTGTGCTTGCACATATTTTATTGACCATTGACCTTGCTGAAGGACATTGAGTAGCATTCCAACAGTTTTTTGCATTAATGCAAAGGAAGACATTTTCTTTAATAGTGAACGCAATCAAACCTTCGGAAGCCCCCAGTGTCCAAAGTACCCTGTGTTGTAGTTACAAAATGTTGCGAAGGAATATTTATAGACGATGCATCTTAAACATTCTTTTTTTAAAACATCCTCAACATTCTCTCTCCACTTCAAAATATAATCCTCCACTTTAAAATAAAATTCATTATAGTTTGCCATATATTGTCATATTTTCATCGTCCTAAGTGTTTTAGTTTTTCAGCTTTTAAGGTTCTTTGTATATATTTACATTTTAATTTGGTGCAAATACTTGTCGTTAGCATTCTTTTTTAATGCTAAATAGTTTCTTAAAAATACTTATTTTTATTATCTATATTCAATTGATATGTAATCAAGATATTCTAACTAAATAGAGACACAGTTTGGCATCACTATACGATAACATATTTGATGAAGGGAACGCTTTGCTTGTTAGGACTAAAGGAAACACATGATGAGCTCTGGCATTCACTGAATGTTAAATTAATTGTATTTGTTTACAAGAATGTCACACGGTACCTTGAAGGAGTTCTGAAAATAATCTGAGAGATAAGTGGATGTACAATGAAGCTGTTACTCCATCACCTGATGTTGGAAGAAACTCAGTTTTGAGTAACTTGGAACTTGTTTACACTTTTATACCTGCCTCCTGTCTTCTACTGCGTTTGGGTCCAACTTTTGCCAAATCTGTAAAAAACACATAATATCTACATAAATAATATACATACTGTGCAAGCCTCTTGGTGTGCGCTACTTCGCTTTTTATTTGTTGATTTATTTATGCTTTCATAGGGCTTCTCCCCCTTTTTTCCCTTCTGATCACATGTTAATAAATTCCACAAGTTTTGAGTGTAAATTATATATTATCCTCCAAGCCACAGTGACTGAGGCAGCACTGCACTACATGCCCAGACTAAACTTATTTCTTTGGTCACACTTTGAGTCTCGGAGGCAAAGCAGAAGTTTCGAAAGTGGAGCGCGAAAAGGATTCCCGAACATCCTTTCACAAACAAACCTTTCCCCTGCAGACCTGAGCCTGCACCCCGCCGTGAACCTTGTTGGGATGAAGACATTACGGCCCGGCTGTGAACCTGTGATAGACGCTCAGCTAATTCCACATTTCATCTCGAACTGTGTGACCAACAGAGACCGAAAGAAAAACAAGGATTCCACAAGACCGGGTTTGAAGGCATTAGCTGTTCTGGGAGCCTATTGTAGTCAATAAGGTAATTTTTTTGTTTGATAATACTTGTTCTTCTTTATTAATACATTCATTTTGTTTGGAAACGGGTCAGACTTGGTGGGTTTAACCTTTGGTATTTTGATTGTATTTGAGTGTTGCATCAATTTGGAATTATGAGAGAAAAGGTCAGATCACTGCAGCACATTTTTCTTCAAGCCTTCAGCTCAGGATCAACTCATTCCACATGTGAAAGTGTCTTTAAAAAAAAGAAGAATCACAAATCGCTCCCGATGGTGAGGTAAGGTATGTGTGTGTATGAATGAGTGGCAAATAGGAGAGGAGTTTGTGAAAAAAAACATACAGAAATAGTCATTTAAAATCAACCTTAAACCATATTTGTAATCATGACAATGGAGGTATACCCTGAGGTGCGTCATGTGGTTAGAAATGTCCCTCCCCTTAGCCTATCAAGTACAATATAGCGTTTGCCAATAGAAGCGCCAGACATGGTGATGTCTTTATGTTACAGAAGTAAACAAAGGAGTCCAATTGAGGCGTTTCAGCATTTGCAGACTATTTACAGGCACAAAAAGCTTTATAACACACTGAAGAAAAAGGACATTTCCAAAAAGCATATGAGGGCCCCTTTACTTTAAATTATGTTATTTGTTTAGCTTTTGAGCCCACCCTTTGTAACTTGATTTCAAGGCTTACAGTACAGGCCAGTGTGACAGACCTTTTTCTGCTATGCACAATTAAGGGAGTAACTATAAAAGGCGAGTCAACATGTTCATCAGAAGTGTAAATGTAAGAACCCCCCCAAGATCTTCAAAAAGATGTCCCCCTGTTTTCATGATGAAGACTCTAATTGGCCATGCACACATTTAGTTTTTCCTTATATCTAAAAAGGTCCTGAAGTTGTCATATAACTAAATCTAAAATAAACCCGGATAGCAGGGGATTTGCGTGACCGCAATATGTTTGCAATGCGAAGGGAAAGCTTCAGTAATGACCAATCACATCCCCTTCAAAAGCAGCAACAGGTGTTACAGGGAATGCCTTAGGTCTCTGAGGTAGAGTAAAGAAAATCCAAAGGTCCCAAAAATAATTAAAGCTGCGCGCAGCGATGAGCTGGTCTTCGACGTACCGCGCGGGTCCGCTGTTGTCCGCACGTCGACGCGTCACGAAGTTGTCTTCGTGACAATGTCTATATGATGCAATTGTGCAAACACTGACACCGCTCACTTCATATGATCTGTGTCAACATTCAGCATCAGCGTCTCATTGGTGTTCGGACAAACATTACTTCCTTATCTCATCATCAGTGGAAATGCTTAGATGCCTTGAGGGCTGCATCGTTACCAAATTTTGGGCAGTTTGGAGCATTTCCAATGAAGTTATGTGAAAACCGTGTTTCATGGCGAGCATTGTATTTCCATGGCAACGGCATTTGACGAAATAAAAAAACTGACATGTAGATGTCTTCAGGACTGGACTGTTAGCACACATGTGAAGTTTTACCACTTTTTGACCATTTTCATACGAGTTATAGCAATATCGTGTTTTACGGCGAGGGATTTGTTGCCATAGAAACGGCTTTTGAGGAAAACTCACAAGTGGCACATAGATATGTTGAGGGCCGGACCATTAACCATCATCTGAAGTCTGGTGCGGTTTTGACCATTTTCCGTGTAGTTATCACAACAGCGGTTTTTATGGCGAGCATTGTGTTTCCATGGCAACAGCATATGATGACACTCCATAATTGGCGTTGTGCTGTTCAGGGCCGGAGTGTTAACCATTATCTGAAGTATGGTGCCGTTTGGACCATTTTCCGTGAAGTTACAGCGGCATCATGTTTTATGGCGAGGGATCCCTCGCCATAAAACATGATGCCGCTGTAACTTCACGGATTTCATAATGTGGCATTTCGATGGGAACGCTCCCATCGAAATGCCACATTATGAAACCTCAGATTTGACGTAGATATGTTCAGGGCAGCAGTGTTACCCATCATGTGACGTTTGGCAGTAACTGTGATATTTTTCTCATAGGTCACTTTGCTCTCAGTCCAGCACTCCTCTTGGTACAGGCCGGAGTCTGAATGGGTCAGGTCGTGGATCATGTAGGAAGACGTATTGGCCATGCTGATAAGTGGTTGTTTCAGGTCTTTTTTGAGCCCACCCTTTCTAACTTGTTCTCAAGGCTTACAGTACAGGCTAGTGTGACAGACCTTTTTCTGCCATGCACAATTAAGGGAGTAACTATAAAAGGGGAGTCAAGTTCATCAGAAGTGTAAATGAGAATCACACGAGAGTACAGAAGCAGTGGGTTGCGTGACTTTATATGCGTGTGTTTTGTATAGAAATATGCCATACGACCTTGGTTGTATTATTCAAACAAATTGTGAAGAAAAGGTGGTTGACATCTGGCTCTGAAATGTTTTGTCACAATGAAGGAAGCCAACCAACACACAGGGGCTGAGTGAAGGTTAGGCTTTCTGTTAAATGCAGAATAGATAGAGGAGAGTGCAGAACACACTTGGCCATGACATCTTTTTGATTGACAATTTTGCTCTCAAGCTAAATTACTGTGGTTGCTTCTTGTTAAGGGAAATATTTACATATGTCCTCAGTTGTTATATATATATATAGAGAGATTATGTCTATTCTGTACTGTAGGGATGTCATGTTATTATTGTACCACTGTGAGGCACTGAAGTGTTACGTGCTACGTAAGGACGCAGGCTTGCGTCATATGTTAATGAGCGGGTGTTCACCTGATGCACATGTCCAGATCTGTGTGTGTAGTATTCTAAGTTAGCTCGGCTGAGCGAAAGGATGCACCTGCAGTGCAGAGGAAAATAAACCATGCCCAAGGGCTAAACAGTTCATCGTTTGCGTCTCAACTATTTCTCCCCGAGTGCAACGTATGAGGAAGCTGCCATCCTTAACCTCAACACTTCTAGTGACACAAAAATACTGAGAAAGAAATCAGTCTAGTGATTGCATGTTTTACACAAATACTTGCAAAATAGTCATTACTGTAAGAAACATACAACTTACATTTCACATTATATCAGCACCGAACACAAGCTTTGTATTTTCATGATTGTTGTTATTGTAACCCTGATTTCTTGGTATTGTTCCCGAGTCATTCTGAGCTACACACATTTTTTTGATTTCAGATATGTAACTAGAGGCCAAGTCCAAGTGCTTGTGTGCTGTTGTGAGTCTCTAATAGATGAATCATGGGTGTAAAGTCAACTATGCTAGGCTAAATTGAAAAACATCACGTTGTGAAGTTTCTGAAGTTTTTAAAGCAGTAGGGCCGATTTGATAAAACGTGCCAATAACACAGTTTCAAGTATAGATAAAACAATTCATTCAGTGTTCTGGTGCCAAATGTTGGCAGCACCAGAGAGAGGCAGTTTCAAAGCAAATGGACAATACATTCAATTATTTATAACACTGTTTGCATCAGCTAATTTTATTGTGAACAGTTTACTGAACATGTAATGTATGTCTGTCCTTTTCCTTTCTTTACAACTGTTCATCTGATAAACTTCATACGTGGCGGGTGGATTGCTGAGGAACAAGTACAGAGTTGAATTCAAGCTCTTAAGATCTACACAACATATTTATTAGTAGTTCAGCCTGTGTAGGAGATTGAGAACGGACTTGCACTGCAGAAAGGCATGCTAGGTTAAACCCTTTTTTTTTGGACGTGATCTGGAGCCAGAGTCCGTGCAGTAGTGATCAGGTGGTATATTTGGAAATGAATATATCCTACATGACAAACAAGCCGAACAAAATTAGTATGCAAATTAATATCATCAATCAATTTGAAATACGGATGCACCTTGCTAACGTAGCTAGCATCCCTAGCATTAGCTGGTATCTTAGCGTTTGTTCTGCTAAATGTACGTGGCCCCCGTCGGACCTCGTTTCTCTCCAGCTTCATCCTCTCATGATTTGATCCAATACATACACATTGTGTGTAAAGATAAATAATTCTGGATCCAATGATATTGCCAAGTCTCCCATAACCAAGTGCATCTTCTTAAAAACACAAAAAGCATTGATACAGTTTCTTTATAGTACAGTATTTTCAGTAATTGCACTGGTAATATTTTCTTTTTGAAACTGCGAACAGGATAACTTCTCTGCAACTGAAACGGATGCAAGATTTGACTTGCTTGCATCCACAAAAAACTAAGCAATACATGTACAATCTAGGATTAAAAATACATTTGTATTCCTGTTATTTTTCAAGGTTGTTTCACAAAGTCACCAGGCATCTTCCGAACATAAATGGAGACAGTGAAATGCTCTCAACATATTTGACTGTGTTTCACTTTTATTGAAATGTTCATTCAGCTGGATGAATAAACATCAGAAAGTGACAGACAGTCAATCTTAAAGGGGGGAAAATTGTCCACTCTGTGTACTTTCCCTGTCATGTCTTCTAAGCATCTGCTGCAAATAAGGGCTGCTGGAAAAAATGCCTGCGAGTTTGAAAAGTTGATAATGGCGTTTTGAAAGGATGACAAATCATGAAAGCATCTGTGAGGCACATGCAGCCTTGATGGGCTAAATGCCACACAGTGGCTTCATGACTAATAGTACTACACGGAGGCTTTTAAGACTCATCTTGTACACCCATTTGTCAAAAACAATTCATGTGTACAGACTCAACACTTTTGTCATTTGTTTGGACTCTTGTGCCAGTCCAGCGTCTGAAACTTAAACTTTATTATCAAAAAACAAAGACTTGACTTGGAAGTTGGGACTTGAAAGGTCAAAAGAATGTTTTATGTATGTTTAGAAAACACAAAATGCCAGGTAGTTTCGTTCGTCTTTGTAATCGGGTAGTGAAAATCAATGGCTGCCTTTTTATTTGTTGTCTTCGTGACAATGTCTATATCAGGGGTCTCCAACCTTTTTTAGGGGTGGACGGGCCTCACCTCCTCTAGGGGGGTCCTCACCTCCTCTAGGGGGGTCCTCATCTCCTCTAGGGGGGTCGGGGGGCATGCACCCCCGGGAAGTTCTTTTTTAAATGTTGAAGTGAAATGCATCAATCTGGAGCACTTTGAGCACAACATGAATTGATGGAAACAGCTCTTAACACTCAGATGAAAGAGAGCTGTATACTTTTCAATAATCCAAACATCTTTAGAATATGATCACAACCAATAACAAATAATTTAAACTTGTTTATTCGTACCTAGTTAGCATTTTTTCTTTTATGTATGCTTATTTTACTAATCACTCCCCTTTCAAACAGTTTTTTGTTTTTTTTACTGTCCTATAGTACACATTGGAATGATTTCTTACTTTATCTATATTAAATAGATAAAGGTATGCTCTCTCGCTCTCTCTCTCCCCCTCTCCCTCCCTCCCTCCCTCCCTCCCTAGCTCTCTCTCTCGCTCTCTCTCTCTGTCTCGCTCGCTCACAGAGGCTGCGTGCTCCTCCGTGGCGATCGACGGCTTGCGTTAAAAAATAATAATAAACATATTTGTAAAGTGGGGGGACACAAACGGGATTTCGAAAAGAGCGGGGGACATTTCCCCCCTGTCCCAGGTGGTAATTACGCCATGCGTGTGTGTGCGTCAAGTGCAATAAATATATATGCAAGTTGCAACACACAGAGTAAAACTTTGCCCCCCATGTGTTGTATAGGCTGGCATGATAGGCTGTTCAATGGGGCTGATGTGTTGTGCAGATTCTGCCAGAAGGAAAATCAGCGGGGAGGTGCCACATTGCTTTTCTTCCCGACTGCAACGCTGGTCCCGCAAATCAAGCAAGAACGTGATTGGTCGATATTCATTGTGGGGGTGGGGGAAGGAGGGGTGTTAGATAGATATAGAGTTGTAGTAAGTAGATAGAGTTCGCTATGATTTAGGTTTCGTTTATGCATAGGGTAGATTATTTTAATTACATTTCCTTTTTTGTTTTGTGTATTTTATACATTTTGGATTTGCTTGGCGAGCTATTTTTAGAACATGCCCCGCGGGCGACTCACGTTGCCCCTGCGGGCGACTAAGTGCCCGCGGGCACCGTGTTGGCTACCCCTGGTCTATATGATGACACCCTATAATAGGCTTAGATGCCTTGAGGGCTGCATCGTTACCAAATTGTGGGCAGTTTGGAGCATTTCCAATTAAGTTATGTGAAAACCGTGTTTCATGGCGAGCATTGTATTTCCATGGCAACGATATTTGACGAAATAAAAAAACTGACATGTGGATGTCTTCAGGACTGGACTGTTAGCACACATGTGAAGTTTTACCACTTTTTGACCATTTTCATACGAGTTATAGCAATATCGTGTTTTACGGCGAGGGATGTATTGCCATAGAAACGGCTTTTGAGGAAAACTCACAAGTGGCACATTTACTGGACCATTAACCATCATCTGAAGTCTGGTGCGGTTTTGACCATTTTCCGTGGAGTTAGCATAACAGCGTTTTTTATGGCGAGCATTGTGTTTCCATGGCAATAGCATATGATGACACTCCTCTGGGAGCTTGAAGGTGTAAGAGTAGCTTTCCTCCTGGATGACGATGAGTTCTTCAGCTTGAATGCTGCTGATGAGAACAAACAGGACGGAGAGCTCGCGACTACATCCATTCTGCACGGAGGTACCCTCGTGAGTGTTGTGCAAACACTGACACCTTCACTTCATATGATCTGTGTCAACCTTCAGCATCAGCGTCTCATTGGTGTTCGGACAAACATGACTTCCTTATCTCATCATCAGTAGAAACTTTAAAGGGTTATCAGATAATCTTTGGGTTTTGGACTCACGTCAAAGCCACGCTATTTTTGGTTAGACTTCTGGAGTGGAGTGCATCAGCTGGGTGTAAGACTGGTCGTAACTCTACGTCCGACGTAGAACCGAAGGTTAAGACCAAACTAAAGTTATGACTAGTGCACCACTTTGACTTAAGCCCTGTATGCGTTGCGCCTGGGTGTAACTTTTACGCCTAGTATGGAGCAGGCGTAAATCGGAAAGACAGACTAGTATCCATAGTAACGTAAAACAGGCAAAAAGGAAAATAACGATGGCAGTGCGTGTTGTTTACAGGTTTAACAACGAAAGGGCATTAAGACGAGAAAGAGTCGTCCGTGATCGAACAAACCCACTGGACATCTATTCGGACAGTGAGCTGATAGAGAGGTTTCGTCTCGACAAACAAGCCCTTTATGAATGAATCGAGGAGATCTCCCCTCAACTACAACAATTACTGTTTCGCATGTATTGACGTGGACGCGCATCTTAAGACTAGGCGCAGCTACCACCGTGACTAGTCAGGCTTGGTGCACTCTGTGTAAATTCAAATCACTAAGTCGGACGTAGCTAAGCCCAACATTAGAGTTAAGACCTACTTGTTTACGCCCAGCTGGTGCACTCCACTCCTGATCTGAACATGTTGATATCTTGAGTTTGTTGCACAGGAAGAGATTGATCTTATGGTTAGAGTTGAGGTGGTCCAGACACCAGTTTGGGCGACTTGGGCTGTGATGTAGAGTGGTTGTCACCAAATGGAAGGGTTGGGGGTTTGACCCTGATGTAAACTTTGGCAAGATACTTAACCCCAAGCTGCTCCTGATGGCATGGCCGATGTGTGTGGATGTTAGTTTATTGTATGGCAGCCTCTCTATGAATGGCTGTAAACTGGTAAATGCTGCACCAAGAGGGTAAAGAGATGGTACCCCATGGATCGGTGATGGGTCCAGTTCTCTTTTCTATGTACATGCTACTCAACTACAGTACTCAACTGCCTCCAGGATATCCACAAATGGATGTCTCAAAACTTCCTGCAGCTAAATGCTGTTAATAATAATAATTAAAGCTGCGAGCAGCGATGAGCTGCTGTACTATTAGCACAGATGTGAAGATTGAGCACTTTTTGACCATTTTCATAGGAGTTACAGTATAGCAATATCGTGTTTTACGGCGAAGGATGCATTGCCATGGCAACAACTTGACAAACAAGTGACAAATGGACATGTTAAGGGCCGGACCATTAACCATCATCAGGAGTGGAGTGCACCAGCTGGGCGTAAAAAAGTAGGTCTTAACTCTAACGTCGGGCTTAGCTACGTCCGACTTAGTGATTTGAATTTACACCGAGTGCACCAAGCCTGACTAGTCACGGTGGTAGCTGCGCCTAGTCTTAAAATGCGCGTCCACGTCAATACAGTAACAGTAATTGTTGCCAAGCAACACATGTCTACATAATTGAACACTCAAACTTCTCCATTCAAAGCAGCCCGTTAGCGTAAAATCTGAACGCAATCAGCACCTGCAACTAGGTTGGGGAGAGCGTAGCGTTTCTGTCTGATCCATGCTGTAGTTGAGGGGAGATCTCCTCGATTAATTCTAAAAGGGCTTGTCTGCCGAAACTAAACCTCTCTATCAGCTCACTGTCCGAATAGATGTCCTGTGGGTTTGTTCGATCACAAATGACTCTTTCTTGTCTTAATGCCATTTCGTTGTTAAACCTGTAAACAACACGCACTGCCATCGTTATTTTCCTTTTTGCCTGTTTTACATTATGTTTGGTCTTAACCTTCGGTTCTACGTCGGACGTAGAGTTACGACCAGTCTTATGCCCAGCTGATGCACTCCACTCCTGAAGTCTGGAGCTGTTTGGACAATTTTCCATGATATTCTGACAACATCGTGTTTCATGGCGAGGGATGCATTGCCATGGCAACAACTTGCCAAACAAGTGGCAAATGGTCATGTTAAGGGCCGGACCATTAACCATCATCTGAAGTCTGGAGCTGTTTGGACCATTTTCCATGGAGTTCTGATAACATCGTGTTTAATGGTGAGGGATGCGTTTCCATGGAAACGGCATATGATGAGACCTCTGATTTGACATAAAGCTGTTCAGGGCAGCAGTGTTAACCATCATGTGAAGTATGGGGGCGTTCGGAGCATGTCAGTTGGAGGTATGACATCATTGTGTTCCATGGCGAGGGATCGCCTAGCATCGAGTGAATGGGAAAATGGCAACGCATCACGCTGTACGACTTGCCAGCGATTACAATAGGGTCCTAGCAGACCTCTGGTCTCAGACCCTAATAAACAATCCTAAATATTTTGTTTACTTGGATATCAGGCCGATGTTTGTGCTGCAGCTGCTGACAGACTAGTTATAGCTGTGATGTCATGATCTTGGTTTTAGTATATCCTGTTTTAAAAAAAAAACAGGGTCCGTGTGTCAAATCTATGTTTACTTCCTGTCCTTGTGGGTTTTTCCTCCTGTTTTGATTGTCTATCCTGGCCTTCTTAGTTCCAGGCCAGCTGTTCCCCATTATCCCTGCAACCACCTGACCTTCTGCACACCTGCACTTAATCCCCTCGTTAGTCCAGTGTTTATTTAAGTCCTGGTTTTTGTTTAGTCTTTGTCGGATTTTTGTATGTTGTAACGTGAAGTTCTGTTTGCCTAGCCTGTTAAAAGTTCCTGTTTCCTGCAATCTCATGCATTTGGGTCAATGTGCAAACAGTTAGTGGCTTAAAACATTTAAACTCTGCTCTCCTATGTGTCATGACTCATGAGTCCAATAAGCATAGACAAGTGTATAATCCAAATGGCTGTTGCTTTTTGTCCAATAAAAACAAACTATATATATTTATATATATTATTCCACAGTCCTCATATATCTAAACTAACACATGCAAAATAATTTATGGGAGATTTGCTACTTTGTCTGTAGAAAGGCTGACTTTTATTGATGATTTAAATAATGAATAAAGGTATCCAAAGCTGTGAATAAATTATGCTTTGGGTTTTGGTCTGTTTCTCTGCCAATGACTTGGATCTTAACAGCAAGAAACACGAGAGAACACGAGCCAGGGTGGTGCTTCATACACTTCATACAGTTTCCCGCACCCCAAGCCCTGAACTTACCCCAAGCTTATTTAATCATGTTTCAGGTCAGGTCTCATATAGACGAGTCGGGTCTGGAATCGATGTAGAGATAATTGCAGGTTGAGTTCGCGTTGAGCTTTGATTTGCTCCATGATTATGATGTGCACCATGATCAAGCCCAGGTTTGAGGTGTGATCTACTTGTAATGGTTTTGAGATTGAGCGACTGTGAAGGGTTAGGGCCATTTCATAATTTCCGTACTCATCAAACCACTAACCGCTCATGCCTGGTATGGAAGCATCTGCATTTGTTTTATGTCTCCTCCACAAATGTATTTAGGCCTTCACCAGTTGTTTGTTTTCTACTTGCTTAATGTTGCATTAAGCAAGTAGAAAAGCATTGCGTAGGATTTGCGTAGGAGAGCAGGATGCACCTCCAAGCCTCTTCTGTGAGATGGTTTCACTTCTCGTTAACATCATCTTTGCTCATTGTGAATCCCTGAATTGCTCATTTTGATTTACAATTTCAGATTCAGTGTTTTGCCCACTGAGACAGTTTCTCATACCGCAATTTGTCTGAATTTCAAACAAATAATGTGGGGAGATTATCCCATCTTAATCAAACATACTTCAACACGTCCACCATGTGTACTACTTTTTCCTTTTGAGCTCGTCCTCAGCAAGGGTTCCTTATATGCCAAAACATATTTTGTACGGCAGTGTCTTATGTCTTTATATAAAGAGTTTAAGAAAAGCAACATGACAGACATTTGTGGAGAACACAGTAACCTGATGAAGCGAAACAAAATGTGTCATAGCAAAGCATGTTCCCCTCTGCGAACAGAACTGTCCCCTCGGTCTCAGTTTGCGACTGACAGTGCGCATCCTCTAAATGCTGTGAGCGGAGCTTTGAGGGCACAAACTGGATAAATCCTGTCTCTGTACTCGCTGTCGCTCCAGGCCAGTGGAGGGATTTTCCTCGGGGAGTGTTCGGGCTTGGCCACAATGCATTGTGGGGGTGCTGGTGAGTCACGGCTGTGTGGAAGTGGTGATAGAGACGGTGAACAGCTTTCTTAATGTCAGCCGTAATACCCAGGCAGACATGTAGGGCCTAATCGAGTATGGCACTTCCCAGAGCAACAAAAGGAAAAAGGACTACCAGCTCATCTTTTCATCATTATACAATTGTTTTGTGCCGCTGATGTGCCAACAACCTGGATTACCAGCCTAAACTCTCTCCCCTTTTTTATGTAATTTAATTTAAGTGTGACATATTGTGTAATATTTTATTTTTCAAGGATAAAAAGAACCTTGCTAGCCATAGACAGTACCTTGCCAGGGAAGAAGGACCCTTCAATGAGATTTAGAGCCTGTAGGCATAACCTTCTGCCCTACTGAGTATGAGAGTGAAAAGCTAACCAAGCATGAACAGGCTGTCTTGTCCACTCACATACTGACACATTGCTGATTCATAAACAGCCGCCTTTTCTCTTTTTATCTTCAAGTTTGAATGCTTGACACATCAAGGAGCGGTGAAAAGATAGAAAAGGCATTTTACCATTTCATGACAAGGAGTAGAAGAAAGAAGAAAGATAAAACAAAGTGTGAAAGTAGAATTATTATTTTAGGTGATGGATGGGTCCATTTCTACCTCCTGGAGTGATCCAAAGACCGAGATTCTCTTTTATGTTTGTCTTTTTGTCCATTTTAGAGGCAGTAAGATTTATCAAACCCGGTTGTATTTAGGTGTTTAGTGCTAATTCTCAAATGTTTGCATGCTCAACTAAGACGGTGAATATGGTTTACATTCTGCCTGCTAAATATTAGCATGTTAGCATGTTGACGTTAGCCTAAATCCCTACTGTGCCTTAATATAGCCTCACTGAGCTACTAGACTGTAACGTCTTTCTGCCCTTTCATGAAAATCGTGTGTTTATAATCCTCAGGTCAAAACTTTCTTATTTGCATGTAACACTTTAAAAGAATAACTTCAGCAGTGTCAACCAATCTCACATTAAAGGAAAACTGATCAAACTTAAAATGGACTTTTGGCTTCCAACCGTAGATTAAGTTCAGAGTGATTTCAGATTTCTTTGCTGAATGTTATGACAGTCACAACATTAGTCTGTCCCGATTGGTGTCAACATAGGAAATCCATTTTTGCTCTCTCTGATGAAACAAAAAACTGGCAGAAGATATTCCTTTTTAAATGTTACGATTTGACGGATTTCTAAACGTTCTTTGAGACATGCTGTCACCAAGACCGAGACTTCAAAGATGACAGTTATTGACGTGCGAAAATGGATCCGGTTGAAGAACTCTGTCAGTAATCTCCTCTAAATGTTATTCTTAATCCTCTCCAGCCTTGAAATATGATTGAAGTGGCAGCTCACTACAGTCTCATTCAATGTGTGTTTTAGTTTTAAGAAAGGGACAGATAAGCAGAGGTTCAGAGGGTTAGGTTTTCTAATTCTGAGTTTCTATCGTGATCGTGTTGCTTCTGTGGAATCTGTAGCCTTTTTCCAACATCTATCAAAAATAAAACCACCTTAAGATCATGTGTAGTTATGTATAAAATACCATCAACAATGTTTCCAAATGTCTTAAATCCGAGATAAATCCATAATTTAAATAATGTAGCGGTTGGTTTTCTATGATAGAAACTCTCCTAGATTTATTTTTCATCCATTTTTAAACCACATTTGTTTGGTTAACTTTTTAAATCCTGGTGTGTTAAACTAAATATTTTAACCTTATAAAAGATTTTACCAGACGTCTGGATCATCAGTCAGAGAAACAAGCCGAGCCAACAGTGCTCTGGTACTCTGGGACATCAATGTTTCTGGCTGGCTTTGACTTTTAAATGGAAATTTCTTTATTCAGTTTTTTTACCAATTTTAATCATGGGGCCTGTTTGTTTTGAAGAGGAGCAGACCTGGAACAAATCTTCTAAACGATGATCCTTGAAGGACTCCGGGAGTAGCCAACTACTGCAACCCCCCCAGCCTGCCTCTCCCATGACAACACATTCTCACTCCCAACTCGGCCTATGTTGACATTATGTCAGGGTCCCTGTCGTCACTTTCCAACGCAAGGGGGGGCCCTTTAGCGTCGAATTTCAACTATCAGGGAGTCCCATTGACTTGCATAGAGCTCCCTGAACGTTGGTAATAGAAATGCTCTCCGCAGATCCATTCTCACAGCGTTTATCAACCTTTTTCTAACTCAATATCAAGCCAAACTTATTGTTTTTACTTCTTTATTTTAATTGTATAATTTCAGATTTTTGTTGCTGTCAGTTAGGGGGAGAGTAAGGGCTCAGAATACTGAAATCTGTATTGTTTCATCGTTTTTTTCCTACTAATTTTGTATTCTTTTCTAAACCACACACTGTTATGTACTCAACAATAAGACACAATTATCCTTGTGTTTATTTATTTGTTTGATTGTATAATGTCGGACTTTTGCAGTCTGTCATGACCGAGGGTCGGAGCAGCTCATTCGAACACAGGAATTTTTTTATATTTTCAAAATAAGAGTTCATTTTAATATTATGTTTGATAATATATTTTTTATTAACTAGACCACTGGGTCATGTTAAGACCATATTTTCTGTCGGTTTGGTGTTACGAATATAAAAACAATATGTGGATAACAAAATACATCCATCATAAACTAAACTGGAAACAGCAGTATGTTTTATTGTGTTAACACTGTAAACCTGAGTGCTTTAACCGCCTAGTGGTGAAAGCATGTTATTGAATTTTTTTGTTGATACGTTATATTTGATGAAAACATAAAAATATTAAGAGTACATACTTTCATAGGGGGAAAGTAGAAAGTCAATGATAGAAATATAGAATATAAAATATCAATAAGATACTGTAAGTGATCTCTACAATAAAACAGTTTAGTGCAGGACGTCCAAAGATATTAATAGGAGGATGTGCAAAACAGACAAACTAATTAGGCTTTATTTAAACATTAAAGAATACTTTAGGTTAAGGTCTTCTTTTAAATAAGAAAAAAGCTTTGGGGGTATCTACAGATAAATATTAAGCCTGACAAAGTACTTAACGTCTAATATATTGCATAATTTGTTTTGGGACTTGACAATCAACTTTCCTGCAATGTTAACTATGTTGAAGCACTTATTTTAACTGATATTATACATATTTATTAAACTCTTATAAGATGTATGTAGATAGAATAAGAAATGTGCAGAATATGACAATTTAATGGTGGAGGTACACATATATCGATAGATGTCTGGTAATGCACTGTTGAGGAACCTGTGACCCAAGTTTTTCATCTCCGACCTTGTCAGGTATTGAACATTCAATAAATAAAGAACACAGAATTATTAAATATAAATCACAGAATTTGTGTGATTATACTAAATGATTTACAAATAAACACCACTGCATATTTACAACATGCTGCTGTAACGAAAACATTTCCAACTTGGGATCAATAAAGTATATCTTATCTTATTTTATCTTAAGATGATCGATGGCTACTGCCATATTTGCAAAATGTGCCTCTGAACCTTGACAAGTGCATGTTTCAAGGCTTATCAATTAACAACAGGAGGGGTCACAGACATAAGACCAGCTGTTAAATAAAGCTCTTCTGACCTTAGCTGTCATGTGGGTATATTAATGCTGCCCATTATGGACAATTTTCACCCATTTATTAATTATATGTTTTAAATTTGAGTGTTTCCTATCCCCTAAACCTCCAGGGGTGTACACAGTTTAATACTGGCAACTTCTTATTATGGGAAATACGAAAACGTCTTTTAAAACTACAATTCCCAGTAGAGACGTGCCATAGAACATGTTGCGAAACACACAATAGCAGGCATGTGTAGTTCTGGGGACGGGGTGGGGGGTGGAGCTGGACCCATTCCAATCCAGTTTTGGATAGTCTGCCGTGGAAATCCCATTTCAAAGTGCTGTTTGACGCTCGGCGTAACCCTCGGCGCAACCCTCGGCGCAACCCTCGGCGCACTGCCACTCAAACATCCAATCACAGAGCTTGAGGACTAATCACGGGGGTTTGTCAAGGAAAGCGGAGAGAATACTTACTTCCGGTTGTAAAATTATCTAAAGCAACTACTATGAGCTGCTCCGACCCTCGGTCCTGACGGACTCCAACTTGTGTTTATTAATCAAACAAATAAATAAACACAAGGATAATTGTGTCTTATTGTTGAGTAAATAACAGTGTGTGGTTTAGAAAAGAATACAAAATTAGAAGGAAAAAACGATGAAACAATACAGATTTCAGTATTCTGAGCCCCTACTCTCCCCCTAACTGACAGCAACAAAAGTCCGAAATTATTCAATTAAAATAAAGAAGTAAAAACAATAAGTGTGGCTTGATATTGAGTAAAAAGAAGGTTGATAAACGCTGTGAGAATGGGTCTGCGGAGAGCGTTTCGCCGCGATCCCAACTCGTCTATTACCAACGTTCAGGGAGCTCTATGCAAGTCAATGGGACTCCCTGATAGTTGAAACTCGACGCTAAAGGGCCCCCCCTTGCATTGGAAAGTGACAACAGGGACCCTGACATAACGTCAACATAGGCCGAGTTGGGAGTGAGAATGTGTTGCCCATGAACCCACTTCACAACACAACAATCTAAATTAAATAAATTACTACATATTTTATGTTAAATGAAACAATTCCCCGCACTTTGCTTGCTCTGCACTCCGTGTTTTTGTCTCTTCACATCATTAAGTCCTGTTGTGTTAAAATGTATTTGCACTTGAATGTCAAGTTACAACAATACCTACAGTAAGCAAAAACAGATGTTAGATAGTCTGGGGTGTCATGTCTGTATTATTCAGTGTATTCACAGCATTTGAAGTGTCTATGTGGTGGGAAAAAACACAATAGAAAGCAGATTACACATGAAAATCAGAAGAAACTTTACTACACATGCAAGAGTTACATTCTGAGATTTAATTAAATAAAAGAAGCAAGGCTCTTCATGACTTCAGGGCGTTTATCTGCATGCTTTTTCGCCCTCTGCTTTAAAGATAGCAGGGAAAAACATTTTTTGGGTAATGCTTCCTCTCGCATTTTGGGTGTGTCAGTCAGTTTTTATTCTGTGTGTGTGTGTGTATTTAATTGCCTCCAGCTTGTCAGACATCCCTCACTGTTAAGTGCCAATCATCTCAGAAAATTACATTTTGTTCCATATCCCTGTATAAGCAGTGAATCATTCTAATCAGGTTCTCTCGCCACTGCAGTTTTTGCACACTAATTAAATTCTCCCTTAATTCAAAAGATGACCCATCGGCCTGCCTCTCAACTGTCCATCATCCAAACTGTTTCCCCTAGGGGATTTACAGCCGAATGGGACGGATGTGAGGAAAGTATGTCTGTAAGTAGGTATCAATGTGGAAAGCTTCTCTGGTAAATTAAGC
Source organism: Trematomus bernacchii (assembly GCF_902827165.1). Classification (NCBI taxonomy): domain Eukaryota; kingdom Metazoa; phylum Chordata; class Actinopteri; order Perciformes; family Nototheniidae; genus Trematomus; species Trematomus bernacchii. Next base: position 15,531,251 of record NW_022988043.1, read on the forward strand.
TGCTTGAGGCAGTAAACATGAACATAAACATCAATCTGAACTTTATTCATGCGTAAACTGAAGAATGCAGTTTTATAATGTAAGCATTGGAAATACCAAGTAGCATCAAAGTGATTGAAGCAAATTGTAGTATTCTACAGGAATAAGTATAAACAAACATGTATGTGATTAGTCTGCATGACAATAATTTCATGCAACGCTAGAGCTGTCACAATATCCTATTTTTACGATACGATTTTCATGACCAAACATGTTAGGCATCTGTTTCCTGTTTGCAAGCTTTGCCTTCATTGCTGATGAATTTCACAGAGACAGGGATCACACCAACCCAAGAAGTTTGTATATCCTCTCAGTGGCTCAGATGAAAGACAATCCCACCTGTCGTGCATCTCCCACAGCTTCGCTCCCATCCTCATCTCAAACACAACAATCTTTCGCCTCCGCCGCTCACAATCTTCAAGTCATCAGCCTCTGCTGAGGTGACACCCAGGTTTAAAATGAAGCTTTCACACCACAAAGTCCGCTTGGCACTGGGATCTTATCACACTTTGGCATGCTCTATATGCTTTGCTGTGATGCGACAGTAGAGAAATACATTTTAAGAGACCTTCTCCTACACACTCCACCCCTTGCCTGCCTCCATTGGACTCTATGATGACTAGTAATAATAATGCATTACATTTTTTATTAGAGAGCTTTTACAGGTGCTCAAAGCGCTTTACAATTACACATGTAAGAGTCATTACTGTGGACATGCGGGTAAAGTGTCTTGCCCAAGGACACAACGGCCTGACGCAGTGGCGGCTGAGGCGGGTTTCGAACTGTAGTTCACCAACTTGATCTGATGATCAACGCTCTAACCACTGCGCCAAAACCGCCTAGTGACATATATTATGTAACACTAGCCCTAGGCCAGCGCTCCAACACATTGTACGTGATAGGTTAAGGGGTGGGACATCTCTAAGCGGTTGACCAATCACAACAGAGCTGTCCAGCTAACCAATCAGAGCAGACTGGGCTTTAGACAGAGGGTGAAAAGAGGTGCTGAAGCACAGGCAGTATGAGAAAAAGAAAGACCCTTTTGAACATTAAAGCATGGAGACATCCCAGCTAGCGGGGAACGTTCTCACAACTTTGGCTAACATTACCAACAGGTTCTAATAATGTTTTAAAGAAACGTTTTAATCTGATGTTCAAAGAACCTTTTTAGGATGTTTATTATTTCAAATAATGTTCCTATAAGGTTTAAGGTTAACTAAGACATAACGTTTTAACTGCAACATTCAGAGGATGTTTTGAGGATGTTATTAAGGCCTGAGATGACAGAAAGTTTTTTTATAAAACGTTCCTTTAATGTGATATGTTAACAAAGGTGAAACGTTTTGCCTGCAACATTCTAAGGATGTGTTTTGGACGTTGTTGGGGTAACACATTAAAGATGTTCTTTATAAAACGTTCCCTCAATGTTACATGATAACAAATGAAAAACATTCTCGAAGCAACATTCTGAAAATGTTTTCAGGATGTTATTGAGGCCTGAGATGACAGAAAGTGTTTTATAAAATGTTCCTTGCATTTGTTTGAAAAGGATGTTTTAAAAAAAATCTGATGTCACCATATTTTCCTTTTGAAAAAAACAAACAAGCACGCAATTCATGATAAGTTGTAAGCAGATATTGCATGTTTGCGGTGGCATGTGTGAGTTCCCAGCTAGAAATGTTTGTTACCATTCGTTGTTCTAGGAATGTTTTCAGCGGGCCTTTTTATTTTGGTTCCCAGAATGTTTTTCTGAAAGGTAGGATAACGTTCTTTAAAAACATTCTTGAAATGCTTGGTAATAACCTTCTTGAAATGTTTTTGATAACCTTCTTAAGATGTTTTTGATAACCTTCTTAAGATGTGTTTGATAACATTGTTAGAACACAATGCCCTACTATTCCTTATTCTGGCAACATAAAAAAATCTAACTTGCAGCTGAAAACGTTTTAAGAATAGTAGGGCATAATGTTCTAACAATGTTATCAAAAACATTTAAAAAAAGGTTATTACCAAGCATTTTAAGAATTTTTTTAGAGAAAGTTATCCTACCTTTCAGAAGAACATTCTGGGAACCAAAATAAAACGTCCAGCTGAAAACGTTTTAAGAATAGTAGGGCATAATGTTCGAACAATGTTATCAAAAACATCTTAAGAAAGTTATCACCAAACAGAGAACGTTATCCTACCTTTCAGAAGAACATTCTGAGAACCAAAAGCAAACGTCCCGCTGAAAACATTCCTAGAACAGTGAATGGTAACATTCTCAGAATGTTTTTAGAACCAAAAATGTCTAGCTGGGATTTCACAGAAAAGGCACAAAATACAAATATGAACCTGAAAATGTGCGGAATATGTCCCTTTTTAATATATGTTTAACATATCAACTCTTTCTGTTCTGCCTGGGTTACAATGACAATATTTTGATTCAAATCAAATTGACATTTTACCTAAAGAAAAATTGTCAAAGGATAGGAGCTCAACTGTTTGACTTGACACTGGAGACGTAGGGTTTATTATGTTCTCAGGAAGTCGGTGTTTAGTGTTTTAAATATTTAACCATGACCGCAAACTTTCTTACACCTCAATTACCATAAACATGGTAGATGTCTATACGTGGGTTTGGATTGACAACCATTGTTGTTGTGTATATGAGGATTTTCTGTCTTCATAAAGTCTTAAGCTAGTTTGTGAACCGGATGACCTTACCAAATTGTGAATGTTGTTGCCATGGATGAATAATAATAAGTAATTGAAGTCAGTTACACAATTATTCTAGGAGCGGCATAGCCTGTAAGAAATATTTGTGTGCCTAAAACTCAATTTGCACAAATGATTGACAAAATGCTGCTGCCGGGACACCCTGACCAGACAAATGTGCCATCTGCCCCCCATCTCCCAAACATATTATTCTCGCAACCCATAAAATATTTGTTTAGACATCAATCTTTCTTTTCCGTAAAAAATAGGCTGTGACTTGTGACGTAATATGCAGCCTGCCAGAAGATGGAAGTCTAGCCCGATTTCAAGGTAGACTGCCCGGCTAAATTTAGAAGCTGTAATTCATTCATCACCCAGTTAGTGAATGCTCCAGAGATGCCCATTCTTCTTCCTTGGTGTTAAATCTGTCCTTCAGGGTCTCTGCCCATGACTTTGGAACAGTCTGCTGAACAAGGTTTCCTCAACAAATCTACCCACCAGCGTGCGCCTTTATTGCATCCCACATAGTTCTGTTGTCACAATTGATCTGCCCTGATAAAAAGCTTTCAAACGCAGGAGAACAGAGTGTTACTCATCTTTTATTACTCAGTATTAAAGATGTTTTCCACGTTAGTTGCCAGATTTGCAACCAGCCAGAACTTTCTTCAGCGTGTGCATGTATTATGATGCCAATTTGTAAAGATCAAACACTGCATTCTGGGTCAATGCTGAGTATCGATCTGAGTCATAGTTTGGGAAATATTATTGCTGTCGTAAATCAACATTGAAATTGGGGTAAAATAAAAAAAGAATGATGAATTAACTTACTCTAGTTTATCCCCATCATACAAGAAACATGTTTGAAAGTGGCTTTATTAACCACAAATCCAATAAAGAAAACATAAGGTGAGATCAAATGTACGGTGGCTCTGAAGTGCAAGTCAAAACAACATTTCAGAAAACACTACAGCATTTCAGAAAACGCTACAGCATTTCAGAAAACACCACAGCATTTCAGAAAACGCTACAGCATTTCAGAAAACACTACAGCATTTCAGAAAACGCTACAGCATTTCAGAAAACACCACAGCATTTCACAAAACACTTAAACATTTCAACTTTAACGGAAAGGGTATTCCTTTAGGGAGAACATTTCTTGTTTGTGCTTGGACAGAGCCAGCCAGAGAAGCACTGCTGTGATTGGTTGTTTTTGCTGCCAGTCAAGAAATGATGCTTCGTGATTGGTCAGCACCCGACAGCGCAAAATGTCCCAAAACATCAGCTGTTAGCTGTTAGCACACAGAGCTCACATCTCCTCATATCTGTTCAGAAACTGGACAAAAGTTAAACCTGTACAAAACACAGACTGTCGTGGCAAATACAGTCGCTGCTTTATTTCTGTCTGTATGACGTTATTGTGAGTTTGGACGGAGCAGCTACAGGTTAGTTTAGCCTGATCGATCCGATCCCCATTCAGAAAACACGCATTTTAAAAGGTTTTTCGCCTGCCGTCTTGTCTGCACACTTGTCAAGCATTAATTCATGGTTTTTACTAACAGGTATCAGTTGGTACCTATCATAGTATTTGCATGGATATAAGCCCCGCCCCCTCTCCAGCGCGCCTTGTTTGAATGACAGGAGTAAACACAGCTGACAGCCGCGGTGAAACTCGAGCGATTAGAGCGAAGCAAATATTCGGGGCTTATCTCCATGTAAATTACTATGGTAGACTAAAACAAAATGAACATATTCTACCGTGATTTAATTGTAATACACGTTTCAAAATGATGCCGAAGTAACAACATACTGATACCGGTTAGTAAAAACCATGAATTAATGCTTTAACAAGTGGGCAGACAAGACGGCAGGCGAAAAACCTTTTAAAATGCGTGTTTTCTGAATGGAGATCGGATCGATCAGGCTAAACTAACCTGTAGCTGCTCCGTCCACACTCACAACAACATGATAGAGACAGAAATAAAGCAGCGACTGTATTCGCCAGACTGTCTGTGGTTTGTACATGTTTAACTTTTGTCCAGTTTCTGAACAGATATGAGGAGCTGTGAGCTCTGTGTGCTAACAGCTCACCGCTGATGTTTTGGGACATGTTGCGCTGTCGGGTGCTGACCAATCACGAAGCGTCATTTCTTGACTGGCAGCAAAAACAACAAATCACAGCAGTCCCAGCTAGACATTTTTGGTTCTAAAAACATTCTGAGAATGTTACCATTCACTGTTCTAGGAATGTTTTCAGCGGGAACTTTTCTTTTGGTTCCCAGAATGTTCTTCTGAAAGGTAGGATAACGTTCTCTAAAAACATTCTAAAAATGTTTGGTGATAACTTTCTTAAGATGTTTTTGATAACCTTCTTAAGATGTTTTTGATAACATTGTTCAAACATTGTGCCCTAATATTCTTAAAACGTTTTCAGCTGGACGTTTTATTTTGGTTCCCAGAATGTTCTTCTGAAAGGTAGGATAACGTTCTCTAAAAACATTCTTAAAATATTTGGTGATGACCTTCTTCAAATGTTTTTGATAACATTGTTCGAACATTATGCCCTACTATTCTTAAAATGTTTTCGGCTGGATGTTCTATTTTGGTTCCCAGAATGTTCTTCTGAAAGGTAGGATAACGTTCTCTAAAAACATTCTTAAAATGTTTGTTGATAACCTTCTTAAGATGTTTTTGATAACCTTCTTAAGATGTTTTTGATAACCTTCTTAAGATGTTTTTGATAACATTGTTAGAACATTATGCCCTACTGTTCTTAAAACGTTTTCAGCGGGACGTTTTATTTTGGTTCCCAGAATGTTCTTCTGAAAGGTAGGATAACTTTCTCTAAAAACATTCTTAAAATGCTTGGTAATAACCTTTTTTAAAAATGTTTGATAACATTGTTAGAACATTATGCCCTACTATTCTTAAAACGTTTTCAGCTGCAAGTTCGATTTTTTTATGTTGCCAGAATGTAGGGTAGTGTGCTTTATCGTTCCGATTTATTAGAAGTCTTTTTATTTTATTTAACCTGTTAAGCCCGAGAGACCCCGGTATCGGGGCACTGCCGCAACATCTTGCAGGAAACAGTGTCTGAGGGCATGTTCATTTAATAAACTATGAATGTTTTATATCCATGTAACGGGAAGAAACTCATCTAACCGATCTTTTTTTTTTTTTTTCAAAAGAAAACCCACAATGCTAACACTGAACCTCTGAATTAGCAACGAGCGAAAGATGCTAACAGATTACTGCACCGAAAATCACTCACAAAACCTTATTATTTATCTTTTCTCTACATCCATGACATCGTTTCACATCGTGAGGTGACACAGATTCGATGGGTACCCTCATTATCACTGAATTATACGAAATGGCGACGTTATAAGCAAAAACGGACATCAAAACAGGTGACGCTAGGTAGCTAAAAATGCTAACATTTTTACCTTGGCTCTGTAGTCTCTCCAAAGTGGTCTTCAATGGCATTAAAACGATACAAACGCTGCTGAAGTTAATCCATAGGTTAATCCAATGTGTCTGTGTCCCTTTGAAATGATTTCTGATAATCCATGAGCAATAAAACTGCTTTTCCGTTTCCCAGATGTCAGAGCTAAAGATAGGTTCGCTCTGATGCAAAACTGCATGTGCGAAGCCCCCACCTTTTCTTTTCACAATGAGTGTGTGTGGGGGGCTCCCCCTTCAATTCTATTGGCTCTAACGCTCAGAAAGAGGTGTCAACCATCACAATCGAGCAAGGGGGGCCAGAGTTATGGAAAATCCACCCAAATGACCCCAGAAGTGGTTTGTTTTTGCTAAATCTCTCTAAAAAGGTCAAATGTCACTTGTTTTGCATCAATCTTGATACAGGGTACTTATTATATGTTGTACTTTGGATTCCTAAAGCTTTTAGTCTACCTTACCATCATCCAAGGGTAGTTTTCACTATAAGTAAAAATAATTTTTGGACGGACACTATAATTTACAGTTTTTTACTATGTAAAATCTGAATTTTCTTTAAAATAAAAAACATCTATATTGATTCTGACTTTTCTACATCCAACTCACAGGTTTATCATTACTTTGAGAAAAAAGATGATTAATTTAACCCTTTTAGAGGGGAAGATATGGTCATTTGTTCTGGGAATGTCATTTTCGAGCCTGAGACCTGAAAAACAGGCTCAGGGCTTAACAGGTTAATAACATCCTCAATACATCCTCTGAATGTTGCAGTTAAAACGTTATGTCTTAGTTAATCGTAAACCTTATAGGAACATTATTTGAAATAATAAACATCCTAAAAAGGTTCTTTGAACATCAGATTAAAACGGTTCTTTAAAACATTATTAGAACCTGTAGATAACGTTAGTCAAAGTTGTGAGAACGTTCCCCGCTAGCTGGGCCTCCACTTAACATTGATTGTCTAAATCAAGTACAGCATGGCTGGCATATCAAGATACTACAAGATGAACTCTGTTTTATGTTTTTTTTTTATGCGCCATGATTTTAAACAAAAATGTTAAAATCTCCTTCTTTCTGCATTAAATGTGCCCCTCTCATTCAAATATTTGCCCCATCATGGCCCCCCCAGTAAAATTAGTCTAGAACCGCCACTGGGAATCAGCATTTGATTTCTCATTCTCAATCAATAAGAACTTTATGGAAGTAGACTCAGTCTGATCTAAAGTCATTCCATTTTTCCTGTTAGGCTCGACTCTATTGTCTTTCCCTAGTTCCAAAAAGCAGGATTAAAGCGGTGTATAAATACATACAGGAGTTCATTTCCCATTAATAACTGCAAGGATCCCTGATTAAGATTTATGATGAGATCTACAAGCACAAGCCCTTAATTGCACTGAAAATTAAAGCAATATGGTCCACTTGCGTTAGTGTAGAAGCAATCAATTATTGTTTTCTCCCTGAATAGCATTAATTGATGTGAAATTAGCATCCACGCCTTCAGCTCTGAGCCCATTATCCGGCGATTACGTAGCAGAAATAAAAAATGAGAGTCAATTCACTTGAGCGATTTCACACTCCAAAAAACACACTCACAGATTTGGAGGAAACATGATTAAGCGTGCTGCTGAGTAATGATAAACTTCTCAAGTATCCTGTCAATTAGACGGTTTGAGAAGTTAGTCAGCGGGTGACGCTTCTGAAAACATTGCGTGAGAGGTTTTGAAAAAGCGGGAAATGTGATACAGAGGCTTAATTTGTAGGATAAGGGGTAATGAAGGAGTTACGAAACCAATACATAATTTAAAGGATCCCTATTATACTGTTTTTCATCAATATATTATAGGTCTCAGATATATACAAAACATGTCTCTGAACTGTTTGGCTCGAAATACCAAACAGATCATGCATTGTAGCATCCCATAATCCCCTCTGTTTCTGCCCTGTTTCAAAAGTGCTGATTCTCTGTCTGTTACTTTAGATGAAAATAAGAAGCCATTCCCCACGCCCCTCTGAGAGATATTTGTTTAAAAAGAACACAATGGTGCTCTAGGAGGAGATTCAGGTGATAAGGTGGGGGGTTACCTTGGTTGGTGATGGGCTAATGGTTACACAAGCCAAAAAATCGTTATGACATAAAGTGGCCAAAATCTGATCAGCTCATTTTCAGACAGGTTTTTATATAAATGGATCAGGACAAAAAGAGAGGTCTTAGTTCCGGAAACTTTCAGAATCTTTTTACACAGAGAGGACACATGTTTATGTATACAGTAAAAGACATGGAAAAGTGGATTTTGCATAATAGGTGACTTTTAAATAAATCAAATCTAAAAAGCAAGATAGAGAAAAAAAAAAAAAGAGGTTAGACAACATGCAAAAACAAAACATCCAACCACCTCTTGGCAAGGAGAGCACCGAGGGTACTTGTTTTTGCTCCGTCCACTGGGCAGGATTGGGCTAACAAGAGGGTCAGTGGCAGTGATGGAGGAGACGTGCAGCAGCGGCCCCTGAGGGACGCATTACTCAGTGCTTTAATCGTCGCAATGATAATCATCTGTGGCAGGAACTGCAGGGAGGCAGTTAGAGCCTATTTGTAGCTCAGTCAAAAGCGCACACGCTCAAATTAATGATCTTCTGCATTGTCTGAAGGAGACGAGGTGGTGGAAGAGGAAGAGGAGGAAGGGAAGGGGGAGGAATATCATAACCACCATCCTGTCCTTGATGGGGGCCATGTTGATGAATTTGATGGCTTTAATGGAATCATTTGACTTCATTTAAATGATAAATCAATGTATGATGGATGGGTCTGACCTTCAAATTGAATGAGAGTTTTACTCACTTTCCTCATTAGCATTTGTCTCACTTAAAACCTATAATTAATACATTTGTTTTCCTTTTTTTTTCTATAGCAAAACCATTGTCAAGAAAACAATCCCAAACCAGAATTTACAAATGAGTAAATTAATTTGTATTCCTTTACCCACAATTAAAATAAAAGACTTGCAGTAAGATAATTCGACCATTGCAGCTCTTAGGCTCTCAATCATTAAAACGTACAAACACGGACCATACCGACTTTTCTTTTTATGAAGCCATAATCTTATATTAACAAATTACAGGTGTCCAGTTCTGGGAAATCATCTTCTTGTTCTTTCCAAGCAATTACTCTAATGGAGCCATTCATAAAACATACTGCTGTTACTAATCACAACCATGCTGCTTATCAAAGCAGCCCCCTTGCAGAATGGCAGCCTTAAATGACAGCAGGATTTACATTTATTTTTTTATACGTAAACTGTATTGTTCTATTGTTTTGTGAACCCCAAGCACACATCCAAACATTCATCAAGATTGTCTTGTTTTAAATTACTGCATTTTGATCTTACATTTGTCGGTCAACCCTAGAGCCCTGTGGCTAGCAAGGATTTGTTTTGTGAAAAAAGCTTTTGCCACAACACAATGCATTTCAGGTTTTTTCTTTATCTCTTAAAAACACAGGTGTTAAGAACCAACATTTCATTGGCAGCAGGAATGACTTACCAGTTCGTTAATATTTGAACATAGGCTTATCACCCGTTTTATGTAACATGGTATTTAGCAAATTGCACACATAACTGTAACAGTTGGTGGATTTCTATGAGCTGAACAAATACCTCTAACTACATTTTGACAAATCAGATTGCCCAACAGACCTTCTAACTAATACAGCTCTGGAACAAATTAAGAGACCATTACAGCATTATCTGTTTCTCTGGTTTTACTATTTATGGTTTTGTGTTTGCGTAACATTTACATTTTTATATTTTATTCTATAAACTACTGAGAACATTTCTCTGTGTTGGAATTCACTAGACACTGAAATGGAATGGCTGCCATACATGTGGAGTTTGAGATTTAAGAAACATTTGGAGTGGTCTCTTGATTTTATCCAGTGCTGTATATGTGAGTAGCAGATAATTGGAAAGTCTAAATTAACAAGCAATAGGACAGTTTCCCGTATTGCTGCCTGTGACCTAAGATTTTCATCGTCATAACTACACTGTAGCTATGTTCGTATGACCAATAAAAGCCTTGAACCTTGAATAATTAATTTCAACTTATTAAACTAAACAAAAGACCTAAGCAGCAGAGAAACTCAACTTTATCTTGAACTGTATGACTGAATTGTCAAATGCACCCCTTTAACTATCTTTATCATACCCCAAATTATATGGTGAAGTGAGAATGATATAAATGTTTGCTTTAGTCCTATCAGTATTTCCAGTCCGACACTTTCCCCGTGACATCTTCTCTTAGCCGCACCTAGCCATTAGCTCTTAGATACATTATTCTTTATAAGCATTTACCTTCTGCATCTTTAGACGCTGTGAGACACTGAAGGTATTACACCCTTCTGCCTTGACTAGTCACACAGTAAAGTTGATGAGGTTTTACAATGATGAGACGTCTGAAAGCCTCTGAAGCAACTCTCTGTGTAACTATCTGATGGTTTCTAAATCAAAGTATAGTAGCCATCAGCCATTCTGGAGCAATGGTTAAGGCACAGCACTCAGCTTAAGTTCCTGTTCAGGATTCTTATCATGAAGTATATTGAGGTCTCTATTCCTTTGCAGATGCTCAACAGTGACGATTGTATGTATTGGTTTGCCTCCTGACACCAGGACTGGAAAATAAATAATAACTGCAGGTTGAGAAGTGTGGATTTTATAGCTTAAAAGTGAGTGTGTTTGAGTGTGCTAACATCTATAGAGGGTGAAAAGAAAGCAGGACTTTTACTTATTTTCATACTAACAATAATAAAACGGCTTTTAAGGCCCAAATGGCCAAACATTTCCCAGCTAGCGGGGATAGTTCTCACAACTTTGGCTAACATTACCTACAGGTTCTAATAATGTTTTAAAGAAACATTTTAATCTGATGTTCAAAGAACCTTTTTAGGATGTTTATTATTTCAAATAATGTTCCTATAAGGTTTAAGGTTAACTAAGACATAACGTTTTAACTGCAACATTCAGAGGATGTTTTGAGGATGTTATTAAGGCCTGAGATGACAGAAAGTTTTTTTATAAAACGTTCCTTTAATGTGATATTTGAACAAAGGTGGAACGTTTTGCCTGCAACATTCTAAGGATGTGTTTTGGACGTTGTTGGGGCAACACATTAAAGATGTTCTTTATAAAACGATCCCTCAATGTTACATGATAACAAATGAAGAACATTCTCCAAGCAACATTCTGACAATGTTTTCAGGATGTTATTCTTTTTTTATAAAACGTTCCTGTGATGGCAAATATTAACACGGTCATGGTCAACGTCAGAGTTATTTCTAGAGCGCTTTAAAAAACAAACTTGTTGCATTTGTTTGAAAAGGATGTTTTAAAAAATCTGATGTCACCATATTTTCCTTTTAAAAAAAACAAACAAGCACGTAATTCATGATAAGTTGTAAGCAGATATTTCATGTTTGCGGTGGCATGTTTGAGTTCCCAGCTAGACATTTTTCTGCTTCTCAAAAAATGCTGAGAATGTTACCATTCATTGTTCTAGGAATGTTTTCAGCGGGACGTTTTATTTTGGTTCCCAGAATGTTCTTCTGAAAGGTAGGATAACGTTCTTTAACCTGTTATGCACGGCCCCCCCGGTACCGGGCGGATAAACGCGTCATTTGCAGGAAACAACGTCTAAGGAATCTTAATATTTAATAAAACTATGAATGTTTTATATCCATGTAACGGGAAGAAACTCAGCTAACTGATCTTTTTAATTTTTTTTCTCCAAAAAAACCCCACAATGCTAGCACTCAGCCTCTGAATTAGCCACGAGTGAAAAAATGTAACCTAAAACGGCACTTAAACTCACAATAACTCCCTTATTACTTATCCAAGATGCACAGCCAACCACTCGTTTTTGGTGTCCTGGAGACACTGAATCTGTGTAAAAAACCTCAACACTCAGTGATAAACATTTGCGACGCTATAAACGAAAGCGTACATCATAACATGTGGAGCTAAGTAGCTAGAAACGCTAACATGGCTTACCTTGGTCAAAACTGGTCTTCAATGGCATTACAAACGATAAAAAAACGATGCTGCAGTTAATCCATAGGTTCATCCAATGTATCTGTGCCCTCTTTGAAATTATTTCTGATAATCCATAAGCAATAAAACTGCTTTTTAGTTTCCAAATGCCAGAGGGAGAGATAGCTCCACTCTGCTGCACATTTACATGCGCGCAGCCCCCACCTTTTCTCTTCACAACGTCTGTGTGTGGGAGCCTCCCCCTTCGATTCTATTGGCTCTAACGGTCAGAAAGAGGTGTCAACCATCAAAATCGAGCAAGGGGGGCCAGAGATATAGAAAAAGAAACATTTTCACCCAAATCACCTCAGAGGTGGGGTGGTTTTGGCTAAACCTCTCTAAAAAGGTCAAATGTCACTTGTATTGCATCAATCTTGATACAGGGTACTTACTATATTATATGTTGTACTTTGGATTCCTAAAGCTTTTAGTCTACTAACCCATCATCCAAGGGTAGTTTTCACTATCTGTAAAAAATTATTTTTGGACGGACACTATAATTTACAGTTTTTTACTATGTAAAATCTGAATTTTCTTTAAAATAAAAAACATCTATATTGATTCTGACACTTCTACATCAAACTCACAGATGTAACCTTGCTTTGATAAAAGAAATTATTCATATAACCCTTTTAGAAGTTAAGTTGTAGTCATTTGTTTTGGGCATGTCATTTTCGAGCCTGAAACATGAAAAACAGGCTTGGTGCTTAACAGGTTAAAAACATTCTTGAAATGTTTGGTGATAACCTTCTTAAGATGTTTTTGATAACATTGTTAGAACATTATGCCCTACTGTTCTTAAAACGTTTTCAGCGGGACGTTTTATTTTGGTTCCCAGAATGTTCTTCTGAAAGGTAGGATAACGTTCTCTAAAAACATTCTTAACATTTTTGGTGATAACTTTCTTAAGATGTATGAGTGCATTGAGACAATGAATAGGACGTATAAAAACGAATTTGCATGCCAATATTCACTCACATGCACTTATAATCACACTAAGGTATGTAGGCCCAGTATTCATAATATCATATGTGTAAAATATCAGAAAATAAATCACACTTTTTTCTGACTATAAAGGTTGTGTCTCATATGTAGGTTCTAACTGTTAGATAAGCTATCTGGCCGTGTGTGGTTTGTGAGGGCTGCGTATAAACAGTGTCCGCTGTTTATGCATATTGGATAAAAATCGTTATTGCACCCTTTAGATTTGAGACAGACAGACATATAGAAGAACGGTCCGACTGTCACTGCCCGTCCCTGAAGCCCCTGTTAGTGTTTGTTTCTACAACCCCCCCCCCTGCCTGCTGGTCTGCTCTACACAGCTGAGAGCAATCTCCAATCAACCACACCTGCAACCTGCTCATCAGCCACACTATGAAAGCCTGCAGCTTGCACTCATTCCCTGCCGGATTGTTGCCGTGAACGGTTTGTTGCGTGCCACTCTAGCTTTTTGCCAGCATATTCTTTGACAACTTTGCCTGCTTTTGCCTCACACTCATTTGTATGTCTCTCCCAGGAGGAATCCAAGGCCTTCCACACTCCCAAGACCAGCCAGGCCTCTCTGCCCACCCTGGAACAACTGTTTCCCACTGCCGCCATAACCAACCTCCACTCCCAGCTCCCCTTTTCTAATAAACAAATGTTACTTTCACCAACTGATTCCGAGTCTGATTCTGGGTCCCCTCCAGTACATGTGACACCGACAGTGACTTGTACTAGCTGCTGGTGTTAAGGTTCGGCAAAAGGTAGGACCCAAATGCAGATTAAAAGGGAAGCGGGTTTCAAAACAAAAGTGAGCTTTAATAAAAAAGCTGATAATGTAAATAACATGGCATGAAACACATAGGTAACACGAGGAAGATACAATACCAAAAACGATCGTGACCAACATGGAGGGAGACAGGAAAAATAAACAATGAACCGACAAGGCACACAGGGGAAGACAAGACTAAATACAGAGAGGGGTAATCACAAGACAAGACACAGCTGGGGTAAGGGAGGCAGAAACACAAGGGCAACAGGTGAACACAATCAGACAATCAGACACACCAGGGAAACTAACGGCAGGAAGGCAAACACAGGAAGAAGGAACAGAGAAGACACAAGGAGGAAAACATTTCAAAAATGGTGGAAAATGAAAACATAAATACAAAACCGTAACAGAACCCCCACCTCAAGGGACGGATTCCAGATGTCCCAAGAAAACCCCAAAAAGTCCAAAACCTCTAGAAGGGTGGGCGGAGGGGGCCCGGAGGAGGGACGCACAACCAGGACCAAAAGGGTGGGTGGAGGGGGTCCGGAGGACGGGCCCGGAAGGGGTCCCGGGCGGACGGCCCGGGGGCAAGGCAGAGTCCAAAAAGGGGCGAAGGCCACAGCGGGCGAACTCAGGGGCCCGGGCATGAGAGCAAAGGCAGTGGCTGGAAGAGTCAGGAGGCCGGGCTCGAGGGCGAAGACCACGGCTGGGGAATTCAAGGGGCCGGGCTCGAGGGCGAAGGCAGCGGCTGGAAGAGTCAGGGGGCCGGGCTCGAGGGCGAAGACCGCGGCTGGAAGAGTCAGGGGGCCGGGCTCGAGGGCGAAGACCGCGGCACTCAGGGGGCCGGGCTCGAGGGCAAACAAGAAGGCGGCGACGGGACAGCTCCGGAGGCCGGGCAGGAAGGTGCTGACGGGACAACTCCGGAGGCCGGGCAGGAAGGCGCCGACGGGACAGCTCCGGAGGACGGGCAGGAAGGTGCTGACGGGACAACTCCGGAGGACGGGCAGGAAGGCCATGACGGGACAGCTCCGGAGGCCGGGCAGGAAGGTGCTGACGGGACAACTCCGGAGGACGGGCAGGATCCAGTATCGGCCGGACAGGAACCGGAGCCGATGGGACAGGCGTAGACGGGATCCTGAACATGACATGGGCTGGTGTCAATGGGACCCCAGATGGAGCAAGGGCTGGTGTCGACTGGACCCCCAACGGAACAGGACACAGAGTTGGCAGGACCCCCGGCGGGACAGGTGTCGGCGGGACCCCCAACAGAACAGAACATGGAGCTGGCAGGACCCCCGGCGGGACAGGTGTCGGCGGGACCCCCAACAGGACAGGATATGGTGTTGGCAGGAAACCCGGCGGAGCAGTAGTCGGTGGGAACCCCAACGGGACAGGACATGGGGTTGGCAGGACCCACAGCGGAACAGGTGTCGGCAGGACCCCCAACGATACTGGACGTGGAGTTGGCAGGACCCTCAGCCGAACCCCCAACGGCACAGGACATAGGGTTGGCAAGATCCCCGGCAGAAGAGTAGTCGGCGGAACCCCCAACAGCACAGGACATAGGGTTGGCAGGACCCCCGGCAGAAGAGTAGTCGGCGGGACCCCCAACGGGACAGGACATGGAGTTGGCAAGACCCCCGGCAGGAGAGTAGTCGGCGGAACCTCCAACAGCACAGGACATAGGGTTGGCAGGACCCCCGGCAGAAGAGTAGTCGGCGGGACCCCCAACGGGACAGGACATGGAGTTGGCAAGACCCCCGGCAGGAGAGTAGTCGGCGGAACCTCCAACAGCACAGGACATAGGGTTGGCAGGACCCCCGGCAGAAGAGTAGTCGGCGGGACCCCCAACGGGACAGGACATAGGATTGGCAAGACCCCCGGCAGAAGAGTAGTCGGCGGGACCCCCAATGGGACAGGACATGGAGTTGGCAAGACCCCCGGCAGGAGAGTAGTCCGCGGGACCCTCCAACAGCACAGGACATAGGGTTGGCAGGACCCCCGGCAGAAGAGTAGTCGGCGGGACCCCCAACGGGACAGGACATAGGATTGGCAAGACCCCCGGCAGGAGAGTAGTCGGCGGAACCTCCAACAGCACAGGACATAGGGTTGGCAGGACCCCCGGCAGAAGAGTAGTCGGCGGGACCCCCAACGGCACAGGACATAGGGTTGGCAGGACCCCCGGCAGAAGAGTAGTCGGCGGGAACCCCAATGGGACAGGACATAGAGTTGGCAAGACCCCCGGCAGGAGAGTAGTCGGCGGGACCTCCAACGGTACAGGACATGGGGTAGGCGTCGGCCGTAGAGCCAACAGGACACGGGGGGCTGGCGTCGGCCGGAGAGCCAACAGGAGACGAGGTGCTGGAGTCGGCCGGACCACCGACAGGACACGAGGGGCTGGAGTGGGCCGAACCACTGACAAAACACGGGGGGCTGGCGTCGGCCGGGGAGCCAGTACTGGAGCCGAAACTGAAGCCGGAACCATGGCTGCTGGGGCCGGAACTGGGGCCAGAACTGGGGCTGGAACAATGGCTGCTGGGGCCAGATCTGGAGCTGGAACAATGGCTGCTGGAGCCAGATCTGGAGCAGGAACCACTGGAGCACGGGCTGGAATCTTGGTCGTGCGTCTCCTAGAGATTCTTTGGAGGATCTGTGGGCCTCCCAAGGCCTGGTCATACCCCAGGAAAGGGTTAGAGGCTTCGGACAAGTCCTCAGGACTACTTGTGAAAAGTTGTAGCCACTCAGGCAACATGCTCCTAAGCCAGGGCTGGCGAGCAACCTCCTGACGTGCCTCCTTCAACGCAGCCTCTCTACCACGTCTAGAAGAGGCGCCAAGACATTCTGCCTGTAGAGCAAAACGATCCGAGTCTGCTGAGTCCAAAGCTGGTCGGTTCATTCTGTTAAGGTTCGGCAAAAGGTAGGACCCAAATGCAGATTAAAAGGGAAGCGGGTTTCAAAACAAAAGTGAGCTTTAATAAAAAAGCTGATGAACGTAAATAACATGGCATGAAACTGAGGTTACCTACTGTAACCCCAGCTTCTATGAGTATTGGCGTAGCCCTCTAAGGCTATCGCTATTGGGTAATCCCCCTGCGCACCCGCGCAGCACTGAAAACACTTGTAGTCCACGCCCGCCCGCAAGGTGGGCCCCACCCTCGGGTTCCCTTCCGGTATAAATAGGAAGGGGACCCGACAACCTGCTCCCACACAAAAACCTTTTCTTCAGCTATTCGTGGAGCCAGTGGGGCCCAGAACTTAGAGGGCTACGCCAATACTCATAGAAGCTGGGGTTACAGTAGGTAACCTCAGTTCTATTTCGTATATGGCTTCGCCCTCTAAGGCTATCGCTATTGGGTTAAGGGCGAAGCAAGATGTAGTCTGCGCCCCACTGGGTCGCCCCGGTACAAGAAGCACAAACACACCTGCTCAGATAATAACCCATGCCTATTGCGCCATGCGAATGGCGCATCACAGTCCCTGGAATATATCATAACATGAATATTTACCATGAGAGGACGAAGGCTGGGAATAATACATACCCGTCCGCTGTGAGAAAGTAGAGACGAAAGTCACACTTTGCCCAGTGACAGAAGGAGGGGGAATAGCAGCTCTCTGTGTGCAGACAGGCAGAAGAGCGCACAGCTGGGTCCCCAACATCACACACTCTGACAAGACATTCCGTACGAAATGTGTCAGGGGAAAAAAGGGGGATGTCCCTCTCATAAAAGGGAAATACAGGCCACTCTCCGTGTGCCGAGGCAGGAGAGAGGCGCACAGCTGGATCCCTGACGTCACTCACTCTGACAGGACACTCAGCACAGGGTGTGTCAGAGCGGAATGGGACATCCCTCAAATAAAATTGAATAATGAACAGGGAGAAGACCAATATTCAACTGTGCAAATGTCTTCCACTGACATTCCTCCGTGCAAGCCGTGGAGGAGGAACATTCCTCTGGCTTTGAGGAGGGGGAAAGAAGCCAGCCAGGGTGATCACTCTTAACCTAAAAAAGTTTGTGATGACCTTGTGAAGCCGGTTTAGCATAAACGGCTGTCTTCCCTGGCGATTGAGGTAGGCTGCCGTGGCCTGTTGGCTGGGCGAACCAACACATGTTTGATTGTACAGCAACGGGGCGAAGTGTTGGAATACTTCCCAACCCGGAGAACAGCTCCAGCACATTTACCCCTGACGCACGGGGTCGGTGCGTGGGCGAATGAACCACCTCTGGAGACCCCTCCTGTGGGGGAGACCCCGGGGAATCCCCACGTGATCAGCTGACGTCATGCTGAGCAGCTGTATCACGGAGAGGGCTGTCACCACGCTGTGGGATGTGACACGCTGGATAGGGAGCTGTCAGTTCCTCCACTCGCTGCAGCGAGAGCCGCACTCTGTTGCTGAGTTTTATTCCACTCGCAGATAAATGAATGTCTGGGGGGGAAGAGAACAACTCGAGCGAGCTATGCAGTTTATAACCCAATAGGTTAAAACAGCAGGCTTTCTGCAGCGAATGACCCACCTCTGGAGTCTCCTCCTGTGGGGGAGACCCATGGGGATCTTTGAGCTTTGACAGATGCGATACGAGATGTAACGTCTGTAAAGCGACTTCCTCATGCTGGATCGAACCTCAAACAGCAGGTCGTCCAGAGAAAAAACCTCATTCTCATCCCTCCTCTCTGTGTAGTGGCTCCAGCCTACTCTACACAAAATGCGAGGAGCCAGGGAACATCCAAACAGCAGACGATTGTCTGGTCTGATATTTCCTAAAAAGAGAAACGCAGGAATTTCCTGTGTTTCGGGATGGTGGGTATGGAAGTATATACATCATCCTTCAGGTGGAGGTGAACCAGTCGTCCTGGTGAACACATTCCAGCACCTGTTTGATCGTCAGCATGGGAATACTGATAGATCAAGGATGGGTCTCACTCCCCCGTTGGAGAGGCTTCTCTGTGATATGCTGTAATGGTCGTCATGACCGTGCTCTGTAGGAGGCATATCTGAGACAGAGGAATGCCGCGAGCTATGCAGTTTATAACCCAATAGGTTAAAACAGCAGGCTTCTGCAGCGAATGACCCACCTCTGGAGTCTCCTCCTGTGGGGGAGACCCATGGGGATCACCGCGTGACCAGCTGATGCGAATGCCAAGCAGCTGCGTCACGGAGAGGGCTGTGCGGGTTTTAGACACGCCGGAGATCTCGCTGCAGTTCCTCCACTCGCTGCCGCAAGAGCGCGCTCTGGTGGCTGAGTTTAATTCCACACCCAGATAAATGAATGTCTGAGAGGGAAGAGGGCAGCTTTTCTCCAAATTAATTATGAAACCCAGGCTTTGACAGATGCGATACGAGATGTAACGTCTGTAAAGCGACTTCCTCAAGCTGGATCGAACCTAGCAAACAGTAGGTCGTCCAGAGAAAAAACCTCATTCTCATCCCTCCTCTCTGTGTAGTGGCTCCAGCCTTCTCTACACAAAATGCGAGGAGCCAGGGAACATCCAAACAGCAGACGATTGTCTGGTCTGATGTTTCCTAAAAAGAGAAACGCAGGAATTTCCTGTGTTTCGGGATGGTGGGTATGGAAGTATATGCATCATCCTTCAGGTGGAATTGAACCAGTCGTCCTGGTGAACACATTCCAGCACCTGTTTGATCGTCAGAATGGGAATACTGACAGATCAAGGATGGATCTCATCCCCCCTGTCTTTTTCGGGACAAAAAGATAGCGGGAGTAATACCCCTGATTTTCTTCCCCTTGAGGAACCCTGGAAATAGCCTCTTTCAACAGGAGTTCCCGCAGCTCTGCTTGGAGCGCAAGACACTGTTCTTGGGATGACAGGAGTGTTTCCTGTATCCCCTTGAACTGTGGGGGGGGGGGGGAGGCGAACTGCAGGGTGTACCCTCTGCTGATCAGCCTGCTCATCCATCTGACCATCAGACACACGTGCTGCCACTCTGAGAAATTCTCTGAGAGCGGGCGCACATGGTCGAGATGTGTTGTGGTCGTCTTGGCAACGAGCCACGTCAGAGCCCTTGCCGCCGCTGCCTGTGAGGCAACCCAAGGTGGGCCTGACGCGAAAGGGCTGTGAGGGAGCCTCCACACGTTGCGTTTCACTCTGGCTCTCATCATGAGACGTGTACACGCTCAGGGGATGAATGGAGACAGTGTTAACCACATGAGGCGTTATAACGGCGCTCATGGGTTTAATATGACCGTGTGTAGGAGACGTATCTCGGACAGAGAAATGCCGCGAACTCTGCGGTTTATTAACCGATAGGTTAAAACCAGCAGGTTTCTGCAGCGAGCCCTGCTGCCTACTAATCAACAGATTGGTGGCAGCTGGCTTAGTTGGCGAACTCTGCAGTTTATTAATCGATAGGTTATAGACAGCTGGTTTACACAGAGTGGAGGATATGTGAGAAACACTTGATGATACTGATGACTCAGACAAAAAGTTGAAAAAATGAACCCATTTTATTAGTCTCACTATCCCCCCCAACACGTCAACGGCGGCTCTGTTTTTTTGGAGGCTCACGTGGAGCGGATACAGAGCGGGAGTGCCCCCCTCCCCGTTGGCTCACCGCCGAGAGACCCCTCCGTCTCTGGGGTGGCGGGGGAGCGGAGACGCGGGGCGGAGCCCCTGCCGCCGCCGACGGGCGCTGACGCCGCGGTTGCGGTTGGTATCTCTCCGCCTGCCGCCGTGGCCGGGTTGGGCGCTGCGGCTGCTGCGGCCGCTGCGGCTGCTGCGGCTGCTGCGGGTGTTGGTGCCGCCCAGCAGGCTGGAGCCAGCTGATGTGCTGGCGGATGTCGTCCGCCTGTTCCGCAGCCGCCTTCATGGATTCCACCATGGCGTGGAACTGGGGTCCGAACAGCCCGTCCGGGCTGATTGGAGCATCCAGCAGCACTTTTCTGGCCGTTTCCGTAACGGACGCCTGCTGCAGCCAGAGGTGGCGCTGGATTTGCGTCACCCACGCGGCGATTCTGGCCTGGGAGACAGCAACAGACGCACACAGTGTGAGCGCCGTGCTGGCAGCCTTGGTGATCTCTTCCGCTTCGTCAGCGGCCAAGGTGGTGGACCGCTCCACCAGCGTCACCACCGAATTGGACAGCAGCGCGATGTTGTTTGCCGCCGCCGACGCCTGAAAGGCACACTGGTGCACCCGGTCGGCCTGGTGGGCAACATACTGGTCCCTGGGGGAGGCCAACGTAGGGCGCCGTCCGGCGATCATGTTGGCCTGCCTTACCCCAAAAAACGCCGTCAGGCCCGGCTCCAGCGAAGGGGTGGCTGGGAATCCCACATCTGTAAAACCCTCCACCTTGGTGAGGGGAACAAACGTGGACACCGGGGCCTTGAGAGTCCTCGGGTTCGCCGCCGCCCCCTCCTGGTACCTCCTGATGGCGGGAAAGCGTGGCCAGATCGGGTCACTCCTGACCGTCTGCACCCGCGAAAAAACTCCGGCCATGTCGTCCGGAGCACTCCTCTCCTGAGCTGGGGGAACGGGGAGACCTCTGCAGGCGGCCGCCTTGCAGATGATCCCCGGCAGTTCCAGCAGGATGCCACCTATCGCCGGCAGCGCCGTGGTGACGGAGAAGGGGACCGCGTGCTCGGCCAAGTCGACACCCTGCTCCGACTCTGTCTCCCCCGTCCGGGGGAGAGGAGGGAGGGGAGAACCATACGGTGAACCGTGGAGGGAGATGGGGTAGGAGTCGTCCGACTCCTGCCCGGCACTCGGCTCCAGGGGCACGTTTCGGCTCCAGGAGGACGAATCGTCCTCCTCGGTCGCAGCAGCGAGAGCGTCCGCTCTACGCTTCCTGTCGGCCGAGGGGAGACAGGCACAGTGCTGGCATGCGATCTGCTGGCTGAGAGCCGCGTACGCGTGCTCTGGCCCCAGACAGAATTCGCATTCAGTGTGCCGATCATAACTAAAGATATATCCGGTTCCACATGAGGGACAATCTCTTACACAATCGTTGCTCATGGTTTCTCGGATATACGTCTCAGTGCTTCAGTAACGGGGTGCTGAAGAAAAAGAGGGAGCAGGTTGTCGGGTCCCCTTCCTATTTATACCGGAAGGGAACCCGAGGGTGGGGCCCACCTTGCGGGCGGGCGTGGACTACAAGTGTTTTCAGTGCTGCGCGGGTGCGCAGGGGGATTACCCAATAGCGATAGCCTTAGAGGGCGAAGCCATATACGAAATAGAACACATAGGTAACACGAGGAAGATACAATACCAAAAACGATCGTGACCAACATGGAGGGAGACAGGAAAAACAAACAATGAACCGACAAGGCACACAGGGGAAGACAAGACTAAATACAGAGAGGGGTAATCACAAGACAAGACACAGCTGGGGTAAGGGAGGCAGAAACACAAGGGCAACAGGTGAACACAATCAGACAATCAGACACACCAGGGAAACTAACGGCAGGAAGGCAAACACAGGAAGAAGGAACAGAGAAGACACAAGGAGGAAAACATTTCAAAACAAAAGGTGGAAAATGAAAACATAAATACAAAACCGTAACAGCTGGTCGCATTAAAAAAAATTGAAAAAGACTTCTGATAAATCGGAAACGATAAAGCACGTTATCCTATTCTAAAATAATAACATTCTGGCAGCATAAAAAAATCTAACTTGCAGCTGAAAACGTTTTAAGAATAGTAGGGCATAATGTTCTAACAATGTTATCAAAAACATTTAAAAAAGGTTATTACCAAGCATTTTAAGAATGTTTTTAGAGAAAGTTATCCTACTTTTCAGAAGAACATTCTGGGAACCAAAATAAAACGTCCCGCTGAAAACGTTTTAAGAACAGTAGGGCATAATGTTCTAACACTGTTATCAAAAACATTTTAAGAAGGTTATCAAAAACATCTTAAGAAGAACTTCCCGCTGAAAACATTCCTAGAACAGTGAATGGTAACATTCTCAGAATGTTTTTAGAACAAAAACATTTCTAGCTGGGACACCTATTCTCCATTATTCTTCAAAATCCGTACAATGAAGCATTTTTAAAATTCTAACTTTCTGTAGTATTTGCACGTGGCAACTATATGAGATTAAGGTAAATGACAGATTTTGGTTATTGTAAATAATCTAGGTTAGAAGCCCTGAGCCTGTTTTTCAGGTCTTAGGCTCGAAAATGACATTCCCGGAACAAATGACCATATCTTCACTTCTAAAAGGGTTAAATTAATAATCTTTTTTCTCAAAGCAAGGTTACATCTGTGAGTTGGATGTAGAAGTGTCAGAATCAATATAGATGTTTCTGTGTCAGAGTAAATTCAGATGGAACATTGTAAAAAAAGGTAAATTCTTACCTCCGCCGAAAAAAACCCCATTACTTATAGTGAAAACTACCCTTGAATGATGGGATGGTAGACTAAAAGCTTTAGGAATCCAAACTACAACATATAATAAGTACCCTGTATCGAGATTGATGCAAAACAAGTGGCATTTGACCTCTTTAGAGAGATTTAGAAAAAGAAAAATAATATGAAATCTCCGTTTTTTACATAAAAATGCAATGATGGATTATCAGTAATCCTTTCAAAGTGACACAGACACATGTTCCGTAATGCTACGTGTTGTGACGTCTGTGTTTGCTTCTACCCTTTGTAATAAGGGTATTTTTACCTTGAGTTCTGTGCTAAGTGTGTTAGCATTTTTTCGCTCAGCGCTCATTTAGACGCTTCTTGTGAGACTTGTGTTTTGTTCAGGTAAAAATGGTTCGTATTGTCAGTTAGCTGAGTTTCTTCCCGTTTAATGGGTATGACACATCAATAGGTTTTTAAATATTAAGAAGCCCTGAGACACAGTTTTGTGAAAAAACACCCCACAGCCCCCTGTACAGGGGGCTCTAGGGCTTAACAGGGTATGGCTATAACCAGGCCACTTAAAAGCTTGACGCTACGGACAGATGGTGCGGTTAATGAAGAAATGCATATCTGTGGCTCCTCCTCAACAAAGCAAACATACTAGTAAACTTTCAGACATTTCCTAACGGCCAGCAGCATCAGTTTCCGAACAAAATGGAAGGGATAATTGGCAAACCAGTTGAAGGAGGCTGAACGAGCCTAATCCAATTTGGAAGGAGGACCCATCCTACCCAATTCTGTCTTTTTTAACACATGCCAGTTAAAAATTGGTATGTGAACCTTAATGCCCTCTTTAATGGCTGACTTGTTGGCAACAGTGACAGCTGATAGCGCTAAAGCCGGCTAGCATAGTGGTCAGAACAATGGCTATCCCCTGTGAAGGACATGTGAAGGACACAGAAGATCATGTGGTAAGCTGAACAGCTGAAGGATGAGAGCTGGGTCCAGATTTAAGGAGAAATACGAGATATAAGCCTAGTCTCTCCCCTCTCGGCATGGGCTACTGGCTGAATGGACGAGCTAATGCCGTTAGCCAGGAGTTGGATGGAATATGTGGAGTGTAGTTTAATGTGCTTTATGGAAACATACCGGCACCAGGATATACCTGATAAAAACGTTTCCATCAATGGCTTCCTCGATGGCTTCCGGACTGTTCGCGCAACATTTCCATCAACAGCGTTTCATCATGGGCAATTTAAGATCACTGGCTGAATGGACGAGCTAATGGTGTTGGCCATGAGTCAGATGGATTATGTGGAGTTTAATTGAATGTGCTTTACGGAATAATAGCGGCACCAGGATATATCTGATAACAACGTTTCCATCCATGGCTTCCGGACTGTTCGGGCAACGCTTCCATCAACAGCGTTTCCATCAACAACATTTCCATCAACAACATTTCCATCAACGTTTTCATCCACAATGTTTCCTTTGATGGCTTCCGAACAGTTCAGGCCAACAGGGATTACAGAATTATTGTTATTATAGGCTATACAAATAAATACAAATCAGAAACAGAAGTAACAGTAATTTTCTTCCTTCAAAATCCAATTAATATAGCAGATACGTAGCGTTTCTCCCCTAGGTAAATATAGCAATCAAACCTTTCAGGTTAACAACCTCCAATTTATCATGGATTGGATATATCTCACTCCTACTTTTTTTCTAATGCAAAAACGTTATTGTTTTTCTCAGCGGAAAGATCATTTTAACAAATATGTTCCATCTAGTATTCTGAATTTGGAAAATGTTGACTGTTGTGCAGGGAGCGGTTTGGATGCAATGACAAATATTGCGTGTCAAAATGCACAGTGAGCTTTCCCTGCCTCAAACTCGTAATATTAAATCTGTCAGGCATAATTGGTTTCCTACCAGATAAAAAACATAAAACGGTGGGGAAGACAGTGTTCTCAGCTCATTACCATCCCTGCTCTGCGATTTTGACACTGCAGCAACACTTAATGAATTATTAGGTCATTAAATGGAATGTGTTTACAGTCCAAGCTCCATCTACCACCTTTAAACTTGCGGTGTCTTTGGTGTCCTCCCTCTCGGCTCCTATTTTGCACCCTAATTCACCTGTGACACCCGTTGGCACTCTGCCTGCACCTTCCCCTAAAGATTATAGAAAGGACAGGCCATTCGGTTACTGCAGATTGTTCCTCAGGAGCTATCAGCCAATGGACAGCTGTGTTTCTCAGTTACAACCAAAGCCTGGCAATGGCTTCAGAGCACACTCCAAACACTATCTGTGTTGTAGAGACACAGCTACCATGCATCCTGCGTATGTGCTAAAGATGCAGGATGCAAACTGTTTTACATCTGGCAATGAATTACGAGGGAGTTATTGTTTTCAGTTACAGTATATGTGGCTGTTTGCAGAAACATGTTTACCACATTTGAAAAGTCGCACCGATTTATTTAGCAAAAATGTAGACAGTTATCCTTTAGCCCAAGGATCAGCTGACATGTTGGTGGTTATCTGGTTATGGAAATTCTGCCATTAGACGATCAATATAACTTACATTGGTTGCCATAAACGTTTGGACTTTCAATCCTGTTGCTTACAAAATTTGTTTTAATGTATACTGCAAATTGCTCTGCCAAATATGAGCTGTGTAATGCCTTATAGCAATGTCTCTTTCAATCCAGTAGGTGTGACATTATCTGATTACACAGAAGTCCCATAGCTTGTCTTGTTGTTCAGATCAATGTTGACTTGTTCAATATTTAACCAACATCAACCAACCTGAATCAACCAATCATACCCGTAAAACAATTGATAACAAAGTAGTTACTAGAAGTTGATATAGTAAAGGAATACAATTACTTTTACAGTTTTTTCGATTGAATTGCTTGCTATGAAAATTCTCTGACATGTTAATTAAAACATGGCTACATTGTTTTCCCTTTAAACTATATTGGAATAAATGTGTATTACGGGACAGCGTTGGATAATTGCTGTTTTATAAAAGACTTGAGTTCATCAAACAGAAACTATTTAACATTGATTACATATTGATCTATCTGTTGTAATTAATTGAATATTCATTATAGTTGAGATTGGAGTTTGAAAAACCTATCCTTTTACAAAGAAAATCTTTGCATAAGAATAACGAATAAAGCTTGCCTTCGTTTAGACACATCAGCATTGGTATCACTGATGCATTATCTGTTGGTTAACAGTTGACTTGTAACATACAATATATTCATACATGCTCATATATTCTCATATTAAAGTGTACTAGATGGGCTCCTCTAATTCCTCTTTATGTGATTTATGTTTTGGTTTTAGGGGGATAACTTCTCCCAGCATAATCTGGGACACTAATTTTATCAATAAATTATCAATTTCTTGACGTAGAGTCTGTGAGTACACTCTTTAAGTTATGAACATTACCAACACCCAAGAGTCTCAGGGAGTTTTATTTGTTTCCCAAAGCCCTTTATCTTCATCCCATATTTCCACTTCTCAACCTTGATCCCAGACAACATGTTTTTCTTCACTTGGAGAGGACTGAGGGGGAGGATTGTACCTCACACTAACTGTAGCTAAATCTACACCACAGCGACAACAGCACACAACACAAGTTGTTAGTAGTAACATGTGTTCTCAGCGTCACAGAGAGAAATAACATCCTGCCTAAGGGTTCTAGTTTTGTTTAAGGCAGAAACATAGACAGAAAATACAGCAAAAGAAAAGCCAAAAATGACCATGTGCTGTTCTAATTTCTGAAGATATTTTTCTACTCTTTTTCCGCTTGGCTGGTGTTGTGTTGAGATGATGCTGGCTCCATGAAGGAGCAGATGCCTCTGATAAGCTGCCATCACTCCTCTGTGGCGTCACACAAGCATATTCCTGCTTCCTCCCATGGGTGATCAGACGTCCAACATTATCTTCTGCCAGTTTTGTGCACGAGTGTCTGTGTGTGTAGCAGGGATAAACAGGCATGAGGAACAGAGAAAGAAGTCTGTGTGAGGAGAGAGTTAAGAGAGCTGTCACACTTCCTCTCTGTCTGCTGGGACACAGACTCAGTTTGTATGACACCGTCAGGCCGTCGGGCAGACAGGATCCTTGCGAGACCAGTCCAGAAGATTAAAGCAGGACAGCTGGCTTTGATGCTGGCTCTGCTCGGTGGTGAGTGGGGTGGAGCGGGGTGGAGAGATGGCTTGTTGTTCTGCCCGGTGCTACAGCCTCTTTTTCCCTGTCTGCAGAAACAGCTGCTCATCCATTGGCTGGACACAGAACCATGTTCATAATCAGAGTCTGGTTTCACATACAGGCAAAATATCAAGTCCTCCTGAAAAAGAAACATCAGTCTGGCATAAAGTCATTTTAAAGCATTTGATGTCCTGTACAACTAGAGTACATGTAATTCAGCTGATGCTTTTATCCAAAGCCACTGACACACACTTCAATACTATTGGCAATGACTACAGGAGACATTTTGGGCTTGAGTATCTTGCCCAAGGACACTTTGGCATGGTCAATGCAGGGGCTGGAGATCAAACTACTGACTTTCTGAATGATAAATGTCAATTTTCCCTCTGTGCCACATCCACACCCTTAACACTATCAACACTAAAGGGGAAAAAAAGGCAATTGTTTTAAATAAAACGCAGAGGCAATTGAAAATCATAAATGTAAGGCATATCATTTGATAAAAACAGCGGTTAAATACACACTTATGAGGAAAACAATCACAATTAAAGTACAAAGAATTACATGTAGTGCATTTATGTTTTGATAGCAGCGCAGGTAGGCCATTATTGTGGGTGGTGGTTGGATCTTGTTTTTTATTTTGTCCTTGAGCAAGACCACGAAGCCCGAAATTGCTTTGGATGTGTCCACATGTGAGGAAACATACAGTTTCAATGCGGACCTGTGCAGCTATAACCAAGCTATAGTAAGACAATGCCTACATTTATAGCAAGGAATAGCTGTTAACTGGATTATTTGAGAGAGAAGATGGTAAGGACTTTTTTGTATCATCCTTTAAATTGCTTTACTTTCAATCAGATTTCTAATATTGATATCTAATTTGCTGTAGAAAAAGTGAGTGAGAGTTGGAGATATGTGTGCCAGGAAGAGTTTATTTTTTAGTGCAGAAAGCACAGCTGAGTGGTATCTAAAAGATGTTCAATGTCAGTGGTCAATATTTAGCTGATCCTGACTATGTTGTTAACCTAACCCTCATGCAAGACTTGAGATAACACTTGGTTAGACAAAACAGGCCCCATCAATGGACAAGTAAAAAAAAAAAAAATGTCCACAATATTGTACTTACAGAATAATAACAATCTGAGCCAGTCAATGAAAACACTTTTAGTGGACATTCACAGACGGTGCCAAATTGCCCAATAGTACTGCCGGCTAAAGCACTCTCACTGGACTCAAAACTTTTGGACCCCATCAGTCACTCAAAATCATGGGAACATAGGGTGCAGTTTGAAAAATACCCAATGGTTACCCATAAAGTGCTTGTTTTGTTGTACAGCATTTATTTGACCCTTATGAAACACCTGTTGCTTAACACCTGCTGTATACATTTTCTGAGACCTTGATTTATTTGTTCTCAGGCCAGAGCACGATGACTGACATGCATGCTGGTTATACGGTGCACTTTGCTGCTAATGGTTTCTCACAATACATCTAATGCACGGGGGGTGGTATAGAGCTAATCAACAAGACTGCAAGCAAAGGCAAGGAAAAACCAGACACTAGAAAATGAATGTAAACAATTATGGTTTGAAGCTTCCTTCTTTTTTATCTGCAAATGTTTTTATGTAGTACATTTCTCAAAGGATACACTCAATATGTTCTGGTGAGAAACACTGAATGTAAAGAGACACTTTGTTTGTTTATAGGAAAGCCCTCAGGCAGCTTTTAGTACATTTATAAAACATTCTTTGTCTTAACTGCCTCTTAAGAGCCATAAGAGCATGCGTGATAAACTAATGTACATCTTTATTGACTAAGAAGTGCTTATGAAAAATTAGGAAAGCAAAACATCTCATTACACTTTCATAGTGTTCACATCATTCTGAAATGTCTCTCTTTACTAACCCTGGGGGGAAATAGTCATTATACACCAGAGTGTGACAGTCTTTTTTCCAAACCATTCATTATCGTAGGTGAGGGATAATTCTCTATGTTTGGATATTGCATCACTTTGTTTACTCCGTTTTTTTACGGTGCATAATGAGCTTCTCTAGATGACAGGAAGCTTCTGTGCATATGCCAAAGATGAATAGAACTTCGGAAATATCAGTGCCTGATAAGTTCATACGCTGTCCCTGAATGCATGAGTCACCCAAACTTATCTGCAGGATACACATTAATGAATGATGCTTGGAGGATAAAATAACACTGAAATGTGTCATCATGCAGCCTGAGAGACAAAATCAACTATTTCTCGTGGATAACAGTATCTTACAGGACGAAATCAAGACAGGAAGACAGAGTGTGATGGCCAGAAGCTGGATTTGTTTTGGATCACCAGGAGATCATTGTAGCACAATATTGCAGGAAGAATGAATCACTCTTTCTTTGCCAGCAGTGTTTATTTGTGTGCTCTGTCTCACTGTTGATGATCTTTAGGGGCATTGAAGTCTGAGAAAATTAAGGCCATCAACGCATTATGTCATGCAGAGTGGCTGATTGCAGAATTCCCACATCAGGGAGCAGAGTCCATTATCATCAGTTATACACAGATATGTGCCGCAGAGAGTCAAGGATGACAGAGCGAGGGGAGAGCAGGAGACAGAGAGAGAAAGAGTAGGAGACGAGCTAGGTAAAACACAAAAGAATGAGAAAAGAGAGCTCAATAAAGTCGGAGAGATTGAAAAGAGAATGCACAGACACACGGGGAGGGAGAAGTAGGGGCAAAGGGAGGGTGAGGGGGAAAGTGAGAACAACAGGGAGCTATTGATTGTCGCCCCGTGCACCTGACGTACAGAAAGAAAAAAGCACCAGTGAACATCAGACGTCATTATTCGGGAGGAAACTGGTGGGTTCCCTGACTCATCTGTCATCCACCATTTCCTCCACCATACATCAAAATGCAGCACTTCTCAGAGTGTGATTCATTTGAAGCAAACAACATGCAAAATAAATGATTGTGGACTGCAAATTGCAAGCGTCAATCACTTGTACACAGAGGAAGACAATAATGCTTTTTCAGGTATTAAAGGTCCCATGTCATGCTTTTCCGGTTATTACCCGTCCCCTTGTGTGTTATGAAGGTTTTTCTTCATGTAAACGGTCTGCAGAGTCACAAACCCTCAAAGTACACCCTGCAGCGAGTAAAACTCTAACACAGAAAAGACCTGTCTATGCTGCCCCAGAATGCCTCGTTGGAGATTTCGCTTTTTCTTCTTGGGTACAGTGACGTGCCCATACCAATCCGTGGAGCTCCTCACACACTCTCTCAGCGGTGAAACTGTGACGCGCTGGGGTGGGGGGGGGTGCTAGTGGAGCCTCGCAGCGGCGAAACTGTGGCGCGCTTACACTGTAGGTGTGGCGCGTTTGGGGGTGCGCGGGGGGGTGCGGGTGCTAGTGGAACCTCGCAGATGGGGGTGCTGCAGCCCCCTCAGCACCCCCCCCTTCCCGCGTCCATTCGCGATGTCTCGCTGTCTCGCAGATCCCACACAGCAAGCAGGAATTGAACCCAGCTCACACTGTCCACTCCTCGCAGCAGCGAGCCGCACAACACGGCACCCAGACCCCACGCAGCATTCTCATCTGTTTGTCATTACTGGTGTCATTTTCTGGTTGCTAACAAACGCCATTGTAACACATAATCACTGGTGTTCCGCTGTAACGGTGGTAGACTCATCAGAACAGAGTGGGCGAGCTGACCAATCAGAGCACAGTGGGCTCACAGGGAGGGGGGGGCAGGAGCTCCAACAAGCCGTTTAGGACAGAGAGTGAATACACATACTATACAGAGATGCTGTGTGAGAAACCAATGTGAGTTTGGAAAATTGCACAATATAAATCCATTCTAGTATACCTCAACAATGGAATTATGATCAGTAGAAATGGCCATGACATGGGACCTTTAAAATCATTTAAAAAAGAGCCCTTTGAAGTTTTCTGAGTGAGTTGGATTATATTGAAAGGTATAAACCAGATTATCAATATCAAATTCATGATGAGGCATTTGAAATCAACAATGGTCAGGTACATACTCTTTACACTTGGATGTATTTTGATGGTAAGCTATTCCAATAATTGCAACCTTTAGAACAGTGACAGTGATTTCTGACATAACTCATCCAAGAAAACATTAGTGGAAACTGTTGTGAAAGAAGACAGGTTTAAAATGACGTCCCCATCCACAAAGCCTGCAAACCATTTTCTTTTAACCCAGGCCCTTTGCTTCCGGACAGTTGAGGAACTTATGGCATTGAAAAGGGCTGATAAGTACAGGGATGTAGATTTACCTCAACCTGATAGTTGTAATTTCATGATTTTGCCACTAATGCAAAATGTTCTTCAAAGCCAAGCGCTGTACTGGGGGCTTACCACTAGCCTCTGAAAGTCGCCATTGTTTTGACGAACAGTTGGCTCTCAAGGTAGGTCACACACACCAAAATCATGTGAGTAATGTGCCTAAAGGCAAAAATAAAGGTTAGGAAATGTAGTTAATGAACATTATTCTAGACAGCGCACCTGGCCAATAATTAAGCTGCTTTGATTGAAGAGGTTCAATGAGACATAACCTTCTTCCCTTACAACTTTCATGCATATTATATGAGTAGATGAGTTGCAGGCTTGTATCTATTAATTTAAAATGTAATTTACTTAATGAACCCTCAACAAACCATTTCATATGTTTCCCCTCAAATGTGGAGTGTTTCTGTCTGTCAAACTCTGCAGAAATGAAATAAATTATAAATGATTGTGTTTAAGTGAGCACATTTTTGTTTCCATCTGCACGTCTTTTCTCTGACAGTTTCACACTAGTATAAAAAGATTAGGTGTGGGTGTTAGGTTGAGGGTGTAAGGCAAATCAAACATACCCCCATGTCTGCTTCACTTGATATTAAATTGGAATCAGGCGTTGGGGTTCGGGGATTGTGGCGTGTGCATTTGACTGATATCTCAGATGTAACACTAAATCTTTCTCAGTGGCAGAGCATGTCATTTCATTAGAAAAGAAAGGAGGAAAGGTTTATCTTGACGTATTTGCAACAGAAATGACTTACAAACTTTTTTAACGGAATTCACTCTGCATTTTGTTGTGCAGACAAACCCACCCCCTTTGTGGCCTAACTCAGGTTAGATTTTAATTTACTTAAGAATAAGTTGTCGTTATTGTAGTTTATTGTTGATGTGATTTTGGTGTGACTAGTTGAATGTTGCTGATGCGAGCGAGCGCCGATTTGAATTGTTTTAAATTGAGAACTCTTCATTTATATTTGATAGCTACATGAGGTTGTGCCAAAGGCTTGAGCCAAAAGAAATTGGCAACCTCAACAGTTAATATCTAATTGTATCTCCACAAACAAATTGTTTCTATGGTTCACACTTTTTTCATGAACTAGTTAGCCGGGTATGCTAATGATTGTAGTTTACATGAGAATAGATTATCCAGCTCTTAATGCCATTAACCAAGGGAGTAATGGATGGCCTGGATTTTTTTTGTTTAATGTATTGGCTACATATCCCATGCTGCTCTTCCACTGCTTAGAATCCACAGCTGAGGATGCTAACCCAGCTACATCTCTGTGGGTTTGACATTTACTTGAATTGCTGGTTGTGTGGAATCAACCTTTACTAGGTTGCCGTATGATGTTTACTGATTGCTGGAATACATTTCAAGTCACGTAAGCTTTTGCAAATGTCTTATATATCACGTTCTGGGCCATTACATTTAATTCATTTCACTTGCAATTCAAAACCCATTATTTTCTAATCCTTTGTATTGAGGATCAACAATCTCTTGACCTTCCTTTTGGGAGATCTGCAGTGCAGCTGGAAGTGAGGGCTGCTGACAGGTACAAGGAGTTATACTCTCATTAAAGCCTCCTTGACATCTGTGACAGGGTGTTAAAAAATACTGCTGGTCAACTTTCCGTTGATCTTTTAGTAACCCGTGTTTTCTACAAGAATGTCACACAAAGGTCATTTTACACATCCCGAGGACAAGCAGGTGCAGCAGCAGGAAGACTTTCTGTTATCTAACATCTATCAAGGATACGCAGCACCAACTCTGCACAGACCTTGGTTTCAATGCTGAGCCTTGGTACCTTTACGCACATTTTAAAAAGTGTTTCGCAATTCTTTTATATCAACTGTGACAGGACATGTAGACAATATGCTGTGAAGGTTATAATAAAATGTTATATTCCTAATTTGCAAGTCAAAGTCTCTCATATCTTAGCAGGATCTACAATTTTAATGCACTGCCTTTAATAAAAGTAATTGCTCTTTATTCCTGCAACTGCCCAATCTGATCCTCAATCAAATAGTAAAAAAAGATTATATCAGTAGTCGGGATGAAAGAAGATCTCAAACTTTATCACCCATTCCAATTTAAACAACTTTCATCTCTTCGTCATTCTCCATTCACAATTACTTTAATATATGTCGGTTTTATGACTGATTGATTAAGTTGATTTGGATTAAGTTAACTCTCCTAATATATGGGAATTGATTGCAATGCACAAAGTGGAAATGTGCTTTTGAAACAGGGACTGATAACTCTTTTATTTTGCAATATATTACAAAGTCCAACACCGAAAATCCAGATCATTATATGTCAACATGTTATGTTGAAGATTTCAGCAAGAAAAAATAATGAGCTAACTTTTAACATGACCAAAAAGGGATGATGAAGACTTGAGGTTTACCAACTTTGAAACATGTTTAAAGATACAACACGTAAAACAAATGTGTGTGATGGATGATGGGAAAGGAGAATTAGCATAGTAAATCAGGATACAGCCATGTAGCTTGTTTTTAATCTTGTTATGTTTTTTTTAGTCTTATTGAATTATTCTTGGTTTGTTTGAGTGCTTCATTCCCTTTCCCCAACAATGTGATCAAGGTGTGTGTGTATAGTCAGCACATAGTTGGAAAGTGTATTGATTAAGTACAAAAAAGGGGCTAAGACTTGACAAGCATTCACTGGTTCCTACTTCCTAATCTTCTACTTAACTTATTTGTTTACTTTATATATTAAAAGTTTAAAATGTCTTACTTTTATAATATTTATATCACACATATAATGTTCAGTATAGGATCACAAAACATCTAAAACTACCACAATAACCCTGACTATATACTGTACTGTTGTTGTGTGCCACATACATTACTCTCTGTCTCCCTGTCTCCCCACAGATGGGAGCTGTCAGTCATAGGATGGAGGATCAAGAGGTCTGTGCCAGAGGTGACAGAGCTGACTCCCACATGTCAAGTTTTTCCATGCTGAAATATGAAAAGACATGGCGGCATTGCTGCTCACTTTAGCTCGACATGTAATACATGTATACACCAACAAGATACACCCAAATAAAAGCAAGTTACTGTAGGCTGTGTGTATGTGGTGTTCACAACTCTCAACACCTTGTTTCCGCTTTCTTTGAAATAAGTTTAATCACCACAATTACAGCATGAACGGCTTTTCATAACATCTTATGAACAGATCAAGGCAAAGGATGGTATGCAATATAAAATTAGATTGTTCAATACAACTAAAAGTGTGATCCATACTCTATGCATCAGAAATCCAACTCCTTTTCCAAAGTGCAAGAAATCAGTAAATGACATCATGCACACAATGCTGCAACGTGCTCTCTCTGGTGAGAGACGTCTTTAGGATAAAAACACAAACATAAACGAAAAATAGATAATATATTAAAGCACATTGTATAACTTAAAGGGGACCTATCATGCAAAATGCACTTTTGTACGTCTTTTATACATGAATATGTGTCCCCGGTGTTCCAGGGAACTCACCAAGTGTCAGAAAACACAACCCTCTCTATTTTCCTCCATACCCAAATCTCTAAAAAAGGGGCTGCAACGGATCTGATAAAAACGGATCCAGATTTGAACACTGTCCTGACGTCAGGACGGTGGCGCTACGGCTATTGGGCCAACTCCACCAATCAGGAGGAGACAGCCACGGCCATTGCCGTTCAAAAGCGCTGGAGACGCTGTAGTACATATGCCAGGCCTGTAGATGGTGCTGTTCTCACAGAATCAGCCCTTGCAAAAACAGAGCAAAACATTTTCAAATTGAGCGAAATGAGGCATGGCTAAAATGCATGATCTGTTTGGTATTTTGAAAAAAAAAAAGTATAAATATGCCTTATATAGGTATGGTCCTACACTATATTATTCAAATATAGCATGATAGGTCCACTTTAATCGTAAATATTACTATAGATGTTTGCCAATGTGTTTAGAAACAACAGTATGCCGTCCGTAATAATAACATATCACCTTGAAAAATGACATTCATATCTGTTGATGAAAGCCCATAAATTGGCTATACATTATCTAGAATTAGCCTTTTAAACGTATTGCATTGGTTCTTACTACCAAATACCAATATATTGTTTTACTGTATTGTTATCGCATTAATCTGAATGACTTCCATAATTATGTTGTCTTCTTTCTTCATGAAATACAACACATACTGCATGTTGTAGTAGTGAAGAGATTTCTTTAACCTACTGCCAAATAGACTATTTTTAGAATGTTCTTTAGTTGTTCATCTAGCTTTGCTTCCTGAGGTGGATGATGTGCACAGGTTGTGAGTTCTCCTGGATGGAGTCATTTCATCATGACCTTTTGAGACTCTGTTTCTGTTACTTTTATGTGCAGCTGCGGGTGATAATGAAATAAGGGGAAGGGTTGAGGTGAGAATTGGGACAAAGCCTTAAGCTACAAATCTTCCCAGCACCTTATTTCAACCCTCAGCCTCTCACACGAATAAAACCACGTTAGCCGAGTTGGTGTTTTTGTGTTTGTACTGTATGTGTGTGTGCAATCATCCAGTGCACTTGCTCCCCGGCCATGGAGGGGTGGGGCTCTGGGCGGCACTGATAAGGACGCCCAGTGACGAGAACAGCATGCCACTTGTAGATAAAATAAAGGGACAACAAGAGAGAAAAGGCTGAAAAACACAGATTTTGTCATTCTTTCCCAGCAAAATCAAGGTTACAGTGCGCCAGAGTAGACACATTTCCAGACAATGTAACAGGATTAGTTTCACCATAGTGTGTGTGTTTGTGTGTTTCTGTACAAACACACACATTCCACACAGTTGAGGCAATGGCAGACAGCTTCACAAAATACTTTATTCGGTTATTTAAGGATTTATTTCAGCCTTTTTTCATTTGACTTTAAATTGTGCTTTTACAAGTCATTTTCCATAAAGAGTGCTGGTGGATTTTAAAAGAGAGGGGTGGCTGGGGGTACATGTTATTTGAGTAAATGCCACATTACCATTCCCAGCATTGCGTGGATTTGACTGTTACCTCCTCTGGCTCTGCTGCGAACGATCCTGACCGGTGGCAAAGTGCTTAAACATCTGCAGCGTCAGAGCAGATTAGAACATTCTGGGAATTAATCATAATATACCTGGAAGTAAACTATACTCGTAACAGGCTTTAAGGCAATTCTTAGTTCTTAAGAAAGCCACCATTTTCACATCGACAATTCAGTTTATGTGCATGTATGTGGGGTCGGAAATTCGCAGAGATAGACTTATTAGAGAAAGTGTTAGGGTTGAGTGTATGGAGTTAAAAACTCATTTTGGTATATACCTATAAAGATTTGTTAAAACAGTAACCAAAACTGGCTCATCATCATGCTCAATGCCTTCTGCCTTTGTCATGCTTTACACACACTGTTTATCTGCATTCAACCAAAGTTCTCTCAAATGACTCGGACTATATACAAAACCAAATTGGTTCCGATACAATAAACTTTCATTGCCTGCAGAGTCATCATATGCACAAGCTTTTATAGAAATGAATTACCTCTTGACGCTAGCTCCAATCCAAACAGACGGATATGTTAGTGAGATATTCTGTATCTTTGAATATAACTCTTGAAAAAATGTTTGATCTTGATATGCTTTACAATGATCTGAAGTCTTAGTGCTCCTTTAGATTTATGTCTTCCTCCAGCACACTAAACAGAATGAACGATGACAAAAGACGTCACAAACATCTAGCCTAATGTTGTATCTAAGGCTGTATATATGGTGTTATTATTTGATGTTATAATGATCAATGTGTGTGTGTTTCCAACATAGCACACAGGACCACATGCTAACTGAAATTCATGTCACTAAAAATATCTTGTTCTCACCAAAGTCGTAATTCACATACACAAGCTCTGTTTACCAGCTGTTTATCTTCTTGTCACAGCTGGATAGCACTTTTGTAACATCTGTTTTTCTGTTCAGCAGCATCACTTCCTCCTCTCAGCAGGATTCATCTCACAGCATCTTTGTGATGTTGATGATATGCTTATGGAGCCAAACTGACTGATGGCAGTGTCACGCCCGACAGTAGCATTATGGATTGTGGAACAACAATGTGATGTGACATCTTAAAGACCACTGAAGAAGAAAAGAGGAAGACAAAGCAGAGATGTTAATGGCGCATGATTGAGGATATTTTGAACATCCTTTAAATTCAGCCGACATTGAGACACCTCTGTGCCTCTGATTCATATCGCTCTGAAACATATTTTGAAGTTAATAAGAAGTGATAGAGATCAAATTAAAAACCTCCGAGGTGTTAAGGGAACTGGGCCAGGCATTGATTTTCCTTCCCTCCCCAGCTATTTCCAGGCAGGGCTGATTGAGATTTGACTCCAGTTTTACCAAGGTCCTGTTGGAGGTGGTAGGAAGAGCAGGACGCCTTATCTCCTCCTGGAGAACTCGCCGGGAAAATAGGACTAACCCGCTCCCACACAAGGGCATTGAGACACTTCAAGAGTAATCTTAAGGTCTTTCACTCCTGGAGTGCTCCTTCTGCTTGGAACAAAAACCCAATGCCATTGTAAGAAAAATCAGTTTTTCCTCGCTTTTTTCAACATCTTCTTAAGCTTGGCAGACATGGCTAAGCCCCATTGAGCTCACAGTGGTTGGTAGAAGATCACAGAGAAACTAATCTGTATCTGAGGGAGGAGAAAGGAATACATGTTTTGAAATAGCATAGAGATGTAAACACATTCCTAGCATTTCGCTTATTTGATGACAATGTGTCTGAATCAAAGCCTGAGCTTTGTCTGCCATCTGATGTATATTAAGTTATTATATGTGGTATTTCTGAGGAAAAATGCTTTGGTAAACATGAAATGATGATTGTAACAACTGTAAAAATAGCATTAACAGTTTGTTCAGAATAAATCAGAAGAGGATATTGTCGACTGCTTTTGGGATTTAAGCAGAAAACATTTATTGCAACCACAATTTCGATCTGTAACTTAGGTAAGTATTTATTTATTTATTTCATATTTATTTTTAAAGGAGATCTGGACTACTTGTAACAAGAAATGTGTTTGTTTTTTTGGACATAAGTACTTTGAACCAATATCATAATAATATGATATTTCATTGATACCTCATTAGTGTATTTAATATACTGTTGTCTTGTTATTCATACAAAAATTACCTGGTCCACAAAAAAAAAATGTATGCTCGACATGGACAATTTTTTTGAATTATGCAAATCAACGGTTCTATTGTCTTCGTTTCCCCCCCCTTACTTTGGTGTTCGCGGTCAAATTTGACCGGTCCTGTTTAAACTGCTATTACACAAACACAAAAACCATTGATCATCACCACATTTTATTTAACACCCTTTCAAATTGTAAATATTGTATCAGACTACTGGTATACATGAAAAACTGCAGTACACAAAGAATAGACACTGAACATGTATTGCGTGTGCCAGGTGTGATCCATGTGGGGGGATGGGCACATAAGAGCGGGAAATGTGTCAAATTGTTCTGTGTGTGTGTGTGTGTGTGTGTGTGTGTGTGTGTGTGTGTGTGTGTGTGTGTGTGTGTGTGTGTGTGTGTGTGTGTGTGTGTGTGTGTGTGTGTGTGTGATTCACATGGGGGGGATTGGGCACATAAGGGGGGGGACACATCTAGAGTATGTGTGTGTGTGTGTGTGTGTGTGTGTGTGTGTGTGTGTGTGTGTGTGTGTGTGTGTGTGTGTGTGTGTGTGTGTGTGTGTGTGTGTGTGTGTGTGTGTGTGTGTGTGTCGGGGGGGGGGTGTTTGTGTGTGTATTTTATCTGATCCGGATGGTTACTAATTCCTTTTCTTTATGGCGGTCATTTTGGACCGGGAACACCATGGGTGTTACAAAGTTGACTAAATCATCCAAAATGCAATGAAAGTGGTGATCAGCAATTGTATATGTTCAAATGTCTACTGTGAAGGATATCATAAAGCCTTAATGCAATCGAATGTAAAGCAAAAAAGTTATGATTGATGAAAGTAGTAAATCGGTCAGATTTGACCCGAAGACATCAGGAGGGTTAAATGATGTAAATATGCGTTTAAAGATCATATTTTTACTAAGGTTTTAACAGATGACAGGCAGCTTCTGGTTGGGGTAACATATGATGTGGCTTAGATTTGACTAATCCCTCCAATGTCTGTCGCTCAACAGACATGAACATACAGGATTTATGATTGCAGAACAAAAGAAAAAGGTGGACATCCACTGTACAACTCACAGTGATTGATAGTCACTTTAAAGGAAACTGTCATCACAGGAAAAAAAAGAGAGCATTTGTCATTTGTTCAAATGCCAAAATGACCTACGTTTTCTTGACAAGGGCCTCTGGTGTCTGAGGGGTAATGGAAGACGTACTGTATCGTGGCTGCAGAAGGTCTTGTGAAGGAGGTTGGGATGGATGGCTGTGTCAACAAAGCATTAGACCTTTTCGTTACCCATTTCCTTCTTACTGCCAACACTGATTTCATTTAATGTTTCTGTGATTTAACCAAACCAAACCACAACCATAGTGTTGAAATATTAGAAAATATTTTGATATGTAAATATCTGGAAGGCTTTTCATTCAAATGTACAATGAATTTTAAGCTCAAGTTTAGAATGTCGCAAATATAGAAATGCGAATTAACAGCGTTTTCAATTTCAATGATTTTAGATCTAGAAACCGCGCTATTAGAAATGTGTATCTGTAATGCGCAGATTTAAAAATGCAACCAGCCGCCTTTGCCTTCTTACACATCTATGAGAGATAATGGAAAAAGGTCTTCAGGAATGTATCAGCTCGTATTGGCTATGCTTAATGCTGTACGAATGTTTTGCACGTGATGGGAATATCGGATCAGTCACGTGAGTTATATGTTGGTTACGTAAGAATTTATTTGAAAAATGGGTGTCCATTTGCCAAATGTTCTATTTTTCGACTAAGGCAAAAACCACCTCACGTGAGCAGAAACATTTTATTCTGTTATATTGAGGAAGTTGAATCAATGCCATAATTCATAATTTGCATAACAGCAAAAATTGTTTCTTGAAATTAAATGATAAATATGGTTTCCTGCAAGAATGAGACACACGATAGAAGCTGTTTCTGATTCAACGCTCTCCATAACTAATACAAATCATTGTTTTACTATGGTTTATTTTATGTTTTTTTAGGTTAAGGTACAAAACAACATGGATAGGTAAAGGACTAAATTAGTCTACCTCATGGTTTTGTGTCACAGTCAACTTTTAGAACAGTGCTGAAGCAACACTGCTTATCTAATGTAGATATGGATATGTGTAAATGCAATGTATTCTTTTATTCTTATCTGTTGTTTAGGTTTGAGCTTTATTGGTCAAAACAAGACAAAATAAAATGAGACGCAATACTTATTAAGACGGATATGGATAAAAACAGGTCGCCAACTGGCCGTTTTAATGAAAAATATACTGCCTTCATGCTTTTACTGATTATGGTTGCAAGAAAGATGGAAAAAGGTCAGAAGTCTCCCGGATGACAGCTGATCTATACTCCTTATGAGTTACTGTGTCTCTGGAGAAACAAATCGATCAGTTTCTGCCTGGTGATTTGAATGTTGACCCCCCCACACCTCCTGTCAACTTTGCCCTTCACTAGAACAAACTGAGTGTGAAGGGAGCCACGCTAATCTGACTCTAATACTGACCAACCTTCTGGGAACCATTTAGAAACACATTTCATGACATAATTCAACTTCTACCAAAGCAGGAGGCAACAACTGCTGCACCCTTGAGACCAGTAAACTATGCTAGTTCATTATTTCATACAAATAGCCTTGAAAACATAGATGTCTAAAGCTGGTTGTTATTGATTGACCTTGATATCGTGTTAAGAGGGTTTACATCTCACATTTTTTGATGTATGTTTTATGTGAGGCAATTTGTAACACTGAGTGAAATGTCTCAATAGTTATAGGATGGACTGTCGTAAAATACAGACAGTGATTATGCAACCCAGTCTCACGGCATTTCGTGTTATAGTCACGACATTTGATCTATTGATTTGTGTTCACCAACACATCGAAGGGGGAAAACACAAAAGCATTGTACACAATTTAAACCAATCAATGTTGTGTAATTAACAAGGATAAACTGATGTGTTGATGATTACTGCAGATTACGATGCAAACTTTGAGACCGGAAATACTGTTTTCACCCCAAGCTGTTGCCTGGCAACGTAATTCTGTTGATAGTTATTTCATATCACATTAACACCATATCCCAACGTGCATTGCGGCTAAAACATCCAATCACCGAGCTTCAACCATAGCTGAGGATCTTGGGTAATCAGTTCAGTGGGTGTGTATTGCCTACGTCTGTTTCTGGTGACTTTATTTTGAAATTCAGTTCGTGACTGATGGCAAAAAAGCCCGATATTATAGAATTAAACAAATAAATAAAAACAAGGATAGTTGTGTGTTATTGTTGAGTAAATAACAGTGTGTTATTTAGAAAACAATAACAAATTAGAAGGAAAAAAAAATAAAAAATTACAGATTTCAGTAGCGGGAGGTTTTATTTTGGTTCCCAGAATGTTCTTCTGAAAGGTAGGATAACGTTCTCTAAAAACATTCTTAACATGTTTGGTGATAACCTTAAGATGTTTTTGATAACATTGTTAGAACATTATGCCCTACTGTTCTTAAAACGTTTTCAGCGGGACGTTTTATTTTGGTTCCCAGAATGTTCTTCTGAGAAGAAGAATGTTTTTAGAGAACGTTATCCTACCTTTCAGAAGAACATTCTGGGAACCAAACTAAAACG
The DNA here is from genome assembly GCF_902827165.1 of Trematomus bernacchii. Taxonomy (NCBI): domain Eukaryota; kingdom Metazoa; phylum Chordata; class Actinopteri; order Perciformes; family Nototheniidae; genus Trematomus; species Trematomus bernacchii. The sequence goes on from NW_022988043.1 coordinate 15,573,927, forward strand.
TCCAGCTGAAAACGTTTTAAGCACAGTAGGGCATAATGTTCTAACAATGTTATCAAAAACATCTTAACCTGTTACGCACCATCCGCCCGGTACCAGGCGGATAAACGCGTCATTTGCAGGAAACATCGTCTAAGGAATCTTAATATTTAATAAAACTATGAATGTTTTATATCCATGTAACGGGAAGAAACTCAGCTAACTGATCTTTTTAATTTGTTTTTTCAAAAAAAAAACACAATGCGAGCACTCTGAATTAGCCACGAGCGAAAACATTTAACCTAAAACGGCACTTAAACTCACAATAACTCCCTTATTACTTATCCTAGATGCACAGCCAACCACTCGTTGTTGGTGTACTGGAGACACAGAATCGTTTGGTGCCCACCTCAACACTCAGTGATAAACATTTGCGACGCTATAAACGAAAGCGTACATCATAACATGTGGAGCTAAGTAGCTAGAAACGCTAACATGGCTTACCTTGGTCAAAACTGGTCTTCAATGGCATTAAAACGATAAAAAAACGATGCAGCAGTTAATCCATAGGTTCATCCAATGTATCTGTGCCCTCTTTGAAATTATTTCTGATAATCCATAAGCAATAAAACTGCTTTTTTGTTTCCAAATGCCATAGCTAGAATGTAGCTCCACTCTGCTTTACATTTACATGCGCGCAGCCCCCACCTTTTCTCTTCACAATGTGTGTGTGTGTGTGAGCCTCCCCCTTCGATTATATTGGCTCTAACGGTCAGAAAGAGGTGTCAACCATCCAAATCGAGCAAGGGGGGCCAGAGATATGGAAAAAAAAACATTTTCACCCAAATCACCTCAGAGGTGGGGTGGTTTTGGCTAAACCTCTCTAAAAAGGTCAAATGTCACTTGTTTTGCATCAATCTTGATACAGGGTACTTATTATATGTTGTACTTTGGATTCCTAAAGCTTTTAGTCTACTAACCCATCATCCAAGGGTAGTTTTCACTATCTGTAAAAAATTATCTTTGGACGGACACTATAATTTACAGTTTTTTACTATGTAAAATCTGAATTTTCTTTAAAATAAAAAACATTTATATTGATTCTGACACTTCTACATCCAGCTTTGATAAAAGAAGTTATTCATATAACCCTTTTAGAAGTTAAGTTGTAGTCATTTGTTTTGGGCATGTCATTTTCGAGCCTGAAACATGAAAAACAGGCTTGGTGCTTAACAGGTTAACCTGTTAAGCACAAGAGCCCCCTGTACAGGGCTTGTGTCTCAGGGCATCTTAATATTTAAAAACCTATGAATGTGTCATACTCACTTAACGGTAAGAAACTCAGCTAACTGAAGATACGAACCATTTTTACCGAAACAAAGCACAAGTCTCACAAGAAGCGTCTAAATGAGCCCTGAGTGAAAAAAATGAGCACTTAGCACAGAACTCAAGGTAAAAATACCCTTATTACTTATCGTAACTGCACATACAAGATATCAGATTAAAGATGAGATTCCACAGATTATATAGGCATTGGTATCATCACTGAGTGATCAGAACTCGCGACAGGGGAAGCAAACACAGACATCACAATACGTAGCATTACGGAGCTTTCACGGGAGATCGTCTCACCTTAGCTGTTATTCTGATCAAAAGTCGTGTTCAATGGCATTAAAACGATAAAAACGCTGCTGAAGGTTAATCCATAGGTTAATCCAATGTGTCTGTGTCCCTTTGAAATGATTACTGATAATCCATCATTTCATTTTTATGTCAAAAACGGAGATTTCATATTAGCTGCTAATGATAGCCACCAGAGTGTATCGCAGCTTCCGGTTCCGGGGCATTCTGGCTGCGCATCACTCATTCACCAATGGGTAATGTTTAGATGGATTTTAGGAACTTCCCTTCGATTCTATTGGCTCTTACGGTTAAAAAGATATGTCAATCATCAGAATCGACAGAGGGGGGCCAGAGATATGGAAAATCCACCCAAATGACCCCAGAAGTGGTTTCTTTTTGCTAAATCTCTCTAAAAAGGTCAAATGTCACTTGTTTTGCATCAATCTTGATACAGGGTACTTATTATATGTTGTACTTTGGATTCCTAAAGCTTTTAGTCTACTAACCCATCATTCAAGGGTGGTGTTCACTATAAGTAATGTTGTACTTATAGTGTAAGTATTTTTATAATTAAAAAATGTTTACTATGTTCAATCTGAATTTACTTTAAAATTCAAAAAATCTATATTGATTCTGACTTTTCTACATCCAACTCACAGGTTTATCTTTGCTTTGAGAAAAAAGATTATTAATTTACCCCTTTTAGAAGTGAAGTTGTAGTCATTTGTTCTGGGAATGTCATTTTTGAGCCTGAGACCTGAAAAACAGACTCAGGGCTGAACAGGCATGTTAGGCCTGACTGCACCATTGTTTCCCCCGCTATTGGCACATCATCTAATATCGAAGTATATATACGTCATCTAACATTTGTTTGACTGCAAAGTTGGTCGTGCCAGGGTTACAAAAAGGTATGTGCATAGGAAGTGTTGTGGATAATGCATTACATGTGGGTTTTAATTACCTTATATCGCTGACTTTGGGTGGTGTGCGGCATTCGTGTTTGTTGTTTTTATTTGTATTCTAGGCAGATGTATCAAAGCTTTCAGGAAAATGAATACTAGCCGTAATTACAACTTTTAATTATATTAATGAGAATGCTATCAACAAGCCGGAAACGAGTAATTAAACAAATGCTGTGACATGAATTTGGCCTTATTCCATGCAAAACAGAGCAGCGGTCTAACCAGAGCCAAAGTAACTGTGTGGGAGTAAAGGAGCCATAAATAATGATAGATATAACTTAAATAAAGCATCGTGGATCAGAGATGCATGGTCTATTTTTGTGGAATATTGAACGTTATATACTTATTTCAAACATTTGCTCTATGAAGTTTAGGAACAGAATTTATAACAAACTTTGAAAGTCCTATTGCACTGTTCATAGCATGAGTTTGCCTGAGCATCACATACTGTATATCAGCGTTTAATGTATTGCATCCTGCAAAGCTTCTCTCAATCCTAATAGCTTCTCAGACTCAAGGTTGTGCCGTGTTTGGAAATCCTGTAATTTAGTCGTACCTTGAACCATCACTGTGACATTCCCTTGGCTTGGCGCCTGTTGAATTTGCAATTGCAGTTCATTGTTGTCCCAGTGTAAATTCCAGATAATGGAAAATGGGTAATATCCAGTTAGCTTAGTAATGCTCCTCTCGATAATGTGATTGACGAAGCAAGGACGGCAAGAGGGAAGTGACTCTGAAGCTTGATAATTGAACATTTTTTAAACTACACGGTTGTTGGTTCAACTTCTCTTTAATTTGAACATCCCATCAGCAGCACTGCCTTTGTAGTTCATAATACCTTCTTGGTGACCTGCCATTACTTAGTGATTAAAATTCAACACCACTCCACAGATGCTGTCTTTCATATTTGCATTTCATGGCTTTTCTTGCATTTTCATTTAAACAAATATCTGTTTTGTAGCTGTTGGTGTCTGATAAAACACGGTGATGACTCAGCCCTTAAATGGCTTTTGAAATGTTTGTTTTTGAAACATGGTGTTTAAAATTCATTTAGTGTGTTTCTTTGACAAAGAGATGAACTAGCATGGGCATACATAGCCATGGCAGAACAAAACAAACATAATTTACTCAACCTCTATCCAGTGAAATAAGAAACAAACACCACCCTTTTTTAAGTTCAGAAAGAGATTAAGAAAATGTTTGCATCTGCAATATCATCGGCCGACCTCCTCCACTGCTACCTTCGCCAGCAGTATGCATCACGTTCGTGTCCCACATTATACAATCCCATCTTTTAATATTCACAAAGAATCCTCACAGTCGGTGCTTGGAAATAACTTTATTCAGATTCCAACAGCTGTATAATTCTGAATCTCAGAATGCAATTAACACAGGGGCCAGCCCTATTATTTCTTGGCAGTCATAGAGTATTCCTCCGAAATGAGAAGATTGGCTGATACGAGGAGCAGTCAGATACCCTGTGTAAATTACAGAGGTATTTACTGCATGCACCTGTAATTGTGACTGTGGGGGCTACATTCCTGTTGCAATTTGTAGTGGATGATTCATCTTCCTTCCAGAAGGGTCATGAAGAGGAAATTATTATTGAGTTATACCAGGAAGCATTATTGAGCTGTAATTTAATGATATAGTTCTGCCTAGAACCAGAGAAGCATACAGTGTGTTGGTTATACTGTATATGTAGACTGTATTTCTTTCTTCAAACCAATGGTACATTTTAAAGTATTACATATTAGGTTTTTTTTACATTTTTTCTTTATAGGACAAAGTAGAAATAACTAGAAATGGGTAGATTTTGTGACAATCCATCGTCTATCGCAACAATTTGTCCCAATGCCATAATCAAAACTGGGATGTTAATGTTAAATAGCATCTGCTGTAACCACTTGGATGGACACTCAGCAATGATACAAGCTATTTAACAAAAAACAAAAAAATCGATACAATTGTTATCTCATTCGCCTAAATGAGAAACCTCTCCTGCTACTGCGGACAACGTTTCATACACACTAATTGAAATAGGGTAATTCTATCCTTGTACTTAGTTTGAATTATGGTGTTGTCTGCAAGCGAAAATCTAAATTTTCTCGAATGTGATTACAGGATAACAGCCTATAATGTAGCAGGCCCCCTCTGTAACACCCATCCTGTAAGTTAAGTCATGGAAAGTTGGCCTTTTGTATGTTTATTGCATGTTTTGCAAGTTGTTTCCTTTGTTTTGGGGTGAAAAAACTCATATTTTTTAAAACCCTTCCTGTGTCTCCTCATGCCTGCCAGCTCAGTCCCTCACAGAGATAATGATAATAATCATAATCATTTTCTCAAGATAACAGATTAATTATCTTGTAAACAAAATAAAGTTCCTGTCAAGAAAACAAATTAACAGAATGATTATCTCATTACCACAAGAAGAGGTTTTGCGCTATCTGAAGTGCAATAATTCATTAAAACAAACGTTATAATGGAAAAATAACTATGGGTAGTATAACACCTGATTTCAGCTGGAAATATCTTATATATTACTTACCCATGATTAGAGCATTGAGTGTATGTCAATCAAGGTCTAACATGGACAGAATTATTTTCTTTCTGATAGAGATATTATTTGAAATGGACTTTCTCATTTATTACCAGCTAAACTATGTACAGCAACAGAACTGCTCACACACTCCAACAATGTACTATTGTTTATAATTGGGTTATCACTTCATCAAAACTGGTTACTTATCATGTTATTTTGAGAGAGCAACATTTGATTTTTTTTTAGATAATATGATAATATAACATCTTGTTCAATAAAAAAAAGACAATGAATTATCCTGATCATCATAATTAAGATATTTGTTCTTCAATCTCAGTCATGCTGTACTGTATGATTTGTCATCTTGAGATAATAAGATCATTTTTTTGCTAAATGCAATGCTTTTGCAATTTCCATAATGTACAATGTATTTAAAATGATATGAAAACACAAACTCTCAACATGGATATGCAATATTTTGCACACTAACTCTTATATTACTGGCTGATAAAGGGAAAACGTTCTCCACAAATAGCCACAGTGTTCAAAGTGATATCAAAAGATAAGTGGACTGAAGGGATGAGTAGTCGATTTTCTAATTTCTTCACACATGTACACACACACGCTCATCATTTTCATTCAGCAGTGCAGAAAGTGTGTTCTTCTGATTAATTACAGCAGAGATAAGATGTCTCCCTGCCCTTAATTAAAAAGACAGGATGGTGAATTTCAAATACTTGAGTGAGTTTTAACCCTCATGAATACGCTCGACTCCGTGCTAACTTTCGAAGTTAATAACTTTAACCTGACAAAGCAAAAACTGGTCAATTAGTTATGAATTCAATCTTACAAAGCTGTTAAAGAGACAGGAATAAAATTAAAGTTTTAAATAAGGTTATGACACATAAATAGATCTGCTGCATAACATTTAAATATGAAATGTAAGTCACCTTACCTTAAGCTTGACACCTAGGAATGTCAAAAATATCAATACACTGCAGATATCTACGCCAACAGATGGAAACACAATTTAACAATTTGCTTCATATTGAAATATATATTTATATCTGTCAATGTGTTTCCTCTGGCAATACAGAATATGAATGGATATGCTCACAAGAGAAAGCATTCATCAGCGTTAATGCTTTCTTCAGTGGCACCTCGGGCAGAAAGGGAGCACCAGTAAATAACCGTCCTATTTCTTGAGGCTATGAACTTTCAGATGGACACTCTAAAAGCATTTGGCATCTCTTCACATGTTGGCTTCCTTGTAGCCAAACAAGGGTTGAAAGGGTAGAGAAGAAGTTTGAAATTGTTGAAAGTGCAAAGTTTGACTGAACAGCGTCTGGTCCCATTGCCGCTTTTCCAGCTGTGTTAGAGGCATATACCTCAAACACCTCAGATTCAAGCAACTTAAAAGCAACTTTATAAACTAAGTTGGACATGTTGACTTCCATTTTGAATCCTTGAGTTTTATGTTTTGTCTGTCGCCATCTTGTTTTGTTTATTTTTTATCCAAAAAGGACATCCAATTTGTACAATGCTGTGTTGGCAATTCAAATTTAAATGTCGCTACACCAACTTTGTCATTTATTTTCCTTTAAATGGGAACTTTATTAACAAAGGGGACATCATGGCATAGCCTATTGAAGAAAACTCAACACTATTGATGAGACCATAATCCAACCCAGTCTCACGGCATTTCGTGTTATAGTCACAACATTTAATCTATTGATTCGTGTTCACCAACACGCTTTCCCCATTTTTTTCGTGTCACACAGAACGATTTTAAAAGCAATGTATTTCTATTGGTAGTATCCCAGCTAGCGGGGAACGTTCTCACAACTTTGGCTAACATTACATACAGGTTCTAATAAGGTTTTAAAGAAACGTCTTAATCTGATGTTCAAAGAACCTTTTCAGGATGTTTATTTTTTCAAATAATGTTCCTATAAGGTTTAAGGTTAACTAAGACATAACGTTTTAACTGCAACATTCAGAGAATGTTTTGAGGATGTTATTAAGGCCTGAGATGACAGAAAGTTTTTTTATAAAACGTTCCATTAATGTGATATGTTAACAAAGGTGGAACGTTTTGCCTGCAACATTCTAAGGATGTGTTTTGGACGTTGTTGGGTAACACATTAAAAATGTTCTTTATAAAACGTTCCCTCAATGTTACATGATAACAAATGAAGAACATTCGCCAAGCAATATTCTGAAAATGTTTTCAGGATGTTATTCTTTTTTTATAAAATTTTCCTGTGATGGCAAATATTAACACGGTCATGGTCAACGCCAGATTTATTTCTAGAGCGCTTTAAAAAACAAACTTGTTGCATTTGTTTGAAAAGAATGTTTTAAAAAAAATCTGATGTCACCATATTTTCCTTTTGAAAAAAACAAACAAGCACGTAATTCATGATAAGCTGTAAGCAGATATTGCATGTTTGCGGTGGCATGTGTGAGTTCCAAACTAGAAATGTTTGTTACCATTCGTTGTTCTAGGAATGTTTTCAGCGGGACATTTTATTTATTTTTCCCAGAATGTTCTTCTGAAAGGTAGGATAACGTTCTTTAAAAACATTCTTGAAATATTTGGTGATAACCTTCTTAAGATGTTTTTGATAACCTTCTTAAGTGCAAATGTTGACATGTCAGATTTAACATGAGTTTGGTTATATGAATCTAACAAAGGGGAAGTATATATTTTCCAACCTTACTCAGATGAGAGTGGATCTGTCAATCAAACACAGGTTGGAACCGTTTAATACCGAGAAGGCAATTAAGAAGTTCATAATTATTAATAATAATGCAAAACACGTTTCTGGGTGGAATATTTAAATTAAGGAGCTATAAAATGTACAATTTATGAATCATGATTGGGCTAAGCTAAGCAAGTTATTTTATTTTGTTTTAAATATTATAAAAGTAAGTCACATCGGTTTGTTGTGAATGTGTTTTTCTTATCTGCACTTTGGTGTAAACTGTTTTTCTCTACATTTGAAGTTGACCATAAATGACCATAAATGACCATTTTGGATGTTATGAGAATGTAAAAAAGTAAGACACCTAATGAAAACTATGCGCATGTTACTAAATATAAAAACAAACTGTGCACAGGTCTCACTCCCTGAAACAACCTTTTTTTTCATAATACACAGAGATGTCAGTTATGACTAACCCAACATTTAAATATCCATGCACATATAAAAAGTAGTCTGTGTTAGTTGGCTATACATCCAATTTATAAATGTGAGATTGTGGGACCAGCTGACATAAGTTTGCTATAAATTACCTTTTTAAGGATCAGATTCCTTGTTAGTGTCCTCTTTAATGAATTTTGAAATAAATAGAAGCTTGTATCATTTGGCGTAGAGTAGCTGAAATATTTTCATATCAGAAATCACATATCAGTTTGTCTAAAAAAATAAATAAAATGCAACCAACAGACAGTTAATGGATAATAACTGTGATGCTGTTGATGTAGATATTGAGCGCAACATGTACTGTTGTTAAATCTGACAGTTAAATTGATTTGGATACCCATATTTGTGTGTTTGTTAGAAAGATGTCTTAAAAACACATTTAAGGTAATCAGTATATCTCGTTTGAAAACAAAGCCATATAACAGGGGTACTCAAATACAAATCTTAAAGGTCCAAAAAAAAAATTCAATAAGACAAAGGTCCGTTTATTACGGTCATTCAAACTTTTAAACAATTGCAACAAGATTCTTAACACAAGGTTGCAAAAATAAAAATAATCTGTATGCAGCAGTTTTCATTGTTATTGTGTCTGTGCTTGATCCCTCAGAGTCGCAGTGTGAGCTGCACAGTTATGAATAAAGGCAGCTGCACCCTCTTTCATTCAGCATTCCCATTATTGCTTTATAAATGTCTTGCCCCCTTGTGTGTCCACTGAGGTTCGTCAGGCCCAACACATCTTCAACAAACTCCCCCTTTGCCTCATCATAAAAACTCACAAACACCAGCAACTGAGCATTGTCAGTGGTGTCAGTGGACTCATCCACAGCTAAGGAAATGCACTGTGCATTTTTTATTCCATCACAAAGCTGATTAATCAAATCACCAGCCAGTATTTATGTTCTTCTGGTTGTTGTGGAATCTGAGAGGGGGATTTAAATAAAATAAATAATTTGCTTGATTTGACCTGTTATTTCCTCTTTTTGTTTGCCTTCAAACATGGTCTCCATCACTTCAGTCATGCATTCTTTTATACTTCAGTTATTATCCAGTGGAATGTCCTTACCTACTGGCCTAGTTAAATCAAAGCGGTTACTTTTTTTTGGCTGGGCAGTGTCGTTTTACACACCGTCTTATTTGACTTTCTCAGGACATAAAACTGTTTTATGGGGGCAGACCCCCACAAAGAAAAAAATATATTTACACACGTAAGGTCATCATCTTAACAGTGTTGTATGCTCATCCGTGAGCAGAGCATCAAGTTGACATGTCTATTACAGCTGAATGCGGCGATTACCATTTTGTTCAGCAAAACGACTCACAAAATTAGTAAGATCCAAAGCTTTAGTGCGTTTTGATTCAATGCTGAGTACAGCCAAACTTGACAGTCTCTTCTCTGTCATTGTAGACCGCAAATACCTCATTCCTTCAGTACTTGGGTCAATCATATTTCCACGCTCGCGCCAGGGCCGGGGGAGGGGTTACAAGACGTGCATCTTGTGCTGCATTCACTTGCACTCGGACATTAGAGACTTTCTCTCATAAATGTCAGATGAGCCACAACTTTTCTTTCAAAACAAAGCTGCCAACTGGGGTGGCAGCTGCGGTGGCAAGGCCTATTTTTAGGCTACTAGCTACAGTACAGATGCAACTAGATGAGCTGTTAACTCTCACTCTGACTTTTTTTTTTTTAAACACACACGCATTTTTACCACCCGCATTCCGCGAAGACCCGCCCTACTGTGCCTCTGATTCGCAGACTGTTGGTGGGGGGAAAAAACGCTGACGGGATGCTGAATGTGATTGGACCAATGCGTTGACAGACACACACACAGACAGTGGAACAGTCGTACATGCAGAGCGCTGTTTGCAGTGGACATAGCGGAGAATTTTGACTCGTTGCGTTGTGGCGATGTCTCGCGCAGATAACACAGATAATACAGATAATAATACAGATAATACATATGAAAAGTATAATTTGCTCAGAGTCCAGAGACAGTTGTGGTTCGGTCCGGATCCGGACCGGAGTCCGGACTTTAAGGATGCCTGCCATATAATAATGAATAGATTTGTTTTTGGTCAGAACTGGATCCAGTGTTTTGCACTGTTATTGACATTTTTCAAAAGCCAAAAATATTTTTTAAATTGTCAAAGTATAGGTTTACTTATGAGCAGCAAGGCGGGGGTTTTCAATATTGTTATAATCATTTTAAAAGCTTCACCTAGCGTTTACCTGGCAGACTCGACCATTTTGTGTGAGCGCATTGCAGTACCACCCTTGACCACACAAAATGACCTGCTTCAACAATGGGAATAAAGGGGGCGCTCTTTCGCCTATTTGAAGAAAATAAGTACACAATTAGAAAATAAACACGCCTTAAATACAGTTAGATTAATGTTAAATGAAAAACGAAGTATTTAAAAACAAATAATGAGTAATGGGATAGGTGGCGGTCAGTTACCCTCATGTTACTGTGAGACTCGAAGTGGTCAAGTTAACCTACACTTTACTCACAGTTAAACTAACAAGTTATAAAAAGTCATAAAACAGTCGGGAGAGTTAGCTAGCTTTTTGAATATAGATTGTAGATGTAAGCTAGTTTAGAAGCGTGGTGGAAAGAAATAACAACAGCAACACGTGCAGTGAGATACTGTGACGTGAAAATCAATCATATTCACCTCCAACGAAATAACTGGACTCTTAAATTATCGTGAGTAAAAAGAAATGTCTTTGCTGGATGTGTCTTAAAGGTAGGGTAGGTAAGTTTGAGAAACCGGCTCGAGATCGCTAGAATTTGAAAATACACAACCGGAGAAAATCTGCCACTTCCTTATAGAGCCCCTCCTCCAACACACACGAACACGCACATGACCAATGAGGGCACGAGATAAGTTTGTGCACAGATGGAAGGCTGACAGGCAGGTAGGTCGTACTTTTTACAGTACTACGGCTTCCACAGATGACATTTTTTTATGGATTTTTTGTCAAAGCACTTAAGATATTCATTGCTATCGGGATGTTAAGAGCATTCCATGGAATATAACAAAAAGTGTATCTCGAGCCGGTTTCTCAAACTTACCTACCCTACCTTTAACTGTAACTGTATGCAATATAACTTGCTGTCTATAGTTGTTGATGTTTTGTTCAAATGTGGCCTGTTTGCTTGGACACTTGTGTGTTGTCTCAGGGTGTGTGAATTATAATTTTCCAATTGTGTGTTTCTCAGTAGTCTTTTATTCACTGTCTCTGGTGAGTGAATATAGTGTATTCTGTGCATCAATTTATTAATGTAATCATTAGTTTAAAATGTCCTTAAAGAGATACGAGTCTGTGTAAGTCGTGCATCTATGATATGTGCATTATTTCCTTTTTATCAACATGTTATCTGAAGTCATGTACTTTTGCTAAGGTACTACCAATTGTATTGATTGGGGTTAAACTCCTTATTTAATGTTGGCTTTGTTTTCACAGTTTACTCTTGAAGGCATAGTTTAATGGAAAGCAGCAGTTGAATTGTGTTGCTCTTTGTATTGTCTATGTTAAAAGAAACTGTTGGACCATCAGAAGCTATGAACCATCTGTAGGTGGTGCACTTGAATACTAAATTGTAGAACTAACCTTGACCAGTTTCCAATTTACTGGAGCTCTGGTTCTGTGATTGAATGATCTTGGCTTGGTTAAATGTCCCATAACATGGCCATTTTTACTGATCATAATTCCATTGTTGAGGTCTACTAGAATAGATTTACATTGTTCAATGTTCCAAAATTACATTGGTTTCTCATACAGCATCTCTGTATCAACCCACTCTCTTCAGTCTGCGTACAAATGACACGACTTCACACATTGGAAATGTGTGCAATAGATACGCAGAAGTCCGATTTTGCATGCATATGATACGATAACCATTCCCATTGAGATCTGAGGCCGAGTTTTGTGTGCATATGATACGCCCAACCCGGTATCACGGCAAGACGTGAACATGTGACGATTTACCATGCTGGGAGATGTGAAGATGTCACGATTTCGTCCCTTCAAACGTGACAGTTAACGTATTGTTAACATGGGCCAACCAGTAGAGAAATACCCGGAAATGCCAAGCAAATGCTCTACCATGACGGTCGGTTGTTATTGTCAATATTAATATAATAATGATTTATTTTTTAATCGTCACACTCGATTTTGCCAATTTTCTTGTTGCCCCAGCTGGTCGACACCTCTTTTAGCAGAAACAAAGGCTACATTAATGTATTACATCGATGTTAATCCATGTGTGTGGAATTAACGGACGTGACGTTATGCGATTGCGTTGCCAGGCAACAGTTTGGGTTCATGTTAATTTACAAACTCTTCAACTAGAACCGTAGTTATATTTAAAAACATTTTAGAAGGCCTCACGAAATACTTTAATGTAAATTCAAATTTAAATTAGAAGGAATGTGTGTATTGTGGTGATTGACATTATTCACCCGGAAAAGCATGACATGGGACCTTTAACATATTGGTTGGTTCTTGGTTGACCCTGATTTCAGGATTTTCTTTCTTGCTAAGTCACTTTGCACTTTGCAATTGTATACACAAATTCAGTTGGTTTTCAAGTTTAAATGTAATAAATACTGATTTAATTAACAGATAAAAAAAATAAATTAAAAAAAAAAAACTTTAAAAGAGAAGACTAAACTAAAGGAACAACAAATAAATCACACTGACTGGGTAGTTAGATACCTGTAGATTTATCCAATGTGTACAAGATAAATTATGGTTCTAGTGTTGGTTAAACACTCACAAAATTAAACTTGAAATTTAAATGTACATTTTCCTAGAGCAAAAAATGCACATGAAATAACCTGGAGAAACTGGACATTGTGTAGTGTTACTGGTATAATACAGCTCACAAAAAAAAAGAATAGCACTTACCATTTTCCTTAATGATATTTTTTAAATGCATTGAAGTGCATTCTGGACGCACTACAAGATGCTTTTTATTGATTTCTTATGAAGTAATATTTCACAGTTTTTACTCAAAGTGTTAGTTGGTTCAGTTATTCTCCTATTTCTTTCATGTGAGCTCAGTGGTGTCCTTGCAGAGTTGTCTGTTATTGCAGTATTTCATAAGTACCAGAAAGCAAAAGGACTGACTCATTAATTACTGCCTTGCTGTGTGAGGACAAATGCGGCCAAAAAGATGATATCATAAACAAGGTATTTGATGATCTATCTAGCAATATTTCCTGTTAGACTTAACCCCTTTTCTGGGGTGGATTGTATAGTGCACAGCCTCATAGACAAGACTACAGCGTCTGGGCTAGTTTATATATTCAGGTGGTTGTATGAAGAAGACAGCATACAGATGCCTTTCAAGAAAATAAGCTTTTCTTGTTTGTTTTTTTTACCAATGTTTGCTTTTCTTCTCTGTGTGTGGTGGGAGCAATTACTGGAAACACTTCAAAGCCATTATGTGCACCACAGTTGGGGGGCTTACATTAGGGATACACTATATACCTCTACCTGTACGACATGAAATACAGAGACCATTAAAGTCTCCAATAAAGCAGCTACACATTCTTTCACATCATTGGTTCAGGTCTATGGTCAAATGGGAACAAAGAAAACAAATCCAGCGCATCGACAGCCAGCTGCTTTTATAGGTGCAATCAGTGTTTCTGCTTTTTGTGCTAGATGTGCAACATTGCAATGTTTCCAAACACGCCTTGTCCTGCTCTTACTCCACAATAAAATAATAGCATGTTTACTAAATAACAATCAAAATGTACGTTTTGGTTAAGACCTCAACTTTTGTGCCAGAATTCAGTTTACAGTTCAGTAGTGTTTTTGCCTTAAATAAACTTCAAGAAGGGGAAAGAGTAAAGGAGAAATGGCAGAGCAAACCGAAAATAAATATAATACTATGCAGGGTAAATGATAATAATTGTAATATTTGTGAAACTTTTTGGATTAGCATTTAAGATTTCTGGCTGATTTTATTTTGCTATACTGTTTATATTTTACAGAGAATCTAAATCTCACTTTTAATTGTTGTTGTTGTTTACAAACTAAATTCGTTCTTACTGAATATTTTAAAGCAAACTGTCATGTTTATGCTGACATAAAAAAACGAATTTTGTTCTTAAAGTTAATGATACAACATTTTTCCATTTTTGTCAGCTTCAAGAAGAAAGGAAAGGGGGCCATGTTATCCACCCCTACTGACCACCTTTGCATTAACAACAGTAAGGACAATTAAAGTGTTTAATAAAACTGTCTTAACCTGAATTCAGGCTTTCACCTTTTGGAGTCATACAAAAACAGAAAGAAAAGTTACATTAGTGAGAATAAAATAATAATAATACAGATAATACATTTTATTTATCAAGCGCTTTTAAGGTGCTCAAAGACACAGAGATACAAATAAATAAATGAAATAAAAGTCATATTGAAATTGAGTACACAAATTAACCACACATTAAAAGCCATTCTGTAAAGGAGAGTTTTGGTCAGTGTTTTGAAGCTTGGGAGGTCAGTGCATAAATTGTGGACAAAATGATTTTGAACTATTTCTTATGAAGTGATATTTGTTATTATATATAGACATTTTCAAAGTGTTAGTGGGTTCAGTTAGCTTATACTAATTTGAAACCATTGTTAATATATTCCACAGTATTATTTTCACAAAACATTCTTAACTTTATCACTTTCTGATGAACCAATGTGACTCTTTATTACTAGAACTCTCTGTTGACTGTAAAGTAATTTGCGTGCATCTAATAAAAATGCCATTTAATTGTCATTAATTCTACATTGTAAACCAAGGAGGGCAGAAGAGGCAGAAAAGATGCCGGTGATGTTACACTGTTGTTTTAGTTTCCACAAATCACAGATAAACAGGATAGGAGATATAGATTGCTTCATGCCCCTTTAATCCCACGATAAATTACACAATAGATTTTCTCCTTGGTTTTGTGGAGCGGTAAGAACAATTTACAACAACAAACATCACAGCTTTTGTTGTATGTTTTGCTTCCCCGCTCTGCCCATTCTCTGTGTAACATGTGCTGGCCGCAAGAATATTTATATGTACACTGTTATTATCTATGAAAAGAATAGGCACCCTGCTGGCCTTCTGTAAGGCAAGGCAAGGCAAGGCAAGGCAAGTTTATTTATATAGCACCTTTCAACACAAGGTAATTCAAAGTGCTTTACAAAAATGGAAGACATTTTAAAAATGGCATTTAAAATCAGTCATTAAAAAGGAAAGATAATAAAATAAACATTAAAAGAAAAAATACATGGATAAAAGTTAAAAGTTACAGTGCAGTTTAAGATGTGAATAGTTCAATTAAAAGCAGCGGCAAAAAGAAAAGTCTTCAGCCTGGATTTAAAAGTAGTAAGAGTTGCAGCGGACCTGCAGGTTTCTGGGAGTTTGTTCCAGATATTCGGAGCATAATAACTGAATGCTGCTTTACCATGTTTAGTTCTGACTCTGGGGACAGAAAGTTGACCAGTCCCTGAAGACCTGAGGGTTCTGGATGGTTCATAATTTAGCAGTAGGTCAGACATGTATTTTGGGCCTAAACCATTCAAAGCTTTATAAACCAGCAACAATATCTTGAAATCTATTCTTTGACACACAGGAAGCCAGTGTAAGGACTTCAGAACAGGAGTGATGTGATCCACTTTCTTAGTGTTAGTGAGGACTCGAGCAGCGGCGTTCTGAATTAGCTGCAGCTTTCTAATAGATTTTTTAGTGAGGCCTGTAAAGACACCATTGCAGTAGTCGAGTCTACTGAAGATAAAAGCATGGACAAGTTTTTCCAAATCCTGCTGTGACATTAGTCCTTTAATCCTAGATATGTTCTTTAGGTGATAGTAGGCTGATTTAGTAACTGTTTTAATGTGACTGTTGAAACTCAGGTCAGAGTCCATGACTACACCTAGATTTCTGGCTTTATCTGTTGTTTTGAACATTGCAGACTGAAGCTCAGCGCTAACTTTTATACGTTCTGCCTTGGCTCCAAAAACCATTACCTCAGTTTTATCTTTGTTTAATTGGAGAAAGTTCTGACACATCCAGTCATTGATTTGTTCAATGCACTTACTCAGTGTTTGAATTGGAGCATAATCTCCTGGTGAAATTGTTACGTAGATTTGTGTGTCATCCGCATAGCTATGGTAACTTATTTTGTTGTTTTTCATTATCTGAGCCAGTGGTAGCATGTAGATGTTAAAGAGAAGAGGCCCCAAGATGGAGCCTTGAGGTACCCCACATGTCATATTTGTCAACTCAGATGTGTATTTACCTATAGAAATAAAGTTTTTTCTGTCCTTTAAGTAGGACTCAAACCAATTTAGAACTGTTGCCGAAAGTCCCACCCAGTTTTCTAGTCGGTCTAGTAATATGTTGTGGTCAACAGTGTCAAACGCAGCACTGAGATCTAATAATACTAACACTGAAGTTCTGCCACTGTCTGTGTTTAAGTGGATGTCATTGAAGACCTTTACAAGAGCAGTCTCAGTGCTGTGGTTTGGACGAAATCCTGACTGGAACACATCCAAACAGTTATTTAAATGCAAGAAGTTACTCAACTGTTGAAATACTACTTTTTCAATGATTTTACCTAGAAATGGCAGGTTTGATATTGGCCTGTAATTGTTCATTACTGAGGCATCTAGATTATTCTTTTTTAAGAGCGGTTTAATGACTGCAGTTTTCAGGGCCTCTGGAAAAATACCTGAGTGAAGAGATGTGTTTACTATATGAAGTAGATCTGAGGCCATGCAAGGAAAAACATCTTTGAAAAATCCTGTTGGAATAATATCAAGGCAGCAGGAGGAGGATTTCAGAAGTTGAATAATGTCCTCTAAGTTTTTACCATTAATCTGATGGAATTGTGTCATGGTGTTTGAATTGATATTAGGTGGACATAGGGACAAAACATTTGCTGTACCTGATGTAGAGGCACTGACTGCTTGTCTAATTTTCTGAATTTTGTCAGTGAAGAAGGAGGCAAAATCATTGCACGCCCTGGTGGATAGAAATTCAGAGGCTACTGACACTGGGGGGTTAGTTAGTCTGTCGACGGTAGCAAACAAGGCACGTGCGTTGTTTTTGTTTTTGGTAATGATGTCAGAGAAGAAAGACTGTCGTGCCTTTTTCAATTCCAAATTATAAAGGCCAAGTCTCTCTTTATAGATTTCAAAGTGAACCTGGAGATTTGTTTTTCGCCACCTACGTTCAGCTTTTCGACACTCTCTTTTTTCTGTTCTCACGGTCATGGCCTTTCTCCATGGAGATATTTTCTTGCTAATCACTTCCTTTACCTTAGTTGGAGCAATGGTATCTATAACATTTTTAATTTTTGAATTAAAATGATCTACTAGCTCATTTACTGAGATGTTAGCAGGGGCAAGTGTGGATGAGAAATTCTGAGTAAACATTTCCCTAGTATTTTCAGTTAAATATCGCTTTGTGGTTACCTCTTTTTGAACATTTTTGTGAACAGAAATAGAGCTCTCAAAGAAAACACAGGAATGATCAGAGAGTGCAACATCAGTCACCACAACCTTAGAGATATTTAGACCCTTTGAGATAATTAAGTCCAGAGTGTGCCCCTTATTGTGCGTGGGCTCCGCCACATGCTGAGTCAGTCCATAGTTATCAAGAACACAAAACAGTTCTTTAGCCCCTCTGTCCTGGGGGTTGTCAACATGGATGTTAAAATCACCAACAATGACTAAACGGTCAAAGTCAATACACACTATAGACAGCAGTTCAGTAAAATCATCAAAAAAGCTTGCACAGTATTTGGGTGGTCTATAGATATTTAGGAACAGAGCTCCAGAGGAGCATTTCAGCTGAAGGGCCACATATTCAAAAGAAGCAAAGTCCCCATAAGATGTCTTCCTGCATTGAATGGAGTCATTGAACAAAATAGCAACTCCACCCCCTTTCTTATGCATTCTTTCCTGACTCATAAAACTAAAGTTGGGAGGGGTTGATTCGATAAGAACAGCTGCACTGTTATTTTGTTCAATCCAAGTTTCCGTTAAAAACATAAAATCGAGATTGTGCTCAGTGATAAAATCATTGATTAAAAATGTTTTTCCTGCCAAAGACCTGACATTTAATAAAGCTAGTTTAAGTTTGTTAAATACACTATCAGTAAAAAATGTTGTGACAAGCTGTGGCTGACATGGAATCACTGCTAAATTTGATAACCTCACACAAACGTTTGAGCACTTCCTGTTTCTAAGCTGATTTACCGCTCTTAATCTATTACCTATCAACACAGATATCGGCAAAGCTACTGGCAGGCAGGGCCCCGGCATGTGCTGGAAAGAGTTGAGAGTGCCATATGCCCTTGAGCCTGGACCCAGCACATATCAGTAAAAGTTTGTTGCGTTTTGTACACACACATCCTTATCAGGCTTCGGAGACTGCAGATGCTTTCTTGAAGGGATGGGAGGTGGTTGACATAGGCACAGTGATGAAGACGGGGGAGATGGTGCGCGTCTCTGCTTCGGTGATTTTGGTGGGCGTCGTTGAGGGGCGGGGGTAAAGGACATGCTGCCAACCCTGCATCTCGCCTTCATGCGGTCATCGAACTCCAGGGGGGAGGGCGAGGGTGAAAGGGTGAGCGGAGAGTAGAGAGAGCTGGGAGATGAATGAAGAGTATCCTCCAAGGCATTGACAGGGGGGGTGACGGGCAGTGGAGACTCCTCCATTTGTGTCATAGGTCTCCCATAATCAGAACATTCCTCAGGCGGGTGCAGTGATACTTCTTCAGGGTTTTCTGCGCAATGTGTTGTGTCTTTCTCCTGTTTTGATTCCTCTTGCCGCTTGTCCTTGGCAGAGGGAACAGATTGCTGACGATTCTGTATCTGTATTTAGACATCAAGTTGTGCAATTATCTATGAAGATTGGAATGAGCCGAGCAGGCAGGAGATCTGACTTCTATTTCTTTCTTTAAAGCTTCTATGGCACTGAGGGAGATTGAAAATAACTGCACATTGAAAAAAGTCATTACATTCCCTTGATTTACTCTGGCTTTGAGCGAAATAGAATTTGAACTTCATTATTGAATCTTATCACAATATATTTATATAATACCTTACACAGTTTATCAATTTTTCTCCTTCCATCCTCTCTTCAAATGTATGCATGTTCCTTATAATGACAGCTACATGTATCACTGGATACAGATGACAAGTGTGAGAGTTGTGTAGAGAGGAGAGTCTTTCATGGATATTTGCTTTGACAAGCAATAGTCGGTACATTCTTGACTGTAATATGTTTTTACAGCACTGCAAGCTCAGCTACTCTGACGGTCTAACATATCATGTACCATATAGTCTGAAGTGTGTAAAGGAACAGGCTGCACTTATTTACAATCTGTGTTTTATTTGGCTTATAAGAAAGTGGCTTCTGGTCACTGGTGGTGGGCATATTTGTGACACTAAACCTACTGTTTATTGTGGGTTTTTCAAGCACATTGGTATACATTTTATTTATATTATTCCTTTGTATTCAAGCTTAATGAAAAGCAGTTAACACCAGTGAGGTTAAAACTCAAGGCAGCTCTATGCCTTCATGCCCTCAGATAACACAGAGGCAATCTAAAGCTAATTATAATGAACAGCGTGAAACAATGGCAGTGTTTTCTTTTTTTGGGCCAGAGCTACAGCATATCATTAATCCCATGCCAACCGATGCAGCTTCAATGTGAGGCTCCGACTCACGTCTCTGAACCAATCACTACACTCAAGTAAATCCTACAACAGAACAAGCAAGTTTCTTATTTACACACGTACAGTACAATATTGACTGCATCTCTTAAAAGATATATATTTATATATATATATATCAAACATTACACCTCATGCAATTTGAAGTCTTTATTTGTCATATACACAACATTACAGTCTTGGGTTGTTGTGAGTGATTGCAAATCTAGAATAACTGATTATATTCATAAAATGTGTTTTTGTACAAAATGTATTTTATAATAGCTAACATCATGATTTAGAAGTGTGATGTTTCTCTTTGAACATCGCCATATACCGATTTGTTAAATATCCCAACCCTGGTACATCAAGCACAATTATATTTTATTTCTAAACATTGGAAACATGTGATGCCAAAAATAATCTGAAAGAATTAAGAGTTTAAAGAGGGTATTGTACACCGGTCAATTGAAAACATAATATTAATATGAATATTATTATTATTTTGCAAATGTTATTACAACTCATTAGTTGTTTAACAGCAGGTTATTCAGATATTCGATGTACTGCATTGCTGCAAAAGATTACAATATTTATTTATATTTTTATAATATAACGAATATTACTACTATTACTGCTGGGATTGAAATTTATGAATAAATGTTCTCGTGTGACGCTATTGATTTCATGGGCAAGAAAAGGAGAGTTTTTCAAAGATGAATAACCTTGTTTATGGGGTGCACATAACTGGTACGCAGCTACGCATGCACGGCCTAAATGTGGAATGCGTAACGTCACGTGAGTCACTGCGCGCCTTTGCGTACCTGATCAAATCATAACATATTTGGTGTACACGTGTTTCATGTAAAAATTCAATGGAGTAGACATGTCGAAAAAACACTGAGCAATTACCTGCAAAGAAACAACAAACCGAGCCAGAGCCGAAGAAACGATTATTTTCTGAAAAGTGGCTCCAAGACGTGCAGTGGCTGGATGCCGATGATGAGCGCACAGAAATGTGGTGCAAAATATGCCGCTCGCAGTGGCGGCCGGCCCATAGGGGCGCTAGGGGCGCCTCCCCCCCTCTTCCCACATTAAAAATAAAAAATAAATATATATATATATTAAAAAAATATATTTTTTATTTTTATTTTTAATAAACAAGGTAAATATTATATAATTGGTATCAGTAAAATGTATAATCTACAATAAAATCTCGTTTAAAATTGTGTTACGATGTCTAAAGTTACTGATAAGTCACATGTTTCCTGCCTGGCCTTGCCCGTGTATCATTACCCTCTCTCGTCTGGGCGCTATGCACAGCGCCCAGACGAGAGTGCAGCAAGTGCAGCAGAAGCCAACTGTTGCTATCTTAAAACTATGCCGCCGAAACATAATTTCAGCCAATCAGCGTCGTCAAATCTGATGGTCACAGGGCGCCTACGTCAGTGCCCGGTGCAGTCTGTGAGTTGTTTGGACTCGTATCCAAGGAGACAAAACAGGAAGCTGTCATACACTCTGGAAGCTACCATTAGCAGCTAATGAAAACTCAGTTTTTTACATAAAAATGGAATTATGGATCATCAATAATCTTTTAACCTATGGATTAACCTTCAGCCGCATTTCTCGTTTTTGATCAGAATAACAGCAAAAGGTGAGCATATCTCCGTGTTTTGCTACCTAAAGCTACGTCGTGTGATGTCTGTATTTGCTTCCCCTGTCGCGAGTTCTGATCGCTCAGTGATGATACTTATATTTCTAGAATCTGTGGAATCTCAGCTTGTTAGCATAAGCTTGTTTGTGCATATCCGATAAGTATATCGATTGATTTATACCTAGAGTGCGTTAGCATTTTTTCGCTCAGGGCTCATTTAGACGCTTCTTGTGAGACTTGTGTTTTGTTTCGGAAAACATGGTTCATATCATCAGTTAGATGCGTTTCCTCTGAGTAGGACACATGAATAGTTTTTTACATTTTAAGAGTTTCGTGAGAAAAAAAACGGGGGAAAAAAGCCCCTTAACAGGTTAAATGGGAATTAAATCATTTTAAGTAATTTTGAGTGTTCTGCAGTTTGTGTGGGCCTACTGTACTGTTGCACAGTTTATGCTGTAGAAACTATGTCCAGGACAAGGTGTTTGGAAGTTTTGGAAGAAATAGCTAACCACACTGAAGATTATGGAGGTATTGATCAGTCTTCTCATATTTTTAAGCCTCAATTTGTCCTTCCCCCCCCCTCTAACATCACCAGAAGTAATAATTTAGGGGGTCTTTTCTCCATTTTATTTACCGGGGGAACATCCGCCCGGACCCCCCTAGTATTGTTTGGTCACCATTTCCACAGCCCCACCTAAAATATTTTCCACCAGCCGCCACTGGCCGCTCGCGTCCACATCTAGCAGACAAAACGGGTACGTTTTATACAGGCTCGAAAAATTTCAACCACCCTTTGTTTGAAAAACATGAAAAGAGCAAGGAGCATGTTAATGTGGCACAAGTTATTGCTAATAAACAAGCTAACGAAGAACTATCCAGCCACCAACTTGCTAGATGGCAAGGCAAGCTGAATGAAGAACAACGGCAAGCCCTGTGTAATATTTTTCTCCTCGCCTTTCATAAAGCTAAACATGCACGTCCTTTGTCTTCCTATACTGAGGATATTCCTTTACTGAAGCGGCTAGGAGTAAACATCGGAGGCGCATATCACTCATGTGAAAGGGGGACACGGATTATGCAGACCATTGCGCAAACTATCAGTGGGGAGTTCAGACTAAAGTTGAAGTCTGCTGAACTTTGGGGGCTGCTTTTTGATGGATCTGAGGACATCACAAAAACCGAGCAGGAGATCGTTTACATCGTGTCCGTGTCCAGCAACGGAGAGTTTACTTCGAACTTTCTTGGACTAATTGAACTGGGTGCTGACCAAACCGCGCAGGCCATAACAGACGGACTGGTGAAGCTTTTCCAGGAGGCAAGCTTGGATGACTGGAAGAAAAAGTTGGTCGCTGTGTGCACAAACGGGGCTGCTGTTAACGTTGGCGTGTACAACGGAATTGTGCCAAAACTACGCCGACTGGCTGCGGGGGGAGACTCGCTTGTGCACATTCTCTGCACCGCGCACACACTGGAGGACTGCGCCAAATCAGCTGATCGCAACGTTCCTTACTGTGAGACTTTTAATCGATCTGTGGTCAAGCTGCTCCAGTTTTATTTACAGAAATGTGGAGCAAAACACACTGCTGTGCTAAAGAGATTGTGTCATGAAAATGGGATCCCCTTTGTGAAACTGGGTAAGTTTCACAATATCAGATGGTCTGCGTGGAGGCATGAAACACTGTTAAAAATATCAACACTATTGCCAGCCATTAAAATGCAACTGGCTACAAGTGATAACAATGACTTAAAGCATATATGCTCTGAGCGTTTTCACTGTTTTCTGGCCAACATGCTTGACATTGGCAACATTTTGAAGATCACATCCATTAGGTTTCAGAAGGAAAAACTGACCATTGGGGAATGTAAGGATGAACTCATGGTGGCCATTGGACAGTTCACACTTCTGCTCGATGCTGAAGGCCACTACAGGAGGACACACACTGTTTCTAATGATGATGCTGACATAGACAAACGTACTCAGCGGGTTAATTGAAGAGTTTGAAATCAGATATGACTCCCTCAAGTCATGTGATCACTTCTTAGTGTTTGATCCTTCAACTTGGCCTCAGGAAATGCAAGGAATTCACAGTTTTGGCAACACAACCGTTTGCAACATTCTTCAGAAATATGAGGCCACCTTGCAACTTGACAGAGACACTATTATGAGAGAATGGATGTGTTTAAAGCAAGCAGGAAAACGCTTGGCTTCCTCCTCTGTGTATGACTTGCTCCAAATATTAAATTGTAATCCAGATGCTTACTCCAGCATCAACAAATTAGTTAAACTGTCTCTTACACTTTGAGCAGTGCAGCTTGTGAGAGGGGATTCTCACATCTAAACATAATAAAAACCAAGTATAGATCTCGTCTGTCACATGCTCGTCTCTCAGCCCTGATGCACATTCACCTGTCAAAGAAGACCACAGAGACATTTGACCCAAAGCCAGCTGTTGACCTGTGGATGGAGACAGGGAGGTGCATCTGCAGCATCATCCTTTACCATGCAAGAAGTGGAAATAGAGGACAGTGAGGAAGACAATGAGGAGGACAGTGAGGAGGAATACACTTATAAACCACGCTTCGTGTGGGGTGAGTACCAAACCCTATCTCCTGGTACTCATCTGAGTAACTCTCTGAAAAAGTTATGTGCACCCCTGTTTATAACTATGTCTTTATACCTTATACTTTTAATAAGTGTATTTAAAGAGAACTGCCACATTATCTACTATAACTGTCAGTTCACATTACAGAATGCAACTGAACATTTTTTTTTACTTCCTCCGAATTGTTCTTCACAAAGACCTGTCTGAAGTATGAAAGAAAATTGCCACAAACAGTACTCTTTATCTTAATTTGGCTTCCATTTATCACAGCCTTGAAAGAGCAGCATGGGATTATGAGTAATACTTGTGGTTGATAACGCTCTACAATCTAATTTATACAACCTCAGAAACATTTTCTCCAGCAGTTATGAGGAGGACAAACTCTTCATCATTATTGTACATGTTTGTTTGTCTCCCCCAGCTGGCAAACGCCTCAAGTGTGAGAGTGAATGCTGATTTCACTACATTTTAACGTATAAATTCTGTGTAAAGTTCACCAAAACGCACTTGTATATGTTTTTCAATAACAGAACATATTAGAGATTTGAATCTGCCTTGGATCTTGTTAACTGTTTGGAAGATGTCTAACCTGAACTTAATGTGAGTTTGTGGGTGGCTATCAATCTAATGTGTTGAAAGGGTTACAGTACAAGTACATTTTAATAACTCCAAAATGGCTAGCAGTGCAGAAAACAATGCATTTTTTTCATGTGGAAAGAGATCTAAATCTGAGACCTTTTAAAGAAAATAAGCCCTGATGAGCAATTTTGCTGTTCCCAGAACATTTTCTTTTAAAAGAGGCCACATTTCTCGGATAAGCATAGCAGAAATAAGTTGTCTTAAGTTGACTTGGTACTGGCCAAATTCATGGGCCAACTTAAACTGTGTGTACACATACAGAGAGAAATATACATTATTTTCATTTAATTTATAAAGCCGCATATACGCCTCTTCTGTTTGATAAATCTTGATCATTATGGAACAGGGTGCACAGGCACAGACCTCATTTCCTCTCCCACAGTTAGCATAAATGCATGTAAGTACGCCCTGAGTCGTGTGTTTGCATATTGATACTGTGCCTGCCCCACCACTCATTAGACCTGCCGATGAAAATAACTGCAAAGAAGAAATTCAATTTCATTTCTGCAGCGCCACCGGAGCAGCTGTCATTAAACAAGACATTACTCCAGGACGAGGCTGTGTAGGAACCACTTATTCATTACATGTCTCAGTCATATTGAAACAGACTTTGGAAGGTGCTTAGTATTCAGGATAACATAAATATATCATTATCACTGAAAATATCGCTTGGTTGTAAATATGATGTGAGGAATTCGAATATTCATGAATTACTTAAAGGGGACCTATCATGCAAAATGCACTTTTGTACATCTTTTATACATGAATATGTGAAACCTCCATACCCAAATCTCTAAAAAAGGGGCTGCAACGGATCTGATAAAAACTGATCCAGATTAGAACACTTTACTGACGTCAGTAAAGTGGCGCTACGGCTATTGGGCCAACTCTCCACCATCAGGGGAATGTGGGGTTGGGCCACGGCCGGCCATTGCCGCTTGAAAGCGCTGGAGACGCTGTAGTACATATGCCAGGCCTGTAAGTGGCGCTGTAGTCTGCCACAAAAGCAGCGAAGAAGACTTCCCGCCCATAGTTACCATGGTTACCCTTCTGTTTATTCTCCGCTGTGGCTTTTTTTCTCCCTCCCCGAGGCAAGCGTTTGCTCCCGCTGCTTTAATTCAATGCAATCCCTCCCCGTCGAGGCAAGCACTGTAATTCTCTCCGGTTAGTCCACCAGCAGATGACAAACACCCACCTCTCCGCCTCTTCCAAGGAACGAGGGGACTGTGCGGCAGAGTTTCAGTTTCAGTTTCTTTCGCCGGTCAAGATGTCCGTTAAAGTTTAAATCTTCCGGACAAAATTAGAAAAGTGCCGGTCAAAGGTCTTCTTTGTTATTTATTGAGCTTTAAAACAAATGAATAACGACTCTATAGGCCTATAATAATATAATAAAACACGGAGGACGGAGATCTTTTTTTTCTCCCCCTCTTGACTTGATCAGAGCACGGCTCCCCTCTCCTGCAGGGGGGCGTGGTCAGCTGCAGCTCACAGAATCAGACCCGTAGACAGCAAACAGCACATAGAGCGAAATGAGGCATGGCTAAAATGCATGATCTGTTTGGTATTTTGAAAACAGAAACGTATAAATATACCTTATATAGGTATGGCCCTACAATATATAATTTAAATATAGCATGATAGGTGTCCTTTAATATTACGTTTATAAATGCAAACCTTTGATTGACATTTTAAAGTGTAGACTGCAATAACATATTTACACAATCAGTGAAGTTGACAACAAACGGCAACAAACAATGTTCAAGTCTTAGTTTAAGGCTGCTACCTCATATGACCACCATATCATATCACCTACAGCTATGTCAACGTTTTCATTAAGTATGCCTAAATACATAACGGTAACATGTAAAAGGTTCAGAATTGCTTCTATACATCAATATATCAGATTATATTGACTTCAACAAAAGTCAGTATTATTATTTGTCTTATTCTACAGCCCAAGCTGGTGTTTTGTTTGTCTGAAGTCAATTCCCATTGATACCCAAAGTAATACATCTTGCCTCGTACAGTAATTGTTGCTCAAAGCAAGATAAATTACATTTTACATCATAATCATTTCTAAAACCAAATATTATTTACCAGAAAAAACACTAAACTCTGCTTCCAAAACAAATTTCCCAAGATACCTACAGTAATCATGATGATGATAAAAAATGGGGAGGAACATACTTTTTCTTAAGAACTGCCACTATTAGTGATGCAGAGAGGAACAAAAACACCTCTTTGCCCATCCATTTCAATGACAAACCACACATAAAAGCAGTTTGCCCTCAAATGATTTTTCTTCCGGGTCCATCCTCTTTGAGTGTCCTCTCCCTTTGAGTTCTTATGGCATAAGAGCTCCATTACAATGATTTAGTCTGCACGGAACGAGCACACACATACAAGCACATACGCACTCATGCCTCAAGGCAAGGGACCCATCAATTAGAGTGGGTTCAGTCAAGTCATCATCATCTTCCACTATTTTTTTTTCTTTCCTTCAGCACAGAAGTGGCACAATATGGACTGTCTGCCCCCTCTGAGCACTTCAAATCTAGAGCACTTGCATAAGACAAGAGTCTATTTTATTGGCACGTAAGCGAAAATAAATCCCAGATTCCATCGGGGTATTGGGAGTGGATCTTGTTTTATGTCAAGGAGGGAAGGTGTGAAAGCCACAAGGGTATTTTAGGGAGCAGAGATTGGCAGAATGGAGCTGAGGCCATCAAATCGTGTTTGTCTGCCGGTTTTTGTTTTGCTTTGTACCTCCGCTGTTCGCTGTCCGGGAGACGAAGGCTGTCGTGCTCGTCATGCCGCTTCATTTACCTTGTGCTGTCAGATGTCGTCTCAGAAAGATGTTGGGCACAACACACACATAGACACACACTCCAGCCTCCCGCAGCAGTCTTTGAATGCAGGTCCTATTCACTGTTTACAACCTAGTAAACCATTGTGATGTATTACCAAAAGATATTTCTTTTAATTTGAACCCTAATGTTGAAGTAAAATAGTTTGCATGTGGCAATGTCAGTCCGTCCACAATTTCATCCAAATGGCAAATACTTTATGAATATTTCATGTATTTGTTTGATCTCACCGACAGTGTTACACAGTTTGTTATGTGAGTAGCAGTGAAAGTAGAAATGACTTATGTATGTTTACAAGAAAACGCAACAGATTAAGATGGTACATATATTTAAGATGCTCAACAAGCACTGATGTTAGCACAGCCTCACAGATCCGCCTGCATGAATGGCTGTTGACTTGTTCTTGTTGAAATGTAAAAAATACAGTAAGTACACATTCAAAATCTGGTTTCTCTTTACCCTATAATCTCCAGTTGTAGTGTATTCACAAGTAGAAAAAGCAAAGGAATGACCAATAAAATGTGTCACAATCTAATGCAATACACAACTCCTCCCTTGGATCTTTTCAATATTTACTATTTGTTGATACTATCGAGAGGTTTCTGTTATGTTTGAGTCAGCCATTCTTCATTTCGCTTGTATTAGACTGTTTCAAATCTTTTGACACAATATAAACTGGATTCCATATTCAATCATCAGTTTCTTCTCAATACCACTTGCTGATATTTGACGAATATGTCAACTAAAGTGATAGTTCAGTTTAGGAAGAGAAATAATGCCTATTTGAGATGGAGATTACAAGTTTACTACCTCTTTTTTGTCAGTGTGCTAAGGTTGAGTCAGGACATGGTTAGAATAGTTTACCATAGATCTCGGCATCAAAACGTATCCACTACATAAACTTTGTCCTGCACCAAGCAATGCCCTTCCTGAGCAACTCGTTTTTTAAGTGAAAACACTGATGGACTCCTGCAGCCCGGGGTCAGAGAGGCGGCCATATTGATTTAGCTGTTTATAAAGACAGTAGGAAACAGGGCAGGCTCTGAATGCCAACAGGAGAGACTTGAAAATGGCAGCGCCTGGAGGCATTTCTGTTTCCCCCCGTCTCTGCCTCTCTTTCTGTTTACCTTGGACGCATTTTGCTTTCAATGTTCTAACAGTCATTGCCGCTCTTCTTTGCATCTGTCTGTGTCTTTCTTCCGTCTATAATGTGTATTCCGTCTATAATGTGTATTCTGCAGGGATGAGTGATTTTGAACATGAAGTAAAAATAATGATGACCATCTGACAAACGTTGTTATGAAACTGAGGTCCATGGAAGACCGTGTTTGTTGTGGAGAAATTCTCTGACGTCCTGCTATGGATTTCGCCGACAAGTTGATAAGTAATGCAATTAAATGGACTGCATGCTGCAGGACGGGGATTATTTATTCACGGCTAAAGCTCATTACATTTTTGTAACAAAAGCTTCCTCTGAGTCTTTTTATGGAATGCGTGTTTCATTTTATCTTATTTATGTGAATTTCTGAGGATTATAGGCAGTGTGTGAACTATTCCATGGTGCTGATGGTGAATGTTTCCTACAGCAAAAATGTACTTTGGCCGTCAGACTATATTATACCTATTTAGCAACGCATTCTACAATAAAACATTTTATATTTATACATATAGATTTATTACAATACAGCTAGCATTTTCCCTTCCACCTCCTTTTTGGGACACAGGAGGCAGTTGTTCTTTTACAGTAGACAAAAACATTAGTTAACATTAACTGGACATTACCTACAGCAGACGGACACAGTAAGTGAACACCTGGGGATAACATTTGAGTATTTAGCTGCTAAAGAGCTAGAATATGTCGATTGAGGATATTAAGCTCCTAATTTTCTAAAAGTACTGAATCAAATTTCTATTTGAAAGTTGTACAAGTACAGCTTTCAATAATGATGATAGCGAAACAATGCAAGTTTGGTGCAATGGTGCATTTGATCAAAGACCCAGAGGTAGCAATATCTCGACCTGTAATTCATTGACTTTAACCTAAATTAGTTAAAGCAGCGAGAAGGAATGACAAAAAAGTGGTATTTAAGTATTTGTATTACAATGTTAAAGCTCTTAAAAGAATGAATATAATATGAAGTAATTAATGTATTCATTTACTGTCCTATAAAGATTTTTCTTAATGATACTTATATTTAAAGCTTTCCACTAGCCTCCACTACAGAACTTACAGACAGAGCTCTGGCCAGTGCCAGTGCAGTGTCAGCTCAGGGCAGCAGAAAGTCTCGCTCTGCAAATGAACGTCGGACATTTGGCATCCCCTACCACCTTTTCTTAATTGCTATCTGTATTATTAGATGGCGTATTCATCCTTAATGATCTGAGGGACACAGCTGCACATCTCTGCCATTGGATACTTTTCAGAGCACATCTTTGGCCATGCTGAGAAGTATAAAGATTCAGATTCCATAAAAAAACAATCAAATCGTACCTCATTAATATTGCTATGTATTCTCTTTAACTACCCGTAATACCTCTTTTAGTATTAATTATGTATAAATGCATGCATCAACAGGAACAATTAAACAAGACTGCAGCAGTTTTGGGTTAATCACAAACTGAATTAAGTTTTTAACTTGGTCAACCCTTATAGGCCCATTAAAAGCAGCTGTTGAAACTGAAGAAATTATTATTTTTATCTGGAAGAGACACAGATGATTTTCTCTCTCTGAGCCAGAGGTCTGTAAATTCTTCACAACATGACCGCTATCCTCTCTGATAAGAACTCCCAAGGTGACCCACAGCCTTTCTCTGGGGGGCTCTGCGTAACGCTCCATGTCCCGGCACGCAATCACCACGGATGAGCGTTATTCTGTATCCTCGGGGCCCGGGAAGGGCAGATCTGCAACACAGAGTCGTCCTCCTTACCCTACGGTTTTCTTACCCTAATGGTGACTCCTGATGGAATTTGGCAAGATGGTAGTGTCTCATTTCCCTCGCCCTTTGAAGCGGTGTCTCTCCTCCACACAGCCCTCCCTGACCGCATCTTCACCTGCCTGGCTTGGTTACTGCTGAGTCACTAAAATAACATATTTTAGAATCTGCCTAATTGATGTGCGCTGGCACGACTTGCAGATGTTTGTCATTCCTGTTTTATTCTCTGTTCTATTATCGAGACATTTGACTAAAATCTTATTGATATATCATTTTTTCTTATGGGAGTATTTTTTATTGCAAGTAATGTTGGGTTCACCTTTTTAAAAAGCTTAATGTGAAGGAGAATGCGATGAATATTAATGATGGTATTCTTTCAATTAAAGATAACTTCGATTGCCAGGAGAAGAGAAACTGGTTTTAACGTTTGAATTACAGCCCAGAACTCTTGTGCTACGTCAAGTGGAAAATGCACACTCATGTTTTTAATTTTGGCAGACAACACAATTATTCTATCCCCAACCAGTGCCAATGTGTTCATCAAGAAGAGCAAAGTCCTGAATTTGGCAAGCACAGGACAAAATATTGCTTGAAAACAAAATCTGCAAGGTTTTATTTAAACCAAGATTATCTAAATGTCCCTTTTTTGCTTGTAGTGTGATCATTTTTTGGGTGACTTCTAAATGAATCTGTGATCATTCGTATGACCAGAAGTCCTTTGCACATTTTCTGATCTTTGACCTCCGGTGTCTTGTTAAGTTTAGTCAACTAAAACAACCTTATTTAAGTTAGAAAAGTGTGTTCATGGTACATATTTCTGATGAAGCAATGTTAAATGTTGACTCTATATCTCTCTGCAGAGCCTGCCATCCACTATGTTATCCTCAGTTAGAGGTTTGTGCCCCCATTAAATTGACACACTAGCTTTTGATTCTTAGAAAGATCTCTATGCAAGACCAGAAGGGGGTCGACAATCAGGAAAACATAGACATTTCTCTTGATAAAATTCAATTCCAACTATTACCCCGTATCCACTAGAAGTAGTCCATGCCGGCACTAGTTCAGAGTTGACTCCACTTTGTTTTCCACCTCTGTCAAAGCCAACATTGACAGATGTTGGCATTGCCAGCGCATATTTCTCTTATCTTACAACAATGTTTTACGCCGTTGGAGCAGTGCTTATGCTGTTCCTACTCTTCCAAAGCAAGATTGAATTGCAAGCATGACTTCTTCAACAACTTCAAACTCTTTGTTGTACCGACCATATAATGTTGTTTCTCATGTTAATCCCGCCCCAGCCTCTCACGAAAGTCTCAGATGTCTCTTTGTGCTGACCGATCAAAGAGCTCAAACCAATTTTCGGTCCTCTGAAGTTTAACCGAAAAATCTAGTTGGAAATCTTGTTCCGACTCTGAACTGGCCCTGCAACTGCCTCGATGGAAAAGCACTAACTTCAGGCATGTCTCTGCAGTTTGTTGGGCTGTAATCAAAGTATATGCCATCTTCAACAAAATGTACCAAATTAGTTTAAATGACTTTCTAAATGATTACCGCTTCAAACCAGGGCTAAAGTATGTCTTGTGAATACTATGCGCGGTTTATGAAGGTCGTTCCAAAGTCATGTGCTTGCTGCCATTGGCACCGAGGTAATATTTCACAGAACGGTCAGGTGCAGCGAGTCTTACAGTTTGTTTACCTGGACAGCAATCTTTGCTTATCAGGGCAATAAGATGTATTGATTACTGATAATGTGTGTAGATGTCAGTTATAGGACGAGGATGTCAGATAATTATGCGAAAAGAGGAGTATTCCTGAGGTGTTTTATTGAACTGTTATTTAGCGAAACGCTGCTCTGGCTTAATGTTCATAATGCATATGGTACATCTGTGCACACTGCCAACATTTAAAATAGTTTTTGGATTTAAAACCTTCATCAACTTCAACTCTTTTCTCACTAGTGTGTTGCCCTTTGGTTAAAGTACAGATTAAATTAGATGATATTCAAATTCTTATTAACCTGAAGATGATTTGAGCTCCAAGTTTCTATGATTAAAACCAGATTTAAAATACTGCTTGGTTT
Source organism: Trematomus bernacchii (assembly GCF_902827165.1). Classification (NCBI taxonomy): domain Eukaryota; kingdom Metazoa; phylum Chordata; class Actinopteri; order Perciformes; family Nototheniidae; genus Trematomus; species Trematomus bernacchii. Next base: position 15,606,735 of record NW_022988043.1, read on the forward strand.
GAGGGATTATCTTTATTTTATCTTGTCGTGCACCTAGAAGGAAAAAGAGGAATGTTGAGCTACGGCCTGATGGGTAATTACACTGCCAGATTGACTGCTTTGCTGGTTTTATCCAATATCTCTTAAGCTGAGACACCTTTCTACATGTGTCCACCTCTCTGTCTGTGACGGTGCTGATAGGGAGATGAGAATCCATTTATATTCAGTATGATATGCTAATAGAAAGATTCAGTGCAAAGTATTCCATGACATTTCCTGTCGGTCTGCACTGATTTTATTGTAAAGCGGAATCAGTCATTGTTATTGCAATGCTGTTAGTTGTCTTTTTTGAGACGCTGCTGTACATTGTTCAGTTTAACAAACATACCAGTGGCAGGATTTGCAACTCCCTTTCTTTGTTAATTTTGCTTTTATCGAACATCCTCCTCACACCTTGTGTTACGTCACACAAATGACTCACAACAGGTCTATTTTCTTCTCAAAATTGCAGTCGTCTGAAATGAAATATGTTATCAGGGTTTAGCAGCCTGAGCCAAAGCACCTAGAGTTTAGGGTTTACATGTTTACATCCAAGAGACTGTGTCTTTATTGGCAGCCACGCTAAAACAGTGCAGGCCTGGATTTATTCTGTGCTGTGTTTGTCCTACTTTAAAAAGTCATTTGTAGTTCAGTGTTGAGACGACCTGTCACAAATGTCTCAAATCTAGTTGTGTACAGGTGAGGGAACACTATCATGATTGTGAACGTGTTTTCACCTCGGGTATCTCTGGCAAAGCACTAGTTATTATTTGCTATTAACAAATAGACACAAGCAGTGGTGGAAAGTAATGCATTACCATTACTCTAGTACTGTCAATACTATATGTACAATTTTGATTTACTTTTCTAGGTATATATCATTAATCAATACATTATGATACATTACAATCCAATAATTAATATGCATTATTCTGCAATGACACTGCAATAACTTTTGTCACTTTAAGTTTATTTTGATGCTAATACTTTTTTACTTTAAGATTGCTTTTTGTATCTATACAAATGAATTTCACTTGACGTTGTGGTATTGCAAAATATTAGTTTAATTTGACAGATCTTCCTCCAACACGGATCGGAAGTTTTCTTTTTTCTTGAGAGCTGAACAATTTCAGGAAGTTGGCTGAAAAGAATTGGTCGATGTAAACTTTTCATTGATTTAAACCATTTTATGACAACAATTCTGTCTGATGCGTAAACGCTATACAAAGTGTTCAAAGCTGTTCATTTGTCTTTCTGAAAGACCGCAGAAGCAATAGAAAAGATTCAACGATACATTGTGTGCTGTGAAGTATTTATTTCCCAAATGTCCACACTGTTTGCAACATTTTCATACTGCTGTTGAACAGAAAATAATAGAAGACACCAAATTTACCATTATTTACATTTCTCTTTCCCACCTCCTGATCTGGAAATAGTTTCTCTATTTTGTGTTCGCAAGTAATATTATACATTTTGACATCTGTAACTTCTATTGCACCTATCAGAGAATGATGAGCCATCTGATTATCTATTCTGACAACAACATGGATCACACATGTTTAGAGAAAAGTGTGGCTGTCCTGAACGCTTTGAAAAGAAAGTACTGATCATGGTTTTGAATGAAAGGTTATGCTAAGCTTTTTCTTTCACAAGTTTCACCAGAAAAAACATAATTTTGAATTTTGAAAGCAGTGGCGTAAAAAGAAATGTATTGACTTACACTGTGAAACACAAACACTTTGCCTTTTCTTGCTGAATATATTTGTTTAAAAAATCCATGGAGATGAATCTGTCTGCGCTAACAACTGCAATTACTGTCAGCATGAGATCTGACAGCGCAAAGCCATTGAGCCCAGCCGAAACATGGCAGACATTCCCTCTGCTTCTTTTAAAATACATCAACTAATTGGTGATGTACAATGGATGGAGGACAAATTACAGAGGACTGTTCAGCTGCCTTGTTAAGAGCCTTCAAATGGTCGATGATTTGTAGGTCGATTGCTCAATTTGCAGTTATTCCAGCCTTTGATTATATTTTTTAACGCCTTTACCATAAAATCAGTTACGTATCAATTATTTTGAAAAGTCTCTTATAGTGTACGTGATGCCTTGTTTTCATAGGTGAAAATCTATGACTAAATCTGGCACATTTACATGATGCACTCAAGTGCTAATGTTAATAATGTGAATAAAAGAAATTAATAAAACAAATCTCTCCATTAAAACGCCAAAGCTGGAAAATGAAAAGTTGTCCCTCCTCTGTTTAATGCCTGGGTGTCCTTCAGCTCCATATATGTTCCATATAAAACCAGAAGCTAGCAGAAGCACTTCATAGAAATACTCAGCAGGAGGAAGCTGACCTCGGCACAGCCTCCAATATAACCTGGACTTCCTCCCAGGGCAGAAACAGCTGTTTGGTATTCGCCACCATAAGTGAAACATATTCTGTGTTTTGCAGGGCCTGCTCATCTCTGCCCTCTGATTTGATGCTTCTGCGCCATCTTTATGCAAAGCACACTGATGAAGCAGCCACTTATCATTAAGTGGCTGTGAGTTATACATCAAGGTTTCATGTTATCAGTTTATATATATGCATTATAAATCCAGACCAAGTGCTATGTCTTAATGCATTCCTATTAGCGGGGATAAATATGAATTCCAACACTGTTAAAACATATTTAAAGAAAATAACTTTTAAATTGTTACACATTTAAAAAAATCTTATAATAAATGACCAATCAGTGCAAAAATCTATGCCATTACAACAATACATATTATGTATTATAATTCAGTCCTATTTCACTTATAGTTATTTTAAGGTAAATTACATGAATTCTATTTGTCCTTTTACATTTAAATCCTGTAAGAAAACAGGTTTAACACAATGGCTGTCACAGATCTAAGCTACACTACAAATATATCTTATCTGTTTTTTCTTCCAATCTAGAGAAACATTTCAAAGGAAGTTAAGAAATTTGAGCAGAAGAACAATAAGGAGTTCATGTGTTTGAGTCTGGACCTCCAGCTGAAAGAGGGTGAGTATATACAATCTTTGTAATATTACATTCAACCTAACTTTCAAGGGGGAAAATAGAAAAAAGAAACTCCACAAAAACCTATATAACACACTACAGGACAGGGAAAACCCCAAAAAGCTTAATCCATAATTATACATTTTCATTTATTTGGTTTTATGTTGGTATTATTAATATGGATTTGCAAGGTAAAAGTAACCAAAATGGTCAAATAAATGCGAAAGTATTCAAATGTTATGTAAGCATGCAAAACATTCCCAAAATAGTATTATCCTTTCAAGTTTTACACTAGCTGTTTGTTGTAGCCTAAACAGGGTGGGTTCCCTCTAGCAGTCAATAATCCCTCCCAAAGTCTCAAAGCAGAGCCCCCCCCCCCCACATGTTAGAGCACTGAGAAGCAGCAGATGACTCGCAGCATTAGAGCCAGAGCAAAGAAGAGGAAAGGGGGGGAAAGGGAGGGAGGGAAGGGAGGAGGGGTGGGGTGGAGCTTGTTGAGCAGTTGCTCCGTGTTATGTGTCGTGTAGAAGCAGCCTGGAGAGGAAAGGAGGAGGTATCCGCCGGCAGGGAAAAGATGAAACCCCCTGGGGGAGGTTTGTGTCAGCCACATGCTCCGGCTGCTCCTCACCGAGCCGGCCCTTTGTTATGCTGATTTACTCAGCCTTTTGTCCAAGACTCCCACAGAGTGTCTGTGAGTGAGAGGACAAGAAAGAGAGACAGACTGAAATAGTTTACAACATTTTGCACATCTTTATAATATTCAGGCGATAGCAGCACTTTGCAATATCATGCTATCCTATTCAATACTGATTTAATAATACAACTTTATGATGAAACTGAGCCGGGACTTAACAGTTTGAAGGGTGGGTGACAATTTGACATGGGGGGGCAGGTCGTTCCAGAGCCTGGGGGCTACCGCTGAGAAGGCTCGGTCTCCCCTGGTCTTTCTCTTGGTTTTAGGGACTACCAGCAGCAGCTGATCAGCCGACCTCAAAGCCCTTGAGGCGGTGTACACCTGTAGGAGGTCGGAGATGTACTGAGGGGCCAGCCCATTGAGCGATTTAAAAACAAACAATAACATCTTAAAATGAACTCTAAAATGCACAGGAAGCCAGTGGAGGGAAGCCAGAATAGGTGTGATGTGCTAATGCTTGCGTGTTCCTGTAAGCAGCCGAGCCGCAGCGTTTTGTACCAGCTGCAGGCGTGCCAGCGTGGTCCGGTTTAGGCCTATTATATATCAAGACACTATAAATGTTCTGAGCTGTGATATTGTCTGCATTCGTTTTTCTACCCCCTGTAGAGGGTCTGTAGAGGGTGTATAGTCATAGTGCACCAACCAAAACAAAAGCAACAGGTTTATTTATTTTTAAAGAACAAAATATCCATTTATTAATAGCACCTTTTAAAAAGCGTGAAACTTCTTCCAGGCACACATTATTTGTTTTAAGAAGTAAATGCACAGGTCTGAAACTAACAATTATTTTATTATGGATTCATCATTCGGCCTTTAAATGTCCGAAAAATAGTAAAGACATAAACACATTGCAGGATGTTATAGTTGTAGTTAACATAACGACGGTCTGAATCTCCAAGATATTACATTGACATAGATGAAAAACAGACAATCCTCACAACGTAGAAGCCAATGTTTTGAGTTTTCGCCTCATCGATTAGAAAATTGTTGATCGATAAATTGACTAAATAATAGAAGTATCGAAGTGATAAAAAGTAAACAACAGAAGGAGAAAAAATACTAAGGTCTGAGTGAAGGGAGAAAAAAATAGACGAAGTCACAAAGAAGGAACAGATGTAAGAAAGAGAGAAACTGATGCGGGCACACGTCAGGTTGAAATGTGAACCTAATCAAAGGTAAGGCAGAGTGAAACAAGTGTAACACAAAGACAGTGAGGATGACAGAGGGTGTCCCTCTCCCCTGCGCCCAGCCCCCGTCTTTGACGTCACAGACCGAGACACACAAAACAAGCGTCTCTGCTGAGCTCCTCACTCGCTTTCCAACCGCACGCTCTCCAGCGCACACTCACGCGTGCCCTCAGACACGGAGCAACACTTGCCTCGATACCCGCTCAGCCTTCAGCCGGTGTGCGTGGGAGTGCAATCATCTCTACACCAAAACATTGCACTCCAGCATCAAGAAAAGCCACTCTCACCCCTCGGGACTGAAACAAGCTCCTGTGAGTGATGCCTCATCCTGTGTGAGGCTGCCGACCGGGAGCACACGGGAGAAAAAGGAGAGCTCCGACTCCCATCCCAGACCCCGACCCCGTCCCGAAACCAAAAAGCAGCAGATGTGACAGAGAAGGAGAGGCGGAGAGAAAGAAACACAATCTCCCCCACCCCTCCTTCCCTCATCTGGGAGAACAATAACCAGCTTTCAGTTGGAGAGGGTCAGCTTTTGTCCCTCTCCCCACGCTCCCATTGAGGAGCGAGGAGCAGACAGACGAGCTGACACATTGACCCGCTGCTTTGAGAGGAGGGGATCACGCAAAGCAGTCACTGTGCTTGGAAAGATTTCATTCAGTACTTGGACAGCTCCTGAGCAACCAGCCGGGCCGAGTGTTTCCATGAGTGTGTAGACAATATTGTTTTTGGTTCGGAGACTAAGACACCACAGATGGAGCCCCCGTGTTCGCTCCAACTCGGCCCCTGTGGCCCCTCTCCATCCCTTGGATCGCAGAGCATCACTGCCGGCTTCGAGCAGCTGGAGGAAAAGCAGCTCTTTGAGAAGTTTTGGAGGGGGACTTTCAAGGCTGTGGCCACCCCGAGAGCGGAGAGCGTCATTGTGGCCAGCATCACCGCACACAGGAGGGTGACCAAGTAAGTTCTCTACCTTTTCATCACAGTTAAGGAATAAACACATCTTGGTCTTTCTCACACTTTTGAATTGTGTTGCTGCTTCAGTGTAAGCTGTCAAAGAAGGTCAAGCTTCTTTTTTTTTAGCTAGTAAATCTCCTTTGCTTTTATACGAAACAGGTGGTTGTAGAGGTTTTGTCAAGCCGGACACTGATGTTTGTTTGTAAGCAGTTTCCTAAATGTAGCCATGCCAGAATCACTAAACTCTATTGTCAACAACAGGACGGATCCTTGTTGTGTCAGACATTCCCTAGCATCCATCATATCACCCTGTGTTTGTTCATTTACAAGTCAAGAGACAGTTGTCCAGTTGACAACGCTCAATTAAGATATCTAGGTGGCATAAAAGCATCATTTTAACAGCCTTTTCACGTCTATATATTTTATACTAGCTACTACATGTACACCTTGATATGTTTGTCTCCCAATCCATTCCTTTCCGACGAAAATATCTCAAAATATGTCTTTGGTGTTGATTTATCTCCACCCATTTGAATTATCTCCCTTTTTTGTTTTTGAATGCAGCTGGACATTTGACATACGGCCAAACACAGCTGGCATGGAGAGTGTGACGCTCAGTTAATTGTCCCTTTTAAAGGTCACATGGCGGCATCTAAATGCCTATAATGTCACACTTGTCCCCCTCTTTCCACTTGTGACATTGCTTTGTGACAGTATCGGTTAAAGAAGCAACATGTCACGTGTTTTTCCCCCCTTTTCATCCATCCAACCAAAGGTTAGTCCGAGAAGAAATGAAAAATATCTGTTGCCCTTTCTCTTCTTCATCCATTCCTTTTAATCCCATCTTTGCTCCTTAGTGTGCAATCAACCATCAACTGCTGGCCTTGACAATTTGATCAATTGTGTCATGCACTGCTCTGCCTTTTTTGTCAAATACCATACCATTTTGGCAGTAATACAGAATACGTAATGAGTGATCAAACAGGTACATCATTTAACACACTTGTGTGTTTGCGCATGCGTACTCACACGTCAAATGATGTAGCTTGCTTGGTTGACCTTTGAATGGTTTTGACACCCATTATCAACTTTCTCTTATGTGAAATTAGCTATGTTAATGAGGATTAGAATGGCCCATTTCATCCTACATCGGCACAGGCGGCGCAACACACTGAACCAGATAATGTGCGTTTAATGGGTTCAATTACAGCAGGGCCGTAATGCTGCACATGGCCTGGTTATAAACTATTTTATAACCTTGCATGATATGACAAAAAAATAACACTTTACTTAATTGTGCCCCCAGCTCAGCAATCTAACCAAATAACTACAGCCCTATTTAAAAACAACCATAACCTGGTACATAAGATGGAATCCATTGCATACTATTTGGGGAAACTGGCAAAAATCAAATTGAAAGAGAAAAAATTAACACAGTAGAAAATTAGCTTCAATGTGGCTGGCTGCCATGAACTGAGCAGCCTTTTTTTTAAATAGCTGGAGACTCTGGAGCGGGGCCCAGCTGTCTCTTCAGCTTTAGATTTTTAAGGAAGGAAACTCTCCTCAAGTGGCATTGCCCCTGCATGGACTCCATCAGGGTGACAGTGACAATGATGGTGGCATGGCAGGGGCAGGCGGAGACTCAACGTCCCCAGAGAACAGACATAATGTTGCTAATTCGCCTGGGTCTGTTTTTAAGACGTGAGCAGTCTCCTTCGTCCGCTTTTCCCCTGGGGTCCTGTCTCTTTGTACATTTGCTGAAATGCAGATGGACTTTTGGGTGATACAGATTGTAAATAATGAGTAAAACACAACAAACAATACACCCAGAGAATATAAATACAGGAGAGGACTCAAGCTGTTTTGTTCGAGCCGAGTGTGGCCATGGAATGCTAAGACCATTAGATTGCCTACGGCTTGGTCCTCTTCCTCCTTCTCTCCGAGAGGAAACATCATTATTCACCGTGGATAAGTGAGGGGTGAGGAACAATTGCAGTGAAAGTGAGAGGCCATTATCTACAACAAGCAGAGAAGGAGAGAAGAGGGAAGACAGAGAGAAAGCCACGGGGAGATGTTTCATGTTCAATCAGCACGGGTCTTTCTCTTTTTGCACCGTCCTCACCCTTGCTTTCTGTTCTCCTCCTTCTGTCTCTGTTCTGCTGAAATCAAAATGCTAGAGGGGCCAGTGAGCCACAGAGGAGTAATTAGAGTTTTGTTGTCCTCCCCTCTTTGTCCTCACTGTCTCCCCCCTCTTCAGGCCAGTCACTCAGTGCAGGGGAGGAGTTCACTGGCTCTGTGCAGCGGGGTGGGGCTCTGCTTAAAACCATTATGACCCTGCAAGCTGTTTTGTTCGTGGGGGGCTCCTAATTAAATATGCAGGCTTGCTAACTTTGGGTTGTGTGAGAGTGTGTGTGTGCGTGCATTCATGTTCATCTGTACTGGAAATGTTTTGCAGAAATTGCAAGGGTATTAAATGATGCTGTAAGCCTGTGTGTGTCTCCGTGCATGTGTGTGTATGTGTGGCTGCAATAAGTGGGGTCTTGTCCAACTCAGTGGCAGATGGCAGGCTTGAGAGAATGCAATGCATGGGAGAAGGGAGAGTGGGTTTGTGTGTTTCAGGGGGGTTCAGGCCTCTTACCTCAGCAGATGCTGGTTTAACGAGGAAGAGGAAAAGGGTTTGGAGGGGCTTGTTCACTGACAGCACCAGTGGGAATATACAGCCGGGTGGACAAAAAAGCTGGATCACTAAAGCTGGAAAAAATGCATTCAACATGTTTGAAATGGTCTTTTAAATAATTGATCATTATAAGAAAACTTGTAAACATAGTTACAAAGTGTAGTAAAAACTAAAATAGTAAACAGTTATGGCTATTCTGAGATACTATGATTGGGGGTTCCAAAGCAGAAGGCACAGAGTGAAAAGTGACCTCGAGTAACAAAGCAAGTGGGTGGAACAACTAGGAGACCCCCGCCTGAGGATCTCAGTGGCTCATAAGGGATTAACAAATCAACAATACTAGAGGCCTGGCCAAGCAAAGCCTTAAATGTACAAGGAACATCTTATAATCAATTAAAAAACCCACAGGGACAAGATGCAGAGATTCAACAATGGGAATGATGGGATCTGATTTGAACAGTAGTCAAACTGAGAGGAAATAGGCTGAAGGACGTATTATTGTACCACTCTAGTTGCTCAGTTTTTGAATGGCGAGGACTCCTTTTAGATAAGATGATTGATGATTGATGTATTTACAGGAAACGCTGAGCCATCCAGCACTTGCGTCAGAGAAACAGCTGAGGAGCGAGGCTATATTTGCATTCTCAAAGAGCAAACAGCTGTATGTCATCGCCATAGAGATGAAAATCAATACGGTCATCAAATATGCGGCCTATTGGCAGCATGTGAATGGACAACTATTGTCTCCCCATTGCACAGGAAAACTGTGTTCACAACTTTAGCACGTTTGGTAGGTCATTGTTGAACTTCTACTCTTTGATGAATTGATAGTTTAGGTAATAATGTACCTTTTCTCTTTAACATAAGTTTGGCCGAAATGGTGGTTTGTTAACAATATATACGATTGTTTGACAGCTAGAGTTTTTGTCTGCTCTGAATTACTTATGTTGTTATTCTCAAAACATGCTTTGGTGTCCACTCCCTGTTTAGGAATTTTGTCTGAATTTCTACGTCTATGTTATAGCATGCTGGCAATTTCACCCACATAAACACAAACATACAGACATCAAATGTTCTGAGAGTGAGAAGAAATGAATTGAGGATAACATCAAGGAGAAGCAGTCAGAGCTCCCCCTGGGACATAGCGTCTCTCTCTTTCCTTCGCTCTGTGAGAATGACAAACATGATTTAGTGACGGACGAGGGGTTTGTCTTCCGTTATATATCTCTCTGTCTGCAACCCTGCTCTTTTCATCGCTGAGTATCTTAACGCGACTTCTCTCCCTCGCCTCACATCAGTATTTCTCTACCTCTTTCTCTCTGTATCTTTTTATTTTGCGTAAATTCGCCCTCTCTGTGTCTGTGTGGTATTACTCAGAGCACACAGGAGGCGGCTGCTGAGGCATGCTGACAAGAGAGTAGGAGATGATACTCCCAGACTCCCCGGGCAGGAATAGGACTTATCACTGCAATGAATTCACATTTAATATTTATTCCAATGTAGCCAGTCCATTTGAATCAAACCATTTTCTTTGGCTTGACACATTACACATCGTTCCAGTGTGTGTTTGCAGCAGGATGCATTTTGTATGTCAGCAGCTACAATAGAGAGGCTATTAGGTAAAGGTGGTTCAAATTTGGCATTGTTTTCTGTATATCTGATACACAGTCACAGCATGTAGTTGCATTAGAAGGAATTTAAGAAATCCAAGATACAAATAAAGTAAGTGGTGGAAAAGAACAGGAGGAAAAGAGAAACATTTCTTAATTGAAATGATTTTGGAAATGTTTCTTGAACGCTTAAATCAAGATTAGACAGATGCAATTTAACAAGAAATTGGCATCAAACAACAAACCCAGGTGTTTGACAGAAGGCTTGGTGTTTTTCATTTTCGAAAGGACATTGTAATGCAGAAGCTAAGACTACTACGACTGCTCATTTCTTGTTTGGCTGAAGATATTTTGGCTCATTAACAAATAGAGAGTGAGAGTAGTTTAAATCTTAATGATCAAGCATTTCTGAAGTTTACCAAGATGTGTAGAACATCCTCAAATTCCCCAAAAACACTGAATCACCCAGCTTTTTCAACTATAAATTCAAAGTATTTCAAAACTTTTGACACAACTATCTAGTCAGCAAATTGTAGAAAATCAACATTTTCCTTTTTCCTTATTTCTGCACATATAAAGGAGTCACATTGTGTCAGTTATGTCCATTTTATACTGTAGCAATATTTATGCAATATTTTGTTTTGGTCAAATAACATTACTGTAGCTGCCTTAACCTACTCAGTATGCCGGTCACAGTAAAGCTGTAGATGCAAAACTGTTGAGTCTATAATAAACAAAGACCTTTTTTTACTTAGTAATTTAACTTTCCGTTTCTTAATAGAATACTATTTGATTTCTTCTTCAAAACTTGCATAGTCTTGCTTTACTAAGCCAGTATGTGTTGTATCACATAGTCTTGATGGGTTAAGGAAGACAAATAATTGTATATCTGTCACATTAACTCACCAGACAGGCCATCGTAATTCTTAGTAGAAATGAAGGGATGCTGTTATTTATTCTACTGCAACGTCAACCTGCAGAGGCCAGTCTGTCAGACCGCTTTTACTTTAGAAACACTGCCACCATCTATATTCCTCTCTACCTGCAGGGTATTGCTGTACCAAGTCTAATCTCTTCCCAGTACTGCTGCGAAATAGAATACATAGCTAAAAAAAGTAAAGTTCTGTTGGCTGTGTTCTGATTTTGAATTAACAGAAAATATGACTTTGGAGCAGCTGTGGTTCAGGAGGTAAATGGTCGTGCACCAATTGAACGGTTGGAGGTTTAATCCTCAGCCCCAGCTGTCAACATGTCTAATGCCGCAGTTCCACTACAGCGCGGAGCTCGCTTTAAGCGTGCCGTGTCGTGCCGTACCCGTTTTTGGTTGCGCTTCCACTAGGCCTAGTCACGGCCCGGCCCGGCCCGGGGCCACTTTTTCACCTCTTTTCTGGCCCGACAAAATTGTGGTTCTATCGGGGCCAACAAACAGGGCTGAGTCGGGCTGAGTATGCTAAACTAGAGAGAGGAGCGCTGGCAAGAGGGCTAGAACTACAACAAGATGGACATATTTGACCGTGATTTAATTGTAATACACGTTTCAAAATGATGCCGAAGTAACAACATACTGATACCGGTTAGTAAAAACCATGAATTAATGCTTTGTCAAGTCTGCAGACAGACGGCAGGCGAAAAACCTTTTAAAATGCGTGTTTTTCTAGATGGAGATTGGCTAAGCTAACGCAGTATATGCTCTGACCGTCCACACTCACAACGGCCTATACAGACATAAATAAAGCAGCGACTGTATTCACCATGACACAGGCAGTCTGTGGTGTGTACTTGTTTAACTTTTGTCGAGTTTCTGAACATATATGAGGAGCTGTGAGCTCTGAGTGCTAACAGCTAACGGCTGTGTTGTGTTTCTGGAGTTCTCATTGAAGATGACGTCACGGCTCCGCCTACACTGCGTTACTATAGTAACTACCCCAGTTCCTAAACTGTAATGGAAGCGCAGCATGAAGTGAGTCGGCCCTGTTAAGGCCCAACGCGGCCAAGCCGTACCGAGCCGTACCGAGTGTGGCCGAGGCCGACCGTGTAGTGGAAATGCGCCATAAGGGTCTAATGGCAAGATACCTGACCCAACGTGCATGTGTAACAGTGCTTTGAGGGGTCTCAAAGACTGTACAATTTACCATAATTCTGTCTTTTAAAACTCAATGACATTTCGAAATGTCACCCTGTTCTCTTCATGACAAAGGTACTGTGAGACATTACTCGAGCTATAGTGACACTCCGTTTGTTTCCAGGAGACGATATGTTGCACTTGACTGCTAACTTGTAATGGATGGTCGATATTGCCTGGAGGGTAACAAAAAGCTGCAGAATTCTCTGTGATGAACGCCATCATTTTCTTTTTTGTTCTAATAGGCTGTTGCTTGCTCGGGGTTATGCGAAGGATCTTCTTTGAACCCTTCTACACACACACAAACACACACAATAAACTGTTTATATAGTGTGTGTATATATTTATACATTTGATTATTAGTACTGTGTTCAATTGTTGAGTGCATCTAAACCCCTAAAGGCATCAACATGCTGGCAATGAAGAGGAACATATCTTAATGGGAACCACACATGAACTCTCTGTGTGCAGTTTCTTTTATGATGTGCATTGTGTTATTGTCTTTATGCCAGGCATGCAGCAGAAAGGCACTATACTGTAAAGAAGTGGCTTAAATCTTGAGGGAACATGAATAGAATTGACATCTACTCAATAATAACAACAGCCGCAGCAGCTGAAGATCAAAGAAAACCTTTGAATTTGTTCAGCAAGACATTTTAAAGAATTGATTTTCATAGCGAAAATAAACAAAAGCAATGGACAAATGTTTTAATATAAAGACACTTTGCTAGAAGAAAGGACATCTGAAATTTGTTCGGCAATAATATGGCACGTTATTTTGTTTTTAAACATACCTTGAAAAGCCTGCTTGTATTTCTTAATCTTTATTGTAGTTGCCTATTAATTACCTTAACCCTCATCCCAGAACAGTGAGGACTTCACTTGGGAGGATTTCCTGTTCTCATGAGGATATGTGGTTCTTATAGAAGCATATACATCAGAATGCATGTTCAAAGAACTGCTTGCATGGGCAGGTACCTACAGTACCTATAAGAACATATATGAGCATGCACATATGGAGACTGACACATTGCCCATGAGGGGGGGGGTTAGATGTGATAATTCCTCCAGAGCTGAACAGCAACAGCAGCATTTTCGAGGATGAAAGCAAAGAGCTGAGAGTTAACCCTTTCCTTCAAACATCCGCTCAAAGCTGGTGTGAAATGTCACCCTCAGGGATCACAGCTCCAAGCCCGTGGCCCACCTTAGAGGGGAACATGCCACACACAGCCGCTGGATACTGTGAAGGCTCATATCCTGAGGAGCATATTTTCATGTGCAACATATTCTTGCAGTTGAGGTTTCATATCCCAGTTTAGAGGATAAAAACGTCAGAATTTGACCCTATCTGACATCCCCGACCATTTGTCAGCAGAATGACATAATTATATTGTGGATTAATTCCACTTAATCACACTAGTAATCCCTTACTTTGCATCTGGTTCATATCGTGAGTAGGTGCAGGGGTCAGACTTTAATTTAGGGATGTGGTCATTTTCTTTTAAACAAATAGGTAACCTCTACTGTCTTAATTTACCATCAAGTTCACTTTGGTTAATATACGTAAAATAGCTCGACCCTTACTGTATACTATGTGCTATTCTGTGCTATAAAATATATTTTATACTATAAAAGGGTCGTCTTTCTGTATTATCCCAAATTAAAATGTAACCAAAGTAAAAGAAGGTTTTAGAACAAAAATCTTAATACTCCAAATTATATTATTAAAAGTAAATATATTTACTTTATGAGAAAAGTTCCTTACAGTGTAAACATATGTAATACTATTCATTTAATGGAATACAAATACAATTATTAAAACAAGCACAGTAATAGACTTCATTTTAAATATTGTATTAAAGGTGTACTCATTCTAATGACTCCATAGTTTCCTCAGTTGGCAATAAGAGTGAACATTTAAAAGAAACAACATGTCATTGTCACCAAATTCAACAAGTTTTTCAAGCTCATCATACATTTTGCATGTAACACTTGACAGGACACCAAAAGTGAAGTGTAAATGTAGAATCATAACCTTCTTGTATGCTTCTACATTGCAGTCTACAGTACATTGCATCTCAGAGCATTGACACTAAGACAAGAGAATGTATTTCATAAGTTGTTTGCATATGTTCAATCAGCATCAGTAAAATAATAGGCGAGAATGTTCTGCTCTGATGGCAGAGAGGGGTTAACCAATTTAGTTTGAACTTGTGTTTTTATGCCTGAATTAGTTTAATTCCATAATCATAACAGTGAAGACAAAAAACACAAGCCCTGCTTAAAAATGACTGTCTTGTTCATTTAAATGAAATCTGTTCATGTATAAAATGAACTACTGCAGTGTGTATCTGTACAGCACCTGCTTGCACTTAGAGTACTTTATGTTAAAACCCAGTGCACTGACATTTAAAAAAACTCATGACATTTAAGTCCATTAACATAGTAAATTGTGTTTGCTTGTTCACAAGATGTGATGGTGTATGCTTGTCATTCTATCAGTTTGCCAAGTGAACAATCTGAGGCACACGGAGACACAAAGGTGCGGAATCGTAATCAATGGGTAAAATATTTCTAACACTGATTATTTTCTTAGTATTTGGGTTGACACAAACTCTGAGGTCTGCATATTTCTTTCAGAAACTGTTAAGAATCACTAGCTTTAGTCTTTCAAAATGTATTTGGTGTTTCTTATCTCTATGACCTTTTGGCGTGTAATGTTCTAGCTATTCAACTTTATTTGGTGATGTGAGTAACACATGCAGACAGATGTTGCCTCTGATACTTCAATGGACTTTCAGCTTTGTTGCCTTTGGCTGCTTCACAGCTCAACCTTCAGAACACTTTGAATAAGTTGGTTTGTATTACTTTAACATTGGTGAGCAAGTACACAACAAGGTTAAAGCTGGCTCAACTGAATAAGCAAAAAATAAAAGACTAAAGAACAAACTTCACTTTAGTTCATAACATTTTTCTCGAAAAAATGCGTATTTTGAAATTGTTAAGAGTGTGAACAGCAACAAACAGCCTTGTGTAATTGGCTTCTTTATTTTGTGAAATAAAAGAGGAAAGAGAACAATAGTTTTCAATAAATAAGTTTGATGGAAATACAACAGCACTGCAAAGCATTACGAAGAACTGTGTGAAAGGAAAAAGAAGTAGAAGGAAACAAATAATTGACAAGGAAGACTCTGAGAGTGACATTTTGAGATTAGCCTTTTGGGGACACAGGAGCAGCCAAGGTTATTACATTTGACTTAATATCATACTCTTATGAATCTGAATTCTTTCTTGGATCTCGGCTAAAGGGAATTTAATTATATGTAGGCACATAATGTACAGCATTGAATACACGTATAAAAGATGAGAGAAGTTGAAACACTCCTTTGTGCTCTTACTGGCTTGACCTGAAATGGAGAGTAGGTAATCTTACAGACAGTAAGAAATGACCTATTCCTTTGAGAGATTCATTATCTGTGAGTGTGGTAGCTGAGAGAGAGGGACGGCTCGGTCATTACTACCTATTAGATCTTCACAAAGCGGGGACGTCCCTGGACATGAAAAATATATGACCTAACTTTCAACGCGAGTCATTTGGCCTCCAGCAAAATGGATCACACTAAAAGAGAAACAAAGTCATGCGTTTTGTTAGCAAGCCGAGAAGGATTGATTTTTCTTCTTGATATCAAATGAGCTGATATTTCTTGACTTAAAACTTAAAACGTATGCAGTATTCCATATACTGTATATAAGAATTGGATTTAATAACCGCGATGTCACACATTGATTTTAGGACTACAGTTTGAATCCTAGAGCATGGCCGTCACTATCTTGTTTTTGGAAACAAAAGTGACACTAGATGGTGGAGATATGTACAACTAAACGCTAACAAATAAATGTTTAGGCTACACAAAACCTTACAATTACCTTTTACTATAAACACAAATTGATAGGTTCCGCAAACAAAAAAAACATACCCAAGCCGGACAACACTGTGGGAGCGACCTGCAAACACAAGGGAGCCATGCCCTAAAGCTTTCGCTGCCAACATTTGTAAGAGCTTGCATACATTATATGATGTGACAGGTTTTGAATATACAGCAGCTGAAAAAATCATAATCATAATAAGATCAGTGGTGCTTTGGGGGATAGACTGATAGTTATTGCCGCATCCAACTGAAATGTGCCACAAGGAAGCACAATCACTCATAATGACAGTAGGCAGAAATCCCTCTCAGACTAGCATTGCACCAAGGCAAAGCCCCTATTAAATATTCATACACACCGCAGAGTTTGGTATATTGGAAAAACGGAAAAGTCCTACATAATAGGCTGGAGCCGTTTTCCCCTGGCAGCAAATTTAACTCCAGAGTCAGAAAAACTCCCAGGAGCATCTTATTTAGGTTATACACACACACACACACACACACACACACAACACACACACACACACACACACACACACACACACACACACACACACACACATACACACATACACACATACACACACACACACACACACACACACACACACACACACACACACACACACACACATACACACATACACACACACACACACACACACACACACACACACACACACACACACACACACACACACACACACACACACACACACACACACACTGGGGACATTTAAACAACAGCTTTTTTTCCTACAGTGACTGTCTCTCAGACTTGTTGGTTTCATATTTAATTTTTCCTTTTTTGCCAAGTACGCTTCTTCTTCGTAGCTGGACCCCTGAAGCGGTCATAGTATTCATTATTAAAATGCAAACTTATCAAAGTCAACTCCTCATCGCTTAAATTAAATCATTTCAAGGCTGACTGGCTCCCACGTCTCTGGCTTCTATTTCATTTTTCATTTTCGCTTCTTGCCCAACCTCATTTCAGGAAGACGATCTGCCATTCATCTGAAATTGCCTCTATTTGCATAACTGATGGAAGGGTAAGGGTGAATACTGTGGCGGTGTTGATGTCAGAAATGCAATCGGAGATGGGAGTGGAGGAATTAATTGGCCCCCAGCATTTCTCCCTCCCTCCATTGTCACTTTTACCTCTGCTGTCGCTTCTTGACACAAAATGTCACCATTAAGGTTCACGGCAGGTTGCTTTGTATTCTGTACTCTGGAGAAACTTTGTGGTGAAATTGAAACAGAGAACAGTTGCTTGTTTTCAGAGGCTGAAATGTTTGTTTTTAGCTGCGTTGGCCCAAATAAATGAAAAGGAACATGTCTACCTGCCTCAAATGTCTACATTAAGAATATATGTCGCTAAACCTCTTATGATTCCAGTTAAGTATTCCTAACACTCTTGGCTCATTATGTTGTTATTCCTGTTTCCAATATTCAGTCATAAATAATGAATCCATTTTGCCTTGTGCTTTACTGTAACATAAAAATGTTCCCACCAGCCAGGATTCATGCTTTTTTTAAACCTATAAAATAGCTTTTATTGCCTTTTAGCAGTAAATTGACTAGATTATATCTGAGGGGTTGTCAGGGTTGTTGATCAATACCAGTGTCTCCCGGTTTTAAAGCGACCCTAGGCATATAACAGTTATAGCTGCTCCAGGGAAACCTTTAATGAAACAAGGACTCAGTGTCACAGACAGTGAACCACCCTTCACTGTTTAGTATTATCACAGAGCCATGGTATGTGAATCATCCAGTCTGTTCAGTTACACGTTGGCTTAATTAGTTAAGCAATTTCGTAGACTTAGAGTTTAATGGTTACAATGTTGGCTATTATTCTTTGCATTGACACTCTGTTATACTCTGACTCTTAATACAATGTGAATGGCAGCATGATTTAACCGGATTGTCAAAAGAGTAAATTGACCAGAATGTGATGAGCTCCCTTTTCACCCACATATTTGCTCAGAACTAGGCAAATTAGAGTATGTAGAAAATAGCCTAATAAATAAATGAATATATAAGTTTGTTTATTTTTGTCCGTGAAGTGCTGTGGAGCTAAAGGCTTGGTATAGCAACTTTTTGTGAAAGAAATTATGCATTTTCGTTTCAACTGTCATGATCAGTGGATTTTGACTGAGTCAAAAAGATGAAAGCTATCTTCCTGTATGTTGCAATATGACACAATTTATTTATTTATCGATATTTTAGTTTTAATTAGTAGTTTTTGGCACTTATATCATTTGTTCACCTGCACACAGCTTCCAATGAAATATCAGAGCTTCCTTAATGCCACATCAGATAAACATAGATAAGGTATCCAAAGCAACAAGCTGATTCTGAGCAATGCCACGGCCATTTCAAGGTCAATATCAAGGTCAAAGAAAACAACGTAGAGGCTCAAGATTGGTACTCTGTGGGCACTGACTATTTTTCAAAGGGTTATCTTCCCAGTGTGCTACTTTCAAGTGTGAGTTTTATTCGCAATGACATTCCAGTAGCCGGCACATCCTACTGAGAACTGATTAGGACAAATAGAGCTGACAGGTTTGTGGCTGTACCCGGACTAAGAAGGACATGTTAGGAAGTAGAGTAGAAATCTCCTGTTCTGTCAGGCCAAATCCCACTGTGGCGAGATGGGAGATATGATCCTTTTAGGGAACTTGGAATCACTTCTTTTAGACGTTTTGCTTTTTTTTGGTCATAAATACTGAGCATTTCCTAGCCATCTCCTCATAACAACCCCAAATGACTTGCAACAAAAACATATCTTTGAAATTATAATGATTCAGCAAATAATAGTTCTGCCATTTTACAATTTAATATTTGCGGACTACTGAAAATCATCATCAGGTTTTAATTACCAACTATCAAAAGGTATAAATAAGAGACATGCTGTCAGTTTTTAGCCATCAATAACTATTAAATGAGTTTAATACAGGCTATAGTGACTATGAATCCTTCAATTGGGTGATTGCATGACGTTTTCTCCAGCTGAGAAAACGTTCTACTTTGGCAAGTTAATTATCATTTCTATTGGCAATTCTATTTTCTTGTCTGACACTTCGGAAATATTGGTTGGAAATCTATCTCGTGGCTTGTGACCTACTTTTTTGACAGGTCCTTATTTAATTTGATGCTTAAAGCGGCAAAATTAGGTTGTTTGGCAATTGTTGTAATAAGTATTACCATTCAAACTTGGGGCAGAACTTTCTTAAATACAAATTGTTGTTTTTCTTAATGTATTTCTGTATTATTTGTGTCACTGTTTTAGACTATTTGAAATAACTGCCTTCAATTTACTGCAAAATGGTGTCCTTTTTGTGCGGTGGTGGAAATGTGTCTTTGACCATACCTGGAGATAAAAAAGAATGAGAAACTGAGACATCTACTAGCCACCAAAGGACTGCTTTACAGAGATATGGACATAGCATGTTCCGTTTAATTTGTCCACTAATTACATTTATCTGGCAGGGATTGGGGTGATCTGGGGATATTATACCTAATTATAAGAAAGATAATTAATGTCTCTGGCATATGAGCTCATTTCAGTGGCTTCCTATCATTTTTGATAGAAGCGAAGAAGGCTTTTTTCCTTTTTTTATCACACTAGCCCTGATTAATTCGGAAAACATGAAAGGCTCTCCGATAGCCACATAATTAAACTGTTATTTTGGGGGCGTTCAATTTAAACCTGTGCTCAGCAGTGCCCTTGCAGTATAAAGAGAATTGCTTTGTCTCAGCACTCTCTTTGACTCCAAAGACAGTTTAAAGAAATCTAGTCGCAATAAAACAACAGATCTCACTACAACAGGAGGCTCAGAATGAATGATTTGCCTTTGATCCAACTAAAGCAATGCACAAGTTCCTTTTGTCCCCAACTGAAATGAGTTCTGTGGAATCCTACTAAATTATTAAGGTTGTGCTAGAAGTTTGACTTTTTGATTTTTCTTGCATTGCATTGCTCTGAGGAAACCTTTGGCTCAAAAATCTAAATATTAAAAATAGAAAGGATTTGGTTTTGCATTAATCACAATGCCTCATAGACTGACATTGCTGAACATCTGCCTGATCTAATCAACTTCACATTAAGCTACATTGTCTATATTTGGATATTATTACAGCACTTACTGCAGCAGAATGCAGCGGACTCCATTACATGGCATGGACATTGAGCTGCCGGCTACAATTTGACTGCAGGACGCCCTCATGTTGTTTAATATATTTAGCCAAGGTTGGGGGGAGGTTGGCCTATCAAGTGATGATTTGCGTAAACAAATAGATCCTGACTGGTGGCATAATCGCTCTCATGATGGCCAAAGGGCAAACTTAATGCAATGAGATATCAATGTCAAAGTCAAAGAGTATAACAGAGTCTATTTTAATCACATTTTTGTAGTCCTTGTTTTTTTGCTTCTTGCCTCCTTATTCAACTGGATGTAAAGTGGTTTTAAAAAGCATATGATGTGAATAATTTGTGTGTGTGTCTGGGTTGATAATTAAACATTTTATTTAAACTCATTCTGCATAATAACTATCCAGCAGCAGACTTGTATTCTGGGGTAGTCTTAATGCCTTAGATGTAGAGACGTTGTAGAGGAAAAGCGTTTGCTTGTTGACTCTCCTCTCCTCGTCTTCAAGAAAACCTCTTGCGTGATTGACATATTTACTCCTAAATGTCCTCCACCATCCCTCTCCATCTGCCGCTGCCATTAACGACACCTCATGCTGTTGAGAATGGGCAGATAGAGGCAGGAGATTAGGGGCTAATATGGTATTGGAAAAGTAGGAATAATCTCACAGACACCCTATCTTTTCTCATAAACTCTGAGATGAGAGGAAAGTCTTACAGCCTGACTGACACACTGCTGCGCTCATTGAATGACAGCCGCCAAGGTTAGAAAACGTCAGATTGGAGGAGTTTAAAAGCCGGTTAGCAACGTACCGCCTTAGCCCTCAGGTCATCATCGGGGATGACCGCCTGTGCTATCAGCTCTAATCCTGGCCTGAAGCTCCGTTCCCTGTTACCACTGGACCAATATTGCTTTGGGACTCACAATGGTTTTGCAATAATTTTGCAAAGATTTATAGGGATTTTGTGACGTCTATAAATTGTAAAGTTAAAGATTAATGGCAAGTTCCTGACTGTAATTCAAAGAAAGGCAAAAGTCTCCTGATAATACCAAATGGAAATTACATTTTTTAACTCTAAGTTTTTTCCATTTGCTCTCTTCTAACTCTTTCTCTTAGAAATTACATTAATATTCTACTAATATTTAACTGCAAATACATACTGGGAGACCAAATACTGTTCTTCTCATCAACATGATAATGAAATGCTTTAAGTGCATTTGATGTATTTGCAAAGTCCCACAATGTTCATAATGATCATATCTGAAAAACTTAGTTTTTTCAATATCCACCTGTAGCAGTTAATGTATGATATACTGATAACATGTACATTCAGTAAGTCAACAGTGGCTTGAAGCATGGACCTGTTCTCACTTTCATAAAACATGGAGACATAGGTGGAAAAAAGTATGAACTGTGCATGCAATTTAATAACTGCATTGTTCTGCGACAAATGATTTCTTAAATGTCACGTAAAGGACAGACCCAGTTTCTATAATTGGAATAATGGATTAGAGAAGCCTTGTTCATACGGCAAGATATCTGCTGGATAAGTATGATTTCTTTACAATATAATTATGCAACTGGGTTTGAAATGGGGTCTTTACAAGAGCGCATGACCTAGGCCGGGGAACAATATGGCAGCAGTACAGTGAGATGATGGCAAACCTTATCATAGTTTCACATCCATCCATCCATCCAAAATAATTGAATGAAAAGATCTAAAAAGGTCAGTATTTGTTAAATTCTCTTTTAAAAGGAAAACCTTTGCTCTCCTATTATAGAAGGTCCTCTCATTGTGCGATTATCCCAAAGTTCTTCCAAAAAACAGCATATCATATTATATAATATTTATATTGTACTACTGCTGTTCTGGGGATTGTTTGCATACAGTTCTCAGCATACTAAACTGTATCAGCTCCAAACATTGCACAATCAGACTTCCCTTCTTTTAAACTTTGTCTCCTTCAGTTCCCCTGAGGACAGAGATTGGCCATCACACTCCTGAGTCACTTTCACTTCGTCCTTCCCTCGCTATTATTTCCTGCGTATTGTAATTCTGCGACAAAAGGAAGAGACTCTGGCTCAAGTTTACATCTATCTGCCCACTTCTCAGGCCCTGCTGCTTTTGATGTTCACTCAGAGAAGGGCTGCGTTTCCCAGCAAAATGACAAAAAACCTGTCAATACACTGACAACGTTCAAAGAAGCTGACAGACTTTCTGCCAGATACCTCATACATGCCTTAAGGAATATTCTCCAACATATCTTATTTCCCAAAATGTCCTGCACAATGAAAACCGATATTAAATATGCAATTTATTATGCCTGTTTACCTATGTTATGAAGCAGTGATGCTTTCCAGCGAGTTTTCAAAATAGATCTGGATTCAATATGCTCGGTGTGCGTACACACTGCATAATACATTGATGAAAAATGTCTTCACCTTGAGAATCACTTCATTAGAACTCTAGCTGGCAGGACCGTCGACCATTTGGTCATGATAAGGGAAAATTCAAAGAATTAATATTTTACTTATTTTTTTAGGTCTAGTGTTCTTATATTTTTCAGAATTACTGTACCTTCAAAAACTGTGGTAAAAACGTAAAGCTAACCAACCAGAGCTAACATGTTCATAATCTAAGAGGCGGCTGGCTGCGCCTGTACATTTATTTATTTAGATAGATAGATATATATATATATATATGGTTGATATGTTATTAATCTTCTTATTTAAATCTCGACTAGAAAGACATATTGCCCAAATTGTAAACTGTTCCCTATAAAACTATTAGTGGAGAGGTTGCATGTTGTCTTGGCTTTTTGAGCATCTACAAAATCAGGGATTCCCATATATTTTATATTTATTTTAATGAAAAAAAGCGTTAAACTTTAGGTAAAGGAGGAGAGGTAACACTTTGTGAATCTTAATCTAGTGTATTAACAAATAGGTTTGCTTTGGAATATTGGTGCATAACATTAACATAGTAAGTGAAATTCTATTTAAAAGCAAGGGTTGGAGAAATATTTAAATAAAATAGAAGAAAGATACAATTAAATCTAAATCTATAAACAGATAAGTACAAGAAATATAAATATCCAGAAGAAGAACATTTAAAAAAGATAAAGTATAAAATATCTGAACTAAAATGGAATATATGTGCACCTTTAAGAATATGCTGTTAAATGAATTTGCTATTGTTTAGTCCAAAATCTACTAAATAACCTTTTAAGGTTTGTCGGATAATTTGTAGAACCAACGGTATTATAGTGTTCAAAGATGAACACTACTTTTGACTTTAAGGGGGATTATCTTTTAATAAGGTTTAAGCCAAATTTAAGATGACCCTTTAATTAAGAAAATCATTTAGAGCCATTTGGCTTTTAAGCTTTTGAATCAAATCCTATTAAAGTTTTATGTTTGTCAGCTTCCAACCTTAAACAAAGAGAAACACAGTGTTCTGGTGCAAGTTACTGTACATTGACTGGACAATAATACAATTATACTGAAGGAAGGCATTCTTAATATTATTGAATAGAGCAACTTGTTATTTACTCTAATTTTTTCTTCCTGAGGATCAGAGGTTACATAGCTAAATAAATCCCCTCAGGACCTTGGCGGCGTTGGCCATCCCACACATTAAAGATAATGGAATAATTCACTTGCCCTTGAGCCCCTTGCCGTGCATTCATACAGAACTTCTTATTGGGTTGCCAGCAAATTGAATGAACCTCCTTTCCATAAAAACGTAATGGACTCCCTCGGATAGCCCTCTAAATAACATGGACGGTACGGGGAGGTGAGATGAACCAATTTATTAACCGACTTTGAAGAAGGTGCGTACCGAGGGGAAGGTCACTCTCTCATTGATCACCTGTTCTCCCGTAGGGAAATGATAATGATGTGTACCAACATGCACCGAGGTGACCTCCAGCCACCACCGGGAAGGGTTGGAAATCCTCCAGGGAGGAAGTAGCTCTGTGTTGAGGAACAGTATTGTTTAAGCATGGACTAAATGGCTGTATGTCATTGTTTGCGTTCATGGTTATGTGAAAGTCTTCCTTTTTATGAACAGTAAGGCATACATGATTTATTGCCCTTACATGTGTTTCTCAAAGACTGGGTTTTAATTTAAAATGATGCAACAGCATGGTTGTGCCAAACTAATCTGCTCAAAGAGATAAATTGTTAAATACTGACAGATCATTTCAGGCTGAAAAACCTATTTACGAGAAGATTTAGCTTAAAGCGTAATTATAATTAGAAAATCTGAATATTTACATGAAATGGCTCAATGTTTGGCCAGTTTATGACACAATAGGCACATTTTCTCTTTTTGCTCTGTGGCTATCAGTTCTGAGAGCCAAGAGAATGCAGTCTGTGTATAAGAGTGATATCAAATGTGCTGGTAGACCTTCATAAACATGTTTGTAATGCAATCCCAGTCTCGCCAATCTAAATCATGATGAGGTCCGGGCTGCGACACAAAACCCAATTAATTGAGAAGCAAGATAGGTAGTAAAAAAAAACATCTGGTACCTCTGCCGGTGCAGCTTTACGGAGGAAAATCAAACCCAAACCTCTGATTGAAAATGCAGAGTGATCCTGCGGAGCTGCAACAATAATTATTTTACCATCAACTAATCTTTGATTAACTCATCATCTAAATATACAAATTGTTTGGCTTATAAATTGTCAAAGTAATTAGTTACACGTGTAAATTGCATTTTTCTTGAAGTTGTACTGTATGGTGTATACTGCGGCATGTCCCCACATCAGTCTAAACCCGCCAATGCGCCAAGGTCCAGGTGAACGGCAGGCAGTTATTTAAATTATCTTAAATAGGCACTAGAAATTATAAAAACAATGGTATTATTAATAACACAATATTCAAGTGAGTGGAAGGTCAGTGACAGCTGATTGGGATGGATTTATCCTCGAGATTTAATGCGACATTGACCCTATGTTGCATAAAAAACAAACTTGACTACCATGCCACCTCTGAGTAAAGTATATGTTGGAGGCTGCTCTGCCTATCATGAAATGCTAATGGTGTTTCTGTCTCAAAATCAGATCAAGTCGAGCTAACAGCCAGCAGTGCCCACACTGATTAGCATGGAGGGGGGAGAGGTGGGCGGAGGAAGGGGAAGACAGCGGGGGTCTTGATTGCTCTCTATAGTCGTCACATTCTGCATACCCTGCTCCATTTTTAAGATGATTATTTTAGATGTGAATGCCAGGTTGCATAGCTAATGTAATGTCATCTTAAGAGCCAACAGTAATATGTCACACTTGTAACTGAAGCCTTCGACTTCTCCTAGGCACATATACATACATGCATAGTCATGTATCGGTGGGCAGCGTGGTACTACTACGTGGTATTACTTATTCTAATGAATGGTCTGTCAGCATATATGTAAATGTAGGAAAAGGATGGTTGTGAAGGACAAATGGACATAGTGGTTGTGCTAGGAAGTAATAGAGATGATGCATAGAGCACTGTGAAATTACTGCAACAGACAACTTTTTGAAGTGTTTCTTGAAGGACAGTGGAGAGAGATATGACTGAAGATGTAGGACACATAAAGTAGGGCTGTCAAGTTAACGCATTAACAAAAAAATGTTAACGCCACTAATTATTTTAACGTGCGATTAACGCATGTGTATTTGTCTTCGGCCCGTCCCGTAGTTTCAGAGCCCAAAGGCTTGACGTTGTTGTTGTTGTTGTTGTTGTTAGTTGGATGGTGGGAGATTCTAGCGAGAGATATGGATTAGGGCTGATTATCTGTTCTAAATGTACCTTAGAGGAATATTTTTCAAGTTTTTAATACTCTTATCAACATATGAGTGGACAAATATGCTTTATGCAAATGTTTGTTTATTATCATTGGAACAATGACAAATATTCTCCTGAATATTTTCAATACAACAACCTGGAACCTCTCTCTCTCTCTCTCTCTCTTACACTCTCTCTTGAGGGACAGAGAATGCAGTCAGGTGAATAAAGAGAAGAGATGGAGAAAGAGATAACACTGAGGATATGACACCCGTTGCCCGTAACAGCCCAAAGGGTGAAGTAGCAGACGTGGGAGGAGGTCCTGACTCTGATATACCACAGACAGCCAATGTCATGGGACTGTGGAGCTCTAGTAGCAAAACCAAGACTTAGCTTCTTGGATGAGACTCAGATAGACAGAGACAGAAGGTTAAAGCAGCACAGAAACAAAGACGAACAAGCCTGAGGTCTGATACAAACATACGAACACAGTGGGGAGATTCTTGGCTGGAGATTGCATATTACATCAACCACCAAGGTACATTATTAGCATCGAAATAGTGGTAGATCTTCTGGATTGGATGGATGCTGCGGCTCCATCTGCCAGTGCGGCACACCTGGTAGGTGGCAGGGATGAGAGCACGAATGATCATGGGGATAGTTTACCTGTTCACATTGGCAAGCCAAAATCTGCATGATAAGACAATGTGTGTAAACTGTAAAAAGCTCAGAAAAGGGAACAGGTTTTAATTGCTATTAATTTTGTGATGTGCAGCTTCAGTGAAAGTGCTGTATAATATTATCTAACTTTGGATTTGTGGTTAAAAAAAAGTGTATATTCTATTTCTCTACCCTAGGCAGGCAGCTCAATTTGAGGTATAATTTAGAATAAATTGAATTCCATGAATCCAATCATCAACCTCACTTTTAGCCATTTTCTGGCCCAGACGTTATTTATTATAAACATGCCTATTTGAAATTCATATTGGAATGTGTGGACATGACATGAAAGTGAAGTGTGAAAACACATTGTTATCCAGGAATCAAGATGTTACTTGTGACATTATTTCAAGCCTTACCCCTTTCCCTGACATATTGTACATTGCTCTTAGGGCACATCAATCAGCAAGAAGGGTGGAAAGAAATCTCCTTCATTCTTAATTCTAGTCATTTTTTATCTTTTGACATTGATTATTTAATGGGAAAACAGATACTTTGAAACATGCTCAAAGGTGGGCCTTGGTGAATAATTCACATGGCTATAGAAAAGGGCATCAATGCTGAGATAAATAAAAAAAAGACAGAGAGATGGGAAAATAAGGTAACATGTTTTTCCATCCTGAAGCTGTTCTCTAATTACCAGCATATATCTGGATGTTGTCAGGAGTTCCCTCACTCTCTCCCGCACCGAGATGTCGATTGGCCCATTGAGTTTCATTCCGCCTGTCATGGCCGACTGCAAACTTGATATGTTTACTGACACAAATTAGTGTGGAACTCCAGAAGCTCATTAAGGCAGGGGGGAAGATTTAATAGCAAAGTATAGGGTCCTAATGTGTTCACCCCTCAAGGTCTGAACATCCAGACAGGTGTGTGGAGAAACCCCTAATTTAATGCCAGGAATTGTTCCCATGGAGCAACAACAAGAAAACGGTGGATAATTGCAGGCAGAAGTAGGAAAAGGCGTTCCTTGATGCACAGAAAGTGGTTGCTTGTCTGTCAAAGCAGATTCTAAATTAGCTGCAGTGTCATGGGAAAATGTGATATAGGGTTTTCCTTGCAGTTGCTGATAAATATCACTTGTTTAATTGGCTGATTAAGTTCAGCCAGATGGCAGTTCTATGTTCTGTTTCTTCTCTCTATTAATTGGGAGAGGTGTGCTGCAAAAGTTGGAAATGTTTGTTTTGTCTCACCCAAAAAATTAAGGGAAATCTTCCTTCTAGAAGCCCAACAACTCGAAAAATTGAGCAAGACATATTTTCCATTCCTGCACCCATCTGTCAGCTGCTCTTTGAGTGAGCAAATTAGACTTAATTGGAAAAAATAACCATTTCACAGCATTGTTAGCCCATTTCAAACTGATCCAACTTTCTTTTGATAACCTCAACTCTTTCTTTTCTCCTTCTTTGGTAAACTCCTCAGAAAAACCTTCTGCCAGTCTTCCATGGGCTTTTTCCTCAGCAGCTTCCTCCTGGCGCAATGTCCAAGTCGTGCTAATTAAACATGGGGTGCGCGCAATGATTATTGCTCGCTGCACTCCACATACATTAGCTACATTAGCATCTGCAGAAGGCTCTTCAGTAATCTCCTTCATACAGGAAGAAGTGCAATGAGGAAGTGCACCCCACAAGCTGCTAATTAAACCCAACCAGGCCCGCTTCCCTCCCTACGCCTCCACACAAAGAACCCTCTAATCACTTCTAACTCGATTTGGAAGCAAGTAATTGATGCACACGTAAGGTTTATGATGCGTGAAACAGGAGAAGCCCTACCAGTTTGGATGAACAATCTGGACCAAGAGGACAATCTGACGCTGGATTTATTCCTCTTCTAAATGCTTCTGAAATTGCTTCGTTGGTTTAGACCACAAAGGGCATAACGTCAATGATGATGATGATGATGATGATGATGATGATGATAATGATGATGATGATGGTGTGATGATGGCGTGATGATGATGATGGCAGCACCACAGTGTTGGCATTCACATGACGTTTTGGGCTAATCAAGATTCAGACGAGCTTTGTTGCTCTTTATGCTCATGTGAAAATCCCTTTATTTATTGGAACTGAAGCTGATTGCTCCATTGGCCTTGGCTCCACACTGGAATAAAACTTCGCCTCACATTTAGTTTCTCAGGCCAAAGCGTCTTGTAGCAGAAATGAAATGTAAAGCAGCAGCTACAGGAAATGGTGCCATCTTTGTCAGAGCCCCGGACTTCAGCGTGCAATTCACAGGGAAGTGCTGCTGCCCTTACTCTGACATGAGCTCACTCTGGCAAGAGAAATTACCATGCAGACAGCACTGACACATACATGTGACAATATTTGACATGTCACCATCCAATAAGACAGTTCTCTACTCAAATCACACACTTTGTGGAGGAGCAGCGTATCGTATAGAGATATTATTAAAAATGTTGACATTCCTCAACGTTCCCACCTACACGGTCTCCCCTCCTCACAGGATGAGGCGGCTCGTATAATGAACGCTAACAGCTCTTGTGAATCAGAGCACTAAGACTATGATTTGATTTGAGCTCAACAGAGAGTAGGCAAATAGAAAGAGCTGCCAATAGGAATGGCAGGGTTACTCAAGTCAAATGAAGCCTTTAGGCTGTGACTTACTGGCAAATAAATGAATTCAAAAATGCTAATCCGCTCTATGATGATACACTTATCATGTACATAACTCTGTTGAGGAACATCTATTTCCTCTATCATAATTGCAATACAATCTTCCGACTTAAGTGGTAAATATTTGGGTAAAGATGGGGTTTCGACTTTTCTGACAGTTATATTTATTGTAACATTTACTTTATTCAATGTCATATCGGCTTTTACTTTATTTTTCTTTCTTAAACAATAGACCTGTTCTTTACTGCGCAATATCTTAATTCACTAGCTGAGTAGCTGATTCTATGTAAAGAGACCTCTAGGCTTTCTATTTAAACAAGGAAAAACAAGATCCTAAGGAGGTTTATTTTATTCTAAGATCCTCTGCTTGTAATGCTTTTGTTCTTTTTAATTCCATTGTTTAAATAGTCCCTTAATTGCACCTTTATTTGCATCGGTTGGTTTTATATATTTTGTAGATCACAACAGATGCTCAGCTCTTTAACTTGAAACAAGAGAGGCACAAACTGAGGCTCAGTTTTTTGAACACAATGTAGTTCATTATATCTTTAAACAATCAAACAGTGATTTTTTTAAATCATACTTTACCTGTATACATCCTACTAAGTCTCAATGGTAACCAATTCTACCTGCCAATAACTGCTAAGAGAAGTCAGTAAGCCCCTTGACTAGATATTAGAGCAAAGTCAACTCGACCCAATCAATTCAGTCTCATGTAATAGTTTAATAGGAAATTAGCATTGTGAATACATCCCAGTGTGGGAAGAGGTCATGGAGTATCTCCTGCATTATTATGCGTTGACATTTGATTGCTGTCTCACAGTTACACAGTTTTCCTTCTGGTTAGAAGCGTCGGGTCGTCATGATTGTCTAAAGCTTAAATGATCGCTTCAGGCAAATAAACTCACTGCTGCTAAGCCACGCTCACTCTGGCATTTTAATATTGCCTGCACATTTTTCTGTTGAGATTTTGGACGTGTTCGGAGCTTACTAATCACCCCGAGTGACCTTTGCTTGGAGTTACAGTTCTTAGGTAAACACTTCCCTGGCCGGAGGCGGAGGTCTGAGCCAATCGACTAATTTGTTCTGTGTGGAAGTGATTGCTGCTGAGTGGAGACTGCTTTAATTTGATTGATGTGTGGTTCACCAAGCGGTGGATTTGGTTGTAATTACTCTTTGTGCTCACCGTGATAAGGAAATTAATCAAGCCATTATGTTGCTCCCATTTTATCATCAGGACACAATAATTGAATAAACCAACCTCACTTGTCGTCAAAGTCACTCGCGCACTTGCCTGCTGCAAGGGTAAAGGGCCCACTGTTGCTGATTGGCTGATAGTGAGGCGATGTTCAGCCTATTTAATATTCAAAGACTATGTAGCAATACTGATTGAAATAATCAGGAACAGTTGTTCTCCAAGTGTAATCACAAAGCCACATTACCATCCATACGTCCAATGTACAATTAAGTAATCTACTTTGTTTACAACAAACAACATTCAATTCATTGACAGAGGTGTAAGAAGTATTCAAATGATTGGTTAAGGTACCAATACTACCTTGTAAAAATAAGAATCCCACATTTTAAAATATTGCTCAATTAAAAACTAAATGTACCTTTATTATCAGGAGAACATTTTCATTTCCCTTGACATAAAATATAATGTAGTTTTACTTGGACAACTATGGGATACTTTTTCAAATGTAGTACAAGCATCTTAAAGTTGCACTTGTGGGAATGTACTTAGTTACTTCCCATCATTGCTCTTCCCTGCAATGTGTAAAGCTCATCAATATAAATTGTTGAGGGAATTAATTTACAGAGAATCAATTTATAGATAAATCATGAACCTTGAAATTAAAATAGAGAAAATAAAAGTTCCATCGTTACATCATTTCAGACTAATGTACTGTCAAAGCTTAATGCTGGTTGGATGTTACATTTGGAGCGAACTAGCGAAGACGTGATATTGCCTGGAGCCACTGTTACCTCCTAACGGGGGCTGAACAGCCATTACATCTTTGATGTCGGTTTCTATCATGCTGCCTTCCCATCATGCATTGTAAGGGAGAAGAGGTGGCCAATTTCGGGGCTGATCTGAGATGCCCAAAAATAATTTGTATGCATCCTTGCAATGTATTCTAATATGAGGAATGTGACAAAGAAATCTTTAAACCATCCACACACATTTGGGAGAAAAACCTCCAATGCTGGGGAGGGAATTCATGAGGTGATTTTCTCACCTATAAAAAAAGAAACAACACTCTGACATGAGCAGACTTGTTCCAGGGGACATGACAACCCGCAGAACACATTTACAATGGCAGCTACAAAACTGGATTAGTTTCATGGCAACATAAGTGTTCAGTAGTCAGATACCTTAGATCACACTTTCCCTAAGAGTGAAGCTTTGATTTTATTTGTATTTAGAAAAGATGGCAGCTTCAGTAAAGTGATTACATATTTTGCGTATGTGCCTAATTGATTTGGCCTGCTTGATTTCAAGTTTGTGTTTTGTAAAAATCTCTTTACATCAAAAACACTTCCACAAAAGTATCCTCTTTGCATTGAAATGTCATAAGTGCCTTGAGAGTCGGCCTTGTGAGGAAAGTGTTTGATCTGCTTTGTGCGGGTATAATTGCTTTCTTTCTTCCATTGGGAGTGATTAAGTTGTTCTTGACATGAGTGTGAAATTTGGATAAACACTCTCAGTGTAAATTAAAGAAAAATGCCTTGGGACCACCCTGTTTGGGTTTTAATTGTTGCAGTAGATCACCTCTTTCCCTGGTAATTATCTCAACTATCATCACTCCTTTAATAATGATAATCAATTGTTCCTGGTGGCTCTGAAAGGGATAATGAAAAGTTCATTAGCCTTCCTGAACCTCACAAGTGGCGGGAGAACTCATAAATCATCTGTGAAAATAGGGAGAAAAATAATCTACACTTTACTGTCACTTACAGACATTTCTCTTGAGAGGACGAAGGTCATGCCAGACTCTCCTCAGTCTCCATTATCAGCTCTGAAAGCCTTGACGTGTTTACAAGCTTGTAACTTAGAACAGAGCTCTTAAAGTGCTAATGTGTGCAATTTGGCAACTGAGGGCCACTCCACTGTAAAGAGGAACGACACTGAGGAAATGTTTTTCCAATTATATGTGAAAGCAAAGTTTCTCCGTCAAGAGTTCTTCAGTTAATTTCAGTCATTGTTGAATCAGGGTGCGTACGGGTGCTGGAAATCCTTGAAAATGCTTGAAATTGTACGAGGTGTTTTCAAGGTTTGAAAAGTGCTTGAATTTTGGGAATGGTGCTTGAATTTGGGATAAAGTGCTTGAAATTGTAAATGCTTTACTTCGCTTTTTAGATTAAAAGAAAATAAAGAAGTCGGAGCGCGCTTAATTGCTTCGCTTTTACATAAAACAGCTCCGCTCCGGCCTTCCCGCGCAATGCGCGTGACCGGCAAGTGTTTTTGTTACGTGTGTGACCTGGGGCCTCATTTATAAAGGGATATACGCTCAAAAAATGGCGTACGCCAGTTTCTACGCAATGTTTGCGATTTATAAAATACTAACTTGACGGGAAAATGTGCTGTCCTCCACGCAAACTCTAACCCATGCGTACGCACTAAGCACACAAACGGGAGAGACGAGAAACTGCGACACCGTTGGCAGAAGGAAGAATGGAGAGAAATATGTGGAAATAATACCATAAATAAAATGTTACCTCTCATTTATCAAATATGAAGAATTCATTTTCAAACATTGATTAAAGCCAATCTTTAAATGATTAAACAAACGCCTGTTTGAGACTCCTCAGTGCACACAAAAACATAACTTGGAGAAATAAATAAATACGGATATGCTATTTAAAACCACCTCGAATATGTTGTGTTAATGTTATGAAATGTTTTCTCATAAATGATGCGGTAAGCAGGAGGACAGAATAACGTCTAAACTGACGCCGTTTTGCATTTCTATAGGTTGTAGATACGAGCATGGTTTTATATACTATCACGTTTAATCGTGTTTTATGCCGTTTGCCAAGACTTGATAAGTCGCTCGTAAAACACAGGAGGTATGGAAACTAAGAACACCATATGTGGTAAATTGTACAGCTAATATAACACAACACATTAGTTGTATTTCCTTTAACAGGTGGATTATGGATATATAGTTGCTGATCGACAGCTGGAACACGAAACCACCAAATACAACAAAAATAATTCAGATCCAGTCGTCATGACTCCACTCCGGAGGGATTCCCGATCATTTCTTACAGTTTCTCATCAAGGGGGTGTCTCCTGTCCCCGGGACAAACACACTGCCTGAGGAAGGTTATGTGTATTTTTTTTGTCATTAACTTTTTTCGGACCACTTATTTATTTATTTTGGTGACGATCCGACCTCCATGCTGCTACTCTGGTTCAAACTGCATCCACCAAACAATATGATTTATCTCGACCTCCCCACAATAACCAAAATCTGACACGGTGTGAGATGTCTTTTTTAGCTGTTCTATCGTAATTTCCTGCGATCTTCTTCATGCAGTCAGTCAAAATGAATGAATGAATGGGCGTTTCTTTGACTATGTATAGGCAAATATGGGCGTTACGAGTCGATTGTGATTTATCAAGGGAAACAGGCGTAGGGAGTGCCGTACGCACTTCCCTCGCCGGTACGCAATGTTTTGTGAATCGGAAAATGGCGGAACATTTCTGTACCTATTTTTGTGCTTTGTACTACGTAAGCAACCTTCCTACGTCAATCCTACGCAAGGCGTTATAAATGAGGCCCCAGGGGCCTCATTTATAAAGGGATATACGCTCAAAAAATGGCGTACGCCAGTTTCTACGCAATGTTTGCGATTTATAAAATACTAACTTGACGGGAAAATGTGCTGTCCTCCACGCAAACTCTAACCCATGCGTACGCACTAAGCACACAAACGGGAGAGACGAGAAACTGCGACACCGTTGGCAGAAGGAAGAATGGAGAGAAATATGTGGAAATAATACCATAAATAAAATGTTACCTCTCATTTATCATAATGAAGAATTCATTTTCAAATATTGATTAAAGCCAATCTTTAAATGATTAAACAAACGCCTGTTTGAGACTCCTCAGTGCACACAAAAACATAACTTGGAGAAATAAATAAATACGGATATGCTATTTAAAACCACCTCGAATATGTTGTGTTAATGTTATGAAATGTTTTCTCATAAATGATGCGGTAAGCAGGAGGACAGAATTACGTCTAAACTGACGCCGTTTTGCATTTCTATAGGTTGTAGATACGAGCATGGTTTTATATACTATCACGTTTAATCGTGTTTTATGCCGTTTGCCAAGACTTGATAAGTCGCTCGTAAAACACAGGAGGTATGGAAACTAAGAACACCATATGTGGTAAATTGTACAGCTAATATAACACAACACATTGTATTTCCTTTAACTGGTGGATTATGGATATATAGTTGCTGATCGACAGCTGGAACACAAACCACCAAATACAACAAAAATAATTCAGATCCAGTCGTCATGACTACACTCCGGAGGGATTCCCCGATCATTTCTTACAGTTTCTCATCAAGGGGGTGTCTCCTGTCCCCGGGACAAACACACTGCCTGAGGAAGGTTATGTGTATTTTTTTTGTCATTAAATTTTTTCGGACCACTTATTTATTTATTTTGGTGACGATCCGACCTCCATGCTGCTACTCTGGTTCAAACTGCATCCACCAAACAATATGATTTATCTCGACCTCCCCACAATAACCAAAATCTGACACGGTGTGAGATGTCTTTTTTAGCTGTTCTATCGTAATTTCCTGCGATCTTCTTCATGCAGTCAGTCAGAATGAATGAATGAATGGGCGTTTCTTTGACTATGTATAGGCAAATATGGGCGTTACGAGTCGATTGTGATTTATCAAGGGAAACAGGCGTAGGGAGTGCCGTACGCACTTCCCTCGCCGGTACGCAATGTTTTGTGAATCGGAAAATGGCTGAAAATTTATGTACCTATTTTTGTGCTTTGTACTACGTAAGCAACCTTCCTACGTCAATCCTACGCAAGGCGTTATAAATGAGGCCCCTGGGCATT
Source organism: Trematomus bernacchii (assembly GCF_902827165.1). Taxonomy (NCBI): domain Eukaryota; kingdom Metazoa; phylum Chordata; class Actinopteri; order Perciformes; family Nototheniidae; genus Trematomus; species Trematomus bernacchii. The sequence continues at coordinate 15,642,335 of NW_022988043.1, forward strand.
CTGATGAGAGTGATAGATGACAGTATGCCAGGAGGTTGCCGTTTCAACGAGCGTTGGCTAGCAGAAGACAAATACAAGCCATGGCTAAGACGAGGGTCAAGCGAAGCCCAAGAGTAGCCTCCTGCAAAGTGTGCAACAATAACGATGCGAGAGTCTGCACTGACGCCACACACCACACGAAAGGTACGCCATAGTAGAGCATTTTAGATTAGGCTATCGTTGCATGTAAAATACATGACACTTTTCTCTGTGCGCTGCAAAACAAGCTCGCCAAAATGGCTTCACTAGTCTGGCAGTATTTTAAGTGTCCGAAAATGACAATAAAATAGCGGTATGCAACGTGTGTGTGAAGCAGAAATCCTGCAGCTCCACCCGCTGTGACGGACCGGTGAGCGGAGCAGAACACACATTAAGAGTTAGACCTAACACACTTAGCTATTTTATCTACCTCTGGAACAAGCTAAACTAGTTATAAATATATTTATTCTTCACTGTCGGGTCGCTCATTACTGGATCAGTGAGCTGCAGGAGATACTGACGGGCTGTCAGGAGAGAGAGAGAGGGGGAGAGAGGAAAAGAGAGCGATATCGGTATCGGCCGATACTGATTCCGGAGATCGGCTCCAAAATTGGCGATCGGAGCATCCCTAATAATTGTATATGATATGTTTTATAATGATTGATCATGAAAGTGTTATCAAAGCTGGTAAAGTTGCAGCTAGTTTGAATGACTTTGTATACTACAGAGTAGCTTGTGAATTTACTCCAGGTGGAACTAAAGTCTGATTTAACACTTGATTATAGTTCACATCATTCATCCACATCTGTAAAGTAACTAAAGGTATTAAATACATGTAGTGGAGTCAAAGTACACCATTTACCTCTGACTTGTGTTTACTGCCAACCTAAAAGTACCTCAAAAATAGTAATCTATAATATATTGAAAAGTTATTTGGCTGATTGTTTTATATTGGCTCAGCCAGGTTATATGGGATGCCCAGTCTACGTACAGATGGGTCACACATTTTGAAATATTAAACTTAGTTTTCTTTTCTAACATTTTTAATTTTTCATCCTCATGTAAAATGCTATTATGAAACACACATTTGGTTGTTTATAGCATAAAGAACATCTGATTTAATGTGAGGTAGGGAAATAATCATTTGAGTATAAGTATGTGTATATAAATATGTAATTTACAACAGCTGTAAGATGCTTGAAAAGCTTGAAAATGCACCTTGAAAATGCTTGAAAAGTGCTTGAATTTGACTTTGGAAAAGGTGTAAGAACCCTGTTGAATTAACCAAAACATGATTTTTGTTTTCTTCTTAATTAAGGTTGAAATCATGTGCTTTTTCAATGTAGAATAAAAAAGCAATTCTGGACTGAAGTTTTCCTTTTCTTTTGATCCTTCTCAAAGTTGACGTATCATCCATTGATCGCCTGATGTTGTTTTCCTGTTGTTGCTTTTGGGTTAGCTGTATTGATCCTTCCATGTATGTCCCCTGTCTTGTTTGCCACAGTTTGTTATTCCCCTTCTCTATTAGGTTTAGGTCTTCTCAGCAATCTGCAGGAAGATGTAGGGATGGCATGGCAACTAAAATGACCCTCAGTTTAGGATTTTAAAATAAAGTCACCAAAAACAAAAGTCACTTAACAAACATCAAAATGTTTTTCTCAACCCATTAGAAAAGTGTCTAGAAGAAAAAATCGAGTTAAATAAGCATTCTTAAATGGCATTAGAAATTAGCAATTATCATTTTAATGGTTCATACTTTGGGGTTTAGATAATTAAAGTGATAAGAAATAAATACTTCTTACATTTAGCAAGAAAGTATTCTTTTCAATTTTTTATTTACATTTACATTAAATGTGGAAGTGGATCCGAATCACGGGGCGGATATGCTCTTTATTTTTCCCTCATTGAAATGGCCTTGGTGTAAGTCTCTGCAAGTGCCCTTCTAGCAAAAGTGAAAGACTCTCTGACCCTGAAAAATCCCTCGGTAAAGAAAAATCAATGTGCGGTTTCACTTTTAATAAGTTATGTCCACACTACAGTAATGTAATGTCCCAAGCAAATATAGCTTCATTTTAAATAAATAGTGCAGGATAAGAAAATCAACACCACTCTCATGGCTGTATGGTTCATATGAAGCAACTGCCAGCAGCAGGAAGTTAATTTACTAAGGTGAAACAGCTATTCATGCTCTCCAATGGTATCAACATTGGAATACCAGCATTTCTAGAGCTTACTAATTATCATTTTATACAGAAATTGTTATATGTGTGCAACACATTTATAAAAAATTGCAGTGTTATTAATGGTTATGTACTAGACCATTTCTTGGCTGGGCACAGAGATTAAGTCGAGTTGAAATTGTGTGGATAATCCAGCATGCACTGGTGCAGACATGTCTAATCAAACAAAAATAATTGTGCTAAATAGACCCTAGAAGCAAAGTATGTGATAGTACACTGAATTACGCTGAGACGGCAGAACACAACAAAGTGGATTTGTCTTGTTGTGTTTTCAGGGACAGATCGAATCACAGAAAATGTACAAATGCCCCTCTCGTGCCTCTTAAATCTATCTGGTAAGATCTTGTTCTGTCACAGTGAGGTGTTTATAGACATAAGGGTTAGAAGGAAAAGGTTGCATTTGAGTGCTGTGTGTGTTGTGGTGTGGATTGATCCTCCAGCTCTGCACACACTCAAACGTACCCAGAAGGCCTCCTGAAGCAAACTGTCAGGTGTTTTTTCTTCCCACGCTTGGAGTAAACACTTGATTTGAAAAAGCCGAGTGCAGATGAAAACATGTTTTGCAGAATGTAATTGAAGGCAGCTGATATTGCAATCTGTGTTAATCGCATGGTGTGATTTTGACACGGTTTTAATGCAAACACCGTAGCTGTGCAGCACTGTTTTGCTGGTTTGTTTAATGGCTGCCTTGCATGCTTCTTTGCTTCGTGCACACCTGTACAATGTCAGCTGGTGTTGTGAGTTTGAGCCTTCCGACATAAAGCCATGCAGTGTTGTGTAAAGCAGCTGGCAGATTACAGAGCAGCTCCTGGCAGATATTGTAGCAGTTTATCTCAATTTAACATCGTAAATGGGCTGTGGACAATGAAACTGTACACAAACTGTGATGATCCTCCCGTGGACCTGGCAGTCGATGATGGTCTATGAATATATCAGCGCAGAGAAGTTCTCTTTTATCATCCTTTTTTTCTTGACCAACAGACCCATTGATAATGTTTCACATTTGTAATCCTGCACTGTTACCTGAAAACGACATCCACACACAATGAAATGCCTCAACTAACGATGTATTATCTATGAAATACTAAATGTTGCTCCATTTATCATTTTGGTCATTAAATTGTTTTCAGCCTCTCAAATATGGATAATTCCTGTGTAACTCAAAAGGTGCTTACTTTGTCAGACCAACAGTAATCCAAAGATCATTTGTTTACTAAATGAATGAATACATTGAAATGATGAAATGGAGCTAAAACATTTAGTAAATTAATAGATTAAACTAATTTGCACTAACACATATGTGGCACTAAAAAAATAGTGCTCTGGATGAAATTCACTTCAGGAATCACTGCAACAATCTATCCCACATTTAGAGGAGGATCTAAAAATCACATCCTCACTCTCTTTTACAAGAGTGCTCTCTTCCTGTTTGCAGTGTGCACCATCTGTCAGTATTTGTTACCCATCCACGTGCCAGCATACAGCAGCCCTGTATGACAGGGCCGAGAAGCCCCATGTTGAGAGGAGACAAAGACTTAAATGAGAGCTAGTCACCGCATGGTCACCCCTCTTAGCCTCCGGTGACAGAATTACTCATCGCCAAGGCAGTGGTGCTGAGGCATACATGTACAGTATGACACATGATGAGAGGAAAAGGTCACAAAGTCAAAAAGTGAGATGCTTCCAGAATCGGCTGCATGCAGTCAATGGTTTCAATGAGTGGCATTCCCATCATGCCTTATTTCAACAGGGAGTGTAATGGAGCTGATCCCAGCCTATGACTTTATTTCACCTGTGTTATGGTAAACAAATCCAGTCAGTATTTTGGAGGATTAGTGTCCACATAATTCTTCGTCATCAAGTACTGTCACTTAATCGGCTCAGTATTTGCTTTCATTTCAAGCTTTTTGCAAGTCTGGTGCTTTGAATTGTCCCTTTTTAAATACCTTCAACCACTGCCTGGTTATGAATGACTTTTTCAAAAAGGATTTTCCATGCTTGTGTGTGTTTGTTTGAACGCCTGTGTGTTAGTGTGTGTGACAGATACAAACAGTCCGAGATAAATCCTGGTGCTTATAGCTTGGAATGTTTGGGCCATAAATTGAGGGATATATATATATATATATATATAATCAAGGGAATGTGCATCCGTGATGGCCAAATCGATTTAATTTAGAACTTATCAAAAGCAGCTCTTACAGTGGCAGCAAATAAGAAAGATGCACAGAAGGGATGGCGGTTCAAGGAGCCTTGGCCACTTTACACTTCTGCTTTATTCAGGGATTTGAACGGAGCATTTGACAGCGCAAATGTTTCATCCTTTTTGTGTCAAGTATAATTACTTATATTCAGATCTTTGCAGGAAGTATTAGCAATGTCTTAGACATCAATATATTTGCCTAAATCCAGCCAAATACCTCCTTACATGAGGTCTGCTTCATAGCTGTGAATTTACAGTGATTCCGCAGAATTCTTGTGCTATGTTGGATTTTTTAGAATGCATCAGATGAGTAAATATATTCAGGAGTTTGGTGTTTTATTGGTCTGAATGACTCACCTAGTATAGAGCCAGGATTTCCTAGGAATAAAAAAATGACCTTGGTTTAACATGGTCTTTATATTCTACTTTGCTTTATTATTGCCGGATCGCAGTGAAGTAACGATCAAGTTGCACGGTTGTTGGTTTTGGTTATGCATTCAATATGCACCCCCACATATAAGAAACATAGGAATGTGGTTACACCTAAATGCAAATACAAGAGCAGTAGGGTAGCAGGAGAACATTAAATAGCTGAAATCAGGCAGTAGTGCTGCTGGGCCTATTATTGGGGTATGCAAATAAAGAGTGTGACAAAATCACTATATGAACCTCCTACTGTTAGCTGGGATTAGTCTAGAAAATAATTTCCCATTTTAGATGGTCACTGTTACAAAATAACTAATCAAATACCAATAAATTACTGCCTCGAGACATGGCAGACATGTATGATGCCGACCAATTAACCACAACTGTCGTGGAGTACACAGGTGATCGGAAAAGATAATTTAACCATATTCGCTGTTTGATCTGATGCCACCAACAACATTTTTTCCCCGTTCACTTTGCCATGTTAACATTTGTGCAGAAACACACACTCCGTTCCGACTAAAATGCAGCCTTAAGGAGCAGTATAGAAAATCGAACAGACCAATCGACTGTCTTAAATGATCAACCACTGTAAAAATAATTATAAATCAATCCTCAATTTGTCATCTCTAACAGCAATAATTCCATGCAACGATACATTGAATAATACTATCAAACTTGTATTCTCGTCTCTAACAAGCATTGGAGAACGTTTGCAAAGATCACCAGGACATTTGAAGGTTCCTTTCCCATCAGCCTCCTTCATCAGAGTAATCATCTTTATCTCCTTCATCACCTTCCAAACCCTTGGTCATGTTGGGGCACCCAGTCTGCCATTTTACATTATTAGTTCCGTGCCGGGGGCAATCCCCTACTATGTAGAGAATCAGAGGGAAGTGAAGGTGAGGAAGAAGGAAAGCGACGGCTCCTGCCTGCTCGTCTCTGGGGGAAGAGGAGGAGTAATCTCCGGCTCTGATTATCTTCTCATTACAATCAGACGGGAGCCACTCGAAGAAGAGGAGAATGTGTAATTACGCTCAAATCTCCCATGACTAAAACAGAGAATAATAGGCAGGGCTAGAACTGTGTGCTCACATCTAATCATTCAGTTTATTTAGTCATTTGTTCTGCAGCCACATTTGACTATGGATGAATATTTTGAACACCTGACTTAAAGCAGCATTGTTCGGAAGCCAGAAATTATTTACCTTGTTTTAAAAATTGCTTAAACCTTTTCTTTTTTATGCCTGCTTTAAAATAGACTGCTAACTAAAATTGTATAGCTCTGGTTTATCAGAAAAAACATTTGAAAGAGAACTTCAACCATACCAATAACCATGCATCGCATGTGGCTGCATCTGCACAAGATAGACAACACCCTTTACCAAAATGCAGGTTAACTGAAGCATGTAAATAACATTTCAATTGACACCTCGATTTGAATGGGAAATGGCTGCCCTCCAATTTTCCCAGAGAATGGCTGGCCGGGAGAAATGGAGGGGAATAAAATGCTTATCCAGTAGACCAGAGGGAATAAGGCTAACCAAGCATGCCAAAATCGTCCTCACTTTTGTATGATAGAGGCTTTAAGAAAAGTTCTCATGCGAAGGCAGAGCAAACAGTAATTCCATTTCTTTCCTTACCTCACAGCTTGGAGACAGCCGCCTGCCAGCCGCTCAAGACTGATGAGAGGAAAGCTGTGGACACCAGGGTGGACAGCTCGGACAGAAATGGCTGCATCAAAGGGAAAGGACGCAAACACCACAGTCATCGCAGGGCCCGGAGGTGAGTGAGAATCAATGATTTCAAAAAAGCACTTGAATACCATCAAGGAAGTTCTTCTGATCTTGAAATTCATCCCTTGAAGTTGTAGGATTGTTGATCATAATGAAACATTTCAGATGATGAATGGTTTGTGATGTTATTAGTTTTTTGGTTGATGCTTTTGTAGATATTGGCACTGATGATAAAGCAGTACACCAAAAACTCCTTGAGGGCTCGACTCTCGGTGAGAAAAACAGAGCTAATCTCTGTATTCTGGTTCGGGGAAAGTAAACAGTGTTATCAGCCCTGGCCCAGTGGAGAAATACAAACATGTTGTGAGGAATCCCACACTGTGTCATTCAGAACCTTTCTTTTCACCAGCACCTTAAACCAAAAGTCTCCTTCACACACTGAGAATAGTTTTCAGGCTTTTTTATTCTGAGGTGGGGAAAATCGATTCAGGCATTTTTCTCCTTTAAAAAGAAACCTCTCAATTAATCTGACACCTTCAAAGCCGTTGCAGTTACACACCAGGGGAGCAGACAGCGATATGTAAAACACGACGGAAGCCACATCGGAGGTGTTAGAGAGGATCATAAACATGAATCACTTCTCTTCGGATGAACTTTACCCAGCGGCTGCTTCTCTTTGTTTTTGAATTAGACAGCGAGTGCAGAGAACATACAGCCATGCGGACTTGTGATAATCATTTTTCTAGTTTGTGCGTGCAAGAAGAAACATCTGATAGAAGGAGCGCAGTGAGAAAGATTTATGGTGTTTGTTATCCTTGAAATAGAGCCTTCTTCTGCGATTTGAAGTTACACTGGAGCACTTCAGCTTTAAGTAGCAGTGAGATATGCAGAGTTGTTTTAACTTTACTGAGGAATCACAAGACATGTCTTCAGGAAAGTAGACCTGGTAACATCATTATCACCCGCCCAGCCAATGTCTTCCTATGAAAGGATATCAAGAGCATATCATAATCATATTTTAGTTACAAAAACATTCATTTAAATAGTTATTACACAGATACAATACCCTGCTTTTTTTGTACACTTTCCCATAAGCTTAATAAATATGTATCTATAATGAGGTTTCATACAGTAAAAGTGTTTTAGTCTTTTCAGAGTTTCGGCCTAGGCACTGTGCCCAACTATGTTGTGATGTTTAGTCTGATGTGTCTTAGTTGATTGATTTCTTATATTTCACCCTGAGGCCGCAAAAATCACGCATTGTTTTGTACACGTGACAAAAAAATGAATCAGAGAAAAAAGGTCTTCTTTTACATTTTGAGAATAAACTTGAACTTTCAGTCTAAGTGCCTTTTTTAGTAGATATAAATCAGAGGATGAGTATTTTCTATGTTATTTGTTTGAAAATATGGTCAAAATAAGAAAATAATAAAGTTATAATATTGAAAATAAAGTTGAAATGCTAAGAATAAACTTGACATTTCAAGATTAAAGTTAGAAAAAAGTCAAGTCAAGTTTCTTTAATCTGATATTATATAATATGATAGTAGTATACTGGATACTAGATGATCATGTACAACTGAAATCGCTGAAAGAGCTGCATTTTTTATGCATGACTATTGTCGGTTTGAAGGCAGCCTAAAAATTGTTAACTGAAGCCTACAGTACATTCAGCTGGTTGATTTTTATAATAGTCATTATCACAAAAATAATTCTTTGTATTTATTAAAGCACAACACATTAATTATTACAGAAGATGTCCTATTCAAAAAGGTCATCTTACAATAAAACAGTGAATATGTGTTATGTGATACTTTTTATGAAAAACCTTTCAATAAAATGTGTTTTAGGATGACATTTAAAGCAGAGACATTGTTGGCAGGGCTGTAGTAGAAGGCTGTTTCAGAGCCAAGGAGCCAACACAGCTTTCATCACACTTGGTTATTAACCTTGACTTTGGAATAGATAAATATCCGAAAATGCGGACCTCAGGGGAACAGAACAGGTTTGAAGTTTGGTTATATACTATCTTGCAAGAACATGCTGAGCCTTGATTTTGAATATTAGCACTTTAAAAGGAATTCTAAAACAGATTTTAGAGAATTGGGACTATACTGTTATAAATCCTCCAACTTCAATATTTTCTGACAATCACTACTTATCTAAATGGTGAACTTTGTCTATGGGACTGTCATCAAGAGCAATGGAAGGTTATTCAGTTACTGACTGTACAGTCAGGATCAAGCTTCAACAGCTACACAGAGGCATCTCTGGCTATAAACAGGGGTACACATAACTTTTTCAGAGAGTTACTCAGATGAGTACCAGGAGACAGGGTTTGGTACTCACCCCACACGAAGCGTGGTTTCAATAAATGTATTCCTCCTCACTGTCCTCCTCAGTGTCTTCCTCACTGTCCTCTATTTCCACTTCTTGCATGGTAAAGGATATTGCTGCAGATGCACCTCCCTGTCTCCATCCACAGGTCAACAGCTGGCTTTGGGTCAAATGTCTCTGTGGTCTTCTTTGACAGGTGAATGTGCATCAGGGCTGAGAGACGAGCATGTGACAGACGAGATCTATACTGGGTTTTTATTATGTTTAGATGTGAGAATCCCCTCTCACAAGCTGCACTGCTCAAATGCAGTGTAAGAGACAGTTTAAAGTGGACCTATCATGCTATATTTGAATAATATATTGTATGGCCATACCTATATAAAACATGTCTGTGAAGTTTTTTTTTCAAAATACCAAACAGATCATGCATTTTAGCCATGCCTTATTTCGCTCTATTTGCTCTTTTCCAGCCCTGTTTTTGCAAGGGCTGATTCTGTGAGAAGTCTTCTTCGCTGCTTTTGTGGCAGACTACAGTGCCACCTACAGGCCTGGCATATGTACTACAGCGTCTCCAGCGCTTTCGAACGGCAATGGCCGTGGCTGTCTCCTCCTGATAGGTGGAGAGTTGCCCATATAGGCGGAGCTCCTCGTTTCTGACGTCAGAGATATTTCAAATCTGTATCAGTCTGTATCAGATCCGTTGCAGCCCCGTTTTTAGAGATTTGGGTATGGAGGAAAAGAGAGAGGGTTGTGTTTTCTGACACTTTGTGAGTTCCCTGACACACCGGGGACACATATTCATGTATAAAAGACGTACAAAAGTGCATTTTGCATGATAGGTCCCCTTTAACTAATTTGTTGCTGCTGGATGCTGGAGTAAGCATCTGGATTACAATTTAATATTTGGTGCGAGTCATACACAGAGGAGGCAGCCAAGCGTTTTCCTGCTTGCTTTAAACACATCCATTCTCTCATAATAGTGTCTCTGTCAAGTTGCAAGGTGGCCTCATATTTCTGAAGAATGTTGCAAACGGTTGTGTTGCCAAAACTGTGAATTCCTTGCATTTCCTGAGGCCAAGTTGAAGGATCAAACACTAAGAAGTGATCACATGACTTGAGGGAGTCATATCTGATTTCAAACCCTTCAATTAACCCCCTGAGTATGTTTGTCTTGTCCCTGTCAGCATCATCATTAGAAACAGTGTGTGTCCTCCTGTAGTGGCCTTCAGCATCGAGCAGAAGTGTGAACTGTCCAATGGCCACCATGAGTTCATCCTTACATTCCCCAATGGTCAGTTTTTCCTTCTGAAACCTAATGGATGTGATCTTCAAAATGTTGCCAATGTCAAGCATGTTGGCCAGAAAACAGTGAAAACGCTCAGAGCATATATGCTTTAAGTCATTGTTATCACTTGTAGCCAGTTGCATTTTAATGGCTGGCAATAGTCTTGATATTTTTAACAGTGTTTCATGCCTCCACGCAGACCATCTGATATTGTGAAACTTACCCAGTTTCACAAAGGGGATCCCAAAGTCCGAAGTAAACTCTCCGTTGCTGGACACGGACACGATGTAAACGATCTCCTGCTCGGTTTTTGTGATGTCCTCAGATCCATCAAAAAGCAGCCCCCAAAGTTCAGCAGACTTCAACTTTAGTCTCAACTCCCCACTGATAGTTTGCGCAATGGTCTGCATAATCCGTGTCCCCCTTTCACATGAGTGATATGCGCCTCCGATATTTACTCCTAGCCGCTTCAGTAAAGGAATATCCTCAGTATAGGAAGACATAGGACGTGCATGTTTAGCTTTATGAAAGGCGAGGAGAAAAATATTACACAGGGCTTGCCATTGTTCTTCATTCAGCTTGCCTTGCCATCTAGCAAGTTGGTGGCTGGATAGTTCTTCATTAGCTTGTTTATTAGCAATAACTTGTGCCACATTAACATGCTCCTTGCTCTTTCATGTTTTTCAAACAAAGGGTGGTTGACATTTTTCGAGCCTGTATAAAACGTACCCGTTTTGTCTGCTAGATGTGGATGCGAGCGGCATATTTTGCACCACATTTCAGTGCGCTCATCATCGGCATCCAGCCACGGCACGTTTTGGAGCCACTTTTCAGAAAATAATCGTTTCTTCGGCTCTGGCTCGGTTTGTTGTTTCTTTGCAGGTGGCGAAACGCCAAAGTAGTTGCTCAGTGTTTTTTGTTTTTTCGACATGTCTACTCCATTGAATTTTTACATGAAACACGTGTAGGCCTCCACCAAATATGTTATGATTTGATCAGGTACGCAAAGGCGCGCAAAGGCGCGCAGTGACTCACGTGACGTTACGCATTCCACATTTAGGCCGCGCATGCATAGCTGCGTACCAGTTATGTGCACCCCTGGCTATAAACACATAATTAATTAATCAAAAATGACCAAGAACGAAATAAATTGTTTGTGTTTATTCATCTCCGTCTGGTAAAAAGTGGCTAATGAGGTGGATACACTTCCAAAGTCTTTGTCTCATTTACAAAGCACTGCAAGTGGCTGCCTGTGAAAACTCTCCTCTGTTGAGAAAGACATTTGTTCTTTGAATTGTTATCTTGCTAATTGGCCAGAAGCCGCCTTATTTAGCAGAGCAACCAATGTTAATTATAACATGAAACAGAACCAACTGACAGCAGCTCCCTTATAGACACTATAAGTTAGCTACAGTGTTTCAGAAAGCACGTGTTACCAACACATCTTTTAATAGAAAAAGTGACACTGAAATTAACCATTTGCGTTTAATTCTGTTCCCAGAAAAAGCTGTATTCCTCGACAACCCCACTAGAAACATAAGAAATTCAATATCCAAATGTACAATATATGGGCTTTGAGTGATGTATTTTTTATATAACAGCATATCTAAGATGCAGTTACAATTACAGTACTTCTGCATGATTGCGGGAAAAAGCAACATGTTTTCAGGAAAATAGACTGCATTGAGCATATTCTCATCAGGTGTCCCCTAAATCTCTTTTTTCCATACGCCATTGTTTCGCGCAATCACCATTCCCAGTGTAGCCAGCAATTGACTGTTCTCTCATTTTCCCTTTCATTCTCTCCACCTCATCAAAAGAAACGGTTTCTGCTGGCAAGAAAAAATGCAAATGCTTTCCTTGTGCTCTCTTCCTACAAGGCAAGAATGGTAGAAGTGTTAATGAGTGACAAAGTGTTCTCATTACCAGGAGAGGGTACTTGGGCTTGGTCGGTCTAATCAGCTCTAATGCATTTCAGTTCCTAATGCTCCCAAACTGCCGACTACACCAAGCAGGGCCATTTATTATAGAGAGACAGTCTTCTGCATCCAATGAAACAGGCAGATAGTCTCCAGAGCTCTGTAGTCGCATACATCAAGCGGGGGTGCAGTTTGTCCCTGTCCAGACCACTTCTGATCACACTCACCTGTAACTGTGACCTGCTGTTGTTTCGACGTAAAAGTCAAGTATTAAGAAAGTGCTTAAAGGGGCCCTGACATGCTGATTTTCAGGTTTCGTTATTGTTTAGTGCCTTTACCGTGACATGTTTCCATGCTCAAAAAGTTCAAAAAGGTCTTTATCCATCCCATACTGCCTGTGCTGCAGCACCTCTTTACCCCCTCTGTCTGAAACCAGAGCCCATGTCAGCCGGCCGGCTCTGTTGTGATTGGTCAACCGCTTAGAGATGTCCCGCCACTTAGCCTATTACGTACAATGTGTTGGAGCGCTAGTCAATAGAAGCACGAGTGTTACATAGTGATGTCACTATGTAAAGGGAAGTAAACCAAGGACTACACACAGGGCGTTTCAGGCAGGGGCGGACTGTGGAGGGAAACTTCCTCTGGAGGGAACTTTGGGATTTTAGCCTTTGCAAACCATTTACATGCACAAAAACCTATAGAACACACTACAGGGAAGGGACACCCCTCAAAAAGCATAATAGGCCCCCTTTTAAAAATGTCTGATACAGATATTATTTTCGTCAAAAATATTATTTAGATATTAATAATGTTAATTGAAACCACTTAAAATGAAGAACTTTATTAGTAAATTACAGTTTCCAATGTTTGTGTTATTCAAAAGAAATGTTGGCTTACTATAAAATCTCGAAGGACAGTTGCATCTCATTGATGCATGTTTAAATATAATTTTTTGCATAAATGTCATTCATCCAAATTCAAAGTAGCATTAATAGTAATTGTTTAGTTTACACGCATCGTTTCTCTAACTAAAGTCCGGGTTGCTAGTTGGTGTTTTTGTTTTTCAGTGGAGAAGAAAACAACTATACTTGTGTGTCACGAAGGAATCTATAAAAAAACTTGATTGATTGCCACTCCTGCGTGTCCTTGAATTCAGCTGAAGCTTCACCTTCCCCACGTCCTTGAGTCACGGTGGATGGCGGCAGATGTTTCTCGAGGAGGAGTCTGCTGCTTGCGTTCATTTGTCTAGCGCAAGGCTCTTTGTAAACACTTAATCTAAATGGCCCCAGAAACAACTGAGCCAATGAGAGCCATGCTACACTGCATACAGCAATTTAAGGGAGTGGTTAATATGTGGATTATCTTGAGTTCAATAAACCTCAGAAATGAGTCTCAAAAGTCATATTGATAATGGACCAACAGTCTCGAACACAAAGACATTACATTTAGAATTATATTAACATACAGGAGTGAGAGAAAAGCAGCAACTTATAACAATTGAAGAACCTGGATCCTGTGAATGTTTTTTGTTTTTGCTTGACCAAATAATTAACAATAATCATTACATTTAGTTCTTCAAAGAAGAGCTGCCAGGAAAAATATATATTTTTCTGATCTTCCCTATTTATTCCCGATTTATTTTTGAGAAAGATTTGATATGTCTAGTACTTGGGGATTGAGAAGATTGAAAGCTTGTTTCTCACTTGATGGAGGATCAAAACAAATCTGAGAGGCTTGGCTCAAAGCTGGTTGGAGTTTACAATACAAATGTAATAGTAAGTAGTGAAAGGAACTTGACGTTTAACAAATGAAAGGTTAAGGTTGACTTTCCTTGAGTTGCTAGTCACAAAGGCCCCTTCTGTGTGGACTGGAAATACGGATGCATTGTTCATTGGATAAGCTTCAATTATAAATCCATAAAACTCTTCTGTGTGCATGTAGCGATATATTTCTGTCTGTATCTGAGTAAATGCCAGTGCAGTAGTTTTAGTGCATCTTGTCTCCATGCCAACTCCCTCCTCTACCTTATTTACTACCCTACTATTAATGATGTTAACACTCCATCACTTCTACATTAATTCTACATCAATTCAGGTTCAACCTACACCAGACACCATTTCCTGATTTCCAAATGAAGCAAATGTTAAACCTCCTTATCAAAGGCAAGGTGAAGCTGCCGGAGTGAGTTGCATTCAACATGATGTTATTGTACATCTCTCCTTTACCCTGTACCACCCTACATGCTCGCTCACACCCACCTGTCTTTGCTTCTTATGAGATTCAGTTGGTCTGCACTTGAAAGGCTCACTCAGTGAACCTGTGGTGCTTCAAAGGCCCTCATCTCCCTTCGCACATCAGTCATTTTCAGAGAGAACATTAAGTGGACCTCTGGACAGCAGTCAAGCTGTTCAACAGATGGAATCAGACAAGTTTCGTTTCTTGGTAATGACTTGTGCAAAACGTGCCTTTTTGGAAAGGATTTGTTTGGACTGGTATTTTTGCGCCAAAAATTCATGCACACTTCCTTACACTTTTGGTGCGTCCGGAGAAATATACCTGCAGTGTCATAATTTGGTCACACAGCCAAGTCGCAGCTACTCAGATCCCAAATGCTCAGTGATCAATAAAAGTAAAACAGGTCTCTTAGTACTCTCTAAGTACCCATACTCAATTAAATTATAGAGAATCACTAAGATAAATAAAAACACTTTTCCTAACATAGTTTTTCTCACAAGAATCCAAAATGTTTTAATTATCAGGATAAAAAAAGCATATTATTAAACAATCAATTCTTACATTCATAAAGGTAATATTTTGAAGGGATTACTGCCCAAGTGTACATTGAACACAGTGAAAGATTACAGGTTATGTTTTGTACCGTAAATGTGTTGGTACAGTAGAAAATATACAATTATTACAGCCAATAGAAATGCACAACACAGATTCCAAGGCTTAAGCTATGGGCGCTGGCAGGGGATGGGGTGTATCACAGATCTATCTCCCCCTCTGAGAGAGGCCATGGTGTCATCAGCCTCAACTTCAGTGACGCTCACTGGCATGCGATCTGCTTTGTACTTTAAAACAGTCCCGATAGGATTTCATCATGCTGTTGTGATGGGATCATCGGGTATAGGACATTCAGCTCACAGATAATCTTGCTTGTGTTTGTTGTGAGAGGGAATCAGGATGCATTTGCGTGCAGTTGTGTGATGCCAGCCATGAGTCATGTGGATTATTTTACCCCACTCATTCTGTGAGGGTTATTTGCCTGAAAATAATTTAGGAAAAACATTTTTGTATGACATGAAAGGTATAGAAAACTGTAGAAAAGTAAGCAACTTTTACACTGGAGTATCACATGTAAAAATTGGTAAATAACTTATAATATATTGCCTCCAGCAAGGGCTATGGCACAAAAACTCATTTTCACAATTCTCTTTAGTTGCGCTCATAGCCTTGAAAAGTGAAATTTGAAATGGACAAAGAACCACTATTAACCTAAATACTTGGTTCCAATTTAGGTATTTTGTAATACTTTGAGCACCACCACAGGATCGTCAACCCTGTTGCCTGGAAAGCAGGTCAAGGTTCAAGGTTCTTTATTGTCAATCTGACATAGCTACAGAGTAATTATGCAGTTGAAAATCTTATGTCACAGGCTTCTCCAACAATGCAACATAATAACATAACATAATAACAATAAGAGCATGAGCAATACAAAAATAATAATAGTTATAAAAATGAAATAAAGTTATGATGTGGAATAGTGCAGTATGAGTCTATATACAAGTTATTGGAATGATATATATATATTAGGTATTAGATACATACTACTGAGTAGCAGTTGAATGTTTGAAGTTGTTTCAACAGTTCAATTTTTTAACAGTCTCACTGCCCGCGGGAAGAAACTGTCTCCGAATCTTCTTGTCCTTGCCAGGATGCTGCGGTAACGTCTGCCAGACGGCAACAGAAAGAACAGTTTGTGGCTGGGGTGATGGGGGTCTTTGATAATCCGTAGTGATTTCTTCCTGAGCCGCTGGGAGTAAAGGTCCTCCATGGATGGCAGCTCCGTCCTGGTGATGTGCTGTGCAGTTTTCACCACCCTCTGTAAAGCCTTACGATCGAGGTCGGTGCAGCTGCCGTACCAGGCCGTCATGCTGCCAGTGAGGATACTCTCTATCGTGCACCTGTAGAAGTTGCAGAGTATCCTGGAATCCATTTTGAACCTCCTCAACCTGCGGAGGAAGAAGAGCCGCTGTCGAGCTTTCTTGGTGATGGTGGTGGTGTGAAGAGACCATGTCAGGTCCTCAGTGATGTGGACCCCAAGGAACCTGAAGCTTTTGACTCTCTCCACCGTAGTCCCATTGATGGCGATGGGGGCGTGTCCCTCTCCCTGCTGCTTCCTGTAGTCCACAATCAGCTCCTTTGTTTTGCTGATGTTGAGATGGAGGTTGTTATCCTGGCACCAAGATGTCAGGTTTTCGACCTCCTCTCTGTACGCCGTCTCGTCATCGTCTGTGATCTGGCCGATGACGGTCGTGTCATCAGCAAACTTCACGATGGTGTTGGAGCTGTGTGTGGCCACGCAGTCGTGGGTGAACAGGGAGTAGAGGAGAGGGCTGAGCACGCAGCCTTGAGGGGCACCGGTGTTGTCAACCTTGAAGTTTAGCCTCAGTTTATGGTTGCTGGTGTGGCAGCCCAGGTCGATGAGGGAGGGGTAAATGTTGTCAGATTGAGGAAAAAATTCACCAGGAGAGTTTTCTTGACTAATAGAATGAATTCTGGGGGTTGGAGCTTAGACTTTCCGACTTTCAATTTTAAGGACCACCCTACGTGAGGCTAAACTTCAAGGTTGATGAGGGAGGGGTAAATGCTGTTGGAATTTGAATAAAATTCACCAGGAGAGTTTTCTTGACTATCATAACGAATTCCGGTGGTTGGAGCTTATAATAAATGAATTCTAAAATGTACATGGCACTAAGGACCACCCTACTCTGTATGTATGTACTTATCTTTGGCATTGCATTTAAATTGCGAGCTCTAGAATTGTCCAATATGGACCTATTTCCCATGAACACTGGGCTGTTGAGAATCCATTAACCTCTGTTGTATAAGGTGGAGGAAGAAATATCAGAGACGGATACCCCAACTTGGCAAATAAAACTGAAACTATCTGTGTTGGTAGATAATACAAGAGGGAAGCAAAAAGTAACTTTTCTAAATTGAGTGGAATAACCTTTTAACTCTCAGCAAACGCAATATATTCTGTAAATAAAATTCCAAAAGTCCAAACATTGGAAGAAATATTAGAATCTCTGCGGCTGCTGAGATTTCCCATTTCATATCACTGAAGACTGACGTGCCCCCTCTGTTCTGTCTCTGCTCGCAGCCCCTCCTTTGATGAGGAGCTCTCCCCTCGGCCCAAGGGGAAGAAGAAAAAGCGAAAGTCCGAGCGTAAGAGGAAAAGGAAAAGGTCAGTTCCCAAAATGATATGACTCTGAACTAAACAAACTAAGAAAATGTGTACAGGAAGAAGCTTGGTTCTCTCTATAGTTCATGTTTATTTGTTCTCCGGCTTTAGGTCTCCTTCCTACAGCCTGTCCCCGCTGAGGAAGAAGAAAAAGAAGAAGAAGAAGAGCTCCAAGAAAAGCAAACGGCATAGGTAGTTCTTGCTTTCTACAACAATATTGGAAATATGGCATGACATTTATTTTAAGATAACTGAAATCCTCTTTTTTCCCCTGTTCCAGGTATACCTCCAAAAAGTCAAAGCACAGGTATGTGTTTGATTAAAAATGTATGCCTTTCAAATGGTTAAATATTCATTTGAAAGAGCAAAATGTAAAATGTAAACCTGGATTCATTTGTGTCATAAAGTAGTTCATATTTAGCTTCTGCTTTCGGTAAGATTTCCAACTGAAAAGCCAATTCCTTTCATGTGAGTAAGAAAGCAGGCTGCTTGTGTAGGCTTTATACGCCTCGCTCTTAAATCTATTATTTTTCTTCCCACCAGCTCTTCAAGTTTAAAACATAAGAGGAAGGATGAGCGCAAGCACAAGAAAAGGTCAGTCTGTGATTGTTGCATTAGAATCATGTACTCTCTAAATCCTACACAACTTTTTTGATTCCCTCAGCCTCCTTTTCCTCCTCCATGGTAAGCCCATGGCCAGTGTATGTTTTGGTTATTGGATTTTCTTTTCACAAATGGATATTCAAAAACAAAACACGACTGGATATTTAATTTTCGCTTTAAAATTGAAAAACAAGGCGTTTTTCTTTATCATGGTCAAAAAGTGATTTACTAAACTTAAAAAAACGGGATGATTTTCATTTTCTACTTCTCAAAACAAAAAATAAAATCACTAGAAAACAGAAACAAAAAAACTACAGTTTTTTCATATTCTGCTACCAGAAGTTACCTTACAAAATAAGAGCGCAGATGAGGTCAGAATCCGTGTATCTACGGTCCATTTGTTTTTCTTTATTAAACAAGTAAACGGAAGAGCGTCTGCAAGGCGTTTTTCCTTTTTGCTTTTTACCTTACCTTGGTCAAATGGTCCTTGGAGCGAGGGGCGGGGCGGAACTCACAGAAGTGATTTCAAAACAAAAGCACTCGTATGCTAAAATCACACTTTGAATCACTACAGTATCCTGTTAAAGGAACGGTGATTATTATAAACAAGGGGCATTTAGACACACTTTAAGCCCAGAAAACGAATGTTATTAAGGGCTGTAAAAATAATAAGCCTATGTCTAAAATGGACAACATTGTTAGGAGATTTAAACTACAGGCCTACAGCGATTCTGCACTGCGGTCAACTCAACCGCCTCTCGAGTTTTTTCAAATCAGCTGCTCTTCATTTCTTTCCTGCTATATTTGACGAGTGATACAAATATTTTTTACCACAACTTCTTAAGGAAACTGACACTGTTGGACTCGGTACTAGTTTGACTTCTACCAGAAATAAAATGAAATACTTTTACTGTGTACTTTGTGAGTAATCTGTCAAAGTCCCCTCCATACATAATGCATGTTTTTCTGCTATCTTTGATGAATGATAAAAATACAATTTTTACATTAGTTCTTAATGAAATTGATACTGTTGGACTTTGTATTAGTTAGCCTACTACTTACAATACATTGAAGTACTTTTACTGTGTATTTTTTGAGAAATACTCTGTCAAAGTCACCTACTGATAACAAAATCAAGCCACTTCGGCTAAGTTTGATGAGGGAATTCTTTTTTGTTGCCATTAGTTCTTCGTGAGATTGATCCTGTTGGACTCAGTACTAGTGAAACTACCCCCACAAGTACTATGGAGAACTTACTGTGTACTTTTCCAATAATCCTCTGTCAATGTCCCCTCCTGAGAACAAGAATGCATGTTTCTCTGCTATTTTGAATAAGCGTTAAAAAAAACTTTCTTCATGAGACTGATATTGTTGGACAGAGTATTTTAAGAGGATGGTAGACATGATATCAGCAATACTTCCAGTCAGTACTCCGGCAGCAGCATTTTACACCTTGGAAAGTCTTTAGAGACTGGCCTGGATAGCTGGTCTATCCTTCAGCAAAGTGACACACACTGTCACTCTTGTTGCCCTCTTATGATGCTGCTGTCTTTTAATATAGGATTATTTCTCTGCTCCTAGTTCATTCCTCGCAGATTCTTCCATCAGTCCCAGTCATTGCATGTCAGTCAATAGAGCTTCGAAAAATGTGTCCAATCCAGCAAAATGTTTTTTTGTGAGTGAAGGCCAGAGCTAAATTATAGATTGTTTGATTGTGTAATTACAAGGTGAGAGAAAATAAATCCACATCCTCTTATGAAACCTATTTTATTTCCTTTTCCATGTTATACTTATACTTACTTGCATTAGAACATTTGCATGTTGAACTACATGCTGATATATCTTCCCCAGCCTCAAGCAAATAGATTAAAATAAATTGATTCATAATTTAAAAACAATTATTAAAATGTATAAATTAATAATGTTGTGTGCAAATATTTTAAATTTAAATATAAAATGAAAAGAAAAATTACTTTTGAAATGATTTCTCACAAAAACCTTTCTAAATTATAGTAAATTATTAAAGAAGGTTTAGTCAATATACGTTTTTCTG
Organism: Trematomus bernacchii; assembly: GCF_902827165.1. NCBI lineage: Eukaryota > Metazoa > Chordata > Actinopteri > Perciformes > Nototheniidae > Trematomus > Trematomus bernacchii. The sequence goes on from NW_022988043.1 coordinate 15,662,622, forward strand.
CCTAAAATAGTTGAAATTGAACGTAAACTATATCAAACACCATATGCATGGCAATTAACCCATTTTTGCCCACTATTTAAATTGACTTTGGTTAGTTAATACAAATATTGATATTATATATATATATATATATATATATATATATATATATAGCATATATATATATAGCATATCATTGATGCAGTCTTTCTGAACACTTTTTTTTTTAAATACTGCAAATTAAGAATATTTTAAATTCTTTGCACAGATAGTGCCTTAACCTGAATTTGAAAACACGTGGCAACTTTATTAATACAGCAGTTGAAAAGATTTGTGGAAGGATACATTCTTCATGGGCTTCTATAGGCGCGTTCACACCGGAGTACTTTTACCCGACACCATAATAAGAACTGGATACAGCGTGGGAGGCGGGGCCTCGTTCATTCCTATGAGAGTTGCTCATTGGCGCATGAAGACAAAATGGCCCAACTTTTGAGAGAGCGAAACGTCACAAAAGTATTCATATAATCATATAATCCGTTCTTATTGTGCATCCATGGGTAAAACTCATGTACTGAACACGTCACATGAACGTGCCGGGGGGCGCGGTCCCGTGGGTTAGATCCGCGTTCATAATGTTGAGGAAAATAACTCTCAGAATAACGTTATTAGCACATTTTACAAAGGGCTATACAAATGTTCATACTGGGTAGTTTATTTAGTTTAAAAAAAATTATCCAACGATTTAAAGACGTCTCTTTCCCAATGTTAGTCAATGAGAAAAAGTCTTTCCGGCCCAGCGACTGATACGGAAGTGTAGTACCGCCGTTTGGCCACAACAAATATTTTCCTCAGAGTCCGGCGCACTTCCTGGGGGCTTGGGCATCACCCTTACAGCATCAGGACAATATCATATGGAGTCAGACACTGGAAGTGTGCTGGAGGCTGATGCGTTGACTGGGACTGATGGAAGGATGAGGCTGATGAGACTGAAGAATCGGCGAGGAACGAACTAGCGGCTGAGAAATAATCCTATATTAAAAGACAGCAGCATCATAAGAGGCCAACAAGAGTGACAGAGTGTGTCACTTTGCTGAAGGATATTTGTGACCAGCTATCCAGGCCAGACTCTAAATACTTTCAAAGGGGTAAAAATGCTGCTGCCGGAGTACTGACTGGAAGTATTGCTGATATTATGTCTACCATCCTCTTAAAATACTCTGTCCAACAATATAAGTATCATGAAGAAAGGTGTTTTAACGCTTATTAAAAATAGCAGAGAAACATGCATTCTTGTACTCAGGAGGGGACATTGACAGAGGATTACTGGAAAAGTACACAGTAAGTACTTCATAGTACTTGTGGGGGTAGTTTCACTAGTACTGAGTCCAACGGGATCAATCTCACGAAGAACTAATGGCAACAAAAAAGAATTCCCTCATCAAACTTAGCCGAAGTGGCTTGATTTTGTTATCAGCAGGTGACTTTGACAGAGTATTTCTCAAAAAATACACAGTAAAAGTACTTCAATGTATTGTTAGTAGTAGGCGGGGGGTGCTGCGGGAGTGTCTGCGTGCGCATCTCTCCCAGATGAGCTGAACAGTTTTTTTGCACGCTTTGAGAGCAGCCGGGCTGTGGAGGTACAGAGGGACCAGGAGCCCTGCCCTTTTGTTTTAAATAGGGCAGATGTGTGTAAATCCTTTAAAAGGGTTAACCCACACAAGGCTCCTGGACCTGATGGCATCCCTGGCCGTGTTCTCAGGGTGTGTGCAGTTCAGCTGGCAGAGGTGTTCACAGACATCTTCAACAGGTCCCTGTTGCAGTCTGTAGTCCCCACATGCTTCAAACATTCCACTATCGTTCCTGTCCCAAAAAAGACAATCATCACCTGCCCCAACGACTACCGCCCAGTATCACTCACCTCCACCATAATGAAGTGCTTTGAGCGGTTAGTCAAATCATTGAGTTGAGACTGTTAAAAAATTGAACTGTTGAAACAACTTCAAAACATTCATCTGCTACTCAGTAATATGTATCTAATACCTAATATATATATATCATTCCAATAACTTGTATATAGACTCGTACTGCACTATTCCACATCATCACTTTATTTTATAACTATTTTTCTTTTTGTATTGCTCTTGCTCTTATTGTTATTATGTCATTATGTTGCATTGTTGGAGAAGCCTGTGACATAAGATTTTCAACTACATAATTACTCTGTAGCTATGTCAGTTTGACAATAAAGAACCTTGAACCTTGAGGCTTACTAATACAAAGTCCAACAGTATCAATTTCATTAAGAACTAATGTAAAAATTGTATTTTTATCATTCATCAAAGATAGCAGAAAAACATGCATTATGTAGCCTACTATGGAGGGGACTTTGACAGAGGATTACTCACAAAGTACACAGTAAAAGTACTTCATTTTATTTCTGGTAGAAGTCAAACTAGTACCAAGTCCAACAGTGTCAGTGTTCTTAAGAACTTGAGGTAAAAAATATTTGTATCACTCGTCAAATATAGCAGGAAAAATGAAGAGCAGCTGATTTGGAAAAACAAACGCGAGGGACGGCTGACTTGACCGCAGTGCAGAATCGCTGTAGGCCTATAGTTTAAATCTCCTAACAATGTTGTCCATTTTAGACATAGGCTTATTATATTTACAGCCCTTAATAACATCCATTTTCTGAGCTCAATATGTGTCTTGGCCGTTTTCGTTGTGATCGCTAAATTCCCCTTGTTTATAATAATTTATCACCGTTCCAAGCAAACGAGTGCTTTTGTTTTGAAATCACTTCCGTGAGTTTCGCCCCGCCCCTCGCTCCAAGGACCATTTTACGGAGCCCCCTAGGGGACATGGAGAAGAAAAACTAAATTATTTGAAAAAAAAAAAATAATAATAATGTTTTTGCGATATCTCGCAAAACCCCTTTACGAGATCTCGCAATACTTTTCATTTAGCTCAATGTACTTCCTGGTCAGTTCGGCAACACAGAAACCACAACAATGGAGCGGTTCATCGATTTTACTTTGAGCTTGGCCTTAAATATAAAGATATAACATCAGTGCTTGGCAATAGGCACAGGTTTCACATAAGTGAAAGACACCTCAAGAGAACACTCAGAGCGAGGGGACATGCACGTCACAAAGCATACCCTGAGCTGAGTTATTGACAGATTCGAATTTCATGGATCAATAACTCATGAACATAACGTTGTGAAAATACAAACAACATGACTTTACAATCATAGCAAGGTAGACAACGAGCGACAGAGTCGTTTTTATCAGAACAGTTCGATACGCATCGTCATCCGAGCTAAACTTCAAGAATTGGTCACAATCTGCAGCTGGAGGAGGGAGAGGAGTGCTTAGGGACCGTCTACAAACTGCAACGGGGTTTTGCGAGATCTCGCAAAGGTTTTGCGAGATCTCGCAAAACATTTTTATTTATTTATTTTTTTTATTATTTAGCAAAAAGCAAAAACGCCTCGCAGACGCTCTACCGTTTACTTGTTTAATAAAGAAAAACAAATGGACCGTAGATACACGGATTCTGACCTCATCTGCGCTCTTATTTTGTAAGGTAACTTCCGGTAGCAGAATATGAAAAAACTGTAGTTTTTTTGTTTCTGTTCTCTAGTGATTTTATTTTTTGTTTGGAGAAGTAGAAAATTATAATCATCTCGTTTTTTAAGTTTAGTAAATCACTTTTTGACCATGATAAAGAAAAACACCTTGTATTTCAATTTTGGTTTTTCAATTTTAAAACGAAAATTAAATATCCAGTCGTTTTTTGTTTTTGAATATCCATTTGTGAAAAGAAAATCCAATGACCAAAACATACACTGGCCGCCCATCCACCCTTTTCAGAACAGCCATTGCTGAGGAAGAAAGAGAAAGCATCCTCACATGTAGGGACACGAAGGGTGAATACACAAACTCGCAGGCGTTTATTTCTCTGAGCAAAGCGTGAAAAAGCCCTCGTAGAAGAGGAAAAAGCGATTGAATGCTTGAGCCACAAAGGGAGTTAAAAAGGGGTGAAAGAGGGTAAGAGAAACCAATTTCATACTGTGATCTTGCAACATCTTATAATTCGACTTTGGATGAGCGCGCCGTTGTTTGTAAGCAGTGCACAGAGCCAAGTTCAGTTGCTTCTTACTTCAACATAATCCATTCCTTTTCCAGCTCACTTCAACTCTCGCCTCTTTTATGCTCTTCATGCCTTCGCTGTTTCTTTATACTTTCACTTTCTCTGATGTGCTCTCCTATTTTTCCTGCTCATATGCATCAGAAAAAACAAGATTCAAACATTTTGCATATGCCAGTCATTTTACATATGCTACAGGGTATAGCCAGTGAGCAAGATGCCATCCACATTCCTAACCCTTCTTGCTGTGCTCTGATTGGTCGATTGTTTTTTCAACGGGGAGGTAAAACATCAGTAAGCACAACCCCTGACCTATTTGAATTACTTTTAAAGAAAGTCAGTAAGTTAGTTGCTGACATTTGGTGAAGCAGCGCTAATGCCAAGAAAAAGATGCCCAATGGGGAGGGTTAGGGTTACACATATGTTGTCAAACAGGATCTACAATGTAATTTAATGTTACTTGCAAGATATGCGGGGAGACTAAGATGGAGAATATCACAAATCAAAGTTCCTGGGCCAGATATCAGGCTGGGGTATGTTGATGGAGCCTCTAACCCTAGGCCAACACGGTCCTAGCAGTAGAATTGTCAGGTGTAAATGTCCTAAATAGTTAATGGACAATTTTCCTTGTTCTTCATTGGCCTGCCGACTTTGTGCAGTTGCACACAAACACACAGCCTACCTGTGCAGCCATTATTACAGACCTTTGAGTTTTAAGTGGTTTATTTCAGAGTTTTCTGCAATGTCAGTGGACCCCAAGAGGGCATTCAGATAGTTCCAATGGTCCCTAGAGAAAGGGTATTTTATACTAATCAATTCTCTATAGAATTGAGCCTTATGTAACTAATACCCATAACAGTGACTATTTTTAACATAGGTTTCACTTGTTGAACTTATCTCCTCAACTTAAGTAAAGAACCATAGAATCCAGTGCTTTTTATGATCCAATAACCAAATCTTTTCAGATGACGGTCCCTGAAGCAACATTTTTAAATAAACAGGCCTTTGATCCAATGTACCTGAATTGAAGTGCCTGACTTGAAAAAGGTTAATCCATTGGTTTAGATAACTAACTGTTGTTCATTGATAGGCTGATCGTTTGACTGCTTGTGTTTCTTTAAATGTCTCACTTTGTGATAGCGATGTTTTGTTCCCTGTTCTCACCACTTAATTTAGTATATCATAATGGTATAAGAAGGTAAAAGGTGGAGGCTGAAGACATAGCGGAGCACGTCTTCCTTTATTACACAACATAAAGGGTATACAGTATGTGCAATATGTACAAAGATGCAAACGTAAGCCATTTCCATTGGTATAGAACAAATAGAAGGAGTCAATACTTGGTAAATCAAATAAACTGATAAGCTGATTATAAAAGTAGTCAAGTACTTCCTGTGGATTGATTGCTTGTAGTACTCTGAGCTCCTTATCCACTGGTGTCTTCTCTCCTCATCACCTCCTCAGTTCACGGACTCGGCGGAGGCGACGCTATCGGAGGTCAGAGTCGGACAGTTCTTCTTACCGATCGTCCGCAGAGGACAGGTAGGAAGCTGTCCCTCCCCCTCTTCACCCCCCTTTACTCCCTCAGTTTATCTTATCAGCTCCGGGTGTCTGCCGGTTTCCTGGTCACACCAGAGCGATGACTGATAAGGCAGAGGTGACTTCCTGATCTCAGGCACGACCGGCCCTTATCAGAACTTCACAGGAAGTGGCCCCATATTCCCTCCACAGATCAATGCACTCCATTATAATGACATATTGCAAAAATCTTGAAAGATGAAGGATGTTGTTTTTCACAGTTTTTATGGATTTTACTGAAAAGGGTGGACACGTAAGGATCTCTAGAGGAAGAAGTTGACCCTGGTGATAATTGCTTTTTAAATAATCATTGATCAACACTGAATGCAGAACATTGCACTTAGCATCAGAGCGCCACTTAGCGCCATCTTTATGAACACTTCAATAAGTGAACTTTGACCTGTTAATCTGTAAGACTCACTTCCGTTTGAACTTAAATTGAGGTTTGATTTTCAAAAGAACAATTACATTTAATTATATTAAATATGTTTATAGCTTTTTATTACACAAATATTATTATTATTATGATTTTATTGGGTTTAGAGAAAAAAAACATGGACATTTAAATAAATAATGATTTGGCTTTAAAATACATTATTATAAAGAAAATTAAAAATAATTTCAGCTATTTTCCTAGGTAGAAAAAGGCTCGAGAAGACATTCTCTTGAGTGCAGAATTAGCTGTAAGTGATTTGAAGTATTAATGTCACGATGCTATGTAACTTAAACTAAGCATTTTCCCACAGACACTACCTGCAGAGATCTGTTGTTCATCACACATTAGGAGACCTGGCAGCTGTAGTAGAGGAAAACAACGGAATGCTTGACCATACCGACCTGAAGTGGAGACCCGCCACCAAATCAGTGTGTAAAACGGCTCCAAAATATCGCTCCATCCTCTCCACCGCCACCGTAAGTACACTTCAGACCTCTAACGCTGCTGGGTCGATTCCATATCTCAGTTATGGCCATGTGAAACAGCTCATTCTCAGTCAAAATGAAATGCCTACAGAGAGGCAGTTGGGTTTGGAAAATCCTCATTTAAAAGAAGAAATTATATTTTGAAACTCAGCTGCTTTAAAGGAACAATATTCCCAAAAAATATTCATGGCCTGACTGATCTTTTATTAATTATTTATTTGTACAGTTATTTTGTCAGTTCTTGTTTTCTAAAACCTAATACAGTATAGACCTCTCCATAACTATAATGATACTGCTGGGAAAAGGACACATTCTTTGTATTGAGGCAATGTGAATACAGTGTTTTTTAATCCTTATTTTCCCTTCTATAAATAAAGTTCTGGATTCAAATGAAAACCAACACCAAGAAAAAAATACTCAATTTTCGGAGCTATTACTATGAATTTCATTTAGAAAAATGTGTTCAGTGATGTCAAAGAATATTCAGTGCCAATATTTTTCAATAATTGTTTTAGGACTGTGTTGCAAGTTGTGTTGGTCAAGGTGAGGATAATACTGTGTGTCAGCTTTAACTGTTGACTAGATTTTGAGTTGACCCACAGTATACTGGATGTAAAAAAGCCAGTACTTTATATTAAGATGTGTCTGTAGTTAGATCTGCGGGGTACTGCTAGGAACACAGCTAAATTGAGTATAGCTGCACAGGAAGTGAAGCATTTGTTGTGTATAAGGAACACAAATTAGATTTTAAAAAACTGTTTTCATGCAAGAAGGAGAAAGGAAGCACATGTTTATTGTCTTGGGTCATCAAAAGTTCAACATGGGATTAGTCACTTCTGCTTCCTCCACACACACACACACACACACACAGCGCTGGCATTGGATTCAATTGTACCTACTTAATTCATGTCAGAATAATTGTAAGGGAGACTGGGCTGAAGGGAAAATAAGTCACAGAATGATCACATGATTTTTTGAATTATTAGTATGTTCTTAAGCAACAACAAAAATCAGGTAAAAAAATCATTGTTTTATTTACTTTTTTATTTTGATCTAATTACCGGTAAACACTTCTGGTTTAGACGGAGAGTATTTTGTGTTTGATGTCTAAATACTTGCATACTAGCTTTCTTTCTGGACTGAGGATTTACTGTACATACACATCAAAATATGTTTTATATATATCCACGACTCAACTGTGAATCACAGCGTTGAGACGACAGCATTTTCCAAATGTGCTGTTTATTACAGGTTGATTATCTTTTTTCTTTTAAGTGATGTTCTCCCATAGAGCCTTATAAAAGCTGTACAGCTTTGTCCTTAAACTCATTGTCCCGTGCTTACGGAGTGTGAAATATATGTAATTTCTCTCCAGCAATCATTAAATTATGCTAATTGCACATAATGTTTTTAATTACACACCACAGGGTTTTCATTGAAATACAATAAATTAATCCATATATTGAATCATGCCTGGCATTCAATATCCCAAAGTCTTTTAGGAGGAATTCACAGTTGGTTGCTGAGGGGACGCCTTACTGTATTGCAATAACTCTGTGGTATTTGCATTTGTTTTGGGGGTTTGGTTTGGTAAATGTAATTTCAAAAGCAATGCCGAATGATCTTTGTTTAATATTTCTTTCCCCCAAAAAGCAATCCAGAAAGGGACAGGTAGGTATGACCGGACAGAATAACCCCCAGAAAACCCTCTAACCCTGTAAATGTAACTAATGAAATGATTTTGTGGTGGGAGAATAAAAAAGACAAAAACAAAATTGAAAGCTCACAAGAACCATTTGAAATGTTTATTTGAAGGCAACTTATCACAACAAATATCTCCAGGTGACGGTAAAAGATGTCTCTGTTTAATAAATGTCTTTCTGTGAGCGAGAACGATGCGAGAGGTAGACAGGATTGTAGAGGAACTAAGATTTGTTTATTTCCCTCAGGGGTTCCTCTGTTGTATTGACTTTAGACTAGATAATGGAACACCTTCGGGAGGACAGACTAGATAAAGAAAGAGTGACTCCTTATCAATAAATAAACAGAGATCATCATTTTATTAGTCAGCTATGATCCTTGGAGAGACACTATATTTTTCCCGTGCATGGACGTCTGCAGTCAAAAACTTTAATAGCTGCTTTGTGCAGTTGTACTTTAAAAGTACGCTCTCAGAAAAACTCCATAACAATGCACCATTAAGGAGAGAAAAAGGAATATACCAATATAGGTCTAACTGGCTCTGGGTTTGAAGAGAGGGTTATTGTCTTTTTCTTGCAATTGACGACTCTAATGATGCACTTATGTTGCCCGCTCTTCCCTTTTTCTTACACCTTACCTACTTAAGGAGGAAATCTTGATTGGTAAGTCGATGCTATCCGCAGATTTAGGGATTTACTTGTAGGTCGCTGCAGGCAAATGATTTACTTCTTACAGGAGAAAGAGCACAGTCATCTGTCCCATTCTGAGGGCTTTCTTAGTTAGAATGATGGGATCTCTCTTTGTCTGCAAATCCTTTTCATTTATACATAATACCCATTTTGTGATGTTTGTTCAAAGTTCTTAAATGAGGCTTTTCAAGGGGGCTATTGTTTACTCTTTTTCTCTTCACTCGAGTTAGAACCGGTAGATCTTTCCACGCATAGTTTTCTCTCTAGTCTCTGCTCTTTTGTTGTTCCTTTCATATAATTGTTTTAGATTAGACTTACTTTATCTCAATTAGTTTCTTTTTGATTTATTTGTTTATAGTTCATTTCAGACTTTCTTTTGGGGTTAATCGCATGCTTCAAATTTGCATGATGTCTTTATCTTTTAAAATGTTCTGTCCTGAGGAAAAAAGAAATCCCTTCTCTTTGTTTTCAAGGGGAATATGTGCCTTTGTAGTAGAGTATTCACAGTGCATCAAAGCAGATAGCAGGTTCCATTTATCAACTCGTTTGGTTTTAAACTGCAGCTTATTTGTCTGTTTGCAGATTTTGTCACCAAAACCTGGAAACGAGCTTTTACACGGAAAAGAGTCTCAGCATTTATCGGGCCAGACCAAAGCTCCACACGATTACGATTCTGGGAATGACACGTCTTCGCCTCCGTCAAGCAAAACTGGTGTTTTTCAGGCGATTGTCACTGACAACAAGAGGAACCACTGTAAACGCCTGGCCTCGCCAGAGAAGCTGAAGTTCACTGACAGAGACAATGCCTCTGATTCAGGAAACTCTGTGACAAGCTACGCTTCCCTGTGCAAACCTTACAGAGAGGACAGCTTGTCTGCAACGCTTTTCAGTGGAAACGGCAAGAGGTAAAGTTCTTAATAAATATAGCATCTGAATGAATACTTACCAGGAAAACTGCAGGTTGTTGATCTTCACACTCTGTTTCCCTATTTTGAAAATAGTCAATCTCGAGTCAGAAAAAGGAAGAGCTTTTATTAAAAAGAACCCAAGATACAGTTTTGTTTTTTGTCTTTTAAAGTAGTGAAACTTGTTTTCTTCGCAGAGAGCAAATAACCTTGGGGTGCCGGGTAGATGTTGTGAGATCTCCAAAGACCTCCCACTGCTCTCGAAGGGCGAGGAAGTCGTCTCGAAGGCGACTGAAGGCCCGATTATCCAGCAGCAGGAGTAGGAGCAGATCCTCAGGAAGTTCCAGATATTCCGGACGCTATTCCCGAAGCCTGTCACGGTCATCATGCAGGTGGGTTAACTACTCGTTGTAAATGACCATCATCCACTAATTCCAAAGTTAATAAGGACATTTCCACTCGTATGTACTTCAATTAGCACATCAAAAAGTGAAAATGTAGGAGACCACAGTAGGTCCAGGCGGAAATATCTCAACAACTGTTCAAATGAATTGCCATGAAATGTGGTACGGGTGTCTGTGTTGCCAAAAGAAAAAACCCTTATGGCTTTGGTGATCCATTTTCCGAGTGCCACCTGCAGGTCAAAGTTGTTGCTTATCCTGAAAATGTCTCAACATCTACCTGATTAATTGGCAAAAGATACATCACAGACATTTACTCTTGGCTTTGGTGATTCAGTGACCTCCTGTAATAACACCATGAGGTTCACATTTGGGGTTGGAGATTTACTCTGGATGACTGAAAAAACTTTAGGTCAGGGGGTTAACCACATGTCCTGAGCAGCTAGTGAGTTCCAAGGTAAATTATTTGCCTGTCCTGACTGCTTGCTGCATGTCATTTCCCACGCTCATGCCTTTATTCACTAACACTATTCAATGAAGGTATGTAAATAAATAATCAATCCATCCAATACTTTATTTTACCTGCAAAACCAAGAACTGTTGCTTTATGTTAAGTGCTAATATGTTATGTTAGCATACTAAAATGACACTAGCATTGTCACTGTGAGCGTGTGCTATCAATCCGTCTGGAACAGTACCATTCTGTAAAGCCAATTTAACAAACGGTGTAATTCCAACTTCCACATCATCATGTGATACCATTTACCCTAAACATGATTTATCCCATAGACTTACTTTGGGAAACAGCCTTTTGTAAATAGCAATATAACATTGTTTGATGCTGACATTTCAGGAATAAAGGAAATGAGGTTATGGAATCGTTACTTCTGCATCTATGCTCAATACCAAGAGATAATTGTCCTTTTTTCTTTGCCAGCTCATACTCGCGCTCCCCGAGTCATTCAGCTGATCTGAGGCGGCGAGGCAGCGTGGCCAGCCTGAGCTCCAGAGGAAGCCACTCCAGATACAGTGCTGACAGGTAAACATTGCAAAACCTCCCGGCTGCCAATGACTCCTCATTCGGGGTGTACAGGAACAAATAAACATAAACATTGTTGGTTATCCATGTTTCTCATTGTCATGTCTGCTTCCCAGATTACGAGAAAGAAAGAGAACTCATAGCTCCAGAGATGCAGATGTGAAGCATGCACAAAAGGTTAGTGGGAAGAGACAAAGACGCAAATCCTACTCTCCTATGAAGAAGAGGAGAAGAGACTCACCGAGCCATCTGGAAGCACGCCGGATCACAAGGTAAGGCTTTCCAAGTCGGGTTATTTAAAGCTACAATATACATTGTTATGCCTAAAGGTAGCAAATATCTACTGCAGGTCCCCTCCTTCGCCCCCTCACGTCTCTGAACTGAAATATTTCTAATCGTGTTGATGAGCTGTGTTACCTTGAAATGGCATTTAGCCAGAGGAGGAGATAAGTGTCAGCTCTAAAGCCACGGCAGGTGCTAAAGCAGCAGATGGTGGAACACAGGCAATCTGAGAAGTAAAAAAACAAAACAAGCAAGTGTGATAATCACTGCTTTATTTTTAACAGATCTTGTCTGCCACACACTTTATTTCATAGTCCTGTATGAGTGCAACAAATGATATAAACCCAGAAATATGCACAAAAGCACGACACAGGATGATTAAACTAAAGTATTTTATACAGTTATTTCTCCACCAATCTATACCTGTACTGTTAACAGCTTTGTATATTACCTATAGGCCAAATGGTGTAAAAATAGTGGCTCATAGTGAAGAATTGTCACCTGACTTTGCAGTTCCTCAGCTCTACAGAGCATTTTGGCATCTATCATCTGACTTTTTGGTTTTACTAACACGACATGCTTGTAAAGGAGGTTTTGAATTTCAGCTAAAATAAAGTTTTCTATATGCAGCAACTATCTGGTAAAAGGTTTAGGACCAATTTACATGGGGGTTGACTCGCTTTTGAAGTAATTTGAGGAACTGCAGTTGGCTTAATTTGTATACCCGGAGGTTGCTGCTTGTAACAGCTCTGTAAAGCTCATTTGACACGTTATTTACATGAAAACAATGGTCAATGCCCCTTTAATCTGTGATAAAATCTACACATTGTTGCTTAAATCCTTTCTGTCCGTTCCACACCACTTACCTTTATGTCTCTCCGCAGTGCCAGGAAGCGGCCCATCCCTTATTTCCGCCCCAGTCCTTCTTCAAGCAGTCGGTCCACCAGCGTGTCGTCCTGGAGCAGCCTCTTCACCCGCAGCCGCAGCCGCAGTCCGATACTCAGCCTCAGCAGGAGCAGGAGCCGGAGCCGGAGACACAGTTACTCCTCTTACAGGAGCTACAGCCGCAGTTCATCCTGGAACTCCATCTTTGGGAGTCGCAGCCGGAGTCGGAGTCGCTGTTCGTTACACAAACGCAACAAAACAAGGCATTAAGATTTTAAGAGCAAGTTAAGGAAGCAAAGCACCATTCTTGTTTCTATTTCAGAGAGGACACTGGGTTGGATTAACTGACTGTGTGCGTCTCTGTGCTGCGCTTCAACACTTGAGTGGAAATGTCCCCACAGGGGTCCCACCCCGTCTTTTACTGAGGAAGGAGACTGAATGTCTTTTTGTCCGTTTGTTTTGTTCCAGTACTGCATTCTCCTGGATTAGCACTCACAATGGCCTGAGACTGTTCATCTATTAAATACTTAACAATAGAAACTGCACATAACACAGAAACCGTGTTTATGTATTTGGTCAACACACAATGTTGTTTTTTATTTTAATGTTCAAGCACTGCATTATTCTTTAAAATATATGCTTTAAAATGTTTAATATTTCTTTTTTAAAACGGGGCATATTAAGGCCTGAAGGTACCAACAAGGGTTGAATTTACTTGATAAACATTTGTTTGGTGGCACAATACTGAATGTTGTAGACTTTTGTGCAGAGAAGTGAACTTTCGAGCTGTTTGATCTGAGTGTTTCAGAGGAATAGTCGTCGGAAATAAGGAAAGGTTTATTGCTCTGATCTTTGCACTTCAAAAGGTGGAGAACAAACGCGTTTCCTGTGAAAAATGACACAGCGAGGGTGGCCTGACGGCGAGCAAACTGCCTGTCAGCTCAAATGTCAAATTAATTTATCCTCTGATCAAGTGGAACACAATTGAAATGTCAGTCCATGTAATACCACAGAGAGCGATTGAAACATTGTGCTGCAACAGGAACACATATTTATTTTGAACAATTCTTCAAGTGTCAGAGGAGGCATTTGTTTTGAAAGAATATGAATACTTTAAAGGTGAATATATTGGACTATACTATAATAATTAACTTATGATGGCATTTATTCTCAATTTACTTGAATATTGTTTTTTTTGTTACAACACTGGAACAAAACACATAAATCAACACTGTTTTTATCTTAAGTTATATGACAAAGGAAGGTCAAGTTTCTTTTATTGTGCACCACCATCTTTATTTATTACTTATTTCATATGTATTGGTTAGTTGTCCCTGCCAGTAGTGGCAAATCTTTCTATGCAACACTGTCGATTTGTAGTTATGACACTGCTGTAATTTATTTTTGGTTGGTTGAAAATTATTGTGGATTTTGCCACTTTACTCAAACATACACCTCAAAGCAGAAGATAGTCTTGTTGAGACTGAGGAGCAGAAACTGAAATAGCAGGAAATAGTTCTAACTTTGTGTTTTAAGTTTTCATATTTAATTGCTCTCTTGCCAAAACTGTAATGAAAAGATGAATCCCGCTATCATTTTTAGTCTGCTGAATATGAAGCTACAGCCTGCAGCTGGCTAACTTAGCTTAGCGTAGCATAGAGACTGCCCAAGGAAAAACAGCTAAGATAAGATCTGCCTGAGAGCACCTCCAAGCACACTAATTTAACTGCATTTGACAAGGTGTGTTTATACAGGGATGCACCTTTTTTCCTGCTAATGCTACTTTGAACAACTAATCCTTGTTGGAAAGGTCTGGAGAAGAGCTAAGCTAATTAGCTGTTAGCAGCTGGCGGGCAGCACTAATAATAATAATAATAATAGCTTACATTTATATAATAATAATAATAATACATTTGATTTATATAGCACACTTTAAAAACAACGTCATCTCAAGGTGCTTCACAAAGCTGGAGAAAATAATAAAACAAATAAAATAAAAAGATATCTAAGGAGCATATTGAATAAAATATGGTAATATAAAAAATACAAATAAAAGGTTAAGAGCATAAAAGGTTTAAAATAAAAAAATAAAGTAAAGGACAGTATAGCGCCTTTCATGGGACCCAAGGTCACTGTCTGGCTTGGCTAAAAAAAGGAGCTAACAGCCAAATCTATTAAGTAAAATAAAGAATGGATGAATGTGAATTCCAATGTTATCATGATGCATTCAAAGTGATATTTTAAAAATGTTTTTGTTTTTTTTGCGTGAAACTTGGATCACAGTTAAAGATTTTTCTCAAGCAATTAAAAAATAGATATTAAAGAGGGAAATACATCCTGTTTAACCTCCTAGAGTTGTTTAACTTGTGACATAAGAAGACAACTATTTGTCCATTGTTTCCAGTCTTTATGCTAAGCTAAGCTAACTGGCTGCTCATCATAACTTGATATTTGCATTACATTTAACTCGGCAAGAAAGCAAATTATTTTAGAAAAGTTGAAAGGTATTTCTTTGAAGTACATTTTGAAGCTGCTTTCACTGAGTTTGAATCTACAAAGGAAGTTTGAGACTGCCTTTGCATATAATTAAGATACTCATTATTCTGGCTTATTTCAAATCCATCATTGTGTCTGTGTAACTGCTCCAGGCCTCACAGACTGCTCTCTATGCACTCAATACTCCCAGCTTATTTCCCTGAATGTCAACTAAATTGGACGAATGAGGGAATTATGATGCTGGAAGACGAAGGGACTTGCCACAAAAGTCATTCATAAACCATAAAGTGATGACGACTCGTGTCAACCAGCGTTGACGAAGTGCCGGTGGAAGATTTGTGCAGTCGCGTTGATAAACTACATGGGCTCCCAGGCCCCAGCGCGGGCCTCTCCCTATCTCACAATGTAAAGTTTGAAATCGGTTCTCGTGCAAGATAATTTTGTATAGCCTATGTGATTACTGTGGTGTAAATATGCATCTACGTTGTATAAAGATGTTATAATTGATTGACAGAATGTTATTCAGGCCTTGTTGGATGTTAAAATGTTGGTATAGATATGATGCATTGAGCAGTGGTCGAGGAACAGAAGACAATATTCCCGTCTGGCACAATCCATGGACTCTAGATGTGTCTGTGCTAAAGACCCTTCTGATCATGTCATGTTATTTAAAAAAAATCCCAATAACAAGGTCATAGCAATAGTGATCCAGTGTTTTAGTGTTGAATTATGCATAACCCCCTTGTTTTCCATATGAAAGAGCGTATTGCAAAATGATGTTGTTCGTACTGTCACGTTTTATCTTGTGTCAGTGGGAACTCCGCACTGTAATAACACCTGGAAATTGAATTGTCCCCAGGAAATCAACTTTCCCTTTCACTGCGTGTTTAGAATAAGCTCTATAAAATCATGTTCTGAATAAAATGTGTTATGCTCCTAAATCACACTTATTTGCCCCCAGTAAACACAAGCCTCCTTCACAAAGTTGACTTCTCTTAGCTATTTTGTTTTATCCGTACTGTGACATCAGTGTGTTGACCTGAAGCTCTGCGTTATCTTCTATTAAAAAGCAAGTGAGTCACCAATAGGAGGAACTCTGTCTGAGTGACATCTGGACAGTAACTTAATTTGGAGAAGGGGGTGGCTGCTCTCTGGTCAGCTGTTGCGCCTGCACTGCAAGAAATATCCAAAGCAGTAAGTATTTATACCTAATCTATTACTAAACCACTTGTATTTACCCTTACAAACAGCTGGAACAGTTGATCTAAAGTATAATATGCTTATGATTTGACCAAATCATCTTTATTTTGAATATATAAAGACTCGGTTTAACTTCTCTTCAGGATATCTTTTGCAGTGTGGCCGCTTTCCAGATCCTCCCAGCACTTTCCCGACACTTGCACTGTGTCGACTCATGGTCTGTGTGATCACCGTCCAGTATAAAACCCACAGCCAGGAGGGCTTTAGGAGAGGCAGAGCACACTTTAACAGTTTGTTGTTGAATCTGGTGACTTGTTGCGTAACGGTGATGCGCAAAACCCAAAGAGCGATACAGTTTACCACACATTGTTGTTTTTATTAATTTTTATCTTAAAAGAAAAGTTTGTATTCGGTGTTTTTTGGCAGACCTTTAACTGGTTTTTAACTCGGCTGGACTAACATGGCAGAGGGAGACTTCTACACGATGGGAAACCGGCAGAGGTTTCCCAGGGATCCGTTTGGAGAGTCTCCGTTCAGGGATCAACTGGGGTCTCGGTTTATGGAGGAAGACTTTGGGATGCCCGCTTTCCCCGAAGATCTGTCCATGGACTGGCCGGGTTGGGCTCGGCCGGGCCGGCTCGGCACGCGCCTCAGTTCCTCGCCCTTCAGCACCACTTTACGTACAGGTTTCCCCTCGCGCCAGTCCACGGGAGGCCCCACGCTGTACACCAGCATGTACGGCGAGCCTTCCTCCCAGAGCTCCCCCACCACCACCGGGGGGGAACCCTGGAAAGTTTGCGTGAACGTCCACAGCTTCAAACCAGAGGAATTAAACGTCAAAACGAGAGACGGTTTTGTAGAAGTGTCAGGTGAGTTGTTGCACAGGCCTGAAGTAAATACAACTACTTTTTCAGGAGGATACGTTACTTTAAAAGCAGGTTCATTGGGGAAGAATGCCTGTAAGGGAAGAAAAATGTAATTACCCTCCTATTAACTTCCCAATTTCCCCAAACAACAATTTATACTTAGAGCACATTTAAACACAACAAATGATGTGCAAATATTCTTAAAATGTGGATTTAACTGGCAAGATACATAATCAAAATGGAAGTTACAGGTTTAATGTCAGGCATAGTGCACAAAAAAACACAACTAATAGAATACAAACCAAAACAATTAGACAAATAGTATCATCTGCTTGTGAAAATAAATGCAGGGCTGTAGCTGCCATTGAGGACATTGAGGTCATGCCCTCAGTATTGCTAATGGTATAAATTACACACCGTTTTATTAAAGGTGAATTTTGCAGTTGCTAAACTCTCAATATCTAAATGACTGTAGTTTTATTATTATCCCACAGAGTACTGGGATTTCATTTGAGGGAATTTGGCCTGTCTATAAAAAATCTATAAACCTTCCCCAGGTAATCCAGTGTTTTTCTTATACAGCTAAGACTACCATCCTGTTAGCCATATGAACATGAAAATCACACTCAAAACACATGCACAAATGTGGTTAGCTGATCAAAAAGCAGAAGTACAACCCAATCAAAAGGCAGAATTGCATCTCTCAGGATCCTCACTCTAACCTGGCTGTGCGCTTTACCTTTGAAAACAGATCTAAAGCCACACAATGAAAGCTTCGGTGGGCTCAGCTTTAATGAGTCTTGATGTGGACGAGCTGAACAGATTTTGGGGACTGGGACTCGCACGTTGGCAGGCAGATCCTCAAACTTGGACACCTGTTTCAGATTCCTGGAGAATCACTCCCTCAGTCGCCCATGAGCTCGATTTAGATTTGAGGCAAGGCCCGTGACAACAGTCTCTGTTTACAATAAGACATGCCAAGAGAGAGAGAGAGAGAATGTTCTGGAAATAGGATTTTACCCAGCAGTCCTTGTGTTCTGCTGGTGTCATGTTCAGGCTCACTCCCATTGATTATGGGAGTAAGGGTTAGAAGTAAGGGTTTCAGAATTTGCTTCCTCATGTCGGTGATTCAAACGAGGGATGGATTCCAGGGATACCCAGGGGCTGAGGAGGGCACAGAGGACAGCAGGCCCCCCAACTCTGAGTTTTTTATAAACACATTGTTGGTATGCCAGTTGGGTTATTCAATCAGCCCCAGTGACTCAACCCCGTTCTAAAAGTGTGACAGGGAGTTTGATAAAAGCATGTCGGAGGTGTACGAGCTGTACGAACAAATGTTGAACACGGACTCCTCCAGATGAACTAAGTGTACTCATCGGATGCTTTTAGTCCACCCCAGTGGGTCCAAGAGCAATTGTCTGCCTGGTGACAGTCACTGGAAGTACCAGTTTAATTATAATCTTACTGAGGATTTTAACATTATTCTTATCCTTCAGAATTTAACTTTAACAGATACAAGGAAAGTTTGAAAAAACCTACAAATTGTGTTGTTACTACAATATTAATGTCACAAATGGTGCTTTTATGGTGCTTGTTCTTGAGCAACAGAAGCATACTGAACTACAATCTATCCAATCTGTTTAATATCCCAGCACTACTCTTAAACCAGCAGGGATTTATTGGCAGAAATTAAAAATGTATTCATAAATATATCTACATTATTGTATAATCACTGGACGCTATTGAATGGGTGTGTTTTTGTTAGCTTAAAATTAGCCTTTCATCTCTACATTTAGAGCACGTCCTCTTCCTGGAGTCTTTCTGGTTGCACAACCATGTTTCTACAGTAGCCCAAAATAGACAAACTGAACTTTAGAGAGGGTCTTGTTGCGTACTTACTATACCTGAAGGTTGACGTAGCTCCTAACATGCTTGTAAATGACGGAGGGTTGTTTTTGTTGGTTGGAAACTACAACCTCAACCTTAGATGCTACTAAATCCCACACACTGGTCCTTTTTAAAGCAGTGTTGATGGCCTATTTTTTAAATTTTCTTATGGTTTTCACTGGCAAAATGTGCTCCTGGAGACATTTACTGTTGCAGAGACAACTGCAGAGAATTGTTTTGAGTATGCCAGTTTTAAGGCAAGTAGTTTTTCCTCCCAAAAGAATAAGCTGCCACGGGCGACAGAAAAAAGTGAGACGAGAGGGAATCAAAATAGTAAATGTTTGGACATTAAAAAGCAATATGTTTCTTTTGAAGGACACTAAAAAGTCTTTGTGGGTTCTTCACAATGTGCAACACCTTGACACATTATTATTATTATTATAAAGATATGGATAAGTGAAGCTTTAAAAGTAAATAAAAACCAGCGAAGTACAATTAGTGATTCTGTGGACTTAGCGCTTGCTACATGTACAAAAGGACACACAGCATATGCAATCCTCTGTGACACAAAGTATCAGCTTCATCTGCAAATGTGAAAACCACAGCCCTGTCCTTGACACTTGTACAGATAGAAAATAACTTTTAGTGCGTTGTACATGATGCTAAGATCTCTCCTGTCGGAACATTCATATTCAGGAGCATTACATAGAGCATCTGGAATTTGGCATCTCTGTCGTAAGAGACTTATTAACAAGGAGAGGCAGCTCCCTGTAGGATTACTATCTGACCAAACCTCCATTATTCATGAAATGGGACCAGTTTTAAATGTTGGTGGAGTTTAAATAATCCTGCTATGACTTCACCGGTGATGTAGGCACAGTTTCATCTGGAGTTTCATTCCAGCCCCTCGATCTTTCCAGCACTTTCTGCAGGCGGAGACGTCACAGTGGGGGTATAGGGTAGCACATAGTCGGGCCTGGAGTGCAGACTGTGGCTGACGGGGGGGGGGGTGCAGGCTATACTGTTGGCGGGAGCAGGGATATTTAGCAGCCCCACAGCAGCTGCTAACCAGCCAGAGAGATGGAGCGGCCATAAACAGAGCCAGGAAGAAAAGGGTGGAGGGAGGGGGGGATTTCCAGCCTTAGCTTGTCTCCCCAACTTCGGAAAAACATGCCCTACGTGTCTTTCTGCAGGTGGATCATACTTGGGAGTGACTGAAAAGTTTGGTTCATCATTTCAACATGTTCCCATTGCAACCCTCCCAGAGGCCCCAAAGTGAAAACACTGCTGTGGTTGAGCAACGGGAAACTGTGTGTGCCAAATGCAACATGTTTTTTAATGTCAGTGTCACCATAACCTTTTGAATATAAATCCATTCTGTAGCTTTTTGCTATATTTAGAGGATTAAAGAGCCATTACATGTACATGATGTGGTTTTGAACTGATGATAACTTGTTTAGGATCCATGAAATGTTCAAACTATTGCACAATACTGAGCTTAATCATATCTGAGGTTATTTAAAGTTACTCTGAGCTGCAACCACAGCTTCTGTTTGAGCTGCCTGCAGAAATTCTGGGAACAAAGTAAGAACAAAAACTGTCCCAAGGTCCCATCTGCTGATGTTATTTTTTTCTTTACTAACAGGAAAACATGAAGAGAAGCAGGAAGAAGGAGGCATAGTGACAAAGAATTTCACAAAGAAGATACAGTGAGTATAATCTCACCACATATTCAAGATATTATATGTGTGGAAGTGTTGTTACATTTATGCCAAAAAGTTGTTATGAATGCAGTACAGTTGTGGTTTCTACCCCCGGTGGTAAAGGACAAGGGTTAATTACACTGAGCTAGTGGTAAGCTGCCTGAATTCTGAACTAGGTATTAATTAATAATTAAAACGTAAAAAAAGTCAAATCTGAACCGCAGGCACATACATGTTACGATTAGCTGACTAATCTGTCTTTTTTGTTTTAGTCCAAATAATAAGGAATAATATTTCCTGGGTGGATTAGTCATTTGTTATACTCTTTTCATGCTGATTTGAATTTTTTCAGAGAAACATATCTAGTCTTCTCTGTCACTTTTTTCTTTCTTTCCTCCTTATGTTCAGAACCATTGTAGTTACTTTTGTTGTGTTATGAAAAGTTATATGTATTTTAGGCCACATTTACACGGAGACGAAAACGAACCGATGTCGATATCAAAAAAGTCTTCCGTCCACACAGAATCGGCTCAAGAAACGTGTCCGTCCACAAGAGACAGCTCGACCCGCTGGAGACGCTGTAGTACCTGTAAGTGGCGCTGTACTTCCGCCACAAAATACACCGAAAGCAGCGAAGAAGACCCCCCGAGCATGGTTGCCATGGTTGCCTGGTTGCCCTTCTGTTTATTCTCCGTGGTGGATTTAGCAACATGTAGTTCATGTAGTTCTCCATGTCCACTTGTTGCTGATGGTTGTGGTAGAGGAGCTGTAGATTTTACTGACATCTGTATCATGGTCAGTAGCATCTGGAGCACGAAAGCAACCCTGTGATCCGCCATTGTTGTTGTTGTTGGCAAAACACATCAGCAATGACGCGGGGGTGAGCAGCAGAGGTGGGGAGAGGCGGGGCTATGGGGTCATCGTTATCAGGAAATGATCGTATAGGACGTACACACGGAGCCATTTGGCCCCCCAGAGCGTTTCGTCCGCAGATCTACCCAGGCGCTGGGAGCAAAGGTCCTCAACTCCGTCCTGGTGATGTTCTGTGCAGTTTTCACCACCCTCTGTAAAGCCTTACGATTGAGGGCGGTGCAGCTGCCGTACCAGGCCGTGAAGCAGCCAGTCAGGATACTCTCTATGGTGAAACAACCCGTTTCGTCTCTGTGTAAACGTGGCCTTAACCTTACCACAAGAACATAAAGGAAAGGGTACTTATTATACTGCATTGTATGGTAACATTAGCGTAAATACTGCTACCTTACCGCTAGTTGATCAGAAGCTAACCTGGAACAAAGGTCAGGACTTTGTATTGTGTACTAAACTTTAAATAGAAGAGTTAATACATGGACATACGGCGATGCATTTCCCCTTTCAACAACATGACAACATCGTGCTATTATCATTGCTGTTTATTAAGAACTTAAAAGTCAAATCAGTCCACAGCCCCAAAACAGCTGCTCCAAAGTTAAACCAGCATTGAGTTGACAACAAACTCTCCTTGAAAAAAAGAATCCTAAACTCCAAACAACACTCACTAACTCTAGAATACTGAAGCATTTACTTAGAGGAAAAGTATTGTTGATTCGAGCAGACCTGCACCAACGTCTCGCACATTGTCGACTTTTCATATTGTTAGTCATCCAAGCCAAACAGGCCATAGAAGTTTCCTCAACCTGCCGGCTCTCCGCCTGTAATTGGGCAGCAGAAGACTTCAAACAGCAGAGCTAATCGCTGGGGTGCATCGGCGTCTCGCTGGCGCGTCACTCCGGATCTGCTAATTTCCCGTTAGCTAATTAGTAAGCGGTTGTGCTAGCCGCGCAGTGTTCATATCACAATGCTTTTAATTGGAAAGCCTTTCAGATCAGGCCTGTGCTCCTCAGCTAAGCACAACCTAAAACCAATGACTGCTGGTGGAGGGGGAGGGTGAGGGGGGGGGCTTATATATAAATAACTGACCTCGATACCCAAATCCTCTATGTATATGAAAGAGGGAGATAGCACAGGAGAGTCACAGTACAAGTTAGTATGACTGGGAATGTACTTTTAATTGAAGCACTAGCTCATTCTGTTTCTTTTGTTAAGATTAATGGCAGACATTACTTGTATTCAGTGGAGTTCAAATGCAAAATTAGTAGTATAAATATAAGGAAGCATTCAATGGAAATATTTATGTACCTCACAATTAAACGTACTGTAAGTCAGGGCTGAAACCACCAATTATTTTTGATTAAGCAATTTTAATTGGTCTATAAAATGTCAGAAAAGTGTGTAAAGTATCAACCAGTGTTTCAAGTGTAAGATTTTGTCTTTGAATGTCTTGATTTGTCCACAACTCAAAGATATTAAGTTCATAGAGTAGTACAGTAACTAGCAAGTATTTACATTTCAGGAGCTGTAATTTCGACTCCACCTCGAGCAATAAAATGAAAAAAATAAAATAAACGTAGAAACTAACTAAGCACTTATATACTAACTAAGCACTTATATACTAACTAAGCACTTATATAATAACTAAGCACTTATATACTAACTAAGCACTTATATACTAACTAAGCACTTATAATAACTAAGCACTTATATACTAACTAAGCACTTACGTATTAACAAAGCACTTGTATACTAACAAAGGACTGGGTTATCTAAAGCCTATTGAGTAGCACTTGAAATAGTTTGGCTCTATGAAACCTGATGTACTTATATGATTCTGTTTTCTTCAAGTTTGTATCTTCTTGGTCGAATGCACTTATTGTAAGTCGCTTTGGATAAAAGCGTCAGCTAAATGAAATGTAATGTAATTATTTAACAAATACTCAAACTGACTTAAAAAACCCAAGTTGGTGATTGATTTAATAGTTGAGTAATTTTTACTTTTAACGTTATTTCCCCCCAATGATTGTATAACGGTTATAAATAAATGCAAAGTTAATGCTCCAATAACAAGGGAGAAGGCATATTAAAGAAAGAGTAGAAACTTCCAAAAAGTTTATTTAAAGGGGCCATATTATGCTCATTTTCAGGTTTCATAATTAGTGCGAATGCTGTGCAACACTTCATCTTCTTCTTCTTATTTCAACCAAATAGTTTGGCTCTCAATAACGTCAGCATACTTTCAGCTACAGAAACCATTCAAATATCAGAATATTCAGCCTTTTCAGCACATGAAGGGGAAACTTTCAACTTTTTCATAATATGTTTTACTTTTTGAAATATTCAACTTTTTAAACTCTTTTTTTAACATGTAACTCAATGGGAGGAACCTTCAAATCCTCTTTTACCTACACCGTGCACCAAATGCTACTCCTTCCACATACTTTCAGCTAGAGACTTCATTCCAACTTTAAAATGATCACAAGACCTTCAGCTATTAAAATTGTATTCAGATTTCTGATATCCTTTACACTTTTTGAGATATTTAACTTAGTTTGAAGCTTGGTAAAGAGGCCTTCTTCAGATTTTAACATTAGTGTGTATAGAGTGCCACAGTGACGCGTCCTAAAACCCGGAAGTAAGTTAGAATTTTACCACTTCCGTTACCCTACTTTTATAATTTTCGAATCATAAATCTAATTGATAGAAAGTTATAAAAGTAGGGTAAACATGTGGATATTATCCGGCTGAACAAAACGTGATCTGTCTCTTCAATTTGTGTCAACCACAGACCTTATTTCGAGCTATTTTCCAAAATCCTATGGAGAAAATGCATTGGTTTTTGTCGAAGGAACCGGAAGAAGTTTACTTCCGGGTTTTAGGACGCGTCACTGTGGCACTCTATTGCGCTGCTTGTTAAGGCTTAGAGTGCGTGATGTCACAGCTAGAGTGGAGGAGAGCTTGAAATTCGCCTTAAATGTCTCTCTTAACCTCTCTTAGGTTGAAAAATAAAAAAGAATTAAGCAAAATGCCTCTTGAGGGCATGAAGTTGAAATGAAACAACTTTCAGCATGTCCCATTGTAAATTCTGAGCAGCAGCTGCACACCTTTAGTAAATCTGCCAAAAATGCCACATTATTGACCTGAAAGTACACAAAAAGCAGACTCAGAGTCATGACATGCTGCACGCGTTGACATTTTACCGATACCAGCTACTGTTTTTAAACTATAGTTAGAAATGTAAGAGGTTTAGCTCTCATTCAGAACAATGGAAAGGCTCTCCTCTCACAGATCACTTCACATCACCATGGTAACCTTTGATCTCTGGGCTCACACACAGGTGTTTGATAACGTTGTCACCATGGTAACCTTTGATCTCTGCACACAGGTGTTTGATATCGTCGTCACCATGGTAACCTTTGATCTCTGGGCTCAAACACAAACACACAGACTGGAGTTTAAAGACTGTCTCAGCCTATTATTTTCTGTCTGATGGAGACTTCATACTGACTTCAACACGTTCCACATATTTTATACATTATTGTTGACGTATGGTTTTAGTTCAAAAGTTTGCAGTTCAAATAAACTGATGCTTTTCAAAGCGTTTTTGCTTTCTTTTCTCTTCTTAATACACATTCATTCACTACTACTTACATTTGATATCTAACTCCTTCAGCCTACTCTCAGCTACAGAAACCATTCAACTATTAAATTATTCAGCTATTTCAGGACATTGAGGCTATACATTTTGTTGTTTATACCTATTGTAAACCTTTTCTTTTAAATATTAAGCTTCTTCACTATTTTTCCTACTCTTCCAGTTTCACATTTCACTTTCAAGTTTTCCACAAAGTCATTGCAATGCATTTTAGCTTTAACAATTTTGATTCAAATAATTTCACTTTTCTGCATTTCTCCGCTAAGTTCAGCAACACACTTACTTGGTTTTTGTAGCTAAAGCAGCTACAGAGACCATTCAACTAATACAATATTCAGCTATTTCTGCATTTTCAGCTAAATTCAGCAACAAATGTACACAGTTTACAGCATTCACACACATTTTCAGCAGGAAATGCATTTTCTAGTTGTATGTTGCGCCTCTACTGTGACATGTGTCCATGCTTTAAGGTTCAAAAAGGTCTTTATTTGTCTCATACTGCCTGTGTTGCAGCACCTCTTTTCACCCTCTGTCTGAGACCATTGCCCAGTCTGCTCTGATTGGTTAGCTGGCCGGCTCTGTTGTGATTGGCTTAGAGATGTCTCTGCCCTATTATGTACAATGTGTTGAAAACTAGCCAAAAGAAGAGACATTTTACATAGTGATGTCATTATGCTACAGAAGTAAACAAAGGATTTAGATCAAGGCGTTTTCAGACAAGGGGGAGTGTGTGGGAGAGAAACTCCTTTGAGAGGGAACTTTAGGATTTTAGTCTTTGCAGACCTTTTACATGCACAAAAACCTATATAACACATTACAGGAAAGACAAAAGCCCTAAAAGCATAATGGGGCCCTTTAAAGAAGTCATTGATAGACTGAGATGGACAGTAAACAGCTGAACAGGGTCAAAGGGTGTTTTCCTCTGTTAAACCTGAAATATGTCAGTTATTAATCAAATAGGTTGTTGTTGAGTTCTGAGGGTAAAGGTCTATAGAAAGGTCAGGAACAAATGGAACATGTTTTACACAGTCAGTGAACACACTAACCATGTCCCTGTCTCAGCATCTCTGCAGGGGAAAAGCATATTGAACAGTGTGTTGGCAGCTGTACAAAATCAATGTGTGAGATAAATGATGTGCTGGACTGTAAATAAAGTCCACGAAGCTGGACAGATAAGGTTTTTGCCAGAGTCCCACGTAATGCGTCAGCTGAGTGATTTGACTTTGTCAGGAGGGGCAACTGCTTCACAGCAATCGGCTCCTTGGTTAATGTTTTCCTTAATAAATGAACAGTATATATTATATTATTAGCCATGGTAGTGTCATGACTCTATGTATGGCAATAATAGTTGGTTGGTTCATCACTTGGGTCTAGACTGTAACATCTCAACACCTAACGGATGTTTTGCTATGAATATATGTACTGACATTCATAGTCCTCAGAGGGTGAATATGGATGACTCCAACATTGGTGTTTTTTTGGTAAAATGCCACAACAGCTATTGGATAAATTGGCACAAAAGATGGTGTTTTTCCCCAAAAAATATAAATTACGACTGTACATACATTTTCTCTATAAAGCCACCAGCCGTTCAGAAGGAAATATTTCAATGTTGTTGTTATCACAAAATCCCCTCAGCCTCACTTTGTTTTAAGTGATAATTAGCTAATTTAAGCATGCTAAATTAGGGTGAACATGACATATAGTATACCTACAATGAGATGCACCATTAGCTGTAGTTGAACAAATTCAGATTAGAAGATTATTTTTATGCTTGTGTCTAGTACATATATTATTCTAGTTTAGATAAACTGTAAATTATTGTTTCTCTTCAAATCTCTGGGCCACCTCTATCTTCCTCCCTCACATCCTCGATGATGTAATTTTTACTTACTCTCGACCAAACCCAACATTCGCATAACCCCCCCTTTCCTGGAGCGATGTGAAGACATTTTCAGGGAACTACTTCATGCAACTTATCTCTTTGTATGTGTATTGTATTGGTCTTGTTCTATTTAAATTGGATTTACTATATTTCACTGTTTCTATTATTTCTAAAATGTTCTCTTTATTTTTTTGTAATTGCCTTTTGACCCAACTATGGCTCGTATTATATCCCAAGGGTGTCTCTATTTGTTTTCTCTGTTCCAGATTGAATACAATTTTTTTTATTGTGCTCCTTAGTTTTAAAAGGGGGGGTTCGGTCTGTGTGGAGGTTGATGCTGTAGTGGACCTGTAAAGCTCATCACCTTTTAGGTTAATTTGTATGATATCTTTCTAAAAGTTTATTCCCCATTTTTCAGACGTTGTTGCTCTTAAAACTTCCTGGTTCCCAATTATATGAAATACATGTCTGTTATTGTG
Source organism: Trematomus bernacchii (assembly GCF_902827165.1). NCBI lineage: Eukaryota > Metazoa > Chordata > Actinopteri > Perciformes > Nototheniidae > Trematomus > Trematomus bernacchii. The sequence goes on from NW_022988043.1 coordinate 15,690,198, forward strand.
GTATATACACATTACAGCTAAGGTCTTGTGCAGGTATAGCTATATGGTAACAGACTGAGCTCAATTAAATGCTGGTTCCTCTACAGGAATAGACCTGATGTGACCTCTGCTTCTGTGTGGTGACGTTTCCCTTCTGACTTGTATTTCTCAGTGGAGTGGGAAGCCAGTGGAGGGTCCTCTCTAATTAAACCCACAGTCTCATGTCTGAGCAGGGCAGCCTGATGTTTATATTAACTCCCAGAGACACTTGGCTGCTCACACAGAAAACCTACAATACCCATATTTGGCCACACTGTCAAAGAACAGAGTTAGCCTTGATGTCTGTGTTTGTCTTTACAGCAGGTTTTTGATGACTCTCATTCCAAAGTGAAGTGTATTATTTTGAAAGTTAAACTGAAATGAACTCAATCTCTAAAACAAATCAATTTGATAATGTAACCTTGTTAAATAACTTTGTCATATACCGTTTTAGATGCGCTTCATGTGAGAAGTTATCTCTTACATACTGCAGCTTGGCTGATTTTCCATCACCTTATATCTTCCTGCAAGATTTGGAAGGCAATTATCTCGCTCTTCTCTGGCAAATGTAACATTTTCAGCATGAGAGGTGTCAAAAAGTGAAGCGAAGAGGCGAGAAAAAAATGCCAGACACAAAATTAGCTGTTGCCTATGTGACAGATGAGAGCATCAGATTAGGCAAGTATACACCGATACAAATTTACAGGTGTTGAACTTCTGCAGACAGACCCTCTCATTAATTGGAATCAAGATAATTTTTTACCTCAGACTCAGATCCTCTCTTTTAGCTCATCCCCTGGGTGTGAGCTAGTTTGTGCGAGTCTGGAGTGAGTGCTAGCCAAAGAGGACAGGGTGAACGTTTTTTAATAACCGTCAAAATCCCAAGCCTCCTTTTTTTTCTTTTCCCAGGCATACGGTGCTAAGACTGTGGGCGTTTTAATGGTTTTTACAAAGTGTCCATAATAAATTGCAGCATTTAACAATGTTTGCACAGCAAGTCTTATCTGACTAAAATGGAAGGAGTCTGGTTGTATGTACAGTATGGCTGTCCTTTTTTTTTCTTGACAACCGTTCATGTGATTTACTTCATACTTGGAGGGTGTATTGTTGAGGATCAAGGGAAGTGCATTATTGAGTCTGAACCTGTTTGGATGAGCAGTTCTTGAGAAAGCACCAGTAATGAAGGCCTAGAAATTGGCCAGACAGGACCCTGCATTAGTGAAGGACAACTTCCGAGTTTTGCATGACTTCCAAGCAGGAAGTGAACAGTTTCTCCTAATCACTCTCCCTTTTTTTGTTCTTCCAATTGGTGTTTTTTAACCCGCTGAATACACACAGAAGCTTACAGATTAAAAAGCCCTCATACAGACTTTCTCACTTCTCTTCTCCTCTGATTTACCAGGATCCCAATAGATGTGGACCCTCTGACCGTTCTCGCCTCATTGTCCCCCGAGGGCGTCCTCATCATCGAAGCTCGGCAGACGCCTCCATATTACCTCTTCAGCAACGAGGGCTCCCAGGGTGAAGAGGACCAGGAGGTGGAGGCACTCAAGCCCCAAGAGGCCCCCATGGTCTAAACCCCCAACTCCTCACTATCCTATCAAATCATCCTGCGCAATTGATGAATGAAATGAAATATGTGACCTATAGCTTCCTGTTGTTAAAATTCCAATGGGAAGGTATGTAAGGTAAATAGTTATGACCTGTTGTATGTCTTTATTAAAGCTGCACAAGACAAAAATGTTATATATGCAAGCAGAGTAGTGAAGAGTCGCCTCCCCCTACTGGCAGAGATGCTATAGATTTGCCACGGTGCAAGATTTTGGTGCACGATTTTGAAAGATATCTTCTGATTACATCAGCGGTTGTTACTGTAATGCATCAGCTAAGACAATCCAGATCTACTGTTGTAAAAGCCAAGAAAGTGTATCATGTTGTAAAACTGACTGAGACGTAACGTTAGGCAACACAACTTTATGGCCAGGTTATGGAAAAGATTGTGGTTTCAGTTAAAATAACTGTAAAGTGAAACTTTACGTGACCATAAGGATAACAAAAATGAAACTCTGTGATTGAAGACGGAAACAAAGAACATTCTCATACAACGTTTTGGACACATTTTAAAGATCACAAATGTTCAAACAGCTTATGGAGCCATAGTGTGAACTTGTCTTGTGCAGCTTTAATATTATATATGGCTATATCCCGAGGTCATGAAATATCAGCTGGGCCACTTATACATTATAAGCCAAAGAATTCTCCCTTACCAGTAAGTCAATATAACACTGTATGTGTATCAAATTTGTATTTATAATTATTATTATCTTTGCATCAAACGTATTATATGTGATTTTGTTGGTCTGAAACTAATGTGCCTTTATTTACTGGAGTGCCTTGACTTTACAGTTGTTTATTTTTTGAGTTAATGAATGTCACTTAAACTGACAAGAAACGAAAGCAAGCTACCTTTTGTGGCTTCATTAAAGTGTGAATTGTGTGCATTCATACTGTATTCTACCAAAGAGTATTGTAAATATACTTCAACATGTGCCAATTCATTATAAATATGAATCTAAAGTGTTCCAGGTTTTTGCAATATGGTTTGCATTTTTTTTCTTTTCTATTTGAGCATTCAGGAAGATGGCTGCATGATTGTTGGAGCGGACAGACTCCCTTGTTTGCCAAAGACGTTTGTTTCCTGCCTTCTTCTCTGTCCATGTCTTTATATCGGCTGACGCAATAAAACTGTCCAGCCAATCTCCCAGCGTGTTATAACATCTGTGTCTTTTATTGAGAATCATGCCACTCACTGGCCTGACACCATGGGAGCCTGTGGTGTTATTGTTGGATAACAGAAGGAATTGGGCAGCAGATTAGCGAAGGGCTTAGTGCGGGCTGAGATTGGCACTGGTGTTTGCAGAATGGGCCGAACGCACAGAAGCAGCACCGCCAGAGCCTTTTATGCAAGTACAAAACAATTGGGGCAGTTGCTATGCATGTGTCATGTGATGCAATATTTTGTAATCTTTTCAGTGTATTGGAATCAGGAGGGGATGATCAGTTTGAAAAGTTTTTGAATTGAAAAAAAACCAAAGGGCCTCCCCTGTTTTGTCGGCACTACTGCGCTTCTTTTGTGTCATGAGCTCACTTTAACTGCTGTATTTGATGGTATTCGATAATGCACACACTTGTGCTGCTGTGGCAACAGCATGATTGGGCAAGTTACTCGTGTAGAAGTGACTAATGCACAGCTGTGCTAATGTATAGTATCTGATTAATGTCAAAACCTCTTAGCTGAAACAGCATGATAATGAATCACTTTTTCCATTTTAGCACCCACGTTTATCCAGAGGTGGCTATGAATGTGATCACTTATTCATGAACGGTTGCAAATTCACATGATCATTTCAAGATTAAGAGGAAGTAAATTCATGTATAAATAATGAGTGACGCCAACACAGTTTCTAACATTTTCACATGCTATTGCTTTATTGGAGCTCCAATGGAAGCATGGTTATATATGGCTATAATATATTGTATCTAAAATGCATCTGAACTGGTGCAAGGTAAGCAGTGCAGGCTGTTTCTGTATGTTGGTGCAACATTTGGGGAAAACTTGTGTTTGTACTCAGTTTTCTTGTTTTATGTCGGGGACCTCCAACTCTTGGCTTGGGGCATCATTCGGTGGACTCTTGCCTAGCTCTTGCTCCTCAGGGTGGGTGATCTCATCAGTAGTCTCCCCTGAGCCTGGCTGTATCTCTCCATCCACTGCTGGTTCTTGGTGTTCTGTGTCTGGAATTTCTAGGATTTCCTGGGCTTCATTGTGCTCAGAAGACACTTGGAAATTCTCTGTGCCTTCGCCATCTACAGGCGCTGATGGGTGGGACTCTCCAGCTGGCTTTTCAAGGGTCTCCTCCTCCTGGTCCCTCTTCTCTTCAAGCCCAGCTGTGGTGCTGCCAGTGTGGGTCTGATCTCCATGGACCTCTAGTGGAGACTCTTCCCCGTCATCCTCTGCAGACGGCAGACATGGGGCCTCTGGGGCTCTGCAGCTACCTGGGTCTGTATCAGGGGCTTCTTCTTTCTCCTGTTCCTCTCCAGTCGCCTCCACCTCCACCTGTATTGTACATACATATTTGGAAAATGTTGCTCGACTGTGCCCATTTCCTCACTGCCAATGCATAAGTTGAAACTCAAGAGGGATATTGAAACAACATTGATCATCATGCTCATTTTCAGGTTCAAAAATTGATTTCAGGTGTATGTGAATGGGTTTTATGACAGGCAACCTTCAAAGCAATGGTACATTTTTTTAATGTGTTTTTTTGCTAAGCATTGGATGCAAAAGGTTGACAACAGTGTTTTTTGTGTCTGGTAAAGTGACTAAGACTACAGCCAGCAGCACATTTGCTTAGCTTAGCATACATATTAGAAACAAGGAGAAATGACCAGCCTGGCTCCTTCAAATGATGACTAAAATCTCCTTCCATCACTTCAAAATGTCACTAATGAACTATTTCTTCATATTTAAATAAACACCGTAGTTTGTATCACCTTTATGATGATGGCAGCAGGAATTGAGTTCTCGGAAACCGGTGCTACTACAGTCAGGATACCATCAGCAGAAAGAGTGGAGACGATTTTGGTTGCATCAAGGTCTTCGGGGAGCCTGAACAAAGACAGGATCCTGTTAACAATATATCTACATAAAAGTGCCAGTATTTAAATAGTCAAATTGATGTACGTAATATCATGTTTTATTCCAGTGAGCATTTTAGGGATTGGAAAAGGCTTAACTGTGGGTACATAATTGTCAACAGGTTAACAACGGTGTTTACTTTGCATACAGTACCTGTATTTCCTTGTAAAACATCTGGCAATAAATCCATGCTCATCTGGCCTCTCCTCGTGTTTCCCTGGGGATGGATTACCATTTATGGGGAAGACACACATAGGAATCAAGCCACACAGAGAAACCACTCAACATACAAATTAATTTCTGCCACAGAGCTTTGATTTCCCCGAGCACATTATTCAAGCAGCTTTCTAATTTTGTTACAGTCAGCTTCCTTTCCATTAGTCTTTAGTTTTAAGGGGTTTATCCTGTGAACCTTGAGTCTATTTAGATAACAGTTAGTCTTAGAGATAATATTAGATAGATTTGTTTTGGTTTTACTTTATTATGAGCAGAAACAATCCTGTGTGTAAAAGTGAATAACACTGCTGAGTGAACCTATAGAGCTGTTTAAATAACAGGTTTGTTTAACGTACCTCTGACCTCCAGGAATCCGTCGCTGACGCTGACAAAAATGTCTGAGGGAAAGAAGTGAGCCACTTCCAGGTTGACCCTCCACTTGTACTGCTCCTCACTAATCTTCTGGCCGGAGTGATGCATCGACGCAGAGATGTATGGCACAAACAGCGGAGGGGGAATGTACCCTGGCCAGGAGCAGGCTGCCAGACTCCTCTGGAGCCGGTCCACATCCCTCCACCGAGGGTCCCCTGGCTCCAGGAACGGTGGCAGGCCAAGATCCTGATTGAAAAGCCTGCTGGACTGCCACCATTTTCTCAGGGGATACCAACACACTCCCCTGTTGGACTCCTCGTTTGACAGCTCTGTTTTAGCTTGTTGGCTCATTTTCTAAATATTAAATGGGACAAAATCTATTGAGATTGTAAAAAAAAAATGCCAGCCCTTTGACTCTCCCCGTTGACTTGTTGAAATTTCAGCAATTAAAAACTCCTTAATGAGAGAAAGAATGATAAAGGAAAGCTAAGGGTGGTGAGATGGAGAAATCTCTGAGGGCCGTTATATATACTGCTCCTGTCTGTTTTAGCACTTATTAAGCACTCATTCCGATCCCATGAGAAGGGTGTGTGGGCATGGGGTGATGGGTGTGGAGGGGAGGCCGTTACCTCTTGCTGGCCTGAAAAAGGCGGCAGACTAATTAGTTGTATTTATAACTTTTAAGGGAGCCATGGCAAATAGCGAGCAGTTGGCTGGAGGCAAGTTTGTGTGTCTGTTGCATCTGTTGCCTGAAGACAGTTCTTCTCACATCCCAGTGAACTCCTCAGTGCTGTCATGAACCGGTGAGAGTTTATCTTGCCCGTGTTTCACCCCTGAAAGGACTCAAGCTGGCATTGGGTTGTCTGGAGCATGAGATGGTGGATTCTGAGGGGACCCCAAATTGTCTTTTTACTGTTATTCAAAAACATTTCTGTAGCATGCGTGTGTATTGAGTTTACAAAGCTCCCTTTCACTCCATTTTTCTTATGCTCTGCAGTTTCAACGGGATTATTATTGTCCCCTCTTTTATCAAGTGTGACAGACTTGTCACTGTTTCATTTTTAGAGCTGTGTACCCTGAGATCTTGGCGTATTGTACACTGGAGCACCAAACAGATTGAACAGATGTTTCTGACACTTTGTGTGATGCTTCACCCACAGATTCTGTCTGTAGGATATGCTCTAAGAGGTTAAATTGGGCTTCGCTGCTGCTGCTGCTCCTGATGCAGCTGCTGGAGTCGCCTGAAAAATGGGTCCCTCTGTTGCAACGATCAATAGAGACTTCCATCCTGTTCACATTAAAAGGCACATAATGCCCACGGTGCACCAAGATGTTCATGCTACTCCTCAAAAAGACTAATACAATATTTTGAGTGTAAAACTTTTTGTGTGGGATTATTGTACACCATTAACAGACTATTCGGAAATATTTAGTTTTTTTTCTCAAATATATCTCAACCATAGTTCAATCAGGAGAGACTTCATTTTGTTTAAGAACATTTATTGACACATGTCATATGATAAATGTTAAGTCTTTGGCGATTAGACCCCGATCCTGAAATCGTATATCTAAAAGGGGAAATGCAGCCGTGAGCATATAGGGAACCCCCCGGGGTCTAGACACTGGTGATGATGCTGAAGATCTGGATTTGATGAGGAGATGGGATGAAGAGGAGGTGTGATGAGGTCTTTGGATTAGCTCTCCTGACACTGGATACGATGAAAGGAGGTGGATGGGGAGGAGGCGGGCGGCAGCATGACAACCTGAAATCACAGCTGACTGCAGGAGAGAGGAGAACCATTTTAAAGTTTGGCTGCAGCACAGTGATTGGCTGCTGGAGAATGAGGTGAATGTAATAGGTTATAGACGACGCCCGTGATGAGCTGATTATATGCAGCTGCGGAGTGAATGTATATACCAGTCTTCCTGAAAGAACTTGCGCTGAGCTTCATTTGGCCAAATTAAATAAGTAGAAGACAGAAATGTAGGGTAAACTTCTTCTAAATGTATACAAATGTTGTCGGTCAGGCAACTGATTTTTCATTATGTCATTTACTTCCTGTATACATAAATGTCACCATTTGATGCACTGTACCAGAATATAGCCGTAAGATATAGACTCTGGACCTACTGTCTATCCTGTTTTCCATCACCCATTTTGTTCTTGGTCTGTGTATATACCTAATATTGTTGATAAGGTGATTAGAGTGTATTTTCCAAATTAGCAGGTTGAGAGTGTTCAAGGTTCATCTAAGTGCTGCATGGACTAAAATGTTACTGAACAGATGGAGCATGAAAAGTTAGATTAATAGACTGAGAGGAAATTAATTATTGATTTTGCAACATTATCTTGATTAATTAATTTGGATTGATTGCATGAAGTCTCACATAGAGCTGGGATTTTGACAAAGCCAGTTATCAAAAAAGCTTTGGCTCACTTCAGTCAGTATCAATAAATTCACAATGGAGGGTTAGTAGCATGATAGCATCTATAATCTCTACAAATATAAGGAAAATGTATGACACTCAGTTTTGGGGTCCGTATTGTGCGTGCTGGTTTACTGTCACATATTGGCTTACTTGGAAACTTGACGAGAACAGAGCCATGGTTAATCTCATTAGTAACACCTGTGCTTTTTCACTATGGCCTTAATTAGGCTTTTGATGGTAGAAAATAACACAGACAATTAATCACATTAAAAGCAATCCATATAGGTGTGTCCTGTAGGCCTTCTCAGGGTCTTGCCTACTGTCTTATTGGGGAGGCTTACTAAGACTCTTAATGGAACACAGACATCATAAATGTTATAAATTGCTTTTCCTGCAGTGATAAAGTAAACTCTGCTGTGAAAAAAAAGGATTCTAACTCAAATAAACTCATTGTTGATGATATAATAATTATCACCTCGCTCTTCATTTGACGGGGTGTCATGTTTGTGTCGATTATAACATGCTGGAAATTGTTGCTTTATACTGCCATGCCAATGCATTTCTTTTTACTATATTTTGAACTAAATTGGTTCAAAATATAGAAAAGGCCTGAATCTGAAATTTAGACTTTTGTGGTAGGCAATAAAAACAATATTTTGCCATAGAAATGTCAAGTGTGTCATTGGAAACAGCTCAAATAAAGCTATCCGGTCCACTTGGCTGCCTTACTAGTCAGCTTTTCGTTCACATGTTAGAATCCCACATAGGCCTAAGTGGTTTCAGTCACATTATAGTAAGCTGTTCAGTAGAACACCAACCTTAATTTAACACCAAATGTCTAGCTTCATTTTTGTGCAACACTTAGGTGGATATAGGGCTTTAAAAATGCAGTGTCCACATAGCCTACTTTTGGCCACATTGTAACGTTTACTTCCTTGTGGGCTGAGCTTCATTTGTCGTAACTATGGGAAACGGAGGTCGCAGGGCAAACCGCATGGAGCAGAAGTTGGTGAAATGTTTGTACCCTTTAACTCCGTGTATTCGCTCCAGTGATTAGTCACCATTTTCATGCAATTGTAATTTTACACATTTATCATGATACATCGATATTACACGCCAGACCTACGTTGTTTGGGAACAGCAAAGTCTGTCCCGCTGTGTGACCGTCCTCCGTGGAGCGGTTCCTCGCGTCCGGGACGGACAGAGCCGGACTCCCGGGAGACTTGTGGCCGCCGACAGCTGCAGTCGAGCGGGCAGGGCTGGCCGGAAGATCCCCGGAGACAGAGTGGGGTTACCAGACTTTCCTCACACCTGGAAACCAAATCATTGATCCTGGACACCAAATCATTGATCCTGGACAATGTGGTAGAACAACATGAGGTAATTTAAGGCCTATTTCATTATTATCCCAAATAAATTGCTTGGTGTCAGTGTCAGTCACATTCACAAATTAGTTTTGTCTGTGTATAAATATCTTCTCTCAGATGACTTCTCCCACACCCTGTAAACACATCATCAGAAAATCATTTTGATGCTTTGAATCAGGATTAACTTCACAGATGGCTGGCAGTTTATTCATCTCACCCCAAATTAAAAACGGCTCATTTGAAGAAACCCCTCTCTCTCTCTCTCTCTCTCTCTCTCTCTCTCTCTCTCTCTCTCTCTCTCTCTCTCTCTCTCTCTCTCTCTCTCTCTCTCTCTCTCTCTCCTATTTTTTGTTTTTTTAAACGATCTTTGATTAAAAAAATCCCATCAGGCAGCTGCTAAAGATCAGAGATCTTCATGGTCCCTCTTGCTTTTCCTCCTTTGAACTGCTATTTTCCCTCTCAAGTGATATTAATATATTTCTTTGTGGATGTAGGCCTGCGTGTGATTCCTTTCAATCCATAGCACCAGTTCCATCTCTTATTCATCAGTTACACCAGCTGCCTACTCCGGGCTACATACAGGAGTCCCAGCCGATACCAGTTGTTTTTAAATTTTGCAAAACCACATTTTCTAGCCTAGATGAAAACACATTTCGGACTTGCAATCAAAGGAAGGGAACCACTCATGCCATGACCCAGTCTCCTTTAACTGTCCTCAGTGCAATTTGAGTTGGAGACAATCTCAGATAGCCAAAGGGCTCGCTGCACCCGCACTGCGAGGGGGACCCAAGTTCCCATCAGCAAAAACACGTCGGTTTGCTATCCTGGCTCCAAAATGGTGGAATGAGCTCCCCATTGACATCAAGACAGCAGAAAGCCTACACATCTTCTGGCGCAGATTGAAAACTCATCTCTTTCGACTCCACTTCGAGCGATAGAATTACTAACAAAGCACTTATATACTAATAAAGGACTGGCTTATCTAAAGCCAGTTGAGTAGCACTTGAAATGTGTTGTCTCTATGAAACCTGATGTACTTATATGATTCTGTTTTCTTCAAGTTTGTATCTTCTTGGTCGAATGCACTTATTGTAAGTCACTTTGGATAAAAGCGTCAGCTAAATGCAATGTAATGTAATGATCTGATCCCCCAAAGCCAGTTTCCACTAATAAATGCATTTGAAGTAAGACCTCTTCAATTCCATGATGATTGCATCCACCAATGTGCTGGGTAGGGCTCAGCAGAGTCCAGTCACAGCGACTCAGATCCACGGGATATTAGCAGCTAATGCATCAAGCGGGATGAAATGTCAAATGGCTGGTTTGTTCCTGTGGACAATGCATTCATCATAGTTATTGTGAGTCTGGCTCAGTTGCTGAGGCCGGCCTGCAAACAGAGAGAAATGGTCCATATCAGAACTGACACATCAGAATGGAGTGGCTTATCTATGGAAATATATTTTGAAAAGTTGTTTTATACGTTTTTGCAGCCAGCAAAGAGTCAGAAATAATTTGGAATGATGCTTCAAACTTGATCTCACACAAATTGATTCTATCAGTAGATGGAATGTATTTGTTGAATTGGTTTAGCCATGCCGGTTGCCAATCCATTGCCGCTATGACTGAGGGGAACAAGCTGGTATAGACTGTAAATCGACAAGGAGGGAGAACAAGGCAATCTCATCGCCTGCAGTTTCCTGCCCTCTGTTATTGTATTTTCAATGCTTTTGATTCACCTCCCTGTAGTACTTTTAAGACAAATGCAATACCAACAGCATTGTTTAGTTTGTTACTCCTCGGTGTTGATGGAAATACACAGGCTGAGGCCAACAGAAGGAGTTTTTTTTTTTTTTTTTTTAACAAGTCCTTTAATTTCATTATAGTGTACAATAATCGATGCCATTTCATTTACATTGTAATATCACAGTACACTCACTACACTCCCCACTCCCTCCCTCCACCCGCACATGCCCACACAGGCAAAACCAAAAAATGCTTATCAAGATAACTTAATCAACAGAGCCATGAAAATAAACATAGAAATAGAAAGAAAAGAAAAAGAAAAACATCAAAGTATAACAAACAAATAATACAATACAACGACAATGTAGACAGACAACACCACAACTAGTATTTCCGGCCGTCAGGACTAATAGCCACAGAATGCACCATTCCATCACTGTATATCTCAGATATATTTTCCAAATAAGAAAACAATGGCAACCACAGAGCTTGAAAAATATGTCCACGATTATATTTTTCCAATGTCATTTTCTCCAGACATTTGATTTATGTGTTATCTGATCAATGACAAGTTTAAATGTTGGGGGATGTTCATTCTTCCAGAATAAAAGTATACATTTCTTGGCAAAATATGTTATTGTGATTAGTATTCTGTAATGTTTGGGATTCAGTTTAAAGTTTGGCATGTCATTTAGCAGGAAAAAACATGGATTTAGGCTAATTTCGATGTCTAAAACGGCTTTTGTGAGAGCATGAATCGAATCCCAGAAATGTTTCAAGAGATCACGATCCCAAAACAGATGCATAAATGTTCCTTCTTTTATTTTACATCTCGGACAGTTTGGAGAGTTTTCTTTGGAAATTGTATGCATCTTTATGGGTGTGAGGTAAAATTTGTTGATACATTTAAAGTTTGCTTCTTTGATTTTATTGCTTGTGAATGGAAAATGTATTCTTTCACAAATATTGAGCCAAGTAGTTTCATCTATCTGCATCCCTAAGTCCTTTTCCCAGATCTTTTTTAAAGTTAGAAAGGATGACTGAGCTCTTTTAGAAGGAGTTTTTCTGATTCACTTTTGTATGGGAACATGCATTTTCTGTTTGCATTCACATACAGCATCATAGGCTGAGGTCTATATTCTCTGTGTCCAAGTAGCAGAGAGAGAACAACAGTGTCCCGGTATGACTCAAAAGAGATTTGCAGCAAATGAGCTCATCCATCAGCAGAAGCGTGTGTGTGGACAAGGGGATGATGAGGGTGAGGAGGAAGATGAAGAGAGACGGTGGGGCGGAGCAGGGGGCTGTGAAATGTGACGGCAGTGGCATTTCCATGCTCTCCGGCACCTGCTTTTGTCCTTTGGATGTTGCAGCTTGAAGACCTGAGCTCGGCCTGGTCCTTGTCGAGTCCATCTGAAGCTTTGCCATTACTCTGAAGAAAGTCATGACATTTAGAGGAGTCACATTTTTACCTGCTTTAACCACCAGCAAGTCAGCATTTACTCCCTGGAACAGATTGTTTTGTATCTCTGTTATGCTGTTCCAACCTCTCAATGAAGAAATGTCATATTAAAAGGGAGTGAAATATTCAAACGCAAGACATGTTAGCATGGTGGTGCCATAATTAAATATATTCAAGAATGCTTGTGCACATTTAACCCAAATTGCAGCCAAATATATTTCTTATTTTTAGAAAGTTTGGGATCTCCCTGGAATACAAATATATATAAGTGCTCTGTGAGTTTAAACAGAGCTTGACTGAACATAATTATTTTTGTCCCAACTGACCTACGAGGGGCTCGGTGCAGTTAAGGTTAATTGTGCATGGCTACTAATTTTCAAGGCCTTTGAAGATGAAGAAGACACAAGATTGATCTGGAACAACAGATGGCTGGCCTTTAAGTCATTGATCTGTGGTCAGAGTTTAAGAGGTGGCTTGATTAAAAGGTGTACTAGATGTCATCAGTAAGGAATACTTTCTTGGGTAGGCATTTTTAGTAACGTTGTAATAGCCAGATGCTGCAAAGACATAAACATTTAACTTTAATTGCAAATTAGGAACACTTATAGGGTAATTTGTGTTTAAAAAAACAAGCTTGACTTCTAGATTCAGGCTCACTCCCAATTCATGTACTGAATGTGTCAAGCCATACCATTTTAATAGCCCATATGTGGACCACAATGATGGCAGTTTTAGCTCTCAATATTATAGTAATTTTTGACAAGATTTGGTTCTTCATAAAAAGGTAGACAAAAAATGTTTTTAACGGCCGAAATGACAAGTGTCGCTTAGCTAGACTCTAGAACAGTGGTTCTCAACTGGTGGATCGCGACCCAAAAGTGGATCGAGGACCCGTTTCGAGTGGGTTGCAGATGTGTGAGTGAAAAAAAAAAAAATAGGTCAAACTTTTATTTTGAAGGCCCGATTTCCTAACACTGTGCATGCAGTAGGCGTTGGACTGGAAGTACTGGAGACCATAAACGGTTTTGAAAACTTCTGTCACGTAGTGATCATCTTCTCAATAAAACATCTTTGCTGATGTTTTTTCGAGTCTTCTGGCCAATCAGAATCAAGATTGTTGCCGGAAGTCTCCACGGAGAATAACTTTGAGGTATAACTATTCTTTATACATCCATGGGTACAACTTCAGATACAAATGAACACATAATGAAATATGACCCCCGGTTTGATGATTGACAGGTCACAGAACAATGGGGGCTATCTACCCTTACCCACAATTTAAAGTAATTCACACAGACTATCTCCTCTTTGCTCTTCTCTCTGTGAGGAGCAGCAAGTTCAGCTGTCAGAACTAAGTGAAAAACAAACAATGGCATAAAATATTATTAATTTGTCGGGTAGCAATAGATTTATTTATTTTCTTCTCGGAGTGTACCAGAATGCGTAGTTGATATGTTAGTAATCCCCCCAGACCCCCCTTCTGGGGGTTGGGTTTTCAGCATGTGTGCCTTTTTATGTTATACAGTTCAGCTTTGATTCCATCATCTCATTAAACCTTTTTTAAAAGCATACTTTAGTTCTGTGAAGGGATATAAGGGATTTATGTACTTCACTTTAATTAACATTGTATGCTGAAAAGCGTATATATTACAGCACGATTTTTTGTTGAATAGATTTGAGTGGTTCAACATTTCGGGTCGCGTTCTATTGACAAAGGAAAAAGTGGGTCCCAAGGCCTGACCAGTTGAGAACCACTGCTCTAGAGAGTCTAGCTGCTAGAGCTAGCCAGCAATGTAAGCTAGCATTAGCTCTGCAAATTAGTTGATACGCAGTCTCCGGCTGACTCTTTAAGTTTCAGCTTAATGGTTTTAAAACAGTCTTGTAAATGAAGTCTCAAATATGTACTCGATTGATATAAAGGCCTACATTATAGCCTACCAGGCTAAAAGACTGGGGCTAAAGCTGGGTGTCAAAAATGTAGCATTGTCATTTCTCGCCAGGTGATCTGTGTAGAAGACAAAACATACATTTCTGTTCTTGTTTGCAAGTAAAGAGAACATTGGAAATGAAGAATGTTAAAAATGAACACCTAGTCCAAGCCAATGCCTCCCTGCATTATTTTTGATGATCTATTCATTGGCGTCTACAGATGACCTACCATAGATAGTCCACTAAGCCATTAACGGCAACCCTCCAGATTCCACAGGAGGAAGTAAGGTGACTGATAATCTTCGAGCCCACATTTATACTCCTCACACACCCTCATCCAATTTAAATCGTTGAAAACATCAGTTTATCTTACAGAAGGAGGTTTTTTTACCCTTTGCAGTTAATTATGTAAAGATGAATTGCCTGATTAACTGTCATTTCCAAAAGCGATGTCATAGAGACACAATCTTTACTCCTGGCCTTCTGCCCAATTTCATGGGTGAAAAATTGCTCTGAGCTCCAGAGCTACTCGTACGAAAAAAAGATAATAGCTGGCTGCTAGTCCTTTTGTTTTTACGTCTTTGTTTTTGTGCACTTTCTTTTCCAGAGATGGCCAGTTTGTCTTACGCAGGCTGGAAAGAGAGCTGATATCGTTTCCCTGAGGAAGCATCTGGGCCACACCAGGTGAGAGTTGATCTGTGAGTGATAAGCAAATATGGAACAAATGACCCCTTCTGTTGATACAAATATGTGGTGTCTAGCTGAGTTTTCCTGGGGGAGGACTGCAAAAGCAGCATATGGAAAAATTCACATTTAAAAATAACATACCTCTTAAAAAAAGGTTTCAGTTCTTGTGTGTCCTGCAGGGGAGGAGTCCTGGCAATGAAAAAGCGCTGGCATTTGGTCCGATGTGTGTGTGTGTGTGTGTGCGTGTATTTGTGTGTGCAACCCACCACCCCACTAGAGACAACATCCCCTGGGGGCTCCAAGGGTACTTCCAACCAGCTGACATTTCTGACGGCCTCTGATAGAGCCTAGAGTGTTGAATTATTCATACAGGTGTTATGGGGAAAGGTTGCTATTTTCACAGGAGATACCAACCCCCAGATGAATTATGGCAGTTTGTCCCTGCATGTGAATAAAGTACTAATGATTTGGGTCTGTGATGCCTTTAAGGACAAATGGCAGCCCATTTTACTTTCAGCTCTCATGTCTAAAGCCTGTACGTCTCAATGCTCTTCTGGCAATCTTACACTTAATCAGCAAGCTTTAATTGTTTTCAGCTCGGACAGGTCGAAACATTTGACACAAAGTGGTCTGTTTTTTAGCACTCAATATTTCATTTTGATGAATTAAAATCATGAAATATGATTATCAACATTGTCTTTTCTCACCACAGTAATGGCACTAAAGGGTCAGTTCAACCTAAGAACAAAAAATTAATTGTGTCCCCTTTTAGTGTGTTTAGCTAAGGAGGAAACTAATGATCTTAACCTGTTAACCTGTTAAGCCCTGAGCCTGTTTTTCAGGTCTCAGGCTCGAAAATGACATTCCCAGAACAAATGACCATATCTTCCCTTCTAAAAGGGTTAAATTAATAATCTTTTTCCTCAAAGTAATGACAAACCTGTGAGTTGGATGTAAAAAAGTCAGAATCAATATAGATGTTTTTTATTTTAAAGAAAATTCAGATTTTACATAGTAAAAAACTGTAAATTATAGTGACATTCGTATAATTCAGTGATAATGTGGGTACCCATCGACTCTGTGTCACCTCACGATGTGAATCGATGTCGATTTTTCAAAAAGAAACCCACAATGCTAACACTGAGCCTCTGAATTAGCAACGAGCAAAAAATGCTAACAGATTACTGCACCGAAAATCACTCGCAAAACCTTATTATTTATCTTTTCTCCACATCCATGACATCGTTTCACATCGTGAGGTGACACAGAATCGAAGGGTACCCTCATTATCACTCAATTATACGAAATCGCGACGTTATAAACAAAAACAGACATCAAAACATGTGGCGCTAGGTAGCTAAAAATGCTAACATGGTTACCTTGTCTCTGTAGTCTGCTCCAAAGTGGTCTTCAATGGCATTAAAAAGATAAAAACGCTGCTGAAGTTAATCCATAGGTTAATCCAATGTGTCTGTGTCCCTTTGAAATGATTTCTGATAATCCATGAGCAATAAAACGGATGATCCATGCTTTTCCGTTTCTAGATGTCAGAGCTAGAGTGTAGTTTCACTCTCATGCAAAACTACATGCGCAAAGCCCCCACATTTTTGTTTTACAACGAGTGTGTGTGGGGGGATCCCCCTTCGATTCTATTGGCTCTAACGGTCAGAAAGAGGTGTCAACCATCAAAATCGACAAAGGGGGGCCAGAGATATGGAAAAAAACCCATTTCCACCCAAATCACCTCAGAGATGGAGTCTTTTTGCTAAACCTCTCTAAAAAGGTCAAATGTCACTTGTGTTGCATCAATCTTGATACAGGGTACTTATTATATGTTGTACTTTGGATTCCTAAAGCTTTTAGTCTACCTTACCATCATCCAAGGGTAGTTTTCACTATAAGTAAAAAATAAGTTTTGGACGGACACTATAATTTACAGTTTTTTACTATGTAAAATCTGAATTTTCTTTAAAATAAAAAACATCTATATTGTTCTGACTTTTCTACATCCAACTCACAGGTTTATCATTACTTTGAGAAAAAAGATTATTAATTTAACCCTTTTAGAAGGGAAGATATGGTCATTTGTTCTGGGAATATCATTTTCGAGCCTGAGACCTGAAAAACAGGCTCAGGGCTTAACAGGTTAAGAGTTACTGGTGGGTTTTTTAAGCTTTATACCTCTTTTTCACCAAAATTAGCACTTTCTGTTCAGCTTTTTGAAACACAGGAAAATCATTGATGAAGATCGAGAATCAGAGCTTTAGTGTCTTCCATTTTTAAGTGAAGACTACGATATACTTAATAATTAGATATGAGAATAGTTTTGATGATCTACTCCAACTCTCTGCAAGAAAGCAAGTGGACGTAGTTTCAATATTCAAACAAAGTAATTGAACAACTTGTCTTGCATGGTACTGTCACAGCTCTATTATTGAATTCTATTCACTCTTTAAGCTATACAGCTCACACAAACCATACGCAACTAATACGATTATCAAATATGGGTTTAGTATCAGTTTTGTTGGACATGGATGTTTGACAGACAATCATTTTTGTTTGCTGGCTGGCAGGTTTTAAGCTACAGATCAGAGCCACATGAATACATTGGATGCTGACAGCTGATTAAGAAGCCCCAGAAAACAGGCTGTACATTTTTCCATGGAGTTATGGTACTTGGACAGTACTTATATGCTGTGTAGCACATGGATCTGCTTGGAAAGAAACACTAAATTCATTAATATATCATTTTGTTTACTGTATAAGACCTTTAAAGGTAGACTGTTAAACCATCAGTTCACAAGGTTTATTTAATTCCTAGAAACAATAATAGTACTTTAAGTGCGGTCTGCAAACAAAGTTTTAAAGAGGAGGATTTGATCACAACTTCTCTGAGAGGTGGTATATGTATGATAACACTTTGTGACATCCAGATATAGAACATAATGTATCCTGACAAGGGAAAATAATTCCCCTTGTCAGGATCTTCATTAATTCCATTCATGTCAAAAGGAGTAAGGATGAGTGGTGTGGAAAAAAAACATTGGAGCTCTTTGACTTAAAGGTGAGGTAGGTAATTTTGGAGAAACCAGCTCAAGTGCGCTAGAATTTGAAAATACACAGCCGGAACAAATCTGCCACTTCCTTACAGAGCCCCTCCTCCAACACACACGAACGTGCACATGACCAATGGGGACACGAGATAAGTTTGTGCACAGATGGAAGGCTGACAGGCAGGTAGGCCATCCAGTTATTTTAGCCGGGCCGGCTAAAATGATTGGTCGTGCTTTTTACAGTACTACGGCTTCCACAGATGACATTTTTTTATGGATTTGTTGTCAAAGCACTTAAGATATTCATTGCTATCGGGATGTTAAGAGCATTCCATGGAATATAACAAAAAGTGTATCTCGAGCCGGTTTCTCAAACTTACCTACCCCACCTTTAAGGGCCAGCTGTAGCTCAGGAGTTTGAGCATGTCATCCACCAATAAGAATATCGACATTCTGATCCCCGTCTCTATATAAATGCAAGTCCATTAACAGAATTCTGAAAAAAATATCACTATCCTTAGATTAAAAACACAGAAATATCAGAAAAACTGGTTCAGGGTGTCTAATAATGTATTGCAAATGGCCCTAATCCTCCGTAGGACGGGGATTTGTCACATAATGGAGGTAATCCCAAAAACACATACACAGCTGTAATAATTGTCTCCTTTTGAAGATGAGGTGGAAATTAGGACACATTTAAAGATTTTGCACCACAACTGTCATGTTATTTACAGGATGTCTAAGGATCTGTATGGATCTTGGTAATGCTTTCATGGCTTTAACCAGTCCTTATGCATGCATTGAGTAATTTCTGTCACAATATGGAGGTGAACTGTGGTTCTCCTTGAAATGGTCTGATGTGAAAATAACATCAGGGTCCAGTTTGATTTCTTATTTCTTGCTGTTTCTTTCCTGTTCTGTTTCAGTAGACGCTACAAAGCTTAATCAGCGTTTTGGCTCGTACCCTTGCCTGTGGCAGTCTGTCACGTATGACTGTGCCATCTTGTGTTGTCGTGGCCTGCCATTTGTCTCTGGCGATGTTGACACGAAACATCCCACGCTGTCTTGTCAACACTGCTGCGAATCCTGTTTCTCAACACGTTGCAGATGACAGATAATACCTTCCATTCTTCTGCTAGAGTTATAATTAGGATTTAATTATTAAATGTGTTTGAAATTCCTTAATGTCATGCTGCAGTCGCTTGTGCATCATACCCTGCGAAATCCAGGCTTGAATCATAACTCATGCTTCAAAAATGCACCTGTGCGATTATGACACACGGACATCTTAGTTGGTCTAATCACTGTATGGATTCCTAACCACCACAAACCCTATCTCTTTTTGTTGCCTGGCAACAAGCTGCCATCCAAAAAAAAAAAACGTCCCCCCCTCTACCAACACCCTCCCTCAATGCACAAATGTGGACATTTTTTAAATCAATTTTTAACCACCGTTCAAGCCTCCGTTCCAAGCGCCGTCGTCTTTAATGAGCTTTTCAAGCCAGCCCGATTTGTGGTCATGATTCACTCTCACAAAAGAAGAACAACTTGTTATTGACTGGGAAGACAGACGGTGGTGATGAGAAAAGGCA
The DNA here is from genome assembly GCF_902827165.1 of Trematomus bernacchii. Taxonomy (NCBI): domain Eukaryota; kingdom Metazoa; phylum Chordata; class Actinopteri; order Perciformes; family Nototheniidae; genus Trematomus; species Trematomus bernacchii. The sequence continues at coordinate 15,709,760 of NW_022988043.1, forward strand.
TAATGGGGTTTCACTTCAGAGCTTCTTGGCTTTCAAACACAAAAGTTTCATTGTGTGTTTGCGTATTGACACTGCTTCTCCTCCATGCCTTTTATTTTCTTGTCACACCAAATACTGCAGCCTTCCATTGACTCGGCCGCTTTATTCTCTCTGCTGCTTTCCCTCTCGGCCCCTTTCTTCCCCTTTAGCACATTATTATTTAGCTTTCATGTTACATTCAGGCTTAGCCGGTGCTGTTGCACAAACATTTGTTTATGTGGTGCATCAAACACAATCAAAAAGACACCCACTAGCCTGCCATTAAGAATATATTAATCAATTAAAATAACAACCTTATATGAACTAAAGTGAAAGAGCCACTTGAGTACAGAGTGCTAACAAAATGAGTCACGTCTGAGGCAAGGTCACCAAGCAACCTCCCCCTCTATTGGCAGCCGGCAGCTACTCTGGGGAAAAACTTTTTTGCACATTTGAAGCTACGAGTCATTAGCGATGCTGATAGAAACACACTTTAATTAAGACTGCTGCATTTTGGACTTAGATGTCACATCTGAAGATTAATAAGTAATATCAGGGGTGTGGTGGTATGCAAATAGAACAGACATGCCTCCGAGCTAAACTGGTGCACTCTGTGTATCGCCAAACTGAGCCAAATTAGCATGCTGCAGTACAAGTGCTCTGTGCCCCCCTCCTAGGCTGAAGTGCTTGGCTCTACTTGTGGGCAAAATATTACCAGCCAGCTGCTCGCTAGATAACAAAATAAGAAGTGGAGCAGAAGAGGATTGGAACATATGCAGGCATATGTGCCGTTTGTGCTTTATCCTCGCAAAAGTTCCACTTGGCCTTTAACAGAAAGGTTACGAGAGTAACTATGGTCACCGTGCCTCAGACCCCTCACTTTACTACTTTTGCAAAACTTTGTATTTTGTAACCTTGATTCCTATTTCATATATTGATTTAGTAGATACTGGGTTCCAATACGTATGTGCCTACTGCAATACACTCAAGATGTTGTTCCTGCTTGAGCTTCTGCATTTTCAGGCTCTTCGACCAAGAGGACTAGAGACAGTTAAAGGCTCACTCAACTTGCATACATCTTTTCAAATACGTCTCTAATACAATGGTGGGAAAATGCTTCTGCAAAGATTTTTTCATTGCATTATTACAAATGGCCACTGAAACACATTTGCAGCCAAGCTTAATGGAAGTTAAAAGTTCCCTATTATGCTTTTTGGGGTTTTCCTTCCCTGTAGTGTGTAGTATAGGTTTGTGTGCATGTAAATGGGCTGCAAAGGCAACAATCCCCTCCAACACATTGCACGTGATAGGCTAAGGGGCCGGACATCTCTAAGTGTTTGACCAATCACAACAGAGCCGTCAAGCTAACCAATCAGAGCAGACTGGGCTCTGGTTTCAGACAGAGGGTGAAAAGAGGTGCTGCAGCACAGGCAGTATGAGAACAATAAAGACATTTTTAAACATTAAAGCATGTTAACGTGTCCCAGTAAAGGCACAAGATATAAATATGGAACTTGAACATTAGCATAATAGGGCCCCTTTAAAACAAGGGAGAAACACAGGGTTTGATAATGGGGTTTAACACATGTAACTGAACCTGCGATGCATGATCAAATATGCTAAACATAAAGGATTGGTGCTGTCTGACAGTCGTAACTTTTTGGGTACTCTTGAATTGATGAAAGCTGATACCCAATAGAAGGCTTTCAATTTGAAAGCATTGGTTTATGGGTACACCAATATATCTCAGTCTGTATCAAGTACACTCTGAACTTCACTTCAGACTGTAGTATGAGTTAACTAAGTGTAACTCAATATAAGATATATACATAGAAGTATACATATGAATATACTATACCTATTGTTTGCAGATACCGTACAGTATGTGTCTTGTTGCATGTTGTAGTAGCATGATGAGTAAAAACCCACAAATTACCAATTCATCACAACATTTTTCACATGTGACCTTTGTAAAGGGGCTCGCACTGTTAGTTTTATAATTACAGTTGGCTGGAAATGACAATTTCATTGAAACTACATAAACATTCATATTTAATTATTACCTATTCTGTAGAATTTGGTTTTATTATCACACTGAAATGCCCTGGTCTTCCAACATTGGTAACATCTATGTAAAACGAACCAGAGCCTTTTTTACATTTTAAATCACATCCCTGTAATATCCCTTTGAATCTCAGTTGATTCAAACAATAAAACATCGTACTCCCATCTTAACTCTCCACTCCAGCTCAGCACAGAGAGCTTCGTCGCAGAGTGAACTTTGACCTGGTTTTCCTCTGCCTCCTTCACTCACTAGAAGGCGATGTAAAATGATTAAGAAACACTGAAGTGTGTTAGCTCAGCCGCTCCACTGACAAAGCCATCACGACAGTTGCTTCTAAGCAGCCTCTTTTAATTTTCCACTGCAGCATTAATGCAAAGGTAATTACGCGTGCAGTATGAGAAAAACAAGCAAACAGTATTTGAGGAAAGGTTATGGTTGAAAGCTAAACCTCTATAATTAAGTCATTAATCTGGCCAGATGTAACACGTTTCTCCCATAATGCTCTAGTTAGGTGTCATTTGTGCCTGCCTGCAGCTTTGGTGTGCTCTGATTTGCATGATTTACAGTGCACTTTGTGTATGTGTGTGCACGTGCGTACATGCATGCTCGATGGATGTGAGGGATTATTGTAAAGTCACGTGAGCACGTCTGACCGTAACTCATGGGCTGTGATGGTTTTTTGTTTGTCTGACAGGATATTAATGTGTGGGACTGGCATTTGTTCTCTCTGCGATTTTATCTGTCATTTTGATTCCTGGAAAGTGAACATTTATCATCATTAAAGCGTGACGGTGCTGCCCTGTATTTATGACTCCCGCTCCTGTCTCCATGCTTTGCAGGCGTTTGGCGTCGGCAATTAAGCGAGGCCAGAGCTACTTCCACCTCCTGCAGAAAGAGGAGCAGGAGAAGCAGGAGGAAGATGAGAGGCAGCGGATGAGGAGGGAGGAGCAGCTGAGAACAGAGCCACGACCTCCCAGTTTCTCCTCCGACTCCGACAGCGATTCAGAGGGGTGAGCTCACATCAGCTCAGTGTATTTTCATATTTCTTGCAGTTTCACTCATTGGCGCAGTTTATCTCTTTTTAGACCACCTTAGATGCACTAACAATGTGTCAAATGACAAAAGAAATGTGCTCCTTATGACAATCAAGTTTAAAGGGGCCCTATTAAGCTCATTTTCAGGTTCATATTTATATTTTGTGCCTCCACTGTGAAATGCTTCCATGCTTTAATGTTCAAAAAGCTCTTTATTTTTCTCATACTGCCTGTGCTGCAGCACCTCTTTTCACCCTCTGTCTAAAACCAGAGCCCTGTCTGCTCTCATTGGTTAGCTGACTGGCTCTGTTGTGATTGGTCAACTGCTTAGAGATCTCCCATCCCTTAGCCTATCACGTACAATGTGTTGAAGCGCTAGCCAATAGAAGCGCGAGTTTAACATAGTGATCAGTATTTTACAGAATTAAACAAAGGAATCTAATGGAGGCGTTTCAGGCAGGGTGGGAGAGAATCTCCCTCTGGAGGGAACTTTGGGATTTTAACCTTTGCAGACCATTTACAAGCACAGAAATCTATATAGCACACTACATGAAAGGGAAACCCCCAAAAAGCATAATAGGGCTTCTTTGACCAAATCACTCGCCTCACATGTTTTGTAGCCATATATGAATTTCATTGGAGATTTATACAGTCCAATTATGATCTCCTATTATCATGGTCAGATATAGATTATAAAAAAAGATGTGTTTCAAGATCCAAGTTCTTTATTACCATATGCACAACAACTACTTGAAGCTGAACAGTAGTATTGCAAATGAATAAACTAGGTTAAACAGGAATAGATTTAACTTCATAATGAAAGGTAACGTGTATATATATATCCAGAGATGTCAACAGGAATGAAAAGCTAATATAGCTAATGTATATCAGTAAAGGCTAATTGAAGTCATCCTTAGTTGATGGTACCAGTTTAAAATAACTCGTCACATCATCCATATGTTCACATGGTTCTAACAGCACTGTATGTCTGCTGCGTTCAGGTGGCCTCTGCTTACAGAATCCAGCTGTTCAGGTGTGACTGTAGCGTGGCCGCGCAGGAAGAAGATCCAGTCAGCGCGACCTTTCACCCCCCTCCATCACTCTCTCAGCTCCCCTCTGCTGAGTGAAGCACCGAGGTAAGGTTTACTGTTCACTGCACGGCCTGTTTACTTAACCAAGATGGTGGCCTTTATATGAGATGCATATATGTGCGAGTGTTTTATTCTACTTAAGGTTAGAAGCTGCCCGAGCAGTTTAAGAGCAGCACCACACACACAGTAAAAAGAGACGTGAGAAACACAGCCGCCTCCTTTTCGTCCAACTATAAGTCGATAGCCTTCAGGTTAACAGTGCTTATACAATGTTGTGCTATACTTCACCATATGCAGTTCATAGGTGGAGTTACTGTAGTGTAGATGTAGCTGGAAACTGGAGCTGTTTGCTGTTTATACTCCACAAATAACTCTTAAAGTTAGTCTTAAACCAGAAAATAAATGTCTAGGCTTTGACCTATACAAATAAATAGTTTGTGGGATCAAATCATTTAAAAAAGACGCATTTAATTACCCATGGTCATTCAGTGCCTCTTATAGAGGGGTGCAGTTATGGCGTAGGCCAGACTCAGAAGTTAGCATAGCAAATGGGTCCCTCGATAAAAAGCAATGGGATTTGGAATTCGGTAAATTGAAGAATATAAGCTCTGTGGCCATCACACATTTATGATACTCAACATGTTTGTTCAGCAGGATAATCTCTACATATTAACTCTACTTTGTGATTTTTTAAGCGTTAATGCAATTGCCAGGGTTTTGTCTAAACCGGGTAACAGGAGCGCTGTGCTATTTTTACCAAAATGTCAATTTCCCCCCTAAAATGTGATGCAGGAAAACAATATCTCTGTTAGTCTAAAACTGTATAATTACTACCGTCAGAAGGCCTAGACAGCTTTGTTTTTACGGAGCTCCGACGTCACGTTGTTGGTTACATCCGCAGCGCCATCTTGTTTAAGGCCGTCATGTTCTCTCGAGAATTGATAAATCATATATACCAGATCAGCGCCACAGTATTGCCCCCATATTATATTTTTATAGAAAAACCTCTGCAAACCACAAGTAAAAAGCTAACGCTAGGCTATAAACGACTGCATCACCACCGCAGACTTGTGTCAGCGTTATTTAGTCACTTGTTTGCAACCGCCGTTTTTATGACACATAAACACTTCGAACATCCCCCTGTGGAGTGATTACTGGCACATTTTATGTCGTATAACAAAATATCAAAATCTCTTCAGCTTGTGTTAACCACAGACCTTATTTCAGGCTTCTAACCACACACACATTCAAAAAACCTTTGACTTTGAGACAAGGGAACAGGAAGTGGTGAAATGCTGTGTTATTTCTGGGTCCTAGGAGTCATAACTGCACCACTCCATTATAATTTAGCATAAAAAGGTATCTTATTATTGATTATCATTGTCAAATGTTCAAATCAGGGCCTAGGTTTTGTTGCATTTTCTAAGAATCCCTGTACAGCAGTAAAGAGAAAGTTGAAATGTTGAAAAGGATTTGATTTTAAGGAGTCACTGCACTTTTTCCAGCCTCTCCTGTCTGCTGGTGTTCATCCGTGTGATTCATGTCAAACAGATGTGTTATTACACCTCAGCAAACATCAAACACAGAAAAACAAACAGGCGGATACCTGAATATTTAATGCCAAACATCTGAAATTGACAGATATTCGTGATGCTTTTATTTTCTATTGCTTTCATATGGCAGGATCCTTTGATGCTGTGTGAACCGGAGCTAACCTTTCGGAAAAACGCGTCAGAACAAGTTTTTTTCTGGTAAATCTGCCTCAGCTGTTGGCTGCCAATATACACACTGAAGTCTGGTTCACAAAAGCAACATTTAGTTTCTGCTCTGCGAGTGTTATGCACTGCTTTGATCTTGTATGCAAGATTTGATGGCAATGCTCCCTACAATCCACAAGTACCGGCTTCTAACAAAAGTTAAATACAGAATCTATCACACTTTATGCAGTGACTAGTGTGATGTGGTTAAAAAAGTTGTTAATCCAGAACAGACAGACCGCTGTCAAGGATTTATGACCGTTGTTAAGGACGCTCAAATCTGCAGAAGTCCGGTCGATTGAACTGTATACAGTTTGGCTGAAAAGCAAACTGCATGCAGTTTGCTTTTCTAACTGACAAGACAAGAGCGACAAGAAAACAGCGGAGAAGTAACGGGCAGAAACCCTCCTTTTTACGCAGCGGTCCAGACAGAGACATCAAACGGCGACACATATTCAGTTGCCAGTTACTTTGGCATTAGGGCAGGGATATCTAGATACTTTCCAAGGTTTGACATAATGAATTGTGCTAATTTTAAAGCAAGCAACGATGTTTTCAAATCTGTAATCAAAAAGCTCCGCCTTCCTGCCGTTGCGTTGCTCCGTTTTTTTGCGGACTATTTTCCTTAGCGGATGCATGTCAATTTAAATCAATACATACAACTATTTTTTAAATCAATAAAATCATTTTCTAAATCCATAAAAGCATTTCAATTAATAGTGGGAGTCATATCATTACTTTGTTGAGAATGTGGCCATGTAATAAGTGGGATAATGTGCAGCGACTTGGTCATTATGGGGAAAAGAACACCTTCATGCAGATCTAGATCCCTCCGCTTCGCGTCGGGCTCCTGATCAGCCTGTCGGTGTTCTTTTCCCCATAATGACCGCGTCGCTGCACATTATCCCTTACATAATTGCCATCAATAAAGCCATGATAGCCATCCAAAAAGTATTTATAGACTGTTTTATGAAACAATTATTAACAAATGATGCAAATATCTACATCTATCTTTATAATGCTTATAGATGTTTTACAAGTGACGTTTTAAAGCCCACCTGTTCAGATCTGCCTACTCACTGTAGTGCTCCCCATTATATGTTTCATTTGTGTCCACTTAACTGTCTCCTCCATGATTTCCTGTTTGTGTTTTTATCATGTTTTGTTGCCTATTAGCGTTTTATTTATTTTTTAACAAATTGTACGGTGTCCTTGGGTGTCATGAAAGGCGCCTAAAAATAAAATGTATTATTATTATTATTATTATTAAAGGTTTAAGAATAATTTGGTTACAAAATGTTATAACAATAAATAAATTATAGCATTATTCATAATTAGCAGTTTCAATTATGATAATATATCAAATAACTTGACCAAAATGTAAGTAAATACCAACATAGTACCATCTATAAATGCTGGTTATTGCATCACGTTGGGTTTACACCAAGGACTCCTGTGTTTTACATCAGTGTTCCACAGGGACACATCTACAGCCCGTGTTTATGATGCATCCCCCCCGAATCAACATGCATTAGGTCTGACAATGCATTATTGCCACCGCCAGAATAGTCCTTGCTGTATGGTGAGACCTCAGTAAAAACCACAGCCGTGTTGGAAGGCTGTTACCTGACATCTGACGGATCCTAATCTAACACATTAGCCGCCTGGCAGACAAACAGCCTGGTCGATAATGAAAAGAGCTCAGAGCGACCCGGGGCGGCAGCATTTGTGCACGAGGAGAAAAAAGAAGGCAGACTTCATATTGTGTGTGATGTGTTTGGAGAGATCATCAGAATGGATGTGGTAATAAAGCCTCGAAGCGTGAGAGTGTCGAGCTGATGGACGGCACCGCTTGACTGCAGGTGCACGCTTTAGAGAGATGGCATGTTTTGCATTTGTTGCCACTACAGCAGCCCTTGTGTTTGAGTTGGTGTTCATGTTTCCATGATTTCATCCACTTATTTTACCAGCAACAAAAGAAATGAAGGGCGCTCACTATGATTGTTTTTGTTCCCATTTGAGAGGGCACTACACCATTGTTTCCTGTAGTGATATTTACCTTTTAATCCAATATCAGGTAGTTTCATTTAAGTTCAAGATTTTTCAGGAAACAAAGACTTTCACTATCAGGTATAACCACACTACCAGCATACAATAAACTATGATCATAAGGCATCATACAGGTTACCAAAAATGTTACAAAAAGGTAATAAAGGATTAATATTAGGAAATTGTCATATATTGCTTAAGAATATTGAATAAAAAACCCATATTAATTGTAGTGCCATTATTTATTTTATTTATTTAATCGTTTATTTGGCAGGGACAATGCACAGTAATGAACACTTGAAACATTAAAATGTGTCAAGCGTAACAGTGCCAGATTTAGCTTTGAGCTAATTTCCATCCGCAGTCCCTCACATAAAACATTTAAGAAAATTACATTTGACAAACATAGCAAAAACAAAATACATGATATGCAAAAAGTGCAAAAGAGCAAGAGCAGCATACACAAGTATTTATGACATGGTAGTACAATATAGCAGCAACGACATGTAAAGTGCAAGAGAAGATACAAGAGCTACATAAAGTGCAAGAGGAGATACCCCTGTGTTAAAGTGCATTTAGCGGTGATTACACGGATGTTTGTTTCTCAACCATTCTTTGAGTTGACCTTTAAAACTATTGAGAGTGGGACAATCCCGTGTCTCAGTTGGGAGGCTATTCCACAATGAGCTGCCTTTAATGGAGAGGACATTTTGTCCAAAAGTGGTCTGTCTACGGTGGACTTCACAGTCTCCTCTGGTTTCTGACCTAGTGCAGCGTCCAGTGTGTTTTTTGTGGATGAATTCCCCTAAGGGAGGGGGGCCAAGTCCATGTAAACATTTATAAAAAAAACACATACTTTTAAAAGACTTAAAATTGTCAAAACTTAAGAAATTGTGTTTTTCAAGGATGGTACAGTGGTGGTATGAATTTGGCTTTCTGTCAAACACCTTGATAGCTCTCTTGTACAGCTGTTCTATTGGTTTCAGGTGTGTGGCACAAGCAAACGACCAGTTTGTAAAACAGTATTCAATGTGGGATAGAATCATACAGTGGAGGTATGACTTTGCAGCATTGACAGTTAAGAAAGGTCTAATTTGTTTAACATTTTCCATGTTGATTTTAATGGTATTGGATACTTTCTTGATATGTTTCTTAAAAGTCAAGTTCGAGTCCATTATGACTCCAAGATACTTGAAGTGGGAGACTAGTTCTATTTCTGCTCCGTTTAAAAACACATTGGATCCTTCGATTTTGACTGGTCGTTTACTGAACATCATGCATACTGTTTTTTTTTGCATTTAACTGTAAGCAAATGTTGTTCAGCCAGTGTTGAACCTTGTCCAAAGCTTTTGAGAGACAAGATGAGATCATTTCAGTGTTCTTCCTGTGTATAAAGATGACCGCATCATCGGCATACATTTGCACATTCAACTCAGGACATACATTAGGCAAGTCATTAATGTACAGTGAAAACAGTAATGGTCCAAGAATGGAACCTTGTGGAACCCCAACAGGGTTGACAAGGTAGGGCGATTTGGCACCCTTGACCAAAACACAGTGTTTTCTGTTCGATAAGTAAGACTTAAACCAATGTATTGAAACAGCCGAAAAATTGAAATACGTCAGCATTGTAAGGAGCACTTGGTGGTCAACAGTGTCAAAAGCCTTCCTGAGATCAAGGAAGACAGCACCTACATATGGGCTCGTGTCCAACATACATTTAACCTTTTCCACAAAGACACAGTTAGCTGTCTCAGTGGAGTGGTGAGCACGAAAACCAAACTGCATTGGGTGGAGTGGAGCGAAACCTTTGTCTAAATGTTTGGTGATTAGTTTTGACACCCATTTCTCAGCTACCTTAGAGACACAGGGGAGGATGCTGATTGGTCTATAATTGGACATCATTGCCTTATCCCCAGATTTAAAGATCGGTGTCACTGTGGCCACCTTCCAGGATGATGGGACTTCCCTCGTGCTGATAGATTGATTCACTAGCATAGTAATTGGCAGTGGCGAGCCGTGACTTTTATACCTAGGCCCTCTGACCCCCGCCCCCTTCCCTCGAAAAAAAAGAAGAGTTATTACGTCACAGCGTATACTTCAGCGGAATATCAAAACAACGGCCCGGGGTGCAAAACGCATCAACGACAGCGACCCTCTACCACACAAAACAACACCATTTATATAAACACCTATCATGACAGGGCACCCACAGCCAAGTCACAATTAAAAATGAATTAAGTCGGCACGGCACCACTTTATACACATGCATAAACTTCACAGCAGGCGGAACTTGTCATAAAGTCCGCGAAAATAAAGCCCACCCATTTAGAGGGAAGATATGATTGGTCAATTGTACTGTCATTTGACATTACTCTCTCATTGAGTTACTATAGCGGGCCCTCTGTGAATGTACAGAGGGACCAACAAGCTCTCCCGTCTTCACATAACTCGCAGAGACGGCATTTAACCCTTCACATTCCAACAGAAACTGAACAGGCAGATTCGAAGGATTTATTTCTTTGGAAATGTTATTTTAAATACAATTAAATCAAGTTATTTTGGTAAAACTAATGAAAAATATAACTAAAATGTTTAGTTTTTTTATGTTTTCAAATATTATTTTTTAGAATATCTTAGGCCCGCCGAGAGGGCCCTGACGGCTCGCCACTGGTAATTGGTTTTATTAGACCGTCGATATGTGTTTTTATAAAGTTGGTGTCTAAATCATCTGCATCCCTAGCCTTAGAACCTCTTAACCCTGAGATTATATTTTTTACCTCAACCTCTGTGATTTCCTCCAGGTCAAAAACACGGTGTGTCGGGCTAGGTGAGACCTCAGATGGCGGGAAGAGCTTTGTAATGTCCAGAGCACTAGTTAAGAAATACTCATTGAGAGAGCTGCTGGCCAATACAGCAGGGTCTTTTATCAGGGCATCATTGATTTTTTATTCTAAAACATTATTTTCCTGTTTGGTATGTTTACCTAATAGTTTATTTAAAATTTGCCAAACTTTTTTACCGTTACCTTTCGCACCTTCAATTATATTGATGAAGAAGTTAGCTTTGGCCTGTCTTATTGTTTGTGTTACCTTGTTACGAGCATGAGTACATTTATGTCTATCAGTGGATAGTCTGGATTTCAAGCTCTGCTTTAATAGTTGGTCTCTAGATTTCATTAAATTCCTGCATTGTAGATTCAGCCAGGGAAGATGATGTTCCTTCCTGTCCCTAAGGCACCCTCTCCTTGAGAAGGAAGACATTGTATCATTCATTTGAGATATAAACAGATCACTGTTTTCACCAATGTCTTCAGAGGACAGAGTGTCCCCCCCAATCAATCATTTTCACTGCATCCATAAAACGTTGTTGCAGGTTTTTGGGGATGAAGCGAGAACCCAAGGCAGGGGTTTTAGGTGTGGCCATCAACCTTTTTTTGGTGAGTTTCCTGGTAAAAAGAATAAGATTATGGTCAGAAAGACCAGTCAGGAAGTTGTAGGTTTTAACTATTCTGTCAGCTTTGTTAGTAAATAATAAATCTATCATAGTCTTAGAGGTTTTGGTTATTCTAGTCGGTTGATCCATTAGTTGTATTAAGTTGTGTTTATCCGTGATCCGTTTTAAGTTCTTTCTATTTTGTTTGTCATTCCAGTTTATGTTAAAGTCTCCTAAAATGATTAGCCCTTTGTTGGAGTCACAGGAATTCAGCATGAGTTTTACCTGATCATAGAAATCCACCTTAGCGGTGGGTTGTCGATACAGGCAAATCATGGTGAGGGACATTTCCTCAGATAGTGTGATTTCCACACCAACACAATCAAACTCAATATTAGCTGGAAGAGCAATCTCCCTACAAGTAATGGTATTCCTCTAATAAAGCAACACCTCCTTTTCCCTGCAGTCTGTCCTTCCTAAACACATTATATCCTGACATAGATACAATAGTTGATGGTGACGACTGTTTTAGCCAAGATTCAGATATTCCCAAACAGTCAATATTGGACTCAAGGAGGAGATGTTCTAGCGATTCATGTTTATTGCAAATGCTGAGGAAATGTAAATGTCCACTGAATAGTCCCTTCGGCTTGCACCGAGGATCCCACACTATTTTTGCTTGATTCACTGTTTGAAACATTTTTGTGTAACAGTGTTTTTTAAATACCGGATTTCTAGGCTTTACCTCGGTGCAGTTGTTGACAGTGGAGCAGACAGAGCTAGCTGTTGGTTTGTGGTTCTCTGTTGCTAGGCTGCTAGCCATCGGCGCGGACTCACAGTCCTCCGGCAGAGCTAGCTGTTCAGCTAGCTTGCCTCGTCTGAAGCCAGCCGGTGATGCGTGGATCTCCGCTGCTATGCCTTTAGCCCTCGGTGCGGCCCCCAGTCCTCCGATGGTGTGGAGATGGATCCTGCTGCTAGGCCAGTAGCCGTCAGTGCGAGACCACAGAGACCCGTCGGCAGAGCTAGCTGTTCAGCTAGCTTGCCTCGTCTGAAGCCAGCCGGTGATGCGTGAATCTACGCTGCTAGGCCGCTAGCCCCCAGCGCGGACCCGCAGTTCTCCGATGGTGTGGGAGCTATCCGGCCTCTTCTGAAGTTAGATGGTTGTGTGTGGATCTCTGCTACTCGGCTACCAGCCTTCGGCGCGGACCCGCAGTCCTCCGACGGTGTGGGTAGAGGTCCTGCTGCTAGGTCGGCAGCCGTCAGCGCGAGACCGCAGAGACCCGCTGGTGGTGCTAGCTGTTCAGCTAGCCAGCCTCTTTGGAAACCGGCCGGCGGCGTGTGGAGCTCAGCGGCCGGGCCGTCAGCTGTCAGGTCGATGGAAACGACGCCGGGACCCGGACACGGGTGGATATCTCCCGAGAGCAAGAGACACAGCATAGCCAATATCCCAATATTCTTCTTTTTTTCGTTTGTGTCCCTTTTTTGTGTTGGAGAGAGTCTGCCAGGAGTGCCAGATGAATGTACTGTAGATGACATGCCGACCATGGCCGAAGTGCTTGATATTGCAATATTCAGCCATGTTGCTGGTGCAAATAATGATGTATCCCCCGCGTGTTGTTTTACCAAGGGGGCAAGATGAGTGGTGTAGCCAAACAGAGGCCCGAGATTCAGAACAACCATACATAGATAGACCGCTGCCACTGCGCCCGAACTGCCCGCCGCCATCTCATTTCATTTTTCATTTAATCGTTTATTTGACGAGGGACAGTGCACATTGATGAACATTTAAAACAAATAATGCTTTAAAAACGTAAACATGCCAGATTTTAGCTTTGAGCTAGTTTCCATCCGTAGTCCCTCACATACAACATTTAAGAACATGACATTTATATACATAGCAAAATAAATTAGGGCTGTCAGTCGATTAAAATATTTAATCGCGATTAATCGCATGATTGTCCATAGTTAATCGCGATTAATCGCAAATTAATCGCACATTTTTTATCTGTTCTAAATGTACCTTAGAGGGATATCTTTCAAGTTTTTAATACTCTTATCAACATATGAGTGGACAAATATGCTTTATATGTTTGTTTATTATCATTTGAACAATTACAAATATTCTCATGAATATTAAACACAACAACCTCTGAACATTACAAATATTCGCCTCAATTCAACCTGGAACCTCTTTCATACAATAATACTGTGTGTGTGTGTGTGTGTGTGTGTGTGTGTGGTGTGTGTGTGTGTGTGTGTGTGTGTGTGTGTGTGTGTGGTGTGTGTGTGTGTGTGTGTGTGTGTGTGTGTGTGTGTGTGTGTGTGTGTGTGTGTGTGTGTGTGTGTGTGTGTGTGTGTGTGTGTGTGTGTGTGTGTGTGTGTGTGTGTGTGTGTGTGTGTGTGTGTGTGTGTGTGTGTGTGTGTGTGTGTGTGTGTGTGTGTGTGTGTGTGTGTGTGTGTGTGTGTGTGTGTGTGTGTGTGTGTGTGTGTGTGGAGACACTGTTATGAATCGTTGGAGCTATGTGCAGCTCAAGGCATATATGCTCGAATGGGAGCTGCCTGGACGCTGCAATCATGTTGCGCGTACGATCCGTGCTGAGTGTGCTGACTTTTCGTACAATGTCCCACTGTCTGGCTACCTGCATAAAGTCAAGTGCTCGGCGCAGTTGTCGGCGAAATGTCATTGAAACAGCTCCTTAAATCCGTTAGCGCAGCTAGCTAGCACCAGATGCTAACAACAACAACACGTAAGGTGTGCCTCGCTCGCGCGAGTCGCGCCACACATACACACTCCCTCCCGGTCCTCCCGATGGCCAGTCCGGGCCTGCCGGTGAGCGTGGAAGTGTGGTCTGCCACAAGCGGGCGGCAGGAGCGAGGCTGTCAGCATCAGCTTGTCGATGGTATTTTACACTCGATGCGCTCTGAAACTACGGCGGCCGAGGACAAAAAATACACATGCGTTAATCGCGTTTAAATAATTAGTGGCGTTAATTTTTTTTTGCGTTAACGCGTTATTAACGCGTTAACTTGACAGCCCTAAAATAAATACATGATATGCAGAAAGAGCATGAGCAGCATAGCATTTACCACATGGCAGTACAATGTAGCAGCTATGAAATATAAAGTGCAGGAGAATTGCTCTATTGCTCTCCTACAGTGCAATCCATTCCATTAAACATGAATCCACTAAAATCCAATTAATCCTGATTAAAGGGGCCATATTCTACTCATTTCCAGGTTCATATTTGTATGTTGTACCTTTACTGTGACTTTTTTTTTACATGCTTTAATGTTCAAAAAGGTCTTTATTTTTCTCATACTGCCTGTGCTGCAGCACCTCTTTTCACCCTCTGTCTGAAACCAGAGCCCAGTCTGCTCTGATTGGTTAGCTGGCCGACTCTATTGTGATTGCTCAACTGCTTAGAAATGTCCCGCCCCTTAGCCTATCATGTACAATGAGTTGGAACGTTAGCCAATAGAACGGCAGGTGTTGCGTAGTAATGTCACAATGTTACGGAAGTAAACAAAGGAATACAACGGATGTGGGAGAGAAACTCTCTCTGGAGGGAGATTTGGGATTTTAGCCTTTGCAGAACATTTACATGCACAAAAACATATATAACACACTAGAGGAAAGAGATAAACCTAAAAGCATAATAGGGCCCCCTAAATGTATTTTATGAAACACTTGAACCTGAATAAGCTGCACATTCTAGAACATAATTTAGACATTGTGTACAAAATAACATCTTCATTCTTTGTTTTAATTTTGTATGACACTAAAACAAGAATTTCTGCTAAGGTGCTCTTCAGCAAAGCACTCTGCCCAGGAGTACATTTGAAATGCTATGAGTGTGGAGCATTGGCCTTTTTGCCAGAAAATAAAATATCAAATGCATTTGTGTCACAAGACAAAAGCAGTCAGCAATATTTTTTTTATTATTTTAAAATCATTTTTCATCATTCAGAAAAAGTGTTACAGTTGTTAAACCATTTGCTTGTGAGTTGCAAGCTTGGGTCAACTACAACATGAAGCTCTGTTCCTTAAAAACACACTGAGCTATCATGCTTCATTATAACCTCTCCTTATGTGTTCTTATTGTGATCCAAGCCAGCATCATGTGTCCCACTCTCCTAAAATAGTGGAATATGCTGTAAAACATTCACGAAGTACCTATGTTATTTATTAGCTATGAAGCTTTACAATTCACATTCTACAAGTTGACCTTTGTCTTCTAAAAGTTAGTCTTTTTTTATTTCTGGACTTGGATGTGTTTTGTTCATAGTTCAAACATTTATTTTTACATACAGCATGAATATAACAAGACCAAGAACTTACGGCCCGTCCACACGGCGGCGTGTGTTGAAGCTTCAACGCTTCTGCCCAACTTTGAATGGGGTGACGTCACGCTTTGCCGAACTGCATTGTGGTTCCGTCGCTTCGCTTCAAAAGTAGAGCAATGTCCAACTTTTGAAGCTTCGACGGAAGCGTCAGCCAATCAAATCATATGCCAGTACAAGCTCTAGCCAATCAAACCGCGTGCTTGTGTGTCCGGGGCGGGAGATTCATGTGATTGGTTGTTGGTCGAGTTTCAGACACGCCCGCCGGCAAGCTTCAACGCACGCCGCCGTGTGGACGCTGCGTTATTCTTTGCCATGAAACCGAAAGCATTTCTTTAAAGTCAGTCTACTGGGTCAGGTTATAGTTTAGTGAAAATTAGGTTGAGGGCGCCCTGGTGGCTGGACCTTTATATCATACCCCCCCCCCCCCCTTTATCTCTCCCCAACCCTACCTCCAAATGAACTATTCATGTCATTTTTCAAATAGCTTCAGTTGTTCTGTAAAACAGGATGTTTATTGAAATGCATATTTGAAACAAAGAAATACAAATATATTGAATATATTTGGCCTGAATACAAATGGAATGTGTTATTATATAAGTCGTGGAAATATGAATTTGACAATTTGTTATAAAGAATATGTTTTTGCTTGCTGTATATTGAATTACTCTAATACAAAAGCATATGGGTACTTTTGGACAAACAAACCTCTGATAGACGTTGAAGCTCCTGTCTGTGTGTGCTGCTGCAGTAAGCTGATCTACCGCCAGCTCTGCTGTCTCAGTTGGCTCCTGGAGGCCCTGACTCTGGATCGCTCTGGCAGAGTGGGCCCCCTCACCGCCTGCTGGGACCCCGGGTTAGTAATCCTTTTGTCAAAGATTCTCAACACCCACACACTGTAAATACATGAACAAGAAGTTTCCTTTTTTAGCTTCCGGAGGACAATTTTGTAATCTTGGAAATACACCTCATTACACCCACCTGTTTGAAACGTATAAACTAATTTTTCCTAACAAAATTGAACTTGTTTGGCATTAAAGGTCTCCTATTATACTCTTTTTCATCAATATATTATAGGTCTCGGACATATGTCTCTGAAGTGTTTGCCTCAAAACACCAAACAGATCATTGTAGCATCCCATAAACCCCTCTGTTTCAGCTCTGTTTCAAAAGTGCTGATTCTCTGTCTGTTACTTTGGATGAAAATAAGGAGCCACTCCCCACGCCCCTCTGAGAGATATGTGGTTAAAAAGATCACAATAGTGCTCTAGGAGGAGATTCAGGTGATAAGGTGGGGGGGGTGGTACCTTGGTTGGTGATTGACTAATGGTTACACAAGCCAAAAAAACATTATGACATCATAAAGTGGCCAAAATCTGATCAGCTCATTTTCAGACAGGTTTTTATATAAATGGATCAGGCCAAAAAGAGAGAGAATCTTTGTTCCTGAAACGTTCAGAATCTCTTTACACAGAGGGGACACATGTTGATGTATAGAAGACATGAAAAAGTGGATTTTGCATAATAGGTGACCTTTAATATATATGTAGATGCATGATTTATTGATACTGCCACAACAGTACATCTGATGTGATTTTTTTCCTGAATATTGTTTTGAATATGATGGAGACACAAAAGTCAGGGACCGTCATCAATACATAATACATGAAATGTCATTCACATCTTCGTAGTGATTACACTGCCTGCAATTTCAATACAGAGGCTAAAACACAGCATCATGAATGACATCATCAGCGATCGGCTCATTGCGACGCTGACCAATGAGCAACTCCTGTCAGGACTGTGCTGTTTTTTTAAACGAGCCACCTGAAGAGACGTAGCATCTATACTGTAGAGCCGGGGATGAAGGGCTGCTGATCCGGAGCTGCAGGCCAGGAGCGAGCTGACAGTGCTGGATGAAATATAAAGTCCAAATCTCCGTAGGGGGTCCAGGCTTAGCGAGGAGATTGCATTCTTCCATCTTCGTCCCCACCCTCCAGGTCTCAGCTCCTGTGATATTGACCCACCACAGGGTGTTGAGGGTGAGGAAATGGAGAAAAAGTGCAGAAGCAGCAGCCGTTTGGTGCTCAAACGCGGATGTTTTACCCTCGCTATTGCTGTTAAATTGCATCTGTAGTCCGTTTTAATTCCTCAGTGGCGTTTTATTCCAAATTTCCGTCTTTTGATTCTTTTTTTTGTATCCTTTTATGATCTTTATGGCCTCTCTCTAGTGTCAGAGGAGAGCAGGACTAGGAGAATAGATTAATTCATAAATGTTAAAAGCGACTGCTTGGTCTCAATAGCTCCTTGTAGAATGTAGTAAAGGAATATTATTGCACACTACTGTAAAGCTTGAATAATTGATGGGAAAATGAAAAAGAAGAAGAAAAGCGGAAGGAAAGGGAATAAAAGAGCTACAAAGAGAGGTTTTGTTTTGCACCCAAACGGCGTCATGTTACCCTCCAGGGCCTTCACTCAGCTTCAAATCCAATTTCCCAGAAAGTCTTAAGCTTTATGGGCCAAATGATGCAGCTGAGGTATTACTGTACAGGAAGACAAGGAGAGGTTGAAATGAAACATTATCACAAGGTTGCGACACTGCTGGGCTTCCCACCAGGCAGACGGCTCTGATCTTGGGCATCAATCTAAAACACTGCACAGTTTTTAGAATAAGATGAATTATGATTTTGATAATGGCCCGAGCGACTCTGGAGCTGTCTCTGCCTGGAAGGCTGCTTTCGACTAGTGGTGAGTCGCAGAAGGTCAGCGGAGTGATGAATGTTTCACACCGGCAATTATTTTCAATTCACAGAGACCCTGGCCGAGGCAGAACCACGATAAAGATGCTGAAAAAAGAAAGAGCCATTGAGAACAAATGGGAGCAGTTTGTTTCCTCCAAGGTATAACACTCTTGTTTACTATTTTTTTTTATATCACTTCATTTTATTATTGTCATAATAATCATTTATTTTAAATGTCGGATTAAATTGTATTTACATTACAAAAGCCTGGTTTAAGGACCAAAGCTAAATGTACAGTACACATACATAACTAATGAAATGCTACAAATAATAATGAATATCTAAATATTTGTTTTATTATTAACATCAAAAAAATATTCAGAAATGTAAATGAACTGATACAAATTAAATTACTATTGGTTTATGCATCTATATATATATATATATATATATATATATCTATATATATATATATACTTGCGAATTTAGAATTTTGTATATTTATTAATCATTTGTGTAAAACACAACACTATTAATTCACCAATCAGAGCCTTAAGCCCGCCCCCTTATTTTTGATAAACATTGATATACTTCCTTGCAGCAAGTAACACTTAAGATAAATGAAAGTACATATTTGAAAAAAATATATATAGAGACAAATGTATATAAATGATTATGTAAATAAATAAAATATGATACAAATCAATAAAAAAAATTAAATGTGTCAATATTTGAAAAAATATAGAAATGAATAAATCATTTCAAACACAATACCCATATTAATTTATGGTCAAATGGTTCCCACCTTTGGTAATGGAATAACATGTACAGCAATCACATATTGGTGGAATGCATGTATGTTCACATACTTTTAGCAGTGGACAGTATACCTTTTCCCATTGTTCAGGATGACCATGAATCAACAGAATGTTGGAGTTTGAAATACAGCACTGTGCACACACACACACACACACACACACACACACACACACACACACACACACACACACAAGTCGGGTGTATATACCCTGCATGCCTCAGCACTACACTACTTTGTAGACTAAACCTTAAATCATGTTGCACAGGAACATTGACTTAAGCAGTCAAACATGCATGCTTACATCCACTGACTCAAAAATGCACACACACTTTATCCTTAAGGAAGGGCAGTGTGTGGCGGCAGAGGACATTGGGAGAGCTGAAGTATTGTCCTCCCCTCCACCCTGATAATTAGGCTGAAGGGAGCGTCACACACACTTAAGGCCTGGGTCTTCTCTGACAGACAGGCGGGAGAGAGGGAAGGGCATAGGGGAGAGGAGTGGAGTGGAGTGGGGGGGGGGGGGGGGGGCATTTCAGGCTCCTTTCTGTTGCTTATATGTCGTCCTCAGTTGAGAGATGGGTCTACCTATGGGTGTGTGCCAAGCCTCCGCCTGTCAGCCTGTCTGTGTGTGAATGTGTGCGTTTGCATTTTTCTTATGAGAATCAGATGACTGCACAAGGAGCCAACATAAATTGAAGATATAGCTTGGGGCTTTGAGGAAATCAAATTATAATTTACTAACAAATAAACATTTCACAATTTCTCAGCTTTTGTTACACGATTGCTTTACTTTTTCTCAAAATAGCCGGCCAAACACTAATGGCTAGACATCGCACTGAGATATTTCTAGCATGGTGAAAATATTAGAAGCAAAACAACCATCAGTTGTTACCGGCACGTTTTGATCAGCCTCTCAAAACTGATACCAAGGGTCTCCATTCTGTGCTGACCTTTCACACATGGAGAAAAGTGGCAATTATTACCAGTAGCCTCGAGGATGAGAATGAAAGACAGTAGAGGTTGTAAGAGCCATTTTAATGCAAGTTCAGGTTTGGGTTGAGATTTTTGGAATTGTGTGTGATTCACTGTGTGTGCCATAGGTTGTCGCTGTACTATTCCCTATGGCACAGGTATTAAGGTGTGTGTTGTCACAGGATTGGGTGTGTCTGACCCCAGAAGGGCAAATGGTTTTTGACCGCAGTACCGCAAGTGTGAATACCGCATATCATTTTTTGTTACGGTAATTAATGGAAATTGACTTTATTATGCACAACAACAATACAGTAAATGGATTGTATTATTCCGCACCTGAATACAAGCCTACCGATTCATCATTAAAACAACAACACAACCAGTATCGTATTAACACAGTAAAGCGCGTCAGCCAAGTCATCCCTGGGAGTTAAAACATCACAGTGGCTTCAGAATTAGGCTAAAGCTCCTACAGAGGTGTTGTGTGAGAACGTTATGTGCTAGCCATGGTGATACATGCCTACAAAACTATAGCTATACTGTGTCTAACCTGTGACTGAAAGTGACCATTTTCATAGGTGGTTTGAAAAGGCAACCTGTGAAGTGTAGGGAACAAATAACCTAGTAAACGATGAAAGAAACGTCCACACAATATTGCTTACTGACAAAATATTTATTGAGCAGCAACGTGGATCTTGCATATAAATACACAAAGGAGCTCTCTGAATAAACCAATGAGAGGACTAGAAATGTGTTAGACTGGTGATCACCTTGAACTTATTCAGATAACATTAGTTGTCATTTTAAAAGTTAGAAAGAGGCAAAGTATCTTTATATAAAGACACTAATATTGAGTCACCTTCATGTTACCATATCAAATATTGAACTCAATTTAAGAGGAAATGTACTAAGGAATCTTCCAATATTGTGAATAATATATAAAAAAAGAATAAACTATAATATCAATTTGTCAAAGAACATTTTCAATGTTATCATACATTCAATATTATCTACCAGCATTAGCATTATATAGTCAAAGGTCAGTGATGTACATCATTTCCCATTCATCAGTAAATGTATACAGTGACATCCTTGTAATTTAAAGGGCCCATGTCATGGCCATTTCCACTGATCATAATTCCATTGTTGAGGTCTACTAGAATAGATTTATATTGTGCATTTTTCCAAACTCACATTGGTTTCTCATACAGCATCTCTGTATAGTATGTGTATTCATTGAATTTCACTCTCTGCCTTTAACGGCTCGTTGTAGCTCCAATAGCTCCAGCCCCCACCCTCCCTGTGAGCACAGTGCTCTGATTGGTCAGGACGTTGTGAATCGCGCTGAGCTCCGTGGAGGTGTTGTTTCCTTGTTTAGAATACACAGCGAAACACAGCCAAACTCATCCTGAGCACACACAAACTCACAGCCGAAGTAAAAACAATAAGTGTGGCTTGATATTGAGTAAGAAAAAGGTTGATAAACGCTGTGAGAATGGGTCTGCAGAGAGAATGGGTCTGCAGAGAGAATGGGTCTGCAGAGAGAATGGGTCTGCAGAGAGAATTTCGCCGCGATCCCAACTGTCTGTTATCAGCCTGCAGCCAGGGAGGAGAAATCAGCTGAGCTGCCTGCTCCCTGCACACAGATGTGTGTGTGAGGAAGTCCGTGGATTGGTCAATTTGGACCAATCAGCGGTGGCTTAACGTAACGGCTCCGCGGACGTAACGTAACGGCTCCACGGATTGGTCCATTTCGTTCCGGGTACGGGTTGACATCATGCCGTACTCGGAACGAAATGGAAGAATCAAATGGACAATGACGTATCTCCAACGAGGCGTTTTGGGGAGGTATTTTCTGTGTTAGAGTTTTACTCGCTACAGGGTGTACTTTGAGGGTTTGTGACTCTGCAGACCGTTTACATGCATAAAAACCTTCATAACACACAAGGGGACGGGTAATAACCGGAAAAGCATGACATGGGCCCTTTAAATAATAATAAAAGCGTTATTGAGGCCCTGGCTAGATTGCATTTGCATTGCAAATATGTTTTTTTCACACTTTGAAAACAACTCAGCTGTTAAAATGAAGCAGGATGAGATAAAGTGGGTACACCAGAAATATACATTACTGAACCTCATCGCTAAATACTATAACATACACTACTGTTATCTTGTATGGCAGATAAGCTTTGTTGTACTGACCTCTATGGGTTAAAAGTCTGAACTCTGTTGTGACCACTATAAACAGGGGTTGGTCTACTTGTGCTTTAGGTGATAAACTAAAACCATGCTGTCCTTTGTTAATGTACACTACTATTTTATTAAACTCCTTCTCTTTTCCTCTCTAAAAGCCTTGCAGAGCTCCTCCCCGGTGCCCTCGCAGCTCCTCGGCTCGCCTCCACTCACACAGGAAGTCTCCCTTCATGAGTGCCGCCTCCCTCTCAGCCGTCACCCCCCCCACTGTGGGCAGCAGCAGTGTGTCCTCTCTGCTGCGGGACGTAGGGGAGGACACAGAGTCTTCAGGAGCACAGGAGACAGGCCAATCTCCCTCAGACTGTGAGTTCTAGATTTACACAAGTATTCATATATTTGACTGAAGGTTAAGTAATAATACCCTCTGACAAGAAGAAGTCTGGCATTCAAAATGTTACTTTAAAAGTTAAATTACAAAATAATTAGCATCAAAGTATACTTATAGTACCAAACCTAAAAGTACTCTCAATGCAGATGCCACTTTCAAAATAATATATATTTTATATTTCTGCTTTCTGCTAACTTTAATGGCTTTTTATACTGCCATGTTTCTTTATCCATAAAAGTACATTTCATCAAAGAAATTAACCTGCAAAGTAATTCATCTTGGCAACTAAATGTAGTGAGTTAAAAGTACAATATTTGCTTACAGTACAAGTTGTAGTAGCAGTATAAAGTAGCATGAAATGGAAATACTAAAGTAAAGTACAAGTACTTCAAATATGTAGGACTGTAATTGAGTCAATGTACTAAGTTATTTCTCACTTTTGAAAGGTACATTTTTTCTTTTGGCTATAGTGTTTGTTGTTGTAATACTAATGTTAGCCATCGGAGTGCACCACTACTCCATTCTCTAATTATGCACAAAATTCATTTTTCATTATGAAGTGGTAATGTAGTCAGAATATAATCTTAAACTAGATGATGTTCTTTTGCACATTTTTTGTTGAATTTCTATTTACAAAATGTTCAATAATGTCCCTGTTACACAGTACAGTGTCACTAAAAGTATTTAACCCATCACTGGTTACCTCCTGATGTTGGACGTAAATGATCTCATTTAAGAGTTGTAGTAGAATCAAAAGTGCATCATGAACTTGTGCATACATATAGCTTACAACAGAATGCTACTGTGGTTTCCATATCAAATACAATAAACAAACCAAACTTTACAGGCAAGCATGTGAAAGCAAACAGGTTCCTCAAAGGGTGTCGTATTATAAAGAAGAGTCTCTAAGACCATGTATGGACGGAAGGTGTAAAAGACAAGAACATGACTCTGAGACATGTGTTAAGTTACACTGAAACATTTTTGAAACGTTAACTTCAATAAATGTATTATGTAAACAGATTTCACATAACTGTATTGGGTTAGTTGAAAGCGATAATATTACTCTTAAATAATATAATAATAGGTTCAACTTAATATTATTGCTTTCAACTAACCTTATACAATTGTGGGCAACCTGTTGACATAAAACATTTATTTAAAGGCCATGTTTCAGTTTTTCAGTGTGCAATAAAGCACAATCATTCTAATGCTTGTCTTTCCATGCTTATAAGGCCTGCATTCATTCCTTAGTTCCTAAGTAACTTAAACCCTCACCTCTAAAATCCTCTCTTATTCTTTTTCTGATCCTTACTCTTATTCATTTATCTTATTTATTATCGTATTTAACTTTATTTATATAAATATCTCTATCCTGAACTTCTTAACTTCCCAAATTCTATCTGAAGGCAGAGTCACGCTACAGCCAATGTGAATCTTTACTTAACTTACAAGAAAATAAAACATCCAAAACAATCTCTCTACATGAAAACACTTTCACTAGGAAGATAGGAACACACACACACACACACACACACACACACACACACACACACACACACACACACACACACACACACACACACACACACACACACACACACACACACACACATAAAAACAAACAAACATACAAAGCAAAAATAGATAAAACTCTAAATTATACAACACAAATGTGCCACAAAATTATTATACAGCTTTATACATTTCTTGGATTTTTTAAGTTATTAAAAAGAACTAAGTAGAAACTATATTTCATGTTGTTGTGAAATGAGGAATGTGGCATACTTTTCACTACAAAAAGTTTGACTAGTAAAGTTGTATCACTTAATAGATGGCAACTTGAGGGCAACCAAAAAACTATAATAAAACACTGACCTTAAAATCTTGTAAAGGCTAACATGTTAGCCAACAATTGCAGACACAGAGCAACATTTGCATACATTTTGCTTTTTGCCAACTCCCAAGCAGAATATCGAAATATGATTCGATAGGAATAGATTGACATTGTTTGAAATCTTTGGTTTCTTGCCAATAGTTGGTTAAGAAGATTGATACTACTCATAAATGTTTGTTGTGTAGGTATGAACCTCCAGCACGCAGCCGGTTAGCATAACTTAGCTCAGTTAGCATAAATGCTGGAAACAGGAACAGCTTGTCTTGTCCAGTAAAGTGGGTGAGACATGACCAAAACAGACTATTGCTGTTGTCTGTGCACACACACACACACACACACACACACACACACACACACACACACACACACACACACACACACACACACACACACACACACACACACACACACACACACACACACACACACACACACACACACACACACACACACACACACCAACCGCTGAGACTGAAATGGAAACCAAAATAAGAGGCAGGTCTATTCAGTACACTTCTCACTGAGTGATCAGAACCTTTCTGCCCAGGCTGAGGCCTCTTGTGCCCGGTACTGATTCCCAGAGTGCACTGCTCCAGACTTCATAGCAGAGAATAGTCACCCTCCCCTCCCCTCATATCCTCACCTCCTGATATCTAGCGACCGCTGCCTGAGTCATTGTCGGGTTGTTTTGTCTTCTTTTGCTTCTCCATTTCTCTCACATTTGACTCTCTCCTCCCTCCTGCTCTAATCATAAAAGGAGTCCAAAAATATCAAAGGATTGATTCACCGCCATTGGTTTAAAGCAATTAACTGCTTTTTCAGGCTTATCCCCAGAGTTATTTCTCAAATCCAGAAGTTGGCCACTGGAGATGTGCAGCTCTGCCCACAGTCCATTGTTTTGCCTTGTAAATCTGCACAATGAGTTCTAGTTTAGCGTAAAAAATGAAGCCTAGTTTCAAAGTCTTTGATTTAAAAAAGGGAATTGTACAACTTTGAATAATAAGGAGGTTTATCTTTGCATTTCAATGCCTCTCCCACAGCAGTTTTTTTTTTTTTACCAGAACAGAAAGTTAATCCTCCGCACTCATTTGGGATAATTAAAATAAGAACTCAATGTATTCAATCTGAAATCAGCCAATTTGCAAAAGTGATGTCCTTTTACAGTGTCTGCTGCAGGTTTTTATAGCTCTTCCTCATGAGAAATCAGGCTATACATTTTTTTAATAGGCGTCTCATCTCCCCGATTTGCCACACTGTGATTAATTTAGTCACAGCTCATAGAGAAGTTGAATCATTTAGGCTGGTATTTAACATTTTAATGAATGCTTTCTACTCTTGGGAAACTTCATGAAGACTTATTGTGTCCTCACCGTGTCTGCCTTCTATGAATAAAACTATAAGCTGATGCTTCAGCCGGATTACATACAGGATCAACTTCTCTCAATTTCATGGTGTAGTAACAGTGTGTGGACACCAAGGGGAGCTGTTCGATTATAAATAAAAAAACGGCATAACTATTTGGCCTAGTTATGTCTACAACCCTCTTACATATTTTACTCACATATTTGCATCCTTGACAGACTCAAAATTACTTAAGCATATTAGACTACCAGCTAATGAAGAAGCAGGAAAACATAATACAGATAACACTTTGCAAAAATACAGGTTTAATACCTGTTTACACTGTTCCTGTCTAGTTTTAGCCGTGTTTTACATTTCTGTCTGGTTAAATGTGTCTGAAATGTGCTGTGTGAATGACATAGAGCCCTGTCTGAAGAGATGTTCTCAATAAAGTTTGTCTTATATCATCTTATCTTAGAACCATGCAATGTCTACTCCATCCCAATAGCTGTGAACATGATTACATTTGAAAGATTTTGACAGGATTTGTACTCGGTTTTGTCTCGGACCTATATGACTCAAGATTTTATGTCAAAACCACGGCTGTGGCTGGGGATGGGATTGGATGTAAAACTGTTTCAAATGCAACCAATAACATGAACTTTTTGAATAAATATGATAAAGAGGAATGTATATCTTACTGTTTGTATGTGGGTCTTTCAGATTTATGTGGGGCAGGACATAAAGTCTACATTTTAAAATACTAAAATGTTTAATTTAAGGTGAAAATTAAAAGGGGAAGAAAGACAGAAATAAAATAATAATGGGTACTCACAAAAATCTCACATTAATTATCTTACAAAGGATGCAATACTCGTTTTGAAAACATACAAAAATATGTAAAAGCTGCTTTTAAAAGAAGTGAGAATCTGAGCACATCTCAGGCCATCAGGAAACTGACAGCTGCTCTACCTGTATAGCATGAACCCATTACTGTCACACATTGATAAATACATTATGTAAATGTGTGTATTGTGGCAGGTTGGCAGAATGCTTACATGCGGGGAATGCAGTGAATAAGGCCAAGATTTATTTTCAGAATTCAAGTGTATAGACCTGACTTAAGGACACTTCTGTCTCAGAAACCCTGCTGTCCTCCGACTGCAAAAACATGAAAAGTAATGTCTTTTTCACAGTTTGAACATTTGAGCTGAGAGAGTTACAGATCTATAATAACATGCTGTGAAAAAGCACTGAGGAAGATGGAGTAGGAACAAAATTAAATTAAAGATCTCTGTTGTTTTTGTGTCTCTAGATCTTTGCACACTGTCAGATGTCCACCAGAAAGGCAAGAAAGAGAGCCAAAGCTCAAAAACCAGCAAGTAAGTTCAGCTATAATTCGTCACCAACATCTTTAAACAATAACTGTGTTAGTTTATTGTTGAGAGATGAGACTAAAATGTTATTGTAAACCAGGATATTTTTCTTAAATCTGTACTTACACTCAAGGACACTAAGAAACAATAATCCTTTAAAAAAAATTCAACCTGTGTCAAATGTGTTCAGATAATGATAAGATACTGTGGGGATAACAGTTTGACTAAAACTACAAAATGATAAATGAATAAATTGAAGGAAATGTTGAATATTATCTAATGACTAAATGTCTGCTTTAACCAAGATGAAACTAAAATGCACATTAAAACAGGATAAGGATGACTAAATATGATGAAAACGAAGTACTTTTTCAACCTTTTAGCATGAGCATATTTTAGCATAAACCTCATGATAAAATAAAATATTTTATATTCATGTTTTATCTCATGAATATAACATTTAAAATAAATATATATATTTCAGCAGCTGGAAAGATAAACATGGTGTCAAAGATAACAACTATGTATCATTTTCAGCCTACTGCCATAGGTCTTCTACCGCTGACTGCTGCTTTTTCCTTTATGATATAAGCCCTTGCAGTAACTGTAACAGTAGCCAAATCTCTATTTCCTAGTCTCACAGTAGAGAATCATAAATAAGTCCAAGCCATTATGACCAGCACCAATATCCATGTGAACCCTGCAATGGTTATGTGAACAGAAGTGGGGAAAAGGAACTCTAGAGAGGCCAGCTCAACCTGTCCTCCTCTCCCTCGCTCTGTGGTGACAGCCCTTCAATTTGTGGTCCTATTTTTAGTCCCCTTCATCTTCATTCCTCTTCTGGCCTATTCAGAGTTTTTAAGGCACTGATCTGAAAGACTATGTGAGGAATTTGCTGTAAAGGGTTAGCCTTTGTGGCCGAGGGAACAAAAGGGCAAGTTATCAGGATCATTTCTCTGGTGCTTTCGGCCTGATATTTACCGTAGCTGTTAAAGGTGATCACATGGTTACCATCATTCATTGACTGATTACATGCTCCAGAGGACTTGTTTCTCTCAGACAGCTTTCAGTCATTATGGGGTTGTTAAAACAATGTCTTCATCAACATTTATACTTCGAATGGTTGTAAATGTAACCATATTTGTAGTAAAGGTACTGTATACAGCATTTCAGTTGTGCTGCATTACATTTTCGTACATAAAATATATAAAAGTCAAAAGAAGCAACAAGAAAAATCTGACAATTAGCCTCCAGCCACAGATGTATATTTTGTGCCAAAAATGGACCTTAAAGATGGCAAAAGAAGAGGGGCTACTGTATAGCTTACCTGGTAGAGCTACCGGTGCTATATACTAAAAATAATATCTTTTTTTTTTAAAGTATTGACGTCAAAAGAAATAGAAAAAGTAAAAAGAAATTCAAATTAAAAAGTCTAACTAAGTACAACGGCCCAAAGATTGTTTTTTTAAGTGTTATTTGGAAAATTGGTCCAAGAAACTATTCTGTCTCAGAGAAATGTCTCAGGCCTCATTCTATAGTATCCAATCTGTTTTAGAAAGCCACTGTAACAATACATGACCTATCCCTCTTTTAACAGTCTCTTTGATAAACAGGTCTTACTTGTTGTATCTGTCCTCTTTTACAGTTGGACCCCACCCGAGTCTAACCCACAGCCCCTGAAGACGGATGACCAAACCGGCTCTAAGACCACAAAGAGCTTTCCAACCGAGAGGTGCAACTCCAACTGCACCCATACTTCATATGCATCAGCAATAGAAAAACAACTTAAATTGTTATCAAACTAACAGTGTGTGACGTACTTTATTATTATACCTATGTCACATTCTGTTTATATCAATGTTTGTATGCTTGTTCAACACAGATGCAATGTAATGAGGGCAGGTCTTCTTTTATTTTTTTATTTAAACACCGATCAGGTTTTCTCTTTTTCTAAGACATGGTCATAAACATTCTGTCATAATTTACATAATTTATTAACATATTTAATGGCAGTTATTTTTCATCCATTCATATTCATTTTCTAAATTCATATACAGAACATGCTTATCGATGTCATGTCAATACACAGGAAACCGATCAATGCATTTTTTCGGGCAGTAACAATGGAGGCCATTCAAAACACTGCGGCCATTGTACCTAAAGAGACAGATATCAAAATTGCAATTTTACAAAGTTAGTTATTGTGTATGTTTTTGATACATATTATCATCACAAATCAGCAATGAGCTAAGATATGTTTTAAAAGTGTTCACGTTTAATATGAATCCTCCCATAAAACTTTGTCAAACTAAAAATTGGGGGCTATGTTTTGAACCAAAAAAAGATATAATTCATACACTGTTCATTTCCAAATCAAGTCAATCCAATATGCTATAATACAATACGATAAAACGGGGTCATTTCATAAATTATTGTAGTTTGCTATACAAATACCGTCTTGTTAGGGAGTCAAAATCTGGCACACAGGCCCAGTATACAGCTTAATTATCATCATAAATGAATCGACACAACACTATTATTGTTTTTTTCTTTGTGTTTTCTTCACCCAGCTGTCCTGCCATCAGCCACCTCATCAACGACAAAGCCACCAGGCTACGAGAGATCAAAACTGCCTTTAAGGAAAGAGTGGAGGAGATATCTCAGAGCTACGCAGACCTCCTGGAGCTCAAAGCCAGGTTTGATAATCATCCAATCCCAACTGACTTATTTCTCGTTATTGGTTCTCCAAAAATATCATAAGTATCAGCATGATGGTAACCTGCCATTAAATACTGCATGGCTCTGAATCATTGTTTGTCACAAAAACTTGAGGGCTTCCTTGCTGAGCATTTGAATACATTGAGATTAATTTAGTAACTGCTGTGACCTTATTCTGTTTTATGTTGTCGTATACTTTTACTTGATTACTCACTGAGCCTTTGCTCCACGATGACTGAGAGCTGGGCGACCTTCACATCCCTCAGGGTGGTTCTCCTACTCGAGTAACAACCATGTTTGTTCTGTCATACCAGTCTGTGTGCTTAATAATTTTTTAAGCGTAGTTCAAATACAGGCAGGGTGCCAATGCAGCATAAGGTGATTGTAAGATAACACAGGCTCATTCAGGTTCCTTCTTCTCTTTTTTGTCAATTTGCTTTCCTTCCCCCATCCAGGGAGAGGTTAAACAGCGGCCTCCAGGGGTATCGAGCCCCGGGTCACGTGACCAAATCCCAGGGCCTTCCTCCCCATGTGACCTGCCTGTCCCAAGAGTCAGAAGCTCCAGACAACAAGAATAAAAACAAGCACAGTAACAATATGTGGTATGCAGCCTGTTGAAGACATTATCAAATGGAATGTGGAGTTGGGAGGGGGGGGGGGGGGTTGAGAGGTTTACTGGGGCTGGGGAGAGGTCCCATTTGTGGACCTGCATGCACATGTGGTCTGCATATGTGTTAAAAATGTGCACAAGAGAGCATAAAACCATCATATTCTGATGTGTTGTAGCACAGTGGCAGTGATGGATCTGAGATTGTTTCATTTCCTCGCAGGCTGTCCTCTCTGCTGAGCAGCCTGCCACAGGAGGTGTGCAGGGAGCGAGCGGGGGGCCGGGTGCTGGAGAAGCTGAGGGGCTTTGCAGAGCAGCAGAGCCTCAGGGTTCCACCTCAGGTCCTGCTGAAGGTGCTGGGGGGTCTGGAGCCGTGGGAGCTCTGTCTGCCTGAGCTGTGTGTGGCCGTCCAGGTACACAAAACACTTCCTCACCCCCAATTCACTAAGCACAATACACGTATAGGGAGCTAGCACACTTTTTAACCAACATCAAGGGACTGCTGCAACCAATGATAGTTTATTTCCCACATTGTACACAAAATTATGAACAAACACAAAGGTTTAATTATGGAATAAATGTTACATTGATTTTAGAGTGGGAGCATATATAATGAGTTATGTATGATACAAAAAAAATAAGCATTCAAAAAAAAAAAAAACAGTTTGGCCATCATCCTGTGATAAAAAGTGTCCAAATTACAAAGAAATAGGGAGAGGAAACATAACACTGCATGATCTCAATTCAAAGGTTTTCACACTGCACTGTAACTTTTATTCATGTACCTTTGTTATTCATGTGTTATTATCTTTGCTTTTAAATGAGTGTTTTTAAATGCCATTTTATAATATGTTTTTCTTAATGTCTTTCATTTTTGTAAAGCACTTTGAATTGTCTTGTGTTGAAAGGTGCTATATAAATAAACTTGCCTTGCCTTGTAGAGTATGTTAAAAAGTAATATTTTGTAGTATGCAATGTTCAAATTCCTAGTTGAAATAGCCACAATTACAACTGAAATCTGGACAAACCTAATCCTATTTCTGTCTTCTGAGCTGGGTATAGTGCACATCTGTATTTAGGCAATTGTATAAAATGTGTGATAAAAAATGGTCATTGTAATTTGAGGGCAGGTATCCTGAGACCATTATCCTGGTTAATTTCCACATGTTAAATTATAGACAATAGGTTGTGGGATTTTTCCAACTCTTCTGATCTTCCTCCAAACTTTAAACCCGGTAGTTAAACTCTCAGCCACTCCCACCAAACCATCAATTAGGGACGAGACCCACTCCCAACACGAACCCCAGACCCTCTGAACACGCCCCTACCGGTCAGAAATGAGGGGCAATTAGATCCTTCCAGACTCCGGAGCAGATAGCTGAAGGTGTAATGACAGGAAGCCGCCTGATAAATCACACCGGGGCTCTGTAGGGGGGTTCACTGTTTTTGAAGGGGCAGTGGGGAGGGGAATACTGTCCCACCTTGTTCCTTTTCAGGACAGTGTGTGGCAGTGTGTCCCACTCTGAAGCTCAGACCTGAATTCAACAGAGCACAGAGGACTTGGATTGTTTCCATGTCTGTCTCAGCGCTGAGGGCTGTGGCGATGAGCACCAACGTATAATTATACTGGTCGCCATCAGTGTTTTTTTAACAAAGCCTCATTTCTATTTTTATTTTTTCAAACATAATGGGCAAGGAAAGGCAACGTTTTGTATTTAGCACAGTCCAAATTGAGGCAATTCAGAATGCTTTTTAATTAAAAAAACATACAAACATTAAGATATAGTGCAACATGCACCCATTATAATATAACATTTAAATCAAATCAAAAACAGAAGTCAATCAAAACAGTCATTCAAAAGCCAAAATAATACAAATAAAACAGCTAAAATAGAATAAGACAGGATTCAAATGCAAGAATAAAAGTGACAGTACAGTGTAAGATACTAGTTATTTGATGTAATAGAAGGCAGCAGCAAAAAGATAAGTCTTCAGTCTTGATTTAGAAGAAGTGGTGCTTGCCTTTTTCTGGGAGTTTGTTCCAGATAAATGGAGCATAATACCTGGACGCTGCTTCTCAATGTTTAGTTTTGACTCTGAGGACAGAAAGAAACCCTGAGAGTTCTGGATGGTTCATAATGCTAAATGCAATGTGATGTAATGTAGCTGAAGATCTGAAATGTATTTTGGCCCTAAACCACTGGGTCTCTATAAATCAACAGTAGTATGTTGCACTTAATTCTTGAACAGTTAGGAAGCCAGTCTAATGACCTCAAAACTGGAATGATGTGATCCACTTTCTTGGTGTTAGTTAGGACTGGAGCTCTTAATATTTGAAATACTGTAACATTTTTGTCCAGCATCTGTCAATGTCTCTGTGACCATCAGTGGTTACTTTTCATCTATGCAGCATCAAAATGCATCTCTTTCTGACTGTGTCTGTCTATATTTAATCTACCCCTCCTGCGTTTCCCTTCCTCCTCTGTCAGATTGCCACAGAGCACGTGGTCCAGATGCCCAGGAAGGAGTACGACGCCTGGCTGGGTTCAAGGGTCACTCTGCTCCCACAGTACCGCCGTGCCCCTCAAACACCAGGTGACCCACATTGAGACTTTGAAGAAGCCTACAGGCAGGGACAAACAATACACAACAGCCCCACCCAGTTTGGTCAAATTAAATGTGGGTGAAAGAGCCTAAGGTCGCGTTCACACCAGCCTTGTTTAGTACGGTTTAATCGAACCCTGGAGCGTTTAACCCAGGGGTGTCATGACTTTTTTCACGAGGACCACATACAGAAAAATATTCGAAGGGCCAGTCCGCTCACTAGAGGTGAGGTATAATGCCTCATTAGTTCAGTTATAAGTTGGCAAAATCAATCAAAAGTAGGTAAATTATGCTTGATACTTGAATCTGCTTTAAGAAAAATAAACAGCCTACATCCCAGCTCTCCAGAGAGTTTCATTTAATTTGTTAGCAGCTCATCCCTCACAACAGGAGCCCCTGATTGATTATCATAAGAGGAAATCGGAAAGGTATATTTCAAGTTATTGGGTTTTTTTACTTAGATTTGTTAGAACATATATTTCAAATGTAATTGACTGAATTTATTGTAAATTAGGCTTATTAACACATGAACACTACTGTGTAATATATGTTTACAGATATATTTAAAAGTACAATACAAGAAAAGCTCAAGTTTCATTTGTGGGCCGTATTACATTCTACTTTTTTAATTTGCTGAGGGCCGATTCAAAATGGCCGCATTTGGCCCCCGGGCTGTAGTTTGACCCCTGGTTTAACCCCTGGGTGAGGTTCGTTTGGGTTGGTGTGAACGCAGTCCGCTTGCTAGTGAACTCTGGAGCGGTTCATCACTGGTGTGAACGCAGTCCGCACCAAAACAAAGGAAGCGTAATATTTACGCGTCATTTCCTGTTCTGGTTACTGGAGGAGAAGTTAGCAAGTTGTGGCTAACAAAATGAGCAGCAGAGGACAAACATGGAGCTACGAAGAACACAGATGCTTTCTGAAAAAATTATAAAATGACATGCAATGAACAAAGTTCAAGTTTCAAGAGTTTTTTCAATTAAGTGCTTCACATATATAAGAATATATAACAAATAAGAAAATATGTTGTACTTTTGTTTACAGTTTAGAGTCCGTTTGAGGTTTGCCTGTGTGAACGCAAACCGAACCTTCTGAAAAATGAAACAATGTAACAAACTCTCATCTTGTGCGCACCAAAGAAGAGGACTATTAGGTGAGAATGTGACCTAAATTAGCATTACAGTAATGGGTTAGGTTAGGAAATATGAGATTAAAGGCACTATAATAAAAAAATGCTTCTGATTGACGGTAATCCGACACACCCGGTCAAAGTTGTGTCAAGAACTATTGTATAATTTCTTGCAAAAATAAATTGTTTTTTAACTTGTTTAGTTTCTAAAAAATAGATAAAAACTAAAATCGTTTTGGTTAAATGTTTTTATTTGTGCACATTGAGCATGAACAAATGTTACCTTTTGTCTTAGAATTGCATTATTATTGCAATTAGTTGATAATAACTCCATATCGTATACACACTTACTCTGCTTGATGCCATCATTTTCCATACCAAGTTTAATTAGGGCACAGCGGACTGAAATAGATTGTAAAATTAGCACCCTTATTTACAAAACTATCGATTGTTAATCCAAGCATGAGACACAGGGAGATTCACACCCTACTCTGGGTTATACATGTTTACAGGAAGAGATAAAGACAGACATACCTTCACACAAAAAGCAGAGAAGCAGGAACAGTACATACCTTTCTCACCTTTATCTCTAGATTTACAAAGAATAACAAGATGTCTTCCTGGATGCCTGCATGTAGTCTTTTTCCCGCAAGTCTCCAGTGATAACTCACAAGATAACATCATTTCTACTACTTCCTTGCTACTCATGCCAAAAACCCAATTATCTTATTCATTCTAAACAAACCACTGATGATGCAGAATGTGAAATATGTTTTAAAAGGCATCCCTTCCTGTTGGCAAGAACATTTTTCCTGCAACGGCCTAATTCACTTCGCAAATGTGCTGGAAGAGGATAGGTTGACCCACGATCACACACAGTATTAGCTGTCTGTAGCAAAACAGACATTTACAACATACTATAAGAGGCTGCTTTTTAAAATACCTCTGTTCTTTCTAATGAATTGCAAGCATGTGACATATAATTCAATATACCAACACTCAGTTGTGCAGTTGAACCCAGCCAAACCTCCACAGTGACCTTCAGCATTTTCTGTGTTATTTTCACCAACATTTATTTAGTAACTTGCAGTCCTTATCCATTCATGATAATATGTACAGTTTGTTTTCCACGTGAGATGGAGGGACATGGCATACAACTTCTTTAATCTGTGTTTGTGTATGTGTGTGTGTATGTGTGGGTGTATGTGTGGGTGTATTGGCAGCACACCAGTTTAGAGTGAAAGGGGAAGTGTTTTGCCAAGAAGAGGAGGAGTGGAGTTGGGAATAGGAACAGCAGCCAGCCAGCTAGCACTCAGTTCAGGAATGCCACAGAGTCTGAGCTCAACTCACCCACCCCCACACGCCCCACACGCCCCTCACTCAGCCCTGGGCTCGGGATAGTGGGTGCGGGGCGACTACGAAAACATGAGGGGGAGCATTCTTTCATTTTAACTTCTCACTTAGGTCTCAAGTCTCAGGGCACAAAGTCTAGACCAAATAATGTGAGTGATAGCAAACTGCAAGTCAGTGGTTTAACTGCTAAGTTATGCACATAAGTAAAATGATGAAATAGGCTTTAATGATGTCTGAATCTGGTTAGCTTTTAAGTTATTACCCAATATTTAAGGTTGCACATTAAAGTCAACCAACAGCTGGTGACTCCAAACATTTTTATAAACTCCATGTTTTTAATAGAAACCAGAAAAAAATCAACTGTTCTATTAATTTCCTTCTCTTTTTTTCCTATTATTTGTTTTTCTTCTCAGACTTTCAAAAAAAAACATTCCACTCTATGGCCTCTACACTGGCGTACACGCTCACAAACAACATAATCAATAGACTTCCTTCATTTCTAAGATCTAACAAATGTGGCAATTTATCAAGCACGGAAGACGGTGCAAGAAAATGCTATCAAGTTGCATTATGGGAAATGTAGAAGCCAGTTTTTTCGGATGGGTGCTTAAAGTCAGGATATCGTGCTACTTTTATTTTGACACAATTGTTTCCTTTAACCAGTCTCTCACAAGCCCCCAGCTTTACACAATACTGAATTGCTTTCTGCTTTGCATCTTTGTCAATAAGTATCAACAAAGTTCATGTGTCAACAGTTTTTGAATATTGAAAAATGTACATAAGAACTGGGTGTAGAGTCAACTCTGTGGGCATTTAAAACGTGTTAAATTAACGACAGAACACACCGTTCCCTGCTTCAGGTTTAGATGGCAATGAAGTCTGCAGGCGTCCTGATCTTATAACCTTGAGTCCTTTCCACCACTTCATATCAGAAGTACAATGACCGGGCCGCCTAGGAAAATTCAATATTTACTCTCCAGTTTACCGGCAGCGGCCTCCCCATGCTTGTGTAGTTATGAAAGTGAATTTGACTTCAGTAATGGCACAGAGAAGTTGTGTTTGCTCACTTGTGAAATGTTGTGCAACACAGAAGGATCTAAAAATGATTACGCAAAAGAGTTGAGTTGTAATGAAATCAACTGAAATTAGCGGTTGTGAAAGGCAGATGTTATAGTACATATGCTGCAATTCTCCTGGCATTTAACATTCAGCTAAATAATCATTAGTTCTTATGCATCTGTATTTCTGCTTGCTCAAAGTAATAGATAGGACATCATTTGTTATTTAAGTTAAACATGTGATAAGGTTAAAGTAGACTTTCGAAAAATATAATGTAAAATCTGTTATGGCTGCATGACATGCTTTTATCAGTTCCTTTATTGTGCCCTCCTGCATGTTCTCTTGGTTAGCACTTTGTACTACTGATAAACTCCCCACAGCTGGCACTTTGCACATGTATTCTTATCACTGCTCAAACATTAAGTGCTGTTCTCAAAGTCACACAAGCTTTCAAATATTGTGACCCAGAGATCTATCGTGGTAGTAATAGTGATTCGATGTGTTTTTATGTCACTGTGACAAATGTTGTTTTGCCCAAGTTCAAAGTAACTTGTCACACCAGCTCTGCGTTCTGCTGTCCACACTGACCGAAATAACCGTAGCGTTAGCTTAAAGTACACACAGGGCCCTTTACAGCTGAGGCCGCAGAGGGAAAACACCTGTTGCTGTTCCAGCACATCTGACCATTACTGTAGAGTACATTTAGCGTGGTTGTGACTTGTATTGACCGAATTGTCTTTCTTGGAGTAACTTTCCTGTAGTTAACATACATTTACTTTCAGTGAAGAAATAGTCTTCACTTCATTACATTACATGTTACACGCTTTTATCCAAAGCGACTTACATACTCAATACTGTGGGCACTCCCCACAGGAGCAATTTGGGGTGAAGTGTCTTGCCCAGGGACACAACGACATGCTGACTGCAGTGGGGTTTGAACCTGTGCTCCCCTGATCCGAACACCAACGCACTATCCACTGCGCCACACGCCTCCCTTCATCTGTTGTCATCATATTTTCAAAGAAAGTTATTTTTGGTTGTTGCTGTGTGAAAACCTTGTGATTCAAGTGGTGTGGCCCAATGGGAAAGTCCAACATATGTAATCTATTGGATAGATTATGTACATTTGTACAGAAATTAGTGGTTTCCAGTCAACACATCCTAATCATTTTAGTTATTAGACTTATTTCGGAGCAAACAGCAGGTCAACATTTTATTTGTTGAAACCACCGATAACCATATGCCCTGAAAACGTTGGGACAGTCCAGTATTACGAGCAGTTGTCACAAATTGTCTTGTCTTGTTTGTCCTTAAAATCAGACTAAACCCAAAAACCTGAAATAATTATTGCTGTGAAACATTAATTTTGTGTTGCCTACAGATGGCCACTGTTACGTCCGTTAACTACATGAGATATGGCCGATGTCGTTTATTTTTGCTATGTTCAGTAGCGCTACAACCGGATAAACTACGAAATGATTGAGTTAAAGCAATAACAAAAGAAAACATCCATCCCTGACATAGAGACTTGTGTCCCAAGACCAAAAAGAAAGAAATTGCGCTTAAAAGACATTAAAACTGTAACATTTTGTCAACACTAATGTACTGGAGGCTACGCCCAACCCCCAACAGTCCTGTCCTAAATAGCACCAATATTTATCCAGTCACCAACGTGAACATGTTAAACATAGCCGCTAAACAACTGTTTGGAGCATGTTAGCATTAAGCTCAAAGCAACACTGTGCCTGAGAACAGTCCAAAAGAGCTGTGAACTGGTTTAAAATGGTATATTATTACATATCGCAAACAGTTGTTACACTTTTGAGTTTCGAAAAAGCTGTCATACAGTACTTTTTGTACCTGACAGCAACACTATTGATCTATGACTCCTACACCTGGTCACTGCTGGAGTGTTCAATATTACAACAGACATAGTACAAGCTGTGACAGCTAAAGGATGTTTGTTGTCTCAGATGGCGTAGGTGGTCCTGATTAACACACATGAAAGATGAAATACCAAACAGGAATTATGGTTCTTAGCTTGCATATGAGTGTGCATGCCTGCCTGTCTGTGCTTTGTGATCATGTCTAAGCCTACTCTGTAATTGCTGGCAGACACAGGCTGAGGTATGAGCGTCTAACCTCAGGGGCCTGGTTAGAGCAAGCAGTGAAAGGCAATGTAGTGCTGCATAGTTGCGCAAATACTCTAAAAGTTGTGTAAGAATTATCTTAGAAACGTGGAAGTTTGAATTAGCTTGCAGATAAAGTAAAATGTAAAGCTGTGTCAAGGTTATGAAAGCTGAAGGCATGATTCAGATAATATCAAAAGATATGATGTGCAGTTTAAATCCCCTTGATGTGCTCTGAAATGCTTCAAACAGAGACTCTTCCTCGCTGTGTAGGAGGAATCCAAGTGATTCATGTTTTTCTTCCAGCACACGGGCTGCCTCTTGCAGAACTGCCACATGTACAGGAAGCGAAACCATGGCAATGAACCCTTGTGTAATGTGTGACGCTGGTTCTCCCTCGGCTTGCATTAGTTTGGCCTATTAAATATGACTCCGGGAAGCCTTGGATAGCCTGCAGTCATGCTTTGTACAAAAGGTCTCCTGGTCACTCTGCTGACATTGGATTCTGTTGTTGTAGTTTAATTTGAAATCAGAAGAAACGGATGTCTCTCTTGAAGATAAAAGATTATTTGTAAAAAGTGGAATAATTTTGTATTTCCATTCAAAAATGTGTTTTGCTTATTGTTACTCTATTCAGATGTTTGACCTTTACTTTCTTGACACTATAAGGCACTTCACATTAATCTTCTGAAGGAGGAGAGTTCCTTTGTACTAACCTTGTATTTGAGTTTAAGATGTGTAAAACTAGTTGGAACTAATTATGATGCAAAAGGTAACTTACTAACACAAGTAAGTTACCTCCATGGAACAAACACAGAGAATTAATGAAACTGCAAAAATGATACGTTGACTTTAATTAAATGTATTATGTCAACAGATTTAACATAACCGTATTGGGTGGTGGAAGTGGAAAGCAGTTTAAATAAAAAATGGTATGTTCAACTTAATATTATTGCTTTCAACTAACCTAATACAGTTAGGCTATGTGAAATCTGTTGACATAACACATTTAATCAAAGTCAACGTTATCAGTGTACAGTGAAGTAGGAGGCATTTTGTTGAGTAGTTGTTAAACTTTTGAATTTTAAAATATTTGCATATTCAGATTTTTGACTTTTCAATTAGGAAGAAAGAGTAGATGTAGTTTTAAGAACATTTGGCAAAACAACATATTATCTTAGTATGTTTAAGGTCTTTAAACATGTGTGGAGGGGCTCTTTAAACAGTTCTACAACAACTTGTAGAACTGCATGTTCTTTACTTCCAGGGTCCCATCGGACTCCCATAAGAAGCCTTACTGTTCTCAGTCAGCTTTGGCTCAGTGCCATGGATCAGACGGCATTAGCACACTCCACTGACCGTCCTTTGTTGCCAATGGTAACTGAGGATAGTGATCTCTCTCACAGTTTGAGCGCAAACCACCTTGACTGAGCACAGTGAAGAGTCTGCTGTATGTGAGTGCATGCTGCTGTGTGTGCGTCATGATCACATACGTCTGAGCTTTTGTTTGCGCACACATTCAAGGTGTGATGCAACTAAGGAAAGGTTGCCTTGATCCCAACAACAAAGCAGGGGCAGGGCTGTCAGGTTGATATTGTTATTATCTTGCATGTCAAAAGAGCAGCAGTGGGCAGGGTATTGAAGATGAATGACTGATGATTGAAGGCTTATTTTCGTTCTAATAATTTACTGCATGTTAATCTATCATTGTGATGGTTATACCTTACAAACATCCAGAAAAACCAGCTGGATAATAATAATAGAAACCCACCTTTTTGAACTGGTGGAACAGGATTAACCAGCAATGATTCCTAGAATAGTAACATAATCAGTTTGCCCTTTAAACAGACTGGGGAATCGTGTTCTTCCAACAGGGATGGACAGATGTTGTTTGTTGGGAATGACGCAGTCAGTGACTCAATTTCCCCCAACTGAATCATTAATAAAGTGGCCTAAATACCAAAGATATAACCCCCTTTCGCTCCAGCTTGTGATTAGCCACTCTTAGCCTTTTAATAAAGAAAGCCAAAGGGGGTAGTTGATTTACATTCCTCAGTTGGGTCAGGGGACTCTAGTTGCTCAGCCCTCGAGGCAGGACAACTGCCAAGAGACCCCAACTCACCCACCCACCCACCCACCC
This sequence comes from Trematomus bernacchii, assembly GCF_902827165.1. Taxonomy (NCBI): domain Eukaryota; kingdom Metazoa; phylum Chordata; class Actinopteri; order Perciformes; family Nototheniidae; genus Trematomus; species Trematomus bernacchii. The sequence continues at coordinate 15,751,017 of NW_022988043.1, forward strand.
CCCCCCCCCCCCCCCCCCAACCAGCTACACCATTAACATGAGAAACATGTCACATGACTGCCTTGACCTCTTGTTTGCTTTACACCTGACTTGTGTCTTTGAATCCTGTTTGATCAGGTGGTACTTTTCTTTCTCAGAATCCTTGTTGTAAAGCTAGTGCAACACTTAAAAGGGTTTCTGTTGTTGTGTGTCAAAGGAGAACCCACCGTGTCGCTCTCAGTTTAACGGTAGCCTACATTTTGAGCTCACTGTTTAAACTGAATAGCTTGGAATCACCAACTGTAAAACCCGTATTTACATAAGTGGCAGCTGCCAGTGTGGGTTTAGCAATCCTCTTTATAATACTGCTGAGCATAGTAACTCGAAGCCTGCAGTAAGGTTTATCCAAATCCGTGCATCGGTGACGACAGTGTCATATTAGCACGACAAATCCAGTTCTAATTTAAGCATGAACCTCAACATCATTCGGTTTCATACTGGTTTAGAGGGACACACTGAACTGCAGTTTGTCTTGACCAAGTCCTTGGCAAAAATAATATGTTTTTAACCCCAGACTGTGTTCAACAAATCCCCTTTCCCACATGCACTTTAACCCTAAGATTACCTAGACATTACCCAGAGAAGGTGTACAACCTGAGAATGCATATGACCGTATCATTGCGATCAGATAGATAGCAGACTTTATCTTGCCAGTTCCCTGGTACAAAGTCTGGGTAATATCCAATTCAGACTGAGTGAAGAGAACAGCGATTCATAGCCAGTTTAGGCGTGTTGATGTTTCTATAGCGGCTGGTGCAAAACCAGAAGAAAACACACGTTTAAAGGCTAAGATAAGGTGTATTTTACACAAATATACAAGCAAAATGTGTATTGGAGAGCAGACAAGATTCGGGAACTATTTTCTGTAATGTCCATCGGTGAAATTCTGAGTCAAATTAAAGGAACGACAAGAGATTCAGTTGTTTATGCCCAAATTACACTGGATATGTGTTGTTATGCCAAGCCTCCTGCCCACTCTACCAACTTGTTATTCTTTCACAAACCAAACGGAGTATTTCCAGTAAATGGGATCGCTTCTAACACAAACAATCTCTTGTTGTGCACTACATGTGTGACACACTAGGTCCAATGTGCAGACCTTATTCTCCAGATTTTGTCCAGAGAACTGTAATATCAAAAGATCTGCATGGTCATTATGAAACATTTTTGTACCCCTGTTACCCCTTTAGTAAGAACCAGTTCAATTCTTCTCCTTTTGCTCCGGACCTCAACTGTGATGTCCTCACTCACATTCTTTACCTTTGTTTTCAGTCACACAAGCTAAATGTGGAAAACGGCAAGATCCAAAATTACACTTTTTAATCTCAACAGATATAGTTGAGTTTGTTGGGTAACACTGTGTCACTTTTGAGCTTCAAGTCCTTTGGCAATATAAAAAAAAACACATCTTTATTTTGTAACAGCACCCAGCAATGCCTTCATATCCTAAAATGTTCTTCGGTTTACTGTGTACTTTATCTCAGTATTGGACCAGGACTGGCAGATTAGCAAGAGAACCGGAAGTATAATTTACTGAAAGGGAAAAATGCTGTGTTTTACCATCTATTACAGAAAACCCTTAAATGGTGCAGATATCTCTTTTTAACGAGATCATGTGAACACTAATTTCACCCTACAAATGGCTTTAAACAAAACTGCTCAAACACCAAGGAGAAACAGAAACGAGACTACTGCCCTAAATAAACCAGAATCTACGTCCTGAAATCAAAAGACCTGCCTCAGCAGATATGTTTCAGTTTCAGCTCCACAGCTATAAGTTTGATCTAGTCTTTGCTGTGGTTCCCACCTACGAGACAGGAAATGGTACATTTCTCACCACACTCTTTCGGGCTCACTGAGTGTGCGTCTACGTCAAATGCAGCTGTGGTTTCTGTCAACCTACCACAAGTGGAGTTCAATTTACAATGAAATAGCTGAGTTGCCAATTGTTCTTCCCCTTCCACCTCTTCCAGATAATATGCTGTCATGTACGAGGGTAGTTGTGAGACATAATGGATGACATCACTTATGCAAAGCTTTGTGATCAGTTTACAGGAGCTAAAGCTAACAGAGACAGACCCTGCAGAGTTCAGATCAATTTCATTCGTGTTGCATCTGTAAAGCTGATCTAATCAACATAGGGACTCCAGGGGATCTCATTCAAAGGGGTGGGTCGTACCAATCACAGCTTGAAGAATGAAACCTCATTGTGATTAGAATAACGGCCTGAGGGGGAAGGTGTGTTCCCCACTCAGTCTTTTCTCTTCATACCAGGCCAAAACACCAACAATACCTGAGACAAAACACTGACCTTTTTCTGACGGGAAGCTAAACTAAAACGGTCTCAGGTTGGCTTCCCAGGAAACTCCCAGTTACATTAGAAGTGTTATGTAACACAAGCAGGCCTGCTTCTCAGAAAAGCAAGGTTGTGGTGCAGGCACAAGAGAGATAAGATATATAAACAGTGTGTCTGCACACGTGTTAGATTATTTCACAGTTGTGGATTGGACAGAGTTTTAGTTTGATAAACCTGTTTGGTGAAACAAATACCTAATGCCCTAACCTTATGACCCTTCATACTGAACCAAGAGCACAGTTAACATTCTACTTTCTGATTAACACTCATTTGCATAATTAAAACTCCTGATATCCCTACCTTGGAGGTAATAACATTAGTGATGGGATTTAAATGTAAAGACAACACAAGATGTCTTAATGGTTTGAACAGGTTTCCGTTGTTTTGAGTGTTGATTAATCCTTCAATTCGTTTTTATAATGAATTGCTTAGTCTAGTCGATTGCAAAATGTTGTGTTTTGCTGAGGTCAACGTGACATTTTAATTAGTTAGTTCTGTGCAACCATCATTCCAAAATGTCCAAGATGTTTGGATTACGATATAAAGCTGGAAAAGGCAATATATTTGAGATGCTGGAACCAGCAAGTCTTCAAAACATTCTGCTAGATAAATTGCCTTAATTGCAAACTACTTCTAACAGCCTGTTGATTGATCTATCCACTACTTCAACAAGATTCCATTATAGCAGTACATTTCATGGCAGCACTGTCACCCTGCCTAAGTTAACCTGGTAGAGCAGGCCTTCCCATATATTAAAGCTCAACCTTTTGTTGCATATCCACCCTTCTCCCCATTTCCAGTGCTCTTCTGTACCTTCTGTAGTCAAAAAGAAAATCCTAAAATGTATTGTTTTAAACATTACCTGTGTTGACTATCCCTTATTTTAACATTCTGCTTTCCTGATGTGCATATTCATTTGGGAACTAAATACTGTAGTTAATTATTCTCTCAAATCTGATTGTTGCAGTTCTTTCTTCCCTGTATAAGCAGTTACAATGACTTAAACAAGAGACGAGATGCAATGCAAAAAGTTTTTTAATGCAGTAGGCTACATAGAGAGAGCGTCGACAAATTAGAAGAAAGCGTTTTACATACAATGACCCCGAAGCAGAATACACAAATAAATAAAAAGGTTATATTTAAATGATCGGTCCCCATCCCCCTAATAATTTTCAGAAATACTTGATTCTACCTACGTGTCATGAACTGTGAGCGAGAGATTTGAAATCCATTTTGAATTCTCTGCAGTAATTAAAGGATGCCAAAATTAGCTGTCATGAACTCCATCTCCCACAAGTCAATGCAGCATCGCCACTGGTACAGACCTGCTGTAATATAAAGGAGATTATGTGCTTAACTTTAGCCTATACATGAGTGGATTCAGCTGTGTTCTATACGGTACTCTGAAGCTTTGTGTGCTTCTCCATTGTTATTAACACTACACATTAGCGCTTAAATGTAAATATATTATAAATTATTGGGCTGTATGGTTGATTCAGACACTGATAAGCTGGGGGAAGAGTTCGTTAGCAAACATGTCTTCCCAGGTGCTCTCTGAGCACAGGGGAGAGGACATGTCGCTGAAAGGGGAAGGGGACCCTTCGTATCCGGAGTCACTGTAGGTGTCCGCAAGACAAGCTTCCTTATCCAGGCCGCTGAGGGCAGGGGAGGGGGTTTCAGAGAAAAAGTCATCCACCTGACTGTGACTGTCACAGCTGGGGATGACCACTTCCTCCGGCTCGTCTTTAACGCAGACGGTCTCCTCCTCGAGCACCACCACGTCGATAACGGATAAGATAGCCTCGTCGATATTCTCTGTGTCGCTCTCTGGGTCGCTGCACTGCCCGATGCTCACCTCCTCCACGGGCTTCGTGTAAATGTGGTCAAAGTGGATCAGTTCATTAAGGGCCTCCAGCTTAACTGGTGAGGCCCCCAGAGTCGCAGGTGTGGCGGGAGGTACTGGGTTCCCCCCTCCGACCAGCAGCTCCTCCGGCTCCTGGCACTCCTGCTCACAAGACTTGAGGAAAAGCTCTGGGTCAAGGATGTCCAGAATGCCCATGAGCAAATCAGACTAGTGAGGGGGGAGAATGGAGAAAAGATAGGAGATTAGCCTAGTTGCCTATGACCTGACTAGTGGATTTCTTAGAGACAGGATTTAAATCTCAAGACATGACTTTTCATTATAAAAGGAGACATCCATATGAGAGACTTACCTCATCGTCTGAACAGTCAGAATCATCTGAATCCATTGAGAAGTCTTCAGATTTAGGGACTGCTGGGCCTGCACCTGCTGCGGAGGCACACATAGCCTGAGTGCTGCGGACTCAGAAGACCCGATCCCTAAACCTGCGTCATTCCCGATGGATAACAAACTCTGAACCTGTTATGAAAACGAATGAAAAAGTGTGAATTAGGGTAACTCCACTGAAAACACAATCATTATAAAACCAACCCTACTTCCCCTCCATTACAACCAAATGGCATCATAATCATACCTCCTCTTTTGAGTCGAGGGTATCCAACCCAAGTCTCTGTCTCAGTTCAATATTTTCTGTCAAAAGGCCGCTTGATTTTTCCCGAAGTAGCCTGTTTTCAATGTGAAGTTTCTGATTCTGCGGGGAGAGAACAAACAGATGTTTGAACTTGAAACTTGCAACTGGTTATGGGGAAGTGATGCATGAAGTGAACAAACCAACACTAGATATGTAACTGCAGTGTGGTTTTGCAATGTAGTTTAGTTTTTCTTTTGCAACACTAAAAACATTATAGGATGTTATACATTTATGGCTGGAAATGCCATTGTGTTGTGAAATGGCATAATAAAAAATAAAAAAATCTCAACAATGGCGTTATGCTCAAGACATATGTTTGACTGTTGGCAAATATAAAAGAGGAATTCATAGCTACATCCCGTTTTAAAATGTGTTTTTTTTTACCTCCAGCTCCAACTCTATGACTTGCTGTTCGAGGTCTCCCATTTTGGCCTTTTTCCTGTCTCTGGCTGTCTGGGCTGCGACTCTGTTCTTGAGTTTCCTGGAAAAAATATTGACGAGGAGGGGGGGAAAAAAACAGGAATTTAGCACACATTCTTTCCATGATGCTGACTAAGCCTCCTGACATGACTTGAGTTCACAGTACTGCGCAATCCCCGGCCATGTTGATGCCACGCAGACATACCAGGATATCAGTATCCTGCTCAGTGACGGGCGGGTCTGCGGACAGTCAAATGTCTCAGATAGCACTTTGACAAGCTAGTTCAAAGTCCAAGGGTGATAAATGAACGACATGAAATGTAACTAAATTATGGTGCTATTTAAAACTGCATAGATTATCTATTTATATTAATATTGGGAGATTCAGCATTGACCTACTTTCTTTGTGCTGCGGTTTAAACATCAAATCAGAGGGATCAATATCTTTGGGCGTGTCCCTGTGGTAATACCGTGAACAATGGCCGGGTTTGCCCTTTAAAAATAAAGGTTTTAACCCCATACATAATGATATATCAAGGGATATTTTTGAGGACTAACCTGCGAAGTGCTTTTTCTTCTGGACTCAAGTGTGTGAGCCTCTGTCTTTTTCGTATGGGCGGCCCCGCGGAGGAGTTGGACTCTGAATCCGACGACGCCGGGCTGGAGCATGACGGTAAAACGACAGATATGGGCCGGTTGTAGCCTGCCTGTGAGCCGCTAGCCGAGCTGCATTGTTTGCCGGAGATCAGGAGCACTTTGTGGGACACTCCGGTCCCTGCTGTTACCACCACCATGTTGATATATCCTACTGGGGGTGCTGAAATCAAAATTAATCGAGTATCCTTATTGTATTCAGTGGAACCCTTGAGGTTTCACTGCTTGCCTGATCACCGGCAATTCTCAACTGTTGAACAAGAAGGGCTGCACCTCCGGTCTTTTTCTACTGTCGTGGTGAAAGCTGATAGGCTCCCTGTGGCTCTGACGCAACTTGTTTACGGCCTGTGATTGGTCGCCTTGCTGATGAAATTTGCATTGAAAGTTTCACTCTGCTTTCAAAGTCATATTAACCCAAATTCGTTTTAAAGTGTAATTTCCCCTCAATACTTGCTGTCAATTTCGGTTTTCAAGTCAACACTCTCGGCACCATTGTATGTTATGAACCAGACATGATAGTTTAATAGAGTTAATTATGATTTCAGTGTATACTCAATGTGCTTATTTCAAAGAGTTGCATCAGATTTTACACACATAGACACGTTCAGTCCTCAGTTCAAATTAGAACGCTATTACTTTCACTGTATTGATTATAGAGCTATGACATTGATTTAGAGTTTCCTGGATCCATTACATATTTTCTATTCCCTAAAGTAGCCCACTTTAAGTTGGTTGGTTTTTCACAGAAACTATCATATTGAGGTTCGAGATCTTATGCAAGACAAAGTATGTTAAACAACTTTTTTCTTTGAGATTGGTTTAAACCTCAGTTTCTATGTTCCAATATGCTGTTAGTTGGCCTCTTTGAGACATCTCGTGTTCTCTGCTCTTTGTCTTGTACATTCTAGTTTCCTCATTATTTTCTTTGAGGAAGTCTAATTGACTCGTAAAACAAGCTTTACCACTCTGATGGCTTTCCCTGAAATGGTTATTTTATATTTCCTGGAGAGATCTATTGTAAGAATGAAATATTTATCAATTGTTTTGTCTGCCAAAGGATTTTCTTTCTTTTTCCTCTCCACTGAGAGAGGTTTTAACCCTATTTAAATCCTGTAAAATTAAACAGTATTATTAGCACTAGATTGTGTTATTATCAGCAAGCAAACAAAACTTCATATTAATGTAACAGGAAACTTGGAAGTGAAATATATTGTTCAATGTTTGCTCTTTTTAAATGAGGAGCTTTGAGACGTTTTTACGATTCATTTGAGCAAGTGTGAAGATAAATGTTCTGTTTGAATGTGATAAAAAAAACAGTTATCATTTCTAAAAGTTTCATTTAATAACATTGACTTGATGTAAAATACGTCTATAAAGGATGGTTTTGAAACTGTGGTTTGCTTGGCCTATATAGAGAAATCCATCACACAAGATTCTAGTTTGTAGTTCTTTACTTCACAACAAAAACAAGCAGATGTGGTGACAGCGACCACACTGTTGCTCAACTTTGAACACAATAGGTGATATTTTCAGTTCACTACATGAAAAGCCTTGTGGTGAAAGATATGTATACATATGATAAGAGCATACTTTATGGTACTAAAAGACTTTGTGTAGCAATCAATGCCATCACAGTAACTGCAGGTGGCATTCTGTCGACATGCAGTCTTTCAATGATCAGACAAAGGTATTCCCCCTGAGTAAACAGGCCTCAGTTAGAAACTGTTCAAAAACACATCAAACAAGTTCACAAGTACGCTCTCTTCCTGAAACTTCTATTTGTCCTTAAACAGGAATTTACATTTTTGCTATCTGGCTACCATTATCGTTGACAGCTTTTAGTCCTTTGCCCGAGTCATCTCTCACCTCAGCGGGAGTAACGACAGGAGCTAGAGCAAACACTGGCCTGTTTGCAGACATTTTACTGTCACTACAGAATCAACAGCTGGGAAACCCAGAGCATCCGTTTATGATGAAGTGTGTGTCAGAGTAGCTGGTACTAAAGAAAGAAACCGGATCTAAATACAGGATGTCTTTCATTTAGAGCACTACACCAGATAGGTAAAAGTCCCTCGGTCACATGAATGAAAGTCTATACTAACGCGCCACAAGCCTAAAAGCAAAAAAGGTTTATTTAGATTTAGGTGTGGCTTTATACTTCCTAATGATCATTTCCTATTTTCAAGTTTCTTTATGTCACTCAAGAGAGCAAACAGGCAACACTACCCTCTCACCATGACATTAAACGCAAATAGTTATTATTAATGTGGAATGTTGGCGGGGGTTCACCCATTATGTGTGAGATAAATGTCACATTTATCATCAGTGAAGTAACCTCTCAAATGTGAAGCTTTTTAGTAATTCTAAACCGCATGTGGGATAGAAGTGTAAACACATGAGAATTCAAATCTTTTGATTGTGTTAAGTTTTAGTAAAGACAGTATAGCCAGTGGGTATCTGTCATCAATCAAACTGAAAATGTAACCCATCTGCTTTTGTTCTGCAAATTACGTACATTTAAAATGTAAATCATGTCACTGAGTCCACAGTGTTTCTCGACACTTCAAGTAAAAATGCTGCATTCCAAATTTCACTTAAGTAAAAATAAATTACCAGCAAGTTGTACTCAAATATCAATAATGAATGTATTGTTTGTCTATATAGGCCATTGTAATATAATAATATATCTGGACCATTATTATTGATTAATTCAAATGTAAACTGTACTTTAATGTTACAGTGGGTTGAGATGGAGCTCATTTTCCTTTTTTTAGTTTACTGTAACAACACAATAGATTATATACTATCTAGAACTGAAAGCTTTTAAATAAATGTAGTTGAGAAGAATGTACGACAAGTATAAAGTAGCATACAATGAAAATCAAATATATTAAAATTGTAAAAGCACAGTCCTTAATGTACTTATATTCGACCATTGCCAATGGACTTATACTTCTGTTGAAGAGAGCACTGTTATTACAAACTAATACATGATGTGCTTTCATGGGTGTAACATCACAAGCTAAGCACAAACATCTACTCATCTCAGAATACAATGTAAGACAACAAGATCAAGACGCACTTAAGTCTTTGCTGCCTGACTTGTTCAAAAGAATGTACCGGTAAGTGCAATTGTAGAATACTTGAGCTTGAACTGAACACACTGAGAAAAGGTTTTGCCTTGAAGAGAGCACTTAAGCTTCTTGAAACTTCTTCTTATTACTGTTCCAAATCAGAAACAGCTTTACCAAACAACTACACAAAGAGAACCCCAGTACAATCGCTCTATTTTGTTATTCGTTATTTCCCTTAAAGCTGTTTTAACCGGCAGATGGATAGCTTAGCATAGCACTCAGACTGAAAAAGGGGAAACTCACTGTTGACTAGAACCTCCAGAAATTATTATAAAACTATATTTTTGTATTGTATATATCATCATGTCTTATTTTTTGAGTTGCAAATTGTTCTTTTTACATTCGGCATTTACAATTCCATTTTTCCCAATGATTCACCTTAGACTTAGAGTGACATCTATTGGTTTCAGGTAATTTAACAGATACAATTGAACAAAAAGCTAATTATTTAGATATGACTGTGCTTAAGAATTCCCATAAAAATAAAATACTCAGATAGATGGAAACATTGGTTACACATCCTGGATTCAGAAAAACTTCATTGGAAGGTTCCCAGAGGGACTGTGAGCACAGTTTAACCTAAATATAGTCCGCCTTGGCTGCTTAACCAGTACTCACACACACACACACACACACACACACACACACACACACACACACACACACACACACACACACACACACACACACACACACACACACACACACACACACACACAAATGGGGATCCTCCCTTGAGCTCACAGTCGGAGCCTGTGATTAAGGTGGATGGCTTCAAAACCATATTATAAAATGGACCAATCCCTAAAGCATAACAAAAAACATCGCAGGCATTTAAATCACATTTATTTCTTACAGATGGTGACATAGTGGGGATGTTAGCGATAACCGGTCCTTCGAAATTACAACTGCACCCAGTGGTGTTGAAACTGAGGTGCTAACTGAGGGCATGCTAACTATCCTGTCGGACAAGTCTGGTTTGATTAAATGTCATTGAATTATTGTTTCAAGCTATCCCAGTGATGTTTTGGGTGAGATTCACAACAAAGCTTAATGAAAAGCATACTGTGAGCATGTGGTTTAATAAACCGTATCACCACTGAATGGATGATATTCAATAGTTACATAAAGCAGCTTATAAAAACTGGAATTCAATGTTATTTTATTTGCAATCTTTATGTAAATTAAATTACTTTTGGACAGATTGGTAACCCTAAAATCAATTAATATGTTATGAAAAGTCTGCAGTCAAATTAAAGATTTTTGGATGTTGGCTAATTTCAGTAACATCAGCTACACATCCTACACTTCGCTCCACGGCATTCTTTCATAGCTATGACCTTGATTAGAACAATATAATTATATTGCAACATGTCTCGTCTTCAGCATTCACGTTGTAATTAGATATGCATGTTTTATTTGGAGGCTGCTGCCAACCTACCATGGCTTTATTTTATTTCTGGGAAATGTTTCCACAAGGGAAGGCCTGGCATGCAGGATAAACAGTGACGCCTGTGTGTGCTCACTGGGGCGGTACTGGTGTTAACGGTGGTGTTGTATGGCAAAGCCGGGTTGGACAATGGGGGTGAGTTGGGTCACACCCTGGATCCGCATCCATCTGCAGGGGGGTGTGTTTGCCTTTACCTCCTCACATTTGCACATCTCGTTCCCTACCCACGATCCACTGGGGTGTTTGTTCGGCCTTGAGCCTTCCCACACCTTCCAGAATCTCTTGCTCTGTCACCCTTTTCTCAGTTTTTGGTTATTCTCCTTTGCCAATTTCTGCACAGAGAGATCTCTTGTTTTGCCCTTCCTGCTTCAATTCTTCTTGAAATATGAGTAATTCTTGCCAGTTGTTCATATATCAAGTCCTCGTTTGAACTCTGTTACTTCCACTTTAATGTTTCCCCTTTACATTTCATTGCTGTGAAGGTGCCAACGCCAGTTGCAACCCTGCAAAAGCAGCTCTGTTGACAGGCTGCAGAGTCATTCTTTCTTAACACTGAAGCATGATGCTGCAGAAACTCATTCAGCTCTCTGATATCTCCTCACCAGTTAGCTTATTCTCTGAGTGTGTGTGAGTGCAAAAGTAATCTACAGATAAGGAAACCACTACTTTTCATTTGCATTTTTTGTCAGTAAAACAGGTGACAGAGACACCAACGGTTTTAAGTCAAGAATGTCCCTGCTAGTAGATCAAAGAAATCCCATTTGTCTTTGATGCATCAGAGCAGTTTAATTAATCCATCCATGATACTGTTTCTTCACCAAATGCAATTTCTGGGAAATTAAACAATCAAGCCAAATACTTCTTCAGTATAAATTGACCTAAATGCAACCAGTGGAACAGTGCTTGTTGTCCCTCCTCTCTGTAATTGTCTTAAGACTCTGCAAGCGCTTTGTTCGACCCAGATAAGCCAGGCTTTGTTAGAACAGAGAGCTGACATAGCGCTCTTTTTGTTCCCTGTACTGGTAGACTAACAACAACAACAACAACACTGTTTGTCCGTGACGACACTGTAATGTTCACATACAGGAAGGCAATATTGTGCAGGGCCCTTGTAATGACTTGCTGCTGCGGTTTTGCTCACTATTAACTGCGGGGTCTTAATGTAGTAAAAATGTGTTGATGGAAATTGCCTAAATTCTTTTAACATACACATCTATTATACGTAAACATACTGTCACTGAAGAGGAATATGATAAAAAAATCTGCAAAAATTGTTATTATTATCAATGATCATGATATGTGTGCATTTAACAGTAACATGCATGATTTGTTCTGACCAGTATGATATCTCAATATGATGCAACATTGTTCTGATGCAACACAGAGGCAAGACATCCGGCCCCTAAAAAATGATGAAACCCACGTTAATCTTCCAGTCATCACAACCTTCCTGTTGTTAGTGTCAAAGTCAGATATGTGTGGAAAACACGTCCTACAACAAGAGTGGAAATAACTCTTGATGATATACCTGACTTCTCCCACTCAGGTTAAAGTATTGCATGAACTGCCCAGGTAGCAGTCATGTGTCCTGCTGCCCTCTGGTGTTCAAAATAGGAAATGACATACATAATAAGCGGGTTTCTTCAAGATTCAAAGGTTTTATTGGCATATGCAAAAATAGATTGTTGTTGGAAATGAAAATATTCAATCCTTGGCCACACATGTAAAGAAAAAAAGGTTTCTATGCATCAAATTAAAATCTTGTTTTTAATTTGACATTGACATCATGTATCATCTCAAGGTACATGTACAAAAGGATAAGACATCCTCATACTACAAAACAAAAACATTCACCTTCCCAAGAAACAAACGGATCACAGACAAAAAAAAGTGCATCATTGTATTTTAGTTTATATAGAGTGGCGAAGTCACACCCATCTACTTCCGGTCCATGGGACCTTATTTCGGAAAAATTATGTATTGAAGTCAATGGAGAGAGAAAACGTATCTTTCGATCCCGTTTGAATTGTGCCATGACTTACACATATGATGTTTATCAATCTTAAAAAATAATTTCCATGTAAAAAAAGTCACAGTTTGTCGTAAAACTGTTGAAATATAAGACTATGAAAAATACGCAACTAGAAAGACTACAAATCCCAGAGTCGCGTAAGTGATGTCACAATTGTTTTCCTCCACTAAATAAGAGATAGCTAAGATAAGATAACTTTAACAAGCTGCCTGTGTGCTTAGTACCAGGTTGTTATCATACCAGCAATGGGTCTTGCTCGTTCTTTCGCTTCCCGTCTGATGAAAGGACCAGGAGTGGCTGGATCAAGTTAGCTACCTAGCTAGTAGCAAGCACGTTAGTTAGCATTACAGCCGGCTTAGCCTTGTCATTTTTATTAGCCTTAACATGAAGTTGTCACGATCTGTCTGTGTTGTGTTTTTGTCATGTCTAGTTCTGTCTTTGGTTTCCTGTCTCTGTGTTCCCCCTCCCGTCTTGTCTGTTACTGCTGATTGTGCACCTGGTGCCCTGTGTTGTCTCCTCCCCCCTCACCTGTGTCCTGTTCAGTTGATTAGTTTGTGTGCATTTAAGTTCTGGTTTTTCTGTCTGTCTTTGTGAGATTATTGATGTTGTTGGAAGGTTTTTTGTTCAGAGGGATTTTTGTGTTTTTGCCTTGCCTTATTCTACTTTGTTGCTAGTTTTGCAATAAAAGTATTTTGAATTTGGATATTCTGCATTTGGGTCCTGTGTACCTTGCCCTCCAGCCGTGACAGAAGTAACATTAAGTAACCCAAAATGTTAAACAGTAAGAGTGGTAGTCATATTTTTCGTGAGTACTGTCACACCGGTGTGATCATTCTATAATACACCATTTAAGCCCGGGGGAGAAATGCTAACGCTAACGCTACATTAGCATCGGCGATCTTTTCTACTTCATGCTATCTGCACAAATGGTTGACATTAAACATTAAAAAGATCAGGCAGTTCAGAGAGAATCAAAGGAAGGCAGGCAGGCAGGCAGCTTTGCATGACATTCTTCTGGACGTGTTTCATTGTGGTGATAGTGAGGGTAGTCAATCCCTTTTTTGACAAGACAGTAGTGACGGCCATCTTGGTGACGTGTGTTGTTATGCGAGACCAGAGATGTAGTTCATTGAGCGTTTCACACAAAAAAATGTGTTACTTCACAGTTTTACGACACATTTTATTTTTTTTGACTTGCAAAATTATCTTTTAAATTGACAAACATCATATGTGTAATTCGTGGCACAATTCAAACGGGATCGAAAGATAATCTTTCTCTCGCCATTGACTTCAATACTTTTTACGAAATAAAGTTGCATGGAGGTCCACCGGAAAGGGAGGGACTTTGGCTCTACCACTCACTACAGGTTGGCGAAGTCCCTCCATGGGACCTTATTTCGGAAAAATTATGTATTGAAGTCAATGGAGAGAGAAAGATTATCTTTCGATCCCGTTTGAATTGTGCCACGAATTACACATATGATGTTTGTCAATTTAAAAGATAATTTTGCAAGTCAAAAAAAATAAAATGTGTCGTAAAACTGTGAAGTAACACATTTTTTTGTGTGAAACGCTCAATGAACTACATCTCTGGTCTCGCATAACAACACACGTGGTGGTGGTGGCGAAGTCGATAGGGACTTGGCTTGGCAACTGGAAGGTCACCAGTTCAAGTCCCGGCAAGACCAAGTGCTACCGAGGTGTCCCTGAGCAAGGCACCGTTCCCTACACTGCTCCCCGGGCGCCGTCCACGGCAGCACACTGCTCCTAACACTAGGATGGGTCAAATGCAGAGGAACAATTTCGTTACATAGTACCTGTACTGTGAAATGACAAAAAGAGCAATTTATTTATTTACACGTCACCAAGATGGCCGTCACTACTGTCTTGTCAAAAAAGGGATTGACTACCCTCACTATCACCACAATGAAACACGTCCAGAAGAATGTCATGCAAAGCTGCCTGCCTGCCTGCCTTCCTTTGATGATTCCAAAATGTGTCGTAAAGCTGTGAAGTAACACTTTTATTTGTGTGAAACCGCTCAATGAACTACATCTCCCGTCTCGCACCACACACCAAGACAGCCGTCACGTTGGCACATTTCACTTCTTTCTTTCAGAATGAGGCGAAAAGTATTAAAGGGCCCATGTCATGCTTTTCCGGTTATTACCCGTCCCCTTGTGTGTTATGAAGGTTTTTATGCATGTAAACGGTGTGCAGAGTCAAAACCCTCAAAGTACACCCTGTAGCGAGTAAAACTCTAACACAGAAAATACCTCCCCAAAACGCCTCGTTGGAGATACGTCACTGTCCACTTGATTCTTCCGGGTACCGCATGACATCATGCGGTACCCGGAACAAAATGGACCAATCCGGAAGAGCTATGGCCACACCCAGCGGCGCTGGCCGCACCCTCTGCCAGCCTACCATTTACTGTTGGAAGCTCTGGTTCAGTTCACAATCGATCCAGTCATGCCAATGCCAAGGACCTGTTTCCTGAAATGTGAGGAGAAATCTGAGCTGTTTGTCCTACCGACGGAAGAACCACGACGAAGTCAGTGGTTGAAATTTCTTTTTAACACTTTTCCTTCAGAGGTTCGAAGAACGTTACTGTGTGCGCGGCATTTCACAGACGAAAGCTTCCAAAACATTGCCCAGTTTGAGGCCGGATATGCACAGCATTTGAAACTGAAGGACGATGCTATTCCTAGTTTGTTTGGACCGTTTGGAGCAGGGGAAGATTCGGGTACACAACCTGTAAGTTTGCATTGTTATTTGTGTATTTATCAAACAAGACTGTTTAAATGTGTAAACGTGTGTCGGACTGCTAAGCCATTGACACAGTGCTAACTGTGCTAACTAAGTTGCTAGCGTTTCCATATATCAACTCTAATATCAGCAGATGGCCTTACATGTTTGTCATGGCAGGAGAATGTCTGCATTCAAATACGAAACGTAATTACATTATAGCTGGCGTAGCGTGTATGCTACCGAGCTAACCAACGGAGCTAGACATGGGTTTGCTCGGGAAAACATTTTTGTTATGCCAGCTACAATGAATGTAGCAGACTACCCGTATAAGATTGCAATTGTAAACACATTCTTGCTAGCCTAATATGAATCACTAGCTTTTGTTCATAGTGGTTTTATTACACTAAACAAGCCCAGCTTACTGGGCTAACGACGTTGCTAGCGTTTAAATATATCAACTACAATGTCAGAAGATGGCCTTACATGTTTGTCATGGCAGGAGAATGTCTGCAGTCACACACGGAATACTCATACAGTATACTCCGGGTGATTTACCGTACATTGTGACAGTACATGTACATACTGCATGTATAGCTAACAAGGCTAGCTATCCATGCTAGCGGAAAACAATGTATTCATGCCAGTTACAATGAATGACCGAACGTAGCAGACTACCCGTATAAGATTGCAATTATAAACACGTTATTGCTAGCCTAATATGAACCACTAGCTTTTGTTTATAGTAGTTTTATTACACTACATTATAGTTGCCGTTCCTCCGAGCTAGCGTTCATATCGTGTTTGCTACCAAGGTAAACAAGAAAGCTAGGTTAGCATATTAGCTGGCAAGCTTACTGTGTTGATTAGATAGATGGATTAGATAGATCCACACTCCTACCACTCCTACCACTCCTACTAACGAATCTAAAACAACTAAGTTTCTCTAATATTTTGTGATTTGCATTTGATTTCGTCCAGCCAGATCCTGGCGGACAATACATGACGGGACGGGACTACCACACTGAGGCCTCGTCCTAAAAAGCCCCGGCTGCGATAGGCAAGATGCCGACAACGGGGAGGAATGGATGATATACCGTGTATATATGTATATTTATGTTCATTTTGTACATTTCTAAAAATAAAGTTGAATGGAAATACTTAGTAGGCCTATCCTTTCTTCCCTGAATTATTTGCTCCTATAACATATCATTCATATATAGTAAACCATGATTTGATTTCTCATCAAACAGTAGTAGTTTATTACAGGTAAAAATAACTTACTCTTCTATAACAACAGTTGTAGGTACAGTTCGGTTAGTTAGCGTATAAAATATACGGCTGTACCGACGCCATTATAAGACTGATGTTCCGCTCAGATCGAGCCGAAAAAAGCACTGTTAGACATGGGCGGAAACTCTCTGGTGGTTGACTAATCAGAACAGAGTGGCCGAGCTGACCAATCGGAGCACACTAGGCTCACAGGGAGGGGGGGGCAAGAGCTCCAACGAGCCGTTTAGTGGAGAGAGTGAATACTGCTGAATACACATACTTTACAGAGATGCTGTATGCGAAACCAATGTGAGTTTGGAAAATTGCACAGTATAAATCTATTTTAGTATACCTCAACAATGGAATTATGATCAGTGGAAATGGCCATGACATGGGTCCTTTAAAAGAGGTGAAAATCACTACAAGTCTGGGCATGTTGAGAGCTGTACATACACAAAAGGGGAGTTAGTCGGTTCCGTAAGAGCCAGCATGCGGGACCGGGATTCTGGGATTTCACAGTTTTATGACAAACTGTGACTTTTTTGACATGGAAATTATTTTTTAAGATTGACAAACATCATATGTGTAATTCGTGGCACAATTCAAACGGGATCGAGAGATACGTTTTCTCTCTCCATTGACTTCATTTTTTCCGAAATAAGGTCCCATGGAGCTCCCCCGGAAAGGGAGGGACTTCGCCTCTCTATTGGTTCACAGATTTCTGCCTCCTTGTGGCGAGGAGAAGAATACACAAACAATACATTAATCCAGTGTATTACTACAGTTGGACAGAGATAATAATAATAAACTCATGCTTCCCTATGCTAAAAATGAGTCGCCTCAAATATTTTACTGAACTGAGTCTATAATGTTCTAAATCTAAACTGACTTTTATAACCTGAAATTACCAGCTTTAGCAGTAGCCTACTACAGGAACTTAAATTGCTATACTTTATAAGTACTGCTAAGAGTCTTAAAACGGCCAACCACTGCAGTTTATTCAAGATGGCGTCAGCATCAAAATGAAAGTCGATTTATACAAAGGAACTCGTTCAAACTGGCATCTTCATGGGTGTTAGGATTTGAAATAAATGTTATCAAAATAATAGATTCCCTTAAAAATCTCCACAAGGGTGCAGTTTAGTTCAGATTTAGGTATCACATACATATTCAGGATTAAACAAGCAATGAATAAAATATTCTAAGCAATATTATGGGGCTTATTTAAAACCTTGTCATTCATGGTAAAAAAAAAAGCTGATCTCAACAATACAGTATCATCACTGAAGTAATCCAACTACAATTCTGCATCCGAACTCAACTAAATCAATCCGTTGAGGAAGACCTTTTAAATTGATCAAAAGCTATGGAAAAGCCAGTTAATACACATATTAGTGGTGAGATTCTTTTGACGGCCGTTTCCGAGTTCAGGAATGAACTTCAAATAATATGTGTTGCTATTTAAGAACATTATATACAAGGTTTGCTGTACTTTAAAGTTTTGGCCGACATCCAAGTAGAAAATCTAGTGAACTAATCATTTGAATACAGCAGTAATGCAATAAGCTGGTGCTTCATACAAAGATCTGATTCTCAAGGGAAATTGAATTTGTGTCTACGGGCTAAGTTGGAACTGAAGTCTCTTTGATGTCTTCTTTGAGTGGATCCTACCCTGCTGTGTGTGTACGTGTGTTAGTCTATAATCGTTTGTGTGTGTGCACCCATTACCACAAAATCAGCAGAAAACAAAATAAGTCTCCCAGACATCAAAGAGACCCAGGAGGGAAGACGATCTGTTTTCAGTCATGGTGAGCCACGTTTCTCTCCCCAACTCGTTTCCCAGTCATCCCTCACTCCATCCCCCATGCTTACATCTCTACTGCCACCCAACCACTGGGTGGCACATGTGGCAAAGTCTTGCACCATGTCAGCATGCCCTGTCACGCAAAGCAAATATCCCTTCTTTGAGAGCAGTATGAGTGATGAGACCAGCTTTTCATCTGGGGATTTGGTGCTCTGACGCATTGTTTTCCTCCTTAGAGTGGCAATCTACACCTGCAGTCAGAAGCAATAAGGAGCGATGGAATGAGACTCTGGGGAATGTGTTGAACCATCCGAGAGAGTGATTGGGTATTTGGAAAGGAGAAATGAAGACAAGGCCTTAGAGGAGATGAATGAGGGTGAGAGTGAGTGAGAGACTGAAAATATATGTCTTTTAGTGAGGGGGAGAAAATTACTGCATTTTCAGCCTCAAGTAGAGGCAATTACAGATACATTTTAATGGGGATTATTTCCATCTAAGACTATAACAAATGTATTACAAGTGTGTATGTTGAGGATCACATTTTTTGTTTGGCAGTCTAAGACACTGTTGGTCAGTTTTGTTCACTTGCTGTTAAAGTGATTACTTTTACTCGCACTTGGATTAGGACTACAACTCTAAGTTTTTGGTTTTCCTTGTACTGTTTCTGTTCTGATTTTATGTAAAGCGTGTTTGAGCATTAGGAAAAGCGCTATAAAAATCCAATGTATTATTATTATTATTATTATTTCAGACAAAGAATAGGAAATTAAACTAAGCGATAAACATAATATGGTGTCAAAGTACATTTTCCAATCACAAGGAAGAAAAGCTTCTTAAAAGTAAGATACAATAATTAATAAATAAACCTATCGATGTACAGTAGGTAAGTAATGAAGACATTTCAAATAAAAACAAACAAACATACAAAGCAAAAATAGATAAAACTCTAAATTATACATCACAAATGTGCCACAAAATTATTATACAGCTTTATACATTTCTTGGATTTTTTAAGTTATTAAAAAGAACTAAGTAGAAACTATATTTCATGTTGTTGTGAAATGAGGAATGTGGCATACTTTTCACTACAAAAAGTTTGACTAGTAAAGTTGTATCACTTAATAGATGGCAACTTGAGGGCAACCAAAAAACTATAATAAAACACTGACCTTAAAATCTTGTAAAGGCTAACATGTTAGCCAACAATTGCAGACACAGAGCAACATTTGCATACATTTTGCTTTTTGCCAACTCCCAAGCAGAATATCGAAATATGATTCGATAGGAATAGATTGACATTGTTTGAAATCTTTGGTTTCTTGCCAATAGTTGGTTAAGAAGATTGATATTACTCATAAATGTTTGTTGTGTAGGTATGAACCTCCAGCACGCAGCCAGTTAGCATAACTTAGCTCAGTTAGCATAAATGCTGGAAACAGGAACAGCTTGTCTTGTCCAGTAAAGTGGGTGAGACATGACCAAAACAGACTATTGCTGTTGCCTGTGCACACACACACACACACACACACACACACACACACACACACACACACACACACACACACACACACACACACACACACACACACACACACACACACACACACACACACGTCCTAAGGGGTCATCATCTATCTCCTGTTTCCAGTCTTGATTCCTCATCTACTTTCTCGCAATGTCGCCACAAGGCAAACCTTACTCACTCTTTTACTCTTTGATCATTGATAAGCCAAAAACGTTTCTCTCCTTTTTATTTTTGATATGGTGTTTTCAGAATAAAGACCTAAATACTGTCTGTATAGTGTGTCAGGAGAATAGGAGTTTTCAGCTCCTGTTGGGTGTATGAGATTCTTTTTTCACCACATTAGTCTAAATGACTCTGTTTTTGTCTTGTTGCTGTGTGTGTGCATGTGAGTGTGAGCACAGATTCCATCCATCCATCCATCCAGTCCTTTGAGAACATGTTCACGCCTGTGTGGTGTATCAACATCATATCCCCCCCCTATCCTCCTCACTTCTCAGAACAGATTATGAGCGTTGGAGCTGACTGAAATGACTTTGAATTCTCCAAAGCCCCTAACCCCTGGGAACATACCTGTTCTTGCAAGCCTCAAACGTACAGGTGCCTCATTTCAAAAGACTCCTCTCTTTCTCTTCCTCGCTCCTTTCCCTCTCTCGGTTTCTCCCTCCCCCTTACGGCTGCAACTTTAGCCCTCGTCTGAACTAGAGGCCTATTGAAATACCTCCCCCTGGTCTAGTCTGCACTTCAAAGTCGACTTTCACCCCCGAGCCAGATCCGAGGAGCGGTCTGACCAGGAAAGGGCCCAGCCCCTGAATAGTTGGTATACTTCAAAGCTTGTAACATTTAGTTATGAGCCTTTCGAAAATTGGAAAACATATTGATGCTATAGTTATTATGAGAAAGACAAATATTAATCAGGCTATAAACTTCGTCCAGATCTTTCAAATGCGTTTTATTGCATTTTACCAAAGTGTTTTGATCCCTTAACTTATTATTTTATTTCCCCGTTTTAATGTTGTCCTTATAGCCATTGTGGCCATTAATGATTAAATAATACATTTAAAAGCCTCTTGGATCAGCTGGAAAATCCATGGTCACATAACTGTAAACATGACTGTTTTCTTCTGAGAGACTGTCATGATTGGTCTGTGTTTTCCCTGTTTTATTTTGTAATGTCACGATCTGTCTGTTTCCCTGTTTTATTTTGTAATGTCACGATCTGTCTGTTTCCCTGTTTTATTTTGAAAAGTCTTCACTCCCTGTCTTATGTCTCTTTTTACTTCCTGTCTCTGTGTTTTCCCTCCTGTTTGATTACCTGATTGTGTTCACCTGGTCCCCCTGTGTTTTTCTTCCCTCCCTACCTGTTTCTTGTCCATGTGATTATGCTTGCATGTATTTAAGTTCTGGGTTTCTGTCAGTTGTTGTCAAAGTCTTGATGTTTGATGTTCACACTTAATGAGAGCAAATTCTGTTCTTTTTTGCCCTGCTTTCTTCCATGGTTTTGCCAAAAGACTTTGGTGTGCTGCACTTGGGTCCTCGCTGATGTGCTCTCCAGCACGACAGAAACATAAAAAGTAGACTTTTTAGAGATACGTAGTTCATATAGGAGAGCGACAAGGCTACAAATGAATGATATCTTATAGGTCATGATGCATTGCAGTAAATACAATTAACCAACAGTATATGAAGTTAAAGTTAACCAGAAACACAACCTGAAACATTAAAGGTAGGGTAGGTAAGTTTGAGAAACCGGCTCGAGATCGCTAGAATTTGAAAATACACAACCGGAGAAAATCTGCCACTTCCTTATAGAGCCCCTCCTCCAACACACACGAACGCGCACATGACCAATGAGGGCACGAGATAAGTTTGTGCACAGATGAAAGGCTGACAGGCAGGTCGGCCATCCAGTTATTTTAGCCGGGCCGGCTAAAATGATTGGTCGTGCTTTTTACAGTATTACAGCTTCCACAGATGAACATTTTTTATGGATTTTTTGTCAAAGCACTTAAGATATTCATTGCTATCGGGATGTTAAGAGCATTCCATGGAATATAACAAAAAGTGTATCTCGAGCCGGTTTCTCAAACTTACCTACCCTACCTTTAACAACAGTAGAATGCAACAAACACATTGATGCAGCAATAATCCAGAATCATCATAAAAATCAGTTAAAATGTTCAGGTGTCTGGTCTTTTTTCAATATACAGGAAACATTTGATGGATTCAGCTGGCGGTTTTCACTTTTTTAGGGACATTCGAATATCAGATTTTTGGGAAGAGGGGAGAGATGCTCTTTAAGTCAGGTTTTCAATCAAGGATTTATTGAATGTAGTGAGTAATTAGAACTTTGGCTTAATTAAAAAATCTGAATATACTTCTTTCATACAGCTTTTCCTTATATATTTAGGAACCCATTAATAACATTTGTATTATTATATTCAAAGTACTGTCAAGCATCCCTCCCTCAGTGCTGGTATTTTTCCCCCTCTGTCAAATTATTTTCATGAGAGTTATCCCACTGGGATCTTTGCAGTGACATCATGCAAACATGTGAATAGTCTGAGCCGGCGGGAGTCATCATCGTTCTGTGTCATCAGAGGGAAAGCATCTCCCATAATCTGGGGGTTGTGGGGCCCATTCATTGCTTTATGTAATAATATGCTGCAGTGATGCGCTCTTCTGGGAGCCATGAATGTAAATGTCCCCCCCCCCCCACCCCACCACCACCACTCTCATCATCTCCTTTCTTCATTAAAACATAACGTCAGCACCATGCCAACAAAGGGACAATTCACAGAGGCTGGGAGCCCGCTTGGTACGCATAGTTCTGCACTGATGGACTGATCAACCACTCTCAAATGTTCCCTTTGGGAATTATTAGTAACCTGTGATCTTGTGTTTATTTCATATTTGTTCATTTATCCAGGCAAGTCAATTAAGGACAGATCTTTATTCAGAATGACAGGCAGGAAGGGGGGGGGGGGGGGTTGCACAGGCAATGAGTATCATCAGTTATATGATAATGATGTATGGAAATCTGTAAAAGAGTGAAGTAGCTCGGGTGTAGGCTTTGAATCTAGGGATGAACATTTAGCATAAATCCACAAACATAAATAACAATTATTTTCCCATTTAAAAACCAGTACTCAAATTAGATTACTTTAAAAATGCATGTTCATTTTGGATAAGATTGTGTGAAATCTTGTTAAAAATACTTTGAGAATTTTGAGAGTTTGGGAATAGCCAGCTTAAGATTGAATAAATCAATGTCACAATTTATTTATTTGTGCGCACAAACTGTCATTTTTGGCTATGAATTAATTGAATCATTCCCACATTTTGGGTTGTTTGTGCTCACAAGATCAATATACACAGAGAGATCTAACACAACAGACCAGCTTTCCTCCCTAAAAAATGAAGTGCACCTACTTTAGGTATATGTCCAGCGGTGAGTAACCATGAACATATCCATTCATTGGAATGATACCAATGATACAATCAACAAGCTCCTTGTTAATAACAGTTATCTCTTGAAAGGCAAGTGTTACCAATTGTTTTTTAGTCAACAACTTGTTGTCAGAGCAGAAGGAAACTGTTTAACTCAACGAGAAGATATTAAAAGAGAACAGAACATAGCGGTGCAGTCATTTAATATCACATGAAACATCATAATTAGCCAATGAATCTTACTGCTATGACTTTAACTACAAAAAGAAAACTTCCCACAACTATGGCCAGCTATCCACTCTCAAAGTCCTTCTCATCCTCAGCACTCTCTCAGCCTAAACATGTGGACAGCTGATTCTGCTCAGCGTGGCCTGAGTTTAGACACTGATGCAGAAGGAGAGTGGGGCGTCAGGAGAGGATCCACAGCTGCTGCCAGATGAAAACCTCATGAGAAGAGGGGAACAATTTGTCAAAAAGGAAACGAAAAAAGAAAACATGTTTAACAACAAAGGGCCAGATTGTCCCCAAACAGGTACTTGTTTAAATAAAAGCAAAACCTGTAAATACAGTGTTACTGCATATCCATAAAAAAGTATCAAAAGGCATTTAATTCATTAATCTAAAAGTAAGGCCATACTATTTGGTATTAAAATATCTTAAATCAATAAAAAAAAATGTAAGAACGTAATATATAATCAAAAAAATAATTAGTAAAATACTATTTTTGTATTTATTTGTTATGTTATTTGTATTCACCCAATGCCTCGTCATGTCAGCATGCCTTTCCATGTGCTCAACTTTGCATTTCTTTCAACATTTTCACTGGGCCAAAGAATGTGGGCATTATGTTACAATAAACATTTGGTCAAAATGGTCCCTTACCCTATTTATTTGAGTTCCAGGCCAATTTTGGTCTAGAATTTAATTCAGAGGGCCATTAAAGAAATCTGTCATCCAACTTGCCTTCGGAATGCTTAATTCAAGTAGGCTTTGAGGAAAGTACGTTTTAAAGATTACTTGAATTACATTTTCATATGGACCAGCAGAGGGCAGACTTGTAATAAAAGAGGAAATAGACCCTCTGAGTAATTGGATCCCTATCACTTGTTGCCTTCTTGCATTTTATGGCCCATTAGCAAGCTGATAAAGTGCATCTAATTGACTGTCAAAACAGAGCTTACAGGCATTGTGCATTTAAAGTTCCATCCTTCTTGTATGTATTTATGTAATGTATCTGTACCCCATGTGCATGCCTGAGAAAAACTGAAACAGAGCGTTAATTGTCACAAGACAGAAATTGGACATGTGGTGTGAATCAGGATTCATGAAACAAAGTGACGTCCAATGTGATCAGTGAATTATTGTTGTGCTGGAGGCGTTGAATAACTTTTTGAGTTTCGCCTTTGAATTGTTTTCCTCCTCGCCTTCTTTTTCTTATTTCTTTGAGTCCGAACACATGTTGACCATCACACTTTCTTCCAGAGGCGGCTGCATTCTTGACCCTAAAAAGTCCTCACAGTTGGTTTTCATAATCACACTGCCACACAGCTGACAGCAAGATGAGACCTTGTTTTCTTGGCTTTTTTTTTACATCTATCACTGTGCGAGCTCACCCTTCATTTGTCCACTTTTTATAGAACTAAAGAAAACAGGCTTTTCTAAAGTGGTATTTTTCAATTTCTTGCCTTATTATGTACAAACAAAAAGGCCATTGTGGGTGAAACTGAAAACATATAGGCCCACTGTCGCCTTTAAGTCTCGTTACTTACATTAAAGACAGAACAATGCATGTACAGTTTCGTCATCCCTTGCATGGCACCATGAGCTCTTTTGATGAGTTGTTCAGTTGCACAAAGATTCAAATCATCACCTATTGTGGTATTTAAAAGATAGTTTGTATGTGTGTGTGTGTGTGTTTGTGTCTGTTTGTGCGTGTGTGTATCTATTCTTTAAGCGTCATTTAAAGACACAGTGTTCTTATTTGCACATAAGGAACAGACATAATGACACATAATGAGCAGTCTGACAGGCTGAAAAAAGTCACCAGGCAGAAGATCCTAAGAAACTGGCCAGTGTGGAAGTTTCACAATAGACTCTTTATACTGAACAAAGACTGATTGAGAAATAATTGTCTTATTCTGCATCAAAAAAACAGCAACAGTTTGTTTGTTTGTGTCAAATTACATTTAAACATTAAGAGGTTTGTAAAATGGCTGAAATTATCTATGATTAGCTTGTCAGGTTGGTCTTGAGGACGGCAGCTACTGCAATAGAACAATTTAAATAAATGACTGAAAGGCAGATTGGAAGGGAAAAATACATGATAATAATATGAAAATATGAGATTTTTGGTAACATAATGTATATATATCAAAATATATGTTCCTGAAAAAAATCTAACTATATAAATCTCAATTAAAATGAAAATAGTCAAACTGTTTACTATATTGTGACCTCTAGGTGAGCAAATCTGAATCAGATTGAAAAATTAGCCGGGTTAAATCATAAAGCGTCCTGAAGAGGGTAATGTTTATTTTAAGGTGGAACTGCAGCCAAAAACGTGTCAAACTCGTGGGAAAAGAACACTGGGTGGCTTTTCATACCCGTTGTTAAAATAACAGCTGCAAACGTTGCCTCTGCTTCACAATCAACCCAATAAAAAATATTTGTACTCAAACCGAAACGTGTGACTTGAGTATATTCCAAACAACAAGTCCCCCTATTTGCAGAGCAGCGAAATCTGCGGCGCCTCCTTAACTGAGTGCTGGCACTCCAGAGTGGGGAGTGCAACGGAGAGGGTCAGAAAGATTGGTGGGTGGGGATATATCCCTTTTGGAAGAGAGAGAAAAAAAAAAACTAAAAAAATAATCACGTGTTTTGAGATCAAAGGAGATCCGCTTTGTAGAAGGGGAGGAGGAGGGGGGTGAGAAAGAAACAGAGAGAGAGAGAGAGAGAGAGAGAGAGAGAGAGAGAGAGAGAGAGAGAGAGAGAGAGAGAGAGAGAGAGAGAGAGAGAGAGAGAGAGAGAGAGCGTTTGCAGGCAATGTAATTGACAAGGCTTGCAGTGGTGAAATAAACACGCTCCAGCCCAGGCTCAGCTTTTATTGCACAATTCTGCCTTTTTTTGACGCATCGCCCGTTGCCCGCGTAGACCTGAGATCGATTACCTTCACCCGATTAATAAATCCGTGTGAAATTATGTCCCGATCGGCGAAGATCCAGCCGGCAAGATGATGATTTTACCACGGAGAGGCTCAGATCGTGTACCCGACTCGGTGGTCCTGGTGATCTTCGTGGTTGCCGCTTCTCTTGGTACGGTTTTTACCAAGGATACTGCCTTTGTGGAAGTGGTTCTGTTCGAGTCCAGTCCCAATGGAGATTATACTACGTACACGACTGGTTTGCAAGGACGGTTCTCCAAAGCAGGAGCCACTATCAGCGCGGAGGGGGAGATCGTTCAAGTACGTGTAAAGTCTGTTTCTTTACGGGGGGAATGACGAGCAGCAGTCCCGAGCAATACTACCGGGACGCGGGGTGTAATTTTACCAAGCTGCCCTTCTTAAAACTTTTTCCACAGAGGCTGGGGGGTTGACACTAGTTGTATATTATATATGTGTGTGTGTGTGTGTGTGTGTGTGTGTGTGTGTGTGTGTGTGTGTGTGTGTGTGTGTGTGTGTGTGTGTGTGTGTGTGTGTGTGTGTGTGTGTGTGTGTGTGTGTGTGTGTGTGTGTGTGTGTGTGTGTGTGTTGTGTGTGTGTGTGTGTGTGTGTGTGTGTGTGTGTGTGTGTGTGTGTGTGTGTGTGTGTGTGTGTGTGTGTGTGTGTGTGCAGGCGGTGTGAGGATGGTACTAAGCTTGCAAGCATATGCGGTCACAAGATGGCTCCTATCTTGTGGAATTCATTCACAGGGAAAACATGCTCTTGCAGGTTATTTTGTTGATGTCTGGAGCTCTCTTGTGCACATTACGGTTAATTGCATTAATCCCGAAACACGAGCGTTTCGGAAGCTTCCCTAAAAAGTAACGAGCACTGCTTGCACAAAGTTAGTAAACTTTTACCGAGCAGGTTTCATGCGTGTCACAACAGCAGCAAGGCTACGAGGCTGCTATTTGTGCTTAGTTTTGGCTGTATTTCATATCCAATGGCGAGTTTTGGACTAATATGCTGTTTTTAATCTGAATTGTTGGTTTTGTTAGTGGAATATGTTTGTTTTTATTGACTGTAGCTAAGTGTAAACGAACCCACTAGTCCCGCCGCTTGTAGGCTGTTACTATGTAGCAGTCATCAATACTAGCATGTTTTTGTTTTAGCCTTACATGTAACCATTTTCTGAGTCTTTTATAAACGCATGCAAACAATAGATAAACAAGTAGTCATTGTGGAAGAAGACTCCATGTTTCCATCTTTCATTTCCTGGCCCCAAACATGACAAGTGCACTTGGCTAGAGCTGACTACACACAAGTCACTTTTATATGAAGCTTTTCCCCAGAACCAAGTGTTAATTTGAAGTTGTATAATTCTTGCCCAATCTGCTTGGCAAATGCTTGTAAGCCAGCACAGGTGTTGGGTTCTAGTCATGTGCCACAGATTTAAATGTTTTATTTACTTAAGCATGTTCTGCTTATTATTGATAAAGGGATCATAAACTATTCCTAAATGTTGGAAAGTCACTTTAAGTTATATCAGTATTTATATCATCCCTTTGAAGTGGTTGCTTTTATATCTGGAGGTATCTATAAAACTGTATTTTATGCACATCAAGTTAATTTGGATGAAGATTGTGATTGACAGTTGAGCCAACAAGTTCAGTCCCCTGTGATTGATTGAATGGCGCTTCATTATGAAGGGTTCTTCTGATGTGAAGTTTGACATTGGAACATCACGAGATGAACACTGAGGTGTCACCGCATGAAGAATACTTGACCAAACCACAGCAGTTGAGTTATTGTTTTCATTGGTCGTGTGAACGTCAGTATCTGCTGAAGTGTGACCTCAGACATAAGAAACGATTGAGCTCCATGAGATCATTGGTCTGTGGTGGGAGGCCGGGTTACAATGCAGCCTGTGGTGAGCGAGACAGAGAGTTGAGGGGCGGGGGGGCTGTTTATATGCTGCAAATACACATTTGAGTTTAAGCAAGTTCACCATGTTACGTCAAGTGCGTACTGGTGGGCTGCATCACAAGAAACCTCAACAGTGTTGTCGAATTTCTGCATCACGCTACCGTGAGTTAGCTGGGTTCAGATGGCGACTAATTGCACTTTTGACTTTTTCTAATTATGATGAGCTTGTACTTTAAACATCTCGCACCACCTTCCTTTTATCTCTCTGCAGCAATGTCTGTATCACTTTTGACTTTCTCTTAATATGTTGAGCTTGTATTTTAAAAACATTGCACCACCTTCCTTCTATCTCTATGCAGCAATGTCTGTATCACCCACTCAGCAGCATCTTTTCAGAGCACATATGTATTTTTGTTTTCCTCTTACTTTGAAATAAAGACGATATGTGGGGATCAAAGGAGGGGACACTCAGCACAAAAAATGGCCCCTGTTTATACACAGTGATGACCATTTGGCGCCACTCGGTAACCACACAGAAATGTCGGACCTCAGCTTTACATCGCAAACCGCATCTATTTAGGTTTGCTTTCTTTGCTAACATAGCTTCTGACCACTTAGAGGCAGCTTATATTTTGTCAGGCTATAATGAGGGGCAGTTTGTCTAGCACGACGCACTGTCCTGAATTTCTTACAACATATATTCTACCAAAGATTTATGGAAGTTGAAACTGACAATGAATAACAACCATACAACCTGAAGAGTATAATTTTCAACTGGTATCAAATTCCCTACTTGCATATTCTCAACTTGTGAAATAACATTGCAGGAACCTGTTGGGAAATTGCTGTGGTGTTGTAAAGGATATAGTTTTACACTGGAATTAGGTTGAACATAAATATTCAGTTTCCTGTGCATCCAGTTGTCCGCACTGACCTCTGCAGCCATTGCACTTGTCGACTTTTCTTCCCACTTACAAGGCCTTTGCCATCTCGTGTTCATTTGAACGGAGTGCTTGAGGTTTATGGTGCCTTCTAGTCCTCTCTTCTGCTGTTTGAACAGAGCCCTGAGGGGTTTGCGTTACCTTGTGTGTACAGCAGTGGCCAGACCTCAGCAGGTATCGGTTCAAATACAGGGGAAAGAGGGGGCTTGGCAAGTTTCCTCAGCAAGGACCAAACCACGACCACCGCTCATACACTCAAACTTGCCTTTGCTAATTCCCTAAAGCTAACACTCAGCTCTGCCCGAATACTGCAAAAAGTGGCAAACGCTGCCGGGGGGTTAGGGGGGGGGCAAAAATAATAAATTAAGTTTATTTTGCTTCTCCCTCTGCTCTAAGGGGGGAAGCATGACGACGCAGATCTGGCCACAGTGCCAAACCCCAGGCTTCCCAAACCAGCTCCCTGATTGTTCCAGTTCAACTCGCTAATAGCAAAGTAATCAATGTCTCCCTAAATCACTCTGTGAAGACATGAGACTATGTCTGTGTTTGTTTGTGTGTGCATCAACAGGCATTTCCCTAAGACAACTTTAGAGTGTATTTACATCCTTGGCTCTTAACTCTGATTCTTGGCACTTGGCAGGTTGTCCATTCTGACATGTTGATAATTGTATTCACGTCTTGTCCCTGACTTAAAGACTTCCTGGTTAGACTACCAGAATAAAAATAGTTTAAAAACATAATAAACAGCACCATTTTGGGCCTTAATAAATAGTTTTTTGGTAGAGAAACAAAGATAAGGAGGACTTGGACATACTTTACATAACATCACAGTTATGGATATTTTGCTAAACCTTTCCGCATAGTAACAGCAGTTTTGACCTAAGCCTGTTAAATGAGGCAAATAATGGCATGACCAACTTGTCCCCTCATAGTCAATCAATGTGTAATTGCAGTTTTCTTATACTGTGAACATCCATTAAAAAGAGATCTATGCTTCTTTCCACTTAGAAGTAGACAAGTATGCCTTTCCGTTTTCAAAGATGATTTTTATAATTTTGTTTCCCGACTATTTTGAAGAAAGTGTGTTCTCCAAAGATCAGCGAGGTAAAATAACAATTGTCTGAATGGAGTCTGATGCAATTTACAAGTTATAATCATACACCCGATGTCAAGTGATTTTACTTTTTTTTTACCTATTTTTGTTTACACTTGCATCACATATAGAGTGCCACAGTGACGCGTCCTAAAACCCGGAAGTAAGTTAGCATTTTACCACTTTCGGTTCCTTCGACAAAAACCAATGCAATTTCTCCATAGGATTTTGGAAAATAGCTCGAAATAAGGTCTGTGGTTGACACAAATTGAAGAGACAGATCACGTTTTGTTCAGCCGGATAATATCCACATGTCTACCCTACTTTTATAATTTTCGAATCGCCATAAATCTATCGATCATAAATCTAATCGATAGATTTATGATCGATAGATTTATGGCGATTGTAACCTTTTCCACTGAGTACAAAAGCCAGATATTAGTACTGTTTTTGTTGTTGTCCCCTGGTAAAGGGGTTTTCATTGAGTCACCCAGGTGTGAAGATGGCCACCTCGAATAGCAGATGATACTGAAAGCACTATGCTACTAGATGTAATCTGATTTCTTGAATGGACTCTACAATGCACAACCCCTAATTCTGACGGCTGGTCACCATGTTTTGCCACATTCTCATCATCTCCACATGTTGACAGAGCGCGCACACAGCAATCCTGATTAATACACGTCTGATGCGACGGGAACAACATCTGCTTCTCATCATTTTCTATTGTCTCCCGGACGCCAAAATTGTCTTTCCTGTAGCAAGATGAACTGCGATGCACTGCATGAGTGCACATCTGCCTCCGATTTCCAACGGGCCCGTGCTGTCAGCATGTGAGTGAGGAGCAGGGACGTGGCAGGGGCATCGAGAGGACCAGATGGAACTCATATTGTCGTCGGCCAGAACCAGAGGGAATAATGTGGCTTTTGCCTACTTCCTCCCAGAAGGGACATCCCCTGAATCCAGTGACAGGAAGAAGAGGATATAGTTTCCCAACACCCATGAGCTGTTTCACCTTTGAACTTCATCTCCATGCACATGAGGTCCCAGTAACTATAGCTGGTAGACTTCGTGATGTGGTTCTGTGGAAGTGGCTGTTTTTTTTTCTAACTGGATGTGCAGGGGGGAAAGTCGTGGTTTTGAGCTAAGACAACGATGAGCTTAAATACTGGAGCTCCTACCTTGGAGCTGGCAAGAGTTGTGTTGCGCTGCATTTAGACTATAATGAGAGCTTTAGTGGTTTAAGGCATCCAGTACGCTTTTTTCACCACAGGCTGGAAACCCCAAGAGGCCATAATGGGCCGGGCCCAGACGGGAAGTGCCAGGGACCGGGCCACTCCCAGCGCCAAAGCAACAGTAGCAGTACACAAACGCTGGTTTAAAAGGTTAAAAGTGCTGCTCCCTACTTTTTTCCATTTATTGGCTTGGCGGTCGCAGCTGGATTTTAAGTGCTATCGTCTCTTAACCGCCACCCTGTTTCACTTTCATGTCCCAGCCAAAGTAATTTGAGGCTGCCTTTCTCCCCTTTTCGGAATAGAACAGACTAAACTGTTTTTCTCTTTCTCTTGCTTGACACCCCCCCCCCCCCCACACACACTTACCCACCACTACCACCACCAGTCTGCTCTTTTTTTTGGTGTAGCCAAAATGTGTCATTCATCCTATAATGCATGTGTAGGCCTGTCACGATAATTAATTTTGTTGGACGATACATTTTCCTGGAAATTATTGCGATAAACTATAATATTGTCGGCACTGTTGTAAGACCATTTTAGACCACTGACATAATGATAATATATAATAATAATTCAAGTACATCCTTTCAAACATAAATTTTTATTGAACATTCAACATTGCAAATGAAATAAAACAAATTTAATAAAATTATAATAAATTAATTAAATCACACAAAACCAAAACAATAAATTAAATAGACTCAGGTTGTAAAACAGAGCTCTATCTATCTATCTATCTATCTATCTATCTATCTATCTATCTATCTATCTATCTATCTATCTATCTATATATATATATATATATATATATAAATAAATATGAGCACATTGTCTCACAAGCAAAAAAAACCCTCCTTAAAACAACAGTCAAGTGTACAGTCCACTGTCCATACAAAGACCCAGATGCCTCAACACGCCATATCCAAATCTGTATTTCAAAGTTTTCGAGCAAGGAACACCAACAAATTTGCATTGTCGGGCAAATGCATCTTTGATTGTAAACTGTCAGGAAGGTGGGGGCTCTCCATCTCCAGCTGCCGTGTTTGCTCCCAGCTGGGAAAACGGAATGGGGTGGTTATGTTTTATGTGTAGTTTAAGATTTGTGGTATTGCCTGCTTTTGTCGCTACCTTTTTTAAACAAATGCGACACACCGGCTGATTCAAATTCGTAGGTTGGCCTCGTTCATTTGGCTTGAATCCAAAATACTGCCACACCGGAGAATCGAGATGTGTAGTTAGGTTTTGTAACCAATTCCATTTCACTTTAAATTCCCAGCGAGTAAGTCACACATTGTCTCCCGCTTGTCGCTATATTATTAATTTGGATGCTACACTGCTGCACGTGCACGCGGAGTGTCTGACTCCTGACCATATACAGTCTATGCTCCTGACCCGGCTGTGTGTCAGCCCCGCCCCTCACAGCGGCCTGGCAGCCACAGCGCGCCTGGCTAAAATGCTGGTCACATCCTTATGTAAACGGCAATTTATCGAGCTCAGAAAAGTTATCGAGTCCATTTTTATTTATCGTACGATAAGTCAATTTATCGATTATCGCGACAGGCTTATGCATGTGTATGACTTCAAGTGAGAATTACACCTAGTTCTTCTCAACCAGCATGTACTAATTAATTATAAGAACTTCAGTTGTATCTGGTTGTCCTGGTGGCTCAGGGTTTTTTGCTGCAGACCATGAAACACAATGCTTGGTACCCTGACCCCCTCCCCCTCATTTGCTGTAATATTACAAATAACGGCATGTCAACAAATATTTTAAGTAATCAATACATTTTAAGTCAGTTATTAAGCCAAAAAAAGTTTAAAAAAGAATGACAATTGCCTAAATTCACACAACGATTGAGGTATACCATCTTCAAATTGCATGATTTGTCCAAACAATCTGCTCAGCTCCACCTGGAACGAGTGCAAGTTGGTACTGGTGGCCCCAGTAGCTATGTTAGTTTCCACTGGGCTGAGTGGCTGAGCCGATCTTTGATGTTCCACTCAAAGAAAGATTAGCAGTCAGCGCTGGTGCTCGCTGCTGCTTTCTCTCCATTATCCAAGCCTCTCCCAGGGGAACCCTATTCCCCCATGACGCTCTCCTCCTGATCTGCTATTGATTACGTGTCCGAGCTCATTTGTATGAACGTCATGTGTTTGTCTTCTGCTTTATGCTTCAATGATGAGGAAATGTTAATTCATCTTCGCCCCATGGCTGTAATTTTTCTCTGATGAGTGCTGGGAAATGTACCATAAGATAATGTCAAGCTTTGACAGGTGATACGTTTTTTTCCGTTACTCAGCCTGTCTTCACTGGAGTTATTTTTGAAACACATTTGTAACGAGTCAAAGATGAAAAAGAGCCTGGAGTGTTTTTTTTTTCTTTCTTTCTGACTAGCCCCTGCGTTTGATGAAACAGAGCTGAAAGACCCACTCCATTCCCTCAGCCCATATTTTTATCCACTGACACAGAGGGTCCGCAAAACAAAGGATAAGGGGTCGAGGGTTATGAAATGACAATGCTCACAGTGGTTCATCCAGGCAGAGGCATGCTTTGTTGTCGACCAGGAATGTGCTGACTAAACGTGGAAGGCCACAACGCCAGCCTCTCCTTTTGTTGTATTTTTTTGCCAATAGACTAGGAAGGTAGCTGCACTGGGAGTCCATCTCATTCGGAGCACTACACTCCATCTGCCTCTTTCTCCTCCTACCTCTTAATATACTTAGATCTGTGTGCCCTCAGTCCTCTCACTACTCACATTTGTTTTTCTGAAAAGAAAGGTCTTATCAAAAGATCCATCCCACTCGCTCAAGTTCAAGAAGACCGGGTTCAAAGTTCTTTCTTTTGTGTACATCCTTACATAAGTATCAGCCTCATATGCCTACAAAACATAATGTTGCTTTTAATGAAGGAAGATTGTGCCCTCTTGTCGTTTTGATTTATACTCAGCCCGTGTTTCAGTTTATATCGTTCTAGGTAGCCGTTACTGATTTTGTGCACACTGTCACCATCGGCCCTAATGCATCATATTCATATTGTGAGGGTTCACCTGACAGAAATCCTGCCATTTGTCCTTTTCCTTAATGGATTCCAACACAACCGTGGCAAAGGTCATTTACAGGGGTGCCAGATGGGGACAAATCAGTTTCAGGTGGAAGCTCTGACCCCATCATGTTCATCTCTGCCTTAACACTACATCTAACAATGGCTTCTAGAGGCTGTGTGTGTGCAGGTAGTTGTTAAAGTAATAAGGAAGCTGCTGCTGTAACACAATGGGGCCAGAGGAATGATGGATTGGGCTTGCTTGGTCGGTCGAGAACATGCTGGGTTATCTCTGCATCGTTTTCTCATAAGACTGCTGCATGTCCTCTAGCTCCGGTGAAGATATATCACTGCAGCTTCCCAACTCCTCCTTTTCCTGTTGCCTATAGATGTGCCCTAGATTTTTAAAATGAAAAATGTGCTTTCTTTTTATGTCATCTCTGTGTCATGGGTATGCTGAAGATATTTGGCGCACAGGGTTTTCTCTTTTTCTCTGTGCTGTCTTCTTTTATTTGCCTAAAGACTGCTCTCTGAAATAACTATATTTATTTTTTAAAGGATATCTAAATCACAGTTTCTGTAAGACTCTGCCAAGGCATTCTGATTCAATCTTTCAAAGCCTTCCAGAAATCCCTTGAGGTCAGGTGTGACTTTTCCTTTCATGAATCTACAAATATAGTGCCTTCACTAACATACCCTGCCAATAAAAGCTCTGTAGTACAGCCTTGGGCTTTGATAAAGCCTCCACAATTCCTCCTGTCCTTCCCCTCGACCCCCGCCGGTTGCTCAGGCCATGTTGCATCCCTCTCCAGCCCCTGGACCCTGATCAGGGAGGGGCCTGCAGGGCTGGGTGAATAGCTGCCGGGAGTCGTGCTGCGGGTGTAAACCACATGAATGTGCCGCCTGAGCAGATAGGATCAGGCGAGGCGGGGAGGCCTGGGAGGCCGCGACGCTTGGTGCAACTCCACGCGCTAACATCAAAGGCAGTGCCGAAGGGAGGGGGTGGTGGAGGGGAGGAGGGAAGAAGAGAGAGAGGGAGAGAGAGAGAGCAAGGGCTGGGCCAAACTCTTCAAAGGCCTCTCTGAGTAATGCCGGCCCCGATATGTGGGGCGCTGCAAAACTGAATGATGATGTAATTGCAGGCCTTCGAGCTAAATCCACTCCCATGCAAATAAAGGTGGAGGTGTTCCCTTGCACAAGCACGGTGAGAAAAATACTTTGAGAGTTATGTTGAAGCCAGAGAGTTTAGAACACCTCACAGGCAAAGGCTAACCTCATGGCACTATGCTAATGTAAGGATACTGCTGAAAGGAGATTTATTTACATTTTTGATGGAGGACTTGGAACGGCAAATGGTTTTTATCTGATTTCAGCAGATAGGTTAATCCACTGGGCGTTCCTTAAGTACACAACAGGTGGAACAGAGTTGACGCTGTTCTTTGTAAAGTTTATACACTGCCTGTGTGCGTATTTGTGTGTGTTTGTGTGAGGCAAAGCGTGTACACTTCTTGTAATGCGTGTTAAACCAAGCATGACTACAGATACTTTCAAAATGCCCCCATGATCATCAGGCAGATAACTCATTGACAGCTCCCATGACAGTTGAGAGACACACACGGCAGGAGAATATCTCCCTCGTTGAGAGCGCAGAGCAATAATTCACTGTTGTTGATTTGGTTTGCCAAAGGTTATTTGCATGCCTCTGATTGAAGTCCTTTTTTTCCTGGCCCTTGTTTTGTGATTGTAAGCCCCTTTTTGATGTTAAATTAGCAGTAAACAGCTGCACTTTTATTTATTTGGAGTTCAATCGGAGGTCAGCCTTTTAACTTGTGCATCCTGGGTCAGACTCGGAAGTCAGGGTTGCAGCACAAAGCCTTTGTTGCTGGTTGTAAAGAGGAGACCTCCTTGTTTCTAGCATGTGGAGTAGCAATTCATGACTATCATAGGACCGTCCAGCTAATCGCTGTACTGGAATGGACTGAGACAAAACACAATTCTTACCGGAGCTCCAATGTAGTGCTGTGACTACCAATTATTTTCCTTAGCAGTTCAGCTTTTGATAATTTTTCTATTAAAAGTTAATTCTGGAAAATGCCCAACTAAACACTTTATAGTTTGTTCTGTCTGACCAACTGTCCTAAACCCAAAGATATTCAATTCATAGTGATGTTCCACAGAGGAGTAGCTTACATGTCTCATGATTTAAAGCGGTTATAAATCAATTTGTTATAATTAACTTTTAAAACCAACTAATGGATTACTTATCTAATGGTTTAAGCACCATTACCATGACTCTACAAGCAAAGCTCTACATTCTGTGCTGATGACAATTGCTTTGAATTGCTTTAATTTATAATAACTTTGGCTGATCGATTTAAAATCAGTTTGTCAAGCCCATTTGCAGCTCTGACTTTTATTCCAAAGTGCTACCACTATGTCGCCCAATGACACTGTTCCTACAAGATGGACATGGCAGGCAAATAACAACAACCCCAATTATATTTTGTATCAGTGAAAGTACAAGAGTATCTAAACTGGATTTCGAAAAGCACATTCGGCTGTTGAATACAAGGTTTCGACTCTTTTTCAATTTCAACGGTGTAGTTGGCTTGTGGCTCCGGCTGTCAATTTTGCAGCACCCTTCCCCCAAATCTGGGCATACGTAGTGCTGGTGGCGGCTCAAGGTGTACTGTACTCAAGAGCAATGTGTCTCCGACCCAACCGACCCGCTTTAAGCGAGCACCCGTCATGTTAACCATGCTTTGTGAATGTAAATTGCCATGTCATCACCATTAAGATTTAAAGCCTACAACCTGTGGGAAACACTGCTTACAGAAATAAAACCAATTGGAAGCACTCACCTGCTAGATAAAGTGTAAGGCATTCTTACTGACAAAAAAAGATATGTGAAGTCTACTGATGGATAACTCGTATCATTGAATTTCAGGTGGCAGCCGTAGAAAGAGCACACCAAAGCCTTTACCTTTATACAGTATAGCATTTACAGTAGATCACTTGCATGTTCATCTAGATCACATCTTGAAACGCCGCGGTCAGTTAAGTTAATGCATATGACATTTTCTGTCATGCAAACTGTATGCACGCTCCTGTAGTCCTCCTACCCCACCCATCCCCACCTTCCAAAGCCCCCTGGCTCAATGTGAACCTGAGTATATATGAAAAGGTCAGGACAATTACTCCTTGGCAGCTGTGCCCATTGCAGTCCCGTTGCAATCCATCTGTTCACCACTCATCGCCCCGCATGTTGATGTCAGGTAAAAAAAAAATTCATGTGCCTTTTTTTTTTTTTTTTTTTTTTTTTTTTTTTCAATCATACCTTTTTTCCAACTCAGATTAAAGATCACTGATGTGAGGGTAAATGGGAAGGAATGATCAAATTGTGCAGTGACATGAAGAACCTTGTTATTCATGTCACTGTGCCTTCTCAATCTCACCCATTACTCTATATTTATCCAGATTCATCCTCCTGTTGAATGTAAAAGCTACATTTTCTTCTTTTAAGAGGCACCATGGAGATCTCCACTGTTCTTCGCTTGGCAGCGTATGGACAGTTTGTCCAAACGTACTGGCTCCCTAATGATAACTTATCCATGGACATGTCAAGAATCTAGTTTCTCAGAATGTTGTTTTGAGGGAGAGGAAAGATAGTGGGAGAAGATGGGAATGACAAAAAAAGACGGCCTGTACAGCTCTTTGCTATTCTGTCTGCATCCCACAGGCATGTCACAAAGTCAAATAGTCACCCCTGGGGTGACATGCATCCCGCAGGCATTTCGAAGTAAACACATCCCAGGGATGTGGCTCGGAGATTTGGATAGTGGCCTCGCCAATTGTACTCTGTGTCGTATAACGAATGCAAAGGAGTAGTAATTTGTACATAGTAGATGTATTTACGCAACATTTAAAGCTCATATTTATTTTGGTCCAAGCATCTTTAGAAAAAGTTCTTTTTAGAAAGGATTAACTTTGTTATTTGCTTTCTTGCTGCGAGTTAAATAAGAAGATTGATGCCACTGTCATCTATCAATAAATATGAAGCTGCAGCCAGGAGATGACTACTGAAAAACCCAGTCTGATTTTTGACCAGGCATGCATACAGCAAAGGAACCATACAGTAGCTGAGCAAATGAAAAACTATAAAACAAAAAATGCATTCATTGCAGGAATGGACTTACAGTACCATTACAATGGAATTACAGTACCACCCAAACATGAAGGTTGTAGGTTTAAGCTTCAGTAACATGCTTTGTAGTGAAGTGGCATACTGCAGTGATGTAGCAACAAGACACCATGAGCTTATTAAATGCAAGAAGAGATGTGTGAAATACATTTAAAAATCTCAGTCCACTGTACTATTAAAAACCCATCTGAGGAAACAGAAAAAGCTTTACTTCCTAACAGATGAGTCAGTCCATTTGCTCTAATGGCTTCCAGTACAAATCTGCAATAGATCTGCTCAGAAAGACTTTTATGGGAATTTCACAGTAATGGCTTCACACTCTGAGGTTTTCTATAGCACTGCTACCCAACGCTAACAAAACCTCTGTGTCAATTTTACAGCTCTCATGTTCAGACCATTTCTATATTTTCCTGAATTTGATCTTACACCAGATCGTGCCCAACTTCAAGCCATTTCCTTTTGGCAAACCACATGTAGCATATTTGGGTCAGCTTTGCTGCAGCATTGCCTCAAGCTAAGCTCATGGACAGAGGATTTGGTAAGCTACCGATGCATACATTCGTCATAATTATTGTTTTGCAAAAGCCGGAGTTGGAAGCACCCCGGCAACGGGAAAGCTTCAGAATTCAAATTAGAGTGTGGGATTTAGCTTTAAAGTTAAGGCTGTTTTTTCTGTTTTTGATTATTGCATCCTAGAAAACTTCAGAGTTTTGCACTCTACCCCCTACTGGTTTATCTTGGTTGCTCATGCATTCAGAGCTTCATTTGGCATGGTGCGTTCTTTCTCTCACGAGCTGAGGAGAGGCGGCATGGGAGAAAGGTGAGGAAAACCCCCGAGTATACAATGCTTGAAAACAAGAAAACAAACAAAACCAAAACTCAGTACAGCTTAAGGCAATTTTACTTATAATTGCATCATAATGAAGCACAAAACAGTGAATACAAGTACAGTTCTTTGTCTTATTATTCCTTCCCTCCCTTTCATAAGTTCTTTCTGTCTTGTTTTTTTGGTCTCTTTCTCCCTGTCTTTTCTTACTCTGTTAAGCACGGGAGGGGGAAGGGGTATAAAGGTGAGACCACACATGCTGTGTCAATGTTTGCTAGAATAATTAGAGACAATGTGGGCCAATAACGGGAG
Source organism: Trematomus bernacchii (assembly GCF_902827165.1). Taxonomy (NCBI): domain Eukaryota; kingdom Metazoa; phylum Chordata; class Actinopteri; order Perciformes; family Nototheniidae; genus Trematomus; species Trematomus bernacchii. The sequence goes on from NW_022988043.1 coordinate 15,791,160, forward strand.
GAGTGCAGTAACCTGAACTTACTTTGTTCTGCCCCGGCAGCAACACAAAAGCCATTCAAGGATGCACAGATCTGCGGGCTTGGAGAAGGAGCAACTGCACTTTTAGCCGGCGCAGTGTGCGACTCTGGAGATCTGCAGGAAAATGGAATGGGTTTTTTCTATGGAACCTGAACCGGCCGCTCTCACTTAATTTTGTGTCAACTCAAAGTGATGCTGATGTCACTCTAAAGTCCTTTAAAGTACTGCCTGTACATCCCAGCCAGAACCAAACACCCCTACCCCTTGTCACCCTCCCCAGTCGACCGACACATGGCCCTGGCTTAGAGGGCCCTCTTTAACCAGAGGATATCCGGCCACTCGGTATGCAAAGAGCCTGTGGATTCCTGACGCGAGTGCTAGAGCTGGACTCAGAGGTGACTTTAAGCGTAGCCAGACAACTGTTGGATTAGCAGGACACTTTAGGTTGACTCCGAGCCAATAGGAGGAAGCCTGGCCAAGAGCAGGGCGTACTTGGTTAAATGCAGGCTAATAGATTATTTTGGGCTATAAATATTAGTTTACATTTTAAGAATGCCAATGCTGCTTGCATCCACCGCTGCTAACAATAAGCCCAGCGGAGTAAAAAGCGAGCATGTTTTTTCAAAAGGGAGACGTTCACCACAAAACAATTTTTACAATTTGTTTTGATTTACCAAAAGGTACCCAAACAATGCATGTGATGTGTTGCCTTAAAACCACATGTGTTTCCCTGGCTGTGGCCAACCGACACGCTGCTGTGCTCACACCCCTGGGTGTGGACCAACTGGTTTGTCCCCTCCAGTGTCCATTTTGAAAGTGGATACCGCTATGTGATGCATACATCCCCTGGAGGTCGCTGGTGTCATTGTGGCACCTGTCCCCTCCACTCTCCGCCCGTGTCAACAGCTCCGATTTATTTACATTCACTCTTTTTCCAGAGAACTGGCGTGGAAAGTGCAGACGATTGGTTTGTTTATCAGCTGATGGAGTTTGTGATCAGTGCTGGTAGTCTAAGCTGCATGATAACAGCAAATAATCTTCTCCTCATCGAAAGAAACCCACCACAAAATACTACCTTTTTCAATATGCATATTATAGGAGTATTTCTAAACCCAGCCACGGCTAACAAGTCTTTCAATCCCCCTTAAAGCTTTGCACAGAACATACTGCAGTAGAGCTTGCGAAAGCCAACAACAATGTTCTTGTCTGGACCATAGACTGTATATATAAAGGTCTGGACACAGTACTATGTATTTATGCTACGTCTCATGTCGTATTTAAGGGTACATGTGTTGATTGCAGTAAGTTTTTGTTTGTTTTTTTGACAAACCACACGCATCCCAAATTTCACAAGTAGTTGGTTAGGTTCAGAAATATACTATATTGTATAACCTTCAACTATTCATATCAATCATATTTTAATGTTGTTGGGTTTTGTTTGACAGAACCTTCTCTACTCTCCGTTTTAGCCTTGCGAAACACAGCCGCTTTTTTTATTCTCTTCTAGCAAATGTTCTCCCTTTTTAATCATTTTCAGATTTTCTCTCTGCCTCCTCCACTCTTACTATCTCTCTCGTTTTTGTCCCTTTCCAACGGGCTGATGTTCTGTCCTGTCCTCCTGGCGGCAATGTGTTCCTCATCACAGCTTGTGTTTCCTCTTATCTACAGTTCTTTTATCAGTGGCCGCCACACATGCCCGGGAAAAAGGGGGTGGAGGGGGAGGGGGAGCGGTGAGGCAGCTGATATTATCAGCAGGTGGAGATTTCACCACTGAGTTCAGGGGCCCAGTGTGGCCAGAGGAGGGCCCGACCGGAAGGGTCTGACATGGAAATGTGCGATGCACACCGAACAATGTGAGCCTCACTGTCATTTAAACACATGCCTTTCCAGTTCATTTAGTAAATCCTGACAAAAGTGCAAGGAATTCATTCATTTTCGCTATATTTGGATTTGATGCTGATGAAGTTCAAGCTTTGCGAACTAGTGGCTCTTTTTCATCACCTGTGCACCAATTCTCAGGCTACTCTCTGTTCCTGGTGACTAACTTGGTATATTGTGGTTTACATTTGTTATTAATGGTGCAAAATGAGTTCCAGTATGTGTTGATGGCTGTTTCAAACACTGTATGTCACACTCGTTTTACTATATATGTATCCCACCCAACCAAGAGCTAGTTGAAATGTGCAAAACACGGACATGATTTTGCTGTGAACGTACCCCAGTTTTGCATCTGGTTAGAAACTGTTACTGCTGCAGGACATGTGCACCTAATAACATCCTATACTTGACACTAGCGATGCTCCGATCGATATCGGCCGATATTCACTCTCTGCCGATCGATCGGTGCTCTCTCGGGAGAGCCGATCACATGACGTAAAATAAATGACACTTTTCTCTGTGCGCAGCAAAACAATCTCGCCAAAATGGCTTCACCAGTCTGGCAGTATTTTAAGGTGTCCGAAAAAGACAGTAAAATAGCGGAATGCAACGTGTGTGTGAAGCAGAAATCCTGCAGCTCCGCCCGCTGTGATGGACCGGTGAGCGGAGCAAAACACACACTAAGAGTTAGACCTAACACTCTTAGCTATTTTATCTACCTCTGGAACAAGCTAAACTAGTTATAAATATGTTTATTCTTCACTGTCGGGTCACTCATTACTGGATCAGTGAGCTGCATGAGATACTGACAGGCCGTCAGGGGAGAGGGAGACAGGAAAAGAGAGCGCTTCCGCTCATTTCTCCCGTGTTATTATCCAAAGTTAATGTAAACTTGAATAATGTACTTCATTTGAATGTAATAATTATGTTGGTTGTTGTTTGTGGAAGCTCCAGTGAATGAGCCCCATTAACTGAGTTTTAAACATCACTTTAAATGGAAGATCCCCATAGCCCACACCCACTCGATCGGATCGGCAATCGGTATCGGCCGATACTGATTCCGGCGATCGGCCTCAAAATTGGCGATCGGAGCATCCCTACTTGACACCAAGGGAAAAGACAATTTGAAGAATTCACTGTCGTTCAAAATCACTTATTGGCAACAAATTCCAATCTGTGCTACCTTGCACCGAGGATGTGCAGCACGTGAGAAACACCAAAATCGATCAATCCTGAGTGCGGAGGAGACAAATATCAGGGATAGTGGGGAGAGAACGGCGGGTAAAGGAAAGCATGGGCTCAGAAAAGCCTAAAATGATATCTCTGGTTGATATCTGGATGCTTGGGATGCCTTGGATGGCTGCTGTTCACTTTTGGCTTTGTCTTTGCAGGGATGAATAGAGGCCTCTGTGGTAGTGATGACAGACCTCTCCGGGCTGGGCCCTGGCTGGCTGACTAGGTGCTGGAGGTCTGGAGACTTTAGCTCTCTCATAGGGGCAGAAGCCCCACAGGGGATGCTGGTCGTCCTGGTTCTCCCTACAAAAGACACTCTGTTTTCTGCCTATGACCAGTTATTGTTATCCTGACATGCACGGTACACCTATACACACATGTTTAGCGGGGTAAAGGGCCTGAGGTGCAAGCTATATCTCCTACCTGTGTTTGCACGTGAAGGGTTGAATTTTCTGAATTGCATCAATGCTAACTTTTCATAGCAATATTATCCAAGCATTTTCGATGCTGGTTTCCCATGAGCTTTGTTATGCCTTTATTCATATTAGATAAGAGTTGAGTATGTCATTTTGACTTGACACATTTCTGAGTTTTATTTCATTTCTAAAAGATTGTTGACATTTACAAATTAAAAGATTATAAGCAGTCACTGATTCCAGACTGTAGGCGACTGTTAATAGATTTGTAGTTAAGATGTTGTGTGCACATGCCTTTGAGTGCCATGCACACCTAGTGAAGTACAGGAAGGCTTTTCAGAAGAAAAGAAGCCACCAGGGCTGTCGCAAGAGGTGTCATCATTCTTCAAACTGTTTTCATACAGCAGCCGGCCAAGAAAAAACGCGAGGTAAACGCACTGCTCACTGGACTGTGTGACTCCATCTAACATGCTAGCAGCACGCCCTTGGGATTCTAATGGCTGGGTGCCATTTGCTGTAGTGTTTTCATGTTATTTTTTAAATTATTAACGGACAAGGAGAAGATGGGATTTCCACCCGCGATGCATGTACAGCGGTAGCTCTCCCAGACCCTTCACATGCCCTCCAAGTTTATCCCAGTCGCCACTCTTGAAGATTCACAGAGCCTCTTTGATCCGAATGCTGTCCTCCCAGCTGGGGGGCCAGGGGATGCAAGCAGCCCTTTTTGGTCTCCCATTTCAGGTCATACATTCTTTCCTTAAGAACCCAGAGGTCCCGACCCTTAGTTGCAATGGAATTTCATATGCAAAAATAGGCCAGACTTGCCAGGCCATTTGAATATGCATTTGTCCGCTTTTAACTTTCTTGGACCCTCAGAATTCGATATTCATCCTTAAGGTGTCATGATGAGGCGCATGTTAATTTTGAGCCAGAGACAGACCTTTCTTGAACCTTCCTCTTCCTCTGTCCTCTTTTATATTTTCATCACGCTCATTATACGTTTCAAAAGGGTCTGTATTTCCTGTCAAAGAGACTTGATTTAGCCCAACAAATGCCTCAATGTTCAATACAAACAGGCAGCAGGAGGCCGCTCTTAAATGGGTTTTAAATATAAATCGCATAATCACCCTGCAGTTTAAATCTGTTCGAAGCCACACTTTGTTATTATGAGACTCTCAATCCTTCAGCACTACATTTCACAGCTCATATTTGTCATTTATTTCCCAAATCTGCACATTCCTATGCGCCCTACATTGAGCTTCCAGAAAAAGCTTTAGTTGGTATTTTGTGACATCCTGTCTAAATTACGGTAACTATGCATTGTTTTTCCAGCTTGGTTTTCTTTCCCAGAGGAAGTATTTGCCATTGCTGTCGCTTTTTTCAAAAAAGTGCTTGCAACCTGCAATCCTCTTAGATGTGGAGCCAAATGCCCCAGAGGTTACAGCCAGCTAAGTGGTTCCTTGTTTCTAATAAAAAACAAATCAAATAACATGGATCCCTAGAGGTTTATGACATTAGAGTCATGAACTCTTGTGCCGATAAATCTCTATTAAATATCCCCGTACAAAGACATGGATGACGGAGGAACTTGGTGTGTGATTGTATAATTTATAAGCCTCAAATTAGGAGAGGAGGTAAAGGGGCGAAAGAGCTTTGACCGCTCAGCGATGGAACAGCCCTCTCGACTGTGAAATGACCTGATCTTTAGAAGTTGGCCATTACCTCTTCAAAGCGTCCCCAGTAACGCTGATGGCAGGAAGTGCTTGTGTGTGAAGCAGGTTTGATGTTTAACTCTTGAGCGAAGGTTGTCCCCACGGTCCCAACCCTCAGCCCTCAACCCAACAACTCTCCTTCGCTTTCTCTCTCCGGGCTCCGTCAGCTTCTACCTCTGGAAGCGCGACCAGTGAGAAAGGGGGGGGGAACAATACTGCGTTTGTGCACCACTCTGCACTCGGCCTGCTGCTAAACAAATGTTCGGTGGAATTCTGGTGGCTGGCATTGCCCCTGGGCCCAGGCTGCTCCCACAGTGACTTCATGAACACTCTCTGGGGCGATCAAAAGAACAAGTCACCCTTTTATAGGGAGCTTTATGGTAATGGAATTATTTCCACACCAATTAAAGTTTACTTTTCTCTCCCCTTGAACCTCATGTAGACTATTTGTTTTGCTCTTGCAGCAGAAACGGAAATGTTCTGTTGCCCAGGGCACAGCCGTACGTTTTCGGGAATTTTTGTCGAGTGACGAAGGCATGACAAATTCAGTTTATGCCACTTTCTCTGCATTTACTTGCCACTGATGTTGTGGTAATATTTATTTTTGTGGTGGTTGGGGAATGTTATTTTACATGTTTTTTTTTATTCAATTCTTAGTGGCAACTCCTGAACTCAAAACCACTTAAGTGGGAGAATCTTAAGAGTATCCCCTCCCACAGTGGAATGTATGAAATCCACAGACCCTGTCCTCAGGCGGTGGTGTGGCTTGATGGAGTTTGAGATGAGGGGGATTGAATGGCCCGGATGACATGGATCCACACCCAGACCCTCGGACCATGTGGCCCTGAGGTGACTAGTAAAAGGATACACACATGCAGGGTAACTCTGGGAATTATGTTCCCCTTTTTTCAGATAAGGAGGAGTTCACAGTTTAAAAGGGTCACACTTACTACAGAACTACACATGTCCTTCAAGAAGAACTGTGTCTATTTCTCTGGAGAATCCACATATCAAGCTGTTCACTGCTCTTATAGGTGACTACTTGTTATTCTATTCTATCAAATCTGGATCCAGTATTGAATGTGCCAAATATTCTCAAATCCCTTTTTAAAATGTATTCAAACATTGACCTTTAAAATCCTTACAAATGTTACAATAATAATACATTGGATTTCTATAGCACACTTTAAAAACAACGTCATCTCAAGGTGCTTCACAAAGCTATAAGGAGGAAATAATAAAACAAATACAAAAATAAAAAGATATCTAAAGGAGCATATTGAATAAAATATGGTAATATAAAAAATAAATATAAAAGGTTTAAAATAAAATAAATAAATAAAATAAAGGACAGTCAGTAAAATGCGGTGTGGAACAGGTGGGTCTTGAGGCATTTCCTAAAAACTGAGAGTGATGCCGAGGTCCGTATGTTCTCTGGAAGCTGATTCCACAGACGTGGACCCAGGGAGGAGAAAGCACGGTCTCCCATGGTGACCAGTTTTGGACAGCCAGGAGATTGGTGCTGGCTGACCTGAGTGTGCGTGAGGTATGCAAATGTTTTCTGGTTAGCAGTTCCTGTAGGTAGGTGGGGCCAGTGTGGTTGATGGCATTGAAGACCATTATGAGGACTTTATAGTTGATCCGGTGGGTTACAGGGAGCCAGTGGAGTGAGTGAAGGATGGGGGTGATGTGCTCTGATTTGCGTGTTTTTGTGAGTATCCGGGCGGCACAGTTTTGTATATATTGCAGTCTCTGAGTGGTTTTTGCTGGAATGCCTGCAAGCAGAGAATTGCAGTAGTCACTGCGGGAGGTGATGAAGGCATGGACCAGTTTTTCTGGAGATGTTCCTCAGGTGGTAGTATGAGGCTTGGCAGACCGTTTTAATGTGTGCTTGGAATGAAAGGGATGAGTCCAGTTTCACACCTAGGCTCGTTACAAGTGGGGAGAGGGGAATGGAGCGGCCATCGATGCTGATATGACGGATATCGTTTTTTTGTGTTTGATGTGGTGTTCCAATCAGAATGGCCTCTGATTTGCTGCTGATTTGTGAGCATTTTACCTACTTGGACTCGGATCCCTTCGACTCAATAACACTTTACGATAGGAGTGTAAAGGATAAAAAGAAAACACATGACATAACAGGGATGAGAAAATAAGAAGATAAACAAACATAAGGCTGGATGCAAAAATGAAGATGGAGAGAGTCAACTGAGTACTTCCTTCATATCATTTTTCAGCACCTCGACCAGGCCTCAACTTGGCCCAGCACCTTTCTGCCTTTTATCTTCACTGATGGAGCCGGCCATTGAAGCAACCTCAACGCCACCCCCTCCCCTCCCCAACCTTTCTCTCTGTCTCTTTACCGCGCGCCTGCACAATAGCCTTGCATCGGCAGATTTCCAAGAACAGTGTTTGTCCGATCACCACTGCAGCCCCAACCCCCTTTTTATCAGTGTGTGTTGGTTTGTTTTCACAATGTTTCTTCATGCATCCAGGAAAAGGTGTGTCTGGCTTGTTATGGTATCTTATATTAGAGAAATATTTGTATTGAAATGGATATCTGGGAGGACATATGGCGATCATGCAGGCTTTTGGAAGTAAAAGTCTGCATTGAAAATATTGGATGATTTGCCAATAAAAGGAAATAAAACATCCAACGTGCAGTTAGGTAAGCATCCATTCAGTGAAAGATGAAAACCCAACAGAAATTAAAGCAGTTCAGCTTATTTTAGGGTTGTTTAGGTCCATTTTGGATGAATTCAGCTGGTGTGGTATTTTGTTCCTGTTTGGAAATTGAAAAGGGGTTGAATTTTCTACAGATCTGTATCTTTGACCAAGGGCTAAGGATCATGGGTATTGTAGTATAAGGAGCTATTGGACATACCAAACTGATAAAAGCAAGATATTCCTTAGATCATAGTAATCCGAAATGGATTTCCATGACATAAACATGTGGGCCAACTATCAAGTTATCCAGGTTGACCCTGTGTTTTTGCTTTGAGGATTACATTAAAAGAACATTTAAAAATTTGGTGCAAAAATACTTCTGCAACTTGAAACACATTCCATCTTGCAACTTGGGGTGTTAAATTATCTGTGGTTGCTTACCCTCATTTGCCCCTTCATCCTCCCCCAACCACACACACACACCTCTCCTCAAGTCCTAAGCTTCTATACCCAGCCCAGCTGCTCTGCCAGGGTAGCCCCGTCTCATTCCCTTTGTCCATGCCACTGACCTGAGCGCACTGGGAGAGCACCTCTGCGGGGCCTGGCCTGTAGCCGGACGCTTGATGTGGACATTTTTGGAGCATTGGGTCTCCCTCACCCGGGCAACCAGGCCCCTTTGAGCCCTTACCCCTCACTGTTTGCCCAACCAGTCTTTCCTTCTCGGCCCACTCTTCTTCTTTCTCGCCGTGGGACTGGAAGAAAGCTTGAGAGACAGCGTGTTGTTTTGTACTCACTGCTTGGTTGCTGCTGGTGGCCGGCTTCCTATGGTGCACCAAAGCTTCCATTCACTTTCTTTCCCTCTCTTTCTTAGACCTCCTCCAGGGAATGGACCCCTGTTTGATCACATTAGGGGAGAAAGAGAGAGATCAGTGATGCTTTGGACATTCCCACTAGCTTTTGACAGTCCATGAGTTGCTGATCAGTTTTCCCGCCACCAGCAAGTGGGCCCCTTTTGAAATTCTCCCTTTTTCTTTTTATGTATTTTAGGCCAGCTATTGTGAAGGCTTTTGATTAGAATGTGTGGGTAGAGCTTAGCAGGACTGCTGCTTTATTTCTTATTTCACATTTTCCTATGGATTTTTCTCACCCTTCATTGAAAAAAGCAAAACAACAAACGCTTTTATATATATATATATATATATATACACCATGTTTTTCTAAATGTAAATTTCTGTGATCATTTAAATGGGAAAACTGTCGCTCTAAAGCCAGGGCATAGCTGAAGCGGTGCGATCTTTTGGCCACTTGAATTGCACAGTTGATGAAACTGTAGAAGCTGTGGAAGTTGAAACGCAGGGTGGGCGTTGATGTTGTACTTATTTATTTGTACTACTCGGAACCCTTTTGATCTGCAATGTTTGGCACATTTAAGAGTGTTCTGGTATGACCACTTATTAACATTCATTGGAGGCCATGCTTACAAAGAAGCAGAATTTGCCAAAGGCCTAAACAAGAAGAGCCATGGAATCTGGTTTTATTTTTGCCAAAAATACCTGGCCACAATTAACCAACCAAAACCATTCTGAATGTCAATTTAGGTCATTTTCTACGCTCACAAAAGCCCCGGACCTGGTGCCCATGAAGCAGAAAAAAGCTGATGTAATGGGTTTAAGAAAATCTCCAAGGGGAGTCAAACCTCACCCTCACACCCCCAACCATCCTTCCCCCCTCCCCTCCCTCTCTGTCCAATATCCCACCTCTTATCCAAGCTTCAAACTACTCTGAAGCAGTTAACACCTTTTGGTTCTCCCCCCCAAAACATGGTCACTTTGATCAACTTAGTATTGAAGGTTTGAAACTCTTTAATAAAGCTTCAGGATAAGTTTGTGATGGTTACCAATAAAACGAGGGAAAAGGTTTATGGTTCCCTGATTTAGTGTTTGGGGTGGGGGAAGGGGAGCAGGAGATGAAGGCAAAAGGACGAGGGAGAAAAAGAAAGAAAGGAGGGAGGGAGGGGGCTAAAGAAAAGAAATCCCAGCCTTGGCACACACACACAGACTCTCTGTGCAGCGTAAAGCACAAAAGAAACCTGTAACGCCTCCAGATTCCTTCTAGTCGAGTATCAAAGACATGCTTTGCTTTAGAACAAGAGGCTAGTGGGTAAGATAGGACTGAGTGAGCCAGTGAACCCAGCACTGGCTTGGTTGGGTGCTGCGAGTTAATCTCCCCCGAGGATTTTTCCCCCCTTCTTTTTCTTCACCTCCTCCCTCTCTTTGGGGATATCGGTATTACTGTGAAGCTCTGAATAGAGGGACTTGTCTAACCTGATCGCTTGGTCAGAATAAGCGCAGGGAGAGGCTCCCAAAACACATGCAGAGATGGTTGCTGCTTTGAAGTTCAGCGGTGGGATAAACCTGCCCACTGGTCCATCCTGATGCCTTCAACCTAGCTTGTGTCTAAGACCTCCCAGACTAAAATAATTGTTATATAAATGCGCTTTTGAATAAATACATTGTATAAGTTGTATCATGAAGCCCAGGGTAATGGCTTCGAGGTGATTGCATAGACTGCTTTACTAACTCAAAGATTAATTAGCAATTCGTAATAACGGAAACATACGAAATTCCTGTCTTTTGACAAGATACAGTACAACAGCATGTTTGACCTTTTTTGGTAAAGGAAGTCCCATCAAACATAACTTTGGCTTTTCTGAAATGCAATTTCTTGCAACTTATCGGCAATCAAATATACCACAAAGACTTGCATACAAAGATCCATGCCAATGAACCAGTTGGCTCTGTTAGACTTTGCAAGTACAAAAGCAGTTTGGAGGCATCTTCATAGCTGCAGGTGTTCCTGTTCCTGCCATCCAAGACTTTCACTTAAGGAAACAAATTAGGAGGCCAATTGTTGACTCCCTTATCTCCAACTAACCACCAATAATTGCATCCCAATCCATGTTTCTCCATCGCATCATTCTTGGAAATGACCATGGCTTTATTTATACACATTCCCATTTCCTCTGGAATATCATTAGCTCCTCGTAGGGCCTTGAGCTCCTGGATCGGGCTTTACTCCTGTTTCCCCCCTCTAGGTTGTCATTAAAGGTGATCATGCATCCATTCACAGAACCAAGAGAGCAAGCAAATGAAAGAGGGAGAAGCAAGAAAAAAACCTGACACAATCTAGCCAAGAAAAATACTTTTGAAAAGTGTCAAAGGTTGATTCTACATGCAGCAGTTTGTCAGGAGGAAATCAGCCTCACCAGTTATTCTTCCTTGTTTTCTTAAAAGGTCGGTACATTGAAAGAAAAACATGGGGTTAATTTGCTGTTGTTACTGAAAACATTCCACATGTGGTTTGATGGTGCGCTCACTTTTCATCCCTTTCCCCGGAGTTCAGTGTGACCTTATCCATCCGACCCGGAAGTGATGTAGGTGAGCACTTCCTCCGGTGTATTTGGAGCCGCAGTAAGTGGTTGTCCTAAAGAAAACAAGTCAGAGGGCGGCCGTAATCTGATACCAGCGCTAATGCTGGCTGCCTCTCCACCTCGCCTCCCTCCCTAAACTGTGTGGCGGGGGGAGAAAGTGGAGGTAAGGAGAGAAGGGGGCTAGTTGCGGCTTACTGTACAAAGCCCAACATCTATGACTTTATTTTAAATGTGTGAACATGTGCAAATAATAATGCAATTCCTTTTCGCATTCACCTACCATCATCAATCAAACACATGTCATTGACTAAGATGTGTGTGTGTGTGTGTGTGTGTGTGTGTGTGTGTGTGTGTGTGGTGTGTAGTGTGTGTAGTGTGTGTGTAGTGTGATGTGGTGTGTGGTAGTGATGTGTGCTGTGTTGTGTGTGGTAGTGTGTGGATGTGTGTGTGTTTGTGTGTGGTGTGTGTGTGTGTGTGTGGTGTGTGGTGGTGGGTGTGTTGTCGTGTAGATGTGTGTGTGTGTGTGTGTGTGTGTGTGTGTGTGTGTGTGTGTGGTGTGGTGTGTGTGTGTGTGTGTGTGTGTGTGTGTGTGTGTGTGTGTGTGTGTGTGTGTGTGTGTGTGTGTGTGTGTGTGTGTGTGTGTGTGCAATATGAACCTGACCTTTGCAGAAGGGCCCGTCTGTCTCTCCTTTGAGGAGAGGCGGGATAACAACACTCATCTCCTGCAGTAACTGTGTGAGAGTCCACAGTCACTCTGATTTCATGTTACCGCTCTCCACTTTGATATGCAATGGACACTGTGTATATTTGGAAAGTGACTTTGGTCATCTGAAGTGTTTGCCATTCCTTTAATCTAATATCTAAAAGCATCGGGGTTTGGGTGGTACAGCTTTTGATTATGGGTCAGCTGCTCGCCCTGGACATGTTTGATCTCCCCAGGCCGCCTCCAGCAACGTTCACACATACTGTGAAGCTGAATACTAAAATGTCCCGTGGAGAATGGCCGGATAGAAATATGCTTTTGTCCCAGGTGAAAGGCGGTATTATCATTTGTTGACTTTTAGATGCAATATATCTTGATGGAATCTTTAAACAAATATAGTATACTGAGCTGTATCTTCATGTTGATATTGTGGTCCGGATTTCAATTAGAGCTTGAATCCTATTTGAATGTGTTGTGTGATTACGTGACGGTAATCTAATGATCCTATAAACATTCTAGACTAAAAGGTTAATGGATTAACTAAGAGAATGATCTGCTGATTCATTGATCATGAGCATACTTGTTGGTGCAGCCCTAATCATTCTTATTAAACAAAACTGTTTTCTATCAGCTTGCATCAGTAAGGAAGTTGCTGTAGAGTCCAGCTGAAAAACCTGCTACAGTTTAAGCCTTCGTGGTTGAGACAGGTTAAAGGGAGAGGCTCTGGAGTATGTCCTCGTCCTCTTCTTCCTATTGCTGCAAACTTTGGATTTGGACAAGTTTGCCGCCATGTTGTCCACTCTAAAGGGCAGGGTGGGAGCGAGATGAGGGAGGGGAGGAAGGGCAATATGGGCCCATGCTCTAATCCCATTCCAGCGGGCCGAGAAGCAGCAGCTTGCGCGGCATTCCACAACTCCGGGGGCTTTTTGGGCGGTGAGGGAGGGTGAGCAGCATTCCTCTATGGCCAGAGCCATCAAAGACGCCGCGCAACATCAAAGGCCACTCAGAGCCTAGGTGTTGATGACTGCAATCCTCCCCTCGGTCCACTTTTAGCAACCTCAACCCCTCAGCCCTCTAACACACGCACACACAGAGCGGGCTGACTGCGCCAGGTATGTGCGCCCTCCAGCCTCCCTCCCTCCTCGCCAAGCTCAACAGCCGCTGTGCAGCAGCATTAATCATAGCTCATTAAGTAGTGACTTTTGTTTTATGCTGAGGGTTGAAGAGGGGCAGGACGGGCCGGAGCAAGGGGATGCTGCTGATATTCGGGGCGTTGCTTGCGGTGGACATAATCTAGCTGCACAAACACTGAATGAGGTGTCAAACGACGGCAGGAAGTTATTGTTGGATGAATTGTGTTGAGTTGGAAAAGAGTCATTTAATCGATTAGTCCATGGAGAGAAAAGAACAACTGTTTTTAGGTCATCTCTTAGGCACACATTTACAGTTTTAGCCTTTTTATTTATGAAGATTTATTAATTTTCTCAATTTATAAAGGCATTGCCTAACTTGCATTTGTCATCAAAATAGGTTCTGGGTTAGGGTTCGCATGGCCGACAGTTTTCCGTTTCATTTTTTGTGATACCTCGTGATTGCTTTTTTATAGACAATGAAGTTGCCTCTTTCTAAATGTGATCATGTGTTTGGCTTTGGGAGAAATGTGTATTTGCTACTCTGCAGTTGTGTGCAGTATTACTATTGTTCATTAGTCACCCTGTTCTCTTAGGCGCCGTTTACACGAGGACAAAACGGCTTGTATCTGCATAGTTTCGCGTGCGTATAGCCCTATTATTTACTCGAGGCCGATATAAATGGACCCCACAAACGATAACGGGTCCCAAGGTGGATAGATTTGCAAACGAAATTCTCTGGGGGGTCAAACGAGTCCGTGTAATCGCCTCTATACGAATATTTCCTGAAAAAATAACGATAGCCCCACCTCTCCCCACCTCTCCTGCTCACTGCTGTAGCATGGCCAGTAGCCATCTGTAACGATCAACTATCAAAAATAGCTGTGTTAATTAAACGCACAAGGGGTTCTTGAATGAAATAATATTATAAAAGGCAAACCAGCATTGTTAACGCCCAATATACTCCTTAAACAAAATAAACAGAGTCAGATTTCATGCATTGATCCATTATATTGACAATTTTCCAGCCAAACAACACAAACAAAATTAAACAGTCCGCTCTGCGATACACCAAAATTGTCTTTACTGCCTAATCCAGGCCATTATTGTTCATTGCTCCTGCGCCCGTCGGCGGCAAAAAGAGAAATGTTTGTAGGCCTATTCAGGCTATAATCCACACAAAAAAAGGAAACACAGGACCGGCGTGTCCCAGAGGAGCGATCTCACCCGGTGTTTGTAGAGAATATCTCTCTTTCTGAGCGCGTCCTCTCCACGGAGACGTGCTTCTTGGTCGGTCGATACAATATCCACAGATTTGGTTTCTTTCAGTTAACTTCCCCGTTGCATTTATCCATATATTTACATGCTGAGGAAATTACTATATCCCGCTGAATACCAGCAATCACCACACACAAAATAACGATAGCCCCACCTCTCTTGCTCACTGCTGTAGCATGGCCAGTAGCTACTGTCAGTAGCTACTGCTAGATGTTAGTGCAAAATCTACAGCTCCTCTACCACAACCATCAGCAACAAGTGGACATGGAGAATTACATTAACTACTACATGTTGCTAAATCCACGCGGGGCATAAACAGAAGGGTAGCCATGGCAACATTGCTGCGGGGCTGCTCCGGGGTCTTCTTCGCTGCTTTTGGTGTATTTTGGCGGAAGTTACAGCGCCACTTACAGTCCTGGCATATGTACTACAGCGTTTCCAGCGGTCTCGTTTGAACAGACACGTTAAATGAAACGAATGCATGTGAACGGAAGACTTTTTTGAAAGCGCATACTGTGCATAAACGCAAACGTTCCCTTGTGCACAACGCCTTAGATTGGTACATTGTTAGTCATGCTAATGAATTCACTTTGGCACCTTGATGCTGACAATTCATGCATGCGTTTGTTCACCTACTTTTATAATTGTCCTCATAAGGACAGCAGCCTTTTGCACTCGGAGACAATATGTTTGCTTGCTGTTGTGACTTTATCTTTTCACATATGCTCTGATCTCTTCATGGGCAGTTGTTTCCACTCCCCTTCTTCTCTTTCCAAAATGGTGGCATCCAGCCCAATGTTGACCCCTGAACTTTGTCGGCCTGTCCTTTGTTCGTGTCACTCTGCGTTTTTAAAGACTGAAGAGCTGAAAGTGACACCAGGGAGACTTTTGAGTACACACACACACACACACACACACACACACACACACACACACACACACACACACACACACACACACACACACACACACACACACACACACACACACACACACACACACACACACACACACACACACACACACACACACACACACACACACACACACACACACACACACACACACCATTGACGGTTTCGGGATGCACTCTTGGAGAGTTAATATAGTCACAAGCTAGGCATCCTGCTCAGTGTTAAAGCTGTCAACCCCAGAGCCTTGTGCTACATATCAGGACATTTACATGATATAAGGTGTCCTCTGCCTGCGTCCCCTGCTCACACTGAAACCAACACCTGTTTGCTTTTCCTGTTGCTATGAGGATGGAGGTGATTTTCGGGGAAGGTTAAGGAGGGAATAGAGAGTGAGACGCATTACAAAGCTTTCTTAAGACAACTATTTCACCACTCGTACCCGTGTCTCAACCACTTTTTAAGTTACATTGCGAGAAGTGTAGAAGGACTTTTTGTTCTCATCACACAATGTATATCAGCATTGACATATTTCTCTGATTTACTCCCCAATATTGTTTTTTTTTCATGACCTGCCACCTTTATGTTGGCCAAAGTAAAAAAGATAGACTAGGCTAGCTTGGCTAATTGTTCCTTTAGTCCCAGTGGTGAAGACAAAGGGGAGGAAGTCTTCATTATTCGAGAGGAGAAGCAGAGGGATCCCTTTACGGCTATAATGTTACAGGAGGTGGAGTGTCGGCCCCACCTGTAGGGCCCTCCCAGCTGCTCCACTGTAACTGGATCCCGCTCCCTCTCTCCTCAAGGCTACCAGCCCGCTTTGAAGTTATTTCTAGTGCTGGGAAAGAGGGGTAGAGAGCGACTGAGAGGGGCAAAGACTGGGAGAGCAGTAGGGGAGGTGTGTGTGTATGTAGTGTGTCAGTGCAGTCTATTTGTGCATGCTATACATAGAAGGCTGCAATTCAAAACTCCAGCTTCTTTCTTGTTCTTATTTCACCCCTGTTCAAGCTGACATTGAACCTCTGTGCCAGGATAAGACAACTCCTGCAACATGCTTAGTTTTGTTGAAAGATGTCTTGACAATTTGTGATATATAGTAAATACATCAACATCACAATAAGCCTTGATAACATGTTTTTTAAAGGCTGGATAACAAACTACCAAATAACTTGAGTGACAGTTTGTCGGGGCTAAAAATCTATATAAATTGGAGAGCATTGCAGATGAACAGCCACATTTCAAAAGAGTAAGAGTTCCCTGTAGATATAACAACATTATTAAACGTTGGTATCCTTTTCCCCATGATAAGTCACAAGCCTATACTGACAGTCACAAGTAATCAGGATATGATGTAGAGGTGTAGTGCAGTAACAGGATGCGCAAATCCCAAGTTTAATGTTTGTGTAATAGTTTTGCTTTAGGTTGCCTTATAACTTGCTTGTAGTCTTAAGAAACATGCACAAGAAAAACCTTACAAGAGACTGATCGTGGCTGTTACTTATTTTCTACCAAAACGTTACAGGGCCAATTTGGAGGCAGTGCCCGATTGCTCTTGGCCCCGAAAACTGGTTCTCATTTGGACCCAAAAAACTGCTAGACAAGAACCCGTTACGAGGGTTGTAAGACTGACGGTAACCCTAACCCATCTGCATCCAAGGACACTCACTGTAAAACATCATGGTGAGGTCTGAGTGCCAATAAACACAAATAATCTGTTGGTCCTCAACCTCAAACAAAATGAGTTGCTAGAGAAAGAGCAACCCGCCATCTCTGGTTGCTTCTTTAAGAGTTTATTGAAGTCATATTTTGGGAGAATACTCTGTGCCAAACTGATTTCCCTATCCTCCTCCTTTTAACATGATGTCTGAGCCCTTCACGGCTCAGACTGTTTGTCTGTGGGCTGGTGGAGAAGGTGTGATAATGAAAAAGAGTTGAGGTGGAGGGATGAAAGCTAGAAAAGGCATTCCTCATGAACAGATGGCGACAAGTCTTTGGAAAAATGTGACCTTCGACTAAGGACAGTCAATCAATTCTGACTTTCCACAAAATACTTACTTGCAAGGTATTATCCAAATCTCTTGTTTTTGTATCAGTTAATTTTCTTTGTGGAACTTGCTTGCAAAGTATCAGGTTTGTAGATGAAATATGGCTCTCTGAGTGCCACCACTAACAAATGTAGTTCTGAAATGACTTAAAAGACTCATAGATCTGCAGAAAATGAGTATTATTTAATATGTTTTCATATTTACACTGAGAAATAGTGAGAATGAAAGCAGCTATTATATTAGTTTTATATAACATAAACTTGGCAAGTCAGTTGTGTGGCCTACCAAAAAAGTGTGACTCTCCGAATCATTGTCCCAGCTTCAGGGGGTGTTCACAAGAATTTTCCCAGTCGGGGACTATTTTTTCTGATTATATCAACAGCACATGAATGTAACACAATTGCCCTTTTCCGCAATGGTGATGTGTGTGGTATGAGGCTCTGAACAACACCACAAGTCACATGGGAGACTTGGTCTGTGGCCTATGATCAGACATACCCACACAGCCATCCCCTTCCCCAAAGCCCTCAACACAACCGCCCGCCACCTCCATTGGCAAGACTTGTGTGCTTTTTCCAAGAAATTGATTATACTTCCCCTCCATAGACAGAGAGTCCAGTGCTCGGGAGGGGAGAGTGGCGGTGGAGGGGGCGGCGGGGAGGGGCGATGGAGGAGGTCGGAGGGGTCGGCTGAATTAAAGGGACCAGGGAGGTGGGCGGGATGCTTCTTTACTGGGGTGAATGAGTTCACGGTGAGTGGACGGTCAGTAGTGAGAAGCCACTGAATTACCTCTCGGTCACCCAGGATGTGTTTCAGGCTACATACTAACCTCCACACGCCTGTGCTCAAACTGTGAGATACGTAAACACATGCACAGCGCAGGGGAAGCAGGTGGGTGAGAGGACTGGACGTGTGCCCAGGTTTTTCTTCTGCTAGATTTTGTGTGCTTGTGAAATGGGTGCCAGCTCTTCTTCCAAAATGCATAAAAGAAACCTATGAACAACAGATCTGTCCGGTTAATCATTTAGCCAGCTTCACAAAGAACATCTTGTAAAAATGGTCTCTGGCTGGCAGACACTGCAGACAACAAGGCAGCTTTGATTGTTACCACAGAAACTCATCCTCCGTGTGACCTAAATGCCATCGGTAGATGCGTTGGAGCCTCAGTTCTGGATTTCTAAAAAGAGTGGAGATTTCAAGGACATGCATGCAAGGATCTTTATCCGCACCCTGTATAGATTGGTTTTACTCGCTTCTCCAATCCACCGCCTTCTTGCCTTTTGATGTTTTTAGCTCCCGGTGTGTAGTAGCAAAGATGCCTTGTTGTAAAGCACAGCACATAGCTCCATGTTTCAGCAAGATTTCCTACCCTGAGAGCATCATTTTCTTTCAAGTTCACAAGGCTTTCCTGCCCATTGGTGTTAAAAAACAAGAGAGGAAGGAAATCTATTATTATATATTCTGCTTTGTCACAAAAAAACTTCTTCTCTTTTTAGCCTTGAGGATTTTCAATGTGCTAATACAGATGTTTGGTGAAGTTGTAAAGATTTCAAAGGTGTTCTGAAGAATTTTAAATAAAGTATGAATAAACAAACTTGCTGATTGTTGCTTTTTATGTCAACCAGTAATACTTTTCATGTTGACTTAATAGTGCAAGTGAAAAGTGCATTTTTATATACAATTACATGCACAGCTGTGCAGAATAAAAAGACATGCCTTTTCATGCAAGTGTAATATGGCATGGTGAGGGTAGGGGAGGACTGTTTTGGAGGTTTTGGGATGGGGAGGGGGGGGTAGTGGGAGTCTGTAGCCAGGGCCACCAATAATTTAGAGTGTGTGAGAGAGGAAAAAGGGGAGGGGGGGGGGGCAGAAGAAGTGGTTGTTGTATGATCAAAGGCTCAGCGAATTGTGTCACAGACAGACGGAGAAGAATGGCGTTGGATGGTGTGACTTGCATTTTGATTTCCTTTGAGAGCTTGCTGGGGGCAGCGGGGGGGTTGGGGGTGGTGGAAGGTTTTTAGAAGTAAGGCCCTGTTTTGATCCCATTACCAACTGTTATCAGGTCACTTGTTCGTAGAGGAGACAACCATAAAAAAAAGGACTGGGAGTGACAGTGTTGAAAGAAGGTTTTGTGTTTCATGGATTTTCTTTCAGTTAAACCAAAGTGTCTTTTCACAGTTTTATCTACTATGTCAAGTTTTTTTCAAAGTTACCATGTGCGGTGACCTTTTGTACTTGTATGAAGGTGCATAAGAAACAAAATATTAAAGCCATGTAAAGCTGACGTATGACAATAGAGGAGGTAAACGTATTATAAACTAAACTCTGAAATTGCACTGAAACAGAGGATGCCCCTTGTAAATAAAAACACCATGATGGATTTCATGTTATAACAACTTAGAAGATTGTTTGACAAAGCATCCCATGTGAGCAAAAACCAACTCTACAGGTGGTGTTGCAGAAAGATGGTGGGGGTGTGCAGGAGGAGTGGTCAACCTAAGTGACAGGTGGAGTTCAATCCCTGCCAGGATTTCATTGAGAGCGTGGACTCTGTAACGGGATATTCATGTGAAAGGCTGCCTCCCCCACGGGCACGGCTGGAAGGGCAGAACAAGAGCCCGCCCCCTTGTGGCACTTTAGGGGCGCCGGATGCCCTTCGCCCAGAACCCTGGGTACGGAGAAGCGGAGCTAAGTGGAGCAACGGGGTGTTTCCAGTGGGTTGAGCTTGTGTGATTTGGGGCCTTGTAGGGAAAGCTAGCAGTTGGAACACAAGAGGGGACAGTCTCTGTCATTTTCCTGTGTGCATGTGTGTATATGTGTGTGAAGGCACGTTTGCGTATGTGCTCGTTACTCTTTTGTGTGCACGGCCAGTGGCTGTGTGACCCATTTCACCAGATCACCGTCTCTTTTCCAAACCAAGGTCCTTTTCCTTTTGCTCTCCATCACCACATCCATCAGCGCCTACATCAACATCTGACAAAAAAGAAAAATCCCTGCGGTAGATATAATGGCGCAATGGCCAGCCTCTAAAATAACAACACGGTCCACAACAACAACACTGCCCCATTTGGAGTGCAAGAGCCCCCGCACAATGGCCCAGTGTTCAGGACCTAGGGGTGCAGGCGGGGCTCCCTGCTGCCATCCAGGCTGTTGGACAATCATGACATAGAGGTCATAATCACACATCAAATGGCACTCCACTTCATCCACCTGCTGTAGATTGAAGTAGACACAGATATTTTAAGTTCCCCTCCTACCCTGACTCTATCCGCTTCCTGTACAACAGGTTACATTCAAAAATGTAACCTCAGTTGACTTGGATGTGCAGTATGCATCGGAGAATTGTTAGTGTGTGTGGGGAGGCGCAGGTCTGGATACGCATGAATGGAAACCACACTAGGTTATGCTCTTTTATCTTTGTCTTCCTCTTCAATTTTGGCACTCACCAAAAGGCAGAGTGTGCTCTGAAATTATCATACCATATGTGTTTGTAATGTATACCTGTACTGCCACGCTGCTCCTGCCAGCCCTAGGCTAGTATCTATCTTCCAGACCTCCATCCAGAGAACTCTTCCCTTACCTAAGTTGGCAAGAGAAAAAGAAACAAAATGCACACTAATCTCATGAAATCTAACCAATGGGTTGTGAGTGAAAAATGGAGCCTAATCTTTTATGTTTGGGGCGGCTGTGGCTCAGCGGGGGGCGGCTGTGGCTCAGTGGATAGAGTGCTGGACTTTGAATCAGGGGGTAGCAAGTTTGAGTCCCACTGGTCGTTGTGTCCCTGGGCAAGACACTTCACCCCAAATTGCTCCTGTGGGGATTGTCCACAGTACTGAATGTATGTAAGTCGCTTTGGATAAAAGCGTCTGACAAAATGACATTTAATGTAATGTAATGTTTATCACCCAAGGATGGGTTAGGGTTAGCATAGGGTTACGATGGGTCAAGCATGTAGGATGATTCTTTTATAAAGGTACATTTCGAAATAAAAGATAGTACACTGTGGAGCTCTTTTTCGGCACACGTTATCCACATTCCTTCCCCATAGTCCACCTGATTTGCATTTGACCCCCTTACTCTTAGTTTAGTCCTACCAAAAACCCCTTCAGGCCAGGGGCTTGACCCCTCTGCCTTGTGGCACTGAAGTGACGAGTCGCCTTCTGAATATCGCGTCAATTGACCTGCTGCACGACTAACCTGCTCCCAACGTGATGAAGTGGGGTTCAAAGGTCAGGGGTCACCAGAGGGAGAAGGGTATCTTGGGTCATCAGTAGTGGCCCGGGGGAGGGGGGGGGGGGGCTGGAGTGTCCAAGGGCTCGGCGCCACAGTGCTGGCTGATTGGGGTGTGGTGGTCATTGGGTTAATAGGATAAGTGGCCTACAGGTCAGTTAAACCCAGTTCTAATGGTAATACAGGAGCTTGTCTTTGTACTGTTTCCAGGGTGGGGAGTGGATGCAGGAGTTTGGGAGTTTACTACAGATTTGATCTAATCTTGTTTGATCAGATTGTACATTTCTCCTAGTCAATGTTTGACAGGTGCAGTTCATGACTTTTTGCTATCATTTGGTGTTTGGTTTTCTGTTTGTATGTTTCACGTTTTTTTTATTGCATTTCCCAGTTGAAGTGATGGCCTTCTAGGATTGTGTCCGTTGAGGATTAGATAGTTATCACTGGCAGTCATTTGATGTAAAAATATGCAACAGTTTGGGCTGTTTTTTAAGTTTTCAATATGTGTCAACCTGTCTGGCTTCTCACGACCTTCTACAGTAACAGTCACGCTTTAAGATAAATGTTTCTGTTAGTTTGTAATGAAGGAGGCTACCACCTTTCTCGTTGAAAGGCCCAGTGAGTGAGTCAGTGTTAGTGCTGTCTGCCATGCTTTAGCTTAAATCTTTTTGCACTGCAGAGCTTTTTGGCATAGACAACTGGGCCAATTGAGTGTCCTTAAGTGTAATGAGAGAATTTGGAGGGATGAAACCCCTCTTTAATGGTCACACATGCAGAGCACACAGCACACACAGTGAAATGTGTTCTCTGCATTTAACCCATCCTAGTACCAGGAGTCTAGTACTAGGAGCAGTGGGCAGCTATTGTACAGCGCCCGGGGAGCAATGGGAGTGTGGGGGGTGGGGGGGTGTCCGGTGCCTTGCTCAAGGGCACCACGGCAGGGCAGGAGGTGAACTGGGACCTCTCCAAGTAGCAGTCCACACTCCATATTTAGGTCTGGTTGGGGACTTGAACCGGCCCCTACTGACTGAGCCACTGCCGGACATTACAAGAATGTATCTAGTAATTGTGCATGTGTGCTAAAACACAATTGAAATGGCAGCACCATTAATCATTTGAGAGTAGACTTAACGTGCCTTTCCTTAAGTAGAAACACTGTGAAATTGGGCGCCGTCAGCAGATCCATGAAAGCACATACATCCCGGTTTTGCTTATCTGCTGCTATTCTTTGAAAGGTTTTGGTGGAACGCTGTACTGTATGTTTAGATCCTGCAAGATTTTGCCGCACACAGCGAATACTTCAGATGTCTAATGCTCTTAAGCTCTTAGTTTTCATTATAGAAAATAGGTGACAAGTGGATTATAAATTGTTGCACTGCCTCAAACGAGGGGGAACAAATCTATAATCTGCTGATGCCAGGACCCTCTGACTTGATGCATCGTGTGAGGCAGCTTTTCATGTTCTCTTTAAACCCTGCACATGCTACTTTTTTGTTTCTCTGCATTAAGTATCCCGAGACACAAAATGCTCTGTTTCAATGTGACTTATGTGACATGTCTTTTTAAAACCGTTAGCCAGTTTTTGCATCCACTGTACTGTTTTGATATGCATACTTATCTTCAACTTCTTTCTTCTTTCAGATGCATCCTTTGGGACTATGTAATAATAATGATGAGGAGGACCTATACGAGTATGGCTGGGTCGGAGTGGTGAAGCTGGAGCAACCAGAGCTGGACCCCAGTTGTCTCACCGTACTGGGAAAGGTAAAGAACTGGTTTTATTTGCCATCTATTTTCATGAAGGAATTTTCCACTAAAAGTACAGTGGAAAAATCTTCTCACAACCGGACAGGCACCGCACTCTAAAGCACACATTGCATACACATGAAAAAGTATACAATTGACATGCAGCATGATGAACATGGTGGCACTGTAGGTGTTGGGTCATGCAATGCAATGAAAACACATATTTGTTTTGTTATAAACATACTGCAGTTAGTCATTTTGACACTTTAATGTGATGAATTGCTTAAGTATAGACCATATTTATGGTATTAATGCTGTGATTTAAAATGTAGAATACCGCTTTGTTCATAGAAAATGTTAAGATGTCTCATAATTGGAGTATACATTCAATGTATAGCCAATTTGCACATGAGTACTCAGAAATACAAATAATTGGTTTACTACTTGCCTGTAAACACAATCTTTTAAAGTAAGGACCAATATACATTCAGGTGTATTGAATGTTTGGGCACAAGATCTTTTTTTATTTATTTAGCCTTTATTTATACAGGTTTAAAATCTCATTGAGACACAAGGTCTCATTTCCAAGAGACCTTGGAAATTCTTTGTCACCTTTCAGGAATCCTGGTGATTTGTGTATAAAGAGGAGGATGATGTAGTTGTATTTTGTGTCTATCTTTCTATTGCTGGGAAATGAGGGTGGAAGTGAATCCCTCCCTTGTCTCTCGCTGCCCCCCCTGTCCCCATCATCCCTCCCTTTTCCAGTTCTCCCAGACCCCTCTGGAGTCTCCGAGTGGTATTTTATCATGCTTTAATTAAGTGTTCCTCTTAATGGAATGTACCAACATTCCCAAGAGGATGAGGGGGGGTTGGCTATAGTCTCATTTATCTTGTGCATGCCCAGTGACAGAAAGAGAGCAGCCATTCATAATTTAAGGAGCCCTTGTGCCGTATAGACATGCTAATGGTGTACTGTCCTTGGAGATGGTTGCTGCTACCTAGCTGATGCATACTTATGCCGAGTCCTGAAAACGTACCTAATGCTCAGCACTCAAACTCCTCTTCAACTGTAGCTAAGAATTCCTCATTGTCATGGGTGGCTTAACTCACAAGTACATGAGGGGATGCATCAATGTTTGGAGCAGTTTACAGTTCCAGAGAGAAACCAAGGGAACTATAACTGGTTAAACGTATACTTTACTGCTTACCTCTACTCTAATTGTCATGGGAACAATATGCCTGGAGGTTAGGACCAACATGGGTTCAGTCCGATTTTTAAAGAAGAACTCCACCGCAAACTTTGTTTATAGGTCTTTGGGGAGTTCTAATGGATATTTAGAAAAAAAAACAATATTAAGCCTTTGTTGCTCAGATATGATTTATGCAAAGTCGCATAAAGTACTTTTGGAATTGTGGGTATTCAAGGCACCAGGAAGAAGAACGCCAGTCGCATAGCTTGCAGATGAGTTGGATCTTTTGATATGTGATCGGTTCAGATTCATGAGGCTTGGGAATCGAGAATGTCTCCAAGATGCCCAATCCTTTGAACTCGGATGCCTCTCTGGTTATCAAGTTCTCTTATTGATGCCGGTGTTTTTCTGACATGCATCATGATGGGAACTCTGCATCAACTCTGATTGAAACTTGCAACAGAAAATGGTCATGGCAGAGAGGAAGAAAGTTTTAAAGCATAGTGACAACCGTGAAACTTGTAATATCTGTTCAATTATTATAATTTATTTTCATGTATAAATGATATTAGGCAGACATTCTAAACTGGCTTACTTTCTTTCCACACAGAATACTGATCATGAATCGATAAGGTAAAGAATTGGACAGATAAGCAGAATCGATGATGGCATTGGTATCGATACAATCTCAATTCCTATCACTACTTGGCATGTGCCTTAGCCAACAGACCCACGAGGACACCCAGATACCAGAAACCCACACCATCCGCTAGTTGGAAACGGTCAAAGTGCAGCGCTAATGAGCTGGCCATTTTTATACTTTCTGGGTTTGATGTTTTGCTAAAGGACTCTGTAGTGAGGATATCAGGAACCTTGACCCTTTGGCCTTCAGCTAACCTCCCTAACTTCTATACCACTCTGTTTCCTCCGGTTATTCAGCCAGAACTTTAATTAGAGGAGGGGAAACCCATTGTTGCATCTTGACAGACCCTCGCCCTGGGGCCCGAACACAGCTGGGTGATTTGCGTTGGCACCATTGCTTTTGCCAGGCCAGACAGTGCAGTGTTTACCCCCTGCCAGTCTGCATACTCTGCCCAGCCAGCCAAGCCACCATGCCCAGCCCATGTCCGGATACTATGCCCACTCTTACACACTCACCCGCCTGGTCTGGCCTCATGCTCGGAAGCCCACGCCCCCCTCCCGCCCTACCCAACTGGCCCCAGACTGAACCCAAGATCCCACTCCACTTTGCTGCCACTTTGCCACCAACAGTGTCGGGGTCTTGTCTGGTCAATTTAGATTCCATTCAATTACAGGATCCTATTGAACGGACAACATGGAATTGTCGAAGAGTAAAATGTTGTTTATGCCAATTAATGTCTAAATATAAATTGTCTGGGAACACAAGGCCCCCAGCTGTGCCTCAGAGCTGGTCAACATGTAGCAACGGGCATTCCCTTCTCTATTATAAACAGTTTTAATAAGTGACAAGGGAGGAAACAAGTGCTTACCGTTAACGTAAATTGTCCAATTCTAACATTCTAACATGCAAGGATGGCTTTTAGAGCAAAACATGATTGAAGAAATGTTGATGGACAAAAAGAGACAAGCTCTCCATGTCAAAGGAAGTCGACTTTTCACATTAAGAAGATTCAGTGTAGAATTGATGTCAAAGTTGCTTCAGATTTTCCTCGAACTTTTTAACTATTATATTTTATTTCAAATCTTTATGGTTACATTTAAAGGAATTCCACACAGGACATTCCTTTTAACGTCATTTATGTCAATCCATCATGAATGTGATTATATATGCCTTACTAAATGATTCAGCTTAGTGACTAAAGGAGTTCAAACTGCTCTAACTGCTTCTTGATGCTCTGAAATCAGCAAATATTAGCAGTAGAGGAAAAGGAGGAGAAGAGGTCGGTAATGCCGGCCTCTGAAGTCCATGTGCAAACCTCACCAAAGTGCTGGTGTGTTACATATATGTACACAGTTTTTTCCTGCACTTCCTGTCTGGTTCCTGTGAGACCTGCAGGGCTGTAAAACCCTGACTTCTCTGTGCCACAGCAGAAGCCCTTCCCCCAACACCATGAGCATATTAGTTCCTACTGTAGCTAACTGTGTTTGAGACTTTGTCTGACTCATGGTGTCACATGAGGATGACACTGCAAGGTGCTTTGATGTTAGAAGTTTATTTCCCAAAGTTTCAGCTTATGAAGTCTCTCTTTTTTTCTTCCTTTTAGTCAATCACATATTGTTGGTGGTCACTTCCTCCCTGCTGCCTGACTTTCTCAGAACTGGCCTCCTTCCCTTCTTCTTTACACAGTCTTACACTCACTGCGATTTTTGGCAGCCACTCTGGAACATGAAATCATGCCACAGGCTTTCATTGGTAGGCCCAGGCCGGCCAGGGTCTTTGACAATGTGCCAGGGAGATATCTCTTCTTTCAAGTCATGCAGTGTCAGTCCAATGGCCTTGCCGGCTTTTTCCCTTTCATCCTTCTCTGGCTCTTATGACTAGACCTGGGCAACCGTAGGACGAAAGGCAGAGAAGTAGCGTGGTGGACAGAAAGAGGAGAGGGAGTTAAGAGGACAAAGGGAAGGAAGATAGTTGGGGGGGTGGGTTTGGCTTCTCAGGCAGATGACGAAAGCAAATGTGTCTGGTTTGGTAAGTGGGTGGCTGGGATTTGTGTCTTGCTTGGTACAACTTTTTTTTTTGTGTACGCACATAGCAGAAAAATGCAACCCATCCTCCCACACAGCCTCGCAGCTTGTGTAAAGCAAGCCTCTTGGCTGGCATAGCATGTAAACCTCCCTGGTATGTGCTTGTTGTGTGTGGCCTGGCGCTGCCCTTGACCAGCTCGTCTCTGAACCACGATCAGTTCCACCTGAAACACCAGCCAAAGACAACATCTCATCGCTGCGGAGCGCAACTGGCTAGCGACCGGCCGCTACAAAGCACTTCAAAATAACTTGAGCACCAAGAACGTTTTTTCACCATCTTTATTGACATGTCCTCGCAGAAATAAAGCTTGCTACTTTCAAGTGTTAGCCAGAGGCCCAGAACCATAACAAGTGTATCATCTTTCTTTGACTCACATAAATACATAATCCTAAAACCGCAGTTGCCATGGAACAATGCGAGATGGCAGAGGGGTGTGTCAGTGTGTCCTTTTCTACCGTGGCCCTCAAGTTGGCACTATGGGACAGCAGACCAGAGCAAACAGCTGCTGCGTCTTAGTGCTAAGTGGCTTTTGGACTCTAACCGTGTCTGGCATCTCAGCCAGAGCTGCAGGGAGGGTGTAGTGTAGTATGTGTGTTTGTTTGTGTGTGTCTGATAGGTTGACGGGGATATAGAAAGTGTGCATGCGTCTGAAGAAGAGAGAGACCTGCATTAAAAGAAAGAACTGGCAACAGACAGAGGAGTGTGATATTGCGGGCGACTGGCTCCAAGCCTGCGGCCAGGTTAGCTGTCCTACACACTCAGGTGTGTGCTCGAGGTCGTCCCGAGGCCACAGCAATGCCACTTAGGTGTTAAGCCGCAGGACTTGTTGTAAAGAAGCTTCAATGCTGGATTGAACTGGCTGCATTTTGGCATGGTTTTCAGACCTCTTCTAATACAGCGTGTTGGCATTCATGGGCAGCTTGATTGTCTGATCAGTGGTTGTGTTTGTTGTTGTGCATATACATGTGCGCATTAGCTCAACTGTTTTTCAGTCTGGATAAGAAGAACTATAACACAGATCAGCTTGTGTTGTGATGCTGACTGCAGAATGACTCACCGTATCGCTCACCACTCTCTTCTCACTTTTTCATGCTTTTCTCCTTCACTCTCTGCAAAGACTTTAGTCGAGCAAAGAGCCATGATAACAGAAATAGAATTGCTGTAGTTTTTACACTCTGCAGCCTCCAATGTGTTGTGTTAAATTGCAGTCAAGCCACAAAGGTGATTGATTCTTAACGGCTGCTTTTGTTCAATACAGAAAAGGCTTGTTCTTTTCCCTGAGAGTTTTTAAAAGACATCTTTTCATTGTCGAGCACAAAGATACAGGATATTGATTAGACAATTATCCCCCTATGCCTGTGCTAAAAATGCAAGGCCTTTCAGTTGAGTGTAAAAATTGAAAGTCAATTTTGGGTCGTTCAAATCACTGCGACTAACAGCTGTAATGTGCATAATGATAGAGTCTAATACTGCAGTTAGCAGTTCTGCCAGTCAGATATAAACGTTCTCCATTTCACTTTTACTAAAGATCCCTTACTAAAATAATGTGCTCCTTTGGTCTGCAATTTAGATAAGTTTTGTGACATACACGGGTTTTAAAAAAACATTTCCCCCCCTTTTTCTTTATTAAGGGAGCATTCAAGTCAAAGTCAACTTTATTGTCAATCTTTCAGTTTGTGTGTACAGACAGAGCGATCGAAATACCGTTTCCCACAATCCCGAATAAAAAAGGTTAGATGACATCTGCCCTCATATCACAGGTATTCACAAGTTCCTTGGTCAAGAAGAAAATGAAATATAAGCAATACAAAACCAAAAACCCACCTAAGCAAAGAGCAGTCTAGCTGTGTGTATAGGGTACAATGCAGAAGCTAACTCTTTAGCTTCCTCTCCACCTGCCCCAAACCCCCTGAACAAATGCCTTCAAACACCACAGCCCAGAGGGAGGGAGAGAAAGAGAAAACCAAAAAGAAGCAGAGGAGCAGCAGGGAGAAAGAAGAGAAAATGTGGAGGGGGGGGGGGGGGGGGGGGCTTATGAAGCATGGAGCACTCGGGGGGCCTGCCTCTTGGGCTCTCCTTTCATGTTTGTGTACGCCTCAACTTGCTGATATTATCTTGGCGGGGTGTCGGGAGAGGTTTGACCAGGATCGGGCCTCTCTCTCTCTCTCACTCTGTTTCTTTATGTCTCTCTCCCTCTCTCCACCCCCTCTCTCACTCTGTGTTGGGACCCTCACCCACCTTCCTATACTTCAATCCCAAACCTCAACTCCCCCCGCCAAAAAGTCCCTCTCCTAAATCACTGCTTCACCACGTTTCACGGCGCTTGAAGGGACCCAGGATCCCACTGCGCTCGTTTCCATGGTCACTGGGAAGCTCCTTGTGTCATGTGGCTCAAAGTGAGCCGTCCCTGGGCCGAATTACCCAGCTTTCAATGGGAGGCCAAATGACCATTATTAGACTTCACAGCTCAGGCCCCTATTTAAAGAGAGAAGAAAGGAGCCCTGGGGACTTAAAATGAGGGAGGGATGGAGGGAGAGACAGTGAGGGTGAGTGAAGTAAATACAGAAAGAGGGGAGAAGAAGAGAGGAGAGGAAAGTGAGAGATGTTTCTTTTATTTTTATTTTACCACACCCATGCGTTTATTTTCAACCACAATTGTTATTTGGAATTCATACACAAGCTGAAACAATTTCAAAACATTCATCTGCTACTTAGTAATATATATCTACTATCTAATATATATCATTCCAATAACTTGTATATAGACTCGTACTGCACTATTCCACATACTCACTTTATTTTAGAACTATTTTTCTTTTGTATTACTTTTACTATCTGTATTATTATTATGTTGCATTGTTGGAGAAGCCTGTGACATAAGATTTTCAACGACATAATTACTCTGTAGCTATGTCAGTTTGACAATAAAGAACCTTGAACCTTGAACAAGCCAAAACTAAAGCTCTCCCGTCTGTCAAACTGCACCTAGAGAAGTTGGGATCAAAAGATGTGCCAAAAGTAGATCTTAAAAAAAGATAGGACCAGACATCCACCCACGTCAACCAAAGCCCCGTCTTCTCTCTCTTCATCTCTGTCTAAGCCTGTTGCTTTGTGGGGGAATGTGCTTGTGTGCATGAGAATCCTGGTGTCCCGCAGCCCGCTGTGTGTGTCAGGGCCATGTTGTCTTTAAGGCTCGGGCCCACGGCCTGGCACGGAAGCTGGAAACTGAAGCCCCCTGGTCCCCGCGCGGCTAATCTGATGCCTCGTCCCACTACAGATGATTCCTCGGTTAGCGGGGGTGAAAATGTCATCCTGCTTTGTGGTTTCTTTTATGCTCCGCCAGGGAGGGGGGTGTGTGTGTGTGTGTGTGTGTGTGTGTGTGTGTGTGTGTGTGTGTGTGTGTGTGTGTGTGTGTGTGTGGTGTGTGTGTGTGTGTGTGTGTGTGTGTGTGTGTGTGTGTGTGTGGTGTGTGTGTGTGTGTGTGTGTGTGTGTGTGTGTGTGTGTGTGTGTGTGTGTGTGTGTGTGTGTGTGTGTGTGTGTGTGTGTGTGTGTGTGTGTGTGTGTCATTATCATTGTTTATTCAAGACCACATTTTTCTTTGACATGTGGTTGTCAGATGTCAGTAGGAGTGTTACTTCATCAGTCTTTGAATGACTTGCATTAGAATATTGTTTTTTGTTTTCTCAGTCCTAAATGGCAAAGTAACTGGCTTTCAGATTGTAGGGGTGTTAATATGTGTATGATCTGCTAGTTGGTGTATCATTTCTGGTGACAGAGATACTGTAATGGAGAGATGACTGGTTGAGATAAGAAAACAATGAGGTGTTATACGGAGTAGATGAATGATTTAAACACACCTTAATATTGCACCATCTTGCAGCCACACTTTGTTCAAATCATGTTTACAGCTCCAGTTATTTCCTGCCCTGCTGTTATCTTTATTGGGACACAGCAAAGAGAAAAGGTACTTGCTATGATCGTTGAAGAGATGAACTCAGCTAGCAGTTCACCATTTGTGTTGAACCATACTTGTTGCCAGCTCAACCTACGAAGACTGTCATGCAGTGTTGATGAATATTTTAAAGAGGCCTGTAGTACAAAAGTAAAATCTAGTCATGAGAACTAAAAGCCAGGACAAATATGCCTGATCTTGAAAAGAAGAAAGATAGTATCTTTTTTTCTTCTGCTTTTCTGTCAACCCTCTCCGGACTCCTTTAGACTTGTGTTTTGAAAATGTGAGAAGCATTGTCATATGTGATTATAAGGGGGAGTGATGTCACTTGAGGCAGCATTAGGTTGTTGACTTCAAGTTGGAAAATTAAAGAAATCTGAGGTTTTGGAGTAAGAAAGTACGTTTACCAGACACAGGCTACATTAGCACCTAATAGCGTAAAACACCCAAATCTCAGGCCAAATGAGGCATGGAATGCAAATGACGCCATCCTAATGAATTTAGAGTTAAAGACTAAATTGACACTCATTTCTTTAAACGCAGTACCAGCTTTTTAATGGGGCTTCTCCTTTTGCTCCACATTCATCCTGTCATTATAAAGCATGAGATTTTCTGTATTATATATCTGTCAGCTTCTTTTCCATAACTTGTTCCCCATGTTTCTCTTCTGGAATGAAACAAAACGCTGAAGGTTAGGTCAGTCTCCTCTGCTTGCTCACTGCCAGGGAGACTGCACAGCAGGAGGTACCAGGTTTTACCAAGACAACAGGCAACATGGAGGTTATAGGGCAGAGTCCTGCTCTGCCTTGTCTGCCCAGGGAAAGAGCTCCCCTCCACCAACAGCAGGAGAGAGAGAGAGAGAGAGAGAGAGAGAGAGACACTTCTCTTTCATACAAGCAGGGACATGGTCTCCTCAAGCAGCTTCAAGGCAGAGAGAGATTAGAGAAAAAACAAATTAAGGGAAGGAGAGAAGTGTCCGCTTAAAGAGATGCCTCAGCTAAACTACATTTGGATTAGAGTGCATGTTCACACCTTAACATCCTGATTAAATTGAACCACAAATACTGCTATGTAGCCGTTTAACGTTGTAGTAGTTAATGTAAGACTCAGACATGACAGTTAAACCTTAGTCAGGGTTACACTTTGTGGTTAAAGTGTCTGCATGTATAGTCATGTTCATCAACATGCATGTAGCTATCTGTCAGTCATGTCAGCTGTCAGTCATGTCAGTGGTCACTAGCAGGTGAAGCTGTGTTGGAGTTTGAAAGCAGGAAATATCTGCTTATTTGAAGCAAAGCTTGTCTAGCGGCTTGCGTTTTGGTCAAGCTGTTCACATGCGCTACTTGAAGCATATTTTTACACTTTCAATTTATGCTCGTTACTATGGTAATTGTATGTCGGGCTCTGAGCGTTACGTACGCTCAATGCCTTAATGCATGGTGTGAGGAAACAGATGGAGGGCTGAAGCTGCTGCAGTCAGTGACATTAAAGACACAGATGAACAATGAGAAACTCCAGGTTTAATCTTATCAGGAAATACTGTATATTTTACAATAAGACAACCTTTGTTTAAAGCTCTCTCAAACTGCCTTACATCTTTTAAACCTATTTGATCTATTGTTTTCATTTAAGGCTATCTTCAACTATCTTTAAAGGTTGAAAGACACTTGATCTATTATGTGCCAGGAGACTTGCAGCAGGTATACATCTAGTGTTACGCTTATCTTTACTTTCTCCAAATGTATTCAATGTCTCTCTCTTTGCATGGCAGTTATCATCTAATGAAAACTCTGGTAAATCAGAATTTTCAGCACTTTTAATTCAGGTTATCCTTTTAAGACCTGAGAAGGAAAAAAATATATTTTAAAATGTCTTACCCTGTACATCACTAATCACACATGCATGCATTAGTATGTCTTATGTGCTTTCCTTTGAATGCAATTCCCAGAGAAACATGAAAGACTTTTTGCCTCACAGTAGGTCTAATCACAACAGATTAAGTCATGGTTATCGCTTATCATTTTTTAACCAAGACTTCCTGTTACTTTCGTCCAAACCCTAGTATAGACACTAGGTGGAGAAGAAGCACTTAAAAAAGTGGTATTTTTGTCCCTAGGCGGAAAGCATGTTTATTTCCCTGTGAATCACAAAGGGCCAGAGCCCAAAACCGGTAAGAAAAACAACATGGGAGGGATGGAGAGGAAAGTAGAGGAAATTTAATTAGCGGTTGTCCATTCCTCTGGCCCCAGTGTTTGGTCTCGGCAGGGCAGAGCAGTGGGCAGCGAGAGCAGAAAGAAATCAAAGGCTCCTTGATTAGCGGCGAGTCAATACGTTTGCATCTGTGTTTGTGTAAGAGTGCGCGTCTGACGCCACAAGACATCAAAACGGGGAGAGACAGGAAATGCTGCATGTGGCTCACAACAAGCATGTCTATTTAGAAAAAGAAAAATGTTTAAATTACACAAGAACTTTGAGTCCCGCACATGAGCCTCATCACTCATGTTTTATTTATCGTATCTTCACGGGGCGTTTCATTTTATCATCAAAAATCGTGCGCTGGAAAGGATAGGATAGACACATTGAACCCACAACTCGATTATAGTTCTAAAACCGTCTTATTTAAATAAAAACCACAGTGTTTCCTGAGAAATCCTTCTTCATTGCCACATCATGAGAAGTGTTTAAATGTTTCAGAAATATCTCTGAAAAGTTTGGTTTTGTTGTACCAAAAAAGGTTTGAATGTGTTCATGATCCTCCAAGAGTAGTACATTCTTGCTTTTCTGTGTGAACAAGTCATTTAGACGAGGCTGTCACTTCCCAACAAGCTTCTGAAATGCTCTTTTGTACACCAGCTCATACATTTTGTCACAACCCGCCTCCATTTTCCGTGCCCGATCTGTACTGTTCTTATGCAATTCTCCAAAGAGATAAGAGGAAGCAGGATGGCTGACTTCTAAGCTACCTCCACTATCAGCTCTGTTTAAGGATTCAGTAGCCTCAGGCTCCTTATTGTGAGCTATTTCAACATATTTTGCAATAAATCATTATAATACACTACATATGTGTTTTTTGCTGCTGTTAAATACCATCAAACTAAATGCAATATGTGCTATATGTGCAATATATACATGATATACATATGCCATTAATAACTGTGTAATATATACCTGGCTGCTAAATCCTAAGAACTGTTACAGGATTTGTATTTTGAAAAGTATGTAATTTCTTTTTTTGTTTTTCTTTTGTTATATTTTTCTTATATCATAACTTAGTACTTTTTTTTAAACATATAACATTAAGCTGTCTGTGGCTCTTTCCTGCTGTAACGATGCAAATGTCCCCTCTGTGGGACTAATAAAGGTATTCTGATTCTGATTTAAGAGGATGAACTCAATGTGTTTTGCATTTCTCTCCATACGATTGAACAAAAGACACCACAGCTCCGAGGCGCCGCTTGTAAAGGAAATACAATGGCAACAATGTAACTTAAATCAGGAGCAATCTCACCAAAGAATAAGTAAAGAATAGTATGATCTTGACCTGGAGTTAAAGGGTTAAAAACTTGGATTTAAGGACGCATTTGACATTTTCAATAAATATGAATATACAGGAGTATGAAAGAGAGTCTATATATAATAGATGGCTCTCATAACTCCCCAGTACACCTCACTCTCTCGACTCTTTAATGGGGCCGGCCTTTTGCCAAGGTCCACTGGCAGGCCCCCTCAGAGGTGCCCCCTCACTCACACACACACACACACTCACACACATTTTCATAGCACAGTTCTCTTGTATAATTCTGGTTATGCAATAGTGGGTGAATGGCCACCCCACATTGTGCGCTGAGGCAGAGACAGAGTTGGCAGTGGAGGGGGTCGGTGGTGCTTACTGGTTTGTCAGAAATATTTGAGAGCTTTTAAAGACATATCCACTTGGAGCTAGATGACGGTAGAAGCATCATTGTAGGAAACCTCAAACTCTTCTGATGTGTTGTTTTTGTACCCTAGAGTTCCTTCCCCCCCCATAGCTGACATTTCCACCTTTTTAAAAAAAGGCTTCTCACACCATTCCAGAAAATGGCCTCTATCTGAAAGACATTTCCCTACTTAAAAGAAAATGGTTTTCTTGTTCTGTTTGTCTCACATCTCTGTGTCCCATTTGGGGATTTAAACCGGTGGAAAGAAGATACTTCACCCATGGGAACTGATTTGTTTCTTTCAGGGATGGCAACACAGTAGCACAGCTAGTCATTACTTCCTGTGTCAGTGTGCATTTGTGCATGCTGGCTGGTCATGTACATGATGTACAGCACAGAGCTGGGTCAGGGGTCAGTGTACCTGGGGCGGGCCCTGTCTTTGTCTGATAGTGAGGTCATTTCATCCGCCCCAAATCTCTCTCTTTCTCTCTCTCATTTCCCCTCTCTCTGGGGTGCAGTTTACCCACAAACCCCTCCATTATGAGACAAGATGCCCAAACCTAACCTATAGGTCTATCTTTGAACTACTACTGATAGAGATTTACTTTCAATACCTGAGATATCTAAGCAACCATTAGCATGACAAGCATAACATTAGCAACATTTGGATTTGAATCAAACGATACATGAACAAGATTATTTATCCTATAATGCCAACTTAAAAAAGTATTTGTATACACAGTCCTGTATGCAGTATAGCAGGCGCAGTTTGTATCTGATGATTCAATTACCTTTACAACAGGTTTAAACGTTTAGAAGTGTGGCTCACACTTGCTGCACCTTTTTCACCACATGATACAAAGACAGGTGACGAGGTGTGTTGCTTGAGGCATTCATGTGGTTAAATATGAATTTGGAAAAGACTAGTTTGACATTTTCACTACCTACTGTACTGGCACCAAACAGCAAACAGACAGGTTAGCGACTAACTGGTGAAGAAAATGTTACTTTTTCAGAAGCACTCACTTGGAAATCAATTGATCCAGCTTCAACTTTAAAATCTTCGTCTCATTGAACACGTCTCAAACTGAACTCAACACTCTCTAAAGAGTTCTGCGTTCCCTTCCTGACCTCGCCTCTCATCTGCGGTTTAATATTAATGGCAGTCCCTGAGCTCACTGAGAGCTTCAAGTGATTCTTTCCCCTGTGTGTTTACGTTCGGTAAACTGTCCGTTTATATGAAAGCGGCCGACACAGAGAGGATCTCGAGGAGGCTTGGCAGCCTCACTCCTCTGCCGGTGCGACACAAAAGTGGATTTTTTTTTATGTGCTTCGTAAACATGTTTTATGCAGCTCGAGAAACGGTGCCTCAGACGTCCTGGGACTTGTGTTAAATGTTCGAGCCGGGGGCTTAAAAGCATTTAAATGAATATTAAACAGGAATATGGCAAAGTTCAAACGTTTGGGAAGGTGAAGAGAGACAACACACTGACCAAAGAGTTTCTTTATTTATTTTCGCCGCCTTTTAATCTGCAATTCAGGAGTGACATTTCTTGGCTGCTGGTCAAAACCTTTAATACGAGTGGAAGGGGAATCATGAAAAAGTTATTGGAAGGATTAAGCTCGACAAGGTTATTTCAGTTCACATTGTAAATAGTTTCAGGACAGTGTTTATGTGGGAACGAGAATTTTGCAAGTTTTCGTGACACAGCAGGTAGCAGCTCCAGCAGGGCGAGGGTGTCAAACCAGTTGATTATAACTAACAGAGCCAATACGATTATGTCAAGTATCTGTAAACAGAGTAAAATGTTATGACAGATTACCAGTCTGTCAGCCAAGTGTTAACATGAAACGGTAGGATACCAGGAGGATGATGAGTAATGTGCTTTGTGGAATGACTAAATCCTGTAGATGAAAATGTCAAGATAACACAGATGACTTCATGTGCGAAAAGTACAATTTGTACAGTCGCTTCAAACTTCCCCGGGCTGCACGAGCTTCCAATCAGATGACGCACAGCCACGTTGAGAACTTGATTTTATTTTAGTTGAATGTAAATAATGTCTTGGCACACATGCCTGCACTGAGAGCGAGTGAGGAAGGAGAGAAGGAAAAAAAGGGCGACCACATATAAGAAAATCCATGGGAGAAAAGTATGCCTTTATCTTTTAATAAACCGTAAAGCCAGGAGGCAACATGAAATTACAGCATAATAGCAGTGCAGAGTCTTCTGAAGACTTAATTGCCTTAATTATAGCAGTGCAAGAGAGAGAGGGAAAGGAAAGCATGAAGAGGAGGAGGAGGAGCCATGAGGAAGGAGGGAATCAGAGAAGAAGAAAGTAGTAAGTGAGTGATGTGATAGAGGACCTAATGTGTGAGCCAGATGTTGCAGGTGTAATCCAGGTGCACCCGTCTGCAGATGACCTCCCGTTTCCCCTGCGTATGGAGAGGTGCGCTGATGTGGTAATATGAGAATCCTCCAGCCACGATGGAGTGAGCGGCGCACTGAGGAAAAGTCTCTTTCCAGTCGAGTGAGAATTCCTCTCCCTCAGATCTTACAAGCTGGCAGGCTTACTCCGGGATGCTAAACATAGCTTTCCTTTTCCTAGTGTCTAGACTGGGTTCTCAGTACTTTCTGCTGTGGTTTTGCCTTCACCCAGGGAAGATTGTACTCCTAATTCTCGTGCCTCGGAGCCAGCAGGAAGTGTGTTTAGCCAGCAGTCTTGTAAAGTACCTGGGAACCCCCCCCCACACACACACACCCCCACACCCCAGCCCAGAGCATGCAGTTCAGGTGGAGAGTTCAGCTTATTTATGAGCAATTATTGTAGGATGTGAGGAGAAGGTCAATGGCTCTTGCCTTCGTCGTACTTCGATGTGCCTCCTACTTCTGAGAGATTGCACCTTCAATTTCTTTTAAGGGGGATGTTGAATAAAGTTCAAATCCTACTACTTGGCTGAACAATAAAAAAAAAAAATCGACTAATCAATTACAACAGATGGTGATGACTAAGCTTTGAGTACATCATTATAATTAAATGATATTAATTAATGCTCTCAACAAGTAAAAAAGCATTCATCATATCCCTCACTGCAGTTAAATGGCTGCAGTGAGAGATATAGTATGATAAATGACATCATCTGATTGTTGCATTTTAACAAATACATATACTGTTGTAGCTGGTGGAGGCAGAGCTAGTTTGAATTACTTTGTATAAAGTTTGGTAGTTCCAATGCCGAGGGTTGCAAAGATACTTGCAACCCTCGGCATTGGAACTATTTGTGAAATGTAAAATAAATGTAAAAAGTACAACATTTGCCCACAAAATGTAGTGCAGTAAAAGTATAAAGTAATGTGAAAATACTCAAGTAAAGTACAAGTACCTCCATTTTTATCTAAAGTAGAGTACATTACACCACAGCTTGTAATATTGGATCCCTTAAATGATCAAAATCTGCGCCTCGTATGTAATCTAAGACTCTCTTGAAAATCCTGTCAAATCGATATGAAACTGGTGTGAATAAAAGTCTTTAGCGTCTTATTGATCTTTGTTTTTTTTAAGTTTGCTGTAGAGGATGGAATTGTCTTAACCTTGTTACCTAGTATACAGGAACTCTGCCATTTGACATTCTGCAGCCAGTTTGAGTCAGTGAAGTGAACAGTTTTACCTGACTGTTCACTTTTCAGCAACATCACAAAGTCTGAAGAATGTACATTACCTATCACAAAGCAATACCCTGCCTTTGGTTTTGCTTTTTGATGGACTTGGGAAGGAGATGTGTCATGTTTTTAAGAGAAGCAGTTTGCCTGTGGGGGCATTCTTGTTGTCGTCAGGCAAGTCCCTGCACTGCAGCGCAGGCCTGCCCCGAGTGGAGATTCTTTCGGAGGGAGATCTCTTTCTTCTTGAAGCGTCTTACCAAGAGCTATTAATTATTTACTGGGAGAGCTAACATCAAAGGAGCAGACTTGTGCTGAATTAAATGGGGGCTGGAGCCTGGCAGTGTGGAGCTGAGAGAAAAACTGGGTGAGAGGGAAAAGCCGAGCGAGATATTCGCTCCCGTTGCTTTTGAACTTTCCAAGTAGAAGAAAAAGTGAAAGAAGAAAGAAAAGAGCGATGTTAGTTTATGTAAAGGAGGCAGGACGAAAGAGAAAGTTGGAAGAGTTTGTGTTTATAGCTCAACACTGTTTTAATGTTTCGCTGTTTGACAAGGCTTTCATACACTGCTGGGAAAGATTGAATCCGTTCACAGGGTTAATTAGTCTTTAATGAGCTATGAAAGTCACATTTATAAACATCTTGTATGTGGATTAAACCGAGGGGGACTCGTAGCGCACACATACTTCAGAGTCATGATGTGTTTACATTTCCCTGAAGCTGATTTTAAAGTTGTGGTACACATGCCACCCCTGATATCAAAGGCCTTTTGTTACTTGGCTTCTTTTTCCCTCCTGCTGCGACTTGTCCATGAAGAAGTAGTCCCACCAAAAGTACCTGAAGTGATGAACACCCACGCACGTGTGTTGCTAGTTGAACAAAATTGAACATATTCTATATTTAGAATCCTTATTGACAGTTGTTGATTCTGGAGACAGCAAACACCTCTGGGGCTATTTCTTGCTATGGATAACTAGCTAATCATGCTACTTCTTGGACAGGAATATTTCATAAATAACATCTTTCTAAGGACTCATAATACTCAAATGGAGTATGGAAATGATGTTGCAACCCATCAAAAGAAAAAATGAAATGAAATGTACAGTTACAAATAGGGATGGGTACCGAGCCCCGGTATTAAACGGGCCCCGGGGCTGAATTATTAAAGACCGTGGTACCGTTAATCTCCGACGTTATCGGTCTTTTTATCGGTACTGGAGACATCTAAAAAATATGTCATGTGTATTATTGCTACACAAACATTATATTGCAGTTTTAGTGTCGTCAACTCCGTTTCTAATACGCAAAAAGACTGAAAAATGCGTCATTTTTTGTATTTTCGATCTCTCCAATCCAGACGAGAGATCTCTCTCCTGTCTGTGTGCGAGGGGGCGGGGCAGTTTACACACACATAGCTGCTACATGCAGCAACACACACACACGGAGGAGATGGCGGAGAGAACGCGTTCCGAGGTGTGGTTCAACTTTACCCGTCTCGCTCGTTTCCTAAAGTGCAATAAGAGTTTAGCATGTCAGGGCGGTAACACGAGCAATTTGTCTAAACATTTAGCAAAAGTGCTCCACATTCAGACGGAGAAATGCACCGGGTTCGACTGTCTCTCTAGTACAGGGGTCGGCAACCCCTGCCATTGGTGGCACGCGGCACCGTAACCAGTGGCACACTAGGAATAAGTGGAATAAGTGTACAAAATATTTATTTTATTTTCGGATCCTGAACGAGACCGCCGCCAGAGCGCGTCTCCCCGTTACCTGCAGAAGGAAGCCATGCACGCAACGCAGCCCCACTCAAAAAGGCCGATCGCGAGACGTAACATACAAGACACTTTTCTCTGTGTGCGGCAAAACAAGCTCGCCAAAATGGCTTCACCAGTCTGGCAGTATTTTAAGGTGTCCGAAAAAGACAATAAAATAGCGGTATGCAACGTGTGTGAAGCAGAAATCCTGCAGCTCCACCCGCTGTGACGGACCGGTGAGCGGAGCAGAACACACATTAAGAGTTAGACCTAACACACTTAGCTATTTGATCTACCTTTGGAACTAGTTATAAATATATTTATTCTTCACTGTCACTCATTACTGGATCAGTGAGCTGCATGAGATACTGACAGGCTGTCAGGAGAGAGAGAGAGGGGGAGAGAGGAAAAGAGAGCGCTTCCGCTCATTTCCCCCGTGTTATTATCCAAAGTTAATGTAAACTTGAATAATGTAGGCTACTTCATTTGAATGTAACAATTATGTTGGTTGTTGTTTGTGGAAGCGCCAGTGAATGAGCCCCATTAACTGAGTTTTAAACATCACTTTTCACGAGTGTTTTCGTCGAGCTCTTCAACACCCCCGTTGATAATTCACGATCGTCGGCACGCTGATAAAACATTTTTTTTAGAATGGCACTTCATATCAAAAAGGTTGCCGACCCCTGCTCTAGTAGCTCTGTAGCCCCATCCACGAGTAACGTTTCCACGTCAGGTGTTATGTATGCTAGCAGCAACACACGGAGCTAACTCAATGATACAAAAACATGGGTTGATGATTAGAGGGAACTGAGTTATTTAGTTTGTTAAAGTTTCAGCCATTCTGTTCACAGTTCTGTCATCACATTATTTAATACCATTTGTTAAAACGTTGTTGTTTCTTTTGATGTGAAATATTATGTATTTAATTTAAATAAAAAGCAATGTTAGTTTTGTTCACAATTTGTTTATTTTCATTTGTCATTTAATCGTTTATTTGAATAGGGACAATGCACATTAATGAACACTTTAGACAAATAATGCTTCAAGGGTAAATATGCCGGATTTTAGCTTTGAGCTAATTTCCATTCGTAGTCCCTGACATACAACATATAGTTCGTTTACCTAATTTTTCTCTCCAAAAGAACCGATAAGAGTACCGTTAAAAGACCGGACCGATAAGCGGTATCGATAAAAGTAGTAGTACCGTTAAAACCTTAACGATACCCATCCCTAGTTACAAATCTTGATCATATCACACTTCCTCAGCTGCACAAGTTTAAGAAATGAGCACTTTGATAAGTTTCAAACAGCTGGAAATGTACTAACACAGCTGAAAAAGTGGCAGAATCATATTTACCCAAACTGAAGGTAAATGGTAAAAAGAAACGGGATTATGTAATACATCACGTTCTATGACATTCTTTAAAATATTACTGATACATCTGCTTTGAATTCATTAAAATCAATTGAGTTAAGGTGATGCCTCTGTGATGAGTATAGCCATAGCTGGAGGCTTTATGTATTCTGGTTGTTCCTCCATATGTCCATTCATCTGTACCATTCTCTACAAAGCGATATTGCAGGAATGCCTTGAGGAAAACAATTATAATATTAAACCGTGAAAATCCACTTGGAATCGAGAATAAACTGATTTGCATTCACTTCACAAAAACACATTTTTAGCCAGAACATGAGGCATATGCTATATTATGAGAAAGTCACACAAATGTCTAAAAGGATCAGAATTATAACCTTTTGGACAGACATGGTGTGTACTGCAGGGTGGATTCTCTGTTCTTATATTTAATTACGTATTTGAAGTTGATCAGTCAAAACTACCTGTCACTTTCCAATCACAGGGCGGTATGTGGCAATTTTACAGATCCTATATCTATCAGCAAAATGAAAGCCAGAAACTAAAACGTAACAAAAGGTAATGATGGACATGTGGCTGTCTGACAATGTGAATAATAGGTAGAGTAACTTGCTGTGGCTTTCTCTGTCACCAGAACCCATTAAAAGATTGTGAGCTAACACATTTTGGACTGACACGTTATCTCCCCGCTGCCTCCATGTAAACACTAGAGGAGCAGTGAAGCTGATCTGGCAGCTAATGGTGGACCAACACCTATAGTAGGAGTCTTTTCTGTGTACACCGTGGCAAAAGATGTAGAAAACATGCTCAACGTGCCATTGTTGAGTCATGTTACCTCAGAGATCAACATGTTATGAAAAAAGCCATTGCGCCTCCCCCGCACATACCAGTAAACCCCCTCCCCTCTCTGTGTCCTCTGTCAGGGCCCAGCGATGACACTCTCCAGCCACTCGGCAGCAAAGTCACAGCAATGTACATTGTCACTTTGATCTTCACCCCCCCAACCCCCACCTCTCTTCCCTCCAGTTATGAGGAGCACTGGCAAGAACCCAAGGGCACTTGATAATACCAGGATATGATCCCAGCCCCGCTATTTTAGATCATGTAGTGCAGACATCAAAACGTTGTCTAAATAGGGCACCGTGAATCAAAAGCAGTCGTAGGAGAGAGAAGCAGCAGCTAAGATAACGTTTTCTGTATTTTTTTTCAAACAAGGGGAAGCCAATTTGGATTCTGCATGGAGATACTTCTGCACATCTAAGCGTTTCCCTTATCCTTTGCCTTCAGCAGAAGTCTTCAAAAGACCTCTGTGCTATGTCTCTCCCTGCTCTCACATGAAAGAAGCTCACTTTTTTTTGTTGCTGTTGGAAAACTTTATTCAACTTTCCTGAGTGCGCACAGCAGACCTCAATATGACTTGAACTCCATGTCACACACATTTGCGTCACATTTGACTCTGTTAGTTTGTGTCATGCTATTGGCTTAATGTGATGCAGATGTTACACCATGATGACTTCAGAGAAATGGAGAAATGGACCATATGTGCCTGTAGCAAACGTTATCAATAGCTTGTTTACTTGTGTTTGTTTTCCATCTCATTCGCTCATTCCCGATGATCTACACTTAGGCAGAGAACTCCCTCTAGTGGGCTGAATGTTAACATCTCCACATTGCGATCATACCTTCCCTAGCGTTTCCCTTTGAACTCTTGTTGAATGCATCTAATGATTAATGTTTGTTCTGTGTGTGCAGGCGAAGAGAGCCGTGCAGCGAGGAGCCACCGCCGTCATCTTTGATGTGTCGGAGAATCCGGATGCCATCGACCAGGTTCGTACACACCGAAAATTACCCAGGCCATCACACATATTTTCAACAACACTGAAAACGTGCACTGCCTTTCTGCGTGTCGGCCTGCCCTGCCCTTCTGTCTGGCAGCATGTGCGTGTGCTGTTTTGTACAAACAATGATCTTTCTATCATCTCTCTCAAATGGTTTATCCAGGTTCAGCTTTCACTAGACCATGACCAAACTCTGTTGAGCTCATAATTGTACAGGTAGCAAACATTACCTCATCCCCCGAGACCACGGATCTGTGCACATTTTGGGAGCGCTCACATGGGCTACAGTAGGAACAAAGTGCATTTGTTGTTACAGGCATCCAGACATTGCTCCCTATCCTCGCTGTTAAGCGATATAATTCACAAGTTGTTCCTCTGAACGCCTTTGTCACA
The DNA here is from genome assembly GCF_902827165.1 of Trematomus bernacchii. NCBI lineage: Eukaryota > Metazoa > Chordata > Actinopteri > Perciformes > Nototheniidae > Trematomus > Trematomus bernacchii. The sequence goes on from NW_022988043.1 coordinate 15,835,355, forward strand.
AGAATTCTTCTGTGGTATTCATACTCGCCACACCAGGTCTGGACTTGCAGGGTTTTTTTTCTTTCTCTCCTCTGCCGCTGAGTCGTAAAGCGCGTAGCTGAGAGATAAAAGGGATTGCGCGGAGACCACATGAAAGGCAGCGCTGGGCGGCTGTGTTAAATTCCCCCGAGAGGCTTTTCCAGTCAGAGCAGCCTGATCAGCAGAGACAGGACCCACAAGGCCGAGGGGCAGGGAGGAGGAGCTTAGGGGGAATTAAGGTCCTTGGGACAAAATAAGGAGAAAAGCCTTATGAAGTTATGTACTTGACCTCCTTTTTTGTCTCAATGTATACTTCCTTTGAGGCTGATTTAATCAATAATGTAGGGTGTTTTTGTGGGGGGGAAGTTGAGTTTCAACTCTCTGTAAACAGCTTTTCTTATAGTTGTAATTTTTAAATGGTTTATTGTTTGTCAGAGGCTCTGTGGATTTGTTTTCTCAAAGTGGGAGCAACGCAGAAGAGTGAAGCAAGAGATCAAAAGTTTCAAAGTCTATACTTTTGAAACCAGAACATACAGTATTTCACTGGAGAACATGACGGCAGAAGAAATAGAAATGCGAATATCCTCGGTATTTCCCTTGGGCTTTTCAAATTACAGATTCCAACCAGCAGACGAGAGCGAAGAGCAGGAGGGAGAAAGAGGAGGGGTAAAAGAAGGATGTCAACTGACTCCAAAGCCAAAACATCCTTTTCATTGACTGTTTCCCCCGGCTCCCTCTGGCAAACTGCAACCACAGTCTCCATGTGTTGAGCCTAGAGGTCATTTTGGCTAGTTAGTAAAAGAGTCCGGGCAGTGGCTACTAAAGTACTCTGAAAGTCCCCTGAAAATCAAGCCATGTTTACTTCCCACAGATTTGAAGGCCCCCTCTGTGCTGTGTATAATTAAAAGGCTTTGCATGGTTGACACACAATCTTGTTTTTCATGAGTGTTCAGCTTTCATACCAATACTAAAGGCCTTTTAGTTACTTTCAGAACTCTCTGTGCCGTTTCTTCTTTTCATTTGTTTTGGACGGTTCATTGTGTGTGACTTCAAATAAATGAACCATTTGTTTTTAAAGCTCGGCTCCATTTATTTTCATTGTTTCTATACATGACAAGTCAATACTTAGGAGGTTATATGGTAAAGCTTTCCAATATATACAATAAATAAGTTTAGCAGAACTTTGTTATTTCTCCGCTGATTTAGAGCTACAGTTGAATAAAGTTGGAGGAATCACAACAGGGCAGTATATATATATATATATATATATATATATATATATATATATACTATATATATATATATAACACTGGATCATGAATTTCCTTTTATGCAACTGAAGACATTTTCCTCATGATGAGAACCTAGAAAAATTGCATTATTGACAAGATAAATTACTTGAGTGTGTAAATGTGTGTTTGATGTAGTTCTTTCTTCTTCCCTCTGTTCAGCTGAACCAGGTTGCAGAGGATCCTCTGAAGCGGCCCGTGGTTTACGTGAAGGGCAATGACGCCGTGAAATTGATGAACATTGTCAACAAGCAGAAAGTGGCCCGCGCTCGGATACAACACAGACCACCGAGGGTAAGAGCACATGCCAAAACCCCAAAACCACACTCCGTGTAGATGACGTGCATGTGTGTGACACTAATCTAAGGCACATGTGAGGACCATGAGGAAAAGGTGAACATGTTTGTGAGGCCCAAGCAGCAAACGGCACAGAGAAGTTTTTTAAGATGTGAAGACAATCAAAAGTTCCAGCTGTGAAATCTGACCCTGTCTTTCTTATCCGTTTCCCAGAGGCACTGAGGGAGATAAATATCAGCCATTCAAAGAGCTGTTTGTCTGCTTAGAAATATTCGATAAAAGGACCAGCACTTGGAGGTCAAATAACTTGACATAATGAAAGCCTGAGAGAAGTTGTTTTGATGAGAATAACAATCTGGCTAATCTTAGCTGGGTCTTTAATAAAAGTGTTTACCCCCTGCAAGTTATCGGACTTTTATTCTCAGCAAAAAGCAAAGATGCAAATTCTGCTTTTTCAAGTGAATAAAGCCTCAAATAATGATCTAATTATCAAAACAACTGGCAATTGATCAGTCTGCTATTGAGCGAAAAGCAGTGAAATTAGCTTGTTTCAACCAACCAACATTCCAAAACCCAAATGTATTTCATTTACAAGTAAATCCTCCCAGTTGAGAAACTAGAACAACATGATCATTGCTTGAAAAATGACAAATCCTTGACAAACAAACCCCTTCTGCCGATAAGCTTTGTATAGAAGCGTTTTTGCTGCAATCTGCAGAGTCGTCTTGTTTGATTGAGAGATGTAGTTGTGACTACATCCGACAGTCTTAAATTGAAACAATAGCAACCAAAAAGACACTGCAATGATTTACATGCACATTCAATCGTCTATTTATTTGTATTTGCCTAATAACATGTTCAACGAGTCACATCACTGAGTGGTCTGCTCTAATGAGCAACTAACTAAGTTCTAATCAAACATCCTTGATGGAAAATGCAACATTTTTCAGGCGAAATAACCCATTTGTAACGACTGCATGTGAAGATCATTTGACAAATGTGTTTCTCTTGCCCTCTTTTTTCCACAGCAGCCCACAGAATATTTCGACATGGGCATCTTCCTGGCTTTCTTCGTGGTTGTGTCGCTGGTGTGCCTCATTCTGCTCATCAAGATCAAACTCAAGCAAAGGAGAAGCCAGGTCAGTGTCAGAACACACACTCATCACAAACCAAGTTCGAGTCACAAAAACAGTGATGTGACACAAAACACGCAACCCAATGCCGTGTTATTCCACGCAGCGTGGCTCCACCAGAGCTGGGTGACGGTAGCAACCATTTTGATTGATTCCTCTCGATGGTTAACTAAAAGCTCTCAGTGGAGGCTTATGTCCGGGCGCATGAATCAGGATTAGCATTTCATTAGCGCTGATGAGAAGTTGGCCGCTGGGGCAAAGAACACAGAGGTGTCATGACAGAGCAGAAAAACTGTAGCGGCATCCGGTGTAATCCCGTCAGCACACGTGTGTCAAGACACTTTCTTTCTCTGTGTGTGTGTGTGTGTGTGTGTGTGTGTGTGTGTGTGTAATTTGTGGCACAGCAGCCGATGACTTCCTTTGGTGGTTAATTAAGAGAGCGGCTCACACCAGAGGGGTTTGTTACATTAACAACCTTTCCTCCCTGAAATGGGAAAATGTAATTAACATCTTGTAGCGTAAATATTGTTAATACAGTATTAACATTTCCTCTCTAATTTGACTGTTAAAAATTGAATAGTTTTGGGTTTATCTAAGGTTTCCTCCAGGGTTTGCCCTCTCAACACTGCAGTTAATTACAAACTGAACATACAGATTACCTCATGTTCTATTTTTTTTAACCCTGTGATGAGACCATGAGTTCATTGCTCTTTAACTTACAAGGATGTCCTTAGAAAGACTTCAATTATCTCGTTGTGAGGCAGCAAAAAAAAAGGCCCTGGAGAGCGTTCCTTCCTTTAAGTAAAGCCTATACATAAATAACTCTGGTTTACTGCTTGATGTCCCAATGTCTGCTACAGATGTGAATCATTTAGTTTAATCCTCATAAGTGGTTCTGCATGTGGCAACTTTCATCAATCACCAAGTTATATTTTGAAGGCAACACAAAACAAATTAGTGAGAAAAAGAGTGGAGAACCAGAGAGCGTTGCTAAAGCATCAGGGAAACATTGCAAAATGATGTAATGTGACAATGGGGAACATGTCTAATCATGACAAATGTCATTAAAGGGGCCCTATTATGCTTTTGGGGGGTTTTCTTCTCTGTAGTGTGTTATATAGGTTTTTGTGTATGTAAATGGTCTGCTAAGGTTAAAATCCCAAGTGTGGAGATGTTCTCCCCCCCCCCCCCCCCCCCCTCTCCTGCCTGAAACGCCTTGATTGTAGTCCTTTGTTTACTTCTGTAACATAGTGACATCACTACATTACACTCGCGCTTCTATTGGCTAGTGCTCCAACACATTGTACGTGATAGGCTAGGGGGCCGGACATTTGTAAGCTAAGTTGACCAATCACAACAGAGCCGGCCAGCTAACCAATCAGAGAACACTGGGCTCTGGTTTCAGACAGAATATGTAAGAGAGTATGAACAAAATAAAGAGCTTTTTGAATATTAAAGCATGTAAACATGTCACAGTAGAGGAACAACATACAAATATGAACCTCAGAATGTGCATAATAGGAGCCTTTGAACATCAACAAAGAAGAAGTTGCCAACACTGACCCATGGAAATGTAATGGGTTTTTTACCCAGAAACATCCTCTCTGAGTGGACTTTACACTGTTAGTTTTATCATTTAAATGCCTTGTTTGTGGGTCTCATAATCCTCACTGAACCTGTACCTCATCCCGCCCCCCCCACCACAGAGCTCCATGAACAGAATGGCCATCCAAGCCTTGGAAAAGATGGAGACGAGGAAGTTCAAGGCCAAAGGAAAGGGCCAGCGCGAGAGCAGCTGTGGAGCCTCCGATTCTCTGAGCAGCAGCTCCACCTCCGACTGCGCCATCTGTCTAGAAAAGTACATCGATGGGGAGGTAAGAAAAGATGCTACGTCCTTTGAGTTCATATAGAGACTTTATCTGCTTTGAGGACAGACGGTATAATGGTATTGCCATCAACTCTTTTTTCAATACGGGTTGCAATGCTAGCTCTCACATTAATACCTTTCTTTTTGTATATGTACACATATACTATTTCGAAATTCACTTTTAGCCAGTCCACATGTTTTGGTAGCTAATGCAACAAAACATTAAAAACCGTGATAATACCTCAACTTAGTGAAAAGGGTACCTCAAAAACGGTAAAGTGTTATGGGGTCAGGCTCTTGGAGAGAAATATGAATAATAATGTTTCAGTATAGAGACGTTTGGTTTTAAAGTCCAGGTAAAATGTTAGTGTAAATAGTTACCAAAACACTATTTAAGTCCCAAATACTTTGTGGTTTCATATCACTCTTATAATGAGCATAAACTACATCTTGTTTGCGTTATTTAACTTATATTTTGTTTAATTTTTGGTTTACCATACACATTTTATAAGGCCCTTGTTTATTGTGAACTGTGGTGAACCTTATTTTATTTGTATCCGTTGGGACCATGATTGTGAAATCCAATCAAACACATGAATGAACCTTTTTAAAAAGCTAAACAAAAACTGATAACGATACCAACTCACACACAACGTGAGCGGCTGTTTATCCAAACTCTAGAGCATAAGTGGACCATGAGCGAGAAACAACTTTCCTGGCAGTGTTAGTGTGGTCACCGTCCACCTGTGCTTGTTTTCTTTTCTTTATATTCTGTAGACATGAAACATAATGCAGTTATGTGGACAATAGAATGGAAGTTCCCCTGATGTGCTCGGGGACCGCGATCCTCCGTGACGCTCTTTCCGGCGCCTTTTCAGATGTTTAGTTCAGTCTTTGAGAGCACCTGGAGAGATAACGGTACCCAGAGTGCATTAGGTTGTGATTATGCTTCCTGTTTTCCCAAATGTGGCTTTCTTTCATCTTTTAAAGGAGTCATTGTAAAGATATGTGTCCCAATGTTGGACTTTTAAGCTTAACTGTAACAGCATTGCTCATCTTCGCTATGGGGACAAACCCCAGTGCCCGGGGGGGGGGGGGGGGGAGACACACATAGTTGGCGTATGTGTAAGGTTTTTTTTGTGGTTATGTGTCTCTTCGGTGAGGAGGGGAAGAAATCACAACAAAGCGTGGCGCCAGGCTTGCACAGAGGAAGTGGCAATATAAAAGGCTGAATGGCATCAAAGCGCTTTTTCAGCAGTGAATCAACAAAAGCCTGGGTGGAAGAGGGCCCAAAGATGAGTCACATCAACCTTAGAATAAAGTATTAATGGCAGTGAGAGCTTTCAGAGGAGAGGAATATAATAATTCATTTTCATACCGCTCCTCCTGTCATCCTGGAATTCCTCCATGCCAGTTCTCCGTCTGAATACAAAGTGTTGCTGTCACGATCTTATGAAGGACCCAAATGCAGCACTCGAGAAACCAAGGAGTATTGGTAATGTACTTTATTGGTAATACTACCAGAGCAGAGGAATACCAGCAGAACAGTATCAGCCGGATGATGTGCAGGCCGACGAACCAGAGGACAGCGGGCAGAAGGTGAGTCAGGGCCGGGCAGAGGGTCAGGGAGCAGGCGAGGCGGTCAACGTAGGTACAGGCAGGGTCAGACAGCAGGCAAGGCAGGATAGTCCAGGGACAGGCAGGATCAGGGAACAGGCAGAGCAGGCAGGTCAGGGACAGGCAGGGTCGGAACCGGGTGGGCAATCTGGTGACAAACGCGTGAAAGACTAGCATGAAGACAAAGTACGATCTGGCAATGGGTGTGTGTCTGGTGAGGGTTTAAATACTGGCAGTAAAGCTAATGGGTGCAGAAGAGAAAGAGAGTGAGCAAAAACGTGGGTGTGGTAACAGGTGAGACAGGTGAATGGAAAACTACTGGTGAATGATGGAGCAGAACTGTGACAGATGCATTCCTTTCATATCAATCCTCCAGTGTTCGCCGTTTGTTTGTTTTGTTCCAGAAAGTGGTGACATTGACGACAGACTTTGTACCATTGTGTGACTTGTTGTTAAGGGTTTTGTTTTTGGCATAATATGAATTTGATTACCCAGAGGTAAAATCTTAATCAATTCACTACAGTTGACAGCTCTGTACAGCTTTGCTGCCACCTTGTGGACGTGTGTTACTTACCTGAGAATTGTTTATGTAACAACTTGGTAACTTTGGGAGTTGCAGCAATTCATCAATCCTGAAATTACATTTCTTCTATCGTCACCTTGAGTTGTATAAGGTTATATCAGCTGCACATTTTTACTAACATCCGTTTGACATTGACTGTAGGAAAGCACAACTTAACCGTGTTAGATTGCGATAACTCACCATTGTTTAAATGTGTTTCACTTTTAGGCAGAAAGTTAATTGACACGTAAATTATCATTATTAATTGTTATACTTAACTTACTTATATAGTATGTTCCATTATGATCAAAAGTGTGCCTATAAACAATTGTTATTTGTGTATTACATTACCGGTAGTATCTGACAGTTGTATCTTGATGTGTTTCCCCCCACAGGAGCTGCGAGTTATCCCGTGTGCTCACAGGTTTCATAAGAAATGTGTGGACCCCTGGCTGCTCCAGCATCACACCTGCCCCCACTGTAGACACAACATCATCGGTAAGACAATATTTAGCTTTGATGTTCAGATAAAACACTCTTTGTCATCAAGAGAAAAAAAACATATTTTATCGAAGGAACAAAAAAAGATACACTGAGATACAACAGAGACATTCATGAGGATATGTTGTTATTTTTCAGAGCAAAAGAAGGGGAATCCAGGACCAGCCTGCATGGACCCCGGCAACCCAGTGCACAGCCGGCAGCGGGTGGTGCTGCCGGTCCACTACCCCGGCAGGGTGCACCGCGCCGGCCAGGTGACCGCCTACCCAACCAGAACCAGCATGGACCCCCACGGAAACCCCATCACCATGCTGACCGTGGACCAGCACCCAGATCCTCAGGGTCTGTACACCCCCCAATCAACATCCGCCTTTCTACGGAGCTACCACCCCACCCTCCATCTGGACCACTCGGTCAACCCCCACCACTGTGGATTAGAGCACCGCGGCCCCCCCCGCCTACCCAGCACAGCCGCATCACGGTGCTTTCAAACGGCCAAAGTTCCATGGTCGAAATTTTTCCCGAGCAGCGTGTTTCTCGCAGTACGAGACTATGTACCAGCACTACTATTTTCAGGGCTTGACTTTCCCCCAACAGCCCGAGGGGGGCCAGGGGCCTGCTATGGCAGGGCAGCTTGGTGGAGGAGGGGGGGCCCATAAGGGCCACCACAGCAGGGCCTTCCAGCAGGGTCTGTTATACCCCACTGTGGTGCACATGGCACCAGCCTCTGCTACAAGAATTGGTGATACTAGCAGCACTTCTGGCCTGAACTGTTACCACGGTCACCGCTCGGTGTGCAGTGGTTACCTTGCCGACTGCCCTGGCAGCGACAGCAGCAGCAGCAGCTCGGGTCAGTGCCACTGTTCCTCCAGCGACTCCATGTTGGACTGTACTGAGGTCAGCAACCAGGGGGTGTACGGCAGCTGCTCCACTTTCCGCAGCTCGCTGAGCAGCGACTACGATCCGTACGTGTACCGGAGTAAGAGTCCATGCAGGGGGTCTGTGGGGGAGGCGGGGGCTGCGGCGTGCGCCACAGCTCCTGCTGAGGAATCCTCATCCCCTGTTCCCTTGGGACACGACTGCCTGCAGCTCCCCCCCGGAGCTTCAGGATATAACTCGGGGGACCACCTCTCCAACTGCAGCTTGGAGCCCAACTACAGCAGTCACTCATCACTGGAACCCAAGGAGAACAGCAACACTAGCACTACCTCAGCCGGGGCTCCAGAGCCCCCCAGAGCAGACAGGGGGAAGGGGCCACAGGAGGAGTCGGGGGAGCTCGGGGCTGCAGCCTGTAGCTGCTGCTTCGAGGGGCCCCCTCCCAATGTGGAGTGCAAAGGGCAGGACTCGGACCAAGCTGGGCCTCTGGCCTCAGGACGCTTTCACAGGGGGATGGACTTTCACAGCGCCTCCTCCAAGAACTACTTTGCCCCCGAGCACCTGTGCCCCCCCTCGGAGCAGGTGAGCTACGAAGGGCTGCCTTGCTGCTTCTACAAAGAGCTGAAGGTGCACAGGGCCGCGGGGGGGCGCTACGCCGAGGACTACGCTGTTAATGTGCAGTACGCAGACTCGGAAGCCTGTTCCGGGCAGGGCTGCTGCGAACTCAACCAGAGAATACCCATAATTCCTGAGGACACAGATTGTGAATTGGGCCCAGGGGCAGAGACCCAGAACAGTTTATTACCCATTAATGTCCCAGTGGAGGCAGAGGGGCGGACAGCAGAGCAACATGAGCCCAGGGAGAGGTATTTTACCTCTGGACAATTTAGAGGTCAGTCGTACCCTCTGGAGGAGGAGACCAGGGCTTTGTTTCACCCTCAGCTCTCTGCCAGCCCAGCTGCTTTGGGGAGCAGTACACCATCAAATGAGGGGGGTCTGGGTATATGAACTTAGAGCCCTGTGAGATGGGACTCAGTCTGAAGTATGTATTTGGTACCGAATCTGTCAGTCAATCATTGAAACCCTCAGCTGCCTTGTTGTAACCGTGCTCTCTGAGCGCTGAATGTTATCATCTTCGATTGTGTGGATTTCTACTGAAATGGCCTGTCAGTTCTAGACAGTGTGTCAAGTTCATTCCTGTGGCCATGAAACATCTCAGCACCATGTTTTCATAGCACTGAGACAAAGTGGAACTACAAATATAGATGGACTGAAACTAGAAGTAGGTTGGTTTGGTTTCTATCTGCTGCCATCAAGGGTAATTAAGTAACCTGGGCCCATTTCTTAAGAGATTTTAGTTTCTATATCTTTTCTGCAAAATCTAGGAATCTGCCTTTTTTTTTTTTTCTCCACAAAAAGATCACCCTTAATTCACAAACATCTACATGTATAGGTGCACGCATAAACACTGACTGCCTATAAAGCTTCAACCACCAGCTCGAATAGGTTGTACGGACATAGATATACCAAAACAGAAAGACTTGATTGTTTTATTTTATTTTACTTTTGTCAAAAGCAGGGAAATGGGTCCTTTTTAAGTGTCTGTGACCCACACATTTCTCTGAGGAGAAGAAGCTATATATTACAGAAAAATGCATAGAAATGTGAATGCAAGGCTGACACTGGTGTCTATTCAATATTAATACAGAATTTGTTTATGCATTGCATTTCTGTCCAGCAGTGGCCTACCTGTATGAAATGTGCCAGAGCAACATGAAAGCCTTACGCTGGGAAGCTGTTTGTAGCAATATCTAAAAGACACTGCGCCTCTTTGGGTTGTCTGAAGTGGCAGTGTCTCGGGGTCAGTAGATGTTTTTCAGAAGCAGAGTGTTGCACTCTTACTTTTTGTTTGGAAGCCCATAAAAGTGTATTTTTGCTGTCACTTACCCAATTTCCTAAATGAGACATGCTCTAAAAGATATCTAGTGTGTATCAAAAGGCCAAAGGAAAGTAGCTGGAAAAGACTCATTTTTCATAAGGGTTCCTTATTTTACTGTGACTTTTTTTTTTTAAAACAATGCAGTTATAAATACCACAGTGTATCTGTTTGAATCATATCGTGCCATGCATAATACATACTCGCGATATCAATGCTTGTCATTCATGCCTTTCTGTTTGTCCTGCAGACTGTTTTTATACTGTTTCTATGAAATATACACATTCTCTACACAGAGGAAGACTTTCTGAATAACCCTATTTATAAGTTAACCCAGTGCTGTAATCAAGTGAGAATCTAATCTTGCCTTTTGCATAGAGATATGTACCTACTGCAAATATAACATTTTGGGTACTTGAGTCACTATTTAATTTTTTTGTTATTGTTTCTAGCACTTAAAATGTGTACAAAAATTAATATTTTTTAATTTTTTAAGAATATAATTATTCTCTGTCACTACCATTACAAATGTTTGAAAGAAAAAAAGGCTAGAAATCAATCTGTGTATATTTCTGTACCTGTATAGCAAACACATTTCATAAATGGAAATGTTCTCTGAATATTTATTTACTAATATATTTATCTTTAAGCCATGTCTTATGTTCAGAGTGTATGAACGTTTGAGTTATTTGGTTGCTTTTTATTTTTGAGAAAAATCACTAACATGAGACTTTGTATATACATGGTAATTGCACACAAGACGATTAAATCTTCTCTGACCAAAAAACTGATTTTAAAACTTTAGTACCATACAGTTTTGTAATTAAAGTGTACAAAGATCTGTAAAATATACAGTTTTATTCAAGTAACTCATGTTGTGGTGTCCTTTTTATTACCTGCACTTCATATTCAGATTTTGACATTGTTTTATCATAAGAAGAAAGTCTTTGCCTTCTGTAGCTTTGAGAATAATCCATTCAGATACCGAGATCAACTTTTTAAACACTTTATGTGATGTTACAGAAAACTAAACTCAGTTGCTAGTAGTCCTAACATTGATACCACAAATAGAGGCATTTTGGGATTGCTTTCTGTATTTAGTACAGTTCAAGCGTCGCTGAACCGATCCCAGGAAAATATGTTCGCTCTTCATGTCGGACATGTTTTTCTGTCATTGCTGCAGAGAGGAGCTCTGGGGCTTTAGTTTGGCAGTTAGACAGAAAAGCGTGAAACACAGAACCAGTAGTATAGTTTGTAGAAAATAGTCAAACAAATTAAAACGTATAATTGTTTGTCGAAAATGTGTAAAAGAAAGACATTGTATAGTATGAGAAAAATATGCTAAAAACAGCATAGTATAGTACATTGAAAATATCGGAAAAAAAACACAGTATTGTATTTGAAATTATGGAAAAAACGACAGTGTGTTGAAAATATCAGAACACACAACATAGTATAGTACATCGAGAAAAAAAACATGTAATATATGTTGAAATTATGCAAAAAACGACAGTATAGTACGACGAAATACCAAAAATAACAATTTAGTAAGTCAAGAAGTAGCTAAAACTACGTAGAACACTAAGTCTAAACTATCAGAAAAAACAACGTAGTAAAGTATGTTGAAAATGTGCTAAAATAAAAAATTGCATATTTTCATTGCATATTTTTTTTCTGAGATTTTTGACATTCAACTATTTCATATAAAATAGAACAAGCATCAAAATATGAACATTTGAGTTATTCGGTTGCTTTTAATTTTGAGAAAATTCCATGGAGACGTTGTATATTCATCGTAATTACAATCAGGACAATTAGATCTTCTCTGACCAAAAAGTCCAATGTATTCCAGTATCTCCTGTGATGGTATCCTCCTTTCCATTACCTGCATTTCACATGGAGATTTTGACATTGTTTTAACAGCAGAAGAAATACATTGCTTTGAGAATAATCCATTCAGATACAGAGATCCTTTTAAACATTCTTTATTTGTAGCCAAAATGTAAATATTACATCAAAAATATATGAAACAAGCTGCACATAAACTCACTTGCTAGTAGCCTTAACACTGATAGCACACATATAGTGGCATTTAGGTTATCAGTGCAGCATTCTTTACCAACAAAGGTATTTAGTACAGTCTAATCGTTGCTGAACCAAGACCATCAGCAAGGAAATAAATATGTCCACCGACATGTTTCTCTCATGGTGCAGTCATTGCTGAGAGAGGAGCTCTGACGTTCATGTCTGAGAACTCTGCACACAGTTTTGAATCCAGTGCATCTCACAGCTTGAAACCAGAGTGAAGAGCCACGACTCCACCGGTGAGGTTGCAGTACTTCGCAGAGTAGAAACCTGCGTCCTCAATCATACCTTTAAACTCCTCCTTCAGGAGAGAAGAAAAGGAAATGACAGTGAGTCCACAAAGTTACACTGCAAACAGCTTGAAAAACATGAACTCAAGGAAACATACTCAGTTATTCAGTAGTTTTGTCCTTTAAAAAAAAAAATGATCGCTACGATTTTTCCCCCCATTATCTGACCTTAAAATGTACTTAGCAAAAGGTCTTTAAAATATTAAAAAGGTATTAAATGTAACATCTGGATTCCTGCACATATCCTAAATTAGACCATTAAAATCAGAAAGTGATGACATTTTTTATTAAATACCCCCAACTGGAGTTGAATCAAATCAGAGTAGAAAAGAGTAGACGGAAGAAAAAGAAAATGTTCTTACCTGGTCCGGGAACTTGCGGATGCTTTCTACCAGATACTGGTAAGACTTCCAGTCTCCAGCTATCACCTCTCCCAAAACTGGGATCATCTGGAAACTGTACACGTCATAAAGCCTGAAAACATGAAACAGGATCAAAGTTAGTGAGCTGAAACCTGCTGCAGATACACTCATTTTTCAAAATCCTTCTTATATGAAACTAATCGTTTGTTTGTGATGAGTTCTTACCCTATAAAAGTATTTTAAAAAGAATAACACAGCGCCTTTAAAAAAAAAGAAATTCTTATTTTACATTCATTTGAAATTGACCAATTTGCCTAATGGGCGTACTTTTACTTTTGTACAAGATCTGAGTTACTTCTTCACCACCTCTGGCCATGGAGCAACAACAGGTCTTCCAGAGTATCCACTCTCCTTGCCTCTCGTACTCTGCCCAGCCAGTCACAATTTAACAAGCCTGAAGTGGCTTTAGGCCACAAAAGCACAAGAGGGCGTGTTCAGCCAAGGACACAAAAGTCCACTCAGAAAAAGAAACAGAGGACAGAGAGAGACAGAGACAGAGACAAGAGAAGAGAGAGAGATGAGGAGAGAGAGAAGAGAGATACAGAGAGAGATGAGAGAGACACAGAGACAGGAGACAGAGACAGAGACAGAGAGAACATAGACGAGACAGAGACTAAGACATGATACAGAGATACAGATACATTAGAGATAGACAGAGATGACAGAGACCAGAGATACAGAGACAACATGAGATAAGAGAGATAGAGACAGACAGATATAGTACATACCGATGAGACAGGACAGATATAGAACATGACGAGAGAGACATAGAGAGACAGACAGAGATACATACATACATACATACATACATATATATATACATATATATACATACATATATATACATACATACATACATACATACATACATATATATATACATATATATATATATATATATATATATATTTCTAATTTGTGCTCAGTATAATCGAGCATCTATGGGATTTGTCTTAATGTAGGCAGCATACATGTAACTTAAAAGAAAAACAACTGCTTGTATGTGGTGAGACAGGGTACTCTACTCTTGAATACGACAACCTCAGAGAGAAACAACAAGCTGTTTGTATGTTTTGCAGGATCTGTGAAGGCAGTGATGAATCAACAGAGACTCTCTGAGAGTCACACGGTTGATTCATATTCACAGTTAGTCACAATTCCTTAGAGAGCGCTGCTCCTCACCTTGCTAGAACAGGATTTGTCACTTTGCTGAACTCCAAACACATAAACCTGCCACCGGGCTTCAGGACACGCAGAGCCTCCTGCAGAGCCTGAGAACCAGAAAAGAATGAGTGCTGACATGCTTAAAGGGGCCCTATAATGCTCATCTTCAGGTTCATATTAGTATTCTGTGCCTCTACTGTGACATTACTCCATGCTTTAATGTTCAAAGAGCTCTTTATTCTTCTGAAACCAGAGCCCAGGTTGGTTAGCTGGCCGGCTCTGTTGTGATTGGTCAACCGCTCAGAGATGTCCCATCCCTTAGCCTATCAAGTACAAAGTGTTGGAGCATCTACTTTAATTTTGTATGCGTCTCTTTAAAAGTGTTGATTCACAAGGACTGTTATGTTTATGGTGTGTTGATTTACATGGACTGTACTTTTATGATTATTTTTCAATGTGTTGTTTGATCTGGACTGTTATTTGTAATGTGTGCTTTCTCATGTGGACCCCGGGAATATGAATGAACAGTCTTCATAGAAGCATCTGAGCACGAGAGAAGCTGTAGTGATAATGCAATCAGTTACCTGATCTATATGGGTGACGTTTCGAATCCCAAAGGCGATGGTATAAATATCGAACTGGTCATCATCAAAGGGCAGCTCCTCTGCGTCCCCCACTACCCAGGACAGACCTGCCGCACACAGGCACACTTCAGCAAACGTTCTCAACTCAGATCACAAGGTGGAAGAATAATGATTATGTACACCATTGAGATCATGCATGGTCGCACAGAACTCTCAAACAAGTGTTTGCATAATATTATCTGAGACATCCAGCTGTAGATTTAAGGCTGCACAATACAAGAAAGATATTTTCAGTAACATTGTTGAATACAATAATATTACCTGCAATAAATAAACTGATTTTAAAAGTGTACTTAATTCTGCTTTACTGCTGCTCTCAGTATATCGCTAAAATGCAACAGATTGGTTTTTGAATAAAAGTCAAATACAGCAAATTTAAATGAAAACTAAAAGGCACCAATAAAAGAACTGAATGTTAGCTAAAGCTCTTGTTTATGGCGGCCTGATTTAGAAATGTCTAACAACAATTATGAATACAAATGGAATTCTGACTAAAAGCATATTAATGATAAATATTTTGAGTTTTATAACTGAAACCAAAATAAAACTTTTGGAATCTTTACTCTAAGATTTTTTTTTTTGCCATATCACAAATGTATTATAACTTTGTCATATAATATAACGTATGGACACATTTGGGCAATAACAAAAATGGCTGTCTGGACGCAAGGATGGAGGTGAATTCAGGCTCCTATAACTAGAGCTGCACTGATGAACAAGAAAACTTATTTAAACCATTTAAAAAATAGATTAAACATTTAAAAGTAATTTTCCATGCAAAGATGTTTAAAGCCTCTTTAAGATGGAGATGTCCGGCATTTCTCTGTTTTGTATCAAATTAAACTGAATATCTTTCGGATATGGATGGCCGAAACAAGACATTTGAAGTCATCACTTTGGACTCTAAAAGAACCATGTGATTAATAAGAGAACATAATCTGCAGATGAATCAATAAATAAATAATTGTTATCTGCAGCCCTACATTTGTCCCTATGACCTGTACATATATTGTGAAAAGGTCATCCCAAAAAGCTGACCTGTGTTTCACATCAGAGGGAAAACTCAGGGATCACATGTCTTGAGTTTATCAGAGCTCACCAGCACTGATGCCCAGGCCGTCAGCTTTCTGCTTTCCTACTCTCAGCATCTCCTTGTTGATGTCACAGACCACCGCTCTGGATTCCTGGGGCCCGTCCTCCTCCTCTGTCGAGTAGTTGTTAGAAATGTCCTGCCACGACGGTGCCTGCATTAACCGGGCCGCACGCCGCTTCTGCCTCTCTTGCTGAAAACGAACGTACTCCAGAAAACGGAACGCAATGTCACCTGCAAAGGGGGAATAATCACAACAACAAAAAGAAGTCAGTGAGGTAAGGTTTAAGTTTGATGGTATGTAGAAAATACACAAGAGCTGCTTTACCTGTTCCACCGGCCACGTCCAGGAGTCTCACCCCGGGCTGGGGGTGCATGACGTGGAGCAGCGTGTCTTTCCACAGTCGGTGAACCCCCAGACTCATGGCATCGTTCATGGTGTCATACTTCTGCGCCACGTTCTCAAACACCTTATACACTGAAAAACACAAAGAGAGAGCATCTTTTCCCTGGAAGCTGACTCACATATTCTATCTAAGAATATACTTTAGATGGTTTGTTTTCACTTGCTTTAATGTTTTGTGATCCAGGAGAAATGTTTTAAATCTCAAGTGACAAAGTCAATATATAAAGTTGAATGTCTTCGGTTACTTATTGGCATGTTAATCATATTCTAAATGACTTGCCTGGGTAAATAAAAGGCAATTTGTATTTTAAACTTTCGACAAGGTATCTTTATTTGAAATTGCGGCTCAGGCTGAAGGGTCGATCGGACCAGAAATACAGAATGTGGACCGTTTTGTGGAGAGGTGCCAGGCGCCCTTGAGCAAGGCACCGAACCCAACTGCTCACTGGTGCCGGACAGACTGGCATGTGTGCACCTATCTGTATTACAATGCATGTGTGTTTTACTGTGTGTGTGTGTGTGTGTGTGTGTGTGTGTGTGTGTGTGTGTGTGTATTAAAAGTGTTTCTATAAGGAAAGGAAATGGTTTT
The DNA here is from genome assembly GCF_902827165.1 of Trematomus bernacchii. NCBI lineage: Eukaryota > Metazoa > Chordata > Actinopteri > Perciformes > Nototheniidae > Trematomus > Trematomus bernacchii. The sequence continues at coordinate 15,852,141 of NW_022988043.1, forward strand.
TTATTCTTGACATTATGCCAAACACAAGTTTGATGAGGGGAAAGGTTTTTGAGTGTTTATTAGTATAACGTTGGGTAAATATTGACCCAGAATAACAAGTTAACAACATACAGAAATAGTATGCTCTGTGCTAAATCAGCCAATAATTAAAGAGGTTGTATTGACAGAAATGCATTTTCATGGATTTAGTGTAAGCCGAATTGTCTGGCACATCCTTAAGATCCCCACAACATCTGAAATACTTTCCCTGACGGTGTGTACACACCGTCAAGGAGCTTTTAAGTAGTGACATGTTTGAATTAAGTTTGTTATCATACAGAGAGACACCTCACCTCTCTTTGCCTTCTCTGTCTCCGGCACCGTTTCAAAACCGAAGTGCGTGCTTCTGTCTCCGGCGGCCTCGCTAAAGCACCGACAGCTCGGCGGCTCCCAGCAGCCAGCGGGCCGGCCTGGAGCTCCAGCAGCGGTAACATTAACATTTCTGTGGGAAAGACGGATCACCCTCCGAAACAGGAGTCTCATGGAGGCGGCCATCTTGCCAAATTATGCAACTATGCGACACTCTGTCGTCATTCATAGGCGACGGTTACTCTTTTTATCAGACCGCCCATCAGTGTATGAATTCAATGTTTTTAAATGTCAGCTGTTTATTATGCCACAACAGTTAGTTGTTGTTCTCAATATCTGGCTTTTGGTACAATGTTCAAATATGTTATAAAGATAAGTAATAACACGCTATGTTAAAACAAAAGTGAGTTTGAGGAATAATAATACAAAATCAAGAAACAAATGATGATGTATTATTATCACATTTTAAGATGTGATATGCTACTTTATTGTTCCCCAACAATAAACCCTGATTATTTTTTAAATAGGCCATACTGTAGTATTCACATTTACATTTGCTACTTTCCCTTAAATAAAAGATCTGAGTAACTCTTTCACCATTTGATTATTAATTGTTATGAGGACTTGCAAACGCTTGTTCTATGTGATATCCAAGGCTCATTGGTCACAGAGCCTGTACCCATGGGCGGTTCTAGGGGTGGGAGACAACGGTGGCCAGTGCCCCTGTAACAATGAGCTTTGACCCTTCTGTGGCCCCCCTCCAAAAGAAGAGTTCATAATGATAATACAATGTCAGGTAGCATTGTGCTGTAACTAGCCAATTTTTTTTTCATAATGTAATTTAATAATATGAATACTGAACTACTGAAACTAATTATGTTACTAAAGAACCCCTGTTTTTAACCTCTAAGTTGCCACAGGGAGAAAATGACTTCTTAATTTATTAATAATGGCTAAATATAATAGTCAAGCACCTAACAAAAATGCAGCTTTCAGAAAGAATAGTGGATTTTGTGTTTTACACACAGGAATAATCTGATGTTAAATGCTGCAGAACACAGAGCTGCGCTGAGAGTTCTACCTGTGTGTTCAGTGTTAAAAAGCATGTATAACAACCATGCTGTATAATGTTCATTTTTATCTTGACTATAATGTGATGTACATCCTTCTTTTAACCTAGGGTTGTGTAGCCCTCGCTGTCAGTAGGCCTACTCCTCACACACTGCCCATTATTCTATAACAATATAAAACATTTCCTTTAGTGATGGTAAAGAGAGGTAGAGATGAAAGACCTTTCTCTATAATACTAATTAACTTTGGGTGCCCGGACTTGTCAAACATACCTCCATCTAGTGGGCAAGTGAAATCATTACATCTTCAAAAATTACCACTATTGTGGATTAACATCTTTGTCCAGAAAAATGTCTAATCTGACTTTGAGGTGAGATTATTCTATTGACTACTGTTTCTTAAATCAAGAATGAACTTTGAACCCACACTTTTAAGCTGACACGGACGACGTGTCCTGAATATTAAAAGAAAGATAATTAAAAACAAAATCAAATCTCTTTACTTCTCTCTCTGCAGGTTTTATTGGAACTACTTTCTGCTGAAGAAATAGTCCCCCCCTGACCTTTTTACAGTTTTCAATCACTGTACAATATTATAATGTTGCTTGTTTATTTGCACCCATCAACATAGTCAGCAAGTAACCTATATGTTTTAATGCTAAATATATTTGATGTCCATGCATGCCCTCTCTTCTATGAGTTAAAACTACATCCGTTGACTGAAATTGAAATAAGTAATATCCTTGCAGTCTATAAAACAATGTCAATCCAAAAACAGGTGCATAAATTGGGTCTGTACAATAAATGTGTGTTTTTAAATGAGCAGGAAATGCAAAACCCATACTTTATTCTCCAATAAATACATGGACATATAAATAAAAAAGGCCTATCAATACTTTAAATGTCCAATAAGTCACGTTACATTGACGCATGACGCAGGTTGCTACTGTATGGAGCTACGACGTACAGTTTATATTTAAGAAGCTCGTTCTAAAATCACCATTTCACTCTTTGGAGGAGAAAGCTGTTACTCGACGATTTCAAGAAATTGAACAAGGTATCACTGAAAAAAACGAGCCCACTTCAACCCAGTTCAATTTTACAAAAAAGTTATCGAAGAAAATGTGAGAATTTAATGAGTTTTATTTAATAAAATTACTTTTGCCTTGCCTTTTTTTTCTCTACGATTTGAGCCGTCGAGACACAACCATGAACTGACTCGATTAGTCGAGCTAGTGTAGTCAAATATTGGGACAAATTAAATATATTTAATTTTTGCTGTAAATAACCAACATATGAGGACAGACGTAACAATTTCACATCCTGCAATAGGCCTACTTATGTAACATTTAGTTTGAGTGTAAGTTTAAACTCTTTGGAAAAATACAATTTTGCATAGGCCTATCGCAACACAAGAAGTTTCTTTTAATAAATATATGTTGCATTAGACAGCAAATTGTTGTTTTAAAGACACCATAGCTTAACCTATGATATGTAGTCCATATTCAATGATTATTTGATGATTTTGTGATCAATATTTAAATATTTCAGTGTTTTCAAATTAAAATTGACATTGCAGACAAATTAAGAAATAAAAAGAAACTGACATTAATATAAAGAGTAGAACATAGCTGGTATAATCATCATTATCTGCAGGTTCAATTCATTATATATTGAATTCAATGTAAGTTAAATATATTTATCTTGAATAGGCTATGTTAATCATTGCAGATGTCTGAGTTGTCCTCTCATCTCTGCGATCACAACTACTGGAGGAGGGATCCCAGCAGCTCACAGAGCAGCACCACCCGCCAGGTAGGCTACACTCAGCACCTGAAACATTCCTGTCAATTCTGTTAGATTAAATATCAGTTGTAGATATGAATTGTACATTATCTTTAGGTTGTAGTGCTTTGATATCTGATCATTGTACAGTACATTTCTCTAACTGTTACCATCTGTAAATCTATTGAGGCTACATATTATAATATTTACAAAAACAGTTTGCCACATTGTGAAAGTTTGATAACATGCACCTTTTCCTTCTAAATTACCAAACAAAACAGGAAGTGTCTTTCTAAAGAAATCCTGACTAGTGTTTTATTAAATGTGAAACAGAGAAATATTATAAAAGAGCAAAGCTTACGTACAAAAATATCCATCCTTAAAAGACATTAACAAAGATTATGATCATTAGAAAAGCAATCCAATCATTATTAATCATCAATTACTTAAGCGATACCCTAATACCTTACAAAATGACCCCCATCTCATTGTCTCAAAATCTCTCAAAAAGGAAAATCGACTGGGAAACTGTTCAGTGGCATAGACAGTTATCTTGAAAGAAATTAATCTAATAGCAAATGGGCTTTTCTGATGCTGACGCTGATTTTTTCTTGCAGTATAATGATGAAACGTTCGAATGTAATATTGAATGCCCGTGTACCTCGAACATTTTGATAGTTAGCTGTTGGGGATTTAAAAAAAAAAAATGTTCCCTTTCATTTCTACATAAAACGGTGTATTTACAATGAATTTGGAAGACAGTGAAGATATTTTTGAGAAGAGAAAGTTGACATAGCAATGCCTCCAACTCCCGTCCTACTGAAATGAGCCTCAGCTGATCTGTACGTTTTTTTTCTATATCTCTGGCCCCCCTTGCTCGATTTTGATGGTTGAAACACCTTTCTGACCGTTAGAGCCAATAGAATCGAAGGGGGAGGCTCCCTCTCACACACATGGTAAAAAAAAAAGGTGGGGGCTTCGCGCATGCAGTTTTGCATCAGAGCGAGCCTGTACTCTAGCTCTGATTGATTGATTGATTGAAAAGTTTATTAACAGCTTGTATATTGGGTACAGTACAGTACAGCTCAAAACATACAATTGTTAAGGGGATGCAGACCAGAGAAAGACTTTCGTCTTGTTTACATCAGGGTCCCCCATTTCCAATTCATCATATCATTTAAGACATATAAGACATATTTGACATACAGATGGCTTATTTACAATTTACATACAGGTGGTTTTTTACATACAGATGGCTTATTTACAATTTTCATTTTAGATTTCGTTCTAATACATCCTAACCGGACATTTAAGACATACCAAGTCTACAGATATACAGTTAGTAACAGAGTCTAAAATGCGAGTATATACATAGATGGGGGGGGGAAGCTGTCCATTGTACGACAGGTTGAGATTTGTACCATTACCGGGGCCAGTTTTGCAATGCTTTCCCCCGAAGGTGCTCTTTAAGAGAGGTTTTGAAGGTAAGTATAGTTTTACTTTCCTTTACAGTTGTGGGAAGAGCGTTCCACCTTGATGTGGCATAATTGCGATATGTGTATTCCCCTTTTTTTGTGCCAAATCTGGGTTTTACATGATTTGTGGAGCTCCCTCTGGTGTTATGATCATGGTATTCCTTGACCTTTGGGAAGAATTTTGACATGTACATGGGTACCATAGAGGTGTAGTGGATCTTGTAGACCAGGCCCATTGCAAGTAGCTGTACTCTGTCGTCTACTCTAAGCCATCCTAGGTTGTCAAAGTGGGCAGAGGTGAGGTGGGTTCTAGATGAAAGGTCAAGCAGTAGTCTGACCAGTTTATTTTGCGATGTTTGAAGTTTTATTTTTAGCGCCTTGGAGGTGCTATGGTACCATGACGTGCAAGCATAGTCATAGTACCCTTGAATGAGTGCTCCTGCCAGAGTTTTCAGGGTGTTTTTGTTTACCAGAGAGGAGATCCGGTATAGGAATCTAGTTCTTTGATTGACTTTTTTTATTACATTGGATGCCATTTTGTCACAGGAGAGGTTTGCCTCAAGAATAGATCCTAGGTATGTAATTTCCTTCTTACTTGTGACAATAATGTCACCCACTGCAACTGAGAAGTCGTCGGATTTGCTGAGATTATGTTTCGAACCGAAGAGAATGGACTCTGTTTTACCCAGGTGTAATGATAATTTATTATCGGCGAGCCAGGTGCAGATTCTGCCGAGCTCGGAGCTGAGGGTTTTTTTCAACCTGCAATCTGCTCCTGTCAGAGACCAGCAGGGCTGAGTCGTCCGCGAACAGGAACAAGTTGCAGTCACATGCTGATGACATGTCATTTGCATAAATTAGGAACAGTAACGGACCTAATATGCTTCCTTGTGGAACACCACAGCTCACTGGGAGGGGGGGGGACAGAGTACCGTTTACCTCCACCATCTGTTCTCTCCCCTCCAGGTAGGATTGCATCCAGCTCACCGATAGTTTATCAAAACCAATTGCTTTTAGCTTGTCAATCAGAATGGGGTGATTGACAGTGTCGAAAGCCTTTTGTAGGTCCAGCATCACCATGCCGCAGTATTTACCCTCGTCCACCTCTTGTTTGATGTGGTCGTTCAAATAAAGAAGGCATGTGTCAGTGGAGTGGGATGTTCTAAAGCCAGATTGAAATTCATAGATTAGTTTCTTTTCTGCGAGGTACTTTTCGACCTGTTCATATACTATTTTTTCCATGACTTTCGAGATGGAGGTAAGTATAGAAACAGGGCGGTAGTTGCCTGGGTCCAATTTGCTGCCCTTTTTGTGCAGGGGGGTTACTCTTGCAATTTTGAAGTCTTTGGGTACTTTTCCCTGTTTTATGGAGAGGTTAATTATGTGAGCTATGACTGGTGAGATGGCGGTTGCTGTGTCTCTGAGGAATTTGGAGGGGATATTGTCGTGGCCAGTGGCCTTGTTAGGTTTGAGGGCGCTCAGTTTAATGAGTACCTCTGCTGTTGTTACCCTTGCTAGACTGAAATCATCTTTGCGTACCCCTAGGTTTTTGTAGTAGGTCATGATGTGATCTACTCCAAAAAGCCCTGAGTGGGAGGGTAATTTATTTACAAGAGTTGTGGCTATGTTTGTGAAAAAAATGTTCAAGTACTTGGCCACATCCAGTTTGTCTGTGATGAGCCTGTTATCTGTCTTTATGTTTAAGTTTGAAAATCTCGTTTTGAGTTTTTTACTGCAGCCAAGCTGGTTATTGAGTAATTTCCAAAGTTCACGGGGTTTATTTTTGTTTTCCTCAGTTTTGTCATTGATGAAATTCTTTTTGGCAGTTTTGATCATGGAGCTTACGTCATTTCTTAGTCTGTTTCTTTCAATTTTTAGTTCAGTCACGTGGGCCTGGAGTTCACTGCTCGTGCTTTTGGAAAGCATTGACTGACTTTTATGAAACTCAGAGCATTTTTTGTCTCTGGTTTTCATGGCGGTCAGTATGCCGGAGTGCATCCACGGCTCAGCGCGATTTTTACCCTGGTTGTTCTTAGGGGGGCCAAATCATTGAGTATTGCAGAGAATTTGTTTTTGAAACCAAGCCATGTTTCTTCAACTTGTGTACCACTGAGCTCATCTGACCAGTCCAGGCTCTCCAGTTCTAGGTTAAAGGCCTCGCTAGAGTAGTTTTTGAGGTCTCTAGATATGACTGTTTTGTGACAGCCGGCCTTTTGTTTTAGCTTTTTGCGGGTACAGAATATCATATAATGATCACTTAAACCGCATGCTATAACCCCTTTACTGGAGATCCTGGACCTGTCAGAGGTCAGAATGAGATCAATGGTAGTTTGTGTTGTTTCACATACCCGGGTGGGTTGGGTGATTAGCTGGCTGAAGCCGTGCAGATCACAAATCCTACTGAAGGACTTGAAGACGGACGTGTCTTTACGTTGCATATCCGTGTTCCAGTCTCCAATAATAATTGTCTCTACATCCCCCACATCAGCCAAACACCCATCTAATGTATCATAAAAGTCACTCTGTTCCGGTGGTCTATAGATTGTCCCGACTATTACAGATTTAGCATTGTCAAAAAGAATTTCAACCCACACAGATTCAATATTTTCATGATGCAGGTCAGTACGGTTTTTGAAATTGGTGTCTTTATGTATGTACATGCAGACACCACCTCCATTCACGTTCCTGTCCCTTCTCACTACAAGATAATCTTCAATTTCAATCTCTGAATCTGTAATGGAATTGTCCAATTTGGTCTCAGAAAAGCATAATATGCTTGCCTTACCGTTCATGAACAGTTGCCTGAGTTCAGCCAGTTTGTGTCTCAGGCTGTTAGTGTTCAGATGAAAAATATGTAGTCCATTTTTGTTGTTTAAATGCATAATGTCGTCAGCTTGCAGATATTTGTCTTTGTCCGTTACAGCAAACGGCTTGCGGCCTGCCGTGGTGCTTGGAGCGGTGGGGTGGTGGGGGGAGGGAGGCTCCGTTGTAGCTTTAGCCGTCGATATGCTAGCAGGGTGGCTAACAACATGGTGGATATTTGTTCCCTCGGATCTCGGTTCTCTTCCTCTCGTCACTGCCTCATGCGTGTCTGTCTGCCGAGGCGTCCCCGGGGGAATGTCGAAGTCTCCGTTGATTCCTCGGTCTCCGCTGTCTCCATGGTCTCTGTTGTCGTCGCGTAGTTGTTGCTGTAGCGGAAGAGATGCTAGTTGTGATGCTAGTTGTGATGCTAGCTCCTCGAGCCTGCAGGAATGGCTTCTTGTCTGCACCGGGCCCGGATTCAGATGGATGTCTCCCGCTAACAATAAGACCAAGACGATCATACTTCTTCGGTCTAGTTTGCCTGACGGGGGTAAGTACTTTCGCGTCGGGTTTGCAGTTAATAATGCATGAATGCTTGCACTTCCAAAAGCGAGGTGTTTCCTTTCCCAGCCGTTGAGAAGGTAAAAGTCATTGTGGTTCATTTTATCCCTGCTTTCACTACTCTCCTTCTCTAAGTGATGTTGCCTCATTGATGAGTTGAGGTAGGAGTCCATAATCCATATTGTCAGGAGGATGAAATATGTAAAAAATCGTGAGGAATAACCTCCAAAGCGGGAGCTCTCGAAAATGCGACCACTCATAGCGAAACCGGAAGGTGTTTTAGACATCTGGAAACGGAAAAGCAGTTTTATTGCTTATGGATTATCAGAAATTGCTTATGGATTATCAGAAATAATTTCAAAGAGGGCACAGATACATTGGATGAACCTATGGATTAACTGCAGCATCGTTTTTTTATCGTTTTAATGCCATTGAAGACCAGTTTTGACCAAGGTAAGCCATGTTAGCGTTTCTAGCTACTTAGCTCCACATGTTATGATGTACGCTTTCGTTTATAGCGTCGCAAATGTTTATCACTGAGTGTTGAGGAGGGCACCACTAGATTCAGTGTCTCCAGGACACCAAAAACGAGTGGTTGGCTGTGCATCTAGGATAAGTAATAAGGGAGTTATGAGTGAGTTTAAGTGCCGTTTTAGGTTAATTTTTTTCGCTCGTGGCTAATTCAGAGGCTGAGTGCTAGCATTGTGGTTTTTTTTTGGAAAAAAAAATTAAAAAGATCAGTTAGCTGAGTTTCTTCCCGTTACATGGATATAAAACATTCATAGTTTTATTAAATATTAAGATTCCTTAAACGTTGTTTCCTGCAAATGACGCGTTTATCCGCCCGGTACCGGGGGGGCCGTGCGTAACAGGTTAAACTGTTTTGTTCTAAACAGGAGTCGGGAGAGACAAAGAGATGGAATTTGAGATAAGCATGCACAGAGAGCAAAATGTGCAGTGTCAGGTGAGGCAATGCTGAAGCATCTCTACAAGTCCACATGGGAATGTATCTACCTTAGTTCTTTAAATGAGATCTTACCCGGCAAAAATGCAGCCAACGTCTGAGATGAACCATTCAGCTGAGTTGAATCCCAGGATCCCCACACCATGGTAACGCTCCAGCCCCAACTTAAAGAAGAAACATTGTTTTTTTAGGAGCATGTTGTCAGGGTTGAGCGAAGCAGGCAGGACCCAAATGCAGGTTTAACAGATAATACCTTTATTTTAAGGCTACAAGTAACAAACACAGCAGAACTCTCTCCCCCGTGAACACAGTCAACAACAAACAAGGATCTCACAAAGACTAACAGAAAAAGCAGAACCTAGAGGACGGGCAGGAAGGCAGTGCCGGGACAGCTCCGGAGGACGGGCAGGGAGACGGCGTAGGCCGCGATGGGGCCCCTCCGGGGTCAGCTGGATCGCCGGAGCAGGAGCACAGGGATCGGGAGCACTGGGAGCTGGAGATGGCGGAACCCCCGGTGGTACAGGAACCGGTGTCGGCCAGACAGGAAACGGAGCCGTCGGGACAGGTGCAGACGGAACCCCAAACGAAACAGGACATGGAGTCGGCAGGACCCCCGACGGAACAGGACATCGGGTTGGCAGGACCCCCGGCAAAACAGTAGTTTTGCCGGGGGGACCCCCAACAGGACAGGACACAGACCCCCAACAGGACAGGACACAGAGTTGGCAGGGCCCTCAGCGGAACCCCCAACGAAACAGGACAAGGAGTTGGCAGGACCCCCGGTGAGACAGGTGACGGCGGGACCCCCAACGGAACAGGACACAGAGTTGGCCGGACCCCCAGCGGAACCCCCAACGAACCAGGACAAGGAGTTGGCAGGATCCCCGGCGAGACAGGTGACGGCGGGACCCCCAACGGAACAGGACACAGAGTTGGCAGGACCCCCAGCGGAACCCCCAACGGACCAGGACATGGGGTTGGCAGGACCCCCGGCAGAACAGTAGTCGGCGGGACCCCCAACGAGACAGGACATGGGGTTGGCAGGACCCCCGGCAGAACAGTAGTCGGCGGGACCCCCAACGAGACAGGACATGGTGTTGGCAGGACCCCCAGCGAAACAGGTGTCGGCTGGACCCCCAACGGCACAGGACATGGAGTTGGCAGGACCCCCGACGAAACAGGTGTCGGCTGGACCCCCAACGGCACAGGACATGGAGTTGGAAGGACCCCCGACGAAACATGTGTCGGCTGGACCCCCAACGGCACAGAACATGGAGTTGGGACATGAGTTGGGACTTGAGAAGGGACTAGAGAAGGGAAATGAGAAGGGATTTGAGAAGGGACTTGAGAGGGGACTTGAGAGGGGACTTGAGAAGGGATAAGGGAATGCTCTGGTTTTTGGACAAAATTAACATGGGATCACTCCTGTCACCGGACGTACTTCGTCTCACTGGAATAGTAACGGTCATAGTGAATATAAAATCGTCCCCATGTATCCGGCCAATGACGGGAGAGTTTTGAAAGAGACAAAACACTGTTCCATACATTTAAAAACACTTAAACAATTAAACAATGTTTACCTGCCAACAAGCAGCAGTGTGCTGTCATTTCAAACATGTTACCCCACTGTTTAACACAGTTTTACCTGTGTTTTGAAGACTCTTTCCTGGGTCAATGTGTCCTCTTTCTCCCCCCCCTGGGTGTGTGTGAGACAAGTCAAGTGAGTCAGCCTGCCAACCAGCAGCAGTGTGCTGTCATTTCAAACATGTTACCCCACTGTTTAACACAGTTTTACCTGTGTTTTGAAGACTCTTTCCTGGGTCAATGTGTCCTCTTTCTCCCCCCCTGGGTGTGTGTGAGACAAGTCGAAGTGAGTCAGGCTGCCAACAAGCAGCAGTGTGCTGTCATTTCAAACATGTTACCCCACTGTTTAACACAGTTTTACCTGTGTTTTGAAGACTCTTTCCTGGGTCAATGTGTCCTCTTTCTCCCCCCCTGGGTGTGTGTGAGACAAGTCAAGTGAGTCAGGCTGCCAACAAGCAGCAGTGTGCTGTCATTTCAAACATGTTACCCCACTGTTTAACACAGTTTTACCTGTGTTTTGAAGACTCTTTCCTGGGTCAATGTGTCCTCTTTCTCCCCCCCTGGGTGTGTGTGAGACAAGTCAAGTGAGTCAGGCTGCCAACAAGCAGCAGTGTGCTGTCATTTCAAACATGTTACCCCACTGTTTAACACAGTTTTACCTGTGTTTTGAAGACTCTTTCCTGGGTCAATGTGTCCTCTTTCTCCCCCCCTGGGTGTGTGTGAGACAAGTCAAGTGAGTCAGGCTGCCAACAAGCAGCAGTGTGCTGTCATTTCAAACATGTTACCCCACTGTTTAACACAGTTTTACCTGTGTTTTGAAGACTCTTTCCTGGGTCAATGTGTCCTCTTTCTCCCCCCCTGGGTGTGTGTGAGACAAGTCAAGTGAGTCAGGCTGCCAACAAGCAGCAGTGTGCTGTCATTTCAAACATGTTACCCCACTGTTTAACACAGTTTTACCTGTGTTTTGAAGACTCTTTCCTGGGTCATTGTGTGCTCACCAGGGGCACGAGAATACCCTCCACAGAAGGGGTCGTGGTTCCGTGAAGAAGGCCGAATTTGGGTGCTCATAGGCAGCCTGCTGCAGAGTCATTTTCAGGCTCCTCTCCACAATTGTCCCCCTAAAATGATTTAAAATCATTATTTTTGCATTTAAATGCATTTATTCTATCATTTATATGGTTCCCCAACACAATGCACATAGTCTGGAGCTCACTGGGGTCCTGCATATAATTTAATCAGGCGTTTTAACACTTTTTCCCATGAAAATGATTTTTAATCACTATCATGGGGCTATGAAAATAAAATTCCGGGTAATGCAGAGCACAAGTGCACCTTTTACTATTTAAATGTATTTGTATTATATATATTTGGGCTAGAAAGGTGACCTCTCTGGGTGATTTAGTCAGTTTATGGAGCTTAGCCCACAAATCCTGGATGATCCAGGCCGAATTTGGGTGCTCATAGGCGGCCTGCCAGGCGCCCCCACCCGTGGAAAGCAAAAAAAATTGAAGAAAACGCTTAATTATAACTTAAAATAATCAAAAATGAAGTTTTGAAAAATTGTCAAAAAAATGACAGAGTGCCAACGGGAGAAGGGGCCAGACTATTGGCGCTTCAGGCCGATTTTTCCCCTTCTCCCTCTTAGGTGCCTTACAAACAATGGACGTCCACTCTCGGGAGCGTCGGAGTGGTGCGGTCACCCTAAGTGACAGACCTAAAGTATCCGGGATTCAGGCATCTTCCCTGGCTTGTACATTTTTGGTGATGCGCCCTGGAGGTATCAGACTATTTTAAACAACTTTTCCCCGCTTTTCAAACACTTATTCCGAGGTTTTAGCCAGTCATTTTGCACGAAATCATTTAACATTGACGGTCTCCTGAAAAAGCACATATTCTGTGCATTTTCAGGAGAGCGTCTATGTTAAATGATTTCGTGCAAAATGACTGTCTAAAACTCTCTTCCAGACATTTAAAAATACTTTCCCCGACCATTTAAACATTATTTCTGGCTTGTAAAGTGCAGTTATGCGCCCTGGAGATATTGCACTATTTACAAAATGTAGCACTCTGTTTATTTCACACCTCCAGGAGAGACCAGGGGGAAATCACCTCTCTCTGCCCCCTCACAGAGCCCCAAGGACGGACTAATTACCTCCAGCATGTCCCCATAACAGTGGGACTCTGTTTCTTTCACAGCTCCAGCAGAGACCAGGGGAAATCACCTCTCTCTGCCCGCTCACAGAGCCCCAAGGACGGACTAATTACCTCCAGCATGGGCCCCTAACAGTGGGACTCTGCACCTCCAGCAGAGACCAGGGGGAAATCACCTCTTTTTGCCCGCTCACAGAGCACCGAAGGACGGACTAGAGACCTCCAGCACCAGTCCCTAACAGGGGGACTCTGTTTATTTCACACCTCCAGGGCGGAGACCGGGAAAATCACCTCTCTCTGCCCGCTCACAGAGCCCCAAGGACGGACTAATTACCTCCAGCATGGGCCCCTAACAGTGGGACTCTGCACCTCCAGCAGAGACCAGGGGGAAATCACCTCTCTCTGCCCCCTCACAGAGCCCCAAGGACGGACTAATTACCTCCAGCATGTCCCCATAACAGTGGGACTCTGTTTCTTTCACAGCTCCAGCAGAGACCAGGGGAAAATCACCTCTCTCTGCCCCCTCACAGAGCCCCAAGGACGGACTAATTACCTCCAGCATGTCCCCATAACAGTGGGACTCTGTTTCTTTCACAGCTCCAGCAGAGACCAGGGGAAAATCACCTCTCTCTGCCCCCTCACAGAGCCCCAAGGACGGACTAATTACCTCCAGCATGGGCCCCTAACAGTGGGACTCTGCACCTCCAGCAGAGACCAGGGGGAAATCACCTCTTTTTGCCCGCTCACAGAGCACCGAAGGACGGACTAGAGACCTCCAGCACCAGTCCCTAACAGGGGGACTCTGTTTATTTCACACCTCCAGGGCGGAGACCGGGAAAATCACCTCTCTCTGCCCGCTCACAGAGCCCCAAGGACGGACTAATTACCTCCAGCATGGGCCCCTAACAGTGGGACTCTGCACCTCCAGCAGAGACCAGGGGGAAATCACCTCTCTCTGCCCCCTCACAGAGCCCCAAGGACGGACTAATTACCTCCAGCATGTCCCCATAACAGTGGGACTCTGTTTCTTTCACAGCTCCAGCAGAGACCAGGGGAAAATCACCTCTCTCTGCCCCCTCACAGAGCCCCAAGGACGGACTAATTACCTCCAGCATGTCCCCATAACAGTGGGACTCTGTTTCTTTCACAGCTCCAGCAGAGACCAGGGGGAAATCACCTCTCTCTGCCCCGCTCACAGAGCCCCAAGGACGGACTAATTACCTCCAGCATGGGCCCCTAACAGTGGGACTCTGCACCTCCAGCAGAGACCAGGGGGAAATCACCTCTTTTTGCCCGCTCACAGAGCACCGAAGGACGGACTAGAGACCTCCAGCACCAGTCCCTAACAGGGGGACTCTGTTTATTTCACACCTCCAGGGCGGAGACCGGGAAAATCACCTCTCATTGCCCGCTCACAGAGCCCCGAAGGACGGACTAATTACCTCCAGCATGGGCCCCTAACAGTGGGACTCTGCACCTCCAGCAGAGACCAGGGGGAAATCACCTCTTTTTGCCCGCTCACAGAGCCCCAAGGACGGACTAATTACCTCCAGCATGGGCCCCTAACAGTGGGACCTCCATAACCTTGCACACCCTGAGTCCCCGGGCCCCCACAGTTAAGCACTCCCCCACGGACTAAACACAGGTATTCACACCCACCAGAACCTCGTGCCCCTGGTGACCTTACAAGGGGGTGGTTTTATGGTGCTTCTGTGTCCGCCCATCAGCATCCATATTGGGCCTTCTTCACGGCATCACCCCCCCTTCTGTGGAGGGTATTCTCGTGCCCCTGGTGACCTTACAAGGGGGTGGTTTTATGGTGCTTCTGTGTCCGCCCATCAGCATCCATATTGGGCCTTCTTCACGGCATCACCCCCCCTTCTGTGGAGGGTATTCTCGTGCCCCTGGTGACCTTACAAGGGGGTGGTTTTATGGTGCTTCTGTGTCCGCCCATCAGCATCCATATTGGGCCTTCTTCACGGCATCACCCCCCCTTCTGTGGAGGGTATTCTCGTGCCCCTGGTGACCTTACAAGGGGGTGGTTTTATGGTGCTTCTGTGTCCGCCCATCAGCATCCATATTCGGCTTTCTTCACGGCATCACCCCCCCTTCTGGGCTGGAGGTTCAAACACTTTAACTTTTGTTCACCCTCCTCTGGCTTACACCTCCTCCGCCAACACTTGAGCGCTCATCACAGGGTTCAGCACCAAGGAGAGTGCCTCCCCGGTGCTGATGGAAAGTGGCACTTTTTCTGCCCCTGGTAATCATCAAGGTTATTGTTTTTTTTTTTTTTTTTATTTTATTTGAACAAAAAACACAGTTGACAGTACAGAGAGGCTAAAACATAAACTATTTACACGTACTACTGCTACTATAACAGTACTACTAAATTTCTTAACCTACGTTTTAAAGTGCAGTTATGCGCCCTGGAGGTGTTGCACTATTAACAAAATGTATGCCCAGGATTCTGGCACCTTTCCTGGCTTGTAAAGTGCAGTTATGCGCCCTGGAGATATTGTACTATTTACAAAATGTATACACAGGATTATAATAATAATTATATACACGGTATACATATTCACAATGTTTAGCGGGATTCAGGGGACCAAATTAGGCGTCTAATTCTCACGGTGCACCAGGGCAAACAGGTTGAGTCCACGGCCCCTGCCCCATCATCAGGAGTGTCAACCAGCCCCGGTCCCGACTTCATTGGCCTCTTTCCCTCCCGCTTCCGCTTCCGCTGCTGCTGCCGCTCCAATGACCCATCAGGTGAAGATGATAGAGTTGTACTGTTATAGCAGCCCTCTTCGGAGGTCTCCCCATCTGACAGCGGTAGACATCCTTCTGATGATGATGCAGCTGCTGCCGCATCTGATGACGCCCTGAACATGGAGCGGATTCTCAATGCCTCCTTTATACCTGGCGCATTCGCGTAGAACCGGTCCGCCGTGGTTACGTCGTGACACATAAACCTGGCGAGAATCGACCGGCTTTCTGGATCTTGGTGATGCTTGATATTGTCAGCCAGGGCAGTGCGCAGGATTGTGAAGGTGACGGCTGTTTCTAGCCCAGCATCAGCCCATGCCCTCTTCAAGTGAGCGTTCAGGTTCTTGGAGGCCCGATTCCCCCTTGTGAAAAGGAAGAATTCATTCTGAGGACCCAGCAATGCCTCTTTAATCCCCATCCACCGCATGACCCAGCTAAACTCCTCTACTGTAAGCGCCAGCTGTGCTTCGCCATATGTCTTGGCCGTCTTGTGATCCTGCACATGGATGATGTAGCCCTCAGCAGTTCCCCTTATGGCTGCCTCTAAGACCTCACTGTTTTTCATGTTTGCGTACACGCCCGTACGGTGGCCATACAGGAGGCTCCAATGGAGGGTGAGATAGCCATAGAGAAGCTTCTGGGTGGTTGAGGTCGGCGTGCCGGCCATCAGGTCGAGGAGCTCCGGGATGCGCTTCTCAGCGGCCGCCATGGCGGCGAGAAGCTCCGCCTGGCTCGGCAGACGATCCAGTTTGTTCCTCTTCACCTTAAACTGATGTAGAGTGACTGCCTTATTCAAGTGTTTCATGTTGGCTTTCACCTCTCTCATTATGTGGGTCATATCAGACTGGGTGAGCTTGCACCCCCGGGGCTTTGACTCAGACATGTACCCCATGAACTGGTGCACATTCTTCAGGAAGAACTCTGATGTTGTGACTGCCCGGCCCGGCTTTACAATATACTCGCTCCAGCCACGGATCATCTTCATGTTTCTTAGGAACAGCCAGTCTGACAGGCGGTTAACACCATGGGCCATGTATACTATGAAGTTCTTTATCCGGCTGATCTTCGACACAACATTGTCTTTCTGTTTTACTGTCGGAGCGACACCCAAACAGTGATCCAAGTATGTCTGAAGGTACGCCTCCATGCTTCTAGGCAACGTGATTTCACGCATGGTATTCCCCCGTCCACACCCAGTGGACCAGTAATTTGAGGGAGAGGGCAAGTCATTAGCCAGCTTAGAGGCACGGGTCTTCCGGCATACAGGGGTCTCGCTACCGGAGGCTACTGCAAACATGACAGTTTCCACCGGGGTCTTCACAGGGGTCTCGCTACCGGAGGCTACTGCAAACATGACAGTTTCCACCGGGGTCTTCACAGGGGTCTCGCTACCGGAGGCTACTGCAAACATGACAGTTTCCACCGGGGTCTTCACAGGGGTCTCGCTACCGGAGGCTACTGCAAACATGACAGTTTCCACCGGGGTCTTCACAGGGGTCTCGCTACCGGAGGCTACTGCAAACATGACAGTCTTCACCGGGGTCTTCACAGGGGTCTCGCTACTGGAGGCTACTGCAAACATGACAGTCTTCACCGGGCTCTTCTCAGGGGTCTCGCTACCGGAGGAAACTGGTAATATGACAGTCTTCACTGGGCTCTTCACAGGGTTCTTGACCGGTCTCTTTCCACCGGAGGCTACTGCAAGCATGACAGTCTTCATTGGGCTCTTCACAGGGTTCTTGACCGGTCTCTTCCCACCGGAGGCTACTGCAAGCATGACAGTCTTCACCGGGCTCCTCACAGGGGTCTCGCTACCGGAGGTTACTGGGGACTGCATGACAGTCTTCACCGGGCTCTTCACAGGGGTATTGCTGCCTGAGGCTACTGTGTTTATGCCGGAGGTATTTGGGATTGCCAGGCCCTTAAATCGTATACATTCGTCCTCTTCCTCAAGAACAGCAGCACTCTGCTTCCTGGGTTTTAGCTCCTTTTTCAGCCTGGAGCGCAGGGTCTTCACCTCATCATTGAGGGCATCCTTCTGAGCCCTCAATGCCACATTTTCCAGCATCACCTGCCTGCAGTCCTCGTTGTCACACTCGGTATGTGGGGAGAAGGGTGGAGGGTGCCCGGGGTATTCCTCCTCATTGTCTATATCCAATGATGTAGCCATTCCAATGATGGGGTTAGTCTCACGGAGGTCATGGAGCAACTGCAGTGCCACACTATGCTTCAGCCTTGCCATGACCTGATGTGCCTTATGTCGGGACAACTCAGGGTGGTCATGTTTTACATGACGGTCCAGTCTCTTCCCAGCGTACGAACACCCAGCGATGGGACAGGGTTTGGTCCGAACATTTATCCTTCCACTGGCTATTTTCAGGAGGATTCCCCTCTCCTCCAAGTTCCGCACTGCATGCTTGTGCTTAAGGTGTTTGTTCAATGCCAGATAGAAGAGTCTGCACACCGGGCATTCAGATGACATCCTTCCTGAAACACACATAATGATTTTGATCAAAATTATGTTATAGTTCTCCGTTTATATGCGTTAGCGTGAGCGGTGGTTGCGACACTGGGTCCGATGCATCAATTCATGGTGCATGGACGAAGGGAAGTATTGGGTTACCACCGGGTCAGATGGTCCCACTTCCGCACCAACGCGGGGCTGGTGATGGCAACATTGGGTCCGATGCATCAATACATGGTGCCCCGACCATGAGAGGGTTTGGGGTACCCCGGAACCAGGCACCACCCCAGCAGGAAACGGGTTGTATGGTCAAAGGAGGAAAGAGTGATAGAACCGGGGTAAAGCAAAGAAAGTGTCCGACAATAGTGACTTGTGAGGCGGCCAGAGAGTCTGTCATATCTCGGTCCTATCCTCCAGGCAACGCTGTGGCCAAAACTGGGCTAAAAACTAAAAAAACTAAAAAATATTTCATCCAGGGAAATTTGGGTGAAAATGAAAAAAAAGTACCCCAAAATAGTCCTTCATTAGCCAGCAGCAGTCCCCTGTCGACTCATGTGACATTCCTCCAGGGTTACATAGAACCAGGGTGTGGGCTCCGAGCCATCTCCGAGACATCTCTAGTCCGTGTTGATAATGGGGGAAATGTACCCCAAAATAGTCCTTCATTAGCCAGCAGCAGTCCCCTGTCGACTCATGTGACATTCCTCCAGGGTTACATAGAACCAGGGTGTGGGCTCCAAGCCATCTCCGAGACATCTCTAGTCCGTGTTGATAATGGGGGAAATGTACCCCAAAATAGTCCTTCATTAGCCAGCAGCAGTCCCCTGTCGACTCATGTGACATTCCTCCAGGGTTACATAGAACCAGGGTGTGGGCTCCGAGCCATCTCCGAGACATCTCTAGTCCGTGTTGATAATGGGGGAAATGTACCCCAAAATAGTGCATCATGACTCAGCAATCATCACACTCAACTTTGGTGAGAACCGGGCAAAGGGGTCAAAATCCGTCAATGTGGGGGGTGAAACGGCTGTACGCGAGCCCTGGGGGGGGCACCCGGGACCGGGCAGTGCCCCCGGCAGAAGGAACCGGGTCAAACGGGCCAAAACAGGAAAAAAAATAAAAATAAAAAGAACCAGGCAAAAGGGGGGAAAATGGGAAAAAAGTGTCCGAAAATAGTGCCTCATGACCCCGCAGGAGTCCCCCGCGGACTCCCCTGACATTCCTCCATGGTCGAAATCATCCAACTCAACTTTGGTGAGAACCGGGAAAAGGGGTCAAAATGTAAAAATTGTACCCCAAAATAGTGCCTCATGACCCCGCAGGAGTCCCCCGCGGACTCCCCTGACATTCCTCCATGGTCGAAATCATCCAACTCAACTTTGGTGATAACCGGGCAAAGGGGTCAAAATGTAAAAATTATACCCCAAAATAGTGCCTCAAAATCGGGTAGAGTCACCTGCAAAGTGCCCTCGCATTCCTCCATGGCTCAAAATGTCGAACTTAAACTATTTGGAGAACCAGAGAAATGTAAAAAATACGCCCCAAAATAGTGCCTCAAAATCGGGTAGAGTCACCTGCAAAGTGCCCTCGCATTCCTCCATGGCTCAAAATGTCGAACTTAAACTATTTGGAGAACCAGAGAAATGTAAAAAATACGCCCCAAAATAGTGTCTCATAATCGGGTAGAGTCACCTGCAAAGTGCCCTCGCATTCCTCCATGTCAAACTTTAAGTATTGAGAGAACCAGGCTGGGGGGTCCTTGAGGCACAAAATTAGGCCCACTCAAAGTGCTTGGTGAGCGGATACATTCTTCCATGATTTGCAACAGCCGTTATTTTTCTGAGTGCACCCAAAAACTGGGTTTCCGATTTCGTGCAGACGGTAGTTTGAAAAGTATGGATGAATCTTTTTAACAGAGAAGTGGAAATGAAGCCCAGGGACTTTTTCCCCTTCTCCCTCTTAGGTGCCTTACAAACAATGGACGTCCACTCTCGGGAGCGTCGGAGTGGTGCGGTCACCCTAAGTGACAGACCTAAAGTATCCGGGATTCAGGCATCTTCCCTGGCTTGTACATTTTTGGTGATGCGCCCTGGAGGTATCAGACTATTTTAAACAACTTTTCCCCGCTTTTCAAACACTTATTCCGAGGTTTTAGCCAGTCATTTTGCACGAAATCATTTAACATTGACGGTCTCCTGAAAAAGCACATATTCTGTGCATTTTCAGGAGAGCGTCTATGTTAAATGATTTCGTGCAAAATGACTGTCTAAAACTCTCTTCCAGACATTTAAAAATACTTTCCCCGACCATTTAAACATTATTTCTGGCTTGTAAAGTGCAGTTATGCGCCCTGGAGATATTGCACTATTTACAAAATGTAGCACTCTGTTTATTTCACACCTCCAGGAGAGACCAGGGGGAAATCACCTCTCTCTGCCCCCTCACAGAGCCCCAAGGACGGACTAATTACCTCCAGCATGTCCCCATAACAGTGGGACTCTGTTTCTTTCACAGCTCCAGCAGAGACCAGGGGGGAAATCACCTCTCTCTGCCCCCTCACAGAGCCCCAAGGACGGACTAATTACCTCCAGCATGGGCCCCTAACAGTGGGACTCTGCACCTCCAGCAGAGACCAGGGGGAAATCACCTCTTTTTGCCCGCTCACAGAGCACCGAAGGACGGACTAGAGACCTCCAGCACCAGTCCCTAACAGGGGGACTCTGTTTATTTCACACCTCCAGGGCGGAGACCGGGAAAATCACCTCTCTCTGCCCGCTCACAGAGCCCCAAGGACGGACTAATTACCTCCAGCATGGGCCCCTAACAGTGGGACTCTGCACCTCCAGCAGAGACCAGGGGGAAATCACCTCTCTCTGCCCCCTCACAGAGCCCCAAGGACGGACTAATTACCTCCAGCATGTCCCCATAACAGTGGGACTCTGTTTCTTTCACAGCTCCAGCAGAGACCAGGGGAAAATCACCTCTCTCTGCCCCCTCACAGAGCCCCAAGGACGGACTAATTACCTCCAGCATGTCCCCATAACAGTGGGACTCTGTTTCTTTCACAGCTCCAGCAGAGACCAGGGGAAAATCACCTCTCTCTGCCCCCTCACAGAGCCCCAAGGACGGACTAATTACCTCCAGCATGGGCCCCTAACAGTGGGACTCTGCACCTCCAGCAGAGACCAGGGGGAAATCACCTCTTTTTGCCCGCTCACAGAGCACCGAAGGACGGACTAGAGACCTC